>NW_026947512.1:47552200-50064633 GCF_034190915.1 Cavia porcellus
AAGACACGGAAATGCAATCATGATAAGGAGAGGCATTTCTCAAGGTGCACCATGTGCAATACTTTGATTGACTCCAATTTCCGAACAGCAAGGCAGCTTGTGTTAATAAACAGCAAACTCCACTTAGACATCAGCATGTGCAGTCCACGTGGGAGCTTTTGGCTTGCTTTCTATGCATTATCAGTTTCCTTGCCTCTCTGTGTGAGCCAGCCTAGGCATCAGGAAGGCTTTCGGTGACCTCATGAACTGGTACACAGAAACCCCCACTGCTGCTTTGTTGATGCTGCTTTTTTCCTTTCTTGGCCTTTCCCACAAGCTGCTCACAGTCTGACTCCTTGACCTAAAATTCAGTCTAGAAAGCAGCAGCTCCCTGTAAGGAGGCCTCCTGTTGATTAAATGAAAGCATTTAACTGGCCACTTAGAAATCATAGCATGGCAGGAAGGACAAGGCTTTGGAGGCAGATAGACCTGGATTGGAATTTAAGCCGTGCCACTGACTTGTGAAGCAAATTGGGGGCTGCCGTGCTTTCTCAGGCCTGTCCTCTCATCTGTGAGTGAGAATGTCACTCCTTGCTCCTGACATGTACTTAGAGCCAGGAGCTGTTGTAATGTGCTGGAGACATGGGAATAAAAAAATAACTGACATTCATGTCTTACATTTCAGTAGAGAGAGATTAGTGATGAATGAAAGTAAGTAAATTATATGATATATCAGAAAACATTTGGACTATAAAATAAAATGAATCAGGGCAGGGGATATGCAGGACATGGAAACATTCAAAACATAATTTTGAACAGTGCGTGAGGGAAGGCCCACGGGAAGATTATCAAGGGTGTGTAGTTGTCAGGAGAGGGCAAGAAGGGTAAATACACTTCTGCAAGCCCTTGCCCACGAGGTCCTAAAGAGTAAGCAGGGAAGTCAGAGCAGCTAAAGTCAAGGGAAAGAAGGTAGGAAGCCAGCAAGGAGGTGAAGAGATGTGAGAAAGAGGAGTATTGGGTGCGTGCCGGGGCCACTGTGGCTACTTTTTTGTACTGGACAAAATGGAAAGTGATTAATTCATTTGGGACCAAGGAGTGGCCTGGTCATTAAGGATTTAGTGAAGAAGAAGAAGGAGAGAGGAAGAGGAAGAAGAGATGACATAAATCATGCAGCACATTTTTTCACACTGGTTTGTGATTGAGAAGATGCTATGTTGAAACCCTCTTCATGTTCCCTAGAGAATCATAACAATCTTTCCTTGACCTTTCTTTCAAAACCATGTGATTTAAGCATAAAATTTTGAACAGAAATACTTGTATTGTCCTAATTAACATCAAGAAACTTAACAGAAATGAATTTTACAACAAAGCATGCTATTTATGAAAGACTCCATCAACTCTTGTGAGTGACATCTGTGGGTGGATCACAGACATCAGATAACGCATCCCCACTCATGACCAACACAGAGATAAAGATGCTCTTGACTTCTGTGTGTGGGTTATGCTACACATATTTAAATAGTGCAAGGAAAAATTATCAAAAAGACAGAGAAACACAGAGACAGGGAGGAGGCTGAAAGGACACCTTGTAATTCAGTGACAAATCTGCTGTGGAATCTCATGATCTTGTGGTCTTTACATTAATGTATGACCATTTTGCTTTTCCTGTTTTCTGATGAACAACAAAGATCAAAGGAGATAGAAGTGCAACAGAAGAAAGTTTCCACAGACTCTCCCTTTATAAGATTTGAGGGTGTTGAATTCAGGAGAATTTAAAAGTTATTCCAGACAAAGATATGTTCGAACTATCAAGTCTGTATCTTAAACCTCATGTCATCCGTTGAGTCCTAGGTCAACCTAAAAGATCTGAAATGCTACGTTTTCTAAAACTTATTTTTCTCCCAAAACTCTGTCTCCTCATGCAGTGCTTGGCTTCAACAATGGCTCTTGCCTAGTAACCAAGCCAAAAACTGAGAATCATACGCTCCTCCAGTACCACTAGCATCTTAGTCACTGTTCACATATTTGAGACCCAACACTTAACAGTTTAAAGGAAGAGAAGTTTGTTTTGGTGCACGTTTCAGTGCCTAGCAGACTGGCTCCCAAGGAGAAAGAGCATGGCAGAGGGGCATAAGGGAAGAAATCTGCTCACTTCATGGTGGCCAAGAAGCCAAGAGCAAAGATAGGAGCCAGGGAGGAAGTCGTATCTATGCTGTCACACTCACAGTGACACACATCTTTCAACCAGATCTCACCTTCTAACAGTGAGACAGCTACAGTGCCACCACACTTTAATCACCTCCCAAATACCTGGGGCTTTGGGGGTCATTTTATATATAAACCATAACATTCTGCCCCAGTTCCATAAAGACTCATGTGCATCTCTTTATGTGAAATGCATTTAGTTCATCTCAAAATTTTGACAGTTTCAGCTGAAAAGTTCAAGTCCAAAGTTGCTTTTGAAGCTTTTTAGGAAAAATTCTTACCTGTGAGCCCCTATAAAAATAAAAAAAGAAGACCACTGCTGGTATGCAATGGTGAAAGATAAACTTACTTCGCATTCTAAAACAGAGGAATAAGGGCATAAAGAAATTCAACCAAAGCAAAACCAAAGCCCAGCAGGGCAAACATTAAGTTTTACAGCTGTGTGTTGAGCACTCAGGGCAAGTTTTGATAGGATGTGAATTTCAAATGGCTGGGGCAGCCCCACTCCTATGGCATTTCCTGTTGTATCCCATATCTCTTTTCTCTTGGGTAGGCTACATCCATTGCCATCAGGTTTCCTTAGCTTATGCTCCATGTTTCTGGCATCTCCAGCTTCTTAGGGTCTACAGTGTGCGTTTGGCTTCACCTTTTAGCTTCACTCCCTGTGCTCTCAGGGGGACACTGCCTGGCTTTCACAGTCTTGTTCTGAAATCTAGGTAGAAGGTTCCCTAACTCTACAACTCTTGCAGTATGTATCCTTGTAAAATCATACAACATGGACAATGCCATGGCTGCCACAGGTGTGAGCAGTATAGACTTGGTCTAACATAGGTGCAGAGGTCTCTGAGCATCTGAATAGCCTGGATGGCTGGGCGCTGTGAACCAAGCCTAGGGAACACATTCGCTGGGCAGTGGCCCTTCTGAAGCATGGTGCCCTGGGCTCCTGCTCTTCTCAAAGCAAAGTCTGCAAAGAGTGGGGCTTTTTGGTTCCTCATATGTCCTCAAGAACTTTTTCCTATTGTCCTCTTGTAAAGCAGTTGTTTTTAACGTTAATCCTTTCAGCAACCAAGCTTTCCTCTGTTCCAACTTTTGTCAGATCTTCCTTTCTGGAAAAACTGAAAATTTTTCAAATGAGATTTTTACTCCTATTTCTTACAATAGATTTCACAAAAAGCAGCAAGTAGTAACCATGCTACATCCTGAAAACAAGGCAGCCTTGAAATTTCTTCCACCAGATTAATTTGCCCATCACTCTAAATCTCAGTCCCCTACAAAATTCCAGGACATGAGCAAAATATAGACAAATGTTCTTTCCAAGGAAAAACACACTTAGCCTTCTAGTCCAACTACCAGTGGATTTCTCGTTCCCACCAAAGGTGCTAGCCCATGATCATTACAGCCTACATTTCTGTTGCATTTGGGTTTTCTGACTCTGACCAGAATCTTTAGTCAAGACTGGTTGACAGCATTTTAGGGTTTCTATACTCAGCATCTCCAAACCTTTCCAAACTCCTCCCAAAAGCCAGCTCCAAAGCGCTCTAAACCACGTGGTCAGGTAAATCTCAGCAAAAATTCCCCTTACCCAGTACCAAAATCTATTTAGGTACTTTTCTTGTCACAGAGACACAATGCCCAACACTCACAACTCTAAGGAGCAGAGGTTTATTTTGGCTTTTATTTCTGTCCATGGTTGGCCAGCTTCTCCTGAGAAGTAAGAGGATGGCAGAGACAATGGTGGAGGAAAGCTGTTTACCTTACGGTGGCCAGGAAGTGGCAAGCAGAGCAAGGAGCAGGAAAAGGAGTGCACCCATCCAGATCACACCCGTGCCTCTCCTGACCAGGTCTCACCTCCTAACAGCAAGCCAGCTTGAATCCTGCCATAATCCAATTGCTTTCTATTAGGGTTTACAGGTAGATGCCCTCCCCCTGCAAAGCCTCCTGTGCTCCTAGATGGGGCTTGTGGGAGGCAACTGTATCATGGGTGTGGGATACTGGATTAAACCACTGATTGGTTGAGCATACTGGTTGGGTGTGGATGATGGATTTATTGAAAAGGAAAGGCCCATCTTGGGTGTGGGTAGCACAAATCAACAGTCCTGGATGGAGTAAAAAGGGACAGAAGAAGGCAGGAAGGAAGGCCTTCTCCCTCCTGCCTGCCATGCCAGGGACTGTTTCTCCTCTGCCAGCCCGCTCTGCTGAGCTGCCCTGGCTTGGAGCTGACTTTTGAAACCTTTGCAAACAATAAGCTAAAATAATTTTTCCCTTTAACTTGTGGGCACCAGATATTTTGCCCCTAACATGAGAAAATAAGACATCTTCCAAACACATAAGGTTTGTCGACCATTTTAGAGACAAATCATAACAACTGTTGATCATGCGATGCTATTCCGATTTTCAAACACATTTCTGAGTTTCTGCATCTCCAGTGTTAACAACTGATTCAGAGCAAATGCTATTCTGCCTTTTTTCTCTGTTTTTTTTGTTTGTTTGATTTTTGTAACATAGCCTAATCTGTCTACTGATTGATGGGTAGGGAAAAATCTGATTAGGTATTATTCCTGTTTAGAACTCTTCAATTCCCCCTCCATGTTTGAATTCATCAGACTTTGATTTGGTCACTGAATATCTCTCTGGTATTCTCTCTCGCCTTTGCCATTTCATCCCTCAAATAAAAGTGCCTTATACTCCAGCCACTCTTAGCTTGATAAGGAACAGACTCAGCACATGCTCTGTTAACTGCCCTCTCGCCCTGGGATGTGGGCACACTGAGACTCTGGCAGCCTGGGAAGGTCAGACTGGGCCTCACAGACCTGCATCCACGGAGGGACAGGCCACTCGCAGTCCCAGCTGCTGAGGTCTGCTGGCTTCTGAGGGCTGCTTCCTGATGGCCGTCAAGCACAAGAGAGAGAAGAGGGCGGGCCTTGGCCTGCAAACTGGGCTCCCCCTGAAAAGGCTCTGGCTCCACGGCCCAGTGACTGCTTTTGAAAACGACACTGTGGTTCAGGAAAACTCCACCAAACCTTCCTTTCCTCTCCTTCACTGAGGATTACACTTGTGGTCTGACACCTCTGTTAGTTTCTCCTGGATCCCTCCAAAGCTTTTTAAAAGGTTTTCCTTCACAAAATTCTTGTGTGCTTAATCTTCTTCTGGAATCTGCTTCTCAGGAGATTCAGTCAGAGACCACACGATGAACATCTGTAAAAGCCTACTTTTGGCTGACATATTACTCTTCTAGTACATCAGACATAACAATAGCATAGTATACATTTAAGTACAGAACAGTTCTGTAAATATTAGAGAAGAAAATTTTCATACATTCATTATATCCCATGTGAAATGCCAACCTATCTCATTCATTAGTTCACTGTCGTGATGGTGTTTTATCTTGTACCTCTGGGTCCATAGAACAGAGTAGTGTTTGGTCTACAACCATAATGGTTCCTTACAAACTTGGAAAACACTTAACATATCACATATAGCATATTTCCTGCATGTGACTGAATGTTTCCTAAATGAAAACATATTTACTGATTGAATAAATGAATACCTGTATGAATGGTATTGGTATGCAGGTCTGAGGACAAAGAAGGAAATGGATGGATATATAGAAACATTGGAGAAAAAGAAAAATGTTTGATTTCCTTAAAAGAATATTGGAAAATGTATATATTTCAACTGCCAAAGAAAGAGATACCAAACTGGTCCTTTGAGATTTTTATTGAGTATAATTATAAATCAAGTACTTGGAGTTGTGTCTTTGCTGTAATGGTTGTATGGTTATTGGTTTATGCAGTAGAAGATGCATTGATGCTCCAGGAAGGTGGATAGTTTATGGTAAGGAATACGCAGCCATATGTCTAATTGAGAGTGATCTGAATTCGCAGAACAGCCTCAAAGAAAATCATCCTCTCACTTATACATGGCAATTAGAAAGCTGAGCTGTCAAGAGCAAGGTGCTCCTCATAGAACAACATAGGCTGATTGCCTACCTGTCATCTGTCTTTTATTTAGGTGGATGCTACACTTTAAACAATGTTATTGAATCCGCGATGCATCTGTGTTTGCAAGTCCTTATTTTCAGAAATGAAGGCTACAGTAGGCATAGTGAAGCTTAAAAAGATGGATTCAAATCCCAGCATTTCTTTTTTCAAGCTATTTGACTTTGAACAACAAACATAACCTCCAGAGCACTAATTTTTTACAAAAGGAAAATATGAAAACGCATCCTGTGGTGTTTCTGAGGATTGAATAAGATCATAAACAGAGATGCCGTAAGAACAAGGTCTGACACCAATTGTTGCTCCATCAGCGCTGGCTGCACTGGCAGCCAAGGCTGCGATGGAAGCTAATGTGTTCGGCATGTCTGAAATGAATGGCAACTTGCTGTTTCTCCAAAGTTAAAATCACCGTGGAGAGATGATTTCCCATCATCACCTCATCTGAATATTGCGGAATCCACCCAATAGATAGCATCCCCACTCCACCCCTGAGTACAGCCCTTTTTCACAGGGACTGGGAACTCCCCCGTGTCCTTCCCCGCTTTGGCCGTCATCATCACAGCCAAGCTGCCAGTCCAGCCCTTCAGGAGTCCATGCTGTTGTAAGGCTTCATTCTCCTTTTCCACTAGGTCTCTTTCGCTACTACCCAAACCCTCAGGTTCCCTTTCTATTCCTCACACCAAACCTGTTTCCTAAAAATAATTTAAAGATCATTTAATCAATTGTGCTAAGGAGCACTCAGTGAAGTTACCGAACATTTACTGTACTGCTACTTCTGGCAGACACTGTTTGGTTTTCCCAGAGACATTATATTTTGCAGGAGTTCGACTGCTTAGGCACATTAATAAGCATAAATAAAACTCCTGTGGAAGAACATGAACAGGGGGACTGACGTGGCCCCACGGAAGAAAGAGGAGTCCTGAGCTTGTCATCAGCATGCAGTCACACAATCTGCTACTGCCCGGGAAGTCCCAGGTGATCAGTCCTTGCCTTTAACAGGAGAGAAGGGCAGTGGTTCTCCGAAAGTATCCTCCAGTTCTTCCCCACTGCCCCTGCCACAGGAAGAGCCTTGTCTCCATGCAGCTGCCCGTGTTGTGACAGGACGGGATTTGTTTCTCACAAGTACAAGGAAGGAGAATCGGTGGTGTGAGACTAGGAGATCGAGTCTAACTCGTGCTCATGCCGTGCCAGGAGGAAAGAACTGTGTGGCCAGGTGTTAGCCTGGAGCCAACAGCCCTGTGAATGTTCCATCCAGGATCAAATTCTCTGGCTCCTCTCAAGGTTTCCACCCACTGCAGGCCAGGCCAGGCCCTGCCATTCGCTGATTTACACTATTATGAGATAACAAATATGCCAACGTTTGCTGCTTTGGGTTATTTAGTTTTTGGAGTAATTTGTTATTCCATACTAGATAAAGATAGAAAATGCAGGGGAGACTTGAACATACTGTCGTTTTGCAGTTTGTTAGAAGTTGAAGGTGGCGTACCGTGTCGTAAGGTAGCTACTGAGTTTCTTATGCCATCATCGACTTTGGACCTGCACATGCTAAAAAGTTCAAAGACGTGTTTGACTTTTCTCCAAGGACAGGATGTCTGTGTGGGCCACAGGTGGATTTAAAGACCAAAATGCTGGCCCTTTGCAAATGTTAATATGGCATGTCATGCCTGATGCCATTTAAGCCTTATGATACTTTCACTGGAAGTATAAGGAAATTATTACTCAACATGTATTAAATGAAAGATTTTAGTTTTCATGCATAATGAGGAGTGTAGATAGTAGAAGAATTCATGGTCCCTGAAATTTCCAAACATGGTTCCCTATATATTATACTTTCCCCATGAACCTCTTCCAAAGTGAAAGCCTGTTAGGTAATAGAGAAAAGGAAAAAATAAACACCAGCTATTCTTTCTGTGCCAAGAATTACACTAAATACTTCACAAACTGTACTTCATTAATCATCATGTCCAGTGATGGAAATTTTTTTGACATTGGCTTTCAAATGAGGACCCTTAAGAGTGAAACAAATTGGCAAGAGCATTTCCAATGGCCACTTGTACCACTCAAGAATATAAACACTATAGATTATGTGTATACATGTGTGTGTATGTGTGTGTGTGTGTGTGTGACTATGATTTGATGTAGCATTCTGTTCTTTTCAGTTGTAGTGGTTATAACCTGCTATGACGTGATGTAGGATTTTCTATAAGTACAATTTGTCACTTAAAGGCTTTTGTGCGTGGGTAAGGAACAGACTCTATTACAATTGCAGTCAAACTACCAACTTCTGCTTCTACTTTTGCTAATGACAAACTCATCTCTGTTTCTTTTTTGTTAAACAAAAATTAACTAAACAAAGTAATTAAGGTGTTGAAAAAAATGATTTAAATTTCTGCCCTCACTGGGTTTACTTGGCAGTGCTAAACCATCAGAAACATGGTGAAATGAAGCGAAAATCTTTAGCAGACGTGGCCTTCGGTACCATTCCCTCTCACTCACACCAACTGGGGCATCAAAGTGTTTGCCATCTCTTGTTTCAGCAACAGCTTCCCAAATGCTTCGGAATCACAACCTCAGATATCCTGCCCTGTCTTCATGATTAACAATGACAGCAATATCAATAAAAACAGCCACTCGTGCTTGTTAAGGACTTTCCTGAGCTAAACACCATCCTCAGATTGACTGAAATGACCCTGTGTAATTCTCATCGCCCCATGAAACAGAAATGGAAGTACAAACGTCAGAGCGCCCATCACTCAACACAAGCTGCTCTGTCTTTTCCAGCCTTCCTTCCTGCCTTTCTGCTCAAGGAGGAGACTGCCCCTCGGCACACTGCTTCTCCTGGGCTCCTCCTGCTTGGGACAGACTCGCCTTTGGCCCCCTTCCCTCTGCACATCTCTGTCCCTGGCCTCTCCCTGCTCACAGATGGGCTATGCCCTGTCCTGCCTGCCCCTCTGCATGGCATGATCATCTGACTTGGGACCATGCAGGTAGTGTTTAAACTTTGTCTAACTGGATTTCTTTCCCTCCTTACAAATGTGTCCTGTATTCTGAGACACGGAACTCATGACTGTGCCACCGCAGTGGGAGGCCTCTTGCTGGCCTTCATCTCATGCTTGAGTTCTGTGACCTTCTGAAGTTTCATCCTTGCCTCCCTCTCGTCCTGCTCCTCCATGAAGTCACCAGCACCTTCGCTGGTTTAGCTGCCACCATCTGAGGACTCTCAAATCTGTATTTTCACCTCCATCTAGTTCATGTTCTCGCTGATTCTTATTCCAATGCTTTTTATTGGGAATTTTTTCTTAATACTTTGTATACTTCTCAAGCTAGACGTGGCTGGAACGGAAATAATGAACTCCCTTTCTTTCAGACTGTCTTCCCCTCCTCTCTCCAAGGACCCCTGTGATGTCTGGGGTTGCGCCTGGCACTCTCACTCAGCGGCTTTGGCAGCTCGCGTGTCCACACTGCACTCAGCCCCTCCGCCCCGCCCCAGCTCAGGTGCTGCCACTCCTGCCTGCACTGCCTGACGGCTCTATGGTCAGTTTTATTCCTGCTGTTTCTGCGGAAAACCAACTTTCTTCTTTCCTCCTTCATTTTTAATCCTGGAGATTGAACACAGGGCTTTTGCAGGAAGCTACATCCCCAGGCCCCTTAATTTTTATTTATTTTTTATTTTGGGACAGATAGCTGCCAAGTCACTAAGCTGCCTGGGCATGGCTGGAACCTGTGATCCTGCTGCCTGGGCCTCCCAGCACAAGTGGTACCTGTGTGCACAATCGCTCTCGGCTTGTACTTTTCTTTCTCAAGTGACATCTGGCACTCTGTGCTCCCCTGCTTACATCGCAGGCCTCTGTCTTGCCTTTCTCCACACTCCAGGCTCTTTTCTAGCACCATTTTAAAACCGCAGTTTCCCGAAGGTATCAAGCAGTGTCACTTTTTAAAAAACGAATCACTCCTGACGAATGGTCTCGGACCAGCCCTTTACTGTCCCTGCATCAGCCGGGTTTTCGGTGATTACGTTGGTTGCTGCATAAGGAATGGCACAGAAGGCAAATGTGTCCACTGAGGCTGTCAGCAAGGTGCTACGAGAAGTTTGCCCAGCGACAGACTGGAGGCTTGGGCCAAGGTGCTGATGGGGGAATGGAAGAGAGTGGACAGAGCTGACAGCTGTAAAGCGGAGTCACTGAGCTTGCTGATAGGAAGATGTGAAAAATGCAATAAACCAAAGTGAGCATCTAGATATTTACCCGCAGCAGCTGGATAAGTGATACCGTGGGGGAGCAACTGGAGGAGGAAGATACAGAAAGTCTTTATTAAAATGGTAGAAAAAGAAATACTTTTGTCATGTTAATCTGAGATGCCTGATGGGTATATAGACTGAAAATCTGGGCAGGGATAGGTCAGAGCTGAAAATGTACATTTGAGACTTACACACACACACACACACACACACACACACACACACACACACTGGATTAGGTATCTTTCCACAAATGTGGTAATAGAATTAAGAGGCAAACTCCAAAGTGGCCCTGTAACCCCTTTATGGCCAATGTATGAGCCAATCTTCTCTTGGAAGAAGCTGCAGAGGGCTTATGGGACTGACCAAAGACCCAGTGTCACATTTGTACATTTTGGCTCCAGATCTGTCCTGCTCTCCTGCTAGCTCCTGTCTTCTCACCAGCTGCCGTAGCTGGCTTCTGGAAATTGCTCACAATTGTGTGCCCTGAGCAATCTCCAGGCGACCAGCTCTCAAAGTGACAAGGCTATTTTCCTTGGAGTGACATACCCTACTCTTGTCAACTTTAAACATATACGTTGAGAGTCAAATAGATAATTTCACCAAAGGAAATTGGACATTTAAGCACAACTGCTTATCATGAGCAAATTATATAAATAATCTACCTCCAAGCGCAATCTGTTTTCCATGAAAGCTGTATAGTAATTTTCCACACCATAGCGACAACAGAGATTTCTTCTTTTTACTCTTCATTACTCTTTTTTAGAAAAGAGATCATTGTGTTTTTCCTTTCAAAGTAATCTCGGTGTATAGATAAAACCACAGGCTCTGCAGGTGATGCTTTAATTCCTTAGCATTCTGGGTACACTTCACCTTATGTGAACATTAATTAATCCAGAGAGATGGTTCTGGAAGATTTTCATTAAGGGCACACAGTTCAATTTAAAGAAGGGTTGGTCTTTCATTTACAAAATTTTGTATGTAACTAAAGCAAAGAGATCCAGTGTGTTATTCCTTAGTGAAAAAAGTTTAGGTTTTCAAGAAACAGGAAACATCTTATATCCCTGTAACTGGTTTGCTGATTTATGTTTCTGTTGTTTGGCGTCACAGGATCTTGCAGAGTGGCTCAGGCTGGTTTCGACCTTGTGGCCCGTTGGCTGCAGGGTCCTGAGTAGCTGGGATTTCAAGTCACACCACTGGGCCTGCCTAACCACCATAGGTCACCATAGGTGACCACTTTCTATAGAAAATAGCTTTGCTTTTATAAAAATCTAAATATTTTTTATTAAGTTTTTGCTATCCAATTTGGGTTCTCAGACAAAGCTTTTCCTTGGCTCCTGAGGCATTAACCTAGCCTTTTCTCCCACTTAGAGGAGAAATAACAGCCAGGCCACACGAAGAGCTCCCCTTGTCAGCTGCGCGAGCTCGGGCCCCTGTGCGTGCTGTGCACTGAGCGCTCCTCTCGCCCTGCACACCTCCCCACATGGTCTCACCGCTCCCGTCTGACCCACCGGACACCACTCTCGGCTGCTGGCTCCTGAACCTGTCCCTTGGGCTCACACCCAGCTTCTGAGTCCAGATCTACGTTCCCTGGCTTCTCCTGCAGGACGTCCCCAGGCTCTCCCAGCTTCGGCCTGGGCACAGCATTCGCCTCCTTCCCCAGCTTCTGCTGCACAGCATCACCCACTCCTTACCCACATCCGCACTGCCTCTGCTGTCTCTCACTTCCTGTCTGTTCCACAAGGTCATCCTCACACATTAGCGTGTAAAGGCCCTTTCCCTGTTTTATCTGCTGATTTCCTTAGACTCACTTGGACTCTGGGCTTCCTGAAGACAGGACTCACACTCTCAGCAGGGGCTGTGCTCTTGCAATAACCGGCACAGGGTCAATGCACATAAGTGAATTGGATTGTTCTCAAGTAGCAGGTCTCTAGCAAAAGAGCAACATGCCCAGAAATCACAGCTGCCTCTGGTATCTGAATCTAGAGATAAGAGGCAATTCATCTTCTTTGACCACTTCTAGTAGGAGAAACAGTTTTAAAGTGGAAGACATAGAAGAAAAAAGAGTGTTTTGAATTACTTTAGGACGTGAGTTAGAATCATGTTTTAGGAAAGTATTCCACATGCACAGTCTGCATGGCCTACTGATGCGCTTCTCTCCACTGCCAACTTTCTTTCTAGACCAGTATTTTCGAGGATAAAGAATTAGGCATGTGGC
Organism: Cavia porcellus; assembly: GCF_034190915.1. Classification (NCBI taxonomy): domain Eukaryota; kingdom Metazoa; phylum Chordata; class Mammalia; order Rodentia; family Caviidae; genus Cavia; species Cavia porcellus. The sequence continues at coordinate 47,564,838 of NW_026947512.1, forward strand.
TTAGACTACATTGGCTGAGTGGCTGTTCCTGGATAGGTATAGCGATGCGAGCCTGTAATCCCAGTACTTTGAGAGGCTGAGGCAGAAAGGTCTCAAGTTTGATTTCAGCTGGAGTAACTTAATGAGTTTTTTATTTAATAAAAAATAAAAATGAAATAAAATATGAAATAAACAATGAAAAAAGGCTGGGTTGTAGCTCAAGGCGAAGGCTCTGGGTTCGATTTTCAGTATAAAACAATAAAAAGAAGAGTGGACACCAGGTACTAGGGGGACGCGGGAAGCAGCCGAAGGGCTTCTCAGCCCATTCCAGGTCTGTCTTTGGCCCCATGGCCAGGTTCCATGCAGGAGCAGCCACTGATGCTTCCGCTAGGGGTAGGAGGGAAGATTTTCTCTCCACTGTCTCATCTCTGGCTTCCTCCGACTTCCAGAGTCCACATTGCTACTGTCCGCTCACTAGAAATGACAGTGAAAAGACTTCCCTGCATCTCCTCTGAAAGAGCCAGTAGCCGCCCATGAGGTCAGTATACCTACCGCAGTTGCAGGATACTTGAAACTCAGTGTTTATGAACACTGAGCTGTAGAAGCCAAAGGAATCATAGTAACGGAACCATCACGTCAAGGAAGTCTAGAAAGCACGCTTGTGTAGGGAATAGCACTTAACATACTGAGTTTGGCATTTTTTACTTTTCGAAAGTCCAGAGTGGATCAAACAGATGTAATTTCACCAGCCTTGCTTGGCCCTGAGCCCGAACTGGCTGAACCCTGATTTGCTCCTTGTCAGCCTCTTCTTTCTGCATTTTCTGCTCCCCTGGGGGCAGGCTTTCTGTATCTACCTCCAGCCCTTCCTAGCTAAGTGCTCATAGGTAAGATCTCAATTTATAATTATCCCTGCATGGGACTTCAATAGGAAATGAGACAAAAGCAAACATTTTTTTTTTCCCCCTATGGAAAAAAAAATTGACAACTACTTGCATACATGTAAGGGAAAAGCTATGGTTTGAAAGAAGAAAACAACTCCCTGAAATCCTTTTAAGGCAGGCTTAATGTGACAACCTATCACATCTCTAATGAGAAGAGACACGTTGCTCACAATTAGCGGTATTCGCGAAATTCACTGACTTCAGTGATTCATCATGTGTATTGGCCTCTACCCAAATTAAGTGGTTGAGAAAAAAAAAGATTATTAGCTGTGGAACATCCACTGTGGGCTCAGGGTGAGATACTGCAATCAAAAGATGGAGGAATAAGCCTACTTCAATGTTAGGAGACAAACTGGCTGCACACTTTAAAACAGCAAGGCAGGCCATTTGCAGACTGTGAGGAAGGGGAAAAAGAAGTCACCAAGAAGCAAGCCCTCTCTACAAATTGGCACCACACAAGCACCTCTGGGGGGATAGCCAGATGCCAGCCCCTTCTGCTGTGTGGGCTGGGAAACAAGGAGAGACATCCCCACGTCACCCTCACCACTGGCATAAGCGACCAGCTGATCCAGAAACCCAGGCTGCGATAATAGCCACTGAGGTAAAATACAAATTAATGCTTGTAGTGTTTAGTGTTTCACTGGCTTTGTAGATCTAAAGCTGGTAGTCTGATCATCAGTCAAATATGCACTGTAGCCTTCTATGGGGAATCTCCTTCTGAAGGTGGTAGCCTTGTTAATTCCCTATCATCTGGTTTTGAAGTCCTATATAATTTTTATTGTTTTGTTGGGTTGGTTTTACTGTTTTGTTTTGTCCAATTTTATTATATCCAATGGCAAGGGCAGCTATTTCAAAGATAACAAGATATATTATGGTAGCCATTTTGGATTTACTGTTGTCTTGTTTTGAAGTCCTTTATTGTATTCATTGTTTTGGTTTTTATTGGTTCTATTCTGTTCTGTTTTATTTGAGTTTTACTATGTTTGAAGGTATCTACAGCTATTTTGAAGGCAACAAGAGGCATTACATAACCACTGTTGATTTCTTATTGTTTTGAAGTCCTGGGTATACTGGTTTGATTTGACTGCCTTTATTCTGTTTTATTTTGTTTGGTTTCATTCTATTTAAAATAAAAAAATACAAACAAAAGTAAAACAGCAAGGCAGTTTTCATTAAGAAAACCTGATATTGAGTCATATTGTTATCTGTACACTACCTTACAGATGCTAATCATTTGCTATTGATTCCTTAAATAACCAGAGAAACTTTTATAAGCATGAAGAAAAAAAGAATAATTAAAGCAACTTTCAACAGAAGTTAGACAGGTAAATGTCATCATTCTTTGATCACAAATGCCATTTATTCTTAATGTAAATTTCACTGCTGGCTTCTTCCCTCATTTAACAGCAATGAAGTATCCTATTTGATGTTACAAGATTTAAATTACCATGCATAAATAATGAGAACTTCTCACAGAAGACCTAGGTACTAGGAATTTGGAAATGAAGACAGTCATTTCCTTTGGGTAAGGCCTTTAAAATTGAAGCTACTATGGGCCTCCATGAACAGCTGCTTGCATGCCAATTGCTGGGTCATATATGACATCTATTATCCACTCTTCCCTTGCATCCTTTCTCCAATCCTGAGCCCAAATTCCAGGCCCTCTGAGTGCTGAGAATGAGGTCCACACTCCCAAGGATGGTATCATGTTTGGTACACAGGGATTCCACATTGATATTTGGTCGCCCAGCTCTCCATCTCCAATAACTCTCCAGAGACCTCTGCACTCCAGTTTTCTCTGAGTAGTCACAAGCACATCTATACTCCCAGTGGACCAGAGAATTGGGGAATTTTTCTCTGGCCTCATAAAGCTTCAGAGCTTAGACATAAAAATTTATAGGAGCACTTTAAATTTAGAAATACAACTTATTGATATTTCATTTTCTACTAAATGACTTAGCACCTAGTACACACTGGGTCACTTAATAAATATTTGCTAAACTATTGATCCAGTCAGTGAAGGTTCTAGTGCTCTTTTTCTGACATCCTGTCTCACTAAAGATCACATCATGAATGGACCTAACCTCACTCACAGAAATGAACTCTTCTCATTCACAGTAGAAATCCCAGTTTCTACTCCAGAAGTCAACTAGTTTACCACTGAGTTAAGTTTGAAATGAATGTCATTTTCCAATGTGTACATTTAATGAAAACCATGATAGATATTTTGCTTGTATGGTGATGTGAGAGTCCTATTTCCTTTCTGTTACCTTAGAATGAAAAAAATGAATGCTGATTTTTCTGTTTAAAATACAAGGTGTCCCTCAGAGACCTTATGTTGGTCCTCCATGCAGCAATGTTCAGAGATAATGCTTAGAGGTGACCAGAGCAGGAAGGCACTGTCTCTATCAGCAGATTAAAGCACTGCATTCATAGCTCAGTGGTCTCTTGAGGAGGCAGGGTTTATGTGAACAGGGCAGGTCAGTGGGTTTGGAAGGTATGTCTTGTCCTTAGACCCTTCCTTGCTCTTTGGCTTTCTCTTGTTTCTGGCTGCTATGAGGCTACCATGCACTTTCTCCACGATGCTGGTGCTCAAAGCCAGCAGCCATGATAAATAACTGTGAGACATAATCACCCTTTTCTTCTTTAAGTGGGTGTTAAGGCATTTGGTCCTAGAGGTGAAAAGATGCCTAGTAATACAGTAGTCAACACAGTTCTTGGCTGTGATAACTTCTTCAGATTATGCATAGTCCTGACACTCCTTTCTATGTGAATCACATTTTTATCTTCTGGATTCTTAAATGATATACAATTCCAAACAGAACATCTGGTTTTGAGATGAAGAAATAGAAACTTGTATGACTGTCATGCAAACCTGGTGTAGAGGCTAATGAGAACTCTGAAACTTCCCTACTCAGTTGGCATGAATGGGACTTAAGCTGACCATGAGCTGCACACATTTAAATGAGAGACTTCAGAACCTCAGCTAGACTCAAGACTCACCTACACAGAGACTTGAAGTGTCCATTCGGATACCAACATTCAAGGACAACTAGATTCTATTTTAGTAAGCTACTTGTTCATGAAAATCAAAACTATCCAGGAGGTTTATCTTATTTAGCACTGGAAATGTCAGAAAACTGAATGTATTATCTGAACTCTATCCATTATCAAGAAAATAAAATTAGAGGTCTGAAACTTATCTATTTAAGGCATTTATAAGATCTTTTTGTCAGAACAGAAATAAGGTCAGTGGTGATGTTTTTAGAAATCAAAAGAGTCAACTGCACATGTTATCCTGTTGGGTGTCTTTAGAAGGAAGGGCACTTATATAAGGAAGAGAAAAGACAGATCCTTTTCTGGAAAGTACAATAAATAGTACCAGAGGTTGTGGATAAAACTTTGAACTAATTGTGTCCTAGGTTTGAAATACCACCAACATTTTTGAAAGTTAACTTTATGGAACTTGATTTGTATTTGAGTACTTAGCATGAAGCAGATTTTTCTGTAACTTGAAAAGCTATAGAGAAAAACACACATTTTCTATGTGCTGTTAAGGACTACTGAGAGCAACCGACATGACTAAGATGATGTTTTTACCAGTTTATCCTCTGACTAAGGCTCAGATTCTGGTTATATATGGCTTTCCTTAACACAGTGCAGAATGATCTACATAACATTAACTCAAAGCAATAAAAAACAAAATTCAAAATGTTTGTCACTAGTTATAACAACTGTAGTTAACACTGATGGAAATGTTTCTTTCATGCAAAAAGATATTTAAAAATCCTCAAAACTTTCAAACTTTTGAAAATGTAACATTTGTCAAATGTTATTGCTTAGTTCAATTTAATCAGTTAATAATGAGATTATCCAAAACCTAGTATGAGCAATAATATAAAAATTCCTAAGTAGAAAGCAGGTGTATTTTTTTAATGGTGAGATGCAAATGAAAAAAATAAACTTGATTTAGCCAGAATGATAAACAAACTCCATCTAGGGAATCTCAGAGAATAATAAGAGGTTGATTTTAGGAAATTATACTTCAATTTATTTTATTTATTTGTAAGGTTTATACCCCATGGTCTCTGGATGATAATGTATTAATTGTAGCTTACTGACAACATAAAACTGATCCACAAAGAGCTGAGTAAAAAAACAGATGGCAATCAGGTAGAAGGGTCAGGCAGAAAGGACGTGCAGAACATGGTCTCTCTGAGTGCAGAACTGAATACCGCATTTAAACTGCTGAAACGAATGAGGCTAATAACCACCAACATTCAGAATCAGAAGAGTCTCTAAAGTGTTGTCACAAAACACCCTTAGTGTCTCACTTCCTGAGGAAGTCAGCTGACATTCTGCAGCGTGAGAAGCTGGACCATGTTTGCGAGAATCCAGCAACCCTCCTCCTGGGCAAGAGAGTAGATAGATGCAAAGAATATTTAGAAGAATGAAGAATTCCGGGCCACCTCACAACCTAGGGAAGGAAGTGGTGAGCGTTACTCATTCCTCAAATGTTAACTATTATGCAATAAAAATTAATACTTCCCAGCAAAAAATTATGCCAAGCACTTAACAAAGCATTTAAGTATATTTTTTAAATTTTTTTCCTTAAAACAGTGCTCCTCACTGTCACTTTTATCTCTATAATCTGTTACATTTCACAGACATGGAGACAAAGGCTCCGGTACTGAAGTAATGATGTTCACACAGTGGACAGTGGGGCGGAGCCAGCTGAGCTCACTCCTGAGACTGCGCCTTCTCCATGACTTCCTGTGGCTCCAAACACAGGAAAGGGCTCCCGCTTCTGAATCCCAGCAGCATTTTGGGTCTGTGTTGTGCCCATCTTGAATGTAATTGAAAGTACCTGAATACATGTTGTACTGTCATAGCTAGATTTCCTCTGTATGGCCTTGCGTGGCCTCCAGGGTCTGTTTAAATGTCCCATACACAGTCAGTGCCCAACAGACTTTGGTTAGGGGACACAATGGGAAGGGCTAAAGGGCTGATTTTTCCAATCACTCACACCCCCAACCCATCCACACAAGAAACTCCCAGCCAAAAAAGATCCCCTCAGGTCTCTTCTCCGTCCAGAGAGAAGTAAGACAAAGTGGATTCAGCAACACGACCCAGGGCACGGCTTGTTTCTTGGCTCTTCAATTCCTCTCCTCAGTGAATAGTATGAAATATAGTGGTGTGTTTCATTGATTTAACTACATTTCTCAACATTCCACATTCCATGATAACATTTAAGAAATTAGATAATTGCTGGCCCAATTTACTAGTCTACATAGCTTTTATAATTGTCAATGACAGCTAAAGACACAGACTACAAGGGGACACATTCACTTTCTACTGATTGTTCAACTGCACAAGTTCATGGCATCTGGTGTAATAATTTGATACATGTACACAGTGTGTAAGGTTCATATCAGGGCAGTTAACACTTCCAGTTCAGACATTTAACTTTTTGCAAACACATGCTGAAGTACACACATCTGGATGAAATGTAACAGAAGGGATTATGATAACTTAAAGAAGACTCACAAAGCATAAAAGTTGCCCAGGTAAGAGGCCAGGACCTCTTTTAGTGCCTTCCTGGCCTCATCTCAGCTATCCCATGTACCCGAGAAGCCATCGCGATGGATTACAATGTAATTACGATGATGTGTGCTCTGCATCTGTGACATGGAAGAAAGGTATTTGCCTCTTTTCTTTACTTCCTGTCTGTATGACCAACTTTAAATCACACCCAACTGAAGAACTCACTGGTCTTACCTTTCAAGGACAGGTTAGACAGGCCTTCAAATTCATTCCTCATATTGAACTAACTGAAGGATGGCTCAGCTTTTGAGTCCTTTGGCAGTAGAGAAATTAATGCTAGAGAAGAAAGATTTACCAACTAACCTGCCCACGACAAGATGTTGAACAGCTAAAGAAACTAAACCTGCATGTCATAAAATTACAGAATGGTAGAATTGACAAGAGTCTTGACTACCTCACTTTGGAAATGATCATGTTTCAATGGAGGATACTTAAACTCAGAAATGGGTAATTTTGTTCAGACAACAAAAGAAAGAAAGAACCACTGATATATGAAACAATGTGGAAAAAAATCTCAGAATTATAGTGATTGAAAGAAGCTGGTTGTCTCCCTTCCCCAAAAAGGACACATGTCATATTATCTCACTAAATTCTAGACCAGACAAATCTAAGCTGTGGCTATAGGAATCAGAAGATGATTGGGTAGGGTGAAGATGAAGTTTTGCCTGAAAAGGGGTTAGGAAAACCTTTGGGGATTATGAAAAGGACTTGTATCTTTACTGGGCTGGTAGTTATATGAAACACAGGAGTGTCAAAATCTACCAAATGGCATACTTGTAAGGTGTGCATTTTATTGAATAGTAGTTTGCACTTTTATTTAAGAATGATTTTAAAGCTGTTCCCAGCCACACAAAGTGCCGTAACTAGGATGGACACTGGGCCTCTGGCCATTGCCTTTCCATCACTGTCTTGGTTCTTTCCTTTCCCGGTTCAAGCACACATCTCAGAAGCAAGTCAGGAAATGGTTCCGCACCCTCTGGTGCGTGGTAGTGGATGACTACATGAAGCACGAAACATCAGAGGTATTTGGTCAGGTCCACAATTAAATCTGAGACTTACAATCACTCAGACCCACTCTGGAGGCAGCTGTGACTCATGAACATTTCAGGCAAGAGAAAATAATGATTACAAGTCTTGTAAGAAGGAAAGGGGGAGGAAAGGAGTAAGCTAAAGAATATTACATGTCATCTGTAATTCTAGAAATAATATGAAAAATTGAAAGTGCTCCCCATTCAGTTCTTTCCAAGTCTACAGGAGACCTAATCGAGGTACATACCATAATTACAATGTGTCCCTAGGTATGGTGTAGATAGCAAAAGCATGCAAGTGAGACTTAGGAAAAACAGACCTGCTAAATTTGCCTTGCATTCATGCCGTATATAGGTAGGTGGACAGTTTTTCCCAGCATCTCCGAAATTGTTTTCTCTGCAGGGTGCTGTTCCTTCTGATAGAGAAGTTGAACTCTATTTTAGTTATCCGAGAACACCCTCACTGAAGTTTTCAGCAAGCTCATGACAATGGGCAACTTGCACATATTTGGTCGATTAAAGATGGGACTGGATGGGAAAGAGCTTTTGCCCCGCAGGCCCCCTTTCCCCTGCTCTCGCAGCAAGCACCTCATCTAACCACAGCTCACAGTTTCTGGCTCAGAAGATTCAGTCACACCCCTGCGCCCCAGATCTGGGAGAAGTTATTTGTACAGCTAGAGTCTTAAAAGGACAGAGAACAAGCCTCAGGCTCTGATTTCACACCCTGTGTGGAGCTTTCCAAGCGGATTACAGCTTACACTCTTTGGTATAAGTCAACTCGATTTTCAGTGCTTTCTTAAAACCTGTCCATTGATCTCCAAATTTTACTAATGACATGTGTGTGTGTATAAGAGGTGGAATCTACAGTATAAGGGATCTCTAGATTTAAAAGCATTATCACAGTAAAAGACACCTTGTCATTAATCCCTTCAGATATTGCCCCTGGCTTTAAACACTTAGTTCATTGTCCTTGCAATGTTCTGGAACAATTCTACAAGTTCTCTTTCTTGAGTGTCCCCTGCCCTGGCTGCCTGAGTATTCTCAAAATGTTTACCTTTCATGGTCAGTCTGACTTTGAGAAAGAGTCAGGAGTGGCATGGTACCCGACCTGGTGAGTGAGGTGGGTGAGGACCCACCGCAGTGTCTCACCAGCTGCCTCTCTGTTGGTGGCGCTGGGCAGTGGCATTTGCCATACCTTTTATTGCAGTGTGGAAAGATAAGCAAGGAGATTGGAGAACTGCTTCAGAAAGAGCGAAACTGATGAAGCCATGTGTGCTCAAAGTGGTAGGCAGCATTCTGAGGGTTTAATAGTCATGTGTGTTCTATTGTAATAAACGTTTAAAATTTAAACCTTCACTATGAAGTTTTGGCACACCTCCTATGTATACATGCACAATACAATTCTTTAAATAAAAGAAAAACTTTTTACTAAGCTTAATATCAAAGTCCCAAGTCCTATGATCTAATGCCAGTAAACTGCATTGAAAATTCCATAAATAATATCCATATTTTTAGCTTCTGAAGAAGTAGATGCATAATTTTGTTTGTTTTCTTGTTTCCAAGGAGAGGCTTTTCATCGAACTTTAAGTTGCTTTTATTTTTTATTAAATATAGAAAATTCTTTCTGGCAGGCAAATCTTACAGAACTTTTTGTTATTGTTCACCTTTCATATAATTCACTGACATGTAGAACGTTAGAACTGAATTCTAAAGAATCTAAACCAAATATATTCCAGGCCTGAAAATTAGTCTGGAAATCTATTCAAACACTTGGAAATTGATGAATATAAGGGTAAGTGAATAATATGATATCTTTGTCATAGAATTCATTCCAGTTAGGGGAAACTACAGAAAAACCAATGGATTCCTCTCAAAAGAACAAGAGAATTGAGAAATTAGTACTAATTGTTGGCCAGTCTGATTTATTCTCCTAGACACTTGTGTCTCATTTCCAATCTACTGAAGTGTCAAAGTAAGTAATGACAACTTTTATGTCTTTTACTTCTACATAATATAATATCCTGAGGTCTGGAGGGCTCCCTAAGCTCAAATTTAAGTACATTAAGGGAGAATTGTTCATTAGTTTGTGGTATAGACTCCTGTTCGTTTAAATTTCATTTTAATCATTTGTACTAATTGACGGACTGGATCCCTTGGAAGGCCTGAAGTCTACTAATAGGCCATTTCTTTATATGTCAGAGTACGCATTTGCATTCCTAAACCTTTAACTCAGTAGGTGGGGAATATTCCCCTTGCTGTTTAACAATGGAGAGAAATTTGACTGCCATCCTGCGTTTATGACTTTTGGCAGAAAAAAAAAAAAAAAAAAAAAGAAAAAAAAAGGCCGTGCCTATGTCACCACTGCCAGCAAGAGCAGAACGACGATCATCGTATCGTCAAGTGACAGCATGACAGTCATGATGGCAGATATCCCGGCTTCCGCTCTTGGCTCTGCCAAGCGATTATTGTTAAGGGCTCAGATAAGTCATTTAATTTCTTCGAGACTCAATTTTCAAACCCATAAAATAGCAATGAGCACATCTGGCAGCCACAGGGCTGCTGTGCATCTGAGACCATGCTGCAAACCTCCTTGTAGGTCAGTACAGTCCACAGGCCCCAGTGCCCCCTCGGAGGCTCCACCGGCTGTCACAGTGGCCTGGGCCCCCTTACCTCGCTCATCCTTCTCCAGGCATAGCGGCCACCGCCTCATGACGTGTGGTTGAGAACCACCTGGTGGGACAGGGCAAAGGGTTCCACACTGTATGGCGGCTATCAAAGCTCACCACTAAACAGGTGTCGCCAACAGCAAAAACACGTTCTCCCATAGAGCGCAAGTCCAGCTTCCTGAGGCCAAGAGTCTGCAACCCTAGTGCCAGCGAGTCCACAGGCTCTCAGCAGACCTTCCCGGGGCCTTCTTCTCCCTGTCCTTTGTCTAATAAAGATTCCCAACTTTTTCTCAAGGCCTGACCCACACTGCAAAGTCTCCACACTCTGAGTGGACATGGATTTGGGGAACAGCATAGTGGGCTATCTGGGAACTGGGGGAGCCAGAGGGAAGGCTGCCTTTGGGACAGGGCTAGGAAAGTCCCCAGGGAACAGAGCGGGGCACATGCATCGTCCTGTCTGGGCTCCTACACACTCCATGAACGGAGCAGGACTTGGGGACCCTGAGTCCCTGTTCAAGCACCCTCACCTGGCAAAGCTAGGAATAAATCTCCTGGCTCACAGCTCGGTGTTGTTTACATGGCAAGACTCTTTAGATAGTCTTACTAAAGGATAACGCTAAAACCTGGATAGTTCCTGACATCCACTTATGCTAATTTCATCAGTCGGATAAGGAAGGTTTAGTATGATTTGCCGACTTTCATTTCTAGCTATATAGTTGGTGCCGACTACCCTTCTAATTAAGAACAAAATCAAATTGAATAGTATTAAATTTAAAGGTAGAACACTCAAAACACTTCAAAGTGTCGAAGATCTAGTGTAGCTGATGCGATGAATGCTGATGTCAGAAGAAATTAAGGAAAGACATAGTCTTAGGAAAAAAGAAAAATAATTTGTATCACTAGTGATAAAAGGGCCAATTCAATAAGAATGAATTTTAAAATTCTAAATTTCAGAGCATTTAATACTATATCTTTATGGATGTTCTCTTTATATATGTATATATTACAGTTATAGAATTAAAAGGATGTTGGGCACCTTCATCCTTTATATTTATATTAATTAAATATATCAATTTATACATATTGATATATATTTACACATAAAAGGATAATATATACTATATACATATATTGCAATTATAGAATTAAAAGTATATGTGGGCAAGTCCATAGCTATGGTTGGCAATTTGTGACTACTTCTTTTTTCACAAGTTGAATAAAATAACAAAAAATAAGTAAAACCATATCACACGTGAACTACACAATGTGACCTAGTTAGTGCATAGTACAGTTTACCCAACTACTACAAAAAAAAATCCCCAAAACAAAAGCATTCTTTTAAGTGTACATGAACTCTTACCCAAACCGACCACATTCCTGCCCCTCAGAGCAAGTCCTGACAAATTTCAAAGGAGTGAAGTCACGTAGAGTATGACTCTGTACACAGTAGAATGCAGATACAAATTAATCACAAAAATATACATGAAGAGAAAAATCCTTAAATGTTGGATTTTAAGCAAAATACTTCTAAGAAGCCATGAGTATAAGAATAACTCACCATAACAACTAGTAAGTGTACTGAAACATCATATGCTAAAACAGCCGGGATATGAAATATAACAGTGGAATGCAGATCTAATGCAGGAGGCTGAGGAGCATTCAGAGCCCAAAAGGCACATATTAAAGGAAAGACTAAAACCTTAGCGAGCTATGACTTCACATTAGGAACCCAAGAGGCCAATGCAAGTTAAATCCAGTAGGAACAGAAAGAGGGAAAAATACATGGCATATGAAATACACAAAATCAACAACTTTCACATTTCATTTTTAAAGACTAATAAACCTCCAAAGAATAATCAAAAGAAAGAGAACATTTGGAAAGTTGAGGCAGGGGAACCACCTTGAGTTCAAGGTCAGCCTAGTTGTGAGACCCTGTCTCAAAAAGCCAAAAAACAAACAAACAAACAAAAAAAAAAAAAAAAAAAACAAGAAAAAAAGAAAAGAAAAAGAAAAGAAAAGAAGGAGAAATACTGTCCAGAATTAAAAAAAAAAAAAATCTATAAATGGGGGCTGGGATTTAGCTCAGCAGCATAAGCGCCTGCCTTGCAAGCAGGCGGTTGTGAGTTCAATCCCTGGTACCGATAAAAAGGAAAAACACACACACACAAAAAAAAAACTATAAACATTCAAAGTAACATTAGAGAATACCAGGAACAACTTTATATAAACACATTTTTAAAATATAGGCAAAATATGCAAATTTATTGGAAAATACTGTATTGAAAGCAGTATAAAAAGAAATAAAGAATATGTAGCATGCTATTAAGAAAATCAAGTTTCTAATAAAAATTTGTCAATATACAAATTTTGTTAAAGTTATCTGAAAATTATCCTGAGATGAATGAAAAGATAACAGGAAGCGGGTCCAGGGAAGAGGGGACACCGTAATCAAGATGAGCTGCATGTACCAGTGCCCCCCAAAATTGGAATTGTTAAATATTCCAAACAAATATTGATTAACAATTTCTTCAAAACAAAAGAGTGAAACAAGAATGTTGCTACTAATACTTTTTTTCAATTTATTACCAAAGATCCTACATAATGCAGTCAGGTAATTGTATAAAATGTAAAAGGATGTTCACCCATGTGAGTCCGAGCCTTTCACCCATTAGCATGATCTCAAATTGCATCCATTTACCTACAAGAGCCTTGAGATTCATCCTACTTTATAGCTAAGTAGCTTTCCATTGTGTAAAAGTATTGTATCTCCCATTGTTAATTTCCTAATAACTTGCCTGAAGTTCTGTATAATTTTCATTGTCTTGTTTTGTTAGGTTTTATTCTGTTTCCTCTTATTTGGTTCTACGATGTCTAATGATATGGGCAGCTATTTTAAAGATAATAAGTTACAGTATGGGAGCCATCACTGATTTCCTGTGATCTCATTTTGAAGTCCTGTATTTCTTTCACTGTTTTGCTTTTATTGGTTTTATATTGCTTTGATCTGCTTGGTTTTAGTATTATGTCTGATGGTATGGGCAGCTATTTTGAAGATAACAAGAGGCATTATGGTAGCCATTGTAGATTTCCTATTATCTTGTTTAAAAATCATGTTCCACGGTCATTAATTTCTATTTTACCTTGTTTGGCTTTATTCTCATTAAAATTTTTTTAAAAGCTTTAAAAAGTGAAGGGAAAAATATTGTAAATTATCATTATTTACAAATTATATGACATTTGCATATCAAATCTTAAAATTACTTGTAGATGATTATCATTTTAAGTAAATTTACCAATGCCATTGGACACAGAGTTGACAAGTTGCCTGTGTTTACACCATAAAAAATATCTTAAAATTTTAAAATAATCTCATTTATCCTACCATCCCAAAATAACACATTTTGGGGAATAAATATAAAGAAAGATATACAAGACTTCCATAGAGAAATCTACAAAACATCACTGGAAGAGTTAACGAAGACATAAATGCATGCTGATCTACAACCACATTTGAGGGCTAGTAGGCAAGAGTATGAAGGCTTTTCTGAAGAACTTGACAAGCTAAATTTGAGGTATTTTCTCACTTGTTATCTCGTGTAGTCCTTACAGCTATCTTTAAAATAAATGGTATTAATCTCATTATCTTACATGAGCAAACTAAGACCACAGAAGGGTGAGTAATGCACCCAGCATCTCCCTGACAGCAAACAGCTGAGCCAGGACTGAATCCACAGGGGTCTGACTTCTCCCCCACTTGGCCCTGTTGCTCAGACACCGCGCGTAGGTCCTGCCTCCAGCACCTTCTCAAAGCCACAGGGATGCTCTCCTCTTCGAGAGCGAAATGAAAGCCTTGGGAAAAACGTGACTGCAACCAGCCTCTCACACATCCTGCCCACAAAACATTCCTGGGGTTGGGTCAGGGGAGAGTGAGCCATGAAGCTGAGTCACAAGACAGTGCAGCCCGGAGGTGAGAGCTGAGAGCCAGGGACCTCTGTCTTTACAACACAGTTCTAACCTGAAATGTCCCTCCTCATATGGATGCCTGAAAAATGGTTACTGAGGTTTTCAAATCACACATTCATTTCATCAAAAATGTTTGTAAAGAAGCTCCTAATAGGCTTCGAGGGCCATGCTAGGGACTTGGTGTCACACACAGTCCAACATCCTTGACTATGGCCTCCTGGGCTCCGCCTCTGCTCCCAGCCCTGTGAAGCCACCTGCACGACTCCCTTCCTCTTCTGCAGGATGCAGGTGTGCACATGGCACTAGGCAGCAGCCTGTCCTTTTCTGTGCTGTCACCCAGTCTAGCAGGTGCTGCAGGAAGGAAGGCTGCACTGCTTCATCTTTTCTTCCTCAGAGCACAACTTAAAATCTGACATGTAGTGGGCACTCGACATGTTGGATGAAATCATGCCTTATTCATGAGGCCTAGGTACAATCAAATCCATTAAACGATTCTTTCATGAATATTAAAGGAATAAAAACAATTACATCCAAGAAAATTACATCTTTTTGAGACATCCTTTGCTTTTGTTATTTTATTAACATTTTATTAGTGGCCCCAGCAGCTTCTTTGAAAATGCTCACAATGCCAAGTGTATTAGTGGTTTTCAAAGGAATGCATAGCATAAATGTAGGTAAAGTGATGTCCGGTTTGTCTTTTCCATTTAAAATCACGAGAATTTTTGAAAAAAAATATAGAATGCACTTCCATTTAATTGGCAATAGCTATTTATATAAATGACTGACTCATTTATATTGGGGAATTTATTAAATTTTTATAATAATTGACAATATTCTTCCAGACAAAAGAAGCAGAAGAATTCACAGCATCCAACTATGCAACAAAATCTGGCATATCCTCCAAATAGAAGTAATACTGTTTATTTAAACATTTAGTGGATCAGAAAGTTTCCTCATGACCACTAAAGTATGCTGAATTATGTTGCAAAAAATAAAAACAACAAAACTACCATTCCTTGTGCCAAAAAAAGGGAGAGCAAGTCTTTTTAAGTGATGGTAGCCAGACTTTGGAGTCTTAAATAGCACAAACATAGAGGGAATGTTGGAGATAATATCACGGTCTGGTGATACCTACTTGGTCTGATGTTTGGATCCTTTCAGGTGGGCGTGGTACTGCTCTATGGAGTTGAGGGAGACACTGCAGATGGTACATCTGTAAGTGCGCCTCAGACCTGTGGACACAGACAGACCTGGTTAGCTGCCTTGCACATCAGCCACCTGCCTGAGTCAAAGCACATTCATAAGCTCAGGGCCAGGGAACAGGAAGACTTCAGTGCACCCCGCCAACCACACACCATCGGCTCCTGAGGCCAGCAGATGAGACCCTCAGAGGCTAGATAAGCTGGCTGGAGAGGTGTACCTGCTTCATTTATGATATCTGAATTATGGATCATCCTTCTTTGAATTAAAGCAGTGCTCCTGGAAATTTTGTGACTCAGAGAAGCTTCCTGTATTTTCCCTAAGGCATGTAGACATAGCTACCTGTCCCCTGTGCAGTGACATCTGTAACATCAAAGGAAAACTCTACCCCAGTGCCTTCCCCACTTCCTCCCACAGCAGAACTGGAAGCACGACTTCAGACAATCTTTATTTTGAGTCTTCTTCTAGGATTATCCTATATGATACAAATACACAGGAGAAGCACAATGCAGCAATCTGTTTCATATGAACTCTTACAATTTAAAAGTGTCTATGCATTCACCTAGTTATCATTTAGTTGATTCACTAAGATAGAATCATTCTCGGTCAGCACTGTGAGTTCCAAGATGACTGTGATGCACCCTGCTTTCAAGCAGTTCAGTAAAAATTTTGATTATGTCATATTATTGACTCTTCTGTAGAAAATTTACGCAACAAACTTTAAACTTATGTTGCAGCTCAGAGACCCACAATGGAACACATTCTTTCATATAGAGGGTTCCTTCAGAGTGAAGAGGAAAGTCAGTTATGATCTGAAACTTCAGTTTGTCCCGAGTCCATCATCCTGGTTCTGTAACCTGGAAAAAGTCATATCACTCCTTTCTGCCCTTGTTTCTTGTCTACAAGATGAGGACAAACCTGTTCACATCACAACACTGCTACAGTAGCTAAGAGAATAAGATACATGAGCACGGTCGGCAAGGGAGAGTGGCTGTTATTAGTTTTTCCATGAATTTTGGTCTTCTCAACACAAAAGCTGGACTATTAAACAGCTCGAGCATTTCCTCCTAATTAGTACTCTGTTTTTTTTCCTTCTAAGAGCAAAGATTTCTGTTCTTCCAAGAAGAAGATAATGTACATTAGTTAGAAGATCTTTGCAGCTTGCTAACTTGCTGCACTTGACCTAAATTATTTGGTTTGTTTAGGCTTTGGTTTCTTTGAATATTAGGAAAAGGTGGATGAATGAGCTATGATATCCCTGAGAGAATCTGCTATCCAACAAGTAATCAGTATAAGTTAGCCATTGTAGTGATTTTTAAGTGATGCAAACAGAGAACTCTTTATGTCTCAGCATCCAAGATGAACTCTTGCACTGAAATCTGAGGATATGTATGACAGTGTACAATCATATTTAAAAAGTGAGTGAAGAGAAAGCCACCCCAAGACACTCAAACAAAGTGAGCAAGATCAGTGTCCCACCCTGAGCTGACCACTTAGCAGCCAGCAGTCTACAAAGACATTAGAGAAGACAGCAATATGCAGAAGGTCTCTGGAGGCAGTTGCATTATACATATTTCTTCCAACAGCGAGCACAAAGTCCTTCTCCCTCAACTGAACTGAACCCTGAACACCACATGACCCTGAAGTCTATCTCACCGTGCTGAACTCTGGTGCCATCTGCAAGATGCAAAGGGCCAGGGACTGTGGCTCGTCAGCCTCTCTGATGGCAGAGTACAAGAGGCAGCAGGATTGGGAGTTCTCAGAGCTCACCAGAACAAACAAGTGATATGTAAGAGCTGTCACCAAGCTATGCACACATCAAGCATGCCAGCTGCTGCTTTGCTGATTCTCAGACACTACACAAAATATCAGCTGAAGCTGGAGTGGAGGAATCCCTGGAGAAAAGTGTCCTGGTAAGTCCCACTGCAAGGTACTGCTAATGTGAGCTAAAATTAAAATAACAAGGGACCTCTGCGTCCTGGGAGTGCTCGGATGCTGGGAGTGCTCAGCTGGGCATCCTGGCATTTCATGTGGCCTCGGATTCCTAGCCCATCCACATTAAGTGATGGTGAGTTTCCACCAAAGCCATGAAGAGCCCCAGGAGAAGCCCCAGGAGGCAACACCTGCCCCTCCAGCACCAGCCACACTTGCGCTTGCGGTGCTTATCATGTAACCTGCCCTTTCCCAAGCCTCACTAATCCCTCCTTGCACGCCTCCGCCCTGGAGGAGCCAGAGGCAACTATAGAGTAAAACAAATAAAATCAAAGGTCCCAGAAGACAAACGCAACTCCGGGCAGAATAAAGGAGAGAAATCTAGTACTCTGTCTTCCCCTTGACAAGCAGGCAGCCCAAGAACTGGGCTGGACAAGACAGTAACACATGTTCGGAAATTTTTGAGCTATTTTAAATAGATTGCTCCATCTTGGATACTTTAATGAAGGAAATGGAGACTTTATGTTATCTATGAATGAGTAGAAGACTCGATTACTTGAAAGTCAAAATTCATGACACACTGTGACTTTATCCCTGGGAGGGAACATACGAACTTCACAGACCCAATATGAATGGACCATGGAGGACAAGAATAAAGGTTTCTTTGTCACACCCAACCAGTCCTGCCCACTGAATGTTACTGTGTAGCCAACCCTGCTTTCATGTCTCTAACAGGAGCAAAAAGCAGAACTTCCTGGAGACTTTCACACCATGATGGCCTGGCACACATTTCAGAGAAGCCTATGTGAAACACAGCATGCAGGCTGAGCTGTCAGTATGAGGACAAAGTCATTTCTGGTTTTGTTTAAAGCACATAAGTGGACACGGACACACCAGAGGGTTCCATAAAACTCAATGTAATAGAGTGGGGGAGGGGGGCTTGCTTAGATTGCACTAGGACTGGAGTTTCCTCCATCACACACACACAAAGGTAAATTTAATTACAGAATAAAAAAGAAAGAACAATGAAATGACAAATGTCTGACTCAAAACTTGCCAGGCACAATTTGCCAGTTCAGACGTAAACCAAAGAACAACTGAATCTTCTCATGAAGACTGGGACTGGCATTCAGCCCTCAGCCTTTCAAGACTGCATGCACCTTCTGCAACCGTGCTGTCACGCCCAGGTTTGACTTATGAAGAGCGATTCCATGAGCCCTGCACAGTCCGGAACAGGTTTCAGACCAAGTTTCAGACCGTGATTCTATCCTCACAGCAGGCTCTCACTCTGAAAAGAACTCTCCCCATAACCCTTTGGGGAACTTGAAAGTAGAGGAGAATACTGAGCCTTAAAAATAAACAAAAAAGAAAGTTATTCCATAAAAAAGAGCTGTGCTTGCATTGCCTATTGCTTTCCCAGGTGTGCATGATTCAGAGAGATTACCGTGGCCCGAACATCTAGGGGCTGTAAGTTATCACAACCAGTGTGGAAGGCAGAAGTCATCTGCCTATTTACCCAGGGCTGATCCTTTCTGCTCTTTTATGCATGGAATCAAAATATGAGAACCAGCTTCAGGCATTGCTCCCTCCAGAGTTCTCCATCAATCTTGTAATAATAAACAGTAAATACTGTTTAGACACGTCCTCTGCAGACTGCAGGCTCACTGAAGGTCCCCTCCTGACAAACGGAGGCTCAGCTGGGCAATAGGCATAAATATTTATATTTCAAAATGGGCACTCTTAAGAACACCAAAAAATGTAAAAAAATATTCTGGTCTGTTGTTTTTCATAACAGTTCCTATGCTCTGCAGCCAAACAGAATCAGCTTTTTGTGAGGCAAAAAACAGGGATCATAAACTGAAAAGGCCTTGCATATAAACAAGAGCAAAGGCAGAGAAGGGGCAGAGGAAATCTTCCCGTCACAAGGCGCAGTGTCCTTGGTGGGAACTTAGGGCTTCATTAATACTCAGCTGACATCCTAATCAGTGCAAAACTATGGAACTAGAGAATCTTGTTATTAAACCTAAAATGCTGACTTTCTTATTGTGTCACTTTTGGCATGGTAGCATATTGAGGGCATTTGAAAACCCTTGTAGGCTTAAAGGCTATTTCTGCAGGGTTGACAAATGTGTGTTAGAAAATACAGTCCCTGTTTTAGGTGCTTGCAGACTGTCCAGATGAAGGGAGAAGGCACACCCAAAAGCAGAAAGTGCTTAGGGGACCAGTGCAGGGACCAGGGCAAGGGCAAGGAGACCTTATGGGAACAAAAGGAGGAGACCGCTGCTGACTTAGAAGATCTGGAAAACCTTTTCACAATTTGTATTTTTTGTATTTATATTTTCTAGCACAGTGTTTATAAAAAGGGTGGTTCTGGAGAGTTTACCAGGATAGAACTACTCAACATGTCTTTTTAAGTCCTGTGGCTTTGTTCACCTCCATCCTACATTAAAGAAGCATCACTGAGCCTTTAGTAGGGTGCTCGGTATTTTGCTGAATGCCAAGAATATGGAGAGATTAAGACTGAGCACATTTTCTTATGGAGCTAGACAGGAAGACAGACAACAAACAATCAACAAAGGCTGAGAAAGTGTTGCAGGATAGTGAGGTAAGCAGCACAGTGCGAGAGGGAGTAAGAAGAAGAGTGGTCTTCTTTGGCCCACAGAGTTCTGTGGAGAGTATGAAATAAAATGGTAAGACGACAAGTTCAGGGCCAATCTGAAGCAGGGAAGGAGATTCTGTAAAACAAACAAACAAACAAACAAACAAAAACACCCTGACACAATCAATGATCATAGCTTTACTCTTATCAAATAAAACAGGTAAATTAAACTCAAGTCAAGAAAAGGAAAAAAAAATAACTGAGGAGAAATCACTGAAACAGAAAACAAACTGCAGAAAATTAACAGACCTAAATTCTGCTTACTAGAAAAGATTGTATAAGTCTCATCTCTTAGCCAGCCTAATAGAAGTTTACTAAAAAAAACAAATGACCAAAACCAAAGAATGGATATCAGTATAGATTCTACAGATATTTTAAGAGGACAATGAAAACCTTTTTGTCAACAATTTTATATTCAAATAAGTCTCATAACATGTATATGATGGTAAGGAGCTTTTAAAATCCAAATTAGTAGAAGTTAACACCAGATGGAACAGAAAATCAGGATAGCCATTTATTAAAAAATTTATATTTTTAGTTGTAACTTTCTAAACAAGAAAGTTTTAACTAAACCCAAAGGATTTCACTAGAGAATCTTGTTAAATATTATAGGATTGCATACTAATTTTGTGTAAAATTTTGGAAAACAGAGGAGGAAAAAAATATCAATAAACACAAAGAAAGCATTTGATAGATTCCAGTATCCAATCATGACCACAAGTCTCAGTAAATTTAACAGAATTTTAGTTGATAAGACTATCTATGAAGAATTGCAGCCAACATTATATTTAATGGCGAAACAACAGACAATTACTTACAAAAAAAGAAAAAGGCTGAAAATGTCACTTTATTTTTGGCATTACTGAGGATCAAATGCAGTGCCTTGTGCGTGTTAAATAAGCATCTGCCACTATGCTGTTGGTAATACTCTTTCACTGTCATTTTAAAGTGTCTGTGGAGTCAATGCTGATTTCCATTTTCTGGTCCGTAACTGGAGCTTTTACCACTTCCACCAGGCTTGCTAAGAGGTGACACTGAGGTTAATGTTTTCCTAGAGCAGACTTTAGTTTTGTTACTTTTTATTCATGTAGTTTGTTTACTATTGCTTTGATTCTTCTGTTTCCTATCTCCTTTCTCCTACTTCTCTAGTTTGGCAGCCACTCTTATCATCTCTATTCAACACCTTACGGAGATTTTAGGCATTATCATCAGAAAACAAAATATAAGCCTACACAAAAGGTGCATAGATTGGAAATAAAGAAGTACATTTTTTATTCATAGAAGATACTGCTTTTTGTACAGGAAATTCTAAGAGATCTACTAATTAACCAGAATAAAAGTGAAGTCAGTAAATATACCCTATTCAAGGCAAATGGGAAAAAATCAATTAGATTCTTAAATACCTGCAACCAAGTGGAAAGGGAATTTTAATACCATTATAATTGAATCAAAAATAATTGTAAAGCATTAGGAATGAATATAACATGAATGTTCAGAAATGAAAATTATAAATACTTTTGAGAGAAATTAAGAATGTATATATGTGTATATATATATATATGTATGTGTGTATACAATAGTCATGAACTAAAAGAATAAATATTGTTAAAACATCAGTTTTTCTGTAAATTCTTGGTAAAATATATTAAGTGCAAAAAATCTTTTTGTAAAAGTACACATAAAGATTCTAAACTTTATGCAAAAAACAAAAGATCTAGGGCTGGAAAGGTAACTCAATGATAGAGTGTCTTCTAAGTATGCATGAGCCACCAAGTTGTAATCTTGGAACTGGTTGTATGGGGGACCTAGACAAGCCAAAACTGGGGAAAAAAGCTTGAGGAGTTACACCTAAGGTTCCAAAGATATGCTATGAAAGCTAATGAGATATTTATTGTGGCACTTTTCAACTTACAGAATCTGCCTAAATGGTCATCAATAAAAGTGTGGATAAATGCAATATTATATATATATATATATATATATATATATATATATATATACATACATACAGAAAGAAGCAAAAATATATATTCTGTATATAGGAATATATATGTATATATGTACACACACAAAGGAACAAAATCATGTCATTTACAGGAAAATGGATACAACTCAAGATTATGTTAAGTGAAAAAATAATACTCAGAAAGACAAGTATCAAACAATTTTGCTCAAATGTGGGAAGTAGGGAAGAAAGGAAAAAAAGAAAAGATTTGAAAATAGAAGGGGAATTCTGAAGGAAGGGAAGGCACAGGTGAGGTTAGAGAGATACAGGTAAAATATAGAAGAACATCTTCATGAATGTAAGATAGAAACACATTTCCTAGGAAACATAATCCATTAAGCATAAAATATCTTGTGATAAATTGTATTTTGCACAAAGCAAAGACTTTTGCTTATAAAAGACTCTACTAAGAAGACGAGAGGTAATTTACCACCTGGGAAAAATATTTGCAGTACATGTATCTAATGCAGGACTTGCATCTAGAATACAAAGTTAATTCCTATAAACCAATAATTAAAAGACAAGCAACAGTTTTTTGAAATGGCAGAACACTTGATCACGTGTCATAAAAGATATAAAAATGATCATCAAGCACATGAAAAGTGCTCAACATCATTTGTCATCAAGGAAGTACCAATAAAAAGAATGATTAAATAGTGTCTCAGACCCACAGCAAGTCTTAACAGCAAATAAGACTGAGAAATGTAGAAGGAGACGGAGGAATGACGAGCAGCAGAAAACCAGCCTTCCTGAGGTTTGGAATCCAGATGCTGGAATATAGCAACTTGAGGAAGAGACGGAAAAGGGAAGCGGGTCCCTGGGAACCAGCAAGGACCTGAAGGCAGAACTGGGGCCCACGGGAGAGAGAGAGACCACAAAGCAGAAGAAGAGGGTGGCAAGCAGCACGTTCTCTGAGCCCCAGCTCATGGCATGGCAGGAGTGGCTCAAACCTGCAAATGCACGGTGACTACTGGTGACCCCAGAGGCTTCTGTGGAAATGCACAGTGAAACAGAGCAGTGGGCCCTGAAGATTACAGAGGCTGGTGAGCTTTTGGTTTCAGATGAACCCTGGGAGAGGGCGACTGACAGACTGACCTTAGGGAAGGAGACCAGCAACTCAGAACTCAGAGCAATTGCAGGCTGGCTCCATCTAGCATCTCTGAGTATCAGAGTCCAAGCTGGCTGAGAGCCAAATTCAAGCCGGCAGGAGGCACCCGAATGGTGCAGGCAGAACAACTCAGAGAGAAACCAGGAGCAGCCTGAGCTGCAGTGGAACAAAAGGCCCAGGTTTGCTGTGATAATCCAACACTGCCGCAATTCTACTGCTGCTGTGCTGGCTCGATCAAC
This sequence comes from Cavia porcellus, assembly GCF_034190915.1. Classification (NCBI taxonomy): domain Eukaryota; kingdom Metazoa; phylum Chordata; class Mammalia; order Rodentia; family Caviidae; genus Cavia; species Cavia porcellus. The sequence continues at coordinate 47,588,162 of NW_026947512.1, forward strand.
ATGGATCCAGGCTCTGTCTGCCTCTTTTGTCTATGACAGTAGAAAAATGCCCTGAAGTAGAAACTTTTATTTTTTGCTTTTCTCCTTTGTTTGTTTCATATATATATTTTTTTGGTTGTTTATTCTTTTTACACAAATGTAAACATTGTTTCTAGTTTTTTGTTACTGTTGTTTTGTTTTGTTCTTGTTTCTGTTTCTCCTTTTTTCCTTTCCCTCCTTTCTTCTCCAATTCTCAAAGCTTTCAAAATCGTGCTTTGTCCTCTGGACTTGTATTTAACCTCTTTTCTTTTCTTCTAATTTCTCTATTTTTTCCCAACCCCTTTTACATTTTCTTCTCTGAGGCTAAAATTTCCATATAATTTTCTGGTTTGTTTTAGGTTTTCTTACATAACTATAAATCTTGTTCATATGGTTACCACAGTTTATAGTTATCACAGCTTGCCATTTTCACTGTACTAATTTAGCAAATGTGATGTAACTATTCTAGTCAATTGTTCTGCCTTGTATGTCAAGACTGAGATTGCCCGTGGGCCATGAACAGTACTATAGGCCAGTACCAAAGAACTAGGGATTAGGTCAAATAGATATCAACTTCTTATCCATAATAAATTGAACATGTGTGATCTTATAACAGTTTCAAAACTCAGAAACCAACTAACCTGGAAGACATTTTGAGAACCAGTTTTTCCTTAAGGTTCTCAATACTAGCAATAAAGATACCTACCATAAATAATTTGTAAGTATCAAAGAAGGAATTAAACTTTAAAAAAAACACAGAAAATGAGGAGCCATAAAAGCAACCCCAGAATTCCAGCTCACCAAAGGAAAACTCATGGAACCATGAGATCAATCAATTTGAAAGCCATTTACCTAGACTCTGAATCTGTAACAGTAGAAGTAACAAAAGAGATGAATGAGGTTTTAGAAAAATCAAATCATAAATAATTTCACAGAGAACTTCAGTTGATGCTCATAATGAAGGGCATGATTAGTAAATCTAGAGTAAATACAGATGAAAAACAGAGGAGCTTATAAAAATGATAGAAACCATGGATATCCAACATAGGAAAGAAATAGGAACCATGACGATTCAATCATATATCCAGAAGATTAAAAAATGTACAGAACAGAATGATCCAATGTGAGGACAGAATATCAGATCTAGAAGACAGGATTGTAATTAGGGATCATGAGAAAGAAAGGTCTCTTAAAAACAGCAAGGGACCACAAAAATACCAACATGTGCTGGATTATGTAAAAAAGAGTCACACAGGCTGATTGGTGTCGATAAAAAAGCAGGAGATAGTGCAAACAAAATTAAACAAACAAAAAGATTGTTCACACAAGTAATGGCAGATAACATCCCAAGCATGGAAAAAGTATTTGACATACAGATGAGTGAGGTGTATAGGACTCCAAGCAGCCATAACCAAAAACTCTACAGCAAGGCATGTAATAGTCAAGTTTCCAGAAATTCAACAGAACAACAGAATATTAAAAGCTGTTAGAGAAAAGAAACAAATGACCAATAAAGAAATCCCATCAGAATTATAGCAGACTTCTCAACTCAAATCCTCAGTCAAGGAGAATTTGGAGTGAAATATTTCAAGTCCTAAAAGAAAAAACTTCCGGGGGCTGGAGATTTAGCTCAGCAGCATAAGCGCCTTGCTAGCAGGCAGTCGTGAGTTAGATCCCTGGTACCGATAAAAAGCAAAAAGACCAAAAAAAAAAAAAAAAAAAAAAAAAGAAAGAAAAAAGAAAAGAAAAACTTTCCAAACCAGATTGATGTACCCTGTGGAGGACCAACTGGATGGCTCTCCTTGAAAGAAGAGCACCCGTATCTTTTTAGGCTGAATCTGGCCCTATTTCCATATATTGATATATAAATAGAGCCGGCTAGAATTTTGCATTATTCCTTCAATTGGCTTTCAGAAATGTAAATCAGTGGTGAAGATGCTGATGTATGGTCTTTGGAGCAAGGTGACAGCAATGTTTTTTTTTTTTTTTTTAATTTAAAGAAAAGGAAATGAAAAAAAAATACATGGAGATAAATAAAAAGGGTAGAGATAATACAAAATTACAGACAAACAAAAGGTAAGAAATTGCCGGTTGATGTTTTTACACCCTCACAGTTCCCAAAGAATATGTGTGAACCCGTGGGAAGGAGAGGTAAGTTCTACGCTGTCAGTTGGGGTCGAGCCTCAAGATTAGAGGCTATCACTCTCCAGAGCATAAAGTGTGAAGCACAGACCCCAAAACAGTACATACGACCTCAAATTGTGTTATTACTCCTTCTGAATATGCTTGTTTCTGCATATTGCAGAGGTGCTTTCAGGCTGCCCACCTAGCCCCGCTCACAGCACTCACATACTTCCTGCCGTTCTCACGGTCCTCATTCCTGAGCCACTTCCCTGGGTTTGGCCCTGAGTTGTGGCCTTTCTTCCAGTTAACCATCATCCCAGCTGGACTGAGGACACTCTTGTCTTCCTATAGTTATAAATACGTCTTGGTGTCTTTATTCTCACTATGGGTTGCACTGAAAGTGGTAGATTGGAATTAACTCACGGTATTCCAATAACTCTTCCACGGGATTGCAAATGTAAACTTCTCAGACTGTGCTGAGATCAGGGAAGGGCTCTCTACAGCACACCACAAAACTATCACTCAAAGTTAATAGAAAAATAAGACACTTCAATGAGGAAGAACACCTGAGAAAATTCATGAACACCCCAACAAGCACTCCAAAATGTTCTTAAGGACATTCTAGAAAGAGAAAATGAGAACTGTACACCATGAACTGCAACGGAATGAATTATCAGGCAATGCAAGTAATTAAACACAGAGGAAAGATGGAACCGATCTCAGGAAAATACAATGTCAAGGATAAGTCTATACATGTCAGTTATAACCATTTGTATAAACTGTCTCAACTCACCAATCAAAAGGGACAGACTGGCAGAATGGGGAGAGAAACAAGATCCAAAAATAGGCTGTATCCAAGACACATTTAATTCAAAAAGAAATTCATAGGTTGGAAGTCAAAGGATGGAAAACAATACTCCGTATGACAGGAACCCAGAAAAAGGCAGGGGTAGCTATTATATTTGCAGGCAAATTGAATTTCAATCCACAACTGACCAAGGGAAGCAGGGAAGGTCACTACATCCTGGCTAAGGGAGCAATCCAAGAGGATGAGACAACAATCATAAATATGTATGAATCAAATGCTGGCATACACAAATATAGGAAACAAATATTAACAAACATGGAAAGTCAAATAAGCACTAATACAATTGTAATGGAGGACCTCAATATACACGGTCACAAATAGATCAACCAGAAAAAAAATCAATAGATAACAGACCTGTACTGAGCGTTCAAAGAAATGAACTTAGTAGATGTTTGCAGAATATTCCATCCTACAGATAAAAACATACACTCTTCTCAGCTGTACATGGGATGGTCTCCAAAATGTATCAAACAATAGCTCATACAAAATGCTTAAATCTAGATTCAGTCACTTTTGGAAAATGTCTACCACCACATGAGGCTTTAGGGGGTCATCTAGGCACAAACCATAATATCTATCAACACAAAAATTAATGTTATGATTATATTTACACAATGAAATCATAACTGGAAGTTCTATAAAATGTACTGATTAATGTAATTTTATAAATGTACTTCAAGAATGTTATATAGAGGTAAAATGATCAGACACTGAGTAACAGATGCTGCATGATACTCTTTACATAAATTTCAAGACAGTAAAGCTAGTCTGTGATAACAGATCTCAGACCAAAGACATCTTTTGGGAGTGAGAATCATCTGAATGAAAGTAGATAAGACAGTATTTGTTTAAGTAATGAAAATGTTCTACATCTTGGTTTAGGAAGGCATTTCGTAGGTATATTACTCTAGCATAATCCACTGTTGTTTGTCCACTGTATGCAATTCCACTATATTAAAAATTTACATGGCCTTGTACCAGATGGCGGCCAAGGAGCTCTCCTAAGGAAGACACGGGGTCCTCAATCGTACCCTTCCCCAATAGGTTCATTACCTCTTTTTACACACACATAAGAGAATTTCAGGATGTGCCATGAAAGGGCACAGGCAGATGCATTAGGCAGAATCAAAGAAACAGTGCTCTAAAGCGAGGTGTACTGTGGCCTGGGGTTAGGATACACACGCAGTCTTGGAGGTGCTGTTCAGGATGAGGGAACTAAGACTTTTGATCTGTAATATGTTCTTTGAACCTCTTTAATATATTCTTCATCTTCAGGTTACTGTTCTTTACCTTAACAACTTGGTTAATTCGTGAATTTAGTTTCTTTAAGGGATTTGAGTATGATGAGCCTGCAAGAAAAATAATAAACAAACCTAGGGAGCAAGAGAAGCCTGGGAGTAAAGATACGGGATGAAGACATAGAAAACTTTGAGTGACTTCGATCACCTAGAATGTCAGTAGTCTTGTCTGCTTTCCACCTATGTTTACTTCTACCATGGCTGCAGTGCTGCATGGAAACCCCAGAAAACTGAAAACTTCACTTTAGTCATTTCTGTCCCCGTTCACTCTTTAGAAATTCTGTACTTTCACATTAAGAAGAAATAAACTTCATACTGATGCTTTGACAATCTTATAACATTTGAATATTTATACATGTCTTGTAGTATAATGTTCCTGAAAGCTGAAACTTTTGAAAGATGACTAATAATATAAAAAGTAAAGTCAATAAAGTAGCTAGCTTTGAATAATTTATTTTTCTTTTGCTTCTTATACATTCATTAATCAAAATGTCCAGAACATAGATTTGTCACTTTCCAGCATGAAAAAAGATAGCTAAAAGTATCCTATTTATGCTACCTGTATTAAGTGTTAAGCTTATGTTACTCATTTGTCCATTTAGTCTCTCTCTGTCTCCAACATCATAGGAGCAGAAACTATCATTATCCTGATATGGGATACACTGAATGATACATACATTGGTGCTGATACAGGACACACTGAATTGATAAAGAATTTGAGAGAACAGATGAGTGTGGTGAAAATGGCAAAGACAGTGGAAAATGCTTGGGTTTGGACCCAGATCCTGCGGTTCAGAGGAGGTCACACTCCTGCAAACTGCTTTCTGCAAAAGGTCAACAGAGAAGAATTGCTGGGATAGCCAATCTCCTAGAAAATCATTCTCACAAGAGGAAGTGGTCAAAAGACACAAACTATGCCTCACTCTTATGAATAGTATTGAGAAACCTAGATTGGAATTAAGTAATCCTCTTTCAAAAGCTCTAAATTTGAAGGAGACCATTGGTCTGGTCCAACATCCCATGGGATTACATGAATGTGTTCTATCTTTGACAAGAGGAATTAGTATTATGTCTGCTTAGCATCACTATCAGCATGGAATCCCGGGCAGCTAGAGCCTCTGCCTTAAACACAGCTGAGCTCTGCTTTGCAGCAGTAACTCGTTAGCACAAGTGTATTCGCTTTTCATTAAATGCATCCACTGAGGAAAGTTGCCACACTCCTTGAGGCTCTGTCTACCAGATTTGATGGTTCACAGGGACTTGCACAAGATCTGTTATGCTGTAAATCATATTCCTGTGGTGCAGATCATATTCCAGCATCACCAGCTAGGCCTTTCAGCTTTCGTTTTGTTGATGTCTTAAACTACAACACTTAAACTAAAGGCTGGATTCCTACAATGGTCTCATTGGTATAAAGTAGAAAAATGACACTGCTTTTGTGCTTACTGATGAGCTTAAAGCTGAGAGAGAGAGAGAGAGAGAGAGAGAGAGAGAGAGAGAGAGAGAGAGAATCCTGACACACTGTATTCTATAGTCATATTGAAACTATCAATCAATTCTCCTAAGCCTTTTCCATGGAGGTTTCTGCAAAGAAAAGTATTTCTTAACCTTTCTACTTGATTACCTGATGTTATTATTTGTCCGCACTAAAGTCCATCTCTGAACCCCACCTTTTCCTATGGGGATAGCACATATAATTCAATTCTTGTATGCACTAAAGTTGGCTAGTAGTGGGTACCCTGGTGCTCTGGAGAGATAATGCATCCTTGCTCATATCTGTTAGCTAGATCTGTCCATGGAGAGCAGCTGGGTGCTAGCTTTATCCTTTTCTTGCCTTGCCTTTCTAGCTTCAACATATCACGTAAACTGTGGGGATGTCCTGTAGGGAATATGCCAGGGTCAGGATCTTACACGGTACTGAGAGTCAGCTCACCTCCAGAGGTTGTGTTAGGTCAGAGGAAAACATCTGGGCCAGTGAGGGAGCAAGTGGGACTCCTCGCTGTCAGACTGACCCTGGCATATGATATGCCCACGATGCACAGGATACAGCAAGCCCACAGGCATTCCCAGTTGCTAGTGATCTCCTCCTCCGTGACACTGCATCCTTCATATGTGGAGCAGGGACCTTGTTCAGCGAACTCACAGGTCTTTCAAGTCACCCGTATCACCAGAGGTTCTGATGGCAGTAGGATATGTACCACCTTGTCTCGCCTCTATTCTCTGTCCCTAGCAGAGCAGTTTTCCCTTTCATCCTTAAAGGTCCATCTTACAGGATTTCTGGCCAATAAGAGATGCAGAAGAAATAGCCGTGCACAGACTGCATCCTTAGCTCTCTACTAGACAAGGTTTTGTTTTACAATAAATCCCTTTTTCTACATTAATCATGCTTGTCTACTCTCATGAGCAATCCCAACTTGTGCAGACTTTGCAAAGTAAACAAAGCCAAGAAAAGAAGACTTTAAAAAACAAACAAAAAAAAAAGGATGAAGGGGTTATCACCATATTTAATCTTCAGAGCCACTGCATGAATATGATTAGCTCATTCTGCAGATGAGAAAACCATGATGCAATGACATCAATGTCACAGAAATAGGAAGTGGAAAAACTGGATCTGAAAAGAATCCTTTCTGATTTAAAACAAGGTGCTCTTAATAACTAAGACTTTCAAAACCATGGGGAGAGAAGTAAAGGAATCTTCTGTATGTTGTCTTAAAATCTCATTTTGAAACTTCTCTGTAGGGTCAATAACTCATTGCTTCTCTAGTTGAAATGGAGGCATTTGTCAGTTTCTCATCACACTCCAGGTGTCGCATTGAAGGAGCCCCCTTAAGGAACCTGAGCTCTGTGGAGGGAAGCTGGGAAATCAGGGCCATTCGTGATGGTAGCTCTTTTAAGGATAACATGGTGGGCAGCATGTCCAATCTTAGACTGACAAAATGGAAAGGCCTCTTCCCTCTGGGTCTAATTTCAGCAAACCTCACTAGGATTAGGCTTTGCCCCTGCCCACATCGAGGAGCCTGGGTTACTGTATTACTCCAAACCACATGGAGTAATTCTATCCTACAGGGTGTTTAAGTGCTCAGCCTTCAGAATCCAACCCACTGCCTACAGGCACAGATACAGAAGGTACCAAGCATTCAATTAAACAAGGAACACACGTTTCCTAAAATGAGTCTTTCTCTATTTAAACAGTATATATGTGAAGCTTTGAAAATTAAGAAGCAAATGGCTTTGCCTCTTCAAAAGCTGTTTCCAAACAAAACCTACAGACAGAGAATAAATTCATTCTCAGTAATTAAAAGACAATTTAGGCCATGTGGGAGAGAAAGGCCTGGGGAATTGTCACCCTACTGTGAGAATTTAGAAGGGAGAGAGTAGTTCATCTTCAATATTTAAAAAGTCGCTGACTTGGAAGAAGGTTTAGATTATTCTTCATGGAAAGCATGTGTGATACATTTTTGTACTTCAAACAAATCAGTCTCAATGCAAGCTTGACATTAGCCATGGAGATGAACATTATTATGACGACTGCTGTTTGCAAACTGTAAGAATCCCAAGCAATCAACCTGTTTTGTTTTTGCTTCTGTGACCTGAATGTTAAGTGACACTTAAAATCACGTATTAAGTAACACAAAAGTGAGGAATACATTCTTGCTCTAGGTTTTGAGGCAATGCAAATGAAAATACATAGAACACAAAATGTGCTCTTCTCACCGTGGGCCCACGCAGTGCCACAGGTCTCCATGGATAGAACACACAGTACATTTCAAGGACATTCCTTACACATAGCAGTCTCATAAAAGGTTATCTCCTTGGTGACACAAGTTTTGATACAGATTTTTTCACACATGAAGTGGACTGGATGCCAAACATGAAACTGTGGATCAGGGCATCGGGCTGAACAGTGGGTTGTGGGCTATGACTCTGGGATTGGTAGGAAGCAAAGATCTGTGGGAAAGAACAAGGCTGTATGTGCACTTTCTGCCTCTGCTCAGTGTGACTCTTCCAGCTAACTCCCCCTTCTTCCTGCAGGAGGACTTCCCACCGCTCTCCTCACTAGGGGCTCAGCCAGAGGCAGGACCTCGAGCCTCCAACCTCCGGCTTCGTTTGATTGTCTCACACGAAGAATATGAGAAAGGCCCACAAAAAGGAAGGAAGGAAGGAAGGAAGGAAGGAAGGAAGGAAGGAAGGAAGGAAGAAGGAAGGAAGAAAGGAAGGAGGAAGGAAGGAAGGAAGGAGGAAGGAAGGAAGGAAGGAAGGAAGGAAGGAAGGAAGAAGGAAGAAAGGAAGGAAGGAAGGAAGGAAGGAAGGAAGGAAGGAAGAAGGAAGAAAGGAAGGAAGGAAGGAAGGAAGGAAGGAAAGAAGGAAGGAAGGAAGGAGGAAGGAAGGAAGAAAGGAAGGAAGGAAGGAAGGAAGGAAGGAAGGAAGGAAAGAAGGAAGGAAGGAAGAAAGGAAGGAAGGAAGGAAGGAAGGAAGGAAGAAGGAAGGAAGAAGGAAGAAAGGAAAGAAGGAAGGAAGGAAGGAAGGAAGGAAGGAAGGAGGAAGGAAGGAAGAAGGAAGAAAGGAAAGAAGGAACGAAGGAAGGAAGGAGGAAGGAAGGAAGGAAGGAAGGAGGAAGGAAGGAAGGAAGGAAGGAAGGAAGAAGGAAGGAAGGAAGGAAGGAAGGAAGGAAAGAAGGAAGGAAGGAGGAAGGAGGAAGGAAGGAAGGAAGGAAGGAAAGAAGGAAGGAAGGAAGGAGGAAGGAAGGAAGAAAGGAAGGAAGGAAGGAAGGAGGAAGGAAGGAAGAAGGAAGGAAGGAAGGAAGGAAGGAAGGAAAGAGGAAGGAAGGAAGGAAGGAGGAAGGAAGGAAGGAAGGAAGGAAGGAAAGAAGGAAGGAAGGAAGGAAGGAAGGAAGGAAGGAAGGAAGAAGGAAGGAAGGAAGGAAGGAAGGAAAGAAGGAAGGAAGGAAGGAGGAAAGAAGGAAGGAAGGAAGGAAGGAGGAAGGAAGGAAGAAAGGAAGGAAGGAAGGAAGGAAGGAAGGAAGGAGGAAGGAAGGAAGGAAGGAAGGAAGGAAGAAGGAAGGAAGGAAGGAGGAAGGAAGGAAGGAAGGAAGGAAGGAAGGAAGGAAGGAGGAAGGAAGGAAGGAAGGAAGGAAGGAAGAAGAAAGGAAGGAAGGAAGGAAGGAAGGAAAGAAGGAAGGAAAGAAGGAAGGAAGGAAGGAAGGAAGGAAGGAAAGAAGGAAGGAAGGAAGGAGGAAGGAAGGAAGGAAGGAAGGAAAGAAGGAAGGAAGGAAGGAAGGAAAGAAGGAAGGAAAGAAGGAAGGAAGGAAGGAAGGAAGGAAGGAAGGAAGGAAAGAAGGAAGGAAGGAAGGGAGGAAGGAAGGAAGAAAGGAAGGAAGGAAGGAAGGAAGGAAGGAAGGAAGGAAGAAGGAAGGAAGAAGGAAGAAAGGAAAGAAGGAAGGAAGGAAGGAAGGAAGGAAGGAAGGAGGAAGGAAGGAAGGAAGGAAGGAAGGAAAGAAGGAAGGAAGGAAGGAGGAAGGAAGGAAGAAAGGAAGGAAGGAAGGAAGGAAGGAAGAAGAAAGGAAGGAAGGAAGGAAGGAAAGAAGGAAGGAAAGAAGGAAGGAAGGAAGGAAGGAAAGAAGGAAGGAAGGAAGGAGGAAGGAAGGAAGAAAGGAAGGAAGGAAGGAAGGAAGGAAGGAAGGAAGAACGAAGGAAGAAAGGAAGGAAGGAAGGAAGGAAGGAAGGAAGGAAGGAAAGAAGGAAGGAAAGAAGGAAGGAAGGAAGGAAGGAAGGAAGGAGGAAGGAAGGAAGAAGGAAGAAAGGAAAGAAGGAAGGAAGGAAGGAAGGAAGGAAGGAAGGAAAGAAGGAAGGAAGGAAGGAGGAAGGAAGGAAGGAAGGAAGGAAGGAAGGAAGGAGGAAGGAAGGAAGGAAAGGAAGGAAGGAAGGAAGGAAGGAAGGAAGGAAGGAAGAAGGAAGAAAGGAAAGAAGGAAGGAAGGAAGGAAGGAAGGAAGGAAGGAAAGAAGGAAGGAAAGAAGGAAGGAAGAAAAGAGAGAGAAAGATAGAAAAAAAGAAAGAGAGAGAGAAATGAAGGAAGGAAGGAAAAAATGAGGTAATTCAAAATTTGGCCAAATTAGAAGGGCAGCCAGTCAGCATCCCTGGAACACACGGGAAGTACTCCAATTTACAGAAAGGAGAGAACAAAGCCAGGAAACAGGCATGTGCAGATGTAGCAAGGTTCTGGCCCTGCAAGGGCCTGGAGAACACTAACATCTGTCCCTTTGAAACCCCTTGGGTCCAGGACTGGGGGTCGAAGTTTCAGCTCTTCACACAAAAAAGCTGAAAAGCTAGTTGATTTTTAAAATCCTCATTTTTAAAGATTCACTGAAACTCTGTAATTTCCCTATATACACAGTGATAGTGGTGACAGCTTCTCAGCTGTCAAAGAACTGCAATTTTTGCATCGTAGGAGGGCTCAGCACTGGGGAACTGCGTCTTCCCCATCAGTGGCTTCAGAGTTGCACTGCACCCAGTGCCTGGCCCACCAAAGACCCCAGGAGAGGGGAGCAGCACTAGGGATGATTTGCAAGAGACCTGCTCCAATAAGAACTTGAAATGTGAACAGCAAACTGTTAAAACTGCCAGGATCTCCTTGTAATCACTCAGACTAAACAGATGAGGTTGCCCTCTTTCCCTCTGTTACGCACAAGCCAGCTAGTCGGCACCCTACTGTAATCTCAGTGTTTTTACAGCTTTTCCACTCATCCTTCTGTCCTGCTTCCAGGCTCATCTCAGGTGGCCAGGCCTTTATCTCACCCCTTGTAGACGGCCCACCAATTCTGTGTGAAGTCTTGGATCAATGCTGCTTCCCTGACGAACCAGCCTTTTAAAAAAAATTTATTTAAAGAGAAAGAAACAAAACAAAATAGAAATACATGGGGATTAAAAAAGGGTAGAAATAATACAGAATTACAGAATAATAAATGGTAAGAAATCACCAGTTGATGTTACATATTGTCATCTCAGAAATAGTTGTTCATTTTACAAAATTAAAGTATGTAAACTGACATTCAAATAGTGATACTGCCAACAGTTCTGCTCAATGATCTAACAAAAACTTAGTAATGTGATTATCAGTCCTACACACTTGTTTTTTATCTTAAAGAGTTTAAGATTAAACATATCAAAACAGAACAAAACAGTTCAAAAAGAAACAATTTAAAGAAATACAGATTTCAAAGCAAGTCCACTGCAGATCTTCACTGTTTATCTAACTGTCTCTAGTTTCTTCCAAATAGTTGTCCCCATCTTCATGCACATTAAATACATACTGTATATTATAGAACTAATCAAATCATTACAGGATGATGAAGACATCGGGGAAGACAATAATAACTACCATAGTGTCTCTCATTCTCCTCATAGTAGCTGTCCTTATCTTCATATATGCTGAAATTGAACTTAAGAGACTAGACTAATATCATTCTGATCAGTGAATAATAGAGTTGCTAGACTTTATAACAATGCTACAGAATTAGCATTGAGTTTCTTAGTGTCTCTTCTTCTTCAGAGTATCTGTTTATTCCATTTTGCATTATATAATCTGTTCCCATAAATAGTTTTTTAAAAAATCTCCTCATGTGTGAATTTCTACATGTATATCTATCCTCTCTGTATTATAGGGAAAAACAAATCATAACAAGACAGCAAAACAAATTCGTAGAAAAATATGCAATGAAAACGACACATAAGACCACAATATTAGGTGATCTACCATAGTTACTATGCTTTCTCGTAATTTTCAATAGACTTGTCCACATCATCAGGCTTAATATAGTTAAACATAGTATTACATAGCTATTTTTATAAAAACACAACTTTGAAAACATTGTAGGACTTGAGAGCTGTTAATAATCAATACCAGTATGGACATCTTTTACATCTTGTCATTTTCAGAGTAGTTGCCTCTACTTTTAGGGTTGATACTATCTAGCATACCAAATTCAAATAAAATCAGCCAAGGCAAAACCGTGGTCTAACAAATCAGATTCAAATAAGATCAGTCATAGTAAGACAATGTAAGTAATACAGGGTTTAAGTTTAAGTTAATAGGAAATTAAGGATGGTTACCATGGTATAATCTGCTATTTTTGGGTCAGATGTCTGTGCTCTCAAATCTGATATGAATGGACAGACCAGAACAAATTAAATTCAAACTAAACAGGGCAATAGGACTACTGTGTCTTTTAAATCCTGATACACTATTAACAGTGACCTCTGCCTTTTTTTTATAGTGTATCAAAGCTATCTATACTAAAGACTATAGCTTACCGTCTCTGCCTCATGTCTGCTACTCCACTTTACTGCTATAATTTGTCCACCTTACTCCCTCATTCCACTGTCTGACCCTTTCATTGAGGCCTTTCTGCCACTGTTGCTGGAATCCTGGTATCCCTTCCTCTCTCTCTCTGGAATGTCCTTCAGCACTCTCTGTAGGGCGGAGTTGGTAGCCATGAACTCTTACAGTTCCTCCTTGTCTTGGAAGCATCTTATTTCTCCATTAATTTTGAGAGAGAGTTTTTCTGGGTATGAGTCTTGGTTGCAAATTATTTTCTTTCAGGACTTGGAATATTTCCCCCCCATTTCCTTCTTGATTTGAGAGTTTGTGTTGATAAGTCTGTTGTTATTTTGATAATTTTTTCATTGTAGGTTATTTGCTTCTTTTCCCTGGCTGCTTTTAGTATTCTGTTCTTTTGGTGAATTTCTGGAATCTTGATTATTATATCTATATATGTGTAGATCTGTTTTGGTTGTAGGTATCTAATATTCTGTATGCCTCTTTTATCTGGATATCATTTCTTTTTCCTACACTTGGGAAATTTTCCTTTAATATATCTGTGAATATTCTTTGTATTTCATTTTTGGTTGCTCCTGCTTCCTCACTCACATGCTTTATTCTTAAGTTATGTATCCTTTTATCATCTTCTAGCCTTTGAATTGTTTCTTTCTGGTTCATCATTATTTTTAAGAGGTCTTTTCTTTCACGATCATATATCATAAATCTCTCTTCAAGTTTCAAAAGGCTAACTTTAGTTTCTGTCAAGGCATTTTGCCAGTGTTCAATGGAGTTTTTAGTTTCCTGGTAATCTCTTTGTATCTGTTTCATGTATTATAGGTTATGTTTAAATTCTTCTTTAGAAGTTTCTCTTTCTTTTCGGATTTCCTCCATTCTTCCATCTGTGTCCTCTTGGGTGGGGCTTATCATTTCTTTAATTAATCTCTTTATATCTTGCCTCAGTTGGATCAGGAGTACAGTTTTAAATTCGTCTATGAGGTCATGAAGTTGTTTTTTTTTTTTTTTTTTTTTTTTAATTTTGGCTGATGCTATGTCTAGTATTGGTTACTGTGCTGGTTCTCTTCTGTGTTTACTTCTCCTGGGCTTATTTTCTCACATTTGGCAGCTGGAGATTTTTTTTTTTTTATTTCTATCTCTTGTCATGTTTCTGGTTTCTTTCAGACTGGTGTGTCCTGGGGGTCTCTGGCCCTCTCCATGTTGTTTAGGGTCTTTCCGAAACATGCTGACTTGTTTTTTCTGCCCTCCCCAATTTGCTGTTGTCTGATGTAGGCAGGGATGCAGGGATGGTGCAGGCTAGCCTCCAGCCTCTGTGCCAGTCAATCCGCAAGTTAGGCTGTACTTTGTGGACATCACAGAGTCACGAAAATTTTGTATCTGCTTATTGGGTCCCAACCAGAAGAGGCATAGTTCAGCCCCTGCCAGTTCTCTCTGTGCCAGAAGTGGCTAATGTCACCATGGCACAGGGCTCGGTCCAAATCCCAGCTGTCCTCTACCAGACCTCTCTGCACCAGGAGCAACTATCTAATGTCACCGCAGCACTGGGTCTGCCCAGTTCCAAGATGTCCTCCACTAGTCCTCTCTCTGTCGATGATGCCATCACGGCACTGGGCTCTGACCAATTTCAAGATGTCCTCCACCAGATCTCTCTGTGCCAGGCGTGACTGTGTGATGTCACCAGCCGTGGGCTCTGCCCAACTCCAAAATGTCTTCCACCAGACTCTCGGTGTCACTGATGCCGCTGTGGTGGTGGGCTCTGCCCAATTCCAAGATGTCTTCTGGCCAGCGACAGCAGCCGCGGGGGACCCAGTCCCTAGTATTCACTGGGACTCATTGCAGATCTTCTTGGTTCCACTGCCCATTGGGCCGCTTGTCTGCACTGCATTCCTGACACAGCGTGGATTGGTCAGAAAGCTGCATGGTGTCCAGCTTCAGAGCTCTGGAGCTTCTCGAAGTCTCCTCCAGCACAGCCAGGCAGCCCTGGCTGCTTCACGGAGTCCCAGGTCTCAATTTCCAGCAGTCTCCAAAAGCCAATATAGCTTTTCCTCTTGGATCTACTGGTCAGCGTGCCACTTTAAAGGTGCGGGATTCACGGACTCCCGTTATTGGCAGCCTCAGTCTCAGTACAATCTTAAATCCTCCAGCTGTGCCTAGTACAGCATGGAACGGGGCTCAATGAGTACATTGGGCTTCAGCTCTCCATCTGCACTTTTCCTTCCTTTTCTCAGTTTTATTTTTACCTTTAGTTACCGCCTTGGTTAATAAGAATCGTTATCCATTTGTCTGGCCCTCTCCATGTTGTCATATTCTAGCATCTAATATGATTTCTCTGCAGAGACTCTCCGCCCTACCCCCTGGCAAGCCACCATTTTTGAAACTTCCCATCAAACCAGCCTTTTTAATAGAGCTATCTGGAACACTCAAAGTCTTTAAGACCCAAAGAAAACACCTCTAAAAATGGAATTTCAAGCTTTACCAGTTGGAGTAAAGAAAAGCTGGTGTGGGGCTGGGGGTTTAGCTCAGTGGTGTAAGCGCCTGCCTTGCAAAGAGGCAGTTGTGAGTTCGATCCCTGGTACTGATAAAAAAGAAAGGCTGGTGAAGACAGTGGCCCTAGAGCACTTGGTCTGACTGCTGCTGCCCGCCTTGCCCCTGGTGGCTGGACACTGGGTAGCCTGGTGGCCCTGGGGTAGGTTTTGTAAGTGGCATTTCCCTCCCATTCTTGTTAAGATACTTCTTAATTTAAGAAGATCATAGTGGAGGCCCTGCACATTTGTAGAGAAACACCTGATCTCACTCAATATGCAATATAACACAGAAGAGAATCCACAGAACACACAAGACAGAAACTATTGTGGCTCAGAAAATGAAAACTGGTATGAAGTCTGGAAAGTGACTCTAATCCAGTAAGCCCTCAAACTACCAAGGCCTAAAGTAAGAGAGAAGCAAGGAAATGACAGAAAAAAGAATCCATATCATTTTCAAGAGGCAAACTACAGATTTTACCCTTCTCATTCTACACTTATTTAACTTTTCCATGTTTGTTTCCTAATCTATAAAACAGAGTAAAAATTAACCTACTCAGAAAACTAAATGAGTTAATGTAAGCAAACAATACGGAAGAAGACAGTGAATATAAACCTCAGGGGATGATGTTCCCACGTTAGACAAAAATAAAGACCCAACTCATGAGTGAGACATTTCACAGAAATTTAATATTCTAGCAGTAACACTCATTTTTAGCATCCTCAGGCATATTCACACTATCCTGGCAGGCTGCCTTCTCTACAGCTGCTATATATACACAACTTTTTTGCCAGGTCAAATGCTTTCGTATCTACTAATCATCCTATATATTTCCTTGGTATAGAATTGAAAGGAAAATTATCCTCATTCTTCATTTCTAAAACTTTTCTTTTGAGAACATGGAAGAGGTGACATTACACAAACTGCTCCTAAGAAAGCCATCTGCACGGTGACTCTCAAGATATTTTGCCCGCGTTGCTCTTAAATTGAGTGATTGAAATTATTGAATAGGAAATTAGCTAAGTTCATAAATTAGATATAAAGGAAAAACTGAAGGGTATATGGGGAGTCGTGTAATCACATCTCTTATTCTTGAGCACTGCACTCAAGGATCCAACCGAAGCACTATGTACTGGGCTTTGCTCTCCTGCCAGCAGCCTCTGTTAACAAGGCTATTTGTTCCCTCAGTGTTGCTAGGAACACTGAGCAGTCAGCAGCTTTCATGAGAGTGGTGACTCGATTGCTGCTGTTCAAGTTACTTTCCAGAAGACTTTAGTGGCTCCAAATAAAACTGTGTGTGTGTGTATGTGTGTGTGTACACACATACACATGCATGTATACAATTATACACCCACTCACACACTCTTGGTAAACTCACATCTCATTATCTAAGCTGTCATGCACGGATATTTGTAGATCAGCCCACATAGTGTT
The DNA here is from genome assembly GCF_034190915.1 of Cavia porcellus. Lineage (NCBI taxonomy): Eukaryota > Metazoa > Chordata > Mammalia > Rodentia > Caviidae > Cavia > Cavia porcellus. The sequence continues at coordinate 47,604,756 of NW_026947512.1, forward strand.
CCCCGCTGAAGGCCTCTTGTTTCAGCTTCCTGCATAGACACAGAGGATGCAGACAGAGCAGTGCAGGAAATTTCAGCGTTGGACCATTTGGCTGGGATTTGAATCTCAGCTATATTTCTCGGTCAGACAACATTAGGCAAATCATTTAACACTTCTGAATCTAGCTTTCTCCTTTATAAAATAAAGAAAACAGACAATTACTAGGATGAGATGTTTTATGAGTTAAGATTGTAATCCATCCAGATATGGGGAGGGAAGGAAGGGAAGAAGGAAGCAAGGGACGCATTTCTCCTCAGGACAGCGGTCCAGCACTGGCTAATTCCCAGGTGATGACTATGAGAAGGAAGCAAGGAGGACCGGCTGTGTCTGTACACAAGTGGGGCAGTTCAAGACAGCAGAGGGATTCACAGGCCCCTTGATGGCAACAGCAAGTCTGCTGTGCTGGGAATTACCGGAGATTTTGAGTGGACAAGCATAGAAGCTGGGATGCTCTTGTGCCAGACAATTACTATAATCCAGATCACATATCATAGTGGCCTGGACTGTGATGGTGGCCCCAAAGGCATATAACACCAAGAAGAGGTTAGATTACCCAGCAGCAAAAAGCATTAGCAGTGGAAACTGCTCTATGCAGTACTCAAATGTCTACAGCCAGAAGACATTTGTCTTCTGCTCACAGCTGCTCTCCCGTGGTCCTTGTGCTCCAGTCTGGTGTCCAGAGGCTAAAGCTTTACAGTCATCCTCAAATCCTCCGCAGCCTCATCCTGCTCAGCAGCACATTCTGTTCTGATTCTTTGAAATACATTAACAACTTATTCTTGCATCTTCAAACCTGTTTTAATTGTGGTAAAATGCACATAAAGTTTACTGTCTCCACCGTTTTAAGTGTTCAGCACATAAAACACACTGGTGTCGTGTCCCTCCTTCACCATCAGCCAGCCAAAGCTCCTTCCGACTTTGAAACTAAAATACTGTACCCATTAACCCTGAATCCCCACGTCCCTTCTTCTCTCCAGACCCTGGCAAGAGGCATTTCACTCTGCCTCTGTGGATCTGACTACCACTGGCCCTCATGTAAGTGGGATCACACAGTATTCATTTTCTCTGGGTGTGACTGGCTTATTTCACTTGGCATATTCTCCTCGTGGTCCCTCCATGTTGTAACATCTGTTACAATTTTCTTCCTTTTGGGATTGAACAATGTTTCTGTCCACACCTTATACTATTTATTCATTCATGCACTGACGGACGCTCCGGTTGTTTCCACCTTTTGGATATTGTGGAGAGCACTGCTGTGAAGTTGAGTATACAAACATCTGAGTGCCCACTTCCAGTTCTCTGAGCTCAGTACACAGAACTAGACTTTCTGGATGAGATGGATCCAGAAGCTAGTCTTGCCACCTCTGCTGTACCACCAGAGGTCCCAATCCCTGGAGTTTCGCCTCCCAGTTATTGCAATTGGCTTTGGTGCTGGCCCTGCCTTTGGGTTGTCATCAGCACAGCAGCCAGTGACCTGCTGGCATCCCAGCACAGTGCTTTCCTCCTGACGAGCCAAACCGTGCTGTGATCTGTGAACACTCACCCTGCCTGGGCATCCCCTGCCTCTGCTCAGTTCCCACTGCAGGGCTCTACCCTGGCCACACTGCTCTGTCCATGCATCCCGATACATTTGGGGCTTGGCTCCCAGTACCCCAGTGTCTTCACCTGGTGCCTCAGCTGGAAGCCCTTCCTGCTTGGCTCCCACCAAACCCCAGCCCCATGCCCTTTCTTACCTTCTCTCTCCACAGCCCTGGGCAGCACTTGGCACAGTACCTGTACTTATTTTTTTTTAATTCCCTATATGCTGTATTAGAATCTAATATTCACAGAGGCAGATGCTTTTGTTTGTCTTAAATCTCACAAACCTCAGCCCAGAGCAATGCTTGCCACCTACCAGTACTCAGTAAATGTTCAGGGGAGGTGTGGGTGACCACACGGAATAAATTGCCATTCGAGTGGCATACGTGAGTTCAACTCTGAAGAAATGCTTTATCCTTGGAGAAATGAAGTTTGGGGTTATTGGAATTGAGAGATTCATCAAACTATTATTTGCATTTCATAGCAATTTAAAGCCAACAATGGTCCCAGACAGGGGTCTCCAGAGTAACCGCCATGCCACTCTGCCATTCTAAACTTCCTGCCCACAAGGTGTGGTGAATGTGTGTGTGTGTGTGTGTGTGTGTGTGTGTGTGTGTGTGTGTGTGTGTGTTTGGTACTGGGAATCAAGCTCACAACCTCACACTTGCCCAGCAGGTGCCTATGCTGCTGAGCTATATCCCTGGCCCTCCTTGAGGTCTATGATATTGGATATTAGCACAGTTTGGGGAAAAAAAACCACATACGTATGCCAATGTATGCATGATTGTCTTAGTTGACATGAAAGAAATACATAATGTATTTTTAAAGGGGGTTAATAAATTTATTTTGAGATTTTCTAGGAACATGCACAGAAAGCAAATAAAATATTATTTCTCAAATTCAGTGAGACAGAATCTCCACAGCTGGAAAGTGCTTCCCTGATGTTCCAACCAGCACTTGAACCTCATGTTGTTAGTGCTTTTCCTGATAAGCAACAGAAATGAATGATATTTAGTCAACAGTGTATGTGAGGAGGTGTTAACCAATAAAAATTAATTTACAAAGTAAATAAGCCCTGTAAATGAATCAATAGACTTTTTGAACTCTTACAAATGTATGAAATTGACCTGTGTTATGAAATATTTTTGAAATGGAATCTCAGGGTCCCAGATTCTCTCACTGTGGAAATTTCTTCTTTTTCTCTCTTTTACTCCCATTGCACTGTAACTGTTTAACATTCTTATCTTATCTCTGGTACTACTTGGTTATAAGCCCTGGAGAACAAAGCATGTTTGATTTACTTATGTGTTTCCAAGGTAGGGTCTGGCACATAGTAAGTATTTAATTTAGACTTATAATTAAAGTTAAGTAGAGCTATACTTGCTAAACACACATATTCATACAAGGACATGTAAACACATATACATGTACACATATAAGAACATGCAAAAAGTTGAAAACTAATTTTCCTAGGTACAAATTAAAAAAACTTTGAAGATGGAGCTTATTACTATTTAAGGAATCTTTTCATAAAAGATGTTCTGAGCTGTTATTACATTAAAAAATCAAATTAAAACTATAAAATACCCATTGCTCAGAAAAAAATAAGACAGAGCAGGATGCAGGAAGACATAGCTGAAATTCTTTTCCCTTTAATAAAAATAAAAGGACACGTCATATAATGATGTCATATCTTAGGGAACATAAGTTTCCACTGAAGTTATGTGTGGGAATGCAGCAGGTGTGGTCCACTTCTGTGGCTGTGTGGTGTCCTATGTGTGGCTTTCCTTCCCAGGGCGGGACCAGGGGACAGATGGAGGCCAGGCCAAAGATAATGGGGGGAGACACCTGAGATGCCCCATGCTGCTCATTGGGAGAGGCAGGTGGGCTGCCCAGCCCCCACCTGCCTGAGTCTTCAGCCCCCCGTGGTGCCTCTGTGTCTTCACCAGGCACCGTGCCTGAGGGACTCTCCTCCTTGTTTGACAGTGATTCTCTCCAGTGACCCCTCAAAGCTTGGTAATTCTCATGGTCTCACTGGTTCAAGTTAGGATAATTCAGTTATTCTGCATCTACGATTCCTTCTTTAAGCCATAGCCTTCTCCAAAGCACTGGTGGCATACCAAGCTGCCCTTTTGCTTAACCCAACACCTCCTCACTGGCTTGTTACATGACTGTTTAATTAAACCTGTGTGCATGTAACTGGGGCAGAGGGTTTTAGGTGATAGACACAGCTTTTTTCTGTGTTATTTTCATAAACAGGACACCCCAGAGGCATCCCCAAAAACCATCATTCCTTTTAGGACAACATTCAATAGATAACGAAAGTAAGACGCCCCTTGCATACAGCTGTTCCATTTGTCTGACATCCTTTCACCCCACACCATGCCAACTTCCACCTCCAATTTCTTATCAACAAAAAGTGAACCAACTGAAACATTCACTCCATTCTGCACAGGATGTGGGCACAGGATGTTGCCTGGATTACAGTCCATATAATCTACCAATTCCAATTTCTCTACACAGCAGGGTCAGCCTCTCCCAGCAGCCCTTGTCCACCCTGACTTCAGGCAGAACCCCGGAACACATAGTGTTCAGTACTATTTGCAATCAGTTCTTACACTGGTGCCACAGCCTTGATAACTATGCTTCTATGGAGCTCTAAAGGTTTAAAATGTTAAACCACATCTTGTCCCCAGGTCTAGAGTTTTTTGACATCTTTCTGGTGCCTGAGTCCTTGTCTTGGAGGCTTGATTATTTCCCATGTCCCATCCTACTGCAATTCTCATCCAATCCCAGTTGTACAGAAAGCAGCAAATAGCCCCATCCTTTTCTGAGTCCCAAAATAACCAGACTTGAGAATAGGTCTCATCTGCAGCACCCTTATGCAGTAGGTATTTTCAAGTATCCCAATAAAACCATTCATGGGCTCTAACAAGTAGGAGGCAAAGCTCAGGTACTGTACTATCAGGAACACTGCAGGCTTGATGAAACCCAGCTGAAACAGGGTCAGGCTTTTATAGGCAGGGAACAGTCCAGAAGATGGGCTTGTGGATTTGCCTTTGGTGGGTAGTTGTTTTGTTTTGGTTTTGGCTTTAACTAAAATCTTCTGTCCAGGGTACCAACAACCATCTAACAGTCTTTTTTGAGAAACGTTATACCAATGTTATGTGCCACAAGGGACCAGATTTCCTTCTTTTTATTGATTCTAATTTAGAATATGTAGTAGAGCATAGTTCTGCAAACCTCAATAAAAATTAAACTAACAGGAAAACAAAATAAGAACAAAAGTATGTAAAATCCAAGTTCAAAGTTTTGTTGTCAAATTCAACAGATTTGAAATTATTCTAAAAAGTTAATGATAAAATATTTTGAAATGCTTGTTTCAATTTCTTTATGTCCTTGTCTCTTTGAATAGATGAAATTCATTTCTTAGGAAAACACATGTCCACGAGTTTCACTGTGAAAAGCACTGTTTTAGTCACATGGAATTTCCTTCCCTCCAATCTGCACTGGCATGTATAATTGAGCCCAGGGCATCTTCGAGATGAACAGGGTGTTTTCCTGGGCTTCTGGGCAGTACCAGAGGACCATTCCCGTTCTCCTTTTCAGCAATAATTCATTCCTGGAACTCTGCAGAGGCACGCAGACTGATCACTGTGCCCTATCTACCATGAGTCTCGGGCTTGGCCAGACCACACACACGTACACTTCATGGTGATGAAACAACAAGATCAGGATTGATTCTGTCTTCTTCCCGATCTCCTTCTAGCCCATTCGCACTTTCTTGACTCCTTGCTGGCTAACTCATTCCCAGGCTCTCAGTCTGCAGCTTGTCTGCGTATGGGGCTTTGGAGCTTCACACTGTGTCAGCTCAGGAGTTACTTATGAGATCTGTGCTCCAGCTGAGCCACAGGGCCCCAGTACCGTGAGGTGAAGGTCACAGAACTTCTGCTTCAAAAGACATAGGCAGCACCTATCCAAGACTCGATCTGTACTTTACCCTGATGCAGTGAGCCAGTTCAGAGACAATGCAGCATCTCTAACCTTTATAACTACCAGGTGATTAATCAATGCACTACAATGACAACAACTTCTAATTAGTGAACTCTACACAGTTTGTTTCAAGGGTAAAAACAAATAATGTCTTCGGTAATATCCATGTTTAAAAACAAGCAAAATTCCAAAAAATCCAGAAATGATTCCCACTGGTTCTTGAATCTAGAATTTGGGAAAGTTCCATCTTAGAAAAATCCAGGGAAGTTACAAAATATTCACAAATACACCTATGAATAAATTTAAAGAATATCAAAATTTTTGTATCACAAAAAACACCTGAATGTATATTTATCTTTCATCTTAGATCAAACTAGTAAACCTTTGTAAGCCTGTGGTGCCTTGGGTAGACACAATCCTGCAGCCCAAAGAGCGGTTGTACAAAGGAGCTCTGCAGGGCACAGCCAAAGACAATCATACAAAGACATCTTAATCAAGTTCATGATCAACCACATCATACACATTTTTTTTCACTGCATCTGTCAGGGAATCTCGATCGCCAATTGGGCCACTTAAGGGAAAATGTGTCTTCTGATTCATTTGAATGAAAGCAGAAACAATTTCATTCATAAATGACATGAATACATTTTAATTCTGTTATCTTTTCTGTTGGGGAAAAGTGCTTAATTTCACAGAGATATAAGAATCTGTTTTTTGAGCATTTGCCATGTTTTCCTAAATACTGTAAAAAAGAGATGTTTTATGTTCTTTTGAATGTGCTTTTGACTCAAACTTTCAGGCTCTGTAAACAGCAGAAAAGGAGGGATGGAAATGGGAATAGAAATGGTAGGCTATGTTTGAAACCCAGGGCATCCCCAGCCCTTACACTTGGAAACCAGACTTAACCTTCTGCATCTGGGGGGTTGGCTTAACCATATGCTTGATATTTGCCCTGAAGACTTCATCACCACATAATAAATGCACAGCTATCATTTTTTACAGAGACCCAGAGTGGCACTGGCACTTCCTTTGAGTTCTGAGAACAAGGTCTCTGCATAATTGAAAAGTTTCTTTTGCAAACATGAAAGTTGCTGAAATTTTTTACAATGGAGTCACTTGAAAGTAGTTTTAATGGACCATGTAATAACTTATTTGACTGTGCTCTTTTATTTTACCATAAGATCATAAATATTCCATTCAAATGTTGAAAATCTATTCAAATGTTGAAAATTTATGCATGTCAGCTACAACATTATTTAGTTTGTGGTCCATTTAAACTACATTGATGTGTCATTACTAATTACGTCTGCCTGGAAATTTTACATTTTATCTGTGGGATACTCTGGTCTCCAGATTTCACATCTCAATTTATTGTCTGCTGCATGTAATCACATTTAGAAAAAACATTACTTTCTCCTCCACTCTCTCAGTGCAGAATTTCCTTCTAGACAGAACGATTGCATCATGCACTTACTCTGAGTACTAGTACAGGAGATCAGTAAAGATGCAAAGTAAAAGTTTTGAGTGTTCAAATGGTTTCTCAAGAGAGGTTGAAAATAAAATTTTACTATCATCTATTTTAGTTTTACAGACAAGCTGCTCAAGTGCAACTCTAAAAGTGGAAGAAGTCAGGATAATCTAGAGAACTGATTTTTCAGCAAGAATTTTAAGATGAGACCCCAAGATCACAGCTGGAAGGCAGACATGGTCCAGCGCAGGGACAGTGCATGGGTTCTGAATTCAGACACCTGACAGTCCCATCCCAGCACTACAGGTGATGAGTGTGTGCCCCTGAGAGCCTCTTTTCTGCTAGAAAGACACCACACGTCACTTCACAGAGTTACGTGGAGGAATTAAGGAGAAAGCAGATGTAAAGTACCCAGCATAGTTCCTGATGTGGACAATCAGTGGCTCCTCCTTTACTGTTTTTATTATCTCTTGTTCATGAGTACGTGCATGCTAAATGACCACTGCTCCTGCTCTGGGGCCACACTGCAGAATGAAAGAACAATGATGTATTAGCACAGTGCCAAACAATCACAGGACATTTCATATCTTTGGCAACTGTTTCTTTTCCCATGCATATGCACGTGGAACCCATTTCTTAGCAGCTGGTCCTTGCAGTCCCCTCTTGGCTTACTTCCCCTGGTTCTCCTCACTGGTCTTCCCCTCACAGACTCAGCTGTGACCCTTAGTGATTACGGTCTGACGCTCATATGGCCATCTGCACTTGTCGGGATGCACCAGACAGTGGCCAACTGACACCTCTGCCTGAGTGACCTCAAGTGCAGCACATCCGAAAGCGTCTTCACTACCTCATCCTACTCAATCCCCTCTTCTGTCTTCCTCTAAATAGGATCCTCATGTCCTAGATAGTGGCAATTCTACCCAATAGTTTCCAAGCTTGGCATTTTTCCTGACAATTGTGATGGGTTAAGTAACCTTGGTTTCCTTTCCAGGACACCTACATTAATGACTAACTCACATCTGGATTTCCATACCCCCTCCCCTTTTAGCCCCACCTGTTTTCTGCTTTCTGTGCATTCAATGCCAATCTTAGCCATCTTGGATTTCCTCACTGGCCAGTTCTAGGAATGGCAATGCCACCACTAGGAACCAGTAAGACTCTTATCTGAGAGTCTAAGCTAGTGGCCTCTGGTCCCTCAGTCACTCTGAACTTAGGCAAAATATCCCAGCCAGCATCCAAAGGACCTGCATGCCCTTCCCCGGGCCATTAGAGTGTTAGTTTTCCATGAGGCCAATTCTGCCTAGTGAGAATCATAGAAGGGATAGATTTGGACAAAAGAATTCTCTTTTTTGCTTACGTGGGCTGCTGTAAGGAAGGTTTCTTCCAGGTGTGCTGTCTCATGCCTATAATCCCAGTACTTTGGAAGCTGAAGCAGGAGGATCACTGTGAGTTTGAGCCCAGCCTGGGCTACAAAGTGAGTTCAAGACCAGCCTGAATGGCATAGTGAAACCCTGGCTCAAAAAAAAGCAGATTTTCTTCATACAAACAGTGTAAAGTATTCCACCTACTGAGCTGCAGCCCTGTGGATGTCACCTTGTAGGAAAACTAGCCTAATAATGCGTCATTTCATATTTCTTTGCATGGCTCTTTGCACTGCCTGCTTTTCCCTCACTTTTTCTAAAGGGCTTTGTACTTGCAAACATCAGCATTTGAATCCTTCCTTGAGGTCTGTTTCCTGGGAATTCAGTTCTAAATGCACTTCTAAAAAGGATACGATGTAACTTTAAGTAGAAGGCTCTTCATAAGAAGAGGGCAAACCTAGGCTCACTGTGCATTTGCTGGTTTAAGTACTAAAAGAAGATAAAAAGTAATCTTTGTAGGTTGAAAGGTTATTGGAGGAAAGCTAGAGTCACTCTACAAACTTCAGCTTTAGATTTTCTAGTTGCAAGAGTCAATAAGACAATATAATGGAATTGCAAATGAATAACAATTAGAAGTAAATTTTTCAAGGATATCAAAGCTTCAACTATTACTAGACCCTAAGCTTGGGATAAACTTTCTTTCTTTCCTTTTTTTGAATTGCGAGGTATCACCTCACCCATGCTGGACATGTGCTCTACCATTGAGTTATACTCCAGCCCTAACTTTGAACAGAACTTGTCATCATATCAGGATAATCTTTACATAACGGTCTTACAGCAGTGTGAAGGGTCATAGCTTTTAAATTATATTTTTCATAAAATGTTTAAAGCACCACACAATGCTCCCCTCGGAGCTTTTTCTTGTGGTAGAACTCAGCAAAAGCAGTAGCAAAATGTTAGAACACGGGCTATCTTACTTCATGTAGATGAGAAGTTTATTAGAAACTCTTGCCAACTCTTGAACAGAGCACCAAGAGCTGAGGAGGGGTTGTTTTGCATAGGCTGAATACACTGCATACAAAAGCTGGAATGTTGTCGCTTTGCAACAATTGAAACTAATGTTGCCTGGAAAATGGTTATAATTTCAGTAGCAGAGGCAAATTCTCAAAGAATATCTTTGATGTTATAGAATTCTGGATAACAAATAGGCACTGTCCTTCGGATTTCATGATTTATAAAATATATACAAAGCTTAAAATGAAATGGAAAGTAATCACAGACCCACTGAATGTTTTCTCAGCAAGTATCTGGGAACAACCTCAATAGTTACAATGCCTTCAAGCAGTAAACCTCACTACATGTATAATGTGAGATACTTAAAAATGGAAATAGTCTCACATCAAGCTTATGCTTTAACTGGGAGGAAAAGTTATGCAGCAAAGGATTGTATAACCAAAGACAAGATGATACAATATGAACTGACTCCGCAGAAGCCAGCCCCTGACAAAGGCCAAAACCAGCCAAATTCTTTGGCCTTTCTGTATGGAAAATATTCCACACAAGGCTTTGACACAGACAGTGGGTATGAGATTAGAAGAACAATGATAAGGCACATAGCACAAATCAGACAACTGGAATCTACTCCACTCTAATCTTTGGAAGGTATAATTAATACATGCTGGGTGTCCAAAATGAACTCACCACTGGCTTCTGCACGTTACAGACCACAGTTTATGTCATCTGTGGACATGTTTTGGCCAATCTTGCAAATAGTAGGAGCAGCACTATCTCAACACGACTTTCCACACTCCATATTTGGAGGTCTTTGTAACGTTAGTTCAATTATTACAAAAGGGAAAGAAACATCTTTGTCCTAGGGCACACAGGACAAGGGCCAGGATAATAGAGAGTCCTGCGGGACCTGTGGGTATTTATCTTCTGCATTACAGCTCTGAGAGACTAAACATGCACAATTTTGTTCAAAGGTCTGGGGAAAAAGCAAACATAAATAACATTCCTTGACACTCAATATATTTCACAGTGTCTGACTGATGCTCCAGATGTAAAAAAGGGAAACGTGATTCAAATATCTTGTAAGAGGATGTGGTCAGTGTTGACAATCAGATAATACTTAGTGTCAGGATTTTCATCCTCTTATGATGCATTGAAAGCCAAGCTATCAGCTCATTTTGTTAAATAAAAGTTGAAATTATGCAGTCATTTTTAACTGAGCACACTGTATTTTTCTGCAGCTCAAAAAGAAAAAAAAAATTATTCTATCGTCAGACGGCAGATGGAAAGCAGAACCCAAGGAAGGCTCAGGCTCATTCGGACCAACCCCGCCTCCTCTGAGCAGCACAGCTTTCTGACTCATGCCCTGACCTGGTGCTGTAAGGTCTCAGCTTTTTTTTTTTTTTTTTTTTTTTCGTTCTACAGAAATGTCTGATTTAAGGAATTAAGTGCAAGAAATATATTGTAGAGTCAGTTCCAGGAAACATTTATGAAGGAATGGGGAAGTTAGATAAGCAAGGCTGAGTGGCCAGTGAAGCTTTGTGGTCCCTAAGTCAGTTCTGCAAACGATGGCGAATCTTACTTGAGTCTTGGAGGACCGTGTGCATGGTAGGAGAGAGCCATCCACCCCAGGAGGTAAGGGTTGCTGCACCAATTCCTCCTTAGCCACTGGTGGACGGATACTGAGGGCAGGCCGGATGATTTGTTCTCTGAGGCTTCAGCCTGCCACAAATCCAGTAAAGCAGGCTCTGGTGACGCTGAGGAAGCCCTCAGACAAACAGGCTGACAGTGATCAGGTTGGGTTTAGTCAAAACGAGTCAGAGAATTATGAGTTGGAGACATGGGTAGGGTAGCTGTGGGGTCAGCCCCAGATAGATGTGGCATTGGATGTCCCTCAACTTTGCCATCTTTCTAGCTCAGGGACATACCTTGGGGTGTAAGAAGTTTCAAAGAAACTAATAAGACCTCAGCTTTTGAGGATTTCTGCACACAGGCTGAGGTCACCTGGGCATCCCTATCTGTACAACGTGCTGGTGGTGAAGCTGGGCTGGAGCAGGGCAGGGGCTCTCGGATTTGCCTTTCAGGCAAGACACTGTTGGTGATGCTGCTGTGTCCAGGGAGACAGCAAGAAAAGTTCTTCATACACAGACAGCAAGCAAAAGACAGGCAGTGGCAGGAGCTACTCAGATACAGGTGACAGACAGGAGAGAGCAGGGCTGAGCAGAAGCAAGGGCCGAGTCAGCAATGTTTAAAGAAGAGTTTGTGCTGGTTGATGATTTTATTCCACCTGTCCCATTTCTCGTCATCCGCTCTGCACTGATAACATGAAGCCTGAAGCACTGCTATAGTTTGAACCTGGAATGCCCCCTCACACAGACCCTTGTTTGGTCCCCAGATCAAGGTGTGGGAGGGGCAGAACATTTAAGAGGTGCAGCCCGATGGGAGGAAAGTTGTCACAGGGGTGGTGCCCTGTCTGGAGAGACTCAGTAGGCAGCCCTTTCTGCTCCTGCTCTTTCCTCCACGGCATCCTTGCTCCACTACACACTCCTGTCACAATGTGCTGCCTCACAACAGGCCTGGAAGTCACGAATCCCCTGACCATGGACGGAAGCCTCCAAACCACAAGCTGAAATGACTCCTTCCTCTTTCGAAGTTGATCATCTCAGATATCTTGCTACAGAAATGGAAAGCTGACTAACACAGGACCTGCAAGGGCGGCAAACATTCCTGTGCTCTTCTGAGTAAAGAAGCAACCAAAGAAAAGCAAAGAATGAAAACAAAGAAAAGAAAGAAAAGGGAAAAGGAATGTACTCCACACTAACCCAGTTACGAGCCTGTCTTTACTTGTCGGTCATTAATATCTTTCTCGGACTTGAAATGCCATTCATCACTAGTGGCTCATGACACGTGCAAGTTTCTTTGTGTGGATCACCCACTGACAACAAGGAGAATGCACACTGCACTCCAGCAGTGTCATCAGCCAGGGTTTGCAGAGTGATGTAAAGTTTAAATCTAGGCTCTGCTCATTAGCTGTCTAGGGTTGCTGGAAACCTCGTGATATTAAAGTGCTCTGGCTTATTTAGGAATGCTATATAAGAACTGCTAGAGGATATGACTGTTTGTCCATATAGCAATTTCATCTCCTTCTATTCTGGAACATGAAGAATCATGACGGGGCAAACTGAAAAGTGAAACATAAGACTCTAGGCATTTATATCCACAAGAAAATCAATGCAGGAGCAAAGTGTGATGCAGGAAACGTCAGAAGGCTTCCTCCTCCATCCTTCGGTGAGCATGGCAGTCTGACGACCACACGGCAAGGACTGGAGCACGGTGAACATCATCATGCTAGACCAAGTGGGGCTCTGCTTCCTGATGAGTATCACTTTAATTTTTTCAAAAAAAGCACATTTTCATAGCTCAATCTTTTTTTTGGTCTTTTTTCATTTTTATCGTTACCGGGGATCGAACTCACGACCGCCTGCTTGCAAGGCAGGTGCTTATGCCACTGAGCTAAATCCCCAGCCTGTAGCTCAATCTATTAATCACTGTCATGAAATAGCTGAGATAACTGACTTGTAAAGAGTGAAGGCTTACTCAGCTTCACAGTTTTGCAGGTTCTGGTCCATGATTAAATGGTAGCATTGCACTGGCCCAGGTGGGACCATATGGTGGAGAAAGCTGCTCCCCTCAAGGATAGGAAGAGAAAGAAAGAGGAAACACTTGGGGTCCTGGAATATCCCTCAGGGGCATACCCACAAAGACCTGGAGACCTCCCAGTACCCTGCCAAGGAATGCTACGCAAGGGCCAAGTCTTTAACACATGCGCTCTGGGATGCACTTAACATACAAACTATCATTCAGGGTAATTCCAGTAAGACAATAATCCCGCTGAACAACAAATTGAGGATTTTGTTCAAAAGACAGACTAGGTTCAGATTTTGAGTTGCTCTCCATGTAAAATCTGCATTATGTTACAAGAATGCAAATTGCCCTACTAAGAATTCCTCATTCCTATCTCTTGTTTTGCAGGTTTTATTAAGTTTTTGATCTGCCCACTCAGTTTCCCTTGCTTCTAGTTTAATCATTGCATGACGAATGACCCTGGTAGGTTATAATTCTGTGATGATAATGCCTTAATACAATCTGTCTGTGGACTGGAACAAAAATGTCAAGGAAGACCTGTTTACATTTTAGTAGTATCGCAAGCACGGCTTTTTGTTTCTCAAGCTTTTTGTAAGCCAATGCTGCACATTTATTTTTCAGCAGAGGCATCTGATTATATATCCCCTGCTGTGCATTCATTTCCAATGTGTCTCTCAGGCCATTTGGAAGACTGCTAGCAAAGTCTTGACGAATTTCTCTATATCCTAATATGAGCAGTATTCTGTTTCACAAAATTGAGGTTTACATTATTTTAGTGCAGAACCAGCATCCACCACTCCTGGTCTCCCTTCTAGCCTAGTAAGAGGATGCAATGTACTGCAAAGAACCGTGGGCTGAGTGGAAGGCTGGGCACTCTTCCTGCATCTTTAGCTCTACCAGTCAGGGTCTGAGTTCCTTCCCCTTGGGAATGTGAAGGGCCAGAAAAGAGCTTGAGGCAGGCCAGAGCTTGGTTCCTGAAAGAATGGACACAGGCATGAAAATCTGAAGTGAGTGAGTCCGCAGTGGTCAGTTCCGACCAGCTGATTTTTCCTCTAATATATGAGGATACTACAAAGATCGAGGAGCTCAGGAGTCGGAGTGGATAATAAAGGGGACAGAAACAGGAAGATGACAGAAATGCAGTACCAAACAGGGCTGAGAACTACATGTATCAAAGGTAGAGTCAAAGGAGCAAGCAACAGTGCCCACCTGCCTTGACATCGTGAAGCCATGGTGCTGGCTCCTCAGACCTTGCCTTGGGTGAGCGCAGCACCGCAGTCTGTGCATGGAGTCCTCGGCCCTCAGCCATGAAAGCCTCTGGGAAGAGGTGGGGAATCAGGAAAGTACTACACCTTTCTCCCTAGGCTTTCCTTTCTGCAAGATGAATACCTCGGACCAAGTCTCTAAGTGTCACTCAAGGTCTAAGACTCTTTCTAATGATTCTTTGACCCTATCTATGAACTGAGCAAGACGGGTTAGATTGCAATTTTATAAAGCTTGCCCTAGTTGATGCATGTTATGAGTTCGGGTATTTTTTTAAAAGGTGCTGTAAACATTACATCTTTCACTTGAGCCAGGTTTGATGGTGTACACCTGTAGTCCCAGTACTTGGGAGGCCGAGGTGAGAGGATTGCTGTGAGTTCAAGGCCAGCGTGGCTACACAGGGAGTTCAACACCAGCCTAGACTATGCAGGGACACCTTGTCTAAAAAAAAAAAAATATGGAAAGAAAAGATCTTTCATGTAGTTTTAGTAAGACTAGAAACTACTTCCATTACCAGAAGCTTAGTAATAATAGTTCCAATTGTTTAACACTCTTAAATTATTCATTAGTAATACATGAGGATACAACAAAGCTAATGGGCATTTGTGATTGATCAATGACCTAGTCATTCTTTTCAACAATTGATTACTGTAGCTTAAAACTGAAACGTAAGAAATACAGTAAGCCCTGACTTATAAACAGGTTCAGTTCCCGAACTGTATGTAAGTCAGATTCATTCACAAGCCAACAACATGTCTTATACAGTACACTTGGGTAAGTCTGCAACACAAATCTTAATAAGTCAGGAATGTACTATGTTAAAGAAACTAAATAGTTTATTTCAAATATTCAGGCTCAAACAGTGAAGGGACTGAATATGTAAATGTATTGTGTGATTTAAAGATACTAAAAAGACTGGCCTGAACACTGGCTTTCTCAGACACAGACGGGGAGATCTGGAGACTGAGGTTTTATAATTCCAAGGACCTACATAGGCCGCATGCTCACAGGGAACGAAAGCCACTTAAAGAATCATCCTGCTCTGAATCTTGCCCTTAACAGAACAAAGGTACAAAAACACCATTGTTTCTCTGGTCGTCATACCTTGTTTGCTAAACAAAGCATTTTTAAGCCAGTTTAAATGTTATGATTCCAAGAAAACATGATATTTATTCATCATTTGACAAACATTTATTTCCTCATTTTCTGTACATCAAATTCTGGTAAGAAGTGAGACAGTAGCAGATGTAAACAGTACCAAGGCCTCAGGAAGTATGTTAGTCAGTGTACCTTGTCACTAGGACACATTACCTGACACCACAACTTAAAGAGAAGTTTACACAGCATACATTGCAGTCCATGGTGGGCTGGTCCATGGCCGGACATCGTGGCAGATGGGCTTGGCAGAGAAGAGCTGCCCAAGTCATGGTACTCAGGAAGAAGAGTGTGAAGGGAGGAGCCAAGGAGAGACATAAACCCTTCCAGGCCACATCAGCAGTTACCTGGCTCCTCCCGACCAGCTCTTAACAGCAAACCAACTCTATAGCCCCATAACCCAGCCACCCTTCCTTGCAGGGATGGTGGGAGGGTTAGAAAGGGAAAATGCATGAGAAACTGCTACCAAAGGCCTTGCACAACTATGGTAACTATATTATTACCAATATCTAAATTACCCAAAGAAGAGCCAAGAATCTGAGAAGACAATCCATCACACAAGGGCATGACACACAGAGAGCTGTTGTAAAAGCCACAGGCGCCCCTGCTGTCATACGATAAAGCCTTCCCTTCCTCTGCAGAGATAACAGTCTCCCACTCCACTGGAACAACCATGGTGCTCAACTCTGATTCCAGCAAGAGAGACTTGCCGTGACTGGTGGTGCTGTGCTCACCATGAAAAGGAGGAGGAAACCATTGCATCTGTGTTAAGAGAAATGGGCGTAGACTAACTGCAGATGTAACGCAAGCCAGTGGGCAGGTCAGGCCAGAATGTGGGGTGAGGCCAGTAAGAGATGCACACGTCTGTCAGCGGCCAGTGTGAAGACACCATTTGAGGCCATAAGGCTAAGAGCATTAAGGAAGAATGTATAAATGGAAATGAGCTGGTGACGGAGGAGAAAGCCTTGGTTCAGGTTCATAGCTACAATCAGGCACACAAATCAAAGTGAGCCAGGGAGCCTTTGAGGGTGCAGCTCACAGAGGAGAAAAACCAAAGACGTGTGCTGGGTCCAAGCCAACAGGAAGTAGACGTGAGCTGTGTAAATTGAGTGAGACGGGAGAACTAAGGAAAAACTTCCTGTCGCCGCTTTCTAGAAAGAGAAGCATCACAACAGGTTTTAGGCTTCATCCTCAAAGGAGGAAATGAAAGGCCAGCTTCTCCCCAACATAACCAGCTTGGACCTAGGAGTGGATAATAAAGGGGATAGAAACAGGAAGATGGCAGAAATGCGGAACCTTGGGCTGAGGCACAGGACCAGGACAAGTCTCCAGCAGCCCCAAGTCTGCTGGCTGACAGTCCGGCCTCCAGACCTGCCCCACCCGTTGGAGCCTGTTTCACCCAGCCCACCCACCAACGTGTCGCCAGCAGCAGGCTATGTGCCGGCCACCTTAGCTTCCAGCACGCTGTGGAAGAGAACAGACTAGATCTCATCTGCTGGTACACAGCCAGGCTCCTGTGAGCAAAGCAAGGTGCCGCTCTTCAGAACTGAGAAGGGTAAACTGCAGTTGCAAATGTGAGGTGTTGGCTGGACAGGCACCAATTAGTATTCACCTGGGAGCACAGAAGAGAGCGCAGAGGTGGTGTGGGACGGAAGGAAGAAGCTGTGCATGACCGCAGCTCTTTCACAGGAAAGCTGCAGAATGTGGGTAAAAAGAGGATCGAATGAGGAGCTATAGAATTCTTCACTGCACAAACTAAATTCTCAAGCCAAAAGTTAGGTCACGGAATGCTCTGAAACATCTCCTGATAAGCCCACTCTGAATTATTTGTTCTTTTTTTTTTTTTTTTGGTCTCCCAAATAACCTTGTTTATAAAACTGCTCTGTTGTCATCCATCTTTGTGCTCTCTCCCCTCACTAACATGCACCCGGCAGGGCAGATACTCAGTGAACAAGCACTGAGCAAAAATATTCAAACAACTAATGGGTCTGATGCAGCTTTAAGATTTGGTTTGTACCTGAAAATCTGAGGTTTGTATTCACCTGAAGAATACCTGTGGTGGAATATTCTGCTAGGGAGGATCAGACTTTCAGGGCATTAAGCACACTGGATGTATCATCGTGTTATAGAACTAGAACATTTCAGAACTAGATATAGCTAGTCAAGCATTAGAATCTAATACTTAAAAGACAGACTATATTTACATGCATGTGTATATACATACATGGTGTACATGTGCATATATACATATACACAGAGACAATATGTAGTTTTATTTTCCTCATGGATCAGGAAAACATACTTTTAAAAATTCATGTTTAATAGCATTTACCAATACTATAATTCAATTTATTTGAAGTGCAATTTTCCTACCCTTTAAAAATTTATAGTTCAATCCGGGATTTTAAAATTCTCTAGATGATTTTTCATATTTGAATTATTTTCACTTGCATATTCAAATTTTAAATATAATGAAAGCAATTATTTTTTCTTACACAGCAATAAGTTCTGTCCCCGTGTTCATCAGACAGGTACGGCAAAGAGCCTTAGCAATGGAGATGGCACTGATTCCTACAGAGCCTGGTGGGGGGAGGACATGGAGATCAGTCTGTGGACGCGCAGGCTGGAGGGGAGAGTCTACTGTCTGAAGCTCTGACATTCTCTCTGCAGTAGGAGGGAGAGCTCTTGCTAGAGAGAATGAAGGGGGGACTTCAGGACGGTTTTCACTCCTCTGTTCATAGACAATGGAATAATGGCACATAGGGCTCTGTCTACTTAAGGGATAAGGAAGAGGTCCTGTTAATGTACCACAGCCCAAGGCTTAGGTGACTTTAGCCATTGGATCTTCCACATCCTGACTTTAGGACAGACACAAGGATCACTGCACAGTTCCAGGCTGGACAGGGAAAGTGTATGCCACAAAACCTGGGACTGCAAAGGTCCCAACATGAGAAGCACTGAAAAATGGACAAATGAAACCCCAAGCCATGCACCAAATTGAATAAGGCAGTGATACATAGACTGAAGGACTAAAGGTCATGATATGAAAATCTTGGGAATGCTTACTATACAACAAGCATTGTGTAAGCGCTTAAAATATGTTTCTCATTTATACTTCAATCTTGGAAAGTATGCACTATGATTATATCTATTTAGGTTTGTAGAGGTTAAGTAAGTTATTCAAGGTCATAATGAACAATAGGAATGGGGGCCCTCAATGTTCAGATTCACTACATTTCAAGATCACATGGAGAACAGTGACTACAGAATTAGAGTATTTTTAGGGTAGGTAGCTATTAAAAGGAGTGGGATTATTTAAGTGTAGGAAGCTGTATAAAAGCTCGGAATGTTTTTAAATACCAGTTATTGAACTCAGGACCTGGCCTTTGCCAGGCAGGTACTGTGCCCCTGAACTACATTCCCAGCAGGCATGAGATTTTGAATGCATAGGAGGAATTGGCACACAGGGTGACAAGACGCTATGCAGGCGACAGTTGTCTTGGATGGACCTCAGTGGAGCACTGGAGAATGTACAGATGACATTGCTTTTGAGTCCTTTGAAACTTAGAGAAAATTCAAATAAGGTGTAACTGCTTGCTAGGAAAAAAAATGCAAACATCAATGAATACTACAATAGTTCCCAACTTAGTGAACCCTCGAGTGCAAACTTTCGCAGATACGAACAGACCTCACATTACAGACATTTGTAGATGTGAGCAAATTGTGGAAGCTCGCGTGTCTGTTGGACATAGTCACAGGTGAGCTGCTGTGTGTTTCTGCCACAGTGTGCAGTAGTGCAGTGCTCAGTCAGAGCCCAGCGCGCCCAGAAGCAGGAGGAAAAGCAGCAGGGACCTGGAGGGTACTGCGGGGAACCATGGAAACAGAAGTGAAATCCTTGAGACTGGACCCACGTGAAAAGATGGTAGACGTCACTCGTTCCTATCACATGAGTCATTCTGCCACCGGCACAGTCCTCAAGAACAAGGACAGGATCATGGAGCACAGGAAGTGGGCTGCACTGGAGAAGTCAGCAATCACATCCCGGCAGCATGGTGCCACAGAGGAGGAGATGGAGAGGCTTCTCCGTGTGAGGGTGCAGGGTCCACGGCAGCTTCGGGTCTCACTCAGCCCAGTGCTCATTTTAAAAAAGCTAAAACACTGCTTGAAGACTTGAAGCAAAAGTGGGGTGAACAGGGTGCCTCTGTCACTGAGGCCGTGGGGACTGAACAGATTCGAGGCCAGAGCTCCCCTTCACAGCGTGAAAGTCAGTGGTGAGCCTGTGAGTTCAGCCTCCGGCAGAGCTGCCCCAGAATTCCCAGCAACACCTACAGACATTTTTGATGAAGGTGCTTGTTTACCCAACAGGGATGGAGCATCAGTGATGAAAGGCAGTCTTGGAAGACGAAGGGGGAAGGAAGCTGCATCAGTAGAGAGGAAAAGGTGATGCCAGGCTTCAAGTAGCAGAGGACAGACTTCCCCTGCAGTTGGGCAGCAATGCTTCTGGCAATATGAAAGTAAAGCCTCGCCTAGCTGACCGTTCAGAGAACTCAAGAGCCCTTAAAATACAGCCAAAGACTCTCTTCCTGAAGAGTAAATCAAACTCAGTCACAAAGGCCATTTTCCAGGACTGGTTTCTATCACTTTATCCCAGAGACAGAGAAACAGTGCCTGGAGAAAGATATTTCACTCAACTCTCTTTTGCTGCTTGACAGTGCACCAGTCTTCCCCAATCCAGGATGGCTTTCATCTCAGTGTCAAAGGGCATCTGCCACCAAATACTACAATGCTTACCCAACCTGTGAACCAAGGAGTTATCATGACTTTCAGGAAACACTTCATCAGCCTGTGAAGGCAACTGATGAGACAGAAACAACCTTGGGACAATTTTGGAAGGACCGTAACATCTACAAGCCATAAAAAGCTTGACTTTGCTGGGTGAGAGGCTTCAGCTGACATCAAGAATGGGCTTTGGAACCTTTGCTGCAGCTGCGCATGAATTCATGGATCTGAGAAGATGGCTAAGGGGTGCACAGAGGCCTTCAGCAGCTTAGTGACCCTAGTGAGGAGCCGGGGCCAGATCTGCATGAGGGCGACTTCACTGAGCTCCCCGCTGGCAGCACAGGAGCTGACTAATGAGGACCCCGTGGAATTAGAGGTTCAGCCACAAGACGAAGGGAGCAGAGAGGAAGACGGAGCTGGAGAACCAGAGGGGTCCACAGCACAGCATATGGTCAGGGGGTGTCTTTACTTGAAGACGCACTGTTACCTTTTGAAGCACCCCAACATAGACAGACACACAAAACTGCAGCAGCCGTTCAGAATGCCACGCAGGGCTGCAGAGCCCCCAGGATGAGAAAGGGAGAGCCACTCTTCAGCCATCGCTGGGTCGGCTTCTCTAGAGGGCAGGCAGAATCGAGTCCACCAGAAACCTGTGTCATCAGCATTGGGAGTGGGCAGGTCCAGTCCTGCCTCCATCTCTTCTTGCTGATGGTCCTGCAGCTCTGCCTCCCTCTGACCCCCTCTCGAGGTCATCAGCTCTGAGCTAACTCCGCGCACCGCTCTGTATGCCGATGTTACACTGTGCCGCACCTCCACTTTAAGGGAGGTGTGGACATAAAAGCAGCTTATTTACAGTGGTACTGTCCTGTGCACCATTTTAAGGTAGGTGTAAAAGTGCAAACAGTTTATTTACGGTATTTTGTGTGCGTATGTTTGATCTTCTTATGCTTTACACTGTGTATTTTTGACAAAAGTAGTAAGACTCATTTTGTCAGACTTCCAAATGAATCTGACTTACCAACATTCTCCTGGAAGGCAACCAGTTCATAAGTTGGGAACTTACTATACATAGAATCATTCCTCTTACAATCTAAGTGTGTAGTTATGCACCATACAGTGGAGACTTCATACAGATGGTATTTCTGCATATGATCATGTGTGGAAATATTACAGTGATTACTGAAGAAAGCCTTACTCTCAGCCTTTTTTTTGCAATCTTACTAATCCTGTATTTTCAACAGCCACTTAGCAGTCTGCTGTTTACATGAAAATCTTCCCCATCACCCATGTTGACTCTTCCACCTGAAATGTCCACCCTCAAACCTGTTTTCCTTTTGGCCACACCAGCTTCCACTTTCTATGTCTTTTTTCTTCTTCTTCTACAAATTCAACAATAAACAGTATGATAAAAATATAATGAATGTTTAAATTTTTAAGATTGTAGTAGATGATACATTGCCACTGATCACCCTAACAGTGCTCCCCTCTCTTTGTACACTGTCCCACCGTTCTCGCCACTTTCTGAAGCCGCTCTGGAAGTCTTCTTTCATGAGTGTCTTTAGTTACACTATTGTGGCTGTCTCGTTGTTCTAAATTGGATCAAGACAAATGCCTTTCATTGTCTTTTTGACCTTAGAGATGAGCTAGAATTCGCACAGAGCCAGGTCTGGTGAGTAAGGTGAGTGAGGAACACAGTAATGTTTTTACTGGACAAAAAATTCAATAAAAGTTTGTTCAACAATGGTGACCAAAATATACAGGAAAGGCTTCACTTAAAAAATTACTACAATAAAAATATTGCCATGAATCCCCTTAAAAGAGTCAAAATACTTCCCCTCATTTTAAATACAATTATCCTATCATTTTTGGCTGCATGACTTTCCTGTAATAAGTTTTTTAAACATACAATGCATCTTTTGATCTACCCTTTTGTGCTCCATGTTATGAGGAACCCACAGCACTGCTCTGTGCTGTTCAAATGTCTCTCCTCCCTTTCATAGTTATGTTCACAATTAGAAGACAGTAGCCCGCCTTCACAGGGACTTACTCCCACCAGACCTGGAGTTTACATCTTTTCATGAATTGTGCTCTGTAAACTGCAGAAGTATGCTGTGTGGAGATGAAGAAATTGAGGTCAAGGTTAAATTATGCACTTAAAGTCTCGCAGTTAAATAGTGGAAGACCTTGGATTAAAACATAAGCATTGTGATGCCTATTATTAACTTTCTGCCCAGCCCCTCCAATACATTTATATGACATTTACATTCAGCGAGTCCCATGTGCATTCTAGAGTAATGACAAGCAATGATCTGAGCTTCTCTTCTTCTGCATTCAGAGCTGGTGAGAGTGTCTGGCCCAGAGGAGCTGTGGAAACACACACCGCATAAAAGGACAAATGAATCTGGATTGCAGTGCTCTCCAAGGGGAAGCCTTGTTTCTGAGCACATCACTAACTGAAAGATGATAAATGATCAGCAGAGAGAGGTAGGGAGAGAAGTCTGCAGTGATGAAGCCACAGGAAAAGGAGAGACTAATGCTACCTGCACCCCACATACCCTGGAGTTGAGCCCTGAGCCAAATGAGAGCTGCGGCATCACCACCGTGCACTCTGGTGCGCATGCGCGGTGTGGGTAGACTTGTACACAGGTCCCCAAAGTCATCTTCTTATCCGTGAGCGTTAATGCTCTTTATATCATTTTCTTAGCACAGTACCAATATACGACCTGTAAATATTATTTGTCATTTTCCCCCAAAATAAGTAATGTGAAGAAAGGTAATCTACATTGCCACAAAATCTGTGCTCGCTCTAAGCCTTTGTTTTTCTTGAGTTCAGTAGGAAAGAGGAGAAACAAAACACGGATTCATAACATCTTTGTTTTTCAAAGATGCATGGGTTAAGGCACACATTATTACTGTATGTAGCTGTGAACATCTGGCTTTAGTCTCAATACTATATCACATAGATGTTACAGAACAGCATTAGGTAACAGAAATATAACATGAATAGCATATGGAATTTTAAATTTTTCTAGATACCGCAGTATAAAAGCATGCCAAAAAAAGTGAAAGAGGTGAAATAAATTATTTTGGAAATATATTCAAACTGCTATCATTTCTTTTGTTGTTATTTGTTTGTTTTATTTTGGGATACTGGGGTATAAATCTAAGGCTTCACGTATGCCATGTATGCAGTCTATCTCTAAACCTCAAGCTTAGCCCTCAAATATTATCCTTTCAGCATGTAATCGAGGTAGCAGTACTAATATGAAATGCATAGATTTTATGTTACACAGTGAAAATGTGGTGGGCATTTTACATTTGTGGGTTCATTCAGACTTGCCATATCCAAGTGTTCAATAGTTAAAAATGGTTATGATAATTAAAAATGGCTTTTGCTTATGATCTTAGACAGAGCCATAGCAGTATGTTACAATTTGAAAAATGCTACTTGGGATTGTGCCACTATTTTATGTATTAGGCACTCAGATTCAGAAAGATTGAGAAACTTCTTTAATTCCATTCAGCTCTAAAACCCGATATTTGTAGTTCCTTTTCTGCCTATTCTCATATTATTCCCTGTTTGGATGGAGGCCGCGGAGGATCCATTGGGATAGAAGTCAAATCACAGCCTTTAAATTTTCTGACCAGAAGCGACATTTGATGTTAAAACACATTTCACAGTGAAGACACTGAAAGAAGGAATGACAGTCAGCATTTAGGGACAGTTTTGTGCTCTAAACTATGGGATGGGAAACTGAGGCTCAGTTGGGGACCTCTGTCTTAGAGGGCCCCTGGACCCAAGACGAGGCTGGTATGCCTGCCTGTGAGATCCTGGCAACCAATTTCAACGCACTGAGCTCTCCTAAGGTAGAAATCATCCTCTGCTTGTGACAGTGTGGCTTTGCCATACAGCATGCTGGGTAAAGACAGGCGAACACCTGCTACAGGGCACATGGAGATACTCGGGCTGGGAAAGTCCGCGAGGAAGTGGAGCAGGCAGGGTCAGAAGTGTGTTAAGTGAGGGGGACAGAAAAAAGCTCCTTGCTCTGTCATTCTCATTATCATAAGCCGCCCTGTACCACCACAGGGTGCAGCCTCATCAAAGTTAATTGAGGCATCATGCAACCAACTTAAGAAGCTAAGGTTTGCCTTTCCTGAGCTTTTCAGCTCCTCAGCAGGTATGCAGGAGGTCCAGATACGGTGAGGGCGGCTAGGTCGGAGTGGCCAAGTGGGGCTGATGGGTCCCGCAGAAATAGCTATATGACAGCTCGCCCAGGAAGGGACAAGTGGTTGTCACAGTCATAGTCTCACAGTGTCTCCAGCATCTACAGGAGCTGAGGGAGCCCAAGCCAGCCAGGAGGGAACAAGTCTCTATCCTGTCCCTCCACTGAATGGTGGAGGATTTTCTCAAAGGCAAGGCCAACAGCTTCCCTAGGGTCTATGAGTAAAATACTCAGTAAACAGTTTTCTGTCTAAGCTCAAAAAGCCAGCCCCACACTGAGTTACTTTAGCTATGGCTACAAACACCAGGGGAATTAACACCCAGGAGGTCGAGGACTTTTGTACTATTGAAAGACACAGAGCCTGAGGTCATCCTCTTCACCATGAGGTTACACAATCCACAGCTATCCCCGCTATTCCCAAATCTCTCCTTGAAGCAGTGGTTAAGAGGACATAGATACTCGAGAAATAAAAACAGACACAGAAATTATAATTAAAAATAGCTGCAATCCAAACACTCTGGGAGGCTGAGGCAGGAGGATCATACATTAGCACTCAGCTTGGGCAACTTGATGAGATCCTATCTCAAAATTTAAAAAAGGGAAGATTTCAGGATGTGGCTTAATGTCAATACTCTGAGTCCAATCTCTTGGTATTCAAAACAAAGTGAAACACAAAACAGAACACTGTGCACTGGGGCGAAAGGATTATGGACAAGCACCCTACAGGTAAAGCATTATCTAAAGGGACTGTTTGAATACCGCATGCCAGTGAGAACTGGACTGCAGTTAATTCTGCTCTGGCCTCAAGCAGGTAGAGGTTGTGAAAAAGACTCTAAGTTTAGACAAAGGAGCTTCATTGTGCTCTGCATCAGAGCAAAGCACGGATCACTCTGGGCCAGTCAGTGCCCCAGCTTGTGCTCAAATGAAGACATTTTTCATAGCCCACAGACAGTCCTAATAACTCCAGTCCCAGAGAAAATCTGCATCCACATCCTTATTTATGAGCAATGGAAATGAGAGTCAAGGCAACACTGGTGTACCCCACATGGTCACTGTGCACCAAAACCTCCACCACGCCCATGAGGAGCAGGGCAGACGGCAGGCACCATTGGTGGATAAGGTATTCTTTCTTGAGGAGTTAGTAAGTACAGTGACCTTGAGCCCAATTAAGTTTCCTCACTTCATGTACCTTCAGGTCACTTCAGAAATAGCTCAGACTCCACTCACTGCTCACGTCACTACTGTGCAAACCTCCTAAGGGCGGGGCCAGCCATGCGGTTCACAGAAAGCTAGCAATGCATGATTTATTTTGCAGTCTAGTTTCCTGCAGCCTCTGATGAGTTCATTACCCACTGCCGTTAGAGTTCGCAGGGCACTCATTCGCATGTATTTCTGGGGACTTTGTACTAACACTCCTGCAATCTACTCTTTGATGGGGGAATCTTTCCAAAGGCAAAGATAATAATTTCCCTAGGGTCCATGAGTAAACGTCTCATCTATGAACACAGGTAACTAAATTCCAAAACATCAGATCAATGACAGATGGAGCTCTCAGGTTTTACTTCCAAGCCTGTATAAAGCATTTCCATCTGGGAGTCTTCTGTGCTACTCCTCTACCCAGAGAACTAGCAAATAAAAGTCAGCTTGGGGAGGGATTTTCAGCAGATGATAGCCAGGTCCTCCTTCCACGAGGGGCCTGAACACAGTGGAAGGAGCACCCAGGGAGCACTGAGCCACCGCTTCCTTCCGACTCATCTCCATGGCCTTTTCTGGCCCCTAACAATCTTCTGCTGCTATCTGGGAGCACACTGTGTGCTCCAAGTCTTGAAGAACATCCCAACTCTGACACACACACACACACACACACACACAACTTCAGACCAGCACCCACACAGACTTTTAAGATCTTCCGTTTCTGACCCAAGCAATCAAAACTTCCATCCCTACAACTAGACAGACACTAAATATTTATTAAAAATAATTTCTCCTGAGAGAGCGGGAGTGACGTCCCAGGAGGAGTTCGAGGTTGAATCCATGCTGTATCGTGGATTGCTTCCACGACTGGTGTCTAATTCTGTGACCCGCGGCCCCCACACTGCCTCTTAGGTGGCCCCACCTTTAACTCAGAAGGTTCGCTCCAAAGGGTGATGTTTTGAAAAGAGAGCTTCCTGAGTCAGAAGAGTGTGATCAGTCAGAATCAGAAAGGAGGAAAGAATTTCAGGTTCTGGCACATTTCAGAGGCTAGTGTTTGCTGGTTGTGTTGGACCGAACAGGAAGCAGGCATAGCCAACCCAGACTGAAATACTTTCTAAAAGGCCCTTTTTAATATTAACTGTTATGTAGGTGACACAGTGTGCAAACACACACATACACATACATGCTTTGCATGCCTTTTCTTAGGACTCAGTCTGCACTCACAGAATTGACTGAAATTGAGAAACTGAGTCCACTGAGCAGCAGGAGGTGAAGAACATTTATGAAAGCTTTCAGTGCAAGAAAAACCAGAATCTCTCAAATGATAGCAGGGAAGTCCCACACATGCCCATACTGTTGTAAGCAGTGCTCAATTATGAGAAGCACAATAATAGTTACCTTCCGTGTGATTAAAGTTTGGAGGGGTGCACTGGGAGTCAGTTCCCACTGCTTTCCCATTTTCTTCAGCTGCCTTCTGTTATTCCTTCAAGAAAATGAGGAGCTCAGAGGAATAGAGCCCTTCGCTAGGCCTGCGAGGGCTCTGGGAGGGGAAGAGGATGCAGGCAGGGGCTCCAGAGACACGGCCAGGAGCCTGCAATTAAGCGCTGAGCTCCCAGGGCTGACTGGAAACCACTTGTGACAAGGACCCACAAGTAAGCTTGGGTGTCTAGCAGTGGAGCGTCTGGGGAGAGACCTTGGCCCTAGGATCAATTTTCATCCCTCTGACTTCACAGGAGCCTATTGCCAAGTTTCCAAGTGAAAACTTTTCATCTTTTTAACAAACACCTCCCCCCAGAGGGAGTAACAGTGACTTTTCTGATCTGAGAGCTGCTGAGTGCAAAACTATTCTTGAAAAGGAATTGCTTCCTTGGCTGCAACTTGTGTCACTTCTTTAAAAGAAATAATCACCTTGAAGGCTCCAAAGAGGAAGAGAGTCAAAGTCTCAAATATTAAAAACATACGTTTGTTTAAGAAAAGCCTGCAATGCTCATGTGGGTACCCAGAGCTCCTCAAATGTGTTCTCGTCTGGAAATTACATTTCTTGGCCAAAGTGCAAATGTTGGAGAAGGAGTCAGAGGGAACACAACAGGAACGTGACCAAAATAACACAGCATGAAATCATCAGCAGACTATTCTCACAGTAGAACCAGTGCAGAGATACAATAAGAGCCAACAGTTTCCGTGGGAGTTGCTGAGCACCGAATCAGTATTCACGGCTGTGCAGCTGACTCTCAGAGGGGGGCGTCCTGGCACCTGGAGTGTCCACAGCCCATCTTGTGACTCAGAACAGGGCACGTGCGCACGGCTCCTTCAGGCCGTGCACTCATCACCACTCCTCTCCCAAAAGATGAATGGGACTCAGCCAGAGAACTGGTACCACCCAGCCTCCAAGGCCATGCCAACGGACTCAGTAGGTGGTGCCGCCGATGGCCCCTTCCCCATGCACTACACAGTGCCCCATTAATACAGACAAACTGCTGAAAATTAGTTTCCATTCTAAAAATGGATAATTATTATTCTTATTTCTGGATGGGCCATTTGGAGCAATAAAAGATATAGAATAGAAACAGCCACTAAGACAGTTCAGACCAGGATGCCAACAGCTGCGGTTAAGAATACCTAGTAACGGCATTCTGGGCCTTGGAGGGCAGGAATCCTTTCTGGACTCACCATAGCATGCGTCAGACCTTCACCAATGCATGAAGTACCACGTGCCTCAGCATGGCAAATGGAAGGTACCAGGAAGGTTTCGTGCCAGTGTGTGCAATATAACACTATTCCACCTTAAAAAGAAAAGAAATTCTGTCATTTGGAACCACATGAATTATCTAGAGGGCATCACACAAAGGCAGAGAGAGATACATGCTGGAATCTATTAAAATGCAGAATCTGAAAATATCAATGTCATAGAAGTAGGGAGTACTGCGGGAGTCGTGGTTTCCAGAGGCTGGAGTGAAAGGTGGGTGGAGGAAGCAGCCAGGCTGGCTGGCCAACAGCTAGGAAGCTTCAGTCTTTCATTGTGCAGAGAAGTAAGGGTTAAAAGCTACCTCTGGGAGACAGGAAATTCACTGAGTCCCTGCTACAGGAAGCAGCCACCAATCAGACACTGAAAATGCAGGGCATGCTGGGAACCGGACACATAAGTGCAGTAGAATGGATACCTTGTAGATAGAAAAAGGGATAAAAAGAGCCAAGTGGTGCACTACAGTCCCATTCACCCAGCTCTCTATTTCACACTCCCCAGCCTGTGCACACAGGTGAGGCTCCAGGAAACGCTCTGGAGGAAAACGAAGCAGACACAAGAGGCCTCGAGGACTGCACGCACCACTGGGATATCTTAAAAAGCGAAGCACTAGGTGTATTAGGGTAGTCTTCGAGAGAGATAAAGAGGGTAATGAACAGAACGCACTAAATATTGAGGGTAACAGGAAAGCTCTTATAGGTTCAGTGGGAATCAGTCTACCGCACAGCTGTTAAGTCATCACGTTATAAAGAAATAATTACTCCTCACCTTAGTGCCTCCCTCCTTCCTCAGACCACTTTACACAGGCAGGCTTGGAGGGGCGCCAGCTGCCGTCCTGCTCCCAGAGCTGGTGCTGGGTGCCTGAGCCTCCTACTTCAGCTATGCTCAGCCTGAAAGTGGGAGATACTCATCCACAGGCAAGGGCGGGGAGATGCCCAGCCAGCACTCTTCCAGGGAAGGGAAATCCTGTGCTCACCCTTGCTATTCACTTTATCTTTCTTAAGTTCCTGTCCAGTACACTTTTGTGCATACTTTCATCTAGTTGTGAAAGGTGAAGAGATAAAAATTGTGTTCTGGTGAAGTCTCACAGGAGATTTTGGAAGCTAGAGGAGATGACTGGGGAGCCCAGGAGGCTTGGCTAAGGTTGATGCCCATCGGCATCTCTGGTCCCTAAGTTTACCTGGGGCTACAGCTCCACAGTGATTCTTGAATTTCAAAATTACTGCCATTTTTGGTCATGGGGGTTTTCTGAGCTGTTCTCCAGAGATAGAATGGAAAAACGAAATAAAACAAAATTCCTAACTGCATTTTTTCCCAATGACTTCATTTCTATAGAAAATAAAGTGACAGAAAGGAAAACGAGAGACATCAGGTGCACACATGCACATGGGCGCACATGACAGTGTCACAGAGAGCCTGTGTCTGAGACCCCACGGTCCAGCTCAGTCCTCGCGGAGGGGAGCAAGTGTGTGTCTGCAGCTCAGTAGCACAGCACAGCCCTCCTGCAGTCTACACACACGTGTGTGTATTGCTACACGCACTGTTATGCATCACTGCACTGCACAGAGATCCAGGAGAGCACAAATAGTGAGAAGGCGGTTTTGAAAAGGTGAACTCCTAAGCTAATGCTTATTAGTGCACGTGGCTACGCAGCGTGAAAGGTTCCTTCCTGGCGTATTCACACACAAGGAAAGCACTCTCTGATTGCTTCCCCCACCTCCTCCCTCCCTCCCTTTCTTCTCTCCTGCTCTTCCTTTCCTGGAACAGTCTCCTTTCTACCTTCCAGTCATTTGTTTTGATGACTAATTTTTCCTTCTGTTTTATTGGTATATGTGAGTGATGCACAGTAATTACATTCACTTCGGAGACGTGCTCTGTGCAGATACTGCACCTTCCTCACTTTCAGCCCCCTACACGTGCTCTACCTGCTCCCCCTTCACCCACATACTTTTCCCTGTCCCCTTCCACACCTCTCTTTTATTTTAAGCTTTAGCTTATTTATATTTGGAACTTCTCAAATAAGAGAAATAGTTAACCTTCTGTTGAATATTAATTCCACGTAACATTGTGAAATTTCTATTGTTGGCTCTGTGAGGAATCGCCCAGTTGGTCTCTGCTGTCAGAGCTGTGGTAGTCTCCACTCCCACCGGCCATGCAGCAGGAGTCCGCTTTCCTCTACAGTCTCATCTGCACTTGCCGTGTTCTGAGTTCTTGATGACAGTCACTCTCAGGAAGATAGAAACTCGGTTGTTTTGATTTCCATTTCTAAGATGCTGACCATTTTTGTGTATTTATTAGCTATTTGTATCTCCTCTCCTGAGGAGTGTCTACTGATTTGATTTACCTGTTGTTTTTGATTGAGTCACGTATTTTGGGAAGGTTAGTTTTTTTTCAGTTCTTTATATATTCTAGATAATAGTACTCTATCAGAAAGGCAGCTTCCCAATTTTGCCTCATTTTGTGATTGTCTCTCCATTGTGTTATTTCCTTTGCTGTGCAGAATATTTTTAATTTAGTATAATCTCATTTGATGATAGTAGGTATTATTTTTTTGTGCTACTGGAGTTCTGCTTAAGAAGTCCTGACTTATGCTTATGTCTTAAAGAATTCTAACCTACTTTATTTTCTGTAGTTTAAATGTTTTACTTTTATGTATAGATTTTTGATCCATTTTTATTTCCTTTTAGTACAGGGTGAAAGATTTGCCAGTTGCTAATGGGGCTGCCTTTTCTCTGGCATTTGTTTCTGGCCCCTTTATCAAAGATGAGATGCCGTGGTCTTGTTTGGTCTACATACCTACATACCTATTTTGTGCAGGAATCACACTTTTTATTACTCCAGCTTTGTAGTATGGGTGAAATCCGGGACTGTAATGTGTGTCCCACCTGCCTTTTGCTCATGACTGTTTTGGCGATTCTAGGGTATCTTTTGGCCCCGTGTAAATTTTGAGATTACTTTCCTACCAGTGAAAACCGTTGTTGGTATTTTGCTAGGAATTGCATTAGATCTATATACTATTTTTAGCAATTTGGCCATTTTGACAACATTGTTGATCCAGGAATAGAGGCTATCTTTCCATTATCTAATGTTCTTTTTAGTCACTCCCAAAATAATGCTATAGTTTTCATTATAAGGGTCTTTCACTACCTTCATTAGGATGGGTCCTAGGGATTTAAATTTTTTGTCTTTTTTTCCAGATTGGATTCTCACTGTGTAGCTCAGGCTGGCCTTGAACTCACAATGTAGCCCAGGTTGGCCTAGACCTGCAGACATTCTCCTGCCTCACTGAGTGCTGAGATTACAGGTGTGTACTATCAAGCCCTGCTGTATTTAATTACTTTAAAGCTCTCATAGGTGGGACTGTTTTCCTAATTTTTTCCTCAGGGGGTTTATTACTAGTATAGAGAAATGTTACTGATTTTTATGTGCTGACTTTATATATCTTCCATCTTTGGATTTTTTTTTTTTTTTTTTTTTTTTTTTTAGCTGTAAGAGCCTTCGTGTGTAGCTTTTAAGATTTTCTATGTAAAGGATCATATGATGATATGATAAAGATGGTCTGACTTCTTTCTTTCTTCTTCATATCCCTTTGATTTCCTTCTCTTGCCTGACTTCTGTGGTTAAAGCTGTGACATGTATGTTGAAGAAAGGTGGTGGCAGTGGGCACAGTTGCCTCATTCTTGATTTTAGAGGGAAAACTTTCAGTTTTCCTCCATTTAGTTATGATGTTGGTTGTGACTTTGTGATAAACCACAGAAACTATGCAAATATGTGAAGATTGAATACATTTTTGAATAATCAGTAATTTAGAGAAGAAACCCAGGGAAGAAATTTGAAAATTTCCTAAAATTTAATGATGATACAACATATCAGAACTGAGGAGGATGGAAAGATGGTGGATAGATAACAGCAGCTATGGAGGCTCCCTGAGACAGCCGGCTTAGATTCCAGGAATGGTGCAGTGTGGGGAGTCCTACGCAGAGGGAGATACACCCTGCCGACCCAGGAACAAACTAAGCTGAGAGAAAATAATCAGAAATGCAATCCCAGTGCTATGACAGGAACAGCTAAAGTCTCAGTGCTGCTGCTGGAACCTGCAGCTTGAATACCCTGCTGCTGCCATGCCTGAATCGGCACAGCCGGGATAGAGACATGAACACTCTGAGAGTGGGAATTGGTGAACCAAATTGAGAGCAGAGGTGGTGGGGAGCAGCCCTGCATTGACTTACAGTGAGTAAGAGGAATAGGGACCCTTCTATAGACAAGGAGGCTCCAACAGCGGACATTCTGGGACTGCGCAGACTGGCCAGAACAGGGCGCTGCAGTGACTTCACTCACATATTCCCCTCTCAAGCAAAATTGGTGGGGAGCGCTTGACCTGGGTGATGCCACGGACTGAGGCCCAATAGGCTAGCCCAAACCAAGTTCCTGCGCCTGGCAGTGCACCCTAAGACAGTGAAGCCTTCAGTAGGTTGGCCTGGAGGGGCGGGCCTATCATGGCTGCCCTGGGCTGTACCTCCTAGTACACTGCAATGGGCAGGAACACCTAGTCAGCACCTCAGACAAACTAAAACTGACAAAGAAAGAAACTGGGCCTCCTACATACCCTTGTATGGAAGGAACAAAAAATATAAGAGGAGGCAACAAGAAGGGGTCCTCAGTCCCCAATCCTGAGAACATTGATTCAGGAAAGGTAAATGCAAAAGAGAATGAGGACAGAAAACATGCAATATCAGGCATGGCACCAATAGACATAAAGCAATATCTTCTGGAGCCTCATAGACGAGTTCAAAAGTGAAGTATTCAACCAAGTAGAGCAAGATATAAGCAGAATAGTTAAAGAAATGCTAAGCACTTCCCAACAAAAAACAGATGGTAGAATGGAAGAACAAAAAAAAGGGGGGGGGATTGTTTAATGGAGAAAACATAGAATACATAAAGCAGGTTCATAGAGATTACCAAGAAACTAAAAACTCTATTGAAAGCTGGGATAACAGCTAGAAAGAAACTAAGGATAGATTATCTGAACTGGAGGACAGATTTGTAATGTGGGAGCATGAAATGAAAAACTTCTTAAAAATAACAAGGAAACAAGCAATAACAATACAAAGGCTAGAAGATGACAAAAGAACCTATAACTTAAGGATGAAGAATGTGGGACAAGAAGCAGGGGTACAAACAAAGGAACTGCAAAGGCTATTCACAGAAATAATAAAGGAAAAATTCCCAAACATAGGAAAAGGGAAAGATGCTCAGATGTATGAGGCATACAGAATTCCAGCCACCTACAATCAAAACAGAACTATACCCAGCCATATAATAAGATTCCAGAAACCCAATATAAGAACAGAATATTAAAAGCTGTCAGAGACAAGAAACAGATCACTTACAAGGGAACACCCATCAGAATTACAGCAGACTTCTTGGCACAAACCACCAAATCTCGAAGAGTGTGGGGCAAAATAGTCCAAGCCTTGAAAGACAATAACTTCCAGCGAAGATTGATATATCCTGAACAATTATCCCTAGAAATTAATGCAGAAACAAGGTGCTTCCAAGTTAAAGAGGAACTGGGGGAATTCACAACCACCAATCCAACTCTACAGAGAATACTGCAGGACATTCTAAAGAGAGAGAGAAAAGTACCAGGATTCCAAAAACAATGGCAGAGAGGCCACAATGAATGGAGCAGAAAGTGAAATGAAAAAGACAAACAGACAACTAATGGCAGAAAAAGAGCACAACAGAAATGAGGCAAAGAAGGTTGGATTAAATTTCTAATATAGATGGCCTAGATACACTAACTTAAGGGAAAAAAGAGAGACTCGCACGCAGAGTGGATCAAGAGGTAGGGTCCACCAAGAGACTCTTTATAGGAAATATAATTAGCCTGAAGAAGGCTATATAGTCCAAAATCAAATATGAGAAAACGGAACTCGATGTGATAGGGAACCAGAGAGTAATAGGGGTAACTGGGCCAGTATTTATGGATAGGTGGAACAGACAGGCTTTAATAAATGAAGAAATATAACTATAAATCCATCCCAGGAGTGAGAAAGTTCAGAAATACTTAGGTAAATAGCAGGTTGTCCCCCAATATAAAACCACGAGTGATGGGGAGACCTGAAAATACACAGTTAATTTCTGGGGGAGTAAAGGGGAGGAATAGTCTTCAAAAAAAAAAAACAGCAGAAGATATAGCTAATAGTGTATCATGAATTAAAACTCTTATTACTTGCACCACTCTACTTGGTTGGAACTTGTTCCATCCTAGTTTGTATACAAGCACTGGATCTGAGGACACAGACAGCTGTCCCGAAGATATCAGGACATAGTCCAGTGGTCATCTTTAATTTCCTATTAACTCAATCAGGATCTGTGTATGACTTATACTGTTGTATCATGACTGATCTTAGTTAAATCTGACTTGTGTGAATCCTGCTTATTATTGACAGATTTTATTCAAAATTGTTAGGTTGATGGTATCAAGTTGAGGAGTATAGACAACTATACTGAAAATGACAATGATTCACCACGATATCCATTCTGATTTAATTACTACCTGTTTTTGTAGCTCTACACTACCTACAAAGTTGTATTCTGGTTAATTTTGTTATGTACTGATACGTTCAATTATACTTTATCTGATGATATAGCCAATTCGGTTGATGATAACAAGAAACAGCACAATGACCATGGGAGAACTCCTTACACAGCAGTTTTATATGTCTTTTTAGTTTTATGTGTCTATAGGAATATGTATAGTTCTGTCCTGTTTTGTTCTGTTTCTCCCTCTAATATAGAAAGGATAGAAATACATGTTAAGACTCATGCTTGCATAAAACCTATAAACAGTTGATGAGAACTGATCTTATGACACATGATGAAATGAATATTTTGAAGAAAAGAAAGTGGCATTGCAGTACCCAGTGCTGATTCCAGAGTGTTATGATGTGAAATCCAGCAATATTATTAATCTTTGTTCAGAAGGATTTTAATCTAATAAGTTTTGTTAGGTCTCAACATAACTGAAGATATGGATAAATGCGTACATGTCTAAGTGTATAGGATTGATACTCATATTAGTCTTTGTTGGATAGTTGAACAGAATGGTTTGCAGTCTCCCTGGTTGAATTTTCATTTTTATGTTCCACTTTTGTATCTTGAACAACTATTTGTGGGGGGACAATATGTATACATCAACTAGTGATTTATTACTGTTTATTTCTTTTCTTTGAAAGTATGTACTATTTCTGCCCATTTTCTATTCTGTTTTATCTTTCTTTAAATAATAAAAAAAGTAAAAAAAATAACCCGCCCAAAATATCAGAACCTGCAGGACACAGTGAAAGAAGGCCTAAGAGGTAAGTTTGTAGCTCTGAGTGCCAGCCACAGAAAAACAGATTTAAAATAAATAGCCCAATAATGCATCTCGAGGTTCTAAAGAAAAAAAGAACAATCCAAAGTCAAAACTTGTAGAACGGAAGAATTTATAATGGTCAGAGCAGGAATCAATGAAATTGAGAATGAGAAAAAATATAATGAACAATAAATCCTTGATTCTTTGAAAGAATAAATAAAATTCATAAACTCTTAGCCATACATAAAAAGAAAACCAAACTGCCCATATCAAGGCAATCAGAAATGAAAAATGCAAAATTACAATAAAAACTACTGAAATTCATAGACACAAGAAACTTTTGAAAACATGTACTTTAATGAATTGGAGAATCTGAAAGAAATGAATAAATTCCTAGACATATAATTTAAGTTAAACCAAGAAGACAAATAAAAACTGGTAGACCAATGACATACAGTAATGTTGATACAATAATAAACACTCTAGTAACCAGTAAAAGCCCTGGACCTAATAGATTCAACACTGAATTTTAGCAGAACTTTAAAAATAAAGAACTAACACTAATCTTCTTCAAACTCTTCCACAAAATTGAAAGGGAAGAACCACTTATAAACTCATTCCATGAAGCATGCATTACTCTGATGCCAACATCGGGCAAAGATTCAATCAAAAGAGAACAGTGTGAACCCGTATCTGGGATGAACATCAGTTTGAAAATCCTCAATAAGACATTCACAAACAGAATGTGACAAACCACTGAAAATATCATGCATCGTGATCAGATGAACTTCATTCCAATGTTTCAAGGATAATGCAACACATATAGATCAATAAATGTAATATACTGTATAAATAGAATTAAGGATAAAAATCACATCACATAGTAACCTCAATAGATGCAGAAAAGGATTTGATAAAATCCAACATCCTTTCATGTTAACAAAAATTTCTGATAAAAATAGTGATAGAAAAGCCTTATCTAAACAAATAAAAGCTATTTATGGTGATTAATTCTTTTCAGATCTTAAGTCACTTTATTCAGTGTATGATTAACACAAAAAGTGACTAATGAATACACATAGCTTGGTGAGTTTGGAGAAATATACATACCTACAAAACTATTGTGCCAATCTATGATACAAACTAGTCGTGATAAACCTTTGACACCTGTGCCACAGCAGGCTATTTATATTATTTAAAGCTCTAAAAAATTTGCCATCACTGCCATAAATGAATGCATTGCCTCTAAAATATCACCTACCACTTTTTATTAGCATTATTTTGATTATGATAAAAATGAGCATATTACTTAAATTTTCAGAAAATGTTTAAGCACATAATACAGTACCACTAAGCATAAATATTACTCTGTACAGTAGATCTCTAGGCCTGTCCAGTCAAAGGACACAAAGTTTCTATTATTCTTTTCTTAGCCACAGGGAGAGTGGATGGTTTGGTAGACTTTCCTCTAAAAACTGGAAGATTGTCCTGGATGGTCACTTTACATGCAATACATCAGATGGAAATCATAGTCCTAGATCACTTCACCAGCTCAGTAGCTCATGTTAATAAACTAAAAGAATGCACAGAAAACAAGAACCAAATGCATAATCAATATACAGACAACAGTTCTATGCATTAATTGGTTCCACCAAACTAAAAGCAATTTTTATAAATATTTGCTGTCATCCTTTTAAGGCAACTTTAAGGTTACCCTAAAATAGAAAATAGATACGTTCTAATGATCTAAGGTTTGAAAAGTTAAACCAGCCACAACCATTATTAAAAGTAAGCAAATGGGGCTGGGGATTTAGCTCAGCTGCATAAGCACCTGCCTTGCAAGCAGGCAGTCGTGAGTTCGATCTCTGGTACCGATAAAAAAAAAGTAAGCAAATGTATAAGTGGCATATGATGTCAATTTTATGTGCAACTTTAGAAATCTAAAACAAGTCTAAAGCTCTACCACTGTCAGTGCTATTGCTATATCTAGAAGTAGTGCAAAGTTCAGCAGTGCTAGAGAACGGATGCTAGTGTGCTGGGACTTGGTGTGCTTGCTTTTGAAAGTCATGTGCTTTGTAAGCCTGCTTAGCCAGGTGCTGCAGAGTAGGAGGAAGGAATCTTCAGTATGATACGCAGTGCTACAGTGCAGGTCTCTATTCACCCATCAAGAAACTCATTGTTAAGCAAAAGGCTGCTGCTGCAACTGGAGGAGGAGAGCGGACTACATCCTAATCCAGCAATTCTGTGAGAAATTCAGCCAAATTCATTGCTCACATCAGCTTCCCAATCATTGTTGCTCTATAAAGACATTATAGCTATTTCATCAGCTTAAACTCTTCGAATCATTTCCATCTTCTGAGTTGATGCTTAGCATAAAAGTCTTGTCAGAAAAAAAAAAAAACAGTCACTGATATCTGGGTGGAAGTTTTTTTCCTATATGCTTGCAATAAACATAGCAGAGATATCAAACAGATGTAGCACCTTCTTGAGCACAGAAATATTAGGCATGAACCAATTGAGAACAGAAATGATCATGTGCACAGCGTCCTGTGGCAACCTGCATTCACTCCAGGCAGGAAATTAGGATTCTGTGCTTCCAGCAGGTATTTTGGTCTGACTGATTGCTCCCCTAAAAGTCGTCTCAGAGAAGCGTAGATAGAGTCTATCTGTTCACTACAAAAGCTTGGGTTAGTTCCATCGTTGGTAACCACAACACTATCTGCAAAAACTAGATTAGGAAAGCCCTATGGACACTTTCTTCTGCAGGGGATTAGAGAGGTAACATTAAACGAAACTGGCTCCAGCAAAATTTCTTTTCTTAAAGGTTTGGATTCTGGCTTTCTCTTCCTCAGGCACACACGCGCACACACACACACACACACACTCGCACACACACAGACACGCAGGCACATTTTCAAGCATTTTGGTAGTTTTAGCAGTATTTTTTTTTTTCAGTAGGTCAAGTTTTGTTCCTTTCTTCAGAGGCATTCTGGCCTGAAGCTATTCACTGTGTCTGATATCAACTAAGAGCTGTCCAGGCTTTGAGGCTGCAGCAGTGCATAAACACATGCTTTTCACCTGTCATCCTCAGGTTGGCCTTATTATTGGCATTAATTTTCACAGTGAATCAGAAAACACTGACTTCCTTTCACCAGGCAGAGCCTCAGAAGTAAGAAGCAAAATAGATGTGTGCCCAAGGAACCAAAGCCTTAAACCCACCAGAGACCAGCCAATCTAGAAATATAAAATGAAAATTACAGAGATCTGAATGGTATGCTATAATCTCATATCCTCCAGCTCCATTCCTTTGGGATATGCATCATCTGCTTTTCATTTGTATCCATGTTGTATATGCTACCTACTCATTGGTCACTTCAGTAACCCTCTCAGTCATCAGATCAACAGCTGTGAATTCACAGGTTTTATGTTCAAGTAATTCTTACTTTACTCAATAATGGCCCTAAAGGAACAATGCTGGTAATTTAGATATGTTAGAAATGTGGTAAATGCTTTCTTTGATTGAAAAGGTAAAAGTTATCAATTTAATAAGAAAAAATTATAAAATTTTGCATTAAGAATTATCTTCTATCAATAGAACTGTGAAGATGAAAATAGAAATTTTGTGCTCATTTTTCTATTTCACCTCAAAGTGACAGCCGTAATACATGATAAATTATGAGTTATAGTGGAAAATGCATTAAATATATATGCGTATGTACAGGAAAAATTCAGCGCATGTAGGATTTGGTACAATCTGTGGTTTCAAACATCTGCTGCAGATCTTGAAATATAACTGGGACCCATGGATTGCGGGGCTGGGGGACTTCTGTGTTCAGATGTCCAGATGTTGTCACTTAGCTAAGCAGAGTCACCCCTTTAAGACAAGTATTTCAGTTAAGACTGTTGAGTAAAGGATTTTCTTTCCAAATCTCATATCAAGTATATTCTTTCTTCATAAGAGAAACCTGGCATAGTTGTGGCAGAAAATGTATCTGCTAGTGGAAACTATTACTATTCCATCCCTTTCTCCATCCAAGGAAAAGCTGAGCTATGACAAAAAGATCAGAGGAAAGGTCTACCCTGTGCTGTCTGATTTAGAGGAGGATTGCCACGTAGATGTCCAGAAGGCAGGGAGAGCTCACCCACTGCGGCCTCTGCACACCCCCACGCAAGCACACTGCAGGAGAGTGAGATGAGTGCTCTAGTCCCCTCTGAGAGA
Source organism: Cavia porcellus (assembly GCF_034190915.1). Taxonomy (NCBI): domain Eukaryota; kingdom Metazoa; phylum Chordata; class Mammalia; order Rodentia; family Caviidae; genus Cavia; species Cavia porcellus. Next base: position 47,644,787 of record NW_026947512.1, read on the forward strand.
TTCTAAAAGACACTGAATTTGTCTCTAAGCCAAACAGGAATCGGTGAGCGATGTTAGCGCTTATTACGTTTCTGTGTTAGAATCTGAGTGGGTAGTAATCATGGTTGAAGGACACACCTTTGAGGCTCTGCTCTATTCTGAGCCACGAGCTGCAGGTGTGGGCTTGTTGGCGGCACTGGAATCCCTGCCCACTGCTCCATGGCTGGGTGCCAGCCTGTTTAACCAAGCGCACGCCTACACACGGGGTTACAATGATCTCTAACAGTCCAGAGTCTGTACTCTGCCTTCTGGTTGCATTTTGGAAGTAAATAATAGAAACCAATAAGTTGCTCTGCCTTATGATGAATAAAACAAATGGTTTACATTAGAACTGTTCATATTTCTAACATGGAGGAGGTGTCTTAAATAAATACTGAAGTTGACTCTGCCTGTGAGAATTAATATATTAACACAGCAAACTATATCTTTTGGAAATGTCAGTGATACTATTTCCTGAGATTAGAGGACGGGGAATATCCAATGTGCTCCCTATTGACTCACTAAAGAAACACAAAAGAGCACATCAAGAGCCGGGAAGAGCTGCTGAGAGCACAGTGATGAGTGGTGGGCCAGTCACTGCCATGGGTGCTCCCAGCTCAGAGAGAAGAGGCGCATGAGTAGGTGTCAGTGCTGCACGGCCACGAGCACCGAGACAGGAACCACAGCACTGGAACCCAGTGGGAGATGCAGGGAGGGGCCAACTAGAAAGCAGTCTGGGGGGTTTCCAGCAAAACGCTCATCTAAAATTGGAACAGGTTCCATCCAGTGAAGTGTGTATGTGTATGCCGAGTGTGTACATATGCCTGTGTGTGTGCGTGCACACCAGCAAAGAAGCGAGGAACAAGGTCAGTACTGCAGGCATAAAACCCAGAAGCTTAAGGACTCAAATCACTTTGGAGGAGCAGAGTGTTTGAGAGTTTTCAGAGGTGAACCTGGAGAGGAAAATAGGAATCAGATCCCGAAAACCTTTCCAACAATATTAAGTTTAAACTTTCTCCTGAGGGCAATCCTCAGCTTATGAAGGTTTTTAAACCAGGGTAATGAAACAATGAGATTTGTATTTTATAAAAATCTCTCCAGTGACCAAGTGGGAATTAGATTAAAGAGCGAGACGATTTGGGAGACTCATAGTGGAGAAATGATGAGAGACACACAGTGGAGAAAGGCATAAAGTGAATTGGAAAAAAAAGGCTCGAAGGAAAAGAAGCTGACTAGATGGAATAAAAAGAAGAAAACCATCCAATGTAAGCAAAAAATTATTGCCCAAACATCGGTTTCTAATACCGTTCTCCAAAAAGTGTTGTGGAGGGGTGGATTCTTCCCAGTAAGAGCTGAGGCCAGGCCCGATGAAGGAAGTTTACCAGGTGAACACTGAGCATCTTGCTGGGCCCGGAAGGAAGGAAGTATAAAGACAAAACAAAACAAAAAATGAGCCGCAACCCAGTCCCACATCCTCCATAAGATAAGGAATCAGAAAGGAGCACAGGAGCCAGCTAAGAGAGTTGGCCAGAGCAAAACCTCCAACAAGAGGAGCAACAAAATAAATATAATGAAATTCAATTATAATCCAAAGTAGAAAGCAGCTCTGTCTGAGTCCTTACTATTATAAATAAATAACTGGATCTAGAAATAAAGAATAGGCGAATCTCCTGGCTTCCTCCCAAAGAGCAGGGGGAGACCGAGATGCTCCAAGACTACAATACCAGTGATAGGTCACAGTGACTGCGTGACACAAGATGCAGTGTGATGAGACAAGGGCTTTATTTCTGTTATTTTTCTCTAAAAACTGTACCCCCCGTTTAATCATGAGAAAAACATCAGACAAATCCAAATTAAGGAATATACTCCAAAATATCTGACCAGTAGGATCAAAACTATTAAGATAACCAGAAACAAGGGAAGTCTATGAAATTCTCAGCCATGAGGAGTCTAAGGAAAAATCTGATGAAAAATTGTAGCATTTTAGATGGTATTCCACAATAGGAACAGGTTAAAATAAACTATGAACAGCTGACTCAACACGGACATCAGTTAGTAATAATAGTGACATTAACTGGGACAAAGGAACAGTACCATCGTCAGGCTGTGCATAACAGGAGAAGCTGGAGCACAGCAAAACCACAATGTAATGTTTCTATAAATTTAGAAATAATCTAAACTAAGATTCTTATTTAAAAATGAAGACAAAATTTAGGAGGAAGTGAAAGCCACGGGTTTCTGAGATAAGAAAAAAGCTAAGCGTAGTAGCTGCACGGTATGCGAGGACAGCACGGGAGGACTGGAGCAGTGCCGGCAGCAGGAGCACCGCGTTTAAGGAAGCGCCGCGTGGTGGGTTGGAGAGAAGAAGGTGTAGACCGAAACCAAGCACACGGGGCCTTTCTGCCGTCTGCGGAGGGCTTTTCATTAGGGTAAACATCCGTACAGATGGAGGAGCAGCTAGGGACTCCCGAGAAACGTTCCACCAGCCACTCTGCCCTTTAGGAGCACGCTTCTCCTGGCGCGATGGGTGGAGCACGGAGAGCTTTGGAGACGGAGCCCGGAGGAGAAGCCCGCGGAAGCAGGCCCGGGGCCTCGACGTGCCGGCAGTTCCCAGCTCGGGGAGAGATCACCCCAGTGAGGTTACACGACGGGCAATGTTTGCACGACCCAAAAGCACACTGTAACCAGAATGGCCTGTGTGTGTCCGAACATCAGCCATAAAGCACAGCACAGCACAGGGTAACGCCACACGCGGCGTGTGCAGGAATTGCGCAGCACACGGCCTTCCCCTGGAATTAGCCTCGGCGCTGTCACTGCGCGCTGTTCACACAGATCTACACTCCTCGGGGACAAGAGGGCACAGCACGAGCTTCACTGTAAATCGGTGTGTGTCCCTCCTCACTAGGTTACCTGCATTTTGAGTTTCACTCATTCTGAAAGCTTCTGTCTTTTAATTGAATTGCTTCATCTATGTTTAATTAATGGTTCTGCTAAGATAATTACATTTAGGGCTTTCACTTCAACTGCCTGTTTTCTGTTCATCTCTATTTTTCGTTTCTCTGTTTCTCATTTCATACTATTTTGATGTAATGAATTTTCTTAGAATGTCATTTTTATTTCTGTAATCTTGTGAAATATCTTTACGTATTTTCTTGGTTTCTCTAAAGATCAGTGCATATATATTTTAGCTTTCATTCTACTTAGAATATTGTATCGTTGTACATAAATAAGAACATTATATTCTCATTTTCACATTTTTTAATTTTCTCTATAGCTGATTATACAGTTGATATTATAATTGATTTTAATCAGTTTAAATTAATAATTATTTGTTTCATATATTTTTATAGTTGTTAATTTTTCAAGAGGCAAAGAAGGACACTACGTAACAGCAGCGCCATCCAGCTGTCGGTAAGTGGCAACTTTCATGCACACGGAGGCTCTAACGAGCGCCCACAGTCAATTCAGCCAGTTAACACTGTAATATTCCACTGCCGTTATCAGTACGAAAACTACAGGAATGGTCAACACATCAAAGATTTGAACAAAACTATAAACTAAGCCAACACAAAAGATGCGCAGAACACTTCATTCAGAATACACATTCTTTTCACATACACATGGACTGTTTTCTAGGGCAGATCATATATATGTTAAAACAAGTTGCAATACATTGAAAAAAAATAAAATCATGGTATTCTCTAACCTGAAGGGAATAAAAATTAGAAATCAATAACAAAGAAATTTGAGAAATTTACAATTATATAGAAATGAAATCACATGGTAAGACATTTTATTTTGTTTTTGTTTTATTTTGTTTCTGTTTGCGATACTGGAGATTGAATCCAAGATCTTGATGTATGCTAGGTTTCACAATGAATTACTCTCCACACTTTTTAAAAATTTTATTATTAGATAGGGCTTCACTAAGTTTCCCAGAATGGTCTTATGATTCTCCTGCCTCAGCCTCCTTACGTGGAATTAAAGTTACGCGCTGTCACACCCAACTAAATCTCACATTCATGAACAACCAATGTGTCAAAGAAGAAATAAAAAAGGACAACAGAAAATACACTGAGATGAATGAAAATGAAAACCCAGCATATCAAAATTTATAGGATACAGCAGAAGCCGACTCAGAATAAAGGATAGTTATGAACAGAAACATGAAAAAAAAGTATGATCCCAAATCAAGGGATTTCTTCTCTTTGTTCTTATGAAACAAAACAAAACAATCCCAAGGAAAGAGAAAATATTTGAATGGAAATAAGTGAGTCAGAAGGCTGTAAAACAGTAAGGAAAAACACCAAACCCAATGCTGATTGTTTGAAAAACATCAATGAAATTGATAAAACTTTAGCTAAAGTGATGAAGAAAAATATGATAAATCACAAATCACTAAAATCAGGAATAAAAGAGAGGCTATCACACTGATGACCTAACAGAAACAAAAAGAATACTAGTGAGTACTATGAACAATTTTCCAGAAAGCCAGAAAGCCTAAGTAAATAAGTAAATTCATAGAAAGAAGTAAAATTACCAAACATAGAATATATGAATAGACTTATAACAAGCGAAGGTACTGAATTAGTAACCTTTTTAAAAGATTCCACTGAAAGAAATGTCCAGCAGCAGATGCTTCATGGATGACCTCTAGTAAAGAATCATCAGCAGTCCTGCACACGTCCTTCCTAAAAAAGCAGAGAAAGGACACTTCCCGGCATACTCTGTGTGGTCAGGCTTCGTGTAAAGGAACCGAAGATAGTCCTCGTGTGTTGGCTGTAGGGGGGTTTCCTTCTTCATAACAAAATAAGGTCTGTTAGCTCAAAGCTTACTGTTTAACAAACTCAGACTTTTACACATACACTTATTTTAAGTAGAGCCTGAGCAGACAAACTGTTGCCGGTAGAATTTGTTCAAACAGCTGGTGGAACTGCCTCTAGCACTTAGTGGCCACAGCTGAAAACAAATCCTGTTGCTTCAGAACACCTTAATCACTGCTACGACAAGTGCTACCCAAATGGAGCCTCTTTCCCAGCCTACTGAGTGAGATTACCAGTGAATCCAAGCCCCGTACAGTCTCTCCTTTCCTCAGGAGTGCCCACGACCTCCTCTCCAGGAGAGTGGCTCACACACTCGCCTCCTCACACTCTCGTGCTGCCAGGGACTCGACTTTGCACACAAGCCCAACAAAATGCTACCCACGCAAAGCTCATGCATGTTGCTGCCACCTATGCTTTTATCTTTTTCTTTAGTCAGCCTTGAAATTTCTGAAAGTCATGATAGACCCACGTTACCCTCAGACCAGAACAACACAAAGCCATCCGATACCAAAGAAAACTACAGGTCAGTATCCCTATGAATGTAATACAGAAAATCTTTTTTGTCTTTTTTTTTTCTTTTTTTTTTTTCTTTTTTTTTTTTTTACTGGTACCAGGGATCAAACTCACGACCATGAGCTTGCAAGGCACACACTTATGCTGCTGAGCTAGATCCCCAGCCCAATACAGAAATTCTTAACAAAATAGTAGCAAACCAAATCCAGAAAGAGAAAAAGGACTACATACTGTGACCAGTTAGATGTTGTACCAGGAATGCAAGGATGGTTCAACATGCAAAAGCATGAATGAATGAAAGTTATTGTATAAGTAAAATAAATGACAAAAGTGACATTTCCAGTGAATAAAGAAGTTTGAAAATCTTCAAACCATTTAATGCTAAAATCACTCAAAAAATAAAATTATAAGTTCCTCAATTTGGTAGTGAACATTTCTGAAAAACTCATAGCTAACATCATACTTAATGGTGTACAATGAAAAGCTTTCTCTATAAAATCAAGAGCAAAGCAAAAATCATGACTCTTCTATTCAACACTATTCAGCAGGTTCTGTTCTAGTTTTTTAGGAAAGAAAATTAAATAAAAAGCATATGTATTAACAAAATTATCTGCTTGCAGATGATATCATTACTTGGTATATAGATGATCCTAAGGAACACACGTTCATCTACACACACACACTGTACACACATAAGCACACATACACATGAACTCTATAGCTAGGAAATAACTTCTGCAAGGTTTCAATACATTCTTATTATAAAAACTGTTGAATTTCTACACATTTATAGTAAAACATCCAAAAACAAAATTAAGAAAAAATTCCATTTGAAACTGTATAAAAAAGAATGACATATTAGGGCAAGGATTAACAAAATAAGTATAAGACTTTAATGCTAAACCACAAAATATTATTGAAAAAGTAAAAAAAAAAAAAAACTTAAGTAAATGGGATGTCACCTTACATTTATGAAGGGGAAACTATTAAGATGGAAATAATTTCCAATTTGACCTACATATTTAACATAATCCACATCAAACCCTAATTGCTTCTTTTGAGGAAACTGGCAGGTGGTGCTGGATGTTGGAGAGAGGCAGAAGGGATGCAGACTACACACAGTGATCCCGGAAAAACAGAACAAAGATGAAGAACTGACATTAGCTGATTTCAAAGCTTCATAAAATGCTGAAGTAACCAATACCATATGGCATTGGCATAGAGACAGGCAAATGGATCAACAAAATGGAATTTGAAGTTCAAAGATAGATTGATGTATTTATGGTAAATTGATTTTCACCAAGGAGCCCAAGAAAATTCAATATGGAAAGTCTTTCAATAAATGATATTAGTACAAATGGACTACATCCACATGCAAAAGAATAAATGGGACTTCTCTTTGAAATCATAACACAAAACTTAATTCAAAGCAAATATTATGCTTAAATATAAGAGCTAAAACTATAAAATTCTTAGAAAAAATCTGGTGCCAATCCCCGTGATAATTAGATTAGATAATGTTTCCCAAGGTACACCAAAAAGGCAAACAAAGAAACAAGAAAACAATAAATAAGAATTTAATCAAAATTTAAAATTTTTGTTTTAAAGAACAGCAACTATCAAGAATCTGAACACATAAGCCATACTGTTGATTAAAAGTGGTAAATCATGTATCTGATAGGAGTCTAGCATTTAAACTACAAACAGAAGTATTATAATCCAATGATAGAAAAGATATGTAATCCAATTAAAAGCTAGCAAAAGACATGAATTAAGTACTTTTTCCAAGAAGACATACAAATATTCAACAAGTATGTGATAAGATGCTCCATGTCATTAGTCATTAGAAAAAAAATCAAAACATGCTGAGATGCCATTTTGTGCCATGGGAGACTTATAATCACAAAGATAGACAATAGTAAGTATTGGAAATAACATCACTGAAACACTCACACATTATTGAAGGGAAAAACCTGTGCACTCCCTGAGAATAGTTTTGGGGTCCCTTCGCCAGTCAGCAGAGTCTCCATATGGCCCAGCAATCCCACTCCTAGCTGCACACAACCCAAGAAAATTATGAGGTGCTCCCAGAACCAGCAGTATCCATAGGTGTTACAGTTGTGACGACAACCAAAATGCCCATCAACTGAGTTAAAAAAAAGTGTATCCATGCAGTGGAGTATTACTCAATAATAAAAATGATTGACGCACAGAGCACAACACAGATGAAAAGGCCAGAGAGCTCTAATTGTGTTTATACAACAAAGACACAGACAAAGAACAGACCAAAACTGCAAATCATGTGTCTGATAAGAACTGAGTGGTTGCCAGGGACTGAGTCGGAATAATTGGTAGGGAATAATTATTAACGGCACATGACTTTATTAGGGTTGCAAAAATACTCTAAAATTGATTTTGTTCAGTTGCATAATGGGTGACATAACTTCGCCAATATACTTAAAAAATTACTGAACTTTATACTTTAAGATGGCAAATTTTATGGTGCATAAATTATATCTCATTTTTTTTAAGTCACAGAAAGGAATCATATGAATTTTAAAGAAATTAAGAAAAATAGCCTTCTTGTTCCAATACACATTTACTTATTATGCCTGCTGACTTTCATGTCTTTTTCATGATCTGATTTTTCCACTCGCTGTTTCTGGACTTCCTTTGCACTTCTTGTAGTATAGACCTGCTGGCAACGAACCACTTAATTTTTTTTTTTAAAAATGTCTTTATTACATCTTTTTTCGAGAACATTTTTTCGAGAGAACATCTTTTTTAGAGAACATCTCTTTAGAGAACATTTTCAATGGTGGGCAGTGCCCCCAGAAATCAAAGAGCTTCACTCATTTCTGGGTTTTCTATTTTTGATAATAAATTGGCTGTAACTGATACTGCTGGCTGGTTATATAATATGTGATGTTTCTCTGGTACCTTTCCAGATTTGCTCTCTCTTGGTAATCAGCTGTTGGACCATAAAGTATGTGATGATCCTAGGTATGGCTTTTCTTTATATTTATCATACTTCGGGTTCATGTGCTTCCCAAGCATCTATGTTCACTTCTCTCACATACGATGTTTTTGCGATTGTCCCAAATGCTACTATGTTTTACATTTTAAAACGTTTTTCTGGAGATGGTGCAACTTCTTTTTTACTAGTACAATTCATTCCTTATCTGTTCCCTTCTTCCTCTCCCTCCCTGTCGTGATCTCCTTCCATCGGAGAAAGCTCTATCTCCTTGCTTCTTATTATCTGTCTTTATGTCACTCTTTGTTTATTTTTTGGGTTCCAATATATGAGAAAACATAATATTTAGGCTTGTGTATTTGACTTATCTCACTTAACATCATGGAGTCCAAGTGCATCCATTTTCCTACAAATGATTCCAGTTTATCTTCCTGTACAGTACAGTAGTATTCCGTTCTGTGTAAATATATTTTCTTCGTTCATTCAACTATTGATGGACATACAGGCCGCTTCCAAGATTTAGCTATGGGTTGTTCTGTTATAAACATGGGTATGCATGCATTACTGTAATATGAAGTCTTTAACTCATTCGGGAAGACACCAACAGCAGGACTAGCTGGGACGCTCCACTTTGGGCTTGGTAAGGCATCTCCATGCTGATTTCCTTCGTGGTTGTCCCAGTTTGCATTCCTAACAGTAAGAAGGATTTCTTCTCTCCACAACCTCACCAGCATTTGTTATTCTGTGATCTGTTGCTGATGGCCATTCTTCCTGGGGTGAGGTAGACTCTCAGTGTTGTTTTAATTTGCACATGATTTCTATCAATCTAATTTCATAATTTTAAATTCACTTCTTTTCTTTCCAGTGCTGAGAGTTAAATCCAAGCCCTGCTCATTCTAGGCAAGCCTTCTCTCACTGAGCTACACTCTGAGTTCCTCTGATTGGTTTTCTATTTTTTATCTCATGAATATATTTTCCTCTATATCCTTAAGCACAACTATAATAGCTACTTTCTGGGTCATCTCCATTCATTGCTTTCTTTCTTAAGTATAGGTCAATTTTTCACAGACCAATTTTCTTCACATGCATGTACGCTGATGTAGAGTTAATTAACTCCGCTGTGCTCCCTCAGAACTGCCTCCTGTGGTTCTTCCGCTGACTTTCATGAGTTACATGCAGTCAGCTGGGGGCAGACCGGAGTCATAAAAACTGGGAAACTCACTCAGTGCTATTTCCTCCCACGGCTTCTGTCCCTCCGGCTTCTGTCTGTTTTTGATTACTCTTCACTGCCTACAAATGGATGACTTTTATATTCTTCCAAAGTGTACAGAGGTTATTAGTAGGAGGGCTGGTCTGATAGGTGTTACTCTGTCAGTAGGCGACATGAATCTCTAAAGTCAGGTTACAGCAATGGTGAACTCCATTCCCAGGGTAACCACACCGGAGGAAATAAATGGCAATTAGGACTCATATGTGATCAACAGTCCTATGTGTGTGCATGTGAATGTGTGTGCCTGACGCAGAGGCCAGGGACCTCTGAGTCCACTGGGGCACTCTCACATCCAATAGGCGAAATGGGGCGACACAGAAGAGCGCTTACACTGAGGGTGGGGATGGAACAAGATGTGGGGGTGAGTATAAAGAAGCAAGCGAGACTCCACCCCGGGAATGAAGGGCAAACCTCAGATGTAAGGGAAGCAAGCTGACGGCCCCCAGAATTCCATGTTTGTTGGTTTCCTTTGGACTACAAGTTAAGATATTGTTTACCCAGACCCAAGCCAAACAGGAAGATAAAGCTTTTGTTGTTGTCGAATAACCTGCCTTGAATCTTTGCAATTGCCCCCAGAGTATAGTTAAAAAAAAAATATCAAGGGAACAAGTAAGATTCTTTCTGATGAGATAGAGCCCATTTATTGAAACTTAAGCTTGGACACTCTAAATCCTACGCCGTGAGAGCAGTTATGCGCAGGCACACGGACTCACAATAAAATATTCCCATGGGCCACACTGACCAACACAGAACCTAGCTGGAGAGCAGTCCTCCAAGTTGCTCGTGGATCACGTAGCACAACTTTATTTTGTATAGAGGAAACTGAGGCCCAGAGAGGTAAAGTCACTCAGAAATTTCATAGCTACTGAGTAACATAGTTAAGACTCAAATCTAGGGTTTATGATTCCACTACATGGAATCCTGCTGATTCACTGTCACTTTGAAAAGTCATAGCCCTCCCTAGAAGAGTTTATACTGAGAAATAGATGCTGTTCTTTCATGCATAAGCGCAAAAGAAATCAAGACTCTTATTTATATTTACAAAACAGAAAATTGTGATAATGCATTTTAACAGTTCGCCAGCTGGTGTCTGTGAAAAGCTACCACTTCACTGGTCCCGTAGCTATTTCAGTAAATTTATCATTATCTGTCATAGTTTGTAAAAATACACTCCAAATTCAAGTTATTACTTAATTTTGTTCTTAATTCAGGTCTAAGAACACAGATAATGTAGGCATCATATCCACCTTTCAAATAAAAGATCTGTTTTGGTAAATAGCATTTCCATTGGGTGTGGAGGACCACCTGCAGGACTCTCTCAGAAGAAAGAGTGGTTATCTCCATTCTGGCCCAAACTCCATGTACTGATATGTGCAGAACTGGCTGGGCCATTTTTTTATCCCTTCAATTGTCTCTAAACAATGTAAATAAGGCTGCCTGAGGGGCCAATGTGTAATTTTGAAGCTAGGCAACAGTCTTTGCTTCCCCACCTGTAGTGATTCTCCCAAAACACGGCTGAGCCAGGCAGGGAGGATGCACGTCACCTTTCCAGGGCTCCAGATAAGAGCCCTAGATAAGAGGCTATGACTTCCCAGGGCAGAGAAGTTTCCGCACCAAGCTGCAGCACTCACACACTGCAGGTACCTCAGCTGTGGCATGCAGATTCCTCTTGCTGCATCTCCTTCCTCTGCACACTGCAGAGGTGACCTCGGGCCACCTTCTAACCCAGCTCACAGCACTCACGTGCTTCCCGCCTTTCTAGCATCAGTCATCTTCAAGCTCCTCCCTGCGTCACAAATTAACAAGATCCGGGGTGGCCCTCGAACTTTCATCCTGGCTCAGTTTAGGACTCTGTGGCTCCCCTTAACTGTAAAAATCTTACTGTCCTTGTTCTCACCATGGGTTCCACGAGATGAGGACTGGGATGGGGTCTCTATATGTTGGCAGCATATCAGCAGCTTCCATATTTTACAAATAGTTATATTTCTGTCTATATTTAAGTTAAAATGGATATTCTCAGATCTTAGAAGAAATTTTCTTATTTTGTACAATAAAGATTACAAATCATTTGGGGGCTTGGAGTAATCTTTTAAAATATAAACATCTTCATATTTATCAGCAGCTTAGAAATTTGCTGAAGATTAGGGCCAGGCCTTACTCACCACTGCAGCCCCACAATGACTATGGTGTCTATAACATTACATGTAGTCTCCTAATTAGCAATTGTTTTTTTTTTTTTTTTTTTTTTTTTTTTAAGGAGAAAAGAAAAGAAAGAAAAAAAAACAGTGAAGGGGTACAAGTTATACAGATTTACAGAATAAAAAAATGCACAGTAGGAAATCACTAGTTAATGGATTACATATTGCCATCTTAGAATTAATTGTTCAAGTCACAAAATTAAAGCTTGTAGAGTGGACATTCCAACAATGATACTGCAAACAGTTCTGTTCAATGATCCAATAAAACTCTGTGATATCATTTTCTATCTTATACATTTAAATATACATGCAGTTATATAGTTTAGAGCACTTTCTTTTCCTCTCTTTTGTACAGTGACTATTACACATTTTGGGTTTCATTGCTCCCACGGTTCTTATTGCTTTTTTGGAAGAGAGTAAAACCAAATGTGACATAACAGAACAGAATCGGTCAAGTCAAAAGGGTGGACATAATAGATAATATAAAAACATAATACAAGGTGATCAACAATGGTTACCATAATGCCTCCCGCTATTTCTAATAGAATTGCCTATATCATTAGTTGTAATACAATTGAACAAAACCGTAAAGAATAAAACCGACAAAACCAAAACATTGGAGATATTGTAGGTCTTCAAAAGTAGATAAAAGTCAACGAGAATGGGCGTTATAATGAATCTCATTATCTTCTCAGCTGATGCCTAAACTTTCGAACCTGATACTATCCAGCAAAACAGAATAGAGGAACCTCAGTCAAAAACAAGATGGTGAGAGTAATACAGGGCTTCAAATCGAGATAATAGAAAGTCAAAGTGGGTTACTATATTATATCCTGCTATATTTTCCCTTTAATTAAATGGATAAAAATAAAAAAGTAAATAATGGAGTGGAGATTGAGAAAAAAGAGGGCATAACAGCGAAACAGGGCAGATCAAAACATAACCATTTAAGCAGAATAGTGTTTCACCACCAGATAATCCTGACCCAAAAATAGTTACCATATTGACTCCCTCCCTGAAGTCCTTGAGTACAACTTCATATACTGTAGCATTAAGTATATCAAAACAATGTAAAACCATTTAAGAGAATGACAGCATTATAGAGTATTTAGAATCAACTAACAGAAAATGAACAATGGTCTCTGTATAATCTCCTTGTCTTTAAAAGGTTTTTGCTTATACTATCGTACATAACAAAATCCAATAAGATACAACCTGTTTAGACCATTGGAGACAGAAGAACAAAAGCTAGATGAGACTTCAAAACAAGATGGTACTAAGTCAGCATTACCTATTAAGATGTCATTTTCTCCAAAAAAAGCTGTTCCTATCATCCAATCTTCTCTGTCTCATTTCTGTTGAGCTCTTTTTCTGTCAGTAGCTGTCAGTTTGTCTTCTTCATTTTGTTCTCTGCTCCATTCGTTGTGGCCTCCCCGCCACTATTTCTGGGTTCTTTGTATTTTTCTTTTTTTAGAATATCCTGCAATACTTTCTGTAGGGTTGAATTGGTGGTTGCAAATTCCCCCAGTTCCTCTTTATCCTGGAAGCACCTCGTTTTTCCATCAATTTCCAGGGACAGTTGTGCAGGATATCTCAATCTTGGCTGGAGATTATTATCTTTCAAAGCTTGAATTATTTCTCCCCATGCTCTTCGTGATTTGATGGTTTGTGAAGAGAAATCTGCTGTAATTCTGATGGGTGTTCCCTTGTAAGTGATCTGTTTCTTGTCTCTTACAGCTTTTAATATTCTGTTCTTGTATTGAATTTCTGGAATTTTTATTATTATATGCCTGGGTGTTTCTCGGTTAGGGTTGTAGGTAGCTGGGGTCCTGTATGCCTCATACATTTGAGTATCTTAACCTTTTGCTAAATTAGGAAAATTCTCCTGGATTATTTCTGTGAGTAGCTTTTGTAGTTCACTTGTTTGTGTCCCTACTTCTTCTTTTATGTTCTTAATCCTTAAGTTATGGCTCCTCTTATCATCTTCTTGTCTTTGTATTATTGCTGTGTGTTTCTTTGTTATTTTTAAGAAGCTTTTCATTTCATTCTCCCATGTTTCAAGTCTGCCCTCCAATTCAGATAGTCTGTCCTTAGTTTCTTTCAAGCTGTTATGCCAGTCTTGGATAGACTTCTTAGTTTCTTGGTAGTCCCTTTGAACCTGCTTCACATACTCTATGCTTTCTCTGTTTTCTCCATCAAACAATTCTCCCCTCTTTTTCTGTTCTTCCATTCCACCATCTGCTTTTTCCTGGGTGGTGCTTAGCATTTCTCTAACTATTCTGCATACTTCTAGCTTCAGGTCATTGATAACTTCATTCCTGAATTGGTCTATGAGGCTCTCTAAATGGCGCTTAATGTATATTGGTGCGGTGTCCACTATTGCCTGATTCTCAGGATTGGGGGCCGAGGAGCCTTTTTTGTTGCTTCCCTTCCCCATATTTTCTGTTCCTTATAAAATGCAATCTTACACAGGAGGCCCGGCTTCCCTGCCTGCCAGCCACAGCTTGATCAAATTGCGCTGGCTAGTTGTTCCCGCTCACCGCTGCGCCCCAGGGAGTTGCGGAGGAGGCAGCCTACGCGGGAGTCAGTCGCCCCTCTGGGCCACCGTCAGGCTCTGGGATCTGGGTTAGGCCAGCCTAGGGAGTCCGCCAGCAGCGTCACTCAGGCCAGGCACTTTTCACCAATCCCATCCGAGAGGGGAATGTGCGGCTGCAGTTGCCACCGCGCCCTGCTCTTACAGGACTGCCTGAGCCCAGAAAAACCTCCGCTGGAGTCAACCTGCGGTAGGGAGTCAGTTTCTCGCTCACCTCGCCACCAGTAGTGACTAACAGATGATTGTTGTATATAAACTTCTTTTCAAGTGATTATAACATGGCAAAGCACCCACAGGATTGGAATTTTCCCCTGTTTGGTAATACTTTTGTAACCTTACAAAGGTTCCAGAGAAAATTGACCAAGATGCCTGCTGTTTCTCCCTTACCTCAAACTCAGCTATGAAGTCCCCATTTTGGGAGAAGGAAGAGCAGTCATGTGAGAATGCTATTAACAGCAGTCAGTATTTGAAAAACAGATTAAGAGTAAAATGGGATGCGCTTGTGCTCATTTGTATTCAATATTTCTAAGTCTAACATACACAATATATACCAGAGATCTTTAGGTAAAAAGAGTATCACACTATTTCATTTGCCAAAGAGACCACAATTCCCTGGAAAAGACAGAGAGTGTCTTCTTTACATTTCAGGGTTTAGCAAGATCTCTACTACATGTGGGAGGCAGATCGGTGTGTCTACTTTCAGTAAATCTGACGTAGGATTTTTACATTTTAAATCTCAATTCTAGCTGATAGTACAGAATCCCATCTACCAAAGAAAACTAGGTCCATTTGTGGCAGCTTTAAAATAAATAAATTTAAAATTCCTTTTATGGTATGCAGTTAAGAAACAAAATAATGTAATTTTAAAAACAAAATAGTTTCCTGTTTATTAAAGGAGAGGCTACTTTTGCAACTTCTCAGGCGTCCTTGTCTGGTTCAGTGAGTCTGTGTCACTAACAAAGCCCACAGCAACTTAAAGCTGCCGTAATGGCTTGGTCTTCCCAGAACCTTATGAAAACACTGCTGAGCTCCTGCGGCCCTAGTTCTTGAGCTTAAACTAAACAGCAGAGATCTTCAGTCAACACCAAGCAAGGCCTAAGAGCGCTGAAGATGGAAAAGGAGGCACTTAGTGGCTTCACAGGACGGTGTCAGCTTTCTCGGTACAGTAAAAATCAGCAGTGAGGATGGCGAGTGATGGTTAGCAGACGTCGTATTTTGTTGTTGTCTTTGTCAGCTGCCTGGTTAGTGACTCACAGCAGAGCGACATGGCTTTCCCTGTCAGATTTGTGGAGTTTCCAGTGTCGTAGACACCACTGAAATTAAAATCCAGGCAGGTTTCTAATGTCGCATTTATTGAGCTTGCGTGTGATGGTGCACTGGGGGGACCGTGCGAAGATGATTCCATTTTAAAAGCCACTCTCCTTCCTTTGGAGCCTAGTCAGCGATGATGAAGAGTTAACCAGCCTTTTTTAGATAGCATTCCATTTATTAGCACCATTAATAACAATAATAGGCAAAAACCTGTCCCAGCTGGAGAAAGAATTGCCTTACAGGATGTAAATAGACCCCTGTGAATGTTCATCAGCTAGACTTCTTGTAGGATTTGAGACAGAACAGAAATCTAAGTTATTACTCATCTTACCCATTAAATTTATATTTTTCCTATTAGCACTCCCAAGGCCTCGCCAAGGTGTCTTTGAGAATTCCAATGGCCTGGCTCCTTTTCATCTAGCTGAGGGAGAAGACGCTGAACTGGGCACAGAGTGGCACCGCTCCTGCCCTCCCCGCTCCATCCCAGCACCTTCCGAGGCCTCAGGGTGAAACATCGGTGGTACCTGGTTTCCTGGCCTTCAGGATCTCCCGCTCCCATCCACCACAGGCTCCCTGGCTGAGCAATCCTACAGAACACACGAGAACAGTCGCCTCCTACCCAGGAGCGTGTCGGGCTGGGAGATGAAGCTCAGCTTTGTCTTACGCACGAGGCCAGACATGCTGTGGTTCTGGTCTGCATTCCCAGCCTCCCCTGACCTCACCTGACCTCCGGCCTCCGCTCCCAGTGGCCGTGGCTGCGAATCTTGCTCCCTCCGTCCCCCCCCCAGGTCTGATTCATGCTCATCTCTGCTCTCAGCAGCTTCGGCCCCAGGCTCCCCGTGCTCCACGGCGCGGATGCCAACCCAGCAGTATCAGAAATAAATTTGCCTCCATTCTCCCCATTCTGAAAGACTTGTTGCTGGAAGGCTGCCTGACAAGCTCCTTTTTTTTTTTCTTTTCACATTTTGTAATGTTTGTTTCAATAAGTATATGAGCTCTTCTCCTTTCCTACTGGGAATCTGAAGCATTTCAGATTAGAAAATGAGTGACAGACAAGCCATTACGGTGGACTTTGGTCACGAACTTCATTCTTTTCATGACTCTGGGCGTGAAACAATTTAGACAAAAACAGAATCAAATTCTTCAATGGTTAGGTTCAATGCTGACCTTGTTATCGATTTGGTTCTTGTCCAATTTGGTTTGCATCCAGAATCATGGAGAGAATTAAATTTGTGAACTGAGGCACCAATGTATTCCTTTCACATAGCAAGAATTTAGTGTGTTTGCACAGAAAGGAAAAGAAAGGAAAGGAAAGGAAAGTGAGAGAGGGAATAAAGGAAGAAAGAAAGAAAGTTTATTTGTATAATGCTACTTTCCCACCCTGTTCTCACCCTAAGAATATGACAGAAGCATGATCTATTTAAGCAGATTAATTACCTAACCCAAACTGTGGGCTCTGAAGTTCAGAGTGTGTCTCCATGCAACAGCTGAGGTGTCAAAACACACGGAACAGAATAATGCCAAAATCACAAGGTGGAATCCACGCTGCATATTTTCTTCTGGCCTCTTCCCCCACAATTCAATTTAGGAATGTGTTCTATAATTACCATATTTGTTTCAAGATCCTATTTTCTGTTGATTCCTAAATGGATAAATACATACAGCTTTCAGATATTGAAAACAATAATATAGACCAGGTGTGGGGGTGTATGCCTATAATCCCAGCACTCGGGAGGCTGAGGCAGGAGGATTGTTGCAAGTTTGAGGCCAGCCTGGCTACATAGTGAGTTTAAGGACAGCTTGACCTGTATAGTGAAACACTGCCTCAAAAAAAAAAAAAAAAAGAAAGAAAGAAAGAAAGAAAGAAAGAAAGAAACAAAGAAAGAAGCAAATAATGGTATAAAGAATAAACTAATACCTTTGTTGTCATTACGTATAATCAGAGTACATAATAAATAATAAAAAATCCCTGTCAAGTATTCAGCACTGAGAGACGTTTAGTACCCCATCTGAGACCCATATTTCTGGCTGCACTGTAGGAACTGGAGTCTACAGGTTGTGGTTCTTCAGCCGCTCAGCAGCCAGGGGACTGAACAGGACATCTACAGACAACGCAATGCTTCAGACATGGTGTGTGACCAAGGAAGTCAGCAATGTGGGCCTCCTCTCAAGAGATGTCAGACAAAGCCAGGACTAAAGTAAGCGAACAGAGCTGACAGGAGCGCAGTCCAGAACTATCCATTCTTCAGAGGAGGCCTCCCACAGCATTCACAGAGGACAGGAGAAGGTAAATCGCGGAGCCGCTTCTGTGCCAAATCCTGCCGAGATCACACTGGAGCTGGTCAGCTCTCCATTACTGCAGCAAATGTCAGGGGAGGTCAAGGTGTAAAGAGGCAAAGGCTGTGTAGCTTGGAAGCTTCAGACTGTGACTGAGGGGCGCCACTGTGGACGGGCAGGGGGAGACCGTGGCAGTTAACATGGCAGACTAGGGCCATTTAACTCATAGCTGGGAGGGAAAAGAGAGAGGATGGTCCTGGGCCCCAGAAAGCTCTCCAAGCACACCTCTCCAAAGGCCTGAAGGCCCCTGCTGGCCTACCTCTGAGTGTCTCTCACCACATAAGCTGTATCTATTGTCCCTACCCTCTGTCAGCAAAGAAAGTCCAGCTCCTTACTGCACCAAAGCAACCCGGAACAATGCTGGACCTGTTATCAGAAACGATAGCGCTGCCCACAGCCCTGCTCCTGGTGTGTGCTGAACAAGGAAGGGACAGAGGGTGCATGGCAGCAGCAGGTCCCTCTCCTGGACAGAGACAGAGCAGGAGAAGCCAACCATTCCACGACAGACAGGAAATACAGAGCACTGAATGCGACAAGTGTCTGCATGCGCCTGGGAGAGAAGCCAGACTTCTTGTCACGACAGATTAGGACCTACTACATGGGACACCATCCGTCTCCAGAGTCACAAAACCCTTCTTATGTGCTTGAGTCCCTGCAGCTGGCATTTGTCCCAGATGCCCAGGTCCTCTGTAACCACATGAGGCCCTGTGTGCTGCTGGCATGCCTGGGTGGGAGGAGCAGGGCTCACGCCTGGGTCTTTCCAGGCCTTCAGGTCACCATGTCAGCTACCAGCGTCTCTGCAGTGTTGCTAACCACCCATGGAAGGAAACCTTCTTACCGCATTATCAAGTCTCTCTCTCTCTCTCTCTCTCTCTCTCTCTCTCTCTCTCTCTCCAGTACTACTTTATCAGGCTTAAAAATGTTTATTTCCTGTCATTTTCTCGAAATAGGACCCTTCTCTGGCTTGCTACAGTGTGTTTAATGTATTTTGTCTGCCATGTGCTTGGAGTTCAGGAATGTTAGTAGAACGACGGGTGAGTGAACTAAGGAATGTGTCAGCAAGGAGGCAGAGTGACATAGAAAAAGCTTCTGCTTCTAAAAACGTGACCCTCACATCATCTGATCAGTATTTCTGTTCCAGTCATGCTGCTCACCCCAGTGAATTTGATTCTCCAAACTTTTGGGGTCCCTGAAGCATATCAAGATGAGCAGGTTCAAAGAGGACACCAGTGGTAAGAAGGAGGAGCTGTTGACCAAGCTGAAGAGATTCTCAAGATGGGAAAGACTCTGTGCCCATCAAATCTGTCCTTAATGTCCATCAGACCAGGCACCAGACTTGAGCAGAGGAACTCAGAGAAACCAGTATTTTCTGTTGGTTTGTTCTCAGAACGGGCAGAAACATCTGTTAGATTTTGAGTTCCTTAAAGCATGAAACTCTGCACTCTCGTGTTTTTTTGCATGGACAGCCCCACTGTGGATGTGATAGTTTCAGCTGTAGCCTACAAGAGTGTGAGCCAGCACCACGCAGGTGAGCCCTGGCTGATGGCACTGGTTTAAAAACAAACCCTGTGCTTTCACAGCCTTTCTTTAGGGACGTGAAGTTCAGTTCCCGCACTCCAGCCTTTGGAACTTCACTGAGCCTCGTGACTAAGCTGTAAGAAAGTGGAAGTGACACTGCATGACTTCCAGCGTCAGCAAAGGTCAGCATCCCTGAGGAAGCCATTGCCACAGCCACATTCCCAGCTCTGGTGGAGACCTGAGGAGAAGCAGAGGCTGCCACACGTGCATAGCTGGTCAGGTGAAGAAGCCACACCCTCACTCCATCCCCCTCCCCTCACTGATGCAGCTGGTGCTGAGGAATATGGCCCATTGGCCACCATCATGAACAGGGCATAGTTTCCACCTGAAAAGTCCTCTAACTGCTCCCTGCAGTCCTGCTCTCCCCAGCCCCAGCGCCTGACACCACTCACCGGCTCTCAGAATGGCAGGAGACGTTGCCCTGCCTGGCATCTCCACTGTGAGGTTTTGAGAAGCTTCAAGCCACAGTCACCCAGCCAAGGGCCTCCCCAGTTCCTCCATGGCACCATCTCCCACTCATTGTGATTTTAAACCACCGAGTTCTGGGGTAATGGCTGCTTGGAAGCTGCACATACTTTTGCTAAGACTGTCCCTCCTCAAAATGGGAGATCTGCAGCCCCGGTGCTGTCTCAGGTGACCTGGGAACTAAGGTGGGGGCGCTGCGTGAGACATAAAGCGAAGGCCAAGCCTGTGTGAGCAAAACAAATACCAGGCTGCAACTCACTGTTTTTCCTCAAAACGCACAGCAGAAATAACTCACAAAGTAAACATCTCTCGCTCCCATGGTCTGCCGTGGTCAAATCAAATTTTCTGATTTGAAAACGTGGATACGTTGCTTGTATCCCTGGAAATTGATGCTGATTTCTACTAGCAGGCAGCAGCTGCATCACCAAGGAGGCGACGAACTCCAGGAGCATATGGCTCTTCTCAGAGAACAAGTAGGGTTACTCTGCACTGCTGTACTCATCAGGCTCATACAGAGTTAGGATTATGGAGAAAATGCCTTCCTGAAAGGTAGCTATCATTAACTTTGCGACTAATCCGTTTCCTGGGAACTAAGAGTTGACTGCCCATTCTTTGTTTTTAATTTTACTTTAAGGTAACACATTGTTGGTAAGATTGTAAACTAGCATAACCACTCTGGAAATCAGTGTGGAGTTTCCTCAAGAAACTAAAACTAGAAATTCCATTTGACCCAGCTCTTCCCCTGTAGGCATCTTGCCCAAAGACTGAAGAACACGAGCTGCAGAGACACATGCGTACCCATGGTGATGGCAGCGTAATCTGAGGCATCCCAGGGTTATAGCAACATGCTTTGTAGCAGTCAGTTCTTCCCCATTCTACACCTGAGTTCAAAGGACGTTTGAAAACTGTCTCTCAAAATATACAATAAGTGTCCCAAACTCAAGTGTTTCTAAACGCATGTAACTATGCAGAGCTCCAGCTAATCAATGATGGGTCCCTCAAACTGGGTGTGCTTGCCGCCAGCAAACATGGATCTAACCCCGGCTTAGGAACAAACCGTCATTTCCCAGCTCTGCGCCTCAGAATCCTGCTCTGCAGAAAGAAGGAGAATTTTCCACCGTATTTAACATTCCTTCCCGCACGCTTCATCTTTCGATTCTTGTCACCGTTATTAAATTTTCAAATGGATTCCTTTGCTCTGTGTCTTCAAATTAGAATTGCAACAGAAGAGAAGAGTTTCCTGGGAAGCACTGAAGTAACTGTGCATTTCTCCATTCTAAAGTTTCTAAAAGAATAAATTATAAAAACCTGCAGGATGTGCATGCTGTCTGCAGCTCCTCCCCACATCACAATTTACACAGCCACTGTTTCAAAGGAGAAGCTGCCTTCTCTCTGTGCTTTCTGATGGCAACAAAAACAAGCTCCGAGGTGCTTTACGACACTGAGTCATAGAATTCCACAATCCGACAGTCACTTTCATGTTTTACATTAGACTACATGAACTGAAAGAGACAAGTTTTTTCTCATTGAATTAAAATTTAGAAGAAATAAATATCATCTGTTTTCTGACTGTAGCAGTCAAACTGCGTAGACAACAGACTATTCATATTAATAAATATTTAGGCCAATCCTTTTCCGTATTTATGTTTTAGTCTATGGGAATGACCTTTCTTTTTAAACTTGAACTACCACTTGGGACGAAACGGGGGGAGGGGGGCAATAATAACATGGCTCTGTGTTTCCAATGACTAAACAAAGGGTGAAAGTTATTTGTACTATATTTAAATTATATTCAAATAAGTATGAGGAAAACTATTTTTTATCTTATTTTATTTTTATTTTAAAGAGGGTAAAGTTAAACAAAACAAAACAGGACAAAACAGATTATAAGAAAACAATTTAAGAAACACAGATTTCAAAGCAAGCCCACCAGAGATCTTCACTATCTATCATATTGTCTCTTGTTTTCTTCTAAATAGTTGTCCATATCTTCACACACACACATACTGAACAAAATGGTATTACACTGATCAGAACAGGATAATGGAGGTATTTTAGGTCTTCAAGATCAGACGATAAGGGAGTCGACCATGGCTACCACAATGTCTCTTGTTCTCTTCAAAAGAGCTGTCTATATCTTCATGTATGTTGAAATTAAACAAAACAAAACAGACTAAAATCACTCTGAACAAAGAATAATAGTATTGCTGGATTTTATATAGTGACTCTGTGGAATTAGCACTGGGTATCATAGTGTCTCTTTTTCTTCAAAATATCTGTTCTATTACATCATGCATTATATAATGAATTCTCATAAACTGTTTATAAGTTCTATGCATGCATGAGTCTCTACATGTATATCTATCCTTCCTGTATTAGAGGGAAAAACAATTCAAAACAAGACAACAAAACAAATTACTGGAAAAACACAAAATGAAAAAAAACATATAAAACCACAATGCTAGGTGATCTACAGAAGTTACTATGATGTCTCTTGTTATTTTCAATAGAATTGTCTAGATCATAAGACATAGTATAAGTGAACATAGCACTACATAGCAATATTAACAAAAACAAAACTTTGGAGACATTATAGGACTTTCAAAAGCAGTTAATAATCAAACCAGAATGGGTATTCTATTGCATCTTGTCATCTTCAGAGTAATGGCCTCTACTTTCAGACTTGATACTATCAAGTGTATCAGATTCATATAAAATCAGTCAAGACAAAACAGCGATCTAACAAACTAGATTCAAATAAGATCAGTCATAGTAAGACAGTGCAAGTAATACAGGGCTTCAGTTTAAGTTAATAACAAATTAAGGATAGTTACCATATTATATCCCACTATTTGGGGATAGCTGTCTGTGGCCTCAAATGTAGTAAAGTAGATAGACTGGAACAGAATAAAATCAAATTAAACACAGCAATAAAAATAATATGGATTTTAAATCCTCATACATGATTAACAATGTCCTCTGCCTTCCTTTTTTAGACAATTCCTCCACTTTCCCTTCTTAGGGTGCTTTGTACATTTTGGGACCCACTAACTCTTTTAGTTTTTAGATTAGGGGGGCAACTTGCTATCTTCCTAAGTGGTTCTGAACCTTTTTACCCCTGAGCTTGATCTTGAGCTGTATTCCTTTACCTACTAAAGCTTCAAGGTTTTCCTTCCTTATAGCTGAGTAGTTTTCCACTGTACAATAGTGTCATGACTTTCCAACCTATCTGCAGCTGCTGGATGAGCTGTCCTTATTTATCTCTGGTTCCCTGTCACATAGAGCATTGTTTTCTCATCTGTGACTTTCAGTTCATTAACCCTTTTTCAGGTTGATTATATTTCCTATTCAGAGCATTTCAATGGACCTTATCTCCTGATCTATTCTGCCTGTGTTTCTTTTTGTTAGTGGATCAAGGCCATCCATGTTAGATTATAGCCAGTCTTCTCTGCCTCATCTCTGCTATGCTATTTTTCTGCTGTTGATTGTCTACTTTTCTCCTTCATTCCAATGTAGGTCCCATTCATTGAGGCCTCTCTGCCATTGCTCCTGGAATCCTGCTAATTTTTTTCTCTCTCTCTAGAATGTCCTTCAGTATTTTTTGTAGGGTTGGATGGTTGGTCATGAACTTCCCCAGTTCCTCTTTGTCATGGAAACATCTTGTTTCTCCATTAATTTTTAGAGACAATTTTTCAGGGTACATCAATCTAGGTTGGAGATTATTTTCTTTCAGGACTTGGAATACTTCATTCTAAGCTCTTGATTTGATGGTTTGTGTTGAGAAGCTGTCGTGATTTTGATGGGTTTTCCTTTATAGGTGATCTGTTTCTCTTCTCTGACCACTTTTAGTATTCTGTGCATGTGATGAATTTCTGGGATCTTGATTATTATATGTCTGGGTGTAGATCTGTTTGGTTGTAGCTGGCTGGAGTTCTGTGTGCTTCATATACCTGAATATTATTTCCTCTTCCTATGCTTGGCAAGTTTTCCTTAATTATTGCTGTGAATAGCCTTTGTATTTCATTTGTGTTTACCCCTGCTTCTTCACTCACATTTTTTATTCTTAAATTATAGATCCTCTTGCTGTCATCTAGCCTTTGTATTATTACTTCCTATTTTCTTGTTACTTTTAAGAGATCTTTCCTTTTATGATCACACATTGCAAATCTATCTTCAAGTTTGAAAGTCTAACTTTAGTTTCTGTCAAGGAATTTTGCTAGCATTCAATGGAGTTTTTAATTTTTTGGTAATCTCATTGAATCTGTTTCATGTATTCTAGATTTTGTTTATCTTCTTCATCAAAGGTTTCTCTCTTTTTTCTGGGTTCCTCTATTCTCCCATCTGTGTCTTCTTGAGAGGTGCTTAGCACTTCTTTTATTAATCTTCTTATATCTTGCTTCACTTGAATTAGAATTTCAGATTTAAATTCGTCTATGATGTCACACAGATATTTCTTTATGTTGGCTGATGCCATGTCCAATATTGCATGTTTGCTGCCCTCAATCTCTTTTGTATTTACCTCGCCTGGACTTATTTTCCAGGGCTGGGTCAGCTGCTGGAGGCTTTTTCTTGTTTCTTTCTCTTGTCATGTTTCTGGTTTCTTTCAGACAGGTGGATGGTGGAGGTCTTAGGGCCTTTCCATATTGCTTACAATTTTTCTGAAGCATGCTGACTCGACATTGCTGCCCTCTCCAGTTTGCTGTTGACCTGTGAGGTGCATAGAGGGGCGATGTGGAATGGCCTCTCTCCTCAGATCCAGTCAACCAGCAAGTGCCTTCACCACATTAGTCTGTGCCATGTGGATGTCACAGGTTAGGACAGTTTTCCCTGGCTATTGGGTCCCAGCCAGGGGCGAGACCCAGTCCATGCAGATCCCACCAGTACGCTTTGGGTCAGGCGTGGCCAGCTGACACCACTGAGGTTCTGGGTTCATGCTTGTCCTGCCCAACTCCAATATGTCACCCAGCTGGTCACCTCCCTCCGCAGGACCTAATCCCAAGCACTCATCATGGGTCAGTGCAGCTCTCCACACAGGTTCCAATCTCCTGCGCAGTGTATCCTCCAGCCAAGGGCCTTGGGCTCACCAACTGCCAATTTCAGCATGACTGTGACTTCAACGTGACCTTGAGTCATCTAACTCCAAGGTGCCCAGCATAGTGAGGGTGCAGCTCCAGTGAGAATGAATCTGGTTCCAGCCTTTCATCCATGTTTTTCCTTTCTTTCTTTCTTTTTCTTTCTTTCTTTCTTTCTTTCTTTCTTTCTTTCTTTCTTTCTTTCTTTCTTTTTCTCTTTTTCTTTTTCCTCAGCTTCTTCCTGGGTCATGAGAATCCCTTTCCTTTCATCTGGTCTTCTCTATGGTGTTAAATTCTAACATCTGTGTTGTTTTTCTCAGAAAGGCTCTCTGCCCTGCTCCCTTTCAATCCACCATCTTCCCAGGATCAGAAAATTATGTATAAGTTCCAAGAATCAAGGTCAACATTTAAAAATAAATTGTATTTTCTATATACCAGTAACAAATAGGTGAAATAAAATTTCAAAAAATATAACTCATCATTAGTCTAATTTAAAATGTTTGGGGATAAAGCCCATAAATGTGATATAAAACCTTCACACTGAACACTACAAAACACTGCTAACAGAACTTAAAGAATCATAAATATAGAGATGTGGGATGCTCATGGATTGGAAGACTCAATAGCTTGAAGAATTTAAATTCCTCCCAATTGACCAACAGATTGAATTCAATCCCATTCAGCATGCCAGCCAACATTCTATATATAGCATGATAAACTGATTCTAAGTCATATACAGAAATATAAAGGATTTAGAACAGCCAAAATCTTAAGAAGATTAAGAACATTGGAGAACTTCTTCTACTGTATTTCAAGGCATGCATAATGCTAAAAAAAAATCAACATTGTGTGGTACTAGTATAAAGTACTCAGAAGACCCATGGGGTAGAATAAATTGCCAAAAATAGATTCAAGACAGTGAATGCATTTTCAATAAAAACAATCCAAGGCAATTAGTGAGAAAAAGGCAAAATATTTTCAATGAATTTATGTAACATCTGTATAAATGTATAAAAACAAAATTAATTTAACCCTTTACCCCACAACTTATACAAAATTTAATCTGAGATACATGATAATACTAGATCTAACATATAAAACTATAAAACTTGTGGAAGAAAGCACACAAGAGTATCTTTGATCATGGCTGGAAGCAAAGATTGTTTTTAATTTAGGACACATAAAAAACAATGACTATAAAATAAAAAACAACTTCTATAATTTTTAAACATCTGCTTATCAAAAGACTTACAAAATGAATAGATGTCATATAAAGAGAAAATATTCACAATGGGTATATCTAATAAAATGTATCCATAATATATGGAACATATCTACTATTTACTAACATGATAGAAGCGTACCAAAGTTTTCTTAAAGGCTTCACAAAATCCCTTCCCCACTAGCTAAAACAGCTAATGTTTAAAAGGCTGCCAAAGGCAGTATGGCAAATGTAAAGAATTTTTATATGTTGTTTTAGGGAGTATAAAATAATGTAGAAACTGGACTATGGCTGTTTCTTCTATTGTGAAAAATTACACAGCTTATGATGTAGCAATTCTCTTTCTAGATATTTACCAAGAGACCTTCAGCACACACTCTACAAAACTTTCTAAAAAGACTTGAACGACATTGGAAGCCATATTCAAAATAGCACCAAACAAGTTGCCAAGATGCAAACAGAGAGGCAAACTGAAATTTCTTTCTTTTTTTTCCATGATAAAATTTAGGTAGCTTTTTTACTAGTACACGCTGGCAGTGCATAATGTCTGCTTTCACTGAGGGTGCTCCAGAAATGTCCATCTTATTCTTTGTTACAGCCCCTTCTCTCCTTTCCCCTCTCCCTCCATCTCTCCAGCCCCTTCCCACTTGCAGGAGATTTATCTCCCAGTTTCCTTTCATCTGACTTTTACGTTGCTCTTTATTTATGCTAGAGGAGTGAAATCATTTGGTGTTTAGAACATAGTCTGATTTACTTCACTTAATTTTATGCATTAAGGGTGCATCCATTTTCCTACAAATCACTCAAATTTACCTTCCTTTACAGCAGAGTAGTATTCCATTGTTTATGAGTTCCACATTTTCTTTATTATTCTTGATGTACATACTGGTCACTTCCAAGATTCAGCTATTATGAATTGTGCTGCCATACATATTAGTATGCAAGCATCACTGCAATATAATTATTTAACTCTTAAAGGATATTTGGGTCAAATGTAATTTCTATTCTTAGTTTTGAGGAATCTCTGTATTTATTTTCATAGTGGTTTACATTCCTACCAACAAGTAGAAAGTTTCCTTCCCCCTCCCTCACAGCTTATCCAGCATTTGTTATTATTATTCACGATGATTGCTCTTTTTGGAGATGGACTCTCAGTGTCATTTGAATTTTCACTTCTTAATGGTCAATGACGCTGAACATATTTTTATGTATTTGTGGGTCTTAGCATTTATGATTCTGTGAAGTGCCCAGTTATTTTAGTTGCCTTCCTTTGGACTGAGTCTTTCATTTTGAGAGGTCTAAATTTTTTAGTTCTTCATATACTGCAGAAATTAATCCTCTGTCCAACGCATGGCTGGCTAAACACTTTGCCTACAGAGTAGGTTGTCTCTTCACCTTGCTGGTAAAGGTTCTTTCTTCCCTTACTGGGCAGAAGCTTTTCAGTCTGACATACCTCATAATCTCATTTATTGACTCTTGATATTATTTCTTATGCATTTGAGATTCTGCTCAGAAGTCCTTGCCTAAGCCCATGACCTCTAGAATTTTACCTACTTTACCTTCTAGTTGGTTACGTATTTCTGTTTCAGTATGTAGATCTTTGATCCATTTGAATTTTAGTGTAGTACATGGTGAGAAACATGTGTCTGACTTTGTCTTCTCCATGTGTAGGGCCAGTTTCCCCAGCATTATTTGCTAAAGAGGCTGTCTTTCCTCCATCGTGTTTCTGGCCCATTTGTCAAAGATCAAGTGCTGACAATGTTGAGAATTTTCCATCCCCTTATTCTCTTTCACTGGTCTACATGTCTGCTTTTGTGTCTGTGCTATTTTTATCACTGTGGCTTTGTAAAATAACTTCAAGTTTGGTATCATTACACCTCCTGTTTTGCTCAGCTAGGAGAGTTCTTCTGGGTCTCTTCCGGTGGCACTGAATTTTAGGATTATTCTCT
The DNA here is from genome assembly GCF_034190915.1 of Cavia porcellus. Classification (NCBI taxonomy): domain Eukaryota; kingdom Metazoa; phylum Chordata; class Mammalia; order Rodentia; family Caviidae; genus Cavia; species Cavia porcellus. The sequence goes on from NW_026947512.1 coordinate 47,673,110, forward strand.
CTAGTTTATGAGGAATGTTGTCAATATTTTTCTTGAGATTACATCAAATCTTTGTATCAGTTTTGAGAACATGGTCATTTCCACAATACTGGTTTTGATATCCTTTTTGACCTATTTTTGACAGTTCTATAGTTTTCATTGCAGAGGCCTTTCACTTCTTTGAGTAAGTTAATTCCTAAGTATCTAACTATTCTTGATACCATTGTAAATGTTACTGTGTTCTAATTTCTTTTTTTTTTTTTAATTGGTACCAGGGATCGAACTCATGACTGTGCACTTGCAAGGAAGGTGCTTATGCCGCTAAGCTAAATCCCCAGCCCCTGTGTTCTAATTTCTTCCTCAGTTCATTACTGGTGTACAGGAACACTATGACCTTTTGTGTGTTGACTTTATATGCTGCTACACTGCTAAATTTAATTATTCATTGTAGCACCCTTTTGTGAAGATTTTTGGATCTCCTATGTAAAAGTTAATGTTATTTGCAAGTAATAATAATTTAAATTTTCCTTCCGTATCCATAACTTATTTATTTCTTTCTCTTACCTGATTGTTCGGGTTAATGTTTTGAGTGGTACATCAAACAGAAATGGCGATGGTGGGCATCCTGTCTTCTTCCTGACTTTAGAGAGAAGGCTTTCACCTTTTCCCTATTAATACCATGTTGGCCATAGATTTGTCAAAAAAATGGCCTTTTTCAGATTGAAGTAACATCCTTCTATAATTATTTTCTTCTGGGTTTTTAACCAAGAATAGATGTTGGATTTTGTCAAAGTTTCTTGTGCATCTATTGATATGATTGTGGGATTTTTGTCCTGGCTGCTGTCTGTATGATGTATTACATTTATTTATGTGTATATTCAGACCAACCCTGTATACCCAGGATGAAATCTCTCTGGTCATGATGTATGAGTCTTTTGATGATTTGTTTCATTCTATTTGCCACTATTCTACTGAGAAATTTTGCATATATTTTCATTAAAGAGACTGACCTGTAGTGTTTTGTTTTTTTTTTTTTTTATCCTTATCTGGTTTTGGAATCAGAGTGAAGTTCGTTTCCAGGAATGAGTTTGGAAGTACTTCTTTTCCCACAATTTCACTAGAATTTGGGGAACATTGGTGTTGCATCTTCCCTAAAGTTCTTGTAGAGTCAGCTATGAATCATCACTTAGTTTTTTTTAATGAGTATGACTATACTACTGTTTCCACTGTCTAAATTCATCAAAATATAACTCTAAATGTTCTGCCTTTTACTGTATTTAAAATATACAATATTTTTCAAAATTAGAAGAAAAGAATCATAAATTTATGTAAAAGATATTCAATCAGAATTCTTTTGGAAATAATCAATGTGTTGGCTGGAAAGATAGCTCAGTGGTCAAGCACTGTAAACCCCTAGCATGGTCAGGGGTTTACAGTCAGTGGATGCTTGGAACCACACACCACAGCACCATGTTAAGGATACAAGAATATACATGGTCTGAGGTTGATTTTATCTTTCTGTTTATTCAGTTAGCAATTCTGAATATCTACCACATGCCTGCCACTAATTTAGGAGTGCTGAATCCTCAAGCCAATCAGCAAAACAGACACTTGCTTTCAAGATGCCAACCACCTACTGAGGGAAGAGTAGGGAAACATACACAAAATCATGCAAAGCATAAAAATGATTCAATACTGGAATATTTAAAAATGTGAAAAGTGCCATAAGAGAAAGGAAGAGAACACTTCCCCTGGAAGGACACTGCCATTTCATTTTCCATCCATCACCTGACAGCAACTTTTAAAAGTTATGGACATGCCTGTATTCACAGACTAGCACTTTGGACTTTCTTAATTGATGTACTGTATGCTAAAAGCATTCCAGAAATGCATGTGCACATGTGTGCATGCGTGTGTGTATGTGTGAGTGTATGTATGCATGCATGTGTGTGTGTCTTAAGAAGATTCAGCTTACCATACTTGCTTTATTCCTCAAGCCACTGCAATATTTAATAATGCAGTAGAAATGTCTCAGGACATCATCTGGAGTGGGAGAAAGGCTGGATCCAAGGACACTGTGTTCAATGCTAATCACATTCCACGTGCTACTGAGTCATATTCATATTGAGTTATCAAGTCAAAGAGCAGCCTTTTTGTCTTCTGTGTAAAAGACAAGCTGCTTAAAGTTATAGAATTCAGATGCCCAAGTCATTATGATGTGGTTGTACATAAAAAATGCAGCACAGATATTTCAAAATAGACAAGAACCATGTGCTGTAGGAATAATTCTTCCTCAGGTCATAATATCTTGCACAAAGCATAAATAAAACCCTGTTTTTCTCCCTCAGTGCTCTGCTTGGAAGGAGTCGCTGAGCCAACTTGTTATCTGTCAGAAGCTACAGAGTTGGGGGCCAGCTGTGGGCTATGCAGACTGGTCTTGTATCTTTAACAAGACATTGACTGAGAAGGTAAGAAATTCCCCCCAAACAGCAACAGTATCAATGGTTCAACACCTCCTACAGCGAGTCTACTTGATATACTAAAATGTCACACCTGTATGTTTTCTATAGGTAGAAAACATACCCAAAAATAAAGGGCTTTCTATTTTTGCTCTTTGTTACTTATTGTGGAAAAAGCAGTCTCTAATCATGCTCTTGCACACAGCCCTGGACCTGGACCGTTGAGTCCACGTGTAGAATAGGACTCTTCCTCGATGATCGGAGTTATCTGCTGCTTGCCCTTTGCTGGCTCATTCATGACTCTGCTCACGCGGAATGCCACACACATTTCTAAATCCAGCTCTTTTGCCTTGCTCAAATCTTTTGCAATCAATATATTTGGAAGTGACATGTCTCTCCTCCCAAATCATGCAGTAAAATCATTCATCCACCTAACACAGTCAAAAGACATACCAGGTCATTTTCTGTTATAATTAGCCCTCTTAGAATCCACAGCCAGATCAGTGTAATAAGATTCACAGGTTCAGTGTGTGAAACACAGTCAGGGTTGCATTCCCATAACTGATTTGTAATTGTGGTCCTTTGTAACCTACAGCCATTATGAATGACAGTCCCCCGAAAAACCCACAATTAGGTACCAAATCTGAGGTACTGGATCGACAGCATCCTTTGAACAACTGCTGCTCTTTTTGAAATGTTTGATTAGCCCACGTTTGCAGTCATCGCGGCACATCCTTGGAGGACAGCCGGTACAGGCAGGCAGCGCATCTCAACCCTTTTGCTGCCCTCCCCATCCTCTCCCTCCCACTCTCTTCATTTCTTGGTCCCCTTCCCATTGTCAAAATGTATTTTCCTGCTGCCTATTATGAAAATTGAGGCACCTTGAGACAATAATGTCAGGTGAAATAAATCAGACAAACATGCTTAAATATCACATGGTTTCTCTTAGATGAGTAACACAAAATATAAAGTGCACAATTATTTTTCTTTGCAACTATGTTTTAAAACATAGTATGCAATTTTGTTTTACATCTACACTGCTAATTTCAAGATGATCAAAAACAACTTGGTGATCAAAATAGGCTTAACTGGTTGCTGATGATGGAATATTCTAAGTCCCACAAGTTGGTTCTAATTCCCTAACATATCCACAGGCCTAGCTGTCAGCCTCCAGTTTCCAAGTCTGCTCAGTGGCCTCGATTATGCCTCATGCAAACTCAAATGCTGCAGCAGCTAGAAGGACCTGTCCAGGAAGGGATCAGGCAGGTGGTGACCGTATGTTGCCATGCAGCACGGTCAACACAGCCAACGAAACTTCGGAAACAAACGCTCTGCAAAGAAGGGGACTGATAATAAAACTCAAGCTAAAACTAGCTGGCTACTTATTTTCTTTTCCTTCCTTTTTTTTGGAGAGATCTCATGTTTTCCTTAATAATTGAAACAAGAGCAATCATCATCCCACTTGTGAAAGTGCACGCCTTTCCCAGAGGTGGTCTGCACACAGTCAGAGCAGGGCACTCACCTCGCAGTTCCCCCATGTCCAGGCTCGTCCCCAGTTGTTCCAGCAGAGCCACCCTGGCCGCATTCTTTTTGTGTTTCTTGCCATCATAATGCTGCTGGGCCATCAGAGGGTTGTTGAACCAGGCAGCGCAGAGCCCACAGTACCTGTCGGAGTCTCTTCTTTGATAAGGAGATTCGACCACTGGTGCGGCGTCCACCCGCGGGGCTTTAAGTGAGCTCAGGGGTGTGGCTGTGGAAGAAACAGCCAGACATACAGGGGGCGTCAGTCCATTTCTCTGTTCTGTTTCACGTGGTCCTGGGATTGGGTGCAGGGGCTGTACCGGTTCAGACACCCTTATTCACTTATTTATTATTTTGAGACCAGCTTTCACAAGATCTCTAAATTGCTTGCAGTTTTGATCCTCCGGCCTCAGCCTCCCAGAGTGCCAAAATAACAGGCATGCACCACCAGGCCTGGTTGTAATAGTCAGCTTCCAAAGATTAAGACCCTTTTCCTCAGTATTGAGAACAGGAAAATTATCTTTGCCAATCTTCATTTATGAGTTAGGATACAAATAGAAACTTCTAAGGTATTCACATAAAAATTTACCTACTTTTATGTCAAAATGTGATAACTCAATAGCCTATCCCTTAAAGGAAAAATGGGGTTTTAAAAAAGAAACTCTCCAAAGTTAAGGAGTGATGTATTAATCAAAATGCAGCCAATACTTGAAGTAAATATTGAACAATCATGACTTGAAAGATTCTGAGTGAATGAGAGGAATATGGGTATTCTATAAATGGAAATAACAGATAAAGGATTCTCTTGAGTGATAGAAACAGATCTTTCAGTGATATGAATGCACCAATGGAGAAACCAAGCTCATTTTGTTAGTTATTTCTATTTATCAGGATAAGCCATTTGTCAACCTGTACCTGCTAACACTGACTTTAAAATTAAAACACTGTTCCCAAAAAGGCCAAAAGAAAAACATTATGGAGCAGATGCTGCTTGTCTAAAAAGGCATACATCACTATTTTGAGATTACGTCACCCCAGCTATTAACACGTTTCAATGTGAACTTACAGTTATTTCTGGCTTAGGGAAAAAAAGACCCAAAATTTAACTTGAAGGATCTTACTAATTAAGTGTAAAAATAATTTTGTAAGCATCAACATGAAAATTGCTGCATCCTTGATAACTGGCTAGGTACAGTATGATCCTGTTTCTCAGAGGACTGACTCCAAGAAGCCCATGACTTGCTAGAAGTGAGGGATCTTGTTACAGGAAAGGTAAAACTCTAAACCACATGCTCAGTTTCCAAGGTGGAGGTTCCTTCCAGGACCGCAGGATCATTTTTCAAATTAAATAAGTGGAGATTGTTTTCTCTACACTCTCACCATTGGACTTATACAGGATTTCACTTCAACTTAGGAAAACATATTCTGGAGAAGATATTTTGGAGACAAAAACAATATTTAGATTCTTCTATGGCTCCTTTGTCCTACGCAGTTAGCAGCCCCTTCTGTGTTCTTATCTCCATGAGGAGGCTTGCCAGTGAAAAACCATGAACACAGGGTCATTGTTGGATGAAAAGGCAGAGGTCTGAGACACTCATGACAGGTTAATCCACTCTCTGAGCTTTCACATAACTTTTCTTTTTAGGTTCAATAACCAATATAAAAATACATACTTGCCAAGTGATATTTTATCCAAGACATGACAGTTACTTCAGTCACTCCAGTGATTTTATCAGATCAGAAGTTTGAGATAGATTGGACTAAACACAGGGGTGCTATTTCTACTCAGAGAGACAATATGTATCTTAAAAGTCTCATTAAGAGACTGAGTCATCTACAATTATGTAGAAATAGAGCTCAACTATGGCCAAATATCCCAGTTGCCGGCCATGCTATCATTCTCTATGGCTTAGAGATGCAAATAAAAGCTATGAATGTGCACTTGACCTGGATTTGAAAGGCTCTCTAACCATTTTTCTCAAGCAATTGGGTCTTACTTCCAAAGTTTCCTTGCATCCTTATCAATTTCTGAGGATTTATAGCCACCTATTGTTTTTGATGGAAATAGAAAAGATATCAAGTGCTTACAATCTGAATGAGGGACATTTTTTTCTGGCTTTTTGAGACAAGGTCTCACTATGCATTCAAGCTGGACTTGGGCTCACTTTGTAGCTCAGGCTGGTTTCAAACTCGTGATGATCCTCCTGCTTCAGCCTCCCGAGGGCTGGCATTACAGGTATATGCTGTACCCAGCTTTGAACGCGGATTCATGAAGCACAATTTATTGTTTTCTAAACTGGACCCTAAAATCATTTCAGAGTCAGTTTTATCAATCAATATCTGATATTACATGCCAACAAGCATGGCACACATCAGAGTTTTTATCAAACAAGATAATCTTATCTTGCATGGGGGCAAGTAGTCGGGTGCTGTGTCCATATTGTAGTTCCCACTCTTGAATGCATCTACCCTAGACTAGAAAGCCTGATTCTAACTGTCTTCCTCAGTCTCAAGCCAGTTCATGGACCCTCAGAGCCTCAAAAGCAAAGACAGCAGCTTGGCAACGGCCTACGTGGGCCCGGGCATCGCTGCCCTCAGCTGCAAGAAGTGGGGCCAGCTGCTGGAGTTTCAGCTTCACAGGGTCAAGCTTGGGGCCATCATCTCCTCTGGAACTAATATTCTCTGCAGCTCAGGGCTCATTAGGTGGAGATGGAGCAGATCGCAGAAGCTGCCTCCTTTCACAGCTTTGACTGGGTGCCAAATATGGAAATGATATGGGAGGAGAGCAGTTTCCAGGTTTTAATGATAAATCTGTATGCGTACATGGATCATAACACTCATAATCTTTGGCAAAAATGTATATTCTAATAAAATGAATACAAAATGAGACGATGATTATATTTTGGTTTAAAAGCATCTTTTTAACAAAACACTAAGTGATATGCAAATTTTATTTTACTTTTGTACTTTAGATTTTCACTCTTATTCCAAAATATACCAAAGAACGTACTGACTTCATTTATCCTCAAAACTAACCCACAGTTACTTCATTAAAACCAGTGTTTTTATTAGTAAATGTCATTGACCTTAAAAACCCCTGTGTCCAGGCTGTGGCTGGAGATGAGAACCAGCCCCAGTGTGGGTTCAAAGACCCATTCTGCCACCCCGACTTCCTTCCCACAGTACAGCCAGTAAAGAGAATCATCGATCTAAACATTCTCAGAGAATATTCTGTGAAAATTACTGGGAAACTGTCTTAGATGTCCCCATAAAAGATAGTCCCATACTGCATCCAACAGTGATAGAGTTAGTTTTTCTGTAAGTAATAGAAAAAAAAAAATCACGTCTTTATTCAAAACACAGAAAGAAATAACCACTGCTCCTTTTTGAACACCAGTCAATTCTTCAATTTTGCAAAGACATAAAAAACACAAAATGTTAGCTAATATTATGAATTAATATTGGTGGGATTAGAGAGCAATTTAGCTTCTTTTTCCCATCCAAGTACTAACGAGGGCCGACACTGCTTAGCTTCCAAGATCAGATGAGATCGGGCATGTTCAGGGTGGTATGGCCGTAGACCGGCTTCTTTTTCTTACAGAAAACTCAAACACCTTTGAAGCTGTTGTGCCATATTGGTGTACCTGTACTAGCACAGTTTGGGGCATCGAGACACCCCAGTCCTGCTGGATCTACTCGAACTCATCTACGCATTGAGCTTTTCACTGCCTAAACAAGAATGAACTCTCCTCCTTTGAGCTTATAAAGCATTTATTACTGCACAATTCATGCAGCTTAACGGCACCCAGTAATCTTAGTTGTACCAATTCCTATTTATATGTGAGACTATTTATGTGCTGCATCTGTAACTGCTCCATATAAACATGCACACACATTGTAACAGAATCGCTAACAATTTGCATTACAGATCCACATAAGCAGACTGTGATAATCGCCTTATTACACACCTGAAATTCAAAAATTTCTCATTTTCAAAATGCCTTCAGCCCAGATGTTTGAACAAAAGGACATGTATATGTACCTGATTACAAGCCACTAAAAATCAACTTGCTATATGACAGCGTCAGAAAAGTGAAATCAGCCTTCAAAATTTAATTTCTAATAATCTCTGGTCTTGCAATAAATCTCAATATCCTTTTGTGCATGCTGCACAGTTTGTCGGGCACGGGTTCTTAACAGCTCTTTGTAGAGTGGTGGGCAAGATGTCCTGAGGAATAGCTGGAAAGAATACGTGTCTCTATCCTATAGATTTTCTGGCAAAATAATCATGGTTGCTTAACAGGCAAAAATGTTTGCAGCACTTGTCCTGTTGGTATATACCTGTTAACCCAGCACTTAGAAGGCTGAGGCAGGAGGATCCCCATGCATTCAAGGCCAGCCTGGGTTACATAGCAAGACCCAGGGTCAAAAAACAACCAAAAAGAGTTTGCAAAGCCCCCACCTAGGTCCCTGTCAGAGTGCTGCCTCAGCTGTGATATCACTCTACATAGTGGGGCTCTCCTCGTGTCAGGATGTGTGTGTGCTCCACACTTTGGCTGGATAAATGAATGACCTCCCCTCACATGGTACGAGTGGAAAGTAAGATGGCAACAGGGCTTTTCCTTATTTCTTTTAACTGTGACACTGAGGACACAGGACCCCTGTGTCCTGTTAGTCATTAGGAATCCAAGCAAATGAGTGACAGTGTCACAGCCAGGTGAAAGGGGCATCATCAAGGGCAGCCTGCTAAGCGAAGACACGGACCCTGGTCGCTTTCCTCCCGCCTTCTGCGCGGGTTCTGGGAGCCAGGATGTCCAGACCTTCCAGAGGGTCTAGAGCAGCTGCAGCAGCGAATGCCCTCCGTCCTTGAGTATAAAGTGCGCACATCACTCTGCAAACCCCACTGTCAACCTGGGCGCTGTTTGCTGGGATTACCCACCCGGGATCCACCATCGAAGGCTGTGTGGGGCTCAGAGCACCCGATGTCACCCTGAACCGGGAAACAGGTATCTGGGAAACTCCCGGGAATAATTTCTCAAAGACAGGAGCCGGTAGTTCAGGCCCACAGCGAACCGGCACCGGATCGCAGAGCCTTGCTCATTGGATCAGACCCTGGTGCCCTGGGCTGAGACTCGGCCATGTGCAGCCCTGGGACTCTGATCTGTGGGCCCACGGCCAGGGCCACTGAGAGCGTGGCCCAGCCACAGCGACAGCCGGGGCAGGCCTGCGCCCTCCCTCGCCTCCCTTCCCTGCCTCTCCACTCACACCTAATGCTCTGGGGGCTTTGGGAGAACAAAAGGCTGCCTTTACCCCAGGGATCAGTGAGCTCTTCTGTAGAAAAAGGGAACCAGGAGTTTGCTCAACCTGAGGGATGTGCTGTCCTCACCCAGGCACCCTAGTCACGGCTCTAATCTTTCCCAGTCGTCTAACATTGCAGTTACTTCCGTTATGTCTGCTCCATGAGTTTTCTTATTTTAGATGTTTAAAATGGTCTGCTTGACTGCTGGAGCTGAGTCCCTCAGCACGGGGCCCCAGACTTGCACATGGCAGAGGAAAAGACAGAGACCTGCTTTTCTGACGCAAAGACCGGCACCGTTTCTTGCCATCTGGACCCGGTGACGCTTCCAGAGCGCCAGGCCAGAGAAGCAAGTAGATTAAAACATGGAGTCCGGTCACGCTCTCTCGTGTTCCAGTGGGGACTGTTTGGAAATATGTACTTTTTTCTAAAAAGAAAACTTTGCTTTCTGGTCTGGATGATGAACTGCCTTTCCTTTCCTTTTTCCTCATTTTTCTACCTTAAATCAAATTAATGACAGTAGTAATTCTCCAGCAAGTATCTCTGAGTTTCACAAATGCACCTGGGTCATTATGTGCCTTGCTGTGGGACAGCTGTAGGGGCACAGACCTCTGCGAGGAACAGAGACAAAGGGCAGAGGCAGAGCACAGGCCACACTGCCCTGGGTGACTCCTGCAGCCAGCACCGCTCAGAGGTACAGATACATAACCCTAAGGACAGGGAGGGATCCATGAGCAAAGTGTCAGGAGCTTCTACAGAATACCAGTGTGGGGCTGGTTACACCTCAGTAAGAATGTTTTAATAGATAAATTCCACTTCTTTGTTTTGATAAATTTATCTTACTAAGTTAAAAAAGAAGTTAGACTCATCTTTATTGATAGCTTCAATAAACTGTGAACATCTATGTCCTGAAATGTCATACAACAATAGAAAAAGAGAAAACCTATTTTAGAAAAAATACTCAATGACCTGGGGAAGTGTTCAGGGAAGAATACAAACTAAAAGATGTGATCTGAACCAAATTACTTACTAAATTGTGTGTGTACACAAACACACATACATACAAAAATATACAAAGACTTAGAAGGCTATGAATAAAAATCTCGGTTGTTTCTGTTGTGGGGAATAATACTTTTTTATTCTCATGGATGCGTAACACTTGATGGAGAGGTGGAACATGTCACAATTCATGCTCACTCTTTTCAAGTACAGAGTCTGGGAAATCCTGCGTAGAGGACTTGTGGTGCCATAACAAGGTCTCAAAATTAAATCTCACAAGATTTCTCTTGCAGTGATTTATTTATTAATTTATTGTGGATTTTCCAGGAAACAGAATGGAGAAATGCTGGCTCAGGGACAATAGGATGCTGACACACTGATTTCCCCTACTTTTCCTAAAGCCCCAGAGACGTGCAGTTTTTTAAAGTTTTTTTTTAAAGACTTAAAAATGACAATTTAGATGAAATGGAACACCTTTTACCCTTCTCATACTACAGGCCTGAAAGTGAGATCTGCCACCAAGGCCAGAAGATAGAAAACCCAGTGCTGTTGCTTCTAACATCATGAAGAAATCCGAAGAACTTCATATTATGTCCAATACCATTCTGAATTTCCTGAGAATAAACAAAGTGAGGATGACTTAGCCAAGCCATCTTTCCAACTCAATTATGTATCAACATTCTTTGTCTAATCAACCTATTAATAAGGACTGCTGGCTCACCTACCCTGCATTCAGATATCATCAGTCTTCATTAAGACAGTATTCAGAGATCATTGATTTTCATTAATATACAATAATGCCCTGTAGTTTCAGTCACTGATTAGCTCTAAGTATCTTAAGTATTATGCCTGTTTTCCTCAGTACGCGAATCTTTGAAATTAAGCCATCACATAAAACTTTAGAGGGAAAAAAGTCCTTTTATAATTTTTTTGTGTTGCTAGACAAAAAAAAATCTAAGTTTCAAGACTGTGTTCTTCTATGCATGGCAAAGAATGAGCTAGAAGGTAAATTTCATTAGGACAAGGATTATTACCTGGTTTGTTCACAGATCTACCACAGATAGCTGGTACTGGGGCTGGCACAGAGTACATGCTAAATTAACTCCTGATCAATGAGGGAAGCAGCTTATTCTCTGCACGGTGATTAATGTCAGAGAAGAAGCCATGGCTTTAGCTTACATCCAACATTTTTTTCTGTTTGAGGTTAGGGTTAATACTGACATCAGTGATCACATTGTCTTAGTCCAGAGTGATCTGAAAAGCAGGTGCTTCTTTGTATATGCACCATACTCCCAGCACTTGATCTTCGTATCCTGTTCAGGTAAGAGGCTTCCCCTCTGTGTGCAGTGCCCGCATCTTTCAGTTTGGCCACAGTTTCCAATCTTTAGGCAGAGGTAGCCTGGGCTAATCATAAGAAATCTGTAGCGTATTTAAAAATTCTGAAAATAAGCGACATCTGTTGGACACCACAGGAACCTACTTCAAGGTAGTTCACTGTCTCAACACTAGCTGCTAGGTTCCTTTTGATTACTGCAAATTTCAGTGAACCTGGATCTTTAGATCCTATTGATCAACATAACCAATCCATGAGGACCAAGAAATCAATGCCCAATCTAATTTCAGGGTTTGAAAAGTCCTTGCCATGCACAGCCAAGGACTTCATTAGTCAGTGTGGCTATTTAAAAATAAAATGGAAATACTAAGTTTTCTTTCAGTTGTTATTCAGTAATTTTTTCACATGAGTATGGAATTATTTGGATACATTCATTAAATTGTTTGGACATACAGCCACAATGAAAAAAAATACAGACATATTTGATTGCAGTAAGACATGAGAAATGCCAAGGGTCAGGGCACCATCTTTCCTGAAGCGTCCCCTTATCCATGGGAGACACCTTTCAAGACCTATTGTGAATCTCTTACAGTTCAGGTAGGACTGAACCTTACATATATAATGTTTCTTAGCCAGCCCAGCATACAACTTTTCATTTTTTATTAAGTTGAGAGCTTTGGCTTTCTCACCTGAAGGAAGCACTGTGTGGATCTCTTTGCCATATCATCACTGTGGAGCACTGCTCCTCTTCACAAGCACTGTGATGCTGTGACAGTCGCCTGATAATTGAGATGGGAACTAAATGATTGACAGGTAGCACATAGAGTGCAGATACGCTGCAGAGGGCTGATTTACGTCTTGAGTGAAGAGAAGGGCATGTTGTGAAATTGCATCTTTCCACTCAGAAGGGTGTACAATTTAACACTTATGAATTGTTCATTCCCGGAAGTTCCATTTAATATTTTCAGACCATGTTTACCAGTCCCACCCCCAAAAAACAAAGTGAAATCATGGGTAAGTAGTAACCCTTGTATAACTCTTGTATAAATTTTGCATTATCATTTTGGCAAACAATAACAACTTCCCAATTGGGCACTACTAGAAAAGCAGATAGATTGTCTTCCTAAACCTTATATCCCGTATTTAAATTGGATAGAAAGCAGAGTCCTGGATGGGCAGTGGGTCCCCCAACTAGTTGACCCCCTACCACCCTCCATAGCTGCTCTCAGAAAGTGCCGACCTTATGGTACAGAGCAAGGCACGCCCTGGGCCACAGGCCTGACGGCAGGCACAGGATGACAGGCAAGCTGGCACCTGGTGCTGACACCGGCTTTGGTTCTCCTCATTCTCCGGCATTCCCACCTAACCTAACCCACACCCCGTCTCAGCATCGGGGAATGATTTACTTCTCCAGCAGCATCAGCTATTCAACTAGAGAGCCAGCTTCCTGGATCATTTCTTACAGCTCATGAATATTTATGGAGGACTCAAAGATGAGAAAAGAGATCAGCGCCAGCAGCACTGCAGAGATAGAGTGAGGGCTAAGTCTGGAGGCAGAGGGCGAAGGGGCAGCCTTCAGGTGTGGAAGGAAGCTGAAGCCTTAGAACTGCTGGAGGGAAGTCAGGGCTGGACTTGGTCCCTGAACACCACTCTTGCTTTTCCTTACCTCACCACGCCCCAACCCCGAAAGGGGCCTCTTGGGTTCTTTATTTAATGTCAGTATTGAGTTCCCTAATGATTACTGCACATGATACTGATCTTAATAACCTTGGTTTACACAGTTACAAAAATTCTAATTTATAGTTAAACTATAGATATTAGCTTACATACATTTTGTAGTATCTAATTGCAGTCTATTTAAAGATAAACTACATTATCTGAACTTTCATTTGGATACCGATAAACATGCAGGTTGGATGCTACTGATGAGCTGAGAAACCCCAAAGCGATCCTGGGAACTCCCAAGGTCGGACAGTGAGACAGCTGCGCTGCCTCCTCCATCCTGCCAGGTCCCTTAGGCACATGGGTGAATGAAGACTCTAGAGTATTAACCACTAAGAGGACAGCGTCTTAGTCCTCAGGAACACGAAGCCGCGGGCCTCATTGCATTGCTTCTCATACTGAGCAGTGAAGTTGCTGAGCAGAGAAAGACTGCAAACGAGAAAGCAGGTTTTGTATCGTAAGACTCAGCAGATGAATGTTAGAACATCACTAGGTCAGTTCAGTCTCTGGGGATAGAGGCCTATAGGAGACTGGATTATTCAGGTGTGTCACTCATAGCCATTAATTTGACTGTGAACTGTCCACAAATTATACATTTTTCACCACGGCATGCAGACATGGTCAAAAGGGACCATACGAGAGAGAACACTAATGACTTCTTCTGAAGAATTTTCAAGACAAGTGTGCCATTAACAGCCACGGTGTAGCTGTCTAAAGCCCGCTACCCCAAGTGTGTGACACCATCCAAGAATTTCCATGTATCCCGCTGCTGCTGAAATTGCCAACCTCAAGGTCCACCCCAATATTGGGATGAGAAGCTGCATTTGATCAGAGCTCCGGGGACCTGCTGTGCAGGTTACATTCGGAAAGATGTGGATTCAGATTTAATGGTTGCCAGCCCTGAGCTACACTTGGATCACTTCACATAGCTTTACCTTTAGGGACTCAGCCCCACGTTAGACTAATTAACTCAGAATCACTTGGGCTGGGACCAGGCGGTGGTAGGATTCACAGCTTTGCTGGTGCTTTTTGTGTCACCCCCCCCCCCCACACACACACACACAAGGCTGGGATCTACCACCCAGAGGGCCAGCGTCAGGCCCGGGCTCCTTCACCTCCCCTCACCGAGCTCTGCGCTATGAGCTTCCGTCTCCTGTGCTCCAGCACCACACTCTGCAGCAGGCTTGCAGCACTAGCCCTCCCCTCAGGGTCCAAACCCAGGATGGAGAAATGGTGATCTAAATTCTGAGTGAACTATTTCATTAAGATATGTGACTGCGAAGTCTATGTGTTCTCTTTAAAAATTTAAGAGGCCTACAGATACAGAGAAAATATTATCAATTTTGCAAACTAGATTCAAATCACAGCCCCAGGTAAGGTTACATTAGCTGTACTGAGAACGTTCCCTAAAATAAAATAGGACCAGTGTTTGACCTCACATCCTTGCCAGGAGGCAGCCAACAGAGGCAGCTGTTGGGTTGCAGCTTGAAGAGATCTTGGTTCTAAGTACAGTAAGTTTGGAGCCCAAACCTCCCAACTCCTTCATGTCCTATGTCTGGCCCCACACTGCCACCATCCTGCAACACGGGCTGGGGAGACAAGGGTCGGGATGTGATGAACACGCATCCAAGGGGTCACCAGGTAACGTGATCCAAAAAGGCTCAGGTACTCATCCTGAAGTGCCAGGTAATGAATCACAAGCACACTATTCCTGCAGCCATCTACAGCTCTCTCAGGACCCATCAGACAGGATGTCCTTTAGGATAACAGGAAATGTGCACAAGACCCAGAGAGGCAGCTTTAGGAAGAGAGGAATGCAAGCAAAGGTTGAAAGATAAAGAATTTCTTAGCCAGCAAAGTACAACTTAGTCATACGCGAGACACACAGAAGTGACAGAAGTTGGCTTGCTGTCCATAGCTGCCAAGAAAAGGGACGAAGATGAGTGTGGACAGTCTGCCCTTAGAAGAAAAGGGGCTCAGTGGCCCTGAGGTCAAAGCATGCCGACTGTCTGCTCAATGGATCACTGGGGGAGGTTGGGTGACTTCAATAGGACCCAACCAAAGAGAGGAAGGCACTAAAACTGTACACACAAAGGTCCTAGAGTGAAGTAGAATCTTAGTGGAAAGGAGAAAGACCAAAGGGTAGTGCCATCAGATAGGCACCCTCATAGGACAGGTGACAGGAGGATGCTTTTAATTCATGACCTGTTCCCCTACCTGCTCCCATCCTGACAAGCACAAAACAGGCCTCTGGTTCCTCCTCCCCCTTTACCATCACAGGGACCACATGAGCTGTGATTGCAGGGACACCATGCCATCTCCATGAGTGCGAAGGGGCTGCTGGTCACGTCTGACATCAGGAGTGATCCCAAAGCACGAAGGAGAAGCCTGAGGAACATGTCACAGACACATGCCCAGCAGGAAGTTAGCAGTGTCTGATCCACCCAGTGGCACCAAGAAAGCGGGTCCTGTTCTTCAGGGAGCTTCTCAGCCATCTTCTCAGACCTGCACCCCCTTCTTTAGGCTAAAGCACCTTCACTCCCAGTTCTTCCTACACCTCAGTTCAAGCTTTTCTGTAATTTCATGCCAATGGATTGGTTTTAACTTCCATTATCACCACAGCAAACGCTATCATCAACTCATGTTTCTCTGAATTTCTACATGAACTCATTCCCTTTCATAATCTCTGAGTGTAACAAAATGTTTATTGAAAGCAAAAAAAAAAATTTTTTTTAGCTGAGTTTTTCTTTTTTAACTGGGTATTAAAACAGGGACATAACAATGAAGTAATTTCCAGAAGCTTATTTTTTCTTTTTTATTTTGTTTTTATATACTGTCTCACTAAATTGCTAACTAGTCCAGGTTGGATTCAAATTTGAAATCCTCCTACCCCGGGCTCCCAGGTTACTGGCCATAAACATGTATGTCCTCTAGCCTGACTAAAAGCAAAGTTCTTAAATATTAAACATGAAGATTCATCCAATGTTTGCACATGCTTCTCTTTGACAAGAAAAGAAAATCTCCTGGCCCTTGTGCTGAGAAGGATGGGGTCCCCTGGTCCTGGACACAGCAGTTACAGGACTGCCTTCTCCACCCATCATCGTCCTCAATGCATCAGCTTTACTAACTGAAATGTTAAGCTCATGTGTTTATAGATTTCATCTCTATTGACTGAAAAAACAAAATGAGAATGCTAATGACTAGCAGTTTGCACTAATCATGATACAATCATACTGTGAACGAATGAGCAGGCGTGTCCCCCAGTCTCCAACTCTTCAGTTAAGGAATCTAATGAAGTGGAAATGGAGCAGCAACCATTCCTTCAAATGCCTGGGGACCCCCAAATCCCAGGACCTCTGTCTCTCCTGTTTGTAAGTTTCAGCTCAGAATTCACAGAACCTGTATTTTGTACTAACAGTAAGCATTGTTGCTTCCGAAAGGGGTTTCAGAGGCTCTCTATCGTCGTTCACAGTAGTACCTCCAGCTGGCCAAAGCACTCTCAGAAACCTTAGGTAAATTTTCAGTGAAAGCCGTGGACTCCAGTGTGCTCAACAGAAGACTGAAAATCTCTTAGCAGGAAATCCTACGCCAGAGAAACAGCTTCTTTGAAGGCTGATTCCAGCATAATAATAATAATAATAATAATAATAATAATAACATGAAGTTTCACTTTTTCATTTTCCCAAGTAGGCTTTTTCATGACATGGCAATGACATACCAGAGCAACCTATTGAGAAACTGTCTCACTTCACACAGACTCACTTCATCAAAAGCAAGTGGCTTTTCCATCGTATCTTGAAATGATCCATGATCCTGGAGGTATGGACTTCCCTACCTGCCCACCCCCAGAGACAATAAATAGTGTGTTTATCTGAGGCATGTGTAAGGCAAGGAGATCTCAACGTCAAATGTGTGTGCTGAAGTCAGGAAAGTCATGATTCTTTGGGAGCCAGGAAAAAAAGGGTCACAACTGCGGCTGAAGATGAGGGCAGCTGAAGGATGCTGTGTCCAGAGTGAGGGTGCTGCTGGGTAGAAGGAGAGTCCTATGGGGCATCTTCCCAGGTTCTTCGTGTCCCAAACAAAGAACTGGAAAAGATACAGAGAAAAGCCCGCAGACAGACGTGCACATTTTACTGGAGAAAGGAAAGAAGTACACTCTGTAGGGTGAGCACTGGCTGACAGAAAGGCTCACAGCAGCCCCTAAGCATGAGGAAAACAGGTCTTCTGCGTCCAAGATTCCCAGATTTTTTTTCATGCAAATAAGGCATTGGCAAAGTTGTTCCAGCAAACACTCGAATGACCTCACACCTTGTATGCACTGAGCTATCCAAAACTTGCTTGGCTTCTTATTACAAGTAAATGAAGGATCAGAAATAGTGTCTTTTGATTGGCTGTGCACATATGCAAATGAAGGATTGAGAAGAGCATCTTCTGATTGGTCCTGTGTACAGCACGAGATTCAAATGAATGATTGAAAATAAGTTTCTGATTGTTCCAAAATAGCACTTTGCTGACAAATTCTGTGTACAGTGATGGTGGCCTCACTGTATTGAAAGTGTCCCTTCCCTCTGGGAGTGTCCCTCACCCAGTCACCCTGTTTTACTCCTCCCTGAGAGACCCAGTTACCAAAATCTTTTAGGGAATTTGAAGGACAGGGATCCATCTTTGGCAAGTACTTCCCGCTGGTCATGGGCAGAGACCCTGCCTATATAAGACCTAGAGTGTCATATTTTATTCTAAGGGTAAGAGGCTTTGTTCCATTTTTCAGACAATAATCATCTACCCACATCCAAGGCAGATGACAAATGTCCCTAAGTGGGAGTCACTAGTATTGTTGGAATACAAGCAGGCATTCAGGGAGTACAGGCAGAAGCCACGCAGAATAAGGACAAATTTGTGAAGTATGCCTGGGATGAAAGGTACAGAGGAGGATTAGCAGGACCTACACTGGAATGAAAGGTCTTACAAAGCTCCCAGTGCAGCCCTTGAGGGATATGAGAAAAGAAACCAGCAACTTGTCCTCATGAGGCTTTTACCATGCTGCTGGCTTTCGTGGTGTTGGTGGGGTGGGAGGGTCCAGGTTTTTGTGCATCATGGACAAGGAACTGCATGAGTCACACAAATACACAAGAACAAGCAAGTAAAGGACAGGTTGGCACTGGAAAGGAAATTGGCATGAGCCACAGGGTTTAAGCAGAGGTGTCTTTTATTTCTGGTCAAGATTCCAAGGTCCTTGCAGAAGGCTGTCCTGGATACATTTGACAGCTCATACTGGATCACATCCTCTGCATTGACTATACTTGGCCTTTTCCATGATACACTCTGTTATTATACCCACGAGATAAGATGCGACCTATACATGATACAAGGGAATGAAACTCCTGACCTACTATGTCCACGAGTTCTTGTTCTCTAAAACAGAATAATTAATTTTAGGAACAACAGAGGTGAAGAGTAGAATATATTTATTGAGAGAAGGAAGGCTTCTATCTGAGAGAGAGACAAAAGGGGGTCGGAGCGGGTTGTCAAGACCCTGTCTTTTTCGGGGACTTTTATAGAGTAAAACCAAGGTGGGGGAAAACTGGGAACTCACAAGGCAAATGGGCATAAGGGGGGGCATAACTATAGTTAGCCAATAAGATCAATAGTTCAGGTAAAATTGATTACATTAGGGACAAATGGGAAAGCAAGTCACTAGGAAGTGGGCATTCTTGGAGTTGTGACCTTTCCCCTAGGGGGAAGGGATAGTGACTCCAGGGTGATAGGGAACTAATTAGAATATCAGTCCCTAGGTTGTAGATGCATTTGTTTGACCCTTTGCCTTGAGGCCTGGCCCATATCAGGAGGCAGTTGCCAGATATCTGCACTGGATTCATTGAGGACCTAGCCCTGTCTCACTGCCAATAATATTATTAAGTAAGTCAGCTGCCTGCAACAATAGAGATGAATAGATACCCAGCTTGTAGACAAAGGTTACTTTTCCACACTTGGAAGTGTTTCTGTGCCTGTGCCCAAGTTGGGGGTTTCCCAAATAGCTGATTTGTGGTCTACTTCTAAGACTGTGGCTATTGCATGGGAGTTAGAGGTGGGTCCCGAGAAGCACTTAGTGACTGATAGGTAGGTAGTGGTGGTCCTTAGCCCATGTCCAAAAGGAAAGCTCTGTGCCATGCTAACTACCATTTTATTGAGATTTTCCTGAAATATCCTTAATGAAGCCCCATCTCCATGGCCTGGCCTACACTGGGTGGGGGGTGGGGGTTTGACACCACTAGAGAAAGTCACTGACCTTCAGGTCAGTGGACCACAGGTCCGGTGAGGCTCACTTCTGAGGAAGCTTAGGACTTGACCACCAGCCTGTGGAAGCCTAGGACCTCCACTTGTGACCTAGGACAACATTTGTGAATAACACTTCTCCTAGGTGGCCATCTCCCAGAGCGAGGCCTCCTTGAGGATGCCCAGATACACCCAGGCCATCCTGTGGCCCTAAAAAGCAGGAAGAAGTCCCTTGTATGATTGAGTCTGGTCCTAAGTTGATATTTTTGAGTGAGTGTCAAATGATTTTAAAAATGTAAATGAATATATTAATTGTGCTCAAGTACAATATAGTAATCCATACCTATTGTAACTGATTGTTAAAGCAAATAGTGTTAAACTAGAATTTTGAAGCTAATGTTTAAAACTCACAGATATTTCAAAGGATAAAAATATGGTTTGGGAAATATACTACCAATTATTTCAAGGGAAACACTTACTTTCTGAGTATTTTCTCACTTTCATATGATAAACACTTTCAGGGTTCTGATCTTTACTAGATGATTTAAGAGTTATTGCCTGAAAGCTTTTCACTCTCAGCTTCTTCTGAATAGTAATGCATTCTGTGTATGAATTCTAAGCCCTGGCCATGTTTCCTGTTGACAGTTTTAGAGTAAGCAAAGGAAATTGATTATTTTATTGTTCTACTCTATTCCTTCATAAAAAATATGGTTCCAGAACATTTTATGAAAAGCAGGTATAGCCACATCATAAAAACTACCGAAGCTCAATTGTCTTATTTGGCTATTTGATCACCCAAAAGAGAAAAGTGAATTTACAGTAATTAGAAGAATTTGTGAATATTCTCAATAATAAAATCAGTTGCCTAAATTTATAACTGCAAAGCTATTGCATCAGAAACAGTAATCTTACTGTTGAAGCCCTTAACCCTTACCCAACCACTGATCTCTTGCTCCACTAGTTATTAAATATAAACCAGTCTTGATTTAATCATTGTCGCAAGTCCCCTGTGACTCCTATACAGAGATTGCGGCCCAAGAATCTAGCCACTTCATTCTGTTAACTCATTAAGCCGCATTCACTGTAGAGTAATCAGAGGGTTCTGGTGGTAGTTTCTCCAGCTCAAGTGCCACTTTGGAAAGATTACTGCAGGGAAGAGAAGGGTCTCCCCAGTAACCGCCTGCATCACCTTAGGCACATGATGTTGCTGCTCGGAGCGTCAGTCCCTTAAAGGGAAACCAAGATGGATGAAACAATGACCATTAAGCTGCTCCTAACTCTGAAACTCTAGGGCTCTGTTTTTTGTATATACAAGCATAAAGAGGCCAAAAATATCATCAGAAAACATGCTTTTATGTAGCAAAGTCTCCAAACGTGCCAGCTTTCCTAATTTAGAAAAAAAAAAAATGCACTTCTATGAAGATCTACCTGTTTCACAAACTATTGTTTGCATTTGTTAAAATGAAAACATCTAGACAGATTATGCCAGGCAAACAAATACCTGGATTCAGATGACTAAACCGCTATGGTATATAACATTTTATATATAAATAGGAGGTGCCTATTAAACCTGAAGTGCATACAATATTCAGAATTTGAATTTATGTAACTTTCAAACAGATCTAGAATATCTTGCTCTTCAGTTGCTTAACAGAGAGCTCACAAACAATCCTGTGTCTGGCATGGGAATTTATAAATAGTTATAAAGCTCTATCTCTCTCCTTTTTAACAGGAAATAAAGAAGGGAAGAAGAACTGACAAGATTTCGGAAGAGGAAAACGCGTAAGCACACTTACAGTACAAGCCGGGTGACTGGGATCACTGCTGTCTGACACTGTCCTCACATAATTCACGGTCCCTACAAATGAGAAATCTTACATTTAAAGATCACCGAGATCTGCATTGTGACTTTGTTGCTACCAGTCATCTGAGTTGAGAGCCTTGAAGTTTCAACGGCTCTGTTTAGTAGGTGAGCAAAAACTCAGAAATCATTTCACAAAGAACTGTCACTGAACAGCAAAGGAACATCCTGGAATCTGCCATCATCAGTCCCATTTTGACTTCCAGCTATGGATCTTACTGTGCACTATAGGCAAGAAACTCACCTGGTGAGTCCTCACTTCCTAATCAATACCATGGATATAACTGTACTTCTACTTCATGAAGATTAAGGGAGACAGTCAGGGTGATGCTTCTGATATGATATCTTTATAATTATTAGTTTGGATAATTGATTTTATTATTAAGCTAGATTCAACCTATATATACTTTATATACTATATATACTTATATACTATGTATACTGTATACTTTTATCACACTTGGGACCCTAACGTATTATGTACTTTCATTTTATTGTTGACAGTGAGGAAGAGGATATTTTGTTTGAATGTTCTTTTATTTTTTGGTACGGAGTTTTATTACTATACACAATGCATGCAGTTTTTAGTCATGTGGAGAATCATAAACATGAGATGCAGTTAATAATATCAACAAGAACAAAACATGGAGCGATAGATTTACAGGAAGAGGGAGAAAAAGGTATGATTGAGAATTTTAAAAAAGAATCCAGCTGTATTAAGAACAAAATTTTTGAAAGTTAACTTTTATAAATGCAATGGATATAAAGGAAATTTTGCTTTAGTACATAGATGATTCTCATTATTCATGGTGGTTTATCTTCATAGCTGCCGGGAATACTGAATAAGTGAATACTGAACCATTGCTACATAGGAGACACAGGGTGAGGAGCTTATGAGTAGATGGTCAGAACATTTTAGTCACCTGATCCATATATAATGCTGCTTTTAGTTGTATTTCTTGTTAAAGATACCTCAGTTAGCACGCGTGACTGATTTATTAACAAGGAATTTGTGGTCAACTATGCTGCATCTCCGGCCCAAAAGAAGCCTCTCTCTCAACATCTTTTCTCCACAAGACACATTGTCTTGCACTCAGGAATACTGGATAACACTTCAGCACAAGCTGGGGATTCATTTTAAATGACATAGTTACAATGAAGTCACAAACACTGCCCAAAGCATTGCACTAAGTAGCCAAGAGGACGCCTGTTTCTGGGATGGACAGCTGAAATCTGCAGGCAGCGTGTAGCCCTTCTCACTGTCAGCGGGGACCAGGTGTACCACAGAAGCTTGGGGTTTTCACAGTTCTGTCCGGGTGGGAAGAACTACAAAGTGCAGTCCATGTGGCCTGGGGAGCTACAGACAAGCTTTAGTACATACCGGTTCCCAAATCCAAAATGTTGCTTGAGGACCAGTATATGTGTGTGTATGAATACATACATGTATTTATAGTCAATATCACATTAATTCCAGACTTTGGTGTGACAGGCACCATATCAGGCACTTTGCATTCATCTTCTGCTTCTTAAAAAATTTTATAATCATTCCATAATTTTGCCAATATGAAAAATTTAAAACAATTTGTGAAAGGTCACATGAGTACAACCAGAATTTAAAACTTGATCTTACTTCAGAGGCTATGTTTGCACTCTCCATTATTCTTTGCATCACCCATTTTATAAGACGACTTTGGTAAAATGGAACAAATGGATAGGCATGTCACTTTGCACCAAACCGAGATTATTCATTAGAAAATGAAGTTATAGACATTGAAATAGCTATAATTACTCTAATGCATGTTTCCAATTTTCACACATCCAACAAATATTTATCAAATGTCTGTGATATGTCAAAAAATACAGTGAAGAAATGCCATGGTCCTTGACAGACTACTGTACCAGCCACACCATCCATTGCCACCATTCAGAGAGACACACAACTGAGCTCAAAAGGGAAAGGTTGCTTTAACTTTAGTGTCATTATTGTCAAGCTAATGATGCCCAAAATTCCATAAAATACTGTGCTCAATAACCACTGTTTCAGTGAGTAGTAGATTTTTCATAAAAGCTTACAGGTAAAATAATAACCTCTAGGGGCAGCACGCTGACCAGGATATATCAGGCTCTCCTGTAACAGCACACAACCCTAAAGAGCCTCTGCAGAGGTTTGCTCTTTGTTCTTGTGAAACTCGTGTACTTGAATGGCCTTTTCCATCTTCTTACCTGGTGTTAAGGTCACATGTATCATACCCACTATCAAACAGTGGAACATCAGGGGCAGGAACTCCATGATTTTGGATACTTCGCCATGAACACAGTCAATTTTCTTATCAATCCTAGATGTAACATCTCATCACTCAGATAATGCATAATCTTAAATTTCCACTTTTATTAATCATAGAGCATTCAGAATGCCTATATTTTAGAGAGTTTTTTTTTCTATTTTTTCTAAAAACATTTTAAAGAGAACAATTAAATGATGTTTTCTTCAGGACTCTGAGTAAAATAACTCAAGTTCATTCTTAGTCTAATAATCATGCTTATATGAGTTTATTACATGGAAAAAGGGGGGGGACTCACTAGCCATCAGGCTTACATCACTAGAGACTGTGTCTTTGTCAGCTCTCATTGGGTAGATGGTACAAGCTCACGTGCTAAGCTGAAGACTCTTCCACCCAGCCCCTAACTCAGTTCATGTCCTCTCAGAGTCCAGGAACATGAACCACTTTGGGAATTGGGTCTTTGGGTATGTTATTAGCACCTGAACTAAGATGACCTCATGTTACATTAGAATGAATCCTAAGTCCAGGGACTGGTGTCCTTACAAAAGCAGAGGACACACAGACTACAGAGAGGAAAACCACGTGAAAGTGAAGCAGGCTTTGCAGAGGTGCAGCTGACGTGCTCAGGAGCACTAGAGACCCTGGAAAGTAGGAAGAGCCCAGGAAGGGTCCTTCCCAGGGCTGCACAAGGAGCACAGCCCAGCCTTCCAATCCAGACTTCCAACCTTCAAGCCTAGCATAAGTCTGTGTTGTTTTAAGCACCCAGTTTCCAGTGGATTTGTGACTCTGGGGGTAATCTCTCGCAGCCACCTTGGCTATGATTTTATCATTTTAGTCTTCTTTGCATTTGAAACCTAGTAGATGTTTGCTATCACTGAGGTCTGCAGCATCTCTGGAAGGCTTCCTGCCTACCCAGCCAAGGGCCGCGTCTGGGATGCCCTCGGTTCTAGTTCTCAAGGCCCCTCTTGGGCACATCTTCAGTTCTCAGTTCCATCCTCGGGTGCTCCACAGCCCATAAAGGTGCCTGCCAGGGGCCACTTCCATTTTATGCAGACTGCATGGGCCACCATTCTCTCCTCACCACACCTCTGTCAAGATCCTCTTTACCCAGATCAGCTGTCTCCTAACCCGCCACGCAAGGACCAAAACATGAATGTTTTATGCTTTATGAGCTTCACTGTACCCATCACAGCCACCCAGCTCTGACACCACGGTGCAGAAGGCCATCAAGAATGATGCGCTCAAGAACGAACAAGGTGGAGTCAGTAAAACTTTAAATACAATGCAATGCTGACTTTCACTCTTTTTCCCTATGTCACCAAGTGGGCTTCTTCTGATTTTTTATTCCTCTAAGAACGTGAAAACCATTTCTGTGTTGCAGCCACACAATCAGACAACAGACGAAGAAAAATCCTCAGGTTAACATTTGTTAACCTGGCCAAAGCTGGAGACATTTTCCACTGTCATCACTACGGGGTGCTACCAGCACTGAGTAAGCATGGGCCAGGGACGCCGCTGAGCGTCTGCGGGCACAGGGCAGCCTCCCCTCCTCTGCAGCAAAGTAAGCTGAAGATGACATTGCTTTTAAACTGGGAAACCCTGATCTAAATTTAGAAGCACCCCCTTCTATACTGATGAAGGCCTCAAATTACTCCCTATGAATTCTTAGCAGAACTCCCTGATGACAGTCACTGTGCCCCTCCACTGCATCCCATTTTTTCCTAGATCTCCCTTTGCTATAGGATGGTGTCTACAACACCTCGGAGCCCCAGTCCCCTCCTGTCACCACCTGAGGAAGCCCTTATTACATGGGGAGCTTCAGAGGGGCAAAGGAGATCTTATAGAACTGAATATTCCTAACTTGCAGGATGCTTGTGGATAGGAACTGAATTACAAAAACACTGTCACTGACAGAGTGAGAGCCCGGAATGCTATGCCTGATTCAAAGTCCTTGCTGTGTTCCCTAAGATTCCCAGCAGCTGTCAAGGGCAGAACAGAGGAGCCGAGACCTGCACAGGCTCTGGGCAGATGGGAGGTATGTAGGTGCACAGCAGGTTGAGGGAAAGCTTTTCTTGACACAGAGCATCTGCACAGCATAGTAGGGATCGGGAACTGTGCAGGCCACTTGAGAATGACTGAGTGTTGAGAAGAGTTTAGTGATGGAGAAGAGTAAAACTACGCAGGTTCCTGCCAGCGAGAAAGACTCGTACATACCCATGTCACCTAAGAGGTTCAGCGATGGGGACGTAGCTCAGTGGCACAGAGCCTGCCTGGCAAGGATGAACTCTTGAGTTCCTGATACCCCATCCCCAAAAGCAGCAACTGGAGTGTTGCACATTGCCGTGATGAGCTAAGTTTGAGGACTAAGGTACTAACACAAATGTGTCCATCTCACTGGCAAGTCCCTGAGAGTGGACCTGACACCTTCACCCCACTGGAAGGTCCCCAAAGTAAAGCATATAAAATGCACTTAAGGCATCCTGTCTAGCCCAGTATGCCCCTGAAGTAGTGCATCAGTTTTGTACCTCTGAGGTAAATGACAACAAAGTTAGTGACTTACAGTAACAAAGTGTGTGACTTTACCATTCTGCCAGCCAGAAGGTGACCTGAACCTCACCAACTGACCCTAGAAGACAACCCTCAGCCACTGGACTTCTAGAGGCTGCCATGTTCCTTAGCTCACAATCCCTCTCCAACTCTAAAGCCACCAGGAGCGGGCCAAGTCCTTACACTGCGTCACTCTGATGCTGCCCCCTCCCCCTCCCTCCCTCACTTTAAAAGACCTCTGTAGTTAGACTGGATAATCCAGGAAATCTCTGCATTGCAAAGTTGGCAAACCAGCAGTCTTTCTTCCATCGCAGCCTTGCTTCCCCTGGTGGGTAACATACATCCACATGTCCAGGACATTGAGACACGGACATCTTGCTGGGTGGTTATTTTGCCTTCGGAGTCTTTGCTCTTGGCTATAACAGCAGCCAACATGCAGCTATCTAACATGTATTCCATGGGCCACCCAAGTGGCCACTGGGGAATGAAGAGCTACAAAAGTACCAGCTAGTGCAATGGACATGTCCCTCACATATAGAAGTAAGGAGGAAGTCGTCACACAACACATGGCCTCACAGACATCTCAGGCTCCTGCTAGGCCCCTGTTGGAAGTACCCACTGCACAACAGACACAGCTCCCTGCTACAGGCTTCTTGCTAATCTAAAGCGAACGGTGAATGTCACGCCAGTCTGACTTTCAGGTTCAGCATTGGACTTCTATTTTGATAACATGGCTTCTTCAACACCTTGGGACCCTCACTTTGGCACCCCCAATTCTTAATTTTATCTTGACTTTGCACCAAGAAAACTGTTTCCTGTTGCCTTTCCTTGCCAGTCCGGGGGCCCATGCCCTCCCGGCTGGCTGTATTGGTCTCCTCTTGCAAGGTTTCCTTGCTGTCCAGAGCCTGCTGCCTTCCTGGTTCTGGGACTCCCGCCTCCTCTGAGATCTCTTCTCCATGTCCACAGCTACTGCATCTCCTCCGGGGCATGTGGGCCGTGTCTCAGTCCACAAGACACATCCTAGAAAGGTCTATTTCCTGAGAAATATAACACAGTGTCCTTTTGTTTCCTAGACAAGGTAGCAGAAGGGCACCCCAAAACACAGTAACAGAAACTCAGAGCTCTGACAAGGAAGTGAGCTAGGCTGCACCCTCACACTGACAGTATGAAAGCCAGTGAGATACACTGCATGGTGTTAAAAGGGAATGACAGAGAAGGGCATGGAAGCCGGGGAACAAGGGAGCTGCCACAGTGTGTGAGCAGGGGCCGCGGGGCCTGACAGCTGTCTCCAGGCTCCAGGACAGATAGTATTCTCTGCTGCCGGACTGTGTCAGGGAGTGCAGTCTGCAGACGGTGGTTGGCTAAGGATCTCAGCAGTGGAGGGACCTCAAATGACATTGAGAGAGGCACTGACTAAGGCTGGAAGCCCCGCTGGAAACATTCACCTGGCCTCCACCCACCTCACCAACAGCTCCCACAGATCCACACTGCACCGGAAGCTCCTCTGAGTGCCAGGGGAGCCCTCAGCTTGAACTCATGCCTGGCTCCCTGATTTTTACCCACTTGCTGGTTAGGCTGGTTGTATTCAAGCATACTTTATGTATACACGTGTATGCACACACACACATAGACACACACACACACACACACACACACACACACTTTCGCTCCACAACTTTTTCCTATGACTACTTTCCAAAGGTTTGCCTCCAAGTGATCGCTTTTCCATGCTGAACAACCTGCTTCCTTTTGCTCTAATGAGATAGTTTTCCAGCAGTTCCAATGCCGCAGCTTGAATCTTAGGTGTCACCTAAAACCCCGTGTGCTACAGGCTGGGCCTCCAGCTTGTAATGCTGCAGGGAAGAGGCGGAGCCTCAGAGAGGTGGGACCTACTGAGGGGCGTTTGCTCCTTTCTCTTCCTCTCTCTCACTTCCTGGCCATCATAGGGGCAGTTTTATCCATGATGCATACCCATGCTGATGCCCTGCCCTTCTGCAGGACTAACATAGTGTGCACACTCAGTCACATCAGAAGCTTCGAAACTATGGGACCAACTGATCTTTTCTCCATACATCAGCTGTCTCAGATATCTGTGGCAGTGATACAAAGTTGACCAATATATCTTGCTTTGAGTGTCCTCTGGGTCCTCCTCACAGAGTGGCTTCTCTGGTTTCTGCTCCCAGAAGTGACCACAGCCTCCACATCTCCCAGCAGGGCAGGATCTCCACACTGAGATCTGTGGGCCCTGTGAGCACATGGTGAGTGAGGGTCCCTCCTACACTTCACAGGAGGATCAGAGAAATATGAGCCAGGACAGATTTTTTGACATATGTTGACCAGAGACAACCGGAACTGGTTTGTGTTTGCAGTGGGTCTGCTAGGAATTTCCCAAGTTCTAATCAGCAGGCACCTATCTGGAGAAGGCAACTGGAACCCGAGCCAAGGCTTTAGGGTCCTCCGTGGTGCTTCATCAAAATGCAGATGGAGGCTGGAGGCCAGGTCGTGATGGAGAGGCCCCAGTCACTGACCCCAGGGGTGGAGTTTCAAGCGGGGAGTTTCAATAACGGCCCCACAGAAATCGCAAGAGCCTCTTCTCTCAGATGCTGGCTCAAGCAACATCCCTGACCCGGAGTTGCTTCTCTCCGGCATCCTCATTCAGCTCCTTGAGTCTCACGTATTCTTTTTCGTTTGTTTTTTGTTTTGTTTGCATGGAGATGCACCTACTTTCCAGATGACTTGACTGATTAGGCCAAGTGCTTCCTGCACATACCAGGGCAGCCTCTGCCTGGGGGCAGAAGGCCCCTGGGAGATGCTGCAGGACCCCCTGCACACAGCAAAAAAAGACAGTGCTGCCAACCTTGCCAAGGTGCTGGAGGAAGCCCATGGCTTGGGTGTTCTTTTCTAGTCCCTCTTGGCCTTGGTCTATTGTTATAATAGGCAAATCGAGACTAGGCCTCAACCTGTACCCTAAATCAAGAACCTGCCTCCTAATTTGCTCCCTATCTTAGTTACCAGCACAGTGCCCTGCTCCTAAAGGATGGCATCCTGCTATAGCTGTAATAACCTCCCTTTTTCTGGAAAACCAGGACTGCGCCCTGAACTCTGCTCCCCAGCCAGACTTTCCTGCTTGAGCAGCTGCACAGTCTCTGCACTCACGCACTGCACTGATAGGCGCTGTCTTCCCGTCACCTTTAAACCCTGGCTCCTATCACCTCCTCTCTCTGGTCACCCTTGTGCCCAGTGGCTCCCCTCCTCCTTCCAGCAGGTGCGTGGCTGACTGTGCTCCTCACCAGGCACTGTGCGGACCTCAGCCCAAGCCTGGGGACCTGTGTAGCTTCCAAGATGCTGCAGTTCTGTCTGGAGACCATTTTTCCAAGACCCTTTCTGCCCAAAGCCACTTCAGGGGGAAACGGATGAAGAAGCCCAGGGGAGAAATGGGAGCCAGGTGGGACGGAGGGGTTCTAGTCCACTGCAGCTAGCATGTGATTCCCCCACTCAGCTGCTGGTTTCCCTCGCTCACCGTCCCACCTGCTCCTGTCCCCCCAGCACCCTGCTGTCCGCAACAGTGAGGACCAACTGAGACGCACCATGGAGTGCAGGCTGCCAGTCATGTGGTTCTGCTTTCTGCTTGGAACATGTTGATGATCGCAATAAATTACCCCTGAGTTTTAGGTGCCAGCTCTGAGGACATTTGAATTGGTGAAACAATCTGGTGTCTGGCTGTCTTGAGGATGCATTTAAATTCACAAAGAACACTCTGGCATGTGGTAATTTTTTAAGAAACAACTCTCCCATTTGGTAATCAGTGTAATAAACAAAGACAGAGCCTCTGCTGTTCGACCACCACCTTCAGAATTAAATGTAGCAGCAGCAGCACTCTGCTTAGGCAAACCAGTGGCTGACTCATTCGTGGAATGCAGGTAAAAGTTTTCCAGTGACAGTTTTTTTTTTTTCCCCTGAGGTATCTATTTTAAGAGATTTGATGAAGAGTAGGTTATAAGGTGACTATTTAACCTTTCAGAGAGCAAGAATTGGGAGTTTCAGCCCAGTGACTGCTCATCAAATGCCAAACCACATGATGTGCTCCGAAATAAGCTGAGCTGGGCTCCAGAATTCATGTGTTTTACAACCCCATTGTGCGCTTGAATGTCACAGCCACCTTTATAAAAACAATGCTCTTTAGTTAGACTAAGTAGAAAAATATAGTGAAAATGTTCCTTCATATTCTCTAGGTAAAAGAAGACATGTTCTGAAGAAAAACACTGATGAAGACAAAAGCCAAGCATTCTTTTACGCTCTCTCCAATTTCCAAAATACCATTTAAAAAATAATTACACCCACGACTTATTCATGATTCATTAGACAGCAAGATAAAATGCAGGGCCAAATTTTAACTGCATTGCAAAAGTAGGCTTCATGAAAATCACCCTAGCCAGCCTCTTCAGGTTAGAACCCCATCTTGTAAGACCTTCACCACAACATAGAGCTTGTCCAAATAGTCTATATTTATAAAATTATAGCAGAATTTTAGTTGCATGATTGGATAGCCCTCTGCAAAACTTTCTAGTTAAGCACTTCCAAGCTCCAGTAAGCTGGTTCCCCAATTTTTACTAGGGAAGATGAAGGGGCTTGGATCACGGGATCTGCTGCAAGATGACAGAAATCCCATAAAAAGTTTGGTTGTCCACAAACCCAAGTGATTTTCCTCTCTCTTCCCTTCTCTCCAAGGTACAAACAAGACGATATCTTCATTGCACAGTGTTGATAGAGGATTTACCAATTATACATCATACACCATCCATTATCCAGCTGATTACAGCCTGAGTCTAGAGAAGACCTTAATAAATGCGGTGTCTTACATAACTTACAATGGATGGGAAAGACAGCACATTGCAGCATATAAACAGCTTTTCAGGAGGAGACAGCTGCTGCATTGTTAACCAGAAGAAGAACAGAAATGGGATTCAGAGATGTATGCCAGCAAGGTGTGCTGGGGCCACACATCCATCCTCTGGAGTTCGTGTGACACCTGCTGTGTACACCCTGTTGCTGGCAGCTGCTTCTCCAGAACCCATGCAGGGTCACCTGATAGATGCAGTGTTTGGTGTTCAGTGTCTCCCCAGGGTCACCGTCACACACATACCTGTGGTCTTTAACGGTGTTTTCTCTCCTAGCAACAATTTTAACCTTTTGGCGTGGATTTTGCCTTGATAGTGTGAGTCAGCCACCACCGCAGAGGTAAAGGACATGTTACAGAGCGTGCAGCACTTGTTCTTATCCACCAGGTCAGCATCGCTTCCCTGTGGAGGAGAAGGAGAGGGAACAGTGTCAGCGGGCAGCCTACTCCCTCCACGTCCCCCTGCCAGTCCACTCTGCCCTGGAAAAGCCTGGCACTCGGGCTGCAGTGTCTTCTCCTCTATAATCACCACCAAGCTGGCTCACAGCCTGATCCCACACACATTGTTGTAGTGGCTGCGGACATCAGATACCAGGATTACAGGGAAATTTTGCAGAAATGAGTTACCTAAAGAAAAATGGAGCCCACAATTAGGCAAGAGCACACTGTGTCTGGCACCATGAGGAAAAGCAGCCTGTAATTGCACCCATTAAACTCATTAAAGTAAGTAAAATATCAGAGTTCACATGGCCTGAATTATTTAGCAGAAATTATCATTTGGCATTCAGCTTTGCCTTTACCCAATTTTAGCCTCACCAGGATACATGGCTAAGATATTAAAGACTTTTTTTTTTTAGATTTCTTTAAAGACTTGAACATATTTCATAATTAGCTGGAGTTATATATTGTAAAGCAATGGTGACTGTGCTGACTGAGTTTTCTAGGACAGTTTGTGCAATTTTTCCTTTTCTTTGGGGAAGGTGATTCTTTAAATGCTACACATAATGTTAAGATCCAGTTTGATTTTATTCCTTTGTAAGACTTGATGAAAATGAACCATGATTCAGGAAAAAATAAATCCTCTCTCAGACTATGTGGTCTGGCTATTGTACCACACGGGTCATCAATTACCTACACTCATGCAAGGGAAGATTAATCCCTGGCCTCCTGTCCTGCCTAGTTGGAAATTGAGGGTAAAGCGGACTCTCAGATAAGGAGTTAATCTATTCCTTAATGGAACCTCAATAGCAAAGCATCTCATTGTTAAAGAGCAGCCTTGGAGAAGTATATGGCCCCACAATAGCCCCTCTCTGATTCCCAGAAGGCTTAAAGAATGTAATTCAAAACTGGATGGGAGGAGGAAGAGGGTGGGCACAGGCTGGAGGAAGAGAATTATGCATACTTTTTGCATAATAATAAGATGGCCAGACTGCTAGAGAAGGTGTTGCCTTGCAAATTTTGTGGTAGCTAGAAAAGGAACTTCTTCCTGAAGGCAAGACTGCAATGACCCTGATAATGAGCCTTTGGTCCTTGGGTAGAGAGCTGCACGTGTGTGTGTGTGTGTGTGTGTGTGTGTGTGTGTGTGTGTGTGTGTATGTATGTGTGGTGAGGGGTGGAGTGGGGATGTCAGAGGTGGGGAAGCACAGACACCTTCTGGCAACACTGAGTGTGAGGTGGTGCAACTGCTCAGTGAGAGGTGGTGGACCACAGAGGGACTGTGCAAGCCTGTGGGATTTTGGATTCTCTTGCTGAGGGTATAGAGCCAAGATGCTTGGAGTTTTGCCTTCTGTTAAAAACAAAAGGTGCGCACAGCGTTACACTTCTGTGTTTACACAGAGGACACTGGAGTGGTGAGGGAGGGTAGGTCTCCTAGTCTCCCCGCATTCACCTCTGCAACCAAGCCCAGGAAATGCTGCAGAATCCTTTGGAGGGGCAGGAGGATGAGAAAAGGACCAATGACAGAGCTGTTGAAAGGTTCCAGTCTCCTAGATGAGGAGTATACAGCTCAGAAGGAACTAAATGCCAAATCTGGTAATCTCCCACTATATATTACAGAGCATTTATTAATCCTACATTTTTTTTTAATAAGAAAGATTGTTGAGGCCAATTTGGTTGCTTGAACTGCCCTATTTTTCATCTACATGTGACACAGGTCAAAGTATGTGATTTTTAAATTATGCACAGTGAGGTCATAAACCAGAATTTAGCGCACAATTCAGCTCTTTAGAATCTGGGCATCTCTTTCCAATAAAAGCCTTACCCAAGCTTAGTCCTCCTGCCTAATGAAAGGAGGAAACCAAGGCACAGGCCTGGCAGCACTCTGGAGAGTATCTTCTCCAGGGCAAACAGCTGATCTCAGACTGCACAAGGATCAAAGGGTTTATTCAATCTACACACTCCAACACCTTAAGGTCCTTCTCTATTAAGTCAGATGTTGTGTCAGGAAATGCTACTGTACTCCTTCTCAAGAAAGCTGGCACCCAAACTCATCCACTGGAAAAAGATAGTCTCATTAATGAATAACACTAGAAAATCTAGCTCTGCACATGCCAAAGACTAAAACTAGACCCATGTCTATCACTATGCATTAAACTAAAGTCAAAATGCGGGAAAAATCTAAGTATTAAAATAGAAACACTAAATTTACTGGCAGACATAATAGGGAGATAATCTAGAAGACAGAGGTGTAGGCAAACACTTCATGAACGAAGCTCAGACCGTAAGGAAAATATTACAAAAGAATCAACAAATGGAATCTCACCTTATTAAAAGTTTTTTTTCACAGCGAAAGAACTGACCAACAAAATGAAAAGACAATCCACAGATTTGAAAAAAAATTATAGCCAGTTATTCCATAGACAAAGGACCTACATCTAGAATTGAAAAAACTCAGACCCTCCAAATTCAAATACCAAATCCATAAATGGGTGTCTGAGATGAATACATACCTTTAAAATGAAGAAATAAAAATGGAAAACAAATATGTGAAAAAATGTTCAGCATTATTGGTCATTTGAGAGATACAAATTAAAACAACACTGAAATTCCATCTCAACCCCAAAAGAAAGGCCAACAGCAAGAACTCAACCAATAACAAATGCTTCAGGGGCTGTAGGGAAAAAGAAACCTTCTCCACTCTTAGTAGGACTGCAGACTGATGCAAGCACTGTGGAAATCAGTACGGAGATTCCGTTAAAAAATAGGACTGCAGGTACCAATTGATCCAGTTATTCCCCTTCTGAGTATCTGCTCAGAAGAATTAAAAATATCATTCCACAGCAATGTATGTTCACCCATGTTTATAGCAGCACAATTTGTAATAGCTAGATCTTGGAAACAACCCAGATGCCTATCAACCAAGGAATAAATAAAAATATTATATATATATATTACTCAACCATAAACCATATAAATATGATATATATATTACTGAACCATAAACATAAACATAAAGAAGGGGCTTAGTTCAGCGGCATAAGTGCCTGCTTGGCAAATGCAAGGTCATAAGTTTGACCACAGCACCAAAAAAAAAAAAAAAAAAAAAAAAAAAAAAGCAGAATAAGCTGGAGGCTTTTTGGCAGGCATGCGTTTATGCCGCTGAGCTAAATCCTTGGCCCCTCACGGGAGACTTCTGTAGGTAAATAGATGCAACTCAAGACCATACTCATAAGTAAAATAAGTCAAACCCATATGTGTAAAGACTGTGTTGTCTCTAATGTGAGAAACTGAACAAGTAAATAGGATCCAAAATGTACAATAGATACTGTGAATTGGAAAGAAACGGTTCTCAAGAAAAGACAAACTGTGATGGGGGAAGGGGAAAGAAAAGGGGAAAAGAAAAAATACGTGCGTATACACGAGCTACTCAAGATGTTACACACTAGTTTCTCTTAGTTCCTTGAAAAGAAAGTTTCGTGCTCATCCTGTTTGGACAAGGCATCAAGCCTATATCTTGCACTCTGAATAACTCTTAGGAAGATAAGCAGGTACAATGTATCAACTATTGTAACTGTTCTGCTAAACTGTTGTGAAACTCAGTTTCATTGTTATGATTATCTGTTTTGCTTTAAAATTAAAAAGAAAAAGAAAGAAGAAGGCTGGCACCAGGAGAACTGGAAAGGACAGACATGAAATGAGGATGCGTGACGATCCAGGAGAGGCAGTTACAGGAGCCTCCAAGTGCACGGTGAAACTCGTGTGCCCTCACGCCTGGAATGTACACATTCCACTTCTTGTCTAATCAGTCTGGTCTCAATATGTAGTCATGAGTCAGTTAATTATCATCCCTTGGAGATGGACTTTCTTTTGATGTCTACTGTCTTACAGAACAAGTGAACCCAGGATCTGAGTCCTCTAAGAGGCCTACACATCCCTCTTATCTAGAACACCAGTATTATTACATCTGCTGATTTGCATATTTCCTCCTTCATGAGGCTGTAAATCTTTTCCGAGGTCAAGAAAACCAGCTCACTGAAAGGGAGACCGAGCATTCCACCCAGTGCTCTGCACGGGCTCCCTCCCTTTACCTAAGGACTGGAAGGGAAAGTTGGCTAGATAGGGCAATGACCTAACCAAGAGAAAAGACAAAAGAGCAAACAGGGAGAGGAGGGGACACTAAGACTGACCAGAAGATAGGAAAAACAAGAGAGATGGCCCCAAAGTGGACTAACTGGAAGGCCAGAGTCAGACAATGCAAGTCCAATATTTGTGTCTGTTTGGTGATTTTAATGCAGGTCCCTTGATGTCGGCTTTCCTGGGCAACCTCATTCGCTTCTCACAGAGAAGAACCAGAGCCTAACAGAGCTGATTACTGTGCAATAAAACACTGAGAAACAGCCGCACCTCACTGCAGAGAAACAAGAAGGAGCAGAGCCCTGACCACAGATGTCTTGTGATGCCCGGAGAAGTGAAGCTGTCTTTATTCCAGGAGGGCACCCTTCTGGAAGAGCTTACTAAGGGCCGAAGAAATCTCGTGAAGGAGCAATAAAACCTGCAGGCTCTGACTATGCTAATGACTCTCCTGGAGACACAGCTACCAGAGAATCACAATGCCAACTGAGCTCCTGCAAGTAGAATCTAATTGTGTAGTCTCAGCTCTGTGAATCCTCCACCTCCCTGAGACGGGAGTCGGATGGTCTTTATTAGGAGTCTCCCAACTGCATCCAGAGCCAGGCTGCTATCCGGCTCAGGGCAGAAGGCCATACATTCTGATAAACTGACCTCAATGAATACATTTAAATCTCTGGCTTAAAGACTCATCGGCAGCCTCAAGCTATCATGTAAATGAGGAGGGAGACTCTAAGATCGTCTTCAAATAAGGATTTCAAACCAGAGGCAGAAATTTTAAATGTAAACTTCACATTACCAGAAGAAAGGAAAATAGACCGCGGGGTATCCTAAGGCTGCTTAGTCAAAAGTAGCTTGCAAAGTTCTTGAACTTTTCATCAGAATTCAGGAGGAGCAGAAAGCTTTGGCTGAGGCGGGCTGGTTAGCAATACAGACCTGAAGAGTCCTTCTTTCTTATAAGATGCTTCTTTCTTCATTTGTATGGCTGTCATGCTTCACTTTAACTTCGGTGAATGCAAAGAGCCCGAGTCAGAGTGTCACGTCCAGAATAGCGGAGGGAGGAGTTTTGTGAATCTCATCCTGAGCAAAGCCACCATAACTGCTAAAAAATACTTTAACACAATCAATAACCCTTTAAAGCTTCTGGAAATTATCTTCACACCAAGCAAAATGTTAAGAAATATTTATACAAGAAAATCTATTAAATATCAAGAGGAAAGGGTAAGACCCTTCAGCTACAAGCCTCTCCCTACTTACCAACCTCCAATAAAGGAAGCTCTGTTTTGACGGTGCATGGTCAAAAAAGGCTCGCACTCCCATCAACAGCCAGAGGATACAAGGAAGGGAAAACCATGGCAGCTGGCCCCTGGAGCTCTGAGTGGCAAAGCTAGATTCTCAGAAATTTGGCTGAGAGATGGGTGCCTTTCTCCTCAGCACAGCCTCACCTATAGGAAAAACGTGCTCAGCCGGGCACAGTGGGCATGGATAAGGGGCTCCGAGTGCCCTGACCCCAGCTTGTCTGCAGAACTGATAAGCCAAGAAGACCAGGACCACCGTATGTAGTCAAGAAGCAAAGGTAGCACTCAGAAAGAAGCTGCCCGCTCTCCTGGACCTGAGCTCTGCAGCAGTGGCGCTGAGTTCTTCCCCTAAGAACAGAGAGGCCGGAAGGGATCCAGAAAAGCCTGCTTCTCAGCTAAGGAGCTGGGTTCATTTGGAAGACAGTTAGGAGAGGTTTAGGTCTAAAGGCAATGTGGATTCTAGTGGCAACTAGGAAAGAAAAAAAAAAAAAAAAACCATTGGCTCAGTACAGCAGCAAGGTAAACCACAAAACAGTTGGTTTATCAGAGATAACTGGGGGGTGGGGTGGGCCTAAGGACTTTCCTACAGTCCGAACACACCTTAAACACTTGCTAGGAAAAGATCCCGGTTGGTTTGAGGATGTGTATTCCAGGGTACTGACAAAACCACAGAAGGAGCATCTGTAGGCAAAGCCCCACCACCGAGTGCAGTTCCAGAAGAGGATGCAATACTGCAGAGAAGCAGAGAGACATAGGCAGCCTGCAAAACCCCCTGTCACCCACAAGGACAATGCATCGTGCAACCTGCGCGTGTGAGCTGCAACGCGAGGGTCTGCACAATGAGAAACAGATGTCAGGAGAGCAGACTGCCAAGACCCGAGACAAACACACAGTGAGCAAACCCAGGAGGATGGGCAATCAGCATCCAGCACAGCTACCATATCCTGGCCAAAATATCCAGTGTTTCACAACCACCACATTTACAACAGGCACAAATTACAAAACCAAACAAAATCTTATGAGTACATCCATAACGAGAAAATAAGGTATGGGGGAGGGGTTCACATTTTGGATGTAAGCAATGAAGGCTACAAAGCAAAAACCTTGCACAAAATGAAAAATACTACGCTTGAGAGATTGCGGAGTGTGTAATTACAATGCATTTTCAGATAGACTTTCTTCTCGTTCCCTTTTCATTTTGCTTTCTCTTTCTCTCCCACTTTCCCTTTCCCTCTCATTCCTCTCTTCTCTCTTTCTCCCTCTTCCTCTTCTTCTTTCTCTGTCTGCCTGTCTCTGTCTCTCCCTCTCTCTCACTCACACACACACGAACAATGGTAGTTGTATAACTGTAAAAGGTAGCATAAATAGTATTGATATTTTCTTCTCTTAACTATTTTTTAAAATGTAGATATAAAATCATGCACACACAAATGCATGTATAAAGCTGTATAACCGGTTCAAAGACATGTAGAAATTTATATATTTGACAATAAAAACACAAAGGAAGTCAGTGGGAGCAAAGTTGTACTGGAATAATGAACTGATGCAAGATTTTAACTAAAATCCATATGAACAAGAGCAACAGAAAATCATACACATTAAAGCACACAATTGCTAAATAGTTCTTATCAGTTTCATTAAAATATACAGAATTATATAAAGTAATAGTTATAATAATAACTTTTTTTTAAATCTCAGGACCATGCACTTGCACTCGACAGGCAAGCACTGTGCCCCTGAGCTATGTCCCGGCTCTATATCATTAAACTCATAACATACACAACTGTGACTGCTATAACATACAGAAAGCAGGAAGAGGGATGAGAGATATACAGGAGCTGTGGATCCATAATGAAACCTGACTGATAAACTCAGATGTGTATCACAAGCGCCAAACCAACTTATAAAGAAAGATTTCAAAAACTACAGCAAAGGAATTAAAATCACAGTCTAAAACATTTTCTAATCCAAAAGAAAAAATAAGGAAATGAAAAATACACGCTTCCTGTAGAAAACAGAAAGTAAAATGGCAGACACAAATCCAAGTATAGAAATAACAACAAACATGAACAAACTATACACTGTAATGAAAATGCAGGGATGGTTACACAAGGTTAACGAAACAGATCCGTGTGTTGCGGAGAGAAGACACACTTTAAAATTAAAATGCAAATGGGTGAAAGTAAGTAAAGATGGAAAGATGCCAGACGAAAAGCCTGCATGAGAAAAGCAAAGTGGCTACACTAATATCAAAATAGAATGTACTTTGAAATAAAAACTATTACCTGTGTCACAGACAGAGATTTATAGCATTTTCAGTGCCGAATGACTGAGAAGCTATAATAATTACATATGAACATGTATGTAACTATGTAATGTGAGAATACATTATGTGAAACGTCAGAATGGAAGGGAGGGTAGACAGCGCTGTGGGTGTCTGTGCTAATAGCCCCTCTTCTGTGTGGCTTCATCTGCCACCACTGTGGTTCCCCCACAAGGCAAGTGTGATCTTTAAACACCATGTGAATGTTTCAGAGATAAATTATAAAGCCTGAACTATATGCTATTCTGAGTAGTATGATGAAACCACACTACACCAACAGTCCTTATGTCAGGGACAGTCACCTGTCTATGTCACCCACCCATCTCTGTCGCTTGATGAGCTTTCCAGGTGGGAGTAATCCTCATCTGCCTTAACGACTCCCACAGAAATATGTATTACATATGGGCTCTGTGAATAGAAACACACATAGCATATAGCTTTGTATTGAATGGTTGACAAATCTTGTGATCAGAAAGTAAAAAGAACTTGATGTGCTATTTTACCTAGGAAAAGTGGGTTCAATATCTGCTAACTTCAAGTTGGTGGTGACTGTAGAGAACAAAATTTGTAAAAAATGGGAGTCAAATGTATATTTCACTGGAGAGTGCTAAAGGCATACATCACATAAAATTTTCTGCATGAGTCTTCATTAAGACAGTGCAATGCAGAAGAGGTCAAATATGGAAACCACCCTAACTTTGTCTACCCAGTGAGTAAGTAAATGCATCATCCACACATGATGGCAAGTTATTAGCCATGAAAAGAACAAAGTCCTGCTACATATTGCCACATAGGTGAACACTGAAAACATGCCAAATGAAAAAAGAAACAACAAAAGATCATGTATCAAATGGATCCATTGAAATAAAAGTTCTGCAATGGAAACTCTGTAAAGACAGAAGAATAATCATCAATTGCCTGGAGGGTTGAGAAACAAAAAGAGAACAGGAAAATGAAGCGGGTCTGCTAGCAGGGACAGCTGCACAGTTCTACAAACAGGCTTAAAACCGATGAACTGTACAGTCTAAGTGGATAAGCTATATGACATAGGAATTGTATCTCAATAAACCTGTGGTAAAGAAAAGTAAGAGATTCATTTAAAAGACTTCAAAAGCCCAAAGAAACATTGACTCTTGAACATAATTTTTCTTTTCTTTTCTGGACACCTGCTTAGAGACCAGTTTCTCAGCTATAAAGTATATTGACGTTTTATACAATCAGTGTGTCCAGGTGGGCTCCCCTGCAATACCTGGCCTTTCTCTGAGCCCTGGTTGGTATTCTTGGATTGTGATCTCTGTGTTCATTTTAGCTACAGATATTCTGTGGCTGTGACGAAACTTGCAGCTGCTGCTGAACTATACTTAAAGGCAACTACCATCTGATACTCTGCACAAGATGCAGAAATAGCTGCACCTGCCAGCCTGTCCCCTGCAGGAAGATGGAATGCCCGATACACACAATTGCTTCCCACTCTATGCATGTGCTGCTTGTGCGTGTTGTCTGGCATTTAACTTGGGAGCGAGCCAGTAAGAAGGAAAGAGTATCGCTTCTTCTCCTCTCCAAATTACTGCCACCAAGACCTAAAAGTCCCGTTTTCTTTGGGATCCTGAGCAACTGCTTTCTGCTGTTCTCTCTCTCTTATGCTCCACCCTCTTGTGCTCCACTGAGGCCATGCTGTTCTCTGCAAACTTCACTCACCTCTTCCCTGCTGACCCCTCTCGGTCCTTAACATCCTTGCCACAACGCGAGTCTTTTAATTGCTTTAGTAACTTTAAAGAAAAAAGGCATCCCTGGAAAAACATTCTAAAATGCAATGATTTTACAAAACATTAGGAACTGTTGTAGTTGAGAGTTTGCAAAGGAGTAGATTTAATATAGGACACAGAATTTATAGGATTATCTTATAAGACTCACCCAAAGAGACAAATGCAAAAGAGTGTGGGAGATCTAGCGGCATACTAGAAACCCAAAGAATCCAGTCGAGGGCCTGGATTGCGTGGCAGTGTCCTGCACGAGTCCAGCTGAAGACCTAGAGCCTCACAAGTCAAACGGGAGGGCTAGAACCCACAAAAACGCCTCATGTAAGCTTGTATAAAAGATCTGCACTGGGAAGGCCCAAAGGTCAACAGTGGAAGCCGGAAGTCCGTGCCAGTGGGATGCAGGATCTGTGCCAGCCGGCTGAGGGGTCTGCACTGGAGCCAGAAATCAACACTCGAAAGAACTGCTCCAAAGAGAACTGCAGCCATCCTCAGTGACAGCGAGGACCTGCGCTCCTCCAACAATGCGACAGCTGAGCTCATGTCAGGAAGCTAGTGTGACCACCTTCTCCAGGAAAATCAAAGGCTAACCATCTTCCCCTCCAAGTCTCCTTTTGTGCTGTTGGCAACAATCCTCAGGGGGCCTTCCTCACCCGGCAGCAGGCTGACTCAGTTCTGCTGGGTGTTCCAAGGTACCCGTTAGCTAACCCACCACAGGAGTTATCCGGTCCAGTGCCTGCCTGAGGTTTAGGTACATAAAGGAGATTCAATAAAAATTAAATAAATAGTTGTTGAATGAACTGTTTGCTAACCAGTTCTAACTTGGTCACTTAAGCCTGTTTTCCACATGAAATAATTTTTACCTTGCTCTCTTTTGCACAGGAAAGACCAATTGACATAAAATTCACACTGTAATGAAACAGATGTGGTGGTGATGCATGTTAGCTAGTCTGGGAGTTGGCCCACGGGCAGAGGCTGTATCTTGCTGGCTTGAAATGCGGGCGGTGGTCAGAGTCCCACAAAGACTCTGCCTCGCTGCCTCTGCAGAGCTGTCATCAGGCCTGGCAGGAAGCCTATGCCCCACAGCTGACTGCAGAGACACGCAGCCTGCCACTCACACAGAGACCACCTACTCTGGAGATGAAACCCTTCAATTTCCACAGGATCTGGGGAAAGGGCCATTTGGACAACAAAGGAAAGAGAGAGGAAAGATTCCTGCTCAGGAAATGTGTGGAGTTCTCTGTGTGCTTTGGAAGGCAGAAGTTTGTTTTTGCAGTCACTAATGAAATATTTAAACAGATGGTCACAGTAGTTACAGGATGCAAAAGGGAGAAATTAGCCAGCATTCCTGAGAGAAGACAAATGCATAAAGCAGATAAGCCCTACTAACTGACAGAATTAGCAAGCAAAGAGGCAACCAATGAGAAGATCCGCTGGAGAGCACAAAGGCTGCGCAGGGGCAGGTGGGAAAGGATGAAGGCGAATGTCTGCAAGCTCTGAAAAGTTCCGAAACCACAAGTGAAAAGTGTGCTACTTGTGAGACATGCGTTAGGGCCGGCTGGGGAGAGAAGCAGCGGCAAACCGGCAGTGCTCGGAGGGAGACCAGAGGGGCGCCCTGTGCTTCAGCAGGTGCCTGCTCCATGGCACACCGTTCCCATCACATCTCCAACTACCGCTGGGGTTTACTCCTT
Source organism: Cavia porcellus (assembly GCF_034190915.1). NCBI lineage: Eukaryota > Metazoa > Chordata > Mammalia > Rodentia > Caviidae > Cavia > Cavia porcellus. The sequence goes on from NW_026947512.1 coordinate 47,715,914, forward strand.
TCCTCCCCTTTCAGCTGCAGTCCCCGTTTGCAGGTCTCCTCACCAGCCCTGCAAATCGGAACACCATGACTGTTTACCATGTCTCTCCCAGCCCATGTTCTTCCTATTCTTTCCCGTGTCACTGGTACAAGTCTGGGTCTTTCTGTTGACTGCCTCTGTTTTACTTTCTTCAGAGCTAAAATTATACAGGGGCTGACCATGTGGTTTGGTGGCAAGTGCTTGCCCAGCACTCCTGAGGCCCTAGGCTCAGTCCAAAACACAGTTGACCGGTCAGTCAATCAGTTTTAGACATTTACATTTTATTATTTGTCTCTTACAAGTAACATATTCGGTTTTGAATGTCCAGCTTTTAGAACAGTTGTGCTATAAAAATACAGTGTAAGTTACAAACGAGGCCTTAAACTGTCTTGCAGCCATATTTTATAAAACAGAGTGAAGTTGCTGCTAAACACGTCTGATCTGCCCCAAGGTGTCTTGGAATCTTCTTTTCAGCATCCTTTCCCTACACTAAGACCTTCCAATCAGTGGTATACTTCATACTCACAGCCCATCTCACTTCTAACCATCTGCTGATCTGAGTCCATGTGGGTCCTGGTGTCGCACGGGATGGTGCATGTCTAGGACGGGATAAGCATTGAATGTCAGTGCAGCTGAGAAGTGAATAGGAGTGTAGCTCGTGGGGGGGCACTGGTGAAGCTCGCACAGGATCACGGGTTCCAGCCCTGCACCAACAAAAAAGTAAGCTAGCAAACAAAAGGTGAATAAACGAGTGGATCTATGGATAAATGAATGATCAGAGCCTAGTTTTTGCCAGGATAAAAATATAAATAAAATTTATAATGTGTCAAATTTTTAGAAAGTGCTTGTTTAAATCCTTCTCTGGCCAGATGCAAGGTGGTGTTATCTCCATGACACCTCCCAACTTCTGAGGTCAGCCTTCTCATCAAACAGTTGCTATGGCTCTTTGCTACCTAAAAATAAATTCTTTATGACATTTAAAGTCTGCTAAGTCCTAAACCCAACATATTTTCCTAGGCTTTTCCTCACGACTGCTTTTCATATCAAAAATGCCCCAAGCAGACTTATTTCCTCAAGGTTAAAAGCAGGAAGGAGCCTGCCAAGAAAATGCTCAGAATCCGAGCTCTACCTTCCTCTGTGCTCAGCTTCTGGCTGTGTGTCCTTGCTGGATGCAGCAGGTAGTGAAGGACACGTTCTGTAGTCTCATTTCCAGACTGGGTTGGAAAGCAGATGCCTTCCTTGTGTCGCGTCCTATCTTTGCTCCAGCACAGCGCCTGGCGTACAGTAGCTGACAGATTTGTGGATTGATGAGTATATGAATGGAAAGCTCAACTGAGAAGCAAACTCTCCCCTTTCCTTCAACAACTGAAGCACAACACTATGTGTCATTGATCACATAGTTTATTCCAACCAGGAATCCCCGAGCCTCCCTGCTTGTGAGGGCGGCCTGAGAGCGGCCTCCCTGTCGGAGGATTCCCCACACTGCACCCCAGAGCAACTTCGTCGCTTCTCAATCCCAGAGAACCTCAGTGGGGCTTATCCCGCATGTGTACACCTTTCCACCCATGCTTTTCCATCCATAACTGAATGTTAAGCCTCCAGACTGAAAATTAAACATTCCCAGCCTCCCCATGTACCACAGAGTATTTTGTGTAATATGGTTTGAAAACATAAAACATCAAAGAGAAGCAGATTTGGATTTGAAAGATGCAGGTTTATGATTGGCTTTAAATATATTTGATGTTACTTTTAATTATTGCAACTAAAATTTTCCCATTATGTGGAGAACAAGATCCACCTGTCAGCCTATCCATGAGATAAAAGGACAAAAGAACGCAATCTGTGAAAACACTATAATTAGAAATAGTACTCAAATGCACACGCCTAAGTACAAGAACACACACATGAAAGCAAATGGTTTATGAGACGGGTGAATACTGTGTTGCTTTATTTTTCCATGGAATTTTCTTCCTGACACCTTCTCAATTACTCACTGGAGTTCAAGATCAAGGTTTTTATTTTTCCACTCTACTGTACACTTCTTGAGATGGAAAACCTGTTCCATTCATAAAGATTTGTCCAGATTCTGTACTGAGGCCTCCCACAGATCTTGTAATAACTATCTGTGGGTTGATAAAGACTGTATACCTACAAAATAAATCGAGGATTCAGGGAGATGCTGGAAGCAGTGGTATTTTTTTTTAATCTTTATCTAATAAAATTAGCCTTGGAAGACAAACAAAAACCCAGCAACAACATTTACAACCAAACCAGGTCACAAGGTGTGACTACAAACCTCAAAATACAAGGCACAAAGTCCACTAACACTACCACAAAATCTAGCGCTGCTGGGGCCCAGGGAAGCAGGAGGCACTGTCTGTGGGGCAGAGGAGAAGCGCTGAGGTAGCGACAGGCACTCTCCAAAATGCAGGGCAGATCTGCACAAGCCTGCAGTGGGTGGGCGGGCAGGGCGCCCTGCACCATGGGCGGGCGAGGACGTCAGGCAGCCCTGGAAGGGCAGGCAGCTCAGCTCCCATGTGCTTTCAGCACGACCCACTGGGGCGCCTCCCCTGACCCAGCTCCGCGTGAAGGGGAAGCAACGAGGATGGAACTAAAGTGGACCAGGGCAAGGATCCGACAGATGCAGAGGAGGGAGAAGGAGCCAGTGAGCTTGGCCAACAAGTCACTGCATTTTAAAGCAACACACACACACACGCACACACACACACACACACAACAAAGATTTTCAAAGAGCTCTGTTAAGTTAGCAAAGCAACCTTGAATCATGCCTTGTTTCAAATATTTAAGAATAAAGACTTGAGGATAATAAGAGAAAAATAACAAAATCAAATTCTATGAAACATTGCTCTTTGTGAAAGGCAGGTTACAGACGTGATAACAGGCCAGATATGCATGCTTATGAAAATGAGCAAAAGTACAAACATCATTTCAAACAAAATGAAATACCTTAATAAAGTGGAATAAAATGTGAAAGAACAGCATAAACAGGAACTAAAATATCCACAGGGTGGGAGAAAGAACCGTAGACATAAGTAGCAGTAACAGGATAATTCACCGAAGAGGTGAAGGTTAAGCCAACACGAAATGAACAAGGACAATCAATATTTTTCTAAGAGAAATAGAAATTAAAAACATTGCAAACATTAAAGAATTAAATAGATGCAAAGAAATTCAAATGCAAGTCACAAATCAAGAGAACGCAAAGATGGTTTAATATATGAATCTTAGATTGTGTAGAGAAAACATTTAACAACAAATAAAATTTGGGAAAATCCAAACATTATAAGAAAACAAAATGTACATTGAAAGAGCACATTTTATGTCTCTAAATATCAATCTAGAACAACTAAATTAAATATATTAGAGTAAAATTACTGAACTTTACAAATATTAAAAATTACTTGAGCTTTCTTATAACCTATAAGAAAACAAAGTTATATTACATTAAGACATTTCAACTGCAATGTTTTACCCCCAAAACAAAGAAATATATTATGTTCAAAATCATGAACATAAAAAATGTGCTCTTTTTTTTTTATATCCAGCAAAATTGACATTTAATTATAAAGGGTCCCACATGGAGATTGGCAGGATTTCAGGGGTCTTACTCTAGTGAACTTCCCTGATGCAACTACTAGAATATAAGACTGAGTCAGATAACTGCAACAAGAGAGAAATCAATGTAAAAACTGGTGACAGCAGATCATGCATGTGTAGGTGTATGTGTGCTTGCAAAATCCGGGTAAGTAGTAATTAGTAGAGAGAAACCTATTATGCAAGAGCCATACGATTGGATAATAGGAATCTAGTAAACCTGTTAACAGGGAGAGAGCAGGACGAGTGTGGTAAGAGTATGTACTGCAGAAAAGATGTTATTTCTGTTAATCACATCAGCAGTAGAGTATTCACATCATTGTTCTATGTACCACACTGACTAGTGTAAATGAGTAACCAGGATATTTAATGTCAAAGAATAGTAAACAAAGGCTGTACAGGACAGGAGCACAAATCTTAGGGTCATGCTCCACACTGGAACTGTCAGTATGAACTCATAAATACAAACATACAAATTTCTTAGTTCTAGTCACTGAAATGATCTACCACCAGTTACAAACTCAACACAACATCCCAGAACATTCAGACTATTACTCCAGTGAAAAAAATACAGTCTTTCAGGGTGAGGGAATGGCTAACCCTGAGACACACACAGGAGGACCCGGGATATCCTGCCGCATTACATTCCAAGACATCCATGAGTGGCAACCATGGTCATCACACAGTTGCAGGAGCAAACCTGAAGAGGCTTCTACCAGAAGAGAAGGGGCAATTTGATCTTCAAAGGGACAGTAACTGTGATTGATCCAATTACACTAATAAGCTTACCGCAATGAATTCATAGCATCTTTTCAGTGGGCCCACTTTATCATCTTTGTAGAATGCAATTCCTTAATTGTAAAATTGAAAAATTAGTAAAAGAGAAAGGCTGAAGCAATGTTTTTGCCTTTCCTGGAACTGTAGTGACAGTACCAAGTAGGAAAAGAGGAAAGTCGCTTGTTCTAAAATTATCCCAACTGATCAATGAAAAAAAATGATAGAATGAAACAATTTTGTCACCTCCAATGAATGAATGAATCTAAGTACTGAGCACCAATAGCTGCTGACATCACAAAAATACAGACAGATATCTCCTGATAGAAGAACACCAGTTGTATTCTTATCAAATGCATCAGCCCAAAATCAAAGCAAGCCGCTGGATCCTGTCAATTTTCAGAAAATGGAAAGAACTGACAAATACCATCCCAAAGGCAAAATCAGCAAAACCTACCCTTCGGAAAACTCCATAACTCAACAATTTACAGATCCACTGCCAGGTAAACAGTGGAAAAGAAAGGAGAAGGAATCTACAAAACAACATGCACACAGAAAGTGCGTCAAATTTCTAAAACACGTACAAAACCCAACTATAGTAATTAGAGGGACATAGCGGTGATAAAACTATGCAGAAGTTCCAAATCTGAGCAAGCAGTTCTGGAGGAGTCAGGACGGTGGTTACTTCCCATGGGACAGAGAGGCTCAGGGAGGGCCAGCACAGATGGATGACGAGCTCCTGAGTGGCCGGGAAAGATCCACCCGCTTCACTGGATAGAGGTAACCAGACTGTTTACCTTAGAACACCTTGAGATATTTTTTAAATTTTTCTTTTCTGTTTGTGTTTTGTTTCCTACTAAATCTGTTTTTAAAAGCTGAATTCCAGTTTAAAATGGATGAGGTAGCGGCACTATCTTCCTAAATACAACTGTAAAATATTAATGAAGACAGAGAAGATGAAATGCACACTTAGCATTAATTTGGCAGGCACCCGATGCCGGAATGTGGTGAGTTTCTACCTGATCTAAGGCAGAAGAGGTTCAGTTGAAATAATTATGAAACTAGCAGAACAGCGTTTCCTCCATAGGCTAGCAGTGAGGATTACGTGGGCTTATCCGTAGGAAGCAGCTGTAATGATGACTGGCCAAGAGCAGGAACCTTACTTTAGCAAAGCTGTGTTTTTATTGTGCATAAGCCTCCCCAGGGCTGCTACTCACAAGAGTGTAAGCCCTGAAACAAAGATGAAGCCCTGTGTGCATCCTCATTATCCTGCTCCAGACTCCCGCCTGAACCAACCAAATACCTGCGCGCTGTCCTCCACCGAGTGCCTCGGTGGACCAAAGAACCACTCACTGGTTGCCGCCCTCCCACACCTGTGCTCTGTGGATCCATCCCTAGATATTAGCAGGCTAGAACAGTCAGTTGTACACACAGCTCCCCATATTGGCAGGGCAGAAGGCTGCCATGGGGCAGAGGCGGGGAAAATTCCAGTCTCTCAGCATCCGTTGAGTAGTAATGGTCCAGTAAGGCACCCTCTCCTGCTGCTGGAAATCCAGTCAGCAGGGGTAGGAAAAGATACTGCCCAGAGCAACAGAGGGACTTTCAGAAACTGGGACTCAGCCCGGGCGCTGCATGCATTAAGCCACAGCTAATAACAGCTCTGAGAAAGGAATTAGTGGCCCAGTCAATTGTACACCTTCAGAGGTAATGCCCTCCCGAGTGTATTTACAAAGCTGTGGCAAGTTTAATCACTGGGGGCTGAAAAAAGTGATTCTGAATTTTTCTTTCAAGGAAACAACGGATGTCTAATAGCTAAGATAATTTTGAAAACTGGCCTTACCCTTTCAGAGATGAAAACCATATTATAAAACTAATAACTTGTAAAGCGAGTTTCTGCTGCAGAAAGGCACAGGCTCACTTGAGAAGAGCAGAAACAACTACAGAGCACACGCCAACGGGTCAGATAAAGGGAGGTCAGGTCAGTGCGGAGAATAACACGGCTCAGCCGGTGGACACAGAAGACTGAATAACAATTTTAGGAGAATAATGACATAACGTAACTAGAAGAATGCAGACATACTCACATAGTCTTAGTATAGGTTAAATGTTATAAAAACTAAAACACAAAAAACAACTCAAAACAGAAAAGGGATGCATATTCCTTTCTGTGAACATTAAGTCAAGAAATGCCTTGGATATAATTAAAATCAAACAAAAAGAGTATTAGTGATATGTGTTTTTAAAATGCTTACCTATATGAAGACAATTAGTTAAGTATTAAAAACTTAATAAACTTCCTTCCCAAATTAAAAAGAAAAATATAAACTAAACATGTATAAAACATAAATATTTCCAATAAACATGAAAAAATAAACATCAGCAATCTAATCTGTGCCCCCTAGGTGTTTGTTGGTTTTAAAAAAAAGAGATGAAAGTGTTACAGAATTTCAAAAAAATAGGAAACTAACACTAATATATTGCACATTGTTATCTTAAAAGTAGCTAGTCAGATTACAAGACTTAAGTATGAAGAAATGTTCAAACAATCAAGCAATGAAAACACAAGCACTTCTTTTTCATAAACTAACGGAGATTAGAAATAGAGTTATCTATGTTGTATAATAGGTACACATACACACATATATGTGAGTGTACATCTGTACATATAAATCTTTTCCTATCTTTCTGTTCTCCTTTATCCTGTCCCAGTCACTCTTATGAATGGGAAAGTAAGTGCCCCTAGTTTTAAGGGGGAACGTTTCCCTGCCCACCCTCAGGACAGCAAGCCCAGATCCCAGCCTGTGCTCTCGGAACACACTCCAGTAGCAGCTGAGACCCTGGTGGAGGTGTGAATGCCAGGGCCCGGGCCAGAGCCACTGCACTGGGACTGCTGAGAGGGACCACAGCCAGCAAGGGGCGTCTACTATGGCTAAGAGCACCCGAGATCAGCATTAAAACCTTTAGAGACCAGCTGTGCAAACTGCAACGGCAACCCGGCAACCGACCGCTTAGTTATCACAAAGCACCAACACTGCTATGAAATCCGAATACTGAGGTTTTAATTTAAGAAACAACTGTCACCTGATGCTCAGCTGCTGGGCGACTTGGCTGGAGTGCCATTAGAGAGGGCTCTGTGTGGCAGAGCACCTGTGCCATAGATTTTGACACCACTGTCCTGGGCCTAGGCAGGGAATGCTTCCTCCCGTTCTGGCCCCGTCTCTTTCCTAAAGGAAGTTAGCTGGACTAGAGGCCGAGGTGTCAGTCTTCTGTCCAGGGCTTTTCATTACTGCTTTGCGCTCCAGAGAGGTTTTTAAAAGTGGGCTTTTCACACTGACCTAGGCTCAGAGACCACAGTTCTGTCATCAGCAGTATCCCCAGTGTAGCCCGTGGGGACCTCACCTTCTCACCTGACTCACCTACCAAAATACCCGTCACTGTGACGCTGTTCTGCATGAGAGTTAATTTCTCTAGACACTGAACACTGTTCTCTGCCTGTGGAAAGTTCTGTACATTTCCTTTTTACACAGAGAATAGCTGAAACATGTTGCATCTCTTTTCTAATCTTGGGATTTCATCTCTGATTGCTTGATAATGCCATCTTTTCCCAGTAGGGTGGAATCATCCTTTTGCTATTAAACTTTGCACATAATGAGTCCCAGTTTGAAGGGCTCAGGTGGAAGGTATTTTAAGATTCCCATTTACCATCTAATTTGCACTTGGTCTCTGGTATAGATGGTACAGAAAGGCCAAAGCAAATCACATGCGCACTAGCATTTCTAGGTCTCTTCCACTAACAAATAACTTCTCATGTGAAATTCACAAAATAAGGCATTCAGTAATAGTGTATTTTCCTTTAAAAAAAAACTTTCATATAGTTAAAACTATAGAGACTCTCTACAGGAATTTTTATTACCAAAGTAAGGTGACTAGGAGGTGTTTTGGAATAATTTTACATTTGCAGAAAATCTGCAAAGAACAAACAATTCCCATATTCCTTTCACTCAGTATCCCTAGTGTCAGCATCTTACAGGACCGCAGGCCTTCCTAAAACTGAAAACACCAGCACGTGAATGTCAGCACGCCAGCCTTCATCCAGATTCTACTACGTTTTCCACTAATGTTCTTCCTTCAGACCAGGATTCAAACCAAGGTATTACATACCGCATTTAGCATATTGCATTTCGTTTCTGTTTTACTGCGTCTTGCCTTCTTCTAGATTAGAACTTCATGTGGAAGAGCTGCTTATCAGTGCCTGTCAGGTCACCAGCAGCACCCTGCATGTCACCACAGAGAGCAATCCTGCTCCCAGCATACAGCAGGCATGGAAGGGGACAGTCTCCATGAGATGCCTGGGAGGTCGGGAGGTCAGGCTGGCCCTACTCAGATTCACAACCTCCCAGGTAGCCCTGGAGCTGAAGAAAGAAATCTACTTTGTCCTTAAATGAACTGGACAAGTTAGCCACGCCCTACTGACCCCTGGGCCTGAAAATGAAAGTCAGCCAGTTTATTCTGGGGACGCTTTATAACAGTGCTCTTAGGAGATCTGAAGTGACAAATAGTTAAGAAATGGAAATTATCTTTATAGGCCACATTTTCTTTATCTGTGGACATGTGTTTTGGTTGATTCCTGGTCTATATTCTCACTATTGTGCATACAGCTACTATAAGCACAGAGTACAGATGTCAGAGAGAGAAATTTCCATTAAGCCACCTTAAATAAATGGTAAGAGTTTAAGGTGATAGATAAGCTAATTACCTTGAGTTTATTATTACTCAATATATACATGAATCAAAATGTTTCATTGCATGTGTTACTCAAATTCTAAAGGATTTTTATAATTAAAAAATAACAGTTTACTCAAAGAAATGACCTGGAAGTCCTCGGGCAGGCTGCTCCTGCCAACAGTCACCTGCTCACTGGGCCGCCTCCATTTCCTCAACTTACTTATCTCAATAGTGGGAGAAATAAAGGCAGAGACAGCAAAAAACAAAAAGCTTTAGCAAATTGTGAATTTTGCAAATAGCCCATCCACACCATCCCGTTCAGGGCTGCCACCGAGAAAAGCTTTCCAGGAAGACAAGCACATGGCTTGTGTCGGGGAGCAATCATGTTTACCCTCTTGTGTCCCATTTCTGGTGACATCGGGCCTCTTAACCCTCCGGCACATGTGTACCTTCTAAGGGTACACTGTGCCACTGACTTGGAATTCCCACAAAAATCGGAGAAACAAATAATCAGCTCGACTGGAGTTACATGAATGTATTGATGGCTCAGATGTGAAATGGATCAAGATGGGAAACGAGCCTGGGGGCTCCCCTGAAATCAACCTGGGGCTCCCCTGAAAAGAGTTACACTAAAACACTGCTTCTCCCTCTATCTTTTCATTAGTGAGTTGTTACAAGCATTGGCGAGACGTTAATGCAAACCACAGAAAACATACGCCTGCCTAACTGTGAGGGGCAGCCAGTCCCTGAAGGGCCTCGGGAATTCTCCACCAGGCGCTCCTGCTCTCTCTCTTAGAGGGAAGACAGGGCCTGGCCGCCCACACTCCCCCACGCCACAGAACCCGTCCATCACCAAGGCGGTGCAACTGCCAATGCTGCTGGTGTGTGCTCCACAGGAGGACCTGCTGCCCAGCTCAGTAACCTTCCACCTCCCACGAGGTCAGCTCTATACGCCACTGGCTTCCGCTTGACTCCAAGGCAGTAATGAATGCCTGCCTCCGTCCTAACACAATCACCCATGTCTAGGGCATGTGTGCCTTAGAAATCTCCCAAAACACCCATCTGGAATTATTTAGTGATCCGGAGAAAAGCAATCTCATTCAGGTGATTGCTGTCATTATTAATCATATTGAATTAATCAGCTTTGAATATGAATGGAAGGGGAATTAGCAGACAATTCAGGGTGTGTGTCTGCAACAAGATTCACTTTTACTTTTTCTAGAGAGCTTTACCAGGCTTTAGGTAAATACGAGGATTAGTCTGAGGCCGGAAGGTACATCTTTCTGCCCCTCTCTGTTGTAAATTTCCACTTGTGTTACAGGCTGGGCAGACAGGGAAGGCAAGCAAGGCCACAGGTCAGACAGAGCTTCAGAGTCACCGCGGGGACCCTCTAAGAAGTTGCTGCACCTAACAGCAGGATCCTAGCACCGAGGAGAAGGACTGGAAGAATGACTCAGAGGTCCAGTAAGAAGCACTGAACAAGCCATTGAAAGCCCGAGGTGACAACTCGTGCCAAGGTTTCCAGCATCACAGAGCTTTGCCATCTAGTCAAATCATGTGACACTATTGTAGATCTATTAGCTCCTGGCATCTCAGTGGGGAATCTGTATTTAGTATCAGAAACATAAACAACGCAATTGCAAATATCTTAAAGCCACTTCCCCGCTTTTCTTGCTTTGTTAGGCTTGGAATGATTTTTTTGTAGACTCTGCATTTTTCATAAGGAGCCCTAAATGTGTCCTTAATTAAATGGCCATCAAGGATAATACATTCACATTCACATTACCTTGAAAAAATGTCATAATTCTTTTCTTTTTTCTATGTTGCTCAGAAATAATGCCAACGCAATTACCAAGGAAAAAAGCTGAATGGACAAATGAGCCTCTCTCCCTGCCGATGAGCAAGAGGAGAAAAGACAGAAGGATGTGATCCATGTGCAGAAGACCAGCAAATAGAATCAGACTCTAAGGGAAGGGTGGATAAACGTCTCCTTTGTGAGTACACACACACACACACACACACACACACACACACACACACATATATACACACATACACAGGCTGATCCACCAAAACTCATAGTCCTCAACATAGAACTCTTGGCATAAAAGTGCCCCCCATGTTTGCCTATATATCAGTACCAGAGATCGAACTCACAACCGTGTGCTTGCAATGCCGCTGAGCTAAATCCCCAGCCCCAAAGCCTCCCCCCATGTAAGGAAAGATTTTGCAAAGGGTCTGAGGTCCCTATCCTCTGGAAGAAGGCCACTTCTTTCGGTGAGCCTCTACCCTTCTGGGGAAGACAGAGGTGTAAAATTGGCTTTCCTTGATGCGATAACAATTCAGAACTCATTTTTAAAACTGAGAAACTAGCTGATTCACAGAGCACTGCCTGTGCATACTAAGGACCTAGAAAACGCCTCAGCCAGGACACAGAGGAAGGAAAGGGAAGTATATATTTGGGTCCCAAAATACATCCTCCCATAGAAGTAATGTAAAGGTTGGGGAGGTGCGGCTGAAAATGTCCTGCAGCTTTTCTACCTAGGGGACATGAGGGACTAGTGAGGGTTAGTGGATCAGCTGGAAATCTGACCAGATTGTATATTATTTCCATGGGGGAAGAAAGAGTCACCTAGCTTAAGCAATAGGTTTATTTATGTTTTCATTTTAAGAAGAATAAAACAAGATAAAGCAGAGCAGAGGAAAACAAGCCAAATTATAGGATTTCAGAACAAGACAGCAGGCACTCAACAATGGCTACCGTAATGCTCTTGCTTTCTTTGAAATAGTTGTCCACACCTTCACACACAATAAGTTAATACACATCAAAATAGTATGAAAGCAATCCAACCACAAGAATGAAAGCCTTAAGGGCTTTCAAGACCAACATTGGGAAATCAATAATGGCTACCATAATGTCTTTTCTTCAAAATAGCTGCCCATATCTTCATACAATTGGAATCAAATAATTGAAAACAGAATAAATCCAATCAAAATCAACAGTAAAAGCATTATTGGCCTTCAGAACAAAATGACAGGAAATCATCAAAGGCTGCCATAATGTCTCATTTACTTCAATGTAGCTGTTCATACCATCACACATAGTCCAATCAGTTCTTGTAAACCCTTTCGGTGAAGTTCTGGGTATAGATAAGCCTACACATGTACATCTATCCTTTCTGTATGAGGGAAAGACAAAACAACAAATAAATAACTATAACTAAGAGTTCAAAACAATAACAATGTAGGCTTTCAAAACAAGGTAGTAGGAACAAAACAAATTTTGCTGTTTTGCATAGTTATCTTCAAAAGTTTTACTCAAACTACCAGATATAGTCATGCAAAATTGATCTAATCCTACAGATGTTAACTGTCTTATTCCAAGAACTAATAGAATTAGTAGGACAATCATTTTAGTAATCTTAAGTATGTATATACAAATTTATATCTTATTTCTTTTCTCTTCCTTTTTTTCTCCTTTTCCCTGAGTTATTTTTCCTCTTTGTGCAGTTTCTTATGTTTTCACAATATTTATTGAATATTTTGTGTCTTATTTACTATTTCAGTTTCTTACTCTAAGGAGACAATATGGTATTTACACATGTGAGTTTGATTTATTTCACTTAAGAGTATGGTCTCAAGTTACTTCCATTTACCTATAAAAGCCTTGAGTTTATCCTTCTTTATAGCTAGGCAGTACTCCATTGTACAGAAATACCACTTCTTTTTTAACCTTTCCTCAGTTGATGGGAATCTGGGTTGTTTTCAAGACTTAGCTACTGCAAATTGTGCTGTTATAAACATGGGTGCACATGTATCACTGTGGTGTGTTTTCACTTCTTCTGGAAATATGCCCAGAAGAGGAATAGCTGGGTCAAATGGGACTTCCAATGGCAGCTTTCTGAGGAACCTCCATACTGATTTCCACAGCACCAGGCAATAGATTTATAAGAGAATCACTGGAACACAACACATTTGAACTCTAGCAGCAAATAAGAAGATCCAGGGTTAGAACTGTGCCTTTTGTCCTGGAGAAAGATCTGCTGCTGGCATGACAGGGACCATATTCCCAGAAGACAGAGAAAGGCAGCAGAAGGCTTGAGACCATCACATGTGAAATGCCTTCAACCTTAGCCCTGAGCCTGGCAGGGAACAGCTGCCTCCGTGAGTTCCCCCCTGAAAAGGTCTCCTCTCTTTGAAGCTTTCTAAGATTTCTCAGAGATCCAGCTGGGCTGCCCTCCTTAGCTTGTGCTAACCTGCCCCCCTGTGTTGCTATTCTCTCTGCACTTGGTTTCTCTACTCAAAACTCCTTCTTCAAGACTCTCCCTGCCCACATTTCCGCTCCCAACAGAGCTGCCTCAGGAGAAGACCCATGGCAAACAGGTAGGTTGACCACAATCTGTAAGACTTCATTTGGTACTAAAATCCAAACAGGAATTGAAGGAAGGGATAAGAATAAAATATCACAATGCCGGATATAGCATCCGCAGTGGGCCCAAGGCTCACAGGAAGGCCAGGTGAAAATTACTGTCTATGATTTTGGTAAGATTTGGAGCTTACTGGTTTGCACAAAGGTGACATGGTCTCTCAGCTTTCCTAACAGAGTACGATTTTGTTCTATCCTGCTTTATAGGTAAGCATATCATTGGGCAATGTTTAAAGACGACATCTAGCTTTTTGCTTGTCTGACTTGAAGTCAGAGATAATTATTGGTCATCTACTATATGCCAGGCTCAAGACAAAGATGGATAAGACATAGGTTCTGAGGGAGAAGGACACATAGGTGAGTCCATTCAGTACTGTGATATTGTTATAGGCCACTACATTAGAAATATAGGCAGTCAGCCAGGGCCCTTGAAGGAGCCAATGCAGAAGACCAGATATCTGAGGCGAGAACAAATACCTCCCTGGGCGGGCCAGATCTCAAGACAAAAGACAATGCAGCCACACCCCAAGGATAAGGATCAGGGATTGACATTCTAAATAGGTATCTGTCACCTTGAGGAAGCCAGAGGAAGCCACTAATCCAATGCCCTACAAGCAAAGGTCCTGTTTCCCACTTGCTACCTGACTCCATTCCCCATTTGCCTTAATGTAATCAACTTTACCTGAGCAGTTACACTTGTAATCTTATTGGTTGACGATAGCTCTGTCCCACCTCATGCCCACCTTTCGAGTTCCCATTTTTCTCCAGCTTGGACCCCCCTCACCTGGTGGTTTTGCTCTAAAAAAGTTCTGAGAAAAGGCAGGGCCTTTGGCAACCCACTGGGGACCCTTCTGTCTCTCTCTCAAACAGAAGCTTTCTTTCTCTCAATAATTACGTTCTTCTCCTAACCTCCATTGTTCCTAAAATTCATTCTTCAGTCTTAGAGAACTCGGACCAGATATCTAGTAGGTTGGGAGTTTCTTTCCCCTGTATCAATATGTTTGTAAGAACAGAAGAGAGCCATAGCAGATAGTGACTCTCACTGAGAGCTGAGTAACTTGCAGAGAAAGAAATATTTAAAATCATCTTAAAAGATGACCGGGACTTGGCCAAGCAGACGTGAACCGTGGACATGGAGGAGGTGAAGAACCTGACCATGCCAAGCATGCAGAGCAGCGTCTGAGCCAGGAGGGAAGCAGGCAGCAGGCTGGACCCCGGCTGCAGAGGCTCGAGGTCCCAGGTCACGTGCACTCCCTTTCCCCCTGTCACCTCCAAAATGTCTCCAGCAACCAAAGAATCCGAAGTTGGGATATTCTATTTGTTCAATTTCTCTGTATTTTCCCACTAATCACCTTGAAATATCTTTTCTATCACTTGATGGCTTGCAACGCACCAGTCCCCAGAGGAATGCCTTTCTACTTAGGAGCCAAACCCCAGGGGCACAGTCAAGAGGGAAGTCATTTAAGAATCACCAAGTAGTATAGCTGTGCTTCCTGAGACACCTGCAAGTGTGTTTATTCCCACGAAGTTGCCTGGCATCAGCTTAAAAGCGGAGGTTTTTCCACTAATTGTAAAGTAGCAATCAGGCTGTGGGGAGCAGCAGTACGGCAGAGTGAGAGGGATTCATGTCTCCGAGGACACTGTGTGTGCGGCTTTCCAAAAGGCAGAGAGGCCTAATTAAAAACAAAGCTAATGCGGCACCTTCCCCAAGGTGTCCGCCTAAGGCTTGGGGTCTTTCGCTCAGTTCCCATTTTGAATCGCAGAATCCTCTAAGGGGCTGCCAGCGTGTCCACAGCAGTGTATGTTAGCACGATGTGGTGCGCGCTTCTCTCCTAAGTGGGCCTCAAAGAGCAGCAGCTGGAAAGGCAAACTTGGCGGAAGATGCACACACTCGGCTGACCCCGGCAGCTGTCGCTGAGGAGCCAAGGGGTCCGCGGGGACCCTCACTCTGGGGCTGCTGCTCCCCAAGGGACTAGCGCACCATGGCAATCTCACTGTAACCTACTTTTCAGAGAGAGAAAGCGTGGCGCGTTTAAGGAAATGGGGCAAATGAGAAGCAAAGGACCGGGTGAAACTGATAAACACGGCGCTGAACACATGCTTGACATGCCATGATGATGTCCTCCGGGCCAGGATTCTCCAGTGCTCACTCTGCTGTTCCTATTTCACTTCCTTCTCCCTGGCAGATTCTTAGTGATTCTTTCTTAGGTCATTCTTTTCCCTGATTTCTTTCATTCCCTGCTGCATGTTGTTTCTGATGGAGCTCATTGTGCACTGTTATCTCAAGGGGTGCACTGGCTAAAAAACCAGGACGGCACTCTCAGAAATAAAGCCTCTCCTATTTCCCCAATTAGAACACCATTCTTATCCCGGCTTCCAGACGCACCTGCCTCTAGACATCTCTAAAGGCAAATTACGATGCCTTTTATCTGGTCAAAGATGTACTGGGTAAAAACAGATATGCTATAGCAAACCTAGCTCAGATGTGCTCCTCTCATCCATTCAGTGGCATCATTTATACACAAATGGTTTCTTAAAATGTAAGAAGCCATCAATTACTCAGTAACTAATTAAGAAAAATGCCAATTACACAAATCTCTTGTCAGTAAATTTCCTGGCCCCTAACTTTTGGCTTTCCTACTATCTTACTGCAAAACAACTCTTTCAGCAGAGGACAGACAATGTAAATGAAGAGAAAGGGAAACATTGAGGAGTCTCATAGAGACCTGCGAGGATTTACAGGGCTGTGGCTAGAGCTATTTCAGCTGGGACACAGCTCAGCCCAAGGCTGGCCCACTGGCTGCTGCTTGGAATCACAAATCCCCATTAGTGGCTTGGCTCTTTTTGTTGAGGCTCTTGCAAGAGGACAGCAGAGCTGAGCGGTGACCCCGGGGCCGGCCGGCCACTGCTGGCCCTGTGCTCTGACAGACCTCCTCAGCTTTCTGAGCTAAGAGTTCAAGCTGGCTGCAGACAGACACATTACAAATGCTAAAGCCAGCCTAGGTCACCTGAGAGGGGGAAGGAGAGGCTGTGGAATGATACTTTCAATTCAAGTACACCCTCAGATCAGCTGCTTTGGGACTGTCCCTCCTCACCTCGTAACTGGAAAGGCAATTTGTTAGGGTCAGTTTCATTGGTGGCTCAGGGTTTAGCAAGCAGCGTGGCTGTTTTCATTTCCAGGCCTGCTGGCCTTATCCTGTGGGGTTTATGCCTCAGGCTGACTGTCCTGTGACCCTAGCCTGGATCTCAGTCATTGGATGCACACACAATAATGGCCATCAGCAGAAAAATCATCTTTCCTTCGCCTAATTTTAAGGCTGAGTAAAACCAGTCCTGGGCTGCTCAAGCCCAGCTAGGTTCTACTGCATCTCTCTAGGCAGAGCAGTCCTGCAGGTGACCCATGGCCTTGGCCAAACCAATTTCTGCAAGAAGACAGGGCCACTGCATGATGCAAGCCTGGTGCCAGACAGAGCCAGGCACCTGAAGGACAGAGCCCATCAGAGAACAGAATTTGGACTGTGCCAGAAGGAAAAACGAAGAGAGAGGATGGTTGATTGGCTCCTGGGTAGACAACGAATGTTGGCTGGAGTCAGGCACGCATCCCATCTTGCCACCAGCAGAGTCATTTGCAATTTGTGTCCAAAGAAAGGTGAGCAAGTTATCCTCCCGATAAAGAAAACACAAGCGTAGATACGAGATGTAATGACAAGCACTATTTTAAAAATAAGATAGTTCTGTGAATAATCACCACGAACTTGGGTACCTCATTTCATGTCTCTTAGCCATAAGAGAATAAGATAAGATGAAAATCCCAGCAAAGTCTGAGATGGGAAAATCATTATTAATTCAAAAGCTTGAAAGAGAGGAATGCTGGATATTTAAATAAAATTTTTATTTATATCTTTTATTTATAAGCTGTATTTTTACATAAAATGCTTTGAAAAAAGAAAAAGAACTAAACCAATACCAAAGGAGAAAATAGGTAGTCATGAAACTGACTGTAAGAGAAAATAAGAACAAGAACGAACTAAACTCAGGAGGGGGCAGATGCAGAAACAAGGCCATGTAACGGCGTAACAGATGCTCGTAAGAGCCCCCCAAATTGAATTCTAAGATCTCTACCATTTAAAATAAGATAGGGAAACATTAAGTTATAAAACTGACAGTGTTCATGAGATAAAATCACAAAAGTGGGTTAGAAACATAGTTTTGCTTGATAGTAGCAGTTAAGATAAATTTCGCTCATGTCCCCTAGGAAGGAGGCTACTCAATAAATACCATTCTTACCTTCAACATTTTAACATCTGGTACATTAGTTAAAGTAATACTCACCACTGAAACAAACAGCATCCTAACACAATACCCATCCATTTCCCAGTCACAGCATCCAGTGCTGGGGGCTATCATTTTCCCTGCGCATGGCCCGTGCCTACAGATTCATAGCCCCTGCAGCCAGCTAAACAGGTCTCTACAGCTGCTTCCCTGTGCAAATCAGAGGCCAACCATTACTATGACCCAGACAGCAGCGCAGTACCACCCCCCTTTCCTCCCAGTAAAAACTGTTCTGACTTCAATACCCACAATGATTTTTTCATTCTTAGATTTTTAGGAATGGAATTAAACACCGTATACTTTTCTATACAACTTATTTTGTTGAACACAAGGTGTGAGATCCATCTGCAGTGCTGCACAAATCAGTCTTTCTTTCGACCATGGACCAGTATCCCATTGCAGAAGGACCACGGACTGGTCAGTGCTGTAACACTTGAGGACTAGACGGTGACCCACCTAACTTCCTGGAGAGCCAACCCTAACCCTAGCTTGGAAGACACTTGTTAGTGACAATTCTGTATCCTGGGCTGAGACACAATTTATCTCGGTCATTTCCGCCATCCAAATAGGAGACTTATGTATAGTGTGGTCTCAGACTTTTAGTCTAGAAGCAAAAGCCGCTGTAAATACTCATGTTATATATTAATAAGTTTTGAAAAGTAGCTTTAAAGGGGAGAACATGGCGGACAGATAAGGGGAGAACATGGCGGACAGATAACAGCAACTGCCGGAGGCTCTCTGAAAAAATAGGCTCAGAAGCCAGGTATGGTGCGGACTAAAGAGACATAAGCTGGTGGATTTATGCTCTGCTGACTCAGGAACGAACTCGGCTGAGAGAAACCAACTTGGAATGCAGTCCTGGTGCTAAAACAGGAACAGAAAAGTCTTGCTGCCGAGGCTGGACCCCGCGCCATTGGAAGCCGCGATTTGGGTTTCCCGCCGCGCGGTGGCTGGCTGCCTCTACATCGGCTCAGCAAGGAGAGAGACGCGCGGAAACTCTGGGAGCAGGAGTCTGCGAACGGAGTCGAAAACAGGACGGGCAGGGAGGCATGTTCTGACTTGTGGTGAGGTGAGTGAGGGAGACTGACACTCCGCCACAGTTTGAGCCACAGTTTGACTCCAGCGGACTTCCTGGGCCCCAGCAGTCCTGCGGGAGCAGGGCGCGGTGGCGACTCCCGCCACACATTCCCCTCTTGGGCGGGATTGGTGAAAAGTGCCTGGCCTGCGTGACGCTGCTGGCGGATCCTGTAGGCTGTCCCAACCCAGATCCCAGAGCCTGACGGTGGCCGGGAGGGGAGACGCGTAGGCTGCCTGGTCCGTAACTCCCTGGTGCGCAGCGGTGAGCGGGAACACCTAACTGGCGCAATTCGATCAGGCTGTGGCTGACTGGAAGCTGGGCCTCTTATATAAGCTTGCATATATAAGGAACAGAGAAGAAGAGGCAGCATGGGAAGAGGCAGCAACAAGAAAGGCTCCTCGGCCCCCAATTCTGAGAATCAGGCAATAGCAGACACTGCACCAATACACATAAGGCGCCATATAGAGAGCCTCATAGACCAATTCAGGAATGAAGTTATCAACGACCTGAAGCTAGAAGTAGGCAGAATAGTTAGAGAAATGCTAAGTACCACCCAAGAAAAAACAGGTGGTGGAATGGAAGAACAGAAAAAAAGGGGAGAATTGTTTGATGGAGAAAACAGAGAAAGCATAGAATACGTGAAGCAGGTTCAAAGGGACTACCAAGATACTAAGAAGTCTATCGAAGACTGGCATAACAGCTTGAAAGAAACTAAGGACAGACTATCTGAACTGGAGGGCAGACTTGTAATATGGGAGAATGAAATGAAAAACTTCTTCAAAATAACAAAGAAACAAACAGCAATAATACAAAAACAAGAAGATGATAAGAGGATCCATAACTTAAGGATTAAGAACATAAAAGAAGAAGTAGGGACACAAACAAGTGAACTACAAAAGCTACTCACAGAAATAATCCAGGAGAATTTTCCTAATTTAGCAAAAGGTAAAGATACTCAGATGTATGAGGCATACAGGACCCCAGCCACCTACAACCCAAACAGAACTACACCCAGGCATATAATAATAAAAATTCCAGAAATTCAATACAAGAACAGAATATTAAAAGCTGTCAGAGACAAGAAACAGACCACTTACAAGGGAACACCCATCAGAATTACAGCAGATTTCTCTGCACAAACCATCAAATCACGAAGAGCGTGGGGGGAAATAATTCAAGCTTTGAAAGATAATAATCTCCAGCCAAGATTGAGATATCCTGCACAACTGTCCCTGGAAATTGATGGAAAAACAAGGTGCTTCCAGGATAAAGAGGAACTGGGGGAATTTGCAACCACCAATTCAACTCTACAGAGAGTATTGCAGGATATTCTAAAAAAACAAAAATACAAAGAATCCAGAAATAGTGGAGGCCACAACGAATGGAGCAGAGAACAAAGTGAAGAAGACAAACTGACAGCTACTGACAGAATAAGAGCTCAACAGAAATGAGACAGAGAAGATTGGATGATCGGAACAGCTATTTTGGAGAAAATGACATCTTAATAGGTAATACTGATTTAGTATCATCTTGTTTTGAAGTCTCATCTAGCTTTTGTCCTTCTGTCTCCAATGGTCTAAATAGGTTGTATCTTACTGGATTTTATTGTGTACGATAGTATAAGCAAAAACCTTTTAAAGTCAAGGAGATTATACAGAAACCATTGTTCATTTTCTGTTAGTCGATTCGAAATACTCTGTAATACTGTCATTCTCTTAAATGGTTCTACATTGTTTTGATATACTTAATGCTACAGTATACGAAGTTGTACTCAAGGATTTCAAGGAAAGAGACAATATGGTAACTACTTTTAGGTCAGGATTATCTGGTGGTGAAACACTATTCTGCTTAAATGGTTATGTTTTGATCTGTGCTGTTTGGTTGTTATGCCTTCTTTTATCTCAATCTCCACTCCATTATTTACTTTTTTATTTTTATCCTTTTAATTAAAGGAAAAAAAATAGCAGGATATATTATAGTAACCCACTTTGACTTTCCATTACCTCGATTTAAAGCCCTGTATTACTCTCACCATCTGGTTTTTAACTGATGTTCCCCTATTCTGTTTTGCTGGATAGTATCAGGTTCAAAAGTTTAGGCATCAGCTGTGAAGATAATGAGATTCATTATAACGCCCATTCTCGTTGACTTTTATCTACTTTTGAAGACCTACAGTGTCTCCAATGTTTTGGTTTTGTCGCTTTTATTCTTTACTGTTTTGTTCAATTGTATTATAACTAACGATACAGGCAATTCTATTAGAGATAGTGGGAGGCATTATGGTAACCATTGTTGATCACCTTGTATTATGTTTTCACATTATCTATTATGTCCACCCTTTTGACTTGACCGATTCTGTTCTGTTATGTCACATTTGGTTTTACTCTCTTCCAAAAAAGTAATAAGAACCGTGGAAGCAATGAAACCCAAAATGTGTAATAGTCATTGTACAAAAGAGAGGAAAAGAAAGTGCTCTAAACTATATAACTGCATGTATATTTAAGTGTATAAGATAAAAAATGATATCACAGAGTTTTATTGGATCATTGAACAGAACTGTTTGCAGTATCATTGATGGAATGTCCACTCTACAAGCTTTAATTTTGTGACTTGAACAATTATTTCTAAGATGACAATATGTAATCCATTAACTAGTGATTTCCTACTGTTCATTTTTTTTTCTGCAAATCTGTATAACTTGTACCCTTTCTGTTTTTTTTTTCTTTTCTCCTTAAATAATAAAAAAAAAAAAAAAAAAAAAGAAAAGTAGCTTTAAAAATCATCATCCATTTAAACATTTACTGGGAGCCATGCTAAGTGACAAACAAACACACTGTGTTTCATTATACACATATTCTGATGACTAAATAATCAACAAATATCCAAAGTGCAAAGTATTTTAACTAATAAATATTAGAATTTTTAAAAATTTCTTCCTTAAAGTTTCAATATTTCAAAAATAAATTACTTGACATTGGTCAGAACCTGGCTAATCACACCCAATCAGTAATATGTTTGAACAATCACAACTATGTTTAAAATCTGCAAACTCACAATTCCCAGAAGGCTTAGTTTTTATTTCACATGACGTGAGTACATTTTAACATGAACTGAGAAAAAAGATAATCTGTAATAAGAGGAATGTAAATTGAACATTTATCACACTTATCCCTGAATGGAAGCCCACATTTATGAATTCATGAATATTTTCAGTGTAAAATATTTCCCAAAACAAAAGAGAGGGCACCCTGGGAACCGCACAGCACAGCAGTGCTGGCTGGAGCAGCTCGCAGGTGGTGGCGAGGCGGAGCTTTGGGCTGCCAGGCCTGCGTGCCGTTCCCAGCCCCCACCCCAAACGCGGTAGCAGTCTTTTCTGTTCAAATGAAGCTGAAAAATAGACCAGCATCCTCTGCTCTACTTTTACAAGTCACTTAAAGCCTGCAGACTGCAATAAAAATACATCAAGGGGAAGCTATAATTGACAACAAATTGATATAAAAATATTTCCCTTATTTGCTCGTACTATCTTTGTGACATTTTTGTAAAGCTAAAGTTATTCCAAAATAAAATATTACACACACACACACACACACACACACACACACACACACCTTCCTTATTTGGAAAGACAGGCATAGCTATTAGAATTACATCACACACACAAAGTTTACTAATGAGAATGTATCATGTGGGGACCAGTTTTCACTTGCCTAACCTGAGCATTCATCATATCTTATTCTGTAGTGTATTTTTTTTTTCCTTTCTAAAATATTTGTAGTCACAGGACATTTCTGTGCATGGATGCCCACATCCTGTTTTTCCAGCTTGTGTTCTCCAAAAGGATCGAGACCAGGTGTGTCCAATCCTTCTTTTCAACAAAACATCTCTGCAAGTCGGGCTGTAGGGTGCACAACTGTAATACTAGTGCTCAGGGTGGGGGGTGGGCAGTGACACAGAAGGATCACAAACTCAAGCTGCCCAGGAGAACTTAGTAAGATCTTATCTCAAAATAAAAAATCAAAAAGGGTAGGGACATAGCAAAGGCCCGGGGTTCAATCCCCAGTACTAAGAAAAAATGAATACTTAAATAAATACAAAAACTATAAAATATTTTTCCATGCTACACCAAACACACCACACATGTGTCTCACCACCTTCACCCCACCTGGCAGAATCTGTCCAATGTGACTGTTTGGAGACTGGACAGGCTACCAAATCCTCGCAATTTCTAGGGAAAGGGGCTTGGACTATAGACTGAGGTTTGCTTCAGCCAACTTCACCTCCCAGCACAGTAACAGGAACGTATGCACCATGCAAAGCCCTGTGCACGGAAGCAGCTGTATGCCTAGAGCACCGTGCACACAGCTTGCCCACGCAGGGTAAGTAAAGTGCTGTCTGTGCTCCATACACCGCATGACTTGTGTACACGGACTTGGTTCTTTGCATGACTCTGGTTGCTAACCAAGCTGGATGAGATGGAATCAAATTCGATGGTTAAGTTCAATGTTGACCTTTTAGGAAAATTTGACTTAGTTTTTGTCCAGTGTTGTTTGTGACCAGAATCATGGAGGGTGAGTTTTAGAACCCAGGGGCCACTAAGTGATCTGTGCTCTGGCACAGCTTCTGATCCACAGAGACAAAGATGAACGTTGGGCAGCCCTGTCATCAAATTCCCCATTGTTACCAGGTCCCTCCTCCTCACACCTTTTGCTGAAGTGACTTCTTCAAGGCTGGTGCCCTTACATCCTTCCTCCACTGTTCTTTCTTCCTTTTTGGGAGTCGAACAAGAGCTAGAACATCAAAAAAGTAAGTGCATACAAGAGAAAAATCAGACAGGCACTGTACAGAACCACTGAAAGGCACAGTTCAGCAAAGACCGGAAGAGACATTACGGTCACACTGCAGCCTGGCCCCGGACGGAGGACCACCTGCAACAGGAACACAAACCATAGGTCATAACAAAAGCCACACCCCAGTGAAGAAACAGAGCCTGACTCCCAGAGCTATCACGCTATTAGATTCACATATCCAATTTTGAGCAACAACAAAAATCAAAAGATATACCAAGGGATCAACAATATATGGCCTATAAGGGAAAAACATTACTTAAATCAACAGAAATTTAAAAAACACCTGCTTGCAAATCTACTAGACAAACACTTTCAAACAACCATCTTACCACTGGGTTTGCTGTTGATTTGTTGGCCACTACACCCCAGGCACAGGCTACAGAAGTGAACATAGATAAGTTGGACTTCATGAAGAGAAATTGTCTAAACTATTCACAGAGTGTCTAAAAGACACTCTCAACAGTAAAAGGACAGCCCAGAGAGTAGAAGAAAGTGATTTCAAATTATGTATCTAAGAAGAGCTTAGTGTCCTATACGAGAGACTTTAATGTCCTATAAACAATCTTACATATCCTAAAACTAAACAGCAACTTGATTTTTAAAAATTGAACAAATGACTTGAATAGAGATTTCTCCAAAACAGATGCATAAGTGACCTATAGCACATAAAGAGTGTTTATTGTAATCAGTTTTTTCATTGTAATCATTAAAGAAGTACACATTAAAGCTAAAAATGCATTAGGATAGCTACTGTTTTTTAAAAACAGGTATTTGTGAGGATGTAGAGAAATTAGAACACTGTACAGTGATGATAGGAATATAAAATGATGCGGCTGCTATAGAAAATGGTAGGACAGTTTTTCAAAAAATTAAAACCAGAATTATCATATGATTCAAGATTTTCACTTTAAGGTATACACAAAAAAATTGAAAGAAGGAATTTGAAGATATACTGGTGTATCCTTGTTTATATTCCAACAGCTACCATCACACCAACCAAGTCTGTTGTCTCCTTTATGCCAAAGAATGAAATATTGGGTGAAAGAAGGATAAAGGGTAAGTTTTTACTGGGAGTACAGAAGAAAATAGCTTCTGGTGGCGTCTCTGAAAGAGGAGTTCCATGGTGCTTTCCTAGTCTTGATCTAACTTAGAGAAGCAGAAAGCAGAAAAATCCAGTGATGGCAGGCCATTCTGAATCACCAGTTGGGGTTAGAATATCCAGTTAGGCTTAGGCTTTGTGACATAGCAATTAAATAAAATCAGTTCCTTAGCAGGCTGAGCTCACAGGAAACAGAATTTAAAGGAAACCTGTCACCCTGCATATCACAGTTCCTCCATGTCCAGCCAGGGCGGGGAGGAGTTGTTAACTAAAGCACTTTCTACCTAAGAAGCTCCTCTCTCCTGGGAGTTGAGGAGCCTGCCTGCCTTTCTTGATCTAAAATTTTATCCTTTTTCCTGTGTTCAGGGTTACATTTCTCAGCTTGAGTCACTCTGCATGGCTTGAATTAGGTCGTAACACAGTGACAGTGCTATTTTTCTTTTGATCCGGTCAACTCTGTCTTAGGACCTGTTCACCACTAACTACTTGTGAGCTGATCAACTAAACTGTCTTAATTTATAAAAAAATGCAAAAATGGCCCAAGTGTCTATTGATAGATGAACAACTAAACGAAATGTAATATATAACAGAATATGATTTAGCCTTAAAAAGGAAACTCTGATGTACGGTATTATCTCAGCTCACAAATGCTTCTGTTTGTGAATAACTAGGTTCCTCAACAGAAGAGTTTGCCAGCATTTTGCTTCCATTCACAGACTCCGCACTGGGTAACAAACACCCATGTTCCCACGTTCCCCGCCCGCTCGGATGTGCGGCAGTAGCTGCCTCCAGCAGAGACAGCAGCCACACACAGACCTACACACAGCGCTGCGGACTTTGCTGTGTGCTCTTTGGCGTGCGCAGTACCGTACAGTGTTATTCACACCAGCATGGCTCCAGAGGAGGCACAGAGCAAGTGAGGTTGTAAAGGAAAGAGCAGAGTGAAAATGAAGGTGATGAGAACATGCAGTGCAGCCATGAAGGTGACAAGAAAGTACAGAGTAAGGAGGGTAAGGAGGGACGGAAGAAATAACCACTGAAATGAAGAAGGAACTTGTAGAAAAGCACGAGTGTGACATTCGTGTACCTGATCCGGCCTCAGAGTACAAGATGGTGAAGTGAACAACCTTGACTGTTCTTAAGGACAAAGACCCCAACAAAGGAGCTGAGGCGGCAAAAAAGGAACAATGATAACCATACGGAGGACACAGGTGCTGGAAGAGGCGGAGAAACTTCTGTTAGTGTGGCTGAGAAACAGCTGGCGTTAGTGAAGCTATGACTGTGCAAAATCCTGGAAACTGTACTGTGATTTCCTGCAAGCAAACCCCTCGACAAGCGCAGCCAGCGATGAATGTGAAGCCAGCAGAGGTGGCTGGTCAGCTTCCACAGAGGAGTGGTCTCTGCAGTATGGCAAGACGTGGTCAGGCTTCCGGCGCTCACAAGGCCACTACAAGACCCTACAAGAATGAACTGGTAACATACCTGAAACAGGAGGGTCTGTCACTCAGCAAGTGTTCAGCTGTGACGAAGCAGGCTCTTCTGGGATTAGATGCCAAGCAGAACCCACGTCTTGTGGGAGGAAAAAGCACAGCTGGGACACAAGCCCACAAAGGCCAGACTGACCCTTTGCTGTGTGTGAATACAAGCACTGATCTGAAGACTCAGCCACTAGTGATACCATTCTCAGGCCCCTCGGCATTGCAGGGGCAGAATGTGAATTGTCATGGGAAGGCAATGAGAAAGCTTGGGTCACGAGGCAGTTGTTAACAGAATGGCTGCGTGAGATGTTAACATTCCAGGTGAAGAAATACCTTTCTGACAACCAACTGCCTGAAAGGCACCTTCCTCTAATGGACAATGCCCTGCACACCCTCCAGATTTGGTGGGTGATGTGAATGCTGAGCAAGACTTCATAAAGTTCAAGTACCCTTCCCCCAGCAGGACACCTCTTCTGCAGCCCACGGACCAGCGAGTGAACTGCAACTGCAAAAAGCTGCACACAAATGTGCTCCCCACCAGCCTTTTCATGTCACTGAAGAGATGTCCTTGACTCTGAAAGATTCTGGAAGAAACATTTCGATGTGCTCCTTTGCACTGACAAAGCTGGAAAGGTATCATGTACCACAGCTCTGGCCCGCAGGAAACCGTGGCCAGAGTGAGTCACTGCAAGAGACTCTGAAGAGTCTGACGTAGAGGCAGCGGAGAGTTGTGCCCACGGAGAGTGTGGGTCTGGATGGAGACAGTGCAGACACAGAGGAGCCTGCTGAGAACTGCAAAGAGACGCTGATGCTGGGAGCACCTGCTGAGCTCTGGAGCGAGCAGCAGGAGGAGGCTACGGAGGAGCACCCACTGAGGAAGAGGGCGACAGGGGGAGGTAGCCGCAGTGTGATAAAGTTCATTACAGAAAAATGGAATAAGTGCCAGGATTTCTTGGAAAAGCACCACCCCAACATAACTGCAATGAACGGGGTGCGGAATCTGATCAATGATAATGCAGTCTCTTATTTCCAGAGAGTGATGCAGGGCAGGAAAAGACAAGTGACATTAGACAGATGTTTTGTCAAAACTGACCCTGCAGCTAAGAGACTAAGAAGAGAAGAAAATCCTGGAGGAGATCTCCCAGATGCTTTATGGAGGGAGACTCTCCCTCCAAACAACAACCTCTTCCTCGCTCCTTCCTGTCCTCCAGACCCGAAGTTTCCTCAAGCGAGGTTAGTGTTCTCTCTCTTCATGTTCTTTCTGTAGTTTTAAAAACAAACAAACAAACCAAAAAAAAAAAAAAAAAAAAACAAAAAAAACATGTGGTTCAGAACAGATTAACCTCATTTACACTGAACCCTATGGGGACATGTGATTTGGTTCATGACTAGGATCATGAAATGGATTAAGTTCGTAAACCAAGGTCCTACTTTCCACACTATCACATGGAACAAGCAATAAAAATATGGTCATTCAGGCCAGTAGAGAAGCAGGTTGCAAAAACAGACGAAAGCTTGTACAAGGGACTTACCCAGTCTAGATCACAGAGAGAAAGTAGAACTGTGGCTGCCAGAAACTGAGAGCAAAGTGAAGAAGGAGTTTTTTTGTTTTGTTTTGTTTTTTTTATCAGTACCGAGGATCGAACTCACGACTGCCTGCTTACAAGGCAGGTGCTTATGCCGCTGAGCTAAATCCCCAGCCCCGAAGTAATGAGTAGAGTTTCAGTTTTATAAGATGAAAGGAATTCAAGAGATGGATGTGGTCATGTGCAGAATACTGTGCATGTGTTTCACAGCAC
Source organism: Cavia porcellus (assembly GCF_034190915.1). Taxonomy (NCBI): domain Eukaryota; kingdom Metazoa; phylum Chordata; class Mammalia; order Rodentia; family Caviidae; genus Cavia; species Cavia porcellus. The sequence goes on from NW_026947512.1 coordinate 47,744,108, forward strand.
AGAACCATGCACATAAAAATAAGCAGATGATAAATCTTAGGCTCCACATATTTTTCCAAATAAAACAGTGGAACAAAGGACAACAGATTCTGACAAAAGTGCCCATGGTGGGGAGGTCAGGCCCCACAGCAGAGACTGGGCAGCAGCCAGATCTATGGGGAAGTGACAGCCAGCTCAGGCACGTGTTGGCATCAGATAGAAATGGAGAGCATGCAAGAAGTCTGGTCTGCAGCCCATGGAAGTCCAAGCAGAAAAGAGACCTTTGCCTTTAGTACAACCAGTTGGCAAGGAGCATGGATTCATGTCAGAACTCATGCCTGGCAGGAAGGAGCACCTGCCTCAGAGTGGCAGCTAAATTATCGAGATAGTGCTTAAGCAGAGAGGGGAGAACAATTCTCCAACTGTTCAGAGTATCTGCAGGTCCATGTGGTCAGCAAAAGGTTCCAAGCCTGCATCACTGGGGCTGGAGTCCAGAACTGTGGGACGGTCCTTTATCATCCATTCTCAAAAGGGTCCTTGGACCGGATGGACCCAGCACTGTGGGGGAGGAAGAATGCAGACAGGAAGAACCAGGGACACCTGGCAGGTGTAGGCTGAATTTTGAACAAGAAGGAGAAGAAGATGGAGGAGGAGGAGGAGGAGGAGGAGGAGGAGGAGGAGGAGGAGGAGGAGGAGGAAGAGGAGGAGGAGAAGGAGGAGGAGGAAGAGTAATGGGAGAGGGGAGGGAGGAGGATGAGAAAGAATCTTAGCATGATTGAAATGAGTTGACATCTTTTCATAAAAGCACTGAATCCACCTTCTCAGGAAGAAAATTATCACAGGGGATTTAGAGGTCAGACTAAACCCACTTGCCGTCCCTCATTTGATTTGCCATTGTCTTTACAAAAATCAAAATTCTGGTATATTTCATTTCCAGCTTGAAATGCCTTGAAAGCCTATTATGTACTACATTTTAAAAAGCCATTGCCAGAGACAGGGTAACTCCATCTAATTTGCAATGCATGCCTAGTCATAATGTTAATTCACAGGACTTGTGTTAATAATATTACACACTTCAAAGTGAATCTTCTCTATTCCACAGCATTAACCAGCACTGTTCACAACCTCTTTACAAGTTGCTGAAATGCAAAAGCCCTTGGATGTGTTGTACAGTCATAGCCTATTAGTTGTGTCAAGGCAATATCAGGGACAGGCAAAGCAGAACGGCTGCTCAGGGCGGAGCCGGAGGCACTGTCACGTTCATTAAGGGCAGCACAGGCATGGATTCTGGATGACTGTTACAGGTGGGCTCCAGTTTAGGGAACATTGATCAAGAAAGGTAACCTTAGGACACAATTATCACCAGGAACTTACTTGCTTTAATTAGGATCATTTGTTTACACACTATCACTCTTTTCTAAATTCAACAAATGTTTCCTGAGTCTTATGTGAATCCCCATGGATCAGGTGAATATTGTGACTATGAGCGATGAAGACAGAATGGTTCCCCTGAAGGACCTGACATTCTGCAGGTGCGCACATGTTAGCAATCAGCTACACCCAGGAGGTGACAGGCAAAAAATCTACCAACATTAAAATGATGGAGATATCATTCCTAGCAGGAATTTTAAAGAAAACTTCACAAGGAAAATAGAAGCAGAGCTAAGACCCGAAGAGAACAGGATTTGAAAAGTTAAAGACTGCAAGGAGAAAAGATGAACCAGCTGGCCCTCTCTACCTCTCCATACAGACAGGGAGTGCAGAGGGAATAAAGGCAGATGTGGTACAGCAAAGGGACCCACTTGTCTGATGTGGATGTGGTGGTGGGATTTGGAAAAAGAACTGTAAAGGTAAGCTGGACTGAATGAAGCAGAACCATAAATGCGACAATAAGAAACACATGATGAATTTGTTAGACAATCCTGAGCCACTAAGCCTTTTATACAGAAAAAGAGGAGGATCGATATTTATTGAATGAGAACTGTAATTCCTTTTGAAATGTTCTTTCTAGAGGGAAAGCAGGTGGGGAGCAGTGATGTCAGGCAGAAATACACCAGCACAGTTCAGGACAGAAGCGAGGGGCCCAATCCCAGGCGTCATGTAAGAAGTTTAGTCAGCTTAATGTTGCAAGTTAGTGTGGCTTAAAGACCACTTAGCTGCACTGCACAGGAAGTGCCGTGCTGCAGGTCAAATGCGTGAGGTATTTTAAGTTTGGTCTGCAAAAAGGAGGACATTCTTCCTCCCAGAAGAGGCCTTTAACAGCCTCGTCACCACCAGCCTTAGGGGAGACGCAGGCATACGGTGAGCTCTGAGGGAGGCTGGGTGCATTGCAGCCAAGAAAATGAAGTTTTCAAAGACTCCCTTTGCACACGACCAAACCAAAATCAAGTTACTAAAAGTGTCTGGCACAGGTGATGGGCACTGCACAGGGGTGCAGATTCTTTGTGTTAAGAGCAATAGAAACCTCAGAGAAGATGGTCTAGGCAAGATCAGTCCACACAGAGCGTTCCTGCTGTCTGCAGCGGAGTTTTCCCATCAGTTCCTTGATGAAGAGTCTGGAAGCTGCTATGAAAACCTGCTGTGTGTTCTTGCATTATTTGCACCTAGGTTGTCTAGGAAACCAAACATTGCTCACAGGACGTGAGCAGGACGTGACCATGCACAACTGCACCTTGTCATTTCCACAAAGTGTAAGATTTGTCACCTTAGATATAAATAGATACTACTAACCTGGAATGAGAGCAGCTTCAGGAGTTAAAGTTAGGGTTCTGGTGTCCAGAGAATGTCTGAAGATAGCACAAAGAAATAGTAGACTGCTGGAGCTCTGTGTGCCCAAGGTTTATTGCATCAGAACAAGTTACACGTTGTGGTAGCTTCACACACAGGAAGTTCTGGCTGTGAACAGGAAGTTCGCAATGGGGCTGCAATCCGTGTCTGTCTCCCTGCAGGCAGCTGAACTGCTGGAGGACAGCATCGCTGTCCCATTGGGCGGCTGTACCACTGCGGTAGAGCTAACCACTTTTCTCGGTCTTTTTTACTAATAAAATAGACAGAAAACCGCTCAAGGGGGTGTCATGCAAGTCCCACAGGTAGTTCATGCAGGAGAGAGTGCGCTAATCCCAAAAGTTTGTAAAAAGGCAGCTTAGGGCAGCCCAGCTGTTTGATTGGAGTGGGACCTCCCGTTGAGGATGTGTTGTGCTGTGGCGCAAATTCGGAGCAGTGTTTGAAAGAGGGCAAAAGAGTAAAGGAAAGGTCAGGGCACAGAATCAAACACCTTTCAGTATGTAACACAAACCTAATGTCCTTATTAATGCAAATGATCTGTTTGTGTATAAATTCACAGGATTATCTCGAAACTTTAAAAGTGAGGTGCAAGTCTAACTGTCTTAATATTGTGTTTCATGCTAAAGAAATGCTTATTCTACAAATTTCTGAAATAACAAATTAAACAAAAGAACCGAAGTTCTGCTATGTCCCTCATTATTGGTTTAGCCAACTACATTTACAGAAATAACTCGACACCAAAGATTTGTAACAATTTCCAATCATTCAGCCTTTAACAAAGGTAGATGCTAGATGCTCATATTTAAAACACTCTGAGTTAGAAATGTGCTTTTTCATAAACTAAGAGCCAAATTTTCAAAATATGACCTAGCTTTATCACTTATAGTAATACAGCATTAAATCAGAAATCTAGAAGTCAATACATGTAAGACGCCCCAGTCTTGTGGATTTCTCTCCCTTATTATTTCCCAGATATGAAACATAAGCCAACCTAGAGCAATCCAGATAATGCTCGGTTCTGAATGTGTAGGGCAGCTTCTGTAGCACAAGCAGCCTCCCGAGCCTGTGGTAGAGGACATGTGGGTGTAACTGTTTCCCAGCTCCTTGCTCAAAACAAAACTCCTTAACGCAGCTCCGGAAACAGCAGACATTAGTGCACTAACCACTTGGATGCAGGATTCATGAGCACTAGAAACACTGCTGGCCCTGTCCTCTCAACACCCAGAGCACACTGCCTGCAGAACGCCCGGGTGCTTACTTGCCAAATCCACTGATCGACGAACTTCCAAGTGTAACTCTTGTTCTTTTATGGGCATAATTTTGGCCTTTTAGATGGGACTGTTCTTGCTAGTAATATGTCCCCTTGCACACTGCAGGGCATGCTGGATCTCTGGCCCCAGCAGCACAGTGTAAGTAGCAACCCAGCTAGGAGCTGAAAGCAGCCTCACACTTTCCAGAGGCCTTCATGGGGGGTGGGGGCACTCAACAGTCACAAACGCTTCACTGGCACCTGGGTACAGGACTGAATTCATGAGACCCTCAGGGCTGGAGAAAATGAGTTCTGAACAATTTTAGTACAGGCCAAAATAATTTCCACGCAGAGAAAAAATGCCCTCTCTGCTAAGGAAGTGCTCAGTGTCCAGGGGACAGTGGACCCAGAAGAGGTGGAGAAGCCTCCTAGGAGGCCTGACACTCAGAACACGGTCACTATCCATTTCTTGGGAGAAAACTGGCCAGCTGGACCTCTATGGAGACCAGCTCTGAGTTTGCAAAGAAAATCAAAGCAAAGGGAGGAATCGCTCTCCCTCACACCCGGCCAGAGCTCGGTCCCGAAGGCCCATTCTTCCTTCTTGGGACCCAGCCTTGGAAGCCTATGACTGAAAACAGTCTGAACTGTATAAATGAATGGTTAATTTACATCACATAGAAATTACGTTTACAATAATGCTCTCTTGATGGAATTCTGCAACAAATACTTATTATTTTATAATGAAATAAATGTGCCAAAATTTCTGAAATACCTAAGCATAACATATGGGCTCCGTATCGGATTTTATTGCAGTGAGGACAATAAAATCAGTGTCTGTTGTGAACCAAAGATTATAGTGCTTTGAGTCTGACTTCTGAAGAACATAATCTACTTTCCTTTCTTGGGAGGACGCCCACATCCAGAGGGCTACAAAGGCCAGTCTGAGACACAGCTGACTCAGCTTTCATCTGACTAAATGCGTGACTGAATTGTTCACCAAATCTACTGCCCTAGGCAGAGTCTGTACCACACTGTATCACTGGAAAATATTCCAACTTCAGTAGTTGAGTTGTGTGAGTGGAGTCATGGTAAGAAATCTTTGGTGGTAATTAATCTTCAAACAAAAGCACTAAATCCTCAAATTGAGTAAGTGCTTGGCCATATTTGGAGTTTAATAAAACTTTTTTGAATACAGGAATAAAAGAGATGACTTTAGTCATGCAGGAAATTTCAATTATGCTTCACATTTTCTGTTTATAGAGGACAAAATAATGTTAGATGCATTCTGTAAGAATTTCCATCGATATAATTCAGTATTCATTTCTGGTGCTTGCATGAGTAACACTCATCTATCTGAATAGGATACTGATCTAGAATAAGCCCTTTTCAGACAGTGTAATATAATTTTAAAAAATTACTAAAACACAGAATATATGAGTCAGAGACTAGATAAAAAATACTTGAGAGATGGTTTTAGGAATTCAACCCAAGAGAAAGCCTGAGGAAACATACTTTATATAACAACCACTTCTACTTGCCTCGCAAAGAATGGACACTGATGTGGTCCATAATGGCACAATTTGCAAAGCACAGTGCTCAAGCCTGCAACAGTCCTGCAAACAGCAAGGGACACACTGTGACTCCGAGGTACTGCGAACAAACATGTACGAACATTTAACCACAGGAACCACCACAGAACCCAAGAGTCCCAGATCAGTGTGCCTGGAAGGGAGCTAGGAAAGCAAATTCCTTTTATAGAAAAAAGAAACAGCATAGTGTGTGTGAGTTATGTGTCCCTAGGTACGATGCAAGTAGGCAGCTGGGATGAGACTGGAAATGACATCTCTTCAATTCTTAAAAACTTACAACTCAAGGTGAATACTGAGGAAAACAAATACATCAGGAGACATATTGATACGACCATGCAGCAAAAACTATACCTCACAGCTGATCAGATCTGGAACCTATCACATGGAAACAACAAGAGTCAGACCAATCATGCTTGATCTCCAGGCATACTCCACAAGGGCATCAGGAACTTGCAACATGAGAGATGCCTAGTGGCGTTGTGTTGGCTGAGCATCTGAGTCAAAAAAACTATGTAAGACTGGCAAAAATGATCACAACTTCTCCCAGCTTTTCTGGCTTGCTGCAGACGACCCACCACGGACATGCAAAGGAGAAGCCCTGTTGACTACGATACACTAACAAGTCACAACACCAATGATGCAGAAGATGTGGGCATTTCCCAATGTGGCTATGGCCAAGAACCACTGCTTTCTGGAACTGCTGCCTTTATAACTTTCAGCAGTAAGTATTACTGAGCAATCTCAAGTAGCTGCTGGGTCTCTCCTCCTTTCAGTGAGTGCTGAACATCAATGACAGGAAGCACAGAGTTTGAATGCCAGATGTGCAAAGAGAAAAGTCACCTGGTCACCAGGAAATGTACAGTCAGAGAAAAAAGAAGGCACAAAACTGGTGAAATGCACACGTGCATGGCACGTTATGGAGACATACAAGGAAGCAGCCTACAAGAATGGGACTGAGCATATCTAACGGCATAAACAAAGGAGCAATCAGGAAGCAGTGGGGTTTGAAACCCACAAGGATCCTGAACAGCCGGCGAGATGTTGCGTGAGTAAAGCCAGAGAAAGGCAAAGCAAGTCAGGGCTGAAATGAGAACTGCTGGGGTAAAAAGCAAAGTGATCCCAAGTGTCCGCAAGTACGCACCTTTCCCAAGATCCGGAATACCTGGAAGGGATTTAGCTAGACTGGACATGACCAGTGCTTATGGGACTTCCAGAGGGAGAGATCCATAAAGCATTTGGATAGAGAGAGATCCATAAAGCATTTGGATACAGGGATCTAGAAATAGAGAAGTCTGAATAGGAGTAAACAAGGGGACGTGGAAAGCATCAGAGTGAATGAAAGAACAGAGAGAGAACATTCAGAAAGAAAAGGGATAGAAAGCTGGCTCGTGAGTGTATCAGAACTGAACAGGCAAACAAAGCAAGGAAAGCCATCACTGGAGAATGAAAAAGAGTACTTGGGAGGATAAACAGCAGAAAGAAAAGTCCTGGAACCTAAAAAGGAAAGTAGGTTTGCTTTCCAGTGACAGAGGAGTAATCACTGGTGTGTGCTCAGACACAGTGAGCGCAGAAGTGAAAGGCTCACTCGCACAGGCCTTCGGCAGCCTTTGTAACCTTGACCTGGTCCTGTGGGTAGAAGACACATGAGATAGGAGCCCAGTATTATGTGCTTAAGGAAAGGTGAAGGTGGTCCCATGTGTGGCTGATCCTGGACTCACAACGGAGCCATACGCTGAGAAGTCAATTATTCACTGACTGCGCTGAAAGTTGCAGATGCATTGAACCCACTAACCTACTGACCATCATGCCGTGGCAACACGATGTGCTGTGGTGCACTGGTCATTGTGCCCTCTGAACCAGGCACTCACCGCTGCTGCTACTGTCTGTCACTATAAGAGAATATCATACTGCATATTGCCAGCCTAGAAAAAGATCAACATTCAAAATTTGTAGGACAGTGTCTACTTAATATGTATTGTTATTACACTATCATAAAGTTACAAAAGTGTTAAGCTGAACCATCATAACTCAAGCATGGTTGGTAGATATAAATAATGGAGAACAGTATAAAATAGCACTCTAATTTTCAGTCTATGTTAGGCAAGCTTCCTAATGTCTCATCCCCTGACTTTGTAATACAGAGTGGTTATGTCCACATCAGAGTAACTGTGTTCATGTGAAGCATTCAGTTTAGCCAGATACACAGGCTGCACTTGCTAAGGCACCTTATTAATACAATGACCACTGCTGCTACTACTCAAGATGCTGGCAAAAGACTGGCCCAGCAAGGGCCAAGAAAAGTGGAGCAGAGGTGAGTCCAGGATGGGTGGGAAAGGAAAGCGTTTAAGGCATAGGACACATGGATGAGGTAAAGAAAAATGTCCCCAGAGTTAGCAGTTGGAGAGCTAGATAAATAGTGTTGTGATTCCAAGTTTAATACCGCAGGAGTTTAGTGCTGGGAAATAAGAGTTTGACGAAAATGAGAGATGAATTGGAATGAAGATGCATTTATTCACATTCAAGAACCAAACAGTTCTTGAGAAATGACTATGCTGGGACCCTGGAGACACAGCTTGAGCAAAGCTTGGGCCCTACCATACTTCCTTGAGGTTAGGAGGTGGGATGATTGTCACTGCAAGTGGGAAAGGTGTTCGTGATGGTGGCCGGACATCCGCCAGGGCAACCGCTGACTCACAGATCAAAGAGCATACAGGGTAAAACACCAATTAGACCCAGAGAACCAGAGCATGTGACATGTGGCTGAAAAGAAGCTTGAAGTAGGAAGAATTTTGCATGAACCAAGTGGACGGAGCCAGGGGACAGAAGGAGCATGCCCCATTGCTCATCGCTCATGGGCCCTGTGGTCCAGATGACAGCATGGAAGCTCCTCAGGGAGGGCTGGGTCTTCAGTGACCAGGAGCAGCAGAAAGTGTGTTCTGGAAAAGGCTGGGTATGGAAGGTTGCTCAGAAAACCTAGCAACCAAAAGCACAAATGATCCCATTTAAAACCAGGATGGAGACCTATGTAGACACCTATCAAAAACAAAAAAAAAAAAACAAACAAACAAAAAAAAAAACAGACAAATTGTCAACTCGTGTATGAAAAAGTGTTCTATATCACCCATCATCAAATGCTCACAAAATAAGGTGAGAATGTGCAGAAAAAATGAACTCATATGCTGTTGGTGGAAATATAGTATAGCCCTTATGGAAAACAGTATGGATAATCCTTTAAAAACTAAAAAGAGAGCTGATCTTTGATCCAGAAATTCCTCTACTTGGTATATACCCAAAGAGGATGAAATGATTTCATCAGTGGTACCTGTACTTCCATGTTTAACACTATGATAATAACCAAGAGGTGGAAACAACGAAGTTATTCAGTGAGAGATGAATGGAAGAGGAAAGTGTCATATTCACAATGGAATATTATTCAGTCATAAAAAGAGATACTGTCATTTGCAGTAACATGGATGGAACAGGAGAACTTTATGTTCAGTGAGATAAACAGACAAGCAATGTCTTCACACATTTGTGGAAACTAAAAAGCCAATCTCAGAAGAAAGGAAAGGAACAAGGGTCAATAGAGACTGGGAAGGCTAAGAAGGAAGAGGAAATGAGAAAGTTAGGTAAGGGGCAAAAAAAGAAAGAAGTCCTGTCTTCCAAGGCACAATAGGGTACCGCCTGTCTACCCCATCTGAAATGTATTTCAGAATAACTAGATGAGTATAACAGTTTCCTATAGAGAGAGATGACTAAAGAGGTAGAGTATTATCATGATTTCATCATTATCTGTTGTATACATCCACCACTATTGTACTGTACACAATTAATTTGTATAAATATTACATCTCAATAAAAATAAAGACTGCTAATTTACTCCTGAACGTATTTAACTCACCAGACACTAAAGTCACAGTGCCTAAGGGCCTACATACCTTCTAGAACCCACAAAAAAGACCCAAAAAATGGCTCCAAAATATGAAAACTGCAAAAATTGCTGTTTCTAAATGCTTAATTAAATGTACACAGAACATATCATTAAGTCAACTTCATTAATTGTTAAATTTAGTGCTCATAAAAATTGCATTACATTTAGAAAACAATTTGTATGTTAGATTTTCCTACTTTGCAAGAATCCCTGAGTAAGCACAGTGGCTGTCAGGAAGTTGCACTTGGTTGTAAATTATATTAGTTTCTCATAACCAAGGATTTAAAAACTAAAATTATAATAATTTTTTCAAATTGTTATAATAAAATTTTGTTTAATGTGGGTGCTAACAGCCTTGACACAGCATTTGGAAAGCTCCCAGAAGCCTGTGAAAAAGTCTTCAAGCTGGCAATGTGGGACAGGGAACCCTGCAAGCAGAAGAGAGAGACGTGAAGTGGAAGGAAAGGGCCCAGCATCTCAGCAAGGAACAAATGAGAATCTTCTAGAAACTTCTGCTCTTTCTCTAGCTGAGGAAGTCTTCATTTGTGACTCTCCCAGATGCCTACTGCAGTCTGAGGAAGCCTCAAGATTCTTTTGAAAAATAATGTTTTTAAATGCATGAAGCAAAATACACAAAATCACAAAAGAAACCAATTGTATTGAATATAGCTATGTATATAAATATTTAACGCTCTTGTGACTTAAAAGGTAGGGAAATATGCTTTTTTTGTAAAATAAGAATATATAGCTACATGTCATAGTAGTGATACCTTAAGATATCTTCAGCAACTGTAATGTGATTTTAAAATATTTATTTTTAATGATGTTAGGAGCCACTAATATCCCCAAGGTTTTTTGTTCACACATAAATGTTTAGTTAAAGGAAATACAAACTTTCAAGAGACTGATGCATACACAAGTGTGACCTTTTTCCCTTCAAAGTTCACAACCCTCTAGTGTTCTACCCGCAGAAGTTCACAAACCTCTGACTGGAAAACTCAGACTGGCTCCTCTGCAAACATGAGAAACGATGGGGAACGAGTCCTGCAGGACTGAAATGCAGGGGCAGACTGGACTCCTTGTTCTCACAGAGGCCTCGGGCAAATGTGCTCTTCCAGAGTGCACTTTCTCTTCCTCATCCACTTCAGATACACGTCACGTCATGGGGGAATCTATTTTAGTCCATTCTGTCTCCTTTAGCAAAACTTAGTGTGAACAATGCTGACCTTTGATAAATACACACCATCTTAGCTACTTTCCTGTCGATGAGACACAGGCTTCACCACCACAGCTAACAGGAGTGGTTTATTTTGGTTTACAGCTTCTGTGGGTTCATTCCATGGCTGGCCAGCTCAAGTGCAGAAGAGGCAATGGAGAAAGAGCCTGTGCAGAGAGGCATGGCTCACATCACGGCGGTCAGGAAGCACAGTGAGAAAGGAGGGAGATGTCTGCCACCAGCTCTTGCCTCCAGTGGCCCACCTATGTGACCAGACCATACCTCCCAAGGGCACACTCGGTCAAACTCGCCAGTGGATGAATCTAATGATGAGGACGGCACCCCACGATCCAGTCACCTCCAGGGCCCCACCTCTGACCACTTGAGAGCTGTGTGGGGACATTTTAGATCCAAACTGTAACACACACACAAATAGGAACATACCCTTTCTTGTATTAAAAGACAATTCCATAAGCTGGGGAGGAAAACAAAATGTACATCAGTAGCAAAAGATAAATGAGACAACAGAAAATCTAGAGAAGGCTATGGATATTTAGCAATGATGAACATAAATACAAGAATTGATATTCAGTCTTGCTAGTGATTACACCTGTATTCACCAAGTAAGAAAATGCCATTTTGGCTATCAAATTGGCAACGATTAAAAATATTTATGATGTCTAGGATTAGTGTGAGTGAAGTCCATTGCAGACTTTCACACATTCGCAGTGGGACATTCACTCTGCAACATCTGTCTGGAAAGCAGAGTGGCAACACCTGGCCAAGGACTTTGATAAGCCCTGCAGAGCGCCATAGCAACACCACTCAGGGACACCCCCAAGTCCTCATAAATAGACTGATAATTTGGAAGAGACTTAAATTCATTATGAGACTAATTCATTCCACACCAGAGCAAGAGGTAAACCAGTAAAAATAAGAAGTCTGTAAGTACTGGAATAGCAATCTAAGACTCTTAGTGCAGAAAAGGCAGAATACAGAACATTATTGATGTATGATCCGACTTCTGATGAAAAATTATACATAAAATACATTGCTTATATCTATAACTATGCAACTCATATAGAAACAAACTATACTTATGCATAAATTTGTGTGTCGATAGAGAATTCGTAGCTATACAAAAGTGAAGCAGCCTGAAGGGGGCCATCTGTACCACACTACTAAGGATAATGAGTCTTCAGAGTGAGATTTTAATCACTTACTAAAGTAAATAAAACACTATTGAAACAATAATCACATATATCACTTTATAATGAGAAAAGGAAATCAAGATATTTGTTAGGGGAAAAAAATGTAACCTGATTTCTGAGTTGGCCAAAGGCCGACTTCTTTGAAAGGAGCCTTTGAATAATTGAGCTTTTCCCTGCTCAACAAGAATCCAGGGCTTTAAAACATGTGTTTAATTGTGTTGTTTCCATTTACACCTGAAAACAGTAACCTGAGATGACAGCTGAACAGGGCGCCTGTGTCCTCAGCATGGCCTAATAGTACCAAGACATCAGGGAGAAATCGGGACAGGAATGTAAGGCTGTCCCAAGGCCAAGGCGAACGTACAAGCAGTGTTCCCACTGTATGGCTAAGCCAAGAGTTCCCCTCTGTTCACTTATTCTTTCACCCCATAAATAATGAGCAGATGATACGCAGACAGCTAAGTGTGGATGTGAAATGGCCTGAGCTGTCTGGTATGATCCCTGTGCCTTCTGTCCACAGTGACAAGCCTTCTGTCCACAGGAGATGTGCGCCTGCGCACACAGACACGGACATGGAGAGCAGGCCGGGAAAGGAGGGGTCTGCATCGCTCTGGCTGTGAAGTCACAGGTCCTGCGGCTCTACACAGCACAGGTACTGTTTGAGCAGTACCGGTAGTGGGAAATAAGCTCCTCCAGACAAACAAGTGAGAGGACAGGCATTCCTTTCTGAAAGGGTGAACAGTTTTAAGATAAAAGTAGGAAGGCCTTCGGTGAATGTTTCCAGGAAAGAACGAGGAATGTCCAACTCAGCATGGCTGGGGCTTAGCTGGGTGAATGCTTGATGTTCAGTCCAGCAATGGGATGTAGTCCGGCAGAGCATGGTAAAGGATTTCTTGAGGACAGTCCCTGGGGTGGAACCTAACATTCTCTAACACAGCAAGCTAAGGTATTTCTTCCTCCTAGAAAGCAGGAGGGACTGATTAACAGACTGACCACTGTGATCTTAGGTAGTCCTCACCTACTGCTCTAAAGTGTCAGCCTTTGCTAGCAGGGAGAGGAAGCCACCTGCTCAAAGTTGGGATGGAGGTGGAAATCAGGACAGGGTGGGGACGGAGAGGCCAGTGGGCATGACCATCTGCAGATCCCCAGCTGGTGCAGTCACCAAGCTCACTTCCTAGGAGCACCCTGATCTTCCATGCTCTGAATGAGGAAAGACCAACGTGACAAGATGTATCCAGGGCTCATCATTTCTGTACTGAGTGAAAGAACACAGGCAGTCTGACCCTTAACTTAGAAAGAATTAATTTTGGCTCATAGTCTTGAGGTTTCCAGTCTTAGACTGGGCGGATCTACTGTTTTGAGCCTCTGTCGGGAGTACCACATGGCCCTGGCAGGAGTGCTTGAGGGAGCAAAACTCTCACCATCTCATCAGTCAGGGAACAAAGAAGAAAGGGTGCCCTGAGGCCTTATAACCTCCTTCAAGGGAAAGTTCCCCAGGAACCTATGGTTTTCTGTAAGCCCTCAACTTTTGCGGGTCCTAGCACCTCCCAATAATGCCACGCTGCAGACCAAAGGTTTAACACACGGACCTAGAGCAGACATTCAGGACTTAAATGGCAACAGTGCCTAATAAAAATGAGGACAAGATCAGATCCTTACATAAGAAAGGCAATTCTTCAGCAAGATTTCTAGGCAGGATAGAAGAAAAGAAAGATTTAGAACGAGGGTTAGGGGCAGAGGCGTTCTGCCAAATGGGAGCCGATAAAGGCGTGATCCCATTTTCAAGCAGCAGGAAGGGACAGAGACAAGGTGAGCAGTGCCAGACAGGGCAGAATCACAGGATCTGTAGATGGTGGGTGATTAGGTCAAGCGTAATTCAACAGCTTTTAGCCTGGGGAATGAAAGAAGTTTGGTGAAATTAATCAAACTACAGAAGGAAATAGAGGAAAGAATGCAAGTTTTGGAGAGAGAAAAAAATAAGGATACTGACATGTGGTCTCTAGACTGAAAACTTTCAGCATATACAACTCTGTGAGCTCAGGGCTTTATTCCTGCTCTGTAAGAACCATTGTAAGGAGGGGATCCAAGTAAGAGGCATGTTACAAAAACATCATAGATCTGCATTTTCTGGAACAGTGAAATTTCTTTATGTTCAAGACTCAGTGATCAGAGCAAACGCCAAAGACACAGGCTAGTAAGTCACATGCATCTAAGTATAAATGCACATGGGAGATCTTTCTCAAACCAAGACTCTATGGTGAGGTGAGCTGGGGGCCTGAATGTTGAGCACAGTGGCTCTGAGAGGCATGTAGATGTAGAAGTGGGTACGAAATTGTTCTCAGAGCCAGAACTGCCCTACTGTGCTAGCCCTGCTCCAGCCAGTATCTACAGCCATCTAAACCAGTGCCTGACATCAAGAAAACAAAGGCACATTTGGTATTGTCTGCAGCTCCTGACTTGAGTCCTGTCTTGGGGAAGCAAAAATGGGCTGCTCAGTATGTATTTTACTGAACACACAGTAGTAAAAGTTGCAGGGCTTTACAGCTGACTTTAGCCTCCATCGTTAATTTGATTGGAACCAGCCAACCTTCCCCTAACTTGGCCAACACAGCACGCTCCCAGCTTCCTCCTATCTCTGCTTCTTTCCCATCTTCTTCACGGCCTCATGATCTTCCCAGGCTGCAAGTTTCTATCATCTGTTTCTTTCTCCCTCAAACTCTCTCCTTAATGGTTGGCAGCTGCACAGATCCCACACAAATCTGTGTCACCACCTAGATGGGTCCTTTGCAGTCGCCTCCTTTTTGGATGTCCTTATCAATCTTTGAAGTCAGCATGTCTTGATTGAACAGACTAAACTGAATCCTCTTCACTGATTTCTGTCCAACCAACAGCCTCTGTGTCTACTTCCATCCAACAAATCAAACCAGCACTGAGGGACTGAAAACAGCGCTTCACTCTGTGACTCCACAGCAAGTGATCCAGGCAGAGCTCAGCTGAGTGGTTCTTCTGGTTGGAGCCAGATTCCTGCTCCCTGCAGTCTTCCCAGCTGCCCAGGACTCCTTCTGAGGCTCCACCTGGGCTGCCCATGCTCTCTCCAGGTGTCCCCTCACTCTTCAGTAGGCTGACCCAGAATGGTCTAAGAGTGATGCATATATTTTTCACATCTCTGCTTGTGGTGTGGGGCCCACAATGCCCCTGACCAATTCAAACCACGTAGATGACCCTGAACTAGGCTGGGAGAACAATGCCAAAGCATACGATCTAAGAAAGAAGTAAGGCCTTCAATACAATCAGTTCTCCATCACTGAAGATGTCAACTGCAAATCTCTCCCTCTGCTCCAGTCTAACCTCTCCTGTTCTACGGTGGTCCACACTGCAGTTACATCCACCCCGCACCACTAGCACTGGCTCTGAACAGTCCACCAACCGCATTTCTAGAACCTTCTCTACAGTACAACAGGATGCTTTCAGAAATCCAAATGTGATCATGTCATTACAGTAGCTTAACATCTTTCAGTACTTTCTCTTTGCATAGATAGACAAAACCTCTGAAAATGGCTTTTCAGTAGGCTCCTAGATATATGTCAGGGCACTCCTGTCATTCCAGTTTCATTATTAATAACGCACTTCCACTATTAGACTTCTCCAGGTTTGGATGATAAATTACATTGCCACCTCTCTCCTCAAAATCTCACATGGCTAGCTCCTACTGACCTAATGTTTTGGTCTGTTCCCCAGCAATGACCTGCTTTGTTCTGCCCTATGTAGGCTTGGCTTCTTTATTCTACCCCCAGACATTGGAAAGCCATTGTCTCTCCCTGGAATGTTCTTCCCTTACTTTGCAGCCCAATTAATGCCTAAAACCCCTTCAAATGCTGTTAGGAATCATGGCTCAGGGAAACCCTCCATCAGTTTCCAGACAGGACGCCTTCCCATCAGCCAAGGCATTGGCCACCCAAACATGGCACTTAGGGCTGCTGTCTCATGGAACAGGGACCAGGCCTGTCTGGCTCTGCTCATCTTTTACTCTGTCTGAAACAGGTGCTAAATACTGGTTAATGGCTTATATGGATGAATAATTATTGCACTAAAAAAAAAAAAAGAAGCATTAGACATTATAAGCACTCTACCAATCCCCATTACTTTTGAATCACAGTATCAATTTCCAGAGGATATTGATATCACATATTAAAATTGGAAAGAAACAATTAGTCCAAAAGAAGAAACAATAAGGAAAGTTAAGTGACTAGTCCACAATCTCTCAGCCTTTTTGGAAGTCCAAGTTCAAGGCAGACAGGACTGTAGGCTTCTGTTTCATTTCTAGGTGACAAAATCCCATTGAGAGGTCTTGGCTTCCTTTTGGGGCTCTGCTATTCTTCAGTTGGTTACAACTTAAGTGGATTTTCCCTCAGTTGTTTTCTCTATTTCTCCCTTATTTATCTCCCTTTGATAGCAGTGGTTAGAAAGAAGAGGACTGATGTCCAAGATAGAATGTTACAACACACACGCACCATGAAAATGAAATGTCTACATAGCAAAGGGAGGCATATTAAAGATCCTTATTTCTCAGTGTTCAAGACATTTCAGGCAATAATTCCTCCTTGAATTTTCCCATAGCTCTTTGCAACAAAGAATACAATGGATAATGAGAGCTCAAACAAACTAATTTGTCAGTCAGTTCTAGGATGTGACACCATGGTCATTCATTTCGGAGGCTGCTAATGCCAACCCATGACCTTCTAGGCTTGCATACAGCTGAAATTTAATAAGAAAAGGTCAACCATCATTCAGTGCACCAATGAAACTAGATTTTTCTTTTCAGTAAAACACCAAAGAATTGTAAAAACCAACATCGAGTCTTAGGATACACTTTCAGTGCTTATAGCCAAAGCTATAATGACTATTTAGATTACACGGAGGATAATATTTGCTAAGCTCTTGAGTAGTTAAAGTCATAGACATTCCTTTAAAGGTCAGCCTATAAAACCAAGTTAATAACTTTGTAGAAAATGCATTTTTCCATCAAGAATTCACAATAAAAATAATCTCTTTTTCTCTGTGATGTTTCTTTTAACTGTGCGTGGCACCAAGACAAAGCTAATGGACGAATTATACATCATTACAAGACTATTTTGCGCTACAGTGTCACAGATCAAAAGGAATGGTTCCCGTTGCGAGCAGGTAATGGTCCTGCACTGTGCTCGCCTCCATATGCTTCCACAGAGAGTTTCAATGGGGCTTCAAGGATGACACGCTTAGACAGTCACATTCTTAGTACCTATTAAAGCCAGTGTGCCAAGACTGAATAATGCTGTCCAGGAGCCGGAGGGAGGGGAGCACGTGGCCGAGGCCTGGGCACTGCCTGCCAGAGCCCTTCTGAATATCTTCACTCTCTTCCAGCTAGACTTAAATATTGGCACTGGAAAAGGGCCAAGTCATGACAAGACGTACACATTCCTCCGCACACAGCTCTGATGTGTAAATGCCAACACCATATTTTTTCACTCTGTATTAGCTGAGGCTCTTTAAAACAAGAATGGTATTGAACAGTCATATTTTCTCTCGCTTTTTCTCATTCTTGGGCAATTAGTTAAGACGCCTACAAAAAAGTAAAATCCATCTCTAAGCAGCATTTAATCCTGGAATACACACCACTGCATTTTCCAGTTAGTGCAGGCTAATCAGTCTTTTGTTGTTTTTCCTTCCCTATCAAATATAAAATCAGACAGAAATACCCCCTTCTCCAGGCCCTTAGAGAGGAGAGAGAAGGGACCACTGCTGAGCTGCTCTCTCTCCAGGCCCTGTGTTCTCTACCTTATGATTTCATCATATTTATTTTTCATGATTTTCAGGTGAGGAGACTGAGACTAAGAAACATTGAGAGACCTGAGCAAGGTAACTCAGTGAGCAGAACCGCAGGTCCGATTCAGTCCCAGGGCAGCTTCCAGGCACTGTCCCTCGCAAGGTCCTGAACTGCCAGCAGCTTGGTACCTGGCACCTAATTTTATTTTATTTTTTACTTTATGGAAAAAAGTTAAAACAAAATTTTATAAGAAAATAATAGGTGAATAACAATAGTTAATACATTCCATGTTGTTGTCTTTAAAAGAGTTGCTCAGGCCACATGACATGGGCATAAAATTTTCTCCAGTCGGTATTAGAACAAACCTTCATTTTCAATGAACTAAGAACACTAATAGCATAAGTGACTTGCATTTTTTTCCGTCTCCCTACCGTCCTTCCCCTTTCACCCTTCAACTCTCAGACCTGAGGGGAAAGAACATAACCAGGATGATCAGAGCACTGCCGTTGTCCACTGCAGGTCTGTTGTAACAGAAACCTTGGAAAAACATTTCCCCGGTCCTTAGAACTATTCACATCACTTATATGTGAAACGGCCAAGCCAAGAGTCAGTGCAAGTTTGCCCTTAAAAATGAAGAAACCCAATCCATCAAAGGGATGGGCAAGATGAGGAGGGTCCCGGAAGTGCAGAGACAACCTTGGTTCTGATCTCATCTCTGCTCCCACTGCCCCGCCCCAGCCTTCCTCATCTTAGCTGAGACGCCTGCAAAGTCACGTTCACAGGATCAGACGTTCTGAGCGTTACGTAAGGCAACATATGCCACACTCCCAGTGCTGTCTGTGACGCAGGGCACAGGCGCAGGAAAGGTTTGTTGGATTTAAGTCCAAAAAGACATTTAACTGCAAATTAACAGAGCTCAGTTATGTCACCCCTATTCTTTAAACCCACTTTCTGCAAAGTTTTCTTTGTTTATCAGAGAACATTTTTGTCATTATTACCTGCAACAAATCCAGGTTACAGGAAGTTATAAATGTATCTTATTATATCACAGCCACTCTTGGTTGATTCTAGGAGGAGGAAGGAGGAGGAGGAACAGGAGACAGGGAGAAGGAGAAAAAGGAGAAGAAATAACACCTATATCATATACAAGCTAGATTCAAATATCAGTGAAAACAAAGCCAAACACCAAACAGTCACAAGCAGAATATAGTGATGAAAACAGTCTTCTTTGTTTTGTAAGAATAACATTTTGAGCATGAGGAATGTCCAGAGTTTACCAAGGAGAAACAGAATGGTCACATGGGGTCACCTAGAGGAAAGACAGCTAGCATGATTTATGGCGCCGCTTTAGGAGTGTACAGACAAGCTGTGCTCTGTAGGACAAAGAAAAGCAAACAAGCAGGCTGTCTCGGACCCTCCTACAGCTGGGCAGAGACAAAGGCAGACGGCCCAGACGCAGAGGGAAAGATGTGACTAGAAATGCATGACACACATTTTGGGAAAAGAACTGAGATTTAAGAAAAGAATAAACACGTTTTGGAGGATTCTAGCACGCTAATCAAAGAAATCTATCAGAAAAAATAATCTGAGAGAGGAAAGACATGTTTGACACCTAGAAACCTAAAAGCAGGAAGCAGAGCAGACAGAGCAGACCGGAGTAGGGCCTCAATAAATACAGGGAGTCCTTAGGAACTCCAGCGAGGGCCCCCAAAAGCATACCACCATATAAAACTAACATTTTAGAAGGGAAGTGAGTGATTTCCACCCAACAAGGAGCAATTTTTCTTTATCAACAGAATTCCTTTATTCAAATTATCCTAAACAAAAATAGATTTTGATTCACTTGCAAGGGCATGTTTCCCACACAAAGGCAAAGCCACACCTAGGAATATGGCTTCTACCCTTCATGGCCTCAGGCCACCCCCAGGTGGCTCCCTCTCCTAACCCTGAGGTACCCTAAGGTCACTTCTGGAATAGCATGGCTGACACATGGCCCCTACCTGGGAAGCATGTGCACCATTAGCAGCAGACCAGCTCCTGCACACACCACCCTGGCTTGGGTGGAAGACAGCTCAGCCTTGGAGCAGGTGGGAGAGAACAGCATGGACTGCTGGGGAGAAAGCTGATGCGAGGGTCACAGGAACACACCGCCAAACCCACATCTCATACTGCGTGCTTTGCCCCATGTGAAGACAGTCCACACAGCACCAAGAACATGGCAAATTATTGTGGAGATGGTATCCATAACCCTCAGGTTTTCCTTACAAGCCCAATTTCACACACACACACAGTAGTGAGGATTGAATCCAAAGTCTTCACACTGAGCCATGTGCCCAGCCTTATTCATTCATTCATTCTTTGAATTCACTTTGAATTCATTTTCACTTTCTTTCTTTTCTTTCTTTCTTTCTTTTCTTTCTTTCTTTCTTTCTTCCTTCCTTCCTTCCTTCCTTCCTTCCTTCCTTCCTTCCTTCCTTCCTTCATTCCTTCTTTCTTTCTGAGATAGAGCTTTCCTAAATCACTAAACTGCCCATCATGGGCTTGAACTTATGCACATTCTGCCTCAGTTTCCCTGAGGATTGGGGTCACAGGCACCAGTCACCACATCCAGTCACCAAAATTTTATTTTCAACAGAGGCACTTTGACAGGTGCATAACTAAAATTTGATTCAAAGTATTTCTCTATAATGACTCCATACAAATGAAAATTTTTTAATTTTTGAAAACTGTTTCTAAGCACAAAGCCCAATATCTTCTGGATGTGAGTGATGCGAATGGGAAGCCCAGTGTGAATGCTATGAATGCAGGTCTGAGTACAGTAAAGCCTTCTCGTAAGAAGTTCACTGTGCTCTCTGGGTCCTGCCATCTCTGCCTTTTAAAGCAAGGAAGAGCAAAATAGATGTTACGGTTTACATCTGGATGTCCCCTAAAGCCTCAGGCAGTTATGACAGGCTGGCTTTTCAGAGGTGGCTAACCTAGAGTTTGTGGGTGGTTCATTGTCTACTGCTGGGACTGGGGGTGTAAGTTCAAGGTAACTTGCACACAATATAAGGAAATAAGGAAGAAAGAGTCTTGCCCTTCCCTGTGTTCTTGCTACTTAGCTGTCTTCCACTGCCACGAACAGTTCCTGCTCTGCCACCCTCCCTAGAGTCAGCTAATAATGGACCAAAACTCCTCAAACTGTGAACTAAATAATCCTTTCTTTCCTTAATTTTGAGTGTCAAGTATTTTGTCTCAGCAACAAGAAAAATAACTAAGACAAATTTGGTATCAGAGGAGCAGCGGTCATTGCTGTGAGGATACCTGACCATGTGGTTCAGGAGCCTTTGGGAATGACTTGTGGGAAGAATTTGTAAAGGTTCAGAGATGGTGGCTGAAAAAGTATGGCTGGACCATCTTACGCTGTTCTGTATGGGAGACTCTGGTCAGAGCTCAGAAGACCAGAATGCTGATAGAAATCCTGCTGCTAAAGACCAGGCTCAGGAGGTTTCTATTGGGATGAAGGACTGTTCATTGGGATTGGCTGTTGGGACTCCAGACAATGTGTGTTATGGCTTGGCAGAAAATTTGTCTGTATTTTGTTCCTGTCCAGATATTTTGCCTGAGACTGAGATTAAGGACAGTGACCTTGATAATGTTGCAGAAGAAATTTCAAGGCAGTTTAATGTTGAGATGGTGTCATGGCTATTATTGGGGCTTCTAGCCAGATTTGTATTGAGAACAAAACCCAAAAAAACCTAGCAGAATGATTTAAAACATTGGTCAGAGTTTGGGCAGAGAGGACTCTCCAGTAGAGCAGTGGACCATAAAGCTAGAAAAAGTGAAAAGATCTCAACTGCTGTGAAGTAATGGAAAAATAGAAAAGATGACCTGAGGGCATCACAGGAAGCAGCAGAATCCCGCCTTTGCAGCCTCAACAATTACAAGAGTAAAAGACTTTGCATTGAGGAGAAAACTGAGGAGTACTATGTTCCAGAGTAGCGGCAGAATAGAAAATTTGTTCCTCAGAATTGGATTCAGAATGCCTAGTGACCGACTTGAACACTATAGCCAAGAGAAGGCTGCGGCTCCCGTTGGCAGCAGACCTTGGCATCATCGGTGAGCACTAGTTTTAGGCTCATGGAGAATACAAGAGTTACGGGGTTAAGAAGTCTTTAACTCTGATTTTAGAAGGCCTTGGAAGCCAGGCATTTGCCCCTGAGAGGGTGGTGTGTGAAGCTGTGAGAATGAAGCCAAAGGTTCCATGGAGACCCAGGAAGTTTGGGGAAGCCAGGAATGTGGGTCATCTAAGGAAACCTGCCAGGAGGGAGCAGACCTGGTCTGAGAGAGGAGCCCTGGAACTACAGCCACAGCAGAGCTGTAGGAGTGGAGCCATCCAAGTGCTTTGGAGCTTGCCACATCTTGCCACAGGTTGCCTCTGGTGCTACCCACATGGAACTACAGGACTTTATGTTTGCTCTGCTGGAATTTGGACTTGCTTTGATGCTATTACTTTGTATCCCCTTATTTTTAACTTTTGGAATTAAAATATTTATCTTACACCATTAAATGTTGGAAATGTTTAACTGTGCATTTGTACAGGGGCTTTATAGTTAAGAGTTTGCCTCACATATTGGAGGAAATTTGGACTTGGTTTTTTCAGCAGTGCTGAAACTGCTAGGACTTTGGCAACTTTTAGAAATAGACTAACTGCCCTTTGAATAAAGGGATGTGCATGAGTCTTTGAGGGGCCAGGAGTGGAATGTTATGATTTGTGTCTGACTGCTGCCCCCAAAGTTTCATATGGTTACAGAAGGCAAGCTTCTCAGAGGCAGTTGAATCTAGAGTTTGTGATTGTTTCATTGTCTAGTGCTGGGATTGGGGATGTGAGTGCTACACTCACCCTATGGTGGTTGCCTACATACAATACAAGGGACAAAAGAGACTTGCTCCATCCTTTTGTTCTTCCTGCTTGGTATCTTTTGCTACCATGAACTGTTGCCCCTCTGCTATGCCTTGAAACCAGCTGATTATGGATTGACATCTCCATAAACTGTGAGTTAAGTAAACCTTTCTTTCCTTAATGGGGAGCATTAGGTATTTTGTCTCAGCAACAGAAAAAGTAACTAAGACAATGGACATCTTGGTGTCACTAGGGCTGAGGTCCCAAGACCACATCAGAGCAGTGCCAGCTGTTCAGACAGCCACCCAGCCCTCTTGTTGGATTCTCATCTCAAACAACCATCAAATTCTGCAAGAGACTTCCTACTGGCCTGATTCAGGATACCAGGGACAACACAGTCCATATGCATGCCCTCCTGGCTTCCCTGGCTTTGAGCAACAACACATCTATGGGGCCTCTAGACTACCTCTGTGGGGCCCTCCCTTCTGCTGCACTTACCTGGGCTGGGTCACCCTGTATCAGAGCAGCAGGAAGTGTTGAGGGTGACTGTGTGCCCAGCCCCTTCCCTGGCTGCCCTCAGCGTGGCCGGAGTCAAACTGCCCCTTTACACAGGGATAGTGCCCCTTCCTCTGATAACCCTGGAGAATGGGTTCCCCTTACCTCCCTCCACTTCTCAGCTCTGGTTGTTCTCTGGAGTCCTGTGATCAGAGCCACACGGCTGCAGGACAGGGCACCTCCCCTGAGATGTTCAGGGGCTAAGCCGGGAGGCCCTGCAGAAACCTCTTTCTCATTCAGACTCATTGTTCGTCCACTTTTACCTATGTTATTACCGCCATCTACCTTTCTCGTGTTTCACTGTCGCTGTTACCCTTCTCCAGAAACACTGTCTCTCTGGGCTACTGTAAGCCCAGCCCTCCACAGGTCACCTTGCCTCTTCCTTCCCTCGTTCCATTCTGTCTGGAGCTGACTTTGTTTTCTCTGTAGGATGCCAGGCTGCTGGACTGCAGGGACTTGGCACTGGCTTCTCCCTCTGCCTTGAGTTCTCTCTTCCTTTCTCAAGTTTTCTGCTTATTTAATCCCCAGTCAGCTTCCAAACACAGCTGAAGTAGCACTGGTTCAGGAAAGCTTTCCCTGACCTCAAAGACCTTATCGATTGCATAGTTCTCAGTCTTTCCACAGCTTTCTTTCATTTATATATCTATCTGCATAGTTTTCAAAAAAACGAATGTTCATTTCCTTCATTATGCTCCTAAATGCAGTAAACCCAAACTATTTCTCTTTCATTTTCCATTAAATTCTGAGCAATGGACACAGCAGATGACTCTTGGTGTACAATCCATTGATCGTTCTTAAAGGATGAATGCATGAAGAATACATAGTGATGGAGACCTGAAAATCTACAACCAAACTGCATTGATTTTGAATCTTGACTGTATCAATTATAGGGTACATGACTTTTGGATATGAAAACTGATTAAAGTTTCAATCTCATCTTTTTAAAGAAAGGCTGATACCGATACAGTATTTGCGAAGATCAAATGGAATATTTGCAGATATTAGCATACAGTAGAACACATAAAGAAGGTTACTAAAAACATGGAATAAGAGAATGTATACAATGATATTTAAAAAAACTGATGGAGTGACAGCATACTGACTGGAGGGTCCAGGTGCAAGACTTTCTAGTTATCAAAGACTCATGACACTATCTCTACTGATTAAAAAATCTCTTCACAATGTCCTTTGCAGGGATTCTTTCTTTCTTCCTCCACGTATCAGATTCTATGATAGACGTAGTAACAATGCTATTATGTTAGTATAATTAAGCTTCGAACCAGAGTCTCTTGCTAGAGAATTAATCTCAGACCTAGAAAATCGTGTCTAGCAATAGACTAAATTTTTGCATCAGGGAGAAATTCTACCTTTTGTGTTTCCCATTTAAATTCATGCATAGTTTTAAGAGATGAATATATTCTGGGAAATGTTCCGTTAAACCATTTGGTAATGATGTAGACACTGTTGCATGAACTTACATGATGGATACAACATCACTCAGCAATAAAATCTTAAGGTACCATTGCATACATGGCCCTTTACCAGTCCAAATGCTGTTATGCAGAGCCTGTTTAATCTATGCACGTGCGTCTGTATAACAAAAGATTCTTACTGATGTTCGGGTATAGTTTGGAGAGGTAGTTTATAATACAAGAAAGAATATTCCAAACAAGGGCTATCATGGAGAACTTGGGAATTTTGGTTGCCGTAACTTGGCTTTTGGTATGCAGATGTCATAAGAGACAATCCATCCTCATTGTTTGCGCAGTGTTTCAAACCTCAAATTCTTACCACATTCTCTGTTCATACATTTCAAAACATCTGTGTTGGTCCCCTTTCCTTAACAGATGGAGTGAGAGAGGATGTACCAATTTCCCAGGATGAATGTAATTATTATATATTGCAAATGTATACTAATAAAAGTAAATTTAAAAAACATCTGTACTAAAAAAAAAAAAAAAGCCAAATTTCAACATGTAGCTGCTAGCTAGCTCAAGGGGATGAAATGACATTTCTTATTGGACAAAATCATCAACCTTCTGGCCAGAAAGAAACTAAAACTGCACAAGGGCGGTAGATGGGGCCTCTTTGAGATATGTAGTGCCCAGAGGTGTAATTCTCAGGAGCAGGGAGGTGCACACCTGGAGAAGTTTCCTCCCCAAAATGATCCGCTATAGATAGGGAAGGCAGGCACGCCCTGTCGAAGGCCAGAGTGCGAAGGTGTCAGGTTTGGAGCCAGAGTCTCTGTCCTGACTATGGAGCTGCCACTGTGATGTGGCAGTAGTCAGGGACATTGTGTAAAGGAAAGAGTATTACTTGTTCTCATAGCACTGTATTTATGAATGTCAAAATTTGAATTTCATGTAATTTTACGTGTCACAGTATATGTTATCCTTCTTTCTTTATTTTATTCAAACAAGTAAAAATTTTAAAAATCATTCTTAGCTTGAAGCCTTTGCAAATGCAGGAAATAATAGAATCTGACAGTGGTTAATGTCTTATTCCTGACTGAAGACCATGGAACACATTAAAAAGAACTAGTTCTCGTCATGGATCTCCTAAAGCTCAGCAAGTCTGATAGACAGAAACAGTGACCCTGTCCCTGAACAAACTGCAGAAGCTGTACACTGCACTAAAGAGACCCAGATAAAGGGACTGTAAAGCAGTCACCCTTCATGACCGCTGGTTTCAGCAGGACCTGTGCAGGCTGTTCTTTGGGGGAAGAAGCTAAAAAAATACCTACCAGCTTAAAGTTGGCCTCATGTCCCTAGCACACACACAAAGTTCCATGTGTCTGTCTTACAAAACATGAAGAAGAGCGAGAAGCCTGGGCCTTTCTGCCACCTGGCTCATGGACACAGGGGCTCCAAAAGGTAGTGTGAGCTGCCAGCGCCAGGCCACGCAGATGAGAATGGTGACTATGAAGATGACTGACAAACAGTTCTGGAAATTACAAGTGCACATGTATTTGGAACCAACAAACCCACTTGTAGGCAATTTTGAAATAAACACATAAATATGGATAGAGAGGGGCCGAGGATTTAGCTCAGTAGCATAAGTGCCTGTCTGGCAAGCGTGATCCCTGGTACCAAAAAAAAAAAAAAAAAAAAAAAAAAAAAAACAAAACAAAAAAAATATATATATATGGATAGAGAGATAGGAATATATATATATATATATATATATATATATATATAATCTTTATACCTGATAAAAGAGCACACATATTTATTGATTATGTCTTTCTAATAGCAAATAATAGGGGAAATCCAAATACACATTAATGGAATACTGTATATACTAAGAGATGTCTATATGGTAGACTATTATATAACTGCACATGCATGTGTGCGTGTGTGTGCACTGGGCACACGCAGTTGATTCCCATTAGCTGCGGTGGTTACTGTCTATAAGCCAAGTCGCAGTGAACACTGAATTAGCAAGCACTGAATCACTGCTCCTAGGGGAAGCACCAGATTAGTTTCCGGGAGCCTGTGGTCATATTTTCATCAGCCAATCAATATGTACCCTTGCTCCGTGCATGTTTCGGTTAAATATATATTGATGATTCTTCACATTAAACTCATGGCCTCTGGCACTGGAGTTCATGCCTGGACAGACACGTGTTTATTTAGCACACAAGTGCCTCCCAAAGGCCCACAGGGCCTTCCTGCACTGAGGGGCAGTGGACAGCTCTCCAGCGGTGCCCCTGTGGAGCGGGTGCTTCAAACAGTGAAGCCACCCACAGAAAGCACTGGAGCATGAAGCATGCGGCGCTAAAAAGCCCGCGGAAGGGACACTTGTCTACAGGATAGGCTGAATCAGCAAGGCAGAGGCCCGGGCAGAGCTCAGCAGCATAGCACCTGCCTGGCAAGCGCGAGGTCCTGAGTTCAATTCCCGATACCAAAAAATGGAAAAATAAAAAAACCAACAAGGTAGAGCATCAGCTTGGTAGAGCTCAGCAAGTGGGACAACTGAAGTGTGTCGAGCTGCATAGACAACTGTGAGTGGTCCCAAACACGGACACACAGACTCAGAATTACAAACCTGATTAAGTAGAGAAATTCCAAACATGAAACCATGAAAATGAAGACTCACAGTACACAGATACATGCACACACAACCCATATGGCATGACCATCAGGGTGTGGACCATTAGATTAAAAAAAAAAAAATCAATGTCGTATTTTGAACACATTCCACCATAGCTTATGTAAAATACAGGTCCAAACTAGTGCAGGAAGGACGATCCATTACCTCTGGCTTAACTGAAGGTCAGAGCTGGGAAGCTGCCTTTTAACTCTATTTTCTTTCTGTTCTGATCATGAAGTGAATCACTCCAAAGTGAGATAGCAGCTCTGATCAGAAGTAAACTAAGTTAACAGTCTCCAGGAAATGACAACAAACTAGCAACACCCCTTTCAAAACAAACACCACAAAAGTCCCCATGCTGACATGCTGGGCAGCTGCAGAGTGGTGTCCCTTGGATTTTACTTAGGGGTTCCCACCCATCATTTCCTGAATGTAGATTTTCAGCAAATGACAATGACTTCTATAAAACTCTGTCCGAGTCTTAGTTTCCATTTGTGTTAATGGGGGAAAAAAGGGTACACCTATAACAAGATTGTTACTAACAGAACTAAAAAGATGGGTCTAGGGAAAAAAGCAAAGTAAGCTCGGGTTGGAGAATAAATGACTCCGGACACTGAAGAGGTCAGAGTGAAACCAGCCGGACACAGGCTTGAGGTAAGGGGGAAACACCGGCTCTCAACACTATGGGAAGAAGTGTCTGCATTAGTTAAACACAGAACACTAGAAAAGACATTGCATGTTTAAGGGAATAAAATAGATAATCACTAGTGCTCCTAATAATCCATTCAAGGATATAAAAAGAAGTATATAATACTCCATTGTAATTATTGAGCTTTTTGGGATGATACTGATAAAAGCCAGTCTGAGCCTGGTTCCCAGGAGCTGGATGCCTGTGTCCCTCCAGATCCCACATACTGAAGTCTGATGCCCAACGTCATGGTATACGGGGTCAGGCCTGCCTTTGGGAAGTGATTAGGTAGTAAGGGTGAGGGCTTCACAGATGGGATTGGTGTCCTCTCCCTCCTTCTCTCCTCTCTCCTATGAGGACAAAGCAAGAAGAGTCCTGACTGTAGACCAAGAAGACAGCCCTGACCAGCACAGAGTGGACAGACACCTTGATCTTAGACTCCCCAGAACAACAGGAAATAAATCTGCTGTTTACAAGCCACAGACTGTGCTATTTTTCTCAAGCAGTCCAAGGTGCTTTAACACAGCTTGCTTCAATAAACAAAGGTCCTAGCTTTGGTGTTGTCCCACCCCTATGACACTGCTGAGCTTCTCCTGAGCCTGTGCTCCTGGAAAACAGGGACAGCTTAGAAATCCTCCATTCTTGTGTGTTCCTGGAAAAGGATCCCTGGAAAGATCAGGGCCTGTCAGGAAGATACAAAGAAGGTCTGCGGATGACTGTTTGATTCACCCAGGACAAGGCCAGACACAGACCTCCACATTCCCATTCTTGGTCTTAGAATTAGCTGAGTTATGTAAGTGCTACGAAAGCTAACCTGGACACCCAGGACCCTGACTAAGCAAGGGATAGGCAGCATGATCTTCTTTCCCTCAGCCCCGGACTTGTCTCCTCTTTTAAGAATAGCAAACACTGAGGCTCATGTAAGCATTAGAAAACAGAGCCACCACCCCAACATCATCAGCAGCAGTCCCTCTCATCGAGGCACTAAGCAAAAGGAGAAACATTTCCGGTCAGTTCCTCCCTGCTGTCCTTCACCTGCCCTTTCCAGCCGGGAACGTCTCCCGGGAACATCTGCAGACTATGCAATACAAATTTCATCAAATCTGTCCTGACCCATGAGCAGCTCTGTTTTCCATGTGACATGCAATTTGAAAATGTAGGAGCTAGGTGCTCTGGCACAGTCCATAATCCCCGCGCCAGGAGGCTGCGGCAGGAGGGAGGGTCAAAGCCGATCCGACTCTCCAGCAAGTCTGCTTTGGAAAGCCAATTTAACGTATGTCAGATAAGGTTGTATAATGAGACCCATGGAAGTAATTTCTTTCTTTGCCAGATGCAAATGACTATTACTATCTACAAGAGATTCCATTCCAAACAAGTTTCAATGTTCTCGTTGGCTTGTGGATTTTATTACTTATTGTGAATGTAAAAAAATGTATTTTACTGGTAATTCAAAGGAACTTTCTAAATAACTATGGAAGGAAAATCATTGCGAAGGGCACCCTGAAATTCTCCCACAGGGCCTCCCCAGGGCCCTTCCCCCCTTCTTGCTGAAAAACTGCACAGATAGGAGGTCACATCTGGAACAAACTCCCCAAAGCTCGCCTCCGGGAGCTGCTGTTAACCACCCCAGCCTCCACCAAACACCACTTCCCTGGTCGCCTAGTTCATTAACACCAGGTGACACCAATTAGCCTTAATTGTCTTTAAATTGTTTTATGTATGTTTTTGCTCTCCTGCTACCTGATGAGCTCTATCTTTCATCCTTTTCAATGTCCTGTACAGTATGCTTCAGTGTACTCTATATGCAGTGGAATTTCAACAGAAATTGCCTGGTTAATTGATGAATTATGGCAGGCACCATAGATCGGGGCAGGGGAAATCCAAACTAAAAAGAAAATATCCCTATGTTAATGCTTTATACACACCACAATTTTTCATGGTACAAACAAGAAGTTTTGAGCTCCTGAACTCTGAAAGCAGGCCAGGGCAGCTACCACAGTCCTGAATTACAATCATAGCAATTAATTCTTACAAGTTCAAAGCCAAGTTGAAACTAATGTATAGCAGAGCCAAGGATCGCTAGATACCTGCTTTAAATGCTGAAGGTGCAGGCATGGTGCCACATGTCTGTAGCCCTAGCACTAGGGAGACTGCCACAAGTTCAACTTTATCTAATGCTGGGAGCACCAACGACACAGTATCTGTTGATAAACACTCCTCTCTTTGAAAATTCACCATGAATTCATCAGTAGCAGATCACTTGGGAAAACAGAACATTTCAACAAAGCAAATGTCATTGTTGTGCATAACATAGGTCAGCATTTTTACCCACTATTCCTCGGACATGGGATCTTACTAAAACATGGGAGATATTACTCAGAAATGGGGTCTTTGTGGTATAATTGGTTAGGAAGAGGACAACCTGGCTTAGTGTGGTTACCCCAGTCCCTGACCCTCCTGAGGACTCGATGATACAGAGATGAACATGGAAAGGAAGCCAAGCAGAGATGGTGGCTGAGACAGAGCCCTTGTGACTCCACCTGAGGGTGGCCCCAGTTGCCAGCACTGGGAGAGAAGCTGGAGCACATTCCTTGTCAGCACCTGCAGAGGGACGCCCTAATGTCAGGCTGTGGCCTCCAGGAGGGTGAGAGCAGTGGTGCTGTGTTAACCCTCTGGCTTATGGCTGCTTACAGCAGCTGCCTGTGAGCACCTTACACTCCAGAAAAGCTCTGACTTGGGTCTCCCCAGAGACAGAGCTTGCACTGTCCCACGCTCGGAAGAGCTTTTCCTCCTTCTGCCCTTTCCTCATCTGCATCACTCCCTCAGGCACCAGCTCACAGTCACTGTCTCCAGGAAACTGCATCCTGCCTCACCCTACAGGGCAGTCGGGGTCCCTCCTCGTGTCCAGGCACTTGTCTATGGGAGCAACAGCCATGCAGTATTAAGATTCCTGGTTTAGGGGTTGGAGATTTAGCTCAGCAGCATAAGCACTTGCCTTCCAAGCAGACAGTCCTGGGTTCAATTCCCGGTACCGATTTAAAAAAAAAAAAAAAAAAAAAAAAAGATTCCTGGTTTCCACAGCTCACTCATCACAAGATCCTGATGGCGAGGGGTTCCATGTCCTCCAGCACTGGGCAGCGTCTTGCTGTCCTGGAGAGATGTGGGAAGCAAGGCGGCAGTTTCCTGTCTTTCCATCCACGACCCTTCGACCTGCCAACTGGTTGACCAGAGTCAATTTATTTAATCTGCATTTTGATTCATCTCCCTGCAGAATGCGGGTAGTGTCTGCTCCTGCCTTACATGATGACTGCAAGGATGACCTGTACCAGTGTACATAAGACATTTGCAGTATTCAAGGAAGCTGAGGCCAGCCTGCCACTCGTATATCTTTGCCCAGAATAGCAGTGCTCTCTGGGTCTGGACCCAACCGTGACTTCAATGTTCAAGATACACTTGGAGATATGTGGGAAAGCCAGTGATAGGACTTATATAAGCAGTGTCTTGATCTTGGGGCTACCAAATCGGGTAAGTCACAGAGTTTCTCGGGTTCTTCATCCCATCCTGTGGTAAGAGTGTAGATCAGACTGATTCTTCCCATCCTGGAGTCCAAGATGGTAGGGGCCTGTGAAAACGGCACCTGGGCTCTCAAGTGATACTGAATGTTTCAGCCCTCAGGGGGAGCACATAAATGTTAGGAGCTCTCCAGTTTTAGAGGAAATTATATTAACTCCATGGAAAAATACCATTTATTCTCATAACAACTGACAGTTTTGATTGACAGTTAATCATATCTTTCCAGAAAAAAAAAAGTTAAAACCAAATCACCTTTTTACTTGAAAGCACTGTTTCCCAAGCAAATGACTTTTTTCAAAGCACGTAATGCACAGTGAAGATAATAAAAGGGGTCAGCAGTGAAAACGTGAGCATTGCAATGAACTAGATGGTCTCTAAAATTCTTCAGGGCTCTAACGCTCCTGGGATTACTGAAAATTTCCCTAAGACAATGAACTATAACAATTTATTTAACATGTAATTTTACTCTGCGACCTCAAGGGGAAAATGTCCTGCTCTGAATTTCAGGAGAGGAGCAAAAGATCCAAGTGAAGATTCCAAGCGGTAAGGTTTGCAGCAGGGGAATTTTCAAAGCTGGAGCTGCTCCAACAGAAGGAAATGAATGGAAGCTTTTTTAAAATGACGATAACAGCACCCCCAACACAAAAGGTCACAGAAGCTGAAGTAGAAATGGCCACAATGAACCATGGGTGTGATAGGAGCTGTCTTCAGTACTGAATGGCTTTGGAGTCCTGTAACCCCAGAGGGCTGGGAGTGGGGACGGCGGGGAGGGCAGACAGGGGGCATGCGGAAGAAGTCTATTCCACTGCCACAGGTTGCTCCTGACTGGGTGCTCAGGACCGATGTGCAAGCTCTTCCTTCACCAGGGAAAGCTGGAATACAAAACTGTCACAGCCCTCAGAAGCAGCGAGAATGAGTAGGGAAAGAGATGCAAGCAGGACAAAATGTTAAATCCTTCAAACAGAGCAGAGCACTGGTGAGGGCACCTGCAACAGATGCACAAGGAAGACAGCTCTGTGAACCCAGAGCTAAGCCAAGCGGACAACCGCCAGGGAACCTTGCAATAGGCCAGTATGTTAGCTACGCTTACTCCCATCTTACAGCCGAATGGGACAAACCAAGACTGCCAATGAGAGCGAGCAGAGCCTTCTTATTTGGTGTTCGTGATACCAAGGGGTCAGCCGTGGTCACAGGCGCTTGGGAGAGACCCAGAGGCAAGCAAAGTGGGACAGGGTACCGTAGAAGACAGGGAGACTTCAGGTGTCCCCATCAGCACACTGCTGAGCAAGGGAAGATGCAGCAGAGCGAGCCAGAAGCCAGGCACCCTGAGACTGGAGGGGGACACAGGTGGCTTTCTCTGACTGGTCCTAAATTGGAAGCAGGGATGAAAATTAGGATTGTTGTTATTAACCAGGTTCTCTTCGTTTGCACATTCAGTCTTTCAGTCATTTGGTGTAAGTCATAACAAAACAAAATTTGTCCAAATCACTACCACCACACACCCTCAGAGCGCCTGAAGAGGGACCGGAGGGGTCTTAGCTGTGCTCAGTGTACCAGGACACAGAATCACAGAAAGGGTGATTCTCTTCCAAGTGCTACACACAATGTAATAAAAGCATCAAACACACTTTCAGTAAGATTATCTTTTGCTACTTACTGATTTGCATTTATTCTATGACTACCAAGTTATAGAAAAATGATTCCATAAATAAATCATTGGTGGATAAAAGTTTTCAAAATCCAGCCTACACTGGAGAAAACGTTCCCAAAAGGCCCTTTGCTAAATGGCGCTTGCAAATGCTTCTTGCCCTCAAATCCAAACATCCCCCTCCCCACACTGTTACAGGGTTATTGGCAGGCGCAGAGCCTCACTGGGCTGGATCCTGGCTCGGACCAGAGTGGCAAAGACCATGTTTGTAAATCTGCAAATCCAGCTCCAGCTCCCTGAATTCCCTTCTACTTAGAGCTCACACCAGGAGGTCAGATCTAAGTGCAGCTTTCATGACTAAAATGTGAGGGGACAGGAAATAATCTGGGTACAAACAACTAGTTTTCCAGTGGCTATGAACCCCACTGTTTTTAACCATTACAATACGACTCTAAATGGCTTTTGAATGACAGGATGTAGGCACTATTGCTGGATAATGTCCAGGGATAAAAAAAATTATTCTGCCAGACCTGCTGATAGACTATCCTCTAATGGAAGGCATGATTCTCGTGTAGCTCTAAGATTCTGAGATTACATAAAAGCTTGTTTCGGCTAACTGCCCCGTGGTTTAACAAATTTTTTGATGGAAATGCACCTGAGAGATTGCTGGCTTCTCCCTCATGCCTGCTTCCCTCCTCCATCTGGTAAAGTCCATTCACACTCTGCAGCCCTGGTAAATGCCAGCCCCTCAGTAGCACCTCCCCCGACTGGACCCTTCGGCATGATTCCCTTGCCGTTTGTCTCCATGGTTCTTTGTGCAGACTGCTAATAAACACGAACATGGTGGGAATCATAGCTATTTTTAGTGCAGTGTTACTCTCCTTCACTATGTTATGAGTCTGTTTCACTTATCTAGGATTCCTCATTGTTCTACAGAAACAGTACATCTTGCAGTTATCATTGCATTTAATATTCACAAAAGCTTCAGAGAAAAAGGTACAGTCAAGCCTGATTAGAGAAACTGAGGCCAAAGAGATCAATCATTTATCTGAGGCACTATAGCTAAGAGACGCCTGAGCCAGCCTTGGTCCCACTCCTGGCATCCTGAAAAGTTTCCATGGCGTCTTTGCCTCCATTGAGCTCTGAGTGCTGCCTGTCAGGTAATAAATCAGCGTCTCCCCATGCCAGGTTCGCCTGGGCATGCGCAGCTTATTCCGGGATGCACAGAGTCTGCCCTGGATTCTGAGGAATCCCCAGCCCTGATGCTCACAGCCTTTAGTCACATGCAGCTCTCTTGCTCCCTTTTCTTAGTTTCTGCCACAAAGAATATCCCAGTCCAGTTTTGTAAATGACAAATATTTCTGCAATGACAGTGCATTCAATTTTAACAGAGAAGAAGACAGACCTAGAAAGCAGGACCACAAGCACCATGGATAGTACAGGGCTTCCATTCGGTGCCTGCAGCCTCCTCCAGACTCTGAGGGTGAGAGACGCCTGTGTGTAATCCACAGTGTTCCTCAGGAGGGACCCACGCAGTTGGGGAGAGTGAATATCCCACTTACTATGAAGAGTCACCCCCGGTGGGAGAGGGAATGTTTATCTCATCAGTCTTTGCCCTGGCCCAGCTGAAATAAACCCTTTCGTTTTGACTCCACACCCTCAAAGTGATGTTCCAAATTATCATCTGTCTTTCCAAGTAAATGTTCCCTCAGGGAGAAGGAGTACTGATCAAAAAGCCTGAGTATTTTTATTTGCAAGATATGTACAGTCTTCATTATAAATTAACAAACTGACATTCTGTTCTACCAGCAAAGAAAAAAATGAAATTTGCAAGAAGTAAAGCCTCTGTTGTGTGACAGGCAGGTCCCGAAGGTCTTGTCCTCTTGACACCTTGTCCTGGGATAGCTCCTGTCCCTAAACACCAGCCGTGTCCTTTCCCAGACTGCCACACAGACTGTCTGTGTGGTCCCCTCTGCACATTAAACTCACCCCAGAGAGTTCTGGCAGGGAAGCAGAAACAAGTGAGCAACCTTGCTTAGCCACAGTGCTTTCCGAGGACCCTGTAAGGACCATCTCTACTTAGCTTTACTCCTCACGTGAACCTGCAGTCCCAGACCTGCAGGCCTTAGGAAACCTTCGGTTCTGGGGCGGATACTCACGTTCTCTGCTCGGAGCCTCTTGGCGGGACATCCCCCGTCCCTGGGGTGAAGCATATAATACAGTCGGACTTTGCTTGCATGTTTTCGACTCTGGGGAGGAAAAGCAAAAGGACACACTGTGACCACGAAGGCACTGGAGAAAGAAGAAGCGAACAAAGCGGGGTTCATGACCACAAGGCAAAGAACTGCTTTCAGAAAAGCGCTGTCTTGTGGCCCTATAGGTTGTGCATGGTACAGTTTCAGAAACATTAAGTAACTCACCCAAGGTCACAAATCCAAAGTCACTTCAGGAAAAGTAAAAACAGTAATGAAAAAGGTTAAAGATATTGAGTTGTCTAGCTTAGCATGGGTAATGTATTTAATTGTCCTTGGAGGTGGAACAAGCACTGGTAATAACACAAAGGATGGATTGTGCTGAGCGGAGGCAATGTGTTAGGCTTGGGAGCGCGCACCTATATTTCCAGCTCCCCAGGAGGTGGAGGCAGGAGAAGTGACAGGTTCAAAGCCAGCCAGACAACTTAGTGAGGCCTTGCCTTGAGATAAAATTTACCAAGGGCCCGCTATGAGCGCTGCGCAGGGGAACGAGGCCCTGGTTTCATGCGCAGTACTACATAATACAGAGCAGAGGATGCTGGGAGGAAGGAAAAAAGGGGGGCTGTGGGAGGGGAGAGGAGGGAAAACGAAGCGAGGAGCCAATGGGATTTTTCTGCCCCAGTCCTGCGCCCTCCCCAAAGATCAGGACGTGAAGCTCCCTGAACTCCTGATGCATCCCCCCAGCATCCATCTTTTCCACTTTTCTCCTTTTTGTCCAGTTTTCCAAACCCGAGTCTCATTAAGAAGCTATCAAGAGAGATTCTCCGAAGTCAAAGCAAAACAGACCCAAAAAAATGCACACCAGCAGGGAAATGATGCGGCACCCAGGCCACCCACAAGCCGGCCGGAGCCGGGGATCCGATGAGGAAATGAAGGCCCAAGACCGGGACGACAGGATGCAACGCTGGCTATGGGGAGCCGGCTGGGCCGCGGCCACTGTGGAGACGCTCATCTCCTCCTCTTCCTTTTTGATTTTTTTCAGTAGTGGGGACTAACCCCAAGACATGCACTCTGAGCTGCAACCCAGGCCATTAATTTAATTTAATTGTTGGTTTTGAGATAGGGCCTCACAAACTTGCTAAATTTCACTGGCGTGGCTTGAACTTGCAATACTCTTGCCTCAGCCTCCTGTTGTGTGCCATCACACTCGGCTAGGAATCCCTTCCGAGTTCCACCTTTCCCCCTTTTGTGGGGTCTACAGACAGGGAGCCCAGATTTCCATAATTCTGAAGAGCACTGTGTTTACTTTCAGGTTCTCTGTGAGGATGACGACAGAGTGAATGGCCAGGAAGGAAGTGCAAACAGAAGCTCAGGGCCCCAGCGCCAGCTCTACACTGTGTGACGTGGACCTGCTGGTAACGGGAATACCTGTGTGGTCTGCAGGTCTCACCTTTCCCATGCACAAAACGGAAATAACAACATTCAGTAGAGTAGCCACAAGAATCAAACAAGACAGAGCATAGAAAAATGATAATCTGCATAACCCTAAATACTTACTGACAGCACCCAATTCCTAACACTGATCTGTTGCTACCTAAGTCCGAGCACCTCTTCTTTACTCTGAAAAAGTTCTCTTCTTTTCAAGGCCGTTGTACCACTCTCCTGTTATTCATAGTTGAATTTTAGCCAGTATCCCGGATGATGGTTTACTTTTATGGATTAGCCACAGAGCCCAAGTGACTTTTGGAGAACACACAGCAAGTTGCAACTCATTTGCAGAACACATGTTGTAAATAGTTCATGCCAGGCCTTCCCTATGCAACATGTTTTGATCCCTTTATTTTGTCTAGAGCAAGGAGGCTTCCAAACATTACTCAGGCAGTTTAAAGGTCTTTAAATGGGTTTAAAAGTACTAACAGAACATGAGAAACTTTTACAGATGTGTAAAAGTACTAAAGAGTGGTTTGAAAGATATTGGCAACATCAGTGTCTATTTCTAGGCTCTGTAGTAGGTTTTAATCAAGATTATCTGGAGTCTTCTTGTTTGTTTTGTTTGTTTACCTGGAATGAATGACAGGACAGAAAAATGAGGCCCTGTGAGGGTGGGTATGTGGCAGACGAGTCAACATCGTTTTTTCAGTTTCTTCTGGTTACCGCAACAGCCCAGCACAGATTAGCGGGGATTTTGTTTGCTTGATTTGGTTTGGTTTCATTGTTCTTTTGCAAATAAATAGGTTGATTACTAAAATCCATCAGTGTTTTCTACAATTTTGTTGAGGTTGGGGAAGCAGAGGGAGTGGTGATGTTTGAAAGACCACTCTAGTAAAAACAATAGCACAAAGAATACATCAAAATCTACCCCCAGGGCTTTACCTCGGCAGTGTAAGCACCTGCCTGGCCAGTGCAAGGTCGTGAGTTTGATCCGCGGCACCTAAATAAAAATAAAAATAAAACCTACCAGTGGCTGAAGGCAGACACAGCCTGGGGAGGAGGAAAAGTGCAATCGGCAACTGGTACAAAGACCTTGGGGAGACCGCACGGGCTCACACTTAGCAGAAGTGGATCTTCAACTTTGCTTCTGCAATCACAAAACTTCTTATCAAAACCTTTCCCTCGTCCGGCTACACAAAGCTCCAGAGAACAAAACTGAGACAAAACTGGAAATCGCACAGTACAGTCTGTTTTAGAGCTGTTCTGTCTTGCTTTTCCTCCTTTCCTAAAGTGCTCTATTTCTATTCAAAAAAGTTTCCAGCAAAGGCAAAGCTTAGCCCGCCACTTCTCTGGAGTTTGTCAAATCCATAAAAACCTGTTAGCCGAGAGGAAAATAAATGGTGAGCTGTTCCGCAGAGCCGTTCATAATGAGGAATGCTGGGATCTGAGGTTCAGTAGCAGCCTGTGTTTCCTTGGGCTCCCCTTTCCAGTCTCGGGGAAGTGAGCCTGAGTGTTCTCCACGGAGTGCACTGCCTAAGGCCAGGAATGAGGGCAGCAGGGGCTCTGGAAAGCATTTCCTGCTCAGAGGCAGGGACAGAGGGATGGGCTACCTCATGGCCCAGCACCTCCCTCTGCCCACAATCCCCTTTGCCTCCTCTGCTGTCTCCAGGTTGCCGGGGGCAGAGCCAGTGCCTTGCCTGTCCACAGCCTCGCTGGCATCGAGGAGGGCTCGCTCACTGCAGACTGCCCATGTCTCGGTGTAGCTGACTCACAGCTCCGTGGCCGGCTGGGCGCAGAGGTCCCTGCACACTGCTCCTGGGTGCACCATAGTCACACTGCCTTTGGCCTGAGGCTTCACCCAGCAGAGCCGTGTTTGCTCGCTGCTCACATCGCCCTTTCTCAGGATGAGACTCAGTGTCCCTTCCAGCATCAGCCTCCAGTTGCTCCTCTCTCCCTGCTGCCTACTAGAAAGCCTTCAAATTCGGCACAGAAATCTCACTGCTTTCCATTTATGCCTTTAAAAAAGCATGAACTTCCCTCAAACAGTTAAACTCAGTTCCAGGTAAAGGTGTTTATTGCAGCACTTCTTAAATTTTAACAGCCACACACAAAAATAATGCAGACAGTTCCATGCTCACCAGTAGGAAACTGGTCAAAGCAGCAGCCATGGAAAATCTCGTGCTGACTACATAATCAGGAAAAATGGTTTGTGCATAATGAATGCTGAATGAGAAATGCTAACCCTGAAACTGCATGCATACTACGATTGCAATAACATAAAAGTTTGTAAGTATATCAAGAAGAGGTGGAAATCAAAGTGGAAAAAGAAACAAGTTAGAGGGAATTGGGATTTTGTTTTTTATTTCTGCAACAAATTTTCCTGTAATATGATGATGATAACTTTAAAATGTTCAGCCATGATAATTCCACATTAGATGTAATTTTCACCCACAATTATTATCATTAGTGAAAAGCCTCGTGAACTGGGATGCTTAGAACTGGTATAAATGATCACATTCCCATTCCCTGCTATTAATGGCTAAACAATGAAAATGCATCTTTTTCATTGCAATACTACTTGATGAGCCTTTAGGCCAAGGACAATAGATGTTACTTCAAATTTTGCAGTGTCGTTTTGGTACTTACAAGCGCTTGGTACATAGGTGTGTGTGCCGCAGCGGTCACTTCCAGGCTCTATGCCTGTATGGAGACTCTGGCCAGTGAGACCCAAGCTGTCCACGTGGCCAAGAGGAGAATGCACGGAAGACAGCACAGGTCTCAAACCGACTCTCTTTCACCCACACAGATGCAAACAACCATTGTGGATCCTTACAGCTGTTTCAAAGATTTATCAATACCTGCAATTTGCACTGCTTTCAAAAGTATGAAAATGCAGCAAACTATCAAGTGAAAGAAACTTTAAGGAGAAAAATAAAAACCCTGCATGTTAAATGTATGTATTACAGAGCTTCAGGAAAGAAAAAGAGGCATTATTTCAAAGGCATGAAAAAGAAATCCCAATCTCTTTCAGTTGCGGAGAGTCAATCCCAGGCTGTTTCCTGCATTAATATTTGCATTTTAAGCAAAAGCCATTGTTTTCACTCAAGCTATATCATGTCTAAGCTTCCCAGATAGAGCAGAAATTACCAATTTTCCCATTTTAATTAATGCCTTTGCCCCCAGCCCTAGGCATTGTGCAGGGTCAGATCAATGTGAAGATTACTTTCATTTGCTGAAACAATCCCTTGGTACTTAAAGAAATTATCTACAGTGGAAATTCAGGCTATACCTCTCTTTGGGGAGATAAAGAGTAAGACAAACCTCTATTTCAGATGTACCGTGGAAAAAGAAGGGGGCAAAATACATAAAAATAGAATGGCTG
Organism: Cavia porcellus; assembly: GCF_034190915.1. Lineage (NCBI taxonomy): Eukaryota > Metazoa > Chordata > Mammalia > Rodentia > Caviidae > Cavia > Cavia porcellus. The sequence continues at coordinate 47,784,313 of NW_026947512.1, forward strand.
TCCTCTGAATAACAATCTTCCATTATCACACATCCCTTAAAAGAATTCCCAACTCAAAATTTGCTTTCAACAAGGCTACTGATTTCTGGTCTTATAAAATGTAGAGATAACAAAGTGAGTTTGTATTTGAATAATGCCTCCAGGCAGTTTCCAGAATCCTTTCACATTTATCATCTTATTTTTGCCCTCAAATCACAGTTGTGAAGCTTGCAGGAAAGGTGTTATCTCAAATAAACTTTGTCATTCATTTCTGATTTGCGAGTAAGTCTTCTGCCATCTTATTTCATCACAGGTATCTAATTGTCCCTTGTCTTGAAGCCAACTCAAACAAGCCAAAGACTTTAAGTAAAACAGAAAATCTGGAACAGAGTGATAATGTGGAAGAGTGATTTTCACAGGACACCTCCTTTGAGCCATTTCTATTCATTAAGGGTAAACAGGAGGCAATTAGGGAAAGAGCGGCAGACACCAAGGGTCCGACTCACTGGGGCACTGGAGAATGATGAGCTGATGTTAGACTAAAGGCACCCCTTCATGGGCGGGAACAAGATGGGGCCCTAAGAACCACACTCTAGGCAGGATCCTCGGAAAAGCTCTAGCACAGCTGCGCTAAGAAGTTAAGGTTAAATGCAGATGGGTCAAACGGAAGACCACAAGGGTCAGAGTTTCCCTCTAAGGAGTAGGAGCTTGCCCGCACTTTCCCTTACTACCAGGGAAAAGGTTAGGGACTTCCTTTTCCTGTGCCCACCATGAAAGACGGACCAGCTAACACACTAGGAAGAGACAACCAGGCTCTAGAAAGTTTTGTCAACCCGGAGAAGGATGACAGAAAATTTAACCGCAGGAATGGCCCAAGGTCAGTCCTCCCACCCACCGCCAGGCTCCTGAAGTGGGCTCTGATCCAGTACTGGACCTGGCGCTGAAGCCCAAGATGCTGCTCAGGTAGAATACGGAAGGGCCCAAGGTCAGTCCACACATAGTGGGGAAGTGTCGGGCCTTAATGGCCTTCTCCTCTGCCAGGGATGAGTAGTATCTATAAAAAAATCCATGTGTTATAAAAGAAGACTTGGGAGGAGGCAGAGCAGGGTGTAGAAGAGGGAATCCAGGGCCTCACACATACTAGGCACATGCTCTATCCCTGAGCACAACCCCAGCCAGACCAAGAGACTTTCTAAAAAATTTCCCAAGAGGATAAACCAAGCAACTATTTGCAAAGCATTAGCTACAATAAGTAGAAGTGAATTGTAAGTGGTCACACTTTGTGTCATTGAAGTCAAGAAAATATGAACAGGTGTAATAACTTCACAGTAAGGTAAGACAGCTGATTGAAAGGATACTGTCTGAGTTAACAAAGAAAATTAAAATATCGTAGCTCAATTTGTAGCAGTTCAAGAGCAAAATCAATGCTGCAGATTCACACTGAAGTCAAGAGAACAGCAATTTCTGAAATTCAGAGGAACAGGAAGTGCAAAACAGATGAAACTAGAGAACTGACACATGAAACACCAGACCGTATCCATGTATGTACGGTGGCTTTGGTGTCAGAATACATCAGTGAAATAGGACAAAGAGCCCCGAAACAGACCCAGTGAGTTGAGCCTGAAGAGAAAACTTGAAAATTATGTTTAACCTCGAGGTTGAAAAATTTCTAAGGTATAAAGCAACACCTGCAAGACTAACAAATATAGCTGCAAAATGTAGGAGTCTTAAACCCGAAATCAGGCTGGGGATTTAGCTCAGTGGCATAAGCGCCTGCCTGGCAAGTATGAGGTTGTGAGTTTGATACCCAGTACCAAAAATAAAATAAAATAAAGATTAAACCCGAAATGTAAGTAAGAAGCAACCAACAAAACAGGAACAATATTTGCAACATGTAAAATAAAAGTCTCATAGCTTTGGCATAGAGTATCTTCACAAATAGATACAGATAAGAGTAATATTAAAACAGACAAAAATTAGAAACTGTAATTGTAGGAACACAAATAGCTAAAGCTGCTTCAAAAGAAATTTAGCCAAATGCTTCCTAGGAATTTTTAAATTAAAAATCTACATGTTTTCACAAATCAAATTAAAAAGGGTTCACAAAGTATCTACGTCCATACCCCTGGGGAGCAGGGAAACAGCCACTGCTGCACAGAGCTGACAGACTCGAAACTAACACCAGCTTCACGGATGGAAATTACGTAACATCCATCCAAGAGGCAAAATGTGACCTGAGCCAGCAATGCTAGCTCTATACATTTATCTTAAGCAAACAATTAGAGACACATACTTCCACTGATTTATAGTAGTGAAAAATGGAAAAATTACTTAAAAGCTCTAAAACAAGAAAGACAAATATTTTTTAGAAACATAGGAAAGATAACCAAACAGCCATTAGCAGGCAGAATATTATTTAATGACATAAAATACGTGTGAAATAACATTGGGGAAAAAAAAGGTAGTTTCAAGCCAGAATCCAAAGGATACCAAATTTTTAAACAGAAATGTGTATGTGCATATGTATGCATGCAGTATGCATATACTGTTATAATTTAGGTCTAAAATGTCCCCAGATCTCTCATACGATCAGAGGTGGGGCTTTCAGAAGATGGTTGATCAGAGGCACTATAATCTAATCATCTGTGGATTCGTCCATTGGTGACTTCATGCTAAAAGCTCTTAGGAGGTGAGTTCCGGATAGAGGGGTCACGAGGGCTACCTTTGGAGGCAAATCTTGCTCTCTCAGGCTGTCTTGTTCTCTCTGTTTTCTGGTTTTAGCAGGTTGAGTAGCCTTCCTCTGCTAGGCCCCTCTGCCAGGAAGTGTTAGCCCCGGAGCTTGCAAACCATGGACTGCAAACTCTGGAACTATGGGGCAAAATAAGCCTCTCTCCTTTCAGATGTAGGTGTCAAACATTTGACCCTCGTAAGGGAAAGTTTATTGATATAAATATATAAGATAAAAGCCCAGAATAAAGAGTACTGAAGTATTAATTTCTTCTGTGAAGATTTCAAGTGATTTTTAATTTTTTTATGCATGTACATTTGAATTTTCAAAACTTCTGAGTTATCATTGCAGTTATTAGGAAAAAAATCACAATTTAAAAAAAATCCATTCCAACACTAATGATTAACATCATATGAAAAAAGGAAGTTTCAGAAAGATAAAACTGTAAGTAATATGAATGGTAATTTATGAATTTTCAAAAAATAGGTGTTATATGTGTTGAGTCGCTGTTGAACTCTCCTAATCGATCACAATGCCTGATACACAGCTAATGCTCAGCAAGAATTTAGGCAATCCTAGAAGAGCTAAGAGCCTTGATAAAGACCACTATATGCATTGATATGGATCTTGTTTTCTACAAATGAAATCTAAAGCATCCCCTTAGCAGTCCATCTCTAACCTCACTGGTAGGCATAGACTAGGAAAGCACAGGTCCTATAGACCAGGCGACCTCCAGCAACAACCCCTGCAGAAAGTAAGCCACTCAGCTGGTGAACTGACAGGCTGCAGTAGAAGCAAATACTCTGGGGAAACAGGAATTGCTGCAATTGGCACAAAAGTGGAGGTTCCAAGGTGGGGGATAATCACAGTGCTACAGGTACCAGGGCATACATGGATCCAGTTTGTCGAGGAGGAGAAATTTCAGACAAAGCAGAGATAATTCCCCAATTGCTTCCAAGAAGTCATACTTACCAGATACTAGCTTGGCCAAGTCTCTTTTATCCTGTAGGCAGACATGTGTGCTGCTGTGGTTGATGGTCATGTGTCTCTTAGTTTTTAATCACAGAATCCTGGTGGTTGTGTTATCTTCTACTGTGGACTAAATCACATCCCTCTGGATTCATAGGTCAAAACCCTGGCCCAACATGACTGCATTTAGGGACAGGGCCTTTGAACAGGTAATTAAGGTTAACTGAGGTCATAGGGTGGGACTCTAATCCAACAAGACTGTGTTCTTACAAGAAGGGAAAGAGACATCAGGTCTCTCTTGCTTTCTTCTCTCACACGCCTTTCCCCAATCTCCCCCTCACCCTCCTTGCATAGCAAAGAGAAGCATGATGAGGTCAAAGCAAGACGGCAACCATCTACAACCAGGAAGAAAGCCCTCAGGAGAAGCCGGCCTTGTTGGCACCTTGATCACGGGCTAGCCTTCAAAGCAAGGAGAAAATCAGTATCTACTGCACAAGCCCAGAGTGCACAGTATCTTGTTATGACAACCTGAGCTGACTAATACGTATGCTATCCACACTAGCTATTAGCTTGGACTCATTCTTCTTCCATAGAGCAATTGGTCCATTTTTCAAAAGCAAATAGGGTAGTCTTGAAGTCTTCAGAATTAGGTCACTTTTTCTCAAAATATTTTTAAAAGAGCATTTAAAATGAGAAATGATCATCTTAACTCTATGCCCTATCTTTTAAGATGATGTTTTTGTTGGAGAAAAATGTATGTGATGGGATGGGTAATACCATTATGATGTAAACATATTTGTACTAAAGCTGTATGTCTGTCTGCCTACGCAAGTAACTACACAAACGCATTAAAATTTTAAATCAAAGTCTTGCAACTCAAAAATTAAATTACCACCAAAGTGTGGAGGATGAGTTTTTCCATGGCAAGAATACAGACCTAAATATGTCTCCATGATGTCTGGGAATTCAAAGCAGAGTCACGGGGGAGATGAAAGAACACAGGATCATCTAGGCCTTTATTTTGCCATTTGAAGAAAAAAGAAGCAAATGTGATCTGCCCTCATAAGGCTTTGGAGAGAAGTTAAAGTTAGAAATGAGAGGGAAAAAGAGCTGGTGTGATCAGTGTTAAAGCCAGAAAGGATTGGGTGATTTGAAGTAACAAAGCTATCAAATCTTTCTGAAATGTTAAAGCTTAAACCACACAAACCAATCCTAGGCCATCGTTTCCCAAAGTCTCTTGGTTTCCTCTTTTAAAAAGTTCATGGCTAGATTAAGAAAAATATTGAGCACTTTATAAAAATATCACTGTGTGAAGTTTCCAAGGATTAACATCTCCCACTACACCCACCGCCAGAGGAAACGCCAGCTCAGTCTTTGTCTATTTGTGCAGAGTGAAGTTTACTCTTTGTAGAAAAACAAGCAACAGAGATGGACAGTGGCCAACTGGTCCTGGTGAGATCACTGGCAGAATCGAGGCTGACGCATGCTACCACCGCCTGTGTAGCTCACCGCCACACTCAGTGTACAATTTTCACACCAGCTCTCTTTTCATGCTGTTACTTAGTACTCCTTGGTATATGCCACATGATTATTCTCAAACTGAATTCTGTTTGGATGACTGACTCCAATTTCTTAATATTTTTATAATCCTAGTCCGTCTCCAGCATGTAATTTTAAATATACTGCACAGAACAGCTCCTCTATAAATACTCAGTAAGTATTTAAGCGACCAGGCAAGTCAAACTATGGAATGCAACTTAAATATGGCTCACTTTAAACAAAGCAATAATTTAAAAAAAAAAAAAATGTGAGCTGGCAAGACAGAATATCTGATTAACAAAAGTATTCTGTACCTTTCAATAAGTTGTATTTCAAAGACAAGTTCCCTGGGACTTGAAAAGGAACTCTATTTTCAAAGATGTTATATCTGTATTATTTTCCAAAATGTTTTTCTGTACATACAGCACTTTTAATCTGAGAAAAAATGATCAGCTAATTTCACTGATATTTATCAGAGTAAAATAATATACGCAAGACAGCATCTCTCCCTGTCTTTCACACACACACACACACACACACACACACACACACACACACACCGACTTCAGCTAGTTGTGTTACACACAAAACTAGCTCAATGAGGTGGGGCCGGCATGGGAAATGTCACTGCTGAAATCTGTAGCTATGACATGAGTATAAAATTAGGTTTGTAGCTTTGTTTCATCTAATGGCAGGGAAACAGAATTTTTTTTTTTATGAATCTTATGTGACAGAGCCCCATGATTGAGTTAAGTATTCAGATGCAAATTTTATTTTTCTAGCAATTTTGGTTTTGTTTAATGCTACCTTAAGGGGATCCCACAAATGCAACCAGCTGCAAGTCTACTGTCACCCAAAACTCAACTGCCACCTGCTTTGCAATTTATCTATTTGCCTACTCAAATCCCAGATTTTATTCTGTTTGCAGGTTGCTTTCCACTAATCACACAAATAAAGCAATAGTAAATTTTTGAAATAATCCACCTTTTCTAGCAGATGGTTGAGTAGAAGATGGCTTTATTCAAACACTGTCCCCCAAGTGAGCGCAGTGTTTGTATATCACCTTTTTCCATCAACAGGAGAGAGCAGAGAGAAGCAGGAGCAGAGTCCCGCGTCCCAGCAGGTAGCATGACCGCAGCTCCTGAGAAAGGGTGAGGGCACGGAGTGTTTGCTGGGTGCTGCTTCACGGCCTGCCCTCCGGCTGCCATGCCAGGCCTATACCACCCTGCTCTTTCCATTATTGCTCAGTTAGTTTGGTCCTAGTACACCTGATTCAGCATCATAGATTTTTTTTTTTTTTTTTTTTGAGGCAGGTTTCAGATCTAGTAATGAGAATTATTAGGAATAGTGGCCTGGGATTTTTTTCCTTTTTTACCAGCTTCCTGGTGATTTGTAGGAAAGCATTTTTTACAAAGCGCACAGCTGGACTCCACTCCTTTCCTGGTCTTCTCATTTTCTCTGCCTTCCTATGGCTCCCAAGCCCAAGCCGGCAGGAAAGGAAAACAGACTGAGCGCTGCTGTCTACCAGCATCGACTGGATGGTGCAAGAGATAACAGTAGGAAAAACCCTTCTCCAGGGCAGTCCCGGAAGCCGCAAAACACAGGCGGGCAACTGAAGAGCTTAAAGACACCGGGCGGAGGCAGGGGCCTCCCACGTGGCCATCCTCCAGCTCTCAAACCTCTGACGGCCCATTTTCACTCTCCCTTTCCTACCTCCACTCTTTCCATTTCTCTTTCCTAAAAACCTTCAAAACGTTTCTCAGTACCTGTCATCGCATCGTGCTCTAACTCACGGGTTCCAAAGAGAAGCCATTCCCCTGCTTAAGTGAGCCCTTGTCAGGATTCCTGGACTAATCTGGAGCAAAAACATTCTCTGGCAAGAGGTACAGAATCCAGGGAAGCAAAGACACTGGGAACAGACAAATGAAGGACTTAAGTGAGTAATACAACGGTGCCTCAGTTCAAGAACTTGATTCTTTCCACAGTTCTGGACAAGAGCCGAACAAGAACTGTGTTAAAGTTAGTGGTTAGGTTTAGCACTGACCTTACATGGAAACTGGATTTGGTTATGGTCCAGTTTGGTTTGTGACCAGAATCACTGGGAGAATTGAGTTCATGAACTGAGGTATCATATAAAAGTCTGAGAACACATTATCAATATAAATAAAATATGAAACCACAAAAATAAAGAGAAATCTTATATATAATGATCAAAGTGACAAAGTTCATTGTTTTAATGCTATAGCAAACAATGACACCCAAATGGCACCCATGGTTTGGAGGCAGACTTATTTATATCAACATGCATTGATTGGGATCATTCCCAGAGTATCAGGCCCTGATCTCTGGTGGTCTAGGGCTTATAAGCATGCAGGAAGTACAGAGTCAGGATGTCTTTTCAGCTGGGGATTGGCTTATACAATATGCACCACAGTGACCAGCTGTGCCTCGAAGTGACTGTTTCTAAGAGACAAAACCCACGGGAGCTGAAACGGGAACCGGTACTTGAACAATGAAGGAACTGAAGTGTACTGCATCTTCTGCCACATTTCCTCCCTCTTTTAGCTTCTCCAGCAAATCTTTTCTGGGCAGATTTCATGTGATCTCCTGAGACAACTAGAAACACTAACACTCGGGTTGTCAGTGATCCTGGGACAGCCTAGCCAAGCTTCCCAAGATTGTCTTACCACAGTTTTCCCTAAATTGTTTTTAAGGAAGAAGCATAATTCAGGTCTTCCAATTCTGTAACATTTCTGGCAAGATATTGAGGGAGTCAATCTGATCTAGGAGAGTGTCCAATATGCCTTGGATGCTCATCAAATCTTGGTCAACTGTTTGATTAATTTTTCTATTCTCTTGGAGCAACTATCCATAGAGTACAAGGAAAAATAAAAACAACTAGCAGGGGACAGGGAAGCTAGGACTGGGGTAAGCAAAATTCACATCAGTTAACAAAACCCGTAGCCAGAGTGGGCAGGGAAACAAGGAATAGGGTAAGCAGCCTGCAAAGACACCAAATCAAGGAGCCTAGGTATGAGCAGTCCTGTAAACTCTGTCCTCAGGCTTCAGCCATACATGCAGGAGCCTGTGTCCAAAGTGACCAGAATAGGGCTTTGAGTGCACTGTCTCTTGTAAAGTCATCCCAGGAGGAGCTGTCCGGGTAAATTTTCCAGTGAGTCTTGGGCTGTATTTCTGAAGCTTGTAAAGGCATTTAATATGTACCTGGTTATATGTGTGTGCAGGAATGTCTACGGAGATAGCTGGTCTTTTAACTGGTTATAAACTCTTCTAGAGCTTTGTTGCCTGTATTCCATATATAGTTTTTATTTAATTTAGTTTTTAAGTTATCTCCGTTACAAATACAGGCCCTGTTGTCATTGCCAGTGATCAAGGGTAGGCCATATCTAAGGATGTTACTTTACAATAAGACCCTACAAACTTTCCTTAACCGGTTTGGGTAGAGTGTCTTGGGTTTGTTTCTGAGTAGAGTTCACTATGTTGCTTGAGATCAGGGCCAGTGACACAGACTCTGAAGCCTGAGTTGGCTGCAGGGTATGGGCACCAATACTGTCACTTAAGCTTGTAGAACATACAGTGGTAGCAGGTCTGGCTCTGTGTCATTGGCAGCAAATATCCAAACAGTGGCAGGAAGGATGAGTAGAAGAGCATTGACCACAATAACTTTGTCCAGTGCACCATGGCATATCTAGCCTGTCCTAACAGAGCTGCTTCCATCAATAAAGAGGGTACTCAGCATTTGTCAGGGGTTTTATTTTCTATGTCTGATCAACTCAAGAACAGTTTACCAGACAATGCCAGACAGTCACGGTCCACTGGGCCTAGCTCTGTGAGCAGGTACATGGCAGGATTGAATGGTTATATTGCCAACAGAGTCAGGTGGAGACTTTTGCATGAGTCCTTGGTATTGGATGAGGTCCAGCACGGCATGTGGCACCTAAACAGTTAGGTCTTGGCCCACAGTAAGCTTGTCAGCTTTTTTTATCAAAAGGACAGAGGCTATTAGAGCATGGAGGCATAGTGGAGAGGCAGCCCTTAGTGACTGAATCCAAGTCTTTGTACAGGTAGGCCACTGGGCACTGACCGTCTGGAGTAAGCATCACGGTTTTTGTGAACTTAAGGATCTAGATTTTATAAAAGTCAACATCTCTAAGAAATTTGCAGGAGGGGACTACATGTGTATGTTTTATTGTTTGTTTGTTTTGCTTTGCTTTGTTTTTTGTAACCAATTTCTGCCAAATAGCAGAGCTTTTGTGCCTTTTCAGCAGGTAGCTTGGCTTTCATCAATCAGAATTGCAGTGATCAATCATAAGTGCAGTGAAGAAGAAACAAGCTTTTAAACCTCTGTGAGGTTGAGTCCAAGTCAGTTAACATTTGAGTCCAGAACTGGGGTCTTTGCAAAGAGAGTCTGGTTGGCAGGAGCCAACCAAAGGCAGAAGAAAGTATTCTTTAGGTCTAGGCAGGTATACCAGTAGGCTGTGGGTGGCAGAAGACTAAGGTAACATATGTGGAGGGCAATCGTGGCAGCATTGGCAGCTCAGAGATCTTGAACTAGCCTTACAGGAAAGAAAAGTATGTTTCAGCAGTTTCACAGCTTATACTGTTTACTTAGGGGACCGTGATGGAGCCAAATGTATCATCAGAGCCTCACTGAAAATAGTTTTTAACCCGTATGGCAATTAAGTCCAAATGAACTGGCTTTTGGTCTAAGGATTCTACCAGATGAAGGAGCTTATAGCAGCAACTTCCAAACAGAGAAAGGTATGTTTTAAACTTAGAACAAAAAGTGTGTATGGTAGGGAACCATGAAGTGTAAGGTGATGGCTGCATTTACCACATGGAGATCTTTCACAAAGTGATTAATGGTTTGTCACACTGATGTGTGGCTGGATGGCTGTTTGTGCTTTCCATGACATATGATAGCAACAAGGTCATGGTGAGGTGGCATGGTTGATGGCCAGGCCCAGAAGTGAGTCTTTAGTCTATACCTCTGGGAGGAGAGCTTTCAGAAGTTCGGGATTGTGTTTATCTGTCCCAGACTCATGCAGGTGTCATTTTCTTCTCAAGGGACAGTCAAAATTGAAATGTTCAGGATTAAATGAGAGGGAGGCTGACTAGCCTGGTGGGAAGGAGATGTCCTCCCATGATTTCAGGGCAGGAAGCAAGAGTCCCTGGCTGAAAGGGCAGGAAGCAAGAGTTCCAGGTTCCCCAGTGGTGGTGGCTTCATGACAGAGCAAACTTTTGAAGACAGCGTGTTCTATTTCATTGTCTACCAGAAAAGTCATGGGTTTACCCTCAACTTTTGCAATGCACTTTGGAACCCAGTATGATAGAGATCTTTCTGTCTTATCTATTAAAGGCACAATATATTTGTCAGCTAAATTTTTCCTCATTCAAACTGTAGAACTCAGAAGGAATTGTCAACAGGCATTAGAAAATGCCATCTAATCAGGATAAGCATGTCCTCGTGGGATGGCTATGTGGCCAAATGCAGGCAGTGGCTAGCTGGAATCGGTTCAATTGACTTGAAGTAGATAAAGTGGGAGAGAGGAGTGAAGCTATAAATGTTGATGATAACTGCAGCAGTTGACAAGGGTGCCAGTGCAGAATTCTTAGGAAGAATGAGCCTCATTTTCCTTTTTAATTCATTTGAGATGCAGAAAGTGGTTTGATTTCATTTTTAACTCTGTAAAAAGCCCTTTTTCCTGCAGTCAGGGACTGTGAGTTTTGACTAATTCCCATTTCTGGTTCCCTATGTGTGCTGTGCATCCTTGAACAACAGACAAAGGGTGGGTACACCTCTGAGAGAGATCATTTGGATGCCCACATGGCTGTGCCCCTCACAGGGATTTAAGTACAACTTAGCTAAGGAGGGTATGAGGCCCCCATTACGCCATATGTTCATTACCACAGAACCACAAATAAGGGTCCAATTGGCCACTACGACCAGTGCTTCCAGTCTTGGTACACAGATGGAGCAGCCTATTGCTTATGCTGTCCATGCCACTCATTCACACATTCACTCACAGGCATTCAGAGCTTAAACATTCCAACTCCTTTCTGTTGACAATGGCCTTAACTAACAAGAGTTGATCAAGCTCTTCTGCTCAAACTGAGCAGGACTAAAAGGCTGACTAACTTGAGTGCTCCTGTCTTACTGGAACCAGTCTGGCAGACAGACTTTGACAGACAGTCTCCTTCTCCCTTTGGTGTCTCTCTTAGTCACTTTTCTCTCATGGTTGAGATAAAATACTCAACACCCAAATTAAGGGAGGAAAGGCAAATATCTCAATTTATATAGTGGGCAAAAGACTTTGTTGAAGAATGTCAGAATCAGGTGTCAAATGATGAAGACAGATTTTATTTAAAAATCTATTGCAATAGGAAAAAGAACAGAGAAAGGGGCTTAATTCCAATTACTATCAGAATGATGGGGATTTATATATAAGGATCATGTTATGGAGGATAGGGCCATTGATTCTGCAAAAGAGGACATATGACTAATAAGCAGAGAAGATGCTCACTGTGATCACTAGTCATCAGAGAAACAAAAACCAAAACCACAGCAAAGTATAAGTTCACACACACTAAGCAGGCTATCAAAAAGACAGGAAATAGTAAATGCTGCTTAGTTTGTGGAGAAATTGAGACTTCAACTCCAATTCCAATTGTGAATGTAAAATAGTTTGGCCACATTGGAAAAGAATCTGGCAGTTTCTGAAAAAATTAGAGTTACCATCTAACTCAAAAAAATTTTACTCCATTGGTGTACTCTTATGAGAACAGAAAAGCATATGTCCATATAAAAACTCATGCATGACTCCTCACAGAATCATAATTCATAAGAGCCAACATATGGAAACAATCCACATGTCCACCAACTAATGACTGGATAAACACATGCTGCAGTACAGTGTCACTCGGGTGTTAAAAGAAGTGAGGAGTTGATACACGGTACAACATGGATAAACCATGAAAATGTATGTGATGTGACAGAAGTCAGGCCCAAGAGACCACCGATTTCATGATTCCATATAAAGGAAATACTAAACAAAGGCCCATCCATAGAGAGAGAAAGTAGATTAGTAGAACAAGACAAAGTGGGAAATGAGTGACCAGTAGAATAACACTGCTCACTATTGTGCTATGAGAATTGCTACTTTTGAAGAGGTGGTATGAGGGTAGTGGTCAATATACAGTTCTGGGAAATAGCCAACTACCACCAAACTGTATACTTAAAATAATAAATTTATAACGTCTATATCAAAGATGTAAATAATGAAAAACTATTATGAACTACAAAAATGAAATTAATAAATTTCTTAAAAATATGACCAAAAAACCCCAAGAGTAGAGACTTGAAATGACTCAAGAATTTTTTAAAATTTGAAACTAGCAACAAGAAGACTAAATAGCTCCAGATCATTCCATGATGATGACAGATCACCAAAGAAATGTAAACATACATTCATACCACAATATTTCAAAGACTCACATTTTCCCCCACACTAATAGATTTTAAAACTATATTGTAACCAATGCAGAAAAATCATTTGATAAAATCTAGCATCTGCTCACATATATAAAACGTAGCTAAGGAAAGAGGAATATTTTTCTATTTGTACAGATTATTTAAAAAGGCTACAGAAATCATTATTTTTCATGGGGAAATTTTGATTGCACTTCTTTGAAGAATAGAAACAAGAAATTAAAATGATCATCCCACTCCTGCTAATCACAGCACTAGAATTTCTCACCAAACCCATAAAGAAAGAAAAAAAAGGAAACTAATAATTAAAAGAAAAGAGTAATAGCTACCATTTGTAACTATATATACATATAGTTTTTAAAGATGAAGAATGAAAATTCAGCACTCAGGAGGCTGAGGCAAGAGGATTATTGTAAGTTCAAGACCAGCCTGAGCTCAGGACTAGCCTAAGTGCATAGGGAGATCCTGTCTCAAAGAGACACAAGAAAAAAGGAGAAGGAGAAGGAGAAAGAGAGGGAAGAGTAGGAGAAAGAGAAGAATGAGAATGAGTAGGAGAAGGAGAAGAATCAATAGAGACTATGAGAAGTTGTGAACTTCCATCACTATACTGGCTGTGAAGACACACTGTCCCACCCGTCAAAGGAGATCTTCCTGCCCTGCTCCTGGGAGTTCTGCCCACAGAATCTTAAACTGCAAGCTCACTCAGGGATCTTCTCAATGATAGACAGCTGCATGCCCAAAGCCAAATCCTTCCTATCCTATGATGAAACAAATCAATCAATCAGCCAATCAATAACAAGAGAGCTGAGACTGTTATGAATTTTGAGTATAACCCTCTAAACTTGAGATTAAATCATACTGAACTTGTACAAGTTTTCAAAATCAAGAGGTTGCATGAGCCAGGAAAGAAGTACATCCTTTCTTACGGTAAAGGCTGAAGTCTTGACTGCAGTGCTGTACCCAACATAATCTCCCCTTACCACCCAAGACTTATACAATGTCTGCCCCTGATTCTTCATATTGACTCGCACGTCAGTTATGGGAGCACATGTATGTTTTCCATGGGCATACCACACTGTAACAAGCCCTCTACTTCTTTTTCAAGAATGAAGCCTTCAGTAACTCTAGAACACTAACTTCACTCTATTTTAACCACTAATGGGTAAATTGTCTATACAGCAAGTCCTCTATTTACAAACACTGGAGTTGCAAACTTTCACGGGTAAAAACAGACCTCACATTATAGATATTTGTAGATGTGAGCAAATCGTGGAAGCAGCTCGTGTGTCTGCTGGACACAGTCACAGCTGAGCGGCTGTGTGTTACTGCCCAGTGTCACAGTGTACAGCAGTGCAGTTCAGTCAGAGCCCACCATGTGCAGACGCAGTGGTGATGCAGAGAGCACTTGTGGGAACCATCGGAACAAAAGTGAAAATAACAGAGAGAGTGGATCCAGGTGAAAAGACGATGGACGTCGCTCATTCTTATAACATGAATCGTTCATCCACCGCACAGTCTTGAAGAACAAAGACAAGATCATGGAGCATGGGAAGTTGGCTGAGCCGGTGAAGTTGGCAATCATATCCAGACAGCATGGCACAGCGGTGGAGGAGATGGAGAGGCTTCTCCTGCAGGTTCTGCATCAGCATTGGGTCCCACTCAGCTTAGTGCTCATTTGAGAAAAGTTGTGTTATGGTTTGTGTCTGAGTGGCCCCCCAAGCCTCATACAGTCATAAATGCAGCTGAATCTAGTGTTAGTGAATGGTTCATCATCTAACACTGGGATTGGTGGCATGGGTGTTGCACCTGCCCATAGGTGGGTAACGAGCATAAAATATAAGGACAGAAAGGTGTTATGCTTTTCCTTTCTACCCTTTTCACTTCTGTCACTTACAGCTCAATGAACAGCTGCCCCTCAGCCATGCCACCTTGCCTTGGAGTCAGCTGAGTATGGACTCAAACCTCCAAAACTGGTAAGCTAAATTAACCTTTCCTTGCTTCATTTTGGGAGCACATATTTTGTCTCAGCAAGAGAAAAGTAATCAAGAAAAGCTAAAAGCCTGTTGGAAGACTTGAAGCAAAAGTGGGGTGAACAGGGTGCCTCTGTCACTGAGGCCGTGGGGACTGAACAGATTCGACGCCAGAGCTCCCCTTCACAGCGTGAAAGTCAGTGGTGAGCCTGTGAGTTCAGCCTCCGGCAGAGCTGCCCCAGAATTCCCGGCAACACCTACAGACATTTTTGACGAAGGTGCTTATTTACCCAACAGGGATGGAGCATCAGTGATGAAAGGCAGTCTTGGAAGACGAAGGGGGAAGGAAGCTGCATCAGTAGAGAGGAAAAGGTGACGCCAGGCTTCAAGTAGCAGAGGACAGACTTCCTCTGCAGTTGGGCAGCAATGCTTCTGGCAATATGAAAGTAAAGCCTTGCCTAGCTGACCGTTCAGAGAACTCAAGAGCCCTTAAAATACAGCCAAAGACTCTCTTCCTGAAGAGTAACTCAAAGCCTAGGTCACAAAGGCCATTTTCCAGGACTGGTTTCTATCACTTTATCCCAGAGACAGAGGAACATTGTCTAGAGAAAGGTATTTCACTCAACTCTCTTTTGCTGCTTGACAGTGCACCAGTCTTCCCCAATCCAGGATGGCTTTCATCTCAGTGTCAAAGGGCATCTGCCACCAAATACTACAATGCTTACCCAACCTGTGAACCAAGGAGTTATCATGACTTTCAGGAAACACTTCATCAGCCTGTGAAGGCAACTGATGAGACAGAAACAACCTTGGGACAATTTTGGAAGGACCGTAACATCTACAAGCCATAAAAAGCTTGACTTTGCTGGGTGAGAGGCTTCAGCTGACATCAAGAATGGGCTTTGGAACCTTTGCTGCAGCTGCGCATGAATTCATGGATCTGAGAAGATGGCTAAGGGGTGCACAGAGGCCTTCAGCAGCTTAGTGACCCTAGTGAGGAGCCGGGGCCAGATCTGCATGCGGGCGACTTCACTGAGCTCCCCGCTGGCAGCACAGGAGCTGACTAATGAGGACCCCGTGGAATTAGAGGTTCAGCCACAAGCGAAGGGAGCAGAGAGGAAGACGGAGCTGGAGAACCAGAGGGGTCCACAGCACAGCATATGGTCAGGGGGTGTCTTTACTTGAAGACGCACTGTTACCTTTTGAAGCACCCCAACATAGACAGACACACAAAACTGCAGCAGCCGTTCAGAATGCCACGCAGGGCTGCAGAGCCCCCAGGATGAGAAAGGGAGAGCCACTCTTCAGCCATCGCTGGGTCGGCTTCTCTAGAGGGCAGGCAGAATCGAGTCCACCAGAACCTGTGTCATCAGCATTGGATGTGGGCCGATCCCACCCTGCCTCCATCTCTTCTTGCTGTGGGTCCTTCAGCCCCGCCTCCCTCTCCCCTCCCCTCCAGGTCATCAGTCTGCTTGGAGCGCTCCATGTTGCACTGTGCTGCACCTCCCCTGTAAGGGGAGGGAAAAGTCAGAAGGGAACAGGTCAGAGACAAGCCCATCCTCGGAAAGATTGCTGCCATGGACCTGCTTCCTCCGATGGAACCCATCTCCTAATAGCAGATCAGCCATGACCCATCACAGCATTCACCCCCCACACACAAGCTGTGTGCCCTCACAATCCAGACATCTCTCTAGGCCCCACCTCTGAACCTTGCTGCACTGGACACCAAGCCAGCACTTACACTAGTCTTCTGAGGGCACCTTGTATTTAAGCCACAACAACAGTCCAAGAGTCTAAAAACTCTCCACTTATCTTGTGGAACTATGAGTCCCCATGTCATCAGCAAAGGACAGCATCTGATGTAATTGCCTATATTCTAGCAAGGCAGAATGTACTATAAGTTTCTGAAAAGTTGCTCTTGATGTGAACTGCTTGCACGTAATGTGTTAGTATCACTGTCTGGAGTCTGATGTTTTTGTTTTGTTTTGTTATTTTAGTACCAGGGATCGAACTCATGACCTCAAGTTTGCCCTGCAGACGCTTATGCCGCTAGCTAAATCCCCAACCCGGGAGTTTGATGTTAAAGCAAAGCAAATAGAACTGTTTTTTTTCAATTTCAGTTCTGCTTGTCTTTCTCAAATATATCACTGCTGACAATGTCATTTTGATTCAGGATCTCTTTTTGAAAGTCATCCCACACATAAATACATACATATAAAGTTAGTTCAAGATTACAGAGAAGTGTTTAGTCAGTGTAATATGCATTTAGGCTGGACATTGTCTCATCAAAGAAAACAGTAATATCCAAACACGATCTGCACCACATGACATGCTGAGCCACACACTGTCCTCCAGACCTGCCACCTGCTCTTAACTAGGTTTCAATTAAGCCCAATGCATTTCTTGTCACCTGCAGACTGATTTCCTGTTTGAAAACTGAAAAAAAGGGTTGGAAAATTATGACTATAATTTTGAAAAAAGATGAAGAGTTTCACTTTGTTCAGCTCCTTGACAGCCCAGTGTAGTGATTTCTGACTTAGAGGACAAAACAGGGTAGCCATGAGGAGGCCGCAGCTGTCGGTACCTTTCCTCTTTGCTGAATTAAGAATCCCGCAGAAATCAATGCCTTAAACAACCATCTGCTCTCCTCTACAGAGCCTTTTCTTCTAGACTTCAACAAGAGGTGACATGTTGACTCTAAGTCACAGTTTTAATCTTATCCTCTCAGCTGAGCACAAACTTTATGAAATTGGATCAACGTGAGGTAAGAATTTAACTGTTAGAGTCCCATTAAGATTCTTAGCTATCTTTCACTAGATGAAACTCCCCAAAAAGTAAATCATGATGCATTTCAGCTCTGAGTTAAATGAGCATGAACAATCACAGGTAAATATAACACAGAATTCCAAGCTGTCCCTCTGTTTGCTCTCAGATCCTCGGTGCATAGGCTCACAATGGAAGCAAGCTGAGATAGTAGTGGGTCATAGACCATTTTGATCCAATGAGGAGTAAACACTTAGTAATTTATAAACTGTCAGGAGGTGGGTGGGTGTTATTCTTTTGTTTTGTTCATGTTAAATCTGTTAATATGAGCAATTGTCTAAAAGACAGCAAGACATATTATGGTAGCCATTTTGGATTTGCTATTGGCTTGTTTCAAAGTCCATTACTGCATTCATTGGTTTTTTGTATTGTTTCTACTCATTTCTATTGTGTTCTATTCGATTTTTACTGTGTCTGAAGGTATCCACAGCTATTTTGAAGGCAACAAAAGGCATTATGGTAAACTATTGTTGATTTCGTAAAGTTTTAAAGTCCTCTATCACTTACACTGGTTTCTTTTGATTGGTTTTATTCTGTTTTATTTTCCTTGGTTTTATCCTCTTTAAAATAAAAAAAATTTAAATGGAACAAAAAGTCTGTTTCTGAGTACAAATATATGTATCCCCACACTGGCTTCACAGAAATATAAAGAAAAACTATCAGAGGTACATAAGTTAATTTTAAGATGCTAATTTATGCTTCCTTAACTATAAAATGTAAAGGTAGAATAATTTCTTAATGTCTTAATCAATTTTTGTACTTCATATCTGTGAATTAGGGACTTAAAAGTGTCATCATACTTTATGACACTAAATGCTTATAATAGAAAAGAAGAAAAATCTCATATGAATGGCCTCAGCTTCTATGTTTAAAAATAGAAAAAAAAGTAAATCGTAATGACAGTATAAGAAAGGAAAAACTAAATATCAAGGCAAAAATCAAGAAAGTAGAAGACATAAAATATAGAAAGTCAATAAAAAAAGAAATTTGTTTCTTGGAAAGAATCATTAAAATTGGTAAACCTTGAGTCAGACTGACAAAAAAAAAATAGAGAAAAGCCACAAACGAACAATCTTAGGAACAAGAGAAATAACATCATTACAAATTCTATACATACTAAAATAATAAACTAGTTATGAAGAGCTTCCTGTTATATAATTACAGAATTTTTAAGGGAAAACTGCTTTAAAAAAATAAACTGCAAAAGCTCCAGAATAAACAGATAAATTGAACAGCCTGTCTATTAAGAAAATTTGATTTATAACTAAACACTGCACAAAGGAAACTACACTTTGATAGTTTTATTGGAAATTTTTACCAAACATTTAAGAAAGAAATAACATCCACTGTGCATAAACACTTGCAGAAAATTGAGGAAGGGAGACTACTTTCCAACTCTGTGTGATGGCGACATTATTGATACCAAAACAGACAGTACACAGAAAATCATAAACTGATATTCATCAAAAATACAGATGTAAAAATTAATAATAAATATTTAGCAAGTAAAATCTAACAATGTGTAAAAAATAATACATCATGATCAAATGAAATTTATGCCAGGAATGTAAGGTAAGTTTAACATTTAAAAATTAATCATTGAAATTCACAGTATAGAAAGAGACAGAGGAAGAGAAGAGAAAGACACACAGAAAGAAAAAAGAAAGAAGTATTAGAGAAGTGAAAGAAGGGGAGGTAAGGGAGGGGAAGGTAAACACATTAATATTTCAATAGATTTTTAAAATCCAACATAATATGATGACTTACTAGAAAAGGTTCATCAAAGTAGGAATCAAATGAAATATCCGTAACTTGACAGAAAGCATCTATAAGGGACCTAGAACTGACACTGTCCTGCACAGTGAAACACTGAATGTCTCGCTCCAGATGGGCAGGGGAGTATCTGCCTCTCCTCTTCCAGGCAGTGTGGTACTGGAGGAGCTAGCCAGCGCAGCAAGGCAAGAAAAAGAATTGCAAAGGTAAAGCAGGTATACACTTGGAAGATGATTAGACCGTCTGTACTGGAACTCTGAGAGTCTCCAGACACCAGCCCAGGAAAACAACTCACTGCCTGCAGTAACCAGCCCTAAAAGGCACATTGCTTTTTTAAGCAAAGAAACCAAATAACCCTTGTAGCGATCCACCCAATCAGCCAGGGCATAATTAGTTACTGAAAGCTTCCCTAATTATCCTCATCTCCAACTTAGGACTGCCCAAAACAATCATGAGGACTGTCCCACTTCTTGGTTGTCACCTACAGCTTCCCATGCCAGCAGCCTCCAGTCAGGGCCTGCTTCAGTCTTTCCTTCTGTTTTCCTCCAAGGCTTTCCCTTTTCTCTATCTGTCCTTGAGTCTCTCCCAATGCAAACCATATTGGCTGACCCTCTTGACTTATACAGCAAGCTCTGGATAAGAAAGCCTTATTCTCCTTTACCTTACCCAAAGAAAGAAATTCTACTGTTACTAGTCACAAACTCTACGCCTGCAGGAGTAGAAGGGATCTGACTCTCAAAACTTTCTAGATTGAATTCGTTGGCTAGTAATATTTCAGGTACAAAATCAATATTAAACAATCAACCATGTGGCAACAATCCAACATGGATTTTTTAAAGGCCATTTCTGATCACCATGACACTATGAAATACACTGGGATAAACCTGACAAAATGAATCAACAGAGTCAACATCTCCAAATGTGAACACTGCTAAGAGAAGTTCAAGAAGTAAACAGAAAGAGTGCCATATTCACGGAGCACAAAACTCTGCCCATTCAAAGGTCATTTCTCCTACAGATTCAGTACAACTCATCCAAAATCTGTTTTTTTTTTTTTTCCTTTACTTTTTTTTGATAGAAATTGATAACCTGACTGTAAAATGCTGATGAAGGTACACAGAACTTACAAAAAGCTGTAGCAACTCTGAAAACAAAGACAGGGGCAAGGGGCCTTACACTCTCTACTGCAAGACCCAGTGTAGAGCCACAATAACCAAGACAGCAACTTCTCAGCATGTGAGCAAAGCACAACAGTGGTCAGAGAAAGGCTCCTGCATCTGAAGGGGGTGACTTTTAACAAGATGCAAAAGCAATTCATCAGAGAAAGGACACCCTTTTAATAATAGATGATGAAACCTTTTGAGATGCACATGCAAAGAATTAGCACCACTTATAAAACTCATTCCAAAAGGATCATAGGCCTAGCTGTAAAACATAAAGTGATAAAATGCCTAGAAAAAGAATTGGTAGTAAATTTCCAAAGCCATGAATTAGGCAAAGATTTTATTGCTGTGATACAAAATGCACAGTTTATGTACGAACAAACGGGCTATTTTGGGTCAATTAAAATTGAGTATCTCTGCTCTCCAAAAGACTTAGTTAAGAGAATTTAACAAGCTACCACCTGAGAGAAAATATTTGCAAAGCACATGTACAACAAAGGATCTGTATACAAAGAATCATCAAAACTCATTAATAAGAAAACGATCTGACCAGGTGTGGTGGCACATGTCTGTAATCCCAGCATCCAGGAGGCTGAGCCAGGAGGATCACTTTGAGTTTGAGGCCAGCCTGGGCTACCATAGCAAGACCCTGTCTCCAAAAAAAAGGTCTGTTTTTAAGTATAATCAACAGATTTAATGTCTTCAAATCTCTAAATGTCAGCCACATGGAAAGAATCTCAGCATCATTTCTCAGGAGGAAAATGCTCATTAAAATCATGACCTATCACAACACAGCTATTAAAATGCTAACTTTACAGTGACTAAGCCAGTGTTCACAAGTATTTGGAGCAGCTAAAATTTTCACACACTCCTGGTGGGGATGCAAAATGATACAAACTTGGAGAAACAGTTTTTCTACTTCATAAAATCAAACACATACTGAATTAATTTTTCAGGACTTCCTCAGGAAATACCCTAAACTGGGCAGCTTAAACAACAGAAGTGCATCATTGCGTCACCATTCTGCAGTCTAGAAACCTTAATCTAAAGTGTTGGTGTGCTTGTTGCCTCTAAGGCCTGGTCCTGGGAGGGTGCACAACACCTTGATGCTCCTCTCGTGATCTCCCCTACACCCAGGCTCCTCTCTGATAAAAATCCCAGTGACGCTGACACAGCCCACCCCACAGGCCTCACTGAAGCATGAGTACTTCTTTAGGGGCCCTGTCTCCGAACAGTCACATTCTGAGTGACTGGGACATATGATCCTGGGTAAGGACATAACTCAGTGTGTAACCCACACCATTTAATCCACAGTTGGGTAGCTATCAACAGAAATGCAGCATGGGGCCGGCGAAGACCTCTACGTGAAGATCACAGGGTCTCACTTGTCAAAGACAGAAACTGGAAACTACAAGTGTGCATCAACTGATGCATGAGCAAATAAATTGTAACATGGTCATAAAATAGAATATTTTCTAGCCTTTTCAAAGACGTACCTGTTAGTACACACACCAATCCTGGTACACTTTGGGTGTGGTGTGTCCCCCAGGGGCCAAGCCCACAAGGCCTTGTCCCAGTGGGGTATTACTGCGAGGTGGTGGAGCTGTTGGGAGCTGGAGCCTAGCAGGAGGTCCTTAGGTGACCGAGATGTACCCTGAAAGAGGACAGCAGAATGCTGCTCCCGCCTCTCTCTTCCCCTTCTCAGCCACAGAATTAGTTCTGGTCCACCACGTGCTCCCACCATGAACGGCCTCCCCACAGGCTCAAAACCAAAGAGACCCCTCAGTCGTGGCCTGGACTTCAAAACTGAGCTGAAACAAACCATTCTCTTTGTTCATCATCTCAGTATTTCATCATAATGACTTTTAGTCAAATCCAGTTGGTGGCAAGCACACAGGCAGAGCCAGCTCCATGGGTGTGTGTCTTAAAACTATAGTGTGTACAAAAGGTGGGCCAACAGTCCGAGAGACGAGTGCCACTGAAAAGATAGTTTAGGATTCCCAGGCGGAGAGGCATGCTCACCGCAGTAAAGGGCAGGGAAGTCACCCGGGCTGGACCAAGCCCGAGGGAGAGGGGAGAACTCGGACCTGGGCCTTCACTGAGAGTTCCCCAGGAAGCAGGGCAGAGCAGGTGGTTTCAGGACTGGCTAGTTGGAATATTTTCGGTAGGCTCTAATGCAAAGAACTGTCCCCGGGTGTATGGTACTAATCCTGGAGCCCATGGGGCAGTGGATCAGAATGTGAGTATCTAAAAAGCAAGGTGATGAGGTGTAGAAAATGTTGAGTCGATTGTTTGGCATTTGCAAACTGAGTGATACGGAGAAGACAAGCAACAAGAAAGGAGTCAAAGTAAAGTGGGGATGAGGACATTGTGTGTCCAGTACACATACCAGAGTGGGCATTAAACCTTCCGGTTTACAGAGCCTGGCGCTGGGTTAGGACAAGTCAAGTAGGCCCTCAGCACAGTGCCCAGAAGGACCCAGCACTTGGTCCCTACCCCGCTGTCCAAGTACCAGAATTATTAATGATTTTTTACAAGGTCCCAAACTCTGTGTAGCAGGTCCTGCCCAGGAGAGCAGCAGGAGGGAGGATTTATCCCTGCAGCCCAGCCTCCCAGTGCCCAGCGCTGTCCCTCTCCCAACAGTCACTGCCCCGCCAGGTAACCTCTGTGGCTGCAGCGTCACAGTGCTCCCAGCACCACAGACCCTGAGTCCCTGCATGTCCTCAGGTGCTGCTTCCTGATGTGTGGAAGCCAAGGAGGGCAGCACTCCTGCTGGCTCGTCCTAAGCTTTCATCTCACCTCTGCACACATCCTGTTGTTAGTGGGCCTCAGCTACACGTTCCGTCCACCCTTGTTCCTGTCTTGGAGTGGACAGTATACAGCGGGAAGATGAAAAGGATGGGAGGAAGTACAGATTTGACCAGACTGCAAACCAAGAGTTAAGAGGAAGCTTCTGGGGAATTCCAGAGGAAGAGAGCCCTGAGTTAAGCCCTGTGCAAAATAAGGATGTCATAAGAAACACAGCCAAAGAAACCAGGCGGAGTTAGTAAGCTACCACTCGCATGAGGATTTCATGCCTCCTGGAGAACCTGAAGCTGAGAGAGGCACAGCAACCCATCCAGGTTGCACCTCACACCTATGGCTGAGTTAAGTTACTGGAGCTGCCCTCATCCACTCCCAGCGCTGCGCTGTAAGCACATTGAGCATAGGGATAGACTGAATCCTTCACTGCTGAATCTGAGGCTCAGAGAGACACCAGGCAAAGAAGCCTCTGTAAAAGCACTTAGCTACTGCTGACTTGGAGCAGAGCATCCTTTCCGCCACACTGTGAACAGCGCCTACCATCTTGGCTTAGCCTGAGCAACCTAAGCATGTTTGTCATTCTACAGAAGCATGAATGGCCAGGCCTGTGCACTAGTGCTACCCACAGGTCCACCAGGCACGCAGCTGAGAATGTGGGCAGCAAGATGTCCCCAGTAGCCAGAGAGCCATGCCTCCCAGGCACACCAGCACCGTGACCTAAACAAGGCACAGTGAAGCCCCCTCTTCTGGGATCAAAGAGAAAGTTCAGGCTGGGGACCAGCTCTGAGGCTAACTTTAGACAGGTTCCGGGACATAAACGGTCTCATATTAATGTTGCTTTACCTATAATAAAAGCCCTACATTTCACTTTGAATTTCCTGTATTTCTGTATTTAAGCCACCTACTGTGAGCACTGATTACATTGAGTATTTTAAAACTGCTGTTTTGTAAGTAAAAAACGGTCAAATACTGACACTTTCACATGGTTCAACTTTGTATTTCTTCTATCATAAGAAAAATAAATCAGGGGCTGGGGATTTAGCTCAGCAGCATAAGTGCCTGTCTTGCAAGCAGGCAGTCGTGAGTTCGATCCCTGGTACCGATAAAAACGAAAAAGACAAAAAAAAAAAAAAAAAAAAAAAAAAAAAGAAAAATAAATCCTGATTTTTTTAATAAACGGGGAGTTTTTTTAATAAAGGGGCAATAAAGGGGGTAAACATTTCTACTTTTCCTGACTCAGCCACTTTCTTTCTCTCCGTTTCAGTAATTCTAAAACAGCCTCAGGATTAAAAATGATGTCATTAAAACTAAGATGCTCTTCAATAGGTGGCTTGCAGAAACTGAAGGACAGCCAGAGAATGGCTCTATTTATTCAGCAAAAAATAGAAATGAGCTTCTTAGCCATGGAAAGACATGCATATTACTAAGTGGAAGGACCAAAGACTGCACACTGTATGATTCCGCATCCAACATTCTGGAAAACACAAGCCCATGCAGTTGCTAAAAAGCTCAGTGATTACCAGGGTTTAGGGCAAAGGACAAAAGGGATGAACACGTGGGAGGTCCAGGATTTTCAGGGAGGTGAAACTACATTGTACAATACTATAACGGTGGGTACATTGTACACGTTTGCCAAAACCCATAAAAATTATGACACAGTGATCTCCAGTGACAGTTGTCACCTTTAGGTGGGACTGGAGACTGGTGTGTCCATTTAGGTACATTGAATATAGCAAAGGTACCAACTTTGCAACTAAATATTTAAGATGTTAGTAACACGGAGAAGAAATTGTGGTAAGGAGTATTTGGGAACTCTATATGTTATATTCGGTATTTTTGTAAATCTGGAACTTTAAAAAATCAATCTCTTAATTTAAAAATACAAAGACCAAAAAGAAAAATAACACTAAACCCAGACTGTGTCTCATTGCCAAGGAGGGGGACAGAGGACAGGTGAGAGCCAGGAAAGAAAGCATAGAACAGGCTGAAAGCCCCTTAGGGGCTGCAGCCCGTACCACCCACTGGTCCCAGACACACAGGCCACCACCTCTCCAGTCGGCCTGACACTGACCTTTCTTCCTAATAGCAACACTTAACAACAGCCTTGAAGCCCTACTGTGAACCTGCCGCTTCCTTTCCAGCATTGCACAGTCTCTTTTTTTTTCGGGGGTGGGGGGGTGTTCTCTAAAGCTCCAGTGTTGTTTCATCTTATCTCCAAACCATGCTGAAAAGTCCAAGCCTTGCAAACATTTCCAAGTGAATGCGTGCTCCTGACAAGCAGTGTCCCCAGCTTTGCAAACCAATGGGTCTGGGAGGAATGGGGCCACTCATTTTTATTTACATCATTTTCCTAGCTGGGATGTTTTTCAAGATTGAGAGGTCTCCAGAGACATGACATCTATAATTACAGTCTAGCTGGATTCCTCTTGTCACCATCTTTAGAAAAAACATGGCAGACTTGCTCTCAGGTTGCTATCTTGGTAGAGCTGCCTATTTGTGTGTTTTTTGCCCCACATCTCTAGACCATTTAAGGACACCCATGAACTTCCATCTGTGGAAAGCAAAGTGTGTTTATTTCTCTCTTTTCTCTTGCATTCTCATTCAGTTAAGCAGCATATCCTTTTCCGGTACACAGAACTTCCCTTGGAATTAGTTATCTGCCAGTTGACTTACAGCAGATCAAACCTTAGGGCCAGGAATGTAGCTCGGAGGCACAGCACCTGCCTGGCAAATGCAAGGTCCTGAGTTCGATTTCTAGTACTAAATAAATAAATAAATAAATAAAACCTTTATTGGAAATGTTTGGACTGAAACAGAAACATCATTTAATAAAACCCACTGACCCATTGGCACACAACAGGGCATTGCACCAGGTCGAGGTTAAAATCAAGAAATGACTGCCCTCTTCAACATGGGTGCAGAAAGGCCAAACAGACTCCCTGGCACATGTGGCAGCCAGTTCTTGGCTGACTTTGACTTTGAGTGTTTCAGAAGAGCATTTACTCTACGTCCTCCACAACAACACGCTGACACACAGCACCTTGCAGTACCATGTGCTTCCACGCTGAGTATGACAGGAACGTGGGGCACCTAGAAAGGAATCGCATGTGATACTGCATTTCATGTAGTGCTTTTCTACTCAAAATACACTGCCCACCATCTACGAGATGACAGGAAGTCGTGCTTCTTCCCCAGGGACGTGCTTACACTATGGGGTGGGAGAAAGGGAACTGAGAGGGCAGGGAATGCTTTTTGGAGCAAGAAACCATGGACTGTTTCCAAGGTTTAGCTATTATAAATCACGCTGCAGGGCACACAGGCGTTCATGTTTCCCTCAAATAGGATGACTTTAACTCTTTGGGGAAGGTACCAACAAGGGAAATAGCTGGGTCAAATTAAATTTCTGCTTTTAGGTGCTGGAGCACTCTGCATGCTGAATCCAGAGCAGTTGGGCTATTTTGTGTCCCCACCAACAGTGCAGAGTCCCACATCCTCACCAAGCATTTGTTTTTACTCTGTGTCTTAAGAGTAGGCCCTCTCTGGGATAAGATGGAATATCAGTGTGGTTTTAATTCACATTACTTTAGAGGCCACTGATACTGAGCATTTTTTCGTATGTCTATTGGTCATCTGTGTCTTCACTCTGAGAAGTGATATTCACTTCGGTTGTCCATTTTTTGATTGTCTTTAATTTGGGGAGTGTCTATTTTTTTTTTTTTTTTGAGTTCTTCATACGTTCTTGATGTTGGTCTTCTCTCTGGGGAATAGCTGTTAGTTTCTCCCTGTCCGGCAGGTTGTCTATTCACTCTGCTGATGGTGGTCTTTACAGTACAGAAGCTTCAGAAAGTCCTTGTCTACTCCTGTTTCATTTCTACTGACCATTTATCTTAATTTGCTGAAAAGGAAGTTTGTGCTATCTGTTGGTTTCTTTTGGGAAGAATCTGTTTGGTTTATGCCTTATACTTTGTAACTACTTCTAATATAACAATACAAAGTACAATAGCTATGGTTATTCATTTAGCATTTGGTTATGAAAACTTATTTTATTTTTTCATAAAATAGAAAGAAACCCTAAGGTGACATGGCCCAGGTCTTGGTTTATCGACACTGTCACTCATCCTTCCAGAGTCCCCTTCCCTGGTGGACACTAGTGTCCACAGCCCAGGCAACTCTCCTCTCTTTAACTCAGTTTTCTTCTCTCTGGGGCTCCAGGTCAGTGGGGCGTTCCGATGGATGGGAGCCAGCTGTTGCCACTGAGATGTGGACGATCATGTGATCATGGTATCCTGATGTGAGGAAACTGGCTACCGTTGGGGTGGGACGGGGTGATGGCAAGTGAAGCCCCCTCCTGACAGCAGAGAAGCAGATGGCCCTGAAGCCCAGAAGGGGGCGTATAACCCAGGCCAAAACGTTTTGCCTCAGCTTAGAGACCAAGACAGCTCAACGGCCTCCCCAGGCCTCTGTTTCTTCATGTTTTCCTGAGAGTCACCATACTTTTACCCTATGGTCTAGGAGTCACTGCCACCACTTCCCAGACCTTGGCTCATCACTCCTGTACTCCAAATTTAGCCCTTTCCTTGAAAACCCTAAACCTGGGCCCACAATTATAGCCACACAGCTGTCATTCCAGCTGACTTGGGGACAGACCTCCATGGGTAGATACGGCCAATGGTTTTAAAGCTACAGTTCCTCCCACACAGAGGTCCTTGTGCACCTGACTCCTGAGGACACAAATGTAAACAGCACTGGGTCAGCTCATCCACTGCTCAAGAGCAAGGACTGAGGTCCGCAAGGTATCCTTAGGGAAGCTCATGATCACAGACTGCAGGACTGCTTTTTAGTGCAATTTCTGGTCAACATAGTTAGGTGTAGAATTTACAGTTACAGAAATTCGATTCAGAGCCTCGGCTGTCCCTGGACGGAGAAGAGAATTTAGTGTCATGCCTGCTTCCTCCCTGAGGGCTTTTTTAATGTCTTCACTGGCTACACTGATACATCAATTGGGAACCTGTCCTCATCAGTGGAGTGGAGCATTGATTTACAGGTCCGAGACTCTGGGACTTGAGATAAACTCACCATATTTATTTTATACAATCTACCACATTCATATTGCATATAAAAACTTCCCCATACTTCATAATAAACATTTTCTGTTCTGCACATTGTAAGCTGATGGTATTCTTGAGCAGCTAAAGTGCAGTTTTATATTCTTTTCACTATCACAAGTGTCATAGGGCTCATCCAAGACTCTGCCTGGGCAGACTTTGGCTGCTTCTGATCACAAAATGAACCTGAAAAGCAAAAGAAGTGTTTCAAATAAGTAAGTATGGCTTTTGAGTTGTCAACATTTTGGGTTTGTTGTTTACCTTATCTTTTCATTCTGAGTGTTCAATGGCAGCTTTGATGTGTGAGTTGCTAGGAAAATCTGTGCTGTGATTTTTCTCTGCCCCTGAGCAGCCACACTCACCCCATTTGCTGGCCATCACAGCAGAAGTTGCAGTAAGGTAATTAGCACCTTCTCTCTGTGTGCACCCCGCTTCATGAACCTGGGTGTCCATGGACAGTGTGCACAGCAGCCCAGCATGCCTCCAACAGTAGGATCCAGGCTGTATCAGAGAGGACAGTCATGGGACAGTCACTCGGCCTGCACACGGCCCAGCCTCCAGGTCATGGCCCTTTCCTGCAAGATCCACTCCAACCAAACTAAAACACATGACGGAGCCACAGAAGGCCATTGCAGGGCGCTGTGCTTGTGCCGTTAGCCCGGGAGGACCGAGCCCTCAGGGAAGGGAGAGAGCAGCACTGCAGGCAGCAGCTCACGCAGTGGTTGTCCACGTGCCAGAACTCCTGGATTTCACCCAGCGTTTTATCACTGTCTCTGTGGTATTTAAAAAGAAAAGAAAACTTTCAAAACTGCAGAGCTAGTGCTACCTCTAAGAGCACTAATGAGAAGGGCATCTCCCCTGCTCCCCACCTGCAGCAGAGACAGCCAGGGGACATGCCGGCCCAAGCAGTTTTCACAGTATCCTCATTTTGCTTTCCATCACATCCAGTCTGGAATTCTTCCTGGCTTCAGGCAAAGGTCACTTTGTTTTCTCTGCTCCTTGGGCTGTCAGGGAAGCTTCAGGTCCCAAGCTGTGCTCAGAGAACTGACAATCAGCACTGAGCCCTAACAGCCTGCTCACTGCAGCCCCCAGACTTAGCTCACCAGCCTTCCTTCCACTTAGAGCTCCACAAAGCTGGGGACAGCCACCTCCAAACACCTGTCTTGTGAGGTTTTGCACCATCCCCCTGAAGTTTCCTGTCCCTTGCTGAGGGCTGCAATCTCACTTGCTCTTCCCTGGAGAATTCAGCCCCATGTCACACACCCTGCACTGCTGCTGACTGCATGGCCAGGCAGCCTGTGGGCCTGATGCAGGGCTCCGGCCATGCTGGTTTGTATTTCAGCTGCTGCACACACATCAGACTCTGTTCCCGAGGAGCCCAGATGAAGTGGCCCGGGAGGTACTACCTATCCCTGAATTCTTAGACCCTGCACGCCACACCTGCCTATTCTCAGAGCACAGTGCATGAGCTCAACCGATGCCACCTGTCCTTCCTCTTCAGACAGAACAGGCAGGACGGTGAGTGACGACGGGACCAAAAGGCGGTGGGTGGAGAATTTCCCAAATAAGAAAGTTCAGGTATTACAGCTGGGCAATTATTCAACTTCTCTGAACTTCAATCTTCACAAAAGGAAAAGTACAAAATCATCATATCTACACTGGAGAGATCGTCAAAAGAGGAACAGAGGATGGGACCTGAGGTTCCATCCCCAGTGCAGGGGAAGAATAAATAAATAAAAACAATGCATGAAAAGAGCACAGTAAGATTGGCACCATGCTAGTCCTCAGCAAGAGGAGCCACAGCCATAACCACAGCCGAGACCTCAGGTAGCGAATCACCCAGCCAGGAGGCACTGGACTGTCACACAGCCTCACCTGCTGCACCATCCATGGCCCGCAGGCTGGCTTGTCAGCACTACACCAAAACACGCAGGAGTCCAAATTCAGCCCAAGGCCTCCGTGGATGAAACTAGGAAGCCCAGGTACTGAGATGCTGGCAAGTCACCCAGAGACACATCCTGGGGACAGCAGCAGGGGCTCTCCATGTCCACACTGCTTCTTTGGCCTTGCCTCTCTGATGCAGCCCAGACAAGCCGGTGGAGAGCCCTGCTTCAGGCTGAGGGGACAGGGACTCCACCCCTTGGGCTTCCTGAGTCTGTGAGCCATCATAGATATGCTCAGAGCTTGATATGTAAGTTAATGCCACTTTCAGAACCTGAAACATGCTACGTCTAAAGATCATTTGCTATTTAAAGATACTATCCACCCATCCATATCTTCTTCTCTGCTCTCTTCCCTCAACTCCAGCAAGTATTTCTCAAGCCCAGCATGCACAGTGGAAGTCTTTCTTGCCATCCTCATGATTCTGTTCGAAGGTCCTAACACTGTTCATGTGTGACAACCCTCAGTGGCCAAAAAAGCTTACTTATTTGTCAAGCCTGGTTTGTAAGCTGTATGAAAAAAAGGTGTCGCTATAAACTAGGGGAAAAGAACACTGAGACCCCAATAAATATTGCTGTTCCCTGACTGATTCTGCCTTGCAGAGCCAGCTTGAGTCTCTGAATGCTACATAAATCTGCCCCCTTTTAGAAACACAGAGCTCCCTCCTGGGTGCACCAGAGTCCCAATCACTTCCCACACCCGGGCGCTCTGGGAGAGGAAACTTCATTGACAAAGTAGATAATTCTTACTAGATTGCCTAGATCAGCACTCATCTGAGATTAATTCCCTCTCACCCTTCCTGCAGCTGCTGCAGCTATTGCTCAATATTACTTTGTAAGGCTTCAACCTGGACCAACAAGGTGTTTTATCAGTGAGCAAAATAATGGCTAAACTTCCAGGCCCTCTCAGCAGCCTGCGGACCGTCCTTCACTCACCTTCTCCCTGAGGAGTTTCAGCCTGCATGCTAAGTGTTTGGGGGGCTTTTCAGGCCATTGGGGCTCATTCCCAGCATGTCTCACCTCTAGCTTTTATTCCAGAGTAGTGATGGGAAACAGTTCAGTGTCAAGTGACCAAACTACAGCTGAAAACTCACTTACAAATCCTAAAACACCAACACTGCAATTAAACCCGAATGCAGAGCTTTTAGTTTAGAAAAAGACAATTCACGCATAAACATCTTCTGTCTTAGAACAACATATGTGCCATAGGTCTTCCACTCCTGGTCTAGATTGTCACTTCCTAGGTCTGTCTGTTTCTGTCTGTGAATGGTTGGATGGATGGATGGATGGATGGATGGATGGATGGATGGATACTACATTTAAAAATAAGTGGCATTTATACATTAAAAAAATGTTTCAGATCTCTATTTCTCATTCCCCTTCTCTGTCCTTCTGTTCCCAACCCTCTCTCTAACATGGAAATAAAGACAGGGAAATAGAGAGAAGCACAGTCAGTCCTGGAAAGAAACAAAGCATTTTGTTTTATGTCATATTTATAGATTTGTCCACCTTTGTGCATAAAACTTTCTACACAGAGCTCCAAGAGCTTTCTAAATGATTTTCAAACGAAAGATACAAAAGAAAGAAGTGACTCAAAACTTTAAAACTATTAAAAGGTATAAGGAGAAAAATGATAAGGGGCAAAAACTGAGACCTACCCAAACTCCAGAAGAACAATAAAGGAAATAAACTTTAAAATGTTCCTTTTCCTACTGTTCTAACAGAAAGCCATCTTTTTAGAATAGTAAGAGTGACAGTGTTTTGAATTTATACATGCTCATGTATAAGTGACGGGAAGGCACAGGTTGCAGGAAGAGGAATTCCAATGCTGTGTTTTGGTATCACATGGGACTCACACCACCAGGAAGCAGGACGGTCTTACCTGAGAACAGACTGGGATTAGAATATGAATGTGCATAGCACACTACAGAGTAACTATTTTAAAAAACAGAAGATGAGTGTAACTAATACTCTAATATCTGAGATAGAAAATGGAATGGGAAACCTTTAAAAAGAATGCAAAATTTGGTGCAGAAAATAAGGGCAACAAATGGAAAACAGTGACATTACCCCCACTCATCGGTCATCGCTGGGTGCCCCAGCCTGTAACAGACACATCACGGAAGACACAGGGCTCACAAATTAGCATATGAAAAGCAACAGGATTTGATTAAGTCACCCAAATTTAACCCCCATGCAATATAGGGATCCAGCTGGGGTTGTAGCTCTGGGGCCTAACTGCCTGACTGGCAAGCGCAAGGCCCTGAGTTCAATTTCCAAAAAAAAAAAAGATAGCAGGTCGCGATTAGGTCACATATGGATGAATCTCAACATCACAGGAGTGGCTTGTTGTCTTGAGAATGTGTCTGGTGTATACCAAGTAGGTCTTCTCTTGCCCTCTCAGCACGTGATACAATCTATGATGTTCCTACAGAGCAAGAAGTCTCCCAAGGTACGACCGCTTGCCTTTCCACTTCTCAGCTTCCAGATGGGAGAAGTGACTCTCTGCTTTCTATTACCATGCTTTGGTGTTCTGTTGTAGTAGGACAAAATGGACAGTGGCATACACGACCGGGAAAATACAACATGGCAATAGGATATCAATATGTGTACATTAGAAAGGTCAATGTTCGGGACATTAACACCCCTGAAAGCTGATGGGACCCGGGTGACGGGTGGGAATGCAAGGTGGCACGGACACTTCGGCAGAGTGTGGTGGTTCTCCTCAAACTGAACATATCCCTGCCACACTCTCAGCAATTACAGTTCTTGTTACTTCCTCAAAGAACTGAAAATATATGGCCAAGCACAGCTTACACACAGATCTGTACACAGAAGCCTTATTCGTAGTTGCCGAAACATAGAAGCATTATCTCTCAGTGGGTAAGTGAACAATCTGTGCTATCTCTAGAAAATGGAGTTTTTATTTTTCAGGTGCTTTTCAAGTTTTGTTAGTACATATTTGTAGTACATAATGATTAAATGCATCATGGCAATTGGTATGTGTGCATAGCACATTTTAATTCCTTCTTTCCCTCCCTGTTCCCTATCTCTTGGTCTCCTTCTCATTTGAAAAATATCTCCTTGTTTCCTGTTATCTGTCTTTTGCTTTTTAATTTATTTATACTTTGGGTTTCTCATATAAGAGAAACCATGTCATATTTAAGATTGTATGTCTTATTTCAATTAACATAGCCTCAAGCTGTATCCATTCTCCTACAAATGGCTCAAATGTATTCTTTATGATAGAGTAATATTTCACTGTGTATAAATACCACATTTGTCTTACCTGTCTATTGATGGATATACAGGCTCCTTCTAGAATTTAGTATTATGAGTGGTGCTGCTATAAACCTGAGTGTGCATGTGTTATGGCTTGTATCTAAATATCCCCCCACCAGGCCTCCTGCAGTCAAAGAAGAGCTTTTCATAGGTGGCTGGATCTGGGATGTGTGATGCTGGATGGAGTCCAGGATGTGCTGTTAAATCAGTTCACCGGTTGGTTTGACACAGTTCTGGGAGTTAATGGTGGGAAGGCCCTCCGTGGGTGTGAGTGCTGCCTGCCCTGAGGGTGGGGAATCGGGAAAGAATGTAAGGGACAGAAAGAGGGCTGCTGGGCAGGCTTGTTGACTGCTGCTTCTTGTTGCTTCACTGCTGTGCGGCCTTCTGCCTGAGATGAACCGTTTCTGCTGCACATGCACCCTGCCTTGGAGCCAGCTGACTATGGCGGAAACCTCCCCAAACTGTGAGCTAAATAAACCTCACCACCTTTAACTTTGGGTACCAGGTACTTTGTCTCAGCAATGAGAGAGACAGCAACTATCCTGTCTCTAACTCTTTCGGGAAGATACCCAGAAGAGAAATAGCTTGGTTAAATGGAACTTCTGCTTTTAGCTTTTTGAATCTCTGCACTGATTTCCACAGTGGCTGTACCAGTTTACATTCTCACTAACGATGCAGAAGGATTCCTTTTTCCCAAAGCCTCACTAGCATTTGTTATTATTTGATTTCTTAGTGATGGCCATTCTTTCTGGAGTAAAGTGGAATCTCAGTGTTGTTTTAATTTTCATTTCTTGAGTGGCCAGCAATATTGAACATTTCTTCACATATTTCTTGGCTATTTTTCTTTCTTTCTCTGCAAAGTGTCTATTCACTTCAGTTGCCCATTTTTTAATTTGTCTTTTATTTATGGGGGTAGATTTTGAGGTTTTTAAAATACATTCTAGATATAAAAGACTCCTTAGTTTTTGTGTAAGGATTAGTGGACAAAAATTTTCTCATTCTGTAGGTTGTCTCTTTACTCTGTTGGTTTTCTTCTTTGCTCTGTAGAAGGTTTTAATTTGATATAATCTTATTTGTTGATTCGTTATGTTATTTCTTATGTAATCAGGGTTCTGTCCAGAAAGTCCTTGCCTATGTCTATATTTTTAAGAATTTTACCTCCTAGCATATCACGTTTCTGTTTTAATGTTTAGCTATTTGATCAACTTTAATTTAATATATGAGAGACAGGGGTCTATATTCAACCTTCCGAATGTGGATAACCAGGTTTTGCAACACCATTATTTAGTACTACAAGGAAATGAGGTATCAAGCCATAAAAACGACATGTAGGGAACTTAAATGCAGGTTTCTCATTACCAAATGAAAGAAGTCAATCCGAAAAAGCTATAAATGGTATGATTTCAACTATATGACATATTGGAAAAGGCAAAATGAAGGAGACATCTAAAAAGTTAGTTACTGACAGGCTACGATGAAGCCAAGAAAAGCACAGAGATCTTTTAAGAAAGTGACATTATGTGAGTGATTCTATAATGTCAGATACGTGTCATACATTTGTTCAAATCCACAGAATGTGTAACACCACAAATGGGCTTTAATGTGTCAATATAATTTATTAATTTTAACCACGACATTGTTTACACAAGAAGGCTTTACAAGCAAGGGTCACTAAAACTAGTTCTTTAAAAAAATAAAGTTCATTACAAGCAAGCAAAACTAACATACCTCGAAAAAGATCAATCACTTATTACATCAAGATTATCTTCACAATCTAAACTGTTGGTTGACTAAGTTTGAGTATTAAATCATAAACACAGCTTAAAATATTCAGCCAAATATTTATCTGTTACAGGGTTAACATTTAGAATATATGATACTTGAAAAATTTAACAACAATGCAACAAAGAACAAGTAATCCAATTTTAAAAGGGCAAACAATCTGAATAGACATTTCTCAGAATACGGCAACAACTATGTGGAAAAAAATGCTCAATATTATTAGCCATGAAGCAAATGCAATGCAAAACCACAGGGAGATGTCCTTATCACACACTAAGAATTATTATTAAATAAACAAGCAAACAAACAAACAAATGCTGGCAGGATACAGAGAAAATGGAACCCTTTTCTGCTGTGGTTGGGAATTTAAATTAGTACAATCATTATAAAGAACATTGTAGCAATTCCTCAAAAACTAAAAATAGAACTACCATAGGATCCAGCTATCTCATTACTGGCTATGCATCCAAAAGAAATGAAATTAGCAAGCCAAAGAGAAACATGTGCACCATGGTTATGGCAGCACTATTCTCAGTAGCTAAGATATGGAATCAGCCTAGGTGTCCATCTACAGATGAATGGACAAAGGAAATCGGTGTCCACTGACATGAAGCACTATTCTGTCATAACAAAGAATGGACTCTGCACTGTAACAATGCACATGGAAATGGAGGGCATTATGTTTAGTGAAATAAAGCAGATGCAAAAAGGCAGATATTGCATATTCCCTCTCATATGTGATAGCTGGAAGTAGAAAATACAACAGTGATGAATAGAGGCTGTGGAGGGGTGTTGGTGGAGAGGCGGTGAAAGAGAGGTTAGATGGGATCAGTGTACCATGTATGCCTACGTGGAGATGTTGGTGAAACATTTTAAACTAAACAGTAAAATAAAACACGATTTTTAAAAGGCCAAAAGGAGTGATTAGGTGGTAGGATCAGCTATGCTATACAAAGTATAAGTCAATATTTCTCAAATATAACTAAAAGAAGGAATTCTCATGTGTTTACAAATCAAAGTCCTGAAGGATCTGATGAATGTTTCCTGGGGAAAAATAACCTTAAATCAGTTTTCTGCTAAAAATTATCTTCTGATTGGTACCAGAAAAGAGAGGAACCCTTTCTCTGATAAAACAAGACTTTAGAAGTCCACAAAAAGCATAGACTCTTAAAATCGTGTCTGTGTGCCTGGATTTGAGGTATGTGACGGCTTGGTGTCTCACTAAGCCGATGCCCAGTGTCACGGGCAGGCGTTTGTTCATTCATTTCTGTCATTTTTAATTCAGGGCACTAGAAGTGACATTATTTCTTCATGACATGGATAAACAGCTCCTTGTGGTCACATGCACACAAATGCCTAAAAGTGGGCGAGCAAGACTGCTTGAAGTCTGCACTTGGGCAACACAAACTGCTCTAGTGTCTGCTGTAACGGAGCTTGGTCCTGCATGTGACTAATTATATTTAAAAACACTGTGCACACACGAATTGTGTCTATAAATGACACAAGTCATTCTTTACAGGATTTTCATATTTGATCAACAGAGAACAAGTCAAGTTGATTCACTTTCTAAGCAGATCTTCTTGCATCTGCGTGATGGTTCCTCTCACCTTTGCTTGTCTTTGGCTATGCACCCATCTCCTCTGCATGGCTGTCATTTCTGTTACTGTCTTAACTCCCAACCCAAAACAAATGCGCGATTTTCATCTCTTTCATCTGAGGATCCCTGTAGTGTAGCAAAATGGAATCTATTATGATGCATTTATACAATATAGATTTTTTTAAAAATATGGTGGAGAATATATGCAAGCACACATCTGGGTTGTTTATCGCTAGGCTTTTAGCTCAGAAGAAAACGCTCGGAAATAGCTGTAAGTTACCCACCTCTTAAGATCCTATGCTTCTCGGCTGACCTAGATATGAGCACACTAATTACCATGCCCTTCTGTACTTGGTATTTACAGTGCTAGCACAATAAGCATAATTTCATATTCCTTTGCTCAGAAAGGATTTCATAAAAACTTCTAAATGCCAAAAACCCAGTGACAAAAGATTAACTTCAAAACTTTCTTTACTCCTCAATGAGGATCAGAATATTGATTAGTTTATAAATACCATCACCAGGACTGCTAATCTCAGGCTTTCCAGGCATCCAAAGATATCTGAGGCTTTAGAGTCCCTTTGGTGTCTTTTTGGTGCCACAGACTTACCAACCTTAGACTTTCACATTGCTTCTTTCAAACACAGTCTTGACTTTCCACTTACAGCATGTCAAAGGAGAGTGACTTGACTAATCCTCGCACAGCAACATAATCTTATTAAGACAAACTTTAAAGTGGGAAAACTTCATTATCACATAGTTCATTATTATATAGATTTGGAAAAGGTAAAGGTCAAATCATGTCTCTGGATTAACATAATTATATAGATCAAAAAAGTGGACAGGGAACAATAATAGCTAGCAGAGGGGTCACTAGCAAACTAAAGAGGTTACTCCACAACACTTTCCTTTCTTTGAAGAACACAAAACTTTTTTACATCAAAGGAGACTGTTATGGGACCACCTGAAACGTGGCAGTGAAAATGCAATTTAAGGGTGAAATTGAAGAAAGAGCATATTTTGAGTTCTTATTAGAGGTGTTTCAGAGGTGGTTTGACAGTGACTGTTGACATCTTTTGAATGGATGGGAATGTACTCATTTAAAACCAAAACTCCCCTGGACTTTCTGACCACACGGAGTTTCAAGCCACACTGCTCAGCCTCCAAGGGATGGCATCACACTGCACAGAGCTGCTCGCTACCGGGCGGGCGGAGGGAGAGCTGTGGTCACAGCCCCAGGCGGGCATCTTCCCCCAGAGGAGGCCACAGAAATGAGATGCAGGAGCAAGCAAACCAGAAAAACGAGGAAAGAAAGATAGAAATGTGAGAGAAAATTAAAAAAAGAAAAAAAGAGGCCAGAAAATACAGTCTCCAAAAAGGTGCTTTTCCTCAGTATCAATTAATTCTGTTAAAACCTGCTATATTATGAGGTCATCTCTAAGTCAGAACACAACAAGGAAAAAAGGAAATTAAAGGTATGACCCTTGTCTTCAACATGATTACAATTTAATTGAAAAATAATGATTAAATGTTGAAAGAAGAATAGAGGGGACTAAAGAGATCATTAAAAACTAAATTACACCATAAAAAGTGTTTTCCTGGTTTACATATTTATTACATTACCTTTCTCCAGAATTTTAAAATGAAAATTATTCTAAAATTGAATGAAAGGACAGATATCCGTTTCAAAATAAGATGACTCAACACTATAAAGATATTCTTTTTCTAATTGATTCTTAAAGTTGATATGATTTTAGGTAAGCTTTTAACAAGATTTGGGATCTTATTTGAGCATTTATATGCATCAAAAATTATCTACTGCCTAAATAGCTAAATCAACTCAATAGAAGAGGAAAGAGATGTGATTTTTCTCTCTTAAATATCAAGATATGATACCATGATATAGTAATTAAACACAGAATGGAATAACCTAGAGCAGGATGAGCAAAATCATGGAACAAAATAGAAAGATTTAATTCAGACTCACATTTGGGACATTAACACACAGCAAAGATGACACCACAATTGGGTCCAAGAGTCGACTGTACCTGGCTGTAGGAGAATTGGCTTATTGTAATTACAGGGAAATTAGGATGGATTCCTACCTTATACATCACAGAAAGGCAGGCTCTACACAGATAATCAGATGTGAATATGAAACGGAAATGCCAAATGAATCAATTATAGTATAACCCATGTTTTTGCAGTCTATTTATAAAAAGACTTCTTAAATTATATGGAAGTTTATTAAATTTTTCGAAAAGAAGGTTTTAAGCTTAAAGTTAACAAAGGGTACCATGAAGTTACAATAGGAGGATTACAGAATGGAGGAGGACAATTAATGGAGGAAATTAAAAAGAAAAACATGAGTATACCAGTAGAAAAACTGATGAAGAATATGCATAGGAATCAAAAATAGGAAAGCAAATAGACTAAAAATATTATTTAAAATAATAACATTATTTAAAATAATAAGACATAGAATATCAAAAAGATTAAGAAAAAGTTAGAAAGCTGAACACAGTTAATTATTGGCTATGATTTGCAGATATGGAAACGCTCATGAACCACTGAACAGAGCAAGGCTTAGCCAAATTAAGAAGCAATATGCCTCGTGATACAGAAATTCTGCTCTCAGCTGTGTGTCCATCTCAGATAAATTCCCATACAAGTTCTTTAGGGACCTTGTTAGGGATGCTCATCACAACATTGTTTGCATTAGTAGGACAGAAATCAACCTGCATATTCATCCCTGAAAACTGGGAAAATTTAACTGACCTTCAGTGTATTAGTCAGCTTTCAAAATATCCCACACCACAACTTAAAGGAGGAAAGGTTTACTTCGACTCACAGTTTTCAGCAGGTTCAGGTTCAAGTCAGCTGGCTCCAGGGCAGAAGAGCATGATGGGAGGAGCAGGTGGAAGAAAGCTGCTCACGTCATGGTGAACACGAAGTAGAGAGACAGGAGAATGGAGACGGGACAAGAATATACCCTTTAAGTCACAGCCCCAGCGATGCATCCAAGCAGGCCCTGCCTCCCTGAACATGAGACTTCTGTGGGAAGATCTAGATCTAAAGCGTAACACTCAGTATGGAGCTCTCTGCTGCAGTGAGAAGGGAAGCATCAGGTTCATGTGTAAGGTGAATGGACTCGGAAACACATTCGTGACTGTAACCGCAAGGCAAGAATCATTCTCACAGCATAGGCTGTTTGCACACACATATGGCTACACTGTTAATCATGGTGCCCTTCCAAAGAGCAAACTATGGAAAAGAGTAACTTCAAAGTGGAGAAACCCAACACACCCCACCTCAGGCCGGGGGTCAAGGTCAACATCAACAGTAACTATGTTGATAGCATGAACCCTTGATACGGTGGGGGGAGAAGGGCACTTTCAGTCTCCATGGCTGTGCCTCCAACAACACATAACCTTGCCCAAGCAGGAGAAAAACACCAAACAAATCCCAACCAAAAGTCATTCTACGGAACACCTGACTACTGATCCACAAAACTGCCAAGGACTTAATGGCTATACAAAATGAAAACTCCTGCATTTGATCCTGGGATAGAAAAAGGACATGAGGAAAAAACTAAAGACATATGAATAAAATTTAGACTTGACATTTTATAATGTGTGTTATATAATAACAATACATCAAGATTGCTCCATTAGCTGACAAATTTGCCATAGTAATGTAAGATCTTAATAGGAGGAAAAATTAGGTCAAGGGTACAGACAGATCCCATACTCAGTTTAGAACGTTCCTATAAATCTAAATTGTTCTAAAAATTCTAAATTACATTTTTAAAA
The DNA here is from genome assembly GCF_034190915.1 of Cavia porcellus. NCBI lineage: Eukaryota > Metazoa > Chordata > Mammalia > Rodentia > Caviidae > Cavia > Cavia porcellus. The sequence continues at coordinate 47,825,084 of NW_026947512.1, forward strand.
ATCTGTGCCCACCAAGCTATACATATTTTAATGAAGATGTACAAGTAAAAGGCATGGCAAACCAGGTAAAATGGCGACCGATGGACATGCAGGGAGAAGATGGGGGAGAAGGGGGTGTAAGAAAGAAGCCCCCAAGCTTCCCATGTTACATAAGCAGGAATAAAATCAGGCTAAGGGATTTCTTTAACACTGTACTCCCAACACCAGCTTTCTGACCCTGAGTATTCCAAAGGCTCTTTTCTTAACCAATCGCTGCTCTGAGGCTAAATTAACAACAAATCCACTCCGGGGATAGGAAATGGGGAATTCAGTAGGTGAGACCAAAGGGAGCGCGCACCTTTGTGTGAAAAGAAAAATAAGTTGCTTTGGGGCTTTTACAGCAAGATGCAACTTTCAAAGGGCTCCTTGGCATTAAAAAGGGGAGCTGGGTTTAAGGCCAAGGAGAGCTGGAAAGCAAGACAAACTGTGGTATTCAGGGCAAATCCTGATGGAACTGAGTTTCTAGAACAGGGAATTATGGGCAGTGTCTCAGTACGCTGTGGTGCTCATGAACACCAGAAGACAGGAAGCTTCCCAAGATGGGGTAAAGGCTGTGAGTCCACCCCTAGGAATGTCCTTTAGAAGCTCAAAGGAGAAATACCTATGGCAGAGAAGAGTTTTGCTCTGTGTCTTCCTATTTTCTTAAAAAAAAAAAAAAAAAAAAACCCTGAAATCTGGCAAAAGAATGTAAAAGCCTTTCCAGCAGCTGGCACATGGGCAGCAAAGACTGTCCCGGCTAAGGACAAGCTGCCAGGGATGAGGGGTAAGGGCACGCTGCAAGCGTGGAGGGGGCTTGGCCAAGAATGTCTGACCAGGTGCCTTAACCCATTGACAGCACCCTCAAAGGAAACATTGCAGCTCCGTTACAAAATTCCACTCAAAATTAGCTCCTCTTAGTAAAGGCATAAGGAAACAATTAAATTCTCAAGTCACAGAGAACAAGGAGAGCCTGTTGTTTTCAACACCTCTGAGCATCAGAAGAAATCTTGGCAGAGACAGAGTTTAGATCAACACTAGCCCACTCTGAGGCTATTTACCCTTAGGCTACTTACCCTCTGCCTCCTACTATGTTTTTGGAAACATTAACAATCCCAGATGGCTGACTTGCTTGGGGGGTCAGGGATGCACATGCTTTCAAGTGAATGCTGGGGATGGTAAACTAGAAAAAACAATGTGACTGTCAACAGCAGGCCATACTGGCCAGGATCTGAGGAGGGACGTGCACCACTATTCCCTAAGTGCTTCCCGGAAACAGTGTTCTTCTCCCAGAGTTGTATCAAGGCTGCCGACAAGCAGTAAACCAATCCAATAAGCTTCCTTCACAAACGTTGATACTACCTTGAATGCCATAATTAAAATAAATTTTAACCAAGGTGACAGCATGTGGTATTTGTGAAAAACATAAAATGGAAAATCAAGTTGCATATACAAGCATACAACAAAATTTCAAAGAAAATTGGTCACACTGATCCTAAGAAGACCTGGGCAGCTAGAAGATAGGAACGCTGAGACTCTCCACCTCCTGCACCCTCTCCTGCCTCACGCTTACTGAATTGTGAGTTTATCACTTTTTAATAAATGAACAAAATCTTAACATTGACTGATTATTTACACATTTATGTTCTACTGCTTTCTTTAAAGACTTTAAGACATATAAAAATATAGAAATCTAATACAAAAGGATAAAAATGTGAAAGATACAGATTTAAAATAATATAAGGAAAAGAGAACAGTAGGACTCACAGGGAAGCTCAGCATGCTATACTACTGTAAGACCACATCACTCAGTGTGCACACCAGTTCCCGTCCAACTGCTGGACTGGACTGTGTGGTGTTGACACCAAAGCAGGAAACACAAGCCAAGAGTCAAGCATCTACAAGGAGCTGGCCAATCAGAACAGGCACAGTGTGTGAAGTTTTCTTCTTCCATCCAGAGATGACACCAAGAGGCTCTGGACCATAGTGTGCAGTGAGAAACCCCTCAGGAAGAGGCTCTGATGCCACCTCAGCACGGCGTGGCCTTTGGCAAAAATCAGGTTAGGGTGTGGCTTTTCCACCTAGTTTTTAAGTAATAGCCCCAAAGTATCCATCATTGAATTAAAAAAGAAAGCACAGCAAGAAAAGAATAAAATAAACAGACTTAAAATGTGTGTTAGAGAATTGCATGGTCCCTGCCACATGGAAATTTCTGAAAGAATATAAATTATAAGCTTTCTATACTACTGTAAGACCATATTACTAAAAATGATTATAAGCCTGAATTGGAAAATTTTAGAACATTTAAGGAGAGCACCTCTGCATGAATGGGAAAGGAAAAATAATAAAACCACTCTGGTTAAATTCACAGCACTGTCTCCAGGTGAGCCTTTTACACTTAGAACGGAAGTTGTGTAAGAGAAGAGTGTCCCCAGGGCGCAGACCCCAGGTCCATTTCAGATGCAGCAGGGGACAACAGACAGTGAGGAGGGAGGAAATCTGGAGGTCAGGGCCTGAGTCACTGGGAAGGAGTAGAAAGTCCCTCCTGGAGGAAAGGACCAGATCCTACGTGTAGAAGTTTCCCTTTGCTGGAAAGACAGTCCTCCTCATGCCTGTCCCACAGGGCTCACTTTACTGTGGACGGGGAGGGTGCTTTCTCTTTGCTCCTTCTGTCCCTGAACAGGATGTGCCACTCCCAGCACTGCTGCCCCGCCGTGTAAGGGGAGGGGTTAATATTGCACTTTGGGTCAGAGGATCAGATTCACAGTCCCAGAGACAGAAAATTTAAGCTGCTTGTAGTGAGCAGAAAAAGAACTGACATTGTTCCTGTGGAGAGGAGATGCAGCTAGCTGGCCTGCAGACAGGTGGACTGTGACAGATGATGGCACATTTGTTTAGCGCCTTTCATTTCTCCACACTTTTAAGTTGTGCTGCCCGGCTCCCCTGCAGAAAAGTGAGACCATGGGACCGAGTTTCAGCCAATGGATTATGACCTGGCTCCTGGGGTCCACTGAGCAAGGACACATCTGCTCTCAGCAAATGAACACTCATGCTGCGCAGCGTCCTACACATTCTTAACCCATGAGCGCTAAGCACGCCATCGGAGAACTGTTCTTAGTGTGTGTGCTTCCTGAATTTACTGTGCTCTTCAGCCCATTACTTTCTACATCGCTATACATTACTTCATTATTAGTAATTCATTTTGGGTTCCATCAAACTATTCGGACTAATGGTAAGGATAAAACATAAAATGACCATGTTGGTCCTACAGAATAAAACACAAGAAAATATAAAAACACAGGTGTCATACAGTCTCCACCGAAGTGGTCAAGGAAACAGAACGGCACAGTAGCAGGCATTCAAGACTAGGTTAACCCTCTTCAGGATTATGAAACACAGCAAGCGTTGCTTCAGGCTAGGCCAGTACACTGATAGCTTTATCAACAGTGTCAAGTAGACACTGAACATACCGTGACTTTAAGAGATTTGCAGTACTGAAATAGTGATTCTCGGTGTGCAGTGAAAGGGAGGCCACTCCCCAGAAAGTCCGTTCTGAGGACCTTCACTGCCCTGTTAGGAAATGCATCCTCCACAGCAGGCCACCTGCAAAGCTGGTGAGTCCAGACACTACTGAAGTCCAACTGATGCGATGCCAGGCAGCACAGATGGGCTGCAGAAACACTGCCTGTTATGGTGTGCTGGCTCTCACTGACCAGAAGAGGGTATGTGGCCTTCCACTTGCTCAACAAGAAGATAAAGGATAAACAGGGAGGCCAACATGGCAAGGCGAGACCAGCTCCAAACTCTGGCATCTTCGGGATCTGGAATCAAGACCCGTGGAAAACAACCTAGTAAAAAAAAAAAAAAAAAGAAAGAAAGAAAGAAAGAAAGAAACAGATCTCCAGAACTGAGAGGGTGCTTACAGGAAAACGAGAACCTACAAAGAAGCTGGAAAACAAAACAAAATACAAAGAAAAGAGTGAAGCGGTCTAGAAAGGTCACCCCAGCTCCTGGGAAGGAGTTCCTGTCTCCACTGGCATGAGGTTATAGCCAGCTCAGGTCAGCAACTCTGAGGAGAAACAACAAACTGGGCCAGCAGCACTACCTCCAAGAAAAGCCCATGGCTGTTATGAAATGCAAAATCTGTGTTTCACTCTGTAGATAACTCCTTCTGCGGGCAAGCTAAAGTGGGAGAAGAAACCCAATACCTGCCATACTTGATAGAATTTAATCAGGAGCCATTTAGGGAGGAGCTAATGGTCTAGATTGAGCCACAGACCAAGTATGCTTTGGCGTCTCTTCAGAGTCACCCTATCACAGGGACTACATGGGCAATAGCCATAAGAGATGATCACAGGGATGGCGGACTAAACCTAGACCTGCCAAGAAGTGTGAGCTCAGTCTGCAAAGGTCACAGCTTCAGTCTCTGTGTTCAAAAGCCAGGACAGAAGCATGTTGCTTTCAGAGGGGACTGGGTCTCAAAGTGCTAAGATTCAGTCCAGCAGACGTCTGACCCCCTGCCCCACTGCCTAAATCCACACAGAATTCGGCGAGCAAGGATGTGGTTTGGTTTGAACATTTACCATGGTCCGAGGTGTATGGACAAAGAGGTCTCTGGAGCCAAGAGGCACCTCACAAAACAAGTCCATAAAGCTAGCCAGAGAAAATGATGACTTGGGGTGCACAGGGAACACTGGGTCGTTGAATGACCACAGGCCTAGGGAAGACCCCATTGATAAATCATGCCCAGCAAGAGAGGTGAACCAGAATTCAGCATTCAAACACAGAAACATGAGTACAGAAAATGAGCAGGGACTCTATGATGCCGCTGTACCTGAAGGATCCCAAGACTGTACAACCTGGAAAAGAATTATTCATTCCACAACACAGAGGAATCATTTTGGACTCAGTTTTTTTTTTTTTTTTTTCTTTCTTTCTTTTAAATTCTTTGTGGTGTGAGGGGCACCTGCTTTTTTTGTTGTTTTTCTTTCTCTTTTGATATTTTTTCTTCTAATTTATTCTTTTTTCTTTATCTTGCTCTGTTTTTTTCTTTTTCTCATTTCAACTTTTCAGCTACTTTTATCTAATTCTGGTAATATCTTTTCACTTCTTAATAAGATCCTTTATCTGATTTTTCTCTCTTCTCATTTTCTTTATTTTTCAAATTTTATCTCTTTTATTCTCCCATTCCCCATCTGGAATCTTTACTAGAAGAACCATTAAGTTTTACTAATCTTTAGATATTTAGTTAACATTTCTGAATTATTTTTCCTATTCTTTGAGGAGGCACAGTTGCTGCATTTGGTAGATATCAACTGCATGTCAATATTTGGTTGTCTTTGTATTTATCTCTTTGCTTGTTAATGGCTAATGGTTGTACATTACTGATTTCTATGACCTGTCAATATTCACTTTGTCTTCAATTCTATTTTTTGTTGTTGAACTTGTTGCCATTACCAGCATGGCATACATGTTGCCTGTAACTGGCTTTCTCCATATGCCAATATCTGAATTATCTTTCTGCCACTAACAATATTCTGGTTCATTCATCACAGAAAAGTGGATGCCAAGTACACTGCACCCTCCCCTTGCAAATTAATAGAGGTAGCTGGACCTTGGCAAAGAAGCAAAGGCCTATAGTTTGCCATGACCAGAGTGCTTTGCTAAAAATGAAACACTAATTGTCTCAGTTACTTTTCTCTTATTGCTGAGACAAAATACCTCATGCCAAAAATTAAGGAAGGAAAGGTTTATTTAGCTCATGGTTTGTGGAGGTTTCAATCCATAATCAGCTGACTCCAAGCAGGGTGGCGTGGCACAGATGCAACAGGTCAAAGTGACAGAAGGCAGCAAAAGCAGCAAGAGCAACAGGGGAGGAGAGAGCGGGCAAACCTTTTTGCCTCTCTTTCATTGTACACAGGCTACCAACCTCAGGATGGGTATAGCACTCATACCATCAATCCCAGCATTGGACCATCAATCAATCACAAATTCTAGAAGCCCACCCCTATGACTGCATGAGGTTTGGGGGGACATCCAGACACAAACTATAACACTAAAGAGATTTCCACACTAGCAGTAAATCTTTCCACTGTAATCTACCCACAATGCTCAGCACCTATGCATACATAGGGAGAAAGGAAGAAGGAAAGAAAGAAGGAAAGAAAGAAAGAAAGAAAGAAAGAAAGAAAGAAAGAAAGAAAGAGAGAGAGAGAAAGATAAAGGAACAAAATGCTTCCAAAACCTCCCAACTACCCACAATGTGGCACCAGTAGAGAAAAAATCAAAACCCACAGAGCCAAGTGACAAGGAGAAGGGGGTGAAAGGATCAATATTGCACTTGCCAAGCTCCCAGAAAATATAACTAAACATAGAATATATTTAATAAATACAACAATCACTGACTTTACAAAGGATACAAATGAAATGCTAGCTAAGCTAAAAAAAAAATACAATACACGCATGACGAATTTAGCAGAGAATTGGAGTCCATGAAAAAATACTATAAAGAAGCTGAAGAGATCAAAGTTTCTATTGAAAGCATGGGCAATACAAGTGAGGAATGTCAGAACTAGACGACAGGGCTGGTGCCAGTGACTACATGCTTAGAACACCTCTAAAATAACAAGAAAACAGGAAAACTGATCCAACATCTGCTAGATGATGTAAAGAAGAGGAATCTAAGGTTATTCAGAAATATTGAAAAATCAGAAGACAGCATGCATGACATAAAAAACCTGCTTCTAGAAATAATAACAAACATTTCCAAATATGGAGAAAGAATTTAACATGTAAATAAGTGAGGCATTGGTGCCAAATGCTTATGATCAGAAAAGACCTTTTCCATGACATGATAGTCGAAATCCTATCAGAAGTTCAACACAAGAACAGAATCCTAATAGCTGTTAAAGAAAAGCAATGAATCACTTCTAAAAGTAAATCCATCATAATTACAAACTTCTTTGCACAAACTCTGGCATCTTAAAGGCAAGGAGAGCTTGGGAGTTAAATGCTTCAAGCCCTAAAAGAAAATAACTTCCAACTCAGACTGATAGATCCTGCGAAACTGTCCTTTAAAATTAATGGAGAAGTAAGGTCTTCCCATTATAAAGACTATCTTGGTCTCTAAAAATCTATGAACACCAATCCAGCAATTCAAAAGTATTCTCAAGCATATTCTAACAAGAGACAAGAAACCAATAATCCTGAAAAGTGTATAAAATGAATATGCCAATCAGGACAGAGTTGAACTACACCTTCAAACAAATGGGCTTAAAGATATCTACAACTGTTCCACCACACAATAGAATATATTTTTCTCAGTGGCACACAGAACTTTCTCCAAAATATACCACACACTAGATTATAAGGTATGCTTAAATAAATAAACATGAATTAAAATTATCCCATGCATATAATCTGAGATCTGAATGCAATGAAACTAGAAATTAATAGCAAAAGAAACTAGAGAAATTATGCAAACAAATGGAAATTCAACAATCATGGCAAAAAGGAGAAAATGAGGAATAAGTTAGACTGTTACTAGAATCCAATGGTAATGCCAGTACAAAATGCCAGACCTACGGGATACAGTGAAAGCAGCCCAAGAGACAGGCTTACATCTGTGAATTGTCATATCAGGAAAACATAGTGAGCCCAAATAAACAAAGTAATTACATACTCAAGACCCTAGAAAAACAAGAACATCCCAAGTCCAAAGCTAATACAAAAAGAAAATTATAAAGACCATAGTAGAAATTAATTAAAACAAGACTTAAAAGATAATACAAAAAATCAATGAATCAAAGAGAATAACAAATGAATATACAAAGTAGACAAACTCTTAGCCAATTCTACCAAACACAGGAAAGGCACAAATGAGTGCAATTAGAAATGAAAAAGGTAAAAGCAGTGGACACCATTGAAATAGGGATTTGTAAACACGTTGACAGCAAAGTCCACTGGAGAATCCAGAAATGCATAAACTCCTAGATAAAAATGAATTACCAAAACTGAACCAAGAATACACAGACTCTGAATAATGCAATAAAAGCCAACGAAATTGAAGTAATAATAACAAAATGTACCAACTAAGAAATGCCCACAACGTACAGAAATCTGTATGAACTTCAGGGAAAATGTGAATAATCTTCAAACTCTCTAATGAAATTGAAAGTGAAGAATTACTCCCAAAGTATTTTTGAAATCCTGCTCTGTACTGAGTCCAAAACAAAACATGGGCCCCACAGAAAAGAACTACAGACCAATCTTTTTAATGAACACAGAATCAAAAATCCTCAGTGTTATACTGACAAACAGAGTACAAGAGATCACCAAGAAGATCATATATCTGACCATATAAGCTTCATCCCAAGGATGCACGGATGGTTCCATATGCAAATCAATAAATACAGTGCATCAGAAAAATAGAAGCAAGAACAAAAAATCTCACGGCCATATCAAAAGTCACAGAAAATATCTTTGACAAAATCCAACCTCAGTTCATGATAAAAGATAACAGATATGGAAGGACCTTACCTCAGTCTGATGAGTCACTTACTGCAACATCATATTAAAGGGGAGAAACCTGAAAGTTTTCCCTCTAAATCAGGGAACAGACAGGGATGTCCACTATCAGCACTCCTGTTCAATATAGCACTTGAAACATTAGCCAAAGCAATGAGGCAAAAGAAAGAAATAAAAGAAATATGTAAGAAAAAAAGAAAAAGGTAAATTATCATTATTTGAAAATGGCATGATTCTGCACATAGGAGCACAAAAAAGTCTACCATGAAACTCTTAGAACTAATTGCCAAATTCAGTAATGTAGCTGGTTACAAAATCAACGCATAAAAGTCACTAGTGTTCCTTTATAGTAATTATGAACTCCTTGAGAAAGAAATTAGAAAAAACAGTATCTTTCAAAATAGCATCAAAAAAATGAATTGCTTAGAAATTAACCAAGAAAATGAAAGTTGCCTACCAAGAAACTATGTCTCTGAAAAAGTAGATCAAAGAGAGTATCAGAAATTGGAAAGATCCATGACCCAGGACAGACAGAACCAACATTGTCAAAATAGACCTCCTTTCAAAATTATTACACAAATTTAATCCAGTTCTGATCAAATGCCAATGGTATTACTCATATAACTAGAGAAAACAAGCCGACAGTTCCGATGGAATCAGAAAAGACCCAGAATACCAAACACAAGCCTTAGCCACAAACAAAATCAGGAAGCATCAAAATCTCAGACTCCAAGTTTTATTACAAAGCTCCACTGATTAAAACAGCATGAAACTGTCCCAAAAGCAGACATATGATTCAATGGAGCAGAGCAGGGAATGCAGAAACAACTCCACGCACATTCAGCTATCTGATCCTTGATAAAAAGGCTGAAAATGTATCTGGAGAAAAGATAGCCTCTTCAGTAAGCTATTCTCCTTGTAGGTATCTTCCTATTACAGTGATGCGCGAATACCCATGTTTATAGCAGCACAACTCATAATAGCTAAATCTTGGAAGTAGCCTACGTGTTCAGTCAATGAATGGATCCTGAAAATGTGCTACTTATATAAAATGGAGTACTACTCTGCGATAAAGAAGGATACATTTGAGTAATTTGTAGTAAAATGGATGTGTTGACTCTGCTGTGAAATAAATCAGACATTGCAAATAAAAGGTACATACTAGAATACAAGAAGCGAAGGTGACTAAGAGAGGGGAGGGCACAGGAAGGGGATACAGAAAGGAATCGCAGTGCGTTGCACACAAATATCAACTCCACGCCAGGAGTGCGGTCATTGTGCATGGCAAACGTGCACTAAATGAAAACAAAATTTTTTCAAGAAATTTGAAGTATGAGCAGAATAAGCGATATTGAGAAGCAAGGAGAGGACGGATGAAAGCGTTTATCAGCAGGCCCAGAGTCATGCGTTTCAATCAACATCCTGCAGCGTTCATCTCGGTGCCACTGTCCGGCAGCACTCACACCCCACCACCCTCGGGACCTGCAGAAGCCGGCCAGCGTCTTTTCGGCTGCCTTCCGCGTGAAATGGGGCAGCGGTGTGGCCGGACACCTCCGGAGCTCAGAGCTCCTGGGAGTTGAACAAATGCTGAGTCCACTATTCCCAGGAGAGTTAAGGGGGCTCAGTCACCAGAACCGTCATTGAACCAAGGTAAAAAAAAACACACTGAACCCCCCAAAAGTATGAGCCTAAAAGGGCCAAAGAGCAAGGCCCTGGAGGCAGTGTCACCAGTGTAAGTGAGAGGGTCGAGGCATGACTCCCGCCCGCCCCCGGAGGCTTACCAACGTGTTTACAGGTTCCACGATGCCCGAGCCACTGATCTTCCAGGGGTGGTGAGTCAGACATGAGGTATGGCAGCGTGAGGAGTCAAAGGACAGGCCAAGCAGCACAGCCGGCCCTGGGAGGGCTGGCTTTACGGGACCTTCCCCCACAAACACTCATCTCCTGCGCCTTCCAGATCTGTAAACCATCCTTTACTAATGCAAGCCACTGTGTCCCTTGGCAAGAAACTGTTCTTTAGTCATTTCAAACTTTGCAAGCTACTTATGCAGCCTTCCCAGGAGACACTGAGGCATCCTCATTTGAAAACTTTTGCTTCTTTTTTGTGTTTGTGTTTATTCATTCTGTGGATTCAGAGTATTCATCCAGTGAGCAGGGAATAGCATCTGATCATATTTTCCACCCAAAGACTAACCTGTTATCAATGTCTAATAAGTAAGAAAAATAAAAATGCCCTATGTGTCCCATTTGTTTTCCACACCAGGACTTCATCTTCTACAGGGTGCGTGTGATGGATTAAAACTGTAGCAGGCTTCTCTGGCCTCATATATGAAGCCTCAGCCTGTTGAGGAGGACACTCAGCTATTTGGCAGGAATCCACTTGTTTTGTTTCTGTCTCCTACTTCAGAGGACTAACACTAATTTTGTGGCAAAAATCCTAGCAAAAGCTGTTCTTTTCCCCAAACTATGCCCTGACACCACCAACTGTCAGAAATGCTCAGTTATAATTTATGCTCCCAGACGTTTCAGAACCTCCCAAGAGCCAGATCCCCGCTTCCTCACCCATGCTTTGGCGTGTCTCTCCGCAGCGCACACCGCCCAGCCACGGGGCAGGCCTCACAGTTCTCCCTGGAGGACCATGACTGCTCATTTACCACCCCTAAACTTAACCCACCCCTGAGACCTAGTAAACCCCAGTATTCCCCCAACAAGCCTTTCTTATTCTCTTTTAACTCTAATTTCTACACATTTCATTAGTACACATTCACTCTCAGGACACAGTGGTTCTATTCATGGTGGAGAGCTGCTCCACATACGTAACCCATCCCAGTTGCTTCCTCCCTCCATTCCCCCTCCCTCTTACTCCCTTTTGCAAAAAGTCAAAATCCCTGATTTCTAATATCCGTATTTTGTTTTCCTTTTTATCTTATTTATTTATACATGGAGTTCCTCATATATAAGAGAAACCATTTAATATTTAGGTTTGAGTGTCTAATTTATTTCACTTAACAGTATAGTCTCAAGGTGTATCCATTTCCCTATAAATGCCTCAACTGTATCCTTCACTAGGGCAGAGTAGGACTCAATTCTGTATAAGTACCATATTGTCTTAATTCATTATCTGTTGATAAACATATACACTGCTTCTGAGATTTCACTATTGTGAGATGTGCTGCTATAAACATGGGTACACATGCATGACTGCAGTGTGACATCTTTACTCTTTCAGGAAGACACGTGGAAGGGGAAGAGTTGGATCAAATGGATTGTCTGCATTTAGGCTGAAGGAATTTCCATACCAGTTTCCATAGTTGTTGTAGTAGTTTCTAATCCCACCAACAGTATAGAAGGCTTCCTTTATTCCCAGCAGCCTTGCCAGCATTTGTTACTTTTCGATTTATTGATGACATCCATTCTTTTTGGAAAAAGATGGAGTATTGGCGTTGTTTTAGTTTGCATTTCTCTACCAAGCCTTTCTCGATCATAACACCCCTGTCCCTACTTAATAAGAGTTATTTTAACCATCCTTTCTGAAATAAGATAGAATGTCAGTGTTGCTTTAGTTCACATTTCCCTAAAAAGCCTTGCTTGATCCTAAAGTCCTCTCCCTATTAAGAGGAACCACTTAGTGTCATTATGATGACTCACTCTCTGGAATGTGGAGCATAGCAAGAACTACAAAGCTAACAGCACAATGTGGCCTATATCGGGAAGCCAAAGGGACGAAAGAGCTTTGGTTTGTATCAGACTAGAGCAGCAGCTGTAAAAGCAGGCAGTGCAACTCCTCAGATCGCCTCACACAGGCATTAGTGCCACGTCTGCGACAGCTTCCGTGACATTGATGAGTTTCTTGCCTGCAGAGACCATTTCTGATATGAGCTCAGAATCCTCTACAACCACTAATACCAATATTGCTGGACATACAGGAAACACAGTGAATTCTCACTGGTTTGCTCCACAGGGAAGCCGAGATTATTATCAGGTTGAACTCAAGAGTGAAATCACACTGAAACAACAGATTAGTAATAGAGCATTGACAGTGAGCCTGGCAGCACGCTCAATGAACTGTGCCAGATTTCAGCATCATACAGAGACCTGCCCGACATGTACTTTCAGCAGGGAGGACGCATGTGGAGGGAAGGGGCAGATGGACAGAATCAGAATCAGACTTCCGATGGTCTCAAAGAAGAAATGGAACTACAGAAGTGTCCCTTCCAAAGCTGGCACACAAGACAGGCAAGAGGAAAGAGAGGGTCTCATCAGGTCTGCTCTGTGTGCGCACTGTCTGCGGTTTTACAGAAAGAGCACAGGGGCATTGTCCTTCAGAAAGAAATGCCATCGCTGCGGTAGGCAGGGAAGGAAGCACCACTCTGAGTCCCCTCCCTGTTTACCAGGAATCCTTACTGTTGACAGACGACCGCAGCACTGCTCGTTACAGCTGTGAGGGCACTGCTTTACCTACCCTGTTCCATCTGTGCTACGTCACCAACACTAACTGACAGCCTGTGAATGACTAGATTATGCCACAGCGAAGGCACCACATGTCAACAGGAAAAGTGGAAGTCAAACGACCAAGTTCTCAATTGAACCTCTTTAAATTTTTTATTATTATTGTCACTGTTGCAATATTTCTTTTCTAGTTCAGGAAGCAATGAAGTACTAGATAATGTCACCAGCACCTTTTTATAATACAACCCACCCTTGCATAAATGCTAATTAAACACCCATAATATGTAGACATTATTCCAGAAATTATGGAGGATAAATGAATATAACTCTGCTCCTGCCCTTAAGAACATGGAAAGATAATGTAAAATAAACAAACAAAAAAAAAAAAAAAACCTAGTAAAGAACTAATGGAGGTGAACTGGGGAATAGCTCAGGGGTGTAGTGTCTGCATGGTAAGTGTGAGGTCCTGACTTTGACACCAGGTACTGGAAAAAATAACTAATTGGGAGCCACATAATTTCTGAGCAGGGGTCGCTTCTTCCAACATTCGTCTGGGGATTTAATATTAATAAACTACATGATTTTTAAAACAGTATCTTTTAGAGAATTTCTCATTTACTTTCTTCAACACGTGTTTACTTCTTGACAAAAGAGTACGCATTGTGCCTTCCGATCTGTGAGCTCGGTATCTGTGGGTCCAACTCACCAAAGAACAGAAGCATTAGAAAAAAAATTCAGAAATTTTCAAAAACCAAAACTTGAGTTTGCCACAAATCAGTGTTATCCTGAATCCATGCGAAGCTGTGTGCAGCACCGTGCCGGGTACTGTGAGTGATCTAGAGATAGTCTAAAGTACACACAAAGCTGTGCAGGGTCTACACTAATACTCTGCCATTTATACTGGGGATTAAATTTCTGTCTTTTTAAGAAGGTTTTAGGTCTCGGAACCAATCCCCTATGGATACTCAAGGATGAGTACATTAATTTTTTGACAGATGCTTATTTTAAAAATACTCTCTGAAGAACAAGTTTTATTTTCTTTTATCACAACCTTGCTGCAAAAGAATTAGTAAGGCTAATAATACGGTTTTGCATGTTTGGAAGACATTGCAGCTTCCAAAACATTTCCACAAATACTAGCAAAATAACGGATCTCACTTGGTTGCTGCAAAACCCTGAGGAGCAGGCAGGGGCAGTTTATTGTTGCTGTGGCTGTGTGTGTTGCTGTTATTACCGTTTTCATGATGCACAAGGAAATTTGAGGCCGAGGACAGTCTTGTGACTGACAGTGACAACTGGCATTTGTCAGACTCATCAGGTAAAAAAGAAAATTGCTGGCTAAGCCCTGTAATCTAAAATTTCCTACAAGTTATTACCCTTGAAAATGCGTGTTCCCCCAGTACACGGTCCCTGGAAAATAGAATCCCCCCTCTCCCAGCCCTGCCAAAGCCTCAGCTCCCCTCCTCCACCTCCTGGGCTGTGGCAGGGTCTCCGCGCTCACCTCTACCCCACAACTAAGGACCACAACTAAGCCGCCAGCTCTTCCACTCGGATGGCAGCCCCTGAACTATGTCCTTCAGGAGTATCTGGGCAATGACACTGTCACAGTCCTGCAGGGGATACTGCCATTCCAGGGAACACCGAATTGGGGCATCAAGCATCAGAGAGGGTGTCTTGAGGAGACATGGGCTCCACGACGACTGAGACCCTCAGCTGGCCTGTCCCCTCCCTCTGGGTAGGACTTACAAGCTCATCCTCAGGGATGAGGGGCAGGGGGAGGCTCAGCCAGGCATTCTGCCCTTGTCCGTGAAGGGAACCTCAAGGACAACGATGACAGAGCACAAAGAGAAAGTCTATTGAGTTTTGAGGGGCTGCGGTACACATTTTAAAAAGTAAAGCATGAGCAAAGCAACCAGAGACTGCAAATGACACCCTGGCCGCAGGCCCTGGCCACAGACTCGTTTATTCTACCTGACTCACAGTGTGGCTCTGAAAATGTGCCCAGGTTCTGGGGAAGCCTCCTGGAGCCCAGTCCACGACTCTGGAGGCTCCTTTCTCCCCTCGAGCCGAATGTGTGGGCGATGTCGTCCTTACCTCGTAGTGGGCCACGCGCTGAGATTCCGATATCAGCTGTGCACTGCACACCTTGCAGTAACTGTCTGTAAACAAATCCTGGTCGATATCGGAGGACTTCATCAGGCTAAAAGAAAATCGAGAGAGGGAAAGAAAAGTGAGTCCGCTGCTTTGCTGGGATAAAGGTCATTCACCAAGTGAAAAGCCAGGACCCACAACAAGTGCGATGGCGGTCACAGCGGGTGGTCTAACCACACTTGATGTTACCACGGCAATTAGCCATAACAAGTATACAGTTTACAGTTTTCTCATAAATGCCCAGCAGGGTTCCTGGCACCCTAAAAAATAAAAATCTAGCTTTAGTTTTCTGTTTGTGTAAACCAGACTTGTATCTGATACTATATCAAGGACTTGTATGAGAAGATGTTCACATGTGGGATACATGTTAACAAAGCACCTGAAAGCACCATCAGGAAATATTCTAAAGCACCAAAAGGATAAATGCAACGAAAGGAAACAGGACGGACGAAGCCTGATATATCAACATGCTGGAGTATGTTTTCCCAAATGTAACTCAATCAAATCCCTCTTTAAGGGAGAATTCAGTGAAACAGAAAAAGAAGTTTATGAACAATACGTAAAGCATTATATACTGAATGCTTTAATATTCATATATAGATGTACAAAATTCTGAAATATTTTAACAAAATTTTAATAACAGTTGTCATTCAGAGATTATAGGCAAATGCTTTTATAACTTCATTTTAAAAATTCCCATAATGTACACATTGCTTTTTCATTAAAGAACAAATTACTTTAGTCAAAAGATATGTAAGCTACATAAAATTAGGCTTTAGTTCAATAGCTATGCAGAACTTACAAAACTTTAAAAAATCAGACCAAACTACAAATGATTTGCTTCCTCATGACTTGTGACATGAAGGGGACCTTCTGCTCCTGCTGACTTCTGCATTTAGCTTTACTGGAACCCATCAAAGCCAATTTACCAGTCTATACAGCAAACAAACCCACGAAAGTAAATGTATCTCACATGTCAAAACCCACATTAAAACGCAGCCAAGGGCCCAGCCTTGCAAAACTGACCTGTCAGAAAGGCATGTGACAACAGCCAGAGGGTCATGTGGCCTCACAGACACAAATGCCAGCGCCTCAGAATGCCCAAGTCTGCTGCGTCTACCCTCTACTTTCTTCTATGAAGGAAGAACTGTGCAGATCGCAGGCTACCAGAAGGGCAGGAGACCCTCAGGAGATGGTACTGTATCCATCTTCCCACAGGACCACCCCAAGTTGCACGGCTTGTTATCAGCATGGCCGGAAACCCTGTCTAACTCATATGACTATAATTTTCACACAGCAGATCCATCCCAGATCTAATGCTTCCACATGATATCGTGTGAATTGCTCACTCAATCTCTAAGTCTTAGTTTTCCCCCACAAAAAGTAGAAATACTTCCCATGCCTCCTTAGAGACTGTCGTGAAGATCAAAGAACTATATAGAAAGGGGGAGACCATGGTGGACACTCAGTGGCTAACTACCAAACCACAGAACCTGAAGGCTGCCTGGTAACTTCCTCAAGATTCCTGTGAGCAACTCACAGACAGCGGAGTGGCCCAGGCCGCTTCACTACCCCGAAGATCAGCATCAACACGAACGTTCCTACTCTCAAGCTTTGTAGAGGGCTCTCCAGTGGCTTTGAATGGCTGCACATGAATTAAAAAGACAGCCAGGTTGTGCTGCCCCACTCCTGGGGAAAGCATTTTTATGTCAATTTCCGTTCAGAGGAGATGATGGAATATTTGAGAACAACTTTATTGAGGAAAGGAAGTCAGGGGAGGAGCAGTTTCTAAACACGGTTACTGGCCATCCTCTGGCACAGAAAGAGTGTTGTCTTCACATGTTTTTGCAAGACAAAATAACAGATAAAAGCTGTGCTCCCCTAAAATAAGACATGCTTGGAATTTGGCAAGAGGCAAAATTGTGACCCTTAATGATTCATGTGCACCAGCAAGACGTTCTAACTATCTTTTAGCCTGCCGCACAGAAGCTGGTATAAAACGCCTTCGCCTTTGGTGTAGTAACACTCACGTGCTCGGTTTTGCTTGGCAGTTGACAAGTTAATTTGCTTTAGTGACAATCTCTCATTCCAACCTCTATACACAAATAGCTCTTCCTTGCTGTGATATATACACTATGGTATAAATATATGAGATATATATACACACCATAGTGTGAGGTACACACACATACTATATACTATATTCTATAGCCTGACAAAGCTTCAGTGTCCCAACTAAAATTTCTCACTTGTTCTTATTTGTAAAAACAAGAAAGAAGAAAAAGAAAGCAGAGAGAGAGAGAGACAGAGAGAGACACAGAGAGAGACAGAAGGTTATACAAACTATAAAATTCTGCATGTGTAAGAGACCATTCTCATATTTTAATGGCACCCTGGTGCTGGTAAAAATGTTGACCAGTTTTCAAACAACACACACATAAATTAATCATGGGTGAACCATCTTAAGTAATTTTTAAACCATCTAAATAGTTAGCTCTGCAGGTAAAGCATCTACCAGAAATAAAAGGCTACCTGCCTCAACAACTTGAAACTCACTTTCTGTCGTGGCCCTTGTCTTTAATGGCTCATTCAGGGCATTTGTCCTCAGTTATTTAAAAGAATTCAGTTTCTGACTGGTTTATTGCTACCTAGATCAATCAACAATTATGCCAGAGAATATGGACCACATCACAGTGATGAGAACCAGTTATTTCTGGAAGCATCACTCCGGGCAAATGGTTCTGTTGGCCTGGGGACCAGTACTTCAAAGGCTTGAAGACTCACTGTCTCACTAACAAGGCAACCCATCCCAGAGAGACTCAACACTCTGAATTTTAGGTTTTTCTTGAGATGAATCAAGTATGTCCCCCTGTAGCTTTCATTCATTTATTCTGTCTTAGGGACACCTCGCAACAGTCCTATTTCTTTTTCATGAGATTTACTCCATCAAGGTTTCTGGGGATAACTCTCTTCTGTCTCTTCCTGAGTCTACCACCCCTTATCACCATCGCTGCATCTACTGCACTATGCCACATCCTCACCGACAATGCCACGAGCAGAAGGAAGCATCCCAAAATGGTCTACCTGGGGCAGAGGGTCACAAGTCCAACCGACCATATTGGAACACCAACTGTTATTTCCAGTGGTCTCTATTCAAGTCCCAGAATGAAAATGCAGAGATGTTGTTCTGATGATGGGAAAATATAGTACAACCTTTTGAAGCACCAAATAGGAAAAGAAAACTTAGTAAGGTATATTTTTAAAACCAAGCTCTTATAAATGATTATGCTTAAATATGATCATATCCCCTGCTATTTCTAATAAAGAAGTGTGCTAAGATAGATTCATGAGTGATCTGGTTAATAGGAATCCCCAAACTCCCTGCACACTCCTTCCTTGTTACACAACCAACTGCAGAAACCAAGCCCTGTGAAAAGATATTCAAGGTACGTGTTGGACCAGGCAGGGCTGTAGGAGTCTGTGTCTCGGTGAAGCAGCAGAAATAGCTTTAAAGGCAGAATATAAAATGTGTATACTAAAAAAATTCCAAGGAAGAGAAAATACCATGGCTTATTTCACTGTTTTATATAAGAATAACGATTTGAGGAAGCCCATATGCAATATAAAGGGCAGTAAAGACCCTTCTGAATCTACAAGACAGGAGTGAGATACCTGAATAGGTTAAATTCCAGGGAGAGGCAATTAGTGGACAAGTGTCAGGCTGGTCTGTGCATGAGACCTTTCTCCAAGAGAAGAGAACTCTCTGTGTAGGTCAGCTTAGACAACCAGAGCATCTGATGTATGATTCAAAGCCTGGAATTCCCAAGAGAGAAGGCTGCCACTTGATTTCCTGCTCCGACTGGTTTGGAGTAGGATTCTCAGCTTCCTGGGCCTTCAGCACAAGCACAAAGTGGTGAGAAAAAGAAGGCAGAACAAACACGATTTCTTGGCCTTGTCTGTGGTCCTGAAAAGTCTAGCCCTCACCAGCAGTGGGAGTAGGAATGGGAAAATGGATCCCTGGCTGGTCAGTCCACGAAGTCCCATCAGAACCATGTGTGGTGACCTCCACTTTGGATGCATGAGTGCAGTAAAGCTTTCTCATTGCTGCCCGACCCCAACACATCCACTGATTGATGAATGTCCTTGCCATCGCCTGTCAGCATTCGCACAGCATAGGACCACCTTTAATGTAGCAAAGAGGCCACAGAACCGAGGTGGGAGCCATATCAGAGTCCAGTTACATTCTCCTTTCCTGTCTCAGGTGTGTGCACTCCAACAAATCTATCTACACAGATGTCAGGGACATTCAAAATTCTGATGGGCAAGTAGATATAATAAAAGAAATATGAAGCAAGGGGCTTTTATTTATCCCATAATGATTATCAAGAGTGTGGTCTTGTGAGGCTCTTGGACAGCAGAAGATACAACTCTGCCTCCAAACCCTCACGAGTAGTGGGTGAAAAGGGACACCACATATAAACCAGTACCTGAGACTCAGGGCTAAGTATAATCTGGCTGGGAAAAGTCTTCAGAGCACTTGTGCAGACAGAGAGCATATCAAAGAACTCTGCTAGTGGGTTGCATACGAGTTGAAAATGGGAAGATGATTAGAATTAGAGCAGAGTGAGAGGGGCTCCAACTCAGAAGCTAATTCTCTTCCCTGGCACAAAGAAAAACATTACTGCCAGCAGATACAAGAAGATACCCAGGAGGTGCAATGGTAAGGGCTAATTTGGGGAACCACAGTGTAAGGGTGAGAGCAGAAAGATGCAAGAGAGAAAATAAGCTGGAGACCACACTGAGGAAAGGGGGGCTGGGGGTAACCACCAGGTCCTAGTGTTTCACCCCAGTATGAAGAAGGGCCTTTTCCAGGGTCCTCAGCCTTGTCCTGACCCCTGAGAGAACTGCAGAAACAGGCTTCAACTGGGGAAACCTGGGCACACTTCATTCCCTTCTCTTCCCCACCTGAGTGCTGACCAGACCTGACCCCACCTGGCTCCCAAGACCACAGTCAGATCAACCAGGCTCCCGGAGGTGCAGTCATAGGTGGTGTGGAAACAGAACCACCTCAGAGAGCTCCAGGCTCATGCAGAGGCATTCAGAGCATTCAGGCATTCCCATCAGGCTGTGCTGCCCACCATCCAGGCAGCCAAATTACACTTGCTTCCTGGTTTGTACAGCACAGGGAACATTTTTGCAAGCTTGCTGTGCTGATTAGAAGTGACGTAGATAAAGCACAGACACAGACTGTGGTATGCGGCAGACACTCAAGAAGCGAACATTGCCACCACCACCAGTAATATTATTAATTTAGTCTCATCATTATTCTTATTGTCAGAGTACTGTGGTAAATATTTAAGAAGACAAATGAATAGAACCGTATTAGCGGCTAAGAGGGAAGATCTCACAGCCACTGTTACAGTCTTCTGTGCCACCAGGGTCATCCCAGAAATGGCTCATTTCCACTGACAGGCAGCTGGCAGCTCCTCCTCCCAGGCAACCCTCAGCCTCACATCCCTGCAGACCCCGCTCTGTAAAACGCTAAGAATCTGTTCTTGTTATTGACAGTGCTGATACTGACAGATAGGATCTGATGAGAACTTGGTCTCAGGTCCTCTCCCTCCTGTGCTGCTCATCTCTGTAACTTGCTCCCCCTGGGGACAAAAAGAGAAGCACCTGCCATCTAGGGCGTGGCCTCGCCCCATGGGCACCAGGAATGTGAGCCACAGCTGGAGCCTGGGGCTCCACAGGGCAGCCACGGTGGTTACACTCCTGGGGTGGCAGCTCTCCACACCACTACCTGTGGCTCAGTGTCTCCTAGGAGGGGACCTGTCCCAGTGTGGGGCATTTTTCAGCGTGAAGTTCATCCAGGACATTTTAAAAACACACCTTCCGCCCACTTATCTTCTACCAATATATTAACTAGGACAGGACTCAAGACTAAGGTCACTGTCAGCCAAAGAGCTCCTCCTGCCCTTGCAGCCCTGACAAATTTGCATGCTGCTGCCCAGTGAAACCTCAAAAGCTCCCCAGGGCTGAGCTTGCACCCTCTCCAAGTTCCTAACCTGGAAGGGATTAAGATTTTCCTTACGTGCTCCCCAGAGTCAGAACTGTTCTGAAGGCCTTACAGCTTGACTTCCTCAAAGAGGTGTGGGAGGGATGAGTCTCATTTTCCATGTAAGAAACTAAGCCTTAGAAGTCAAGTAACTTGCCCCAGATAACTGGACTCCTAAGTAACAGCCATTCCCTCTACAGGGGCTGAATCTGTGCCCACAGCTGTGACCCTGCCCAACTCGGTTTGATCTCTGCTGCCTCTTCTAAGGCCACAAAAATCAAGGGAACCACCCTGCCCAGTATAAGATGGGCGGAAGCTGCTCATGACCTCAGTGCCCACAGCACTCCCGGCTTTGTCTGAACCAGGCTGGGGCCACTCATGTCTTTCCAGATGTTCTGCTTCTGAGCCTCCAAGATTCTGGGCCTTCGTGCCTGCCCATCCTCGAGCCAGAAGCCGCTGCCCCCCCCCCCCCCAGGCAGTCTCTTCGTCTCACATGCGACCTGAGTTGTACCAAATGGCAGCCTGCTCTCCGGAGCTCTCCGGAGCCCTGCCCGTTCCCTGGGACCCTGCACCAAGAGACTGAGTCTCTGTCTCCTTCAGTGCTGACATACCGAGAAGCAGACTGAAAATACCACCAGTTACAATGAACTACCTGCTAGTTAGGAATGAGAAACAAACACAGAAGACTCCACTGCTGTTTAAACTCGAGCATATTTAAAACTTGTGAATAACCAAAAAGCACTTGAAACTGTTTTTGCTTTGTAATCCCAGCACTTGGGAGGCTGAGGCAGGAGGATTATTGCAAGTTCAAGACCAGGGCTACAAAGTGAACTCAAGTCCAACCTGAACTGCATACTGAGACCCTGCCTCAAAAAGACAAAAAAAAAAAAAAAAAGTGGAAGCAATAAAACTGCCCAGAAAAGGTGTAATGTGGAAATCAGGGCTGGCCCATCTTCAGCACAGAACAGATCAGCCTGCTCCGCCTCTCTGTTACCCTTCGGAGCTGTTACGCCCTGACCCTGACTTCACCTTTGAGGCTCCCCTGATTTTTCTCCCTTTTAGTTACTGGCCACTGTCCTCCAGCAAGCAAAGAAACCTTCCTCACTAGCCACTCTAGCAACAAAAGGAGAAAGACTTGCAGGTAAGCTAGTGGCTTCGGAGCACACTTGAGCAGGGCCCACTCATCCTCCACTCGCCCTACAGCACTGGTGGGACCTGGAGCCCAACCATAACCCCAAACTCTCTACAGGTGGCAACCTGCCAGCCTGCAGTCAAACCCAAATACTGAGCACAGCGTCATATTTTATCTTAAATGAAAAATACAGTCACATGCATGTCACAGGTCTCCTACCACTCAGGCCTAGAGGGAGCAGCTAGAGGATGATCTGTACCTCCCCTTAGCTCCCCTCTCAAAGAGACAGTGGTAACACAGGGCTGGTTGCCATGGCAGCAGACCAAACAGCCTTAGGGGAAAAGATAAAGAGGACTCCAGAAATGGAGGCGAGTTGGTCTTCAGTGAAATCAGGCCAGCAAAAGGGGGCAGCAAGTGGCCACAGTCCCAAGCAGCACACAGCGGGGTGTGCATGCTTGGCTCTCAGGGCTGCCATCCCCAGGACACGCTCCTTTAATGCATCACACACACAGGTCAACAGACAAGAGAGCGTGGTGCAGAGCTGAGAGCAGGGTAAAGGGCAATCACAGGACCAGCCCAAGGAACTTTTCAGACCCCCTAGTTTCTAACAGGGCAACCTCCCTTCTGATGGCTCCTGCCTCCCCATTCTGATCTTGCTCAGATAAAGGATTTGGCAGCCCAGGCCTCACATTGCACAATGCCCAGACTCTGCTCTGCAGCCTGAGCTCTGGAGAAAGAGAGGGGGAAAGGGAGAGAGAGAAAGAGACAGACAGAGACAGACAGAGAGAGCAATCCCACGCCACTCCCTCCCTTTGCTGGGCACTGCCAGGAGCTGCATAGCTGACTCACACCACTTGAATAATTGCCTTTTAATGGCACTATTTTCTCCACTTGTAAACTGGGCTCTAGGATCCCTGACTCAGAGGCCTTCGCGGCTGCTATGCACACGCGTCTCACCTCGCTCCAGCCCCCAGAGACCTGTCTGTCACTCCCACTCACACACGGCACAGCTGGTCTGTGACATCCAAGAAGGACAGCCCTCCCAACACTGCCAACTTCAGGATGGCAGTCTGGCCACCACCACCTGCATGAGCACCCGGCTCTGTGCCACCTCTCCATTTGCTGGTGCCCTGCCCTCTGACCAAATGGACCAACTGGAATTGCAGACCTCAGGAGCACAGTGGAGTTGGTGCCAACCAGCCCTGGCTGGCTTCTGACCTTCTAAGTAACTCATATCCATCCTCAGATTTCTGTCATCTACCAAATGGCCGCTGCTTAAGTCTAGGATTACACAGCCTCACTTGGTTCCCTTCTTTATTCACGGAGCGAGTTTTTATTGAGTACTTACTATGTGCCTATTAGTGAACACAAGATGTGTGACCTTCCCCATGGACATAAGGACTCACGCCAGCTGGGAGACACCGGCCCTGACTTTCCCCATGGATCTTTCATGTCATTCCACTGGCTCCTTGCCCCAGGGGTTCTCATTAAGATTTCAGAACTGGGCCTTTGCCTCACCTAACAGCAAGGCTGAGGATGTGAGCCCCCGGGACCAGGCAGGGCTGGCAGGTGCTTCCCCAGAGCCCTCTTAGCGTCAGGTCCGGGAGAGCCAAGTGTGTGGCGGGAACAAACAGCCCGATGGTCCCAGCAGTAGGACAGAGCCCCGCTGCCCAGGCCATGCCTCTGCCTCCTGCAGAACCGTAGAGGGCAGCCCAGCCCCTTCGGCTGTCACAGTGGATCTGAAGCACTCGATTTTCCGTCAGCAGTTTCTGAGGAGGATGTGGGTGGAGGGCTGAGGGCACAGATTTTCAATTAGTTTACCACTCTGAATAGGAGCAGAGTCAGGACCCACATGGCAGGGGACCGGCAGAGGCAAAGGAAAGATCATTTGCCCACAAAGAGAAAGAAGGGGCAAGCAGAAAATATGAGGGGGTAACATGCACCTTTATGCTTCCTGCCCCCCACTCGATCAAACTGAAGGCCTAGCACCGAGGCAGAAAAGCCACTCACATTTGAAAGAACAGGCTCCACCCCTCCCTGCTCACGGGCAGAAATCCACAAGGAGTCCTCGCTTTGCAGTGCACTAGCTACCTGAGTAAAGCAGGTGCAGGCTCCAAAATGCTGAGAGAACACACAGCGCTGGATTTTAACAGCAGATACAAGCCTTCAGAAATGCAGTGTATAAATAAGCATTCCACTGCTATACCTTGTTTACATGATTTATCTTCACAACACTGCCCTACCAAGCCAGACAGATTGAGGGCAGGTTTCAGTGCAGTTCTCACACCCAGGCCTGAAACATCATTCTGCACCCACTCGCGGCCACAAAGGAAGGCCCAGCAGTTGAGAGGACCAGGCTGCTGCAGGGAAACCGTGCCTGCTGCTGAAGTCCACACTCCGAGGTGCAGAGCAGGCTGTCAGTCAGCCAGCACATGTCATCAGTTCTGGTCCTCACTACTAACTTGTGCCTCCTCCAAGGATCTGAGCTCTTGGCCCTGAGCTGCCTTCCAGCCCTCTTAATGCCAGCAAAATGGTAGAGAGCAGGTGGAGCGGTCAGGATGCCAGATTCAGGACCTGATATACCACAAAGGTTAGGGAAGGAATTTACGCTCTCTCTGCACATGCTGCTAAAGGAGTGTTTGTGAGTCTCCCTATCCACACAGTCCTTCACTGAAACTTCTCAGAACTGAGAGCAGGCTTGAGATCTTGTGCCTCCAGCTTTGGGACGCACCAACAAGTAGTGAATCATGGTAGCTGAGAAAAGCCAGCTACCTGGTTAAGTTAAGCACATAAAGATTATTGTACACATATACACCCTTCAACAAGTAAAACTTAGAGCATTTGGCTCTCTAAAATATTGGGCAAACTGTGGACACAGGATCTTTTTTTTTTTTTTACATCTTTGACAGGAGGATAAATTGAAAGATAAGCATTACCTTACCAAACTGAAAAAAAAAATCCAATAACCATACCCCTAGTTTAAGACAAGAAAAACTCTTGCTCATATATGACATGAGGCAGGAAAGGATGACGGTGGTAGCATTGGGCAAATATCATCGTGCAAACGCATGAGCCCAGATGTGCATGTATGCGGGACTAGAGAACAGATTAGGGTATAAAAAAAGAGTGAATGCACAGCAACACACCAGGACACAGGTGGGTCTGAGCAGTGTGATGTTCACATGAGAAAGTCAGTCTGAGGAGCACAGGGATGAGATTTTGTTCATAAAGTCAGAAACATTTCCAATACAAATGAAAGCATTTCAGGGATATATAGAAATTAGATATGATTATTAAAAGATCTGGTCAAAGGTCAGGATCAGGATGATAATTATCCCCTCTTTGGAGCTGACAAGATGAATAAAATCCACATGGTAGATGTCAGTTGTTGCTAGATGTAAGTTGATGTAAGATCTTGGCTTTGCTTTAAGACATGCCATATGGGTGCTCATTTTTCTATTAAAGAGAGTAAAGGATAGATGATAGAGAAGATCGATGTATAGCAGGAAGGGAGAGAGAGTGTGAGAGAGAGGGAGAATATACCAAAACTGAGATGATTTTTCTGCAAATTAACTGTCCACACACTCTGTGTCAGGGACACAGCTTTCGATTTGCTTTCTTTCTTGCAGTTACAAAAATCAGACTGAATTTCCAGGCTCTTCTGCAGCTAGCAAGCCATTGGGCAGACTGCAGGCCCAGGGTCCTCAGCACCCGCTATGAGACCTTGTTTCTGTGCTCCCTTCCTCTTGCTCTGCCCTAATCAACTGTAAAGGACACTTGAAGAAGGCAGAAACTCTGAGAGCCTCAGTCCCCAAATGTATAGTAGAGTGCCCCTGGTGCCAACTGCACTGATATAAACTTTTAATGTACCGAGCCACTGTGATTCCAGGGTTCATCTAGCATGACCTTAACTAACTATGTGAACATGAATAGCTGGAGCGGAAGGGAAGAAGTTCATAGAAGAGCACCTTTTACCTACACAACCCTTTTACATGATTTATGGGGAGCTGGAAGAAGCTGGTGACTTTCAAGAATCTTAAGCTCCGGAGATTGCACTCCCCCTCTTTGGCCTCTTCAGCTCTGTGCTCCAGGATAAAGGTGCTGAACAGCCAAGACTGCGCTGAGGATCTCGCTCTGTAGCAACCGGGTGTTCACTGGAACACAGTGTAGGCTTGGGAGCTGAAAACTAGTGATTTATAAAATAGATAACATCATTTCAGGACAAGGCCTGTGCCCCAGGGTACTGACTGGCAGAGGCTTCCTGCATGCGCTGCCACCTGCCATGAGACTCCAGGCCTTGGGGGCTCCTTCCAGGAAGGCAGCACTCTCCCTCTGGTCTCGAATAGATTCCTCCCACTCAGCCCCTAGCATGGTGGTGCCATATCTTGTGAAATCTGCTTTGCCATGTTGTGAGGGGGCAAACCGAGCAGATGGCTGTGACCACCGGAATGCCAGGTAATGAGCAAGTGCCTCCCATCAGAGTAGCCAGGTCTTATTACCCAGCCAGAAGTAACAGCTTGGATGTCTGGCAACAGCCCTGATGTTGGGGAGGAAGCAGGCTTCTTACTATTCGGGTTCTTCATGTAGTTACACTTTCAGGCCACCCCACCCCCGCATCATTCTTCATTCCTTTGGAGGAGGAGGTGAGCGGCAGTTGGGCAGTTTCCAGGAAGAGGCTGAATTAACACAGATTCATCACCTGGCTATGCTGCCCGGCTCTGCGTGCCCCTGCTCCCTCTCCCCATCATTCTGCTCCAGTTCTGCCCTGGCCTCCAGCTGGGAAGAGAGTGGCCAGTGCCTCTACCTTTCCTGACAGCACTTCCCTGCTCCCTGCCCTGTCCCCTGCAGCAGAAGCAAACAGTCCTGGCAAAGCTCCCCAGGGAACAGGGGGAGGGAAACACTTAAGCTGCAAGAGAAGAGGCAATGGCAGGTGGGGCAGGGCCCAAGGAAAGGACAGAGGCACAGGGAATGGAGGGGAGAGAGCGAGGCCACAGGTCCTGACAGACAGGAACTAAACCATGGCAACCCTGGACAGGCCTCAGGGCTCTTCTGACCTATCCCTTTGATCCGCAGAGAATACAGAAGTGACACCCAGAAGGCTGCTGGGGCTTCCTCACATTCACTGTGTAGATAAAAGGCAAAATGGAGAGAATTCAGTCTTACAATAAATCCTTTCCCTGCCTAGTCCAGAATATGCACAACTTCCTCCTAGGAATCGTTTGGAGCCAGAAGAAAACAAGTCCACCCTCTCAAGCTTTGGAAAAACAAAGTTTTCTTTGTGAGTCTGACTAGGGGAAAGCAGTGAGACCAACGCTTAATGACAACTGTCTTCCTTGCCATGGTGAGGGGAACAAGAGGGCAGAGGGCAGAGGGCAGAGGGCAGAGGGCAGCAGCAGCAGGCACCGGGGCTGGGTGTGCAGGGTTCTGTCTTGAACGGCAAAGCCCGGGTATCCGGGACATCTGATGGCACAAGGATCAAAGTGGGTTTGCAATCTAAATACTGATTCCACCTGAAACAGAGCAAGCAATGCAGTTCCCATTGTAAACAGTCATCCTGTTTCTCACTAAGGAAAATTTGGAGGCCAACCCGCACCGAGGCACTAGACTATGACTTACTTAAAGACCGACTGGTTGGAACCCACTGTAAGATGGGTACTCAGAACATCTGGACAGAGCAACGCATGGCCAGGTGCCCATTCCAGGATGTCAGTCTCACCCCAGATGCTGGGCCTTTGGCAGCCAGACCCTTCACACGTGGCCCTCCTGCAGAGACCTGGCTGCCCTGTGACACAGCCCTTCCCAGGATGCAAAGGTGGAAAGCCCAGACAGTCAGCTCAGCGCATGCTGGCCTGGGCAGCTGTGTCATTCCAGAAGGCCTGTGGATGGGCCTGGGCTCTGGCACCTACACCAAGCCTACAGCCTCCTCCTGCTCTGCGCCTCTGCTCCACAGGTGCACCTGCCGAAGCGTCTAGCAGGCCCATTAGCGGGGAGCCCTGTGTTAAGTCTTTTAGCCAGAGACGGGAGGGATCCCCAAAGCCTCAGAGCTCTTCCAGTGGTTCATAAACTTATTCTCAGAGTAATGTTAATGGAAAACTAGGCAAAAACAATGTCCCTAGGGACTCTGTATCCTAACATAGCTCAGTGCTGTTCAATAATATGCCAGAGAGGAAGAGAGCACCAAACCTCAACTCGCACTGCCCTGATCTCAGCCCCCCATGCAGGTACCGTTACTATCGCACCATCTGACTTGAACTGATGATTCCAAGCTCCATAATGTCAAATAAGTCATCTTTCAGTGACACTTCCTACCCACTGCTAAAAATATTGGTTCTTCCCACACAGCTTTTCCTAATGAGATATTTCAAGCCACCTGGTACCCGGGGGAGTTCCCTGTCTAATTTTCTGTGGAACCCCATGAAATCAAAACCAAACATAACAGAACCCCACCAAAGCCTACGTCAGAGGCCAAGAAGAGTACTGACTTCATGGGTTATTTTGTCCTAAAGGAAGAGCTGTCACTCAGAGACATCAGTGACCTACAGTCCACCTGACCCTAGGATAAAACTTGACACGGTGTGATCTGATTCCGCAATGAGAACCTGGCCCGAACTGCCAGCTAGCTTCCCCCAGAACCTCTGCTGCTCCTGCAGCTTCTGATGAGAACCAGTTTGAACCCTGAACACCCGCTCGCTCCTCCTGCAATGGAGCTGTGTCCCACTGATCTGCACTGCTATCCAGTTCCCACTTTTCTAAGCACTACTCTGAAAAGCACTGTTCCCTCCCCTCCATATCTTCAGTGCTAGACTGTGTTTCTCTCCATCACCAGCCAACCCAGGCATCGTGTCCCCAGGACATTACACCTAACCTTCCCAACGCTGGTCAAGGGTACCTTCTGGGCCCCCCAAACTCTCTGTGTGCACTGATACCAGACAGTTAGAATAATTATTGTAGTAGTGGCATCAGCCACCTGCTTCCCTTGGGAAGTACAAACCCTTTAGAGGCAGGAATTGCCTCTCAGCTCTGCACTCAGGATCCAGCCCTTTCTAAACACTCTAGTTGGATAATGATAAAATCGTAAAAATAAATGCACTAGTAATGAAATAATAAAAATAAAATGTACTGGTGTGGTCTGCTGTGACTAAGTAGAACTTCCTGTTGCTATTTTTTGGGATTTTACCTTGAAAATCATAAAAAATAAATAAATAAAAGCCAGCCCAGAGTATGTTCCTCAAGAGGAAGACTTCAAGGTTCCAGGACGATACCCGGGCGTCTGGGCGGGGCCCTCTCCAGGGAGGCCTGACAGCTTGCACCTCCATGTATGGGCATAGTAATGCCCACAGCCAAAGAAAGATCCTGCCTCCAGTCAGAAAACAGTGCCCCAGGCTGGAGCAAGACCCGGAGAAGCGGGAGTCCGAGACTTTCCCTCCTCTGCCTCCTCACACCGAGGATCAGCTGGAACTGCAGGAGATGCTGAGAGGAAGGAACAAATGGACTTCTGATGGTAACAGTGACCGCTGCAGCCAGCGGCACCAGGTGGCTCACCAAGTCTCCCACTCTCGCCACGAGCACCCAATCCTGAACCGCGCCCTCCCGTGGCCTCAGTCCACCTCAGCAGCAACTGCAACCACACCTGTGGTTCTTGGCAAGACACTACAGGAAAGTCTAAAGTCACTGAGTGTTGAGGATTGAACTGTGTCACACACACACACACACACACACACACACACACACACACACACTGGATTGAGTCCTTCCTCCCAGGACATGTGAATGCAACCTTCTTTGAAAATAGGTAGGGCCTTTGCAAATGTAGTGCAGAGGAGTTCAGACTGGCCTAGAAGGGGCTCTAATTCAATAACTGGTGTGCTCCTTAGAAAAGGGAGGTGCAGGCTCCTACATGGGGAGAAGCCCTGTGATGACGGCAGGAGGTGCATAGAGGCTGCCAGCCAGTACCAGAAAGGGCAGCCTGAGAGCCTTCAGGGAGCATGGTTCTGCCAGCACCTGGGTGTGGACCTCTCACCCCCTGCTGCTGACAGTGTGGTGCCACTTTCTGTGTCACTCCTCACAATGATTTCATTCCACCCTCACAGGCATTCTGGGTGGTAATTCTCGGAGCTGACGTGGGGGACATGTGACAGTCCCAAGGGAAGGTCAGGAGAAGGCCCATCAAAAGAGCACAAAGATGGCTGGGATTTGAACCCACGCCTCCTGAGTCATTTTCCCAAGCTTTTAAATCAAACTATCGCCTGAACATTTGGGCTAAGGGTCTTTTACTCTTATGTAAAACATTTCCCTATCTTCCGTGTTTCCCACTGGGCAAAGGATGCAATTGGCAGCTCCAACAGAGTCCCAGATCTCCCACTTGGGGCTGTAAAGCCCACCCTGAAGCTACAGCACCATCGCAGCTCCTGCCTGAGCTGCTGAGCTTGATCCGGGGGTCAAAGAAAGTGGTGTTTAAAAGCCATCGTCACCTGCCACTGTCATAAAGGGAGTCCATAAGCAATTAGACACTTCTAATCACTTAATTCCACTTTAAATCTCTGCAAGAAGCAGCTAATAATTATGGAGCTCTGATCTGCCTGGTCCCTGGCTGATCTTCAATCAACCAAAATCCTACAGGATGTTATAAAACACATTTTTAAAAACACTCCTCCATCGCAGCTGCAGCCAGGAAACTCAAGCCCTGGGCGGGGAGAAGTAAGGCCAGGGAACAATTTCAGTTTCCTTCCCCACCTCCCTTCTTCTTGACATCCCGAATCGCAGGGCCTGGGTTACAAATTTCATCACAGGGTGAGTGACTTTGGCCTTCACAGCTCAGCGCCAGTGGCTCAAAAGTGCCTCTGGGCTCTCTGTGTCCAGCTCACTCCAAAACAGCAGAACAGAACTGGAAGGAAGCTGTGGAAGGCACAAAGGGAATCTTGCTTGTCCAGAGAGTGCCAGGCTCACCAGGGGCTCAGACTCTTCCACCCCTGCTGCAGTAAGCTCTCCTTGGGTTTTCCTGAAGTAACAGCAGCAAGCTCTAAAGATTCAAAGCTTTTGATCTCTGGTCCTTAGCACTCTCCAGCCTTCACCTCTCACAGTGGTTATTCCAGAGCCTTAGTTATCCACAAGCTCTGGGCTCCGGGTAGTCAGCTGTCAGACCTAAGGCTGCTAATCCTCTATTTTCCGGGGAGTTCGTTCCAGCAATCACTAACATATCCTGGCAACTTGAGAGGCTCAACTAAAGGCCACTGTCAGGGAAAGGGAACCAGCTGAAAGGGTTTGAGGCTAGCTTTCATTTTTGATTGGTGGGGCAATTTGGGGCATGATGGAAAAAACAAATTGAGCAGAGCAGCCCAGTAGCTTTTAGGGTACGTTCCTTCCTTCTTCCCTCTACCCTCCCCGGTTTATCAGCTGAGTACACAGCACATCCACAACTGGGACTCATAACAGGAAACGGAACAGTGCAGCTGAAGTCCAACCAACTGATTCCGAGAATCTTCGATCTGGGAGATTCTGCAGGATGTGTAAGAATCCATCCCATCAGCACACTTAATGAGTGAAGAATGACAAGAGGAAATTGTTTTTCTAAAAAAAGCTAAATGAAATAATAATTTAGTGTATGCAATGATTACTTTTATACATCAATTGAATGGCACTGAGGGGTGCCCAGAGAGTTGGTCAAACATTATTTCTGGTGTTTCAGAAGAGATGAGCATGTGCATTCGTCAACTGCAATAGAGATCAGCAGCAGCACTGTGACACCCTCCCATCTGCTGAGGGCTGGAACAGAACAAAAGTGCTGAAGAAGAGTATATTTGCTCTTTCTCTCCATACATAACCAATAAATATACACTTGTTGTACATACATGTTACACACTGATCAGAGAAGGAAACTGTGGGCTAGAGCAGTGACCTGACTTCCTACCACCACAGGGTCTGTGGCCGAGCAGCTGTGGTCAGGGTAAGAACACAGGCACCAGCGGCACGGGCCTCAGCAGCCTGTGGTTCTTCCACAGAAAGGAGGCTGTGCACCAAAACGAAATCCTCAACATGCACAAGATGAAGGCAAGAGACTGAGCACTCCATCCACAGGGAGACTCTCCCAGTTAACACGACTGCCGGCGCTGAGTGAGGCTTTGAGCAGACTATCAACCACTGACAAATCCCACATCGACAGCCCTCACGGCCTCAATTAGCCCCAACCTCCTTTCCACGTGACTTGGCCCTTCTGAGAGAAGCATGTGGGTGTCTTGGTTCTGTTCCCAGATCAATACAGTCAAATGGCTCCAGCAAGCAAAGTCTAAGCATCTCCATTATTATTTTCAAAAGCTTTGCTTCTCAAAAGAAAATATGCTCATTTTGAGAGTCAACACTCAGTTGATCATCCACAGAAAAGTACAGAAGTTAAAAGTTGTTAATGGCCATCTTCAGACAATTAAACACACAAGCCCCTGGGTTGCTCCTCTCACCCAGATCCTGCCTGCCAACTGATGGCTTTACTGCTTCTGAATAACATGGCCTTTGGTACAGTGGGCAAAGTCTATCGGCCAGCAGGCTATGGCAGCCTTGTGACCAAAAAAATAGCAGCATCGGTAACATGACTGCAGGCCAGACAGCTGCCTACGTTCAGTCTAGGTAGGCCGCACGGAATGAGAGCCCCAGGAGACCGCGGGAGGACATGGTGAAACCTGTGTTCACTGTCCCAAGGAATCACAAAAAGCCCGTGATGGAATGTTTCAGCCTCACCAGCTAAACGCGCTTGCAAGTTTGAAAAAAACTAAAGTTGGGGAAGGAGGAACTGAGGGTGAAAATGTGTTCGGCAGAGATAGAGCCAAGCATCAATTAAGACCAACCCAAGACAATGGCAAGATGTCATGAGAAGGACCAGCCAACTGACAGATGGACCGTGAGGTTTCTCACGGTCTCTCAATCCTAGAATTCAGAGGTTTGGACTTCAGCCTCTTTCAAAGCCTAGAGAGACCAACAGCCTTGCGGAGGCGTTAAGCGGAAGACCGCAGGCAGGTCTGCCAGCATTTCGCTGGTCTGCAGACCAGCCATTCCAGACAGCCGCTACTCATGAATGCTGTTCCAAACCAGCTTCCCCAAACCATTCGCTGGCGCTTCATTTTCCTAAGGCCACACACACACTGCCGTTGCTTCCACTTTCCCTCTCAACCCTGTCACCAGCCCTACAGGAAAACAGGCCCTCCATCTCCTTGTTGGACAAGCGGGGAGAGCACAGATCCTGGCGCTCACACCTGGGGACAGCGGTGGTCTGCCCGAGCAAGGGTGAAGACATGCCAGGTGTGGCTACAGCCAGTTCTGGGCTTGCTGAAGCATCTCTGAGCTGCTGGCAGTGTATCTATAATTAAAGTCACGGAGTGTTTGATCACCTCCTCGATGCAGAGTAATTAAAACTGCTGCACTGTTTGTTTTTCATTTCCTTTGATAAATGGTGAAAATGTTAATGAGCCAAAGCAGTGTGGTTCTGCCTTACTCAGCCCTGGCTTCCCCACTGCCTCGAGTGTCCTGCTTCTCTGGAGACTGGGCTAAATCAGGAAATGCCGAAGCAGGAGTGGGTTTGGCAGAATGGTGGACACCTGGCAGGATACATGCAAGGCCTCTCAGAGAGGGTTGGGTAATGTCTTAGTGACTTTTCTCATTGCTGGGACAAAACAGCCAACACCCACAAGGAGAAGTTCATTTTAGCTAAGTTTCTAGAGCTTTCGCTCCACAGTTAGCTAGCTCCAAAGCAGCACAGTAGGGCAGAGGGCCATGGCAGAGTAGGAACAGTCCATGGCAAGGCAAACAGAAAGCACCCCAGTTCCTTTCTTCTTGCCCTTGTATTGTATTCAGGCCATAAGCCTATTGGTTGGTCTCTCTCTCTCTGTCTCTCTCTCTCTCTCTGTCTCTCTCTCTCTCTCTCTCTCTCTCACACACACACACACACACACACACACACACACACAGTGTGGCTCTTCCCTCATTCATACACAGAACTATGCTAAACTAACCGGTGGACTAATCCAGTTTTACACACTTGTGATTCAGTATCACTCACCCATGATCCAACAATATCACACACCTACTATCCAGTAAGTCGCCAAAGCCCCACCCTACGAGCGCATGATGCACCTTCTAGCTATGAACCGTAAGAGAGAAGCCTAGGGAGATGTAGCACTCTCCCCCTCAACTGTTTCAGGGCATAGGGGCCTAGGTAGGGCTTGGTTTTATAGGGAAAACCAAACCATAAGCTTCAACTGTCTCATTGGCTTCTTAGGCACCTCTCCCTCCTAGTCCCTATGACACAGAAGTAGAAACAACCCAGGCACCTCTGGAAGAAGGCTGCTCTCGCTTTCAGCCTCTCCGTTTGTCAGAGACACAGTGGTCTCACGGGTTAGAAACTTAACCCAGTCCACAGTTCTGGAGAAGACAGCCAGGCACATAGTCTTCATCCAGTGTGGAGTTCGTGAATGGAAGCAAAATTTTGCCAAACACTTCTGTCAGTGAAACAAATTGTTCGCCAAAAGAAGCGTTCATGAACCGAGGTGTCACTGCAGTCAGTTTTGCCCCAGTTAACTCACAAAGGTATTAGGAGAATTAAAGGGTCTGCAATAAATAAAATCGCTCCTTCACCAACTGTGTTCTGTGATGTCAGTACAGTGCAGGCATCATTTGCAATTCCCTGCAATGTTGAAGGGAGATCACAGAGGGCTGGCTCATTCCCAGGGTACCCTGGCCTCTTGATTAGAGCAAAAGACACGAGGAAGGACAGGAATGTGGAGGATGGGGATGGGGAAAGCATGTTCAAGGAAATTCTACATTTCCATTCTGGAACATAAGGTGCTATTTCAGGCCTGAGGCAGCTGATGGGCCTCGCATATCACAGTCTGCTCTCCCCAGGGTCTGCATTCAGCTGGCAAGAACAAGAACCATGTCCTTCCCTGATAAGCCCCATGTTCCCTCTAACTTGCTTGTGAGGGCAGTGAAGGCAGCTGCAGAACTGACTTCTACCCTGCACATTTTCCCTGGCACCATCTCAGCCTCAGTGTGCCCACTGGAATCTACGCACCAAAAGCAGCCCAACCGTCTTCGGTCCAGACCCGTATCTACAGGCTCCAAAGTGAAAGCTCAGCCTTGCACCGGCTCTGCAGGGTGCTAGCCCGCCAGAAGAGCAAATGACATCGTCTACAAGCACCCATGATGTAGCCTCTGATTTTAAGCCCCAGACACACCGGGACCAGGCAGCTTTCTACTGTTATCTTGGAAATAACACGGGAAGTGTGCTGGAACTCTGCAATCAGTGTCCCCTTCTGTCTCCCTCCTCAAGCCACCCCTGGGCTACCTCAGTACAGGAAAGAAAGTCAGTGGACGAAGGAGGAGGCAGGGATTCGTGGCAGAAAATAACACTTGAGCTGAGGATTTAGCTCAGTGGCATAAGTGCCTGCCTTGCAAGCGTGAGGTCATGAGTTCAATCCCCAGTACCAAGAAAGAAAGAAAGAGAGACAGAGAGACAGAGAGACAGAGAGACAGAGAGAGAGAGAGAGAGAGAGAGAGAGAGAGAGAGAGAGAGAGAAAATAACTCTTTGAAAGGGAAGGACTGTGTCTCAAAGCAACATCAGAGCAGAAGGAAGCACAGGTCTCTAAAGGCGCCACGTTGCCCCCTTCTGTGCAAGTCTTGCTTCCCACCCTCACCCAGAGTCTGCATTGCTGGCCACTACTGATCACGCCAGATGTTTTGTCTGAACACTCCCAGAAAATGTCAGCTGAGTCCCTCACCAGAGCCCTCAGCAAGCAGGAGTGCTCATTTCCTGTTGTTTGGAAGAATCCGAAGGTTTGGTGGAGGTGAGCTGGCGTGACTCATGCAGCAGTGGAGGACAGAGGAGGCAAATGCTCTGGCTTGGGGACATGCACTCAGGGCGTGAGTGCTGACTCTGTGCTTGGCTAGTTACATAACTCTGAGGAAGTCACTTAAACTCTGAGCCTCAGTTGACTCATCTGTAAAACAGTCACATAATATTGGTGAAGGGAGGTCAAGAACATAAAATACTAATGCTATTTAGTGCACAGTATTCAATAAATAGTAACTAATATTATCTGTATTATTGCCAGGCTGTTACTTCTGGGCAGGATAAGAGACGGTTGTGAATTCCTTCAACTATTTTCTTCCTCAGTTGAAAAATCCCATCACTACGGCTCCTTGTCCCACAATAATTAAGTCAGCATGGGTATCATGCCAGCCACCCCCAAAGAACCTGCTTCTGAAAGGCTTCCAGAACCTGCACAAAGGAGACCTCAGGGGTCTTCTGCAGGTCACACATACTGTTCCTGGCAGAGAGCAAGCTGTCTGTCTGTGGGGAGGACAGGCCACTGAAAGGCTGGGAGCGGGGGTTCCTCCTAGTGCTGGCCTCTTAGTCCCTGGGTCAGGCCTGCATGGCTAGCTAGACAGAGCCCACTCATAAGTCTAAAAATGGCAGGGGTGTGGCGGGGTAGAAGAGGTAGGAAAGGAAGAAAGGGAGTCCCTTGGCCTTTCCCCTTGATCTGCACTGGGTACACCCGGCCCTGGGCCACTGTCAGTACACAGCCATCGTGTGTGTGCGTGTGTGTGTGTGTGTGTGTGTGTGTGTGTGTGTGTGTTTGCCAGCACGGGGGATGGAACCCAAGGTCTCTCTCATGCTAGGCAAAATCTCTGCCACTGTGGAACCCTCCCCAGCCCTGTTTTCATCATCTTGAAACAAAACAAACATGGCCAGACACTCCACAAGAAACAGTCTTCCCTTCTGCTTTTCTGAGTACATTATTTACTCATAATGTATTTATAAGTAATGACATTTCTCCACCCACCTCTCTCCCACAGATACAGGAAGGAGGAGTAAGATAAAATGCTCTAAGCTTCCAAAGAGAAAGAGACAAAAGATGTTATATTTACATCTCTTTGCCTTTCTTTTTTTATTTCACTAGCTCTGCAGTGTGCTGGCCCAAAAAACAATAAAAACAGTGGTACAAAATTTCAAAACAAGATTGTAGGAGAGTAACAATGGTTAGTACATTGCAGATAGTTAGCTTCAAAGTAGTTGCTCATATTACAAGATATAGGCATGAAACATTGATCAAACAATATGGGCACAAACCTTTCTTTTCAAAGAACTAATAGCAATTAACAGCATACATCTCTTGGGCCTCTGAATCTCGCAAAACAATTACAGAATCATGCCACCTGACCCCTGAAGAACACATACTACCCTGATTATTAGATATTGTCTTGTGCCTTATTCATCTTCAACACCCGCCCCCCAAAATGGGTAGAAGAGCAAACACTTCACCCCAATCATGTTGCTTCGGCAATGTGGCAGAAGAGAGGAATAAACACAATTTGTTTAATTATTTGTGTGTGTGCAGCTCATTTATGAAAATTTTCTTCAATATCTAGATTAGCATCTTACAGTAGGTGCTTCACTAATGTCTGCACAATTAAAATGTAGTTTATATTCCTGGTCATTCAATAGAGCTCAAATCTGACTTGAACCCAAAGAGAACTGAGTATCATTCACAAGAGCATTGCCCGTACGGCTTCTCCTCCAAGGAAATGATCCAACTGTTCACAGAGCCTCCCGGCTGGATTGTTCTGCTCCTCTTCTTCCCCACCCACATCCAGGTCATCAGCAAGACATGCCACTTCTGTCCGTGACAGGGACTTTGAACCTGTGCATCCCACCAGCTTGGCCAGGAGCCTAAGCCGCATCCTCTCTCACCTGGACCAGTGTGAGGTGCGAAGCTGCACTCCCGCCTCCGTGCCAGACCTCACAGTCCACCTTCTCTGGCCAGGATGACTTTAAGTCAGGGAGATCCCATCCTTGTCCCTCGTAAAGCCCAGAAACACTTTCCAGATAACTTGAACACTTCAAATGTCTCACCTGGGAGCCCTACCTTCCTTGCCCCACCTGCCTTTTCAACCACATTTTCCCCTGCTCCCCGAGTCCTCCTCCTTCCAAATGTGCTGGCCTCTCCAAAAACACCAACCTTGTACCCAGAACGTTCCTGCAACAAAGAGCCACGCAAAACGCTGCCCATCCCTCTCCTGCCTGCGTGGCTCTCGGACTTACTTTCTCTACTGTAGAGCATGGTAAGCACATAAAGCAAGGTAATTTCTTCACTTGCAGGTGACTTGCACTTATCTTAACTCCCCGAGAATTCAAGCTCTCTGTGTGTGTCAGCGCCCTCTGTGTTATAGGGCGCTGTATCCTTGATGTCTAGAACACAGCAAAGCACGCAGTACGTGCTCAGTGAACAGCTATGAGCTGCCAGGCTCACTGGCGTGGTTGAGGGCTGTCTCCAGGACTCAGGTTCTTTCTCTCTGGATTCTGTTTAGCACACTCATGTATATTTATAGATCACCTTGAAGGGAGGAGTGAGTGATGTAAACCGCACCCCCCAGTCCTACTCACAGCCTCGCGGTTTGCAAACACATTCTCCTCTTCTAAAATATTCTAGGTCAGCCCCTCTCAGACTTTTTATACTCAGGACCCTTTTGCACTCTTAAAAATAATTGACATTCCAAAAGCTTTTGCTCACACGTGTCATAGCTATCAGTATTTACCATGATCAAAATTAAAACTAAAAAAAAAAGTTAAAAATGTACTAACTCATTGAAAACAGCAATAAGAAACTGCTATACGTGAACATGTATATTTACAGAAAATAAACTACATTCTAAATGCAATCTGGTGTGGTAGATTAGATTCTAGAATTGAAAAGTTGGTGAAATCTGAATAAAATCTATAATCTATAAAGAGTTATGTACTGATGTGAATGTCTTGTTTTGAAAAACATAGCATAGTTACCTAATACATGCGTATCAGGAGAAACAGAACTGGGTGCATAGAAACTATTTGTACTATGCTTACAATTCTTTTTAAATGTAAAATTATATGAAAATGAAGCTTATTTTAAAAACTATAGTTTTGCATGGTAGGAAGAATGACATTATTTTTATATTTTAAGAAATCTCTTCTTTTGTTCAATAAACGATTGCAGGATTTTCATATGTGTAACTGCATTAAGTTAGTTGTGATGGGCCATCTCAGGTGCTGTAAGTGATGAAAATCCAGTTTAACATAGAAAAATAGTTGGGAAATACAAAATTTAACATCCTTCTCATAATAATGGATTTCTTTTCTTGACTACTCAACCAAAATTTCATAAGGGGCAGCTTCTTACAGGCTGATTGTAATGTGCTATCTAAAAGCAAACCAGTGAACTTTTGTACCCTGACACATTAAACTTCTGCTGCTTGCTTTGTACTCAGGGCATCTTTTCCCTACAGTTTTGCAAGGTCTCTCCTTGGCCACATACAATATCAGAAAAGAACACTCATTAATATTAACCATCTCATCAAAAAAGCCTCTACATATTGAGAAGCTGCCAAACTCATCATGGTGGATACAAATTTTGCAAATTTTAATTTCCCCTTGAATGCTAAAATTTTATCATCGGCAAAATAAAACAAGAATATGATCAGCTGCATTCTCTAAAACGGAGGCTTATTTCATTCAGTTTTTAAAAAATCTTCCAAATATTTAAAGCTAAATAGACACAGTTTATTACCACTTCTTCAAGTGTTACTCCATGAAAAATGTTCTAGGTCAGTTCACAACCCAAACAACTGTCCTTCTCCTTCTCAAGTCAAACTTAGGGCTTCGGAATGGAGAAGATGCCTCTCATCTTGTCACTCAGTCTATTAAAAACGTATATTCAAGGGTTGCCATTCAACACAACAAGTTCTACAACTACAGCAAGGACATCCGTAAGTGAAACCGGAAGACTTCTGCCTTTTTACCCAGCACACTCTGGTTGAATTGATTTGGACCAAGACACTAACAGTTTTACTAATTTTTGCTTCCAACACAGTGGAAAGGCAAAGAATGTCTTCATATTATGACGAAAATAATTGCAAGCTCAGAGACCCTCTGAAAGAATTTCAGAAAACCTCAGTAGTCTGCATACGATATTTGACGAACTATTATTCTGAAAGATTTACTAATAAAATACTCCAAAATACACGTATGTGTTGCACATGGACTGCATGCTGAGGACAGTTCTGACTTGCTGTGGACAGTAAAGGAAGATCAGCACCAAAGAAACCAAGAGGAAGTCTTCCCTGAGAGGTTATCAGTACAGTCATGTAGCTAAGAGATGCACAGAACAGCCCTGGGTAACCATGTCAGTGGTAACGAATTAGACAAGACGTGCAGACCCAGCGTGCAAGAGGATGAGATGAGGGACTCAAGGAACCAGAGGACTGGGACGGCTGGGATCCCGGAAGTCAGCCTCCGACAAGGTCAGCTCAGGCTCCTGGATTTCTCCTCCCATCTCAGTCCTAGCAATGGGGATTCTACCTGATGAGAATTCTGAACACAGGAGTTTCAGCCTGAAGTCTGCAGATGCCGCTGTGCAGGTGGGGAGGCGCGTATCTACCGAGGTGAAAAAGCTCTGGAAGCGAAAGCAAAATGGAAGAGACAGGCAAAGGTGCTGGCTGGATACGCACAGCAGTGAAGCCACACAGTGCGGGAAGAGAGAGCAGAGAGCAGGAGAACTACGGAACTGTGGTATGCTCCAAGGGCTAAATAGCTAAAGAACTTATTTTCAAAGAAGCTAAACTTTTGAAAGTCCCATTATTAATCAGAAAGTGCTAATGGTTTTGCAGAGGGCTAATTTTCTTTAGGAAGGGCTACTCATTCTTTTTAAACATGCACACAACACACAAATCTATAAAGTGTCTCAGAGAAAGATCAGACTGCAAAGGACAGGCAGGGCACTTTAAGACAAGGCTCGTCCCCAGTGCGGCCTGTGTACCACAGTCTCTGAAGCTCCCACAGCTAATCTGAACACACTGGCATTCACGCTTCCCTGCCATCCCCTGCTGCTGAGTTCGTTTCAAATGACACTAGGCTTCAAAACCTGGCCACCTGCCCACGGAACTTCAGCATGCTGTAAATGGCTTGTCCAGACCCAAAATCATTTGAGGCCGCATTATTTTTATGACAAGCTGTGGTGTTTTATCCTGAGGAGCCAGGATGTTCTGAATCCTAATGGAGCCCACTGAAGCCCAGTGGA
This sequence comes from Cavia porcellus, assembly GCF_034190915.1. Taxonomy (NCBI): domain Eukaryota; kingdom Metazoa; phylum Chordata; class Mammalia; order Rodentia; family Caviidae; genus Cavia; species Cavia porcellus. Next base: position 47,866,507 of record NW_026947512.1, read on the forward strand.
GGTGGCAATGGGCTTTTCTGCTGGCTGGTTTGGCCCTGATGCCAAATGACTCAAACCCCCCAGCCTCTCTGTTGCTAAACTCTGATGATTCTAAGCACATATCCCAAGATAACTGCAACAGACATAAACACTGATTTCATTTCAAAATGATCACTGGCTCAGTAGGGGTGGGGAGCAGAACCTTGCAGCTCATAGCCAGGGGACTCCACAGAACCCAAATCCACCCTCGAGGCCAATCCACAAGTGGCCAGGGCAGATCTGGACAGCAGCACAGCTTGCCTTTTGGGCCATCTGCCCAACACAAGTGGCTCCCTGCCCCCAGCATCTGTGCTGCCACACTGTCACCACAGTTCCTTAAAGTGGGCCCTCTCTGACACCTTCCACCAAACCCCTGCACACTGAGCTGCACGTGAGCCCCAGAACAGTGTCCTCCACACAGCTATGAGGAGTGACCAGGAGGCCCAGATCGTGTCATTACCGAGCTTTTCATCTGTGTTTGTCTTTTCTCTCTAAATAGATGGTGAGCTGCTTACAGGGGGCTTTTAGGAGGAAAGTGAGCAGCAAAGGAGTCTAGAAATACTAAGTGTAAATCAGACGGGGAAGAGAAGGCAGTTTCTCAGAGGAAACAGAATTCAAGATTCAATGCAAGATGAAAAGGAATAGAAAAAAGATAAAGAGAAGAGGGCATTCCAGGTGAAGAGGCATATTAGAGCAAAGGTGTAGAAAAAGATGCACAGTGTAAAACAAGGACCCCTTGGGCTGGAGAAAAGCAAGCTGAGGCCATGATGGAAAGGAATTGAACCTCAGGCTGCTGGGCATGTGGAGGCACGGAGATAAGCCTGCATATCACAACCTGGCGTGGTAGGAGGGGTTGGGCGATTCGTGGGCCAATAAACCAGGGGACAACAGCCCTGTGACCGTGTGAGTGATGGATGCTTGAGCGTCTTGGCCTAGAGATGGCAGCATGTTTCCCAGGCAGACACAGAGAGGGGAAGAAATACTCTTCCTAATGACAGGGACCAGCAGGAGCCACTTTGCATTCAGAAGATAGAGCTCCAACGCATGGCTGGAAGGGTGCATCAGTTTGCGTCTACTAGAGAAACAAATGCAATGGAAGATACACAAACATAAGAATTTACAAATTGGTTTACAGTGGCTGCCCACGGAGAAGGATGTGGAAGCGTGCAGAGGGTTTGTCTGTGTACTGCAGATCCGTAGGGTCGGCTTGAAGGTCTAGAGCTTGCTGAAGTGTCCATATGAGTCGGTATCAGGATGATACACTTAGTAACAGAGGAGCTAGGGGAGCCACCCTTCCCTTCTTCAGCTGTGGGCCCAGCACTGCCCTGCTGATTATCCGCATTTAAACCTAGGAGGTCGAGATGCCCAGAGCAGCATGTCACCCACATCAATGAGACAGAAGGGGAAGCACCTAGCATCCCGGCATCTGACCTTTACATATTGGAAGCCTGAGTCGTGCTAATGCTCATCAAGGATCTTCTTCCTCTTCCTTTTTCCTTTTGCCCTTCACCTTTCTGCCTGCTTTTGCTGCTACCAGCTCATCATCATCAGTTGATGTAACTACTTACTACGAGGTGTGCATGGTGACAATTCTTTTCTTGCTGTACTCAAGAACCTGGACGAGTTTTTGCCCATTTAGCTGTAACAAGGAGGCTGAAGGGTCGGTGCTGGAAGCCAGAGTCTGCTCAGGAAGCCAGGAGACAGCGTGCACAGTGAAGGCGAAGACTGGAGAGCCTCCAGAGACCTAGAAACCACCTCCCTCCTTTGTTTGCCTTTTATTCTATTCAGGTGACAAGCTGCCCTAGGTGGGTCTTCTGTCTTCAGTAAATGCCCTCAGCTACACCCAGAACCATGCTGATCCAATCTAATTGAGTATTTCTTACTCAAAGTAACACAATCAGTTAACTAGCATAATCTACCCTTATCAACTGGACAACTAGAAAAAACTCTTTAGTCTCCAGATACAAGGACAAATTTACAGTTACACCTACTGTGTTCTAACTACCCTGCAAACAAACAGAATACAGTAATTCACTCCGGTGATACTCACTCCTAACACTTCGTAACTTGAATGTTATAACACAAACTTAACAATACTCAAGCAATACTAAGGCCATCAGCATTATTTTACTCTGGACCCATATTAGGAGAAAACTTATGATTTGCACTTCTGAAGCTGATCACAGGGCTGCAGCTGGAATTTAGATCCACTTTCTGCTACCCACTCCCTGTCACCTTGGTGCTCAGCAAGTACCTCAGCAGGTCTTGATTGTTTCTCTGTCGAGGTGACCCAGACCTTCAGTCCTGAAGACTCTGGACCATTGGCCTTCTGCCTGGATGGAGTTCTTAAGAGTTTTCCATTGACTTTAATAACAGGGTATGGTAATACTAGGAGATGCTCTAAGGGTCATTCCTGTACTCCACGTATGTTCTTTCTTTTCTACATTGTGTGGTAATAGTCCCATTTCCCCTCAATAGCTGGTCAATCACCCCTGACAGCACCCTGACTTCCTTTTTAGCTTGTTTCCTTAGAGGCATGAGGAGACCAACATGACCAGGAGGATGTCTTAGCTTCCAGTTCAATGGGATCACTGTTGTGCTTCCTAGTACAAACCTTTTCTCCTTTGGACCTGAGACATCTGAGATCATGGGAAAGGGAAGCAAAAATTTTGCTCTGGGGTCACTGTGTGGGTAATTGTGGGTAGTACCATCCCCACTTCCATCCCTTGATTCCTGGACCTGTGAATACTATATAGAATGCTGACTGAAAGTAAATACAGCCTTTTGAAGAATCTTGCCCCAGTCATCTAGCTAGTGCTCTGTCTTCAAAAGGCCATTCCACCTTTCTATCAATCCATCTACTTCTGGGTGATGAGGAACATGGTAGGACCAGTTAATTCCATGAGCATGAGGTCAGTGCCTCACTTCTTTGGCTGCAAAATGTGTTCCTCGGCCAGAGGCAATGATATAGAATTCCATGATGGAGGACAAGACATTTGTGAGTCCACAAATGATAGTTTTGGTAAAAGCATTATGTCCAGTTGCAGACTAAGTGTCTATGCCAATAAAGACAGAACACAATCCTTTCCATGTTCCAAGCAGTCTGATATAATCAACCTGCCACCAGGACACAGGCTGATCACCCAGGGGATGGTGTCATATTGGGGGGCTCAGTGCTGGTCTCTGCTGCTGGCAGATTGGACATTCAACAGTGGCTGTAGCCAGCTCAGCCTTGGGAAATGGAAATCCATGCTGCTGAGCCAATGGATGACCTCCACCCTGGCCACCACGGCCACTCTGTTCAGGATTCCCCTAGGCAATGGCAAGGGTGGCTGAGGAAAGACGTTGACTGATGTCTACAGAATAGATCACCCTATCCACTTGAGTATTAAGTTCTCTTCTGCCGAGGTCACTTTTTGTGAGCATTTACATGGCATACAAATATTTTTACAACTTTTGCCCACATGGTGAGGTCTATCTACATATCTCTTCCCAAAATATCTTTGTCAGCAATTTTCCAATCCTCTTCCTTCCAAGTTCCTGACCCTCTGCCCAGACAACTGACTATAGTCCTCAAATCATGATACTGTTGTACACTTTGCAGACAAAATGTGACAATTGGGGCTGGGGATTTAGCTCAGCGGCATAAGCGCCTGCCTTGCAAGCAGGCAGTTGTGAGTTCGATCCCTGGTACCAATAAAAATGAAAAAGACCAAAAAAAAAAAAAAAAGTGACAATTTCCCATCATTGCTGTCCCACAGATGTCCTGGAAAGGGGCCATAGTGCCAAAGCTGTGCACTTGGAGGTAGTGCCTGCATAATGTACAGAACCATCCATAAACCAGACCCTACCCTTCTCTTCCTCTGATAGCTGATCATAGGGTGAACCCCTGGAGCCACGCTGGGTGCATGCTGGGAAGGAGAAGGAAATACAGCAGGCGTAGAGCCATAGGTATCTGAGCCACTTCTTCGTGTGACTTAATTGTGCCCTCTATGCCTGCTCTAGCTCAGTCGAGTGCCTTTCACACAGGCAAGTGGCCATCAGCAAGGTTCTGTGAGTCGGAGACCCCTACATGGATTCAGTGGAGCACAAGAAGCTCCCCAAAGGAAACCCAAGGGCTGCAAGTGGGAGAGGAGGGTGAGATGAAGTGGAACAAACAAAGCTCCACCCTCCACCAACCTGCCCTCAAAACAGTATAAGTTTATGATCTATCTAATAATAACTAATTGATAGTTGGAAAAGCCTCATAGGTGTTAATTATTACGGTTTTTCAGCAGCAAAGGGTGAGACAACCAGGGAGCTATTTGAGCATGTCAGTAGCCTGGTTGCCTAAAGGGAAATGGAGATCCTGGTTGGGTTTGGGTGAGGTGACTGAGACTGGGCTATGACTACAAAATTACAACACATGGGAGGCGTGGGGGGAGACTGAAGAGAAAGCATAGGAAAGAGTTCCCTGGGACAGGATAACTGAGTTTGTGTAAGAAGCCACAATGAATTCTACACACTACACATCTCCTGGCAGGATCACAGCTCATAAGGCTGACAGTGAGGACAGGTCTCATGAACTCACAAGCACTGTGGGGTGGGGGAAGGGTGAGAAATAATTTCATCTACTTTGTTTATCAATTTGGCTAACATTAGACACTTATGACTCAAATATTTTGCTCCTTATTTAAGCAAAACAAATAAAAACACATAGCCCCCTAGAGACTCATACATATATTACCAAAAAAATTAGTGATAGTCCCCCTGTATCCATTAATGGGAAAATGGATAGATATATTTTGGTATGGTCATACAATGAGACAGTTTTTTAAAAACCAGCAATAAAAAGAATGAACTTCTAGCATGAGGACAAATCTCAAAAATCGTTGGGGAGGTTAGAAGGAGAGAGAGAGGAAGGGCATAGAAAAAGATCGAGATGCACTATGTAAATGTCCCAAGCCCCATAATGCGTGTACTCAGTATGCACCACAGGCAGAGAGTTAGATGGAGATATACTGTTTAAACATTTGTGTAATGTTTATATATTTGAAGCAAGAGAGGTCACACATAAAAGAATGCATACCAAGGACCCATTTGTATGAAGCTCAAGCCAGACAGCAGCATCTGAGAGAGATCAAGGAAGGGGCTCAGTGACAGGAAGAGGACAGGAGAGCCTTCAGAAGGGCTGTGTGCTGGACTTCAGCTGCGTGGCTGTGACCGCACAGCATAGCTCTCTGGACTTGGCACTTCAGGTCTATACATTCACTGCTTCGCAACACACCTCCAACCTCTGTCCATGGGAAGGGTCCGAGGGCAGCAGGGTAACTCCAGGGCCAGCAGGGATGGAGTGGTGCTCATCTCGCCTCCTCTGCAGCTGATTCTGCAGACTACATGCTGTGGGTTTCGTCTTTGGCTTACCATCAGACTATTAGCAGCCCAGTCCTTCAGTACCAGGCCTTGTGCAGAGTGGGAAGTGAGTGTCTCCATGGAATAGAGATCTCCTCTCCATGGATCCTAAGATTAACAGGTTTAATAAGCAAGTGCCTGCTCTCACTAATGAAGGATGGTACCTCTGGCTGAAAGACGGTGTCCTTTCCATAGGTCTGAGGGATTCAACACCACAACCCAGAGACATGACAAAATGCAGTGTTCGGGCTGTGGGCAAGGTCAGCACCATCACAAGGACAGGAAGGCTTCCCCCAGCCCCAGGCTCAGGTCTGTTCCACCAGTGAGGTTACAAGTGCTTTCTCCACTCTCCAAGGTGCCCTAGCCCAGCGGAAGCTCCTGCTGACTGTTTTTCCTCTCTCCTCCCCTGCCCGTCTTTCTGCCCCTTGGCCTCCTTACCACTGTGATCAAACACACAAAACTGATCCACAGCAATTGTGCAGGAGTCTTTGCCACTCACCTGCCCCTCGACACTAAAGGGTCCTTCAGGATAACCAAGTACCTGACCAGGGGTGAAGGGTCTCCTGTCTTCTTGTTAGGATGCACTTTCCTTGCACCTAACTAAACTGAGGAGACTCAAGGCCCAGACAGAGCCTTTATAATCACCCTTGAGGACAGAATGATCATGATGCACAGGCTGCTTCCTCTCTAGCTCAGTCAGGGCCACCAGCACCTGACTTACTGACCCTGACCTCAGCCACTTCAAAAGGACTGTGTTTTCCTAGGAAATTGGATCTGTGCAAAATATCCCTGAAGTTACTCAAGGGCCTTCAAGGCCTCTCTGCTTTTCCTCTTGCCTCTGTGAGGCACCTGGTGGACCCCACACAGTGGGGATAAAGAGGTTTACTCTAGAAATGCAATTCCACAAGGAAAGGAAGGCGAGGAGCCTTCCCGCCTTACCACCCTCTCCCCTCCCCAGGAGCAGTGCACACACAGAAACCCATGTTGTCAGTCCCTCCAGATCCCTGCCAGTAACAGTAGGTGAGTCTAGCAACACACACCCACACACGCCCACCACACTCAAGCACACATACACATATTTTAAGAATTGTGAGCTCACTGTCAGATAAGAATTGCAAGACCCTCCGTGGGCTTTTAACATAAACAAAACTTGCCCTGTTAAGAGCAGAGATGCAGGGACTCTCATGCCAGTCACTAGGCCATGTCAAGTGTCAAAGCAAAAGCTTTGTGCACTTCTGGCAATCAGATTGTGGGGAACACAAATGACTCTGGAGTGAGACCAACCTTCTAGAGGAGCCCTTGGCAACTGTGGGCAGTCAGACCAGGAGAGGTAAGTGGAACATGAAGGCAGGTGGCCCACAACGGTGTGCCGGTCTGTGCAGCGAAATCACAGGAGAACTTCCTGCCACTGTCCTGGGTCTACTCTCCGGCCTAATTCTTCCAGCAATTTTAATACACCAGTGCTCTGGGGGAGTAGCTTGGTATCAGAGCCACGGTGCTCAAGAGGTTAAGGTTAGTCTGAAGGAAGAGGCTATTAACTCTGCCTAGTGAGAAGATCTAAGCTTATAAATACTCTGGCATAAAAAAGAATTCTGTGTGGGCAGACCCATCAAAGACTAATCTCAATAACTCTGTGTGTGTGTGTGTGTGTGTGTGTGTGTGTGTGTGGTAATGATACTGCCACAAAAGCATTTTTCGTGGAGCCTGCTTAAGACAAAAGGAGCCATGACCAGGACACGATCACACTTTGCCCCCGGCCAGAACTTTTCTGTGTCACTGATTTATCAACTGGGGCAACCGTGCTCTCATGGCATCACAACATCAGCACCATTTGTGCAGCACAACATTGGTTATACTCCACCGTGGCCCTATGCAAGGCTCTGTGGACAGCACAGAAATACAGTCCTGGAGCTGTGTGTCTGCCACTACAGGCAGAGGGACAATGGCTCCAAACCTTCTCAGTCCAAGGAGAATTTCAGCACAGAACACAGACCACGTATGACAGCGTCTCTTGCCTGCTGGAAGGGAGTTCCAGCTTTACCCAAAACTGTCAGCAGATATTTATGAGCACCTGCTACTGTGCTCAAAATAAGAAGTCCTTTCCCTATTCTCATGGAGTTTGGGGTCCAGAGATGAGAAGGTAACTGGTACGTGACAGGATAAAAGGTCTCATACAGGAGGAGGGCGCACCCTACAGAGGCCCTGAAGCATATGGACAAAGCCAAGGCAACCTTTCTAGAAGGACTGTGGGAGAAAGAGCCAGAAGAAGAACAAGTCTCAGGTTCAGTGCCGCTTCGCAGGAAGCCCTCCTTGACCGCACATATCAGTTGAAATTAGGCCCTTCTGACACTGTCTCATGATTCCCCTGTATAACACGACCTGCAGTTACAGACCTGTGGCCCATATCCTTCCCTCAACTGGTTCTAAAAAGCAAGAGGCCATGTCCATTTTGCTTACCAACTCTTAGCCTAAGACCCGGCACATGCTGAGTGTTGTACCTAGGCCAGACCTTGAGGTGTCACTGTGAAGACAGTCCTGGGCTGGCAGAACAGCAAAGGGACTGAATGTGGGTGCAGCGAGGCCAGCAAAGACTAGAGAGCAGTGCGGGTGCACCAGGGTTTGGGGAGAGTGAGGGCGGGAGCAAGAACAGAGTCTGGAAAAGAGAGCAGAGCAGGAACTGAAAGGTGCCGTGCAAGTCCCAGGACAGGGGCTTCTCCCAAGCCTGGGGCGGGCCTTCGATGAGCCTCCGGGGAGGGAGGAGCCGGGCTTGTGTCACTCACGCTGCAGTGTGGAACATGTTTAGAAAGCTCCAGTCCTGGAAGTGGGACCTCGGCGTGTCTGGAGAAAATGAAGTTGGCAAACCACAGACCCGTGCGTGCCCATGTTTGTGGCAGCACTGTCCACCACAACCAGCCACACTCATCAGCAGATGTGCGGACTAGGAGAATGTGGTGGGCACACAGTGCGGTACTGTTGGCCCACGAGGAAGAGTGAAACCTGTTGTTTGCAGCAAAATGGATGGAAATTCCAAACATTATGTTCAGTGAAAGAAGTCAGACTCAGAAAGACACAGACTACATGTTCTTTCTCCCACACAGAGCTAAAGTAACGTCGCCTTGGAAGAATAGTGACTCACAGAGGTTGGGGAGGATGTGGGGGCTGGGGACGGTAGAAGTGAAAGTTCAGTTAAGCAGTGTATGCTATAGATACGCATGAAAATGTCACACTGCACTCTTACTATGCTCACTTATTGGTGTCAGTTTTTAAGAGGATTTCGAAAAAAGACTGGAAGTTAGAAGACGTGTTGGGAGTGTATGGATGAAGCCATGGGAGAAGATTCCCTAGGGCTGGAAAGTATTTTGGAGAAAGTGAGAGGAGCAAAGAAATCAGTAAAAATTGGAATCTGCCTGCCTCTGCATCCTTTGAAAGAGGCAGCCAAAGAAAAGGAAGAATGAAGAGCTGTCCCTGACGCTGAGTTTGATGGTGGTGCTGTTCCCAGGGCCAGAGAGCAACCAGGGGCAGCTGTGAGTGGGAGCACAGATGAAGGTTTCGGCTCGTGTCTAATATAAACTAATATAAACTTTTTACCCAATTCCCAGGTCGAAAGGGCCAGCGGGTAACTGAACACATGGGGACAAAATAATTTGACTAAAGACTAAGACTGAAAATACAGATTTGAAGAAAATCATACAACAGTCATTGATGTAGAGGAATAGGTGAACTCTCCCAAATTAACCTTTAACACAGAGCATTTCAAGTAGGAAGGGAGGGAGAGAGAAGAGAGAGAGAGAGAGAGAGAGAGAGAGAGAGAGAGAGAGAGAGAGAGAAAGTGGGAGAGTGAGAGAGACAGACAGAGGGAGGGAGAGAGAGAAGGAGAGAGGAAGAGAGAAATTGCATATCTTACTTGAAATTTAAAAAATGCAATAAAAATGAGACGCTTAGCTTATATTTTGATAAACAGTAAATGCTTATCAAATTCTCGAGGCTGAAAAAAGCCCCTCTCAGTACCAGTGAGGATGTGGAAAAGCTGGAGCATTCCTGAGCCTTGGGGAAACGGGCGTCCTCTGGGCTCAGCAACACCACTTTGCATGCATGATAAATTGCTAAAATGTACCAAGGTCCTTCCTGTTAGGTATCACTCTATTCACCCAACCTGCATGAGAGGACTAATCCCAAACTAGTAGTTGCAAGTGAACACAGCATACCAAAGTGCCCGTGCCTCTGCTGTTCGTTAAATCTGAATATTGCAAATCATTCCAACATCTGAAAATCTTTTGCAGTTACCATTCATGAGATACTAATTATGGGATGCCCTGTGAAAATCGTGAATTTATATCATAAACTAATGCATTCCTTGATTTAAAATCTTTTCTAATTCCTTTCCCAAGTTATGGATATATCTTACTTTTGCTTGGTCTGTCTCAGGAAATCTGCCAATATTCATAATCCAGTATTCATTTAAAGATTATATATGCACACTTATACTTTTATTCCAATGTTTACCCATATAAAGTAATTATCACCCATTGTTACCACTTAGTAGGTAAATCACGAAGTCCTAGAAAGTAGGAATATACCTTTTCTATGTTTTATTCATCTTTACAACTTGCTCCTCGGCAACATGGGTTGGAGAGATCCAAGGTGGAGGCCAAGCCCCCACCTGTGAGCCGTGTGGAGCACAGATCAGGGAGAACAAGGAAAGACAGTCAGCCCCTACGTGTGCGCTGACCAGCACATGGGCTGCAGAGAGGACAGCAGCCCCACCAGCCCGTCGCTGCCCGCGAACAACCAGTTGATTCGGAGAAGCTGTATTGTTTAACTTTGCTGGCCTAAAGCCAAGGAACTATTTATAGGACAACAATATACAATACAGTAACTATTGTAGATTTCCTGCTGTCTTATCTGTTCAATTCATTTTATTATTCTATTTTATTCCCTTTTAAATTATGGTGGGGAAAAAAGGAAGTTAGTAGGATCCGAAATGTACAATAGATATTGCGAAGGTGAAAGGGGAGGGAAGGTGGTGGCCGCTGTTAGTTCCCTGTTACCTTGCTTTGAAGTCCTGTATCATTTTCATTGTTCTGTTTTGTTTGGTTTTATTCTGTTTTGTTTTGTTACATTCTATTATGTCTGATGATATGGGCAGCTATTTTGAATATAACTAGATATATTATGGTAGCCATTACTGATTTCCTGTTATCTTATTTTGAAGTCCTATATCACTCGCATTGTTTTGTTTCCCCTGGGTTTATTCTGTTTCATTTGGTTTGGTTTTATTCTCTTTAATATAGAATTATAACTTGTACCTTGCACAAGTCCATCATAGAGAAGGTACTTAATCCCTGTGCATTGGATGGAGTGCATTCCTTGATTTAAAATCTTTCCTAATTCCTTTCTCAATTAATGGATGTATCCGACTTTTGCTTGGCCTGTCTCAGGAAATCTGGGCCATGTCACTCAGGCAGAAAGTCATCTGCCAATGCCATAAAAATCAGCACATGTGACCGCAACTGAGCCTTTCTCCCTTTAAGAGTCTTCATCTCCCTCTTCTGGAGTGGATGCAGGTCCACAGACCTCACAGGTGCCCAAATTTATGCATACGTGGAAGGGTTTGCATTTCTTTAAAAGTCAGAGGGAAATTCAGTAAAAAGGATACCAACTGCTTAGGTGTCACACAAAGTGACTCTGGAGTGTGTGGCCACACCAGCACATGGCAGATCCGTTCCCATATGGACAGGAAGGGAGGCTTTCCGTGGGTGACACAGGTACAAAGGAGGGGAAGGGTCATACTTAGACAGCACAGTGTGGCACCTCAACTGTTTCTGACAGCCATGAGCTGATGATGATATCACTGCCCCACGTCCTGCTGTTGGTACAATGTGTCAATTTTAAATTTTTTGTTTCTGTGACTACAAGGAGGTCATGACTTACCCAAATGACTGGTATTTTTATTCACTGTGTGGCACTGAATTGTAGCAAAAATATGAAGACAGCCTCCAGCACATTAGGAGATAAGCTGTAAGAAATCTACCAAATTATATTCCTCAAGAAAATGAACTATATGTCACAACATATCAAAAATTGAAAATGCACTGAAGCTGATTTGGATGATATAAAACTCCAATATATATGAGGTAAAGGGTTCCTAAAAGTATAAAACACTGAGCACTTTTGTTGCAATGTTAATTAAAATTCTTCCTCTATTTAAAAAATTACTTCTTAAATAGACAGATGACATTGTGCAAAGCACAAAATTTTACTGAATGAAATCTGAGCAAGGTCAGGCAAAAATGTGAAATTAAAAATATCCGCCAAGTGTGATAGAAGGTTCTCTTCAAAAATGTCTTTGTTTTTTTCTTTTTGGTGTGGTTCTCTGTAAGCCAAAGAAACAGATAAAAAATGTGCCTCTTACTGAAATTACACATTACCAACAATCCTTAGCAAGAGAGGCAAGTGCCCTTTCTCTTCCTGCTGAGCTTTACACGAAGACCATGACCAAAACCGGCAGGAATGCAGAATCAAAAATGCAAATTCAAGCCAAGACTGATTTCCCTTAGAAAATCTCCCACGCAGTTTCACCTGTGTCACCATACAGGCAGGTGGAGAACTGTGTCACAATGCGGAGGGACTGGGAGTGATGGGTGCCACAGGTTTTTCAGGCAGGGCAGGAACTCAGCCCCTTGGGGCAGCCCTGTGAGGGAGCGACCCCAGGACCTCCCTGTCAGCCTTCTCGTGATGGACAATGGCTGCTGTCAGACTGCTGTCCAACATCTCTTCCATGCTAAAAACCCAGCTGAGTTTGAACTCACAGCTAGGCTTTCACCACACCAGTGCTAGGAAGCAGTGTACCTTGATTGTGACCCTCAGGGAAGTCGGAAATCCGAGAGTTAATAGCCTACAATCTGCAGTTTATAAAGACAGACTCATCCTCAAACTTTTGCCCCACGGATGCTGTTTGCTCTGCACCTGGTAGATGCAAAGTCTGGATGCAGGGGACACCTTCCCCCTTCCACCCACCTGCTAAGCAAGGAACTGTTATTGCCAACAACGTTCTGGATTTTGAAACACTGAACCAAGCAACTTTATAGCTGCTTAAAGAGTTAGCTTTTTGTTTCTTTTGGAGGCTGCTGTTGTCTCGGTTTTGTTTTGCAGACATATTCTCATTATGTAGTTTAGGCTGCCCTTTGAACTCACTACGTAGCCCAGGCTGGCCTTGATCTAAGACTTGTGGCAATCCACCTGCCTCAGCCACCCAGTTGCTGGAATTGCAGGTGTATAGTGCCACACCCAGCTCCAGCTGCTAAAAAGCAACTGCATCTCTAGGGTTAGAACCGGCCCAGCTATGCCAAGCTTCAACCAGCTTGCTCTTTCTTAGTGTCTCGGGGCTTGAAATCATGAATCAACACTATTTTCATTCCTAAAATATTGTACTGCCATCCCTGACTTCCGAATCACATCCCCCCCCCCTGAAAAGGGGTCCCCTTCAGTTCTTCCTCTTGACTCTAGTCCACACTACACCAGGATGGAGTTGGTTGCTGCTTTGTGCTTGTCCTTGTCCTGCCTTCCTGCTTCCAAGCGAAGGCAGGCAGCAGAGCCCCAGGGCTACGGTGTGAGGGCCCTGCCGACAGTGCAAGCCCCCAGAGCAGCAAACCTCCAGCGTTCCGTTGTGGGCACATCCATTCCTGCTAATAGCTGGTGGATGTGCATTCGGAGCCTGCTGGCACCCTGGGCACATTTCCAATCGACAATGGAGTGCACACAGGGATTCATCCTAACCCAGCAAAAATCACTTAGCTTAATAACACTGCCCTGATTTAATTGTAACTTTTCATAAAGCATGAGAGATGAGTGGGGTGTGCTCAGTGTTATAGATTACTGATGAGACTGGGCTCACATCTGGCTGTTTTATCTTTTTTTTAATGTAAGTTCAAAAAAGAAGGGGGCTCGGAAATGAAGTTGATGCATAATTAAGCAGAGGGTAACACCTGCAAAATGTGCAACCAAAACGCAAAGCAGATTGTATTTTGCTTCTTTCTGGTGTGTAAGTAGCTGGTGAGAGCCTGGCTTTCCAACATCTGAGCTGGACACACACACTCATCCTCATGTATGCGTGCACACACACATCCTCATGCATGCATGCACACACACACATTCCCATGCATGCGCGTGCACACACACATCCCCCTGTGCGCACACACACACTCATCTTCATGTATGCATGCACACACACACATCCTATGCGCACACACACATCCACTTGCATGTGCACACATGTACGAAGTGTAACCACATGCAAGTGGTTACACAGAGACACATGGCACACAAATGCAGACTCAGTTGTATAGTTGTCCCCTGGTCTGAATTAAGCAGCACCCTTGGGGCACAGTACACTCACAGGACACCACTGTATCTGCACCGGCTGGACCAGAATGGGTATTCTGGTCATCACCTAAATGCCTCTAGACAGTAACTCCAAAACGCATGCGGCCTTTCACCATCTCCGTGCCTGCTGTCAGGAAGTCACACTGTCTTGACCTACATTAAGACAGCTTCCTCCCCAGACCCTCTTCATTCTGCTCTTGTCTTCGCAGTCCATTTGCACAGAGCAGCTCAGCTGATCCTGACAAACAAAAAGCAGGTCATGACGAGCTTCATGGCCAAGCTGCATGCGGCTGCTCATTTCTCCCCAAGTAACAGCAGAGTCTTCCCAGTAGCTGCTGCCCAGTCTCCACCTTACCGCTTCTTTGCTCTGACCAAATCACCTCGGCCTTCAGGTCCAGCCACATGGCCTCCATTTCTCAGACTTAGCAGGTACGCCCCTGCAGGGCCTTTGCACCTGCTAGAAGGTGCTTTCTCTGTACCCACATGCTTGTCTTGCATCTTTATTCAAATGCCAGTCCACAGTGGATTGCAAATCCTCTCCAGTGGCCTTTCCCCCGCATTCCCAAAACCTCTTACCCCGTGGAACTTTTTCACTTTTCATTTATGGAACACTATAGAATCTGCATACTAGTTGATATTGGCCTCTATCTAACAGACTGTAAGTTCCATGAGGCCAGGTATTCGGGACTTTAGCTGCACCCAGAGACCAGAAAAATATAAAGCATAAATATCTTAATACACAAAAGCAGTGTTGAATCAAGAATGAAAAATGAGTTGCTTTCATTTGCCAGCATATATTCAGTATATGAAAAAATAAAATCCCAACTAGCTCTGCATCTATAAATCTTCTGTGCTCAAAATAATTAAAGTTAGGCAAAGCCGAGACAGTCTCAGGATGTTGGGGGACCAGCAGGCAAATGGCTGCAGGCATCATTCAGAGACTCACATCAGATAGAGAGAACGAGTCGTTCCGCCTGCATGTCTGCAGCAGCTCCCGGCTCCTGGCCACTGTGAGACTGTGCTGCATCAGTGACAAAGCTCCACGACAGAGCTACAGGACACCAGGTCCACACCAGGGGGCCACGGGCCACGCCACAGTTACTCAGGATATAATGGCTCCCTGCTGCAGGCACAAAGTCCAAACCACCCACGGGCCACAAATGGCACTGGGGCATCAAGAGGGTGACAGAGCCAAGGCAGGAAAGCAGAAGGAATCTGCCTCTGTGCTGGAATCACTAGGGCAGCAGAGCATCCAAGGGCATCTGAGCTGTCTACCTCCCATCCCACCTGCAGCCATGATCATTCCAGACCTTGCTGGCTCATAAAGTAACCAGAGAGCTCGGACACTACATTCTTACTTCGACTGAGACGTGTGTGAGAAATGCTAGCCTGTCCCTCACCACTGCCCCAGCGGCCGCCGTGAGCCAGCACACAGCCAGCCTCCCTGAACTCAGCTGTGTTCCCCAGCCCATCCTACAGCACTACCTGGTTTATGACCTTCAAATGCCATCACAGGTAGCTTCCCTCTGAGAATCTGCAGTACAGTGTCACCTGTCCCAGAATGCTGGCCTCAGAGTCCACCAGAAACAGGTCAATCACAGCCTGTCTGACCACCTTTGCCATAACCCCGTCAGAATCCCTGGCTCACAGAACTCTTCATCCATCACACTTCGCTGGGACAGGGGAACCGTCCTCGGCTCTACTCCCCACATTCCTGGTGTTGTCTTTAACGGCAGCTTCTCCTTTTATATTTCCAAATATCTGTCTACTTCTGGAAGACTCGATCCAACTTTCTTCTGAGGGCACAAATTCTGCTCCTCTTATGAAGGTGATTGCACACATTCTGCATGAAGGAACGCTCTGTATCATGTCACAGACTGACCAGACACAAGCTCCATAGTGAGTATCCCCCAACAGTCGGAATCCATTTCCCTTTCACTGATATCTAAAGGGTTGAGAGCTTTGTTTAGATTTTGTTTTCATCTTGCCTTGAAATAGAAACATTCTCTTGGGGGGTGGTATCACACAGACCTGGAACTGAACCTCAAGTTGCCACTTCCTGGGCCTGCACAACTCAGCTTCTCCCAGACTCAATGTTATTGCTAGTGAATGGAAAAGAAAAATATATACCCAACAATGTTAGTATGAGAACAAGATGACATAATCCCAAAACTCTAGTAGGGCACAGCTTTATCTTATTTGCCTTGGTGTCCAGAAGAGCATAGGCATATGATCATCAATAATAAAATGTGAATTATGTGCATAAAATTCTTTGTGTGATGCCAGCTGTGTGGTAGATCATTAAAAACAGTGATCACTGACGGTGACCACTGCATCTTTCTTGTGCTTGTGAAGCCCTCTATGCCATTCTTTGTTTATATGCCACATGCTGTCCTAGAATGGACTCATGAGGCTGCACAACACTTCTGGCCTTATTTGTCCTGCAAACCCCTGGCACACAACAAATGCTTAAAACAACACAGAGGAATAATGAACAAAGGGCTGACTGATTAAATTAAGGCACTGACAACGAAGGACCTTACAACTATATGGCAGAAGTAGGTCTGAATTGTGATCTTGCAAATGAATCAATTTCCCTCTAAGCCAGGGGCAGGGTGCTGGGGCCTGGACACAGTCTTAGCAGTGACTTTTTCCCGCCCCTTCATACAACTGTCCAGATGCATGCAACACTCTGCCTTCTCTTCACCGGCTCTACTAATATTAATAAGGCAAGCTGCGTGACTTTCCCAGGGACCTTCTGAGGAAGTTGGGTGATGCAAGTTCACCTGAGGCCTCCTCCACCCCCAAGGGGAAGGGGCCGCTCGCTGGAAATGCATTTCAGACCACTATCCATTCGTGCCCTGTAGTCCCACAGGGACACCAGGCAAGAATTCCTGTATAACAGGAGTTGCTCAATGCAGCATTTTCCACACTAATGGGAAGAATGGAGGTGAGAAAAGAGAAAGGCTCTCTCAAGTGTCTACTCTCCCCTCTTCCAAGAGGGTCCAAACCATTTCTGCTCCTTCCTGCCTTCTGTTCCACCTGATCCTTCTCTTCCTGAAGAACTAAGGTCTGTATGGTTCTTTCTCTCCAATCTATGACATCCACACTCATATACAAAGGGCTGGCAAAAAATAGACACCATCAGGAGAAACAAGGAACACCAGAAAAAAAGACCAGCAAATTCCTCCAGTTGTTTACTGAGAAATACCAAAAATTAAGTCAAAATATACAGGAGCAAGGTTATGGGGAAGGTTGAGGAGGAGTTAAGCCACAGAATGTTGAAGAAAAAGACAGGAAAAACAATCCTTGAGCAGGAGTAAGGATGGACGCTGTCAACAGTGAATTCCTGCTTCCTAAGCGTAAACAAGGAGGCTGACCACCAGCCAGGGCACAGCCTTCCTTCGCTGAGCCTGACAGGAGCACGAAGCTTCCTCAGCACGGGCCCTGCTCTTCCCCCCATCCTGCTGCTCCTCTCCAAGGCAAGCCTGCCTGCCCCTGAGAGCCTTAGTCTTCTCAGGCTCTTTCCTTCTTGGCAAAAAAAAGTACTTCTCAGGGAAGGATTCGATTAACTACTTCCTGAGGAGTTGAAAATGGTAAGCACTTGTGAATTGCCCCTCATAAATATATTGGCCTTTCAGTTCAATGGCTAATGTAAAAGATACTTATCTCAAATTTTGGACTTTCAGAGAAAATAAATGACATTCAAATCAAAATGGAATATTTGAAATCAAGACTACTCCTGCAAATTCAGGGGTTCTGATTGCCCCAGGCATCAGCTGCAGGGGAGAAGTTTCCACTTAAAAGTGAAGGGCACCTTCCAGGACCCCTAAAATCACACAAGTCAAGCAGCTGCTTCTGCAGTCTCATTTTGGGACATCTCACCTTGCTCATGTGTGCATGATCACACACACACACACACACACACACACACACACACACACAACACACACACACTCACCTGCTCTCAGCAAGGAAGGTGTCCCACAGGCAGGAATCTGAAGGGGGGGCACAGTGCTCCAGCTGAAGGAGAGGTGTTTGGGGAGAGGTTCCAGGTGCCCTAGAAACATCTTCCCTCAGAGACTCCACTCCCCTCCCCTCCTGCCTTCCCAGGCCTTCCCACCCCAGAGAAAGAGAGTAAACAACTTGCTAGCTCTTTATGGTGCTTGCAAAACTCACTCCTAAGACTGTAGGCGGCTGTCCCCTTGGCCTGTGACTTAGCAAGCTATGGGAAGAGCAGGGCATGGAGGGCAGTCAGGGGGTCACAGGTGGTCGTGACAGGGTAGCATCCCCCTGGAAGCCCCTTGCTCCATTCCCACTTGGTTAACACCCAATCCGATGTCTGCAGAATTAGAAGTGCTTAAAATTACAAGGCAGTTGTCAAAACCAGACAAATTTGGAGACCTGATAATGCCCACTGGAGTGAGGGGTGGGGAGGAATAAAGGGGACACTGTTTGTTTTCACTTCAGGCAATTGTTCTAGGATTTAAAGGGGGCTTGCTAGACCTTGTAGCCCTTAGCAAAGCCAAGCCACTAGAGCAATCAGCTGGGCCCAGATGGCTGAACCCTCTGCAGACCAGCATAGCAGAAATCATGGCCTCCAGGATTTTAAATAATCAGAGCTTGTCAGTACCAATAAGCCTCAGTCTCTGAAGCCCCATGAGGTTAAAAAAAAATCTTCCATGCAAGGTGACAAAGAGATTTAGAGGAAGACTCCTCCAGAGGAACAAAGGGACAGACACAGCTCTGAGGAATGTGTTGTCTTTGGCCCATCTGAGGAACGCCGGGGATCACCTGACTGGCAGCTCCAGCCCCAGATCAGCCTTCCTCAGGCACACCAGCACATGTGTGCAGAAAAGATAATGCTAATGTCAGTCCTTATTTGTTTTTCTGTCTACAAAAATGCCCACTTATCAGGATTTAATGGCTCTCCGAAATAAAGCTATTTTAAAACATTATCCGAGATGCAAATAAGTCACTAAAAGCGGTTGCTACGACCTTTCCCTGTACCTAGGTGTTGCAGGCGGCTGAGTTAGTTAGAAATATTACAGGCAGTGAGACAGGGCTAGGTCCTCTGATGCAGCCAGTACAGAAGTCCAGATACCTTGCAACTGTGGGGGAGACAAACACCTCCTCCTGTAGGCCAGGCCTCAACACAAAAGATCAAACAAATGCATCTACATCCTAAGGACTGATATTCTAAATAGTTCCCTGTCACCCTGAGGAAGCCAAGAGTCACCCTCCCAACCCCCTAAGGAAAGAGTCAGTGCTCTCTACGTATGCCTGCTTTCTATGCGACCTGCTTCCCCATTTGTCCCTAATTTAATCAATTTTACCTGAACTATTAATCTAATTGGCCAGCTATAGTTATGTCCCACCTTATGCCCATCTGCCTTGTGAGTTTCAGTTTTCCCCACCTTAAACCCATCCCACCCCTTGATTTTACTCGATAAAAGTACATGGAAAAGACAGAGTCCTTGGCAACTCACTCGGGATCCCTTCTATCTCTTCTGTCTCTTCTAGACAGAAGCTTCCTTTGTCTTAATAAAGATATTCTACTCTTAACCTCTAGTGTTCCTTGTTAGGTCTGAGAGAAGGGAGAGGAGAAGAGAGGGAGAGAGAGGGAGAGGTCCGAGGAGGAGGTCCGAGGTCCGTAAAAGGAGTGGAGCGGAGTGGACGGCCGTGAAAGTAGTGGGCAGCGGTGGCTTTATTTCGGGAATGCAGGGGGAGCCCCCCCCCCCCCCCGCCGGCCCCAGGTGCAGCCTCTCCACTGCACCCGGGGCCGTGGTTAACACGGGGAGAGGAGACTGGTGCGCTGGCTGCTGGAATCTGGCGATCTCTCTTTGGCGATCTCTCTCTCTCTCTGGCGAACTCTCTCTGGGACACGTGGCGTGGGGGAATATAAATGGCCTAAGCTTAGGGCAGTGCCCTAAGGCCATTAGAGATGTACCGGTATCTCATTGGCGCACAGGTTTAGCGCCAGAAAGCAGGTTCCTAGGGAGGGGGTATAGGGTTACAGTCAAGTCTATAGGGGGCGGGGGGAGGCAGGAGTTTCTAACTTAGCTGCAGCCTTTCCTGGTTACAGTGTTTGGTCTGGGCCAGCAACTCTTTCATTCCTAAAATTCATTCTTCGAATTTAGAGAACACAAACTCACAGACATAGTAAGTTGGGAGTTTCATTCCCCTATATCTTTGGTAGATGTCTCTGAATCAGCACTGGCCTTTCCTGAGAACCTAGCAGAGAAGTGTCCATCCCTGGCCTTGGCTTAGGTCAGTGGCAGACTGCAGAAGGATGTAAAGCTCCTTGCAGGGCCAGCTCTCTTTTTTTACAGGGACATCCCTGTGCCCCTCCTACAAGATACACTTTCTCCTGGAGAGGTTGTGCCCATGTGGGGGTCACACAGCACCTAACGAGAAAGCCAGGTGATCTAGCAAGCCAGGAAGCCACCATCAGAGAACCTGCCCTTTCTACCACCACTGGAAGACACACATGCACAGGACCTGAGCACACCAGGTAGCTCCACAAGTCCTGGAAGTGGATCCACTGAGATGAAATGTAAGTCATTCTTCCTCACTGTTTTCCATTTTCTGTTGTTCTCAGTGATGCAAAGTCATTTTGACAACCTGTGTTTCGCCCTCTGTGTTAGTCAACTTCTCTTGGCTATTACAAAACACCTGAACTAAAGCAACTTTTGAAGATGGAAGATTTATTTCAGCTTACAGGTGCAAAAGCACAAGGCCCTGAGTAGTTGGTCCTGTGGCTCTGGGCCCTGCAGAGAGACAGCACATCCCGGCAAGAGTGCACGGCAGAGGAAGCTACTGGCATTGTGACAGCTAGGAAATGCCAGAAACGAAAAAGGGATGGGGTCCCAATGTCGCTTCAAGAGCACGCTCCTGGGCTGAAGATGTAGCTCAGTGGCGTAAGCACCTGCCTGTTTGGCAAGCACAAGGTCATGAGTTCAGTCCCTGGTACCTAAAAAAAAGCTCACTCCCAGTGATCCGATTTCTCCCCCAACTGGATGGACCCCATCTCCTAACAGCACCACAGGGTCCCTGAGGGGACACTCCTCCAAATCACAGCACCCTGATCTTGGTGGGAAGTAGTGAGGTCATTAGCATCAATGGACTGACCCAGACTTGAATCATCACGCTGTACCCTTACCACAAACCCACAGCTCCCATCCCCCAAGGCAAAGGACAACTTTGTGTTCTCAAATCCGAGGTCCTTCCCACCAGGAGCAGCCCCGTTCCCACACCCCACACTGCCGCCCGACACTGCGGCTCAGGGAACGCTTGGGCTGGTCAGCGGCATTTGCACTTCTCCCAGATTTGGCTGGGAAACAGGACACACCCCACACTTTCCCTTCATTCACATTTCCCAAAAACACCCCTGTCTTCCTCAGAGGCTTCCTGGGTGAATGGAACGGTCTTGCCGCTCTGGGAGGCCGTGACAGTAGAGTTGTGAAGAGCATGGACAGGGAAATCAATTCCGTGGCTACTATTCACCTCTGTGCCTCAGAGCCCCCCACACATAGGGCATATTCACAGTCACACCTCCAACACAGACTGGCGAGAAAGATTAAGCGAGAAAAGTGCCCACTCTTAATGAATGCCATTGTTATAATAATGTAGATTTCAAAATGAAAAATAACCCAGGAGTGAAAAGATATCGATAATCCTCTAGTTGGTCTCCATCATTAATGCCCTAAATCTGGGTCATCA
The DNA here is from genome assembly GCF_034190915.1 of Cavia porcellus. Taxonomy (NCBI): domain Eukaryota; kingdom Metazoa; phylum Chordata; class Mammalia; order Rodentia; family Caviidae; genus Cavia; species Cavia porcellus. The sequence goes on from NW_026947512.1 coordinate 47,888,020, forward strand.
TCAACTCCTACCTGGACTTTCAGTCTCTCACTCCAGAATCTCACCTCTCCCATCCTTCTTTCATGATACCTAAAGGCTCAGTCAGTAATTTACGCTATCCTTCTTTAAAATCTTTAATATGTGTTTGTTTTAGATTGAAAATGACCCCCAAAGCCTCAGGCATTTGGAAGGTGATTAATCACGAGGTGCTGTATGCATCAGTAGATTCATCCATGGACATCGAGTCCACTTGCACAGTTAGGGGAGGGATCAGATCAGAAGTGGCCCCTGGTGCATCACCTGGAGGGCACCTTCTTGTTGCTGGCTCCTCCCTTCTCATGCTGCATCCTGGCTGCTGTGGGTGGAGCACCTTTTCCGGCATGTGCTCCTGTACCAGCCTGTGTCTGCCTTGGAGCCAGCTGACCATGAATTAAAATCGTGAGCCAAAATAAACCTCTCTTCTTTGAAGTTTTAAATTTCAGATAGCATGTCCATATCCAGTGAGAAAGCAGATAAAACAGAATCACCCTGGGGTGTGCTGAGCAGAGCTCCTTGTGGTAGCCACCAGGGCTCATCTTCCCTGGCTCTGACCCCACCTTCCCCAAGTGGCTTCGCCACTGAATCCCCAGGAAACACCCTGAGCCTCTCCTTCCAAAAGCTCCAGGCCAGCTAAGTAACACCTCCCTGGTTTCAAGGACCCAATTCTGTCTATCATCATCTATGCACAGCAGAAGTATCGAAATCAGGACCTGGGTATCGGGTGTCCTTGAACTTCCCTGTATGGACAATACAGTGGCACTGGCAGATGCTCCCTAAGTGTGCAGAGAGTGGAGTCTTCTCTGGCAGTGGCAGATGTAAGCAGGTTCAGTGTCAACAAATCCTCATCACTAGCACAAAGCCAGGGGAATACCTTAGTATTCCTGAGCCTGAAATGCTTTTAGCCAGATCTTTCTATCAATAAAAGGCCATGTTGACCAGAAACCTCTAAACCAAGGTCACATGTGAAGCAACACACACCCACTCCTTCCTTCTTACCCGTGGTCTAATCTCCTCAGAATCCAAAAGGAATATCCAGGCTTTTAAAAGTACTCACATTTTGTTGGCATACTAATTAACACTAATTAATCATTTTCATTAAGTGTGATAATGGCTGGGAGACAAAAAATTAGAAAAAGATTTTGCCATCAAAAAAGCCTGATTCCATGTCCAGGTTCTGGTAGGTCATGAGATTGGCCCACCTGAGAGCAAATCAACTCTGCTCCTCTGGCGACCTGTCAGGGAAACTCTGGATGGTGTCAAAGAAGCAGAACTAAGCAGCTGGAGAAGCAGCATGAAGGCCTGACCGAAACAATGATGGTGAAATTAACTGATGTCCTTCCATAGTGGGGATTCTTGGTAACCGCAGCAGCCCCTGAAATGCACGCATCCATCAATTGTAATTCCTGGGTCCCCCAAGTAGGTGGCAAAGATGCATCATGCCACAAACCTCCTTCTACGTGGCTTTCAGCCCAGGGACACCCGTCTGAACTCTGTTCCCCACTGCCCCACTTGGAGGCACCATTTCCTACCTCTGGTTGGCCAACTCCAGACTTCCGGTCAGTCCCACCATCCAAGTCATCTCCATTCCCTGCCTCCTCTCACACCTCATGTCTAGTCATTAAAAAGAAAATTCATCATCCCAGGGAAAGCACGTGCCTAAGATCACCCCCAACCCCTAGACGCCTGCAAGAACCTCTTAGCTGGTCTCTTGCTTCTTACCTTTGCCATCTTCAGTCTGTTCTAAGCACAGCGCCTCAATCAGTTATTTGGAGAGTGAATCAGGTCAGACCATCCCACTCTGCTGCTCATGATCCCACAAAGACTCCTTCCTCCCTTTCCACGCTCCTGTAACAGTGCAGGCCTGGCCTGCATACATTTTACACACATCGACTACTCAAAAGGGGAAACTGAGAGACTTACCTAATTAACATGACAACCTCAGCTTCCTAGCCCCACCCTCCCGCTCTCTCCTTTTGCTTTTTTGCAACACCTTGTAAGGTTTTAAATAACTTACTTATGCATCACTTCTATTATTTGTGTCTTTTGCCCCCAGATAGAATGTAAGCTCAGTGAGAGCAGAAGTGATTACTCACTGATTGATCTAAGGCATAGAGAACGGTGCCTGGTACGTAGCGTGGGTACCCCACTGACAGTACTAGGGGGCAGTGACAGCAGTGAAGAGAAGTTCAAGCAAACTGTGCTGGCTGCCTCCTAAAGCCTGGGGCAGGAGGGGGACAAGGCCAGGAAAGGCTGCTCAGAGGACAGAGCCTGTGACTCACCTTGCAGGACAGACAAGGAAGTGATCTGGAGCAGGAGGGTATGCAGACGGACAGGACTGCGGGTTAGGGTGGGTACACCAGGCACGTGGCGGTGACCATGTGTGCGGTGAAGAAGCAGGAGACAGGCCCACCGCCTGGAGGCTCAGGGCAAGGACTCTGAGTGGAGGGAGCTGGGAAGACTGTGATGAGCTGCAGGTGCTGGCTCTCCTTGAGTCACTTCTGTTCTAAAAATCCAAATGGGCTCTTCTGCAACAGGTCACTAATCTCTCCAGACTGAGGGCTGGGAGTGCACAGGGGTTGTCAGCGGCTGATGTCACCTTCACCCTCGTGGCCTTCTCTGACCCCACCCACCGGCCATCCTCCTTGACGCACTGGACCCTCTTGCTCTCAGGCTCCTAGCTGTGTGGCTGTGTGCTCTGTCTCCCCTCCACACACACCACAACTTTGGGATTCTTTGGGCTTTGGCAGGTCTCAACATCAGGAAGAGCGCTAGCTTTTGGTGGGTCCAGGTGCTGCAAGGCTCACCCAGCTTGGCTGTCACGCACCCCTGAAGATCATACCACTGTGTCCAGCTGCTGAAGTCACCACCTCGGAGCTTCTTCAGAAGAAAAAAACCTCCTGATATAGCCAGAGTTCAGCACTGGGCTCCCCAAAGGGAGAGGAACGTGTTTTCCCCTTGTCTGCTCACAAGCACAAAGCTAGTAGTAGAGTCAGGACGAGTATGGACATCAGCCTGCACCTTAGCCACCTCCTGCTCTGCTGCTGGAACGATCCGCCCTGCTGCAGTGCACTCTGCAAGCTGGAGAACAGTGGTGCCCGCAGCTGCACTGCGTACTTCTTCCCCATTATGTCCCTCTCTCAGCCCAGAGGACAATGACCAAGGTTCATTCAGCTTGCCATGTGCAGTGTGCTCCTCTGTACTCTCCCAGCAGCTCGGCAAGCCTGCCTTAAGCATGGTTCATCAATGGTTACACTCTTGTGCATGAATGCTTGCTGGCTACTGGAATTTTTCTTTCTTTCTTTCTTTTTTAAAGTGATTTTCTCTGGTCAAGGACTTCCTTAATTATAACTACTCTGAGCTGATGGGCAATACAGGTGTGACTTCAGACCTGGCTCATCTTTGTAAATACAGCCAGACAAGGTAATCATGAGTGTATTCAGAATTCAGTGGAAGAAAACTGTCTTTGCTTCTTGTTTTTCTCATTTCCCAGTGGTAGTATATGGTGCTCTTCAGAATGTCATGAGAAGACGCAAGAAAGGCCTCCCAAACTGCACCTATGCCAATCTGTTATGGTTTGTGTCCGAAAGTCCACCCCCCAAGCCTCATGTGGTCAAGTGGGTGGGCTTCTAGAGTTTGTGACTGATTCATGGTCTAATGCTGTGCTTATGGGTATGGGTGCTACACACACCCATACATACAGTATAAGGGTCAGAAAGAGTCTCCTCTCTGTGCTCCTATCTTTTTGCTCTTGTTGCTTTTGCTGTCTTCCACTGCCACAAACTGCTGGCCTCTGCCGTGAGCCACCCTGCCTTGGAGCCAGCAGATTATGGACATAAACCTCCACAAACTGTGAGCTAAATAAATCTTTTCCTTTTAACTTTGGATGCCAGTTATTTTGTCTCAGAAACAAGAGAAAAGTAACCAAGACACTGTGATCCTGTGTTTGTTGGTTCCTTACATGAGAACTGGACAACTCAACCTGCTGCAGCAACTGAGGAAGGAACCAGGATGGCCAGGGAAGAAGCTAGGCCATCACTTCTCTTTCCTTGGCCATCAGAGCCATAACTCTCCCTGAGAGAACTCCAGTTCCTCCTGAGCAAACACAACTGACCACTTGGGTCCCTGCCCAATTGTCATCTCCTGTAGGACACAGAACATATCATCCAGATGTATATTCTCAACATAAAGATAACCCCAGATATGAGTCCTGCCCCTGCCCAGCACCATGCCCACAGGTATGAGAACGTGACATGGAAAGAAGACTTGGGAACATGCAAACTTATGTTGTCTAGGACCAAAGAATATGCCTCAAAAGTTAGAAACAATACAGACAATGGGTTGGCGCTGTTGGCTGAGTAAAAAGAAATGATCGAGCATGTGTCTAAAAAGAACCGATGTCAGTGCAGGACGTCCAGCCTGCACTGGCTACCCTAGTCATCCCTTGGGGATCCCAAGTTAAGAAGAACTATGGGAAGCATAGTGTGGCAAAGGCCAGGTGGGAACTGATAGGTAGCTGGGGCCCTCCTTCCCCAGAGCAGCCCAGCATCCATGGATGATTCAGGGCTGGGGACAGCAGGGAGCCACGGGTCTGTGGGCCTGTGCCTCTATCTGGAGAGGGCAGGGCTTCCTTTGTAACCTTCCTTACAGCCATCACCGATGGCTGAATGGAAAGAACCCTCTACTGCAGGAAGGCCAAGATGTGTTCAGGAAATGAGACAATGTGTGGTGTCCTTCAAGTAGCAGCTAAATCACCTGGCCAAGGGTGGTGACTGACTGTTCCCCAACGGTTCCCAGAAGTTGAGTCTTGCTAGGATGAGAGTGCTAGATTTAGCAGAATTAGACTTGAAAGCAATGAAAATTGTGAAAATGTATGCCTTAGTGTGGGGAGGGAGAGAAACATGTGACCCTGGCAATCCGGAGAGGTTTAAAGAAAGTCACTGTCGGAGGAAAAGTCCTAAAATGACTATCACAGACTGCACTGTGTGCCTCTCAGAATTTACATGATGAAGCCCTAACTCCCAGCGCTCCAGAATGTGAGCTTGCTTGTAGGTAATGTCTTATCTCATGAGAGGAATCAAATTAGTATGAACAGATCTTTGGGGGAGACTGTAATCAAACATGACCTGACCTGTGTCCTTACAGAAGGGGGAATTTTGGACATGGTGACAGAGACAAACAGAGGGAAGATGGTAAAAGGAGACACAGGAGAAAGATGGCCATCTGTAGGCTGAGGACAGAGCCCACAGATCTTCCCCTCAGCGCTCAGCTCAGCAGGAACAAGCTGATGGACAGCTCAGCCTTGGGCTTCCAGCCTTCAAAGCCAGTCAGGTTGTGTGTCTCATTCCCCTGGCCTAGTCACTAATCTGGGTATTAAAAATCTTCTCTGCAACCATAACTGAGAGCCCCAGTAGCAAGGGAAAGGTGTCTCTTCACAGTAGGCCTGCATGACTAGTTGATAATAAAACTCCTGGCCATGGCTTACGTCTAGATGTTCCTCCAATCCCTCCTGTACTCATAGGTAGGGTTCATGGGAAGAGACTGGATTGTGGATGTGTCATACTGGATGAATCCACTGCTGGATTTATAGCTGGGTGCCATGTTGGGAGGTGAAGCCTGGTGGCCTTGTGGGAAGAGGTGGGTCACTGTGGCTGTGGCCTGGAAAGAGTGTATATATATATATATATATATACTCCTTGACGACCCACTGCTTACTGTCTGCACTACCAGGGACTGTTTGCCCCGCCCTACCCCTTTTCCTGAAGCCAGTCAACTACGGGTGAAAACCTCTTCAAACTGTCAGTTAAAATAAACCTCCCTCCTTTAGTTTATGGGTTTGAGTATTTTGTCTTAGCAAGAAGAAAGTAACTAAGACAGCTGCCATCTTGCTGGTCTGTGAGTTTGGATGATAAGAGCTAATGTAATCCAGCACTGTGCCTAAAACAGTAGAAATCCAGTGAAATGCCCCTCCATGGAGAATTTCCCTAATTCTCAAAAAGAAAGAAACAAGAACACAAATGGACTTGAGTACATTCAAAATATTCACTTCTGCTTAATCATTTAACTATGAGCATGAACGCATATGTGCTTGTGCATGTGCACACATGTGCTGGTGCACACACATGCATATGAAGGGAGACAGGAGAGGGAGAAAGGGAGACGAGGAGAAAGGAGACAGAAAGAGAATTTTCTCTTAAGACTCTTCAGTGGGTGGCAGGAAAAAGCTCCACATCATGCCAGCACGATAGCTGATGCTGGGCACTATTTATAGAGCTGGCCACACTCATGTCAGAGCTTTAAAGAGGGAAAACATCTGGGCGCATTCCAGAGAGAGAGGAAGCGTTCAAGTCACAACATACTCCACGGTGCAAATCTGCATCTTCACAAAAGTTGCAATTTACATTTGCTAAACATAATCCTGAGCCTCCAAGGCCCCCAGGGAACCTCACTCTGGCACCCATTATAGCAAAAAGAATAATGCAGTAGCCGCTGTGCCTCCAAGGTGGAAGCCAGTTCTGACATGAGTGAGTGAAGGGTCAGCGGATGGCAGATTCTGGGACCAGCGAGAGGCGGTCCCAGTGAACGGGAGTATGTCGCCAGCACTCTCCAAACCTCTACGCTAAAAAGGAGAGAAAAAAAATCACTATTTCCTCAATATTTTGCTGACGTAAACTAAGTATGCCCTACTTTCAACAAAAGCAATGCATTTAAAATGAAAACCCAGATTTTGAAAACAGATACATCAGAACAAAGCAATCCATCCTAAAAAAGGAGCAGGCTCTGTGAAGGCCAAGCCCTCTGCTTCATTTGGCGAAGGATGCCAGGCACATGGACACAGACCCAGCAGCCTGCACTTCTCAAAGACACACACCACCTGCACAGCCATCTCTGCCGGCCAGCCTTCCCGGCTGCACCGCAACACACTACAGGTGAGGCAGGTGTTGCAGGTGAGGCAGGTGCTGCAGGTGGGGAGGCACTGCAGGTGTGCAAGACCCCTTGCTAGGGAGGGCTGCTTCACTGTACCACCCTGCTGAGCATTGCCTCACATTGGCCCACTACCAGTCCCGTGCTCTGTTCCACTGTGTTGGCAGCCCGGCTTTGCTGTTGCTGTGAAACTTCTTCCTGGCTTCCTGGTGACAACCCAAAGCAGAGCGAGCCGGGTTTTCTGTCTGGCTGTGGCTCTGGTGGTGATAAGTATATGGGCATCTATCTTGTCTGTGGGTCCAGGAAGGGGACAATGCCTGGGCAGGGAGAAAGCAGGAACAGGCTTTCCACTCGCTCAGTGCCATCACCATGCTGTGTCTTCACTGCACAGGGTTTGGTTCTGTTCCCAAATGTGCACTCCTGCGTGGGTCAGGAAGGAATGAGCACAGATCTGCAGGAGGCTGGGCCTGGAGGGAGCCCTGGCAGGCTGATCCACGGATGGGCCCTCACTTTCCCAATGGGACAAAGACCAAGCCAGTCAGACACTACTGCGTACTGTCTGAAGACTGTCTGAAGGCTACTCAGTGTCTTCATATAATGTTTACTATTTGTGTTACAAAAATCAATAAAGGTTCACCATAAAACATTTGGAAGATGCAAGAAACATACAAAGAATGAAATAAAATTACCCATAATCTCACTATCCAGAAAGAAGCTCTCTTTACATTTTGGTCTATTTTATTCACTTTTTGGGAGTATATCTGTATTCCTCCAGCTGGAGTAGAGGACATTTCACTCACAACTTCACTGGCATTCTTCAGACAAATTTATATAGTGGCCAACTATTGAACTGCATGGATATATCACGATTTACCTCACTAATTTCCTACAATGGGGGGAGTTCAATGCAGCTTTCCAGGAAGATAAGTAGCACTACAGTGAATGATATTGTGCATTCATGTTTCTGATTATTTCCTGAGAATAGCATCCTAAAAATAAATCAAAAAGTGCAGAAATCCCCAAAGTTCATGCTTGCCCAACAGACTGTGCCAATCACATCCCATGAACAGGACAGGTTACCAGGCTCCTGCCTCTCTGTGACACTAGGGATTGTCATTTTTAACCTTCAACAATGTCACAGCTGGAAACCAGCACCTCATTTCCATTTTAATTAGCACCTCTGTGATTGTTATCACGGAAACTGTTGGTGACAGCACTTGACTTGAATTCCCTGCTTTCCCTCCACCACACAGCCTCCTGACACTGCCCCGTGGTCTCATCCTTATCCACAGAAGTAGAAGAAATGCCTCGTGGTGACCTGCCCAGGGTCACACAGCTCAAGCTGGGACCCCAGGCCCAAAACCTTCTGAGTATGATACTTCCCACGTGTTTTCAGCTGTGATAGTTTCTCTTCCTCCTGACTAAACGTATTTTCCTATGTAGAAGGACAACCCTAGCATTGTGGATGTCTGACATCCACCCTGTGTCAGGATTTACACATCATCCCCTCACTCTTCCTGACCTCAACCCAACCCAAACACCGTCTCCCTACAATGCAGTATCCTCCCTCACATAGCAAAGGATTTAGACCAGCTTCCCCTCACCCTTCTGGAGAGTACTCAAAGTGTCGTGCAATTCGTGTCACTAGGAAATACCAGTTTAACTGGAAAACATGAGTTAAGTAAAAAAAAAAAAAAAAAAAGTGATCCTTCTGAGAGGTGGTACAGGGGTCCACGGAATAGGCCAGTGCACAAAAATGCAGCTCTCCGAAGGCCCATTCTACCAGCACATCTCCTCCCTCAGCTGCAGGTGCGTGAGCGAGAAGTCACTGTGTTCTCTTCATGCAGAAATGGAAATAGCTCAGGACCAGACAACACAATGCTCAAGTGCATCGGCAGGTTAGCAACTGTCCATCACAGCTACTCCTCTGAGGCCAGAGGAAATGTGTCGCACATATCCCACCTCAGGGAGCAGAATCAGCTTAAAGGAGGGGCTCCCTGGAGGTCCAAGCTGGTCCTGGTCAGAGCAACACAGGACCCTGCACGGACAAAGAAGGGAGCCCAGAGCTGAGGGCTTCTCCGTTTTAAAATCACCTACTGGCCCAGGAATTCGTACTGCAGAAAAGTTCCGCAGGATCATAAACCAGCTCTCTGCCTGCTTCCCAGCTCACTCTGCAACTTGGAGCGATCATTTGCTTGATTCAGCTCAGGTTAGAGAGATGGATAGGATTTTCCCACAAATCACTTGATTAGTATGAGAAATCTATGTCCCTGCTGTTCTAAGCATTGCAGGGAGTTTTGATTCCCTTTAAATCTCTTTCAATATTATGGTTCTTGAAACTCTGAGAGTTTCCTCCCCAAGACTGCTTTTTAGAAGGTGCAGTACTATTTGGCAACCTTACTTTATTCCTCGCCGTTGTCTTTCTTCCAAAGAATGCAAAATCCTTGACTAAAAATATTCAGGAGGACATGCCTGGGCTTGGAGTCCACAAGCAGGTATTTTATCCTATTTCTAACCACGCTAGCATCACCCTCACACCACTGCATGTAGTCTCTGCCTCCAGCCACCAGGCCCGCTCACCCGATCACCTCCACAACCTTTCTTACTACAAGTCTTTGAACCCTGCATATTTTGGGCAATATGCTAAATAGGTCCAATCTCATTCCATGTCGTCACTACAACCAATCTGTGAGATAAGTAAGGTGATTTAAAAAAAAAAAATTAGAGCTTGGGTATTTTAGAGCTTGGGAAACTGAGATTTGGAGCAATCACTCGGATGGCTGAGCTGGGTCCGTGAAATTACCACGGGCTGTATAAACTCTGGCTACCTACATGTCTGGGCTTCCCCATGCTGTATTTGTCTCAGAAAGACACCCCAGGAATAAGATTTGAAGAAAAGATGGGTGAGTCTTTCCCACTGCTCAGTCCTGAGGCACCAACTGCTCACTGCTTGCATCACCACTTCACCGAGCCCACAGAGTCTGAGTGAGCACAAGATTTGGGCTCCAGGAAGAGATTCCCCTCCACAGCACAGGTACAGCTGGTGTGTCCGTTGGTCCCCAGTCATTCCCGAGGCAGCCCTCGTGCTGGCCACATCACAGCGCAGTGGCATAAGCATGGTCACTGGCTGTGCTTCCAGAGGCTCCCCTGAGCAACCGCCCTCCCACCCGGCAGTTCCCACCTTGCCGTGGGCACAGCGGTCTCTGCACAAGGCTCAGGCTAGTTTCCTGCTAGCTCCGTGGTCTTGGCAGAGTCTGTTTCCCAAAGCCCTATGTCATTCTCCCTCTACCTCTAACCCTGCTTGCTCTTGGTTTTCCTTTTTCTTCCCCTACAGACATGTAAACAGGATAAAAAGAGACACACTAGCATTTCCCTCCTCCCAAACCACCTGAACTGAGAACCTCTTCTCTTCGCCTCCTAGATGGCAGCAATGGACAGGACCTGGGCCACGCTTCAGCCTTCCACTCCTACCTGGGCAAGTCCTTTCTCTCCCCAGGGTAATTTGTTAAGGTAAAATTAGAGAATCTTCATTTCATTACCTTTGTCTCAAAAGAAGATTTTTTTAAAGAATGCTTTAGGGTAAAAGCAGAGTACAACAGGTCTCCCCTGGGCTCTGTGGCTGTCCCTCCTGACTGAGCCTTAGAAAGATCATTAGTAACCCTAGAAATACAATTTCATTTCTAAAAATTCCCTTCTGTAAAACTGTCCTTGTTAGATGCTCTGGGCCTGCAGGAATCTCCAGGACCATTTTGTTTCTCATCATCCACGCCCGCGTCTTGGCCTTATTAATTCAGTCATAACTCTGTAAAATTTACAGGGCCCGCTTTTCTTTGAAAAGCTCTGGTAAAAGCGATGGCAGAAGCCCTTTAATTTTGATTTAGAGAGTCAGAAATCCCCTGTCACCATGTCCACCCCCCACCCTTGAGGTTGAGGGACATCCATCTCCATGCCCTGTTGGACCCAAGTCCTCTTTTCTGGAGTCTCTTGACCTCATGCTCTATGTTACTGAGAAAATGAAGCAACTTTAGGAGTCCCCACCCTGATACACCCCTAGAACCTCCTCAGCCTTCAGCTGCTTTTCCCTGCCACTTCCATCCAGAGCCCTGGAAGGCCCCATCCCCTCTTCTCCCCAACATGCGGACCACTTCCTCACTTACATCCCTGAGCCATCTTTGTGCCCAATAACACTGCTACTCTTTCCCACTTCTGTGGAGAAACACCACAGTTAACACTACATCTCCATGTCACCCACGTGGGTGGTCACCAGTGTCTCCTTGTGGCCGACCTCAGGGAGGCTCTGGCCCAGGAACTTGCCCACATGGGCCGCCATGCTGCCTCATCACGAGTATCAGGCCCAGCTCATTATCACTTCCTCTGAAGAAACTCTTAGTTTCCAAGGCAAAAAACATTCTGTCTTGCATGGATCCCGGGGTGCAGAGTGGCTCCTTCCCACGGCCTGCTGTGGTTCTTAGGAAGTGACTCCCAGAGACTGGTGTGGTGTGGGCTTGACCCCGGAGGCGCAGTTCCGAGGTGAGAGCAGCAGGTGAGGCCGCCTGAAGACAGGGGGCTCCCTGGGCACGAGACCTCCTCTCACACTGGCTCTTTCCCTGCTTCTCGGACACCTGAGGTGAGCAGCCTTCCTCTGCCACGCCCTTCTGTGTGACATGTCTGTCTCATCACAGCCCAGAGTGATGGAGCCTGCTGACTAAGAGATACAATCTCTGAAACTATAAGCCAAAATAAACCTTTCTTCTCTTACATTAATAATCTCAGATATCTGTGTCACAGGGCGGGTGAGGACTGACTAAAACAGAAACCATCAATGGTTTATCTTCAAAGTCCCAGACCCAAGGTCAGCAACCTGGGGCCCATGGGTCCTATGACTGGTTTATAAATAAAGTTTTATTGAGCCTCAGCTATGTGCCTTCATTTACATATTATCTCCCCCTGGTTGGTGCTCCCATTGCAAAACTGAGCAGTTGTAGCAACAGCACACAACCTGCAAAGCCTAAAATGCTCATTGTCTGGCTCCTTAAGGAAACATGTGCCAACCCTTCCCCTAGACGCGTAAATACCGTGCTGAGTTCTCAGAGCTCACTCTTGTTACTTCCAGAACCTCTACTGGGTTCCCAGGGATTTTTTTTTTTTTTTCTTTTTCTTTTTTATCGGTACCAGGGATAGAACTCACGACTGCCTACTTGCAAGGCAGGCGCTTATGCCGCTGAGCTAAATCCCCAGCCTCAATTCCCAGGGATTTTCTTTGGCCCTGCAACCCTAAACACCACTGCGCACTGCTAACACCGAAGTCCTTCCCTAATTATCTTCCTCTCTGAGATCCAGATCACCATCCAACCACACAGGAGATACCTCACTGAGATGCCTCACATTTTCTGGAACAAACTCTCTGCTTCCTGCTCCTCTACCTTCTTGTGCCAGAACCTTCCAATCATCCTCAAATGCTGCCTTTTTCTCTCAGACCCCACGTTCAAGCCATCAGCAATTTTTACCATCTCCCCCTTCCAAGTACACCCAGAATTTGACCACTCCCCTCTCCCCCATCCCCTAATCCAAGCTCAGGTCCTCCTTCTCCATGACCATTGATACCCAGTTGGCCTCTGCCTGCATGAGGCCCTTACAGTGTGATGGCCACACAGCAGCCAGAGCAACGCCTTGACATCACACCCTGTATCACCTCATAGCCATGGGTGTCACCCTCTGGACAGCACCACTTGTGCCAACTTCAAAGCCTTTTCCAGCCTGATCTGCTGGTCCCCAGACGTCCACATGTACCACACATCACACATCCAGGCCTCTGCCTGAGCATTCCTGATGGACAAGACCTACTCCTGGACACGTCCTCCCAGACACAATCTCTGCTTCCCTTGCTCGACTTCCTTTTCTCTGATTAACCAACCGGCCCTCTGCAGGCATTCTGACCTGTCTGCCCTCAGTTTCCCCTGCTAGAATCTAGGCTCACAGCAGTTGGCGCCCGGGATAGCTGTGTTCACTGTGGGATCCCCAAAGCTCAGAAGTGTGCCTGTCCACAGGGTATGAGGCAGTGCATGATGAATACCTCAAATGGCAGAAGCCTGTGTATTGTGCGAAAGAAACAGAAAGACCTAGTAGAAAAGCATGTTGTTTGCATTATGGAGAAATCCAACAGCAGGGCTTCCCGAGACTCATGCAGCCTTGGAGTCAGGTAGCCCTTGCTGAACAGTCCCAAGGAACAGACTGCAGCAAGCCAGTCCCATGGCTAAGAGACTGTGCAGCCCTCTAACAGAGCTTATCAGCGAGGAGGGCTGGAGCAGGGACGTCTCTGGAGGCGCCCAGAGCCTCACGCCATCCCCACACCCCCAGGCCCTCTTGGTCACCAGAGGAGAATCCTGGCCACAGGGCCAAGCAGGTGATCTGGGAGACACAAGGGACAGTGAGCAGGGATAGGAACCTGCCGCCCACTGCAGGGTTCCCCCTGAGTGTCGGCCACCGTGTGCCTATGAGGGGACAATGAGGAGCCAGCATCTAAATTCCAAAATCAAAGGTGACCAAGGATCGATCTCTGTCTCTCTCTGTCTCTCTCTCTCTGTCTCTCTCTCTCTGTCTGTCTGTCTCTCTCTCTCTTTTCTTCTGTCCCCACCCCGATCTGTCTCTCCCTTTCTTTCCTTCTGTCCTATCTATGTCTTACCACATTTTAGCAGTGACAACTTACAACTTGGAAAGAGTCATAGTCATTTAAGGTTGCCTGTCGGTATCTAACCATCCTTCTGGGGTTCAGCACCTCATCTCTGTTCTGCTCCCATTTTTCAAGTATTTTCTTTTCCTCAGTGTCTCATAATTTTCCTTCCTTGTCCCACATTTGGACAACCCAAGGCTCAGGGCCGGGAGCAGAGGAGGGCACAGCAGCAGCACTGGGACTCTCCTCTCCTGTCTCCTTCCTGGAGCCTGCAGGGCAGCCTCACTCCCAAGGAGACTGTGAGACCCAAAGGCTGCTCTCCGCTGCCCCTGTCTCTCCCCGCTGCACACCGCTCACGGCAGCACTGTGCCCAGTCCATCTAGCAGGAGGAATTTTCCAAAAGGAGAAAGAAGCTGGAAACAATGAGGGGCTATCCCCCCACTGCAGTCCCCAACCCATTGGCAGCTCAAGCCAACCAAACTGGCTTTTGGCCCAGACCACTACTCAGGCTGACAATGTCCCTCCTGCCATCCTAGGCCACGACCTTTGGTGCTCAGAGCCCTTGGACCACGGGAGCACGTGGGACAACTCTCATCTTCAGTGACATGCCCTTCCTCAGCACCTGCTCTGCCTGACATCCCAGGGCTCAGGGACATCTCTGGGGCGCTACTGTTTGCTGCCCAAGCCACAAAGGGCGCATTCCACACCCCTGCTTCACCTCATGCACAGAAGCCGACAGAACATCCTCACTGATCATGAGGTGGGTTACAACTACAGGCCAGACTGGCCCACTCCATGCTTACCTTCTGCACCTGCTGCCCACAGAAACCAAACAAAGCAGCTCTGCTTTGGGGACCCATTTCTTGCTCTGCATGTGGAGAAAACAGCACCTCCCCTCCTCACTTCTAAGGCTTCAGAATACAAACATCGCCCAAATTTTGAATTATCATTAAAACAAATAGAACAGCAAATCATCCGTGCAATCCTCCCTGCTCCTGGTTCTGCCCTTTCTCTCAGCAGGCCTGGTCACGTTTCCCAATTAAGCCTGCAAAAGCCCCAAGGGTGTGCCCATCAGAGCTGCCACTTGCCCTGCTGTGGGAAGGCTCCCACAGCCCCCATGTGGCCACAGCATGCATCATGGAGACAGCCAGCTGTGACTTCCACCCAGGGCAGGCCATCTCAGGCTGCCGGGAGTTTATACAACAAAGAAAACCACAGCAGGAAGCAAATGCATTCGGGGAAAAACAGTAACAAACGAGGCACTCATTGGGGACCTGGCCTCAGAACTGCCTCAGAGAGCCTCAGCCCCCAGCCACCGGCTGCATCTAAACTGCTGGGAAGCGGCAGCTGTACGCCTCCCCACAGAAATCTGCCACCCCTCCAGCTGACAGAGCCCTGCAGCACAGCCTGCTCCGCACAGAGCACGGTCCTCGCACTTGAACCCCACAGTGCCACTCAACAACCATGAGACCCTGGTCAAGTCAGCCTCTCTGAGCCTGGACTTCCTTCTCTGCTTGTGGAATGAGCGGATGTGTATGAGGCATGGAAAAAACTGTGTCCTGTAAATCATGAGCAGGAGATCAACGTGGATGGTGGATGGTCACAACATGGAGGCCAAGACCTGGGTGTCGGGGGAGAAAGGGCAAGGCCACCTCGCAAAGACACTCTCAGACCAGACCGAAGCAAGGGCGACCCTCCGGGGCTTGCCAACGCACTTACCTCACACCTGCCACATCTCAGCATCTTAGTGAGCAAAGTTAGGCCGAAGTCTCCGTCACACATGGCTGCAGCTTGACCGGGAGAGAATGAAATGACTAATTTAAAAAGCGCATTTCCTGACTTGCACAATAATGTCTCCTGGAGGAAATCTGCAAAATACCTAAGTTTAGAGAAATTAAAAATTATTTGTTTTCTGGAACCCAGTGACAGCCCCTGCTCAGACTCTGATATGCTGTGCTGTGCCTCACCTTCCAGGACACACAGATCTTTTATTTTAATCACAGCTATACCCTATTTACTTTTACATCTTTATTTAATATAGGTCATTAGCATCTTCCCATATTCTTATATGTTATTCAATGTAATTTTAATAGCTTCCTTGATTTCCATTTATGGATGAACCATATTCGATTTAATTAATGCCCCCATGCAATGTTTTGTAATAATGAATTATGCTGAAAGGAGTGTCCTTGATTAGAATATCTCTGATTATTTCCTTGGATCACTTCCTAGAGGAGAAATTGCTTATTGGTTCAAAGAGTATATTTTTTGAGATATGACTCCGATGTTTACCAATGGTCTTCCTTCGGCAGTCTAAACATGTCCCTCCTGACAATACCTTGACCACACTAGATGGGATAGCATTTCTCATTTTTGCTAATCGGTTAGGTGGGTCATGATGCTTTAGCTCTGATTTCACATGTTAGCTGTAAGTGAGGCTGGGCACAGTTACACAATGTCCTGGCCATGATTCTTTTTGCATATCTCTATTCACAGTCTCTGTTCACTTCTCTGTCAGAGAAAAGACTGAAATTTGTTAATACTCTAAGGAACAGGAGAATCAGTCTACACCCCCTTTGGATGACCTTGCCCCCGTGTTTCACAATCCCTTCCATTAAAGCATTAACTCTAGCATCTCGCTCACATCCTTTTCCTGTAGTTTAAACCCACTTCCGCTGCTGTCTTAGTGGGGACACTGCTCCGTTATCTAACGGTGTGACCTTCCTTGTCAGCTGTCAGCCTGTCCTCCCGGGGATGAATAATTCCTCTTCATTTTTGCCTGATCTAGTGTGACTTATGAAGTCAGAGTGTCGCCCTTTGATTCCGCCCCTTCCGCTCCCCACGGCCACGGCTTTCTCTGGGTCCTCCTCATTTCTCACCTGGACAGCAACAAATTATTTCTGAACAGGCATCTGTCTCTGGCTAGGCCCTGCCTTTTGGCCTTCCCAAACCTCAGCCCTGCTCTCCACTTTGCAACTCCACAAGTCCTCAAATTGCCAATCCAAATGCAAGAGTGGCTGGTCATTTCCTATCCAGAAGCCTCTGTCCTTTGGTTTGCATAGCTAATCCTTCGCCATACAGTGAGCACTGCAGCCCCACCCCCAACACCTATTTGGTAAGTTCAGACCAAGTGACACAGGTACTGCATGACTCACACAGCCACCGTCCTGCAAATGTGGCTCGGTTCCCAGCACCCCCATCGCACCCTGGGCAAATTCTACCATGCTCAGCTCCCACTCAGGCCCCCAGTGCCCTGGGAGGCACCCTCTGGCCACCCCATCAAAGGCACTTCCAGAGTCCATCTCCGCTGCACTTCCCACAGCTCACCATTTCCCACTGCAGTCTGTGACGTCAAAAGTGAGGACAGAGTGTGAACCCTGCGGAGTGTCACTGTGACTGACAAGGACGGTGGCCGGCACAGCCTGGGGACCCTGGCACACTCCTCCAGGAACCCCTCACTCCTGCACACAGGCCCCACAGGCCCTGGGTTTCTGCCTCCTGGGTGCTGGCCCAGCCCATATCCCTTCCCCTCCTCCTCCCAGCCTGGCCCAGCCCCTGGTTCCACAAAGCCCCTTTCTCCCTTCCCTCTGTCTCTTCCTTGATCCCTCTCTGGCTCCTCCACACTTTCTGTCTCAGTCATTTCCCGGCCCTGCTGCCTCCAGGCCTGAGGTCCTTGCCATGAAAGACCCTGTAGGAGAAGCTATAGTTCTTGCTTGAAGATACCCTTCGCTGTGGGCAAAAAGACTCAGAATGCCTTGTTAGCACCCAGAAGGCTGTGGGTGTAAAGGGCCATGCTTCTCCCCTGGCACCCACCACTGAGCCCTACCATCTCAGCAGACTCCCAAGCTGCCTGTCTGCCTTTTGCTCAGGGGCCACATGGGTTACAGAGTCTGGGGTTATTCTGTACGGTTTATCTCATCAATTCCCCTTGCTTCCAATATGGCTCTGAGCAGACATGGAACACACCTTCCCTTTGCAAGGTTTGTATTAAATGTTGTTCGGGTTTTCAGTACTTCTATCCCAAGTGCTCCCTGCTCTACCATCTCTCTCTGGGTTCAAATTCTGCCCGGCCCCCACACCTGCCTGCTTCCAAGGCTCCCCAATCCACCAGACAAGGAAGGGTTTTTGTCCTATGCAAACTAAGAGTGTGGAGCAAAGCACATAATCTCCATAAGCCACACCCCATAAAGACTGCCCACCTGCAGCTGTTCCCACCTTGCCTTTTGGTTAGAGATAAACTAGGAGCAAGAAAAGCAAATGGTCCCTCCATTTGAAAACCAGAAGAGGGAGCTGAGAGAGCTAGTGATGGACTCGGAGAAGAAGAATCACAACTCTGGTCCCAGTTCTGCCATTTGCAACCATGTGGCCAAGCCAAGGCCTCTGCCCTCTGCCACCTCGTTGGTCACATAAAGAAAGAAAAGACTAGACAGTGGGAGATTCCCAGCATAGACAGGACCTGCCCAGCAAGGCGAAAACAAAGGGAGAAGCAGGCCTGCAAGCCTTGGGGACAGTGCGGTTGTCGCATTCCTTCCTCATTCCCCACACAGACCCCAGCCCCTTCCATAGCCCCAGGGAGAGGGCGAGGCTTTGGAGAACAGAAAAATGAGCCTTTTCAGGATGGGGCGCAGATGCTGAGGCTCCACACCCCTCCCTTTACCTCTGCACAGTCCTCGGCTCCTCCTCCAGCCTTCAGACCTCCAGCTCACTCATGCTTAAAGATCAACACCATGGAGCGCCACAATCTTCCCTTTTACAAACTCTTGGTGATGGAAAATTCTTCCTCATACCTAATCTGAGTCCATCTGCTGCAATTTCTGTCTATTTTCTCTCGTTCAGTCCTTACTGGAGATGGAGAACAGCTGGTCGCCATCCTCCATATAACATCCTCCCCTAAACCCAAATCGGTTATGACATCACCCTCAGCTTGCTTTTCTCCTGGCATAGCACTGCCATTCCTTCTAACCTGCCCTCGAGGCTTCTGTCTCCCAAAGCACCACTGGTCACCGTGGCTCGCTCTGAGAGCTCCATGTCCTTCTGGATCTGTGGCATCTATGACCGGGTGGAGGACTCTGTGGCCAGATTGAGAGGCCGGAGCAAAACAGGACTGAAAAGAACACAGTCTAGGCCCCACACTTTCCACAGGAGGAAACGGAAAGTCAGAAAGAGCAGGTCAAATATTAGGAAGCTCCAGGTCAAGTCTGAGAGGCTTGGCTCAAGCCCCCCACCCTCAGTACTGCCCCAGCACCTGAACAGCCTGCGACTGTCCTCAGCATGTGCAGAGGAGAACCAGCCCGACCTGAGAAGCAAATGGACAGTTTCCTAGCACTGTCCTGACACAAATTCCATCTTCCTGTGTCCACCAGCAGAGGTCTGAATTTCCACCCCACACATCTGTGATTTCCACTAAGAACTCAAACACTAGGCTGAGAGGGAGGCTCTGTGATACCTGCTTGCTAGCGTCAGGCATCTCCGGGTTCCAACCCCAGCACCACAAAAAATAAACAAAGGATGAGATAAAGTAAAACAGAAACCCAAATACCTCTGCAAATGGCAATAGTATTATCAGTTTTAACATTCATATCTTAATATCAGAAAGTAGATTTCATATTTGGCCTTTTCCAACCCTCAGTAGATTCAAGGTAAGAAGGAAACAAAGGACAAAGCTGGAATGACAGACAGACAGACAGCACTGCCTGCTTGTGCTTACAAGGTCAGTCCTGGCTGCCAGCTGATGGCAGGGGATGTGGGCCTCAGCCGGTGGGGGTCCCCAGCACAGAAAACACCCGTGCTCAGGCCCATCGACTAGCAAGCCCATCTAGTCAGCTGCACCCCAGGTGCTCCTGCAAGGTCTGTAGCAGAGCTGAACTTGGAGGGAGGATTACCTCACTTCTCCCACTGGGCAGGCTCTTGTGAAGGTGAGCATGCCGGCATTCCTAAGGTATCCTGCATAACTCTTTCCAGAGGGAAGTGAGCAGGGCCCAGCACAGTAAGTCTCAACTCCAGGATGCTCTACAATGACAGTAAGGACAAGCATGGAAAGAGACAAGAGATGGACACCTGCCTATCAGATTGAGTAGTAGTTGAGTATTATTCAGTCACCTGCTTCAAGGTGAAATCGCTCCCGGGGGAGAAGGGAGGAGTATGAGAGGGGTGAGTCACATTAACTATTTGCTCATAATCTTGTCTATGAAATTTTCCTAAATGAAGAATGGAAGAGGACAAGAATAGAGCGGTGAATATGTATATTCATAATCTGGGTTTCACAACAGCCTTCTCCCCACTCTGCACACACAGGAGCGTTCTGCGTCCCATCTCAACTTTGGGGGATGTTCCTCCCCGGGGTGAGGCTCCACACCACCCTCCCAGGACAGCCAGCTGGCAGAGTCACACACCCAGCTGGGAAAAGAAGACACTGACCCGGTTCCCCAACACACCAAACCCAGTGAGCGTACTTATTGGATTTCCACAAAATCACAAAATTAGAATTAAAAATAGAAGATGAAAGGCAATTCTGAGAAAAATTTTAATATGTTTTCAATCCTATTTCAGGGGTCAGTTTTCTTTAACAGCGAAATCGCCACAAAATGACAAGATCAAAGCGAGTTGGCAAAGAGATCACTCACTGATGTGCTTATGATGAAAAGGGGTGACTGCGAGAGTGATGGAGATGGGGGTCAGGAGAGCCAGGATGGGCTGTCAGTGGCCAGCTCACTCACCCTGGGCAGGGAAGAGCAGAGAGCTGCAGTCCTCCTGGGCACAGCGGCAAACGCCTGGGATCCCGGCTGGCCAGTGGGGAGGAGGAGAAAAGGCCAGACCTCTGGCCAGCGCTTATCCAGGGTCCTAGCTAAAGCCATCATATCTGACAAAGTGACAAGCAACAAATTCAATTTCCTGAGCATCCGTTATTCCCTTCGCATACAAACAGGCAACCGGCTTCACAAGGAGTTCATCAGCTGAACACCAGGAATGACTCTCCGAGCTGGGTCACAAGCACAGGCGCCAAGCTTCACGCCCTTCCCCATGCAGGGTGAAGCTGTGAAGAGGACACTTTGCATTCTGCTTTGGGTGCTATATCCCTCCCCCCCCCCTTTTTTTAGCTTAAATTCTTATTTTAAGGATCTCTGTTCCAAATGGGGAAATACAGGGAAGGAGAATGAGGAGGAGGCAGAGGGAGAAGCCAAGCACTCCAGTGTGTCCCACTTGTACTTCTCAAAGCTCCCTGGGCTCCCTCCCCCCACCAGCCTTTCCCTCTGTGCATGAGTCACCATTCAGAAGCTGTTTTAAATGCCTTACTTTTAATGTTCTCTATCCAAACAGAAAGCCAGGAGATTAGCACTAAATTAAGGGACCCCCAGCGCTTCTTCTGGTTCCTGGTCCTGTCAAACTCTAGAGAACTTTCTAATGTATTGCTGTCTTCATGAAAACCAAAGGGCCTGCTTTCAGGGTCCCCAGCTCCAGGTTCTGCCCTCCTGGGGTTTCCAAGGACCACACACTGTAGAAAGACCACCGTGGACAAAGTCCTGCACCAAACTCCCCAACAGCCATGAAAAGTTCAATTCCTATTCCCAGCGCCAAACAGAGAGATCACAATGTGCAGGGCTGCTGGTCTGTCTGTCACCTGTCAGGCAGCGTGCGCTGGAGAAGGCTGACTGTATCCTGACCAACAGCAGCCAAACAAGAGTCAGGTACCTTCCTTTTTAACCACTGTGAGTAGAGCTTCCATAATAACAGTTCCCACCCAAAATAGCTGCCTTAAGGAGGTGGAGGAGAACCTGTTGTGTGTGGTGGTAAAAAGAAATAAGAATTAAAAAGTGAAGAAGCCAGAGAATCCAGACTGCCACCTGCACCTTAGGAAGGGCACCCCAGGAGACAAGGGTTGCAAAGGAGTCCTTCCCAGAACATTCACAATGGCCAGGACACCCCAAATTCAAGGAGGTGAGGAAATTTATCTGCATCTCACCCAGCCCTAAGCTTCAGAGACCTGTGAGACCAGATGGGGACCAGCAGCTTCAAAGTATCTAGAGGGCACAGCCGGTCACACACCTTGCAGAGTGTTGGTGCAGCATGAAAACAGGAGCTGCTGCATGAAAGTGGGAAGGAAGTTCAAGGCCAAGTCACCACCCTCTCCCCCACAGGATGCAGCCTCCTAAAGGTCCCCCTAACTAACACCGCCTGGGGCAGAAACTCTCTGGGGAAGAGAGGCATTTCCCCGGGCACCATGTCCCATCACCCACTCCCAAAGTGGGTGTCATACACTCTTGATCCCCCAGAGGACAATGCTCAGGGATACTGCTCTGCTGCACCAGCTGCCTGCCACCATGAGCTTTTCTGCTAGAAGTGCAGTCAACAGAGGCAGCATGAATGGTGACTTCAGCTCCATCTTTCTGCCACAAAAGCACCTGCACACCTGCGCAACCTGAGCACCTTGACAGAGCCAGCTCCCCACCGCTAACGTGTCCCACGCATGCCTCCACCTCCCAGAGGGCCTGGGACACACAGGGCTCCATGAGACTCCAGCACAGGTGTGAGCCATGCATGGGCAAGGATTCAGCTCCATCCCGGTTTTTTTCAGGACACACCAAACCTGGAAAGCCTTGCAGAGTTTGAGGGAGCTAAGCAATGAAGTGATTTCTCTTCCTCTGAAAGCTTGCATTGGTTTCTCCACAAATTGCAGGGCACCCAGATGCTGACCAGGTCAAATAGGAGAGGCCCCCATGCCCCAAGAAATTTCTTCTTCCACCAAACAAAATGAACAAAAACAGAGTGGACAAAGGGTATGAGGGAGACAGAAGTTTAGAGAAAGAAATCAAGTTGAAGGTCAGAGTACTTTGGGGAAGGCACATACCAAGGTAGTAGAGAGGGGCAGACCCTATGGCACCAAACCTGACCAACCAGTCACACTGACTGGAGCCAGCGTCCCAGGGACGGGTCACTGCATCATCCTGGGGTCTAGGAAACGTGCTGGGCACCCTGAGGTCCTCTCTCCTTCCGCCAGCACATCTGAGCCTACACCCCAACATGCGGAAGACCAGACCAAATTTGACAGACCTGAGCACAGCTAATTAAGAGTAGTAAACAAACCCAGTTACCGGCAAGTGGAGAAGTTTTCCAAATTGTTGGCTTGTTTTCTTCCCAACAAAAGGCTGTGAATTCCCACCTCTGCCACATTCCCTCCCCTAAACTTTTCTTTCTGCAACCTCCACCTCTGCTAACCTGCAGCCACTGAGAAGGGCCAAGCGCCAGCAGCACCCCCGGGGGCTGTGAGGAGAGGTACCTTTTCCGAAGAGCAGGTGGGGGTGGGGGGGGGCGGTGATCCCCAGGCTCGACGCCCTGCCGAGGTGGGAAGATGCTGTCCTGATGGAGCACGCTGAGGATTACCCGTTCGCGTCTCTGCGACCAGACCTTTCAGCAGCTCGGACCAACTGTGCTAGCGATGCACTTAGCAATTATCTGCTGGCGCCGACGCCCCGCCCTCTGCTCCTGCGATTGGCTCCTCGGCCCCGGGCAGGACTGCATTGGTCTCCGCCGACCTCACTCATTGCTTTGGCTCCTACTATTATCTAAGCCATCAAAGGAAATAATTCCCTGTTTCATTGACAACCTGTAAGGCTCTCCTCCGGCCCTGCGTGGGGGCAAAACACGGAGTCCAGCGGAGGGAGTGAAGGGGTGGAGAGCAGAGGGGGGGGGGGGAAGGGAGGGAGGGAATCAGAGAGAGAGAGAGAGAGAGAGAGAGAGAGAGAGAGAGAGAGAGAGCTAGCTATCAAGCAATCAGATTCTTTCTCCAGCATTTTAACTTCCACAAAACACAACCCATAGCAACAATTTTCTGGCCTCACTGGTAAATGCTCCTGAAGGCAGAGTGAATTATAACCGCGGGGTTCCTGCGGGTGTCAGACAGGCTCTGGAAAGCAGAGCAAGTTGAGGGCTGAAGGAATAGAGTGATGTTTTTACACCCTGGAGGGCGTATGAAGGTCACTTTAGATTGTTTGGGGGAACATGTTCTGCACCTCTACTGGATTTTCTCTGTGGGTACCTCCCACATGGTCCAGTCAACACCAGTGCCTTAGCCGTTTCCCTGTGCCCCTATCCAGAGTGTGTCAGAAGAGCTAGTCTTAAAGTCCACAGAAGTCCAGTTTTTCCCTGGCCTTGCGGGCAGTGCCAGGAGGGCAGGCATTCTAGTCCATCGTTACAGGGGAAGGGAAGCTGAACCACTGCCTATTCTGCCTGGCTTCAGTTAACTGATCAGACTGTTTCAACCCGAGCCAGGGAGGAGCAGACAGCCAGCCTTGGGCAGCTCAGTTCTCCTGTCTATCAAGGAAGCATACGGCCCAAGTTTTGACTTTCCCCACCAGGTTAATATATTTGTTTACCACATAGAAAGAACAAGACTTAGGGGCTGAATTTGTTAGGAAAAAAATAACAGTAGCTTTACAAGTGTTTCAAAAGGCTGTAATTGTAGTTCAGTGCTAGAGACCCTATCTACCATGCACAAAGCCCTGGCTTATATACTCAGGAATAGAAAAAGAAAAAAAAAGACAGAGAGAAAAATAAAATCAAGTACCAGGTTAGTCAAAAATTAGCTCTGCAATAGCCAGGCATGGTGGCACATGCCCATAATCCCAGCACTTGGGAGGCTGAGGCACAGGCAGGAGGATGGTTGTGA
Organism: Cavia porcellus; assembly: GCF_034190915.1. Taxonomy (NCBI): domain Eukaryota; kingdom Metazoa; phylum Chordata; class Mammalia; order Rodentia; family Caviidae; genus Cavia; species Cavia porcellus. The sequence goes on from NW_026947512.1 coordinate 47,912,292, forward strand.
GTTGGAGACCAGCCTGGGCTACATAGTGAGTTCAAGGCCAGCCTGAACTGCGTAGGGAGAACGTCTCAAAATGACAGAAAAAAAGTAGCTCTCCAAGCTGTCAGTCTTGGGATGCCAGTCTTTGAGGAGGCTGCAGTTTTGGTCCCACCCTGCCCTTGTCCAGGGCCTCTGCATACCTAGCATTGAGTGGCACCACACACACACACACACACACACACACACACACCCCTTGTATAGTGACTTTCTGTTCTGGTGGTACACATCTGGCTTCTCTAAATGTACTCTGAGCTCAGTAAAGACAGAGACAGGAAGGGTTGTATCTTTATAACTGCACAGACAGCACCTAGCACTTAATAAATGATCAAACCAATAAAACCCAATTCAAAGCAGAAAGTATACACAGCTCTGAGCCTTCTAAAATAATCACCCCTTTGATGGTTCACTAAGATGAACAGAGTGAGGAGCAAACCCATCCTGGGGTCCAGGAGAAAAACATTCAAGAGCAAACACTGAAATCTTGCAGCTTCAGAAACTCTGAGGCTCTCAGTACCTCAGTTTTATCTCTGGAATCAAGGCAGCTTTTCACTCAGTGCCCTCCTTCTCCTTCTGGCTCTTGAAGGGAATGAAAAGGCATGGGGTACTCATCTTTCTTGCAGGGCATCACCTCAAAAAATGCAATCATTTCCACAATGGCCTTTCAAATACTAGCATGGCTAAAAGGAAACTGACCATATATTAGGAATCAAAAACTAAGGCAAAGCATGGAGCAAAGTATTTATTTTCTATCTCATATCTCTTCTTGCAAAAGTGCAATGGTGAAATTAACCTCAGCTATACATTTAAAATTGACACTGTCCAGAAAACCTGGTATCTTCAGCATGATGCAAAAAACATAAGTAACACTTTCGTAATTTAAGCAGAGTGACTTCCACTTTCAAGGGAAATCATCCCCCTTCTCACTACATAAAAAATCAAAAATTAAACCCAATTATAAGAACTTTCTTGAGCATCTACCCAAAAGTTCAGTTGCCACCAAAGAAAAATATCTCAAGTGATTTTCTAAAAACTTTCTCTAAAATAGCATATTCTTCCTTACACGTACATTTTGGTTTTTGAAGATGAGAGGTAGAAAAATAGGAAAACGAGAGAAGCAGGAAAAGAGTGAAGAAGGGAGACAGGGAGGAAAAGAGAGAGCTGGAAACAGCTGTTTGTTGCAGTGCCTGTTAAACTGCTTGGTCTTAAACTGTTCTGAGAGAAGGATGATCCCTTTGTGTTCCATAGATCAACTACTTAATTCTAAAAGTTAGGGAATGCATATTAAGTATATAGATTCCACTGGTACTGGCACTCATATTAAATATCAGCTCCATATAATTTAAGTTCACTGGGGTATGAAATGCACCAAATTCCATTCTGTGGGCAGTGCTTTGACAGAGAAGCCCATTTTGATCCAACAGTTTCAATGCATTAGTGGACTGAAAGGCTTTTGGGGGTTTCTGTTCCATTTTGAGCTGCATAACTAGGGAAGGAATGGGCTTTCTTATTAAAACAAACATTAAATAGCTGCCACCCAAGCCACTGCCTCTCCTGCGGGAAACCACTCACCGCTACACATGACCATGACCGACCGCGGGAGGAAGAGCAATCTCACGTTTACCCATCTGTTTACACCATCTTCTGGGCTATCATTTATTTAGGCCAAATTCTGTTCCCTGAAGGGAGAAGAGGAGAACAAATCCAGGCAATGCCAAGAGAGAAAATAATGCATGAAAACAGGAGCGAAAAAATTTAAAAAAAAAAAGAGAGGATGACTTTCAGCAGGACACGGTAGCTGATGGACTTTGGCCACCCAATACTGTTTTAGTAACAGCATGGTGCTAGCAGGGTCTCTTTTTAAAAATCTTACTAGCATTGGATAAATAGAAGGTTTTCAGGAAAGCTTGACTCCTTAGCTTCCTAAGCAGACAAAGTTGGATAAATGTGCTCACAGTTTTCCACTCCAGCTGAAGGCATTTGTAAAACTCCATGTAATTGAACTCCTCCCCAGTCCACATCCCAAGTCAAACCTGTGGAGTCAGTGTCATCTCAACAGAGTGCAAGAGGAGACTGTGGCTGCCAGCTGGGAGGGCGTCAGTCACTGGAAACCACTCTTAATGAGTTCATTAATGACTAATGAGTCCAGAAAGTTGCTGCTATCTAGATGGGGCTTCATGAGGTTTCAAGACATGAAGGGATACCTTATTACTTAAAATACTCTGCTAAAGAAAAACAGCTGCTGCTGCTCCCTAAGATCATTATTGTATTTAAGTAGTAAATACAATAGAGGCAGCATTGTAAATAACCTAAAGAGAGACAGAGAGAGAGATGTGCAAGACTAAATCACCCATCTAAATCCCGTTTTGCTTCTTTTAAATTCTTCACAAGGAATACGCTGCTGAATGCGTCATGAAATATTGCCTGGCACTGTACCAATCGATGAGAAAGAACTGAATTAAGGAGGTCAGCACGTCTTCCATGAGGCTGGCAGGTCACCAGTGCTGCTCCTGGAGCTCCTACCTGCAGCCAGGACCCCTTCCTAACACAGAGTTTCTTGAAAGAGCTCAATGAACATTCACAGAACCTGCCACATGCCATCTTCTCACCTATAAAACAGGCAGCCAGCAGTGTTTCTATGGCTGTTGAGAGAATGACCATAAACTAACGTTCAAAGGACAGCACAAACGTCCTATCGCTGGATGTTAGTGCTAGCAATGAAGAAGGACCAGGGTGCCTTGGCATGGGCCAGTATAAATGTGATCCTTAATCACCAGGCTCCACTTGGTTGGCTCAGTTCCCAGAGTGGGACCTGAGGCCAGGAAGATGCTCCATACAGGGGTCCAAGCAGGGTGTTTCCTCTCCTACCGCACAGGGCACAGGCAAACCGTCCCATGGCTGTGCCCCATGCTGCAGGAGGGCAAGCAGATGTCAACCAAGTGCTACACCACTACCCGAGTCTCTTCAAGTGTGCGTGTTGATTCCTCAGATTATGCAAATTTTGCATTCTCCCCCAACACATCCATGCTTGTTTACTGAGTTATCTGTCTGAGGCCAGCTTTTGAGAAAGATGCTCCTTATTTGTGGAGCCTCAGGTTCATGACACACAAAATAAGTGTCCCTAAGCTGCCCTCTCCCTGGCTTCCAAAGACAGCCGAAACCTCCCCCATCCCTGCCATCCACTGATGCCACTCTCATCACCGCTCTTCATCCCACAGTGTGTGTTCTCAGCTCTCCGCACCTTTCCCAGGCCTCCCGCCTTTCCCTCACACGCTGCCTTCTCCAGGGAGGCTGTGGCTGCCTTCAAGGCCCAGCCCGCATCTCTCCTCTCTCTGCTCCTGTCTGCCGGGTCATTTCAATTTTACCCTGCGCCACGCGTATTACCATTAACTGCAGCCTTCTTGGTGCTTTCGTTGTTGTTTCCACGGGGCCCGCACCCCCCCATCTGCAATGGTGCCCGCAGTGGGCAGGCTCACACCACACACACACACACACACACACACACACACACTTAGAAACCCCACAAGCGTGCGGTCATGACACAGTGGATGGGTCTGCACCATTCAGGGCTGGACGCAATGGATCACTTCCACAAAATGAAAAATGCATGGGGAAATCTTGGCCTATTCAAAATGATCTGGGGCAATGAAAACGCAGCGTCTTTGCATCTTTGGGCATCCACATGCAAATCTCTTAGCGTCAAAAGTGGGCCTCTGAAACATCACGGCGGTGGCAAGCCTGAGTTTGCCCTTCTCTCTGCTGCTGCTGCAATCTCCCCATAGCAAGCAAGCAGCCTTGGTAGGACCTGAGTGCTTTGTCTGTGGAAGAAGATACTTCAGACACAACTAGGAAAGAGATGAATACATGCAGCGTGCAGTTGACCTGTCGTAAAGCAAACAGGAAATGTGTAACTTCCCGAAATTTCAGAGCAAGCACAGCTGCCCCCATGGCAGTAGTCAGGAGTCCTGGAGGGCAGTCAGAGAGACGGCCTAACGGAGGGAGGAGTGAGTGAAGGAAGTCTTCCCCACAGCTGCTCTCGGAGCTCCTGCTCAGGTTAAGGAGGGATGGATTTCCTGGATGCTTCTCCGAGTGCTTGCTGTTAACACATGAAGGGGATTGATGGAAAAGGTAAACCAATGGCTGTCACAGTCCCTCTCATCCTGTCTGTTCAGGATAGGTGAGAGTGGGTCTGCTCTCCAACAGGTCATGAACTGTAGGTTACCTTGTAATTCAGCAGGGTAAACAGTTGATACAATAGCGATGCCCTGAATTATGGAGGGCCAATTGGATTACACTTAAGCAAACTCTTTTAAAAGATCTCTCTGTTTATTGAAATGGTTGAAAAGAGCATCCTCCTGCAGGGATGGCTTGCAGGCCTTCCCGGCCCCCCTCCACTCTCCAACAGAGCTCTTTACTGTGTCTGCCTTTCCTCTTTTCCCCTCGTGTTCTTTTCTCTCCTCTCTTCCTTTGCAACTCTCAGCTTCTTTTTCAATTCTCAGAATTAAATCTTCAGAATGAGTAGTGCTAAAGCATCTTCTTCTCTTCTAACTCAGCCCATGCTGATTAGTAAGCCAGAGAAACGAGGGCGGACATGAAGATTGAACAAAGAGAGGAAAGAAAATTCTCTAGAAACAAAAAGAAAAGAAACAAAGAAATAGAACTGCGAATAGCTTGTTTTTTAAAGATTTTAAACTAAAAAGTGTTTACGAGGGCAGAGTGACATAAAGTCATAGCATAATGGTTTTATTGAGCATTGTATTGATTTTGCTTGAGAGTTGGGTTGAGAGATTATTCTCAGGTAACCTCAGCCAATGACTCCATCATGCTGAAATTCATTAAAATCAGTCCCGTTTCTAATCATGCAGTGTGGATACCTGAGGGGCTGGAGGATCAAGCAGGGCTGCAGGTTAGCAAGGAAAGAATGACGGCACCAACATTGTGACTTAAAGCTTCTTAACATCAGTTTTAAAAATGTCTGAGTGAGGGAGTTTCAGAATCCAGCACTGCTTTGCAGCTATTAGAGAACTGTTAAGAAGGGCTTAAGCTTCCAAAGGAAAGCTTTGAAATAGACACACGCACCTTAAGACAGTCTGCATAGTCAAGACACTACAGAGCTGGCAAGGATGATCTGTCGATGTATTTATAGCAATGCCACAGCCATGACTGGGGGTGGCCTTTCATCTTTCCTCCAACTTTCAAAGCACTGCTGGGTTTCCGAGATTCACAGTGCCTAGAAACTAGTGGGCCTTTCATGATGCTTCTCTCTGGGCTCCAGTGAGAGCGACATTTGTGTAAGGAAATGCATTCCTTCTGCCCTTCTAATGAGCACAGTGGAATGGCCCAGGCTGCAAGAGTGAGAACACATGCTGGAGATCACAGTGGAGTTTCTAATCAGCTGCACAGAACAACATGGCTGGAATTCTCCACCCTGACTGGTGAGGAAAATTTCTCCTGAGTTATGAAGTAAAGGTTGATGTTTTTGGAGACTAAATTTGGAAAATACTACCAGACTCTTCACTTGGACAGTGAAGGTCTTGAAAAGTGGAAGGTCATAAACAAAATTTAATCAAAGAGCTCTGTCCAGTAGAACACTTGAACTCCAAGCTCAAGAGAAAACTATGATGTACATTAGCGACTCTAAGCGATCATATTCCTGATCCAACCAGAGCCATACGCCATACACTCGGACTTCATCTATATTTGCATAAGCTCAAATGAATTCACAGATTACTTAAGCCAGAGGGCTTAAACCTCTGGCTTGCTTATTATGACTTTGTGTTTGTGGGATGATATGCTTATAGGAAGAATTTCTTTTCTTGCTTCACATTTAAAGATTAGGAATGTCTACTAATCATCCCATTTTGAAAAACAGGAAACCACACAAAGTTATTCTCTACTTTTCTAATTTACCTCTTCCAACATCTCCACCAGTTTTCAGCGGGTCCCTACCACTGCCTAAAACACCTCCTGGGATGGCAGAGGACATTCAATTAATAAAAGATTTTCTTAATATAATATTTGATGTGACAACGCTCTCAACTAATGACTTAGCTACATTTCTCATGGCTGAGAAAAAATACCCAACATTCAAAGTTAAAGGGGGAAAGATTCATTTGGTTCACAGCTCGCAAGGTCCACAGTCGGCTGGCTCCACGACAGGATGGCATGGCATCCTTCACTGCAAGCAGAAGACAGCAAAAGCAAGTAAGCAACCAGCCACAAGCCTCACTTTGTCCCTTCTGTCTTATCTATGCTAGACACCCTTAGGATGGGCCACACCCACACCCTTAACCCTAGACCCTTGGTCCTAGCAGTTCACCCAGAATCAATCCCAGCATCACAGGCTAGACACAGCCACCTCTGAAAAGACCCACCTGTGACTTCACAGGAATCAGGGGCAATGTCCAGACACAAGCCATAACACCTCAGTTCTAACCCTTCATTTTTTTTATAGTGATCAGATGTAAACAAGGCTATTGTTGCTCACAAGGGTTAGTAAGCATTTGTGCTTTTATGAAACTATGCTAAAATACAATACGCTTGCATTAGTCAGTGGGGCTGTTACCCTCAGACACGGTAGACAAGGTGGCTAAACAGCAAACCTATCTTCCTATAATTCTGGAGACTGATGTGCATTCTGCCTGGTGAAACTGAAATTTAGGGACCTTTGACTAATGTCTCCCCAACTTCCAGGCACCAATTCCTGATAAAAACTTTAAATGAAACAGGAATAAGCAAATATTTAGTGAAAAGCATAAAACTCCTGTGTGTACCTGACTTGGTTACTTTTTCTCATTGCTGGGACAAAACAGCTGACACCCAAAATGAAAGAAAGAAAGAAGGAAAGAAAGAAAGAAAGAAAGAAAGAAAGAAAGAAAGAAAGAAAGAAAGAGAGAGAGAGAGAGAGAGAAAGGAAGGAAGGAAGGAAGGAAGGAAGGAAGGAAGGAAGAAAGAAAGAAAGAAAGAAAGAAAGAAAGAAAGAAAGAAAGAAAAGAAAAGAAAGAAAGAAGGAAAGAAAGAGAGAAAGAAAGAAAGAAAGGAAGGAAGAAAGAAAGAAAGAAAGAAAGAAAGGAAGAAAGAAAGAAAGAAAAAAAGAAAGAAAGAAAGATTGATTGATTGATTTCATAGTTTGTAGTGGTTTCAATCAGGGGGTTCCAAGGTAGGGTGGCTCATAGCACTGGGGCAACTCTTCAAGGCAGCAGCCAGAGCAAAAAGGAGGGAGAGCAAGCCTTGTCTCCTCTCTTACACTGGACACAGGCCTCCCCACCCCCTCCAGGACCAGTATAGCACTCACAGAAACTCTGTGCACAGGATGAGGATGTTTACAAAGTAGGGATCCTGACACCCTGCGGAATCTCTTAAACTTCTCATAAATGGCAAAGGCTAGAAGGAGTGTAATGGAGGAATGCACAAGTATTTTCATTAAAGTCAGAAACAAAATAAGCATATCCATCAAACCATTTTTATTTAACATTGTTCTGAAGATACTAGTTATATATAAATAGAAGAAATAAGAGTTATGGATTTCAAGGGAAATGATTATAGCTATTATTATCTGCACATGGTATTATTACATACTTACAAAATGTAAGAGAATAAAGTTAGAAAGAATTCAAACAAGAACTGATAAAGATGGTTGAGTATAAAATAAGCCAAACTGCTTTAAATAAAGAGAAATTGATCAGTGATATGATGAAATAACAATGATAAAGTAAAATACTTGAGAAGACACGTTAAAATACATGTATTTATGTGATCAACACTTCAGAATGCAATCCAGTACGGCAGCACAAGCTTATTATCCCCGCATTCAGGGAGGCTGAAGCAGGAGGATAGCAAGTTTGAGCCAAGCCTGGGCAAATTAACAGCTGAGTGAGAACTTGTCTCAAAATAAAAATTTAAAAAGTGAGGCCTGGAGCTGGATGTGGTGGCGCACACTTGTAATCTCAGCACTCAGGAGGCTGAGGCAAGAGGATCATTGCAAGTTCAAGATCAGCCTGGGCTACAAAGTGAACTTGAGGTCAGCTTGAAGTGCATAGTGACACCCTGTGCCAAAAAGACAAAAAAAAAAAAAAAAAAAAAAAAAAAAGTGAGGGCTAGGGGTTTTGGTTTATAGCTCAGTGGGAAGGCCCTGGGTTCAATATCCAGTAATCCAGCACACATACAAACACAAAAACCTTTAAAATGCAATTGAGTAATAACACAACTGTCATACAAAGCTTTGCAGCACCATGAAAGGTCAGTCTCCCTTAAATTAATCTAGAAAATAATCAACCTGCGGTATTTCAGGAAGGACAGAGCCAACAGTCCAACTGATTCTATTCTTCATGACACAAAATCAGTTTCCACTGAGCAGACCAATTGGCTTCAAATGGAAGGGAGGAAAGGACTCAGGTCCATGCACCAAAGGCAGCATTTCAACTCAGGGGATCAACGTGGATTGATTGTAAATGATTCAGGGACAGTTAGACCACTGAAAAGTAGAGCTGCTTTAGAGCAAAAAGTTCAGACTGGTAAAATATACAACTGCAACAAAAGAAATATTTAAAATGTTCAAAACATACCACAAGGAGATTTTGTGTTTCAGTTTTTAATGATAAACCTCTTACTCAGTGTGACGCAAAATCCAAATACAAAGAGAAAGAGCTATACACTGATCATAACAATAAAGTGAAGGGGGAAAAGCAAAACCCAAAACAATAACAAGATCAGACACTGAGTAGTTAAATGAAGTATTTGCAGTCAGTATCACTAATATTTCCAACACAACTAATTTTTGTGAGATACCTATGTAGGTTACATAATGTTCCTTACAAATCAATAGTAAAAACTCCAGGATCGTGTAGGAAAATGAGCCAAAGAAACAGAACATCGGTTCCTTTCTTCTTTCCCCTCTCCCAGCTGTTCTTTCCTTTGAGCACTTTCCTTCCCTTTCATTATTGCAGTATCTATTGTACATTTGGATCTTGTTACTCTTTCAGTTTTTTATTTTTATTTTTTACAATATGAGGCAATACGATATTCACAAACGTGAGACTGATTTATTTCACGCCTGAGGACAGTCTCAAGTTGCCTCCATTTACCAATAAAAGCCTTATCTTTTTATATCTGGGTAATATTCCATTGTTTGATCATTTTTATGCCTAGCTCTTGTAACCTAAACAACTACTTCTAAGTTAATAATATGCAATATATTAACTAGTGCTGATTTCCTATTTTTTTAAATTCGGTTTCATTTCTATCATTTTTTTCTGTTTTGCTTTAAAAAAATTTAAAAATAATGAAAAAACAGTAACATTAACATGTGTGGAGAATTAGGGAAACAAGGGCTCCATTTTTTTTTCTAGTGTAACAGGAAGCTGGCAATAACAAAAATGTAAGGCGCACTCCCTGCTCGTCGTAATGTCTTTCTAGGAGTTTAGACCATGGCTATGGTCTCACCTGTGTGAAACCATGCTTGCACGCAGATACTTACCACAGCACTGTTTGAAATAGTAAAAGAGAGGACGTGACCCAAATACGTTGGATAAATTCCAGTGTTCTGGACTAGAATACTAACCGTAAGAAGCCTTTTAACAGGAAACAGCTCGCCCATGGGAGCCAGGACACCGTGCATCTTGCACCAGCAGCTGTGGGAAGGAGAGGGGTAGCAAGGCCCGGGAGGCCGCCCTGCCCTTCCCGAAGGATGCGCCCAGCCAGGGCTCCAGGGCCGCCACCGCTGGGCTGCAGCCCTGAGCCTGAGCCGCAAGGCTTGTGAATGAGGACTTTTCTAACCGTTAGACATGGCGCCAGGCACGCATATTGTCTTACAAATAAACAATCTTTGAAGTCCTTAACTGTATTCTTTCCTTTAACAAGACCGCATACCCTTTAACCCGAGGAGTGTTTGGTGTGATGAGAAAACAGAGTTTAAAAGATAAACAAGGAGAAATGGTCAGAGAGCAGAAAAATAAGGTCCATTGCCTTTTCTGCTTCTTAGCTGTGCGACAATTCAAAAAGTAACATTTAAGTGATTTTGTGCATCACCACTGGGGCTCGGTGGCCACAGAGGGCAGAGCCCACTCCCTGCATTTCAATGATGAGACCTTGGACTACATGCTCTCCAAGGTCCCTCCAGCTCCAGAATCCTGCAGAACATTGCTTTGATCTTTCCCTAAGTTCATTTTATTAACTCACTTCAACATTAGCCCACCAATTAGGGATTACCAGCTGCTAACTTACTGCTTGAAGCTTCCTCTTCATTTAAATAAAATGGTCCCTTACCAACCTTTCTGCTAAAGCCAAGCTTATGAAAGGAACACCCTGAGTGTCTCTTTTTCTGTTGTTGTTTTCACTGTTAATAAAGCTTACATTTATAAATATCTCACTCTGCACCATTTCCAGTTTCAGCTTTACACCATACCTGGCCAAAACAAAAAACACGCTAAGCACTGTAAGTAAAAGTATAAGGTTATTTCTTTTCATGGGTTGCTTTACAACGAGACAATGCTCGAGAAAGAAAGTTCTGTTTCCTGGTAACTCAAATGACTTGCAGAAGTCTTTGGTTCTGCTCTACTGAAAATGATGTGGGGCTCAGAATGGAATTGTCTTCTGGTTCCAACTGCCCCCTCCATCCCCTCAAGGGCTTCTGAATGTGATTCTCTCTCCTAGGGTGACAGGCCAGCGTGCACAGCCAGCCTTGCAGTTCCGGTCTGAGTCTACACCAGGCAATTTCCAGGAAAGTGACAGTCACTCAACTGACCTGACCAAATGTTTTGGAACATGAAAACAACATGGACTTTTCTGAAAAAAAGAAAGAGAGAGAGAGAGAGAAAAAAGAGTAAAAGAAAGAAAGAAAAAAGGAAGAAGAAGGGCTGTTTGAGTTCCAGCGTCCGCTAAGTGGCTGCTGGTCTTGACCTAGTGATACTGCGTAGATTTCCCAAGCTGTCAGAGCTTCTGTTCCCTTCCCTGTAAAACACCAGTGGCGGCCACTGTGCACTGTTTCATAAAGACTGTGAAATACACAGGATTATAAAGTATGGAAGGCAAATTGGTACATCACATAGTACGAACCCCAAGTTACACACTGTATACCACTTATTAATGTAAACAGTAAAATTTGGGGTTTTCTTTGTTGCTGAGCCACTCGGAACCTCAGTTTTCACTGCATTAAAATGAGTGTTTCCCTACGTGCTGCGTGGCCACGTTGCTCCCAGGAGTGCTCACACACCCCTGCAAAAGCAAGGCTCACGCAGCATCATCCAGGCCACTTCATGGCAAGTTCTGGGGCACAGCACCAGGTTTGGGTGCATGGCAGCAATGGGCCCCATGCCTGTGAGGCAGAGGTCCAGGGGAAGCAGTAGCGGCACTGGCCGCGCCTCTGTCACTGCAGTGGTCTCAATGCTTGGTTTTTATTTTCAAAGATGGTGAGGCCTTTCTCCAGAGAGGAGGAGGCACCGTGCCATCCAGGGATGAAGGTGTTAGACCAGGAGGGGAGAGACACGGGTTCTACCAGCAAAACCAGTGCTCCCCCACTCCAGACAAGTACAAACTATGGTGGTTTTCCAAAACTCTTACCTCTTTAGACCCCATTCATGCGTCTCCTCCTAATATGGCAAGTGGGGTAGGGTGGGATAAAGAAAAGGTAGAATGGAGTGGGAGGGACTTATTAAAAAATGAGAGTTTCACAGACGATCTTTTTTTCTAGGACTCAAGAAAAGCATTATGTCAATCCTGGGTAAAGTCCTCTGAACTTCCTTGTAGGACAACCTGGAAGTACAGTGGATGAGCCTCAAGCTTCATGGCTGTGCTCAGCACTTGGAGGACAGAGGGCTCAGTCCAGGGCGCCAGCAGCCTCTAGAGCGTCCATTCTGTGGCCACAGCAGTGGGCACTCTGCTTAAAAGGAGAATATTTGTTCATAGCCACCGCATCCTGTGAAGGGGAAGATGGGTGGAAACCCAGGTAGATGTAGCGAGCTGACCATGCTGCCCCCAGTACCTAGCCATGAGCCCTTTATCACCTGAAACTTTCAAAGAAATCTCGTCAACTCAATTAGCAATTAATAGTCCTGATGTTCAATCTCAAGAATCAGCTGTGAAGTTACTAAAGCCATTACCTGGGGCCCAGAGCAACCAGCTGTGTTTGAAATGTCAATGCTTTTCAAATGACACCACCATCCCAGACCTGCAGTCCCTCCCAGCCTGAAGCCCCAACTTTTAGCAACATTTCAGAAAGCAGGCATCCTCCTTCAGTCTTGAAATCAGGTACCTTGAAGCACCCACAGAGCCCAATCCTGCCCCTGGCCAGCATCAGAGCTGAGAGAAGGCTTGGAAACCTGGCAACACAAACATTGGCTTCCGAGTCAAGTGACAGCCATGTGCGGATCTCCACTGATTCAGCCTACATTTCAACACAGCTTCAGATAGCAACAAGGGTGTGCAGAGGCAAGCACAGGAAGAGGATGTGGGGGGACCCAAGTTTAACAAGCAGGGTAAGGACGTAAGACGGCAGTCACCCAGTGTGACGGTGGGTCGCATGAATGGAGTCCTTTGCAATCTGTGTATCTGGGAGTAAACTGGTTCCACCTTAGCTGGCTGTTAACCGGTTGGCAGCCCCTTCCTCTTTTGCATGCAGTGGGACTCTAGCCCTCAGGACTAGGGCCGTGGGACTGGTTCTCACCAACAAATCTGAGCAGAAGCGGAGTTCCCATCTCAGGCTGAGGTGGTGGACAGCGGGACTGATACGTCTTCCATCCTACTCCAGATCTGAGGACCCGGGAAGGGTTTCTAAACAGCAAATAATTAAAGATTAACTGTCCAAAAGTAGAGAATTGGTTAAATACGCTGTGGTCCATGGTATAGCCATTAAAATGCATGTTTTTAAAATAATGCTTAATAACATGGGGACATGGAATAGAGTTAAGGGAACAGCTTTATTTTTGCTGCAGAGTCCAGTAGGCAAGGGCTGGAATTTAGCTCAGCAGCATAAGCACCTGCCTTGCAAGCACGCGGTTGTGAATTTGATCCCTGGTACCAAAAAAAAAGAGTCTAGTAGTCAAAAAGTGGTTTTATTTATAGTCTTTGAAGAGCATTTATATATTACAAAATGATGTTTTAAAGCTCTTTTTATCTTGGGTTACCCTTCTTACCAATGCAGCAGTTCCCATATTTTCCAAGTTGTTTGTTTGTTTGTTTTTGCAGAAATTCTCCCCACCCCCTCGCACACTGACTGTCCCCACACCTAAAGCACAGGTGCAGCCTGATAGAACAGGAAGTGAGCTGCTGAGGAGAAGGATGCTAACAGGCCCCAGAAGCAACATCCACTCTCGTGGCAGCAGCAGTTTCAAAATTCTACGTTTTCCACCATCAGAATCTTGATCCACTTTTCCCTGCAGTCAGAAGGAATTCTTGTCATTAGAAGAAAAAAAAAGGGCATCCCCACTACCGGATGAAATGGGGATGGTTTGTAATGCAATACAGGCAGCAAGGCCTGAAGTGATGCGGTGGAAAGAAAAAGGGGTAAAGCTCTGTTAAATTGAAGTTGAAGAATTTTCCTATGGAGGAAAATTACTTTCCGAGTGGTGAGATGATTTTTTTTCATATCATAGAGCAATGCAGCTGCAGCCTGGGCTGGATTTCTCTCCCCAGAGCCTCTTCCAGCACATTTCATTTCCTCTTTCCCACTCCACAACCCCATACAGCACTGACCCCACATCCCCTGGAGGAGTGCGCCTGGACTGGGGTCACTCCGGCCTCTCGCTCAGCAGCCGTTGCTTGAGTAATGTGGCTTAGGAAGTGGTGTGAACTTAGAAAGACACAGGAAGGACCTAGGGGAGTAAGGTTAGATTCTTTTGCAGAGGAGAAGAAAGTACACTGAAGAAGACAAGTGTACAAATGAGGGAGAAAGGAGATAGTTCAGGAAACAAATGTCCGTGAAATACCCTGTGTGCTGCAAAAAGACTAAAAGTCAGGCAACCTTGGTTGCCCAGGAGTGGGGGAGACGATAATCAGCATCGGTACTAGACAGCTACCTTAGCTCTTCAGCAGAAAAGAGTATTTATCTCATTGCGTTTTATATGAGTTTCCAGGTTTAAGAACTGGGGACTTTGTAGTCATTTAAAGGAGGGGAAATTTCACTTCAGGGTTGGGTGTGAGGCTCAGCAGAATAGTGTGTGCTCAGCATGTGTGATACCGGGGCTTCAATTCCCACGTCACACACACACACACACACACACACACACACACACACACACACACACACAAATCATCATCTTGGTTTTGGGTACTGGGTAGCAAGAACTGTCTTCTGGACGGTCTCCGCTCCAGCCTACCCTTCCCAGTTTCTTGGAGGGTAGCTAGAGGAACACCTGTGGGTCATAGAGGAAAATGGCCCACCGTGAAGCTGTGAGTGTTGCTAGTTATTTGCTAAGAGAGAAACTCACAAAAGATACTAAGAACAGTCACCTCTATACAGTGGGACTACAAGTGAATTTTTTATATTTGCAATATTTTCTGAATTCTCTGTGTTGAGAATAAATCATAAACAGAACAAAATGAGCATCATTTATGAAATAAAACCTCTGTAATCCTATCACAAGCCAACACCTCCTGAACAGACACATGGAGAAGAATCTGGATTTTTTTCTCCCTCAGATGAATTAAGAACAGCAAAAGCTTATGATGCCAGGGTAACAATGCCACTTGTGGGCACTGCTGATCTATAAGGCTTTCAATGCCCATGAATTCTCTGAGCAACAGTCCTGAGAGGCAAGGGAAGGAATGCATTTCACAAAAGAGAAGTAAGGTCAGAAAGATACCTCATCTATCAGGGAAGGGGTGGTGATTGGACCTCGAGTTCCCTGACCAGGGCAGCCTAAGGTAGGGAGTGACTCCATCAGTCATGCACACGTCCACAGCCTTCCTGTGCAGTCGCCCACAGTTTACATCTCCCTTGTGGCCTGACTTACACAGGAGTGTAGAAGGAGTCCACAGCCCCGCCATGGTATCCGCACTCCTCTTTGCCTCCGCTTTTGACCCCTTTCTAAGGACTGGTAGGTGGAGCAGTCTGCAGAACTGGGGCTGTGTCATCTTTGCACGGCTAGTGGCAGGAGCTGTCGCCAAGCCACCCTAATATTAGCAGTTCCATTATATTTGTAGAATGAGACTTGCATAAGACAGTATGTCTTGTGAAATCAGGAATTCATGTTCGTATATTGACAGATTAAAAATTGCCTCCGGCTATCATCGTCTTCCTCTGATGTGTCCGTATTTTTCTAATCACTGTGGCAGGTAAAAACGTTTTTCCTCTAAGTGAGGTAGATGGGCTGGGAAGGTGTCACTTTGAAAAGACAATGCCCCTGTACATGTGTGAGGCAAAGTGCCAGGACTCTGAGCCTTCTCGGCTGTTCCGGGTGCCCTTTCAGAGCTCCAAAGTGATCCCATTAGCTGAGCCTTCATAGTTAATAGGTGCAAATTAGTTAACTAATAAATACCTAGGCCATTTCAGCCAGAGGGTGTAGTAAGAGTGTCTCAAAGAACAGATATTTTGCTCATTTTTATTTTGGTACAGGGGGAATCCTTTTCAACTCTAACCCCTTCTGCAAGTTATTTTTCCCATGAAAATTGTCCAGAATGTAAATCTCAAACTAAAGTGAAAAACTACGGGCACCAGGGCAGGCACAACAGAGAAACTTTAGACACACAGAAGACCCCTTTAGAAACTTCCTTGCAGAGATGAAAGCACCAAGCATCACAGAGTGTACCAAGGGAGAGCTGCTGCTGGGTACCAGAGGGGGAAACACTTCCTGAAGTGGATCGTGAGCCACCATGGCAGTGGCACTGAAAGCACACGGGACTGGTAAACACGTAGCTTGCATCACCATTTCCAACGTGGAATAATCGGAGGCAGGTAGAGCACTGAGCTCCTGAAGATCAGCAGAACCTGGAATTTGATTAAGGAGAACTTGGGACCAGGCAGGACTGGAGATTATTGCCCTCAGCACAGCAAAGCCGAGTTCAATCTTTTGTAAGGAAGAACAGAAAGTTGGTATTAGAACTTCACTTCACTTGGATTATTTTTCAATTAATCCTTTTGTTGCCTTGGTAGGAAGTGGGCTGTGAGCTGGCACGGTGTGGATGCCACTTGTCCCCCAGAGATGCATGTGCTTTTGGATGTTTGCACCTAGTGTGGTGACATTGGGGTGGTATAGTGACACGGTCGCAGCGTGCCGCTGCCCTCAGGTACCTCCTAGTCTTCTGCTCCCTTGTTTCCTTTCTCAGCTTGTGACCTCTCGGCTGGACTTGTGCTCCTGTAGTGCCACCTGACACAGCCAGAAGTTCTCATCCGAGGCCAACCAGGTGGGCCAGCTCAATCTTGGGCTATGGGCCTCCAACACGGTGAGGTGTTCGAAACTCTTTCCTTTGCAAAGTACCCAGCCTCTGCAAAGTACTCCAGTATTTTGTTATGGTAGCACAAAATGTACTGGAGTAAGACAGGAGGGGGAAATAGTAATAATGGTTATGGGTCAATATCTGGACCAGATGTGTCTCCCTGGAAACTGAAAATTATCCTGGGAACCATTCCTTGCACATTAAGATGTGCTGGTAACCATGCAGGGTACTCTGTAAGTCCTGTGATTGTCCAACCCAATACCATGGAATGTAGACGTAAGTTCTGTTTGACAGAGCAGCACACAAACCCAGACAGGGGGTCTGATTCACTGTGGCAAACACCGAGCAAGAGAAACAGAAAGAGGGACTTCTCCCAGAGTCACACCCCTGCTGTTTTTAATAACTTTTTCCTGTACTTGTATTATCAGATTTTTAGCAAAATTGAGATAGTCCACCTAGCATTTTCTACTCTGCTTTCCACTGTCCCTCCCATCGTTAAATATTCTTGCAGAAGTCATTTTTAATAAATGAACTGTTTTCCATTCTTTAGTTGTGCCATCAATTATTCATCTACCCTCCTATTATGGGACTTTTAGGTAGCTTTAATATTTTTTCTATTACACTAATGGCTGAGATGAGTATTCTTGAACATAAATCTTACACATAAATTTGGTTACTGTCTTAGGATCAAGTCCTAAAACTAAGATTACTGGCTCAAAGTACAGGAACACTGTAAGACCATTCATATACAAATTGCCAAGTTACCCTCCAGAAAGTTGCTCCAATTTCTATTCTCGCTGGCAACAACAGACACAAGCACCCTGCTCCACACGCCTAGCAGCAGAAACACTTTTCTTTTTAAAACTTTCCACCAACTTGATGAACAAACAAATTACAGATTTACACTCTGCATTCCCTTGATAGTAAATGGAACTGAATATCTTTTCATGTTTATTGGGCATGTAATTTTGTCCCATCAGAAGGACCCCATTCACCTATCCTTACATTTGGGGTGCTGATGCAGACTCCCAGAGAGGTCCAGCTGAACCTCCCCAGCGCTCAGTGTGGCTCCCCTTGTGATGAGGCAGAGTCCTTGTCCCAAAAGGCTCCTTGTCACCTGGCTGTTGACAGCAACAGCAGCCATCAGTAGGCAGGCGGGCTGTCAGCCTCAGCAGCGTGTCTCTGCACCCATTCTCAGGCTCTGGGTTCAGAAACTTTGCTAGGAAAGAGGGCTGAGACAGGACTAAATGACTCTGCCATGTGTGACTTCTCAGGAGCCTGACCTTCTCCTGCCTCCCTCCCTCAAAGGGGGCCAAGTTCCTGGGGTGCACAGCTACTGCTCTCTCCTCCCAGGAGTGGGCTGGAGCGCCAGTGCACAGCTGAAAGCCCTGCAGATGGCAAGACACCCTCTGCGTGACCCTCAGACCCAGCAGGGGGATGGAGGGCTCCATCTCCACACTTCTGGGGAGGTGGCAGCTTTCTGAGGAATAAGCACAAGACTTGCCATCCCTGGAAATGCAGCCACAGAGGTCAAATCCCCCGCTGCCTTTCCTGGGGTACAGGGCACCTCCACACTCTGGGAAGCAGAATGTTCTGGCTTGGTGGTCAGAGGATCAGGTCTGGAGCGTCCAGCGCTCACCACAGGCAAAACCTTTTCCAGTTGTTATTGAGGAAGAATTAATTAACTAAGAGGCCTGCTGAGGTAGTGCAAATCTGCTCTAGAGACTGGAGGAGGAAGGTAATTCAAACCAGTCTGGGCAACATAATGGGCCTCTCTGTTTCTGCTTGCGGGCTTTGGTTTTCTTTTTTCTTTCTTTTTCTTTCCTTCCTTCTTTCTTTTTTTCTTTTTTCAGTATTGAGGATTGAGCTCAGGGAAACTCTACCATTAATTTATATCCCCAAGCGTTTTAAAGGTTTATTTTGAGACACTCTTACGAGGTTGATCAGGCTGGCCCTGAACTTCTGATCCTCCTGCCTCAGCCTCCCAAGTACCCGGGATTACCGGTGTGCCCCATCATGCCCCAAAAGGCTCACTTCTTTATTTAAAAAAGTGAATAAAGGGGTGGGGATTTAGCTCAGCGGCATAAGCACTTGCCTTGCAAGCCGGCAGTCGTGAGTTCGATCCCTGGTACCGGTAAAAATACAAAAAAAAAAAAAAAAAAATTGCACTTGCGCGCTGTTTTGAAATAAGACAATTGTTTCCACCGTATATCTGCCGTCCTCTGAAGTCCTTTCTATCTCTCCTTCTACATCTGGCACATAATAGGATAGAAGTTCACTGAGGGAGCGGAAGCGTCCACCCGCACTTCCTCCACAGTACTGGCCCTCAGTGTGTGCATCTTTGCAGAGGATTTTCCCTCAGGGGCCCCGTGAAATGCAGCAGGATTCTCCATCGATCCCCGCTGCATGCATGCTGGATGGAGCGTGGCTGGGCACATTGCTCTGTACTGGCCACAGCAGCTGAAGTGACTCAGTGTGCCCACTGCCCCCACCGGACTCAGGAGGTGAAAAAGCCCACCTCCCAGCCTGCATGGCTGGAACCCGATCCTCCCAGCCAAAGAGCCACGCAGGACACCTGTGCCTGTGCACAGGCAATGGCAGACTGAGTGGGAAACAGCACCTTAAACTCACAGAACCCATGGTGCCAGACCCTGGGTGCCCCTGAAAGGGTGTTTACAAAGACGTCCGCCTCAAACCAACCCCTAGGCTAAATCAGACATGGATTCCGCTAGAAGAAACAGGCTGTTGTCATGTTTTAGTTGTCAGTTCTGTCAGGGTTGGGGGAAAAGCAGCTCAATGCTCAAATGTTGGGAAAGGAAGTGTCTCGTATCACCCACTGAGCCAAACAAATGACAGGGCTGGGCCGCAAGCGCCTGAGGCTACGAACTGGCCTCCACTGACCCCACAGAGAGGCCTGCCTGGACGCCTGGAGACCGCTTGTCTTCCTGAATAATTGAACTCATCCAAAATAGGATTGCTCTCTCCTCCCCCAAACGTTAGGGCTTCTGAATATTTCAGGATTTCTTGGTTGCGCAGGGTCACACTTCACTCTGGATAATGGATAGCCCACGTCAGTTGCATCAGAAATGGCCCTGAAAACCGCTGAAGACCAGGACTCTGGGTTTGCCCTTGCCCCCCTCTCTCCACACTCAGGGCTCTTTAGGTTGCCCTCGATGTCTGTGTGTTGGGGGTCCTTCCAAGAGGCACATGGCTGACGACAGAGTATGACAACCAGCTGGGGTGCTCAGTGCCTTCCTGGGCCTGTCTGCAGCCAGATCTCTGCTGCCCCGTCCCAGGCAAGATCCTGCCCACCCCAGTGACTCCGTCTTCTCCATCCACATCCCTCAGGCCATCTACAGGCTTCTTCACAGCCCATTTCGGCTCAGGTGGCCTGGGGGACACGGTTGCCAGGGGTCATGGGGAGACCAAAGCACTCTCTGAAGCCCTGGCCCTGCCAGGACTGAAAACTCTCCATCTGCATCCCTGTGCTCCTCAGCTTGGTGGTACTGTGGCAACTCCTCAATGTTTCAGTTTAAAGAGAAGAGAGATTTGCTTGGCCCAAAGCTGGAGGCCCCATCTATGCTCAGCGTAACAGAGGAAGCTGCTTCCCTCTTGGCAGCCATGAAGCAGACAGAAAAGAAGAGGAAAGACTGTGCCTCCCGAGCCCAAGAGCACACTCATCACGGCCTTTGCCTCCACTTGGTCTGCTTCTTACAGGTGTCACCGCCTCCCAGGACACTGAGCTGGGGAGGAGGCCTTGGGCACATAGGTCTTCAGGACTTTCAAAACCCAGACTGTGCACCCTTCCCCACCTGACACCTGTCCCCCCAGCAGGAGTCTGCAGGGGGCGCTGAAGGGGGCTCCTTTACTGCCTTGCACTGTGCCACCCAGGTTCACTGCTGCCCACAGCCAACCACAGCAGACAGCTCCCTGCACAGTCGGCCTCGCCATGGACTGAACTCCACAACTCCTTAGCTGCTGATGGTGGCAGCTACCCTAGCCAGAGCCAGAGCATGTGGCACACGGCCCTCCATTCACCACCGATGGCTTCTCTCTTGGGCCCTCCCAGGATGTCCCATGAGCATCTCCCTGTGCAAAGACAGCACTGGCAGGGAGGTGAGCACAGCACTCACACAGGAGACCTGGTCTCTGACCCACAAAAGAACTCGGGAGTTCTCCTTCCTGAGTGGAAGGGTGAGTGTGACTGGACTAAGGAATGCCAGGTGGATGATAAGCAACATCTCTAGGTGTCTGTAAGGATATTTACAGAAGGAATTTGCACTGGAATCTGCAGGCTCAGTAAGAACCCAGTTGCTCAAAGTTGCAGTTGAACTAAAAGGTAGAAAACTGGCCCAGCTGCTCTTCAAAGCCTGGAATGCCTGCTTGCCCTTTGAGGACACTGGGACCAGTTTTTCTACCTTTAAGCTCCAGGTCTTAGTCCAGAGTCACCTGTGCCTCTCTCCGCTGGCACTTGGCCTTTCCTGGTTCTGGAACTTACATAGTACAAGCGGGCTCTCAGCCTCTGTAGCCACGTGACCCAACTCCCAGCAGACATCATCTTCCCACTGCATCTGTTCTCTGGAAACGCTGACACAGTGAGAAGGCAGAGGGGGACATAACCCTTCCTCTTTATCCTGCTCCCGGCTCTGGTTCCACCGGAAAGAATCTGTGTCTTCCCATCTGTCTCCAGCCACCTCTCTGAGAGGCCCCTTTCATGTCCCTTCTGGACATACTAAGCAAACGTCCCCCTGGGACAAATCCTGGAGAGAGGGACCCTTCACGGGGTCAAAGCACACCCCTATGTCCTCCTGCCCCACGGAGAGTGGAGCTCAGGGCTGTGATACAACACTCAGCTGAGGAAGCCTCCTCCCTCAGCCCCACGAAGGACCAGAAGCTACGTACGTTCTTTCCCACCACCCTGGTGGTTCATGTTACCCCGAGCTTTTTCTTAAACAGCCACCAGCCTCAGGGCATTTTTCCCAGATTCTTAATACCCTCCTTTCTACTCTTCACACACAGTACTGGCTGAGAGAAGGGAATGACCTCTCACAGGGATTTTCACTTCCAAATCATCCTTAATATAGAAAACTCCTGAGCCAAAAGGTCTAACTCCGAGCATGGCGAAACTCAGGTGCTCCAGTAAAAACTGACAGCTACAGAGCTTCCAGTGCATCCCCTTACGTCTCACCACGTGGACATCGGCCCATATGAAATCCCCAGGACTGACTCAGCGTGGCCAGCTGGACTCTCTCAAGGGTAGCAACGGTGTGATTTGTCTTGCCGCACCTTCTGGCTGAACAGGAGTCTTAAGAATAAGGTGAGACCTAGATTTTCAGGCAAACATGTTTACCCTTTGGTCTACCATCTTCCTCCCCACTTTGAAAGCTTTAGCAAAACCTATTTCAGTCTTCACTCTAAAATGAAGCCAATGGCCTCTAAATAATTAACCTTGCATCCTAGGAGGGCTTGCAGCCTGCACACACCTGTGAGGATCATGTGCCCAGTGAAGAGGAATGAGCTCTTCCTACAAGACTTTCTTGTAGGAAGAAGCCTCTGGGAGTGAATTTAGGGACAACTGGGGCATGTGCATTTGAAAGTGGAAGAAAGGTTTCTTTTATAGATGAGGGGGAGGGACACTCTAAGTATGCTCCTCCTGGATAGCAAGCTCCCGTACCCACTGGCATTACAGCCCTTTACCTTCACCAGACATTAAAAGGACAAAAATATACCTGATACTAAATTACTTTTTAACCTTTTCACTTTGTGTGTTATTTTACAGAAAGGTACTGAGTAACATACTTGAATAAACTCTCTTGCAGTCATGAATATCAGAAGTTAACATCAGATGCTGGCAGGATGCATGTATCTAGACACCATGTGCTTGTGAGACCTCTGAGGGTGCCCTCTTGCTTACAGCGGCCTCGTCTGTGTCTTATTGCCCAGCTGCTGCTGCTGGCTGTATGAAGCATCCAAAGCCTCTTCTGCTGGCAACAAAGAATACTAATGCCAAAGTCAGAGCTCAAAATAGGATTCTGTGGCCAATGAAAGCAATGAGGTATGCTGAGATTTCCTGTTCTGGGGATCCGCCATATCTCTGCTAGTGAAGCCCCTTAACCACCTTCTAGAAAGACTCCTCTCCACCAGGAAGTGTCTTGTCTTCCTCAGTAGTGAAAATGATATTAGTATCTTGCAGGTGTGCCCAGACACACTTGTGAAAAGTTTTCCCAGAAGGTTGTGGGACAGTGTCTGCAATAGCAGCTCTTCTGCAGATACAGCAGTGAACTTTGTGTGATGTTTCGAGGGTGCTTAATTAAAGGCAAGGGCAGGACTTTTAAAATTCAATCCGATGAAGGAAATTATGTAAGGAAATAAACTAATATGGTTATGATAGCTCAGTGAGATCATAGGTCTCAGAGTGCCTGCAAGGTGATGGCATGCGGGGCCTGGGACAGTCACCTTTTAATAGCAATTTCTCTGACCACATTATGGTAACAAACCCAGCCAAAAGTTCTAGGTCAGACTCTAGAGGAAAAATAAAGCATTCATTACCCTACACTGATAATTAAGCTTCACATCCATACATTCTGGAAACTAGAAAAACAAATAGCACAGAGGTCACATGACCAGCACGATCAGTCTACTCACCTGATTGGCAGCACTCACTGTCCTCTTATGAAAGGCGTCTCATGATTGGCTGAAGTCACACTGAGACTTGGTAGGAGACAGAATCCGCCTGCAGCTCTCCTGACCCTCCGGGTTAGGAGCCCACGCAGTGGCTGAGCAGTCTGACTTCCCAAAGAGCTTCCCAAAGAGCTTGGGTTTGCTTTGCTGTTTAAAAGTCAGGGAGTGGCTATTGTTATATATCCAGAAGTTTTGTTCTTGTTTTGCTGTTTTGAGTTCATTAAGGTGATGGAAGTCTGACACTATGAGTAAAGGAACCAAAGAAGAAAGAGAAAGGAAATAAGAAAAATGCTCACGAGGTGTGCATTGCTGCTATTGTTGCTTGAAAGGGTGCTTCCTATTTCTCGCCATGGACACAGTGATGATCACGGCGATGGCAGAGGCTGTCTTCTCGCTGAGTACCCATTCTGACTCTGCGGAGCACCCTAGTTTACCTTCTGGCCACCCCTGCTGCTTCCTTCCCACGCCTCTGGATCCTATTAGTGGCGGTGGCATGTCCTGTTTAATTTCCACCTTCTAGATCTTCGCTCCTTCCTTAATGATCTGGTTTAGTCCCGAGATTTTAAAACTTCCCTGCAGACTGACATTTCCAAGCCATTAATTTCCCAGCCCCAGCCTTGGCCTGGCCCTGTCCTCCGTCACCCAGTTGCCCACTCATCGCCTCCACTCAGATGTATCACAGTCAAAGCCAAGCTCTTGATTTCAGTCCCCGCCACAACCAAAGCATCCCCCACCCACCGTGGCCTTCATTTCACTGGATGGCAGCTCCGTCTCACCAGCTGCTCACCACAGCGCTTTGAAGGCGCGCTCTGAGCCTCCCTGTTCGTACTCCATGGCCATCCCATGCAGACGCTTTATCCAACCTGCAGAGCGTATCCATGGCCTGACAATGTCTCGCCACTGCCACCGCCACCCTAATCACACCACCACTGCCTCTCACTAAGGACGCATCAGCCTTCCGGCCTCTTCCTACCTGTCCTCCCTGACAGCCTTCCATTTTGGCCCAGTATCCAGCAGCATCCTTCCAAAGTGCATTCAGACCAAGCCGTTCCCTAATCAAAGCCTCCAAAGGCTTTCTCTCTTCAAGTAACTCTCCTAAGGCCTGTGTGATGCAGTTTCTCCTACACACACACACACACACACACACACACACACACACACACACACGAGTGTGCATATACTTTGCCCTTTTGTCTTGCATTTTTCCTCATTTCCAGATACACTAAGTGCCGTAAGGTGTCTGAGTTTCTATATCAGAATTTCATACTCTATGTAACTTACAGAAACAGAACTGTAAGCTCATAGTTCTGTAGGCTGGGAAGTACGTGATCAGGGTGTAAGAAGACTCCTTGCTCTAGGAGGGCCCCCTTCCTGGTTCACAGAGAGCCAGCTTTTCGATGGAACCCTAAGGAGAAAAGAGGCAAGGGATCTCTGTGAGGCCTGTTTTTCTCATTCCTAATCATCTCCCAAAGGCCCCACCTCCTAATATAACCAACTTCAAAGTTTGGATGCCAACTATGAATTTCCAGAGGACATACATATTCAGTGCATCACATTGTCAAGTTTTTGAACTTGCCAGGCGCTCTCCCTCCCAACACCTTCAAACTCGCTCTTGCCTGGGCCCAGATATCAGCATGTCACCTCCTTTTCTTCCAGTTTCTGTTCAAGTGTCACCTGTCAATGATGCCGTTCTTGACCGTCTTATAAGGAAAGACAGCCCACGTCTAACAGCCTCTCTCCATCCTCTTACCTCCTCTGCATGTCTGCATGTTATTACTACTTCCAGACACATTATGCAGTTTCCTCAGGAAATCTTCAGGAACTGGTTCAAGTCCCCCTGAAGATGCTACAATCCATGGGCGCCCAAGTCTCTTCCATAAAGGGGTATAGTATAGCATGTGACCTGTGCATATCCTCCGTGTAGGTTAAACTACCGCTAGATGACTTGTAATGCCAGTGCAGTGTGAGTGCTGTGGAAATAGTTGCTGCACTGTGTTGTTTAGAGACAAATAACAATGATAAAGTATGTGATGCAGAGCCATGGATGTGGAGAACTGTGTAGTTTTTGAGGTTTTCATCAGCATACATACATCCTAAGAGAAGAGACTGTTTTATTTACTACTTTATTTTTAATGTCTACAATACACTTTGGCACAGATTTAAACATAGTCATTTGTTAAAGGAGTACAAGTATTGGGATCCAGTTTTGCAGATGAAGAAACAAACTCTGAAGTAGAACCTGCTAAAAGCCAGTGAGTGCACTGTGGATCCAAAGTTTGAACCTAAGTCCGTCAGGCTCCTGAGTAGTTTTCCAGCCCACCCTTTCCTCTGGAAACTAGTCTTCATCCTCACACAATGAGGCCCTTCCAGCCCATTGACCACCTTCCTCCTGCCTTCGGGAAGCAAATACATCAGCTAATAGGGGCTGATATGAGGGAAATGCCAGAGTGGGCACAGTATATAATGCCCTGTACCTGGCCGTGCTGGAATGTGTACAGTTGACATGAATACCGGGTCACCTACTGAGGGGACTGATGAGGTAAAGAAAGAGGCTGGCACTTCCTCCAAAGGAGGCTGGCACTTCCCGGGGGGAGGGGCATCCTGCAAAGGAGGCTGAGCTTCCTATAGTCATTTTACTGCATTTCCTTTGGACCTGCTAACCATGCACACTGTTGAGAGCTTCTGGATTAATTATGAGATTTCGGAAAGAACAGGAAATCTGTCTCCTTAATTGCAACTCAGCTGGATTCTTGGTGACCTTTTCCACCTTAGCCATGTGAGCCTGTTTTATCAGCACTGTAGTCCCATGGGTAAACAAAAGACATTTGGTCTCCTCCATGAAAAGCCACTTGCTACAACCCACAAAGCCTCCCTGATTAAGACTTAATCAAGATGCCAAAAATTAATATAAGAACAGAATATTAAAAGCTGTTAGAGACAAGAAACAGATCATCTATAAAGGAAGGCCCATCAGAATAATGGCAGACTTCTCAACACAAACCATCAAGTCAAGAAGAGCTTGGAACGAAATATTCCAAGCCCTGAAAGAAAATAACCTCCAGCCCAGATTGATATATCCTGATAAACTGTCTCCTGAAATTAATGGAGAGACAAGATGATTCCAAGACAAAGAGGAACTTGGGAAATTCTCAGCCACCAATCCAACTCTACAGAGAATCCTCCAGGGCATTCTAGAGAGACAAAGTACTAGGATTTCAAGAACAATGGCAGAGAGGCCTCAATGAATGGAGCAGAAAACAGAATGAAGAAGATAAGCAGACAACTGATGGCAAAAAAGAGCATAACAGAAATGAGATAGAGAAGGTTGGTTATAATCTCTAATATAGATGGCCTTGATACACTAAATTAAAAAAAAAAAGAGAGAATCACAAATAGAGTAGATCAGGAGGCAGGGTCCACCGAGATGCTCTTTATAGGAAATATAATTAACCTGAAAAAGGGTATATGGACTAAAAATCAAATATGAGAAAACAATGCTCTATGTGACAGGGAACCAGAGTAATAGGGGCAATAAACCAGTATCTGTGGATAGGTTGGGAAGACAGGCTTTAATAAGTAAAGGAATATAATTAGAGATCAAGTCCAGGAGGGAGAAGGTTCGGAACCGCTTAGGTAAATAGCGGGTTGACCCCCCACTTTAAAACCGAGGGTCTTGGTGAGACCCAAAAATGCACAGTGGACCCTGGGGGAGAGAAAGGGGGAGAATAGTCTTTAAAAAGATGGCGGAAGATATTAATAGTGTATCAAGAATTAAAACCCATACTACTCGCACTGCTCTGCTTAGATAGAATTTATTCTGTCCCAGTTAGTCTACTTGCATTAGATTTAAAGGCACAGACCGCTATCCCAAAAACATCAGGATATAGCACAATAATCATCATTAATTTCCTATTAACTTAATTTGGAGTCCTGTATAACTTATACGGTTTTATCACGACTGATCTTAGTTAAATTTGGTTTGTTTGATATCGACAGATTATTAACAAGTCTGAGAGTACAGACAATTACACTGAAGATAACAAGACTCACCATGATACATATTCTGGCTTGATTACTGCCTGTTTTTGAAGTTTTATACTACATACAAAGTTGCCTTTTTATTAATGCTGTTATGTACTGATATATTCAATTATACTATGTCTGATGATATAACCAATTCTATTGATGATTACAAGAGACAGACAACACAGTAACCATGGTAGAACTCCTTGTACAATGGTCTTATATGTCTTTTTTGTTTCATGTGTTTATAGGAATATGTTTTGTTCGGTCTTGCTTTGTTTTGTTCCTCCCTCTAATATAGAAAGGATAGAAATACATATTGAGACTCATGCATGCATAGAATCTATAAACAGATTATGAGAATTGATATTATGACACATCATGAAATGAACAAATACTTTTAAGAAAAAGAGACACTACAGTACCCAGTGCTGATCCAGGAATATCATAATGTAAAACCCAGAGATACTATTATTCTTTGTTCAGAGTGATTTTAGCCTCCTTGGATTTGTTCAATCTCAACATAATTAAAGATATGGATAACTGCGTGTATGTTTAAGTGGATAGGATTGATAACCATATTTCTAAGTTTTTTTGTTGGATAGTTGAACAGAACTGATTGCAGTCTCACTGTTCGAATCCCTACTTTAGATGCTCCACTTTTGTATCTTGAATAACTATTTGTAAGAGGACAATATGTAAATTTCAACTAGTAATTTCTTACTGTTTATTCTTTCTTTGAAAGTATGTATTATTTCTACCCATTTTCTGTTTTGTTTAGTCTTTCTTTAAATAAAATTAAAAAAAAAAAAAGACTTCACCAGGCCAACCCAGCCTCAGGCCACACTGCTCCTACCAGGCTGCCCACTGTGGCAGGGCTGGGGGAAGGAGGCAGCACCCTTAGCCAGCCAGGCTGCATGGGCATCATGCCTATCCCTGAGGAACATGGGCTTCGTATGCTCTTCTGAGACCCATAATGGACACACCATGTGCACAGAGACAGACAACCCCAAACAGCTGAGAACTCAAGCTGCTTCCCTGTTTTCACATCCAGAGTCTTCCCTGAGCCCAAGGAAGAGATTTCACCAAAAGAGCACCAACCAGGCCATTCACAGGCCACTGGAAAGAGAACAAGATGCCAGCCCCTTCCTGTGAGTCCGTGCCATTTGTGAGCCACTAGGAGAACAAGAAGCCAGCCCTTTCCCGTGAGTTGGCACCATTCTCCGGCTGTAGAGAGAACAAGAAGCGAGGCCCTTTCGGTGAGTTGGTGCCATGTGTAGGCTGCAGGGAGGAGAAGAAGACACCAAGCCCTTCCAGTACCCGAGCTGGGAGACGAGAAGAGACGACAGCTCCCACTCCCAGGCTCCCCGGCAAGGGGCCAGCTTGTCTGAATAAACACAGGCTGAGACAAGACCTACTGAAGTAAAATACAACTTAATGCTTGCAGTTTTTAGTGTTTCACTGACTTTGCAGGTCTAAAGGCTGATCAACTATTTAGAGGATAACAGTGAACAGTGTGGCATTTATGAGGGGTCTCCTTCAGAAGGTGGTAGCCATTGTTCATTCTCTATTATCTTGTTTTAAAGTCCTGCATCATTTTCATTATTTTGTTAGGTTTGGTTTTGTTCTGTTTTGTTTGATTTTATTGTATCTGGTGGCATGGGCAACTATTTCAAAGATAACAAGACGTTTGATAGCCATTTTGAATTTACTATTAATCTTGCTTTGAAGTCTTTTACTGTGTTCATAGCTTTATTTTTGATTGGTTTTCTTCTGTTTTATTTGGCTTGATTTTATTATGTCTGATGCCATGGGCAGCTATTTTGAAGACAAGGCCTTACGGTAACCATTGCTGATTTCCTATTATCTTGTTTTCAAATCTTGTATCACTTACACTGTTTTGTTCTGATTGGCTTTATTCCTTTTTGTTTTTCTTGGCTTTATTCTCTTTAAAATAAAAAATTACTTAAAGAAAGAAAGAAGCACCAACCAGTCGCTGTGGCTCTCACAGCCTTTATGCATGGAGTGCCAGAGCTCGATGCCTCTGTGCCCACCAAGCAGCAGCTGTAGGGTACCAGGCCCTTTGCTTCTTCATGGAGAGGGTTGTGCAGGAGGGAGAGATTAGAGGGCAGGGGAAAGGCAGGGAAAAGTAGTCAAGGCAGCAGCCCAGCTGTTGTGCTGAGCACTCAGGCTAGGACCTGCCAGGGGGCCTGGCCTGAGAGTGCCTTCCCTCGGGTTCCACACATGCATCTCGACGAAGAGCTGCAGACAGAGACAGCCTGGCTGTACCACCGCTGCTGCCACACTTGCCACAAACACTGTCCTCGAGTCCATTCTGAGGCTCCTCTTCCCTCACTGAGGCAGGCTCCACAGCTGCCCTGCTTTCCAGGCCCAAACATCCCCAGGTGCTGCCGTATGCAAAGCTGTGTGGTGGGGGAGGGGATGGAAAGATCTGCGGAAACGGAATAACCACTACTGGGTTAAACCAACAGAATTTTTTACTGCAAGGCTTCTGAGTGTTTAATAAATAAATGTTTAAATCATCAGTTCTCAAGAGGAAATAGAGTGATAATATTCTCCTAACATGTTAAAAGAGAATGCATTCATTTTCCTCACCTTCATTCCTTTTCGGTCTCTTTTCTTTCTTTTTGGAAAAGCTGATTGATCTAAGACTTGCAATCCTGTATCAGCTTGACTTGGCCTTCAGAGCGCCTTGGATTTCAGGATTTGTTGCCCTTGGTTGAGAGGCGCAGAACAGATGCATTCATGGAAGAATGCGGGGCTGAGGAGGTCTTCGGGGGCCACATAGGGAGCAGTGGGGAAGGGGACTGATGAGGGTGATGACGAGGCCAGCCTTGCTCTTAGCGTGGGGCTGACGAGGCACTGAGACTGGCTGCAGAGGCAGAACAAGGCAGGATGGGCAGGAGGGGACAGAGCAGCGGGTGGCGGAATGGAGGCTGCTTCTAGACCATCCATTAAACTGTGAGGCCTCTGTGGATCCAGGAAAAAGCAAGACCAAGAGCTCCTACTCACGTGGCCAATGTGAGGGTGAAATAAAATACTGTGTGAGGAGCCCCAGCCTGGTCAGGCAGCCACACTCCAGAGATGAGTGTCCTGGGCCCTGAAGGACAGTGGAGGCCTGGCCACAAGAGCAAACTGGAGTGTTAGCTCAAATCAGGGGAGCAGCACAGCTCAGGAACAGAGAAATCAACCATCTCTGAAATGATGCATTCCTGACCAGGAGGGAACTGGGTTTGTGGTGGAAGGAGCATCAGCCCTGGGAGGCATTGGGACGTGCATGCATGCATGTGTGTAAGCACGCACATGTATATGTGTGTACGTGTATGTGTGCGTGCACGTGTGTATGTGTGTGCATATGGCAAGTGTGTGCGTGCACCTGTGTGTCCATGTGTATGTGTATGTACGTGTGCATGTGTGCACATGTGTATGAGTGCATGTGTATGTGTGTGCATATGTGCATGCACATGTGTATGTGAGCATACAGCGTGTGCATGCACATGAGTCCATGTGTATGTATACATGTGCTGTGTGCACATGTGTACGTGTGTGCATACGTGCGTGTGCATGTGTGTGGTGAAGCAGGCAAGGAGGCCTATGAGGATGTCCACAGTCAGTGGAGGCTCAGAGGGAGGCACGGGGGTGAGCAGCAAAGCAGAGGCCTTGGGATGCCGACTGCTGACGCCTGGGACACGAAGAAGACAGAAGACAGGAAGTTAAAAGAGTCATCAGGAAAAGAAAGAAACTGGAAAAAAAAATGCTTTCATAAAAGCTGAGTGACGAGAGTTTAAATAAGGAGCAGGATTTCACATTCTACAGAGACAGCAGAAGAAAGACCGAAGAGTTCGTGAAGGCAGAAGCCCGGAGTCACTGGTGCCTGCCTGGGAGCAGGGTGGGACCCCAGGAAGCCCTGCGGGGTTCAGGCCTTGCTGCATGTAGGAAAGAGCGCCAAGGGATCGGCTTTTACACTACTGGAAGAGCCAGTGGACTACAGGGAAGTGAATTCAATAAAAGAAATGAGTGGCCACCGTGGCACTGTCTAGGAAGGATCAGGGAGCGCAGAGGACCATGGGAAGAAGCCCGGTACCAGGTCAGGGCCAGGAGAAGCGGCCCAAGCTCCAGCCAGCTTCAGGCCACGCGCCTGTGTGGCCAGAAGGGAGCAGGTGGCAGAGACCTGAGGAAAATGAAAGGCTGCAGCAGTGCTGTTGCAGAAACAGAAGCAGAGCCTGGGATAAGCTTGAATCCTGCAGATCCTGAGATCAGGCCTTTCAAGCGCTGTTTGGGATGTGATCCCAGGAAGTGTGGAACTGAGGCAGTGGGAACCGAAGCACTGAGGGCGAAAGCTACTAAGGACCCTAAAGGCTGGGTTCTGCCCTAGAAGCTGGAGTCCAGCCTCTCAAGGTGTGGGGTTTTCTGCCAGACACCAGGACGCCCAGCATGGCGCACTCCTCCTTTCCCGTGCGGCTGGAGGGTGCACTTGGTGTGGAGGGTGTACCTGGTGTGGAGAGTGCACCTGCTGCAGCTCAGATCCTCACACCTGGGCATCCCTTGCTCCCTGGTCACCATTCTCTGCCACAGAGACCTCAAATTTGAGGGAAAAAGCTGGTCGTTAGAAATCCGAGATGACATCCAGGATTCCCACTTGGTGGGCACACTGTGTGTCATCCATCCACCCTTGAGTGTGGCTTTAAAAGAGTGGCACTCCCAGGGTCCTGCCCCAGTGCGAGGGAAAAGAGGCCAGAGAGGACCTGGAGACCAGCAAGTGAGGCTACTCAGGGCGGAGCTGAGCGAAGCAACTGCATGGTTGAAAGAAATGGGACGCAACATCAGACGCTCTGCAGGGTTGTGGATGGCAAGGCCTGCCAGCCACCCCTGTGGGCTCCCAGATCCCCTGCCAGCAGCCAGCAAGCAATGGAGACTTCGGTCTCACAGCAGGGAGCAGGGTTCTGCTGACCACTGGCCAGTTCAGAAGACACAGCCTCAGACAAGTCCACAGACACAGTACTGTGACCTCAGCCTCTGGCCCACGGCAGCCATGAGAGAATAAATGGACACAGCTGTAATTTGCTGTTGCAAATATGTCATGCAGCAGTGGGGACTGAGTACCGGAGGAATCTGCATCAGAACTGTGCCCACCAGAGTTGCAAGAGACCTCCAGAGAGAGCCTCGTGGAGTCCCGACAGCTGCCCAGGTCTGAGGCCTCCTCTGCACCTGCAGGTTCAAATCCAAGTCCAATCCAAGGAAGAGAGGGTGGGAGTCCTTCCTCTCCTGGCACTGAGAGATCAGCAGTCTGCAAGATGCCTGCGCGGTGCGCCAGGCCCTCAGGTTGTGTGGGTTGGAGGCTCGAGCAAGGCTCAGAGTCCGAGATGGAGGCCACACTGGACTTGTGGAGGAAGAGGCTCAAGGCTGTGCCAGCGTCCAGGCCGGAGGTGAGCCATTTCCTCTCTAGCTCTCCTGGACTTCTCATCCCTCCTTCTGCCCTAGGGATCACGAGCAGGCATTGATTCTCCCTCTGCAAGTGGGCACAGTGCAGGGCCCCTTGACTGCAGATTCTCTGCTTTGCTGCTTTGACCCTCAGCCTCCCTTTCCTGCTCTTCAGTGGAGTGAAAATTAGAGGCGACAGCGGCAAATATTATAGCCAAGCCAACCAGAGGTGCTTGCTGTTCAATGCAAGGCCACACTCAGATGTCTGGGATCCCCCGCCAAGATGGTCTGTGTGTTTAATCATTTTGAAGTGTAACACTGAATATGTTATCACAGACTTTCCCTGTCTAATTGAGGCACTTATATCTAATGCAAAGGCTCTGGGGGAGACTGACAGTCAGAATGGCAGTGGCAAACATTATTTTGTGTTACACTACATATTACATGTGTTTTTCTGTGCTGGCTAAGTCCAGGGCCTGCCTGGGTCTCCATTGTACAGATGAATAAATCACATTTTAATGGTTCACCTAGGAATGAACACGTATTTAGGGATGAATGCATGAGCTACAGCCTCACAAGTTACTGACAGAGTCAGTTCTTGCTGAGGGAGAGACATACTCGGGAGGATGCTTCATTCAGATTTAATTTGGAATGAGCAGGTTCACCCCTAAAATAAAACTTAAAATCTTGCTCAGCAAATACATTTCTGAGGCTTAAGCAGGAGGCATCATGCCAGGTGCCGTGGAGCAGCCAAAGTGTCGCAGGGGTCAAGGCCTCCAGAAGTTCCTTGCACATGAATCCAGCGCAGCCAAGAGGGTGCAGAGAAGAGGAAGAGTCAAGCCAGACCATCACGTGTGCACAGCCGTCCAGGGCCCACGGAAGACCTTGTTTCAAAAAGCAAATGAGAAGTGGAGCAAGGAAGGAAGGAGAGAGGGAGGAGACGGGGAGGAAAGGGGAGCTGCTTAGTGAGTGCCAAGAGGGAGGGTCTCCTCACAGGCTGTGCTGGGGAGAGTCAGAAACCAGCAGGAGGGAGCTGGACATATGTCTGGAAGGAAGGAAAGGTCTGTGCCCAAGAGGGCAGAGAGTGGCCATTCCAAGAGCAACAGGAGGTCAGAGACAGACAGGCCGAGAAATGAGTGAGGCAGGTGCTGGGCCGACAGGAGCCACACTGGAGAAAAGAGGGTACCAGGTTTTGCCTCCCAGTCACAGAACAAAAAAGCAGAGAGCTTTACGGCGTGTCAGTCAGTCTAGCTGACCCGCTTTGGTGAAGCCACATTTTCCAGGATGTGCAGCTCTCTGTGTGTGATCCATTCCAGCCGCTTGAAATCGCACCTTCCCGGTAATGTGGGAGGCACCTTGACACCCCCAAGCCTCCTCTCTTGGTCCCTCATGTTTAACAGTCTCCACTCTTCAGCCTTTATAAGGGCAGCGCTTGGTGCTGAGTGCTGCACAGCTCCTCTGATTGCAGCCTCTTACGTTAGCACTCTGGGTACCATTTCTTCCTGACAGCCCTTTGCAGGGCACCTGGCTTCTGTGGGGGCGCCGAAGGACCCTTGCTCTTATCAGCAATGGAAACAAATTGCTCCCTAGGGTGGGCTCCTTTCTTTGATGCCAATCTCGCCCATCTTTGGCAGGGTTTAATTTGCTTCTCCACAGCAGAGGGTAATATTGCCAGACTTTGTCCACCCTCGCAGCTCATCCTGCCTGAGCTTCCACACTGCTGTAGCGGGGCTGGCGGGGAAGGTGGGCATCAAGTGAAGTGATCCCGGCAGTCTGGCTTCCGGGCCAGTTCAAAGAGGTGCTGTGAGTCCCTCCTGCCCCATATACCAGAAGTAAGGTATGGCAGAGAACATGTCCACTGACGACTTGTACTTCCAGAAAGGGCTAGCTGGACCTCACGTCTGGTGACACCCATTTAGACAAGGACACAACACGAGCTCTAGTCAAACAGAATCAGCTCCGAGTCCTAGCTCTGCTGCTTTTCCATGTTTTGCCTCAAAATAGTACTTATTCGAAGCCTCAGTTTCCTTGATGTGAGGTGAAGCTAAAGCTCATGCCTGCCTCCTGGGGCTGCTGAGGGGACTCTCAGGAGCACCTGACAGTGGCTGGCCCTGTGCTGGGCCCACTGATGACAATCCCATGAGCCCCTACAAGTGTGCTTGCAGTTGTCAGGAGTAGTCTTGCTGCCAGCAAGGGCTGCTGTTGTATCCCTGGCAGCCAGAGGCCTGGATCAGCCCAGCAAGCAAGCCTCGACTCCTTGCTCCTCCTTCCCGGCCCCTGAATGTGCCATGTGGTTAGGCAGGGTCATGCATGCCGCGGTCAGCAAGCCAAAAGAAACTCTCCAACCAGCACGTGAGTTTCTACCTTATAACCTCTGTGCCAGTGGCCTGGGGCCCTAAAAACCAAGGTTTTCAACCGGCTCCACTGTGATTGATAGTAAAAAGCTGTGCTGCCAACTCTCATTGCTAAGCTTCCGGAAACAAGCAGGCCGGTAAAGCCAGGGAAGGCTCCTATCTTGTGGTGGCGGCACGCCTACTGTGGAGGGTTTAGGAGTTCCGCTAGCTCTAATACCCTGTTGGTGGCTTGCAGTCAGTTGTGGGCATGGGGTAGCACTGGTGCCACAGAAAGGCTCATAGTCAAGGTCTCCCTCCCCACCCTTCCTCAGCAGCTCGGGGTAAGGGCAGCATGGAAGCTCTGCACAGGACACGTAGGCCTCCAAGCTACTCCACACTCTGCCCTTCGTCAGCACACCTGGGGCCAGGACCTTGCAGGCTCCCTCCCCGGCCTTGGTCATTTTCACTCTTCACCTCTCATAGCTTGCCACGGGCAGAGAGTGCTCCTTGGAGCTCGAGTGGAGGCTCAGGCTCAAGCCCTCTCCTTGGAAGGGAGTTGGTCCTCACGCATCTGGAAGCAAAAATGCATCAATGCCTGCGGTGAGTGGCAGGTGGATGGGGAGGAAAAGAGAACAGCTGCTCGAAACACATCGTGGGAACTCCAGGGTCCCTGGGAATTGTGCCCATCATGCCCAGATGCACAGAATACACTTTCTTACAAGGCTCAGAAGAAAGTGGGTGCAGCTGCAGAGGGAGGGGAAGCCTCCTAGGGTCAGCTCCACAGCGGCTAAAGTCTGCCCTGGCCAAGCTGAAGGCCAGCAGAGCCACAGCAGGCAAGCGGCCAGTCTCCACCAGGCTTTCCAGCAGAGGCCTCCCTAAGGCCTGAGGGGGCGCTGCGGAGGGGCCTGGGGGGGGACCCTTGCTCCTCTGTTTTTTTTTTTTTTTTTTTTTAGTCATTGCTTGGTTTATTTTATCTTGCCCTAGTTTAAGTCAAGAGAGATTTAAAGTAGATTTATTCAGTTGTTTTTTGACCATGTTTAACTTTATTTCTCTACACTTTAGAAAGGTTTTAGTTTTCTTTTTAATTAACTGAAGGGGTACAGAATCCTCTTGTTTGAGTAGCTAGTGTTCATCTTTTAAGTCAGAAATTTACATGAGGTGAAATATTTGGTTTGTTAGGGAAAAAATCAGATCTTACCACCCTTAAAGAATATAAATAATACTTAATCTGTTTCTGCAATAGTTGGGTAAGTTAAAATAAACAGGAAATAACAATAAGAGTCCTGAGTCAGAGAGGAACTGCTCACACTTATTTGAGTTTACAAGCAGGAAGATGATACCATTGCCCTGAAATCTATAAAACAAGGTAATGTATTGTCAGCTATGGGAATGCTATGGTTATGTCCTTACATAATGCAATTATATGGTTCATTCCACCTTTTCCATTTCCCTAAGATCACCCCAACTGTTTTTACTTTGAGATAGGTAAGGTCATGGATTTTTATTTGTTTGTTTGTTTTTAATTTTGTTTAAAGGGAAAAAAACAAAACAGAAAAAGGGTAGAAATAATACATAATTTCAAAAAATAAACAGTAAGAAATCACTAGTTGATAAATTACATATTGTCCTCTTAGAAATAGCTGTTCAAGTTACAAAAATAAAGCATACAAAGTGGACATTCAAACAGCGAGACTACAAACAGTTGTGTTCAATGATCCAACAGAAACCTAGTAATATGGTTATCAATCCTACACACTTAAACATACATGCAGTTATATTTTTTAGAGCACTTTCTTTTTCTCTTTTTTACCATAGCAATTACACATTTTGGGTTTTATTACTCATACATTTCTTATTACTTTTTACACTAGACATACAATGTGATATTTATAAATATGATTCTTATTTATTTCACTAATGAGGATAGTCTCAAGTTGTCTCCGTTTATCTATGAAGGCCTCAAGATCATCCTTTTTATAGCTGAGTAACATTCCATTGTATAAAGTACCACATCTTTGCATCCACTCTGCGGTTGATGGACATCTTGGCTGTTTCCAAGATTTTGCTATTACCTCAGACAAAGAACTTATATCAAGAACATACAAAGGATTGAAAAACATCAAGCACCCCCCCTAAATTCAAAGATCCTGTCCAAAAATGGGCATCCGAAATGAAGCACAGTTCTCAGATGAAGATATACAAATGGCAAATAAATACATGAAGAAATGTTCAGCATCAGTGGTCATTCAAGAAATGCAAATCAAAACAGCATTGAGATTTCATCTTACTCTGGAAAGAATAGTTGCCATCAAGAAGTTAACTGATAACAAATGTCGGTGAAGCTGTGGTGAAAAAGGAACATGCTCCCCTGTTGGTGGGAGTGCAGACTGGTGCAGCTTGGAGATTCTCAACAAACTAGGATTGGAAGTTCCATTCAACCCAGCTATTCCCCTCCTTGGTATTTTCCCAGAAAAACTGAAAAGGTCATGTCACAGTGATATATGCGCACCCATGTTTACAGCAGCACAGTCTGTGATAGCTAAATCTTGGAAACAAGCCTTCTTCTCCTGAGCAGGTGCTATTCTCCTGTGACGCTCAGGACCTTTTCCCCAGAAGCCCACTTCCGGTGTATCTGCTGCATTTGTTCCTGCAACATTCATACCCAGCATCAGTTTCTCATCCATCCTGTCAGTCAGCTTTGGAGGCAAGTTTGGGAACCTCGCCCTCTCCACGGTCTCTGTATCCTTGGTGTGAATGGAAACCAGAGCGAAGCACCAGGACACCCCTGTCCAAGCTCCTGCTGCTGGCCTCCTGCTGGGGGCAGGCCTGGCCTTCATAGTGACCACCAGCACCACAGCCGCCCTTCGCAAGCCATGCGAGCCCACTCCGCTTCAGCAGCCCGCGAAGGACCAGCGCAGGGCTTCTCTCTGGTCTCTGGAGGCGCCAGCTGCTCCTTGCTCGGGGCTCCTGGAGGTTGTTTACCTTCATGCAGCAAGAGCTGCTCCTTGTTCAAAGTCAGCCTGCATCCATACCTCCACGAAGCCAATTCCATCACCTCCTTTCGGTCGCTGAGTCGCTCTAGGACTCGGCATTGACTGTTCCTTTGTGGTTCTTCAACTGAACCATAAGGCCTCTGAAGACAGAGTCTGAATCTTAATGTTTCCATCCTCCTCACAGGGCATGACCATTGCTGGCACACAGTAGGTGCTTAATAAATAACTCACATGATTAGATAACTAGGAACTTTGGTCTGTAACATTTGTGTGGTTTTCTAACTGGACCCAGCCACAAATGTAATAATGATAATACTTGCAGAGACACTTTTGTCTTTGAGAAAACAATGCATTGTCTTAATAATAATTATTTCAATTGATTGAACATATATTCTGTGCTCAAAACAACAGAGCAGATTACAAGTGTGACCTTACCTCTGAGCTAAGCGCCATTATAAGGTCTATTTCACCCCTGAAGGAGCTGGGGCACAGGGAACCTGTGATTTTCTCAAGGTCACACAGCTGTGTAAGGTACAGTTCTGGGGAAGAAGAGCTCTCAGGTGGCTGTCTCAGCTCTGTAAAGAACAGGCAAGCTCCTTGCTCCGCCCCACACTCTGCCCACACCAGGCTCTGCAGGGTGGACTTAAAGGGCATCTGGCCAGGCTGAGGAAAGGCTGATGACTGTCTGCAGACTCAAAGCACTCTGTCATTCTGACCCCAACCTCACTTCTGTTCACAGGGGCCAAATGCTAACAATCAGACACGTATCCCAAAGTAGAAGGCCGGAAAATAGAATCCTAGATTAACAAACAGGGTCCCTGGGGAAATTTATAGATACATTGGAGAGTCTGCCAGTGAAAAGCCTGAAGCCCTCTGCCCAGCAGTGAAGGTGGCTTCAGTGTTCTGCCACACACAGACACCTTCGTGCAGCTCGTGAGTCCTTCTTCCAAAATGTCAGTGGGTCGCACAGTAGTGATAGGTTTTAAAGGAGAAACTTCACTAAGATCAAAGCAAATAAATCATCTCTCAAATCAAGACGTAGAGACAATAGAGAAAACAGAGAATGTTTCCCCAGACAATTGAAATCTTTAGAGAGATACAAAACAGAAATTAAATCCATAAAATGAGAATACAGTGTCAAAATGGGATCAACTGGAGACTAAGCTCTGTAGAAATAAAATACAATAAAATTATAAGCATCACAGTTTTTGAAATTCATAAAATATTTAATAAAACCACAGAAATAATCCAAGAGAAATGAGGAGGAGGAGAAGGAAGAGAAGAAAGAAGAGGAAAAGAAATGAGCCATAGGTAAACAATGACCCATGGTCAGTTCAGATGAAGGATCTAACTAATAGAAGTTATATGAAGAGAGAACAGAATCAGAAAGATAATAACAAAGTAATAAAGATTATATAGGATAATTCCAATTGAGTGGATTAAAAAGCTCATTTAGTGACCAACACAATGAAAAAAAGGGTCCATAGCCGAGAACCCTAATCATGAAATTTAACATGAGAAAAAAAAAAAAAGAGAGGAGGGGAGAGAGAGGGGAGACAGGAAGGGGAGGGAAAAGGAAGGGGAAAGAGCAGAGGTCGGAGGCAGGGAACTGGGCGGGACAGCTCAGGGAGGCCTCATGCAATCAGCGTGAGACCGGGTAGCTCTGGATTTCTCGGCATGCTCCCCACAGGTGGGAAGGCAGTGGAGCAATGCCTTTAAAGTTTTAAGGAGACCTTCCAAATTAACTGTTTAGGGGCTGGGGATTTAGCTTAGTGGCTTAAGTGCCTGTCTTGCAAGTATGTGGTTGTGAGTTTAATCCTGGGTACTGATTAAAAAAAAATTAAGTTTTTAGCCCAACCACCAAGCATGTTTGAGATACAGCAAGATATTTTCCAGCACAAAAAGACATAAGCAACTGTCCCCTCAAATATTTCCTAGGAGGTACTAGAAGATAAGCATCTAGCAATGCATACACGTTAGCATATATGCATAATGCATACACATATCTTGACACACACACACATGCATGTATGTGCAGAGACATACATAGTGCATACATGGATACACACATACACAGAGATAACGTACAGCTACACACACACCCGCAGACAAGCAAATATGCGCATCCACGCACACACGCATACATAAAAATAAAGAAAAAGGGAAAATAAGCCAAGAAAGGAAGATTGGACTCAGTGAAAGTTCAGAAAAACAGAGACGCAAAGAGCCAGGCCCAGAGAGGGGAAACATAAAGCTCTAGGAGGAATATAAGTGGGGAGAAAAGCAGCACCGAAAACAAAACCAGAACAAGCCAAAAATCCCTAGCGGTTTTGTTTCTCTGGTTAAATCCTGCTCAGCACAAAACTAAGCAAATGAAAAGAATTTCTGCCTCTAGGAAAGGGAAAACGAGCTTGTGCAGGAGCAAAAGCAACAACTCTGGCGGACCAAGCGGCTTGGCAGTGCACAGCACGGCAGGACTCTAACCAGCCGCTCATTATCCCTCGTGTGCGCGGCAGCCGCATGGGAGGACTGAAGAAGCCTTCACAGCAGGTGCGAGAGTAAGAGCCCAAAATCTTCAGCCAGGTGACCCCGCCCACGACCCCTTCGGCGGGCAGGACAGAGCCGCTGGCCCCTCTCAGCTGAGTCTCTCCTTACACCCCACTTCTTCTGTGGGGCATCTCTAACCTAATGTTCCTCCAACACACCTCCCACTTACTCTGCTTTATTTTTCTTTATTACTTTTTCTGACCATACATTATATAATTTTACAGAATATTGCTTGCCACCAGGAGACTCTTAATAAATATTGGTTGAATAAAGTAATAAACAAATTATCCTGAGAGGAAATCAATAATGAATGCCTTCTTAGGTTGGATGTCCCCGGAGTAGGGCTGAGACAGGGATTAGTGTGCGGGTTTATTTGAAGTGGTTTCCAGGGCCTGGGGGAGAGGGCTGTGGAGATCCTTAATAAGCAGAGTTTCATTCCGAGATGATGAAAGCGCTGGCGATGGTTGGAGGTAGCGGTTGCTCAACACTGCGAATGTATTTGTCATTCTGCTGTACAGTTAAAAATGGGTGAGATAGTGAGTGCACTCTGCATTTTAGCACAATGAAAAAGTAGGTTTTTAAAAAATCTGGCTTGGGAGATACAGAGAGCATCCCAGGCAGTGTGATAGGACGGGGCAGCCAGGAAACAAGGTTCCAAGTCTGCCATGAGCTCCTGGGGGGCTAGATCTACATCCGCAGGGAAACTGGGGCTCAGCCCAGCACAGGGGTGCTGGAACGTGGGCCCCAAGTCCTTGCAGAACGGGGCTCCTCCGGGAGATTGTTCTGCCACTCTGTGCCCGTGTGGACAGTCTCTCAAGAAAGTCCTCAGGCAAGGAGATGAAAGAACAGGGAGCCAGGAGAGGGCCAGTCACATAAGGGTGGGCCCTAGGACCAGGGCTGCACTGGTCAGGCGCAAGGCCAGAGCTGCTGCAGGGAGCGTGGCCCACTCAGGTTCCTCAGTCTCGGGGAGTTGAACCCCACCAGAGGCGCTGGAAGAGTTCAGGCCTTGCTTCTGGACAGCAGTGCTGAGGGTGGGAAAGGGATTCCCATCTTGGATGATAACTTTCTCTAATTCTTTAAGCATCGTTTCTCTTTTAAACTGTGTCCAGACCTTATTTTGAAAAGGGAAGCTAAATTTAAGATGAATATGAATATCACCAGGAAGTCATCCCACACTAATTTGTTTCTAATTTTTCAGAGGAAAATGTCACAAAATGATTAACCAACCTGTGGAAGAAGAACTCGGTAAATGTTAATTGAAAGAATTGAAGCCAAACGCAATGGAAACCGGTAATCAGTTGTATTCAATTCCGAAACTTTTTGTTACGCTCCTGTTATGTGTCAGGCACTGTGTGAAAGATGAAAAAGTAAGAGGCTTGCAGTGGGAGGAGTAGTGTCTCCCCGAAATGTGCCTCTCCGGGAACTTCAGAACCTGACCCTGTTCGGAGGTCTTGGCACGCGTCATTAATGGAAGCCGTAACGGATTGGAGCACCCCTGGATCCGAGACTGAGCTCCTCCAAACGCCCGTGTGAAGGCGCACGGGGGAAAGCCACCTGCAGACAGAGGCAGAGACAGGAAGCTGCCCCTGAGAGGACTGCACGGGCGGAGCCTTCCACAGAGCCCCCAGGGAACCGCCACACCACACTTCAGCTGGCTTTCAGACTTCTGGCAAAAACAAAATGAGAGGACAGTGTTTCCTGTTTTAAGACACTGACTTGTGGCAAATTATCGCATAGCCCCAAGAAGCTAATCCTCCCTGCCTGGCTATGTCTGGCTTTTGACTTTGCCCTGCAGCCTCCTGCTCCTGCAGGAGCTTCCCTGCCGCTGAGCTGGGGTGTCCGTCTGCGAGGCTGCTGCCACTGAGCAGGTTCGTCAGCAAGAGGAGCCCTGACCGAGCTCAAGATGTGGTGACACAGGCTGCCAACGCGTGAGGCTGGTGTGCAGATACACTTGTTTGTGCCATTTCTAGATTTTCTGTCCCTTGCTCCTGAATCAAATCCCAGTTCATACCTTGAGACAGACCTGCAAATCTGTGGTAATTAACATGACGCAAAGCCAGGAATGAGTGATTCATTTCACCCAAAGTGACCAGTGACAGCTCCTCAGAAAAGCCACCCTGCTAATTCCTGAGCCTGGAAGGACAGCGTCAGGATGGGAAAGGCAGCAGGGCATCTCTGGGGGGACAACATGTGCAGACATGGACAGGTGACCCAAGGAATGGGGCTTGAGACCCAGGAGCGGCTCTGAGTGGGTGAGCAGTGTCCAAAGCAGGGGTGATGCAGCTGCAGAGGGGGACAGAGCACGGCAGTAGGAACACAACCCTCGCTGCTGGCCCTTCATGGTGTCACTAAGGAGAGACGTCAGTGGGGTGCTAAGCTATCATGCAGGCCAAAAGAAGTCCTCGGCAGAGGCACAGGGATGACTTGGAAGAAGCCAGAGTCCAGAGCCCGAGTGAATGGCTGTGGCAGTGGTTGTACGTTTGATGATGAAATGGGTCAAAAACAGTGCAGAGGTGTTGGGGGCAGAAAGGAAGGATTCCCTTCCAGCACAGCTCTGAACAGCACACGGAAGGAAAGTGAGTGGCGGAGCCCTGATGGCTTGAGTTGCAGGGTCAGAGCTGCACAGCTAGATCCTCACCTGAGACAGATCCGCAGTGTGAGGGAGCCTTGGAGGACACTGAAGCTCTCCCCTCGCACCTGCTCCAGTTGACTGAAGTCATGGCCTAGGTTCTGACGGTCATGCTGCTCCACAGCCACAGCAGAAGTGGATGCTGCCACTGCCTCACACACCTGCAGAATGCAGACCCTCCTGAACATGGGTCCTGGATCTGCTAGTGTCCAGGGGTCACTGCAGGTGGGCTGCATCCCTCTTCACAGTCTGAGTCAGCTCTGCGAACCCAGCTGCCTCCTGTGTAGCTGCTCCCTGAGTCTATCTCAGTGCTTCTCTTTTCTCTCTCAGTGCTCTGGTGCCTGTTAGCCAAGGTCCACTCTGAAGTCACTCCAATGACACTGGACCCTGAGTTGTACAGTGTTGGTGTCCAGATGGTCTCAGGAAGAGGCTCATCAGAGTTGGGGTTCTGGGGCAGCTTTGCGCACAGCTCTGGTCATCTGGGGTTTCCGGGTGGAGCTGCACAGGCAGTGGCTGAGAAGCCTGAGTGTGGGAGGGAAGAGAGGAGGGCTACCGACCTGAACGCAGTCACTGTCAGTCTCATGCCGAGCAGAAGAGAAAAGGCTGATCGTGGGGCCTCAGGTCCCCAAGAGGACCAGCGGGCAAGGGTGTGAACTGAGGCATTTGGCTGCTAGGAGGGAATCATAGAGCAGGGCGTTTCCTCTCCCAAGAGAAGAGCACTGCGGAGGAGGTAGCCCGTCTACAAATTCCAGAGTCATGGATAAGCGTCCAGCAGTGGGCTGAGCAGCAGCCCCTCTGGCCTTGATGAAGAAGCTTCCTGTGGATCTGGGGAAACAGAAGTGATTGGAGAAGCTGGAGATCGATGCAAAATGAGGCGAGGTAATCAGGATATTAGCTGGAGGGCCAGAGGAGAGTGTTTCTATTTCTACACAAA
This sequence comes from Cavia porcellus, assembly GCF_034190915.1. NCBI lineage: Eukaryota > Metazoa > Chordata > Mammalia > Rodentia > Caviidae > Cavia > Cavia porcellus. Next base: position 47,956,275 of record NW_026947512.1, read on the forward strand.
AGAACTGTGTGAAGGAGTTGTGGAAAATGAGAGGGAGGTAGAGGGAGCAGGGCCAGGGCGCATGGGGAGACTGAGCACACAGAAAGGCAAGTCTTGGGCAGACTGCGAGAACTTTCTTTGTGACTGCTCATTCATTCAGGATTACGTCAGTCTCGACAGTGCATCAGGCATTGTGCTAAATGCTGGGAAAAGCAGCACCAAAAGCCTGAAGTGAAAGGGATGGAAGAGGTTCGGCCCACAGCAAAATCCCATGGAGATCCCTGGAGAGGGGGGCAGAAGGTCTAGGCAGCTGGCTTTCTTTTCACCTGGTGTTTTTCCTCTATAAAGTAGTTACCTGGTTATTTTATGGACAAGAGAAGACACTGCCACTTCCATGAATATTGGTTGTTGCTTCCCACATCAAAGATCGCTCATTCACTCCAGGGTCCCCTGTCTTAGGAAGACAACTGTAGACATCAACTTGCTTGCTCTCTCTCCCTTGGAGTGGCCTGTAGGGATGGTGCTGCCCATTCTCTTGACTTTGTAGTTTATCCCAAGTTTCTGTGTGTGGACTCTCAGCTTGGGTCTGTTGACCTTCCCTTGCACTGAACCTGATGCGTGTAACCTTATGACTGATTGCTGTAATTACTCAGGTGGTGCCCCTCTTGTGCCGTAAGGAAGCCAGCACCTAAGGTCTGGACCCCAAATCTTGAAGAAACATCAGAAGGTGCTTCATGCAGGAGGAGCATCAGCAGCGCCCCATGCAGGAGAAAGGAGAAAGTGACGCTGTATTGTCCGAGCAGCCCTTCCTGTCTCTGTGCTCATGCACCTCCCTGGCCATCCATTTACCAAGCTTTCAGAGGGCTCAGGTTTGGGAGGTGTCAGGAAACGGTACAAAGGCCACCAATTCCCACTTGGCCATGGTCAGTGCCAGCATCCATGTTGTCCATAGCTGCTGCAGACCCTGGGACATTAGTGTCTTCCTCATCTACACTCTACCTAGGCATGGGAATCCTCACTGAGGCGGAGGATGCCCTGGTTCTGAGATCTGTCCACCTCCAGGGCCACCACTGTCGGAGCTGCAGTGTCCCCCTTCCTCCAGGCGCTGGAACTGCCCTCCTTCTTGCCACCGCTCAATCAAAATCTTAGCTTTCTCTCCTTTACCAGTCCAAGACAACTAAGATAATTAGGCCTCAGAGAAAATAAAAACCCGGAATAGACTCCAAGTGAGAAATGCTCCCGGCTCAGGCCACTGTTCCTGCTCTCATCTAGAGACCTTCTGGTCAGGGAGGCTACAAAGGAGAAGTAGGCATGGACTGCCTGGCAAAACCATGGCCACAGACCTCAAAGAGCATAAGGGACTGGAGCAAATTCTTGAAAATGCATAATTTATGTAGAGGAGAGTGATGGACACCAGACTAAAGAAAACAGAAATATAAATAAGTTAATAGGAACTATTCTAGAAAGAGAAAAATTGAGAATTATATTATACAAAGAATGCCTGAAAACCAAAACAAAAGGCAAAGAGTCAAGAAAAAATTGTATAAAACTCTTAAATACTCAATGCAGGAAGAAACAGGCTGAAGATATGGACAGATGCCAGCCAGGGCAATGCAAGTAGAGACCATGGTGGGGGACTGAGCCATATCTACGTGATTGATCGACCAAAATAGAAAACTCTGGTGAAATCAAGAGAGAAGTGAGAATTCAGAGAAATGAGCAAGGTTTTACATCCATACATGTTCAAACTGTTAAAATATTTGGAAAATGCTTGTCCATGAAATCTGGAGATGTTAATACCTATAATCCAGCAATTCCACTGCCCGGCATGGAGGGAGTGGTGCTCAGTGCGTGCTCCACAAACTCTTTAAGGCCTCTGAGGCCATTTCAGCAGTTATACCAGGTCAAAACTACTTCAGTTCCAGGATCTGAACAAAGCTTACCTGGTGCACTGTTAGTATCACAATGTGTCTGCTTCACCATCTTGCCTTCTCAGGAAAACAAAATGTAAAAAGATAGACGTTGCCAATATTACAAAAGAATGCCCTTGATGCTGTAAAATGTATTTGCTTTGTTAAATTTCCAGTTTGATAGACACACTTTAAATATTCTAAGTGATGAAGTGGGAGGTAGATCTGAGACACTGAGGTCTCAGGCGACTGAACTGTGAACCCCCACATCACTTCTTTCACACACCTTTTTATTTGATACATGTACAAACAGAAAAATCCTTAATCAAATTGAATATCCCATGGAAATCTGCTCAAAATGAATGAATAGCATCTTCCACGTTTGAAAAAACTTGAGTTAGGTGCCATTATTCTTTGCCAATGATAATATGCAATTTTGTCAGCAAAAGTAGAATTTTGGAAAATTCCCCAATGAAAACAGACTTTTCTGATGAGATCTGGTGATATTAGCGTGACCTTCTGATATCTTACATGAAACATATAAGTGTTTGAAATATCTACATAACTGTGTGTACTGGCATCCAAATGACCAATGCATGATGCTATGAACATCTTGCATGAGTAAAGGATCCACTCAAGCTGCAAGGTAAACCAATAAATTTTAACGTGAACCCATGGAAAGGTCATTGATGGTTTCAGACCCAATGTAACAACTAACCTTTAAGAAAGCAGTCACTTGTCTTTTCACTACAGCCTTCTCACGGATATGAAGTGATACCACACTGTGACTTTAATCCGCATTTTTCCCATTAGTGATATTGAGGACTTTTCATACTACTATGGAGCCATTTGTATGTCTTCTTTTAGGAAGTGTCTATTCAAGTATTTTGCTCATTTTCCAATTGTACTTATTTTCTTGTTATGAAATTGAGCTGCTGATAAAGTTTGGATATTAACCCCTTATCACACCTATGATTTTTAATGTTTCTCTCCATCTGTAGTTGTTTGTTCATTCTGTTGATTGTTTCCTTGGTTGTGCAGAAGGAAGACTTTTAGTTTTTTGCAATTCCACTTGGTATTTCTCTTCTGTTGCCAATGTTTCTGAAACTGTATCCAAAAATCATTGCTCAGACCAGTGTTGTTTCCTACTAATTTTATATAGGCTTAGGATTTATATCAAATTCTTTCACTCATTTTTGAATTGTTTACTTACAGCATGAAATAAGGTTCTAATTTCTTTCTTTGACAGATGAGTGTACACTTGTCCAGCATATCATATTATTTAAAGTAAATTAGTAGGTAACTTTAATTTTATCAATTTTCATTTCTAATATAGTAAATATAAATCAATGCAACCATTTAATTAATAGCTCTCCAGAGTGTCAGTCATTTTTAAAACAAAAGGGGTCCTGAGGTCAGTTAAAGAAGCTCATTACAGAGAAATACCTGAGCAACATGCCTAACAAGCACACAACAGCATTTATTGAAATTCTGCTAGCGATCTCAAAAATGGGAAACCATTCAGCACCAATGCAGAAAGTTGTGTTGATTACTTTTCTCTCCTTGTTGAGACAAAATACTTGATGCCCAAATTAAAGAGGGAAGTTTTTTTTTTAAATCCGTTTTATTTCAATGAAAAAATAAAACATTTGAAAACACATCAATCAGAGGCAACAATGGTACATACATTGAATATTATTATCCTCAAATCATTCACCCAGAACACAAGACATTTGCATTCAATTGCCCAAACAATCTTTGAACAAATTTTTCTCTTCAGTAAACTCAGAAAAATCAGTAGTATAATTATCATAACTATTTTTATATACATATACGTATGTTGTTTCTTTCAGTTTCTCACACTAGTGAGACAATACAATGTTTACACATGTGCATCTTATTTATTTCATTTACAAGTATGATCTCAAGTTGCATCCATTTTCCTATAAAAATCTCAAGTTTATCATTCTTTATGGCTGAGTAGTAATCTATTGTATAAAAATATCATATCTTTTTTATCCATTCCTCAGTTGATGGGCGTTTAAGTTGTTTCCAAGATCTAGCTATTACAAACTGTGCTGCTATAAACATGGGTGCACGTGTATCGCTGTGGTATGATGTTTTTAATTCTTCTGGGAAGATTCTCAGAAGGAGAATAGCTGGGTTGAATAGGGCCTCTAATCCTAGATTTTTGAGGAATCTCCATACTGATTTCTATAGTGGTTGTACCAGTCTGCATTTCCACTAACAGTGGACAAGGGGTCCTTTTTCCCCACAGTCCCTCCAATATTCATTATTGCTTGATTTTTTGATAATAGCCATTCTTCTTGGGGTAAGGTGAAATCTCAGTGTTGTTTTAATTTGCCTCTCTTGAATGACCAGTAATGTTGAACATTGTTTCACACATTTATTTTCTGTTTGCATTTCTTCCTATGAGAAACGTGTATTTGTCTCAGATGCCCATTTTTGGATCAGGTCTTTAAATCTGGGAGGACTAATTTTCTGAGTCCTTTATATGTTCTCAGTAGTAATCCTTTAGTCTGAGTCACAGCTGGCAAACATTTTCACCCACATTGTGGCTTGTCTCTTCACTCTTGGTTTCCCTTGCTGTACAAAAACTTTTCAATGAGGTGACATCCCAGTTGTTGATTCTTTGTATAGTTCCTGTGCAGTTGGGGTTTTGTTCATAAAATCTGTATCAGTTAGGGTTTACTAGAGAAATAGAGATAACACAAGATATACAAATGTATAAGAAATTGCAAGATTGGCTTACAATGGTCAGCCACAAAGTCTAATAAGTAAGCATGAAGAGGGTGTTGGCACACTAGAGGTTGAAGGGTGCAGCCCAAGGGCTGGAGGTTACTGCAATGTCTCATGCAAGTCTGTGTCAGGAGGCCAAGGAGTCTACGGTAGAACACTGAGGAATCTATGATGAAGGCTGAAGGGAATATTTAGAAGGCTGAAAAGTCCCAGGCAAAACTCGAACAGTCTGTGCCAGAAGCCAGAAGATGATGTCCAAGCTGACAGCGAAGACTGAAGCTCCTCCAAAGAACCAGTGTCATGGTTTGTGTTTAGATGGGCTCCCCAAGCCTCATGCAATCAGGGATGCAGCTTGAATCTAGCGTTTGTGATTGATTTGTTGTCTAGTGCTGGGATTGGCAATGTAAGTGCTGCGCCTGCCCAGGGGCAGAGCTGACATACAGTGTAAGGGCGGGAAGGTGAGTCTTCCCTCTTTTGCCCTGTTCACTCTTGCTGTTTGCAGCTACCATGAATGGCCACCCCTGTGCCATACCACACTGCCCTGGAGCCAGCTGATATGGACTGAAACCTCCAAAATTGTAAGAAACAAACCTTTCCTTACTTCATGTTTGGCATCAGGTATTTTGTCTTAGCACAAGAGAAAAGTAACCAAGACAACCAGCAATTAGTCCCTCCTCATTTGCCTTTTATTATATGCAGGCTACTCCCCTGGGGTGGGAATAGCTCTCACTCCTGTGGCCTGCCCTGGACCTGCACATACTAGGTATATTACAAACTCTGGCCCCCTGCCAAATCACTTAAAGTTCTGACTTTCTCAAATTGTTACAATTAACAGTCTCCTAGAAAGGTAACTGCTTGTCCTCTACACCCCAGGATGTAGAGCTGCTGAGTCACTTAGTTAAGCTTCTAGACTTCTCAAGTTGACACACTGTCTAAACCATAACAAAGCCTTTGCCTACACCAATGTCTTAAAGAGTTTTACCTACTCTATCTTCCAGCAGATTTAATGTTTTTGTTTTAATATTGAGATTTTTGATCTATTACGATTTTAGCTTACTGCATGGTGAATGATATGGGTTGTTTTAATCTTAGAGCAAGTTTTTCCAGTACCATTTATTAAAGAGCCTATCTTTCTTCTGGTGAATGCATTTGGCACCTTTGTCAAAGATAAGGTGGCTTAGTGTGTCTGCAGTTGTTTCTGCATCTTCTAATCCATTCCTTTGATCTTTGGGTCTTTTTTGCAAGTACTACACTGTTTTTATCACAATAGCATTATAGTATAATTTCAGGTCAAGGATTGTAATGGTCCCAGTCTTTTCTTTGTTGTTCAGAATTGCCTTTGCTATTCCAAGTCTCTTGTGGTTCCAGATGAATTTTAGGATTGTTTTCTCTAATTCTGTGAGATATGCTATTGGAATTTTGAGTGGATTGCATTGAATCTGTATAACAGTTTTGCAAGTATGGCCATTTTCACTGTATTTGTTCTTCCTACCCAAGAGCATGGAATATCTCTCCATTTTCTAATATCCTCTTCAATCTTCTTTTTCAGAGTGCTATAGTTTTCAGTGTAGAGCCTTTTACATCCTTTGTTAGATTGATTACTAGTTATTTCATTTTGGGTGAATTGAAAAAAATATTGTTTCCCTGATTTCTCTCTGAGTTTGTTATTTGTGTACAGGAAGGCTATTGATTTTTGAGTATTGACTTTGTATCCAGCTACATTATTGAATTTGCTCATTAAATCTAGTAGTCTTTTGGTGGAGTTTTTGGAGTCTTCTGAGTATCAGGTCATCTGCAAATAACAATAGTTTAACTTCTTGCTTTACTATCTTATTTCTTTTATTTCTTTCTCTTGTCTAATTGCTCCAGCTAAAATTTCCAGGACTATGTTAAATAAGAGTGGAGACAGTGGGAAATTTTGTCTTGTCCTGATTTTAGAGTGAAAGCTTTCAGTTTTTGTCCATTTAGTATGACGTTGGCTGTTGATTTGTCATAGATGGCTTTTATCAGATTGAAATAAAGACCATCCATTCCAATTTTCTGTAAGGTTTTTATCATGAATGGATGCTAGACTTTGTCAAAAGCTTTTTCTGTATCTATTGAGGTGATCATATGATTTTTGTCTTTGGCTCTGTTAATATCGTGTATTACATTTATAGATTTACATGTGTTGAACCATCCTTGAATTTCTGGGATGAATCACACTTGATTATGATGTAATTCTTGATGATTTGCTGCAGTCTGTTTTCTGTTATTTTATTGAGGATTTTTGCATCGCAGTTCATTAGGGAGATTGGTCTCTGATTTTGGTATTGTTCTAGTCAGGGGTTGTGCAGAGAACAACTAGAATCAGGACATGGAGTTTACAATATTGTTTTATAACAATCATTGGGAGTTAACATAAGAATATGCAGGAAATCTATCTGCAACAACAAAGACATAGAATATTTAGTCAAGGGCCTAAATCCCACATGAGTCCAGATGAAGACCCAGAACACACGACAATGATTCCCACAAGTCCAACAGAAGGTCTAGAGCCCACAAGAAGAACTCATGCCAGTCTCTTTTATGGATCCATGTTGGGAAGGCCCAAAGGTCACCAGTGGAAGCCAGAAAGTCTATGGCAGCAGGGAGAAGTTGCTGTGCTGATAGGTTGAAGGTTCTATGCTGGAGCCCAGAAGTCACACTCACAACAAAGACCAGGGCTTCTTGAAAGCATCACAGCCATCCTCAGTGACATGGAGGCCCCGAGCTCCTCCAATGATAAGCACATGCCAGGAAGCCAGTGTGAGGAGTTCATCCTGGAGACCAAGAGACACTGCATCTCCTGAGCCAGGAAGCAATGCTCGATGTGAGGACCGAAGCTTCTCCAGGAGAACCAGCGACTCAAACAGCAGCTCGTAGAAGAACCCACAATGCCTCAGCACCTCAGCAATACTCCTTCTTCTCCTTCTCCACCTCTCTGTTTATGCTGGCAACTTTCCTCAGGTGGAGCATTTACACTCAGTGCCATGCTGATGTAATCCAGCTGGCATTAAGCTGACCACCAGTTCTTAATCCATAACAGGTATCAAGGTAATGTTTGCTCCAGGAACAAATTCAGAAAGTACTGCTTCCCTTTCAATTTCATTAAAGAGTTTGAGAAGTGGAAGTGTTAAGTCTTCTCTAAGAGGGAAGGTTTATGTAGCTTACAGTTTGTGAAGGTTGCAGTCAATAACCAGTTGACTCCAAGGCAGGGTGGCATGACAGAGGAGTAACAATTTATGGCAATAGAAGACAGCAAATACAATAAGAGAAAAAAAGAAGGAATAAGTGAGCAAGCCTCTTTTCCTCCCTTATATTATTGTATGCAGGCCATCTGCCCCAGGGTGGGTGTAGCACTCACACTCGTAATCCCAGCAATGGACACTGAATCAATCACAAATGCAGCACCCTGATGACTGCATGAGGCTTTGAGGGGACATCTAGATGCAAACCATAAAAAGTCAAGTATGCTAAATCTGTACAATGAAATATTCATCAGTGAAAATTAATTATCTGATATATGTAACAACAAAGATTATTTTTTCCTAAACAATGTTATTAGAAAAAGAAAGCAGATGAAAAATATACATAGTATAATTACACTTATGTAAAATTTTAAATGATGCTAAATAGATTAAAGGAATATAGCCATAAACACAGTAAGACTCTAAAACACCTATATTTATTTAACTTTGAAGCAAGTAACAGAATGATAAACAGAAAATTCAGCAGAAGTTTATCCCAAAGGAAAACCACAGGATTAAAGGGAGGAAGGGTGTGTTGGAAACTTCAAAGGCAGTATTTCATTTTATTAGACAGGAACAGGTATATGGGCACTGGCACATGCCATTCTTCCTACTGTGCACACGCTTCATAGGTATTTTGAGTGCATCCAATTTTTATCAAAACAATAAAAATTATCCATACCAATAAAGTTCATGAAAAGGTACGCCAGCTTTGGTAATGCACAGTAATGCGTGAAGACTTTCCCTCCTAATGTACTATGAATTGGTGGTAATAGGAACAATGTGGAGCCACGTCCGAGACTCTGTACCTGAGTCAGCACCATCCATGGACCACGAGGGGAGATAACCAGGCCTCACATAGAGGTGATCCCCACCTGGAAACCCTGTCATTTTTGTTGTTTCCTTGGGTTATTCTCGTTTGTTTTGTTCAATTATGTGAAATCTGATGGCATGAACAACTATTTCAAAGATAGCAAGACATATTATGGTAGCCATTTAAGATTTACTCTTAGCCTGGAAGTCCTTTACTGCATTCATTGTTCTGTTTTTATTGTTTCTATTCTGTCTTGTTCGATTTTTACTGTGTCCAAATATATCTGCAACTATTTTGAAGACAATAAAAGGCATCATGGTAACTATTGTTGATTTTGTAAGGGTTTAAAGTCCTGTATCACTTGTACTAGTTTATTTTGATTGGTTTTATTCTGGTTTATTTTCCTTGGTTTTACCCCTTTTAAATAAAAAAAGAACAATATGGTAAGAATCAAAACAGTATGTGAGAACCAAAACAGTCCAAAAGAAGAAAAGAAAGAGCTATTATACAGCCTACATATAGGCAGGATTTATACACCCCACAAGCTGAACTAGAACTGACTGTTTATGTACAGTGTCAGGGGACTGGAAAGACAGTACGGGGCCCTCGTCCACCCCAGCATGTCAAGGTGGCCCCACATGAGTTAAAATCTAAATATGAAAGATGAAACTGTAATGTAAATAAATAACATTAATAATAAATATTTTAGGACTTAGGAGTAAGGAAAAATCCACAAAGAACAACTCCCAAAGAGAAATAATAACAGCTTGAGAACACCAGAAATAAGTCTTTTATGTGATGAAAGCTAACTGACAAGCAGCAGAATGCGGGAGATGTATACGATGCCTAAAACTGACTGGGGACTGACGTGGAGACTTTTCAAAGAACTTCTACAAATCAAAAAATCAACAAGAAAGAGTCAGGAACCTGAAAGAAAACAATCAATAACCTTGGTCAGTCAGCTTGCAGGAGGGGAATTCCAAAAGTAAAATACACATTCAGAGATGTTCAAATTGATCAGTTCTTAGAGAAAAACAAATTAGCACTCTGTCACTTACCAGCCATCAGCTTTAGCAAGCTAGGCCTGGCGGCTGCAGGATGAGGCTGAGCTGTGCTGCGGGGAGGCTGCCGGCTGGGCCCTCTGCAAGCACCAGGTAGGGTGTGTGCTGTGGCTCGGCAGCTGCTCCTGCAGAGACGCCCCGGCTCTCAAAGAGGTTCTTGGGAGGCCATGTAGGGGAAAGGAATAGAATAAATGTGAGTCTGAGTGTGGTGCAGTCCTCTGCAGCAGGTAGCACCAACAGGCTAGGTGCATACAGAGAAGAGTAACAGATACACCACTGCATTAAAACCACAATTTCATCTGCACACATCTACACATCATATATATATATATATATATACACACACACACACATATATATGTATATATATATATATATATATATACACTTCTACTATATACAAATATACAAATTTATACCATATATAGATATATAGATAAATGAACAAATATAGCTATAGGTAGATGATAGATATAAATATATAGATATACATATAGATGATATGTGTGATATTCTACAACAGCACAAATCAAATCAAAATATAAGAATATACATCAAAAGAGACAGAGAGGAGAAAAAAAACAAGATTGAAAAGGAAGTGACAAAAGAACCTAAAGAAATGAATGGTAAAGTGCTCTGAAACTAAATCATATGCACTGAAAGGAAGGAGGGAAAGAAGGAAAAAAGGTAGAAAGGAGGGAAGAAAGAAAAGAAGGAAGGAGGGAAGGAGAAGAGGAGGATAATGAGCAGGAGCGGGAGTTTGAGACGCAGTTGATATGGGCAAAAAAATGACAGACTCCAAACATTGAAAAGGAAACGCTTTATTAGTGGAGCTCAGCAGGGACACTGTCCCAGAGGCAGTCAGGGCAGCCTCGGTGGTGGAGCCTGCGGCTGCAGGGAGTTATAGAGTAGCAAGCCACAAAGGGGGGTCAGGTCTCCTAGGAGCATCTGAACAGAAGGACATGGCGATGACATAGTGAAAGGGAGTCCCTTAATGGCAGTGCCCGAGAGAGCAGATCTCTGAGTCTTGGTGCTGGACGGGCCGAAAGCTGTCCAGTTCCTGGCTCCCAAGGCTTATTTAGTGCTTCTTTAAATTCATTATCCTGAGGGTGTCAGGGTAAAGGTCAAACTGCTAACACAAAGAGGCCTCGATGCGCAACAGCTCAAACAAAGCCGAATGTATTTCTCATAAGGAAACTGTGCCGTGGCTGGCCCTGGTAGCCATCCACGCACTCGGACCGCTCTGGCCACTTCAACACAGGAGGAAGCGCAGGGAACCATGCAGGTCCATTAGCAGGCACTTGGACAAAGGCACCACCAACTTCAGGGGCAGGCTGGCAACATTGCCCACAACTGACTTGCGGTGTTACTACAGAAGGAGCGAGGATCAGTGTCTAGTAACTCTCCTTCTCTGCATAAAACTGGCCTCTATTTCTGCTGCTTGAAATCCAAAGAAACTCAATTACCACAAGTAAGCTGCATTCCAGGAGGAGGCACTGGTCTCCAGCAGATCCTTAGAAGCCTCTCTGGTTCAGGAGCTGGTGTTTCTACACCAGGATTGGAGGAATGTGTGCTTTCTGCAACAGAAACTAACCCTGATCCACCTGGGCCCAGACAAGAATGGAAATCTCTTGGTTTTAGTCCAGTCAGGGCCTTCTCTGAGGCTGGTGAGCATTTGACATAACGGCTGCGCTCAGAGAAAAAGTCCCAGGCAGGAGCCCAGTGAGTGCTTCTTTGAGTTTATTCTCCAGAATTTCACTATTCCCGCCAGGTGTGGGCAACTCAGGGCCAATGCCCAGCCAATTGGCCCAGGCCTGTGTGCAAACACAAGGCACCATGGCCATCCCAAGGTCCCTTTGCTCATACAGGGACCCCTCGGGGACTGTCAGTGTAGCTGCTCCTCAGAAGAGGTCACCCCTTCAGAAAGGAGTCTGAAGGGTTTTGATGCAATGCCTGCCTAAGCCCCATGAGCATGGGCCTGCTAAGGCTGCCCTGAGTCCTGCAGGAACTAGGCCCTCTGAGTGGGTCCTCATGCTTTTAAAGTGGAGTTTCTAGGGGCCAGTGGCCTAAGTGCCTGCTTGGCAAATGCAAACTTGTGAGTTCAATCCCCGGTACAAAAAAAAATAAAGTGCAGGTTCTATTTCTCACTGTCCCTGTGCTCACAGTGCCCCAGATGTGGGCAAGGTGTCTCCCAGGTCACACGCAGGACAATGAGAAGGCCACAAGGTCAGGGAGTGAAACCTGCAGCTGAGGAGAGAGTGAAAAATTCCTTACACGGATTTTACAGGTGTGCCCTGCATTTCACCATTTATCTGTGTTTTCACGTACATCACCTCCTTTCTTTCTCAAAGCACCACTTTGAAGTAAGCCAGGCAGCTGTTTTCTATTTCATTATATGAAGAAAAACAGGGTTTCTTGCAAAGTGAGGATGTCTTGTTTTATTTTCTATTTCTTATTTCTATTTCTTAATTCTGAGTCAGGAACCTTATGTTTAGAAATTTAAAAAAAATATATACTTAGTTGTGAGCACTCCTGCACCCTAGGCGTTCTGCTTCACATGCACTGTCATCTCTGTCACTGAGAGCACCCGAACAACCCGGGGAGGGACATGCTACTGTCATTCTCCCTTGACAGATGAGAAAATGAGCTCCACAGCACAGGGAGGGAAATTTTTCCACACCCTGTGATGTAAAATATCAACTTCACAGCATTCCCTATGTTGTCGTTTCAAGAGATGACCTAATTCTTTCACCTGCTTGCAGCCAGAAACCAAACAGTCACCAAGCTTGGAGGCGATTTCACCACCTCCCTTGGCTACTCCCACAAGGCCCCTTGTAAATTCTTCATTTTAATTGTAGGAGCCTTTCTTTCTGATAAGAACATAGCTATTAAAACATTGAAAATCCTCCCAAAATTTACCTGCAGCAAGCAATACCAGATTGACCTGAACCACTCTCTCAGTTACAATGAGCAACGTTGGAACACTGCACATTTCACACTGGTAAGAATCCCAGAACTCTAAAGTTTAGAGTCAGATGAAGCATAGGTTAATAGCTCCCCTGACAGATACCATCCTCTGGCTTCCAGCTGTGCTCCAGCAGTGGCGGGACTGTCAGGCTCTGGGTGTTCTGGCCAGGTGTCAAGCCACATGTCCAAGGCTTCTTAAGCCTGTGTGCACACTGACAACAAACCTCAGCGTGACTGACCTAGGTTCAGTTTCATCTAAGTGTTGCTGTCTGAAATCCAGGCAATCCCTGCAAAGCTCCTCTTCCAGACACCTCACCAGCTCCGATGGATCTTAGCACAGCTGGATCTTGCCCAGGGACCCCACAGGACGGCACATTCTAGCTGGACAGGGAGTGAGGACTCATTCAAAGCAAGAGCTGCTAGAGAAGCTGCTCCCTTATTCAGCCCTGCTGTCGCTGGCTTCCTTTGCCAGGTTTCAGCCAGAACCTGTCACACTTATTCTGCTGCTCAAACCACACCCCAGTCAGTTCAGGCTGGCTTTTCACCAGGGCACAGGGATTACCACAGCACTCCCTCTCACCCTGCCAACCCGAGCCTTTGCCCTCTGCCAGCTTGTTGGGGTCCTGATCATGCACAGGAGCTATAAAATCTGATTGCCCTTTGTCAAATGTCTATATTGCTTTTCCATATGACTTGTTAGTAGTGCTTAAATGAATTTAACTTGCAAAAGTCCCTATTTCCAAAAAATGTTATTAATAAAGATGTGACACTGTAGACACTTGCTGATAATAACACTCTAAGCCTCCTCTTCTTGCATTTTAAGTTTTACTGTTTATCACTGATACAAGAAAGGTGGAGTTGTCCGTGTGGAGACACATACTCCTTGGGCCCAATCACTCAAGGCCCCTGCAGGGCCATCTATGAGGACAGTCGGGGTGTCGTATAGAGAAGATTAGGGCAGCTGGGCAGGCAGCTTGAGAAACTCATGAAATCAGTACAATAGAGAACAAACACTTCGCTTTGCTGTTGTTCCAAATTTGTCAGGACCCAGGGGCTGAAGTGTCATTTTTATAGATACCATGTAAGATAAATATGAAAATGCAGTGCCCTTTCTTCACAAGAAAGGAAGCTGAGCAATCCACCTTCAATGACAAATCCACAAGCCCCGCATTCTCTGTTTACTGAAGTTTCACTTAAAATCTGCCATTGGTTAAAAACTAGTCTGCTCTCGAGGGCAGTGCTAGCCTTCCACTGGGCTCAGTGTGGGGCTAGACTTTCTTCCTGCCTCACCCCTAGTCATAGGGCATTGCAGGCAGTTGCGTGGCCACACTCTGGCCGCCACTGGTTGGGGCAGGACCTGCAGAGGGTCACAAGGTAGAGGACGAGGAACTTGGACTCCGAAGTGTGTTTGCTTTCTGAGCTCCTCTGATTCCTGTAAAATAGCTGACCTTGCAGGCAGCAGAGGGCCTTTAATGAAGACCAGCGAATACTTCACTGCACCACTGGTATATCCAAGTGCACATCGTTTGCATGTGCTGCCTCGGGAGCAGACGGCTGGGTGTCAGGTGGAAGATCCGGAAAGGCAAGCAGAGCACTGTGTACAAGTCCCAGCTCTGCCCCTCCTCAGCTGTGCAGTCCTGAAAGAGTTACTTTCACTCACTTGGCCTAGTTTCCCCCACATGTGGGCTGGCAATGTCAGGCTGTCCAGCTCTGAGCTCTGTCTTCAGTGACACTAGGACTGGACAAACACAGTGTGGACACTGCTGCCAGTCCTCTTCCATGCCCTCCCCATATGCACGTGGCCACCACCTGCCTCTGCGTGCATAGGTGTAACCGACTGTGATTCTCAGGGATGACTGCTTGGACTTGCAGGGCCACTCTGTCCTTGAATCCAGGACACTGAAATACCTCAGAGAAGCACTTCCCTCCTCCAAGGGTGAAGTTGGGCATGTGGGATCCCAGTCCCCACACCAAATTCTGGAGGGGGAGTAGCCTGGGACTCACGCTGGCTTCAACATTTCTGGTTGGCTGTCCCTGCCCTTCCAAGCTTCTCCTAGGAGCGGTTCCATTATGAATCACTGGCACACACACCCTTGGTCTGCTTCGGGAGAACTGACTTAAAATGCACATCTACAAGGCTGAGCATGATAGCAATAATAATAAAAGAAGCTTTTCTTTTTTTTAATTTTTATTTTAAAGGTGGTAAAATTAAACACAACAAACAGAACAAAATAGGACATAAGAAAGCAATGTAAGAGATATAAATTTCACAGCTAGACACGAGATCTTCACTATCATATTGTCTCGTTTTCTTCCAAATAGTTGTCCATGTCTTTGCATACAGAGAATTCATATAAGACAACGTAGTATAAAACTGATCTGAACAGAATGAGGAAAGCTTTTAGGTCTTTGAAACCAGACAACAGGGAAGTCATTAATGGCTATCGTAGAGTCTCTCGTTCTCTTCAAAATAGCTGTCCATACTTTCATGTATATTGAAGTTCAACAAAACAAAACAGGCAGGGGGAGAGGGGTTGCTTGGCTTCCCAGTGCTTCAGGTCCCAGTATCGCAAAGGTCCCAGTAAACACCGGTGGCTCCTGTCCTGGGCCGGCTGCAGAAACAGGCTTTTCTTCATCTGCTCTGTAGACCACTGAAGAGATTTGCACCTGGAACAGTAGGCACTCAGGCCTTGGGTCTCTGGGTCTCAGTGACTGGTGGAGGAGGAACTGCCTGCTGAGGAATCTCATCCAGTTGAACCCCACCTTACAAGGGGTCCAGAAGAGACTTGGGCTCATAACCCTCCAGAGACGGTGGTGGCCCATGAAGCCTGCCAGTGTATGAGAACAGAGCTGCCCAGGAAGTGTGTGAACAGCTTGAGTGCTCACTGTTGTCTGTGTGAGCAAGTAGATATGTCAGGATCATCAGCCAGATATGCAGCCCCAGAGACACACTGAGCAGCAGGCTGCGCCCTCCTTGATGAACCTTTGCCCTCCTTCCCTCTTCCCAGCTCTTTCCCTCTGTTTTTCATCCTTCAGGGACAAGTATGGACATCTCTGTGTCACCCCTGAAGTAAAGTCTGGTGGGTATGAAGGAGCCTTGTCTGAGAGCGTCAGTGGCCAAGCAAGACAAGCAAGGCTGTGCCTGGGCGCCATCTGTGGTGTTTCCGACGTCAGTGAGGACTGTGAAGGAGACGCCAGCACTAGGAAGGTCCTCCTGGAAATGGAGCAGTGGAGGTGAGTGAAGGCAAAAAGGGACAGCAGGCCACTGCTAAAGGGACACTAGGGGCAGAAACCAGAAGTCAGGACGGCAAAGCTGAAGTGTGGGTGTGGGTGTGGGTGTGTGGGTGCTGGGGGAGGAGCTGAGAGGGAAGGACCAGCTAAGAGGTGAGAGAGGTGCAGAGAAAACAGCACGACACTCTTTCATTTGTGGAAAGAGCGTTGAAATGCATCCCAGAGGCAGCAAGGAGGGGTCGTGAGAATGTGCTTCAGGTATCTCCAAGGTCACTGGAAGGCTGGTCCCTCGGCCCCAATCCAGAGGTCTGGTGCACAGGAGAAGACATTGTCTCCCATTCCACCAGGAAGCCGGGCTGCGGGACCGAGTGAATAGGAGTGTGATAACATGTTCCTCACAAAAGGAGGAATTAAAAACTCATTTATATCAGTGACAAGATAGAAAGAAAGCAATCTCACTGCAGCCTGATAATCGAGACACCAGCCCCTGCTTTATGGAGTCTTAATTAGATCTCTTTGGTCTTCTTGTTTTTATTTCATATTAGCCTTTTTTTTTTAAATAAAAGAACAGCTGTAATTTCACATCTTTGGAGAGCATATTTTGGGGGGAAGAATGCAGAAGACGCTGCCGTGTGCCGGAGGGTTCTGGATGGAAGAGGGGAAGGCAGCCTTTTGTGCCATGCTGAAGGCAGGACAGTGACCGCTGCCCCTGGTGCACCAGGCCTTCCATCACACGCAGTGAACTCAGGGATTCCCAGGGCTGAAAAACCCCACTGAGCCGCCTGATGACCGTGTCCCTGTGTGCCAGGCGCTGCACTCGGCAAACCAGCAAGAGAAACAGCACTTGTCTCCCATCGCCCTCTTAGCTGTGGCTTGCTCACCTCTGTGCTGCAGCCCTCAGATGGCCCGCTCTACCCTGGCCAGTGGGAGGGCCAGGGATCCTTCCTCCAAGAATGACACCACTCATCCATAATGTGTAATTTATGATAGCCCGAGTCCCCAGAGACACAGCACGGAGACAGAGTAGGAATGCTGGGAAAGTAATTAAATGCCTACTTCTTCTTATATACCTTTCATACTTGTGAAAAGGGTGGATGCAGTCTCCATTGCTTTTGTTCAGCAGCTAATGTGGTAAGAGACAACCTTGGGCGTGGAATATTTTCAGAGAGGGCCATCGCAGAGGGGCTTCAGTGACAGCCACTGAGGTCAGCAGGATGCCAGGAGGCACAAAGGCTCCTCCTGACTGAGAAGCAGCTGCCACGGCAGCGTATGCTGGGCATTCGGGCAGCAGCAGGGATGCGAGGTGTGAGGCGGCAGAGACGCACACAGGCTGGGAGGGTTTTCATCCAGTTGGAGCTGTGTGTGTTGATCAGTTTGTTTTGCAGAAATAAAACTCGATGACAGCAGCCTCCTGCTCATCCCTCAGGAGGTGTGAGAGGTGTAAAATGAACCAGGCCCCTGTGTGAGGCAGGTTTCCTATCTTGGACAGGCTGCGGTCTACCATGCTCTGTGCTTACTCAGGCTCTGCCTGTCTTAACAAGAGTGGCAGGTGAACTGAAGTAGCCACTTTGACTCTCAAATAAGAGCCCTGCAAGGCCTCCTTCCCTCCTCTGCCCTCAGGGAGCATGGCCCAAGCACACACTAGAAGAATCTGTTTGAAGCTCTGCTTTGATCGAGTCACAACTGTATCATTAGAAATACACATAAAGCCCCAAGCAAGTAAGGGGCTGGAGCCTGGTATGAGCGCTCTCCCAGGAGCAGTCACTGGGAGGACAGTCCAGTCACCCTAATAATGGATTGATGTCGTGTTCTTCCCATGGGACTGTCCAGCCACTCCCCAAAATGACACTTGTGGCTTGCAGGGAGCCCAGGAGGAGCAAGCAAAACTCATTTACTTGGACTTCTTTCCTTGCAGGGCAAGATTTGTCTCCAGATGCCCCATGCCTTCAGCCCCTGGCCCGCCTCTGGACACACATTCGCTCCCAGAGTCTCCCCCACCAGTTCACTAGGACGTGCTCACTCTTCCGGTGCAGCCCGAGCCTCTGTCCTGAGGTCTCCTGGTCTCCTCTGGTGGGAGGGAAGGTGTGACCTGAGATCGAGATCAGGGGCCTTTGCCTGGGGGTCTCTAGATCCGCACCCTCCAGGTTTAATGCCCCCAGGCTCTGCCTGTGATGGACTAGGCTATCCTGTGCTCCTGTTCTCATCATACGGGGACATAAGCAATGAGGAACAAAGTGGCTCCTTCCTTTAGGTACTGGGGATTGGGCTTCTCACTCAGCTGCATCCCCAGACCTTTTCTAAAAAATTTTAGGACAAAGTCTTAAGTTGCCCAGGCTGAGCTCAGGTTGAGACCCTCCAGCCTCAGCTTCCCCAGTACAAACACAGGAATTTAAGGTACCTAAGGTGCCTCCTGCACTGCCAGCTTGGGGCGGTCACCTGATGACCGCGAGCAGGTCACTGCAGAGCACTGTGGCCGGAAGGGCTCCCTACCTGCTCGGATCCCTGCCACATAAGCGGGGTGGCCACTGCCCTGGGACGCTACCGCTGGGATGTCCCATCTGCTGCTATGTCTTCCTTGGCCACTCCAGAAGTGCAGTCCACTGCTTGGGCCCTCCCTCCTGTCCCCACCACCCCCCAGTCTGCCTATGCTCTGGGCTCCAGCCTGCTTGTCTAGAAGGGGCACATGGGCCTGCTCATTCACATTCCAGGGGTGGCTCTGGGCCACCCCATCTCCTCCTTTGTTCTCTCCAGGCTTCTGGGTGAAATATCTTTATTTAAAGAAATGGTTCTGCTGATAAAACAAGACTGATACCCCGAGTGCTACAAAGAGAAGGCAACTTGCCTGAAGTCATTAGGTGAATAAATGACGAAGCAGGGGAGATTTAAGCTTTTCCCTGCCCCCTTCTCCTGTCCCCTGGCCTGTGGTGGCAGCTGTGAGCCTCGCGCAGACAGGGCCATGTGTCGGAAAAAGAAATAAAACTGAGGGCTGGGGATTTAGCTCAGCGGCATAAGCGCCTGCCTTGGAAGCAGGCAGTTGTGAGTTTGATCCCTGATACCAATAAAAACGAAAGAGACCAATAAATAAATAAGCAGGCAGGCAAGCAAGCACCAGGGATAGCCACAGAATACGGGATCACTAAACAATTGTTTAATGATGATAACAGTTTTCTTTTTTCTGTTTCTTGTTTTTTTTGGAGGGGATGGGGGATGGGGTCAGGGTGTCACTCCGGAGTTCAGGCTGGCCTGTACGCTCACTTTGTAGCCCAGGCTGGTCTCCATCTTGCAAAGATCCTCCTGCCTCAGCATGATAATAGTTTTCAGATGCCTGCCCCCTTCCCACATTCTGTCTATGATTGTGTCGCTGAAGTTAAGGAGGAATCCTCTCGCGTGTGTGCGCGTGCCTTTGCTGTTGCTTTGTTCCCCGTTTTGTGACATTTCTATGAACAGTTACAGCCACTTTCAAAGAAGGCAGTGCAGAACCTGGGGAAGCACCGCTGGCTCCTGGGAAGGCGAGCCCTGGTGACACCGAGGTGAGCCAGGCCTCCAACTGCCTGGGGCCATGCGGCAGGGTTTCACCAGCACAGAGGTGCCACAAGCGCCCTCCCAACTACCGAGTGACTTAAAACAGGGCACGAGTGAAATGCGTTCGCTGTTGTCGTTTGGGTTGGGGAGGGGTTGTTTTTAAGACAAGATCTCGCTATGTCGTTCAGGCTGGCCTTGAGCTCGGTACGGGTGGCCTCCACTTCGAGGCCAGCCTCCTGCCTCGGCCTGCCGAGCGCTAGGCTCGCAGACGTGCGCCACCGCGCGGGGCCCCAACCGAAGCGCCGGGGTGCCCGGGAAGGAGGCCAGCCAGGCGGGGAAGCCCGCTGCCTCTCCGGCTCCCTGGCGCTCCCTGCCGGCTGCGCCCTGACGGTGCCCTGATGGGTCCGCTGTGGGGTGCGCGGCGGCGGCCACGCTCTCTGCTCTGGTTTCCTTCCCGGAGCATCGCGGAGAGCGGGGCGCGCGCCTTGCCGCGCTCCCTGGTCGCATCCCCGCGGGGTCGGGCGGAAGCGCGGCCGGGGACGCCTGCCGGGCGGGCCTCCCCTTCCCCGGGCGGAGCCCGCCACCCTGCGGGGCGCCGCGGTACTGCGGGGCCTCCGGTGCCGCCCGCGAGCTGCTCCAACCGGGCCGGCGCGCAGGGCGGGACGGGGTGGGGTCCGGGGGCTCCCGGGGAGCTGGGGCGGGCAGCGCAGAGGCCCGCACCGGGAGGCCCGGCGCCCGCGGGGACCCCTCTCCGGCGCGGCTGGCCTTGCACGAACCGGCTTGTCGCGGTTCTGCCGGGCTCGTTTGCAGTACCGCTCTGTAAAATCCGCAGGCTTAGGCCAGGACGGGCGACCGCAGAGGTGTCCTCCGCGGGTCCTGCCTGCCTGCCGGGGGTCCCTGTATGGCCGTCCCCCCCGCCCCCCCAAATAATGCACAGGCACACGCGTTTTAGTTTCCGTTTCTTGCACCAAAGATTAAAAAAAGAATCTATGCAAGTTTCACCCTTTGCCTTTTCTGTTGACTGTGTTCTGAGAGGGACTCAATTCAGTCTTTCCCCTTTCTGTGGCTGTGACCAAAGGCCCGCACGACATCCAGTAAACAGGCGGCAGGTCACCGGCCAGTGCCCTCTGGGTCTGTTCTGTGTGTCTTCGAACACAACAGCAGTAACTCCATTACTTTACTTAAAATTTTTAGGAGCACAGGTTTGTAGTAACAAACACATTCCGTGGGGCACGCACGCACCCACGCACATATAGTCACCTTGATGGTTTTTACTTCCCGTGCCCTCCCTCCTCGCCTGTCCTTGGGTCTCTTTCTAATCACCACAAAAATCTCTGTTTCCTTTAGCTTTCTCTTATGCTTTGGGTTTCTCAGAGAAGAAAAACCATGTAATAGTTGCCCTCTGCCTCTGATTTACTTCACGTACAATTGTGGGTTCAAGGTGAGCCCATTTCCCTTCACTTGACTGTGCAGAGAGAGAAGACGCCTACCAGCAGGGCCTGCGAGCTGTGAGACGTGTGCCATTCTGTGCGCTGTCTCCCCTCCCGCTTGGAGACTTCTCTGTTCCCTACTGTCCAGAGAGGCCCTGTGCCTAGAGTATGGCCTGCCGTGTGCTGCTCAGATTTTCAGTTTTTGCCAACAAGCAAGAGATGTTATCTCCATGCAATTTATATTCTTCTCTTTAAAGTTGTGCGTTCTAAGTTTCAGAGTCGGTTATACATGTTTCCTGTGAACTATCATTATTTTACCCATTTTAATCATTTCTGATCTTTTGTTCCCCTGAATTTCTAAAAAAGCTTGGAATGGTTACAATATGAAAACTTACTGTAAATGCTTCCTCCCAATTTATCACTTACTGTGGTATGTTTTAAACTGAAAAGGCTCCAGAAATTTTGAAGTCATCTAGTCATCCAATCTGTCAGTCTTCCTTATCAGGCCTGAACTGGGAGAGGCTTTCAGTAGAGTTCTATTCTGATTGAGATGTAAGATACAGGACACCTCCCGGTCTCTGATCCCAGGGAAAAGGCTACAGTGTCTTGCCACAGTAAGATGTCACTTTAGGCTCAGCTGTGGGAGTGCAAGAATACAAATACATACATAATGCTAAACACATTCCCAGCCGTTTCCACTTCACTGTGTTTTTAGAAGGAATAGCTATTGATTTTGCAGAAGGCCAGTATGGCTTAGAAATGAAATAACCTCCTAAGGTCCTATGCTGAAGCCCAGGTCACCAGCCCTGGCACTCTTAGGGGTAGACTTACAAGAGGTGAGTCCGGAGGGAGGAAGTTGTCACGGGGGTCACAACCCTGGAGCAGTCTTCCTCTCTGCCTGCTGGTGACTGTGTGGTGAGCAGCTGTGTTCCCCTCATCATGTGCTACTTCCCATGCCCCCAAGCAGCGACACCAAGCTGGGACTGACACCTCTGAAACCGTGAGCCGACACAGATCCTTCCTTCTTACAGACTCTGTGTCTAGGTACTCTGTTCCAGCCATGGGAGCTGACTACAAAGCCTACCTGCACTTCTAGACATAAACATGATTTTCCCATATTAATTAACACGGTATGTTATATACATCAATTTCCAAATATTGAGCCTTCTTTGCATACTTGAAATAAACGTCTCTTGGTTATGATGTGTTATTTTCCTAACGTGATATTCCATTTTGTTTTATACCGTGTGGCATTTGTGCCTAGCTATTCATCTCAAGGTTACCCTATAGTTTCCTCTTTTTGTAACATGTGTAGGACATTTAGCATTTATACTGTACTACTTCACAATAATAGTTTGAAACAGATGCTTTTTAGGTGTTGAAAAAGTAGTAGCATCCTCTTGTTAAAGATTTAATAGAAATTACCTTTGAAATCATCTGGACTCAGTGACTTTAATGACTTTCTTTGGTGGGATT
This sequence comes from Cavia porcellus, assembly GCF_034190915.1. NCBI lineage: Eukaryota > Metazoa > Chordata > Mammalia > Rodentia > Caviidae > Cavia > Cavia porcellus. The sequence goes on from NW_026947512.1 coordinate 47,978,694, forward strand.
CAGTTAATTTACCTCTGTCAGAATCAACTTCGGAAAACTGTGTTTATTTAGGGAATTATCCATTTCATTTAACTCCTAAAATTGATTGGTAAACAGTGATTAATTAATCTCTTGCAATTATTTTAATTTCCTTCATTTTCAGTGGTTATTTCCCTCTTGTCATTTCTCGTTTTGTATATTGATATCCTTCCTTTTTAAAAATGTAACTAGTATATTATGTATTCCGTCATTTTATTTAAAGCCATAGTTTTAATTCAGTGTTTTCTCAATTTTTCCATTTTCTACCATATTTATTTCTTTTATCTTCTGTCCATGTATTTTTGGCTTGCTTTGCTATTTATTCTGTAGATTTTTGAGTTTGAGATTTAATTCATTTAATTTCAACATTTTATTAGTATTGATACAAGCATAAGTTAATAAATGGCTTTGATCACAACTTTAATTGTACTTCATATCTTGATATGTATTGTTTCATGAAATATTTTAATTAACAGCTTTTCTAGACATAATTTTCATGCTTCAAAAATCACACTTTGAATGTTCAAGCTACTAGTTTGTAGTATATTCACAAAGCAGCACAATTATCAACTTGGTCTGCTCTAGAGTACTGTCACTTCCATGAAGAGGTCAGCTCATGTTTTGATCGGCATTGTGTTAAATCTGCAGATCAACTGAGGAATTATCGGCATCACTGCAATGTTAAGTTTCTAATGTACAAGCACAGGATATCTTTCTATTTTGCTTTGTTAAGGGTGCTTAATAGTTTTAGTAAACATGCCTTATATTTCTTTTCTAAAGTTATTTCAAAGTATCTTATTGTTTTTGCAATTATAAATGAAATGGTTTTCTTCCTTTCATTTTAAGGTTGTTCTTTAGTAGTGCATAAACTACAACACATGGCTATATATTACTGTTATTAATTTTCTCCTGCAACTCAAATAAATTGCCACTCACTTAATGCTGGAAAAAACTGTAAGTTCCTTTCAATGACTTAACAACTCTTATTTAGCCCTTTGAAACGTTTACTGAAATTCCTTAATTTGGTTTCGCTTACAAAAATATCATTGGTAAAAAGTGGAGGCTACGTACAGGGATTTCATTGAACCATCCTTTAACTTAGGAAGTAGCTGAGAGACAGCTGTCTTTAGAGTACATTTGAAGGGTCCAGAGATTCCACAAAAATGTCTGTACCTTATTGTCTTTTGTCTTGCTATCCTCTTATTTTTTATTTTCCTCCTGTCATGGTTATTGTTGATGGCTTCTGTGATTGGTTCATTGTCTAGCGCCCCCGTTGTCTTGGATTGGGGGTGTGCGTGCTACACTGGCCTAGGGGTGGAGCCAGGATGTGACGTAATGGCCGGAAGAAGGGGTGTCTTGCTCTTTCTTGCCTGTCTCCTCCTTGCTGTTTGCAGCCACCATGAACTGCGCCCCCCGCCATGCCAGCCTGCCTTGGAGCCAACTGAGGATAGACTGAAACCTCCAAAAACTGTAAGAAATAAACCTTTCCTTTCCCAACTTTGGGCATCAGGTATTTTGTCTCAGCGACAAGTAAATTAACTAAAACACCTTCTCTTCAACCCCCCAAATAATTCCTTACTTCACCATTATGTGCAGGAGGGCAAGCTCTCCGCTTAGAGAGGTCGAATGAGCCGTGCTCCGTGGATGGCACGGAGCATCCAGGCTGAGGCTGGAAGATTCGGACTTGCCCGCTTTGCCTGCCACCTGCCGGGTCACAGGCCTCTGGAAAGCCACTCACATCCCGAATTCACTGTCATCACGCTCACGTAATGTAAAGGTTCATGCGGCCTGCAAGCTGTGCTGGTAGCCCTGCCTTAGGAGAGCCTAAAACACAAAGGTGCTTTCAAAAGTAGAAAGTCCCACAGAAAGAAGAATAATTTTCTATCAGCCAGAGACAAGCGTAGAAATGTCATCCCCCTGTGCATCTTAAGGGGTTAGGTACCAGCTGCGTGAAGGCCTTGGCCTGGCAGAAGAAGGGTGACAAATCACTGCTTTTGTTGTGGACTTTGAACCTCATCTGGGTCTATCTGCTAAGCATCATGGAAATGTTTATATTGAGTTTGAATTGCGAAATTCTAAAGTAGGTTTGTAATATTTTCCTCAGGCAGGAGACGGTTTTCGTATAAGGCCATTTGGGGACCACACTGAGAACAGAGGCAGCTGTCTTCAGCATCTTTAAAAAGATTTTTATTGCTTCTTTTCTCCCCCTTCTTTATTTACTCTGAGAGTAGGAAACAGAAATTGGAAAAGGCCGCCGCCTCCTCACTGGCTATCGGCCTGTTAATGGGCTTCAGGCGTCAGGATAAGTGGGCACAAGGTGGGGTTTCCGCCGAGTTCTCAGGAGCCTCACTCCGCCTCCAGTGCGGCTCACGGGCACCATCCACTGGGTTCTGACCCAGTATGTGAAGGGACCAGGACGCCTGCAGCCCTGTCCTCTATGCCTATCTCTGGAGCCACCAGGATCCACACACTGTCTCTGTCTCTGAAACCCTGTGACCTCCCAGATGGGCACGAGTGTCTTGGGTTCACATCTTCTGAGAAAAATGTCCAGGGTGTAATTTAGTCCTAATACTTTTAGCTGATCCCCTTCTCTGCTAGCATCACAGGCGTTCACAAGTGCAAACTGTGGTATGTTAGACAGAGTGTAGTATGCTTTACCATCAGTCTTCCTTATTTATGGGTTCTATGTCTGCAGATTCAACCAACAGGTTATCTAAAATGCTCAGTTCAGTGGTTTCTGGTATGTGGCTAGGCCTAACGTGGTTGCACATACTGAATATGCATGACCTTATTTTTCTTGTCATCCTCCCTTAAATAATACAGTGTGACTACTATTTACATAGCACTTACATTGCTTCAGGTACTGCAGGAGATCTAGAGATGATTTAGAATACATGAGGAGATGCACACAGGTGCTATGCACATACTACACCATTGTACATGAGGGACTTTAGCATCCTGGATTTTGGTATCTCCTGGAGTTTGTGGGTTCCAAAGGGTGTCAATATACAGCTCATTATGGTAATTAATACAACCTGAACAGCAGTAAACATTTCCCTTTCCTCCTTGATGATACCACCCTGTTCTGTTTAAGTATCTACCTCATGTCACTCAAGGGAAGGAGAGCCCATTCCCGAGGGTCGTCCAGTTCATCCGCCACTTCTGGTGGCCTCCATTAGCCTTGCCTGTAATCGGTTTAATCATAGACACACGGGCTAACTTTAGCTGCAACTCATAGAGGGAAGTGTGATAAAGCCCCCCGAGAAGGAGCCCTTTGCCCCAGGAAGAAGCCTAAGGGAGCAGAACCCCAGTGGTCGTATTCTTAGGTGAGGCCAGGCCCACCCCACCAGCTGCTCTGCTTGAGGATGACGCAGAGTGACAGGGACAGAGGGGCCAGAGCACTGCCAGCAGGGGCACCTGTCTGGACCTGGCTCCTGGCTCAGCCCAAACCTCTTGTTAGTGGAATAATAAAGTTCCTTTTGTTTAAGCCAATTAAGTCAGGATTTATGATCATGTAGCCTAAATGATCCAACACAGTGATGTAAGATCAACAACTACTTCAAAATTTCCACACATGGTTGTTTATACCTAGGAAATAGATTTCCACAGGGCTACGAAACCTTGAAAGTTCAAGGGCTTGCATGGTAGGGAAGACTCTGAGTGTACTGAGACCTCTACAACCCCTTGTACCACAGGCATGCAAATTTTATACAAAAACGAGCGCTTCCCCTCCCACAGGGTTTGGTACTGATGAGCAGTTCAGTGGGAGCCTAGTTTAAAAGCATGTACTCTGAACATACTATTTCAGCCTCACCAAAGTGGAAGCCATGGCATTGAACTGCTCTGTACCCCTGTCCTTTGCTGTGAACAAAGGCTGAGTGTGAACAGGAGCTGACAACCTTACCCAACTCATGGAAGGAAAACCACACTGAGCCTATGTTGAGGCTCCTTCCCCATGCTCATGGGGATCAGGAAGGTTTACATCTGTAATCTATGGAGAAATTACTGGAATTCTAGTGAGTTAATCTCAAAGTACCACTTCCAGGGCAGCCCAAGCCAAGAATAAAGACACTAAGACATATATACAGTTATGGGGAGCCAAGTCCAACCAACATGGTGGTTCACTGAAACAAAGGCCACACCCACGGCCTAAACTGGGGTTCATTAGGGCGTGACTTGGGGATGAGTGACAGTGAGTGTGGTGAGAAATACATTAAGTGCCCTGACTACCATGAGCTGGGCTGGATAGGAGGTCTGAGATCACCTCTGTGATACGCCAAGGGCAAGAAATACAGAGTAATCTGCATAACACAACTGAGGTAGTAGCTAATAATTTGGGGTCTGTGCTTCAGTTCTGATGTACAATCCTGTTTGCCCTGGGAAGTCACAGCCTCTTTCTTGAGGCTCAGTCTCAGTTGACAGCATGGAGCATGGCTCTCCATCCCGCCCAGCTCAACCACATATTTGGGGAGTCACTGAGTGGGGTAACATTGATTGTCACCTTGCTTCAAAAATTACACATCAACTTCTCAGCTAGACTAATCTGCACTGTGTAAAGCCAGTGGAAAGAACAGAGAAATGGCCTAGTCAGTGCTGTACAGATCAATACTTGGAGATAGGGCCAAGTTTATCCAAAATGGAGACGGTTGCTCTTCTTCGAAGGAGAGTCAAGGGGAGTCATCTGGGTGGTTCCCCACAGGGCTTCCTCTCCAGCCACTCTGGGTACCTTCGTTAATAGTTACTTGGCGCTTACATTAGAATCCACTTATGAGTCCAAAATTATTTTCTCCTCAGAGATGAATAGGAGCTAAAACTTAGAGGGGTGATGTCACAGAAAGCCTGTTAATAAAGTAAAACTCCATGAAGGAGCCCACAGGGTAACCAAGCCTGAGCAGGTAACAGAGAAGATTAGTTAAAAAGCTAGGTATGTTGGGGTTTGATGTCTCCCTGCAAGTAGTTAAACCAGATGTTTCAAGGCAAGGAAAAAATTGAGAATATCTGATAAAGTAGCAGGGCGAGAACCCTCAGCTAAATCTTGGTGAGAGTGTAGAAACTGCTGTCTGAATGTTTGTGTTCCACTGACATTCGTGTTGTAACCAGCTCCCTCACTCTGGGTTCTTGTCCTGACAGCAGAGCGGCAGAACACAGATGATGGGGAAGGTACCAGCTACAGCTTATTAAAAAGGACAAGGAGGAAAGCCCCTGTCCAAGAGAGGGAGCAGGCAGGTGCTTAAGCTGCAAGCTGTGCGTGTTGTCTGCGTGCTGGAGCTGTGAGGGGACAGCATAGGAAAGCAGGTAGCCTTTCATTGCTAATGCTGATGCTGTGGTCAGGCTTGTCACGTCTGGAAAGCAGGCTGTATCATGTCTTTGTTCTTTGCACTCCAGTCCCTTGAGGCTTTCCTAAGTTTACTCAGGGCCTTGGCCTTTGTCCTTTGTGCTTTAATGTCTACAGGCTCCTCTTCAGCCTGTGGGGGCTCAGGCCTCTAGATCACTCAGGCCCTTTTACCCTGATCTGCCTATCTTCCCTCTCTGTCCTGCTCTCAGCTTGTCATGGCCCAGTCATCAAGGTGACAGTGTGGGGGGAGCCCTTGGGAGTCATTAGGTCACGAGGTGGAGACCCTTTACCTTATGAGGTTACAGTTCCATGGAACACTCTCCGTGCAAGGAGGCGGCTTAACACACCACAGAATCCCCCAGCACCTCCATCCTGGGCTTCCAGCCTCAATGACTGTGGGGTGCATGTTGCGTTCTTTACAGGCACCCAGGTTACGGCCTGCTGTGACAGCACCTGGGTGAACCCAGTCAGCTGTTGCGGGTGGGCAGGGAGCCCCTCCGCCAGGAGACCTCTGGTGTGTCCTGAAGAGTGTGAGAAGTTACTCACATGTGTACCCTGCTGCATTTCCCAGGAAAGCGTCCTGTGACAAACAACTGAGCCTCTTTGACAAAGGTGATTTCCACATTGTCACAAGCTGTCCTGTATTTCAGGAAGAAAGGAGACTTTACACTTCGAGGCAAAGTGAGAAAACCCACAGGTGAACAGAAATGCTGTGCCTCCCACGGAAATGTGGCTCCGCCTGGGTGTGCCCTCAGGGATGATCCCTCTGTAGGTCTCTTTTTCTTTTTTTTCTGTCTTTTTCGTTTTATGGGTACCAGGGATCGAACTCACGACCACACACTTGCAAGGAAGGCGCTTATGCCGCTGAGCTAAATCCCCAGCCCCACTCTGTAGGTCTTAAAGGTGCGCTAAGGTGCGCTGCACCAAAGCCAGTCTGTGCCAATGTGGTTTTAGGTAATTTCTGAGCACCTTTATTTCCTCATCTAGGAATTAGTAAAATACAGTGCAGAGTTGCATAAAGCATGGTACCAGGAACTGTCCAGTAAACATTGATTTTCTTCTTTTTTCCTCAAAGAACTCTTGCAATTTAGGGAGAGGCAAGAATAACAATGAAAAGATTTCACATTTTGCTAGTCTCCACACCGATTTCCATAATGTCTGTACTAATGAGTTTATACTCCCACCAACAACGCAGAGGAGTTCCTCTTTCCCCGAATCTTCACCAGCATTTGATATTTGTAGATTTTTTTTTTTTTGATGATAGCCATTCTTTCTGGGGTAAGATAGTATCTCAGGATCTCAGGGTTCTTTAAATCTGCATTTCTCTAATGACCAGTGATGAGCGCATTTTACTGGCCATTTATACTTTTTCTGAGAAGGACCTATTCATGCTGGTTGCCTAGTTTTTTATTTTTTTTTTTATATATTTGGGAGATCTTATTATTTTGAGTCCTTTCTATATTCTTGATGTTAGTCTTCTGTCCATGGAACATCTGGCAAAAATTTTCCCATTCTGTAGATTGTCTCTTCATTCTGTTTCACAACTATTTTAAATATATGCTATTTTTTCAGTGATCCTATTAGTTTATACTAGTTTGTTTTTAAAATTGTGTTATTATCTGTTTCTTTTTGTAAGAATCTTTTAGATTTACTTATGTACACTGAGTAACTACTTTGAAGATGATACATAGTGTATCCACTATTATTATTCTTTTTATCTTGTTATGAAATTTTGTCTCATTTTTTCATGAAATAAAAAAGTAAACTTTCAAAATCCTTATACTCAGCTTTGATAGAGGTCAAAGCCAAGTGACACTCACACACATCCTTTCCACAGCACTTTCTGCCCTTAGCTGCTTCCCAGCTGCGGCAGGTGGCTCTCAGAGTCCGGCCACACATGAGGGCACTGTGCTGTCACTTTCTGGATTTTTTTTCAAGTGGGCTACTTTGTTACCAATCATATACATTATATATTCATGTGTTTAACAGTATTTGTATTTAATACTTGTCATATTTTAAGAACATCATACTTACTCCAGAAATAAGAAGCCACTTACGGATCACTTGTCATAATTAGAACATAACCCTGAAGACAAGTACAATGAAAATGAAATAATGTTATTATTTGCTAACCACATCCTGTTACCTGCCTAATGAGCTGAGTCTCTGGTCTTCCTTTTCAGAATGAAAATTAGGCAGGGCTAGAGAAATGTTGGCAGTGTCAAACTAAAGCTTCCTCCTCAAGATAATTGGAAGAACTAGCACAGAACTAAATAGCAAAGAGCTTTCTAGTTATGTTGTCTAATTTAATGCCATGTCTGTCTACCTGCTGAAATTAACTCCAGTGATGCTGGGGATGGCATCCCACATTAGAGAAAGGTTTCTTTTCACCTCACTGCTGCCACTGTGTGGGGGGTGGCGGAGGACTGCAACCAAAACGTTGCACCCAGAGGAGTCAGAGCCAGGGCCAGGGCTGTGGGCAGGGTGTGGCACAGCCCGAGTTCCCAGGGTGCTGTGGAGTGCTCACCTGGGAGTGTCGCTGGGGCATCTCCACTCGTCCTGACTGTGTCTGCTTTACTGCTGCAGGGACGATCAGAAGAACTCAGTGCATGGAATCCGGATACATTTCCTATTGGCAGATGGGGGAGTCCCTGAAGAGGCAAGTACCGGGTAAATTCATGTCACTGGTGGAGAAGGATTTGGAGTCCCTGGGCAGTGGGGAGAAGCCAGCTGAGTGTGAGAACAGCAATGTTTTCCAAGGACAGGAAGTGAGCTGTTATGGTCTGTACTCTGGGTCAGCATGGATAGGACTTTGTGAATGGCATAAAATTACTCAGTCCTTCACACACACATACACACAGAGAGAGAGAGAGAGAGAGAAAGAGAGAGAGAGAGAGAGATATTCTGGGACATTTACTGTATTGTTTCCTTGCAGATAAAGAAGCATCCAACCAGCATCAAAGACAGGCATCTACCCCAAGCTGTCCCAACACTTGAAGACAGGCTCTTTTTTTTTTTTTTTTTTTTTTGTCTTTTTCCTTTTTATCGGTACCGGGGATTGAACTCACGACTGCCTGCTTCCAAGGCAGGTGCTTAAGCCGCTGAGCTAAACCTCCAGCCCCTGAAGACAGGCTCTTAATCATGACCTTGACCAGACATTAAGATGCTGCTTATTAAGTGAAATGCATCACACACCCAAAGACAAGCACTGTGTTGTTTCCCTTACATGTGGGATCTGCTAAGAGATTAAAAACATGACATGAAAGTAGAAAAAGACGCTATTAGATAAGAGGAAGAGGACAGGGGGAAGTGGGAGGGGAGGATTAGAAAGGTCATGGGCGAGTGGATATGATCAAAGTATATTATATACCTGCATAAAACAAATACAGTAAAATTAGCAAAATGGTGCTACTTGTTTTCTTGTAAAGAACTCATGCAGCTCAATCCATATACAAGCAGGTGAGATTCTACAGACTGTGTGCCCTGCCCTTTCCCTCAAAGGGGTCCATCTGTACAACACTGCTGGATGTTCCAGGGCAAAGATGAGGGCCAAGATGGTCTCCAGATGCGATTCTCAGGCAAGTACCTGTAGGTAACTCCCACAAAACAGCCTGTCGCCTCCAGAAGAGGACAGAAGGATCAGTGAGACAGGAGCCCTCGCCCGCAGAGCTGACAAGCTGGTGAGATCCAAGCCACACAGGGTGAGAACTCTGTAAACACTGAGGCCCGGGCCACCCAAGCCAAGCATAGTGGCTGGGTCTGGGACATCCAGAAGAACTTCAGCCACGACTTGCAGGTGATCAGAATTCGGGGCCACAAGCAAGAAGCGGGGTGTAGGGTGGGGATCATGGTATCTGTTTACCAGTGGGAAAACATGTGATATAAGAGGCGGCACAGATGTCCAGATGAAAGCCTGGCTGCCATGCACACCTGGAGGAACCCAAGCACAAGGATGTGACGAGGTAGGGCCCAGAGTCCAGGCTCCCGGGACCTGGGGGCAGCCGTGCCAGATATCAGGAGGACTAAAAATGGATAAAACTCAGGGCTAAACGTGGTACTTGGGCTGAAAATTTCTTTTCTTTGTTCTCTATTGACAATCTTGGCTTTAATTAAAATTTTCCTTAGTTCTCTTATATAAATTTTGGGGTCATTCTTTAAATGTGACAAATAAATTTTTTGGCATTTTTGTTCTTCATACCTAAAAGGACATTATGATTCTAATACGGCTTTCTTAGTTTCCTTGAAATTCATGTTTCATCTACATAAGTCTGTCCTGTGTTAGACTGTAGCCCACTTTCCCTTGAATACCTATATATCTAATGATTTTTATTTGAATAACTGCAACTTACGGAAGTTGATTTTTTAAAATCCTCAGTTCCATTTTCCTTCGTCTCTGCAATTTTTCCCACACAGATGTCTTGCATTTTGTTATCTTCTTCGCTCCAGCAAAAGCTGCTGAATCTTGAGGCGCTCAGTAGGTCAACTTGGACCTCACTTTCTGTCCATGGCATGTGCGCCAACATGTATTTTGGGCAAAGAATTTCGCAGTCTCCAGGTGCTCCTCTGCTGGTGCTTACCTGGGCTGAGAGAATTTCTCCTATTTTCCGAGCCCAGCTGTCACACGTGTACTCTCGCTTTCTTTCTCTCTGTTTCTGTGTCTCTGCCCCTGTCACACACACACACACACACACACACACACGGCCCTCACTATGTATGACTGTGTGACTACAGGTAATCCACCTTCCTTTGATGCTTCCTGAGAGCCGGAACCTCCCAGATCATAGCCCTCCCAGGCCTTCCTTCCTGCTGATGAATTTTCAGGATGCCATAGTCCTTGACTGAATACGGAAAGAAAGGTAAGAATGCATCAGAGAAGCTTAGTGCTCTCACATGTTCTCAGCTGGGGGCCAGGTGCTGGCATAGCAATGGGGACTCAATCCTTCTTTCAGGGAGACAGAATGGCTCAGTTACTTCCAGCACAGCTCTCAAAATTCTTGGGATGAAGGATGGTGGGGGATGAAGAAACAAAGATAAGGATGAGACACAGAGAGCTAAAGTCAGGTGGAGCCCTCTCTCCTGATGGGAGGAAAGAAACTCCTCAATGACCGCAGTGTACATATTTACACACTCACAGGCTGATGTCACTTGCTGCCCCTCTGCCCAGCACCCTGCTTGCTTGGCTTTGCTGCGGGCCAGTGTCTGGCATTCTCTGGGCTGGAGCAGCTTGTCCACGTGGCCCGCCTTGGGCGCCCTTAGTTCTCCGGATGGTCTTGCTCCAGCTTCTCACGTGTGAATGATCCCCAGCTTCAGCTGCTCCCCACACAGGCAGGATAGTTTTCATTTCACTTCTGTCTGCTTTATAGTTACTGGACATTTTTGCCAATTCTGGAACAGATTGGCTGTCAGTTCTAGTTTTCAGCACCGTGTTAAATCTCCATACTTGCCTGTGTCTCTGGGGCTGTGAAAGGTCTGTAAGAGACCATGAGTTCCAGAACTGCAGGACGGGGCTGTTTGCAGGTGACTGCCACGGGGCCAGCAGGCTTGGCTTCTCCTGCGGCCAGGCCAGGCGTTTCAAGCAGACCCCAGGAGCTCTGTTCTTCCTTATACTGCTGAGCTTCGAGCAGTTGCCTTGTTTTGAGGCATGGGACAAGGCTTTCCCAGTGGCCTCTGGAAAAGCCAAAGTGTCACATTCTGGATGGGGAAAATGAAAACCCTGAGGCAGAACCTGGAGCTGTGAGAGGAAGCGAAACATTCCTCAGTGGCTCCCAGGTGCAGTGTCTCTGTCTGAACATGAGCTACAACAAGGAATCGGTCAACGCAGTCATCAGTTCATTTGTGTCCTCTCCCTCTCTGCCCAGCCCTCAGCCCAAGCCTTGGGGACTGTACCTGCCCCAAAGCAGGAGCCCAGATGCTTTGTCTCAGGCTGGGTTTTTTATAAAACCTACACAAAGACAAAGACTGTGCAGATAAAAGCCTTCACTAAGAAGATGAGTGGAAAGAGGCATTAGATATTTTCAGTTTTTAAGCAAAAACTGAGGAACTTGCATTAAAAACCTTCAATTCAAGAAAAAAAGTAAAAATTTAAGTGCTACATGAGTTAAACAAAAGCCAGCTAACTTGTTTCTGTGCAAAAACAAATGCCAGAGGACAGTGTAGATCATACAGGCTTCTGAGGGAAAAATTTATGTCCAGAGAATTTTTAAACAAGTTCTTAGCAATTCACATGTGAAAGATGTTTCAGACATGCAAAACACATATACACATATTTCTTCATATATTTGCTTAAAATTAACTACAAAAACTATTCAGGCCAATTAACTTGAAGAACTATTCTAGTCTATTAATAAGCAAATAAAAATTAATCACAAAGAAAATAGAATTGTATTCTCTCATTATCATCAAAAAGCCCAACTAACATAAGATTAGAGAGGTGATGTGAAACTCAGGAAGTCTACCCCAAAGAATGCAAAGGAGAGAGAATCATGCCCTAGATGTAGTTCCAATAGATATATATTTATGAATCTGTTTCACAGCACAACTTAATAGGCTTGGTAGAGAATGTAATCCAAGACATTAGAGAAGAGCATGAAATCTAAAAGTTCCTCTAAACAATAAACAAGACCTTCTCTTAAAAGGCTGAGAAATACTCGATTAGTGAGACCTGAAGCAGTGATCAGACGTGTGGTGGAACCTGGACTTCCCCCACTTCTATGCCTTTGAACCAGTCACCTAGCAGAATAATTATTTGTTTCATATTTCTAGGATTAGGATAAAAATTAAGTCTATCTCACAAGTTCACTGCAAACATAAATACTGTATCACAAGACATCATAAAAACAGCTTTCACAAGATGCTCTAAAAATGCATGGAGTTATCAATAAAGGTAATTATGTTTGTGATACATGTTTCCAAGGTTGAGTGCAAAGCAGCCTCATCTGTTCCTACTGGGAGTGTGTCTGCTTTGATAACATTGTGTTTCTTTCTATGAACAAAGAATGTAAAGGTGAAAACACATGTCACATGAGAAAACCTAAATATCCCATCTTGACCTCCAAATAGTCTTGGCTCTACCTAAATAGAACTATGGAGACCCGAGAGTTTTCTGACAGACAGAAAACAGTGTCTTTGATGTGATCTGCAGGTTTCCTGACATTTAGTCCACCTTATTTCCACTGTTCCCCTGGCAACAGGAGTGCCAGGCCCTACTATCCTCCCTCCTCAGACACAGCCTGGGACTGCCGCCTGCTGTCAAGATGAGCAGGGACGTCTCTGCTCTGCGATGCTCATGCTTCTGTCAGCAGCCTTAGAAATCATCATCATTTCCACCTGAAATCCACAAGAGATACTGAAGGTCTTTGCTGAGGTTGAACATATTTCAGTTCAATATCAAATGACTCAAGCATTAAAACCCTCACTGACTGAAGTCTCAGGAGTAAGTACTCTCACAGAATGAATCCACGAGATACGACATTGAGGGGAATAGTTCACAAAAGTAAACCGTTGCCTTCTTATCATTGTATATTTTAGTAGTTCCTAAGTTGATGCTCACTTTCAGTCAAGAGTGGTGGAGGAAGCGGGAAATTTGGGAGGGAGCTCATGTTCCTGACATGCATTCTTCTTCTCTATGTATCTTTTTATGTTTTATTACGTCTGCATCAAAGATGATCCAATGTAAGACCCACAGGATATGACTTTAGAACTTTTCATCTTATAAAGTTAATATTCAGAAAGATGACAGTTCAGAAATGTTATTCACAAATTATAAAACAATTCAAAAGAGTACTTTTTAAGAAAAATAACTCATGTCCTAAGTGCAATTAAATGACAAAACTTAGTTCTCCAAGATTTTTAATGCATTGAATCTTTTAAACACAAGTCGGTTATATAAATATTGGATTGTTGTATAATATAACCTGCTCTATTTTCTGTGGTTTTTAGTTTTGGGTAATTTGTCTTGTCTTGTCTTGCTTTGTCTTTTTCCATTTTAAAGAGGATAAAAAAGAATAAAACCAATCAAAACAAACCAGTATAAAATATACAGGACATTAATATATACAAAACATTAAAAAATCAACAATAGTTACCATAATGTCTTTTGATGTCTTCAAAATAGCTGCAGATACCTTCAAACATTTAGTAAAAATCAAACAGAACAGAATAGACTACAAACAATAAAAGCAAAACAGTGAATGCAATAAAGACTTCCAAACAAGCCTATAATAAATCCAAAATTGCTACCATAATACTTCTTGCTGTCTTCAAAATAGCTGCTCCTGCCATCAGATTTGACATAATCAAACAAAATAAAAGAGGGTTAAACCAACCCAACAAAACAATGGAAATGATATAGGACTTCCAAAACAAGATCACAGGGAGTCAACAATGGCTGCAGTCCTTGGAAGGAGGGTCCCCCTAAATGCCACACTGAATACCACTATCCTCTGAGCCTACGGTCAGACCACTGGCCTTAGACCTGCAATGTTAGTGAAACATCAAAGCACCACAGGCATCCAACTGCATTTCACCTCCATAGCTATCATCCAGCCTGTTTCTCTGGATAACCTGGTCATTCACGGTGCGGGTGGAAGGTGGGAGGTGGGACTTCTTGTATTCCAGCCCACGTTCCAGAACAGGCTGGGGTCTGTCTGTTCCAGTCTGGCAGTGGCCTATTTATGGTGCTGGTTCCCAGACTGGGCTTGCTTGCTGATGTGGCTTTGTTCTCTCTACCTGTGATCCACGGATGGGGCTGACTCGCGGGAAGAGGCTGCAGTCTGTCTGTTGTTGTCTTGTTTTGGAGAGAGGGTTTCACTATGCAGTTTAGACTGGCCTTGAACTCACTATGTAGTCCAGGCTGTACCCAAACTCACACCAATCCCCCTGCCTCAGCCTCCCAAGTGCCAGCCACATTTAGTTTTATACTATTTCTTAAATGTTTGTAAACACATTCTGCTCTCCAAAATACATAAATATCATTCATATACTTATTTAAATCACATTTTATCTTTTCAGTCTGTACAACACTCAATATACTTGCCTGTTATTTGAATGTTTGAAAGTACTTGGTAACTTGTATCAAATGGACAGCTTTCATGAATAACTAATTATTACAGCATTTGATTGGCAGAATAGACTTTCAACATACAGAGCATATAAAGAAAAGTTTCTCTCCAGGTTACATGCAGAATGTTCACCTTTCTGTGAATGGTCACATGTCTATGATTAATTCAAACTGGCTACCATGTGCATATGAGTAGCACTAAGTACTCCATTCACCCAGGGGTCACACAGTCACTGATAGCACATAATTTTGAGGTCATGAGGAGCATGGAGCCACCTCCCCTCTGAGGCTCTGTCACAGTCAAGAAATAGGCTCTGGCAGAATATCCAAGCAGAAACCAATCTTCGATGTGTTGCATGCTATGAGCAAGCTTTGGCTTCTGTTTCATTTTCAGCTGCTCAAAAGCTTCATTTGGGCCCATACCTGGTCTGAAGTCGCCACTCTGACAGAGAGCAGCTTGCTGATGACACCAGGGCAATGATGTCATCCCTGCAGAAAAGGCAGATTCCCAGGAGGAATGTGACTCTGTCTCCCACTCGGTGGGGTTATGAGGGGAAGGCAGGTGTCTACCAAACGAGAAGTGGCCCTCACCAAATGAGATCTGCTGAATGCTTGATCTTAGGTATCCCAGTCTCTGTAACTGAAAGAAATAATTGCCTGTTGTTTAAACATACCTGGTATTGATACTGTGTTATAGTAGCCTAAGCTAGCAAAGATAATTATTCAAAAGATGAAGAAAAATGTAGAAGATGATAGGTCATCCACAACAAAGAAGCATTCCCAGCACCAAGTGACTCAGCTGCCAAGCCCCCCAGTTAAGCACAGCACAATATGTAGAACTCAGATGGCCGGGGAGCTCTTAGGGCCTTTGCAAGAGACCTGGGACTCCATATACGCATCAAACGTTAATAATCACACCCTACTGTTAGAAATTTCACTAAGGTAGGTGCTCCAGTGAGGCACCAAAATACTCACCTAAGGGACTGCCTTTCCACCTCTGTGCCTCATGTTTTTCAATCTATAGTTTCAATCAACTAAAACTGGGGCAACTAACACACCGGTTGTTTTCTCACCACACAGTGACAGCAACCAGTAATGGACATGTACTCCGATAGTGACACACAGTGACACCTCTCGAGTATGAATGATATGGGCACTGGGTTCAGGGTGCCCCTTTTCCAAGACGGTCTCACATTGAGTGACCTGCAAGAGATGAAAACAGAGAAAATATACTTTGGATCTCATCCGGAAGCTTATTCTAGAAATAGACAATATTTTAGTCAACTCTGAAGTGAGGTCTTGCTAACACAAGCTCCCTGCTTTCTAAGAGGGCATGCCTGCTGCTGGGAAGGTCCCTGGGAACAGATGAGAAGAAGGCTGGATATGATCGCCTGTAGTGTCACCACAGATGGGATTTCCACACTGAGTGACAGATGACTTGTAACTTCTGATAACCTCGGGTCCCTTCTGATTCAAGATCTATTATTGTAAGATGAAGCCTGGCGGCATTTTCCTGTGACTGCCTCAGAGAAAATTTAATAACTCCAGACACACAATGGCTCTTGTTCATCATTTACCTGCTCTAGCTGCCTGCCTGCTCTAGCTTTCCAATAAGTTTGTGAAAAGTAGAGGATTTGGCTTTGGGGCTGCAATCTAATATGTGTGCAAAAGCGACGTGAGGACCCTGGCGCTGGAGCAGACAGGGCGTGCTTTACGAGGGGAGCAGAAGCAGCTCCGGGCTTCAGGGCGGGTCCTGGCTCCTTGGTGACAGGGAGAGATCATCTGCCAAAGGAAGCAGAAGCTTTCCGGGGATGGTGACCGCGTCTGTTTCCCACAGGAAGGAAGCAGGGGTCAGAGCTACCTGAAGTCACTGTTGTCAGTGTAAGAGGGTAAAATCCCTTGTTGAAAGAGAGGCCTCCAAGCTTTTCTCAAACTACATCTTTCGCCACCAAGATGTGCATCTGTCTGACTCTAGGGGTGCACAGGACGAGGTTCTGTGGCAAGGAAACCCATTTTCCCTTTGAGAATGCTCGTTATGGACGGCGGTGCCTTTTGCATTTTGGCCTGTGGGTGCAGGAAGAGTTGGGAATTACAAACTGTGACACGTTTGGGTGCGCACAGGCAAGAGGGTAGTGACCACTGGCAGTGTGTCGATAAAGGGCCAGGGCTACAAAGTGATAATATAAGGGAGGTGGACTGATGCTGGTTCAGAGTCTCCTGGAGGTGTGCAGAGCGACTAAAGGACCATGAGAAGGGAAATGATGGAGGTGCAGATTGTCACCACACACTGAGGTACACGCTCGGATGCTCCTCAGACTGCTGAAGCCAATGGGAAAACTTTTGCCTTGAGATGGCTGTTTGAGTGTCATTAAAGTATAAACTATGGGTGAGGACATGGATCATGATCCCAGCCAAAGAGACACAGTCTGTCAAGCGTGGAGGAGACCCAAGAACTTATTAGTAAGACTAGAAAGCAATAAGTGAATTTGCCTGTAATCTCAGCTGTTGGAGGCAGAAGCAGGAGGATCACAAGGTTGAACCCAGCTTAGTAAGACACTGTCTTGAAATTAAAAAATGAAAAGGACTTGGGATGTAGCTCAGTGCAGTGCCCTAAGAAAGGAGACAGCAACAAATGTACAAGAGGGACCAGGGGGGTTAGGAGAGCAGGAACACCCAGAAGCCACGAGACACCCCCTCAAACTACCATCTTCGGCTATCCCTGCCGGCACCACTTCCTGTCTGGAGACAGGGGCAGGCAGTGCTGGGTCCCAGGCAAATGTGAGTTGGGGTGAATGCTCCTGGATATCAGGAACATCCTGGGAACAAAAGCAAAGAACGCTGACCTGGTAAGGCGGTCACAGAGTGCTCATGGGGCCGCAGGCTGCATTCTCACCGTGGTCCGCTACCACATGACCTTGGAATAGACTCTGCATCTCTTTCTCTTTCTTCCTTTCACCTGGGAATTGAGGCTGTCAGGTGACACTCTGTCCTCAGCTCAAATGTGCTGTTTACTTAAAGGGAGGAAGTTAGCCATTGTCTCTCAGCCCAGTTAAAGGGACACGCCGGACACACCTCGCCTTCCCAGGGCCCAGGGATCTATCAATTTAAAACAGGCAGCCAGCTGCTGTTAAAATCCATCCCCGCTGCCTCCAATGGGAACATTTTCTTTTCTGCACCAAACCTGCTAAACTCTGTGGCCTTTACGTCACATCTGGATCCAATATTAAAATTACAATGCTTTGATCTTCCCAGGACTTTAGACTGCTCCAAAACTCCTACAAGAACACACTTAAAAGTCCTGAGTGGCCTGCAAGGCTTCTCCAAGCTCATTTAGGGGACAGCAGAAGCATTTCACATGGGCCATGGTGAAGTGGAGACTTGTCGGTGACCTTTGTTTCTTCTCTGCCATAAGATCCTGCGTGCGAGGTCTCCACACCACTCAACACATAGTCTGAACTAAAGCCCCTTCGGTGTCCATCCCATTACTTCATCCTAAGCCTACCCTACGTGCCAAGGGGCTCAGTGCCAGATGAAAGGAAAGGGCACATAACCGGGAGAAAGTCTTTACCACAGTCGAAGACAACCGTTGTAAGGAAATTCTTGGCCACTTGCTACAGTAATGAAACTGTGCCTGCATGAAAGTGTACAAATGAACCGATTCAACTGAACTGGGGAGCTGAATGCCGGGTGCGCCTCCTCATTCATCCCCATTACCAATAAATGGCAAAACTGGCTGTAAAATACTGAACACACAGTTATCACTACCGCAAGACTACAAGCACTTAACAGCGAGATGTGTCAATTATTCATGGTATTGATATAGCAGCATGTAGCCTATGCAGTAGCCCGCTGCAGGCTATTTGTAGCCTAACAAGAATTCAATAGCAGGATTCACCACCTCAGGCCTCCGTTTACTCCCCGCACCTACCTTCCTGTCAAGGAGCGAACTGCTCAGGTTCTCTCCTCTCTCTCCATCTGGGGAGGATGTCATCCAGGTCAGCTGGGGGCAGGAGGGGACAGCCCAGCAAGGGCAGCAGAGTGGGATCACTTGGTGACAGTGTCCTTGAGCTGAGAGTGGCCCGAGCACAGTGCCCTACTGTCTCCAGTGCCGTTGCAGGCAGCAGGACTCCCCCCATCCCTCACTGCCCCACACCACCACCCCCATCCCCAGGGCTCCCACCGTTGGCCAGCAGCTGTGTCTCACTACACTGCTCCAACCTGGCCGACTGGGCTCGCATGGTGGGAGGAGCCCTGCCTCACACCTCAGCACCTTCCAGAACCAGCAGAGCTGTAGGAAGCCTGAGTCAAATGCCCTGGGAAAGGAGCAGTCTCCGTCCTCATCCTCTTGTCTCCCGGTACAGCCCCTTCATCCTTGCTCCTTTATGAACACCATGAGCTATGTCTTTTCTCCCCCAGCCTTTCCACCTTGGTTCTGGAGCCCCAGTTCTTGGTGATCTCTTCTCATGTGGCCGTGTGCCAACAGCTTGCATGTCCGCCTCTGACTGGGCCTGCCCTGACCTTCAGGGAGCTTGTTGCACAGTAGCCCGTATGCAGCTCCAGAAGTCACCGCAGGATCAGCCAAACACCAGCTTGTGGGGGCTGTGCCTGAGTCTGCTGTCCCAGCACCTGAGAGGCGTGCTCCACGCTCAGCTCCCTGCACATGCCTGACCCGCTCCCCCGCTCCAGCCCCAGAGCTTTTCTTTCTGATCCTAAACCTCAGGAATCCGTCCCAGTGCCTCCACTGGGAACAAGCGTGGTACTTTATTTGTTCTGTTCCTGCCTTGCTTTGGTATGGATAATTTGGTATGGATAAAACTCTTGTTTGCCAACTTCATTTTCAACAAACGCAACTTTGCAACTGGTAAAGTTTCAAAATATAAGGTTTATAGTGCTCTTTTTAGTCTTAATTATTTTTCAAATCCATTTTATTTCAAAGAGAAAAAGAAATAAAGCAAGATTTCAAAACACAGCAGAGGTACATACATTGCACATCACCATCCCCAAACCAGTTGCCCAGAGCACAAGACATCTGCATTCAGTTATATGGTGTTCTTTTCATTAAATAGTTTCATAAATACTTCTGACACATTTCGAACAAAATACAAATTTCTATTAGAATTTACAAGACTTATTTCTTAAAAAGTCAATGTTTAACCAAAACATTGGCTCACAAAATGTGAGACATTTCTAAAGCCCAATTATAGCAAGAAACAAAGAGTATGCAGTCATGTCAAGTTATTTTTTAATTCATCAGTAACTTCATCAAAACAGTTTGGTAGTTCATGTATTCTGAGTAGATCCAAAAACATTCATAAATCGTGACACCTATGATTTCTATTTCAATTGGCAGGGTGTCAGAGGTTATTGGGTCCAATTCCGAATGATAATTCCAAGTATCTTGCTGTTCTATGCTTCTTTTAATTAAAGTAAGGCCTTTAGTTTGGCCATACTCCTGTTTACCAGGAGACATTGTGATTTCACTGAAAAAAACAAGAATTGTGTCATCAATACTGAACTTTATAACCATGATTATAATTACATTCCCAACAATATCCCGAAACAGAAACTTCAGAACTTTACCTGGATGTCCTGAATTGGATAAAGAATCAAATTCTCATTGGAACAAACTGATTTATCTACTTGAAGCATCCAAGGATACCAGATAAAACTGGAATCACTTAAATGCAAGCCGAGCACTGCTGACAGAGCCCACTCATCAGTGGCTGTGACTTCATTTGCTGTTTGAGCCCAGGAAAAATTGGAATTGAAAGTGAGGGAAGTCAATTTAGAGGATATAGATGCTACAAATAAATACTTTAATATAAATGAAAACCAAGACTTCTCAGAATAATTTAAAAGCATTCATTCTACAGCTGCATTTAGTGTTCTTAAAATAATTACTATGATAACTTTGGAAGTTGATGTGAATATTTTTTGTTTGTTTGATACTGGGGATGAAACCCAGGGCCTCACACGTTAGGCAAGGCTCTTCCATGAAGCCACATCCCAGCCCAGATACGGATACTTCTTTATCGGATTTTTTTTAAATTTTATTTAAGGAGAAAAAAGAAAAAAAAAAAACAGAAAAAGGGTACAAGTTACACAGAATTTCAGAAAAAATAAACAGTAGGAAATCACTAGTTAATTACATATTGTCATCTTAGAAATAGTTGTTGAAGTTACAAAATTAAAGCATATAGAGGGGACTTTCAAACAGTGAGACAGCAAACAGTTTTGTTCAATGATCCAACAAAACTCAGTAATATGATTATCTATCTTATACACTTAAATATATATGCAGTTATATCTTTTAGAGAACTTTCTTTTCCTTTCTTTTGTACAATGACAATTACACATTTTGGGTTTTATTACTCCCACAGTTCTTACTACTTTTTTTTTTGAAGAAAGTAAAACCAAATGTGACATACCAGGACAGAGTCAGTCAAATCAAAAGGATGGACATAATACATAATGTAAAAACAAAACACAAGGTAATCAACAATGGTTACCATAATGCCTCTTGTTATCTTAAAAAGAATTGCCTATATCATCAGTTATAATAAAATTGAACAAAACAGTAAAGAATAAGACCAATAAAACCAAAACATTGGAGACATTAGAGGACTTCAAAAGAAGATAATAGTCAACCTGAATGGACATCACAATGAATCTTATTGTCTTTATAGTTGTTGCCTATACTTTCAAACTTGGTACTATCAAGCATAACAGAATAGAGGAAAATCAGTCAAAACAAGATGGTGAGAGCAATACAGAGTTTCAAATCAAGTTAATAGGAAATCAAAGTGGGTTACTATAATATATCCTGCTATTTTTTATTTATTTTTCCCTTAATTAAAAGGATAAAAATGAAAAAGTAGATAATAAAAAGGAGATTGAGATAAAAAAAAAAAGAGGGCATAACAACAAAACAGTGCAGGTCAAAACATAGCCATTTAAACAAAATAGTGTTTTACCACAAGATAATGTCAACATAAAAGTAGTTACCATATTGTCTCTTTCCTTGAAATCTTTGAGTATAACTTTGTATACTGTAGCATCAAACATATCAAAACAATGTAAAACCATTCAGTAGAATGATAGTATTACAGGGTATTTAGAATCAACTAAAAGAAAATGAACAATGGTTTCTGTATAATCTCCTTGTCTATAAAAGTTTTTGTTTATATTATCACATATAATAAAATCCAATAAGATACAACACGTTAAAACCGATGGAGACAAAAAAACAAAAGCTTGATGAGACTTCAAAACAAGAGGATATTAAATCAGCACTACCTATTATGATGTCTTGTTTTCTCCAAAATGGCTGTTCCTACCATCCAACCTTCTCTGCCTCATTTCTGTTGAGCTCTTTTTCTGTCATTAGTTGTCAGTTTGTCCTCTTCATTTCGCTTTCTGCTCCATTCATTGTGACTGCTCTGCCATTGTTTCTGAAGTCTTGGTATTTTTCATTTTTAGAATATCCTGCAGTAATCTCTGTAGAGTTGAATTGGTGGTTGCAAATTCCCCTAGTTCCTCTTTATCCTGGTAGCACCTTGTTTTTCCATCAATTTCCAGGGACAGTTGTGCAGGATATATCAATCTTGGCTAGAGGTTATTATCTTTCAAAGCTTGAATTATTTCCCCCCACGCTCTTCATGATTTGATGGTTTGTGCCGAGAAGTCTGCTGTAATTCTGATGGGTGTTCCCTTGTAACTGATCTGTTTCTTGTCTTTGACGGCTTTTAATATTCTGTTCTTATATTGGATTTCTGGAATTTTGATTATTATATGCCTGGGTGTAGCTCTGTTTGGGTTGTAGGTGGCTGGGGTCCTGAATGCCTCATACATCTGAGTATCTTTACCTTTTGCTAAATTAGGGAAATTCTCCTGGATTATTTCTGTGAATAGCTTTTGTAGTTCATTTGTTTGAGTTCCTATTTCTTCTTTTATGTTCTTAATTCTTAAGTTATAGATCCTCTTATCATCTTCTAGTCTTTGTATTATTGCTGTTTTTTTTTCTTGTTATTTTTAAGAAGTTTTCCATTTCATGCTCCCACCTTACAAATCTGCCCTCCAGTTCTGATAATCTATCCTTAGTTTCTTTCAAGCTGTTATGCCAGCTTTCAATAGAGTTTTTAGTTTCCTGGTAATCTCTTTGAACCTGCTTCATGTATTCTATGTTTTCTCTATTTTCTCCATCAAACAATTCTCCCCTTTTTTTCTGTTCTTCCATTCCACCATCTGTTTTTTCTTGGGTGGTGCTTAGCATTTCTCTAGCTATTCTACTTATTTCTTGCTTTATTTCATTAAATACTTCATTTTTGAACTCGTCTATGAGGCTCCGGAGATACTGCTTTATGCCTATAGGTGCCGTGTTTGATATTGCATGTTTTCTGTCTTCATTCTCTTTTGCATTTACCTTTCCTGCATCAGTGTTCTCAGGATTGGGGACTGAGGACCATTTCTTGTTGCTCCCTTTTCCCATACTTCTTGTTCCTTCCATACAAGCGTATGTAGGAGGCCCAGTTTTTTTTTTTTTTTTTTCTCTTTGTCTGTTACAGTTTGTTTGAATCTGCTGGCTAGGTGTTCCCGCCCACTGCAGTGTACTAGGGAGACACAGACCTGGGCAGCCTCTGCTGGGCCCGCCCCTCCAGGTCAACCTACTGAATGCTTCACTGCTAGGGTGCACCGCCAGGCGCAGGGACCTGGTTTGGGCTAGCCTACTGGATCTTAGTCTGCGGCATCACCAGGCCAAGTGCTCCCCACCACTCCCACTTGAGAGGAGAATATGCGACTAAAGTCACTGCAGGGCCCTGTTCCGGCTCGTCTGCTCGCTCCCAGAATGTCCTCTGTTGGAGCCTCCTAGTCTATGAAAGGGTCTCCATTTCTCTCACTCACCGCAGGTCAGTGCAGGGCTCTCTGCCAGTCCCGCTTTCAAGCCGTTTGGTTCACGATTCCAGCTCTCAGAGCTTTCGCACGTCTCTCTCCCTGCCATGCGAATTGGGACGCAGTATCGGCAGCAGGAAATTCAAATCGCGGCTTCCAGTGGCACAGGATCCAGCTTCTGCACTGAGATTTTATCTATTCCTGTTATAGCATCAGGATTGCATTTCCAGTTGGTTTCTCTCAGCTTAGTTCGTTTCTGGGTCGGCAGGGTACGTCTCCTGTCACATAGGACTCCTCACACGGCACCGCTCCTGGGTTTTAAACTGGTAATCTCAGAGAGCCTCTGTGGCTGCTGTTATTTGTCTGCCATGTTCCCCGGAAGTCTGAAACTTATCTCTTTATCAGATTTTAAACTGCTGGTTTTGGGGTGATTGCTGATACTTATGAAGTTCCCATAGTGGGGAACAAATGTCAGCAAATTTTGCACCTTTTACACATTCCCCACTGACTTTCTTGAGGAACAGAAGCAGTATTTCTAAATTGTCTGAATTATCTTAGCTCATTTTTTCTTCTTTTGGCAAATGTGCTCAGAGCAAAATAAAATGCATTTAAGCATTCATTGTTTTGCCATAAAAGCAATGACAAACATTGTAGCTACAATGTAAGACTACTTGCTGGACACAAGTAGCAGGCTGCTGGCCTCTCTTTCCTATGGTTATTCCACCCACACCCAGCCCAGCACCCTGCTGATTCCCCAGTCTGACCAGTGATGTGGGGTCTCCCAGTATTCAGGACAGCACACAGGAGCAGCCCCAGGCCCAGCACTGGGAAACACTTCTCCCCTGGCTGCTTCAGACCAAGGATCTCTCTGAGTGTGCTGTCTCTGCTCAAACCTCCACAGAGAGTACTGAGGCCTGATGGTGGGAAGGGCTGGGACCAAGGGCAGCACCTTCCATACACATGGACTGACGATGTCCACGGACCACGTTCGGAACATCCAGGAGAAAGGGGGAAGGAAGAAGGAAGCTACTGGGGCACCCCACTTTCTGGGTCCCCTCCTGTCTCTCTTAGGCAGAGGCTGTCTTTCCCTCAATAAATTTTCCTACGCTTAAAAAATAAAACTACTGAAGCCACTAGGCTTGTTGTAATGCAACTGTTAATAACAGTGTCTCATTTTAAAAGGAATACTTCGAGACAAGGGCTAACTCAAACTAGATGTTGAAGCCGTAAGCCCACATTGAGTCAATTTTAGGCCAACCAGAGATCCATGTGCCGCCTTTATTCCCACCGGTAACAGCCTTTTATCCACGTTCCATTATTGTGCATGGATTGAATGTGATGAGAGAAATTTGGAAGATTTCTGCACCAGTATTTGTTTTCCATCAAAATTGTGCAGTCTTTTCTACTTCAGAGAATTAATTTCAGTGGAATGGAGGGGTGGTGAACGAAGGCCAAGAGAATAGAGAAGTCATCAGCATCCAGACAATGGGAAAGAGTTTTAGAACCGCTTGTTATTTTGTGGGCCCTTAGAACAGAACTGACAGTGACCAGCAGCCCAGGCCCAGCACGGTTAAACCTACCTGGTGACTGACTCAGTGCTTCCCGTCTGATGATGGGCTTGGTCGAGAACCAAGGTGCAGAGGCCCACCAATGCCTGTGTGCAGCGGGGCTGGGAGAGGCAGTGGCAAGACAAGGAAGTGTACCATCTTTCCCTAACTTTCATTCCCCCAAAGCCATAGCTTTCCTTCCAAATAGTTCACGTTTTCCTATCCTACCATAAAAATATCAAACAAAACAAAAGTCTTCCTTCCAACTGTTAAAGTTTCCACTAAGGCTTGGGGCGGGTCGAGCTGCGAGAGTGGAGATGAGGCTTCGAGAGGTTCCGCTCCAATCCCCAAGCTTCCCACAGAGCGGGAAGGAGAGGGGATGAGAGAGAGGATGAGAAACACCACAGGTCTGGGTGTAATTCAAAGTGATTTTTGGTGCTGAAAGTTGAGATAAACATCCTCATCCCCAAACTTGCACAAGTGTCTTCTCACCCAAATATTTCCCTGAAACAGTGCCATAGTGGAGTCTTACTAACAAACTTAACATGCCTCTGTCACCCACCTTGGCCCCTGGGACGTGATGTAGTCAAACATCTGTCTCTGCGGAAAGTGCAGATTCTCTTTGCCTCCCTCAAAAGGAGAGGCTTTAGTTTAAGTCAACGAATTCTGATGGCATCACCAGAAAGGTGACCCAGATTGCACACCACCTAAAGTCAAAATGCATCAGTGCAAACCCCACTGTTCACAAACTCACATGGACTCTTTATCCTGAAGTAAACTCAACCCAGCTCTTGCTATGATACAGACAACAAAGGGAAAATGGAACGTAGAGCTTTTGAACATACACAAGAATGCATTCCAAGAATTAAAACATTTTACAGTTCACAAAGACAAATCATTTTCCACTCTTTTCTCTGACAACAGTGTTTACCCCACGTGTAATGGAATTTGATTAATGCCTTCTTTTACAGATAGTCAACACAGCCAGCCCAGCTCTATTATCTCCTAGGTGAAGAGGCTTGTACGTTTGTAGAGTTTCTCAACAGTTTTTTTCTTTATTCGAAGTACAGAAATACAGTAAGAGCACTAGAATCTATTGCAACAAAGCTACCACGGTGCTGAGTAGCCATAGATGGCAGCAGTGGCCTGTCCACACTGATGTCTCTGCTGTCCGCCTGGAGAGGGCCCAGGCCAGCAGAGCTGAGGAGCCCGTCACGGTAATGGTGCTGCTGTTGCCTGCATGCAGCCTCTCTGGAGGCCAGACCATGGCGTGCTTGAAAGCAGGACCCAGCTGCCTCATTCTTGTATTTACAGTGTCACCAAGTGCACGTGGACTCTGCCTTGCAACTCAGCACATGTCCACAGCCGTGCTTTCTGAGAGCCACGTGCTGCAGCAATGACAGCCAAAGACCGGAATGCATTTGCTTGGGATTTTGCCTCCTGAGTCAGTTAGAATTCACACCTGACAGCAACACAGTGGGACACAGTAACCACAGGCACACTTCCCAGAGCAGCGCACCTGGATGGGGTGCACTGAGTGCATACAGCTGATTTCAGAGCCCTGCCACACGTCTACACAGGGAATGGCAGGAAAATCACCAAGCACTTACATAGCAGGAAGAAAGCAAAGGGAAGAAGCAGGTGGATCTTAAAGAAAAGATGAGGAAGGCTTGGAAGGAAGTAGACAGCAGAAAGGGCCTTTTTCCTATCTCCAGAATTTTCCGAGACAAGACAACCGCTATTCCCTAACTTTGCCAAATGTTATCATAGTGCTGGTTCTTCCTGGAAGAACTACCAGACTAGAAGGAGACTGCAGGCAGGAAGGAAGTTTTTCTCATTCTTGTATCCTCAACACTTAAATTGCTTTCATATAAAAACATAAATTTTAATCTTATTATGATTCTGATCAATGTAATTTGTGTTAGTTTTCTATCACTGTGACAAAGCACCTGAAACAGTCTGTATAAAAAGGAAGAAAAATTGACTTCTGCTCACAATTTAGAGGTTTTGGTTCTGGCCCCTGCTGCTTTGGGCCTGTAGCAGTCCAGAGCCTCATGGTGGGAGCACGTGATGGAGACCTGCTCACCTGGTGGATGCTGGGAAGCAAAGAGAGGCAGCAACTGGGATCCTAACTGTCCTTGTAAGGGCTCAGTCCCTTGCTCACACTAGGCCTCATCTCCTAAGGATTACACCACCTCCCAAAAGAACCACAAGCTGATGCCGAGACTTCAGCACATAGGCCACTGGCAGACCCTTCTCCAAACCAGAGTACAGTTGGCACCTTTGAACCTTTGTCAGATTTAACATTGCTACCCAGAACATGCTCTGGTGCTGCCAACTTAGTTCCAACAAGAAAACACAGCCTCGCAGAGACAAACTGACGAGAAGCAGCCAGACTTGTGGTCCAAAGCTCTCTGGGTAGTGCTCTTAACAAGCACTCTCTTTCCATTCCAGTACTTCAGCTGGAAATGGTTTTTCCAGACACTTGCCAGTGAGGAAAAGTGAAATTAAAGATATAGTTGACAAAACTCCAGAGATGAACACTGTTCGCTTCCAACCAGAGATTGGGGATGCTTAACAATTAATATAGCTAGCTGCCAGCTATTGGTCACAGCTTTGTCAACTACTTTGATAAACATGTTTCATCAAGGATAGGTGCTAATCAACATCCAGAGGAACGAGTTTCCAGACTTTTGAAAACTGGGAGCGAGGTAACATCTAGATACACCTCGGAAAGGTCTTGCTCTCTGCCTACACCTATAGGGGTTTGGTCCCCCTGATGCTAAGTTTGATCAGAAACAAGGGAAACTGATTGCAAATATTTCTCCACAGCAGTGGTTTCCACTACAGTAGCTGGAGGGCATTAAAAACCCTTCGTGCCTGGGCCCACTCCCAAACTGATTTCATCTATCTCAGGTGTGGTCCAAGGATTGGAATGTTTTATTTTTCTTTTGTTTTTAAAATCTATTCATCTTTAACAGGGAAAACATGCGTATGACATGGAATTAGAAGCATACACAGAAAGAGTACAATAAATCTGTCCAGAACCATCCTCCGCCACCCACTTCTCTAGAAAGCAACTTACAGAGGTCATTTTACAACGCATAAAAATTATATATATTTATCTATAAAATGAAAATTGTGTCCTACACTGTGCTATAATTGCTTTTCTGTTTTATTCAAATGTTTGGATTCTCTTGCTTTTTAAATGTTTCTCCCATTACTAATATCTTACATTAGCAAGGTTTGTATGTTACTATAATGTGCCTATATTCAAATACTACTACTAACTACAGTCCACAGTTTGCATTAGGATTCACTTTGTGGTGGGTATCCTTGGGTTTGAACAAATGGATAATGACAGTATCCATCACTGCAATATCCACAAATAATTTTACTGCTCAAAAAATCCTCTGTGCTTCATCTATTCTTCACTTTCCTCCTTCTTTTCAAATCTCTGACAACCGCTGATTTTGTTACTGTCTCCATAAGCCTGCCTTTTGCAGGATGTCATATAATTAGAATCGTTCAATATATAGCTTTTTTATCAGATTTTTCTCCCACTTAGAATTCCTCCATGTCTTCTCATGACTTGACAGCTCATTTATTCTTCTCCTTGAATAATATTCCACTGTAAGATGTACCGAAGTTTGTTTATCCATTCACCCCTTGGAAGCTGTCTTGGTTGCCTCAAGTTTTGGCAACCTCAACTCATTTGAGTAAATGCCAAGGAGCAAGACTGCTGGATCAGATGTTAAGAATATGTTTAATTTTGTAGACACTCCAGATTGTCTTCCAAAAAGGCTGGGCCATTTGGCATTCACACAGCAATGAATGAGAGTTTCTGTTGCTCCACACCCTTACCAGCATTTGGTATTGTTAGTGTTTTGGATTTTAGCCATTGTAGTCAGTATGTTGTGGTAGCTCCTTGTTATAATGTACAATTGCCTGGTGACATACAATGTTGATCATCTTTTAAAGTGCTTATTTGCTATTTTTATTGCCATGATTATATCTTGGCTATTTTTTTTTTAATATTTGACCTTTTTTTTCCAAGTTCGGCTATTATTATTGAGTTTTAAGAGTTCTTTGTATATTTTGGACGCAGACTTTTTAATCATATATAAGTTATGAAAGTATTTTCTCCTGATCCGTGATTTATCATTTCATTCTCTGAACAGTAGGTTTTGTGAACAATCTCTTTCTAATTTTGATGTCTAACTTTTTTGCTTTTTCATGGATTATGCTTTTGATGTTACACCTAAAAGTCATCCTAAATCCATGATCACTAGATTTTATTTTGATGTTATGTTTTACAAATTTTATAGTTTTTTCTTTTCTACTTACAACTATGATCCATTTAAAAAAAATTTGTGAAATTACGAGTGTGTGTGTGCATATTCACTTCTATGCATGTGAATGTCTAGTTGTTAATTGAAAAGATGTCCTCTCTTGATTCAACTTTTTTTGCTCCTTTGTCAAAGATCTGGGTACTATGTCTCCCTGTAAGCCTTGGTTTCTAGGGTTTTAGAACCTCCCGTCTCCAGGTAATTTCAGTATTAACCAGTGTTGGGAACCACTGCTTACAGGACAGTTCCTGGGTTATTAGCAGAAATTCCTCTGGTGAGATCATGTAATCCCTGAGTAAACATGAAGGGTGGGAAGCAGATTACCAAGAATCCACCTGCTTTCTCAATTCTGGAGGCTCTACCTACATGGAAAGTACCCCTAGCAGCTGCTCATTCTCCTAGAACCCCAGCTCCAAGAAAGCCACCCACACATGTTGCTTCCATGTTTGCGTGAACCACTTTACTACCTTTTAGAGTAAATTTTGGAGAAGATGTGAATTTAATGCAGGCAGGTGTGTGTTTATCCTGCCTCCAAGCCTAAATCATCTAAGGAGCTATAGCAGGATTAGCATGGCCAGATTCTCTGGCACAGGATGTAGAAAGCTAGGCCAGAATCAGAAGAACAGATGAAGCATAAAAGAAAGGGTGCGAGTTCTGTGACTGTGCAGAAAGTCTTTGCTGTTGTTAGGGTTTCCGTAGTTCCTGTGCAGAGCATCCACTTAGTAAGAACAAGATATAGCTGCAAAATCCCACAGGGTGTGATGCAGCCAGGGCATGAATCCTGGAAGCTAGGCAGACAGAAGAAGAAAGAGCAGGGCTGAGAAACATGTCCACATTGGTCCTGGTAGCAGAGCCAGGGATCTCTGCCAGCGGTCAGGGTGAAAGAGAGAAAACCACTGCCAGAACCTGGCCCGAATCAGGAGCCATGTGGGAATAACCTCACCAAAAGGAGTCAGACCTTGGTGCATGTCGGTTCTCTAAACGTATTTGGGAACTAACAAATGAATAAATGACTGAGTACTGCTGATTCAATCACTTCACACTCTCTGTAATAATATCTCTTTCGTTCCAGGCTCCAAGTTGACAAAAAAGTGAGTATTATTCCCATGTGTTTGTTATTGACTGAAGTCTTAACCCCAGCAGGTAACCCTGTAGGGGAGTAGGGCTCACTGAGCTCATCAGGTTATAATGAAGCCAGTAGGCTGGGCCCTAGCCCTATATTTCTGAGGACATAAAAGGGAGAAATTCAGATGCTGAGCCAGAAGTATCGCAAAGAGGAGATGATGAGGAGACACACAGGGAGAGGAAGCCCTGTGACTAGAGCGATGCAGCTACAAATCAGCAATGCCAAGAATGCTAGCAACCAGCCAGGGCTCCTTTTTTTGAAACTTCAGATTAAGTGTGGCTTGTGAATGCCTTGATGTCAGCCTCCCAGCCTTCCAACCTGTGCAGGAATAGTTTGAGCTGTTCTGAGCTATTCAGTCTCTGGTACTTGGTTACAGCCTCTGAAATGGTTTGTACTTTGTGTCAACTTGAGAAGTTTGGAAGTTTAACTAACAGACTCAGCACTTGTATATCCTAGGGTGTACAGGACATGCCCTAGCACGACTGTTTATGCTCCAGGATGTTATAATGGCTGATTCATTCAACTTGAGAAGTTTAGAAGTTTAACTAAGTGACTCAGCAGGTGGCCAGGGTCCTCACTTTGTAAACATCTTGAGCCTATGCCAGAGGTGGGCTCAGAGATGATGCGAGTGCTACATCTGCCCTACAGTGGGTAACCTGCTTACCATATAAGGGAGGAAAACAGGTTTCCTCTTCTCTCCTTTTGCTCTTGTTGCTTTACTGTCTTCCGCTGCCATGAACTGTTGCCCTCTGCCATGCCACCCTACTTTGGAGCCAGCTGAGTATGGACTGAAACCTCTACAAACTGTGAACTAAATTAACTTCTCCCTCTTTAACTTTAGGTGTTGATAATTTTGTGTTAGCAACAAGAGAAATGCAGCTAATACATTCTTTCTAGGGAACCAGCACTCTGTCCAGGAGAGATGACTAGTGTGCAATGCTATTGTGCAAATTATCCAAGTTCATACAGACGGAAGTAGAATTGTTGCTATTTGGAATGTAGTTTCTTTTTCCAAATATGTGTTCAACTCAACTACACAGCTATGTTAGAAGTTTTAAGAAAGTGATGGCTCCCAGGCATGTTCCACCAGATCCAGAAAGAAGCAGTTCATAATTTCAAGTGGGATTTTATAATCCTGTATAGAGAGACCCTCCTTAGAGGCTAGTGCCTTAACATGTCCTTTGCCCATCTAAATAAGCTACCACTTCGTGCCTGTACCAAAAAAAAAAATCTTAAGAAAGCACATTTGAAGCAATCCTCTTTGGGGAAAAGGTGTGGACTCTGGACACATTTACTGACCCCATTCATCATTCTAACAGTGTCCTCTTATACAAGGCCAAAATAGGGTTAATATCTTAACTTGAAACAAATTTCCCTCCAAACCACTGGCACAGAAGCCACCTCCAGGGGCCAACATGCAGTTGAGGATCTAAAATAGTGAGACTGGATCTGAGAGTTCCCTTTAAGTGTGCAGAAGGAACATACATAAGAATGTGCTTGAGACCATAAGGTTGAGTGAAACAAATCAGATGCACTTAAATACTCCATGGTTTCTCTTATATGAGAACCCAAAATATAAATAAAGTACAAAATAGAAACTATAGAAGGATAGGAAACAGGGAGATAAATCTCTCTCAAATGGGAAGGGTATCAAAAGATGGAAAGGGGTCAGGGATATAGCTCAGTGGCACAGGGCCTGCCACTGAGTGCAAGGCCCTGAGCTTAATTCCCAGTACCAAGAAAAAAAATAAAAGAAAACCACTTTCTCAAAATAGTGATTCCTTTTTAGGGGCTGGGGATTTAAGTCAGTGGCATAAGCACCTGCTTTGCAAGCATTGTAGTGAGTTCAATCCCCAGTACTGATAAGAAAAGAAGGAGGAGGAGGAGGAGGAAGAGGAGGAGGAGGAGGAGGAGGAGGAGGAGGAGGAGGAGGAGGAGAAGACGATGACCGAAGAGGGAGGAAAGGGAAAAAGGATGAAAAAAGAATTAAGATGTGTTGCATGCATCCACTCCCCACAAAGAATACGATCAAAATGTAAAGCAAACATGTACTAATAAAAAGTAAAAACAGATTAGCACCAAAATAGTGGAGCAGTAAAGAAAAAAACAGCCTCTCTGAGAATTGCCATCCCCTCACCAAAATACAGCAATGCAAAGAAAAGAAAGAGAGAAATGAGTCCCCTGGACCCATGAAGGAGCTGAAGCAGGAATTGAAGCCCACTGGGAGAGAGGTACTTCAGCAAAGAAGGTACGCAGTGGAGCCTTCTCCCTGAGGCAAGACTCACGGTGTCCCAAGAATGGTACAAATCTGCCAACACATGGCAAGTGCAGACAGCACGGGGCCTCCGTGAGAGACCAGTGGTGGAAGGAAGCAGTGGACATGAAGGACTGCACTAGCCAGGGTTGAGTCTGAGGGCTCAGGTGTCCTACCAGATGGGGGAGTCAACTTGGAGCCATCTTGGAGAGGGGCTGGCTGAATTCAGAACTCAGAGCAGTTATCACAGCTAAGTTTGGGCCCACAAAGGTGCACTGATTTCTGTGGGCTGCATGGGTCTGGTCTCAGCCCTCATGGACAGAAGACACCTTGAATTTCAGGGAAAATAAAAGTGTCGGCTCACTGAGATTATCCACTACCCTACCATAAAGCTACTGCTGACTTGTGGGATAAATCAATGCAGATCTGGATTCTGTCTATAAACATTATCTATCAGTGACAGAGGAGACAAACCTGCAAATGAACTTTTCTCTCTTTTTCTTTTCTTTTTGTTTTTTTTTCTCTCCATTTTAATCTAGTTTTAATGAACATAGTTTCTAGGCCCTTTGTGGCTGTTCTGTTTTGTTCTTTTTGTTTCTTCTTTCTCTCTTTTCCTCCTGCCTTCTGCACCAGTTTCCCAGTTAGTGTGATATTGCTATGTCCTCCAGCCTTACTTCAAATCTCTTCCTCTTCAATTTTTCCCAAACCCTCTTTAAATTTCAACCCTCAAAGATAAAATTGAAACATTAAGGACTTATATACTGCATATAATTTTCTGATTTGTTTTAGATTTTATTATATGACCACGAGTCTAGTTCATATGGTTAAATGTGGCAAATTAATGGTTACCTCAGTTTATCATTTTTTAGGCTGTGTTTGTTTCTATTGTTATTACTGATGGTACAACTTTAGTCCAAAGTAACATAATTGTTCTAAACAACTGTCCTAGTCTTCCAAGACTGACACTAAGGATCATAGAAAGTACTATGGGACAATGCCAAAGAACCAGCGACAGGGCCAAGGAGGCAATGAATTCTCATCTCCAACAAACTAAAGAGGTAGGATATTGCCATAAACTCAAAACCCAAAACTAGATACACCTGGAAAACATTTCAGAGAAGTAATCATTTCTGAAGGGTTCTAAATACTAGAAATGAAGCAATTCACCATAGGCAACTTATAAACATTAACCCAGGAATTAAAAACAAAGGAAAAAAAGAAGAAAATACTTAAGATGTAACCCCAAACACGGAGTTCACTAAAGGCAAACCCAGGAAGCAATGAAGTGGAACAAACCAAAAACCACCCACCTGGTCTCTTTGAAGTTCTAACAAGAAGTCAAATGAGGCTTTAGAAAAAAATCAAACCAAAAATAATTTCTCAAATAACCACAGAGATGGTGTCCACAATGAAAAACATGCTTAGTGACCCCAGAGAGGACACACACACACAAAGAAGTGCTTGAGAGAAAATTAAGGAAGTCATGAATTCCAAACATAGGAAATAAATGAAATCCATAGAAGGATTCAAGCAGATATCCAAGAGAATAAAAATTCCACTGAAAGTGTCCATAGCATAATAAGCAAATATGTAGATGATCTCAGATATAGAAGACAGACTTGTGGTTAGTGATCATGAAAAGAAAGATTTCTTAAAAATAGCAAGGGGTCATAAGAAAACAATCTATCAGCAGTCTGATACAAAGAGAAATTACTTAATATTTATTGGAGTCTATGAAAAAGTAGGAGATAGCACAAATAATTTTTTTTTAAAACTTCACATATGTCATGGCAGAAAACTTCCCTGGTTGGAAAAAAGAGTTTGGCACACAGATAAATGGGGCATATGGAACATCAATTAGCCATGATCAAAAATAAAATCTATTGCCAGTCATATCATAATTAAGGTTCCAGAAATTCTACACAAAAATAGAGTATTAAAAAGCTGTTACAGAAAGGAAACAAAACACCTAGAAAGGAAGACCCATCAGAATCACAGCTGACTTCTCAGCACAAACCCTCAAGTCAAGGAAAACTTGAAGTATTTTAAACTGTAAAGGAAAACAACCCCTAGCCCAGACTGATGTATCCCACAAAACTCTTTTAAAACTGATGGAGAAATAAGATACTTCCACAACAAAGACACATAAGGAAATTTAGGACCACCAAGTCAGCACTCCAAAATATTCAGAAGCACATTCTACAAAGAGATAATAAGGACTACAACTCCATGGACCTCAACAAAAGAAATCCACCAGGCAAGGCAAGCAATTAAACAGATGGGGGAAAGAAAGGGGAGACAGCAACAGGAAAATAGCATGACAAAGATAAGCCAACACATATGAGTTTTAACCATCAGTGCTAGTGGTCTCAATTCAGTAATCAAAATACACAGACTGGCTGAATGGATCAAGAAGCAAGATTCAACAATATGCTGCATACAAGAAACACATTTAATAAAAAAGAAATTCATAAACAGAAAATAAAACATGGAACCCAGAAAAAGCAAGAGTAGCTATTATATTTGCAGACAAAATGAATTTTAAACCAAGACTGATTAAAAGAAATAAAGAAGATCATTACATCTTTATAAAGGAACAATTCAAGAGGAAGAGATAGCAATCATAAATATATGTAACAAATACCATTCAGCTATTATATAAAAAACTAATGTACAAGGAAACCAAGCGACCAGATCACCCCCTCGGTAAGCAGCTGTGGTGTGGCAGGCTGCAATCATCTCAGGGCGAGAACCACCCAGTGTCTCCTGATATTCATGCCATATTGGAACTTCGGGCTCTGGGGAATCAAGCAATCAGCTTGCCTCCCTGCCAAGCAGTAGTGAGCCTACTGGTGCACAGGCTGAGAATCAAACATCCCACCTCCCCCCACCCCCATTAGCAAGTGAGAGCCAGAGTTCTGAGCATCTCTTGGGAGGTTGACCATGTGCAAAATAGCGAATAAGGGGGATTTCCTTCTACCATCTCTTTGAAGGCAAATATTTTTACCACTGTTTTGCTTTATTCTGATTAATGGTGTTGCTCTATTCAATATTCTGTTTTGATAAGTTCTATAATGTTCTGTATTTTGTTTTATTTTTCTATACCTGATTGAAAGAACAACTGTTGTGAAGATACCAAGATATACTATGGTACCTATTACTGTTATCCTGGTAACCTGCTGTGAAGTTCTGTACTAATTTCACTACATTGTCTAAATTGGCTTTGTTCCATCTTGTTCTGTTGTATTTCATTACCTTCAAAATAATTAAAAAAATTTTTTAAAAAGAATGGACATGAAAAATCAAATAAGTACTAATACATCTATATTGGGGGATATCAACACTCCACTGTTATAAAAAGGCAGATCAACTAGACAAAAGTAGTCCTAAAAAGGATATTTATAGCATTGAATATCAATATCAGGAAAATAGCAAGCACAAGTAGACAATTTAATAGTGAACTTCAAACTTCTAGAAAAATAAGAGCAGACCATGCCCAAATCTCATACAAGGGAGAAATTATAAAGAACGCAATAGAAATTAATGCATTACAAACTAAGAAAACATTACAAGAAATAATGAATTGAAGAACTGGTTCTTTGAAACATAAAATCAACAAATCTTAGTGAATCTTATAAAAAAAAAAAGGAAAAAAAAAGACTCAGATTCATGAAATTAAGAATGAAAAGGATGAATCACAATGGACCCTGCAGAAAACCAAAATATCACCTATATCTACTTTGAGAACTTGTATTGTAAGATGAAAAATGCATAAGAGATGGACAGATTCTTAGATACATATTAATTACCAAAGCTTAATGAGGAAGATATAAAAATCCTAAATAAATCTATATCAATCAACAAAATCAAATATTTCAACAAAGCTCAGGCCCTGATAGATTCACTGCTGAATTTTAAAAGAAATTTAGAGAAGGTCTAATATCAGTACTTCTCAAACTCTTTAATGAAATTAAAAAGGAAGCAGTACTTTCAAATTCATTCCTGGAAGCAAGCAATACCCTGATGCCAAAATCAGAGAAAGACCCAACCTAAAAAGAAAACCACAGGCCAATCTCCCTAATGAACATAGATTCAAAAATCTTCAATAAGATACTAGCAAACGGAATGCAGCAAAACATCAGGAACATTACACACCATGAGCAAGTCGGATGTATCCCAAGAATGCAAGGATGATGTAACATACATAAATCAATAGATGTAATATACCATATTAACAAAGCCAAGGACTAAAACCATATGATCATCTCAATAAATGTAGAAAAATCTTTTTGACAAAGTCCAGCACCTATTATATTATATTTAAAAAAACCTACAGAAAATTGAAGTTGATAGTCTCTACTTCAATCTAATAAAAGCCATCTGTGACAAACCAATTGCCAATATCATACTAAATAGATAGAAACTGAAAGCCTTTTCTCTAAAAAGAGAAACAAAACAAGGATCTCCCCTGCCTCCACTCTTATTCAATACAGTTCTGGAAACATTAACCTGAGCAATTAGATAAGAGAAAGAAATAAAAGGAATAAGGAAGGAAAAGAAGATGTTAAATTATCATTATTTTCATATGACGTGATACTCTGCATAGAAGACCCTAAAAACTCCACTAAAAGACTATAATGTGTAAAACACAAATTGAGTAGTATATAAACTGGATACTAAGACAGCACTCAAAAATCAACAGCCTTCCTATACACACACACACACAAAAAAAAAAACTCACTAAGAGAAGAATTAGATAAACAACACCTTTCACAATAGCATCCAAAAAAATAAAATACCTGGAAATTAACATAACAAAGTTTGTAAAAGACCTCTTCACTGAAAACTGAAAAAGGAGATTAAAGAGGATATCAGAGCATGGAAAGGCATTCCTTTTTCTTCAGTAGAAGAACCAATAGAGTGAAAATGCCCATACTTCCAAAACTGTTACAGAGATTTAATGCAATTCCACTCAAAATTCCAACAGCATCTCTCACAGAATTAGAGAAAAGAATCCTAAAGTTCATTTTGAACCAAAAGAGAGCTACAATAGAGCATGAAATTCCGGGCAGCGAAGGCAAGGCAGAGGGCAGTGCAATCCCCAACGTGAAATAATACCATAAAGCTACTGCCCAAAAACAAAAACAAACAAACAAAAAACAGACCCAAGGATCAATGGAACAGATTAAAATATCTGTAAGCAACTCCAGACTTAGCCCCCTTATCTTTAACAAAGGTGCCAAACACATTCTCTGAAAAAAGATAGCTCTTTAATAAAAGGTGTTGGAAAGACTGACTTTGCTCCTGCCAAAGATTAAAATTGGACCCATATCTTTCACCATGTACTAAACTAAATTCAATATGGATCAAAAGTCTAAATATTAAAACAGAAACATTAAGTCTGCTGAAAGACAGAATAGGTAAAACTCTTGAAGATATTGGTACACGCAAAGACTTTATGAATAAAACCCCAATCACACAGGAACTATCACAAAGAATCAACAACTGGGATCTTACCTTACTGAACAGCTTTTGCACAGCAAGAAAAACAAGCAACAGAGTGAAGACACAACCCACATGTGAGAAAAAGTTTGCCAGTTGTCCCTCAGACAAAGGATTTCTATTGAGAACATATAAAAACTCAAAAAAATCAGACCTCCCAAATTTAAACACCCAGTCCAAGTGAGCATCCTAGATGCACACACGCTTCTCAAATGAAGAAGTACAAATAACAAATAAAACATATGAAGAAATGTTCAGTATCTGCTCATTCAAGTGATGCAAATTACAACAATGCTGAGATTCTGTCTCAATTCAGAAAGGGTGGCTGTCATTAAAAAATCAAAGGAACCTTCTCCACTGCAAGTGGGAGTGCAGATTGGTGCAGCTACTGTGGAAATCAGTGAGGAGATTCCTTTAAAAACTAGAATTAGAGGTCCTATTTGATCCAGTTATTCCTTTCCTGAGTATCTTCCCAAACGAATTAAAAACATCATACTATTGTGATATATGTGCACCTATATTTATAGCAGCAAAATTTGTAATAGCCATATCTTGGAAACAACACAAATGCCCATCAGCCATGGGATGGGTAAAAAGATGTGGTCTTTTTATCAATAGAATACTACTCAGCACAAAGAAGGATGAACTTGAGACTTTTTTAGGTAAATGGATACAATTTGAGACCATATTCATAAGTGAAATAAATCAGACTCACATGTGTATACATCATATTGTCCGCTGGTACGAGAAACTGAAAAAACAAATAAAATGTATAATAGGTATTGTGAAATGGCACAAATTTGTTCAGAAGTAAAGAGAAAATGGGATGGGGAAAAGAGAAAAGGATGGGAAAAGAAAATCTATCAATCTATATCTATCTATCTATCTAGTTAAGATAGTTATATTACTAATTTCTCTTAGTTCCATGAAAAGTTTGTGCTAATATTGTTTGAACAATAAATGCTTATATTTTGTACTCTGAGTAACTAATTTAATGGCAACAATATGCAAGGCAAGGCAGAGGGTGCCACACTGTTTCTCTCCTTTTATCTTGATTTGAAATTTTTTCTCTTAAAATATAATCAAATCAAAACAGAAACAAAACCAATATTCCCGAGCAGACAAATGCTCTGCCTTTTGCTCAAAACTTGCATCAGGCCCTTGGAGCCTTTTTGACCTTGAGCGTTCCCTTCTGTTCTTACAGATCCCTCTGTGAACAAGAAACCCACTCATCAGTTCAGGGCACACCTCCCACCCTAGGCTCTTCTCCGCCTGCGATGTTTCACCACCACACCTCCTTTGATGGAAATGGAGCTGATTAAACTGGATCTGCCTCGGACGTTTCTGTTTCCTACACACAGACATCCCACAAACCCTCCCTTCCGGGGCTGGAAATCACAGGGCTTTGGAGGAAGAGGAGTTGAATCTCATCTCTCCCACCGTAAGATCCACTGGTGGTACCTATGCCCCTCTTGAGTAAAGCCAGTTTCAGTATCTCAACTGTCTTGAACAATTAACAGAAGGAACATCTTTTCTTTCTTTCTTGTTTTGTTTTTGTTTGCAAATATAGAAGCAAAGACCAGAGTGGGTGGAATGTAGTGAACAGAGGGCTGTCCTGAGACCCCTGGGAGCGGGCCAGGAGGGGTCAGGAGGGCCAAGAGGCGTCAGGAGGGCCAGGAGGGGTCAGGAGGACCAGGAGGGGTCAGGAGGGCCAGGAGGGGTCAGGAGGCCCAGGAGTTTCTGCCCTGAGCTCCGTAGACCCTGCTGCTGGCCTGCAGAGCAATGCCTGTGTTGGCTGACTGCCTCTTCCTCACCAAAGGAGAGCTTCTCCCTCCAAAAAGAGCTTACCCACTCCTCATGTTTCTGGCCCAGGCTGGCTCAGGGACAGCACAGGACAGCTGGGCAGATGGGCAGATGGCTGGCATCTGTTAAATCTGTGCTTGTGTGAGACATCTGAAATGCTGAAATCACAGAGCTGCCAAAATAGGATCTACCCATCCATCAGTCTTCCCAGGTGGTGTTCCTTCCACCGACCTTGCGTCACACATAGCAGTCACTGTATTCACAGCCAGCTCACAGGCAGAGTTTCCTAAACACACAAAACAACCAAGGAGGTGACCTGTTGACTGTTAAGATGCAAGGCTGTTAAGATGTTGTGTAGCAATGAGGTGAAAAGTCCAACCATTCTCATACATGACTGGTATTTATCATCAAACTATCTCAGCCAGCCCTGGTGACACTGAGTCAGGGACCAGGAGAAGTGTCTCTCAACCTTTCTAAAACCATCATCTTGTAATTGCCAGATATGGCTCTAACTAGAGACAGAGCATACCCAGACCTCAGCACTGATAAACATCTGCTGCAAACAAATACCTTGAAGGCAGAATGCATTGGCTTGAATCAGTTTCTATCAAAGTTTGAAGAGTATGAGATAGACTTGTTTTGATAGAGCACAACAAAGAGCTAA
Source organism: Cavia porcellus (assembly GCF_034190915.1). Taxonomy (NCBI): domain Eukaryota; kingdom Metazoa; phylum Chordata; class Mammalia; order Rodentia; family Caviidae; genus Cavia; species Cavia porcellus. The sequence continues at coordinate 48,019,239 of NW_026947512.1, forward strand.
ACCAAAAGAAACAAAATGCTGTGGAGAGACAATTAGAGAGACTGGGCCTTCGCTGACAAGCAAATCAATTTCCATATGCACTTGCATTTCTTTGTTCTGTGAGTCTTGTATGCCCTTAGCTTCTCTAACCTTGCAACTAAATACTGAAGCACTCTCCAAAGTCACCAGCCTTGTGGCTGTATCTCACCTAGTCCTCACCATGCACCACATGTGGCACCTTGGGGATATCACTTCTCCACTAAATCATGCTCACTTTGAGGGTGGGCAGCATTAGTGTCTAACTGCTCTGTTTCAGACAATATGGGCATAAGAAGAGTTGCCTCAAAAGGTCTATCCTTGGAGGTCCCCAAAACTATCCCGGGATTAAGTGTTTCTCCAGAAGGATTCAGAGAACATAGTCAAGCTACTATACAAAGCGTTATAGCTTGACAGAGACAGAGTACAGTCCACAAAGATGAAGAAGGCACAATGGACCAAGGTCAGAAGAGACGTGTTGGATGTCCTATCTCATAATGGTTCATAATTGCATCAACTTGAGAAGTTCAGAAGTATAATAAAGGACTCAGCAGGGTACTTGGATCCTCATTTTGTAAGCATCCTCATCCCTTGCAAAAGGAGGGCAAGGAGATGGTGAGTGCTACACTTTCCCTCTGGGGGGAAGCCTGCATACAATGTAAGGGAGGAAAAGGGGCTTGTTTCCTTCCTTCGTTCTCGTTGCTTTCCTCATCTTCTGCCACCTTGAAGTGTTGACCCAGGCTGCACCACTCTTCCTTGGAGCCAGGTAATTATGACTGAAACCTCCACAAACTATAAGACAAACATTTCCTTCCTTAATTTTGGGTGTTGGGTATTTTGTGTCAACAATGAGAGAAAAGTAACCAGGACAGAATTTGATACTGAGAGTGGAGTCATTACTTTGGCTATACTGACCACATGGTTCAACAGCCTTTGGGAACGGCTCGTGGAAGATTTTGAAAAGGTTCTGAGATGTTGCCTGAAAGGGCAGTGCTGGAATGCCTTAGGCTGTTGATGTGAATTCTTGTCAGCATTCAGAAGACCAGAAAGCTGATAGAAATTCTGCTGGTAGAAGCCAGACTTGAGAGGTTTGCTGAAGTTCTGACAATGTATATTATGAGTTGGCAGAAAGCTTATCTGCATTTTACTCATGTCCAGAAGCTTTGCCTGAGATTGAGATTAAGGGCAGAAGACTAGTATATCTGGCAGAAGAAATTTCAAAGTAGTCTAATGTTGAGGTGGTGGCGTGGCTGTTGTTGCTATTGTTGTAGCCAGATTTGTGTTGTGAATCAAGAGCAAAGAGCCTAGCAGGATGATTTAAAATGTGAATTTGGCTAGGAAAAAAGTTGCAGTAAAACTGTGGACTATAAGATAGACCTAAGAGTGTCTTTATTGCTGAGGAGAAACAGAATATAGTAGATGCTCTGAGAACATCACAAGAAGTAGGAAGTCTCTACCCTTCACAGCCTCAAAACTTCAAAAGTGAAAGACATGGCTTTGAGAAGAAAGCTACAGAGCACCATGTTCCAGAATGGTGGTGGCATAAAAAATGCATTTCTTAGAATTGGATTCAGAGTTCCCAGCACCCTAGGCACTTGACTTCTACAGTAAGAGTGAAAAGTCTGGCTACTGCTTCAGCTGGCTGCAGACCTTGCATCATCCACATGCTGCTGGTTTTAGGTGTGTACAGAGTGCAAAAGTTTTTAGGCTGACGCTTCCACCTCAATTTCAGAAGGTCTGAGAAACCAGGCATGTGTCCCTGAGAAAGAAATACGTGAGAGTAAAGCTGAAGGTGCAGCAGAGACCCCAGAAGTTTGCAAAAGCCAGGAATGTGGATCAGCTAGGGAAAGCTGCAAGGAGGGAGCAAAGTGGGCCAAAGATAAAGGCTGTGGACCTTGTACCACCATACCATCACCTGATGTCCCATCCCCTGCAGCAGTGCACAGTCTCTCATCCTCTCAACAATGACATATAAAGTCCAACCAACATGAGGAATCCCCAACATGAAGAAGTATATTCGAATGCCCAGAGCTTCTTTTGAGGGTCAGTCAAAGCAGCATGGCTCCCACAGGGCTGGCCATGGTCTCTCAGTGAAAAGCCAAGTCAAACTAAAACTGTGGAGCTCAAGACACTACCATGGATCTCTCTGCTAGCAAACACTCCCTGGTATGGCTCAAGGCCCAGGGACATAGAGATTCTTCCATCAGGTGGGACATAAAGCTGAAAGCAGCCTTCTCTGGAACCATCAAAGGCTGGCCCTGTCTCTGTAAAGGGCAGTGTTTGACCACCCCAGCCCTTTATTACACAAGATTAGTGGAAGAGGAACTTGTTCTGAGGTGCATGACTGACCCACCACAGTGGGGTCTGAACAGGTGTCATGGCTTATGTCTGTGTCCCCCAGCCCTCATGAGTTTGAATTGTGCATTTGTTATTCATTCATTGTCTAGTGCTTGGGTTGATTGTGTCAGTGCTCCACCCACATAGGGGTGGAGCCAGGATGTGATGTAATGGCAGGAAGAAGGTGTGTCTTTTTCTTTGCTGGTTTAAGCTTGCTGTTTGCAGTCACCATGAACTGTGGTCCAGCCATGCCCACCTGCCTTGGAGTCAACTGAGTTTGGACTGAAACCTCCAAAAAACTGTAAGAAATAAACCTTTCCTTTCCCAACTTGGGCATCAGGTATTTTGTCTCAGTGATGAGCATAAAGTAACTAAGACAACAGGTCTTGCTCTCACCTTCCAAGTGAGACCCAGCTCTGACTGAGAACGCAATCTATGTAAATAAGAACTGATGACTTCCTGTTGTTAAACTTTTAAGACATTTTATGTAAGAAATAAACGTACTTACAAAACAGTATCTTTCACTTTGGCTGATTTAACTCATGCAGTTTATCATTCTCAGGGCAAATTTTAAAGGGGTGTGAGGCTTTGTGCTTCAGTAGGCATCTACCTCATCTAAATGGAGCAGAACTCCCTGGCAATACAGAGCTGGAAGTATGAACCGGCATGTGCCTATACCAAAAACAGACCTCAAAGCAAGCTCTAGAAAATTGTGAGAATCAGTTAATGGATAAAACAGCCAAGGAAATTATAACTTGATGACTGTAGAACCATGGAAGTCCACAAAGGCCTTTCAGACAGTCCAACATGTCGCTTAGAGTTTTTTTTTTCTTTGTTTCAGTACTGACAAGAGCCCATGGCCTTCACACTGAGCTACATCCTCAGCTCTTTATTATTTTCATTATTGTTTAACTTTTAGCCTCAAGAAGCTAATTTGCCCAGGTTGGGTTTGAAATTTCAGCCCTACCTCAGCCATGGTACTGAGACTCTAGGTCTGAGCTGCCGTGCACATTGTGTTATCCTAACACTACTAAGATGTCCTTGATCTTTTTCACTTTGTGACATTGCGCTAACTGCACAAAGGAAATTGGTAATTTCCAAGGCTTCACCTGAAACCAGGCAGAGGTGCCAGATGCCCGAATAGTCATTACGTAATTCACACGATACACATTCAGAGAAAACGAACTCAGATTCAATTAAGAATCTATGACAGATGTTAGTTGTTGAAACAATAAAATTGCTAATTGTATTCATTTTGCCTTTCCAGTTTGGGAATATAAAAATATATCCTCAACTGCTAGTAAAATATTTGCCCCCATTTCAGCTTTGTAACCATTTGAAGCCAAATTTTCTCAATAGACTTTAACCAAAATAATATATCACAGAAGATTAAATGCAGAAATAGATATAAAAATGCAGAAATTTTTTAAATTAACCCAAATGTTAGAGAGATTTGCAAATGTAAAGCAATGCCACTATTGTCATTAAATTGCTGTGTTTTTACAAATGTAAGAGCTTGGTGCGGTGGTGCACATCTGTAATCCCAGCACTCAGCAGGATTGTCAGGAGTTTGAGGCCAATCTGGGCAACACAATAGGACATCATCTCAAAAAAATAAAGTAGTAATTTTTTGTGAAAAAAGTTCTTTTACATAAAAAAACTAATGAGTTTGTTACTGTTATTTTAAATGAATAAATAATTATTTTTTTAAAATTTCTATTTCAATTTCTAACAGTCCATATTGTTAGATATAATCCAGGAAATAAAAGCTGACTGGAATCCCCAATGATTTTTAAAGGTTTAAAGGGTCCAGAAATCAAAATATTTGAAAACTACTGGCCTAGATCTTGCTGTCTGTCAGTTTTGTTTGTATGTTTGTTGTCCGACAGAACCATGGAGGCTTTACAGGCTATCTGTGGACACAGGGTAATCCTGGAGTGGAACCGGATGCCAAGGATTAACCCCAGGCCCGACTGTATGTGGACAGCTGTGTCCCTTCCTTCACATAGCCCATGTCATGAGGAATCCCATCCAGATGTGAAAAGTCCTGCTTTTCCACAGTGAGGGGAGAAATTCAGGGAACAGTGCAAAACTCACACAGCAGCCCCCAAAAGGGACTGAAAGCACCACTTGTAGTGTCAAGCATGCCTGGTCTAGATTGCTTACCTATCAGGGACACTGTGCTAGTCAACTCCTGAGCTGCAGATCCTAGTCACCGTCACTGCTGGTCACAGCAATGGACATTCCACCGGCACTGATCTGCATGGTGTGACCGGTGCACAGGGGAGGTGATTTTTCCTTTACCTGTGGAATAACGAATGTGACTTGTGTTAAATGATGCTAATTGAATGTTTTCACAGTATGAATATTGTGATCATGTTTTCTAAGTGTTCAGGTAATTAGGACAAGAATCAAGAAATACTTCAAAGAATGAACTGGAATTTCATCTTATTGAAAACTTTCACACATCAAAAGAAATCACTAACAGTGAGAAGACAACCACAGAAGAGAAAAAATTTAAGCAACTGTCCTTCAGATAAAAGACATATACCCAGAATATTCAAAGAATTGAAAAAAATCAGATATCCCACCAAATTTAAAGATCCAATCAAAAATGAGCATCTGAGTTTCAGACACATTTCTCAGATGAAGAAGTACAAACAGCAAATAAATATATGAAAAAATGTTCAACAGCACTGGTCATTTGAGAGATGCAAATTAAAACACTGAGATTCCATCTCAATCCAGAAAGAATAGCTATCTTCAAGAAATCAACCAATAATAGACGCTGGAGGGACTGTGGGGGAAAAGGAACCCTTCTCCTCTGTTGTTGGGAGTGTAGACTGGTGCAACCACTCTGGAAATCAATGTGGATGTTCCTTCAAAAACTAGGAGTAGACATTCCATTCTGTCCAGTTATTCCTTTTCTAGGTATCTTCCCAGAAGAATTAAAAACATCATACTAGAGTGATATATGTGTACACATATTTACAGCAGCATAATTTGTAATAGCTACATCTCGCTACATCCCCAGTCCTCACCAACTGAGGAATGGATAAAAAAGACATGGTATGTTTCTCAATGGAATACTACTATTCAGCATAAAGAAGAATTTTTATAGATATATGGATGCAACTTGAGACCATGCTCATAAGTGAAATGTATCAGACTCTTATGTGTGAACATCATATTGTCTCCCTGGTGTGAGAAACTTAAAAAGTACACAATCTAAAACGAACAACAGGTATTATGAAACGGGAATAAATTTTTCAAAAGGAAAACAGAACTAGAATGGGGGGAAAGTAAAAGGAAGAAATGGAAAAGAGAAAATGCAAGTTAGTTATACTGCTAATGTCTCTTAGTTCATTGAAAAGGAAGGTTTGGCTAACATCAACTGGAAAATTTTTTATGCTCATAACTTGTGCTCTGAGTAATTGCTTTAAAGGTAATAACATAGAATGTACTGACACTATTGTTATTCTCCTATTATTTTGTTATGAAATATTGTTCTACTTTTTCCATAAAATAAAAAATAGAGGAGGAGAAACAGAAAGTACCCTTCCTGTGTGCCAGCAACATGCAGGCTGGGAAACAAGACCAGTGGAGCTTGGGTGAGCCCCATGCGACTGGCTAACTCCGAGGAGCACAGGCTGAGCTGATGGAAATGGAGGTACAAAACAACTTAGTGCATATATTGTTGGACTGACTTTGCTGGCCTAGAGTTGCTAGTCTGAGCATCTGTTTAGAAGATAACAATATGTAATATAGCAACCATGGGGGATTCCCTTCTGTCTTGTTTTTGAAATCCAATAATGTTCTAACTGTTTTGTTTGGATTAGTTTTATTCTGTTCTGCTTTGCTTGATTTTACTGTGGCTAATGGTATGGGCAGCAATTTTAAAAATAGCAAGAAGTATTATGGTAGCAATGGGTGATTTTTTAAATTATCCTGTTTTGAGATCATGTATCACTTTTGCTGTTTTGTTTTGATTGGCTCTATTCTGTTTTATTTCATTTGGTTTTATTCTCTTTAAAATAAAAAGTAAATAAACAAATAATAAAAAATAGGAAAAAAAGAATGCTTATAATATCAATTCCAGCACTGTACAAAAAGGCAACACAACTGTGCTGAGTATTTTAAGGACAGATGGAAGAACACGTACCTGTGGGTTAGGAAGGTAAGTGAGCAAACCAGAGTCTGCTATGCAATATGCCAAACAGACAAGCAAGTACTTCTACACCAACCAAAAATGTGTGCGTCCCTGAAAGATACCAAAGCTCTGCTGGGCACTGTGCTGCTGAACTTCCTTCCAAACACAAGTTCAAATGCATGTTTACTGCACCCTGCCCTTGACTGCTGTACAAAATTGAGTAAAGCTACCTTCCTGTTTCAAAAGGAGCAACTAAAATACCAGAAAGCGAAAACTTTCTGACCAGCTCCACACTGTCCCTTAAACTACTGCACTCATTCGGCCAGTGTTTACAGTGACCACACTTCTCAGGAGTGTCTAGCAGCAAGAAAACACTCCCTTTTGCTCATAAGTATCTTGATTTCAAGACTGGAGTTTCAAAGCGTCTTCATCAACAATCTCATTGAAATAAAACTGGGCTTTCCTCATCTACTTACATATTTGGAAAACCGAACAGATGTACATGTTTTTGCAAATTCAATTCAGGCTGTAAACTTCTTACCAAAGCAAAGGAAGAGCTCTTACTTGCCATATGTCTGCCATACCTCGGACATCGCAGTGCTAAAGACATGCATGTTTTTCATGTTGAGATTTTCAGAATAAAAGCTGTTAATTTTTAGCTTCTTCAAAATGTACAGAAGCATATAATGTGATTTCTGACATTATAAAACAGAAAGCAGCTGTTTCCCTGTCTCCAAGATGGTTATCCTTATTGCTAGCCATAGAAAACGGTTTTAAAAGTTTAGCCTGCCATAAAATCATACTTTCTAAATATAGGATGAGAATAATGTCCTACACTGAGGCTGTCAGTAGATAAAAGAATTGTAATAAAATGTGTTTATATGCTGTTTCTCTGAAGTTGTTTCATGATCTTTTTAAAAAGGTCTTAAGGCCCTGCAGCAAAAGTGAACTGACGGCACCTGAGTTGTTAAATGTTGTGTGAAAGTCAGGATTCAAAGCCAAGCGGGCCTCAGTCTTTAAAAATAAGACTTTTTCAGAGCTCAAGAGATCAGAAAAGGGCAGTCAAGGAAAATGGACTTTCTCATTTCTTTACTGAAGCCATAACTTACTTGAAATCCAGTTTTTATTTCAGAAGTTCAAATTATTTCTATGGTTTAAAACCATTTCACCTGAGACAGATTTAACCTACACTGCCATCTATTTCAGAGTGTTTAGAAAGGATGGTCGTAAATGTGTATAACCTATAAGATGAACTCATAGATGCAAAGATCTGACCAACAAATAACTAGTCTACCAGAACAAGTTTGCACCATAAACAAAATGGGTAGCTATGGAGAGCTGGAAGCTAAACTCTTAAGCCCTTTGATTGCCCAGTCCACAGTATCTAAGCTCTGTAACTGGCCTAGATGCCCTGTCAATAGATAAATGGAGAAGGACAGTGAGGTATACATACACAAGAGAATACCATTGGAGAATGAAATTATGTCACTTGAGGGAAAATAAATGAATCTTGAGACCCTAATGTTAAATAAAATAAATCAAATACAGGAAATTACATATCACATGGTTTCTCTTCTAGAAGAAACAGAATATCAATAAATTAAAGAGAAAAATGAAGAGAGAAGGTAGGAAACAGGGAGGAGGACATTTTGGAGATGGGAAAGGGAGATGGGAGGGAAGAGGTGGGAAGGGGATTGAAGTGGTCACAGTAGGGTGTATGCCTCTACAGTTCCCCAAAATGACTCAGCTCCATGTGTCACAAGCACACGCTAATGAAAAAGAAAGTCCTTTTTGTGCTGAAGAGGCAGAATCCTGACCATTCTAAGCATCCTTGCTGAGCAGGTACAGAGCTTGGTGCCAGCACAGTGGGCTGACAGCAGGATCAGCTCACCACAGGCCTGGTGAGAGCGCGCTGCGCCCCAGCACATGGATGGTACTTTGACTGAATTCAGTTTTAGCACGGTATCAGAAAGCTGCAATCGGTTCAAAGAAGTATTACTGGAAAAGTAAGCAGAAAAGAGAAAAATATCCAAACATATCATGGGACAAACAGCAACAGTCACTGCTGCTTTCATTAAACATATATAATAATTATTTGTATTCAGTTATGTTCTTTTTCAAAATTATGCTTATATACCTTAAAGATACACAGTAATATAGCTTATTAAATTTAAATATACAATACATAGTTCAAAAAAGGGTCAAAATATTGCTGTATAAGAAGACAGAAATAAACACTGTAAGAATATATCATATTTTCTATGATGGTAAATGCCTGTAATCTCAACACTCTAGGGGACTGAAAGAGAGAGAAAAAACTGGTGTTGTTTTTTGTTTTTGTTTTCTGTGTTTTTTTGAAATGAGGTCTTGCTGTATAGTCGGGCTGGCCTTGAGCACCCAATTTTCCTGCTTCAGCCTCCTGAATACTACTATAGGTGTGTGCCTCCATACCTAGCTTTCACATACTCATTTGTTCAATTAATGTGATAATTAATACTAATTATTAATGAACTTTCCCATTGTTTTCTTTAAATAATAATGTTCATATAACAGGAAAATAAATATTACAGAATAGCACATTGTTTTAATTAAATCATGTTCATATTATTAGGTTAATTTATAACATAAGGTATAATTATTTATTAATATTTTTTGTTTTGGGTTTGTTTAGTACAGAGAAACAAGGAATCTTGGGGACTTACTTCCTCCCCCCTTAATTCTAAGCAACACTTCACAACAGTTATTCTTGCCTGCATTATCTTAAGAGAGTTACAAAATAAAATAACACAAATGCTCAGGAGGTGGCTGTGCCCTGGGAAGCAGACCACTGAGTAGACTGAATAGGTGGCATCAGAAAGCCAGGAATGGCAGGCCTTTCAGCTTTGCCAACCTGAGTTATCAGCTCTCTTTTCCCTTTTCCTGTTGCTATTTGCTACATTTCCCGTGATCTTTAATTGACGTCACTACTTACAACTGGAGTCCACTTGGCAATTCTTTCTTTACTAAATACAAGGCCCTGGACTATTGGCTCACTCAAGTGCAACATCTGGTGGGCTAGCCAGGAGCACATCACAAGACCTCAGGAGAACTTACCGGACAACGACCTAAGTGACTATTGCACACACGCCAGAGACCTCGCCAGACATCACAAGCATCAGCAGCCCAGGGATCTTTGGAGACCTCAGCAGAAGTGGGCAACCAGCAATCCAGCCAGAAGAGAGGAACTCCCATTTCCCTCTCATTCTCATTTCACAATGACCAAGACATTTGTTGGGGTGCTGGATAAGCAGCTGACCAGTGAATGTGTAGAAATAGCTAGATTATGAGGCAAAATGTTTCTGTTTCTATGGGAGACAGGAGGAACCCTGCTCATCAGCCGAGTTCCTGTCTGGCTTTGGATCCACACAACGTGGAAAGTCTGCATTGGAGGCCACAGGCATGCCTTACAGCAAATCACCCTAAAGCCACTGAGGGGGCAGTGAAGGCCATCACTGATACGTGCTGACTCCTTGGCACCGCTGTCTACAGCGAGGCCCTGCTGTAAATGGTTTCTTCTCTCTGTGGAGTACTTGGCAACGTGCCCTGGACTCGGGCAGCTCTTTGTCCCCTGCCAAGCATGTTTGTGCTTCCCCATGGGTCATGGGGCTCAGGATGAGCGCCTCCTTTCCTTGGGTCTTAGCAATTTCCTCCTCCTTCTCTCATTTCCTTTCTCCCTTAGGCCTTGAACTACCAGAGAGCTCCATCTGTTTAGTTTTTGGTTCTGGGTAACTCAGCAAATAAAGTCAAGGGACAGTGTCTTCGCACACAGGAAGAGAGAAATTTGTTCCTTTTAAACTCCTGCAGCTGACCCATCTCCTCTGGGTCCTAAAGCTGGCGTGTTATCTGTTTACTGTCCTATTTACACAGTTTTATTTTCATCGTGAAAACAATGGTTTTCAGTTTGTGCACCTATCTGAAAAGATGCGTAATCTCTATTTTGTAGATTGAATTTACATAGTGTCAGATGTGTATGCTCTAGTGAGATACATTTTCTCTGGGACCAAGTCTTACTCCTTGTTAGATTGCCAGTTAATAAAATATCATCTGTGAAAATGCCATTCCTTCACCAGAGGAGCAGAGAGTTAGTTGTAGCTGCAGGGAAAAGTTCTGGAGTTTGGGTTCTGTTGAGCAAGGTAATAACTGTTCTTCCAAGATGTGGTATTAGGTTGTTTTGTTTAAAAATTGGCTAAAACATACACAGCCAGCGAGGTCTCACAGCTCCGGACTCTGTGCAAGGATTCTGTGGACATATCGGGGAGTCTAAGGTTATAAAGGAAAGTGGCACACACCCAGGCCGGGCTAGAGATGTCCAGTCCAAAGGAGCCCAGCTTTATCTGGAGATGCTTTGATATAACATGGAAAGGGTTACAGAATATCTAGAGGATGCCATCAGGTTTCCATGTGAAACCAACCAACCCAGGAAAAGGCTCTGCAAATCTCATATGAGCCAACCCCAAGGAACTCAGCCTAACCAATACATGCCCTGGGGCTGAAAGGGTAGATGCCCTGTCAGGTGCCCACCGAAGGACACCGACTCAGAGACCAGCCTGCCAAAATCCTAAGTCCTAATTTTCACTTCTCTTTTCTACGGATGGGTACAGCTTCATCTATTTCTGAGTCTCCACTTGGATGTCTTGTCCACCACTGGAAAGGGTTTTATTTTAAGATCTTTGAAGAGACCTTACATTCCAGTATAATTAAAAAATGGTCTGGCATCCATGTGGGGCAAAAAAGATAGGGCCATACCTCAGCAGCCAAAACTGTCGTGCCACATGTTGAGGACATCTTTACCATAAGAAATGAGGAAAATGGTAGAAGGTGCCTTCTATGCAAGCCTTGGTGCCCTCTCTCTGAGGCCTGGCCCACACCCTAGAAGTCATCGGGCATCTGCTAGTGCTGCAGCTCGCTCCTGTCAGCTCTTCCTCAGCAACTTGCTCAGTCAGCACCCTAAGGACACAGAGGCCACCTCCTTGGTCAGCCTAGTACTAGATCTGGGTCTACTTACAATGAGGCCCCAGAGTCACTCACTAATTTAGACACTAAGTCTAAAGCAGGTCAAATTATCCTCAGGCAGTACTTCATTAATCAGTCAGCTCCAGATATTAGGCAAAAGTTCCACCAACTCCAACTGGGCCCACAAATCAAAGCAAATCAATTGATTGATGAAGTTTGTTTGGTATTCAATCACCATAATTAAGTAAAAGACAAACAAGAACTAGATTGTTTTTTAAAAAGGAAATAGGCTAAAGCCATGTGCACCCTATTTGATAAAGCTCATGATAAAGCCTACTATGCTAGGATAATCCAAAGAGTAATAAAAACACTCACAGTGCTTCAGGTACAAGCAAGTGGTGCATTCAAAAACCACCTAACCTCATCAGACCTGTCAAAACAGAAGACCCTCAGCGTTAGAGGAGAGACAGTCCTCATTCGCAGGTAGAAATAAGGTCGTCGCTCACCAGAGTAACCAAAACGGAAAGCCTAATGAGTAGTGAAGGGGTTCAAGGCAGCCACAAGGGCATACTGTGAGAACTTTGATTAATTCACTGGAGCCTTGGTAACTAGAGGGAAGAAGCAAACTACAGTTCTCTACAATACTGGGGAAATGCATTCTTATTGGAAGGAGCTTTCATCCCATTCTACAGGTGCCATGGCCCTTGAGGAGGTTGGCAGGACAGAATTCTTTACTCCCCACTGTGAACTGCCTGTTCGGAAGATGCCCTGTTCTAAACTGCCCCTACAGTGATACAGGAGTGTCTCATACCAATAATTGGACGAGAGACACTCTGCCTATTGAGAGTCACCCTCAGACTCAAGAGACTCAGAGGGTGACTCAGAGAGTCACCCTCTGACAACTCGTGTCCTAGTTTCTGGGGACCAGTCAGTCTGACCCACAAGACCTGATGTTTCTGCCAGAAGTAGATCTTCACACACGAGATGACAGCACCCAGGGAGGGCTGGCAAGCCCACCCAGTCCAGTAGACACTCAGCTAAAAGACCCAGCTCATATCCCTACAAAAGACAGTATTTCCTTAAGAACAGATAGATGGGAGTTAAAGCCCACTATGGATAAGTTTTTGGCTACAGTTATTGGAGTCATGCCAGTCCCCATACAATAGTCAAGCTGTCAAAAAAAAAAAAAAAAACTACAAGATCTCACCGCCCTATTAATCACTCCTCTGCCATTAAACTATAAAAGATAGATAGTTGGAACTACCTCTCCAGGATAAAGCCCTAAGCTACCTGAGACACCAGAGACAAAAGGAGAGACCATGAATTTCTTACACACATGAACAGGAGATAACCTCAAATTCTGATATAGGACACTTAATATTGAGGCATTGCACAGACCTTCAAATAATATAAGGGAAATATTATAACTTTCAACCTGCTAGATGTCAGAAACATCAAGTTAATGTTCTCTAAATCCATTCCTAAAATCTAGGAATGAATTCTGGAAACAAAAGATGTTAAGAATAAGAATAATTTATTGAGAGAGAGTTTCTGTCTAAGAAGGGCAGAAGGGGGCCTGGAAAGAGGGTTCCACACTGACCCTGCTCCTCAAAGGTGTTTTATTGAGCAAAGTCATGAAGTGAGGTAAATTCAAGGTGGGACAAAACTATAGTCGACCAATAAGATTCCAAGTACAGTCACTTAGGTAATATTGATCCAATGGGAAGTCACAAGGTGAGGTGGAACAGACCTATGGTTAACTAATAAGATTACAAGTATAGTTGCTTAGGTAATATTGATCCAATGGGGATCAAATGGGGAATCAAGTCACCCAGCACATATGGAACGAATAGGATTTTCCAGAAAGGACTGGGCTAGGGAGGTTTTTGTCCCCCAGCCAAGGGGACTGACACCTATTTAGAGTATCAATCACGATTGTTCATCCCTAGGGGAAGTGTATGGTGTAGTCAGTCCTCTTTTTCTTGAAACCTGCACTTCAGTGACTGTGCCACCAGTACAACTGTCTTCTGTGCTGAGGGCCCAGCCCTGTCTGACCACCTGTAATATTTATAGCTAATTTAGCTCTCTACAACAGTTTCTTTTCAAAAAAGAAAACACCAAGTTCTCTGGCAAACCAGATAAGTAAAATGTTTTTTTTTCCCTCTAAGTGAATTGTGTGATTAGTCTTACCACTGTCTTGTTTACTACAGTTACGGTCCCTATGGGGTTTTTTCATGATGTCATTTGGGTTTTTGTTTCTTTTGTGATCAGCCTGGATTATTCAAAAACTGTCTCCAATAGCAATAATGTATCATGATTACCTACATGAGCCCTAAAAGCTAATCACATCTTTTTTCAACAGCCACATAAGAATTTGACAGACAGCCTAGGAAAACTAGCCCAGAGTATTGCCCTCCTCCAAGACCAAAGAGACTCACTAGCAGTGGTGGCCTTACAACATTGTAAGGGACCAGATCTCCCAGCAGCTAAAACAAATGGGCTGTGTTTGTCCCTAGAAAGAAACCCCCCTCATCCCCAAACCCCTTCAAAAGTGCTTCATGTTTGGGAAAAACTGATCCTGTTTCATTCATACCGACTGCCTGTTCATGTCAAAAACACGATTAAGTTTTCTCTCTTTTGAAGCATTAAACAGCTGCACTTTTGGCAGACTGTTTGTATAAACCTTTACTTCTGGCTGTTCAGTGAGTTACTCAGCACTGAGTACCCCTACTTTTGCTCTGTAATTTCAGGCTTTGGGTTTTTTGGCTGTCCTAATGGAGTGGAAATCCAGGTTCTTCTTATCTTGAACTTTTGTTCAGTTCTCTAGTTGAATGAAACCAGCAAAAAATGGTTACAAACTGTATTTGAAAAAGTGAAGAGTAGGAGAGAAACTGGCTCTACAGAGTGAGCTTAGGCTGAGTAAAAGAGGACAAGCCTGGAGAACACGGGTGGGCCATGCTGCGGGAAGCCATGGCAGCCAGTGTTAAAGTTTTCTGGTGCAATAAAGAAGCAGAATATAAGAAAAAGTGAAAGTGGCTTTTTTATTCAAGGATGTGGAAGGAGCCCACAACCAGTGACAGTTTGGCTTTCTCCTCTGCTGGACGCAGGGGGCTAGAGGTATATGTGTCCTTTGACTAGAAGTGGCTCTTGGGGTGGTTGGGGAGCTGATTGGAATTTTCTTCGGTATACGCAGAAAGGAAGGAGGAAGTTGTAATCAGGGAAGAAGGAGGAAATGGCCGTCAGGGTAAGCATTCCCAGTTGGGCCTTCGCCATGTTAGACCACTGCCATAATATCCTGTAATGTATTCTAGGGCAAAAGTCTTTCAGCCAGCTCTTCATGGTGTCTGTGTTCTTTTGATATAGAGAAATGAAACTCCTAATCTACTAGATGTCTGGTACAAGGTTATGCTCTCTAAAATCAAAGAATGATATTTAGGAACAATGAAGGTTAAGAGAAGAGTAGATTTATTGAGAGAAAGAAAGCATCTGTCTGAGAGACAGATGGGTCCTGAGCAGTTTGCCAGACTGTCTTTTCTAGGGACTTTTATAAAGTAAAACCATGAAGTGAGTCGAGTCCAAGATGGGGAGAACATGAGAACTCACAAGGCAGATGGGCATGAAGTGGGCCAGAACTACGGTCAACCAATAAGATAAACTGCTCAGGTAAAATTGACTGAATCGGGGACAAACAGGGAAACGGGTCACATAAGAGCAGTGACTCTCTGTAGGGAATTGGGATGGTGGCTCCTGGCTTCCTTAGTGTGATTCAAACCTATCTAGAATATCAATCCCGGACATTTATAGTTAGGATGTGGTTGTATTTGTTTTGCCTTTTGTCTTGAGATCTGGCCCACAGCAGGAGTTGTTTGACTCCTCCAAATCTGCAAGATATTTGGTGCTCTGTGTGGCTTCCTCCAGGGCCTAGCCTGGTGCGACTGTCCATGATATTTTTAATCAGCTCAGCTGCCTATAACACTTTCATGCCATCCAGATCTCGAGGGAACCCCTGACCATGTGCAGGTCCCAAGAGGCAGTGCTGGATTCCATTGTTCTCTTCCTAGCCAGCCTAAGACACCCTCTAGCTCCTACGTCATTAAATGTATACTACATTTTTCTCCTGTTATTTTATGGCCTTAATATATTTTAAATGCTTTGAGATTTATTAATGTTTGAGTTTCTCATCAATTTATTCTTGTTTATTGTTCACTGTTGGTCTATAATATGACCCTACCACAGTATTCTTACCAGTAACCTGTTAATGAACAACTGAATTAGCATAGTTGGGCACTATCATGAGCCAAGTCAGTAGAACACCTGTCTGTTTACAGATCAAAGTTTTCAATAATATTGCATTCTTTAAAGTGAAAATTTTAAATTATGACATACTTTGCATTGTCATTAGCTGCCAAGCAACATTTTTTGTTTTTTAAAGTGATTATATTATTTTTGCGATTCCTTCAAAAAATGTGTAGGATTCCGGTTTGCCTCACTCCTCACTGATACACAGTATGGTCAGTTTTTTACTCATGGTGCAGTTCATTAATAATTAATAGCATCTAACATCTTTTTCTATATGTTTTGTCCATTTATGACTCTTCTAATATGAAATGAATGTTAAAATATTTTCCTATTTTTAGTGAATTTTTCCTTTTATGATTGATTTGGAAGAGTTCTTTATATATTCTGAATACACGTCTTCGTTAGATATATTTGTTAGATTGATGTGTTCTGATTATTTGTCCTAATTTGTGATTGGCTTTTACTTATTTAATGATACCTTTTGAAGAACAGAGCTTTTTATGCTGGTGAAGTTCAGTTTAGTGTAGTTTTGTTCTTTCAAGGCCACTTTTATTACTGGATTTAGGGGATTCTGCAGTCTCTTTTTAGAGATGGTTTCTAGGTTATTTCTGTCTTGAACAAAGAAATGGTCAAGACAAGTGAAAATGCTAATAATATTTTATACTTATTAAAGATAGAAAAATAAATAAGCTCTGCAGCACAAGTTTGGGTCAGGAAAAATTAGAAAATAAATTTTCATTGCAGGAAAGAGTAGGGTATGGGGAGAGACCACGGCAGCAGCCCAGGGGTGACTGCTGTTTTTTAATCACCCTCTATGCAGTCCGGTGTCAGGTCTTGGTGATCCTTTTGAGAACTGCTGCAGTTCTCATGAGATGTCCCCAGGCAGAGCCGTGAGAACCACTGGGATTCTTCTACTTTCCCAGCCAGGTTTGCCATGCCCTAGTCTCCTCCCTCTCCTTGATAATGCTTTGTCTGTGTGGGGAGTGGGGCAGTGCAGTAAATCTTGCTCTATACTCAAACTTCTCAATGTATTAACTAACAATTTTTTAGACCTTGTTATATGCTTAGGCTTGAATTTTATATCAAATTTATTGTTTCTTCTTAATTGTTTTGGTTATTATACTTTCATAGTCTTGAAGGCAGTTGTTATACATCCTCCAAGTTCTGTTGTAGAGATTGCTTGGGCTAGTCTATATATATTTGTATATAGTTTTAATCATTTTTTATTTTCTTAAATATTCCTTAACTTTCCTGTAAAATAATTTATGTTCTTTATAATAGAGATCTTAGGTATTTTTATAAAGCTGTCTTAAATATTAATCTTTTTATTTTTCAGTATTTTAAAAACATGTGCTAGTAGAGTAGAGTAGGACCCAACAGACTTCCCTTGTGGTAGGATAGAGAATTAATATTTTAGGCTTGCCACGCCACAGTGCTTTGCAGAACATGTGTTCTCACAATATTGAAGTCTGCCATTGCAGTGTCTGTTTATTGCCTTTAACTCATGGATCCCAATCAGCTAGACTTCAGTGGGTGGAGAAGAGTTTTCCTCCCTACACAACTGACAGCATGAGTGGGTTGCTCAGCACTCCATTCTTCCAGTCAGCAACTGAGATCTTGGAGCCTCTGACCAACATTTTGAAAGGAAGTTTTCTTCTAAGCTAACTCCCAGATCTCTGCTAAGAGTCTTGTCAAGCAAAGGGTACAAACCTGTCATTTCTGTTTTTTAAAAGGATTAATATACAAAATCTAAGGTTTACAGGATAAAACTTTTGGTTATCACTAGCTTTTCAACCACTGTGATTCTTATATTTGGATCTCATACTTGCACAAAATAATCCAAGCACAACCAATGTCTCTGTTTTTTGTGTTACTAATTTATATTGTCTTATTGTTTTATAGGAGGCTATTTTGGAAGCAGGACTTATTTGGGCTTCTAGCTGCTCCCTGGAATGTGAACTTGGGCCACCACCATCCTTTGGCCTCAGGTATCTAAAACAACCTGAATAACTAAACAATCACATTGGGCTGAGAGACTCAAGATGCACCTCAAAAGGATATGTACTCTTGATTTATTGGTATTTTGATTCTGTTTACTTCTTAGTTTATTTTCTGTTAGTCATGTAGTCTCTGTACCTTCTCAGCTTTGTGTAAACTGTCATTTTGCCCACCCTTCTCAGAACACATACACAGAGTTATCTAAACCTATGTCTCTCAAAATTTGACTCTCAAAGTTGTTGTCTTTGTAAAATTGTTTTATTTTTGCAGTTTCTGAGTTTGAATTGATCAACAGTACCTATGATAAGACCAAACTGAAAGGTCTGAAAATATCATAACAATTCTAAAATGTTTCCTGAAACATGTGGGACAATCCCCAAGATATATCACTGAAATTACAAGGGAGAATCTGAAATTAGAATTTTCAAGAACAATGCTAGAGATGAAAGCCAATGCTTTTTGTATGAGAGGTAAACCTTCTGCCACTGATTTATAACTCCGATCCTGTGGACTGGATTTCTTTACAAAATTTGATACTGGTGCAACTTTCTGTATATCCACTCCAACTAAATAATTCCTTTTGCTCCCTTCTGATATGCAAATCTTCTACCACCCAGAATTTTATTATCGAAGTTTGCTATAGCTAAGTACCAATTAACACTCCACCCCTGAAACTCAGAACTGTATGCCTCTCACGAGGGTGCTTATTGTATTGATTTTGCTTTTCTTCCTGGAAAATTTATACTAAGAAAAGTTTATAGTAGCAGTGACTCTGAGAAAATGTAATATCTCTCGAACTGCCTCCTCTAAGAGTTATTCACTGGATATTTTATCTATCTCAATGGCCTTTGGAGACACATAGATGGCTTCTTGATGTCTCTTCAATGCTTTTTCTATTCACAGCCAGTACCAAGATCCATGTAGTCACTCAGTCTGTAGCCTATTGGCCCAATCAATGAATCTCAGGAGTCTCAGGGATGCTATTACAGATAGCTAAGTTAGGTAGAAATAGGCAGTCAGACAGGGATAGGCCCTTGAGAAGTCAATGCAGAAGACACCTGTGGCTGGAGGCACATTCACTGACAGCCAGACTTCAAGAACTGCTCATTCATATGCTTCCCCTAGGGATGGACAGCAGAGACTGATATTCTAAATAGGACTCAATCACCTTAGGCTACAGGACCAAATCTCCTTAACCTGTCCCTTCCAGGAAAGTCCTTTCTGTACCATGTGCATTTGCTATGTGACTTCTTGCACCTTTGACCCCGCCCCCTTAAGCAATATTACCCTAGTGACTTTACTTATTGTATACTTATTGGCTGACTATAGTTTATCCCACCTCACACCCATCCTATGATTTCCCATTGGATCAATACTACCTAAGCGAATCTTATTGATTGGTTGTAGATCTGTCCCATATTAAGCCTGCCTCATCTCATGATTTTGCACAATAAAACATCCTTGAGAAGCAGGGTTGGTGGGTAACCCACTTTCCAGGCCCCCTCAATGCCTCTCAGACAGAAGCTTTTTTTCTCTCAGTAAATTCTTCCTACTCTTAACTTCCATTGTTCTTAGAATTTACTCCTTGATTTTAGAGAACATGAACTCAGTGTTTCAGACATGCATCAGGTTGGGAGTTTCATTCCCATATATCAACACCACCCACACCAAACAGCCACCAAAAGTGAAAGAGGCTAACTGGAAACACACTAGATATCATATCAATCTCAGTGGTCTTTGGAGACATATAGATAGCTTCTTGATGTCTCTTCAACTCTTTTCCAAAATTCAAATCACAGTCTTCATACAATTACATTAAAGGGCATCTGAAAATCTTAAAACTCTTTTCCACAAATAGTGGTTTTAAAATTTTTTTACACAGATCAGACAAGTTTAACTTGTTCATTGTGCTGGAAACACAATTCAGATAAAAATACTGTGTAGAGCAAAGATGAGAACTCTTATATAAACTAGTGAGTTTTGTATTACAATATTTATGCTGAACTCATGACTAATATCTTAGAACGAAGGCTAAAAGATCTCTATTTGAATTCATCTGTGTGTTTGTGGATGTGGGTATGTGTGTACATGTCATATATGTGTGCTATTTTCCTACCTTCCAGATAGTATTGACATATTAATTTGTGAAATTCCACAAAGTAGTTTTATTCCAATTTTCTTAGAGTAAAATAAGCACTTACATAAATAAGTTATATCAGAAACTCTGAGCAACTTCTGATGATTTTGAGTTCATACAATTTTGATAAACAAAAATTGTTTGATATTTTTTATTCAATAAAAATTAGTATAATTTAGGGTTGTTGGCATTAAATATAATTTCATACTGCACTTTTTTCTGAGCACGTTATTTAAGTTAGTATTATGTCTAACACATTTTCAGTTTATAGAAGACAGAGGTTTGAAGTTAAATTGAGTGATTATTCTAACTTTATCAACAGTAACTGCATTTTATAATATACCTGCCTAAAACAGTTTCTTTTGGTAATGTTGAGTAACATTCATTTATTAAGAATCTAAATCATTTCTCAGCAAAAACCTAATTAAACCCATTATCACATGTTAAGCTTATATAGCCTAAGTTTATGTTTGTATACATTTGACTTCTTATTTTTCATAAAGATATTTGGGCCTATTAATAAACATGCCTTTTGGCCATAGTGAAAAGCAGTTTTGTTCCTGTAAAGAAGCATACATCACTAGATTATGAGATGGTGTATTCATGAGATGTACTAATTGGCTATGAAATGCCAGTATATGACAGCCACCTCACAAATGTCTTTCTCCTAAGTTTCTCTGTGAAACAAAGACTACATGTCATGAAAACTGTAATCAATATATGCATATGAAACTATAGGAAATTATAATAATGAAAGAGACTACTTTATAAGCAAAATACACAGGAAATTTGTATGTTCATTAAGCAGAAAAAATAGAATACTTTTGCCTAACTTAGTAGTTTAGAAATTATTTAAAACTATTCTCAAAAGTAATAATAGGAAGAAACCTGAATGTACATAGTGTTGCAAAAGATCTGTATAAAGAAACAAATTTTCATCCTGATAAGCTAGCTACATTGAATGCATTTATTTATAAAGTTTTAAAGTAAAAATCAATACAAATAGCCTACTGATAACTTTCTTTCTTTTTCTCTTAAAATGAAAAGTTCTTAAGGTATTGGTTTGCCCTTACGAAAAGATTATAAAAGGTTTTTCTTTACCTTTAAAGTAACCTACCTGGGAAACAGATTCTGTGTCTTATCAGAATAATTTCTGTGCTGTCTTTGTCCCATTATCAATTACTCAATAGGAATAAGTTTTCTTACTGTTAAAACAACTAAACATCAGAATTTTTGATCAATCATATTACTTTCTCTGGGTATCTTTAAAAATCAGTTATTGTTACTTTTTCTAAGTAGACAAATGATGATTATTTTACAGAGATCTATGATCTTACCTAAACAAGCATTCAAACCTTTGACATTTGCTCAACTTTTGAAATTTTGCCTTCTATCTCTCAAAAAAAAATCATAAATGGATTTTTTTAATTCACTAAGACTTCTCAGGGGGCCTCTAGAAATTTCAAAAATTTATTCTTTCACTTTCTAAAAAGAAATGTTGGAAAATAATGACTAATGAGTATGTTTTGTGTGAAAGCTTTATCAAATAAGAAATAGTATTTGCTTCTATTTACATGGCTAGGTTTTTGTTTTCTCCTGCTTTGAAATAGAATCTGGCTACATAGTACCGATTGCCCCTGAATGTCTCTTGCCTCAGCCTCCTGATTGCTAGGATTACAGACATGTGTCACTACACCCAGCAGTAATCTTTATTTATATAAATGTTTCCAGAATTTTATGGAATTTATGAAATTTCTAGAAATTTGTAAATGCCTTTGCTACCCATTGCATGTCCTCATGCTACTTTGTCTCACAGTACACAATAGTATAATATTGTCAGTTCCAGTTCCAGTGTTTATTTAAAATATCACAGCACATAGAAATGAACAGGTGTATCAGTTATTTTGCTTTGTTTCCAACTTGCAAAATGATTTTGCAACTATTGCATTATTTTCATAACAAATTCTCATCAGACACTCAACTACAGCCATTTTCAATCTGTTGTCACTTGGAGATATGTGTTTTTACTCTGGTTCTTCTCTGAAATTATTTGGAATTCAAGACTCCCATAGAAAAGAATGATTCTCAGGCCTTCCTCCATGACCTGTTACCTGTTAAGTGAAGACTTATCTTTATCCCTCTGCTCCCTTAACAACATGGGTGGAACGTACTTTTTTCACTGTTTTTTTAAATTAGTTGCACAGATTAATGGGTTGCATTTTGTCAGATTCATACACACACTCACCATACTTTATTTTTACCCCTCCATTGCCACCTTGGTGTCCCCCCACATCCATATTGCTGAAGAATTCCAATGTGTATAATGTATTTTAAACTTATTCATTTCCCTTTTTACCTCTTCTTAAGGCAGTCTCATTTCATATTCTCTAATTAGCAGTCTCCTTTTGACTTTCTTGTCATCTGTTTTAGAGTTCATTAGTTAGAAATGACATCCAATATTGGTTTCCCAAGCCTGGTTTATTACAATCAAATGATGTCTCCAGATCTATCTATTTCACTGAAAATGCCAACATTTTTGCTCTTTATGGCTAATACTCCATTGTGCATATGTATCATATTTTCTTCACCCACTCCTCTGTTGGTGGGTATGTAGGCTGATTCCTTATCATGGCTATTTTGAATGTACCCAATGAGCATGGCTATGCAAGGATCTATACCATGCTGACTTTAGGTACAAATCCAACAAATGGTATAGTTGGATCAAATTATAGCTCTATTTTTAGGTTTTGAGAAACACTCATACTGATTTCCATAGTGGTTGTATTATTTTACATTCCCGCCAACAGTACCAAAGGTTTTTTTCTTTAATGAGTCTTCACCTGCACTCACAGTTTTGTTGTTTTGTTTTGTTTTTTTGTTTTCTGTATTCTTCAGGATGGCCATTCTGATGGAACCCATACAGAATCTCAATGTCATTTTGATTTACAATACCCTAATGACTAAGGATGTTGAGCTTCACTTTTATATACTTATTCACCATTTGTACTTCTTTTGAGAATTCTTGTTCAAAACATTTTCCATGGAGTTCTCTGTGACACCCAGCAGGCCAGCGTCTGCTCGGGTTGACTTGCAAGCATGAGGGTAGAGGACTGCTAACTCCAGGGAGCCAGGACATCTTCAAGATGGGGTGTTTCACCAACTTGAGCAGAGATGGGGCTTATGGGGCAACAAGGAACTTCTGAGGGGACAATCAGATAAAATGTGCTAATTCAGCCTCATTGTCATCATGCCTTGCTAACCTGAATGAAACAAACCCCCGACACTCAGCACAGTGCTGTGCTTTTGCTGTTTCTTTGTAAATCTGAAAGTCTGAGTCCCTTTGGCGCTTCGTCACTACAGTCTCCCGACCTCCACAAAACGACTCTCTGTCTCCTGTGTCTTCATTCTTCTCTGGTAGGGTTTGCTAGCCCAAATCTTACAATTTGCAAATTTATGGATTGGGTTGTTTAATATTTGGTGTTAAAATTTTTTAGGGTTTTATTTTTGTATTCTAGATATAATCACCTGCCAGAAAATTATCTGGCAAAGATTTTATCCTATTCTGTAGGCTGTTTATTAATTTTGTTAATTGTTTCCCTCGATGCACATTGGTACATTTTGAACATACATAACATTCATCGTAGGGAATTTTTACAGGGACTTGCATGTAGTTCCATTTGTTTCTTGCAGCATTTCCTGTGGTATTAGAGTCCTATTTAGGAAGTTTGCCTGTGTCTATGACCGCAAGTGTTGCCGTTCTGTTTTCTTTTATCCAGTTTCAAGGTTTCAAGTCTTATATGTAGGTCTTTGATCAATTTTGCATTGATTTTTGTATAAGGTGAGAGATAGGCATCTGGTTTTAATCTTCTACAAATGGCTCTCCAGTGTTTCTACTACCATTTGCTAAAGAAATTATTTTCTCTCCAAAGTATAATTTTGGCTGTTTGTCCTGAATCACATAACTGCAGGCTTGCGTAGGCTTGTTTCTGTGTCCTCTATTGTGTTCCACTGGGCTGCATGTCTATTTTGCACCCGTACCATGCTGTTTTCGTACATGCAATTTTGTTACATAATTTGACATCTGGTATTGTGATGCCTCAACCTTTGGTCTTTCTGCTTAAAATTGCTTTGACTATTCTGTGCCTTTTGTGTTTCCATATGATTTTTTTTATTTGTTTGTTTTTGTTTTTGTTTTTAGTACTGTCAAGAATGTCAGTGGTATTTCGATGAGAATTTCACTGACTCTATAGATCTTCTTGGTAATACAACAATTTTGACAAGATAAATTCTGTGAATTTGTGAGCCCACAAATTCCTGTGTCTCCTTCAATCTCTTTCTTCAGTGTTGTGAAATTTTCGCTGTGGAAGTCTTTTACCTCTTTGCTCAGGTGATCCCTAGTTTGCCTATATGTTTGTGTTTTCTAGCTGCTGTGAATGAAACCATTTTTCCTGATTTCTTTCTCAGTCCATTATTGGTGTATAGTTGCTGATTTTTTAAATGCTGGTTTTATATCCTGTATCCTCTACTTTTTATCACAAGGACCAGGTCTCCTATTACTGCAGGAAAGTGTCATGTTGTCTACAAGGACAAAAATAACCCTTGATTCATTAGAAAAAAATGTTGTAAAACACAAGCAAAAAATCTTAAAATATACCATACTCATGACCCAAAGGAAAACTTCCAGACAAAAACCACACTTTTAAAGTCAGACTGGTTCTTTTCTTAGAGGGCCACTCTGCCTTCCTCCATCAAAGGTGTATATTCCCTTCAGGTTTTCTTCTCCTAAATTTGAAAGCCTTTTCCCATTTTTTTCTATGTTGATCAAAAACTTTTTCCCTCTATATTTGTGCTATTGATTTTCATTCCACTATCACTGAAGCGAGTGCCCAAAGAACTCATTGTTGCAGCAGACAGCGTGTGAGATGGAATCAAACACACCGAGACTATAAACTGGGAATTTCCTGGCTTGGCCTTCTTACACTACCAGTTCACAATACTAAAATGCTCAAAATGCTTTAAAAGCAGCGTCAAAATTGTGGACTCAGAAATTGTGTTTATATCCTACCCCAACAACTAATCTTTGTTTTTCTTTTGCTTCCTCTTGTAGTCTATATTCTTCTTTCCCTTTGGAATTTATCTCCCCACTTCCAACGAGTCTTCTTTGCAGGATAATCAAATAGCTCCTTGTTTGTGAAAGTTCTTTGGGAAGCTTCAAATGAGATGAATGAAGGAATTAACATCCCATCAAAGTGGTATGAAAACTACTTTAAAATGGAAACATTTAACTGTCATCAGTCATAGAAGGATGCATCATTTGAATTTAAGGGAAATCCCCTGAATATAGAGCTGCCACTGACCCCTGCAGTGGAGTCGCCTGTCTGAAAAGGACTTACCTTCAGGAGTGAAAAGTACAGTTCAGGTGCCCATTAGAATCAACACAGAAGATTAGCGTGTAACAAAGTTGGCTGGGGAAGTGGGCATGCCCTGTGAATTACAAGGCCCTGGATCACACGTGCAAAACAGTTGCCAAAGCAGAACTGAGTTGGTTATTAGGAGGATACCCCAGATAAGACTTCAGCCTGTGATGTGACCCCAGCACTGCCTCTCAGGACTTGTATGTAGTGTGTGTGAAGTTCGTGTGTGTTTCATGATTTGGACAGCATAAAAGGACACTGGCACCAAAAGAGCTTGCCATCCTGGCTTTCCTCATGTTAGCCTTCCCTAATGAGTCTAGGGTATTCTTTTATATTAATTTTTCCTTTTTTACTATACCCAAACTTCCTCCACAGAGCCAGCTTCTCCCTTACTCTTCAGACTTTCCCTGCTACTTTTTGTTCATGTCATTCACTTCTTTGTTCTGAATGAGAAGAACCTGGAATACAACTCTAGACAGAGAGGCAAGCAATCGTAAACCTGATAACATTTGACTGGTGAGGCACTTACCAACGCTGCTGCCCAGGAGCATTTTGATCTAGCCATTCAGGAGAATCAAAAGCCAGGAGATTCCGACAACAGAATCAGAAAGACCAATAGTCTCATGTTGCCTAGAGGCTGGGCTGCATTTGGAGAAATGCTTTTCTATGGTGCTCTTGTCCTTGTGAGAATGTTGTAGAGCTCTTGCAGAGCATCGCCATGCTGGAATGGGATGTGCCTAACTGGGAGCAAATGCCATCACTGTTTCCTTTTGCTGTTCCCACCACTTTTAACTTCATTTCCTGATCACTCAACATGGTCTCTTATCGGTAACATTAGCAGTATGTTTTTGTGCTTAGAGGCCACGATGAACAAAATGCAAGAATAAATCAAGAGCAAAAGAACAAAAGGTGTAATCAAGAGTAGTAAACATGAGATACATGAGGCTTGCAGACAGCATTACACAGCACATTGCTTGGCAATAAACTTTTTTTTTTATGAGACAGAATCTTGCTATGTAGACCTTGAACTCACTTTGTAGTGCAGCTTGGCCTCAACCTTGCAGCAATTCCCCTGCCTCAGTCTCCCGAGTGCTGGGGTTACAGATATGCAGCACCACACCTAGCTGATAATAAATATTTTTATGTTAGTAATAGTAAACATATTATAAACAGCTGAGCCACATAGGAATCAATAATCAGAGAGGGATCAGGATTCAGTGCAGAAATGGGACATATTAACACAGGAACAGATGGTGAGCTAGGACTCTGAAGTTGCTCAGACATCACGAGTGCAGTCTCTGTACTGAAGGAAAGTGCAGCCAGCCCTTAGTAGGCTTCTGAGTTTTGAGGAACTTCAAATTCAAAATAATGGGGGCTGCTTTAGAAGCAGTTAACTCCTGAGAGATCATGGTAGAGCCCCTTGGGGATGACTTTAAGAAGTCAGGGAACCTGGGGCTCCCTTAGCCACTTGAGAAATCCTTAAAAGGCAGGAGTGGAGCATCCCTCCTTTTTAGATCATGTTGGAGTCCCAGTAGGTCTCCCTAAGCCATCTGAGAAACAATATCTCTTACATTTATCCCAATAATAAAAACTTTAATACTTTCTTTAAGGCAGTAGAAATAGAAATTTCTTTTTAGCATTAAGGGAAAAAGTGCTAAGTACAAGGATGGGTCTACTCCGGATCACAGACACTTGAAGTGATGTTTATTGGCTGTCACCCTTGTTTTGCTCAGGTCCTCCAGCAGATGTTTCTAAATTACCTGAACTTCTGGTAGAAGAGTTTGCCTCCTAGGTTAGGAGGAAATCTATCTTGATTCAGAAGAGAAGCAAGTAGGAGGCTCATATGTTTCCTAAAAGCAGAAGTTAGCTCTTACCTGCAAGGATAAGATTTCCTGGTATCCATGAGTTCAGTAAAAAAAAGAAAATAGTGAACAAACATGGCAAAACTGTCCAGCCCAGCCCAACATAACCAACTAAATAATGGATAAACATGACAGAATCATGTGGAAATCGCCAGAATGATAAGATACCAAACATGGTGGAAAGGTGTACTGAGATGAAAAAAGATCCTCAGAACGCAACTCAAGGAGGCTGCCTACAAATAAAAGGCCACCTGGGAAAAAGCATAGATGAGACTTCGAATATAAAAAGTAGGTTGGGCCAGCCAGCTACTCAAGCAGAAGACGAAGACCAAGTTACCAGTAGGTATCACCCTTCCTCTGCACATACACATACAAAGGAGTGAGAAAGAAAATATCCCAAAGATCAGAAACGTGAAGACAAAACGTGAAGACAAAAAGGGCACTGAACTCTAGGTCTCACATGCCTAGAAGCTGCACGGTTTACAAAAGCCTTCTTGGGCCCAGAAGAAGCTAAAATGGTTCCTTCTGCAACTGGGTCAAGGGCAAATGCTCTGCAAACCCCCAGCAAACTTGTACCCACTGGCCAAGATGAGGAAAGAGAAGACGTTCAAAGCTGAAAACAACTGCTCATAAGCATAAAATGATCCAAGCAAACTAAGAAAAGCAACCCCAAGTGATTTCATTGGTTTAAAATTATTTGGAAGAGAATTCCACACTTTAAGGATCCATTTTCAGGACTAAAAACTGTGTTGTCCTTTGTCATCCATCACACTATCTTCTCAGGTACTGCACACAGTTCATAGAATTTATTTCTGCAGATGTGGTTTTCTTGAAATTCACAAAGCTTTATTTCCAGATTTCCAAAGTCTAATCAGTATAAGTGGGAAAGATCAAGTTCTTCAAATTTGGCTTTCTCTGGAGAAGGAAGAAAATATAAGGTTGTCTTTATCTTACAGAACTATAAAAATCTGTTAATGAAAATTCTACTTTGCAACTTCTATGAGAAAATTTCTTGAATGTTTCTTTTTTTTTACTTGTTTAAGGAGAAAAGAAAAGAAAAGAAAAAAAACAGTGAAGGGGTACAAGTTATACAGATTTACAGAAGAAAAAAATGTGCAGTAGGAAATCACTAGTAAATGGATTACATATTGCCATCTTAGAAATAATTGTTCCAGTCACAAAATTAAAGCTTTTAGAGTGGACATTCCAACAATGATACTGCAAACAGTTCTGTTCAATGATCCAATAAAATTCTGTGATATCATTTTCTATCTTGTACATTTAAATATACATGCAGTTATATAGTTTAGAGCACTTTCTTTTCCTCTCTTTTGTACAGTGACTATTACACATTTTGGGTTTCATTGCTCCCACAGTTCTTATTGCTTTTTTGGAAGAGAGTAAAACCAAATGTGACATAACAGAACCGAATCGGTCAAGTCAAAAGGGTGGATATAATAGATAACATAAAAACATAATACAAGATGATCAACAATGGTTACCATAATGCCTCCCGCTATTTCTAATAGAATTGCCTATATCATTAGTTGTAATACAATTGAACAAAACCGTAAAGAATAAAACCGACAAAACCAAAACATTGGAGATATTGTAGGTCTTCAAAAGTAGATAAAAGTCAACGAGAATGGGCGTTATAATGAATCTCATTATCTTCTGAGCTGATGCCTAAACTTTCGAACCTGATACTATCCAGCAAAACAGAATAGAGGAACCTCAGTCAAAACAAGATGGTGAGAGTAATACAGGGCTTCAAATCGAGATAATAGAAAGTCAAAGTAGGTTACTATATTATATCCTGCTATTTTTTCCCTTTAATTAAATGGATAAAAATAAAAAAGTAAATAATGGAGTGGAGATTGAGAAAAAAAGAGGGCACAACAGCGAAACAGGGCAGATCAAAATATAACCATTTAAGCAGAATAGTGTTTCACCACCAGATATTTCCAACCCAAAAGTAGTTACCATATTGACTCTTTCCTTGAAGTCCTTGAGTACAACTTCGTATACTGTAGCATTAAGTATATCAAAACAATGTAAAACCATTTAAGAGAATGACAGCATTATAGAGTATTTAGAATCGACTAACAGAAAATGAACAATGGTTTCTGTATAATCTCCTTGTCTTTAAAAGGTTTTTTCTTATACTATCGTACATAATAAAATCCAATAAGATACAACCTGTTTAGACCATTGGAGACAGAACAACAAAAGCTAGATGAGACTTCAAAACAAGATGGTACTAAATCAGTATTACCTATTAAGATGTCATTTTCTCCAAAATAGCTGTTCCTATCATCCAATCGTCTCTGTCCTCTCATTTCTGTTGAGCTCTTTTCCTGTCAGTAGCTGTCAGTTTGTCTTCTTTATTTTGTTCTCTGCTCCATTCGTTGTGGCCTCCCCGCCACTATTTCTGGGTTCTTTGTATTTTTCTTTTTTTAGAATATCCTGCAATACTTTCTGTAGGGTTGAATTGGTGGTTGCAAATTCCCCCAGTTCCTCTTTATCCTGGAAGCACCTCGTTTTTCCATCAATTTCCAGGGACAGTTGTGCAGGATATCTCAATCTTGGCTGGAGATTATTATCTTTCAAAGCTTGAATTATTTCCCCCCATGCTCTTCGTGATTTGATGGTTTGTGAAGAGAAATCTGCTGTAATTCTGATGGGTGTTCCCTTGTAAGTAGTCTGTTTCTTGTCTCTTACAGCTTTTAATATTCTGTTCTTGTATTGAATTTCTGGAATTTTTATTATTATATGCCTGGGTGTTTCTCTGTTAGGGTTGTAGGTAGCTGGGGTCCTGTATGCCTCATACATCTGAGTATCTTTACCTTTTGCTAAATTAGGAAAATTCTCCTGGATTATTTCTGTGAGTAGCTTTTGTAGTTCACTTGTTTGTGTCCCTACTTCTTCTTTTATGTTCTTAATCCTTAAGTTATGGATCCTCTTATCATCTCCTTGTCTTTGTATTATTGCTGTTTCTTTCTTTGTTATTTTTAAGAAGTTTTTCATTTCATTCTCCCATATTACAAGTCTGCCCTCCAGTTCAGATAGTCTGTCCTTAGTTTCTTTCAAGCTGTTATGCCAGTCTTGGATAGACTTCTTAATTTCTTGATAGTCCCTTTGAACCTGCTTCACATACTCAATGCTTTCTCTGTTTTCTCCATCAAGCAATTCTCCCCTCTTTTTCTGTTCTTCCATTCCACCATCTGCTTTTTCCTGGGTGGTGCTTAGCATTTCTCTAACTATTCTGCATACTTCTAGCTTCAGGTTGTTGATAACTTCATTCCTGAATTGGTCTATGAGGCTCTCTAGATGGCGCTTAATGTATATTGGTGCGGTGTCCACTATTGCCTGTTTCTCAGGATTGGGGGCCGAGGAGCCTTTTTTGTTGCTTCCCTTCCCCATATTGTCTGTTCCTTATAAAATGCAAGCTTACATAGGAGGCCCGGCTTCCCTGCCTGTCAGCCACAGCCTGATCAAATTGCGCTGGCTAGTTGTTCCCGCCCACCGCTGCGCACCAGGGAGTTGCGGAGGAGGCAGCCTATGCGGGAGTCAGTCGCTCCTCCGGGCCACCGTCAGGCTCTGGGATCTGGGTTAGGCCAGCCTAGGGAGTCCGCCAGCAGTGTCACTCAGGCCAGGGACTTTTCACCAATCCCGTCCGAGAGGGGAATGTGTGGCTGGAGTTGCCACCGCGCCCTGCTCTTACAGGACTGCCCGAGCCCAAAAAGTCCTCCACTGGAGTCAAACTGTGGTAGGGGGTCAGTTTCTCACTCACCTCGCCACCAGTCAGTTTTCGTGTACGCCTCCTTGTCCGTCCTGTTTTCGACTCCGTTCGCAGACTCCCGTTCCCGAGCTTCTGCGCGTCTCTCCTTGCCGAGCCGCTGTGGAGGCAGCCAGCCGCCGGGCGGCGGGAAACCCAAATCGCGGCGGGAAACCCAAATCGCGGCGGGAAACCCAAATCGCGGTTTCCAATGGCGCGCGGTCGAGCCTCCACACCGAGTCTTTTCTGTTCCTATTTTAGCGCCAGGACTGTATTCTAAGTTGGTTTCTCTCAGCCCAGTTCGTTCCTGAGTCAGCAGAGCATATCTCTACTGGTTCGTATCTCCTTAGTCCGCATCATTCCTGGCCTCTGAGCCGAGCCTTTCAGAGAGCCTTCGGTAGTTGCTGTTGTCTGTCTGCCATGTTCTCCTGGGTCCGGGCTTGAATGTTTCTTGATGGCTTGTCAGATTGTATGTAAATGTTGTAGCATTTTTAAAATGCATTTTTAGATTAGGAAAATATTTCAAGATCCCACTTTCAAAATTTCTTTCAAAAACCTGCAGTTTTCTCTCGTGTGTTTTAATGTTATAAAATATCCTTTCTGCTGTCCTACCTACACCTGGTAGTTTTTTATTCAGTGCATTGAAGTGTCATGTAGAATCTGTAAAATACGTGAGGCCTTATGCCAAGTTGTATCAGTGAGATGTGGCTCATTCTGACCCTTTTCATTCATAAACAACCTAATTTCACTCAGGAAGGCTAAAAATTGATCTTTGACATCTTCTGCTCACCCTGCAGACATTATTGGAGATAAAAAAAGCTTTATAATGTGCCTGCATCTCAACAAGAAGTGCTTGAAACTGTTAAAATTTAAGAGCATGAGCCATGATATAATTCACTATTTTGGTGACATCTTTGAGGATACCATCTAATTTTTTTTCTGCTTTCCCTGGTACAAAGACCTTCTTCAGGTATATTACAGGGAAACTGAATGAGTGGGTGTTTTGCTTCTTTATCAAAGAACTGTATGAAACCAGATGTTGCTCCCATCCCAGTGAGTGCCCCATTACTAGTAACCGAAACCACTTTTTCTAGTCTTAGGTCTTGTGACAAAGTGCCTCAGTCACAGCACTGTAGGTATCCATCCCTTGTGTTCTTCCAAGCAAAGACATCATGTTCACCAGCTCTTCTCTCATGATGTCACCAACAGCATAACCAAAGGTACTGCCAGCCTTGCATGGTTATTCGTATTTGTGCTTTCATCCAAGCGCATGTTATAAGACAGTGGTGAACTGCTGACTAATATCACTTGCCATGTGCAGGGCTCAATCTTTAACAGTATTTCTGCTGAGTGCTAACTCATAGATACATTGCATAATTTTATCCTTGTTTGGGAAATCATGAAAAAGCAAATTATTCCCAAACAACATGGCCATTTTTTTTAAATCCCCATCAGAGAGGGGCTTACGATATTTTGCTATTCACAGTGAAATTTGAAAGCTGGCAGCTGTCAGACGATTTGTTTTAGAAAGATAACTGCAAAAAGCAAGACACTGGGAATGGTATTTACTGACACTTGATATATGAAACACAACACTCCCACTACACAGAATGCACGTGCTTTCCCACTGCATTCAATCACTCCGAAGGACTCTGTTCAGCCCTCTTGGAATGATCTTCCACTGTGTGTTTTCAGTTGTGGTTTTTTTTTTCCTGTGGTCATTTGTTGGTGCTCTGTTGGAGTCTAGAAAAACATAAAATTTTTAAAAGATGAAAGGCCACATATAGTGGTACACATCTGTGATCCCAAGACTCAGGAGGCTGAGGCAGTAGGACCGCAGTGAATTCAAGGCCAGCCTGGGCTATATAGAGTGTTCAAGGCCAACCTGAACTACCTGTTGAGACTTTGTCTCAAATAATGATAATTCTAATAATCATGAAGCACCCACTACAGACCTCTCCTTATATCAAATACAGCTAACACTATACAGTTAACACTAGAGAATTGGGGGTTCCCTGAATGAACCGTCCATGGCAGTGATTTTCAGCTGGGCTTCCAAATGCTGTGGGTTTACACCACAGCTGGTGCAAGGGGACAGTGCTCCACTGACCACCAGCTTTGGGCCTGGTCTGAAAAAAAGGCAATTCTTACCTTGTGCTTTACCTTCTGCTAAAATCACAGCCAGTCTGAGCAAATATAGATATTCTTGCTCTTGTGTTCATAAAATCTTCACAAACAACTAAATAAGATGCTGCACGTTCAAATATCCAGGAAGACCGCACAACATTAAAAGAATCTCAGTCTCTTAATTAGAATACCAATTTGCTAAACCTTGGATATGCAATTTTAATTTTTCATTAGAAAACTCAAAGCTAAAATATTTTACTAATAAACATTGAGGTATTCAAGCTTATAGCCAGCATGTGTATGGAGTGGGCAGCGCACTGCCTGGCCGCACAGAAGCTCAGAGGAGCGATGTTTAATGAGCTGTGACTTGTGAAATTATCACAGGGTGCTACTGCTCCTTTCCAGCTGTGTCCTGGGCTCCTCTTGGTGCTGTCATCCAATGTCGCTGAAGGGGCAGTGCTGGGGTGACCTGGCTCTCACTGGAACAGAGAGGGCTCTGTGTGCCCATTGGGCACGTTTCCTTTAGGTTTGATATCGGAACTCCAGGTGAGGCCCCTCCTTTTCTCCAAGGGAAACGTTATAACTTCCCGTCTGCTAAATGTCTAATACTTTTAGTTTGTGTTCCCCAAAATTAAAGAATGAATCCCAAGGAACAATGAAGGTTAACAGTAGAAAATTTTATATAGAGAGTTCCTCAAAGGAAGTTTTATAGAGCAAAATCATGCATTGGGTGCAAAATCATGAGGTGAGTACAACATGGGGAAAACTATTATTACCAGGAACGTTGCAAGTATAGCTGCTTAAGTAATATCCCTGTGGTGGTGTAGGCAATATAGAAAGTGCACATAGAAAGAACAAGGACATTTTTTGGAAAAGATGAGTCAAGAGGTCCTGACTACTCACCTGGGTAACTGACTAATGTCTGTCTAGAACTTTGGCTCAGGTGACACCCATTACAGTGTAGTGCTGATAGCTCAGGGAGGCATATGGCCTGGTCATTCCATCTTTGTCTTGAGGGCTGGTCTTCAGTGGAAGCACCTCCAGCCACAGTGGTAATGTATTCTCATCTGCTGACTCCCTCGAGGGCCCAGCACAGTCCGACTACCTATAGTATTTCTTCATAATTTAGTTCTTTATAACAGATTTGCCACCATTGCGCTAAACGTTCCCTTTTCTGTTAAATTGGCGTGAAAACTTTTATCTCTAGCCTTTCAATGGACTACTTGCTCCTGCATGCACAATCAACCCCCCTTTAATCTATTTTCAGCTAATTCAAAGATTCTCTCACCTGTCTGAAGAAAATTTATCTACCAAAACAGGTATTAGTAATTATTATCTAAAATTATCGTCAAGACACAGCAAAGTATATTATAAGCAACCCACGCTGATGAATGTAACCAATAGATAACCTCAAAAATAATTTCAAGGATTTTTCTTGAGGGAATGCAAATGAGTTTTACAAGGGAGAGCAGTCAGTAGTTTTTTCACTATAAACTCTTCAATACTGTCTGGTTTCTTGGTGTACACGCATTTATTTGATAAAAAGAAAATGAAAGAATTGAATGCAGAGCAAAGTCAGTGCACAGCTTGGAACAAAGCAATAATACCTTCGCACATTTTATTTGGCAGTCCATGTGTTACTGGTCACCGCCCCCCAATCCCTTCAGTGAATGTGGCATAAAACTTTAAGCACAAGGCATTTACATCCAAGGGACTCACATCTGGGCAAGAGTCCCAGCAGACTAGTGGTGGATGTAGAAATAGATTGAGACTTCAAATTCCAGCCCAAATGTTAAGTGGATATTCAATTGCAAATGTGTCTGCTTTGCATTCCCTGCAGCCCGTTGTGGGGTATTCATGTGCTAATCAGAATTCACCAAAACAATGTTGCTCATCAGTAACTAAAATCAGTACAAATTGTTAATGCAGAGAAACTTTCAACAAACCAAAAGGGAACACACTTCAAAGTGAAGAAGCAGCTCCTAGTTTATTATGGAAAATGCAAATCCCTGCCTCCTCCAAGCATTTATGTCTTTCTTTGGACTATCAAAGGTTTCGTGCCCAAGATAAATCTGAGTTTGCAAAGCTTCACCTCCACACACAAGTTTCTCAGGCCTTCATTAGCTTCCGGAAACTTGTTGAACTATAGGCACTGTCCTGCTTCATGCACCTGTGCTTAATTAACGTAAAAAAATGGCTGAAAAACAAGTGCATCTCACTTTCTTAGTTCCTGGACTTCTCATTTTTTGTACTTCTTCTTAAATAGCATTCCAGGCCAAACACATGCCATTTTTCTACTTGCAAATCAAGTTATTTTGTCACTGTTCTACATTAAGAACAAATACAATGCATTTTTACGTGACCATTTAAAGGAAAACGTAAAGGTTACTCTTGCCCTGTTTTCTTCCCAAAAGATAACGTCAACTTCAAATTCTTACATGATGTGCCAGACATTTTGTCAAGATTAAATATTAGTCCATTTTCTGCACTATAACAAATTATCTCTTACTGGGAATTTTGTAAGTAAATAGCGCTTATTTAGCTCAAACTTGGTGTAAGGAATGGCCCAAGGCAGAGATCAGCCACGACCACTGGGCTTGTGTAAAGGCAACGCATTGTGGCATTTATTGTGTCTGAGTGCAAGAAGACTCCTGTAGGGAGCAGAGAGAAGCATACTTTTTAAAAAGGGGCTTGATAAAGACAAGGATTCATGTGCTAATCAGAATTCGGTAGGAAGATCTTAGTAAACATCAGCGCCCAGAGTTCTCTAGATGTCTCATTTTTTTGTGGACAAGTCCTTGAGGCATTCAGTGTGAAGGTTTGGGTGTCTTCAGGTGTCCAAATGTTTGGAAGATTCCATGCTCCATTTCGTCTGCCTTATGACATCGTGTGTTTGTAGAGGGTACCGGTGCTGAGCTCACAACCATGCTGCTATGGGCAGACGGTTGGACATTGGGACAATTATACTTGAGAAGCTGAAATTCTGTACAGTGTGGCACTGGGTCTGGCAAAGATCTCCTTGATGGCATTACATCCTGGTGGACGGCACCACAGGACTGGCCTTGCTTTCTACAACAATCCAGCCTCTGGAGAACTTGTTTATCCTGTGAGTTTGACAATAAATACTTGTACTATCTCTTGATGTCATGGGGAAAATAACTGCCAATCTGTTAGATGTCAGATGTACCAAGTTTGTGGTCTCACAACATCCAGGAATGAAGTTGTGAACCAAAAGAGGAAGTTCGGGAAGTTTCAGTGGAAATAAGGGGAAGAAATATAGCTCTTGGGTTTCCAGAAGGGATCCTAAGCGAGTGACCACTGATGCTTTTGTAAGAGCATTTTCTACAGCAGAATCACAACATGAGTGCAACATGAGTCAGACTATAATCAGCAGATAGGGTTACAGGTGTGGTTATATAGTTAATCTTGATACAGTAGGGAAGCTAGGCATGTAGCACAGATCCGTAGAAAGCATCATTCATCAACCTTTGCTTATCTATAATTTCTTGAGTAGAAAGAATAAAGGCCTCTCTGGAAAAGGATGGGGGTGTGCAGCCAGCTGT
The DNA here is from genome assembly GCF_034190915.1 of Cavia porcellus. Classification (NCBI taxonomy): domain Eukaryota; kingdom Metazoa; phylum Chordata; class Mammalia; order Rodentia; family Caviidae; genus Cavia; species Cavia porcellus. Next base: position 48,055,911 of record NW_026947512.1, read on the forward strand.
TCCGGAAACCCAGCTATGTGTCTGATGCCTGTCTGGGCTCACAGGACCACACTTGATTTTAGCTAAAATGTTGAGAAGTGTTTGAGCTAACTGGTCTGAGTGGTTCTAATTACAGCATAATCTCAAGCTTCTGCTTATCTCTAGGGAAGTTTCCAGTCCTGGCTGTTGTATCTCCATCTTGAGGCCTGGATGTCTTCAAATTCACCTCCAGTCACAATATTGCTGGACTGGAGGTCCCCAAGGGCTCACTCCCTCTCTGATGGTTTATTAATTTCCATCTAACTTATCTGTCTATAATACTGACATCATCGTACTCAAAATCAAGCTTTCATCTGTATCCATTGGGGCTACATGTACCAACTCAAGCCTTAGGCACTTCACCTCCGGAAGCCGGTCTACAACCCTACAGGGTAGATGTTTCCCCTCATTTTATACTTAAAGAAACTAAGCCTCTTAAGAACTGAGTCTTTTAGTCAGCTAAATGACTCAGTCATCTAATGAAGGTCAGTCAGCTAATATAGACATGCTTCACAGAATGTCTAAAACCTAACATCTGCTTAACTACTGTGCATGTTTTATAAAACACAATTTTTTAGATAATATGCTTAAATTCTAGGAACTAAAGAAAATTTTCCCTGGCAATCTGTTTTCTGAAAAACTTTATCTGTAATAAAATATACTGTGACTTTGTAATCACTTTTTTCTTTATTTGGAAATTGGTGGAAGCAACTGGAATGATAATGTGAAAAAGTCAAGAGACAGAGTATTTAATTTGGCTTCTTATGAAAGTCGTGCACAGCAGAATTTCTGAAGATGAAAGGAGCTGTGTTTGCCAAGAGAGTAACTAAAGATACCAAAGGGAAATGAAATTAATTCCCTGTCTTAGTCACTTTTCACTTTGCTAGGACAAAATAAACCAGTACTTGCAAGATAAAGGAAAAGAGGTTTGTTTTGGCTCAGTTTATAGAGGTTTCAGTCCAAGCTCCCTAGCTCCAAGGTAGGAGGATATGGCAGACAGACATGGGCGAGGAGGGCTGTTGATGGCACGGTGGAAGGGAGCAGGAGAGTGATGGAATGATCGGTGAAGAGGTAAAGCCTGCCAAGCTATACCCTCAGTGATCTACCTCTCAGCCAAAACCTGCCTCCTATGAGCAAATTAGATGCAAGCTCTTCAGTGAACTCACTCACTGGTGAGCACCATGCTCCTATGACCCAATCAACTTCAAAAGCCCCTCTTGTGAGTGTGTGAGGCTTCAAGGGGCATCTAGGTGTGAATCATAGCAGGCACTGTAGCATACTGAGACAGGAGATTAGGGTGTGACAAAACTGGCTGGGGTGTTAGGGGTGACCTGTTAATTACAAAATCCTAGGACACATGTGCAGAACAATTCCCAAGCACTGCATGTGGACTTCTCATGAAAACTCAAGCAGGGTTTTGATAGGACAGCCAGGACCTGATGTGAGCCTGAGCAGCGGTGTTATAAAAAAGGCGGTCTATATTGAGGTTGTTTGTTGTTGTTTTTCCATTGTGTTCTCTCTTGCATGATGACTTACCCTTATGCTGTGGGGTACCCTTTTTTCTACTGTACTTGGTCTAAACTCACCTACAGAGCCTTTTTCCCTCCTAACTTTAACAAAATTTTGTTACTCTTTGCAGTAGAATTGATCAATTCTTTCCTCAGGAGACAAAGAACGTAGAAACCACCTCCAGAAGGAGACTCCAGAGCCCCACAATCTGGTAACATACTAAGCTTTTGAATCCACTTCTTACAGTCTAGTATGTGAGCACTGTCTTGGCTTCTAGATGAGAACAGTAAGCCTGAGTGTTTAAAAAGGATTAACTTACACAGAGTGATACAGGCTGGAATGGGAAGGGGTCTCATCTCAAACCTCAGCTCATTCTCCCAACAAACTTTCCACACCAACAAAGCCCATAATACAAGTGTTTGGAAAGTGATTATTTGTGCAGTACACAGATAATCAAGCAAAATCAATGTCTTGCAATGCTTTTTAAATAGTAAGTAAAAGATACATAATAATTAATTTGGAAGTCTTCCTTGGTAAAGAAAGAAATGTACAGAGACCTATCTAGGATGCTCAGACAAATTCATTATACTAGAGGGAGAACGGTTCTTATATCTTTTAAGACTCTATTAAATACTTATTTTAAAAAATATGATCAAAGAACAACAGAACAAGTAAATGGTTCCCAAGTATAGTTCTTAAGTTTAAAAAATCTCCCTAAGTATGTGTTATGGCTTATATCAGATTCCTCCAGGCCTCAGATGGTCGTAGGCAGAGCTTTGCAAGGGTGGCTGAGCCTATAGGGTGTGATGCTGGGCTAAGCGAGCCCGCCCTGCATATGAGCCCTACCAGCGCTCGGGGCCGCTGGCCTGGATGGAATACGTGGGACGGAAGCAGGACTGCTGGTGCTGCTTGCTGCCTCTACACTACTGTCCTGCTCTTGCTGCCTTCGGCCCACGATGAGCTGTTTCTCCTCCGCAAGCCCCTCTGCTATGTGCCACCCTGCATGGAGCCAGCTGATTATGGACTGGAACCTCTACAAACTGTGAGCTAATTTAATTTTTGGTGTAAGATACTTTGTCTCAGCAATGAAAAAAGCAACTAAAACAATATGTGAAGTCATTAATAGATAGTTTAAAATATTTTTGCATATAAAATTTTTTTGCATATATTTTTTGCAAATAAATATTTTATTGCTTTGTAGAAACAATTTCTGGGAAGAGAGTTACAAAACATAAAGTTGTATTCCTAAAATTTATCAAGGGTGTATAGAGTCTTTTCTTGTTTTTCTCCAGTATAGCCCTTATTTAATGCCTGGGTAAGTGGCTATGAATGTGTTCAAGGAACTACAGCAGAGTCTACCAGGAGTCTACAGGAGGAAAGTGCAAGCTGTAATATCTGTGAATTGACCAGCACTTACAGAATAGTATAATGTGATGGTGTCCCATGTGACATTTAAATCAAAAACAGAAAAGGGAAAAATGGTTTTTCTTTCCTTTCTGTATTTTCAGCTCAGTACCATACACGATGGTGGTTGTCAGTAGATAAGACTGAATGTGACTCAGGTCCCTGCAGCTGCAGGCACGTGGGCGACACTGAAAGTTACTGTTGCTGGTAACATTCTTTGTGATTACCACACCCATTGGGCTGCAGTGCTATTCTGTCTATGGCTTAACAGGTCAGTGTTTGCAACAACAGAAGACGGGTCACCAGATGTGGGCTCACCTTCTCATGGTTTGCCTCTCTCTCTCTACAGTGACTAGAACCATGCATGGATGGTAACAGACTAGCTTTCGGTTTTCAGAATGTCGTTTCAGAACTGCAGTCCTAGAAGATGTCCACTGAAGTGTGAGGGTGTTAGGTTGAATTTGGCCTTTGGGTTATTAAGAATAGATTTCTATCACATGGAACTTAAACCTATTTTGGTTATGTTTATATCTTTAATTTTAAAACTGGTAACAAGGAGTAATATAAAATGAGCCAGTATACGATATCTACTTATCTTTTTCTGTCTTCTGAATGACATAAAGTAAATGCTAATAAAGTAAAACCTTAGATTATGAATAACTTGTTCTATGAGTGTTCTGCAAGAGGAGCAAGCATTCCTAATAAATTTTAACTTGATAAATGGCAATGTCTTAGAACACGCAGCACATGATGTTGGACATCATATGATCACAACCGAATGAATCTCTCTCTCTTTCTCTCTCTCTCTCTCTGTGTCTCTCTCTCCTTCCTTCCCTCCCTCCCTCTCTGCAGGATTGTGGGTCATTGTCTCTCAACTGCAAGATGTTATAAAGGAGATCTCATTTGCAGAGAAGGGGAGAAAAAGTCAGAGGAATTCTCACTTCAAAGGAGATTAAGGAGATGTATGAAATGTGGGGAACAGTGGAAAATTTTGTAGAAAAACACCACTGGATTAAGGATCTAGCAGTGCATATAATGAATTGGCTTAACAACAGTGCAGTATCACATTTCTGTGAAATTCTCAAGGACAGGCAAAAGTGAGTGTCTTTGAATATGTTCTTTGTAAAGTTGTGTGATAAAAGGTTCCCACGGAGACGATGGACAGCACTTATTCCTTCAGGGATGGTGAAAATCCTCTTGCACAGCAACATTTCTCCCTTGTCTCCCTTAAAACCAGCCACAAAGGTTTCCAAAATTAAGTGTTTATTTTCTTTATATTCTGTGTTTTATTATTTTGTATTTTATTACAGTATTGAAATAATTTTTCTATGAATATTTTTGAGTTGCAGAATAAATTATTTGGGTTTCTGTTATTTCTTACGGGGAAATTCACTTTGATATCCAAGTGCTTTGGACTATGAGCATGTTTCCAGAATGAATTATGCTCACAAGCCTTGTCTTTAAATGTGGAAGGGACACAGAAGTAAACAACAGGAAAGGCCTCACAATTTAACAAGTGGATTGTGATATATTTAGCCAGTCAGTCCTCAAAAAATCACATCTCTGTTATTCAAAATAGAGTGCTAAGTTACCGGTATCAGAGATCAGAGCTTCAGTTCGTCTGTGTGTTTCTGTTCTAATACAGTCACCTAACCAATATAACCTTTCATCTGTACTATTCATTTATCCCTTCGCTCAGCCTCTGTGTGGCGGCTGAGTTACACCGATTTCTCTCCCTTACCATGTAGAAAGTTCGTTGAGCACAGGAACTCCCTGTCTTCCGTCTCCAGTCTGTGCTTGTGCACGTTGGGACTCCATACCCTCTCAGCTGCTAATGAGACACTCGCTGAGAATTCGGCTGCAATTTAATACTGGTTTGTGTAGTCTTACCTTTACACAAGAAGTAGTCTCTGCCTTAAAGGAGAATAAAAGGTAGTAGATAAAAACAGTTCCCAAAAGACAGGCTGGCAAACAGTGGACATTACGCTGTACTCATTTTTATGCTCATTTCTGCATGCTTGCCTTTCACAGCCACCATTTATCCCGGGATTGGGGCGCACACACAGCACACCCTGAGTCTTCGTGCTTCTCCTTTCTTCCCCTCCCTCCATCTCAGGTCCCTTTGCAATTCGCAGATCTGTCTCCCTATTGTGAATTATCTATGTTTTATTTTGCTCTTTAAATTATTTATATTTTGCTTTTGAATTATTTATATTTACTTATTTTTTGTTTCTCTTCTATGAGAAACCATGTGATATTTATGATGTGTATTTAATTTATTTCACTTAGTAGTATAATCTTGAAGTATATCCATTTTCCCACCTGGCACTTAGTTTACCTTTCATGGTGCAGTGGACAGCTTTCTTTGTGTGGACTGGCCACAGTTCTGTAGCCATTCATTTGTTGATGTACACGCGGACCACATAAAGAGATGGTGATGCAGGAAGGGCCCCCTCCTGGGATCCCCCAGCATCAAACACTGTTTACTACACATGCGGAGGGTCCAAATGTTGCTTGTGAACTGAACCAATAAGTATAATGTGGGCTGTCAGATGAGGAAGTGAGCTTAGAGATCGCCTTACAGATGACAGAGTTCTCCACACGCCCGTCCTCCAGGCCATCCTCCGCTCTCCATTTCTCGGGACCCGAGTAGACTGCATCTTCTTGCAAAGTCTTTGCTGCTTCTCTCCACGCAAACTGACCTTGTAGTCCTGTAGTCCTGGATTCCTAGAGATTAGTCTGTCCTCCGTGGCCCCCTCTTCCTCCCCTCCTTCTTTCTACGTGGAGTAGCAAGCCCAGGGCCTTGCACATGCTATTCAAGCTCTGAGCCAATGAGCCATATCCCCAGCTCCTGCCCTTCCCTCCTGCTGTATGTCTTACTTTTCTTTCTTTCTTTCTTTCTTTCTTTTTCTTTCCTTTTTTTCTTTTTATTTGGGTGAGTGAAATTTTATTGTTTCATATGGTATATGATATTTACTTACAGTCTTTTAGATTGTGAAAAATTTCAAGGTTATATAAGATATAAATATAAAGAAAATTCAGTATCTACTATCCAAATTTACCATATATTCCCATTACTTGTTTCTTTAAACATAATGAAAATATAAATGTTCCCTTAGAAGATACTTTCCTATTGTAGAGCAGGATGATTTCTAAAAAGGACAGAAGGAGAAAAGCAAGGGGACAGAATGAAGGCTGGGGACATAGCTAATGACCGTTGTATAATAATGAACAGTGGGGCCTGGTGGCCACAACAGTAAGCCCAGCTACCCCGCACGCTGAGTCGGGAGGATGCAAACTCAAGGCCAGCCAGGGCAGCTCAGAGAGACACTGTCTCAAAATAACAACTACTGAATAATCACAGCAGAGTGCCCTGGGTTCAGTCCCCAGTAATGCCACACACACACACACACACACACACACACACACACACACACACATGCACTAACACAGCAACAAGTAACAAACCCTCCCGTGTGAGGACCAGACTGTGTCTGTCCTGCAGGGGCTGCCTGGCCTCACCCCACTGTCTGTGCGTGGGTCCCTCTCAGTGCAGCCTCCAGCAGCAGAACCCCCAAGCTCCTGCCCCTTTTGAGCCGCACCGCCAGCTGGGGCACATCAGAGACTGCGTTGGTTTTATGGAACCTGCAGTCCCTGTGAAGATGCCATATGCAGCTCATTGTTTTATTTTAATAAGGATTCCTCTCTCAAATTATTAACTTTGCAATGTCTTCAGTTCATCTCACTCCTAGTCTTCTCAGAATGCTGTGACTGTAGCAAGTTAAATTTACATAGGATCTCCGACTGGCTTCCAAGGGATTCCCATTATTAATGAGGATGAAATATTACCAAACACTGCTTCCAACCCCATCTGCACACACAGTGCTTTAGGGATTCATTAGACACATTTTCTTTGCCTATTCTGAAGATAAACTACGGCTGTGTCTCAGCAGTGGGGCAGATCTAATCTTCCCTGGCTTGATCCACTGCAGATGCTTAGCTACTCGGTGGAATTCAGAGTCTCAGAGATCAATAACTCTTCCTATCATTTTTCATTAAAGTGCTTGGAGTGGGCAGTTCCTGCAGGAATAATTACCTGAAATCTGGCATACAATTCTTGTTCATCCCAGCAAGTTAACCTTGAAAATCCAACTCCAAAGCCAGCCCTTGACAGGTTTTTGTGGGAGTTTCACCTCACACCTTAGAACAACTGAAACATTTTAAGAAAACTCTGCTTTTAAAGGCAGAATTGCTAGGCCTGGTACAGAGGTTTTCAGCACCGTGATCACCAGCAGGACAGTGGGCAGGATTGCCAGATGGGCAAGGAAGGAAAATGGGGACCAGAGAAGCTATGCTGTCCTAGGTCACATTCATCGTGTCAGAGTTCACCTGCATGTGGCTCGGTGCGAGGGCCGGGAAAGGTTCTTCGGCAGAGCTGCAGAATTACCCACAGCTACTTGAGGACTTTGAACAGAATTACCCACAGCTACTTGAGAACTTTGAACTTGCATGCAGGTGATCATATTACTCTGGCTGGAATGGACCCCAGTGAGAACGCAGTGCAAGACACTGGGGTGGCTTAAGGAAGTAAAACACAGTTACGTATTGCACCCTGGGGTGTAATGGAGCTACCCAGCCCCAGAAATGTCACAGGCCTCTTCTCTAGAGCAGTGCTGCTCTGGCACTGTAGGTAGATGGTGACATATGTGGAGGTAGGTTTGATTGATTGATTGATTGATTGATTGATTGATTTTGAGGTATTGGGGATTGAACCCAGGACTTTTGTATTGAGCCACATCCCCAACCCTTTTTTGTTTGTTTTTTATTTGTTTGTTTGTTTTTTATTTGGGGGTAAGTTCTTGCCCATCCTGGCTTTGATCTTGTCATCCTCTTGTCTCAGCCTCTTGAGTAACCAGGATGAGAAGTATGAACCACCATGCTTAGCTTAATTGCAGATTTTCAGCTACTTATTCTTTGAAAGAGAGATAGATAGATAGATAGATGATAGATAGAGAGAGAGAATGAATTTCAATATTATATTTTAAATCAGTATAACTAAAATATTATCTCTTCAACCAATGAATGATCAGAGATGCATTTTAAATCTGTTTTCATAGCAGGGCTTTGGATCCAGCATATATCTTGTGTTTGTGGCACCTCTTGGCTCTGAGTTGCTATGCATGGAGAGCTGCAAGGTCACAGGTGGTTGCTGGACTGGGCCCTAAAGCTCTGGTGTTGGCACAGAGCCAAATGACCCCAGCGATGAGGGTCTCTAATATCAAACTCATAGGAGACAAGGGTGTGACCGGAAGGTTCTGGAGCCAGAGCAGCCTTGGGCAGGGGAGGTCAGAGTGATGGGTTTGAGGATCCCTGATTCATTATCTCTCCTTTTTACAGATGTTTAAGAACTGAAGAGAGACTGCTTGTCTAACCAGTTCAGAAACACCAGTCCTGCACTATACCCTATCGCTGCTATTTGAAGGAGGAGACGGTTTTGGTGACTTTGTTTCCCTACTCACTGAGGAGGTCTCAGTGCACACTCCCAGCTCCCCAGGGAGGAACTGATCCTTCCTCAGCCCATACACAAAGCCAGGTCACTTCTTCTATCTCCAAAGATACCGGGGTCAGCTGATCTCAGACTCAAGCTGTGTAGCATCTCTATTAGGTTGCCCTCTCTGTTTCCAGTTGTGGAACTGATCCAGCAAACCAGATGCAGGATGAGCAGGACTTTGATGGTCAGCACTCGCCAATCTCTGTGGTATGGGTGCTCCCACTGTGGCCAATTTCCAGCAACAATGATGACATCCAGCCCTCTACGAAAATCCCTGACATTTAACTGCTCATCCTACGGCACCAGCCCAGCTGGGTTAGGCTCAAGCTGAGCGCTGTCACCCCAGGCCCCTGTGCCATGTCCTGCTCATGCCCTGCTTCCTGTGGTGTCATGCATGCTTTGGTTTCTGGCCCAAAGCCTGGCTGCTCTCTTCTCCCTGGGGGTTGCTCTGACATTCCAGTTCATGTTAACTAACTCACAGTGTTGGTGAGGGTTCGAAAAAATGCCTACAAAGTCTGTGCAGAAGAAATACTGTGAAAATGCATAAGTGCCACTGGCTCTACAGTTGGTTCCCTTTCTAATTTGTAAAAATAAACCCACCCAGAGAGTCGGGACCAGATTCAGCATTACAACAAGGAAAAATCTCTTTGGGGATTCTAAACCACATTGCCACAACTGTCCAACAGGGGAGATGGGGGTAGACGGGACCATTTCCTTTTTTGACCTTTGTGTGCAGCCACTGGGATAAACTGGGGAGGATCAAGAGAGGAAAGGGTACCACCATTGAGCTGAGATGAGGCTGGGATGCAAACAAGGATAGGGCTTATGTTGGCTTCTAGGGTGCCAGAGGGAAATGCTCCAGGCCGGGTGGCTTAAGCAACAGAAATTTATTATCTCACAGCTCTGGAGGCCAGCAGCCCAATCTTGAGGTGTCTGTAGGACCCCACTCTTTCCAGAGATCTTCCTCACTGCTGCTAGCTTCCGGGGACCACAACTTTTCCTTGTTTAGAGGCAGCATAGCTCCCTCTCTGCGTGTCTCTGCACAGCAGCTTCCCCTCTGGTTCTGCCTCCTGGTCCTAGAACTCCAGTTGTGTTGGATAAGGCTTTGCCCTAGTAACTCATCCTACTGTGACCACATCTGCAGGTAGCTTGTTCCAAATAAGGTCACATTCACAAGTACCAGGGGTTAGGACTTCAAAGTACCTTTTGCGAACACAGGTTAGTCTTTTGTAGGCCTTAGAAATCACAACATAAAATCTCCCAAGGATGTTCTGAGCCTTGTAGTTTCCGTTCCCAGCCAAGAGAAAAATCTTTTTATTTTTTAAAATTAAACTAATGTATCATAAGTCTCTGTTGTCAATAATGGCTCTTCTCTAGGTTCTATTGACCAAAATTTCACCTAGCAAAATGTAGTCAGCAAATTTGTTTCTCAGTAGGAAGAATTCGAGCACATGGATGCCAAGAAGTTTCCATGGCCTCACATGCCTGGAGCTGAGCCTGCCTGTAAGTTCAGGTGTGCAGAGGATCTGCCCATCTTCCGTTGTCATGTGGCTAAGTGTCCTCCAGGTCCTCCTGATACGAACTTGGTTGTTCTCATGGTCAGAGGAGCTTGGGACCTTGTTGTCACTCAGAATGGCTGTGGTTCACTTTGGGGGAGCTCTGGTCTTTTAGCATTGCTTCCTAGCTCCAGAGTGGGGGGAAGATATGTACTGTTTAATCTCCAGAGAAAGCTTGTCATACTGGTTTCCTAATATGAACTCGGCTCTTATTGTCGCAGGAGCTTGGGACCTCATTGCCACTGAGGATGGCTATGGTACTATTCAGGGAGCCATGGTTCTGACTCTGAGTGTCACTTCCTGTGCAGAACCCTCAGCCTGCTGGCACAAATCCTTTATCCCTCTGATACAGAATTTCTAGCTCTCACCGCTGAACTTTGGGCCTTCCCAGCACAGATCCATGAAATAGACTTGCAAATGAGTCATTGCTGTGGGCTCTAGGCCTCTAGTTGGGCTTGTGGGAGGCATTGTCATGGGCTCTAGGTTTTCAGTGAACTCATGCATCTTATTGCCATGGGATCTAGGCCTTCCATTGGATTTTATAGGTCTTTGGTGTATGGATAGATATCCTGCATCTTCTTTGTATTTGACTCCTTGGGTGACCATTATAAATGGTACTATAAATTAGGTATCCTGTGTTGTCTTGTTCTCCTTGTAGTCCGTAGCTGCAACACTGGCCCTCTCCTTTTCCTCTCTTTGATTTGTTTTCAGACATAAAGTGGGCAATTTTGCTCTTCTCCAGGCTTCGTCCATGCTCTGCTGCCATACCACAGGTCCAGGGCAATGGCTGACACTTAGTGAACTAGAACTCCCAAAACCTTGAGCCGAAACAAATCTTTTCTCGTTAATTGTCTTGGACATTTCACCACAATATCAGAAAGCCAGCACAATTTCCTTGAAAATTCCTTTTATCCCTCTACTTGGTTTTCCCACAGAAGTAAGTGTTCGTCCTTCATTTAACTGGTACAACAAATAAAATTTCCATTCTGATCCCTGAGGGGCAGCACTGTGTGGCATTTAAATCATTCCTGCTTTCAATTTCCGCCTACTTACCAGCCATGCGACTTTGGGCAACTTATCTCACTTTGGGACATTTGTAAAAAGAGAATGAAAGCAGAGCCTATTTCACTGGGTTGCAATGAAAACGGAGCGTTATAAGATGTGAAGCGTGGAAAGCATCTGGTGACTGGATGTGGACACGCATCCATACGTGCTGCTTATTTGGAGCCTAGCCACGAGGCAAAGGCTGGATTTACAGTGAGCAGGGACAGGCAAGGCCTGGCTCCAGCAGTCACAGCCATTAGCAAACGAGGGCAATCGTTTCAGCATGAAGACGCTGCATTGTGTGAAAGCTCACTTCCATAACTATTACCTCGGATTCATCTGAGTTCTGGACTTTGCCATCCCTGGTTTGATGAATTATCCGTTCATGCTGGTGTGAAGAAAGGGACTAAGGACAGGATACCTATTTAGTTTCCCAATGCAGCTTTCAGTACAGGCGTTCTGGAAGCAAAAAGGAGTCAGGAGTGAAGAGACCTAAACAGCTGTCCACACTGGAGCCTCACTGACACAAGCCTGAGCAGTTTTGATATTCTCCACTCATTCTCCAAACCAAACAAACAGCAATGGACAACCTCACCAGGGTCCAGCTGCAAGTAGAAGCATGTCGGCATCAGCCTGAGTAGCAAGAGCTTAGAGTAGGAGGTAGCAAGACACGATGCTCCATGTGACCCCCTCCACAACGGCCAGGCTTCCCTGGGGGACGCCAGAGTCAGTGGATGGAGTCAAGAGACACCGCATCCCCCAGTGTTGTAGTCAGGGGTTGCAAGAGAACAATTACATACAGGTCACATAATTTATAGTATTATTTATAATGATCACCCAGCAATCAAATACAAAGAAAGTGCAGGAAATCTGTCCACAACACTTAAAGACCTAGGAAATACAGCCAAAGGCCTAGATCCCATAGCAATAATCCCCATGAGTTCAGCTGAAAACCTGGGGCCCACGACAATGACTCATGCAAGGCTGTTTCATGGATCTGTGCTGGGAAGGCTCAAAGGTCAGTGATGGCAGCCAGAAAGTCTATGCCAGCAGTGTGAAGAGTCTGTGCCAGTAGGTTGAGAGTTGTATAGTAGAGCCAAAAAGTGATGCTCACACTATGGACCAGGGCACCCCTGAAAATTATCACAGCCATCCTAGTGAAAATAAGGTCTCCAGCTTCTCTGCCAATGCAGCTAAGTTCGTATCAGGAAGCCAGTGTGATAAGCTTCTCCTGGAGATTAAATAGCTCCTGGGAGCCAGGAAGCGATGGTCAAAGTAAGGACCAGACTTCCCCCGAATTGAACCACAGCCATGCTCAGCAACAAGGTCCTACACTCCTCTGATAATAACAGCCGAGTTCATAATAGGGGAGCCAGCATGACAAGCTCCTCCAGGAGAACCAACGGCTCCAAACAACACTACGGAGAACCAACAAAACTGCTCTTCCTCTCCAGGTCTCCTTTCTGTGCTGGCAACAGTCCTCAGGTGGGCCATCCATGCTCAGCACCATGCCGATCCAGTGCAGCTGCTGCAGGCATGGTGGTGCACTCATGTAATCTCAGCCTTTGGGAGGCTGAGGCAGGAGGATCGGTGCAAATTCGAGACCATGTGTTTGGGGTCTATTCGCAGTTGTCTTCCCTCTGCAGGAAGCTAGGAGCACTTAAGCCTGAAAAGAAATCCCTTTTTGGGTACACTGATGTTGTCTACGGAGCAGAGTCACTGTGGAAAATCTGTCAGCTGGCCAAGAGCAGACACAGAATCAGAGAAGGTCTTCACAGACTGTCCCTCATGGGATCTCTACATGGGATTGCATCAGGATTGAGGGTAAAACTTTGCTAGAGACACAACTTTCTGCTTATTCCCTTCTCAGTTCAAGCCAACTGTCTGCAGTAGGAATGGGAACGCACGGTTATTTTGTGTTTCTCTCTTCCTTCTGCTGTCCTTTTGCGTTTGGGAACCCAGAACAAGTTGACCAACCCACTCCAGACAGGTGAGAGACTGAGGCCCAGAGGAAGCAGAGCGACTGGACCGGAGGAAGCAGCTCAGGGAATGCATTGTCCACCTGGGGCTGCTCCAGGGCTGTGCCCCCAGGAATGGATAACCCAGAGCTTAGCCAGCCACTCCTGCAGGACAGCAGAGGGGAAGAGCCTCAGTTTGGCAGGCCACAAGTGCAGGGAGCCCTACTGGGCGGCCCCCAGCCAGTGCCTGGAAGCCCTGCATGAGGCAGTCCCATAAACAGCCTTCCGGCCTCACAGGGGATTCCAAAACTGCAAGCACCAGCGATCCGTGGGCCACTTGCACATATTTGGAAGCACAAATGCTGAATTCGTCCCTACCTAAATAATGTGAAGTTGTAAGCCAGCTTTGGTCCAATAAAGTGGAGTCTAAGGGGCTTGATGAGGAATTTAACCAGGGGTTCTACATCCACCCCAAGGTAACATCTTTTAACCCGCCTCCCTCCTGCTGCAGTTCCTCAAAAGGTAGTGGGGGTCTGCATGGTGAAGGCTGAAGAAGCGAGAGCTCAGAGAAGTCAGGGAGTTTCTGCAGAAGAACCTCCTTGTTCAGAGTCTCTCCAGTTAATTTCAACAAAGGAAAGAACATTTTCTGAGCATCTTTGCTCCTCCTTCATTATAATAAGCTAAGTACCAGCCTCTCAGGAAAGGTGGTTCACAGCTTACCAGCCCTGCAGGCCCACACTGGGGGAAGGAGCCTGCCCCTCATCACCAGCGTTAGGATGTTGAGGGGACCAGAGAGGGACAGAGTGGAGTAGCAGCATCCGGGCTGAGAGCAAATATAACAAGCGAGAAGACACACTGCCCTTTCCCAGAAGCTGTCCGGTAGCAGCCAGGAAGACTCGGGATCTCTGCCTACTGCTTAGCTGGGAGAAGCTGCAGGCCTTCAGCAGGGTGTCTTTGCAGCACTGAAGGGCCTGGGGGCCTGGGCACCCAGCAGGAGGCCAATGCACTGAGCTCTCCATGACACCCACGGAAGAGAGGCAAGGGAAGGTGTCTTTGGGTGTCGCTCTTAGTTTCACCCCCTAATCCTACAGGGGGCTTCTGAGGTGCTCCCTGGGCAGGGCCCACAGGCCTCTGTTGGCTTCTCTGTAGTCTGAGGCTGGGGCACTGACAGGAGGGAGGGCAAAGGAGGTGTCTCAGAGACGCAGGCCTCACCTCAGGCCCATTCCGGCCTTCACACATCCTGCAGGGCCTTCTCCAAGAACTCTCACATCTGCAAGCTGAAGAGGGAAGTGAAAGATGGGGCAGCCTGTCCGCTACTCAGTTCCTAGAGCCTGGCCAGGTGGTGACTAATCGCCCCTCCCCGGCTCCATTCTGCTCTCCTGCCCGGGCTTTCCAAGTTCTTAGAGAAAGCAATCTTTAGGGCTTTTTCCGGGCAGGAATCAGGATCTGAAAAAAGAAAAAGAAAAAAAAAAAAAAAAAAAAGCACATTCCAACACTAAAACAATGAAGGCCTTTGTTGAGGCCTCCACTGAGGCTAGGCTCCTCCCGGGCCTGCCCCAGTGAGGGTTCACAGGCAGCTTGGCTGCAGCCCAGTGCTCTGCTGCAGCCTCAACCGCAGGAGGGACTGGGAAGGTCAATCTATGCAGATGGTAGCAGGGATCAAACTCATGACCTTGCACTTGCCAGGCAGGAGCTTTGCCACTGAGCTATATCCCAGGTCCCATTCTTTACAGATTTTAAGGAGTATGAGTGACTTCCAACTTAGAATGACCATCCAGGACGAAGGCACAAGGGGCTGGCAGAGGAGTTTCTAGTACTTTCCTTTACCAATTCTGAAGCATCCTTTTCTCCCGTGCTCTTTCCTTTTTCCAGTCTCACAGAGAACCGACTATTGGCAGTTAGCAGAAGCCACAGACCTGCTCCCAAGGAGCTCAGAGATTGGCCTGTGCACCTTACCCTGCACTTGCCTGGAGGACACGGCTGCTTTTCCTCAGGACGCATCCTGCCGCACTTCTTGGCTGCCCAACCTGTAACTAGATTCACATCCAGACACCCTGGCTGGTCTGCTCATCCAGCAGCAGTTCAGGTCTGAGGACAGCATTAAGACGTGTTGGGTACACGCAGCAGCTCCTCACATGGGATGCAATCATTATGTCCTGCAAATATGTGCTAATCAAAAATGAAAATTGAGAACAAAGCAAAAACAAAAACTATAAAACTATATTGACAAAGACAAAGAGAAAGAAGTTCATCTTGTTCTATTTAGGGCTTCCACTGACTCAGTAAGCCCCACCCACATGATGGAGCATCATCTATTTTTCAATATGTTAATGCTTAAGATGTTTCCTTAATATGTTAACCTTGTCCAAAAGCACATGCACAGAAAAATCCAGAATAGTCCTAGACATGGATCTTGGCATCAGGGCCCAGTCACTCTGACCCATAAAACTAACACCACAAGACCATGCTGTGGTAGTTGGACATCCATATACATCTCCTTAAACCACATAAAGACAATGAAAGCTCATACTCTCTCCTGACATGGCACAACTAGTCTGTATGCCATGCTAAGTACGCCAAGCCCTTCTCCGGAGGAAGACTCAGTTCTCATGTGATGTTTGCTCGCCTCATATCCTGTAACTTAAATGCTAGTATATAAAGTTAGCAATACTCAAATACTGTGGTGTAAACTCAAAACATCTTAAGTTACTTAATAAACAGATAAGGGGGGAAACAAAGATATTTTATGTACACACACATAAGCACACGATCAATGAGGAAGGAATGCCCATTTCTTCTACTAGCTTCCATGACTGCTTTGCGGTAGCTGCATGTGAGGTCGCGGCTGGAGTCTCTCACTGTCTCTACCTCCCGTGCCACATTATCTTTGTCCTCAGTAGGCACCTTAGCTGGTTCGGGGGCTGACACAACCTCCATTCTTGAAGGTACTGGGCCCTTGTCATCCTGCCTGGACTGCGTCGTTGGAGTTTCCCACTGGCCTCAGGGACAGGGCATTGTACTATCAATAAGAGATGCTTGGAGGGGTCCCCTGTACCCCAGAACCCTCCTCCTCATGCTCATCATGCTACACCATTGAAATCGATCTTGTACAAAGAGCCTGTGCCTGGCTCCACTGCAGACAATTAAAGCTCTCTTTGATGGTGGGTTCCTATCTCTGAAGCTGAAAGTTCTCTCCAGTTGGCTTTAATGTGTATCTGCCTGTTGGGAGGAGACAGGGAAGCAGGTGGAAGGAACTGTGTTGTGGGTTCATATGGAGGAGACTGGAGGAGAGGCAAACCTTCCCTTCCCTGATGGCAGTGCACATACTAACACACTGGTGTGTATCCGAGGAGCCCCAGGGAGCACAGAGTGTATCACAAACAGAAGGTCCCCATCAGAGAACCAGTCAGGGCCACAGGGTCTGAAGAAATTTAAAATATTGGTTCATTCGGAAAACTAGCTCCGAATTTGAAGTGTTGTGGGCAGGGATCATGATTTAAAGGCTCCTTTCACACCAGCCAAATATGTAACCTAAAGGGCTCCAAAGCTGTATTTCTTTCAGATATGAGAAGGGGCATCTTCTCCAGGAGAGGGGGCCTCTTGCTCAGGGACCGCAGGCAGAGCACACAGCGCACAGGACCTGGGGTCTCGGGAGGGGGACCGGCTGAGGTGAGCATGGGAACTTGATGCTGGTCTAATTTACCCTTAGAAATGTAGTTTGTTTCCATTGTAGAGTGAACCTATCATGAAAGTCTAAGAAAAAATATAAAAAAGTGAGTGTAAGTTCTTTTTAGTGTAGCCTTGTACGGATAATTACTAATTTTATGTATTTTTCTACCATTTATAATTTTCCATTACTTTACTTAATTGCTATGTAAAAAAAGTAATTGTCTTTAATTAATTTCTCTGAATTATTATTAAAATCTTCATTATTGTTATTTCAGCTTGTTTTGAAATAGCCATTGAGCAACTAAGCTAAGCCACTGAGCTCATGATTTCTGCAGTCCTAAGATGTTTGGGTTTTTCTCATTTCTTACCAACAAAAGGAAGTGAACATTTTCACTTGGAGGATTTTTTTTTCCAGTTCCTAATAACAGATTCACTGAGCCAGAAGCAGAGTCATTTGGTTTATATCTTACAACTTGTTTTTCTGAAATTGCTGTCTCATCATACTTAAGTCTGGTGTTGTAAGCTGTAAGTAAAAGGTGAAAGGACAAAGGGGCTGTATGTGTTATAAGTAAGAGAAATAGATTCCCACACAAGTCGAACTTAAAGACAACAATTACACCAAAGAGTAGGGGAAAGCTGACTCTGACTCTGACTCTGACAAAGTTGCTGACTCTGGAGGATATACAGCTCAAACGTTTGATCATTTCATATGCAAAGAGAAACCTCAGGTGGCTTAAAGACCTAAAAGTGAAAGACATAACCAGGGCACTAAGAAAATAATATTGAGACCTCAAGAAACTAAAATTTTCTTTCTATTTTTGGAAGCAGAATCTTGCAGCCCAGGGTGACCTTAAATTTATGGTGATCCTGCTGCCTCGGCCTCCTAAATGCTGAAATTACAGGCAAGTACTACCATGCCTGACTAGACTAGGTTTTTTAAGCTCCAATGCATCAATTATAAAAGGGCAATTCAATAGATATTATTCTATTAAAATTAAGAATGTCTATTCATCCAGGGTACAGTGGACCAGCTTAACGAAGTGATGATAATCTAGAAGATATTGGCAGTTTTTAAAACCAACAAAGGATTACATCTACGAAAGGAAATTTCTAAAGTCAGAAACACTATAAGAAGTGAGAAAATGATGGGAAGAAAAAATTCACAGAAAGGAAAGCCTATGTGTGTAAATGGATACAACGTGTTCAGTTCACTGGAAATCCAAATGGCAACCTTCCTGTAACACTAGCAGTCAGGAGACTGAGGCAGGAAAACTGTGACTTTGATGCCATCTGGAGCTACATAGCAAGTTCAAAGTCAACCTGGACTACATAGTGATACACTGTCTCAAAAAAAAAAAAAAGTATTGTAACCCAAATAATGTATATTCTAATCCAAATATTGTAATCCCTTTTCTGGTCCACCTCACAATTCAGAAAGTCATATTTGTAATCCCACAGAAATGTTATTGGAATTCCAGTGAGTTAATTCTAATCTACGACCTCCAATGCAACCCATATTCTAAGTTATGGGCAGCAAAGGGGTCCTCAGTTTGATCCAAGTACGGATATACAGAGGAAGACAGTGAGCCAAGGCCTCTCGTAGAACTTACCTCGTGAAGAAGGGAGTGGTTAAAGGAGGAGTGACAGTGAGGATGGTGGGAATTACATGAGCAAGGTGAGCCAAGCTGGCCAGGGGGAGAGCAATGTACAGGGAGAAAGATATGCAGAAAGACCAGTCTGCACAATTCAGTTGGGATAGCACATGAATGAATTTAAGAGGCTGTTGCTTCAGTTTCTGATATGTAAACTTTTGTACCTTGGGGAGTTATAGCTTCTTATTTTGAGGTTCCACCCAGTTGACATTCCTGGAGTTATGTAGCTCTGCCATCCTGCGGTGCTGAACTGTTTATAGGGAACACAGTGCAAGGAGAGAGGAAACCTTCAGCTGGCCTCAAGTATTTCATGTCAGTGCCTCAGCTGGCCTTATTTGCATTACTTAGAGCCAATTGAAGGGAGAAGGAAATAGCACAGCCAGTTTTGAACATATCAGTACCTGGAGGCAGGTTTAGATTTAACTACTGCCGAACCAATTGTTCGTCTCCTACACACACAAAAATCAATTTCAAAGCAGTTGTCACTGGCTAGAATTTACAGAATGTCCCCCAAACTCAGGACATTTATTTGGGAAATTATCCCATTGGCAATTGGGCCACGTGTTTTACACTCTGGCAGAAAATTTATCTACATTTTGCCCATTTCCTGAGACTGTGGGGAGACTAAGATGAAGTGCCGTGGGCTAATTAATCTGGCAGAGGAAATTTCAAGCAGTCCAGTCTTCAGAGTGAGGCATTACTAATGCTCACTGTTTTATCCACAAGCAAAGAGTTGAGAATCAGAAGCAAAAAGCTGGTATGAAAAGTGTGCCGTTCCGTCATAAGGGAAGTGCCTGAAAATTTAGGATCTTAGGGAATAGGTCTGCTGAAAAGAATAGTATTAAACAGAAGACAAGTTCATTGCTTCAGAATGATAGGAAAAATAGCTTAGAGCATCACAGGAAATTTGCTGATTCCGTTGAAAGGATTTGAGAAGAGTGCTCCAAGGAAACCAATTCCAGAAGAACTGCCCAAGGAACTAGTTCCTCAGGATTTGGTTTAGACTGCTCAGCCGTCCTGGCGTTCAGAGGCCTCTGCATCCATGAGCCAAGGAGGCTTGGTTAGTGCTTGAGCTGGTGGTAGACTTTGGCATCACCCACATGATACTGATTTTATAGGCATACAACATGTATGAAAACTGAGTCAAGGAAGCTTCCACCTAGATTTCAAAGGTACGTCTGAGGCCAGGCTGGGGGACCCTGAGAAGTCAGTGTGAATGGGACCCCAAGAAAGGTCACGAGGACTGCGCCTGGCAATGCCATCATGGCAGTGCCACCAGGCCACTTGGGGCCCTCACCTAGTCATAGCCTGTCCCCAATGCTGGACATAGAGCTACTGGGTTTGATTTATGGATTTTCTTCTTGGCTTTGGTCTGTTTCTTTTTCTTTCTTACTCCTCTCTTTTGGAATGGGAAAGTTTAATCTATGTCATTGTACATTAAAAGTACACTATCTTTTTAAATTTGCTACAGGGGTGCTCAGTTGAGATTACTTTTGAGTCTCAGAGGATGCTTGGGCTTGAACTTCTCATCAACATTGGAAAAGTCAAGACTTTGGCAGCTCAAAGATGGACTAATGCTCTTGATGGTGATATGGCATGGGTCTTTGGGGGTGTTACTGGAAAGTTACAGAGTAAACCTAGAATGTTCCTCCAAACTTCTCATGTGCTCAGAAATGGTACATGGGGACACTGGGCTTATGAGTGGGCTGATTCACTGATAAGTTCAGAGTTGAATGTGCTATTGGGATGTAGGATGTGGATATGAGTTACTGGAGACTTATGTGGAAGGATGCAACTTCCTCCCTGGGACCTCCCCTGTCTGCTTCCTGGCCACTGTGACATGAGCACCTTCTTCCACAGTAGGCCCTTCCACCATTCCATTTCTGTGTTTGAGCCTGTCAACCATGAAATGAAACTTCTGACACTGTAAGCCAAAATCAATTTCTTCTCATTTAAATTGTGATTACTGAATATTTTGTCCCGTCAACAAGAAAGCATCATAGCAAGAGTAAACACTAAGTCAGGTCATGCTCTCAGGTAGCTTGGTGCATGTGGGAACCAGGAAAATCATTCTGAGAGTCTCCAGTAGTCCGTTGTGGTGTGAGATGGATCTGGTAGCAAGTTGGAAAATTCTGCTCTGGGAGTGTGTTCCTGAGAAAACTAACGTAATTCTGTAAGGAGATGCTACAGTACATGCATACTTGTGGATGACACCGTGTTCATCTGGGAAAAGGAGAGGGAAACAGAAATGAGGAAGAAAGAGAACAAATTAACAAAACCAAACAAAAATAAATAAATACAAGAAAAGCCTTGCAAGACCAGTTACGGTAACGTGGCATGAAGAGTATAATTGAGTAGACGCTCTCCATCTGAAGTCCAATTTAAATAATTACTTAATCAGTTAATTACCTGGATTCAGTCTACCAGGACCAGATCATGCCTTGGCACTGGCAAAAGGCAAGTCTGAGCTTCAAGACAGAGCTGGTGGTAGTCACGTCCGCCTTAGGTGAGGTCATTACCCATCAAGAGTGCAATTTCCACAGGCATTAATATTTTTAAAACTTTTTTGTCACTCTCAGGAGTGGGAGATGTATAAATAGAATTTTGAAAGACATACAAGAATTCAAAAATTACATCTACCTTTAAGTAATATGTGTTTTATTTTGTGAAGTAAAGATTTAAAGCTATTGTTACACTTGTGCCTAGATTTTAGATTGTCTCCCAAAACCTCACGTGGTCATGGGTGGTTTTCAGAAGTGGATGAATCTGGATTGTGTGATGCGGAATTAAGGGTGTGTTATTAGTACATCAGTCCACTGATTGGCTTGGCGTAGCTCTGGCTAGGATTAAGGGTGTGAGCACTACCCTAAGGCAAGTAGCTTGCCTACGATATCAAGGACAAAAAAACAATTTCTTCTCTTTTTGCTTTGCTACCTTCTGGCCATCATGAAAACATCCCTCCGTCTCTTTTTGTTTTTTCTGAATTCCATCACCATGAACTGTTGCCCCTTCACCATGTGCCACCATGCCCTCGAGCCAATCAGTTATGGACTGAAACTGCTACAAACTGTGAGCTAAGTCCACCTGCCCTCCCTTTCACTTTGAATATTAAGTATTTTTGTCTCAGCAACAAGAAAAATAACTAAGAAAGTGATTTTATTTGTCTCCAGGAAATCCCACACTGTTTTGAAGTAGGGCTTGATAAATATGGTACACAGAACAAGATCCCTGAATGTCCACATCCTAGTCCTGTGAACATGTTCTCTTACACGACAAATAGGGCTCTACCAATGTGACTGAGGTCAAACACCTTGATGAGGAAGGTCACTGGGGGCTAACTTGGTAGACCAAACACAACCACACTGATCTTTTAGAGAACTTCTCCACTGTCATCAAAGAAGGAGCTGTGGTGTGTGCTGATTTGAGGATGAAAGAAGGGGTCACAACCTCCAGAAGCTGAAAAGCCAGGAAGACAGCTGAGAGATTCTCCAGGTAAAATACAGACTTGCTGATACCTTGATTTCAGCTGGCAAGATTCCTTTCTTCCCATCCTACAGAAACTTATGATCAATATTTACATTGTTTCATGTCATCTTTGCTTACTCTTAAAAAACCTGATAGAATTTGTGCAAAACAATCTAGAATGAGCGTTTTCTTTTTCTTTTAAAAAAACTTTTCTTGCTAAAGTTCCCCAGTTTTCAGAAATGTGACTCAGGAGAGGCAGGACCACAAAAAGAGAACAGAATTTTGAAACAGATCTATCAAATAAATTAGCACAATTCCCCAAAGCTTGTGATCCCCTCTCAGTATGTCTAACATTGAAACTTAGCCTCTGTTTGAATACCAGGTAGGAGAGATTTTAGCATCAAATCTTTTCCACCTGTGAGTTGAATTTTCCATTTTCAGCTGAATTAATTCTGCCATCAGAAACAATTCTATATGAGGGATCCATTGTATTATTGGAGGGTTCTGTAAAAATGTTCCTTTTTGCTATGAATGAAAATCTTTCATTCTAAAAAAAGAAAAAAAAAACCTTTCATGCAAGCTGTACAGAGAGACTGAGATAAAAAGACTAGGCCAGGAAAAAGGCTGCCAGTCTGTGAAGCTGCCATGATGCCACCTTGGCCTTGTTATCTCTGATAATACAGATGGCACTGTTGGTAAGGGCAATGACCCATACATGATGGTAAAAGTTCCCACCTGCCAAATGTTACGTTAAAAAACTATACAGTCGGGTATTGCTTACAACAGAGGTATGACCTCTGAAAAGTGCTGTTAGGCAATTTTGTTGTTGGATGAAGATCACAGTGTTGTACTAGTCAGCTTTCCATCACTACAACACGTTGCCTGATATAAATCAATTTAAAGGATGAAAAATTTAGTTTGGCTCATGGATTCAGAGGTTTCAGTCCATGGTACACTGCCTCTGAGGCAGAAATGACACTGTGGAACGATACACAGGAGGAAACCACTCATCTCATGGCACCCAAAAAGCAAAGAGAAAAAGGGACAGAAAAGAATGGACCAGGGACACAATACCATCCCCCAAATCACAGCCCATAGCCTCCTCCTTTCAACCAATCCCCACATCCTAACTTTTCCTTACCTCTCAATACACCATCAAATTACCAGCCTATGAAAGGATTAATCCACTAATGAATTTAGAGATGTCATGATACAATCACCTTTCAAAAGTTCCACCTTTGAATACATGAAACTTTAAGGAATATTTTAGATGCACCACCTAACCAGTATACTTATAAAAACTAAAGTGCTTATGGCATCACTGGGTAATATAATCTTGTGGGTATGTAAAATCTATTATTGACACAAAATCTCATTATGGTGAGAACAACTATATGCCTAAAACCAGACCAAAACCAAAATCCTCAAGGAATCCAAATACAATGTATGGAGGAGGGCAACTCCTCCCATTACCTCCCTACCACCAAGGTATCCCAGGTGAACTGCACCAGAAGGCCCAAAGAATGGGCCCACCCCTTGCTACTGCCATTACTGGGAGAACTGCTCAAGAAGGCCCCAAGACGGGGGAACCTCAAAGACGTAGTAAGGCCCCGTGGGATGCACAGGTAGGACTACTGGTTTGAAAAGTCCAAAGCAACAAGAACAATACAAGCCAACAGGAGAGTGAGACCTCTGCAGGACCAGCCACCAGCTCAAGAAGAATCAAGGTCTTAGTAATTGACCCTTTTCTTTCAATGTTTTTCTTTTTTTTTTTCCTCTTCTTTTCCTTTTTATTCTTCTTAGCCCCTCTTTATTATTCTTTCTTGCTGTTTTCTAAATGGCTGGAGAGAACTGCAGCCATAGAAAACTAATCCATTCCCCAGACCCAGAGACCCAGTTCAGGTAACCCTTTGATACTCCTACACTCTGTCTTTTCTGCCCCTCTCTCTAGCTTTCCCAACCTTGCATGACCATCCTTTGTCCTCCAGCCTTGCTTTATTACCTTTCCAGTTATCTTTGTTTTATACACTATCCTCCCTAAATTTCCCCACCATGGGGTGAAACCACTCTATCAAGGGGAAAGAGGTTGCATATAAACTCCTCACTTTCTGACACCCTTCCTTGGATATTCAGACATGGCTAAGCTCAAGGGAAATACTGGGAGTACTAACAGCACTGGACCACTAGGGATTGGTTAGACATACAGAACAGAGCGTATCTTGCAGCAGCCTGCTGCAGGTTTGGAGACTGCTCTGAAGGCTGGCCAAGAGGAATGACACACCAGAGGACCTAGCTACAGTGTTATGAGGCCAGCAGCAAGATTCCTGGGTCTTCCACACTCAAATCCGAGACAGGTTCTCCACACAGCCCAGGTACACACACTAAAGTCTTGTCCAGGTCAAGAGGCAGCTGTAGTCACACTGTGACTACATCCAGCATAGCTGGATTCAGGCAACTGTATTGGCGGAGAGATAATCCAACTAAGTGCTTTTGCCAGACAAAGAAACAACTGAAAGTGAGTAACTACCCAAAAAGAAAATATCTACAGAGTGGTGACCCACTAAAAATTGATGTCCTCTCTAAGCCTACTGAAAGCCAGGAGGCAAGTACAAGTTCACATGTATCTGTGAAGCCTCTGGTCCTCTCACTCTATGTAGCTAAGTAATGACCCCCAGAAACTTCATTCAGCCTCACACACTGTCACACATCCCTGCCGATTACAGATTCCACATGATGCTATAACGCTGCAGGGAACACAACCTGGAATCTTACTAGGTCAGAAATGACTGAGGATCCCAGCTGACATCCATCTGACAGCAAAGTCTAGCCAGGAATCTCACTGGGCCATGCAGCAGCAATGCTATTCAACCACAGGATACAGGAGGTGAGTCAGTCCAGTTAGTGGGCCTGACAGCAGAACTGGACTCACCAGTACTGCAACCATTTGGCCTATTCAGAGTTCTAGTGCATAGTAAGTAGGAAAGGCTCATTCAAGAAAGAACATTGGAAAATTCTAGAAGAGATAGCTGTCTCCTCACATACACCTGCATCACAGAAGAACAGAGAGTTATGAAAATCACGAAAATGTGACACAATCAAAAGAACCTAATATGCATGCCTCAAGTTTATCTGTCTTTATAGAAGATCTTTTTTGTTTGCTTATGATATATTCTGAGAAGTATTTTGGTCACCCTTAAAAGATTATGATACACAGTATATTAACCACAGTTATTCTCTTATAATTTTGTCACAAGATTTTGTTTTATTGTTTTATAGTAGTGTTTTTTTATATTTTCTTGTTGAATAATTACTTATATCACACTAAAATAAAAAAGAATCTATCAAAGATCCAGTAACAGACACAATATACATGGAGAATCATGAAATGACTGACAAAAAATTTGAAATAAGTCCCTTAAGGAAGTTTGGGGAACTAAAAGAAAATATAGATAGAAAATTAAATAAAATCTAAAAACAATTCATGTAAAATATAAGAAGTTTGAAAAAGAAATAAAGATAAACAAAATATGTCTTATTGATAAAGAATTCAATAACTGAACTGAAAAACCTAGTAGAAAACTTCAACAACAGAATTGATCAAGCAGAAGAAAGAATTAGTAAATCCAAAAAGACAACACATTTAAGATTATGTAGTCTCAGAAAAAAAAATGAAAGATAATAAAGTCCTACGGAGATTATAAGATATCATCAAGTAACCTGTCATTTTCGTAATAGGAGCTCCTAAAAGAGAAGGGGGGGGGGAAGGGCCTTAGAAACACAGTAAGGAAGTCACATCAGGAAGTTTCCCCGGTCTGGGAGAAGTCAGCGACACTTGTGTACAATAAGTCAGGGATTACTGATCAAATTCAGGCAGTTTACCAGTTACTCCAAAATTAAAAATTTAAAAGTCAAAGACATACCAAGAAGGCTGAAGTAAAAAGACCACAAGTTTGAGGCCACCCTGAGTAATTTAGTGAAAGCCTGTCTCAAAATGTGAAAAAAAAGGCCACAGATGTAGCCCAGGTGTGGAATGTCCCAGTGTTCAATCCAAAGTGCCACCAACAGAAAAAGAAAAGAAAGAGAAAGAAAGAAAGAAAGAAAGAAAGAAAGAAAGAAAGAAAGAAAGAAAAGAAAAGAAAAATGCAGCAAAAAATAAGTATACCACATGCAAGGTAGCTCAAATACAGCTCTCAGAATTGCGCAGTAGAAATCCTGCAAACCAGTGGAGGGTAGATTGATCTAGTTACAGTGCTAAAGGAGAAAAACTGCTAACTAAGAATAATTTACCCAGCAAAACCGTCCATTGAAGTGTGAATAAAAACTTGCCCAGACAAACAAAAGCTAAGAAAGTTTGTCATTTATAGGAATTGCTAGAGTTGTGTAAGCTGAAATGAAAGGATGCTAATTAAAAACAAAAAAAACAAAGTTAAAAACTCAATGGTCTAATAATACATAAAATTAGTCAGAAAACTAACAGTGTCGTGGTGGCATACAGAACAATTTTAGCCATGTTAAGACCATTGAAAGACAATAAAAAACAACTGTAGCTACAATAAATTTTGAAATAGATCTTTCTGAAAAAGGAAGAGAATCAAGAGATGGAGGGAAGGGGTAAAGGAAAAATAAGATGTGTTGTTCATATACACCAACTCCACACAGGAAGGTAAACATATACCACAAACACGCACTAAGATAAAATTAAAACTAAAAAAACCACATGAATAAACCCAAAACACCTTGAATTCAGGGATGTAACAAATGTTTAGCAGCATTCAGAGGGCCTGGGCTCACTCTACATTAAATGTGCATGCGTGTACACACACAAAATAGACACTAAGGATGTGAAATTGAGGCTGGCATGGGCTCCCGATAGGAAAACATGTGGGTGCTCAGGGACAGTGATACATGGAGGCCCCACAAAGTGAAACACGAACCCTAACCCATCTCTCCCTCAGCTCCCAGCCCTTTCCCTGTACATTCCACACAGTTGGTTATCCCTGAACTATAGGCTTAAAACAAAGCTGATACTGTTTAAAAAAGAAAAAGAAGGGAAGAGCTAGACATGGTGCCATACACCGTGAATCCCAACAGGAGGCGGAGGCAGGAGACCTGCAGGGAGCATGAGGCCAGCTTCTGTGCCCCATGAGCTGGACCAGTCGGAACAAAAGGTGAGACCCTGTCTCAAAAAAACAAAAAGAACCCCCCCAAAAAGCCAAAACTATAAGTCTTCCTAGTGAACATGGATGCAAAAAACTTTAGTAAGATGCTGGCAAACAGAAAGCAGCAACTCATCAACATTACACACCACGACCAAGGTGCGTTCATTCCAGGACTGCAGGGATGGCCCGACGTATGTAAATCAATAAGTGTAACATACCATATCAACAGAACCAAGACAAAATCACATGATCATTTCAATATACACAGAAAAAGAATTTAATAAATTTAACAACCATTCATGATAAAAATCCTACAGAAAATCGAATTTCTCTATCTCATCCTGATAAAATCCATCTATGACAAGCCAACAGGTAGCATCATACTAACTACACAAAAATTGAAAGCTTTCACTCTAAAATCAGGAACAAAGTAAGGATCTCCTCTATCATCACTCCTGTTAAATAGAACTCTAAAAACATTAGCCAGAGCAATTAGATAAGAATAAGAAATAATGATACAAAAAGGAGAAAGAAAGAAGTATTTGAGATGACAAGATGCTTTACCTCAGGACCCCAAAAACTCCACCAAAAGACTTATAGACTTAATAACAAAATTTAATAGTGTAGCTGGTTACAAAATCAATACGCAAAACCAATACATTGCTGTACACAACCAACAAGCTCATAAAAAGAGAAATTAGGGAAACCACACCCTTTATAATAGTGTACCAAAAAAGTCATATACTTAGGAATTGATCTAACAAAGGAAGTAAAAGATCTATACATTGAAAATTATAGTACTCTGAAAAAGATCAAAAACGATATCAGAAAGTGGAAAGATACCCCCTTGTTCATGCACAGGAAGGACCAACAATAAAAATGATTACAGACCCAAAATTGTTATGCAGATTTAATGCAATCTCAATCAAAGTACCATTAGCATACTTCACAGATCTAGAGAAAATGATCCTACAATTCGCTTCAAACCAGAAGAGACCTAGAATAGTGAAAACAATTCTTGGCAGCAAAGGCAAGGCAGGGAGTATTCCCGTTTCTGACTTGAAATTATACTACCAAGCTACTGTGACAAAAACAGCATCGTACTGGCAAAAACACAGACCCAAGAACCAATGGAACAGATTAAAAAATACAGAAACAATGCCACACTCAGTCACTTTATCTTTATAAAGGAGCCAAACAGATTCACTAAAATAAAGATAGTCTCCTTAATAAGTGTTGCACACGCCAAAACCATAACAAGACCCATGTCTATCACCATGCACTAAACTAAATTGAAATGGATCAAACACCTAAATATTAAAACAGAAACACAGGACCAGGGATACAGCTCAGCAACACTGCACCTACCTGGCAAACCTGAGTTCCTGAGTTCAATTCCTGGTACCATAAATCAATCAATCAATCAATCAATCAGAATCACTAAAAGTGCTGGAAAGAGAACAGGCAGAACTGTTGAAGATATCAGTGTAGGTAAAGATTTCATGAACAAACCCTGGTCACATAGGAAATAATACAAAGATTAAAACCTGGGATCTCATCCTATTAAAAATCTTCTGCACAATGAAAGAAATCACCAACAGAGTAAAAAGACAACCCTCACAGTGGGAAGAAATTTTATCCAGTTATCCTTTATACAAAGGACTTACATCTAGAATATATAAAAAACTGGAAAACTCACACCTCCCAAATTTAAAGACTCACTCCTAAAATGGGCAACTGGGATGAACACATACTTCTCAGAGGAAAAAATACAAATGGCAAATATATATATATATATATATATAAAATGTTCAACATGCACAACATCAAGTGGTGCAAATTAAAACAGTGCTGAGACTCCACCTCACTCCTGAAGAATGATTATTATCAAGAAATCAACCAATAACAAATGCTGGAGGGCCTTCGAGAAGAAAAAAACTTCTCTTCATTGTTGGTGGGAGTGCAATCCCATGGAAATCAGTGACGAAATTCCTCAAAAGACTAGGAAAAGAGGTACCAGTATATTTCCAGAAGAATAAAAAACATCATACCACAGTAATATATGTACATCCATGTTTATAGCAGCCTTGACTATAACAGCTAAATCTTGGAAACAACTCAGATGCCCATTAATCAAGGAATGGATAAAGATGTGTTTTTTTTAATATAATGGAATACTACTGTGCCGTAAAGAAGGGTAAATCTGAAGCATGTCTAGGTAAATGGATGCAATTTGAAGACATACTCTTTTTTTTTTTTTTTTTTTTTTTGTCTTTTTCCTTTTTATCGGTACCGGGGATCGAACTCACGACTGCCTGCTTGCAAGGCAGGCGCTTATGCCGCTGAGCTAAATCCCCAGCCCCTGAAGACATACTCTTAAGTGAAATAAACTGGACTCACATGTATAAACTTCACATTGTCTCCCTAGTATGAGTAACTGTAAGAGTAAATATGGGAAATGGGAAGAAATTGTCCAAATGGAAAGAACTAGGGTGAGAGAAGCAGAAATGAATGAAGAGTAGAGGAAAAGGAGATTTAAGAAAGAACAAAATGAAAGCAAGTAAGAAAACCTGTTGCAAAGGGAGGGGTAGAGTCACAAAACAAACATAAATTCCAACATCAAAATCACAAAATGGTGCGAGGGAAGAAAAGAAATTAGAGACTTTTGTCTACAATTAAAAGCAACTCCTCAACTGAAGTAGCTTGAAATGAGGAATGAAAGTTTTTATGTAATCCGCACAGTAACAAGGCAAAAAACTACAGCAGTGTGCCAAGTATTTTTGAGGATAGATTAAATGCTCTGATAAAAAGACACGGGATGCCGAATAGACTTTTAAAAGGAAGAATATACAATTATACGCCGCTCACCGGAATACAGCTTTGCTAGGCAGAACACACAGGGACTGAAGGCGAAGAAACAAGACCCTCAACACAGATGGAACCCGAGCACAGGGCAGTATACCATCGTCGGGGAAACAGACTGAAGTTACAAGCTGTAAAGGTTATCACATTCTAAGTGAGGGGTTATTTTGCCGAGGAGACCTAACAATTACAAATATATATGCACCCAATATTGATCACCTAAATGCATAAAGCACTTCTTAGGTGATCTGAGATACACAGCAATAGTCTAACAGTAGGAAGGGACTTTAGTGCCCTACTGTCAATAACAGGGAAGACATTGTGATGGACAGTCAGTAAAGACACACTGGGCTTTGTAGGAGCTGACTGGGTGGCTCCCCTTGAATGCAGAGCATCTGCCTCAGCATCAGTTAAACTGAATCCTGCCTCCATGTACTGATACGTACAGAGCAGGTATCCCATTTCCTTCTCCCTTCAGTTGGCTCTAAGTAATGCAAATAAGGCTAGCAAAGGTACAGATAAGTAATCCTGGAAGCCAGAAAACTATTTCCTGTTTCCTCACATGGCGGTCCTTACGAAAGGATTGGACAGGGTGGGATGGCAGAGTTACATAGCTCCAGGACTGTCAACTGGGTTTGAGCCTCAAAATAAGAGGATGTAACTTCCTAGGGCACAAAAGTTTACATATCAGAAACTGAAGCATCAGCCTCCTAAATCATTCAAATGCTACTTCAGTCAAGTTATGCAAACTGGCCTTTCTGCATATTTTTCCATGCATATAGCAGAGATGCTTTCTCTGCCTGGCCAGTTTAGCTCACCTTACATAATTCCCACCATAGTCACTGCCACTCCCTTCTTCACAAGTTAATCAGTGCCGGGTGATGTCTTGGATCAAGGCGTTTGTTCCATGTATCCTCGTCTGCACTGGACTCAGAACACCTTGGCTGCCGGTACTTTGAATATGTCTTTAATCTCACCATTGGCTGCACTGGAGGTGGTAGGTTAGAATTAACTCACCAGGATTCCAATAAAATCTCAAGGGGACTACAAATATAAAATTTCTCAAGCTGGGAGGAAGATGAGAAAAGGGATTGCAACATACAATATTTGTGTTACATTAAGCTTGAAGTATACTTTACACCAAATGGACCTAAAGACATAGATTGAACATTCCGTCTAAAAGCTACAATACACAATCTTCTCAAGTTTATGTGGAACATTCTCCATGATACAATATATGTTAGACAGAAACAAATTGTAATAAATCTAATATGACTGAAACCATATCAAATATCTTTTCAGATCACAATGACCTAAATATAAAATCAATTATAGGAGAAATCCTAGAAAATACATAAATACATGGACATTGTTGCTCTTAAATAAACAAGTCACAGGAAATCGAAAAGCAAAATTTTTAAAAGCTCAAAACAGTTCAAAATAGGGCAGTATGGCAGACTGCAGCCCTTCCAGGGGGAGGTCCAGCAGTGTCTCCTGAGATCCACGCCATGTTGGAACTTAGGACGCTGTGAAACCAAACAACCGTCCTGCCTCCCTGCTAAGCAATAGTGAACATACTGCTACACGGCCTGGAGTCAAATATCCCACTTCCCCTATCCTCCTTCTCCTCCTCCTCCCCCCGCCCATTAGCAAATGGGAACCAGAAATCTGAGCATCTCCTGGGAGGTTCACCATAGCAAATAAGGGGGACTTCCTTCTACCATCTCTTTGAAGGCAAATATTTTTATTACTGTTTTGCTCTTTTCTGATTAATGGTACTGCTCTATTCAATATTCTGTTTTGATAAGTTCTATAGTGTTCTATATTTCATCTCATTTTGATATACATGATTGAAAGAACAACTATTATGAAGATAACAAAATATACTGTGATACCTATTACTGCTATCCTGGTAACCTGCTGTGAAGTTCTATACCAATTTCACTGTACGATTTTAGTTAGCTTTATTCTGACTTGTTCTGTTGTATACTTTCAAAATAAAATTAAAAAATAAAAAATTTTTTAAAAAGCAGTTCAAAATAAAATATAATGTACCCAAATTTATGGGATTTAAAAAAAACAGTTCATAGGGAAACTTTTAATAGTGATAAAATCTGTATCCAGAAATAAAAGATTATCAATAAACTACTGTTAATGTCAAGTGAATAAAAAATAATAAACTAAGCCTAATGTTAGCAAAAGAAATGAAATAACAGAGACCAGAGTAGAAATAAATAAAATACAGTCTAAAATAAAACAACAGAAAAAAGTCAACAAAACTAAGAGTTGGTTTTTAGAATTAGCAAACACTCAGATAAACACAAGATAAAAAGAGACACTATTCAAATAAATAAAATAGAAAATTAAAGGAACACATTACAAATGATGCCTCTGAAATGCAAATAATCATAAGAAATTACTACAATAAGTTTTGAACCAATAATTGGGTAGCATAGAGAAAATGAATAAATTTCTAGACACATAAAACCTACCAAGTCTGAGTCTCAATGAAATGGAAAGTCTAACTAAACTAAAGAGTAAGAAAATTGAATTAGTAAGAATATCTCCAACCAAAGAAAATACCAGACCTAAATAGTTCTCTGTTGAACCCTATCAAATATTCAAATAACCACTTCTTTTCAAACTCTTCCAAAAAGTCAAAGTTGTGGGAGAACTTCGAAACTCATTTTATGAGACTAGTGTTACTCTGATATCAAACCCTGACAAGGACATTATAAGAAAAGAAAAATACAGGCCAATATCCTTGATGAACGTTGTCTTAGTTACTTTTCCTGTTTCTGAGACAATTTTGTCTCTGCACCCAAAGTTAAAGAAAAAAAGGTTATTTAGCTCAGGTTTTGTAGGGGTTTTAGTTCATAATTGTCTGGATCTAAAGCAGGGTGGCTTGAACCAGTTCATGACAGGCAGAAGGCAGCAAAACAAGCAAAGGTTGACCATGGCTCCTTCTATCCCTTTTATCTAACCCGGGCTGCTGCGGTCAGGTAGCGCTCACACCCTGAATCCCAGTGCCCTGAGCCTCACATTGCACCATTACATACTCTAGATCCAGCCGCCTCTGAAGAAGCTCCACCTATGACTGCATGGGGCTTTGGGGTGACATCAAACATAAGCCATAACAAACAGCTGCAAAAATCCCCAATAAAATATTAGCAAGCAAAATTCTAGGATACCCTAAAAAAGAATTTATCAGATCAAACAAAATTTATCCCTGGGAGGTAAGGATGGATCAATATATGCAAATCAGTTAATATGATTTATCATACTAACAAAATGCAAGTCAAAATTATATAATCATCTCAATAGATGAATAGAGGACATTCAACAAAATTCAATTCCCTTTCATGATAAAAACTCTTTACAGGTTATGTATAGAGAAATGGACCTCAATGCAATAAATATGAAAAACTCGTAGCTAACATATTGTCAATAGTTAAATAAAAGAAGTTGAACTTTTGTCCAGGCAGACCAGGGACAAATTAAAATGCCAATGCTCACCATTTCTCTTTAATATAACACTAATTAGACATGAGAAAGAAATAAAGCATCATAATAAGAAAGAAAAGAGAAATTTGCTAATGGCATGATCATGTATGCAGAGAACTCGACTCCATCAAAAACCTTTTGCAACAAAAACTTCTGAAATTGTTAAACAACTTTAGTAAAGCTGCAACATAAACATACAAAAACCAGTAGAGTTTCTATATACTAAAAAAATCATTGCAAAAGGAAACTTAAAAACACATTTACAACAGCAAAAGTAAATAAACAAATGCATACATATGTGTAAATTTAACTAATTTTTAGAAAAATTGAATACTCAAAATTACAAAACACTGATAAAAGATATTTAAGAAATCAAAAATAAATGGAATATTTGAATAGAAAAATCAATGTAAAAATTTCCATGTATTGACCTACAAGGTCAATACAATCCTAATTAAAATTCTGAAAGTTTATTTTTTTTATAACTGATTATTGAACTTAGAGACTTCACACTGAGCTGCATCCACAGAACTTTTATATATTAGTTTTGACAGACTCTCTCTAAGTCAGTAAGTTACCCCTGCTGGGCTTGCACTTGCAGTCCTCCTGCCCAAGTCTTCAGAGTGCCGAGATTACAGGCATGTACCACAATGCTCACACTTATTTGATGCCTTTTTTTTTTTTTTTTTTTTACAGAAGTCTACAAAATAATCCTTAAATTTGTATAAAGCCACAAAAGATCCCAAATAGTCAAAACAATCTTATGGAACAAAACAAAACAAACCTAAAGGGCATCACTGTTTATGATTTCAAAGCATACTGTAGAATTGCAATTAAAAAAAAACCAGCATGATAACACTTCTAGGAAGCTGGCAGAGGGGAAGCAGCAACAAACCAGACTCCCCATGATTTGCAATCCAGACACTGGAACGTAACGATCTGAGGAAAAGAATGAGGTAAGTGGATCCCCGGGACCCAAGAAGGGTCTGATGGGAGAATTGAAACCCACAGAGAAACTGCAGAGACAGAAATCAACGAAAAGAAAGGGACCATCGCACATTTTCCTCATCTCTTGGCTCATGGCTTGTGAGAAAGAAAGACCAAATCCACACAGAGTGATTATCAAGTGACTCCAGGAGCCTTCAGGGAAAAATGTGCCAGTGTAATGGAGCAGTAGATGCTGTGTGTTTGAACGGCTGGTGAGCAACTCGAGTGCAAGGATCTGCTGTAAGTCCCGAAGAGTGTGCTTGGCGAGAGTCTCTTCTAAGGAGGATCCAGCTGAACATGTGAGTCAGAGCAGCTGCTGGTGGCTTCATCTCACAGCCCCCAGTACTATATTCCACAATGACTGGGTTATGGGTGGCCACAGGAGATGTCCACAGTCAGGGAACTATGGCAAGGCCAGCAAGAGACTCCCAGAGTGATATAAACTAAAGAAACTAGGCAGTACCCTATGACCAGAGGCTAGGTTCAACCTGAATTTCCATAGACTTGAGAGTCCCAGAAGAGGCAACCCACCCTAATCCTACTGCCAGCTTGTCTACGATTGTCCAACAGAGATCTGGTTCTGAAGGCCTCCTCTGTCTACTAGTGATAGTAGAAACATATCTTGATGTCAACATTGCCACAAAACTGCAGACCTGCAAAAACATAGATGTTAAGATCTAATGTGTCTTGGTTCATACCATTGTAGATATTTTGCTTGATACACTCAGATTGCCTTTGTGACATTAACACTGCTGGAGTACATTATTGGAGAACTTGCTCCTGGTCAAACTTCCCTGGATCCTCCTCTCATAAAATAACTAAGGTGGTTGGATCTTGGGGCTGTGGCAAAGGATTATAGTTGGCCACATACAAAGCACCTCATTGAAAAACAGCTAAAGAGGTCTCTACATTAACAATACATCCTTTAGACTATCAGCATCAACAAACTTGAAAAACAAACCAACAAAAACATCGTAACATGGGAAGAAAAGATAACAAAAACACCTTTCAAAACCCCAATCAGGCATTACAAAGGGACAGAATAGTATGAATCATACACATGAATTATTCAAAAACATAGCAAAAGAGACTAGAGAACAACTCAAAGAAATATGCAACATGATTAGAGAAGATGCAACTACACAGATAATGGAAATAATAACTAAAAAAGGTACAGGACCTCTCTTAAGATACTAATAAAAAGCAACGTGAGCTAAATAAAGTGATACAAAATATGACAGAACAATTTATCAAAGAATCAGAGTTCATGAAAGAGTTTCAATCAGAAATCCAGGCCATTAAAAATCATATTGAAATTATAGGCAGCAAGACCACAAATGGTGAGCACAGTATTGCCTTCTAACTAGAAGGCAATAATGCTTTCAAAGACTAACTATGCAAAGACACCTTATGAGCAACAACAGAAAGTGAGAAATGAATCCAACAATCACTAGATGATAAAAAGAAGGCTAATCTAAGAATAACTGGAATAATTACAAAATGAGAAGACATTGCAAATGGCATTTTAAAAACTGTTTGCAGAAACAATCACAAAAAATTTCCAAATATATACAAATAAACATAAAGCTAAGTGAAGTATATAGAAAATTAAGTAACCATGTCCAACAGAAAACCTTTCCATGCCACATTAGATTCAAAATTCTAGAAGTTCATCACAGGGACTTTAAAAGCTCTTAGAGAAAGACAATGAATCACTTACAAGGACAAACTTAGTAGAATTGCAGGAGACTTCTCTACACAATCCTTAACAGCAAGAAAATTTGAATGAAGTGTTTCAAGCCCTAAAAGATAACAACGTCCAAGCCTGACTTCTGTGTCCTGGAAAACTTTCCTTTTAAATTAATAGGGAAATAAGGTATTTCCATGGCTAGGAGCACATCAAGAAATTCATAACCACAAAACCAGCATTACAGAAAATTCTCAAAGGAAATTCTACAAAGAGAAGATGAAGCCACTGATGTCTGGAAGTCAAAGAGAATGGATACACCTGGTGGGATGAGCAGCTAAGCAAAGAAGGGGAAATGAGGAGATCAGCAACAAGAAAGTAATGCAAGGCCAGGAATAAGTCAGTACTCCTCAGCAGTAACTCTCACTGTGAATGTCTCCATTCCCCAATCAAAAGAAACAGACTGACAGAAATGGTCAAGAAAGAATACGCAAAAATATGCAGTATACAAGAAACACATTTAATTTTAAAAATACTTACAGATTAAAAATCAAAAGTTGAAAAACAATATTCCATGCAACTGGAACCTGGAAAAAAAGTAAGAGTTCCTATACTAATTTCACACAAAGTCAAATTCAAGCTAACATTGATCAGAGGAGACAAACGAGGTCATTACTTATTGGTTACAGAAACAATTCACTAGGAAGTTAATAATTATAAACACATAGGAACCAAATACTGTTGCATCCAACCTTATAAAACAAACATTAATGGACATGAAATATCAGATAAATGTAATACGGTTGGAAATACAGTTGTAATGGAGGACCTCAAAATCATACTGTCACAAATGGACAGATCAACTAGACAAAAAAAAAAAAAAAAAAAAAATATCAGAGTTGAACCAACCTTAGACCAAATGGATTTAATAGACATATACAGTATTCCATCAACTCTGAGCAGCACAAGTCTCTTTCTATAACATAGGCCACATAAGAACCAATAAAACACACTTAAATAAATTCCAAAGAGTCAAAATTATCCTATGAATGTTATCAGACCATAGTGCACCAAAACTAGAAATTATGGCAAAAAACATCACAGAAACTATGTAAACACATGGAAATTAAATAATACCGTTTTCAATAATCAATGGGTCACAGATGAAATTAATGAAGAAATTAGACAGTTCCTACAATGAAATGTTAATATTAATATGATGTATTGGACCCTATGGGATGCAGTAAAAACAGTCCTAAAAAGAAAGTTCATGACAGTGAATTTGCACATCAGCAAATCAGAATGAGCTCAAATAAATAGCCTAATAAATAGCTTACGTATGCACATCAAAGTCCTAGAAAAACAGTATGAGCTGGGTTCCACAGCTAATATGAAGAAACAAATTATAAAGATCAGGGCAGAATGGAATTGAGCCTAAGAAATACAAACTATCAATGAATCAAAGAGTTGATTCTTTGAAAGATAAAACAAAGTAGACAAACGCTTAGCTAATCTTACCAAATAAGGGAAGAAAAGACTCAAATCCATGCAATTAGAAATGAAAAAGGTAAAATCACAACAATTCTGCCAAAATCCAGAAGATTATCAGTAACTACTTTGAGCTCTTGTACTCTAATAAAATGAAAAATTCAGAGAAAATGGATACATCTCTAGACATATATGAACTACCAAAGGTGAACCAATAAGATACAAAAACCCTGAATAAGCCAGTATCAGGCTGGTGAAATTGGTGAAATTGAAGAAGTAATTTAAAAACTACCAACTAATAAAAGCCCAGGTGCTGATAGATTCACTGACAAATTCTATAAGAATTTTAAAGAAGATCTAATGCCATTACTTCTCAAACGCTTTAACAAAGCAGTACTCACAAAGTCATTTCTGGAAGCAAGCATTCCCTGATTCCAAAACCAGAAAGAGGTCCCAATCGAAAAAGAAAACTGTAGGGCAATCTCTAATAACATAGACGGAAAAGTCCTCAGTTAGATACTGATAAACAGAATGCATCAAATCATTAAAAAGATTATACATCATGTCCAAGTAGGATTGGTCCCAGGGACACAGAGATGGTTCAACATATGCATATTAATAAATATAATACACCACATTAACAGAACCAAGATGAAAACCACATTATCACATCGATGGTAGCAAAAAAAAAGCATTTGAAAATCCAGCACCTATTCATAATAAACCCTGAAGTACAGAGGAATAAAAGGTCTTTATCTCAATCTGATAGACATTTATGACAGATCAGTGGCCAACATCATACTAAATGGAGACAAGTGGAAATCTTTCCCTCTAAGACCAAGAACAAGACAGGAAAGTCTGTTATCACTACATCTGTTCAATATAGTTCTTTTTTTTTTTTTTTTTTTTTTTTTTTTTTTTTTTTCCTTTTTATCGGTACCGGGGATTGAACTCATGGCTGCCTGCTTGCAAAGCAGGCGCTTATGCCGCTGAGCTAAATCCCCAGCCCCACAATATAGTTCTTAAACACTCTTTAGAGCAAAAAGACAAAAGAAAAAATAAAATGAATAAGAATATGGGAGGAAGAAGTTAAAATATTATTTGCATAGGAGAACCCCAAAACTCCACTAAAACAACTACTAGAACTATTATTTAAATTCAGTAACATAGCAGAATACAAAGTTAACACTCAAAAATCAGTAGCATTCTGTACATAAAAACAAAAGTCACTGAGAAAGAAATTTAGGGAAAGAGTATCCTTCAAGAAAAATGAAAATACTTAGGCATTAACCCAGCCAATTCTGAGATGAAAAAGGTTAGAGAGGATACCAGAAAAAGGAAAGATATCTCCTGTTTCTGGATAGGCAGAATCAATACAGGCAAAGAGACCATATATTCAAACTTACAGAATCAATAACATTCCTTATTGAACAGGAGAAAGCAGTCTGAAAATTCATCTGGAACTGGAAGAGACCTAGAATAGCAGAAGAAATTCTGAGCAATGAATACAAATACGGGCATCATAAGCCCAGATCTGAAGTTATCCCACAAAGCTACAATGATACATCAGCATACTACTAGATAAATAACTAAATAAATTTTTTAAAAAGACTCATGAATCAACCAGACAGAAGACCCAGAAACAACTCCAGACAGATTCAGTTATATGATCATTGACAAAGGTGACAAACACCTGCAGTGCAAGAAAGACAGCTTCTTTAAAAAATGGTACTGGTCCCAGTTATGTAAAGCAAGTATTAATAGAAATGAAAAATTAAATTGGCAATAACACAATTATAACAGGAGACCTTAACACACCATTGACACCAAGAGACAGATCAAACAAAAAATCATCAAAAAAATAACAGAACTGATTTATACCTGTGAACAAATAGACTTGATAGACATATACCAAATTTTCCATCCAACAACATCAGAATACATATTTTTCTCAACAGTACATGGGTCAGTCTCTAAAATAGATCATATACCAGCCCACAGAACATATTTAAATAAATGGAAAAGAGTTGAAATTATCCCATGCATGTTATCGGATCATAGTGTCATGAAATTAGAAATTAATGATAAAAGATACTGCAAAAATCCCACAAACACATGGAAACTGAATAATACACTCTCGAGTAATCAGTGGGTCACAGGGGATATTAAAGAAGAAATTAAACAATATCTACAAGCAAACGAAAATACAAATACAACTTACCAGAATCTATGGGATGCAATGAAAGCTGTCCTCAGAGGAAAATTGCACTGAGTTCCCACATCAGGAAAACAGAACAAATACAAATAAATAACCTGATGTTACACCTCAAACATCTAGAAAAAGAAGAGCAAGTCAATCCCAAAGCCAAAAGAAGACAAGAAATTATAAAAATCAGAGCATAAATCAATGCAATAGAGAATTAAAAAAAATCCAAAAAATCAATGAATCAAAGAGTTGGTTCTTTGAAAGAATAAATAAAATTGATAAGGCCCCAGCCAACCTTATTTTTAAAAAGGAAGAAAAAGCTCAGGTTCAAATAAGGAATGAAAAAGGCAAAATCACTACAAACTCTTTAGAAATACAAAAGATCATCAACTCCTATTTCGAAAATCTCTACTCTCATAGGTTTGATAACACAGAAGAAATAGACAAATTCCTAGAAATATATGAAGTACCAAAGCTAGGTCAAAAAGATGTAAAACTGCTGAATAACCTAATTTCTATTAATGAAATTGAAAATATAGTTAAGTCCTTACCTACAAAGAAGAGCCCAGGCTCAGATGGATTCACTGCGGAATTATACAAAAAATACAATGAAGACCTAATGCCGACACTCCTCAAACTCTTCAATGAAATTGAAAGGTAAGTAATCCTTCCTAAGTCATTCCTGGAAGCAAATATTACTCTAGTTCCCAAACCTGAGAACGACCCAACTAAAAAAGAGAACTACAGGCCAATCTCCCTAATGAACACACATGCAAAAACCTTCAATAAAATATTGGCAAATAGGATGCAGCAAATCATCTAGAAGATTATACACCATGAACAAATGGGATTCATCCCAGGCATGCAGGGATGGTTTGACATACATAAATCAATAAATGTAATCCACCATATAAATAAAACCAAAAGTAAGAATCACATGATCATTTCTATATATGCAGAAAAAGCTTTTGATAAGGTCCAATATTCATTCATGATAAGAACCTTACAGAAAATTGGAATAGATGGTCTTTATCTCAATATGATAAAGGCCATCTATGACAAACCAACAGCCAGTATCATATTAAATGGCTAAAAACTGAAGGTCTTTACTTTAAAATCAGGCACAAGACAAGGATGTTCCTTATCACCACCCCTATTTAATAAAGTACTGGAAATACTATCCAGAGCAATTAGACAAGAGAGAGAAATAAAAGGGGTAAAGATGGGGAAAAAAAGAAGTTAAATTAACATTATTTGTAGATGACATGATACTCTACATAGAAGACCCCAAAACTCCATTGAAAGACTCGTAGATACAATAAATAAATTCAGCAATGCAGCTGAATACAAAATCAATACTCAGAAATCAATAGCATTTATATACACTAACAACAAAATCACAGAGCAAGAAATAAGAGAAGCCACACCTTCACACTAGCAACCAAAAAAATGAAATATTTAGGAATTATTCTCATGAAAGAAGTGAAAGATAATAATAAGAACTGTGAAATTACTAAAACCCAAAATGTGTAATTGTCATTCTACAAAAAAAAAGAAAAGAAAAGAAAAGAAAGTGCTCTAAAGGTTGTAACTGCATATATGTTTAAGTGTATAATATAGGTGACCATATTACTGAGTGTTTTTTTTTGGATCATTGAACAAAACTGTTTGTACTCTTACTCTTTGAAAGTCCACTTTATGTGCTTCAATTTTGTAACTTGAACAACTATTTCTAAGATGAGAATATGTAATCTATTAACTAGTGATTTCTTACTGTTTATTTTTTAAATTTTATTTTACTTGTACCCTTTTTCTGTTTTTTTTTCTTTTTCTCCTTAAATAAAAAAAAAAAAAGGAAGAAAGAAGTGAAAGCTCTATATAGGGAAAATTATAATACACTGAAAAAAGAAATTGAAAAAGATCTCAGAAAATGGAAATACATCCCTTGCTCATGGATAGGAAGAATAAATATTGTGAAAATGGCCATTCTCCCAAAACTCTTATACAGATTCAATGCAATCCCAATAAAAATACCATCAACATACCTCATAGATCTAGAGAAATCACTCCTAAAATTAATCTGGAACAAGAAGAGATCTAGAATAGCAAAGACAATTCTAAGCAGCAAAGGCAAGGCAGGAGGCATCACAATCCCTGACTTGAAGTTATACTAAAAAGCAACAGTAGTAAAATCAACATGGTACTGAAATCAAAACAGAGCCAAAGATCAATGGAATAGATTAGAAGATACAACCACAACTACAAACACAATCAACCACCTTATCTTTGATAAAGGGGCCAAACATGTTCACTGAAAGAACGACAGTCTCTTTAATAGATGGTGTTGGAAAAACTGGCTCTCCATATGCCAAAAACTAAAACTAGACCCATGCCTATCACCATGTACTAAATTAAAATCTAAATGGATCAAAATCTGAATATTAAAACAGAAACACTAAATCTATTGGAAGACATTTAGGTGAAAACCTTGAAGACATAGGGGTAGGTAGAGAATTTATGAACAGGACCCAAACCACACGAGAAATACTTTCCAGAATCAACAACTGGGATCACGTCTTATTAAATGTTTCTGCACGTCAAAAGAAATCTCTAGCATAGTGTAAAGAAAACCTACAAACTGGGAAAAAATCTTAGTGAATTGTCCCTCAGACAAAGCACTTCTGTCTAAAATGTATAAAGAATTAAACAAAATAAAACCCCCAAAATTCAAAGATCCAATCCAAAATGGGCATCTGAGATGATACACAATTCTCAGATGAAGAAATACAAATGGAAAATAAATACATGAAAAAATGTCCATCATCATTACTCATTAGAGAAATGCACATTAAAACCACAAATTAAAAATTTCATCTCACTCCAGAAAGAATGGCCAGGATCAAGAAAACTACCAACAACAAATGCTGGAGAGGCTGTGGGGAAAAAGGAACTCTCCTGCACTGTTGGTGGGAGTGTAGACTGGTGCAGCATTGTGGAAGTCAGTCTGGAGATTTCTCAGAAAGCTGGGATTAGAGGTCCCATTTGTTCCAGCTATTCCACTTCTAGGCATATTCCCAGAAGAACTGAAAGCATCATACCACAGTGATATATGTGCACCTATGTTTATAGCAGCACAATTTGTAATCGCCAGATCTTGGAAACAACCCAAGTGTCCATCAACTGAGGAATGGATAAAAACGTTGTGGTATTTCTATACAATGGAGTACTACTCAGCTATAAAGAATGATCACATTGAGATATTTATGAATAAATGGGCACAGCTTGAGACCATACCCATAAGTGAAATAAATCAAACTCACATGTATAAATACCGAATAGTTTCCCTAGTGTAAGAAATGATAAGAATACATAAAAGTATGTGGTAATCATGATTCCCCATTATATTGCTTTGAAGCTTTATAATGTTTTCATTCATTAGTTAGAACAGTTTTATTCTGGGTTGTTTGATGTTATGGTTTGTGATGGTATGAACAGCTATTTTGAAGAAAACAAGACATTATAATAGCTAGTGCTGATTTAGTATCATCTTGTTTTGAAGTCCCACCAAGCTTTTGTTCTTCTGTCTCAATTGGTTTTATCATATTGTATCTTACTGAATTTTATTATATATGATAGTATAAACAAAATTTTTATAGACAAGAAAATAATATGGAAACCATTGTTCATTTTTCTGTTAGCTGGTTCTGAATACCCTGTAATACTATCATTCTCTTGAATGGTTTTACACTGGCTTTTTATGTTTGATACTATAGTATATGAAGGTATACTCAGATATTTCAAGGAAAGAGACACTACGGTAGCTATTGTTATGTCGGGTTGTCTTGTGGTGAAACACTATATTGCTTAAATTGTTCTGTTCTGACCTGTGTTGTTATGTGCCCTCTTTTATCTTAATCTTTTTAAAAAATAAAATTTAAAAATGGTGCTGGAAAAACTACCTATCCACATTCTGAAGATTGAACCTAGACCCCTATCCCTCAGATGCACTAAATTAAAATCAAAATGAATCACAGATCTAAACATTAGAACAGAAACACAATCTACTGGACAAAATAGGCAAGAATCTTGAAGACGTAGACATAGGCCAACCACTCTGAACAAAACCCCAGCCACACAAGACACAGCAGCACATGTGTTTCCTTTGTTAAGGCATTTGGAGCCTTTCAAGGTTAGGAACACTTACACCGTACTTTAACAACACCTTGGGTTGTTTTAAAGCAGAAAAAGGGAAAAACATGCCATGACAGATACTGCAAAAGGCATACAAGTTTAGAGAATGAGAGCAGGGTGTCCCCTTGGTGTGCCTCCGCTGGAGTTGTACATTGCTGGCTACTCAAAGTTGTTATCTCTCTGTGTATGTCCAAGGATGACTGCAGAAGTACCATAAAGATTAAAATGAATTTTAGTGAATAGGAGAATTTGCAAAAACGCAATCTACAAATTCTGAGAATAAACTGTATGCAATTGCTTGACTGACTGTCTGTTGACTGGTTAACAGCAGGAGGAAATATTAGGAGATTCACAAAGCAGCAGCCTGCACATCCGAGGAGGCTGTGGCTGCCAGATGAACATCTCAAGGCAACAACCTCATGGGGCAGGGTGTCACTAGAAGTGCCTCGGTGCCTTGCAGTGGCCAAGCAAACAGTCAGCACACAGCCACTCGTAGGATGGGTCCCAAGAGTTCTGATGAGTGATGTTTGTATTTGAAAAGTTCCTGTGAGAAGAGACAGAATGGTTGGACAGTGTCCGTGCCACTTATGCTCTATGATGTGGAGTTCTCTAACTTGGTTTCACACGAACA
Organism: Cavia porcellus; assembly: GCF_034190915.1. NCBI lineage: Eukaryota > Metazoa > Chordata > Mammalia > Rodentia > Caviidae > Cavia > Cavia porcellus. The sequence continues at coordinate 48,100,452 of NW_026947512.1, forward strand.
GTAGGACAGATAGTTGCCTTCCGGCTTCAGAGTTATTGTGAGGAAGGGGATGTGAGGGGAAGTATAAAGGGATGCTCACAGCGCACAGTGAAAATTTAAATTTATTGCAGGAAAAGGTACATTATCGACAATCCTCCTGAAATACTCCCTCTGAATTTGTACACACTTATTCCATTGTTCTTGCCATTTTCTGGAGCACTTCTAGAAGTTTTCCTTCATGAGTAACTTTTTATGAGGTGTGATAACAGTGACTGTTGCTGCTGAGTCCCATGCAGGGGAAAGGTGGGCTCGGGAAGACACTGCAGAGTGTCCTTGTCCAGGTGTTCACAGAACCCAGCACCATGGACTTGGACTCTTGCTCAAAGTCAAAATGACCACAAAAGATAAATGTTTTGAACTGATTCGAGACATGGAGCCAGGTACCCACAGCACAGCTGGAGACACTCATGAGAGAGGACTTGCAGAACTTCTTCGGAAAGTGGCCAGAATGATGGGGTGAGTGTGCTTGAAGAGGGATTGAGGGATTTTGAGGGCAATGAATGGCATTGTGTTTTTTACTATTGCAATTTTTAAAAATGTAGACATTCATTGCAGTTTTTAATCACACCACATATAGAACCATCCTCTCCACTGTCATCTTCCAATTCAGCCTCTTGTTCTCTACGTGATGCCTCTAGAGAGGTTGGACCTATCTATGCAGCAGGAAGAAACAGTTTGCAGAGATAGCAAAGGACATTTGGACACTGCCACCTCCCCAGGGTAGGCTGCTGCCAATGTCACCATCCTCTGAGACACAGTACATTCCCCAGCCATTATAGGGCATACAGTCCTGTCTTTCTTATGGACAGAAACTCTAGAGACAGCCCAGCCAGAAGCTAATGCGATTTTTCTTGCCTGAAGAAATAATGTCCTTGTGAGCTTACATGATGTGGACACTGCCATTATAAGAGGCCTCTCCGACTCCCTCTCTCTCTCTGTTTCTCTCTCTGTCTCCCTCTGTCTCGCTGTCTCTCTTTTTCTCTCTCTCTGTTACACACACACACACACACACACACACACACACACACGCGCGCGCACACACACATACAGTTTGTCACACACTGTTCTCATCTCCGCCTCATTGCTTGATTCCCTCCACTCACTCAGGGTTGACTGGTTGGGACTGAAATATGTGAGGCATTTTAGGGGAAAAGGAGTCATCTGCCTGTCAGGTGCCCATCTTACCACTCCATGTGATTGTCACCACAACTCACATCCAAGTGCTGTCAGGAGCCTGTTTGCAGTCAGGCTGCATGGGTGGGGAGGGACAGCCCATTTGCCAAGGCCTGACTTGTCACCAAAGACCCTTACATTTTCTCTAGGCTAAAATTCCCCAAAAGAGAGTTAAATCTGTGCAATTACTGAAGTGTCTGGAGAGTTCAGGGCTCTGCCTGCAGTATCCAGACGGGATGCACATGACAAACTTCTCCTCATCCTAATCTCAATGCAGCATCGCTCCCCAGCTAGGGTTCCCTTTTGTGTGGAGTGCTCAACCCCGGCTGTGGTTGCTGCCACATCTGCCTGTGGACCCCAGTTTCCCCAGGAGCCAGTGCACAGCTCAGTGTGGTGCTGCTGTTCAGTATCTGTTGACCGAAACTTTCAGGAGAGCAATGTGGTGCGTGCAGTGGAGCAATGCCCCGTGCATGTGAGAGGCAGGTGGGCGGATAGGGCAGGGTCTCAGTGACCATGTGACAGCCTTAAACTTGACCAAGGGGAAGATAATGAGGGGTTTTATGCAGAGTGGTAGGGCTGTTCTCAGCAGGTCCCTAGTAATCCACGTTGGGATTTCTGTCACCCTTGGGAAGTTGGTCTTCTGAGAAGCAGGTCAGCATTTTACACACACATAAATCAAGTGCTTAACCATAGTTAACTGAATTTATGGTTTGCCCCTCCTGAGGTCATTTCCAGCTTGGCATCTTTAGCAAGATGGGATAATAGAAGAAGTTTCCCTATCAAGAAATGTCAGAAAAACAAAAGCAGTTAAATTGTGCAGATCCTTTCCTGCAGGGTGCAAACCTTAGTTCTGTGGTCATGCGAACTCAATCTAAGTGTCTTGAAATACAAACAACCCCAGTCTGTCATAGATGATGCCAGGCTCAGTCCTCTGTACAGTATGGTTCATGCTCATGTCCTTCTATTTCATTTTTTAATTTCCCTTTCTGCTCCTGAGCCTTCCCTAATTCCAGTTTTATGGAACAACATTTTAGAACAAGTATATTTGATAAATGAGATAGAGAAAAATAATTTCCTTGCTTATTCCGAGTATTAAAAATTAGCTCTCTTGTGCCCCAAAGGAATTCGCTTCATTTGCCCTTTGCAGTCTGATTGATCTTTCAAGATAAGGAATGCGCGCCTTTTGTTTACATGCGCTCCCCAGAGCTGTCAGAGACTCAGGATTTGATCATCATTTTGAAGGAGGGAAAAGCTCCAATTGTTATTCTTTCTGAGTCAGACCATCTTTCTAGTTTAAAGCAATTTTGACCTAAAAACAGCTTTGCTTCTTCCAAGAATGATTTCAGCAGGATGGGAGGCTTTGGTGCTTTTTCGTACATTGTGTTTTGCTGCTATTTGTTCATTTGCTTAAGAGTTCAAGGTATTTTTTATTTGTTTTGGGTATGTGTAAAAGTAATTTTAACATGTATAAAAATAATTCCCAAATCACCATTTTTACCATTATCCATTATGAATGGTGAGATATGATTCAAACATTTAAAATCCAGCTTTTAACATTCTTTCCTCAAACTTCTGGCTTAAAAAATCAAAGTACAGTGTTGTTGAATTTGTTTTCTATTTGATTATATCTGTAGGAAATCCAACACAGAATGGAGAAGAGTGAGAAGAGACTCTAATGGAGGAAAAAACTACTATGCTTTCTCTATAGTTCTAATTCTAATCTTATCAAACTAGTTTTAAAAATTATCAATTTGTCTCATCAGATCAAGACAAGAAGATACCTGCACCGAATAAGCCAGTGGGAAGGAACAGTGCTGAGGGCAGACACAGGGCCTCCGTCGGCGAAGTCCTGGGCTCCCATCAGGGTCATGATGTCCACTGAGGTGATGGCCACTGAAATGCTGCCCCTGGGCCATGGACTCTCAGTGGCCCTGGACTCTCCGCTGTGCCCAAGATGAGATGGAAAGGCCATGGGGAAAGGTTCTGCAGAGATCCAGAGAGACCACACCAGGGGCCCACAAAGTCTTCAGTAATGCAGGTTCCAGAACAAAAAGGACTGAATCCACTGCCTTGAAATCTTGTCATCTGCCAATCCCCTGTGCTCCCCTCTCCAGGTGACTTCAGAAACAGCCTGTTCCCGAGGCCTGTCTGGGGTAGCTGCGAAGTTCACTGTCCCTCTTGCAGCAGACCTCCTTTTGAATGCTGGTGTCTTGGCTGTTCTCTGTTCAGCAGAATGGGGCTTCTGTCCTCAATTCCAGGGGCATCCAGCACTTGCTCCCTGAGGAGAGCCTGCATCTCATTGTAGCATTGCAGCAAAGGAGCCAGCATCTAAAAGCAAAAACCTCTGTTTGGGAGAAAACATATTTTTATGAAACTTTTTTTACTCAAAAAAAGTGCCAAAGCATTTTTAGGTTCCAATATGGTTGGGCGAAGATGCTCCATTAAGCAGTGGGAACATTACGCTGGTTCTCCACTATTAAGTGTCTGGGCCCAGATCCACAGCCTCCTTCTACCTAGGTCACCCAGGTCCTGGACCGTGGCCTACAAACGGCACACAGAGACCCTTGCACCAAAGCTGGCTCTGTACTGCTCATTAACATTGTCCACAGGGGGTTCCCAGAGGGCCCCAGGGGGACCCAGGGAGTCCACCACTGGCTTTTCTTTATAGGTACCAAGGGTCCAACTCACAACCTTACATTGCCAGGCAGGTGCTTATGCCACTGAGCTACATCCCAGACCTCATCACTGGCTTTTTGTTCGCTCTGGGCCTTACAGTTCTCAACTGAATGTGGGACAGACAGGAGGGACAGGCTGCTTCTTCCAGCCTGGGACGCAGCCCTGTGCCTCACGACAGACAGTGTACTTAAGCCTGCTCACCAGGGGCTGTGCAGGGTGCAGTCAGCCATAAATTATGTACTTTAAATGCATTCAGTCTATCCATGCTCCTTACGTTTAAAAGCAGATGGATTAAACTTGATCCCAGCTGCGCTGTCTCAAAAGAGGCAGTCCTTATAAACTGGCCATTAAGGATTGCCCTCAAAACATATCCTTAACACACAGCAAGAACAAGTGTGGTATTGGGGCAGCGAGGGAGAAGAGCTCAGAAGGGAAGGGCAGCTTTTGAGAGCAACGGCAGCTTCATTAACTCTATTTACCTCCCGAGGCTTGCTGAGGCCAAGACGGGAAAGAGATGCTGGCATCCCGAGGCCTTGGTGTAGACCCTGGCATCCCGAGGCCTTGGTGTTAAGCTGGTACCACTTGTGCTCCTCAGAGTCTCTCTGCTTACTTTCTGTCTCTCGCACATCGGTAGTTCAGATGTTCTTTTTCAAGACATAAAACTCCTTTCTCTTCCATGGCATAACAGAGCCCACGGCCTTTTTGTGCTTCCACTGGTGATGTAGGTGAGGAGGAAAACATGCTACCACATGGCATCATCCACTGCCTGAGAGCCAATGTCTGTGGAGACAGTGGGAGAAAAGGAGACGTGACAGCAGAAGCAAGATTAGAAAGAAAGAGGAAGGTGCTCTTTGATAGGCAGAGAATAAGAACAAAGATCGTCTAGAAGCTGGTGAAGATTGTAGAAACTCAAAAAATCCAACAAGGGAAGACAGAGCCTGCCAGCATCTCCTAGGAAAGCTCAAGAAAATAAAAATAATGAATCTTTCCTTCTTTTTTCTTTTGTTTATCACTGCTGATCTTCAGAGAAATGCAAATTAAAGTAACACTGAGGTACCATCTTACCCCAAGAAGAATGGCCATCATCAAAAAATCTAATAAGAACGAATGCTGGCAGAGATGTGGGAGAAAAGAGAACTCTACTGCACTGTGGGCAGGAATGTAGATGGGTGTAACCACTATGGACACCAGTGTGGAGAGTCCTCAAGAAGCTTTCACTAGAAATTCCATTAAACCCAGCTCTCTCCCTCCCAGATATCATACCAAGAGAGTTCAAGACATCGTGTGACAGAGGTCACGCACACCCATGTTTAGAGCAGCACAATTGGTAAAAGCTCGATCTTGGAAACAATGCATATGTCCATCAGCAGACGAATGGGTAAGGAAAACGTGCTGTGTATACACCATGGAGTACTGCTCTACTCCAAAGACAGACAAACTTGAGGTACCTGTAGGTAAACGGATGCAACTTGAGAACATAATGTTAAATGAAATAAGTCAGACACACAAGCTCAAATACTGGAAGACTTATATGAGAAACACTGTATATATACAAAGAAAGAACAAAATAGAAGATGAGTAAATAGGAAGTAGGGGAAAATACAAATGCCTCCTCAATTTACAAACTCTATTTCTTTAAAAATATTTCATTTACACTAATAGTTTATCTTCATTCTTTGAAAACAACGTATCATCTGTTTCTTTTTGTAATAATCTTTTCAGTTTATATCTGTACTAACTACTTTGAAGATAGCAATACTCAGTGTAATAGCTATTGCTATTTTCTTATGAAAATTGGTTATATTTTTCCATACAAACATATTATGTATGCATTAAGTAAATTAGCATGCTTGCACAGGGGGCCCCCAAATATGCATGCTGGAGCATCAGCAACAATTGTCAAGGACTGCACCAAGTGTCACTGTGTGCAAACCTGGCTTTGGCCCCAGAACCCCAGAGCACAGAGAGCAGCCAGAAGGCTCTCAGGGTACCTTCAGGGCACTGTGAGATGAGGGACAGAAAGGTCATCGCAGATTATTCCTGTCAGAACAGCGGGTTTCAGTTCTGTTTGCAGAGGCTGTGTGCCTCTGACGCGTTTGGCTTCTGCTCTCTTTGGTGACTCACCAGAAAATGCAAAACAGCAGGAAACCAGCCTAGAAGGTGACAAAGGAAAGTGCAACAGCCTCACATCTGTGTCCTGGCCTTCAAGCTATGAGGCATAACAAACAACTGTTGGTTGTGAGCTTCTCGCAAAGCAGAAAGAGTTAGTCAGATTGAATTTTTAAAATGCTGGTCAGCAAGGACAGACACAAAGGTTAATTTGGAGAATCTGGAGAGACAGTATAAATAACCTGATGGTATATTAACAGCAGAAAAGGCAGGCCTAGCCCTTTTAGACTCAGTCAGCCTTGAGATTCCCCACGCCAGCTGCAACTTGTAAGACAGACATAACTCAGCCAGAAAGTGCATCTTGTTATGTTAACTTGCTTTAAGGACGGACTGGCTCAGTTAAAGATAATGATTGATTCTAGTCACTCACCCAAGCTGCTGACCTTAAGAAAACTCCCTGCAGCCCAGAACCGGACCATATATGACTCAGCCACCCATTTATATATATAATAAATATATATGGGACCATTATGTCTTCAGGCATAGTGCAGAGCTGCCTTCACCTCCTCAGCACCTTGTGTCTCCCACCAGATTTGCTTCTGTTTTTTCCACAGCAGTGGAGCTGTGCCCTCTGCCCTGTGCTGCTACCAACATCGGAGTAACTTGTTCCCAATGTATTTGGTTGCTCATGTTGTCACTAGAAGTTCCAATTCAGATTCCTAATGGAAAAAATCACGTAGGTCCACTGGGGTCCCATGCCGACACTTTCAGCTAGATGAGCAGAGTTGAGCGGCTGAGGACAGCAGGCAGGGTGGGGAAGCAAGCTCAGGAGGGGACCCTGCACAGGCAGTCTCATGTGTACAGGGCTGGCCGCCCCAGGCTTTAGCTACCATTGCGCTGATTTCCTGTTTAGCGCCTTTTAGACAGGCATTCCTGCAGTTTGTGACTATCTGCGCACATAAGTACACGAGAGAGCAACAGGGAGCCCGATAATCCCTGCTGATACAGGGAAAAGAAACACCCAGCCTACTAGATGTCCCACTACGAGTTCGTGTTCTCTAAAATTGAAGAATGAACTTTAGGAGCTGAAAGGATTTTGCCCTGGAGGGGACGCTGGAGCGGTGGGAGGCGCTGGGAGGCGAAAGATCATCTTCTCCTCCCCTAGGCAATTTACCTGAGGCATGAAGTGAATTCCTGTGCTACCTGTGCATCAGTAATGCCCCTTAGGCACCACCCCATACCTAAGCTATGTGTATGCCCCCACACCACGTGTCCAGCAGAGAGAAAGCCAGACCCCCGAGGTAGGGAGAGTCTCTCTCCACGTTCTTAAAATAAAGGCCACTTTTATTTCATATTTCTTATCTTTTCAGCCACACCAAAAATTCTATCAGGAGCAATGGAAATTTAGAGCAGGATATGTTTACTGAGAGGAAGTTTCTGCCTGAGAGAGAGACAGAAGGGGTCCTGAATAGTTTGTCAAAGACCTTGTGTTTTCTAGGGATTTTACAGAGCAAAATCCCAAGATGAGGAGGAAAAATGGGACCTTGCAAGGTGGGCATCAGGTGGGACAGAACTATGGTCAGTCAATAAGATTGTTTAAGAGGCAAGTCATTAGCAAGCCAGCATGAATACAGAGCAGTGGCTCCCCTGGTGGAGGGTTGGGTTAGAGACTCCTGGCTTCCTCAGAGACCTATTTAGAATATCAATCCCTGATGTTTATCCTTAGGAAGGATGTGGGGACATTTATTTTATATTCAGTCTTGAGGCCTGGCCCATAGAAGAGGTGTTTGTCTCCCACACAGTTCTAAGGTATCTCATCTTCTGCACTGACTTCTTCAAGGACACAGCCCTGTCTGGCTGCCTAGAATATTTCTATCTAACTGGGTTGCCTATAACACTACTACACAGTAGTTTCATAGAGGCTCTTTCCTAATGAACAGGGGTTCTGCCCAGCCCTAAAATCCTGAAGAGAATAATCACCAATATATTAAAAAGTTACTCAGTCAACTTTGTTCAGTAAAAATAAAATAAGAAAAGTACAGATCAAAGTCAGCAGCACCTATGGACCAGTCAGTCCTCAGTCCACCTGCCTGGCCCAGGGGATGTGACCTCACTCCCTGTTCAATCCTAGCACTCCACCCTCTCTTTAAAGACCAAAGACAACAGATGAGGAGGCCCACTCTCAGAAGAACCTTGCATTCTTTAACTCTGGTCGCAAATAAAGTGTTACCTGTTCCTTAAGCCAGAAATCAGCTCCATAACTGGGAGATGGTGCACAGTTCATCAATAGGCTCTGCTGCTGGGATCTGACTCGAGTGCATCTCCTGTGTTCACTGCCACCACCGTGCACTGAAGACTTAGTAAACCAATGGCTTGCATTTGTTCACTTTTTACCTTTAAGACAGTAGAAATTCCCTCTGAGTCACATTCACAGCTTGGACATTAAGTATCTTTCTCAAAGTCCTCACCTGCACTTCCTTCTCCATTCTCGTTCCTGGATAAAGGCCCCGAGGACTCTGTTCAAGTCCCTCTCCCCTACACAAGATACTGCTTTGAATCTTGCCAAAGACTGACAGGGTGCAGGTTGGGTGGCAGGGAATACAGGGAAAGGATGAGATGGAGCAAACCTATGGGGTGTACCCCTGCTTTCCAGCAGACACCTGGGTGTGACGCCCTGCCCCTCCCGGGGCAGCTTACATCCCCCTCTGCATTCTGCCTGACTTGGTTTCTCCTCCTCCTCAATCTCCCCTCCAGGAGCAACACAGGCTTCACAGAAGGCAAGAGTCTAATTTCAGCATCCTGATGTCTTACCCTGTGTCCACCAGTAGGGTGTGGACTCGCTGAGCAAGGGTCACACACCTCCCGTGCTCTTTCTGCACGTTCGCAGCCCCTCCGACCCTACCCACCTGTGTGCACAGAAGGCAGGGCTCCTCCAAAGACTCTGAGGGATTCAGTCCATCTCTACCCACACAGCTCACACTGCAGAGTTTTGTCCTCATTTAGAGCCAGGGTGTGGGAATTTAGACCCAGGGAATCACTCCCCACCCCATCCCCAGCCAGAGGCCATGCAGATGGTCTGCGTTTGTGCCCTGTCTGTGTCCCTTGTTCATTCCCTGCCTTGACCATCAGATGGCACCAGGACTCCACAGGTCATCAGGACTGTCTGCCAGGTGTCTGGGAAGGGAGTCTACATCCTGAGCCGCCCCTCTCAGGGAGAGCTGCCACTGTTTCCGAGGGGCACCTGGCCCTGTTGCTCCAGGGACAAGAAGGGGTTCTCCCGTGTCTGTGCTGTCTGTGGCTCTGTCTTCTGGAGGGGTGGAGCTGGCCTGGCCCTCTGTCTGTGTGGTACACGTCACATTGCTGGACACATCTGAGCATAGCCCCTTCTGTGTGTGAGGGCGGCAGGCTCCTGTGCTTGTGCTTAGCAGGGCATTACTATGGCTCCTAACTCAGGAGGCTCAGGCAGGTCTGGTTTATCACAGAAACACCAGTTTCAAAGAGTTTTCCGGATTTCTCCAAATCTAGGTTTCTCTTTACCTCTACCTGTCCCCAGTGTGCTCTTTCCTGTTTCCTGGTTGGAGCAGGAGACCCAGACTCATGCTTAGTTTTCCTGTGAAAGACAAAAGAGATTCCCCCTAGAGGACCCTCTGCCTCAGAAGCCACCCAGTGTCAATTAGATTAGCAAGTCTTCCTGGCAACTCTCAGCAAATAGATCATTTTAAAAAGTATTTATCCACAAGTTTATTTTTGCCAATTGGCCTTTCTTCCCCAGGAACAAAGAAATTAGGTAATGTGAAATAATCCTGGTTTTAAAAGAATATAACCAGTGTTACTGTCACAAGACTGGGCCTGAAACTTGTCCTGTCTGGTATTAGTATCTTTTGTACCTATAGTATGAGGCTTTCAGTGGTAAGATGGAGGCAGGACAAAAGAACATAACTTTAAACAGCTTATTTACGGCTTAAAAGACATTCACGTGTGGGTTATAATTCACAAAAGCTGTGTAGCATATGTGAACTGCGTGGTAGCAATCACACAATAACACCACTGTATACAGTTGGCTTATTGCTACTTACAATGAACTTCTTTTTACATTCATGTAAATAATCCTCAAGATAGGACATGAATGCTAGAATTCTGTTCTGTATACATTTGTGTGTATGTGCATCTTCTGTCTCTAGACATATACCAGATATGCTCATTCTCTTGGCAGTGTGCACTTTAGGAATAATCTCTAGAAGAGATGCTGGGGCCCCAGGCCCCGGAGATACTTTGTCAGCTCCCAGGTTATAGAGATGGAGACACAGGTCATGCAAAGTACTTAGGCTTTGAGTTGATACCTGCAGACCAAAGACTGAGTCTGCAGGCTAAGGGTTGGGTTCAGACGTTGCCTCTCAGACATTTCTACTGACATGGAGACTTATCAAAGCCCCAAGAAACCTCTTCCTTGGGGTCTTGGAAACTTCCCACTTCAGTCAACCCTGAGGTCAACAGCCTTTTCTAGCTGACCCTAGAACCACTGCAGGAAAGTGTCAGGGCCTCAGCCACAGCCATCTTCTCCTGGTGTCTGGTCTGCTCAACCCCTGCAAAGGACAGTTGCCGGTGTCCAGCACTCCATCAGCTGGAGGCAGAGAATAAGGCATGGACATACATGATGCTTGCTTCTCTCTGAAGCCTGTGCTTATGATCTGCTCCACTGAGTGTTTATTGTCACCAAAATCCTATGTTTTCTGGAACTGCAAAGAAATCATAAATTTTTTTAAAAATCAGAGCACTTAAAATTCTGTTGTTAGATATTTTCAAAAGTCGGGAAGAATAAGGATTGCTGCTCTCTGCCCTTCGCAGCTGAATAAGTAAACAGGAAGGCCAACACTGCGCTTAGAATGCACCAGAAGCTTTGTGGCCTCCAAGAGGGCCTACAGGAATTATGTCTTCTCTGTGGTTCTAGACAACTCCCAAACACTCTCTAACACAGCTCCTCACTTCAACCCAGGCTCCCTCTAACCAATCCCTTCTTTCCATTTCTTTTTCGCATGTTATATATACTGTATTCACTTACCCTATGAAGCTCCACCTTTTCCATGAGAAGCTTTTCAATGGCAAAGACTTGGCTTTAGCAATGTTTACAGGATAGATGATTGGATGGATGAATTAGTGAGTAGACAGTTGGGTGGAGAGGTTCGTAGATGTAATTATTTAGTCAATGATTGTTCCTTGTACTTAATAACTGCCTTTTTCACCATTACATTCCCAGTTCTTAGTATAGTGCCTGACACATAACCATTGCTTATATACATACTTGCATTTGGTATTTTCTTAGCTAAATGGGCAAAAGTTTCCCACAGATGCTTGAGTTTTGGAATAAAGATACAAGTTATGTCCTAGGGTACCAAAAATTTTTGAAGATACAATATTATCGGTAGACTTCCCAAAAGTTTCCTACCAAACCACACAGAATTGGACCCATCATTGCTTGACTTTCTAATGTGAGTGCTCAGATGAGTGAAGAAGGAAGTCAGGAGTAGAGAGGAGAGTGATGATGGGGGACAGGATGGCTTGCCCAAGAAAGAAGTAAAGGCTACCAATTATGAGGGTTGTTCTCTTCTCAATTATAGATTTCTTTTCTTACTTCCCCCACCATATTATCAGAATAAGACAAATAAACAGCCTCTTATCTCTCTCACACATACACACACAAAATAAAAACTCAGCTGATAAGACTGTGAATAAGTCTGATTTTCCCAATTAGCAAGGAAAACTTGAGTAAAATTTCTATCACATTTTGAAAGATTTGAGTATCATGGAATCATGCAATTGAGTGCTTTAATTCTACACGTCCTCAAATTGTCCCAATTTGCGGATTTTGGATTAGGAATCAACCTTGTCACCTGCAACCATGTGTACCTTTCTTTGCTGTAATTTTTTGATTTTTAATTAGTTAAATTTTCCAACATTGTTTATTGTAGCAAAATTTGGTGAGTGCCATGAAGCAGGTGATTGCAGACAAGAACAACGTGTGTTTATTAACTACGTGTAACGTCATCTAGGTTTATTCCATAGCAGCATCTGTGACAAGAAGCTGACTGGGGCACTGATCTTAGAAACACTGGTGACATGTGGGGAAGAAAGCACCTGAAGTAGCATGTTATGGCTGGCATGTAGAAATCCCCCCGAAGCCTCATGCAATAATGGAAAATTTTAGGGGTACCTAGATTAGGGTGTGTAAATGTAGATTAAGGATATAATACTGGCATTAAGGCTGTGGTGCTGGGATTAATAGTGTGATGTTGGGGTTATGGGTATCACACTCTGGCACCACCCAAAGATGGTGGAATATAGAGGTATCTTAGATGGTATCTTAGATGGAACATAGAGGGGCCGAAAGAAAGCTTCTGCTTGTTTCTTGCTGCTCATTGCTCGCTGCCTTCTGTCGGTCTTGCTGTGCCAGGGACTACTTTCCCTACGTCATGCCCCTCTACCATGCCAGCCTGCCATAAAGTCAGTCAACGATAGACTGAAACCTTTGTAAACTGCGAATTGAGATAAACCATTTCTCCTTTAACCTGCAACGTTTTGTATTTTCTCTCAGCGGAGAGAAAAGTAACCAAGATAGATGTTAGTACCAGGATTGGGGTTATTACTGTAACATCACCTGGCCGTGTGGTTCAGGAGTCCTTGGAACTGACTTGTGGGAAAAGTTTGAAAGGGTTTTGAGATGCCAGCTGAAGATGCAGTCCTAGAATGCTTTAAGATGTACTTGATCTTTGGCCCACAACTTACAAAATGTATCTTGTGTTCTTATCAGAAAGTTTGCCCTGGGAGGTGGGAAACCTTTACGGGCAGAATTCAGTCCTGGTTGCCATAGCACTGAGGTTCCCGTATCCTGGCCTGAGGGGAAGGATGTTCAGCATCATGCCAGCTCCCTTGAGCACGCCCTGTACATTGAACATAATTTCTGCCCATAACTGGCTGCTGAAAGGATCAATGAATAAAAGAACAAAGATGTCTTCGTCATTTTCCTCACCCCTGAAACAAAGCACCACTCACTGGCAGCTTGAAGGAGAGGCTTATTCTGGCTAACAGCTTCAGTGGGTTCATCCCAAGACAAGCCAGCTGCAAGACAGAGGCAGAATGGTGGAAGGGCCAGCCACAGAGGAAAGTGGCTCTCACGGCCTGCAGCCAGGAAGAGCCTGACCACCTCCTCTGACTACACCCCTCTTCCTAAAAGCACATTCAGCTACGAACTCATCCATGAACAAGCCCACTGATGAGCACAGCACTCCCATATTCCCATCACCTCACCAAAGCCCCCCTCTGAACACACGAGGCAGTGGGGGTCGTTTGAGCTCTAAACCAGGACAGCAGGTGATTGGAGGAGTCAGGACTCCAGGCCAAGCACTTCAGCTCTGCCTCTGAAACTCTCCTGCTGCCAGGGGCTGCTCATCTCCTACCTCTCTGCAGTGTCCCTGCCTCCCCCGGGGTCTGTCTCTACTCCCAGTGCTCCAAAGTGTTAATCCTCGAGGCGTCTTCTGCATCATTTCCTCTTCTATTCCACCCCTCACGCTACAGAGGAAAGTCCCCTGTGTGCTTCCCCCACTGCCACGCCCTCACTCCACACTGACCCTGATGCCATTTGGCACCTCCCCAGGGTGCCAAACTGTCTACTAGAGGACAGGAAAAGGAACAGACCTTCACTATCAGCACATATCAAACGTAGTGTTTGAGTGAGCAATGAATGGAAGTATCTTTCTAGAAAGAACAAGACATCTTGTTTTGGTTTTTTTCAAGGATGTACCTATCTCTTTGAGAATCCAAAGGTAGAAATGTCACATATATCCAGGGTAGACCTGGCGTGAATCCCTTCCACACTGACAGAATAGGAAAGTAATCTGGTCCATGGAAACTCGGAAGTGTGTAGAGATGCATTTGTGCGTATGTGTGCTTGTGCACATGTGACAGAGTACAATAATGCATGCTTACACACATGCATAAGTACACACAAGTACAGTAATAGTGCATGTTCAGCGGAAAAACGTGTGAAATTTAAGAGCACTGTTCCTCTATTTCTTAATTTAAAATTGTGATTTAGTCTTCGTATTTCATATAAAATGTGGATGTCACACTCAAAAACTAGTACATTTTCCATCCCCACCTCCCACATCACATGCCCTTTACCACCATCCTCCCAACAGAATAAAAAGAGCAAGAGCAACTACCTCGGTTGATTTTGTGTCAGCAGACACTGGGTGCCCATGGCTGGCTTCTGGAATTTCGAGGGTGTTTTTAGATGAGATTAGCATTCAAGACATAGACAGAGGCGTAAAATTCCTAGTGTGGGTGTGGCTTATTCAGTTGAAAACTGAATGGAGGAAAAGTGCTACCCAGAATTCTCCTACCTGGGGCCCTCTGGATGGCCCCTGGCTGCACTGGGTCAGCCTGCTGGCCTTGAGACAGAAACTCAACCCCAGGTCTCCCTGGGGCACCAGTCAGCTGGCTGCAGATCTTAGCACCCGCTGTCCTTCATAACTTGAGCCAGTTCTTTATAATAATCTCTTTCTCATGTTTATGTATATAATCTCCTGTTGGTTCTGTGTCTCCAGTGAGCCGTGCCTAGCACACTGACCTTCTAAGCTTGTGATGATTCAGGGATTGGAATGCATGAAAGGTGTGAGAGATTTAAGTGGGTTTGTTAGTCACGCCCTTGGTGAAAGGCAGGAACTCAGTGCAGCTGAGCAGTTCAGACCATCCAAGGTCTGGCCTGGCCCATGTTACAATCTGTTGTCCAACAATGGCCCCCAAACCTCAGGTGACTGGACCACGGGAGTATTATACTCCTCACTGGCTAAATCCACTGATGGGTTCACAGCTGGGTGTCATGCTGGGAAGTGAAGCCTGGTGGAAAGAGGTGATCACTCTGGGCGTGGTCTGGAAGGAGATACATATATTCTTCCTCCTCCTGTTGATCCCCTGCTGCTTCCTGCCTGCCAGACCGCCCTAACTTGGAGTCAGTCAACTGTGGACTGAAACCTCTACAAACTGTGAGCCAAAATAAACCTTTCCTCCTTTAACTTGTGGGTGTCAGATATGAGCAAGTAACTAAGACACCCAGTCTTGGGCTACGTGGGCTCAGCACACTACAAGTGTGGTGGGGGGAGGGCTGCCTTGCTGGATCTCCTCTCATCAGATTCTCTCTAAATATGAAAACCAAATGCCCTAAGAAGGAGAGCATTCTGGAAGACATGAGGACTTAAAGATGCAGAGGAAGCTGTGCTAGGAGCACATGTGAGCGTCATGGCACCTGCATCACAAAGTGCTCAGAGAAGACAGGTTCCCCTCCACATCCTGTG
Organism: Cavia porcellus; assembly: GCF_034190915.1. Taxonomy (NCBI): domain Eukaryota; kingdom Metazoa; phylum Chordata; class Mammalia; order Rodentia; family Caviidae; genus Cavia; species Cavia porcellus. The sequence goes on from NW_026947512.1 coordinate 48,115,796, forward strand.
GAGGTAGTTTTGGTCTCGAGCTTGGCCACTGTGCCTCAAAGTAACACACTCAGCCTGGCAGCTGATTTCAACAACCTGACCCTGTTTAAAAGTGTGCCTTTGATGGTAGGAAAAGAAAGAACTTCCATGGGGCCAAAGATGCTGGAAAGCCCATGTTTTCTGTGCCCTGAAGTAGGAGTGACCTGGTGCCTGACCAAACACAGGGCACTTTGGATTCCTAAACTGACCTCAAGTATACCTCATTTCCACTTTGAAGAGTGTTCTTTCAGTGCAAAAGTTTTGCTAGCTAGGGTTTGACCGGCTCTGTGTGGAGTTGGAAGGTGGAACAAAGGGAGGAATCCTTTTCCAACAAGACTAGGCCTGGACTCTGGCCTCAGGTTGCCACTGACTTCCCAGCATCTTGAGCTCACAAAGCCCTTCAGTGTTCTGAATCTACTTCTCCTCTTCTTCAGCATGAAGACCAGACCATGTGCATGCAGGCTTGTTAGATTAAACTGTGGCAACAAGGTCATCCCAAGATACAGTGAATTAGATCCATAATAATCATACAATAAATCAAAGAAGTTAGAAGTGCATGTCTCTTTCTTGTAAAGTCCACCGTAAGTAAAGGATTTGGGGTGGTGAGTCACTGGTACTCAGGTCGCCCAACTCACCAGGCTCGTGTGTCCACATCTGGATCTCGTGTGTTCCACTTCTAGATCTATGATAGCAGAAATGGGAAGAAAGAAGGCCCAAGCCATTCCTCTTTAAGGTGATTCAGGGTATTCCCAGAACTGCTCACTTTATTTCGCTAGATGCGTTTGGCCCATGACAAAGCCACATTGCCACCTAGCTGCAAAGAAGGTTAGAAATTCGGATTGTAATCGGATGATCATGCACCTAGCTAAAGCTGGGAGTGGAGAGGAGGGAAGAGAGTCTTGTGAGTAAATGAGGAAAAACAAGACTAGAAATGGGGAGATCCAACCACTGACAATGATCTCAACATTTCCTTGGGCCCATAAGGCAGGGGCTGGTTTCTCCAGCCATTGCACAAGATCTCCTAAGTGTCAGCTTTGGTCCGCGGTCATTTCATGCCCACCACAATCCCTGAGTCCCACTGACGTCCCTCATGTGACCTGGCCACTTTCTTTTGCATTCCACGTTTCCTATGATCATTGTTAAAATCTAAGTTAATAATTAGTTTTACAGGCAGAAACTCTGGGGGTTTGGTGGGGTTGTTTTGTCTATTTTTTGCATTTTGGGGCGTGTGTCTTCTTTTTGCCTCTCTATTGCTATTTTTGCTAATTACTAGTTGAATTTGCACATTTCCTACAACCTCTCCAGTTATTTGCAGATATTTGTCCCTCTTGGTCATCTCTTCCCTGATGCTAGTCACTGCTGGTATCTGGCCATATCTGATGTCATCTATTCACTGTCCCCAGTTTCTTCCCCATATAGCACTCAGCCCTGATCTTGGTGGAGGCCAGGCCATCCCCAAACCACTTAGCCCACCTTCTCAAAGCTGAAGAGTTGAAGGTATCCTTCCCGAGCCTTGGGTTTAGTAGACTATTGTTCCAGTGTTGTGTCTGACTTGAGTGAAATTCCACCACTTAATTCCGCCTCTGAAAGCGACCATGGCAAAGTCCACTTTCCCAAAGTCCAGCTTTTTGCCAGTAGTTTGCTTTGCTAATCTGTGGCCTCTGTGCATTATTAGCACTGTCCTGCCAGCAAACTATGCAAGCCGCTGCTAATTATGCCCTTGACAGCAGTTGCTTCCCCTGACCCTTAGGCCACTTCATCCCCTTCTTTGTTCTGGGATTCTGCTTCTTCATGAAGATGTTCCCTGTCCAGAGAAGAGGGTCTTGCCAGATGGAAGAAGAGAGAATAACATGATAACATGTGCAGAGCTTTGGGACTGGGGAGAGAGCAAAGGAAAACTGAGAAGGAGCAGCATCTTGGCCACAGTTGGATGCTCCAGGGTCCATGGCTCACAAAGTCCCTGAGTCCACAGATGATGGCCACAGAGGAAGGGCCTGCAGCCAGCTGAGTGGTCTTAGAAAACAGAAGGCTCTACTTATTCTCCTCAAGGAACCTTTTGTGATGCAGGCAGGAGAGAGGATTCATGAAGGTTGCAGCCTTTGGTGAGGACAGTAATGAGGATAAATGATCACGCAGACCTCAGCCTCCAGGATGTGGGTAAAACGTACAGTCAGTCCCAAGTGACAGAGAGGGCCACGTGTGCAGTTTGTTCATGCTGACCTTTGTGGAGAGGGGACAAGAAGCCTCCATGGGCTTCATCAAGGTAGAGGCTAGATGATTATTCTGCCCCTTGCAGATTTGCTCCAGATGATTTATATTCTCCAGCTAAGGTGACAAAGAGGGCAAGTGTCCCTGAAATTGAGAGGGGAGACCAAAGAGGCCCTTTCATTGCTATGCATGAGAGATTCAACGTGGGCAGTAACAATGGTTGGACTGAGCCTGATGCTTGCCTGGTTTGAGTTTGGTCCAGGTTCATATTGAGTGCTTGAAACATTTGCATCAGAACACAGGACTGGAACTGTTTCTCCTCGTTTTACATGTAAAACCACTCATAGAATCAGTTACAGGTTTAGCGTCGGAAGGCGAGCTCAGGGTAGCAATAACTCAGATCAAATGTAGTCTTTGTCTCTGCAGAGAGAGTCATCTTTTCTTAAGTTGTCTCCATTGGACACAGTGCTGAGGTCGGATGGCAACCAAGGCTCCGCTTCAGCACTTGTGCTAAGGAGAGGCAGCAGTCCCTCACGAAGCAGCCACGTCGCTGGGCAGCAGACAGACGGCTTCCACTGCCAGTGAGATGTGCATCCGGGACCACCCATCCTGAAGATGCCCCTCAAATGTGCCTGGTCTAGTATGTAGTCTTCTCACTTCTCTGAGTGCCCATACTGCACTCTTGAGTATGTCCCAAAACAAAGGCTGTGTGTGTCTTTTCCTGGTGCATCCTGAACATTCTTTTTCCACGAAGAAAGTTGGTGAACCTGCAAACTTAATTGAAAAAAGGGTGGGGACAAGTTCCTTATTGCAACCTAGGGGACCTCTTAGACCAACGCATGACAGGCAGGAGTTGGGTCTCCCACTAGTCACAATAGACCTAAAGGAATGCAAGAAATCCTTCTGTGAGTGACTTGCAGTTGGCTGTCTCAGAAAAGAAGTATTTCCCCAAACGCCAGGGAAGGGCAGGTGTATGCGGCTTGACGATGAGAGCTGGGGAGGGGACATAGGTAGAGTGAATGTGACCTTTAAGCCTTTTTCAGGACTTGTAAACAATATGAATTTAGTTCATAACTCTTAGGCACTAGAAGCAGTCCACTTCTGTCTCTTGAGCTTAAATCTGGCTCAGCCTCCTAAGTCAATCTCTCTTCTTTGGGGCTGTGAAAAGCACCCTAGCGCTTGTATAATCCAGGGGACCTGGTGGGGCCTCCTGGCTCAGGCCCTGCTGGGCACCATGCTCTCCAGCGATGCCTGTGCCCCCAAGCTCCCGCATAAATGGTAGAACAGAGGTAGAGCCCTGTGCCTGCCCATCCCCGCACCACGCACCTGCCTCTCCCGTGGATGACTGCTGCCCCTCCAGCCTGGAAACGCCATCTCCAGGCTGCAGAGCTACTCCCTTGCACAAGCCCGTACTTGTTTCTGCCTGGGGTGACAGAAGTCAGCTCTCAGGACTACAGAGTCCTGGCTGCCTTTACAAGGGGCTGGCACATACTGTTCATTCTTTTAGAAGGCTTAGAGTCTGGGAAGCAAGAGAGAAGGAATTCTTCAAGCAGTAGAGTGAAAGGGAGGTGCCTCCCCCGGGGCCTTCTCTGTTCCCTGCCTGACATGGGGACAGGGACACAGCATGGGCTCCCCTGTCTTCCACGCATCACAGTGGACCCAGCGGATGTTGGCTGTGCCCAGGCTCCTTTCTTGTGACTGCTAAGGGACTGTGTCTGCCTGGAGGAGGCCAGCTTAGGCTAATTTATAGAAAGGCACTGCATGGGGTGGGAGGAGCTGTGCCCATAAATCTGTACACCCCTCAGTCACCCGCATAACATAGAGGCATGTCCAGTACTCCGTGGGATGTATCCTGAGCACAGGGTACTGTGATAAAGCGAGAAAATAGGAATGGTCTGCCCATACCGGAAACACTGTCTGAAGGAAAGGTACAAGGCAGTCCCACATGCTCGCAGGATGTGGGCCGGCTCTACTGTCCCCGTGAAAGGCCAGCCGGGCCAGTGCAGGAATCTTCTCCCTTCCAGGTTGGGCTTTCCTGAAAAGCCTCTTTTCCAGCTGGGGCAGCGTGCTCAGCTTACTGGAAAGAGTGCTGCAACTGTAATTGGGAAACATGATTTTCCATCCCTCACACAAACTTTGGTGAAATGATCTGACTTCTCTGTTCCTCAGTTTCCCCATGACCGGATACACTGTCCTGAAGGAGTCGTTAGAGGAACACACAAAGTCAGACGGACAAAAGGGACAGGAAAGGTCAGAGAAGGAGCCGCACATACATGAAATAGATTCGAGTAAGCACTGCTACGTTTGCGATATTTTCTTCTTCTTTCAAATCAGATCTTTGCTCCAGTAACAGGCCCCGAAAGACACAGACTGCAGGCATCCATGAGGAAATTAAGAAACTCTAGAAACTTTTTAAAAAATATATACAGAGTCAAGCATCTCCTGATTCAGCCTAACAGGAGAGGAAGATGACCTCCTCCTGTCTTTGCAACATGCTAACCACTTTCTGGGAGCTGAAGACAACAGCCTGCTTGAATTTAGTCCTGTGATGGACAATCCTTGTCCCCACCCTTCTGGAGTCACCCAGAGACAGCATCTGCTCAGGGCTGAGCCTCAGACAACTCAGCCTTCTCCAGTCACCTGTGGGTACACGACTCTGGGGAGGAAGGGCGTGGAGAGGGCACACTGGCACAGGGGTCTAGGAGGCAGGGAAGGAAGCAGAGGAGCCACTGTGCTCCCATCAGAGTGCACTGGGCCTGAAAATAGCTTCATGATGTGAATCCCAGGACAAAGCATCCTTTGGCTCCAGGAGTAAAAATTCTCAGCTTGGAATTCAACCGAAAGCTTTGTTACAAATACTTTGCATGACAGAATCTATTAATATCTCCAGCTAATTGCTCCCAGTTTTGTAATTTCTGTGGCAAAAATTCCAGCCAGCTCAATTCACAGGAGTGGCCTTATCAGGGGCCACACGGGTTCCTATAAACTAAGTCACATTGACCCACCCAGCTTGGATGCCTGCAGCTGGACTTGGTCAGAAGTTGCTGTTCCCTTTCAAACACTATTGGATTTTTCAAGTTCATCCTGTCCATGAGACAAGAAATGGCTGAGACAGACATAGAAAGACAAGAGGTGGAATCTCAGACAACAAGGTTATTTTGGTGAGTTTGCTTTTGGCTGAATGCAAGAAAGAGCCACTGAAAGCTCAGCCTTTGGTTTGCAATTTGGTTCAATCAAAATCTCCTCTCTGGTTTCCATTAGTGAAACTCGGGCCCCAGAGGGACAGCCAGGCTCTCAATTCTCCCACAGGAAGCCCAGGTCACCACACGCAGAAGAATGGAAACTGAAAATTCAGAAAATGATGGCCCACGGCTCTGACCCAACAGAGCCCTGCCTAGAGAGAAGAGCTTCAAATCTGTATTCTTAAGAACCTCTCTACATGCAAAACTTCATTAAAATCCACACACCCCACAGGGGCTAAGTGACCAGAAATCATTTATTGCCTGTGACCTCAGTAACCATCTGAAACAGCTGAGATCTGCAAAATCAGATAACCCTGAGATTTAGGAATATTCCCTTTAGGAGTGTTCACAGATTCAAAGAGGAAGCCCACCAGTCCCATCCATGGGGAAGATCAATGGCAATCATACAAAAAGAACAGAAAAGAGTCCAACAAGGCCACGAAGTGTTCTTTAAATTGAATTAGAGGGCCAGGGATTTAGCTCAGCGGTGTAAGCTCCTGTCTGATAAGCACAAGGTCACAAATTCGATCCCTGGTACCATAAATAAATTAGTTAATTAAAATTGAAGTAGAAATGATTTCAGTTCTTATTTCCTAATATATGTTCCTTGGTTTCTTTTTTGATTATTGCAGTGTATTAATGTACTCATTCATCAGGAGATTTCAAGGGACTATTGTATCCTAGGTCTGTGCTAGCCCTTGGGACTCGGTGAACTGCAAAACCATTAAGAATTCCTACCCTGGTAGAGCTGACCTTCTAAGGGGACCAGTGCCCTAATACAATAAGTCCCAGAAAGCTCACAGGCATCTTTCACAACACTGGGGCAGGCATGAGGAGCCAAAGGGTATCACCTAAGGGAAGGCAGGGCCTGCCAGCACCTTGATCTTGGCATCTTAACCTCCAGAAGTGTGAGAAACAACCTTCTATTATTTATACAGTGTCCAGTCAGTGGCATTTTTTATAGGAGCCTGAACAGACTACGATGTTCTAAGGTAAGGGTATGGTGGCTCTTCGGAGAGCATGATGAGGACATGTGCTAGCTCATTTTGTTTGGGTTTCGCTTTGTTTGTCTTGGAGGATTGTCACCTGAAGACAGCAGCTGGCACACAGTTCTCAACAGTACCCCTGGGGACCAAACCAGGGTTTTCACACTGAACTACACCCCAACCCCTTTTTTGTTTGTTTTTGTTTTGAGACACAGTTTGTTTTGCTTTGAGACACGGTGTTGCTAAGTCCCTAACATGCCTGGGCTAGGTATAAGCTTGTGATTCTCCTGCCTCAGCCTTTTAGCAGTGTTGAGATAACAGGTTTGTACCACCACGCCCATTTATAATGTGATTCTTACTTATTTTGTTCTCATTAAATTATATCTTGGACTGTAACTCACAGCTAGCTCCTTTGGCTGAATCTACTCTAATGATCCATCAACAGTTTAGCCGGAGCTCAGGCGCAAGGAACAAGTGTCCTCTGAGGCCGCATCCCCACGCTCCATCCTGACTGAGCTGCCAGGCTGTGCATGGGTCCCTGAGGGCCGTGTGTTCTTGGGCGCCTGCCCTGCAGAGACATTGCCTCTTGCAGGTGACTTGACATCTTCCTGGGGCTGGACTTGTGTCGTAGTACCTCCTACCCAAGCTTAGATACAGAAGGGAAGCCACTTAGAGAAGAGGTCTGCATAGGGCTCTTCCCAGAATGCTTTAAAGCCTCAGGCAGACACCACTCCAGGGTCTCTACTCAACCCGCAGAGAGCCACTTCAGACCAGTCCTGGACCACATGGGTGTCTGAGGCTTCGGCTAAGAAACCACTGTTCAGTCAGGCTGCAGCACCATTAGCTTCCACACCCACACCTTCGCCCATCTGTGGGTCTTCCAACTGGGGTCCCTTCACAGTAAGACACTGGCTGGGAAAAGTGGCTGCCTGGGGACATCAATGAGGACACACTCACAGGTATACAGGGGGCGGAAAACTTGGCCTTCTTTCTCCCCAGCTCCCAGGAAACAGCACCATATCTCTGCTCGTTTCCTAGACGGGTAGTGTGGGCTTCATATTTCCCTCCTGGAGAGAACCTGATCTGACCCTGGAACTGGGTTCAGAGGAAAAGGGCCCTGCACAGACCTCCTTGGTAGCTTCCATCCTGCATGCGAGCTTGGGGTAGGATGAGCTGATAGTACTCATCGTTTACCCTTTAAAAGTCTCTCTCTCTCTCTCTCTCTCTCTCACACACACACACACACACACACACACACACATTGGTAAACGTAAACTTTGTTGTCCTTTCTCTTCTGGTTCCTCTTCCATTCAGTCCCTCTCCCTGCTCAACTCTGCCTCCCCCACAGTGGATGTGAAAGAAACACTTGGGTACCAGACTCTTCCCACCCAGGAGTCCCCTTCTCAAGGCAGTCAATTCCCAGCACCAGTGCAATGATGAAATATCACCCAAACGCGCTGGAGATTATTGAATGCGCCATTTCTGGATCCCAGTCAAGGGCTCTGGCAGAAAGAGAATTTACAGGAGGAAAAGAGAGAGAAATTAGGAACAGTTCTCCTTCGGCTCGGCTGCTGAATTAAACCACATGGAAATTTTCAAGAAGAACAGAGCAGAAAGGATACTCAGCGGCGCTGGGCTTAGAGCAGAGGGCTTGCTCTGGGGATTTTGAAATGAGCAGCTGGAACCATCCGGCATGTGGCAGCGATTAAGAGCGCTGCCACATACAGCAAGGGTCATTACCAGCACCGCACTGCTGGCTACTTGGAGACAGGCTTTGCGTAAACATGGAGCTGTGCTCCATCCAAGCCGGGGGTCTCGAGGACCTGGGTGGTCAGGGGTGAGGTTTATCCTCGGAACGGAAGTGAGTTAATGACATGCAGTGCAGTTCTGCAGTGCAGCGACCACTGAGCACCGGAGATACAAATGCAGAAACCCACGCACTGGTCTGGGGCTCTTGGGGCTGAGGGCAAGGACTTCTCTTCCCACTGCAGATAAGGAGTCATCAAGAAGAAGCACCCAAAGCCTGGGCCTCACAGCCCCCTTTATTTCAGTCAGTCAACCTTTTGTTTTTTGAAGAACACACACTGTAAACAATAAAAAGATCTGGCTGGTGGTGCACACCTGTAATATCAGAATTCGGGAGGCTGAGTCAGGAGGATCATCATGAGTTCAAGGCCTTGCTGAACTACGTAGCAAGACCTTGACTCAGAAAACCAAAACCAACAATCCTGAAAAACCCCACTCTCTAATGGAAACTGAAAATCTACGCTCACGAACAGCTAAATTAACGTGTTGATGCATGCGCGGCATATGTGGAAAATGTAGAGGAATGATGTGGACAAGAGTAAACCTTCCCTTCAGCATGAATTATCCCTGGTATTTTGTACCTGGAGGGAAATTTGATGAACACAACATGAGAGACAGGCCACATGAGACACCTAGAGAGCTGGCTTGTCCCCAGGCTGCACCTGTGATCACCTGTTAATCCATTAACTGCACCACGGAAGAATGCATTGGTGAGGGCTGGGCCTAATCACCTCCTAATGGCCCCACCTGGCCTGCTCCTTAATAGGTCATAAACGGGGTTAAACTTTAACATGCATTTTAGAGGGCACAGAGTATACTCAACCATTGCACTGGGATACAGTTGGATTTTTTTTTTTTTTTTCTGGTACTAAGGATTCAACCTCACATTGACCTACTTTTTTTTTTTTTTTTTTTCTTGGACAGGATCTTGTTAAGTTAGCCAAACTGGGTTCAAACTTGTAATCTTCCTGCCTCAGTCTCCCAGAATGTTGGAGTTATAGACATGCACCACCATGCCTGGCTTACAGTTGAAATTTTTTTCTTTCTTATTTAATTTTTCTCGCATAACCACTTAAACACAAAACTCTTTTCCATTGTGAGGGTTAGAGCACCACCAAAGCTTTCAGCAGGTTTATACAGAAATTCTAGTCTACGGCTGGAGGAGCTCTGCTCTTCCCATGCCAGCAGTGCCTCGATCTCTCCCCATCCTGCGCTGCAGCTGTGTGCAGGGATCCTCGGGGCAGAGTCTGTGGGCTGCGGTGCTGGGAGGTCCAGGGGCTGCTGCGGTCCCGGCCAGGCAGACACTGAGCGCTCTGGGTTCCCGGAGCTTCTGATCCTCCCTCCTGTCCACCACGCTGGACGAGCAGGTAGATTCCGACTTCGTGGAGACAGCGATCCGATCCGGTTCTTTCAGCTCTTCACCCTCACAGGTTCTCACACCCCAAACATGCTCCAAAAATGAGTGATTTATTTATTCTTTGCCAAGGATTTGAAATGGCAAAAGCTTTTCTCCCTGAAAGGTTTGCTTTTCATTGGTCTTCTGTAGAAGTACCTCGTTCTTTTTTTAATGACAGCTTTCACAAATTTGCTAAGGTAGATAAGTGTGCAGCTCATTTTACTTAGAATAGCATTCTGAAAATCTAGATTATTGTAATGATCTGTAAATTCTTCCGAGTTTCCTGTGTAGACAATCATAAGGTAAAAGGACGCTACTTTCTTCCCTTGAATCTCTATTTTTAAGAATGATTGTTTTGCCTTAATGCTGGCTGGACAGTGTAAAAATGATGAGTAGAAGCAGTGATAGTGGACATTCTTGTTTGATTTTTTAAAAAGTATTTTCCTGTTAAGTAAGTTTCTAGCAGATACCTTTTTTATCTTAAAGAGAATAATACAAAATAAAACAGAATAAAGCAAATCAAAATAGAACAAGGCAAGCAATATAGGACTTCAGATTAAGACAACAGGAAATCAACAGTGGCTCCCATCATGTCTCTTGTTTTCTTCAAAATAGCTGCCAATACTATCACACATAATAAAATCAAATAAAACAAAACAGAATAAAATGGTATGGACAGTTATTTTGAAGAAAATGAGAGACATGATGGTAGCCATTGTTCATTTACTATTATCTTGTTTTGAAGTCCTGTAATGCTTTCATTCTTTTGTTTTGATTGGTTTTGTTTTGTTTTGCTTAATTTTATTATATGTGAAGGAATAGACAGATATGTTTTATGAGATTAAGGGACTTCATTCTCTGCTAGTTCAGTGAAGCTCTCTTTTCTGTCTTTTAGATGATGTGTAATTATTGAATGTAATCAAATCTATTAAACAATCATAAGTTTTTACAAGGTGAATCATGTCCCTTCCAATTGTATGTATTCAAACTCTAACACCAGTACTCAAGGGCCTGAAGACAGGGACTTCAAGGGATCAGGGAGTTAAAATGAGGCTGTTAGAGTGGGCCCTAATTTCACCTGACCAGTGTCCCTATCACAAAAGAAGGCAGGACACAGAGCGACAGCAGGTGTGTGTGTGACACAGAGGTGACCCTGTACGTGGGGGTAGGCTGTCCAGAAAGGATGGCAGACAGGCAGTAAAAAGACGGAGTCTTCTGAAAAACCAAGCTCCCCACCACCTTGATCGTGGACTTCCAGCTTCCAGATTAGTACAGAAGAGTTTTGTTGTATAAGCCACACATTCTATGATATTTCACTATGTAGCCTAGCAAAGTACTGCATAAGGCTTTTCTCATTTTCTCTGATGAGACCCCATAAAGTGAGATGAAGATCACTTTTGTATTTTATGAAATAATATGAATATTCAGAAGATATCACCTATAACACCAGTGATGTCAGTAAAATATGTTGGAGGATGTCATGGTTACTTTTCTCTTGTTGCTGGGACAAAATACACATCACCCAAAATGAGGGAGGGAAAGGTTTATTTAGCTTACAGTTTATGGAAGTTTCAGTTCATACGCGGCTGTCTCCATGGCAGGGTGGCATGATTGAGGCGCATCTGTTCACGGAAGCTGCAAGGGACAAGACCAAAAGGGCAAAAAAGGAGAAAGCACACCTCTTTCTCTCCCTTATATTGTATGCTGGTAACTGCCCTTGGGCAGGTGCAGCACTTACACCGCCAATCCTACTGCTGGCCAGTAAACCAATCACAAACTCTAGATTTAGCTGCCTCCATAACTGTATGAGGCTGGGGGTACAGGCATCCAAACACAAACCATTACAGAGGACATGAGGTAGTATAGTTTTCTTAATGCTGATTTAACTGTTACAAAGATTATGCAAGTATTTGGGTTTTCACATCAAAATAGTGTCAAACTTTTTAAAAAATATACTAATAATGTCACAATATAAAGGGCCTAGAAATAATCTAAAAGAAGGGGTAGGGGAGGAGACTAGAAACTCTCCCAGAATAGCAGAATTACTGCCTCTGCAGTCAAGTTATCCAGAAATGTCATGAGAACACTGGATAAAACATGCAAAATCAAACTTTTCAGAGCTTTTTAGAGGAAGTTAATAAGAGGCAATAAGACAGAAGTGCAGTTTAATCTCAATGAGAACAACATGCTTTGTGCTACTGTACCTGCACTGTACCTTCTCCTCAACCCTGCTGTAAACCTGAAGCCCACTATGTCACAGTGGTGGTATCTGTAAAGACCAGCTGCCCAGCAGCTGCATGCAAGGGGAATAACAGGTTGGGTTTTAGAGGTTCTCAAAAACCCCAACCCCTGTTATAACTGTTGAGCCTGTTTGGAAGCTTACACACACACACACACACACACACACACACACACACACACACAAAATTCCATCCATGTTGTTCTCACTGAGATTAAACTGCCCTTCTCTATGTAAGGGCCTCCATGGTGCCCCACGCCTGAATTTGAATCAGTAAACTCAGAATTTGGAAGGCTGAGATATGAGGATTGATTAAACCCAACTTGAACTACAAGAAGAACCACCCTCTCAAACAAATGAACAAAATGAAAGAAAACACAAGAAACAATCAGCAAACTTGAGGACAAGTCCAGTGAAATTACCCAACTTGAGAACAATGAAGAAGAAAGATACTGAACAGAGATTCATACCTCTTGGACACCATCAAGAGTACCAAGAAACATACCAGAGGAACCCCAGACACTTTGTTCTCAGGGGTTGTCTTTACTCAGCTGGATCAAGCTCAGAGCTTGTTCCTTGAGAACAGCCCTACCTAGAATTACTAGAATCACTATATTATTTAAAATACCAAGTTTTCAGCAACAGCAAAGCACAAAATGAACAACCAGAACAGGGTGAGCAACACTTCGAAGAAAGAACACCATTAACAGAAACTGGGCCTGCGGAACGCCAGACCCAAGACCTAAGAGACAAAGACTTTACATCAGCCGTAATAAAATGCTCAAATAAAGGCAACAACTGCTAAAAGAAGTAAAGGACAGTGAGAAAGCAGTAGTTCATAAAATAGAGATTGTCAATAAGAGAGATTGCTCTAAAGGACTGAACAGAAATTCGGAGATGAAAAGTAAAATAACTGTATAACTGAAAGGAGAATTCCTTAGGGAGACCGAGAATCAGAGGTACATTGAAGAAGAAACAACGAGCCAAGTTGAAGACAGGGCAATGGGAATTATCCAGTTCGAGAACAGTAACAAAGAAGAAAGGTAACAGAGGCTCGTATCTCTTGGGCATCATTGAGTGTATCAAGAGACATAGCAAAGGAATCCCGGAAGAGAGAGAAAAAGTGGAGGAGAGAAGAAGTAACAGCCTAAAATTCCCAAGGCTAATGAAAAACAACCTGAGTATCCAAGAAGATGAATAAAACCCCACAGGAAAACTTAAAAATACCCACCCCAAACGAACCATAGCCAAAGGGCTGAAACACACAGAGGAAGATTACAGCTCGAAAAGAGCAAAGGGAAAGCCACTCATGATGATACAAATACATAATAGTATGTGTTAGTCATGATTCCCCATTGTATGATTTTGAAGCCTTATAGTTTTCACTCATTAATTGGAATGGTTTTACTCTGAGCTGTTTGATATTATTGTCTGTGATGATATGAATAGCTATTTTGAAGAAAGCAAGATATCATAATAGCTAGTGCTGATTTAGTATCATCTTGTTTTGAAGTCCCATCAAGCTGTTCTTCTTCGGTCTCCACTGCTTTTATCACGTTGTATCTTATTGTATTTTATAATATGTGATAGTATAAACAAAAATTTATAGGCAAATAGATAATATAGAAACCATTGTTCATTTTCTGTTAGCTGGTTCTAAATACTTTGTAGTAGTAGTTTCATCCTCTTGAATGGTTTCACATTGTCTTGATATGTTTGATGCTATAGTATATGAAGACATACTCAAATATTTCAAGGAAAGAGACACTATAGTAACTACTATTAAGTTGAGTTATCTTGTGGTAAAACACTATGTTGCTTAAATTGTTCTGTTCTGATCTGTATTGTTATGTTGCTATGTCCTCTTTTATCTCAATCTCCCCCCTTTTTAAAAATTTATTTTATTATTTTTTTTAATTAAGGGAAAAAATTTTAAAAATTAGCAGGATATGTTATAGTAACTTTTTGATTTCCTATTTACTCGCTTTGAAGCCCTGTATTGCTCTCACCACCTTGTTTTGACTGATTTTACTCTATTCTGTTCTGTTTGATATTATCAATTTTGAGGGTATGGGCAACTACTTTGAAGGCAATAAGTTTCACATGATGCCCACTCTGGTCTGACTATTATCTTCTTTTGAAGTTCAGTAACGTCTCCAACGTTTAGGTTTTATTGGTTTTGTTCTATACTGTTTAGTTCAGTTTTATTATGCCTGATAATATAAGCAATCTTTTTTAAGGTAGCAACGGGCATTATGGTAACCACTGTTGATTACCTTGTATTCTGTTTTTACATCTTGTACTATGTCCATCCTTTGTTTTGTCACATTTGGTTTTATTCTCTTCCAAAAAAAGTAATAAGAACTGTGGGAGTAATAAAACCCAAAATGTGTAAATGTTATTGTGAAAAAGAGAGGAAAAGAAAGTGCTCTAAAGGATGCAACTGCAAGTGTGTTTAGGTGTGTAAGATAGATGACCATATTACTAAGTTTTTGTTGGATCACTGAACACAACTGTTTGCAGTTTCACTGTTTGAATGTCCACTTTGTATGCTTAATTTTGTAACTTGATCAACTATTTCTAAGATGACAATATGTAATCTATTAACTAGTGATTTCTGTTTATTTTTTTGAAATTCTGTATTTCTTGTACCCTTTTACTGTTTTGTTTTTCTTTAAGTAAAAAAATACTTTCCCATTTTAAAAAGCGGAAAGATTTTGTCACTAATAGACTTGCCCCACAAAAAATTCTTAAAGTATTGTGGTGGTAAGGGGTCCATTCAGTCTGAAATGAAAGGACACTACAACACACACTTGAGCCTACTTGATGTAAAAAGCACTGGCAAAGGTAAAGACACAAACAAATGAACATGGTTTAGATGTGCTTTCGTTTGTAACAGTTTTTTTTTTCATAGCAGTTGTAAATGACAACTGCACAAAGTAATTCTAAAATTGTGTTGATGGACTTCTAATGTATAAAGATGTCATTTCAAGGGCAGTTGTAGCATTAGGATGTGGAGGGAGTGGAAGGATTTTGAAGCAAAATTTTTATATATACTGAGTTCAAGATAGTATTAATTAAAACTGGGTTGTTTTAAATTAATGTAAAAATTCCATTAATTAACCACAGAGCTGAAAGACTTGCACAACAAAAAACTACAAAGCATTGATGAAGAGAGTTAAACAATACATTTAAAAAAAGCAAATACATCCCATTCTCATGAATTAGAATTAATACTGAGAGGTGGCCGTGGACTCAATGAGTCTCTATCAAAAACCTAATGATATATTTTTTACATAAATAGAAAAACTAATTCTAAAATTCATATGGAATCTTATATCCAAGTAGCCAAAACAATCTCAAAATAGAATAACAAGGATCGAGAACTCATATTCTGGACTACATGCCTTATTATAATGCTCCACTATTCAAAATAATTCAGCACTGACATAAAGACAGATAAGTAAATCACTGGAATAAAATAGCTAGGAAAATTTTTCTCATCTATTGTCAAATAAATTTTACAATTACTTCAAGATCACTCAATAGAAAAAAAGAATAGACTTTTCAATAAACAGTGCTTGGAAAATTGGACATCCTACTGTAAAGAATGAGGTTGGGCCCTATCTGACACCACTATATAAAAATTAATTCAAAGTAGATCAAAGTCTTAAACTTAGAACTACAGCAGTAAAACTTCTGGAAGGATACATAAGCTCAAACTTTGCAACACTGCTTTTGGCAATGATTTCTTAGATATGGCAAAGATACTGGGAAGAAAATAAAAAGTAGAAAAATTTTACCTTATGAAGATTTACAAATTTGTGGCTCAAAACACAGAATCAACAGAGGAAAAAGGCAATCTATGAAATGAAAGAAAATGCTTGCAAATTGTATGTCTGCTAAGAGATTTTGTTCAGAAAATATGAAGCGCTCTTAAAATTCAGTAACAAAAACAGACAAGCAACCCCAAAAATGGGCAAAGGACTTGAATAGATATTTTTCCAAAGAATATATACCAAGCCGGGGATTTAGCTCAACGGCACAAGCATCTGCCTGGCAAGCACGAGGTCCTGAGTTCAGTTCCCAGTACAGAGAGAGAGACAGAGAGAGAGAGAGAGAGAGAGAGAGAGAGAGAGAGAGAGAGAGAGAGAGAGAGACCATGAGAAATCGCTCGATATCATGAAGAACTGGGAAAATGCAAATCAAAACTACAATGAAATATCACACAACCATTATACTAGCTACTAGCCAAACCAGAAAGTAATAAGTATTGGTAAAGATGTGAAAAATTGGAGCTCTCTCACAGTGCAAGTGTGAATATAAAATAGCATAACCACTATTGAAAATAATAAGGCAGTTCCTCAAAAAACTAAAAATGGAATTTTTATATGTATATATATATAATCAATCAGCTTTTCTACCACTGGTATGCCTAATAACAGCACCACCAAATAATGAGCTAAAGCTGACAGTATTCAAAAGAGAAACAGACCATTCAATGGTAACAGGTAGAGACTTCAATACCCTTCCATTAATGGATAGAACATGGAGGAGAGTATCCACAAAGAAGTGAGAAATCTGAGCAATGTTATAAATGTGCCAGATCTGATAGCAGCTGCAGAACATCCTACCCAGCAACATCTGCTCCTCGGGTTCACACAGAATGCTCCTCAGAATAATCTTTGGTCACAAAACAAACCTCACCGAATTTTTTTAAAAAACTGAAATAACAGAGTATATTCTCTGACCATAATAGAATGAAATTAGAAGCCAGCAGTAGAAAAAACTGGAGGAATTTGAAATGTGCGAAAACCAAACCATCATCGGTGAGTTTCTACAATCACCAATGAATCAATGGAAAATCACAAAAGAAATAAGGAAATACTTTGAAATGAAAATGAAATGAGATCAAAACAAGAGATATAACTAAAGCAGTGGCTAGCAGAAAATGTGAAACTCCTTAAAAATAGAAGGTCTCAAATCAAGATAGTACTTTATACCCAAAGGAGGTGGGATGACAAGAAAAAACAAGTCCAGAGCCAGCCAGCACGCGGGAAGGGAATAGGACTGCTACAGCAGAGAACAGAGAAGTAACAGGGAAAAATCAACAAAACCAAGTGAGTTCCATGAATATTTCAACAAAACTGAGCCAGGTTCAGCTGGACTAAATGAACAAAAAGAGGGAAGGACTCAAATTAGTAAAAGACTCAGAAATAAAAGGGAGCCACAACTACTACATAAATGAAATCTTATAAAAGGAATTATAAATAATAGCATGCCAACAAACTAGAAGACCTAAATGAAATGGATGAATGCTTAGCATAAACATCAATGCTGACCTAAGAAACAGAAAATCTGAATGGACCAATTTTACCACAGTAAAAATTTTGAACTACTAATCAGACATCTCACAAAGAAAACCAGGCCTAGAGCTCTTCCATAATGGATTCCACCGAGTTTTCAGAGGAATACCCGGAAACTCTCCAAACAGTAGAGGAGGGAACATTTCCCAACTCCTTTTATGACACTTGTTTTGTCCTATTAATAAAGCAAAATAAAAGGCAGCCCAAGAAGAACATATAGACACATAAAACCTCAATAAAATCCTGGCAAACTGAATTCAACAAGATTTTAAAAGCTGTCATACTATGATCGTATGGGATTTATCATAGGAATACAAGACTGTTTTAACACAGAGGAAGACAGCAATTGGTGTGATAAACTGTATTAAGATAACAGGGAACAAAAATGAAATAATCACCTCAATAAATTCAAGAAATGCAATTTGACAAAACCCAACACCTTTTCACAATAAAACACCCGGTAAACCAAGAATAGAAGAAACCTTCCTCAACCCGATAAATGCCATCTATCAAAAAACTCACAGAAATATCATACTTAACAGTGAAACATAAACACTTTGCCTTCATAATGAAGAGCAGGAAAGGGAGATCCACACTCACCAAATCTGTTTAGCATCCTGTTGAAGATTTATCCAGAAAAAGTAGGCAACACAAAGAAAAGACATTCAGATTAGAATAAAAAGATGTAAAAGAAAAGTTTGCTGATGGTGTAATCTTGTATATAACAAATCCTAAGATATGAGAAAAGCTGTTAGAACTAACAAATGGACTCAGCAAAATTGCAGGATACAAGATTTACATCTGAAAATCAGTTGTACAGAAACCATAGCTTTATACAAGCAATGAATATTCTAAAAGTAAAAGAAAACAACTCAGTTTACAATTACATCCAAAAGAATAAACTATTAAACTAGTTAAAAACAAACTCGGCATAGTGTAAAACTTATACAATAAAAACTACAAAGTATGTTGACAGAAACTTTAAAAGATCTAAGCAAACATAAGGTCATCTTTATGCTTGACTCACAGACTGAAAGACTTCATGTTGTTGAGAAGATAATTCTCCCCACATTGACCTACAGATACAGTGCAACATGTGAAGAATCCTGGCTGACTACTTTTTTGCTTTTGCAGAAACTCATAACTACTAAAATTTATAAGTGAGTTCAAGGGACCAAGATAACCAGTGATATCAAAAAGAAAAGCAAACTCAGTCAGCTCAAATTTCCCAATATCAAAACTTATTGCCCATTTACTTAACATGACTAGCATGGCCTAGGAGACATATACACAAAAAGAGGAATAGTGTTGAGAATCAGTAAAGTTTTATGTTTGTGGTCAATGGATTTCTGTCAAAGGTTCTAAACAATTCAACAAAGAGAAGAAGGACTCTTTGATACACAATGAGATGCACAATGAGATGGTCCACATTCCAAAGAATGAAATTGGATTTCTGTCTTATACCACATGCAAATTCTCAACTCAAAATCAATCTGCACCTACCAGTGAGAGTTAAATCTCTTTAAAAACATCACATTAAGCCAGGCATGAGGGCTCACGCCTGTCATCCCAGCACTCTGGAGGCTGAGGCAGGAAGATTGTTGAGAGCTTGAGACCAGCCTGGGCTACAAAGTGAGTTCAAGCCAGCCTGAACTGCATAGCAAGACCCTGTCTCCAAAAAACAAAAAAAATCCACACAGTAAATCTTCAAGACCTTGGAATGAGTATTACTCTCTTAGTTACAATCTCAAAAGCATAAGAAATGAAAGAGACTTTATCAAAATTAAGTCATGTGCCGCAAAGGAAGACGTCAGTGAGAAGGCAACACGTGGAAAGGTAACAAGTGTGCTCAGCTGATACTCCTGCCAAGGGACTTGTAAACAGAGCAAACAAAGAACTCTTACAACACAGGAATAAAAACAGAAGCAGCTTATTAAAAATCAGTGCAGAATTCTGATAATCATTACTTCAAAGAAGATACACAAATGAGTACATAAAACCATGTTCAACCACAACTACCACTCAATGTTAGGGAGGAGTAAATCAAACCATAATTAGGTGCTACCTACTTGAATAGTTAGAGTTAAAAAGGCATAAAAGAAGTAAGCATTAAATTGGTCATGGTGTGCACGCCTATAATCCCAGCATTCAGGGAGATTGAGGTAGGAAGACCATAAATTCAAACTCAGCCTGAACGATTTAGCAATTATGCAAGACCCTGTCTCAAAATCCCAAAATGAAAAATGGCTGGGGATGTAACCCACTAAGAAGGCCCTGAATTCAATCCCTAGTACTGAAAAGAATTACCATAAAATTTACCAACTAACTACACACAAACACACACAAATATATTTGTAGTGTACACATATGTATATGCACATCCTAGAGAACTGAAAATATATGTCCTGTACAAAAATTGTATGTCAATACATATAACAATATCATTCATAATGATAAAAAGTAAAAATAAGCAAAATGCTAATCGACTGATGAATGAATAAAAAATGTAATATATCTATACAGTGGGATGTTAGGAGGCTGCAGAAGGGAAGAAAGTGTGCAGGACACACTGAAGCACAGGCACACGCTTCAGCCCGCAGAGAGTACGCTGCACGAGTGAGGCGGAGCACCAGGCACGGATTCTGTTTGTGTGGAAGGTCCAGAATGAGCAAATCTGCAGACAGCGAGTAGCGGCTGCCAGAGGCTGGGGTGAGAGAACAGGAGTCACCATGAGTGGCCGTAGGCTTTTATCTTGATAATGAGGATAGACAGGCATATGGAATGGTACTGAATACAGAGATTTGTGACTGTACCTGAGAGGAGCTGGTTATATAATTCATGGACCATATTTCTACAAATCTGTGTTAAAAACTAGAAAAAGTTTTAAAAAGCTGTAACTATGAAGAAAAAAAATCATGATCATGGTTTATAAGATCAACGTTAGCCGTACTAATTCAACCAAAATTACAGTCAATGTAATACCAGCCAAACTCCAAGAGTTTAAGATTAACAAACTTAAAAAAACTAGTACTAAGTAGTATATGAAAGAACTATCAGTCAATAAAATCAGATAAATATTAAAGAACAAAGTGAAGCTTATGAATTGCCCTGCAACTATGAAAACTTAATTTACAAGAAAGAAGTGTTAGTACAAGAATGAGGCACAGAAGGCTGCAGACAGCCAGAGGCAGAACCAGACAAACAGGGGTCTTGGTATATGTGAGTATAGGCATCCAACCCTCAGAAAAGAGCAGGGAAGAACAAAATTCACACCCCCAGTAAATATTTGAAAAGCCTCAAACAAACACACCAATAGACAAAGGTGATAAAGATTAAGAATGCAATGACATAGCATTCCGTTCTTGACAGTTTGTAAATTTACTGACTGAGCACATGAAGAACTGGCGAGAATACAGAACAACGAGAGCTCGTATCTCACTTTCAGAGGTTTCATTTGAACTTTATAGATCAATTCAGTGATATAAACCAATATACAGTCGTTACTCCATTTCTAAGAATGCATCATAGGAAAACTCTTGCACACGTGTACACAGCCAAAGGCAGTGAGTCCCAGTCACTTGCTTCATTGCTGGAATGAAGCGCCTGACAGCTGTAACGTGCAGGACAGGGGCTCATTTTGGCTCATGCTTACCGCCCATGGGCAGAGGGGCACAGCAGAGGAGCTGGTTATGGCACGGTGGCGGGGAAGCAGAGAGTCAAGGGAGGAGTGGAA
This sequence comes from Cavia porcellus, assembly GCF_034190915.1. Lineage (NCBI taxonomy): Eukaryota > Metazoa > Chordata > Mammalia > Rodentia > Caviidae > Cavia > Cavia porcellus. The sequence continues at coordinate 48,136,790 of NW_026947512.1, forward strand.
GGGGGACAGACCCTCAGGGGCCACGCTCACCGTAGCACCTGCCCCTTCTGACCAGGCCCCCTCCTCATACTGAGTCAGCTGTGATGCCCCTATGATCCAGTCACCTTCCAAAAGTCTCACCTCTGTTTGCACGAGGCTTCAGATACGCAGCACTGTTTGTACTAGAGAAAACTGGATATAGCCTACCTTTCTATCAAAGGGCAAATGCCTACCTTGTTTGCTACTAAGCGCACAGCACAGCACATAAAGTTGCTAAGTAAATATTTGCTGAATCAATAAATCAATGTAAAAGATGACAATTTTGCAGATAGACATTCCCAAATTCCTGCCACCCATTAAAACTCTGAATGAAAAAGAAGTTTCAGTAGACCTTTTTACAATCCCTATTAGACTATGTAATCCAGATTTCATTTCTCAGTTAATTGGCCTTTCATATAGCAAAAAGAAAGGAATAAGCCCTTATACAGCTACTCACTTTTCAGCCTCGCTTTATTTCAACCAATGGTAGCCTTGCTACAATGCGGGAAAAGTAATTCACTTCTGAAATGCTAGCCTTCCTCACCTACTGGAAAGATAGCTTCCACTGAAAATCACCATGAAAGTGAACACATTTACTGAAATGTGATGTGGTTATAAATTCTTGCTTACATTCACAGGTGTCAGTGTTTCTGATGTTATGTTTGCCAACAAAAAGCAATGGGCAGTTTAAGTTGCTGCTGGTTGGGCCCTCCTGCGGCCTTAGGTGTCCGATCACAGCTGGAAAGTGCCCCCAGCGGACTGATGGTGGGAGGCCTTCCTGGACATTCATTCAGGATGATCAACTGCTGTTAACTTCATGAAATCCAGAAGCCATCCTAGTCGCTCTAACTGGGTGCAGAGAGTACCCTGGTGGCATTCAAACCGTTCATAAGTAGTCACCAGGAGCTATCTGGCCACCAAGGACTGCAGGGACTCACAGTGATACTCGGCACATTAGGTTGCCGCATAGTCCACAGCTCTCATGAGAAAGTGCCTGGGCTCTCTGATGGCCCGAAGTTCATTCTGCAGCTGCCGGGAAGGCAGAGGAACTGAGCATGTGCCAGGCCAGCTGAGCGCTGCAGTAAGAAGCCTGGGCCGCTGCCCATATGTCTTTCTCAAGGGTCATCCCTGGGGAAGTGCATCCCGGTACTGGCTGTCCTTCCAGATGGCTCTCGGGACAGTCAATCACAGGTTCCATTGCATCAGTCACGGCTTTAAGCCAGCTCATTGCACAACGCTGACCGCCAGACGCGGTGGTGTGTGACTGCAGCCCTGCCTTGCCCTGCTGCTGTCTCTGAACTGCCTCCATCACTGCTGAGCCTGTATTCCGATAGCTGTGATACGGAAGTCTCCTACAATGCTTTGTGCAAACATGCTGAAGACATTCCTGAGTGGCACGTTGACAGCAGCTGGCCAAGAGAAGCTGGTGGTCACCTCACTTCAGATTTAGCGGGAGCCGTGCTTATGGAATTACCGAAAAGAAAACAGCTCACATTTTGCCTTTCATTTCCAGTGACTATGACTATACAGTATTTCAAGAGCTCTAACATTGTGCTTTCTGTACCTAATTTCTTCTCACTTTTAGCACCAAAGTAGACATTGTAAGAACCATGGGATTTGAATAAGATGTAGGCTCTTGGCACCAAAATTATGGTGAACTTGGTGAAGCACAAACCCCAGGATTAATAAGGTTGTTTAGGGAAGGCGTGAGAGCCTTTTTATAGGTACTTTAGATGTTTATAATTCTTATTTTCCCTTATTAGCACACGTTTGCAGTACAGGAAGTTTAAATTCATCTTGGGGCGCGGCCCATGTACGTAACACCAACTTGTTTCTCTTTTCATCACCTTCCCCTTCCCTCTGCCTCTGAATCGCCTTTCTCCATTTCCAATCTTGTTGTTATTATTTTTAGCTCATGTTTATGGCAGATGATGTTTATATTCATTGAAGTCATTAGATTCCTGGGATGGCCGAACTTAACTTCCTGTTTCCCCTTCCTTTTCCCCTCTCCCCTCACCCTTGAGCCGCTGAATCCCTTCCCACTTGCAAAAGATCTACTCCTTTGCCTCTCTATATCCATCCTTTACTGTTTTTTTGTAACTTTGTCTAAAATGAGAGACATGTTATTTAAGCTTATGTGTCTGATTTATTTCACTCAGCATTATGAATAGTTGGGTCATATGGAATTCTTAATTCTTTGAGAAGCTCCACACTGATTCCATATTGGTTATACTAGCTTGCATTCCCACCAATAACGCAGGAGAATCCCCTTTCCACCACAGCCTAGCCAGCAGGTGTTAGTCTTTGACATTTTGATGATTGCTATTCTTTCTGTTGTAAGATAAAATTGTAGTACTGTTTTAATTTGCATTTCCTGAATAGTCAGAAATGTTGAGCATTTTTGTATACGTTTGTTAGCCATTTGTACTTCTAAGAAGTGTCGGTTCATTTCATTTGCCCATTTCTTGATTGCGTCTTTTATTTTAGGTGATCTAATTTTTGTTTAGTTCTTTATATATTCTAGATACTAGTCCTTTGCTTGAGGAATAGCTGGGAAAAAAATCCCCCCATTCTGTAGGCTGTGTCTTCATTCTGCTAATTGACTCCTTGCTGTGCAAAAGCTTTTTAGTTTGATGTAATCCCATTTGCTGGTTCTTGCTGTTATTTCTTGCACAGTTGAAGTTCTCTTTAGAAAATCTTTGCCTATGCCTATGCCTATGCTTCTAAGTGTTTTACCTATTTTATCTTCCAGGAAGTTCAGTGCTTCTGTTTTAATGTTGAAATCTTTGATCCATTTTGACTTTAGTGTAGTATACAATGATAGATACAAGTCCAGCTGAAACTGTAAATAGTCAACTATTTTCTGTAAATAGTCAATTTGCCCACACCATTTGTTAGATTCTATCTTTATGCCAACATATGTTTTTATCCATTTGTCAAAGATCAGATAGCTGAATGTTTCTACGGATGTTGTATATCTTCTATACTGTTCCACAGGTCCATATGTCTGGGGTTTTCTATTTTGCTTTATTTTGTTTTGTTTTTGGTTTTTGCTTTTTTGAGGGAGGTTTTTTGTTTGTATATTTGGTTTTTTTGTTTGTTTTTTACCAATACCATGTCATTTTTATTGGTGTTGCTTTGTAGTATAGCTTGAGGTTATGTTTTGTGATGCCTCTGGCTTTATTCTTGTTGCCCAAGATTGCTTTTGCTATTCTTGGTCTCTTCTGGTCCTACATGAATTTTATGATTGCTTTCCCTGGTCCCATGAAGGATGTGGTTAGTATATTGATTGAGATTGTGCTGAATCTATATAACAGTTTTGGGAGTATCTTTAATCCATGAATCTCTACAACATAGCCTCTTTGTCTTCGTTTTTATAGCTAAAAAGATATAAGTAACTTACCCAGTGTCACACAGCTAGGATTTGAAAATACCTTGGTTGAAACCTAGCTATCCTACCCTTGAATTACACTACAGTAGTCAGGCAGCTGTTGAAAATGGTAGTTATATCCTAAGACCCTTCTAAGATAATTGATTGACTCCTTATGTCTATGTGGGAAACAAACCTCAGATGCTTTTTTCTGTGTGTTGTGTTGCTTTGAACAAATGTGTTGGTTCCTCTGACCCAGCTAGTTAGAACAGGAAGAATGGCTACTTACATCCTGGCCCAGTGGAGCTGTCTGCTGGTTAAACGATGACCTATGAAGTGTCCTGCACCAAAGAGTAGGACATCAGAAAGAAGATGACAGGTCACTTGAGGCCATCAGGTTCTCTTCCTCTTCAGCTTACACGGGTGAAATGGGGAAAGCTAACAGACAGTTTGGAGAATGGTGGGGCATCTGAGAACACACAGAAAGAAGAGAGTTAAGCCATGAAGGCCCAAATGGAGGTAGACTCCATGAGTAAACCAAAGGACTGAGTCAACGGAATAGACAGTTATAAAGAATGGAGGTTGATTGTGACCTGAAAGCCAGATGTAGAGACCAAGCCATTCTGAGCCACCTGAAGGATGAGGACCAACAAATGTCACCCCTGGAGCTAAGGAAGGCTGAGGACATAGTGAACAGAGTTTCCCCTGTTCAGTTACCAGCCTTTGTTCCTGTGTCTTTTAGGTCAGCTGTATGACACTTCCCAGGGACACTGCAAAAACTGGTCTCTCCTGTTGCCTGTGTACCCTTGATTTCATTCTCATTCTTTGAAGCCCCTGAGTGCCCAAAAGAAGCAGGTGAACACATGCATCCTCTCCCTTGGTCACGGACCTCTCAGCACTAAGCAGCAAAGGAAGTGTCTCCTCTCCCACTCTGTGACCTATCAGAGAAGCAGCCAGAGGATCTCTCCTAAAGTCACTTGAGTCCTGAGTCCTCTCCAGCATCCAGAAGAGGCAAGAGCAAAAGGCAAACCCCTGACACTGGTGCAGAAAAGGGGGCCTCAAAGCAGTGTGAAAACATGGAAAACAGGCAAAAAGGATCACAATTTCCATATGCATTGTGTTTCTGTCTGAGAGCGAAGGCATCTCCTCCTCTGGGTTGCTGAGGGTGTGAGCTGCACAGATTTTGCCTTCTGATTTTGCCTGACTGTGTTACCTTTGGTGAAATGTTCCTATTCCCTATAGCCAAAATGAAGGGCAAATATTCTGGTGGGAAATTAGATATGAAGAATGGAGCTGCTCGAGGGTCAAACATTCCATTTGAGACCCAGAGAAAAAGAGAATTTATTAAAGATCATGCTTCTAACAACTTTGGGATTTGCCTTGGAAAGAATTGAGAAATCCACATTTGTCCCGACTTGATTAAAAATGTCTGCCAGTTGCACACTGGCACAGAGGCCCAAGCAAGCCGTTCAGGCTTTCTTTCAACATCAAAGAGCCCATGGCCTTCTGGGTATCTTTGGGGGTAGGAAAAGGAGACAGGGAGGCTCTGATTCCGGTGCTGGTGGCATAAAGATCAAAGAAGACCTTGTGGGACATAATGCTCCCCTTTATCTCTTGATTCCTAGAGTCTTTAAACTACCTCAAACTGCCCTAAAGCTGGGGAATTAGGGAGGAATTGAGGTATCTTTCTTCATTGGGGAGACAGAACAATGCACAAATTATAACTCATCCCAAGGAAATCCTCTGCTCTGAGGTGGCTTTTGCTTCTAAGAGGTCTGATCACATGCGCCCTACCTCATCGCGTCTTGCTCTTGATTTCTTGGGGGTAAATTAACAACTTCCTCCTTTGTCTCCACTACATTTTGTACCTTTTAAAATTATAGTACCCATCACATTTTTTAGCATTTATTTCTTTGCTAATTATCTGATTCTTTTCCTAGACTGGCACATCCTTGTGGGCAAATCCCAGGCCTCCTATTGGCCTCTCGAGATAGTCCATAGCACAGTTCCGGGTGCCCACTCTGAATTTAATCAGTTCTTTCATTCATTCCCACCCTCCTGTGAGCCTCCCAGAGGGACACTTCCTGCTTGCTCCCCAGCATGTTCTTATCCTCATCAATTAATCTTTGTTTCTGCTCTTCCCTTTGTCTGAAATACCCTCCAATCTTTTTTTCATTTATCCTTTCGTATCTTTAAACATTTTCTGCACCCAGTAATTGAAATGCATCAAATTCTTTGCAGAATAGTTTTGCATTGTTGTTTCTGCTGATTCTTGCTCACAGTGACTCGTTTCTTTCTGTGGTTTCTCATTTAGGATTATTAACTCGTGCATGATAAGTCCCTTTGAACAAAATATGACCAATTAAAAACCACTTCAGTTTTGTAGACTGAAGCACCCAAGTGCAACACGAGTAACACCCATTCAGATCCAATTCCTGCACAAGCGTAAGTGTCGCAGTTTGCTCATGCTGCTATAAGAAAATATCTGAGAGTGGGTTATTTGTAAAGAGGCGAGAGGTAATTCTCACAGTTCCGGGGACTGGGAAGTCCAGGTCAAGTCACCAGCAAGTTTGATGCCTGGTGAGAATGAAGAATCCAGAAGAGCATGTTGGTTAAATGCTGCCTCAAGCATCTCTTACAAGACACTTCACTCACTTCCATTAATGAGGGAAACCCCACTCCACGGCAGGATGTGGATTTTGACGTGGACCTACAGTAACAATCTGAAATTTCTTTCCCCAGAGCTGATGCAACAAGTTTCTCACCGTTTTCCTTTGCCAGGGAGGTCACTTGTCCTGACCCACACTCTCCCTGAGAATCATGCTTTCTATGTAAGTGTCTCAGCTCTGCCTTCTCACCTTTTGTGGGTCCAACATGAGAAGATTCACAAAGTATGTATTCAACTCAGGACAAGAGACTGGCCGACTGTGCAGCCCATGGCCAAGTCCACCTGAGCACCAGGCACATCCTCCTGCCGCCTTCTGGTTGCACACTGTCCACAGGTGCACTTATGCTGCAGAGCAGAGTGGTTTTCAAAGAGAACACATGGATTTGCAAAGCTGAAAATATTTACTTTTTGATCCCTTATTTAAAAAATGATTACAACCTCTGCACTGGGCAACCAAGCCACCAAAAGCACCAGCAATTTTTTCTTTGTTCTTAGCTCCTAAGAATTACTCTTAACTTTTTGAAAACTAATTAGTGGTTTTCAAAGGAGTTTTGTATCCAGAAAATTTAGCCATATATTTAGGAAGGTTTCTAGGACATTTCATCTCACCACATTACCAGAAATCAAAGCAAGTCTCTCTTTTCTTTTAGCATCTCAAAATCCTAATTATGTTTTGAGACTCCAAACAGAAATTCCATTCTGCAGAATACCTCCTCCAGTGACGTCTAGCTCACTGTTCCCCAAATGCCCTTGTGTTCTATAACCTAAGGTTCAGCAATCCATTGTAGGGGTGTGGTGTGTGTGTGTGTGTGTGTGGTGTGTGTGTGTGTGGTATGTGTGTGTGTCTGTGTGTGTGGTGTGTGTGTGTGGTGTGTGTGTGTGCGGTGTGTGTGTGTGGTGTGTGTGTGTGGTGTGTGTGTGTGCGGTGTGTGTGGTGTGTGTGTGTGGTGTGTGTGTGTGCGGTGTGTGTGTGGTGTGTGTGTGTGTGTGTGTGTGTGTGGTGTGTGTGTGTGGTGTGTGTGTGTGTGTGTGTGTGGTGTGTGTGTGTGGTGTGTGTGTGTGCGGTGTGTGTGTGTGGTGTGTGTGTGTGTGTGTGTGTGGTGTGTGTGTGTGCGTGTGGTATGTGTGTGTGGTGTGTGTGTGAGTGTGTTCATTCAATTCCTGTCAACTTGCATTGAACGGTTAGTTATTCTCTTTTGTAAGACTGTCATAATCTTGAAACAAATGATCTATCACGTAGATCAAGATGTTTTAATGTGCGGTTAGGAATCTGGGATACTGCTGAGATGCTCTACATCTCTGAAGCTGGAGGCTTAGGAAAGAACCTTTGACTGTGGCATGGTGATGGAGATCAGAGGACTAGCAGCTATTCAGGGTGTGACTGAAACAGAATGGGGTTCAAATCCCAGTGCTAGCTGGTGCCATGTTGCTGTAAAACTTTGGACAATTATTCAACTCCTCCAAATTCAGGTTACTTCATAGATTGTAAAGAACCTTGGACAATTGAGAGACTTACAATGTACATATAAGTAAGCAGTAAGGAGGCCATTATTGTGTTATTACAGAAATCACTTGTTTCTCAATAATCCTGAGCCACTTTTGAAGACGGCTTTGACTATGCCAATATTTCATGCGTCCCAGCTGAAGTCTGATCTGTGCTTGTATTCACAGTGTGAAACTTAGACAAGAAGTAGGGGAATAAAGAAAATAAGGAATTGGAAAGGATGCATTCTTAGAGCTACAAAAGTACATACAGTTACCCTTACTTTGCAAGCATAATTCAGTCTGGAAACATGTTTGTACTCCACAGCACGTGTATATCAGTGCAAATTTCCCCTTAAAAAATGATGGAAATTCAGATGATTCATTCCACAGTCCAAAAATATTCATATAAAAATGATTACAATATTGTGCTATAATATAAAATAATAAAGAAATAAGCAAATTCACCTTCATTTATCCTTGCAAATCTTTGTGGCTGGCATGAGGGAGACAAGATAGGAGGATAACTATGCAGGACAACTTCACTATCACTGATGGAATCACTGCTATTTATTGGCTCAGTGGGATCTTTTTCGTTTTGTACAATGTTAACAGGAAACCGACTCAGTGACACACTCTTGCCTCCTTTGGAGGAGTTCATGGAAATGTGACATTGGTTTGTTATTAAACAGATTCATCATTCATCCTGCTACAACCTTATTCTGGTGGTGTTTTCTACAAAATTTTGCACCATTCTCCACATTTCACTCAACCCCTTAATCTCATTTGAAGTGAGGGATTTTTCTGCCTTTATCTCCTCCTCTGCAGATGAGAGCTCCTCTGTAAACTCTTGCTGTTGGAAGAGGATCACTCACAATCCTGCAGAGAGAGAGAGAGACAGAGACAGAGACACAGAGAGAAGGAGAGCAGGCTATTGGCTCCTCTGTGACATGACACTCATGACACTCAGTATCACTTATTACTCATAGTGCAAGACATTACTCCATTGTTAGGTTAAGATGGAACAAGTTACTTGCAATCCAAGGTTTAATGTATTTCCAAAATTTCAGATCTGACTACAGAAATTCTACAAAGCTTGCGGATGCCTGGACTGAAAAACTTAACCAACCGAATCAACCGCAATGCGCTGACCGAGTCATAATTAGAGCAGCTACCTGGGAACTTCCGTGGCCTCCGCGGCCTCTCTGCTGGTCTCTTGCCCACCACACTCTGCACTCCTGGACTTGCTAGCCTGTCCTGTTCTCTTCCCTCTTTCTTGGCATCTGTGGCTGAGGTTCGGGGGCCAAGGAGAGCTCTGCAGGAGGAGACTGGGCTTTGACGCGGGGTCACCTTCCTCGGGTGCCCGACCTACACCATCAGCACCAGCGCGGCTGGGCGAAGCCTCGCCAGGAGCGTCTGGAAATGAGTCGGGCCTGAGACAACAGAAAAGCAGCTCACCGAAGTATCCTCGACCAGGCAGAGCAGGTGAGCGGGAGGTGGCTGGCGGGACCACCGGACCCGGGCTGGCTTGTTGGGCCGACTTCCTGAAGACCTTGTCTGGGCCCTGCGTGGCCACCCAACAGCACCCGGCGTCTGACCCTCGGAGACCCGGCCGCGCCTTCTGGAGCCCGCACACTGACCCTGCACCGCGCAGGGCTCCCACGGTGGTCTCCGCCAGGCAGTCCCGCGGGTCTCCAGCTGGCCCCGACTCTGCCTCCACGCGTTGCCCCTGCGTGTCTCCCCAGCCTTCCCGCTGTGGTCAACCTCTGCAACTTACTCAGATGTGGGTGCTGAAATATGCTTGTTTCTGTTCCTCAATATCAAACACAGGCATTCAGTTACGTATTCCCGGAATATTTCCCTAACCATTTATTAGGCTGTTCTGCATCTGAACAAAGAACTCTTAGCAATAGTAGAAGTTTCATTTGAATAATATTCTTTTTCAGGAATATAACGGAGTACTTTTTAAGTGAATCAAGTAGCTAAACTAGGCCTATACTGTGTTTCACTTACTAGAATAACAGTAAGTTGAGGAAACATTTAGTCATGGGGATTTCTCTACTATACAAAGAGCATTGCAAATTAAAAGAGGTCAACGCCCAACTCCCCAAATGGACAAGAAGAATATAAACAGTTCACACAAATTGAAATAAAAATAGATTTTGGAAAATTGTGCTCAAATTTGTTCATAATAAGAGAAAAGCCCCTTAAAATAATATTATCTACAATTTTTCATCTTTCAGAGAGACATAGTTGTGCACAAAGGTGGAAACAGATAAGTGTATACATTTCCAGTAGAAATACGTTGATATAATCTCTCCAATTTGACAATATTCAGAAAAATCACCAACCCTCTCCACTTTTCTCCAGGGGCAGAAGGTGCTCTTCCTCCTCCACCAATTCCTTCCTCCTCTTCAGAAGCAAAACAAACATTAGTGAGCACGGATGCAAGCTGACACAGGTGTGACCTAAAGTACCCGCAGTCATTAATAACTTCTGATAATCAGTTCAGGGCAGTTCAGTGCTTGTGAGGAGAGTCACATCAAGGTCTTTCTGTGTTTTTCACTGCATTTATCCTGATGCTTAGAAGCTCACATTTATAGTAGCTGCTGTTCTGCAATTATCTGTAGTTCATCTGGTTCTTGCTGGGACAATGTAGCTGTCTTGGCCTTCAAGACACTCTGGATTCAGATGGTACAGGCAGAAAGCAGCCTGCAGGCACAGTCAGGCTTTCCAAAGGCCTCATGCAAAGGCCTCATGCTTGGCTCATCGCTTGCAAAGTGTTCTGTGTGGCTCCCAAGCCTCTGGGGAAAGACATGGCTACACAGGGGTGGGAAGGAGGGGTCTATAAGACAAAGGCCTGGTCCTCAGGGAGTAGCACGTAGAAACCTGTCACCCAGAGTGACTGCCACATACAGTGTAATGTGACACACGACATAAAGTCATACAGAAACATTTGGAGGTTCACAGGAGGAAGAGGTTTCATTCAGAGGAATCAAGAAGGCCCAAAAGATAAGTGTGTGCTGTGCACTGGGTACTGTGCATGGACTCCTGGGGGAAAGCCAGAGGAGCATCAAGGGGCTAGAGAGCAGAGCCGCAATCAGCACCGTGGGGAGAGACCCTGGGGAGCACAGATGGTGCCCAAGATCACAACCGCTGCTATCCGTGTGGCCCTCTAGAACTCGTGTGGCTTTCTAGTAAACTGTTGCTTGGCCTTCATGAGGACTGCACAACCCAGAGATTTTCCAGTAAAGAAACAGGGGCTCACAGGCAGTGTGAAGTGACTGTCCTGAGGTTACCCAGTGGCAAACCTTGGCTTTCAGTTGGGAAAATGCCAGTCCTTTGCATAAGAAGGCACTAAACTGCCGGAAATGGGAATTGATTGCACCCTAGTTGCCCAAGGCTGATTTTAGAAGTTTGTCCCTACATAGTTTTAACATTCCCCTGAGTAAATAATTTCCCAGTATGATCTGCTTTGTAAGTCATGTCTTCAGGTAAGTACCAGATGAAACTTCAGCCCTTGCATCCCGACAGGCACCTCTCCGAGTCACGCTGGGTGAGTGAGTGGGATTCAAATCCCGTGAATGGCTCTTTGTCCCGAGTCATCCGTACCTGTGCCAGGGTGAACAGCTCTGCAATTTTCAGACACTGTTAGCAATTTTTTTTGAGGTCCCCACACTACATCCTTAGTGTAGAGTAGTCCACAAAGTCTCTCTCCCTCTTTCTCTCTTTCTCTCTCTTTCTGTCCTTCTTGTTTGGAGTGAGGATTAAAGAATGCAGATGACTCAGATACAACTTCGGAGGTGAACTGACAGGATTCTTTCATTGCCTGTATTCTGAATTTCCGACCCCACAATGTGCAGAACACTAGTCAATAAAACATATTTGCACTGAGATTTCATCTCACCCCAGAAAGAATGGCTGCCACCAAGAAAACAACTGATAACAAATGTTGGCGAGGCTGCAGGGTGCGGGGAAAAGGAACACTGCTCCACTGTTGGTGGAGTGTAGACTGATGCAGCCACTGTGGAAATCAGTATGGAGATTCCTCAGAAGACTATGACTGGAAATTCCACTCAATCCAGCTATTCCCCTCCTGGGTATTTTCCAAGAAAAATTGAAAAAGTCATATCACGGTGCACCCATGTTCATAGCAGCACAATTTTTAATGGCTAAATCTTGGAAACAACTAGATGCCCATCAACTGCAGAGTGGATGAAAAAGATGTGGTATTTTTATACAATGGAATATTACTCAGCTATAAAAAGGATGATCTTGAGGCCTTCATAGGTAAATGGAGGCAACATGAGACTATTCTCATAAGTGAAATAAATAAGAATCATATTTATAAATATCACATTGTGTCTCCACTGTAAAAAGTAATAAGAACTGTAGGAGTGGGCCAGGGATTTAGCTCAGCAGCTTAAGCTCCTGCCTGGCAAGTGTGAGGTCATAAGTTTGATCTCCAGTACAAAAAAAAAAAAAAAAGAACTGTAGGAGTAATAAAATACAAAATGTGTAATTGCTATTGTAAAAAAGAGAGGAAAAGAAAATGCTCTAAAGGGTATATTGCATGTATGCTTAAGTGTGTTAGATACATGACCATATTACTAAGTTTTTGTTGGATTGTTGAGCAGAACTGTTTGCAGTCTCACTGTCTGAATGTCCACTATGTGTGCTTTAATTTTGTAACTTGAACAACTACTTCTAAGACGACAATATGTAATTTATCAACTAGTGATTTCTTAGTGTTTATTGTTTTTGGGGAGGATTCTGTATTGTTACTACCTTTTTTTCTGTTTTGCTTTTTTTCTATTTAAGTAAAATTTAAATAAATAATAATAATATAAAAAACATATTTGCTTCCCCTGAGATGTCTGTTGTTAAGGAGTGGTTTGCTTTTATTGCTTTTGCTTTCTAATTTCTGTTTCCTTGTTTGTGAGGAGGATGTTGGTTTTGTTTTATTTTGCTTTTGCCTTGCTTCATTTTGTTTGGGGCCATGAGTGTCACTAAAGAACTCACTGCTGCAGAGAAAGCCCTTACTGCCCCTCCGCTTGAAAGGGGAGCCCCCACCTGTGTTGGCATCACCTCCGCCCCGGAGGTGTGGGTGGACGTCCTCAGGACATCTGCTGAATGAAAGAAATCCTCCTCACAGATGTGATCCACCCTCCAGGTGCCCTCACCCTGTGTGTAGGGAGAAACACTTGGGTATGGAGACTCTGATCAGGCTCCCTCCCCTTACCCTCACAGAGCCTAGCTACAAGCCACAGACATTTCTCATTATCTGAGACAGTGCCGTTCCCGTAGCCTGATCACTAACACTGAATTGCTGCATGAGGAGTCTTTGGTCCCAGGGCAGACTCCAGGCTGGATCCCCGTGAGCCTCCCATCATGACAGGGGGATAAGGGGACAGGGGGACAGCACAGCCTCTGGGGTTCAGGACACTGGATAGCACTGCATCTGAAACAACCAAGTCAGCAAAAACACAGAAATGACGAGACAGAGGCAGACAGACAGAGAGACAGCGTGCCCGGTAGGCCATGAAAAGGACACTTGCTTCTAATAAGAAAACACAGAGTTGTCTCATTCAGCCTGGGCTGTGAAGCTGCCCTTTGGGAATCCCAGTGCTTTCCTGCGGCTCTGCGCATGTCCACAAATAACTGTGAAAGTGCTGTGACCATGGATTCTGGGTTTACAAAGAAGGGTTAGCAAAAAAAAATTCAAAAATACAAAAACTGTAAGAAATGAAGGTCAGCTGAATATTGCAAATGTGCGTCTGGTCTGTGGTGTGTGTGTGTGTGAGTGTGTGTGTGTGTGTGTGTGTGTGTGTGTGTGTGTGTGTGACTTGTAGAAAGAACGGAGGACTCTGCTGTTGGGCAGTGTCAGAGCTGCACAGAGAAGCTCAGGACTGCTCCAGTCTACATGGTGCCTTCCTGGGAACTTGACAGTGGCAGCCTCTCTGGGAAGTCTGAGCCCACGGCACACAGCAGGAGGAGCAGGAGAGTAAGACCCAGAACTAGCACATGGTGCTTTCTAGGCAGAGCAGACAAGATTCCAGGCCCTTCCCATCCCCAGGCCCATGCAAACTGCACATCCAAATGTACTGCCAAAAAACCACAGAGACAAAACCAAACAAAAACAAAGGCAGCCAACACGGTCCTGGAACAGCAATTAATCCTTCCCGTGGGGCCATCCCAGCATGTCCAGTGGGGCCTCATGTCAGCACTTCCATTCTCTGGCCCAAGGTTTCTCCAGGGCTTACATTTCTTTAAAAGCCCCTCTATTGGTTTTCCTAGGGATGTTGTTATAAATAAGCTCAAACCAGGGAGCTTGAAACAGCAGAAATCTATTCCTCACAGTTCTGGAGGCTGCAGCCTGAAGCCACACAAGGTCAGGCTTTAGCAGCATCCAGGGTGACTCCTCCCCATCTCACCCCATTTGTCGGGGTTCCTGATGATCTTGGGTGTTCCCTGGCTTGGAACTGCACTGATCCAACTCCTGCCTTCACACAAGCATCTTCAGACAGGCTTCTTCCTCTCTACTTGACTGATGTGTCCTCTTTTCATACACTGGCTTTGGGCTCATCCTTAATCCAATATGATTTAATGTTTCCTAACATGATTTCAAATAAGGTCATATTCTAAGGCTCCCCATGGACACGAATTCTGGAGAAACAATATTCATCCTCTCCAACCCCAGAATTAAAGTCTGGGGAAATAGAACAACAAAGACCCTTATAGTCATCGATATCCTTGGGCCAGAGCTCTGGATTACAGTAAATCCTTGACTTACAAACATTTGAGTTGTGAACGTTCACAGGTATATCATATAAGACTCACTTTGTCTCACTGGCCTACAAACAAATCCAACTTACAAACATTTGGATGGAGTGGAACTCGTTCATAAGAGGGGGATGTACTGTACTACAGAGATCTCCAGGACTGACTTCCTGCCAGTTTAGGTTCCCTTTGTCCCTGTGTCCTCTCTTCTCCAGGGTTTGAGTCACTGGTAGCGAATGAAAAGAACTAGAAAATCAAATGAGAACTACAAGAAAATACCCTAAAAATATTTCACCTTGAAAGTTCATGCAACTATGCACAACCTCATTAACAACATCTTAAAGTTTGCTGGGACCCAAGGGCAAATTCCAGCGGACAGCAATGGCTTGAGCTGTAGAGCTGCATCCAGAATAAAACAGGAGATTAGATATTAATGACCCTCTCGGCCACAACATTTCCCAGAAGTGGCAGGGAAACAGGTGCTACAAAGAACACCATCACGACACACCACGTCTGTCCCACTTCAGTCCTCTCTCAGCCTTGAAATCTTGACCATGATACAATAAAAGTCCATGTGGTGTGGATAGAATCCACTGACAACAACGCATAGGAGTTCTTCATCGAGCTTCAGGTCCCACTAACAAAATAATTTTTTAAAAATGATTAATGCCCCTGTATTATTAACCAAATACAGTTTACTCTCTAGGGTTTTTCATTGTTCAGGTCCTCCCTCTTCCCTCATTAGTACAGGTGTGGCAGGTGGAGTTACTGCCCTCATATTCAGGTGGACATGTGAACCGGACCTAGCCAAATATACCACTGAGTTCTCCCAGCCAGTGATTGGATGAAGGATGGGTGTCGGACATAATCAGAGCCAATGAAAACCAATGAGATTTCTGGTGGAACTTGGGGAGACGGATGTAGCTAAACCTCTGAGGTTATGGAAACACTGAAGACCATGGAGTTACTTGGAAATGGAGTCAGGGTGGGGAACAGCAGAGCAGAGAGAATAATTTAGAGTAAGACATAGTGACATCAGCTGAACATTCCATCTAGTCATAACTAGAGGGGGAACAAAGTGCAGCTGGAATTTCAGTTACATGAAATTGCAAGCTTCTTTCTTTGTTAATTCCAGTTAGATTTTTTGTCATACACAAAAGACTCTCCTGCTGCAGCACGGTGGCATCAACCATGAGGGATATGTGTGATGACTCATTCCACAGCTCTGACATCAGGCTCATTGCTCCCTCTCAGGACAAGGGAGACCATTATGAATCAGTGTGAACCTCATAATCTTCTCTCAGTCTCCCTTGCTCTTCCTCCACTTGGTGTGATCTTCCCTTGGGGCCCTGATCCCTGATCATCAATAGCTTTCAGTCTTTCCTTGTGTACTGCGACCCTCAATTCAATTCCTGTTACAACCTGATGGATACAGAAAATGTAATGTTTGTGGTTTGCCTGTAACCAACCAGATCTTTCCCTATCCACTGGGAACTTCTTCTCATTCAGTCAAGCAAATGACTTTTTAAAGGAAATGTATACTCATTTGCACAAAATTATCAGGCACAACTTCCCTCCCTCCTGCTTTGTTCCATAAAATGTTCTCTAAGTGCATGTGATGGAAGGGGCATGTTAGCCCTGCATCAGGTAAAACAGACATAGGTGCTTTGGGGTTCAATATTTTTGGCTCCTGTCTTGATTACGTTTCTCTTGTTGCTGGGACAAAACCCCAGACACCAAAAATTAAGGAAAGAAAAGCTTATTTAGCTCACAGTTTGTGGAGGTTTCAGTGCACAATCACCTGGCTCCAAGGCATGGTGGCATGGCACAGAGCAGCAGTTTAAAAGTGGCAGAAAGCCAAAGCAAAAGAGGGGAGCTCCTTCCTTACACCGGAAGCAGGCTACCCCACTTTCACTGCATCCAGAGCAGGCGCAGAACTCACACCACTTCTGTGTGCTCCTCTTGCACAGGCTGAGGATGTTGCAAGCTAAGGACCCTGGCTCCCTGCTGATTACTTGGTTAGACTTCTGACCTTCTCAGATTGACACAATGAACAATATCCCAGAACAGTAGGGGCCTATCCTCTACACCCCAGGATGTAGAGCTGCTCAGTCACTTAGTTAAGCTTCTAGACTTCCGAAACTGACACAATGTGTAAAGCACAGCAGCTTAGATCCCTCCAGGATCTAAACACTATCTGTCCTCTGTCCATTCCAGAGGTTTTGCTTTGCTATCCTCTGAAGTCTGCCGTATTTGTCTCAGTGTGGCCCTGCTTACCCTGATGGAAGGCCACATCCACTCCCTACTGCCTTGGCCTTACTTTGGCTGCCCTGGTCAACAGATCAGGCAGAACCCCACCATTTTGTTTGCTTCCTTAAAGTCAACACCACACTGTCTAGAGAAGGTCATCTCTGCTCGCTCTGGTAAACCACAGTGGCCCCTGGCTGCCAGCTCCGGGTCTGTCCCACTCCTCAGACCACCTGTGGCACAGGACATGGCTAGCCCACAAGCTAGTGTACAGCATACTCTGCTTTCCCCATCGCCTTTGTCCCGCATGGCACCCCACCCCCAGTAGCCTAAGAAAGCCTAGAAAGGGCCATGCAAAAGTTCTGCCTCTGTTCCAGGCTGAACGGAGGACAGAGTTGTGTGTTCTTCCCTGCTCCGTGCCCTGCTGTCCCAACTCCAGTGGGCTCAGAGACTGAGATGTAGAAACTTGGCTTCTGTAACAGTGACTGACTTGCATGGAGATGACTGTTGGAAAATTGAATTCTGAATATTAAATTGGGCTTCCCCTTTTTGCATTTCTCAAATAACTTTTGTACCCCCGCAACAGAGGAATGTCTGGGCCAGATCAAAGCAGCGCTGTACAAATGGCCTTCCCCTGGACCCAGGTCTCTGTGTCCTTGCTCCTCCATGCAGTAGCTGCTGCCCATCGGCAGCTATTGAGCCCCGTAAATACAATGATGTAGCGGGCTGGAGGGCTGGTTTTTCACTATTGAATTTCAATTA
Organism: Cavia porcellus; assembly: GCF_034190915.1. Lineage (NCBI taxonomy): Eukaryota > Metazoa > Chordata > Mammalia > Rodentia > Caviidae > Cavia > Cavia porcellus. Next base: position 48,154,117 of record NW_026947512.1, read on the forward strand.
ATTTAAGTTTCAAGGTGGCTTTTCTGGCATAGAACTAGAACACAGGTCTCATATGCAGCAAAGCGGGAGGCACAAGCGTTACTTTAGTCGACCCCAGCCATTCCAGTTAAGAATGGCTGGACCACAGCGCACCTTCCTCCAAGTACAAGTGCTTGGTGTGCTCAGTTATTTCCCACCCATACTTTTCCACAGTCCCCCACAAACAGCTGCTGACACATGTGTGATAGCACTGTGCACCTCACTGTCTGCTAGAATCTCCTCCAACAGGTGCAAGGTGTTTCCAAGAAACACCTACTTCACCAGTCCTCTGACTTTCTCATGCAGAAATATTGCTCCTTCTCCTTTGAGAGTTTTCCCTTAGAGGGATAGTGGTAAACATCTCAGGAGCACTTAAGGAGTCAGCAGCAAAGAGTGTGTTAGAAGCTTTGGTCCCCCAGCTCCGGGAGGTCAAAGAAGAGCAGCCTCCAAGGTGGCCCCTTCTGCTTAGGAAGCATCTGTCATCCAGGCCTCTTTTGGGAGCATCTGTGTGCCTGAGCCCTGGGTGCTCCTGCGTAGATTCTCAGAGGCTGCATCACAAGATGAGTCTAAAGGGCCAGGAAGGACACGGGAGGCAGGAGAGACATCCATACTGGGACGCCGATGCTGAGTTCAGGGTCACCCTGTCACTGTGCTGCCTAATGCACAGGGAAAGGAAGAGAGGAGAGAGATGAGAGGTGGGCAGCATGTGACATAACAAAATCTCTGAGGTAACCAAGTTCTCAGGGGGAAAGGTTTAGTTTGGTTCAGTGTGGAAGGTTTCACTCCATGACTGGTTGGCCCTATCGCTCTGGGCCCTTGGAGAGGCAACTCATTGTGGCTGCCACACACTGACACAAAACTGCTTCCATAACAGTCAGGAAACTAAGGGTTGGGGGCAAGTCCATGCTGTCCCCTTCACAAGCATGACCTCAGTGACCTAATGGCCTTCCAGCAGGCTCCAGCTTGCAAAGGTTCTGCTCCCCACTCATAGCTCCAAGCTGGGACCAAGCCACGGTGAGCCACTCCAGATCCCACCCCTAGTGGACACACCTGACACAGTCTGGATCCCGACTGGAAGAAAAGACCGTGCTGCTAGACCAGGCTGGTTCTGAGAATGAGTCGCTGTCAAGCCATTTGCAGCTTTCGTACTTTCCTGGCAGCATCCTGCTTGAATTCACTAAAGCAAGCAGGTGTCCTTGTCTGCAGAGGAAGAAGCTGAATCTCAGCAGCAGCAGCATCGTCCACTGAAGTCCCACGCTAGGAACCAGTGAGCAGGTGGATGCCTCAGAGTTCCCGGTGACATGGTGCAAGACACAGGAACAGCCGGAGGACCAGGCCTGGGCATAATACGCTGGAGGAAGGAAGAGGTCAGTGCAGAAATCTCTTGGAGGACAGGAATGTATCATATTCCAAGCCCCCCCAGAGCCCCAACCATGACTGTACCCTTGCCCACTGCCAGGCATCAGCCTTGGGTAGAAGCACTTATTGTCACACACTTGTGACCTTTTGGAGTGGTACATTTTTCAGTTGGTCAATTCATTTGCATGTGCATGGTCTTATGTGGTCCCAGGTGACTGTATGCTAGGGAGTCCAGTCGCCCACTTCATTAGTGAGAACGCTGCTGTGTGGTGCAATCCAGGAACTCCGATGTCCACCTCTTGTCCTGGCCTCCTCCGCACATGCTGCAGCAGGAAGGGCAGGTCCTGCACTGCTTGCTCACCTCTGTCCTGCCTGGTCTCCCTCAGCCAGCCAGCCAGAGATGGGAGCCTCAGTTGAATTAGCTGGAAACCTGGCCAGGACCAGGCCTGCGGGCCACTCACTTTAACTTGTCTCCTTTAGTCATTATGTCCTCTTCCTCCAAACTTCAAGCAGACCCAGCCTGCTGGGGCCACTCACCACCACCACCCACCCCTGCCATGCCAACCCTGTGTACAGTTGACTGCAAATGATCTTGGTGCTTATGCTCCATTTGTCTCATCTGCTGAAGACACCTGACCTCCAGGACTCTTCCTCACACCCTACTTTCGCTGTCTTTCCTGGCAGCCCAGCGCTTCTCGGCTCTGTGTAAACTGCTTCCTGGGGAAGAGCAAGCACAGGAAGCTAGGCAGTGGAAACCAGACCTGAAGAAGTACAGAGATGCCGGAGCCACCCCAGGGCATGAGGCTGTGTTCCCCTGCCACACACACGCCTCCACCAGATGAGGCTGCTGGGAGATAGCAGCCAGGCCCACTGTGCCCTGGGGAAATGACCTTAGGTGAGCCACACCAGTCTCGCTCTCATCACTGTCCTGCCTTTAGTTCTTCATCTGTGCAAGGAGCACAGACATGGTTGTCTGGCACCTCTCATGCATGCATGCAAACACAGAGTAAAGCAGGGAGGGAGGGAGTCAGCCCCTGGGCAAACTCTTGGGCCCTGCTCTCCAGGGACTTCCTGTGTGGTTCTCAGAGAAAAATGCTCCCCCAGCTAGAGGATCACACCATGAATGTCTGAGGACTCAATGCCATCAACATCTGCCCCTTTGCTCAGGGCTGCTGTGAGGAGCTAATGACATGGTGCAGGGTAAGCATTTTTTGAACTACAAAGGGATTACACAGATGTCCGGGATAATTTGATTGTGGCTGCATCAAAGCCAGTGCAGCTCCTGTGGGGAAGAGTGAGGTGAGCTTCTGGCCCACGGGGCAAGCCAAGCATCTGGTAGGGAGAAGGCACTGGCTGAGCTTGAGCCCAAGAGCATAAGGAGCACCTCAGATGGCTCCCCTCACTGTGCAGCCTGGGGCTAGGCCCAGCTCACAGAGCTGATGGTGGTTAGAGTTAGAGTTAGGGTTAGAGTTAAGGTTAGGGTTAGGTTGGGTTAGGGTTAGAGTTAGGGTTAGAGTTAGAGTTCTGTCTAGTTGAAGGGAACCCCAGGCTCCTGCAGGATTTGTGTCTTTTGAAAAGAAGCTAATCACAGGGGGAGAGGAGAGGTGGTTTAGGCAGTGTCAATGTTTATCACTTCAGAAATCATAATACTTTATAATTCCTATAAGAAAAAGTTGTTTTCTTCTCCAGGATTAATTTGACTCTTGCCTAACCTTTTGAATGTCTGACTTAGACACAGCATCATCTGGAACACGGTTCACATTTCTCCATCTATGTCAGCCCCTCCACTGCCCGAGGCCAAAGACTTTTATCATTTTTTAAAAGGTCAACATTTCTGTGCTGAGCGATTGTGAAAGCTCTGAAATTTTCTAACCTCCTTCCAAGCCTCTGCTTCCAGGGGGCTCGAATACATTCATGCTGAATTCCTTTCCCTTTGATGAATCATCAATCAGAGAATTTAAATCTTTTCCCATTTTCTATGTCCCAGGCAAATATTAGTGACAAGTTCTGGATTGATTGACTGGTGGACTGATCAGCTGATTGATTTTTGGCCACTTTCACCTTCTTGTTCTACAGAGCAACTCATTTCCAGTGATGAGATCACTACTCTGAAATTATTAATCAGCATCATGCCCAGGCTTAGGTCTAGACAAAGGAGGGATTTCCAGACCTTGATTTATTTTATAATGGCATCGATTTATTTATAATGGCATCAAGCCTACTTCTCATTCCCCATCCTTAGCCATCCTTCCAATTAAACAGCAGAACTTTCCTGTGAAGCACCCACCTGAAGCCTCCTTACCTCTGCCAGATTAGTACTGGCCTACAGTCCATGTAGTCCCTCCAAGAGCACTACCAGGACTGTGGCTCTCAAGGCTGCCTATACTTCAGAATAAATCACTATAGTACATCTAAGGCATTCAGACAACTGGATCCTACCATGGGCCACTGATTTCATAAGCCGGGGTTGGAGCTGGACATCTGCCCCAATTTCTGAGACCTAAGTATGTAGAAAGTGAACAGTGGTTGATGGAGTAGACAGGATCCTGGGCTGGAAGTCAAAAGACCAACTCCTAAGCCCAATTCTTCATTCCTTAACTATGTGGCCATGAATATATCACTCTACCTCCTGGGCCTCAGGGTCTTCAGGGACAATCATGAAAAGATCTATAATTAATTCCATTTCTGCTCTTTGACACAGCAAATAGTTATTCATGTCCCTCAAGTAGAAAGGAAAGAAAGTTGCTAACTATCTCATGATCAGATTGAAAGCATCTAGGGAGAGTCTAAATAGCATTCTCCAAGGAATGTAGAAAGTCCGAGATGATAAACTCTGAACAATAAAAGAGTCTTCCACACACAAAAGTGGCTGTCACAGACCATAAGGGATGCTGCAGGATTCTAGTTCTTTGAAGCCCTCAGATGACACTGCATTCAGATCATCAGGATCCCATAGTCATACCAGAGTCACAGGAAACAATTTGACTGGCACTGATGGCCTGCTTCCTGTTGTCTTGAAGACCAATCCTCTTTCGTTTTGGAATGAGACTCCTGAGTCAGAACTGAGGGCTTCTGCAATGGAAATACTTTTTCTGTTCTTGCTTTGCAAGACTTAGGTGGACCAGATGACTGTCACCAACCAAGAGCAATGAGAGCTGAAGAACCATCTTCCTCAAGTAGATAAGAAGATGAGTGAAGGTTTTCTGAGGAAGACAGAGAGCATGGCTTTTTCCTATCAGCTCAGGAAATCATCCCTGTCAACTGAGTGCCTGACCTCAATGCCATAATGGGGAGCATAATGACTCTGTAGCTGAGAGGCTGATTGGAGACAGGACATGCTGGTCCCTCTTGGCTGTCACTAGTTTGTTTCTGCATTGAGAATAAGAACTTGTCAAGAGAGCTCAAAGCAGAAAGAAGCCCTTGGGGTGGGGGTGTCCGTCAATTTCCAGGGAACACTCAGCCTAATCACCCTCCAAAGGCTGCTATAAATGAGGAAGGGTCTTTAGCAAGACAGGTAGGGAGTCCAGCTTCCCAATCTAGCTGAGGTCTTTGGATCTGAAACAACACATTGCCAGCAGCCACCTCCTACAACATCATCTTGAATGCTTATTTCCCCTGGCCAATGTGAGTAGATCACTGGATAGTGATGCTGGACAGGGAGGACAGTGTGGCAGCAGCTCCTGATTAGCTCAGTGAATCTCTTCAGATTCACTGAGGTCCTTACTACCTGGTTTTCCATCCCCACAGCAGCCAGGAAAGGGCTTTGCAGAGGACAGGAAATGCCAGGATTTGCCAGCCATTCAAAAGCAGTCAGCCATCCACAATGAGAGGTGACAGGGAAGACGTGTGGCCTCTTTTACCTATTGTGTACTGCTCAGTGTTGGAGATTTGTCTGCACTCTATCCCTGGGACAGACAGCCATGCTTGCCCTGCAGGCTGCACTGCCATGTTCTAGAGAGATAAGAACTTGGCTGGGGAAACAGCAGATGAGGGGTCACGCCAAAAGTCTTTATCTTTCCCAGTTCAGGTTTCCCACTAGGGTCTCACAAAGACTTCCTAAGTTGGGAGGGGTGGGGATGGAGGAGGAAAAGTGGGAACCATCTGTAGCACCCCATACCCTCTCAACTTTCTATTCTGCCCAGTTAGTGTATTCCTACAGTGTCCCAGATCAAAGCCCCTCAAACCTGGCCCTCCTTGACCATCCCAGTGTGTCTCCCATCACTTGGCAGGAACATCGGATGCTTCCAAAGCCCTGCATGTTCTGAGATCAAGGCTGTGCTCACACTTGGAATGCTCCAAGCCCTCCCCTGTTATACCTGGCAGATACTTTGCTTCCCCAGACTCCACATGCGGCCAGTCCAACCCACACTCCAAGCAGCATGTGAAGCTCACCTCTTCCAGGATGTGTTCCCTGTCCACTCTGGCTGATCCTTTTGTGCAGCAATTGTGAAATGCTTTTATGCATGCTGTTTACTAGCCTTAAGAAAGGAGCTTAAAGTCTTGATATTAGCTCCTGGTTAGTTTTATAACTTCCACTAGGCTGTGGACTTTGAAGGTGAGAAGCCAAAATATACTTTGAAGTTTTCAAGATACACTTCATGTGAGTTAGTGGACTCCAGACTTATGTGCCAGGAGTGGGAGTGGCTTTCCCATCTGGAATTTCTGTCCCAGGGCGGGAAGGAATGGCAAGGATTAGGGCAGCACTGGGGTGGAGCATCCCACCTGAGCTCCTGCACAAGCTCTTTGCCATTGAGCTCCTGACTTATTTGTAGGTATATATCTGGTGTGTGTCCCTGGACCACTCCGCAGGTGCCATTTATTGAGGCTACAGAAGCACCTGCCACTCCCTCGAGTTGTCCAGGGTGTAACCTGCCACATACGGAAGTGCTGTCCAGCTTTCAGCGTCTGTCTTTCAGAAGCTGCCATCTATAGCCACCAGAAAGAAATATCACATGGAGGAAGAGCTGAGCTTGGAGTTTAGCTGAAAATCCAGCATGTGGCCTGGGAAAGAGCCAGCATGTGCTCCCTGGCATTCTGCAGCTCATGTGCCAGGAACAAGGCTGAACCATCTCCTGGCACCTGGCCATGTCCCTCACTCCCTTCTCACTATGAAGTTCTAGGCAAGAACCTGAGCCAAACCAAAGGATGAACCACGTTCTGGTGCCTGGGTTCTGACAACTGTCGCTGTTCATTTGAAACTTTGGGCCACAAGTCTTAAGGTCTCCTGAATTCCAAGGGACTTCCCACCACCACTGCGGTCACTCATTTTCTCTGACACAGAGCGCCCTGACCTCATGGGCTTCCCACATGTTTGTGGGGAGCCCATTGCAGAAGGACTGAGCCTTTAGTCACTCTATTAAGAGTTTCCAGACAGTGCGTAAGCACAGGCGATTCTGCAGCAGGCAGGAAATTATCAGTAGAAGTGGAAGTGACAGGGTGTTTAACAAACATTAAACCAAAGAAGCTTAAAAGGTCTTGGAGCACCGTTAAATAAACATTTAGGATGACTGAAAGGGCAGAATATGAAATGGAAGGAAAGTGTAAACACTTGCTGTGTGTGGGAGAAGTTTTGTCTTTTTCCCATCCTGGTCATAAGGCCACCAGGGGACCAAGAAGGAGCTGAACACAGCTGCAAAATACTTAACAGTAAAACCTCCCTTTGTGGGATGGGGTGCCAATCAGCAAACAGAGAAAAGGAACAGAGAAGCAACCTAGGTCCCAGATGGCTCCAGAGGGACAGCAGGCTCACAGCCCCACCCTTGCAGGCCCCCCACCAGGAATAGCAGGAGGAAGACCAACACTGGACTGAGAAGTCCCAGCCGAGTGCTGAGCACCTGGCTGATGCTTCAGAGCCACTCGCAGACCTTCAGGTGTGGAGCACTCAAAACACACAGCAAGACGCATAAATTACAAACTCCATTACAAACTTCGTTACACGGTCATTAATGTGCCCCCAGATACTTCCCCCACCTCGAATGCAGGTGTCCCATTGTCCTTGCCATTTTCGGAAGCAGTTCTGGAGGCCCCCTTTTATTAGTGTCTTTATAAGGTATGATTTTTAAAAAGTAGAGTGAATGCTGTTCCTGGGTGTCATTGAAAGCTCAGTGCACCATCATCCACCTTACTCATGAGAGCCGGTGACTTCTGGCTCTGCCCTAAGGTGGAAATGACCATCGGGCGAGTACTCTGAATCAATTCAAGATACCAAGACAGTCCAGACTGCACACTTACACACATGGAAAAGCACTTCCAAAACTGCTTCCCAATGCAAGAATGAAGGGTCAAAAGCACTTGAAGCCAGAAGGTATGTTTTGAGGAGGATTAAAGATTATGTGTTTTTAACTGTAACTGACTTTTAAAACTTAATTAATCTTCGTGTTTTTCAATCACCCCTTATATTCCTACTCTAAAGGAAGAAAGGCTGAGAGGGGTGAAGGTCCCAGGGTGAGTGGCAGGGCCAGGAGGAGCTCCAGTGCACATGCCCCAGCACCCACTCTTGCAGCATCACTGGCTGAATTTCCACGAAATGCCACATCACTCCTGGGGGCCACCTCAAAGGAGAATGCAGCCTGGAAGAAAGGGGGACATAGCGAGCTGGAGCCCAGAGTAACAGGGTTAGTAAATAGGGGGAGGAGCGTTGATGGCGGAGATCACAGACCTGGAGGACTTCACAGCACAGGGCCCCTGTGACGCTTGCCTCTTCCCAGCTGCTCATCTGCAGTGGGTTAATCTCTTGCCTGACTCCAATCAAAATCTAGGCTAAGTCAGCAGGGAAAGCCAATTTACTCTCTCAGGGCTGACTGCTGGCAATTCGTTGTCAGTGGAGAATCTGGGAGCCATACTTTGTGTTCTGCCGTGGGGCTCAGGTTGGCTAATAATCTTCCCAGTGCTTTATTTGTTCCTAATTTATATAGGAATGGTGCTAGTGGGTATGCCTGCTTAGGACACACCCTGCCCAAAACACATTCATGCACGCATACACATGCACACTCAGTACCCTCTCCCCAGATGACTAGCTAGCTGGCCCAGGACCAGGCATTGCCACAGGCTCACCTCCCTGAAAGAACCTTCTCCTGTCTTTCCAGCTGTAGAAACTGGAAATTAAGCAACACCACGAAAAGCAAAGCAAGTAAATAAATAATGACTTAAGTGGAAGAAAAACAACAGAGCCAGATGCATCTGGCAGCGTCTTTCCAGAGCCACAGGAACAGGCCATGCCATTGCCTGTTTGTAAACTTACTCCATACCCTTGGCTTCTGCACCACCTCGCCCCTCAGAGCCACCCAAGGCTCTTATGAAGAGCTAAGAAGCCATTGCCATCAAGGCCCCATCTGCCCTCTGTCTGACCTTCGGAGCTGGCCACTACCCCTGTCTTTTTTCTCCTGACCCCAGTTTCTTCCATATCTGTAGTGTCTTGCACTTCTGGTTTCTCACAATCTTCTCCCGCCCTTCAAAGCCCTGCTTCATCTCCCTTTTTACCTACTGCAAGCCAGAGACTCCTCCTTCTCCTGGATTCCTCCACATTTTCAAGCTAGAACTCAGCCTCCTTTCTTAATGTCAAGTAAATTAGTCCCTACTCCTCACTTAGACCCTCCACCCTTGAGTTCCAAGACCAAAACTGCTGTTAGCTTGCCACCTGGCACATGAGGAAGGCTCATTAGTTGGTGGGGAAAGGAACACATGTCCTGTGAATGATAAAGTCGAGCCAGCAGCAAGCACTGCACTGGCTGGCAGCTTCTTGGCTCTCACCAGACAGGCTGCCCCAAGGCTTAAGAAAACATATTCCAGAGACCCAGGGACTTCCATCAAACCTCGGCACCTGTCCACATCTGCAGACGTCTCTGACCTGTGTCTACTGCAATGAACTAAATCCCAGGGATGCACGGAAAGAGGAGAGAAAAAATTAGAAATGAGCCCTCACTGCTGCATGTTGAATTGGTTACACATTCCCACAAACAAGATTCAATCTTCTTCCAATTGAAGCTATTTTTATAGAATAGCACAAGGACTCAAAAGAACATTTACTATTGTGTGTATAAACTGTTGTCGGATCTGTCTGGAGCCTTCAGCATGTACATTTGCTTCTATGGGCTAGGATTCACATTTTAAGTATGAGGTACTTTCCACAGAAATAATTTCAAAATACTGAAGACACTCTCATGTCAGAAGCTGAGTTCCTGAAGTCTTCAGAGAAGGAGAAGTAGAACAGTGGACTGTCCACAGAAGCTCCACCATGAAACCTGAGGCTGTGGCTCCTGCAGGGGTCTTCAGGAGGAAGAGAGGCTTTCACATAGGATGTGGGCTGAAAAGCCAGGTCTGACCCTGCATCATTCCATTACTATGACGACTACCTGAGGCATTCAATTTATAAAAAGAAAAGGTTCTTATAATCTGCTATAGTTCAAAAATGGCCCTCAGTTTCAAAAGTCCAGTCCATGGTCAAGTAGCCTTGTTATGTTTGGGTTTGTGATGAGGTAACACAGTGTGGCAGTCAGAATGTGGTGCCACTGGCTGCTCACCTCACTGTTTTTGGGCCAGGAACAAAAAAAGAAAGGAGAGGGGGCTGACCTCCTTGGATAGCAGGTCCCAGTGACATGAAACCTCCCACTAGCTCCCACTAGACTCCACAAGGTTTCTACCACCTCCTGACTGTTTGGCCCTAAGGGACAAGTCTTTAATATATAGACATTTTGGTGGCAGGGGTTTGGTACCAGGGATCAAACTGATGACCTTCTTCCTTCTGTGGACCTCAGAGGGTGGTGGATCTTCAACTACCTGGCAACCATTTGCCCTCCCAAGACCTCAGAGGGTGGTGGATCTTCGGTTGCCCAGCCCCCTCTCACTGCATTCATAGGAAACGTGTTACCATGAGGACAAATATCATACTGAGGCGCCACTACCTGGACCTTGGAGGCAGTGGATCTTTGACTATACCCCTCTCCACCTTGACCTCCTGGACCTAGTACTGCTGTGGATCTTAGGCTGCCCCTCCTCCTCCCAGGACCTTTACTACAGTGGATTAACCTTGATGGGTAATGGGAGCCTCAGTAAACCCTCATCCAAACAGAATACCTTAGCAGGCTTCCATCAGTGTGGTGAGTTTGCTCCTAAAATAGAGGTCTTAAGTGAGTAAACAGGAGCAGTAGCAAAGCTCCCTCAAGCTTTAGGACCTTGGCAAGCTTGGCAAGAATATGGGTGAATCCTTCCTCCATGCAAAGAACATCAGGTGGATTGAGGAGGGTGGCAATAAGGGTTCCCCCAACTTGGAGAAAATTAGCGACACAGTAGGATAACAAACACCATAGACAAACACCATAAACAGGGAGATCTGATGATCTGGAACAAGGAAGACATAGTAACAGCAGGAACTAAGGGTTGATTTACATCAATACTCTGAGGCTTGTCAGCCTAGAGAAAATATAGGACTCATCCAACAGGCCCTACAGGAGGAATTCAGGAGACTAGCCCTCCTCTTCATTGTGGTATCCAGCAATTGGGCAAGCATCTACCACACAGTATGACCCTAAAATACGCATTACCAACATCTGAGACTAGTGGAACTGAAGACCAAATATTAGCCCAAAAGGTGAAAATGAAAAAACAAAAAAGCAGAATGCAATCTCACATGTCTAGTCCATGAGGAACACGTACATGAAACACTGAAATAGAGAACTTTAAAAGTCATACACCTGGAGCTGGGGATTTAGCTCAGCAGTATAAGCACCTGCCTTGCAAGCAGGCAGTCGTGAGTTCGATCCCTGGCACCGATAAAAATGAAAAAGACCAAAAAAAAAAAAAAAGTCATACACCTGAAATTTCTGAAAAGATAGCAAGTGAAATAAAGAAACAAATACATGAAGATATACATGAAATTAGATTAGAAATAATTTCTCATGTAAAGACAGAAATGCCAACCTGAATAAAGGCATTGCTCAGTATAGCTAGAGAAGTCATAGATTTTTAAAAAGTATACAGGAGCATGGGAAAATGATGGAAGCTTTGAATAATCAATATAGAAAACAACTAGAATGCAGGAAACAAATTCAAAGAGGCATCCAAGAAATAAAAAAATTCTATTGAAAGCTGGCAAAACCATTTAAATGAAGCTGAAGATAGAATATTGGACCTTGAGGACAGGATTGCAGCTAGCAATCATGAAAGAATAGAACTTTTAAAAATAACAAGGCAGCGTGAGACTCAACAGCTTCAAGATGATGCCAAGAGAAACAATATAAGACTAATAGGCATCAATGAAGATGCAGGAGTCAATACGAGTGACATCAATAAACTATTCACAGAGATAATAACAGAAAATATCCCAAACATGGGGAAAAATCTGATATGCATACAAGTGAGGCACATAAAATGCTAAACAGTCATAACCAAAATAATTCTATACCCAGACATATAATAATTAAGATCCCAGACATACAGCACAAAAACAGAATACTAAAAACTGTTAGAGAAAAGAAACAACTCACCTATATAGAAAGTCCATTAGAATCAAGGCAGACTGTTCAGCATAAACCCTCAAGTTAACAAAGGCTTGGAGTGGGGTGTTTCAAGCCCTGAGGAAAACAACTTTCAACCCAGATTGATGTACTCTGAAAAACTCTTTGAAATTTAATGGAGAAATAAGATACTTCCATGACAAAGAACAACTGAAGAAATTCATGTCTACCAAAGCAACCCTAGAAACAGTACTGAAAAACATACTAGAAAGAGATAAAAAATGACTGCAGTTTCCAGAACAACAACAGAAAAGGGGAGGCAACTAAACAAGGGGGAAAGCAGAAAACCAAAGCAGGAAAATAACATGACAAGGTTGCGCCAGTACATATCAGTTTACCATCAATGTAAGTGGCCTTAATTCACCTACTAAAAGAAATAGATTGACAGAAGGGACCAAGGAAAGGATCCCACAATATGCTATATACAAGAGACACATCTGACTCAAAAGGAAACATAGATTAAAAGTCAAAGGATAGAAAGCATATTCCATGCAATAGGAACCCAGAACAAAGCAGGGTTAGCTATTCTGTTTTCAAACAATGTGAACTTCAAACCAAAAATGATCAAAAGAGATAAAGAAGGTCATTACATACTTGTCAGGGGAATAATTCAATAAGAAGAGCTAACAATCATAAACATACATGAACCAAGTACAAGAGAACCTAACCATATAAGACAAATATTAATAAATACAAAAAACCAAATAAACAACAACACAATTGTAATGGGGAATCTTAATACCCCATTGACACAAACACATAGATCAACTAGATAAAAAAAGAAGCAAAGAAATAACAGAAACTCAATTAAATCTGGGAGCAAATGGACTTAGTAGATATTTATTGAGTGTTTCACTCCACAACATCAGAATACACATTCTTCTCAGCTGCACATGGGACATTCTCCAAAATAGACTATATATTAGCCCACAAAACATTCTTAAGTAAGTGTAAATAGATTGAAATTATCCCATGCATATTATCAGACGATAGTGCACTGAAACTGGAAAGTAATGGCAAAAGAAATCACAAAACCTGCATAAATACATGTAAATTAAGTAACAACCTCCTGCATAATCAGTAAGTTACAGGTAAAATTAAAGAAGAAATCAAGCAATATCTACAATTCAATGCAGATACAACATACTGAAACCAGTGGGACACAATGAAAGCAGTGCTAACAGGGAAACATATAGCAATAAATTGTCATATCAAGAAAACAAATGAGGGGCTGGGAATTTAGCTCAGCGGCATAAGCGCCTGCCTTGCAAGCAGGCAGTTGTGAGTTCAATCCCTGGTACCGATAAAAATGAAAAAGACCAAAAAAAAAAGAAAGAAAGAAAACAGAATGAGCACAAATAACCTAATGCTATATCTCAAGCTTCTAAAAGAAGAGCAAGTAAAATCCCAAGCTCATAAAAGAGAGGAAATTATAAAGATCAGAGCAGAAATTAACGCAATTGGGAATAAAAAAATGATACAAAGAATTAATGAATCAAAGAGCTGGGTTTCTAGAGAATAAACAAAACTGATAAACCTCTAGCCAACCTTATTAAGGAAAAGTAAGAAGAAACTCAAATTCATGCAATTAGATATGAAAAGAGAGGAGTTACTATAGATTCTGTGGAAATTCAAAAGATCATGAATACCTACTTTGAAAATCCTTACATAGAATGAAAAATACAGAAGAAATGAACAGATTCTGGAAAAATATGAACTACCAAATCTCAATCAAGAAGCTATAACAATTTTAAGTAAGCCAATATCAGCTACTGAAATTGAAAATGTGAGTAAAAACTTACCAACAAAGAAAAGCCCAGGTCCTGATGGATTCACAGCTGAACTCTACAAGAAATTTAGAGAAATTTAAAGCCAATACTCCTCAAAGTCTTCAATTAAATTGAAAGGGAAGCAATCTTCCCTAACTCATTCCTGGAGACAAGTATTACTCTGATATCAAAACCAGAGAAAGACCTAACCAAAAAGGAGAATTACAGGCCAGTCTCACTAATGAACATTAATGCAAAGATTTTCAACAAAATTCAGGCAAATAGAATGCAGCAAATCATCAAGAATATTCTACATCACGACCAAGTATGTTTTATTCCAGAAATGCAGAGATGGTTTAAAATACATAAATCAACAAATGTAATACATCCTATCAACAGAGCCAAAAACAAAAACCACACGATCTTCTCAATAGACAGAGGAAAAGCTTTTGATAAACTCCAACACTTGGTCATGATAAAAATCCTACAGATACTCAGAATAGAGGGTATCTACCTCAATCTGATAAAGGCCATCTATCACAAACCAACAGCCAACGTTATACTAAATGGACAAAAACTCAAAGCTTTCACTCTAAAATCAGAAACAAGACAAGGATGCCCACTATCAGCACTTCTATTTAATACAGTTCTAGAAATGTTAACCAGAAATCACGTAAGAGAGAGAAATAAAGTAATGAAGATAGGAAAGGAAGAAGTTAAATTATCACTATTTGCAGATGACATGATACTCTATATAGAAGACCCAAAAACTCGATTAAAAGACTACTAGAGTTAATAAATTCAGCAGTGTAGCTGGATACAAAGTCAACACTCAAAAATCAATAGCATTCCTGTACACAAACAAAAAACTCACCGAGAGAGAAATTATGGAAATAATCACCTTTCACAACAGCATCTAAGAGCCAGGGGTTTAGCTCAGCAGCATAAGTGCCTGCTTGGCAAATGTGAGGTTGTGAGTTCAATCCACGATATTAATAAATAAATAAGCAAACAGTAGCATTTTAAAAAATGAGATACTTAAGAATCAACCTAACCAAGAATGTGAAAGATCTATATACTGAAAATTATACTAGTCTATAAAAAGAAATTGAGGATATTTGAAAATAGAAGAAGAATATTCCTTGTTCTTGGTTAGGAAGAACCAACATTATGAAAATGGCCATGCTCCCAAAAGTGTTATACAGATTTAATACAATCCCAATCAAAATACCATTAATATACCTCACAGATCTAGAGAAAATAATCCTAAAATTCATTTGGAAACAGAAGAAACCTAGACTAGCAAAGACAATTCTGGGTAAAGCAGAAGGCATCTCAATTCCTGACTTGAAACTTTACTACAAAGCCACAGTAATAAAATTAGCATGGTACTGGCAAAGAAATAGACTTGAAGATCAGTGGAACAGATTAGAAGATGTAAACACTACTACAAAGATACCCAGCTACCTTATATTTGACAAAGGCGCTAAATAGTTTCACTGAAATAAGAATAGCCTCTTTAATAAATAGTGTCGGAAAAATTAGTTTTCCATATGCCAAAGACTGAAACTAGACCCATGTCTATCACCATGCACTAAACTGAAGTCAAAATGGGTCAAAGATCTATATAAAGCAGAAGCACTAAGTCTACTATAAGACAAGTTAGATAGAATTCTTGGAGACATAGGGGTAGGCAGAGAATTCATGAACAAAATGCAAACCATGTGGAAAATACTTCAAAGAATCAACACCTGGGATCTCATCTTATTAAAGAGTTTTTGGACTTCAAAAGAAATCACCAACAAAGTGAAAACCCACAAAATGGGAAAGAATTTTAGCCAACAGTCCCTCAGACAAAGGACTTATATCCAGAAATGTACAAACAATTGTAAAACATCAAGGCCCCAAAATTCAAAGACCCTCCCCAAAAATGGGCATTGGAGATGAACACACAGTTCTCAGATCACAATATACAAATGAAAAAATGTTCACAGTCACTGGTCATTCAAGAAATGTGAATTAAAACATCATTGAGATTTCATCTCACTCCAGAAAGAATGGCTATCATCAAGAAATCAACTGATAAATGTTGGTGAGGATGTGGGGAAAAGGAGCACTTCTCCGCTGTTGGTGGAAATGTAGGCTGGTGTAACCACTGTGGAAATCAGTACAGAGTCTTCAAAAAACTAGGATTGGAAGTTCCATTTAATCCAGCTATTCCCCTCCTGGGTATTTTCCCAGAAAAATTGAAAAGGTCATTTCTCTATGCACCCATGTTTATAGCAGAACTATTTGTAATAACTCAATCTTGGAAACAACCAGAATGCCCATCAACCGCAGAATGGGTGAAAAAGATGTGGCATTTTTATACAAGGGACTATTACTCACTATAAAAATGGATGATCTTGAAGCTTTTATAGGTAAATGGAGGCAACTTGAGACTATCTTCATAAGTGAAATAAATCAGATTCACATTTGTAAATATCATGTTGTCTCTCTACTGTAAAAATATAAATAATAATAAAAAACTGAAAGAGTAATAGATCCAAACGAATAATAGATTTTGTGATAGTGAATGGGAAAGTGCTCAAAAGGAAAGAACAACTTGTAAGTATACACTATGTGTGTTTACGTGTGCAAAATAGATAACCATACTGCTAAGTTTTTGTAAGTTCATTAAACAGAATAGTTTGTGCTGTCATTGTCTGTTCATTTTTTATGCTTTGATTTTGTAACTTGAACAACTACTTCTAAGATAACAATATGTAATACATCAACTAGTGATGATTTCTTAATGTTATTTTTGAAATTCTGTATCATGTCTATCATCTTTGTTTTGCTTTACTTTAATAAAAAATGGTACATATTTACGGGGTTCCATGTGATAGTTCAATACATGTATAGTGTGTACGTTTAAATAGATTAAGCATATAGATTTCAACCATTTATCATTTCTTCATGGTAAAATGTTTGGAATTCTTTCTTCTATTCTCTTTGAAATACATTGTCGTTGTCTATATTCACCTTACTGTGCAGTAAGATTCCACACTTAACTTCCTGTCGCACTGGACAGGTGTCTGTTAACCAACCTATTCTCATTCCTCTCCTTCGGTGCCCTTCCCAGCTTCTGGCACCAACTATTCTATTCTCCACTTTTCCTCTCTTCTTTTTCCTTCTCTTTTGTTTCCTTTTCCTTTCTTTTCTTCTGTTGCATTGCTGGGGCTCAAACCCAAGGCCTAAAACATGCTTGACAAGCATGCTACCGAAGAGCTACACTTCCAGCTCAGCTCCTGTAAGATCAACATTTTTTAGTTCCATGTAGGAAATAAGATTATGCAGCACTTAGTCTTTAGGTCACGTAATGACCTCTAATTCCATCCATGTTGTTAGATGACAAAATTCCATCATTTTATGGCTGAATCATATTCTGCTGTGTCTGTGCCACATGAATCTTCATACATTGATCAGCTCATGCACACTTAGGTTTCCATTTGCTGGCTTTTGGTAATAGTGGTGCTTTAGTAAAGGCAGTTGTGCAGACGTCTTTTTGACATAGTGGTTTCATTTCCTTTGGATACTGCATCAATTACTGCTTACTAAAGAAGTGGATTTAGGGCAAGATATACACATATATAATAATGTATAAGCTTGGTTTGCAGTGGTCACCCAGTGATCTGATGGAGTCAGATATAGAAGAATGCAAATGTCTGCATGCTGGCAATCCAAAGGATCTTGTCAAAGGCCTGGAGCTCCCTGCAGTGTCCGCTGTGAGTCCATATCAGGAGGCTGGACAGTCTGAGATGGAAACCAGGAGATGATGCCAAGGTAAAGGCAAAGACTGGAGCTTCTTCAAAGAGCCAGAAGTGCACCTTCCTTCTTCATTTCTCTTTTATGCCATTCAAGTGACAGCTACCCAGAGTGGGTCTTCTGTTTTCAGTAAATCCCCTCAGCCACACTCAGAACTATATTGATATAAGCTTAGTTGGGTGTTTCTTAATCAAGTAGACACAATCAGTTAACTATCACAGATATGTACCTTAGGGTTGCTGGGTCATATGGTAGTTTTATTTTTAATTTTTTGAGTAATCTCCATGATATTTTCTGCAATGTCTCTACTAATTTATATCCCCACCAACAGTGTACACGAGATTCCTTTTCTCCACACCTTCAACAGTACTTATTATCATCAGTCTTTTTAGTAATATTCTTAGTGGAGTGATATTTTGATTTAAATTTCCTTGTTGAGTGATGCTGAACCCAATTGTCATTTTATATCTTCTTTTGAGAAATGTCTATTTAATTCTGTAGCTGATTTTTAAGATTGGATTATTTGGTTTCTTGCCAGTGAATTGAGTCCTTTGTGTTTTCTGGATATTAAACCCTCCTCAGATATGAAGTTTGTAAATAGGTTCTCTCATCCTGTAGGTTGTATCTTCTCTGTTAATTCATGTGCTATGCAGAAGGTTTTTAGTTTGATGTAAAAACATCTACCTACTTTGTTTCCTGTATTTTTTGAGTGTTATAAAAAAATCTTTGTCCACTGACCTCCTGACATGCTTCTCCTGTATTTTCCTCTAGTGTTTTCATAGTGTAAGGTCTTATATTTATGTTTTAATCCATTTCAAGTTGGCTTTTGTAACTGGTGAGAGATAGCGTATCTACCTTCACTCTTATGAATGTGGGTATCCAGCACGATGTGTTGAAGAGGCTGTCTTTCCAATGTATGTTTCTCCATATTGTTTTTTAAAGTAAAGCAAAATTACAGAGCCCACAATAATTGGTCTGTATGCCTGCCATACTCAAAGGTCTATTGAGCTGTGGGAGGGTCCTAAAAAGCCAGGAAAGTGATATTAGCCAGCTGGAGTCCCAGAAAATGGTGTGAAGGGTGCCACTGGTCTCCCACGACAGCTCAGGGAGCCCCATTCCCACCCCATCCCCATCTACGCTGCTCTAGGGCCTGTCCCCAGACAACCTCAGAGAGCCTTTCTGATCATGCTCCTTAGTCACCTTATGCTTGAGCTGCACCCTTTACTCTATAAAAGACTGAGGAGAGATTAATATGGACCATGAGTTCCTGGAAGGCATATATCATCTTCTTCTTAACATTCTCATGGGTTCAGAATATAGTGAATAGTTAATGAATAAAGTCTTATTTTCATCCACCCTCCTGTCCAGATTGCTGGAGATTTTAACTGAAAATATCCAGAAAATTTCGTATCCAGATTAAAAATAACTTAAAACACAAATATTAACCCTTGTAAGACTTGATGGTTTTTAGACCATCAGGTAAGACCGACAGTATCAAAGTGAGTGCCCAGTATATCATATCGCTCTGCCACTGGGCTGGGAAGCCTGTTCTCTCTTTTATCATCCTCAACTGCAAATACTTGCTGAGCAATTACTATGTGCTAGGCACTGGATCAATCATAGGAAACATCAAAAAGGAAAGCCTCTTGCTCTAGGAAAAGCAGGGCACGTATTTGTCTCATTGTAACACAGCCTCGTCTACTATAAGGCATTTTGGCGTGTTGCTGATGTATTTAGCAAGGATTGATCATGGAAAACAAATTAACCAAAGGGAGCCAAAAAGATTCCTGAATTCAAAAAAGGACGAGTGAGATGTGTAGATGCTGCTTTTCTCTTCAAGAGCTGGAATTTGGAGATCAGTTTTCCTTTAGTATTTGATTTGAGATTAGTTGTTCAGCAAGTTAACGGTGCAAAAGAATAGAACTGATCAAGAGTAACGGTAGAGGAGGAAGACGTCTAGCAGACGGGACTGTGTCACCTCTTTTCTCCTACACCTACAGTGCAAGCCATCACCAGCATTTCCCTTGGGAAAAGTGCCCAGTTCCTGGAGAAGAACCAAATTGTTTCCTGAGCAGAACTTACTAGTCTTACTATAATAGGATCAACATGACTGAATGTATACATAATTTTGTTGTACAGAAGTCAAACAGGACTTTATCTGTAAGTTGTAAGCACCTGGGTAGGCCATTTGCTGAATAAATCTGATTTAACTCTGTTTGCCTTTAACTAGTTTTTGCATATCACTACAGTTACATAGGTCTGTAGCTAGCAAAGGTGACTGTCAGAATGCTGATCAATGTCAGGGATAACATAGTCAGTTTCATCTGAAAGGAGTGAGAATCCAAAACTCATGCACCATCTGCCCTTCCCTCCAATCTGCCTCTGAACTTGTGATAGCTCCCCATGGCACCCAACCCTGGCTGAGGATCTTCTGGATTTATGTTAAAATATAATTTGTGTCTGAGTGGCTGACATGATAAGCAGTTAGTATAATTAGTTCCTGGTTCTGCCAACCTCTGTTGAAGTGGCCAAAGACATAATTAATACTAGGCTAGTGGCTCTTAGTCTGGACAAGATGCTCTGAAGGTAAAAATAACACCAAGGTCCTGCCTCAGGACTCTCAGGCTCCCTTGCCTCTTTGGAGAAGACTTAGACAAATCTAATCTCTCTTGGTTCTGGTTTCTGTGAGAACCCAATGGGAGAGTATGAATAAAAGCACTTTTAAAAGGGATTTCCGCATGAGCACCAAAATCAGAGAACAAAGTCCTAGAGGTCCTGGGGACGGGACAGCACACAGGAGAACAGGCCTGTGATGACCTCAAGCCTTAAACCTACAGCTCCTTTGGCTATGCAATCCGGCTGCTTGAACCCAGACATCAGTATGCCTGCAGAGTGAAGCATCATGTTTCATTCTCAGAGACGTAGTACAGTGCCCTTTGGAGTCCTGACTCTCCAGATGTCAGCACTGAAAAGGCCAGGGGAGCTGTGGAGTCTGAGAAAGAGTGTTCTCCCAGGCTTTGTGACTCTGGTGGATTTATGTGGCATCAACTTTGCCACATAAGGTGATTGAGCTTTCCCAGGTTTCCTTGCACAGATCTGAGTGCGTTTGGCCTACCAGGGAAACCCTGTATAAGGGTTAGAAGCAGAGGTAAAGCAGGAGCTGGATCCTTTGGCTTGCAGAAGATGAACTCCCTGAGCTGCTGTTGCCGTGCCTGCAGGCATCACTCACCATAGATCCCTGCTGGTGTGAAGAAGCAGCCAGGTCCTTTGCAAATGAGAATCCTGTCAGAACCGCTACCCACCAATTCAGAAGTGCTGATACACTCTTAACTGGTCATAGATGTATAGTTAAGGGGCTGTATGAGTTTATCTACCATGCTGTTGGCTAAATCTTGTGACCTCACTAGCTTAGTGTTCTTTCCCATTCATACCCAATCCAGCTGGTGAGGGCTGGGCTCTCTCCATATGGGTATGGGTGATGGATGCTCTGGAGATGGGATTTTGAAGTTGCCCCGATTGCTACAGAAAACTAGAAAAGATTTGAAAGGGCCCATCTGTTTAGTGTCCCTCTTGGTCAGGAAGTGGTCCAGCAACATGCACTCTATCCCTCCAGAGAGAACAAATCAACTTCTCTCTGGGGTCTGGGAAATGTAGTCCTGGCTGGGCACTGCTTTTTGGTGGCGCAGTTGTTGGGAGAGATGCAGATGGACATTGGACTCTCTGTCAAGGGAGTTGTTATGGTTTGGACCTGAAGTGGTCCCCCAAAGCTTCATGTGTATGGACGGTGACTGTATCAAGGGAATGCTACACTGACTGTGCTAAGCGTGCTGTCAGGAGTTGGGGCCGCAGGGTCTGTGTGCTGTGAAGTCCTCTAGGTCTGTGATCTCTGCCATTAATACTACCAACTCTCTATTTGTTAATCCTGTTACTTCGGCCTTGGGCTTGCTATGTTCCCCTTGCTCCCAGGCTGCATTCTGCTTTGAGGCAGACCCCAGGAGCAATGTGCCATTTCATGAAAATTTGGCTCATGGTGCTGCAAACGTGGGCACTGGGGCATGTGCCCTGGAGCTCTTCCTGGCCCTGCCACTCACCCTGGGACCCTTACACCTCTCATCCTCAAGTAAGAATACAACAAGTGATCAAAACTTACAAAGAGAAATTAAATTTTAAAAATCAATTATAGTAAAAGACAGGTAGTCATTAATCCTCCTCAAAATGCTCCCTCTGGCTTCAAACATATTTGACAGCATGAGCTATAACCTGCATTAACCACCTCACTGCCTCCAGGCCTCCAGTTTTGGAGGAAGGCAGTGACCTGCAAGAGAAGCTGCCACATGCCATCCTAGAGCAAAAACACTGAGATGGGTAACCCAAAGAAAGAGATCGAAAGGTAACGGGTTATTCGTAACCCAGGATTTCCAGGAAACATGATTTTAGTTCAACTAAGATGTCTTGATACTAATTTTTTACCCACTTATAAACTTCCTATCCTGAAGAGAACAAGAAGCAAATCCTCCCTGCAAACCAGCACCATGTGCAGGCTGCTGAGACAACAGCTAGAGACCAGTCTTTTCCCATGAGTCAATGACATTCGCGGACTATGGGGGAAAAGAACAAGAAGTCAACAAAAAACAAGCCTTCCTTGTGAATCGGCACCGTGAGCTGGTCTCTTGTGGGACAGCCAGGTGCCAGCCCCTGCTAGCACACAGGCTGAGACCTCCCACCTCCCACCTCCCACCGTAAACAAATAGCTGATCCAGAGAAACACAGGCTGTGATGATGGCTATTGAGGTGGAATAAAATTTGATGCTTGTAGTGTTTAGTGTTTCACTGGCTTCGCAGTCTAAGGTCAGAGGTCTGATCATGTAGTCAGAGGATGGCATTACACAGTGGGAAATCTCCTTCTGAGGGGGGTGGCCATCGTTAATTCCCTATTGTCTTGTTTTGAAGTCCTGTATCATTTTCATTGTTTTGTTGGGTTGGGTTTTGTCCTGTTTTATTTTGTTTGATTTTATTGTATCCGATGGCAGCTATTTCAGTGATAACAAGATATATTATAGTAGCCATTTTGGATTTACTATTATCTTGTTTTGAAGTCCTTTATTGCATTCATTGCTTTGTTCTTATTGTTTCTATTCTGTTTTCTTTGATTTTCACTATGTCTGAAGCTCTCTGCAGCTATTTTGAAGACAGCATGTGGCATTACAGCAACCATTGTTGATTTCATATTGTTTTGAAGTCCTGTGTCATTTACACTACTTTGTTTTGATTAGCTTTGTTCTATTTTGCTTGACTTTATTCTCTTTAAAATTAAAAAAAAAATCTGATCTACATTCAATTATTTTAACATACTTAATTTCCTGACAAAGACAATGGCAAGATCACAAATTCATCTAAAACAATGCAACTGTCCTTTATGTGACTCAAAACTCATCAACCCCTCCCCCATTTAAAAGAAGATGAAAGGCCCTTTTGCTCATTAGTGGCTGGGATCTATTCCATTTCTACCCAAGCTACACTCACCCCTCAGTATTTTCTGACTTATATGCTGAGATATAAGAGTAACTGCTATTGACATAATTCTTTTAGTAAGGAATTAGAAGAGGCTAAGAGAAAAGAATTGGTTAAAGAATCGTATATGCACAAATAAATTCTTATCAAAAGGAAATATGCACAAAATCACTGTAGTTCTCATTCTGAATTGTTCACATGACTTGCAGCCACAGCTTACAGACACTTTAACACATTTCTCATCCCTTATTTAATACCTTCATTCTTATGAGACATGGCTAGCTGTAGTTCCCTACTGCGTAGGGGGACCCAGGCCTTATTCCTTCAGTAGTTTTGCATCAAGTTGTTCCATTATAATCATAATCTCATGATAGTTCTACTAATTTAATCACATGACCCAGGATTATTATAAGGCAATCTGATAGTTGTTGAATTATCACTCCACACAAATACACACTAATACCTGATAACAGTCAATATGACCTGATAAATGAGGTCATTAGGGTGGAATTAATGAACATGAATGATGTCATCATAAGAAGAAGTTTGGGCAGAGGCACACGACAAAGACACAGAGGGAAGACAGCTATGCAGTGACAGAGGCAAAGATTAGAGTGATGGCCCATAAGCCACGGAATTTCTGGGGCTACCAGAAGCTGGCAAGAAACTAAAGCATACCCCAGAATGGCCATTAGAGTTTTTATAATTCATAGTATTCATTCTATTATCATTTTTCTTAACACTATGAGTAGTAGTAACAGAACAATGCTTGGTAATCAGGATCAGTAGTTCCCCTTCCTGGACCACTAATTTACTAACCCAAGGAGGCCAACACAGTTGGGTAATGACATCTACTTGATTCTTTCACCTTTTGCTCTGGTGAAAGAACTCTTTCTCGTGACTTAAAAGCCTACCATTGCAGGGACAGAAAGCAAAATTTCTCTAGTGGATCATACTCTAGTAACAAAAGAGAAATAATTACTCTGACTCCATCCTTTTTTTCTGAGTCTATGGATCCTGACTCTGGGAGCAGCAACACCACCTATTTAGAGGATGTTTTTCACCTTTGGAGGACAATATTGTTTTCCAGCCATCACTGAAACTGAACCTTCAAAAGTTCTCTCATCATTACATCAAGCCAGCAGGTTCAACACAGAGGGGACACGTCTCAAAATAAAAGAGGGCTATGGAGAGATAGCTCAGTAATCAATGCTTTTATAAAAAACAGGCAGATATAAGGGTGCTTCAAGCCAGGCATGTGGCACACACCTGTAATCCCAGGGCTTGGGAGGCTGAGGCAAGAGGATTGTTGTGAGTTCAAGACGAGCCTGGGCTACAAAGTGAGCTCAAGACCAGCCGGAACTTTGTAGCAAGACCCTGTCTCCAAAAAACAAAAACGTGCCTCAAGTTAAAAGAAGAAAATTCTTATCACACAAGTTCTCTCTTCTTCCCAAAACAACAGCTATTAACATTTGGTTATATTGCTTTTGAGATTTTGTCCTATGGATGTGTAACTATACACTGTATTGTAAAATACAATTGAATCATATTATGTAACTGTTTTAATACTTTACATTGTTCTCTTAACATTATGTGGTGAATATTTTATGCTGTTATTCTTTCAAAACACCATATTTATATCCAAATAATTTTAGACACACAAGCTGTGATTTTTATTATTATACATAGTACTATAATAAACATACCCATATATGTCTTTGATGCATTTCTTCTTTTTTCTTTTTTTTAATTAAAAAAATTAAAAGAAACAAGGAGATTAAGATAAAAGAGGACACAGCAACATGGTAACACAGGTCAGAACAGAACAATTTAAGCAACGTAGTGTTTCACCACAAGATAACCCGACATAACAGTAGCTAACATAATGTCTCTTTCCTTGAAATATTTGAGTATACCTTCATCTACTATAGTATCAAACATAAAAAGACAGTGTAAAACCATTCAAGAGAATGAAATTATTACAGGGTATTCAGAACCAACTAACAGAAAATGAACAATGGTTTGTATATTATCTCCTTGTCTATAAAAAATTTGTTTATACTATCACACATAATAAAATCCAATAAGATACAATATGATAAACCAATGGAGACAGAAGAGCAAAGCTTCATGAGACTTCAAAACAAGATGATATTAAATCAGCACTAGCTATTATATTGTCTTGTTTCCTTCAAAATAGCTGTTCATACCATCATAGACAATACAATCAAACAACCCAGTATAAAACCATCCAAATAATGAATAAAAATATTATAAGGCTTCAAAGAAATATAATGGGGAATCATGTTTACCACATTCTTTTATGTACTCTTACCATTTCTTACACTAGGGAAACTATTCAGTATTTATACATGTGAGTTTGATTTATTTCACTTATCAGTATGGTCTCAAGCTGCACCCATTTATTTGTAATACCTCAATGTGATCATTCTTTATAGCTAAGTAGTATTCCATTGTATAGAAATACCACAACTTTTTTTATCCATTCCTCAGTTGATGGACACTTAGACTGTTTTCAAGATCTGGCGATTACAAATTGTGCTGCTATAAACATAGGTGCACATATATCACTGTGGTATGACATTTTCAGTTTTTCTGGGAATATGCCTAGAAGTGGAATAGCTGGGTCAAATGGGGCTTCCAATTCCAGCTTTTTGAGAAATCTCCAGACTGACCTCCACAATGGTTGCACCAGTCTACGCTCCCACCAACAGTGTAGGAGAGTTACTTTTTCCCCACAGCCTCTCCAGCATTTGTTGTTGGTTGATTTCTTGATCCTGGCCATTCTTTCTGGAGCGAGATGGAATCTCAGTGTGGTTTTAATTTACATTTCTCTAATGAGTAATGATGACGAACATTTTTCATGTATTTATTTGCCATTTGTATTTCTTCATCTGAGAAGTGTGCATTCATCTCAGATGCCCATTTTTGGATTGGATCTTTAAAATTTGTGGGTCAGATTTTTTTAATTCTTTGTATGTCTTAGACAGAAGTCCTTTGTCTGAGGGACAGTTCGCTAAGATTTTTTCCCTGTTTGTGGGTTTTCTTTTCACTATGTTGGAAATTTCTTTTGACATGCAGAAACTTTTTAATAAGACGTGATCCCAGTTATTGATTCTGGGAAGTACTTTGGGTGTGGTTTGATTCCTGTTCATAAATTCTCTACCTACCTCTAAGTCTTCAAGGTTTTTACCCAATTTGTCTTCCAACAGATTTAGTGTTTCTGTTTTAATAATCAGATCTTCGATCCATTTAGATTTTAATTTAGTACATGGTGATAGGCATGGGTCTAGCTTTAGTTTTCGGCATATGGAGAGCCAGTTTTTCCAACACCATTTATTAAAGAGACTGTCGTTCTTCCAGTGAACATGTATGGCCCCTTTATCAAAAATAAGATGGTTGAGTGTGTTTGTAGTTGTGGTTGTATCTTCTAATCTGTTCCATTGATCTTCGGCTCTGTTTTGATTCCAATACCATGTTGATTTTACTACAGTTGCTTTGTAGTATAACTTCAAGTCAGGAATTGTGATGCCTCCTGCCTTGCCTTTGCTGCTTAGAACTGTCTGTGCTATTCTAGGTCTCTTCTGGTTCCAGATGAATATGAGGAGTGATTTCTCTAGATCCATGAGGTATGTTGATAGTACTTTTATTGGGATTGCATTGAATCTGTATAGCAGTTTTGGGAGAATGGCCATTTTCACAATATTTATTTTTCCTAGCCATTTTCACAATATTTATTTTTCCTATCCATGAGCAAGGGATGTCTTTCCATTTTCTGAGATCCTCTTCAATTTCTTTTTTCAGTGTATTATAATTTTCCCTATATAGGTTTTTCACTTCTTTCATGAGAATAATTCCTAAATATTTTTTTTGGTTGCTGGTGTGAAGGGTGTGGCTTCTCTTATTTCTCTCTCTGTGATTTTGTTGTCAGTATATAAAAATGCTATAAATTTCTGAGTATTGATTTTGTATCCAGCTATATTACTGAATTTATTTATTACATCTAGGAGCCTTTCAATGGAGTTTTGGGGGTCTTCTATGTACAGTATCATGTTATCTGCAAATAATGATAATTTAACTTATTCTCTTCCTATCTTTACCCCTTTTATTTCTCTCTCTTGTCTAATTGCTCTGGCTAGTATTTCCAATACTATATTAAATAGGAGAACTGATAAGAGACATCCTTGTCTTTGCCTGATTTTAAGTAAAGGCTTACACTTTTTGACCATTTAGCATGACACTGGCTGTTGGTTTGTCATAGATGGCCTTTATCATATTGAGGTGAAGACCATCTATTCCAATTTTCTGTAAGGTTCTTATCATAAATGAATGTTGGACCTTATCAAAAGCTTTTCCTGCATGTATAGAAATGATCATGTGATCTTACTTTTGGCTTTATTGATATGGTGGATTACATTTATTGATTTACGTATTGAACCATCGATGCATGCCTGGGATGATCCCACTTGGTCATGGTGTATAATCTTCTTGATGATTTGCTGCACCCAATTTGCCAATATTTTATTGAGGGTTTTTGTATCTGTGTTCACTAGGGAGATTGGCCTGTAGCTGACTTTTTAGTTGGGTCTTTCTCAGGTTTTGTTACTAGAGTAATATTTGCTTCAGGAATAACTTAGGAAGGATTACTTCCCTTTCAATTTCATTGAAGAGTTTGAGGAGTGTTGGCATTCAGTCTTCTTTGTATTTCTTGTATAATTCCACAGTGAATCCGTCTGAGCCTGGGCTCTTCTGTAGGTCAGGACTTAATTACATTTTCAATTTCATTAATAGAAATTGGGTTATTCAGCACTTTTACATCTTCTTGATCTTGCTTTGGTACTTCATATGTTTCTAGGAATTAGTCTATTTCTTCCATGTTATCAAACCTATGAGAGTAGAGGTTTTCAAAATAGGTGCTGATGATCTTCTGTATTTCTACAGAGTCTGTAGTGATTTTGCCTTTTTCAATTCTTATTGCATGAATTTGAGGTTTTTCTTCCCTTTTTAAAATAAGGTTGGATATGGGCTTATCAATTTTATTTATTCTTTCCAAGAACCAACTCTTTGATTTATTGATTCTTTCGATTGTTTTCTTGGTCTCTATTGCATTAATTTCTGTTCTGATTTTTATAATTTCCTCCCTTCTTTTGACTTTGGGTTTGTCTTGCTCTTCTTTTTTCTAGATGTTTGAGGTGTAACATCAGGTTATTTATTTGTATTCATTCTGGTTTCCTGATATGGGAACTCAGTGCAATAAATTTTCCTCTGAGGACAGCTTTTATTGCATCCCACAGATTCTGGTAAGTTGTATTTGTATTTTTGTTTGCTTATAGGTATTGCTTAATTTTGTCTTTAATTTCCCCCTGTGACCCACTGATTACTCAAGAGTTTGCTATTCAGCTTCCATATGTTTGTGGGATTTTTGCAGTATCTTTTATCATTAATTTCTAATTTCATGGTACTATGATCCAATAACATGCATGGGATAATTTCAACTCTTTTGCATTTATTTAAATATGTTCTGTGGGCTAATGTATGATCTATTTTAGAGAATGTCTCATGTATTGCTGAGAAGAATGTGTATTCTGATGTTGTTAGATGGAACACTGTATATATCTATCAAGTCCATTTGTTCACATGTGTTATTCAGTTCTGTTATTTCTTTCCTGATTTTCTGTCTGGTTGATCTGTCCCTTGGTGTCAACGATGTGTTAAAGTCTCCTGTTATGATTGTGTTACTGCTAATTTGGTTTTTCATTTCTGTTAATACTTGCTTTATATAACTGGGTGCTCTGGAGTTTGGTGGATATATATTTAAGATTGTTATCTCTTCCTCTTGAAGTTTTCCTCTAACCAGTATGTAATGACCTTCTTTATCTCTTCTGATCATTCTTGGTTTGAAGTTCACATTGTCTGCAAACAGAATAGCTACCACCACCACCCCCCATTTTGGGGGGGTTCTTGTTGCATGAAACATTGTTTCCATCCTTTAACTTTCAGTCTGTGAGTATCCCTTTGGGTTAGATGGGTTTCTTGTAGACAGCATATGGTTGGATGTTGTTTCTTGATCCATTCTGCCAGTCTGTTTCTTTGATTGTTGCATTGAGACCATTTATATTAATGATTATAACTGCTATATGTTGGTTTATAATTGACATGTTATCTTTTGCTGTTGCATCTTTATCTTCTGTTCTGTTTAATTGTCTGCTTTGCTTAGTGTTTTTTTCCTAAGTGTATCTAAACTGTTTTTCAGTATTCTTTGCAGGGTTGGCTTGGTGATCATGAAGTTCTTCAGCTGTTCTTTGTCATGGAAGTATCTTATTTCTCCATCGATTTTGGACAGTTTTGCAGAGCACATCAGTCTAGGTTGGAAATCATTTTCCTTTAGGATCTGGAATACTTCACTCCATGCTCTTCTTGACTTTATTGTTTGTGCTGAGAAGTCTACTGTGATTCTGATAGATTTTCCTTTATAGGTGATCTGTCTTTTCTCTCTGACAGCTTTTAATATTCTATTCTTATGTTAGATTTCTGGGATGGTGATTATTATATGTCTGGGTGTAGTTTTATTTTGGTTATGACTATTTGGAGTTCTATATGCTTCACTGATCCTGATGTCAGTTTCCGATCTCATGTTTGGGAAATTTTCAGCTATTACTTCTCTAAATATCCTCTTGACATCCTTTATGCTATCCCCTTCTTTTTCATTAATCCCTATCAATCTTATGTTGTTTTTCTTTGCGTCATCTTGCAGTTGCTGAATTGTTATTTCCTGATTCTTTGTGATTTTTAAAAGATCTTTCCTTTCCTGTTCACTAGCTGCAATCCTGTCTTCGAGATCTGAAATTCTATCTTCACTTTCATTGAGGCAATTTTTACAACTTTCTGTCGAATTTTTGATTTCCTGTATATCTCTTTGCAAGTGCTTTATGTATTCTGTTTGTTTCTTATATTGTTCATCCAGGAATTCTACCTTTTTGTTTAGTTCCTACAATTTTTTAACTGTCTTCTTTAGATATGTTCAGCATCTCTTTCATTTCTTTTATCATTTCTTCTTTTAGCTGGGTGATTATTTCTAGTTTGAATTCCTTTAAAGCTTCGCAGAGTTGCTTCTTTTTTTCAGCTGCTGTTATTTCACGTATTTCAGGTGTATGGTATATATTTTCTTCTATGTACATAGCTCCTAAGGTTTCTTGGGATGGGCTGGAGGTTTGAGATTGCATTTTGGTCTTTCACTTTGTCATTTTCCTATATTTCTGTGCTTCAAGTGTTTTTCCCCTGAATGTGTTGGAAATCGTTTCCTGTGTCCTAGGCTCTTGGGACTGAATAGAAGTTGCTGAGCCTGGTCCAGTTAGGCCTTCAGGTCCTCCTACGCTACCTTCAGTGTTCCAGGTAGCTGGGCAGGCACCTCTCCACTGTGGATGATAGGTTAAAGCTCTCCCCAGGCAAAGACCAATGCCCTGGAACTCACTTCACTTACTCTCAAAACCTGTAATTTAACAAGTTCACTGGGCATAATATAGTTGGTCCACAAAACCTCTCAAGGGTAGTCTGGGCTCTGGACGAGTCCTTGAGCTCCAGAAGAGATGATCTTAAAGTCTCCCAGGGCTCAGGGTGGCATGGAACAGCCATCTGCTGAGTTTTCCGGTTTGGTAGAAGATCATTGGGCATATCCTGGGTGGGCCTGAAACCTGCCAAGTGCAGCCCAGTGTGGCTGGGCTCTGGGCAGGTCCTTGAGCTCTGGAAGAGATGATCTTATAGTCTCCCAGGGGCTCGGGATGGCACAACGACTCACTGCAGGCACCAGCTGAGTTTCCTGGTTTGGGAGAAGGTCACTGGGCATCTTTGATGCATTTCTGATTGTTTTCTTTAGAAGATCCTTAAAAGTAAAATCACTGTGACAAATGATATAAACATTTTTTTAAAAATTCTTATTGTCAAGTATTTCCAGAAATGTTGGATAAATTTACAGTTCTGTCACCAGTGTACCTGTACAAAATACTGCCAAAACAAATCAATATTTTTAAGGGTTTTTCAGATTAATATAAGGAAATGGTATCTCATGATTTTGACTCATATTTCTTAGACTGGTGGTTCTATTGACCAGCTCTTAGGTTTGTGGCCCATTTGTGTTTCCTCTTTTATGAATTATCTGCTCAATTTATTTGGCTATTTTTCAAGTGTAATGTTAGTATCTTTACTGACTCAATACAATTAAGGCTGCTTATTCTTCTTTTTTTTTAATTTTATTTAAGAGGAAAAAGAGAAAAACACAAAACAAAACAAAGCGGTGTAAGGGTACACGTAATACAGAACTACAAAAAAAAATAACAGTAAGAAATCACTTGTTAATAGATTACATATTATCATCTTGGAAATAGTTGCTCAAATCACAGTATCAAAGAATACAAAGTGGACATTCAAACAGAAAGACTGCAAACAGCTGTGTTCAATGATCCAAAAACATTAATATAGTCAGCTATTTAACACCCCTAAACACACTTGCTGTTATATCCGTTAGAGCTCTTTTTTTTTCCCTCTCTTTTTTACAACAAAATTTACACATTTTGGATTTTATTACTCCTTAGTTCTTATTACTTTTTTGGGGGGCAGAGAATAAAGTCAAATATGGCAAAACAAAGCTGTCAGCTGCTTATTCTTCTTAATCTTACTCATTGCAAATATATTCACTGTCTTTTTCATTTCATTTTTAATTTTTATTGTAGAGAGCTTTTTGAAAAAACACAAGTGCTTTGGGGCTTTGTTTATATTATATAGTTAAATCTAACTGTAATTGCTTTTGTGTTTTATCCCTTGGTTTTGCATGCTTAGGCTGCTCTTTCCATACCAAGATCAGGTTAAATGTCCTCCTAGATTTTCTTTAGATAATGAAGATGATGAATAAAATCAGAATATATCAGAATGGGAAGAGCTATCATTTTACAGACAATGAAACCAGGTTTAAGAGATTAACTAGCTCGAAAAGCAAATGGTATAGTCAGGAAGTGGCAAAACCAAGGCTTTATTTTTGATTATGGCATAATCAACACACAACAACAATGTACAAATCTGAAGTATCCAACAGGATGAGACAGTTGCCTGCCCTCTTGTAAACACTATCCACATGAAGTGCAACCCAGTTCCACCACCACCAGCAGTCTTCATCTGAGGTTTTTCACTGTAGACTGTGTTCACCTCCGGTGGGATTTCAGAAAAATGGGATCCAAAAGCATGATTTTCTGATTGCCTTCATCCACTTGCATAGTATTTCTGAGGTTCCACTGTACTATTATGTACATAAGTAGCTCTTTTTTGTTTTTAGTTTCTGAGTAATAGGTCATTGTATGAATGCACTTTTGTGTGTTTATTCTGCTTTGGGACATTTGGGCTGTTTCCCATTTAAGACTATGATGAGAAGGTATTCCAGCGGGAATACTCCCACGGAAGTATCTATTGGGACATATCTTTCATGTCTTTGGGCGCAGAATTTCTGGGCCACTGGACAAAAGTATACTTGACTTATGGCAAAGTAGAGCAAGGCTTTACTACCTGACTCCAAATTCCATACCCTGAGCCGCTGGACCACACTGTCCCTCACAGACTCGAGCAGTAAGAGGTCAAATCTAAATCTTACCTATTCCCTTTTCTCACTGTGGAAATTTAGCAAGTTTACTTGTCATGAGTAGGTTTTTTCATATGCACCAACTCCCCAGGGTAGTTGTGAAAATCAAATCAGTTAATATAAGCGAAGCACTCACACTGTTTTGATATGCTTAACATTCTAGTATACGAAGTTATACTCAAATATTTCAAGGAAAGAGACATTATGTTAACTACTATTATGTTAGATTATCTGGTGGTGAAACACAATGATGCTTAAATTGTTCGGTTCTGACCTGCATTGTTCTGTAACAATGTCCTCTTTTATCTCAATCTCCCCCCTTTTTTAATTAATCTATTTTTCTCATTTTTTAATTAAGGGAAAACTAAATTAAAAAATAATGGGATATATTATAGTAATTTTTTGTTTTCCTACTAACCTGACTTGAACCCCAGTATTGCTTTCCCCATCTCATTCTGTCTGATTATACTATATTCTATTTTGTTTGATAGTATCAAGCTTGAGGGTATAGGCAACCACTTTGAAGGCAATAAGATTTACTATGATGCCCATTATGGTTTGACTACTATCTTCTTTTGAAGTCCTGTAAGGTCTCCAGTGTAGGTTCTATTGGTTCTGTTCTGTACTGTTTTGATCAATTCTATTATACCTGATGATATAGGCAGCTCTTTTTAAAAATAGCAAGAGGGACAATGGTAACCATTTTGATCACCTGATATTCTATTTTTGCATCATGTACTATGCCCATCCTTCTGTTCTAACTGACTCTGTTTTGCTTAGTTAGGTTAGGTTTTATTCTCTTCCAAAAAAAAAAGTATTAAAAACTGTGGGAGTAAAAAAACCCCAAAAGTGTAATTGTTATTGTAAAAAAGAGAAGAAAGGAAGGTTGTCTAAGGAATATAACTGCATGTATGTTTGAGTGTGTAGGATGGAAAACCATATTACCGAGCTTTTGTTGGATCATTAAACGGAACTGTCCGCAATCTCATTGTATGAATGTACACTTTCTATGCTTTAATTTTATAATTTGGGCAACTGTTTCTAAGAAGACAATATGTAACCTATTAACTAGTGATTTCTTAATCTATATTTTTTCTTGAAATTCTGTATTATTTGTACCCTTTTACTGCTTTGTTTTTTAAATTTCCTATCTTTTTTCTCTTTAAATAAAAAAAAAAAATAAGTGACTTCCTGAGAACATGGCGGACAGACAGCAGCAGCTACTGAAGGCTCTCTAAAGGCTCGGCTCAGAGGCCAGGAATGATGCGGACTAAGGAGATATGAACCAGTAGAGATATGCTCTGCTGACTCAGGAACGAACTGGGCTGAGAGAATCTAACTTAGAATACAGTCCTGGCGCTAAAATAGGAACAGAAAAATCTCGGTGTGGAGGCTCGACCCCGCGCCATTGGAAACCGCGGTTTGGATTTTCCGCCGCCCGGCGGCTGGCTGCCTCCACAGCGGCTCGGCAAGGAGAGACGCGCCGAGCTCTGGGAACGGGAGTCTGCGAACAGAGTCGGAAACAGGACGGACAAGGAGGAAAACTGACTGGTGGCAAGGTGAGCAAGAAACTGATCCCCTACCACAGTTTGACTCCAGCGGAGGTTTTTCTGGGCTCGGGCAGTCCTGTAAGAGCAGGGCGCGGTGACAACTCCAGCCGCACATTCCCCTCTCGGACGGGATTGGTGAAAGGTGCCTGGCCTGAGTGACGCTGCTGGCGGACTCCCTAGGCTGGCCTAACCCAGATCCCAGAGCCTGACAGTGGCCCGGAGGAGCGACCGACTCCCGCATAGGCTGCCTCCTCCGCAACTCCCTGGGGCGCAGCAGTGGGCGGGAACAACTAGCCAGCGCAATTTGATCAGGCTGTGGCTGACAGGCAGGGAAGCCGGGCCTCCTATGTAAGATTGCATTTTATAAGGAACAGAAAATATGGGGAAGGGAAGCAACAAAAAAGGCTCCTCGGCCCCCAATCCTGAGAAACAGGCAATAGTGGACACCGCACCAATATACATTAAGCGCCATCTAGAGAGCCTCATAGACCAATTCAGGAATGAAGTTATCAATGACCTGAAGCTAGAAGTATGCAGAATAGTTAGAGAAATGCTAAGCACCACCCAGGAAAAAGCAGATGGTGGAATGGAAGAACAGAAAAAGAGGGGAGAATTGCTTGATGGAGAAAACAGAGAAAGCATTGAGTATGTGAAGCAGGTTCAAAGAGACTATCAAGAAATTAAGAAGTCTATCCAAGACTGGCATAACAGCTTGAAAGAAACTAAGGACAGACTATCTGAATTGGAGGGCAGACTTGAAACATGGGAGAATGAAATGAAAAACTTCTTAAAAATAGCAAA
Source organism: Cavia porcellus (assembly GCF_034190915.1). Lineage (NCBI taxonomy): Eukaryota > Metazoa > Chordata > Mammalia > Rodentia > Caviidae > Cavia > Cavia porcellus. The sequence continues at coordinate 48,189,086 of NW_026947512.1, forward strand.
GAAACACACAGCAATAATACAAAGACAAGAAGATGATAAGAGGAGCCATAACTTGAGGATTAAGAACATAAAAGAAGAAGTAGGGACACAAACAAGTGAACTACAAAAGCTACTCACAGAAATAATCCAGGAGAATTTTCCTAATTTAGCAAAAGGTAAAGATACTCAGATGTATGAGGCATACAGGACCCCAGCTACCTACAACCCTAACAGAGAAACACCCAGGCATATAATAATAAAAATTCCAGAAATTCAATACAAGAACAGAATATTAAAAGCTGTAAGAGACAAGAAACAGATCACTTACAAGGGAATACCCATCAGAATTACAGCAGATTTCTCTTCACAAACCGTCAAATCACGAAGAGCACGGGGGGAAATAATTCAAGCTTTGAAAGATAATAATCTCCAGCCAAGATTGAGATATCCTGCACAACTGTCCCTGGAAATTGATGGAAAAACGAGGTGCTTCCAGGATAAAGAGGAACTGGGGGAATTTGCAACCACCAATTCAACCCTACAGAAAGTATTGCAGGATATTCTAAAAAAAGAAAAATACAAAGAACCCAGAAATAGTGGCGGGGAGGCCACAACGAATGGAGCAGAGAACAAAATGAAGAAGACAAACTGACAGCTACTGACAGAAAAAGAGCTCAACAGAAATGAGACAGAGAAGATTGGATGATAGGAACAGCTTTTTTTGGAGAAAATGACATCTTAATAGGTAATGCTGATTTAGTACCATCTTGTTTTGAAGTCTCATCTAGCTTTTGTTCTTCTGTCTCCAATGGTCTAAACAGGTTGTATCTTATTGGATTTTGTTATGTACGATAGTATAAGCAAAAACCTTTTAAAGACAAGGAGATTATACAGAGACCATTGTTCATTTTCTGTTAGTCGATTCTAAATACTCTATAATGCTGTCATTCTCTTAAATGGTTTTACATTGTTTTGATATACTTAATGCTACAGTATATGAAGTTGTACTCAAGGACTTCAGGGAGGGAGTCAATATGGTAACTATTTTTGGGTCAGGATTATCTGGTGGTGAAACACTATTCTGCTTAAATGGTTATGTTTTGATCTGCCCTGTTTCGCTGTTATGCCCTCTTTTTTCTCAATCTCCACTCCATTATTTACTTTTTTATTTTTATCCATTTAATTAAAGGGAAAAATATAGCAGGATATAATATAGTAACCCACTTTGACTTTCTATTATCTCGATTTGAAGCCCTGTATTACTCTCACCATCTTGTTTTTGACTCAGGTTCCTCTATTCTGTTTTGCTGGATAGTATCAGGTTCGAAAGTTTAGGCATCAGCTGAGAAGATAATGAGATTCATTATAACGCCCATTCTCGTTGACTTTTATCTACTTTTGAAGACCTACAATATCTCCAATGTTTTGGTTTTGTCGGTTTTATTCTTTACGGTTTTGTTCAATTGTATAACAACTAATGATATAGGCAATTCTATTAGAAATAGCGGGAGGCATTATGGTAACCATTGTTGATCACCTTGTATTATGTTTTTATATTATCTATTATGTCCACCCTTTTGACTTGACCGATTCTGTTCTGTTATGTCACATTTGGTTTTACTCTCTTCCAAAAAAGCAATAAGAACCGTGGGAGCAATGAAACCCAAAATGTGTAATAGTCATTGTACAAAAGAGAGGAAAAGAAAGTGCTCTAAACTATATAACTGCATGTATATTTAAATGTATAAGATAGAAAATGATATCACAGAGTTTTATTGGATCATTGAACAGAACTGTTTGCAGTATCATTGTTGGAATGTCCACTCTACAAGCTTTAATTTTGTGACTTGAACAATTATTTCTAAGATGGCAATATGTAATCCATTAACTAGTGATTTCCTACTGCGCATTTTTTTCTCCTGTAAATCTGTATAACTTGTACCACTTCACTGTTTTTTTTTCTTTCTTTTCTTTTCTCCTTAAATAAAATAAAATAAAATAAAATAAAATAAAATAAAATAAAAAATAAGCGAAGCACTTAGAATGGGAACTTGTACATGATTTTGATTATTATATGAGAGAATGTGTCCACATTTAATTTGTCAGATTGTCAGATACAGGATTCAGGGAATGCTTCTCTTGAAGATAGCCAGGAAACCTTCACCCCCATGAAGGTAGGACCACTCTTTAAGGTTTCTTATGGGAAAGACTTCCCCTGCCACCTGACTAGCCTCTTGTCCAGGTCTGTGGCCTCAAGCATTCCTGTAACTTCTGAGACTCTTTTTGCCCAGTTCTTGCATTTAGTTTTTTGGATTCCACACATAGAGCTCCTTTATACTGTCTCACTCCAACCAGTGCCTGGGAACTCTGGGTTTTAAATACTCTTCAACATCTAAGTAGGATGCTGAACCTAGCTCTACCTTCCCTCCTTGGGCACCTACCAAAGTACCCAAGAGTACATTAACATGGCCAATGCTGGATGCCCCAGCATGCAGCCAGTGCAGATGTGTGTTCTTGGGAGAAATACATCAGTAGCCTGGCATGGTGCCATTGGGACTGAATTAGTTGGCACATTTCTAATGTTAAATCCTGAATTCCTTCTAGAACACCATGGAATCTGTGCTTCCTCCGTATGCTGTCTCCTCATTGGCTGATAAGGGTAGAGCCTGAGACTGTATAGTGCACAAGACTCTGGTACGCAGCAAGGTATCCAAGCAGCATTGTGGATGACAAGGAGAAAATATAGCTACATGTAAGTGCTCCATATCTTTCACCTCCTAAAAGACTTCTACCTTCCCCTATAGTTAAATTCCTGGTTTCCTATTATAAAGACAAGGAAAGCATAGAGGAGGAGAATATATTTAGAGAGCTTTTTTAGATATTGTAAGAAAATAAAAGCAAACCATCCATCTTATAAATAAGTAACTGTAATCTACAGTTGAAATGCATCACTTGGCGTGCATTTACCCATGGACTTTACTCATGTCCTTAGCATGTATAAATCACAGAACATTATTTTTAAAATTTGGAAAGTGATATCATAGATATCTCCCATATCACTTAAATGAAATTTAAAAATTCAAAACCATGTTATTATTATTATGATGGGATGTTATCAATACTGTATAAAAAGATGTAGTGAAATACATGTTTATGAAAGTACAAGAATAATAAAAAACATTTACTCTCACCCCACTCCCAGCAATATGAGACACAAGACAAACACACCAGTGCAGTGGCAGAGAGGAGACTGTGCAAGGTCTGAGAGGGGACAGCTGAACACAGGACTTGAGCAGGCTCGGGCTGTCCTCATCTCAGGGCTCAGAGAGCTCAAAGTCCGCAGCAACTGGTGAGCAATGGCTTAGAGACACACAGGTAGGGAGACGCAGGCCTCAGTGGGACATCCAGAGAGTCGTGGCTGTAGACTCAGGCCCCAGCCCCACAGCCCGAGGCCCGGATTGGCCGGAAGAGCAGAGTCAGTGCAATGCGGATTTCAGCTCTGACTTAGACACCGGAGGACAGCTGCGGGTTTGTGGTCAGAAAAATGACTTTTTTTTTTTTTGGTGGGGGTGTTTGATCCTTTGGGTTTTCATCTTTGTTCTTTTTTTGTTTGGATGTAATTCTTTTCTCTTTTCTCAATTGTATTTTTTGAGTTTTTCATGTGAGTCAACAGTCTCTAATTTTCCTGGTTGACTTTCATCTTATTTTACTTTTTCTCTCATTCTTTCTTTCTTATCTTCTTCCCCAGTTTCCCAAAGCTTTAGTGATCATCCTTTGTCCTTCTTCCTTGCACCTTATATCTTTCTCTTCATTTATTTCTCTATTTTCTGCCTTCCTTCTTCTTAAATTCCCCTACACCTAAGGTACAATAACTCTTCTAAAGGGAAATACACTGCAGACAAGTTCATAGTTTGTGCTACATTTTGATTTATAACCATATATTTTGCCCTATAGTTAATGGCACCAATTAATAGTACACTTTGTTAGTTTCTAAGCTGTGCTTGATGCTGTCATTATTGCTAATTGTGTTACTTTACTCAGGATATCATACCTGTTTTGATCAGTTGTTCTTCTTTGTATAACAACACTGTGACTGTCTAGGGTAATAATCATTACAATAGTCCAGTACTAAAGGAGACCTGGACCAGATAGATGGCAACTTCTCAAACCTAATAAATTGGAAGGGTAAAATCTTGGGGCAGACTAAGTTAAGAGCCAGCTATACCTAGAAGACACCTCTGAAAAATAGTCATTTCTTAGGGAGGCCTAGCAACTGGTTATAAACTTTTTAACATAAGCAACTTACAAGCATCGGCACAGAAAACAAATTTGAAAAAAAGAAAAGAAGACATAGAAGCCAGATGTAACCCCAGACCTCCAACCATTCAGCACAAGTCCGGGGACAGTGAGGTTGAGGAAGTCAATAGCCACATACCTCAGTTTTCTGAAACAGTAGCAGCCAAAGTAACAAATAAGATAATGGAGCTATAGAAAACCTAAGATCAGAAATAATTTCTCAGGTGAAAAAGAGATGACAATTACAATAAAAGACATCACTAGTAAATCCAGAGAAAACACAGATAAAAAAATATAAAGGAGCTAAGGAAAATGATAGAAACTATGAATGCCCAGTATAGGAAAGAAATGAAACCCATGAAACAGATTCAAACAGATCTCCAAGAGATTAAAAATTCTATTGAAAGTGAACACAGCAGGATAAACCAACATGAGGAGAGAATATCAGATCTAGACTACATGACTGCAGTTAGTGAGCATGAAAAGAAAGATTTCTTTAAAATAGCAAAAGGCCATGAAAATCAACCGAACAGCTACAAGAGGATGAAAAGAAGAGCAACATAATATTGATCAGAGTCAACTAAAAAGCAGGAGGCAAAGCAAATGACACAAAAAACCTGTTCACAAAAGTAATGGCAGAAAACTTCCCAAGCGTGGAAAGAGTAAATAAGAAAGGCAAATAGAATTCCAACTAGCCATGATTTTTTAAAAATATCTACACCAAGGCATATACTAGTCAAGAAATTCAATGCAAGAACAGAATGTTAAAAGCTGTTAGAGGAAAGAAACAAGTCACGTGTACAGGAAAGCCCATCAGAATCAAAACAGTCTTCCCAACACAAACTCTTAAGTCAAAGAGAGTGGGAGTGAGGTATTTCAAGTCCTAAAGAAAACATTCCAACCCAGATTGATGCACCTCACAAAACTATCTTTCAAAAGTGATAGGGAAATATGACACTTCCATTAAAAAAAAACACCTGAAGAAATTCATGACCATCAAGCCAGCACTCAAAAATATTCTGAATGATATTCTAGAAAGAGATAAGGGAGACTACAATTCCATAAACAATAACAGAAAAAATCCAGCAGGCAAAGCAAGCAATTAAACGGGGCGGTGGGAAAGGAACCAACAGAAAAATAATATGACAAGGAGAAGTCCACATATATCAGTTATAATCATCAGGGTAAGTGGTCTCAATTCAATCAAGACAAACAGACTGGAAGAATGGATGCAGAAATGAGATTCAACAATATGCTGTATACAAGAAACATACTTCACTTAAAAAGAAATGCATAGACTAGAAGTCAAAGGAGGGAAAACAATGCTTCATCAGATGGGAACCTAAAAAAGAAGGGACAACTATTCTATTTGTGTGCAAAGTGGATTTGAATCCAAGACTAATCAAAAAAGAAGTGCACTGCATACTTTTTTAAGAGTACACTCCAAGATGAAGAACTTACAATCATAAATATATATGCACCAACAACAGAGCACCTAACTATATAAAACAAATATTAACAGTCATGAAAAATCAATAAGCACTAAAACAGTTGTAATGGGAGACCTCCGCACCCCACTGTCACAAACAAAGAGATCAGCTAGACAAAAAAATCAACAAAGAAATGTGAGAATTGAACCAAATTTATGAACAAATGGATTTAGTATATGCCTAAGGAATATTCTAGCCCACAACATCAGAATACATATTTTCCTCAGCTGCACATGGAACATTCTTCAAAATAGGCCACATCTAACTTATAAAATATGGTTATGTAAATAGAAAAGAACTGAAATTATCCCATGCTTATTATCAGACCATAGTGCAATGAAATTGGAAATCAATGGCGAAACAAACCACAAAAACTTAATAAGCACATGGAAATTAAATAGCATCTTCATGAACAACCAATGAGTCACAGATGAAATTAAAGAAGATATTAGACAGATTCTACAACTAAATGATAATGCCAATAGAATATACCAGAAATTATGGGCTATAATGAAAACAGTCCTACACAGGAAAATCATAGTGTTGAATTCCTACATCAGGAAAACAGAGTGACTTCAAATAAACCACTTGATGTTGAACCTCAAGATTCAAGAAAAAGAACAAGTCCAGACCAAAGTTCATATAAGGAAGGAAGTTATAAAGATCAGAACAAAAATTAATAAACTAGAGATTAAGAAAACAATACAAAGAATCAGTCAAAATGTTGATTCTTTGGAATATTAAATAAAATTGACAAATCCTTAGCCAATCTTACCCCAAAAAAAGGAAAGAAAAGATTCAAACCTATGTATTAAGAATGAAAAATGTTACAACAGATCCCACAGAAATCCAGCTGAACATTAATACTTACTTCAAGAATATATGTATATTGAAATAAGATGGAAAACACAGAAGAAATGCAGATTCCTAGAAGCCTATGAATTACCAAAGTTGAATTTAGAAGATATAAACATTCTAAATAATTCAATATCAGTCAATGAAACTGAAGTAATTAAAAGCCTACCAACAAAGAAAAACTCATGCCCTGATGGATTGGCTGAATTCTACAGACAGTTTAGAGAAGCTCTAATTTCACTACTCCTCACGAAACTGAAAGGGAAGCAGTACTCCCAAACTCATCCTTGGAAACAAGCATTAGCCTGAAACCAAAATCAGAGAAGGATTCAACCAAAAAAGAGAACTGTAGTGTAATCTCCCTAATGAACATAGGTACAAAACCCTCAATCACATACTGGCAAACAGAGTGCAGAATCATCCTATATACCAAGTAGGATTCATCCCAGGATATAGGGATGGTTCAACATATGCCAATAATAAATGTGGCAAACCATATCAACAGAACCAAGGACAAAAACCACATGATTATCTCAATAAATGCAGAAAAAGCATTTGACAAAGTCCAACATCCATTCGTGATAAAAAAAAAAAACCTGTAGAAAATTGGGATAGATTATCTTTATCTCAGTCTCAGTCTGATAGAATTTACCTATGAAAAACCAACAGCCAGCATCATATGAAAACTTTCACTCTTAAATCAGGAACAGGGGCTGGAGATATACTTCAGCAGCACAGTGCCTTCCTGGAAAGTACAAGGTCCTGAGCTCAATTCCAGGTTCCAAAAGAAAACACACACACACACACACACACACACACACATATATATATATATATATATATATCTGCTCACGAAATCAGGAGCAAGGCAAGGATATCCACTAGCACCACTCACCACTCCTATTCAGTGTGGTTCTGGAAACATTGAGCAAAACAATTGGACAAGAAAAAGATATAAAAAGACTAAGGCTAGGAAGAGAAGAAACTGAATGATTTGTATTTGTGGATGACATGATACGTTACGTAGAAGACCTCAAAAACTCTACCAAAACAGTTTTATGTTTAATAACCAAATTCAGTCCCATAGCTAGATACAAAGTCAACACTCAAAAAACAATAGCCTTTCTGTACATGAATAACAATCTCACAGAGAAAAATTAAGGAAACCATACCTTTCACAATAGTATCAGAAAAATGAAGTGCTTAGGAATCAGTCTAACAAAAGAAGTAAAAGAATTTTTCATTGAGGATTACAGTACTCCGAAAAAGAAGATGGAGGTGGATATCAGAAAATGGAAAGATATCACCTGCTCTTAGATAGATAAAACCAATATAGCGAAATTATTGTACTTCCAAAATCATATATGGATTCAATGCAGTCCCATAAAATATCAATAGCTCATGTCACAGAGTTTGAGAAAACAATGCTAAAAGTCATTTCAAACCAAAAGAGACTAGAATAGCAAAGGCAATTCTCAGTAACAAAGGCATGGTAGTAGGTATCACAATCCTTGACTTGAAATTGTACTACAAAGTTATTGTGACAAAAAAAAGCATGGTACTGACAAGAAAACAGATCTGAGGATAAATGGACTAGAAGACACAGAACTCAGCCACCATATGTTAGACAAAGGAGCCAAGCACATTCACTGGAAGAAAAGACAGCCTCTTTAATAAATGGTGCTGGAAAAACTGGCCTAAGATATCCATATGTCTCATCCATGCTTTAAGCTAAAATTGAAATGGGTAAAAGACTTAATATTAAAAGAGAAACACTAAGTCTACTACAAGATAGAATAAGTAGAACTCTTGAAGACACTGCTGTAGGCAAAGATTTTAGGAACAAAATCCCAATCACAAAGAATCAACAACTAGGATCTCATCATTAAAAAGCTTTTGCATAATAAAACAAACCATCAACAGAGGAAAAAAAAAAAAGACCCAGAGTGGTAAAAAAGAATTGCTCCTCGGACAAAAGGCTAACATGTAGAATCTATAAAGAACCCAAATTTAAGGACCCAATCCAGAAATGGGCTTCTGAAATGAATACACACTTCTCAGGCAAAGAAGTACAAACACAGATAAACATATTTTTAAAACGTCTAACATCCCTGGTTGAAAGGGCATGAGCTACTGGGTGAGGGGAGGAGGAGGGGATTAAAGGGTGCAGCCCAACCACCCCTGTGGATTTTTACTAGGACAGCACCCACCACAAAGACACCTGTGCACTTTCTCAGCAACCACGGAGATTGACTGCATTCCTGTGATTCACAGCTCCACCCCTAATGTACATTTATGCCTTCCTGAGCAGCTGTTCTGGCCCACACACCCTTCACCCCATCTCTCCCTCACTTCCCCTGGTTTTCAGGGTAATAAGCCCATGACTGCCTCCTCTTGGGTGGCTCCCTGTCTGCATGATGACCTCTCCCATGTGCCAAATAAACTTCTTTGTGGCAGAGTGTCTCCATCTCCCTTGCGTGGGTTATGGTCTCTCTGACCATCCACTGGTCACTTGAGAGATGCAATGAAAACAACACAGATTTCATCTCAATCGAGAAGCATGACTATCGTTAAGAAATCAACTAATAAGAAATGCTGGCAGGCAGGGCTGTGAAGAAAAAGAAATCCTTCTCCATTATCAGTGTGAATGTAGATCGTTGCAGACACCGTGGAAATCAGTGTGGAGACTACTCAAAATCTGAAGAGGTTCCATTTGACCAAGCTATTTCCCTTTCTGAAAATATTAAAAGCATTACACCACAGCTATATATGCACACCCATATTTATAGCAGCATAATCTGTAACAGCTAAATTTTAGGAAAAAGCCCTCATTTGCCCATCAACAAATGGTATTTCTATACAATGGAGTATATAAAGAAGGATAAACTTCAAGCATTTGTAGGTAAATGGTATGCCTTGGGGACATACTCTTAAGTGACATAAATCGGGCCCACATATGTAAATATTGCATTGTCTCTTTGGTGTAGGAAACCAAAAGTGTAAATAAGGACCAAAATGTATAGTAAGTATTAGGAAATGCAGTGGAAAATGTTCTAATGGAAAGAGGGAACAAGAGAAGGGAGAAGGGAAAAAGAAGGAAGAGGAAAGGGAAAAAAAGAGAATAGAAAGAAAATGGAAACAAAGTTTGTAAGTAAGGAGCCAGAGAGAGGTTGAAGAGGGGGTTTGGGAAAGAATGAATATACATCATGCACAGGTACAAATTCCTACGAAGTATACGATCACTAAAATGCACCAATAAAAAGAAGGAAATAATTAATTTGAGGCCAAATGATGCAGATAAATTGTTTACAGGAAGTAACTGCAAGTTTTAGAGCCATAACTGTCTTTGTTTTTTTGTGTGTATGTGTGTGTTTTTGGTATCAGGCATCACATTCAGAATCCCCGCGCTGGCCTGGAGGTGCTAGTCGCTGAGCTACACCGCCGGCCTGAGGCGTAACTGTCTCAATCAGAGCAGACATAGGGAAAGATTTGCCTGTCCAGTCCCGTGTTTATCAAGGCTGGGAGCTGGGGATTTAGCTCAGTGGCATAAACGACAAGCACAAGGTTGTGAGTTCGACCCCCAGTATCAAAAGTAGCAAGTCTGCCATGGGCTGGGCGCTTGGAACAAACTGGGCACAGACACCCCCACCCTACCCCCAAGTGCATCCACACTGCGCTGGGCCCTGAGGCAGGGACACCCGCTTCGCTGGATCCTGGAGCCTGAGGTTGAAGGAGGGAAGTCAGCCGGTTAGACGCCAAGGCCACGGTGCACAGTGCTGCATCTGACACTAAAACGGAGTTCTCATGTCTTAGGGGCCCAAAGACTAGAGTGCACCAGGCTGAGGAGGCACAAATCAAAAGGAATGCGCCCACCAAATAGTTGTGACGACCCTCAGGCTGCAGCATGGCCAGCCAGCGCCTTCTGGGCGCGTGCGGACTGTGCTCTGGTCCCTCTCTGTCCCTGCGAGCAGGGGAGAAGGGCTGTCTTGCGCGGGTGTGAGCAGGGCCCTGGCTCGCACAGGAATAAGCACCAAAGGAGGGTTAGTGTGCATCAGCCAGCTGGGCACCTGGGCCTGTACTCCCTGAGCACCGGGGATGCCCCAGGTCCTGCACGGCTGGCTCGGGCCCAGACACACAAGCCGCAGCTGTAACTTTCCAAACTCAAAACACCCACTCAGCAGTGATAAATGTCTGCTTCGGAAAGCCTGGGGTGGGGGGGGGAGGTGCCTGAGACCCCTGCTGCTCCCAGAGAGTGGAAGCCTGTCTGAGCCCCGAGCCATGTGTGTCCCTCGACCAGCTGGTGACCTTGGGCACCTGTGCAGTGCTCTGGGCCCTGCTTCCCTCACTGTGTGTCTGCGTGCTTAAGATGGGAGATGCCAGCCCCACCCATTATGCTTAGTTTCCTGTTCCACAAAACAAGTGAGTTGGAGGAAAAGAAGGGCACTTACTGTCACCTCTGGAACCCAGAAGCGTGAAACACCCAGGTGTTGGCAGAGTTGGTTCTGAGGGCTCAGAGGGAGACTGTCATCTGTTGTAGTCAGCGTTGTGAGGAAAACAATTAGAGTCAGGAGACGGAGTTTATAATATTATTTTATGATAGTCACTGAGAGTTAACACAAGAAAGTGCAGGAAATCTGTCCACAACACTAAAGACATAGAATATTTAGCCAAGGGCCTGAATCCCACAGCAATGTCCCACATGAGTCCAGATGAAAACCCAGAGCTCATGACAAGGCCTTCCATGAGTCCAACTGGAGGTCCAGAGCCCACAAGACACACGCCAGTATCTTTTCTGGATTCATGCTGGGAAGGCCCAAAGGTCAGCGGTGGAAGCTAGAAAGTCCATGCCAGTGAGGTGAAGGAGCTGTGCTTGGGGGCTGAGGATTCTACACTGGACCCGAGAAGTCACACTCACAATAATGACTAGGGCTGTCCTGAAAGGCACCACAGCCATCCTCAGCAACACAGAGGCCCTAGCTCCTCCAACAATAAGCACAATCAAGTACATGCCAAGAAACAAGCATGACAAGTTCATCCTGCAGACCAAGCAGCACATGTCTTCCCCTCCAGAGCCAGGAAGCAATGCTCGATGTGAGGACTAGAACTTCTCCAGGAGAATCAGTGGCTCAAACAGCAACATGTAGGAGAACCCACAATGCCTCAACCCATAGCTTCTCCTTCTCCGTGTCTCTATTTATGCTGGCAACTTTCCTCAGGTGGGACAGCTATGCTCAGCGCCATGCTAATGTACTCCAGCTGGCATTAAATTGACCATCAGTTTTTAATCCATAACACCATCTGTGATACACTGGGGGCTTGGGGACACCTCACTAGTCTCTTTCAGGGTTTCTGCATCCCCCTGGTGCATGTGTCTTTTCAAAGACATTCACTCTACCAGCAACCTGTGATGTTGAATTAGGGACCCATCTAAAGGTAGAATGACTCTGTCTCAAATAACCATAGTGCTAACAATGCTGTTTCCAAATAAGGTCATAAGCTGGGGTTAGGAGTCCAATAGGTGAATTTTGGGAGAAATACAACTTAACCTATAAGGACAATTCTAAATCTCTAATTTCTCCTCCCAGTAGCCTCTAGGTACCCTAGAATTTATCATCCAGAGGGGAATTTGAGAAGGAAATCAGGTACTCCTAATAATAATGCCTGACAATGTGAGTAACAAGGGACTCTCCTGGCAAAATGGGGTGTATGGTTCCCAAAGGGCTCTAGAAGACAGGACACAGGTGCCAACACGAGGCCCTCCCAGAGCTCTGTAGGGCTCACTGCCTCCCTCTAGTCAGAACTGGGCTGCAGACCTTGCCCTTAACCTGAAGGGAGGGGCAGGGTGTTGGGGCAGGAGCATGTGAGGAAGGAAGCGGGGTAGGGGACAGCATGCTTGGGGACAGCATTCTTTACCCACAGTATTCACGCATGACCTCAAGCCTGTGCATCACGGAAACACCCCACGGTGGGCAGGCAGCTCCCTCCATCCTGAGCATGGAGGTGACTCCAGCTCTCGGAAGGAGGCACCAGTGTATAGTCAAGGGGCACTGGGGTGCATGATGTTGAAGAGACGGAAGGCCACAGGGCCAAGGAAGCAAGGGTCCACAGCACAGGGACAGAGTCTTGAGACCACCTTGCAAACATAGCCTTGGGGGACCAGCTGGGAATCCCCCCTTCTCCCTCTGTGCTCTGTGTCTCTGTAGCATTGGTATAATTGATCCCTAAAGGATCTGATCACATTCTCCAGTGTAGCTGCCGGGGCTCCCTTTGTGGGGAGGTTTTAATCATTAATTTAATGTCTTTTGCTTGTTCTAGTCTATCCTGCAGTTTTACTTTCTGAGCCACTTTGCTGATAGGTGTTGTCTAGTGTGCTGTGCCTTCCCCTGGGTTTCAGAGGCGTTGGCATAGTTTGTATTCGTTACCTTACAAGTGCATGTAAGAGTAATGACATGGTTAGGTTTAAATCTATACTCTTGTAATTTGTTTTCTGTCTGTCTCATCTGGGCTTAAAGGAGGAAAAGCTGATTTCAGCTCACAGTTTGTAGAGGTTTCAGTCCACAGTTGGCTGGCTACCAGGCAGGGCAGCGTGACAGAGAGTCAACACAGGGGAGAATCAATCCATGGCAGGGCAGGCAGCAGGCGCAAGCAGCAGTAGCAGCCTTCCTTCTTTAGTTCCCTTTTTATTTCTCCAGTGTACAAGCCTGTTGATTGGTGCTACCCACAGTGAGGCTGGGACTTCCATTATCCACACACAGAACTGAACCAGTTGAGTTATCATCACATACCTTAACTTTAGCCAGCTACAAACCCTACTCCATGAGTGTATGGGGCTTTGGGGGAACATCTAGGTACAAATCATGACAACTTTTGAAGGATAATTTCAAAGTACTGAATTTGGAGTGATGGACTCCTCCCCTGCTCCACATCTCAACACTTTAAATTCTTCACTCCAGGTCACCTCATTACCCTCGTCTCTGAAAGGTCAAATGTAATCTTTGTCCTTCTATAGATAATTTTGTCCCCTAGGCTTCTCTTGAGATTCTTTTTTCTTCATCTTTCAGTTTCTATGAATGACACACCTCAGTGTAGTTGTTTGAGCATTTATCCTGCTGGGGGTTCTCTGAGTTTCCTGGATCTGTGGTTTGGTATTTAACACTAATTTGAGGAAATTATAAGTCATTCCTACAAATATTTCTTTTGTTTCTTTCTCTTTTCCTGTAGAATTTGCAATATAAATATGTGATATCATTTATCGCTGAATCGCTGTTCCTGTTATTCTCTTCTTTCCTTCTTTTATTCCTTTCTTTATTTCTTTCTTTCTTTTTCTTACATTTTGGTTTTGGAGGATGCTACTAATATATCCAAAAGTTCAAAGATTCTTTCTTCAGCTATGTGTATTTATGTCTATTCCACTAATGAGTCCATCAAAGAACTTGCACATTCTAAAGAGAAGTCCATTCTTTATTTCTGCTGCAATATTTTAGGGTATCTTCCAGCTCCCCTACACACACAAATACACACACACACACACACATACACATACACACACACACATACACACACACACCTTGGGTTTCTATCTCTTACTATATTACGCATGTATGTGTTCTTGTTGCTGTCTGTTTTGTCCATAGAGCATATCCAAGCCCCTTTCCAAACAACAGATCTGTGTTTTGCCTTTTAGTCTGCACAGCAACTTTCTTTGAAAGCTAGATGTGAAAGGAACTCCAGAAACTTTCTTTTGAAAGCTAGAGGGAAAGGAACTGCAGTCATTAGACTGTTACTGATCCAGTAGGAAGGTAGGATGGGAGAGAAAGCATTCTCCGGCCCCATGTCTAGGTCCCTCTTTTGATGAGCCAGTTGCCTCTGGACTGAGCATGGCTCCAGTTCTTCTCTGTCCCTGCCCACTCCAAGGAAAGACAGGACAGGTACAACAACTGGAGGTGATGTCTCCTTTCCCCCATATGGAGGGAGAACTGACTGGGGTTGGGTGTTTTCCTGTCTCTGGGTAAACTAGGCTCTGGAAAACCCCAGCAGGCCAGCCTGTGGTTACCTGGATTCTCCTTAGGGCAGACGTTGTTAAGAAGGCCAGAGTCCTCTGATATGTTTCAGTAGAGTTTCTTCTCCCCTCGTCCTGCTGGGAGAGTGAAGGGCTCCTTCTCTCCTTTTTATGTGAGAACCAGGGAAGCTTCTGGAGAGGAAATTCATGAATGTTGGGGTCCTGGAACCAGTTTCATCTGAGCTGTTTAATGCTAAGCCTTGTGCACCCCTAGCTCCCAACACTTCATCGGTGATAGCTCAGGACTTCTTACCCAGTACTATTCCCACAGAAGTTGCCACACAAAAGATATTGTGATTCTCTGCATTTGTCTGTTGTGTTTTCAACTTGGGGGCATTGGTGCACCTCATTCCCTCATTTCTCTAAGGGGAATAGTTGATTTTACAGTTGGTTCAGCTCCTTACTTTATTCTAGGAGTAAGTAGCAACCTCCAAGCTTCTTATATACAGACCCCGAAACTGGAAGCAGCACCTTCATTTCAGAGATAGTATTTTTCAGCTGTACAAGTTCGGTCTGATTTTCTTACTATATCTTCCATTTGTACTTTCATTATCCTCTTATTTCCCCCTACAGTTTTGAACATATTGGGCACATTTATAATCAATGGGTTTTTAAATAAAATTTTATGTTAAAATAGTTTTAGAGTTGTAGGAAAGTTCTCAAGGTATATCTGGACATGGTGGTACATACCTGTAATTCCAGAATTTTGGAGGCTAAAGCAGGAGCATAATGAGTTTGAAGCCAGCCAAAACTACATGGAGGGACCTTGTCTCAAGACAAAAAAGCAAAGTTCCCATGGTAGTGTAAAGTTTCTGTACACCATACCCTTAGGTTTCCCACATTTAACATCTTGTATAACTGTGCTAGCATTTGTTAAAACTAAATACGGGTTGAATCAAATTTCCCCCAAAAAGATATGGTAAAGCCCTAGCCCTTGGTGCTTGTGAATGTGCCGATGTTTGGAAACAGTTTTCCCAGATGTGGGTGGATACATCAACATGAGGGCACCCTGGATTACAGTGAGTGGACTGTAACTTCCACATGACTGGCATCCTAAGGTCATGTTACAAGTGAGGCAGATCAAGGAACCTGCAAACCAGGGTCTCCTGTGACCACCAGGAGGAAGAAAGACATGAGAGTAGCTCCTCTTGTAGGGCCTTCAGAAGGAGGACATCCTGCCAACCCTTCTGTTTAGACTTCCAGCCCCCAGAGCTGTGAGCTCATGTGAGGCAAGACGTCTCCTGGTACAAGCTCCATGCTTGCAATATTCTGTGCAACAACCCTAGAAAACTAATATATACATTACCATTAGTATGTCACTGATCTAAGCCTCAGACTTAACTGGCATTTCACCACATTTCCCACTACTGTCCTCTTACTCTTCCAGAATCCAGTCCAGGATATTACACTGCATATAGACCTCACCTTCCTTCCCAGCCTTTTCTGCACAGGGACACACTCCAAGCTCTTCTTGTTTTTCTTGATCTTGAAGGTCATTCACATTGTGTAAATGTCCCTCATTTAGGGCAATATTCCTCTTCACACTAGGCGGAGGTAGTACAAGGTTTGGGGAAGGATCGCACAGAAGAGAACGTCCTCCTGTGAAGTGCTCAGAAGATCCACTGACATGGCCCAGTGACACAAGCCCCAGCCACGGTCACAGCTGTACCTGCAGGGCTTCTCTGTAAGGACGTTGTCTCTTCCTTCCCATACTCCATTCTTTGGAAGTGAGTCACCAAGTCCAGCCACAGCCAAGGGGAGGGGAGTAGGGAAAATTAAAACAATTTGCTGTTAATTCCGTCCTGTTTGCTATTTATGCGTGTGTTGGTTTTCAACAATTATTTTTCCTCTGGCTCTGGGTCACATGCTCTTGCTTCTTTGAAAATCTAGTAATTTTGCAAATTTGACATTGGTGAGTATTAAACTTGTTGCATTTCTTTAATGACTGCTGGGTTTTATTCTGATGGTGGGCTATTTGCATATCAGCTTAATCTTTTTGGCTTTAAAATATCCTTTTTCAGGCAGATCTGGGGAAAGGTCTGCTCCAGGCGGTAAACCCTACACTTGGGCTGTGTTCCTCATGAGACTTCCATGGCACTGAGCAGGGCTCCCCTCACCATGGGGCCTTCGGCTGGAGACTGGTGAGAATACTTGCCAGGGAAAGATCCACACCTGAGCCTGTGTTGTTAAAGTGTTTCCAGAGCTCCCAAGGACTTTGCCCGGCTTCAGCCACCCAGCTCTGCCAGCCTCTTGAGCACCAGTCTTTATCCCATAAGCCAATAGGACCACAGGGTCTACTACTTTTCCACATGACTCCAAAATTCACACCAAGCAGAGTGTCAGGGCTCTTGGCAGAACTGACTATTGGCCCTGCCCAGCAACGCCAGGGCCATGCTGCCTATGACACAGTGTCCGTTGATAGTTACGGTGTATGATGTCTCCTGCTTTGTAGCTGCTCACCACATAGAACAGGCAGCACTGCATCTCTCCAGCTCTCCGCTGGTCTTGAGGAGGGAGGCGTGCACCTTCCATTTTCTAATCCAATAAGGCATCACTCAGGATTAATTCTTCTTCAGTCTCTATTAAAATGATGTATGTTTGCAGGTTCTGTCTTTTGTTCCAAAGGGTAAAGAGAAGTGGTGAGAGAGGGCTGGTGAGAATGTGTTTTTGGAAGGTGGGGGGTGTCTGAAGCTGATACAGATGCCCCCTTTTTTTGCCACCTCAAGCAACAGTCCTGGAGGCCAGGGAGTACCTTCATATGGGGCCCTACGTGGTGCCCTCTGGAGCTGAGAGGATGCTGAGTCTGGCTCAGTGGAGCAGGCTAAGCAGGGTATACAGGTCACTGTTTAAAAGGCAGAGTGGGGTCCTCCCCCAAGACGGTGGATAGATAAGCAGCAGAATACAGAGGCTCCCTGAGACAGACAATTCAGATGCCAGAATAAAATATCATGGGGAGGTCTGGACAGAAGAAGATGGATCCACTTGACCCAGGAAGAAACTAAAGGGAAAAGAACTGGTCAAACATGCAGTCCTGGGGCTACCATTGGAGCAGCTAAGCTTAGTGACCATGGTGCCCTTGCCACAGTGCCAAACTGGTAAAGCCACAACTTGCCGAGCTGCCTGAACTCCCGCCTCTTCAACCGAGCTAACTGAACTCTCACCTCTGCAACTCGCTGGAACTGTGGTGGTGCTGAAGTTGGAGGTCGGTGAGCCCAACAGAGAACGGAGCTGGCCAGACCCTACATTACCTGTCGTAAGTGCTGGGAATGAGACCCTCCCATGGGGAAGTGGAGACAAACTGGACAACATGTTGGAATTGAGCAGGATGGACAGGAACAAGGAACAGCAGTGACTTCAGTCAGTTGTTCCCTTCCCAGACCAGATTGGTGGGATATGCTTGGCCTGGGTCATGCCTCTGGCTGAGACCCAATAAGTTACCCCAACACAATTCCTTATGCACAGAGCACACTAACGCACTGAAGGCCTCCGCAGATTGACTGACCCGGAGGGGAGGAGCCAAGATATGCTGTCCCTGCCTGCACTTCAGTGACCAATAGCAAACTGGAGAGGGCAGAAAATCCTAGCTAGCATGCTTCAGAAGAACCATAACCAACAAGGAAAGGGGCTGGGACCTCCTCTATACACCTGCTTGGAAGAAACCAAAAACATGATAGGAGAAAGAAACAAGGAAAAGTCCCCAGCCCCCATCCCTGAGAACATTGATCCAGGAGAGGTAAATACAAAAGAGACTGAGGGCAGCAAACTGCAATATCAGACACGGCATCAGTGGACATAAAGAGATATATTTGGGACCTCATAGACGAGCTCAAAAGTGAAATATTTAATCAAATAAAGCAAGATGTAAGTAGATTAATAAAAGAAATGCTAAGTACCTCTCAAGAAGACATGGAGAGAAGAATGGAGGAACACCAAAAAAGGAGAGAAACATTTGATGAAGAATATAAAGAAAACCTAGAATACATGAAGCAGGTTCAAAGAGATTACCAGGAAATAAAAAACCCCATCAAAAGCTGGCAAAACTCCTTGAAGGAAACTAAAGATAGACTATCAAAACTTGAAGATAGAGTTGCAATGTGTGATCATGAAAGGAAAAATCTCTTTAAAATAATAAGGAAACAGACAGTAACAATACAAAGGCTAGAAGATGACAAGAGGATCTATAACTTAAGAATAAAGAATGTAAATGAAGAAGCAGGAGTAAAAACAAAGGAAATACAAAGGCTATTCACAGAAATAATTAAGGAAAACTTCCCAAGCAGAGGAAAAGGAAATGATATTCAGATGTATGAGGCATACAGAACTCCAGCCAGCTACAACCAAAACAAAGCTACACCCAGGCATATAGTAATCAAGATCCCAGAAATTCAGTATAAGAACAGAATATTACAAGCCATCAGAGAAAAGAAACAGATCACCTATAAAGGAAAACCCATCAAAATCACAGCAGAATTCTTGACATAACCATCAAATCAAGAAGAGCTTGGAGTGAAGTATTTCAAGCCCTGAAAGAAAATAACCTCCAGCCCAGATTGATATACTGAAAAAACTGTCTCTAGAAATTAATGGAGAAACAAGATGCTTCCAAGACAAAGAGGAACTGGGGGAATTCACAACCACCAATCCAACCCTAGAGAGAATACTGAAGGACATTCTAGAGAGAAAAAAGTACCAGGATATCAGGAACAGTGGCAGAGAGGCCTCAATGAGGAGCAGAAAGTCGAATGAAGGAGAAAAGGAGACAACTAATAGCACAGCAGAAATGAGGCAGAGAAGGTTGGCTATAATCTCTAATATAGATGGCCTTGATACACTAAAAAAGAAAAAAAAAAACAGTCAGAGTAGATCAGGAGGCAGGGTTCACTGAGATGTTCTGTATAGAAATATAATTAAACTGAAAAAGGGTTTACAGACCGAAAATCAAATATAAAAACACAATGCTCTATGTGACAGGGAACCAAAGAGTAATACAGACAACTCGACCAGCACCTGCAGATAGATTGGAAAGACAGGTTTTGTAGGTAAAGGAATACAACTTGAGATCAAGTCCAGGAGAGAGAAGGTTTGGAACTACTTAGGTAAATAGCAGGTTGCCCCCTCAATCTAAAAACTGAGGGAGGTGGTGGGACCCAAAAATGCACAGTGCACTCTGTGGGAGTGAAAGGGGAGAAATAATCTAAAAAAAGAAGGCAGAGGATATTGTTAATAGTGTATTAAGATTTAAAACCCATGTTACTCACACCTCTCTGTTTAGATAGATTATATTCTGTTCCAGTTTGTCTACCTGCACTAGATTTGAGGGCACAGACAGTTATCACAAAAATAGCGGGATATAGCATAGTAATCATCCTTAATTCCTTATTAACTTAAACTGAAGCCCTGTATAACTTATACTGTTTTATCATGACTGATCTTAGTTGAATCTGGCTTGTTAGATTGCTGTTTGGTATTGATGAATTTTATTCAAAACTGTTATGATTGATAGTATCAAGTCTAAGAGCATAGGCAACTATACTGAAGATGACAAAATTCACTACAATACCCATTCTGGCTTGATTATTACCTGATTTTGAAGTTTTACACTATCTACAATGTTGTGTTTTTATTAATATTGTTATACTGCTATATTCAATTATACTATGCCTGACGACATAGACAATTCTATTGAAGATAACAAGAGACAACACAATAACCATTGTAGAACACCTTATACTGAGGTTTTATATGACTTTTTCATTTCATGTGTTTATAGGAAGGAATGTTCTGTTTTGTCTTGCTTTGTTTTGTTTCTCCCTCTAATATAGAAAGGATAGAAATAGATGTAGAGTCTCATGCATGCATAGAACATATAAACAGTTTATGAGAACTAATCTTATAATGCATGATGAAATGAACAACTACTTTGAAGAAAAAGAGACACTACCATACCCAGTGCTGATCCCGTAGTGTCATGATGTGAAATCCAGCAATAATATTATTCTTTGTTCAGACTGATGTTAGCCTTAGTTTGTTTAATCTCAACATAAATGAAGATATGGATAACTCCATTTATGTTTAAGTGTATAGGATTGTTAACCACATTACTAAATT
Source organism: Cavia porcellus (assembly GCF_034190915.1). Lineage (NCBI taxonomy): Eukaryota > Metazoa > Chordata > Mammalia > Rodentia > Caviidae > Cavia > Cavia porcellus. Next base: position 48,209,873 of record NW_026947512.1, read on the forward strand.
TTGTTGAATAGTTGAACAGAACTGTTTGCAGTCTCACTGTTTGAATGTTCACTTTGTATACTTCACTTTTGTAACTTGAACAACTATTTGTAAGAGGACAATATTATCAACTAGCGGTTTCCTACTTTTTGTTTTTTCTTTGAAATTATGTATTATTTCTACTTTTTTTCTGTTTTGTTTATTCTTTCTTTAAACAAAATTTTTTAAAAAGGCAGAGTGAAGAGAGGGCCACGCTCTCCTCTGGGCACGGAAACCATCTGCAGTGCTACTCTCGCAAATGATACATCCAGGGCCAAGTGACCCCAACAGACACAGGAACTGAGATGCCTTGTTCTGTCAGTTGGACTTTAGGACAACTCCACGAGGAGGGGCGAGGGTGCCTGATAGTTCACAGGCATGCCAAAGGAGAAAGCCGGTGACAGGTGACAGGCAAGTCAGGGAGGGGGGAGCATCTAGATGACTGGCACTTACTAAGACGGAGACTCTGACTCTGTCTTCCTAGCAAGCAGGAGGAACAGGGGACAAGGTGACAGGACAAGTGATACCTGTTTGTGCTCCACTGTGAGCTGCTGAAGCTGTGGGGCTAAGGGAAATCGGGTTTGCCTTGAATAAGACTTGCAGTTGCTCTGAGGTCAGCTGGAACTGTTTAGTGCGCGGAGGTGACACTGAGCCTTAGCACTGCGAGGGAGCAGAGGGCCATGAGTACCCAAGGCCCTGATGCCCTGAGCAGGTAGAAAGGCAAGTGTGGGAAGAGAGCCCCCTTTCACTGTGCATTCAGCACGGCAGTGATAGCACTAGGCCCAGAGAATGGTTCACAGGAAGAGACGAGAGTCCAGAGGGCCACAGTCACAGAACAGGGGGCTGCTGGCCTCTCCCACGTCCAGCTGTGTTGTTACCTGCAGAACCATGAGGACACAGGTCTGCATCTGCCTCAGTGTTCTGAGTGCTCACAGGCAGAGCCCACAACAACAGCCCCTCCTCTTACAAATACCCCCGGGCCTGGTGCCTGCCCCACAGGAGTGTGAGGCATGGCATGTGCCTTCTGGGGTCCCTCGGCCACAGTGAAGGAGTGTGGAACTTTCTCGAGGAGAACAGCTTCATGAACTATCTGCTTTGAAAGACTTACTCCTTTTTTTCTTTCCTGCCTATCATGGATGTATATTTTGTAAACTACAATAAATGTGAATTCTTTTTAAAACTGAGTATAAACAAAGCTGTAAGACACAAGTTCGATGTTTGTATGATTACAGAGAAAATAAAATTTTGCTCCATCAAATTGCAGTTTTTACACTTCTTGCCTCACAGATTGCTGACAGGTCCCCGGGTCATGCAGCAGAGGCCCAGCCACAGCTCTTCCAGGGCCCAGCCACTAAGACTTATGCCCCAGAGGACACCAGGGCCACAGGGGAACCTGCGCCCGTGCTGGCCACCCCATGGCCTTCCTGCCCCTGTTCTCTCCGGCCCCTGGTGACCACGTCTCCTCTCAGTCCCGGGCCGTAATCCTCTGCTTCCTCTTCTCTAAGGCTCCATGTTGATGCCACCTGGGCCACCTTTGCTGCCTTCTGGACATCATCCCTCTCAGGCTCCGTGGGACCCATGTCCTTTCCTCCCTGGAATGGTGGCTTCTCTCGTCCTTCTGTTACCTCCCCTCTGAGAATGAAGATCGTAAGACTGTGAAACCTGCGGCAGGATTTATGTGTGTCTTACTTCTGACGCCTTCATAGCTGGCACCTATGAGCTACTCCTAAAGCTGACTCCCACAGGTGATTGAAACAACACGACTGTCTCCCTCCACGTGGAAGGAGCAGGCTGGCAGAGATAATAGCTATTGGTCTGCCACCACCAAGAAGGTCCAGAACCCCAAGGAGCCCAGCCAGGAAACCCCACCAGCACGCGGGGAAAGGGCCGGTTGCTAAGCGGACACTCTGCCTCTCTAAGCTCTTCAGAAATGAGGACGCCAGCTGTACCCTGTCTGTGGAGCAGAACTGGGACATTTCCTTTCATCTCTCTCAGGCCTCTTACTGCCTAGCGGGGTGTCAGAGCTCAGTGCCAGTTGTCCCAAGACGAGGAAGCAGACTTGACAGATGGAAGATGGGCTGGTGCTGTGTGAAGGGAAACCACTTCTGTTTAGGCCCCTGGTGTGCGTGGCAGGCACGAGGCTTGATTACAGGGTGATGAGCTCTGGAAGGAATGTGCTGCCAGGCTGGAAAACAATCGTGGTCTGGTTTTGTTCTCACATCTGAGAACGCACCAGGATGATGGCAGCGTGCGACAGCAATGTGACACATTTCATACCTTCAGGAACCAAACCCTCCTCCCTCCTGCCTCCCAGAGGGGCAGCTTTCCCGGCAATTTCGCCATGATGCCCCTGCTGTAAATCAGATGTGGCTCCCCGCTAGTCAAAGGCAGTCGGAACAGGGCGACTGAGAGCTGTGTGGAGGAGAGACGGTCTCCGCCTGGGTCCGCCTTTGTCCCTGAGGTTGCAGGCCTCAGCAGTGACAGACTCCTCATGGGCAGCTCAGCCGGCAAGAGCATCCCTATTTGTGTGTTGAGCCACAAAATAAGGTTGTCCCCAGCTTGGTCCTTCTGCCAAACATGGTGTCGTTAACCATTAAGGGAAGCCAAGAGAGGCAAGGAAGAGACAGAAAAACAGACCAGAAGTTTGGAGGAATGGAAGGGAGCAGAGGAAGGAGTATGAAAGAAGACAGTTTTAATAAATTGAAATAAAAAGCAAAGACAGGGGGATAAGGACACTTTTAAAGGGGTAGAAGAGGAGGAGAGCCACTGAGGCACAGTTAGTACACCAGCGCTTAGTTGTTGGGTGCTGGAACGGACCTGGGCCTCACACGTGTTGCGCGTGAGCTGCACTGCCGAGGGGCACCCTGAGCCTGGCAGCTGGAGCCCCACTGACTCATGCATGCTTCTCCACTGGGAGGCTGTGGGCTGTCGACATCTCATGGGGGATGTTGAGCTGGCCGTGAAAGTAGCATGTGTGCGTGTGTGTGCATGTGTGTATGTGTACGTGTAGGGATAGCTTGTTCACCCAAGTTGGAAAATCTTGCCACTACAAGAGATGTGATCGTATCTTATTTAATGTCTCTCCCTCTTGTCATCCTCAGTGTGGTGAGCAAGAGGTGGAAACCCTTTGAGAAGTGTTTTTCCATTAGCGACTGCTACACTCAGTAATTCAGAAATCAGGCTCTGCTGCACACTTAGCTTTCAAGCCACAAATTCCTGGACTTTAAAAAACGTTTTCAGTCTCAGAACTCAAAAAGAAGCAATATTTTTTTTAAATTTCTCATTTAATTGTGGTAAAAGTCACATAACATGAAATGCATCCCCGAGACCCCTTTAAAGGGTTCGTTTCGCAGAAAGAAAGTGCGTTCGCAGTTGTGCAATCAGCAGCACCGTCTGTCTCAGAGCGCATTCCTCAGGCGGTGTGGGAAGCACACCCGAGAAGCCCGCTCCACCCCACTCGGCCCGCAGGCCCGGGCTGCTCCCACTCCAGAACCTCGCCCGCTGCACTTCGTGGTTTCACCTGCAGAGAGTTCCTATAAATGGAGTCAAACGGCGCCTGCCCTTTTTTTGTGCCTGGCTTATCTCTCCTAACACAGCGCCCTGGTGGTCCATCCGTGTTGTAGTAGGAGTGGGATTTCCTTCCTTCTCAAGAGTGAGTGCCGTCAAAGGTACGCATCACATTTGTTTTTCCACCTTTTTGGCTCTTGTGAGACTGCTGTTCACATGGGCGTGCAAATACCTGTTGGAGACTCTGCTTTCAGTTATCTTAGGCTCCTGCCCAGAAGCAGAATTGCAAGATCACAGGGTCACTCTGTTGGGGGGAGAGGGCTTCATACTGTCTTCCACAGCAAGTGTACCAACTCCCACCCCACCTTAGGGCGCCGCATGCCCCCCATCCCTGGCGCTTGCTGCTTCCTGTGTCTTGGTAGTGATGATCCTGGGTACGAAGCAGCATCTTGCTGTCACTCTGGCCTGTGTCTCCCTAGTGATCAGTGAAGTTGGGTGTCTATCATGTTCTAATCAGCCCATATCTTTTTAGAGAAATATGTCTTTAAATCATTTTTCCATTTTCTAACCATGCTATTGAATTTTCCGTGGTTGAGTTGTAGAAGCTCTTTACACAGTCTCAATACTAACCCCTTATCACACTTACCATTATAAAATAGTTCTTCCTGTTCAGGGGCTGTCCTTTTACACTGTTGATTTTATTCTTGGATACAAAGAAATTTTAAAATCTTTGATGTTATACAATATATATCTTTTAAAATCATGCTGCTAGCCAGGTGTAGTGGTGCACATCTATAATCCCAGCACTCAGGAGGCTGAGGCAAGAGGATCTTTGCAAGTTTGAGACCAACGTGGGCTACAAAATTATTTCAAGTCCAGCCTGAACGGCATAGCAAATCCCTGTCTCAAAAAAGACAAATTAACTAGTTAAATAAAATCATGCTGCTTGTAAGGAGCAGTGCTTTAAGGCAGCTCCGATGCAATGGCCTTTCTCAGGATGCCATTGGAAGGCAGGCGAGGCAGAGGCTGCCCTAACTGCTGCAATGTGTGTGCCATCGCAGGCTGTGGCCCAGGATGAGCTACTGTTCCCTTCTTGGTGACTCCTTGTTAGAGTTGTACGTGCAGTTATCAGAAACCCTTTTTTGCAGACCTGAGCCGCACAGGGGAGTTTATATTTTGGACTTGCTGTCTTCCCGTCTTACCGGATTTTGATTTGGTGACGGTGCTGGTGTTTGGTTTTTGTCATTACTGCTTTCTCCTGCCTTTTAAATATAATGTGGCTTTCAAAATCCTCCATCAGGGAAACTTAACTACCTCCACGTAAAAAATTCAAAGTGAACCATGTATTTGAAAGAAAACATCTCACATTTCCTAGTGAGCTCAGATCTTGGCTACTTAAACCAAGAAGGGCTATTCTAAAAAGTCAGCAAGAAGTCTCGAGAGGGAAACTGAATGTCGACATTTTGCTGTTCTGAAAAAATAAGCAATTGGTAGGATCTTGCAAGAGAGTGCTCAGCATCCAGGCCACTTGCTTGATGTTTTATGAGCCCTAATTCTAGTCTGGTGTCAGCCACTGGGTCCTCTGCCAAAGAAATACTGGGAAACCAGCTTTTTCCTAATTTCATTGCTATGTCAGTAGCTGATGAACATCGTCTGTGAAGCCAGTCTTTAGAAACACAAATCCAATGCAGTAAATTCACCTTCTTCCTTTTGTAATGGAGAAACAAAGCTATCTTAATGGAAAATAACTTCAATATAGCAGTGTGGACAGGAGGAAGGGTGGCGACCCCAGGCAGGGGCAGCCACTATGGCTGCCAGTCTCTCTACTGCACAGAGAAACCTTTCCTGCTTCCTCTCAAAGGACCCACGTAGCCCACGCTCTGCCAGCGTATCTTCCTCTTCTGAACAAAGCAGTACAGGCTATCCAAGTAAAAGCCAAGCATGGGACCACACGGAGGGCAATGGCATGGAGGAGGTAACACCAACTAGTGTTGTATGCGCTGATCTCATGGTTCCTATGAACTGGTCAAAGTGATGAAAAGATAGTCAAGAAATAAGAGTGATGATTGCAAAGCAGACTTGGAGCCACAGAACTCAATGTCCTGTTCAGACTCAAGGCAAGGCAGGCACGTGGGGATCCCCCCTCCAGTGGCCTGGTCGTGGACACACAGGGAAACCAACAACACACAAACGCTTTGGTCCCAACATCAGCACACACACACACACACACTGACAGACACATACAGCCATGCGCACAGACACAGCACACCCCAAAATAGATATGTTCTTCCCACACTGTTTCAGGGATCATTTTTTAACATATCTCCCCACTCCCTGTAGCCCCACAAAAATGACCCCAGCTGAATTTAGCAAATGTCATCTTCCCTTTGCCCTATTCCAAACACGTTTCCTGTGCACCCACCCTGCAATAAAGTGCACTCTAAGTCCTAGGAAACATCGGTGCATTGAGAGGAGGAAACTGTTTCCGGAGGTCACTGCTAGAATTTCAGGTGAAGAAGTGGGAAGCCGAGCCTGGGCCACGCCATCCTGTGAGGGGATGCTGGCGCTCGCTTTGATGTGTGCTGGCTCATGCTCCACACAGGTCAAGTTCAAATGCTGTGTGCAGCCTGAACAGTGACTGGGCCTGGAGGAAGGCCAGGTGGTTCTGATTAGATCTGGAAGCACACTACTCATCCTGCAGAGAACATCATCAACTCCAAAGGTCATAGATCCTATCCCTGTTGGCGAGATCCAAGCCTCCTTCCTGATGGAATGCAACTTCTCGGATCAGAGATGAAACCGTTGATTTCTTCTTCCCACCTACCCTTCCCACAAAAAGTCCCCGAGAAAAAAAGCTGGCTTCAAGTGCAGACTCCAGAGGTTTGTTTGGACATCTCCCACCCTGTGTAAATCAACATTTTAATGAGTTAAGTGCACATGAATCAGAAACACAAGGGTCACATTTCCTCTGAAATACTTGGGGGTGGGGAGCAAAATGCACTCCAAACTTGGCCTAATCCAAAATCAGGCGGAGGGCCAGGCCCTTGTCAAGTCTCCCTTGTCCTGATGCTTGGATCAACATCCAGAATGGCTCTCTGTGGCCTTCAGCCAGGCCGGGCCAGGGGTAGCCAGGGTGGGGTGGGTGGCCCTGAATTCCTGTGGCCAGCAGAGACCTGTGACGGCTGCACCTGGCTGGGATCGTGGATACCAAGGACACCGGTGGTCAGGCAGAGTGGGAGGCAGAAGAGAATGGCAACAAGAAAAGAGTCTGAAGAGGAAACAAGCAATTACATGAGGAGAAACACCATGAAAGCCACGCACAATCATTTGAACACATGGCAGTGATTGTTAAAACAATGGCCACGAACTAAAAGCTGGAGCAGCTTGCGTAGTGAGAAAAAATAGACTTCCTGGGGTGGAGCCATGGCCTGTCCCTAGCTTGTGTGTGACTCGTCTGTGTGTCTGTGTGTGTGTGTGTGTGTGTACCCATACACATGCATGCACCTTTTAAAACACATGAGTTTTGATTTAGAAGCTGGATTTCTTTCCCTTGCAGTTGGATCCACTTCTGCACAAACACATTTCCATCCCCCAGGCGGTGAGGAAATAGTGCACCAGACAAGAAGAGAGGTTTTCTCTGGACCTGCTGCAGCTGCAGTCTGAGGATTGCTGGAAAATGTATAGTCCGGAAGGGAAGACCACCCCCCAGTATGAAGTTTAGTCTCCAGCTCAGAGCAAAAATTAGGGCCACAGTCAGGAGTCTAGGAAGGACAGACTGCCAGAAGCCAAACTGAGCACAACACACCAGCTGTCCCTTCTCTTCCCCAAGATTCATGGCGAAGGCAAGCTAGGTACTAGGGTGTGAAGGATGAGTCCAGTGGAAAGAAATGTGAGTCTAAGGATCCTGCCAGACATCAAAGCTGTCCCTGCTGTGGGATGCTATCATATGGCTCCAGCTCCGTATCATTAACAGCTGTCAGTCAGGTCTATCACTGCTGGAAGGACACATCCAAACATCAAAGACCACGTGTGGGATGACAGGATGTGGGGGATTTGCACATGGCAATGGCGGGTGAGTGGGGAGCCATGCCATTACAGGCTGGTGGCTATGTTTTTCTCTATAGCCACGTGTGGGACGACAGGATGTTGGGGATTCGGATCCCACTGGTATCATGCTGGCCTTGTGAGGGAGTGCTGGCCCTAGAAAAGTTCAGTTAATCCTCTGGCACCCACTCTCCTTGTCCCTGGGCCATGCTGTGAAATAGCCACTTGGTGGGGGGTCTTGGCATGCAGCCCTCCCATTCTGTTAAAAGATGGGCTCAGTCATCGAGGCAGAACGGCATCACTCAGACCTGCATGAAGTCTCAGGAGAACTAGGCAGCAAGTGGAAATGGGGCTCTCAGGCGTGCTCTTCCGATCCCCATCCACGCCCTGGGATAAACACTGATGGAGGTTCTTATGTAAGTCACTAAAAACCCCAGCAGGGATGAGATGATGGGTGAAGTGTTTCAGGAGGATCTCCTGCTTTGCTTCTAATTTTCTCTCTTGGAAGGAAATCTAGCGGTGCTTCTGGGTTGTGACAGTTTCTTAACCTTGAAGTCCTAGTCCCAGGGTTTTCAGAGAAACCCTGCCCTGGACCCCACTGGACATCTGATGGAAAGGTTTCCTAAAGGCCCAGACCCCACCTGGCCCCCAGTGGACAGGCTTCCTGAAGGCAGAGGACACTAAGTCCTGGACTTGGGGAGGGGCCAGTAAGAACTTACATGGAACTTATGGCGGCTCACAATGGAGCTCAGCTGGAACCCCCAAGTCAGGTCCATGAGGATTCTGAATTCCACACTGCAGCACCATCCACCAGTCCTGGTGGGTATCAGGTGATAGGAAGGTCATCCTAATTACAGCCAGGTGCAGGCGTTCAGCTGTGAAAAACGCTAGCTCTTCCTCTTCCTCCCACTGCCTCTTTCTCTCCTTAAGCATACACAGACAGCTTTCCCCTCTTTATTTAAGCAGGCAGCACTCTGTGATTAAGTGCAGCCCCTTCTTATCTAAATAGTCCCCAGATGTATAAAGATGCGGGAGCTTTCTGCCCCTATTTGGAACTCGTTCTGGCACCCATCTTCTCAAAACCTACAAAAAGCTTTACTGGGCCTTTGCTGACAGAAATTCCTACCTCCGGCTACCCCTGTAAATCAGCCCTGCTTGCCAGGCTGCACTCAGCTTACCAAGGAGGTAAGATTTCCCCTCCAAAGACCTCGCTTGGCTCCTCCCACAGTTTGAGTTTGAAACTGCCTGGATGTGAACAAATGGAATCTGAAAAGTCTCCATTCTGTTGTCAAATTCCTGTATTACTTTACCTGTGCAGGGAAAATGACCCATTGGTTTATTCCACTTAGTGTTGTTTGGGGGCTAGCTGGGGAAATCTGGTACAAGACGGAGTTTGGAATACTAATTAGATGTAGAGGGAAGGGAACAATGGGGTGTGTGACCATCCAAAATAAGTAGAATCTGAAGCAAAAGAAGCCAACTTGAAGGGGCTGGAGCCTAGGGCTGTGTGTAGAGTAGAGGTAGGATGCTTGTCTGGCACAAAATGAAATCCAGTGCTGGGAGGGCAGCTTAGTGGCGCCTGTCCAGCAGGCTCAAGGACCTGGCTTCAAAGATGAGCTCCCAACTTAGGGTTTACACTGGCTCCGATTCTCTGGTTTGAGTTTCTTTTCAAATCAGAGCGTGGTTCATATTTTGGGGATAGATGGGCTCTGTATCCAGCTCCCAGAGATGACATTACTACAACAGGGCAAGGACCCTGGGCAACAGGGCAAGGACTGAGCCCATTAGTGTTCCTATCTGTGTGTACTACAGATACTGGGGATCATTAGAGATGCAGAAATGCCTCCCTCAGACCTGTGAATTAGAATCTGCCTTTTAACACTAGTCCCCAAGTGACCTGTGTGTACTAATGTCTGAGAAGCACTCTTCAGAGAGTCAGATGTTCCCAGCTTTCCATACAGGAAAGAATAGAGCATTATCCCTTCACCTTCACAGTTTACTTCTATTGATAAATACCTAGTAAGAATGACACAGAATTCTGTACAGGACCAAGGCAATATGTTGGTGGGGAGGAGGTGAAGGAAGACTCCAAAACAAATCTCCTGCATCTCATCCTCAGACCACATTTGTCCATTAGAATGTTTTGCAAAGCAAGGGGTGTGAACAGGGCACTTGAGAAACCTAAGTGCAGCTGTTCCAAGCTCAAAGTCCATGGCCTTTCCTGCTCAGGAACCTCAGGGTGGGAACTGGAAACTGAGCGTGCATAGTGATCCACGCACATACACATACCCTCCTTCCCTGTGGCTGCTGTCAATGGCTGTCGATGGCTGCCGCAGCAACGCATAAATTATTGGAGCCATTGTGGGGAGCCAGCCTAACTTGGAGGATGCTGTGGACCACATCTCTTATTGCCCCTTGGAAGGGAAGCACTGTGAGGGTCACTGAAGAGGAGTGAGATATGCAACTGGAGGCCAAGCTTACTGCTCATGATGCTGGCTTTAGGGCACCCCAAACTGCAGGACAAATTCATGAGTTGGAGCTGAGGTTCCTTTGCACCAACTTTATCCTTACAGACTTTAAAATAGAAAAAAAAAAAATCTCAAAAGCAATAGGAAATGATGGATCATGGTGGTGAGGCTTCAGTGGGGATGGCAATCAACCTGTAGCCACCCTAAAACTATTTTTTCCTTCTTACTAACCACAGAGGAACTAAAAGGAAATGCCAGTATGTCACTCGGCTGGCTTGGCATCTCACTGCACACAGGCGGCTGAAGCAGCATGCATACATCTACTGGAGCATGACTTCAATGGACCCTCTAGGTTATCACAGCAGGACTCTAAAGTTGGGGTCAGTTTTGGCAGTTTTGGGTGCTTTCAGGATATTTACTCACTTCCGGAGGGGGGAAACTGCTAGTTTCTTGGGTTCAGAAGAGCTTTATGCATCAGGGAACTGTGCAGATAAAATTATCAGGATTAAATATTGAGGGAAGAATTCCTCAGGCGGGGCAGTAACTTAACAGGAAGTACCCCGGTCACCGCACAGTGCACCTCAGTGTCCAAAGGGAAGCCTGTCCAAGACTTCGCCTCCAGGGCTGGAGCTAGGGGTCAGCTGGGAAGCCCTCGCTGTGTCCCATCTTAGATTCCTCATCTATAATGCATGAAGACATGGTCTCCTTGGAGGTTTCATACAAGTCCAAGCTCCAGACACGAACAAGTTGTCATGTTCCAGCTGCTAATTTGAACCTTGAGTTGGGCCAGAGGGGAAAGAGCATCTGAAACCAGAAACGTGGAAAGAGATCTTGGGCCAAGCTGAAAACCGCATTCTTATAGTGCAAGCATTTAACCTTCTCTCTAATCTGAAGCGCACTCACTGGGAGAAACACTTGGGGCAGCTCTTCACAGAGCAGATGGTAAACAGAGAGTAAGGTCAGGAAGCCTGGGGTCCTCCTGGGTCTCCCCACCCTGCCACCCAAGCACCATCTGAACACTGCTTGGCAGGAGCTGGAAGACACCACCCAAACAACCCGGGTGGGGTGAGGTATTTGGTGGATGAGGATGGTGGTGCATGGCGGGTGGGGGCAGCAAGTCACAACTCACACTATCATTGATCAACCGAGTGATTTTAGTCAAGTGAATACATGGCAGGAAAAGCATGGAAATAAAATGAACACATATGGGAATTACTATTAACATAAGTGATAACATCAAAACATCTGGTAAAATGCAGTTAAAAAAACAACACAAATGAAATGGAATGTAAAACATTTTCACAGTATCCAAAGCTTTTGTACAAGACTGAGACTCTACAAAAAGAGTGAGTTACTACACGAAAGAACCAGAGGAAACGAGAATTCCATCCACGTCCCGTGTATCTGCTGGTGACAGGTCAGCCTGTCATTCCAGGGACATCTCCCGGGTGCGCTTCCAAGGCAGACCCAGAGACACAGCTCTGCGCGACAACACAGCAGCCAGCAACGTGCTGGGGAAAACAGATCCCACGCTTGGGAAATGGAATCTGTGTACTTTACGGATCCAAAAGGAAACTGGGGCTCCAACTGGCTTCTGCCCTGGGAAGAATGTGGTGCTGATCCACTGATACCAAGAGCCAAGTGTTACCCAGGATAGTTTAAAATAAAGTGTTCTTGGAATTTTCACCTCCCACTGTATTTTCTAAGATAACAACTAATATTCTTTAAAGATTTACTGCATTCTGCCAATGGCCTCATATAGATCTCTCTCCAGAATGATTATTTTAAAGCTTTGCAAATCCAACATTTGTACTATCAAAAATTATCAAATCATGTGTGGACCTCCTCTTTTGGAGACCAACGATGAAGCCCACGAGTCTGCACATTGGTTCTGCTGTATCCTTTGTTAAGAACAAAGGCTGGTGATAATGCAGCTTTGGCTCTTTTTATCTTGAAACTGCTGATGTGGTAGGGACAGTTGGTGTCTAAAGTCATCACTAAAGGACACAGTGAAACTTAACAGTGAGCGACTCTGAGACTGGGGTGAAACCTGCAGCTGTCATTCACATTTCCAACATGGTGGGGTCCTTGCTGAAACTGCCACTTCCCACTAAGGATTCCCCTTGAAGAGCTGCACAGCATGGCCACCAGTTCCCACACTCCAGCCGTGACCACTGCTACTCTCTGCCAGCTAAAGCCCCCTCTTCTGACCCCTGCTATGTGTACAAATGAGGGCCATGCTGCAGAATGCATTTCATCGAGATAAGCAGATATGTGTGAGCACTGAACTCTTAAATGACCATACCAAGGCCCAGCCCCATGCAGCCATGACACTGCATCTCAGTTGGATGACAGGAAAGTAGAATATATCTGATTACTAAATATATATACACATTTTCAAAATCATCTAAAATTACAGGTAAATCATAGAGGATCCCCAATACTTTATAATTGTCAGAGAGGACAAAAAAAGGTGTTAAAATGATGGGATTGCTAATTGTGAGCAGTTTATTACATCAGGATAGCTCTCAGGTAAATAAATTGGCATGGTGATTTCCAGACTGGAGTCTCTCAACCTAACAGAATCTTCCCCTATTTCTGCGTCAGTCGGGGCCATGGGGGACATCTGACACCTCACTGCCACATCTGAATTGGGTCTCAACACTTCCCCAGAGGAGCAATTGCTAAGGCCCTTGAGAAGTGATAACAAATAAAAAGCATGCTTCGATGGAAGACATTACCATAATTCTTAAGAACGCTTCTACATTGGACAAGAGGAGCAGAGCTGCCGAAGAGCACTAGCTTATTTACATTACTTCCTAAGCAGAATGGCTCTCTGGGTGTCTGTGGGCACTTGGAAAAGCCACGGAGACAGTTTACCTTCAAAACTCTCTCCCCGAGAAGGCCCCCGTGTCAATTCTCCCACTGCGGACAGGCAAGACTAAAAGGGTCAGGCAGGGAGGAAACGGAGTCTCTGATCTGTGAAGGCAAGCTAGAAGCAGCTGGCTGCTTCACAGGTAACCAGAGGTGGGAAGTGCTGTGAGACTGTCGCGGTGGTACTGGCTCGGGGCACCTGAGCACGCCTCAGAAAGGAGGTTCCACAGCCCCCCTGTGCTGCTGGATGAATCCACCTCCCCTAACAATACCCAGGGTGCTGGGAGCAGCCACAAGTGGATCAAGAGACCTTGGTCTTGGTTTGCCCTCCAAATGTCCAAAGCAGATTTCCTTTTAAATCTTGAGAAGTAAGTGATCTTTTGTCTTGCTATTGTTCTTTTTAAAATGTGAAATAACTAAGCAAATGCAATTGGAATACAAAGCTTTTCACTCAGGTTCACAACTCATGCTGGCTAGTAATTTCACTGTTTTAACTTTTTAATCTTTGTTGTTGTTGTTGTTGTTCTGTTACTATCTTTGGAAAACCACTGACCTTGCCTCCTCACCCTGCAAACGCTGCTGCCCCTCCTGCCCTCCGCACTGCTCCTCTTTCGCAGCCCTGGAGGCATCAGGAGGGAGGTCACACGCAGGCTGACAGGAGCCACCACGAGACCGCATGGGGCCTGAGGGCTCCGCGACAGTGGCCTCCTCCTGGCCTAGTCATTCTGTGATTCCATCCTGCGGACGCACTCCGCATCCCTGCACCTGTTACCTTCTGTTACCTTCTTAGACAGTGAGCGTGGGTGCATCTGTTCCTATCCAATGCAGACAGAAAGAAAAATTACTCTGAAGCTGAGAGAGATGAGACTTCCCTATAGCTAGCATGCTAGTTCCTAAGACACAGGTCAGCCATGAGCGAGTCGCATCCAACACTGAGAAGACTTGGGACTTAGTTTCTGATGCCCGGTCTCTCTTTTCTGAAAACAGGACTTCTCCAGAAACTTTCTCTTTAGTGACTGTACCTCTGGGGACAACAACTCTGCTCCTCTCTGCCCTGCGCCCACCATGTGTAGCTGCCCAAAGCCTTCCTAAATTGAGTGGCCTTCCTTACCTGACCTGACTATCCTGGGGTGGGTGTGGGAGGCTAGGAAGGGGCTGGGGTGGGGAGGCAGTGAGGACAAGGCTGCCAGGAGCAGTGTGAGTGGCCCTGGGCCCCAGGAGCGTCCACTGTCCCCCTCGGGCTCCCCCTGCCCACCCGCTGGGAATCACTTGAAGACCGACTGAAAAGTGGGGCACTCGTGGTTTTTCATCTTCTTCATGAAGTTTTTGAACTCCTTGTTCTTCTTGTCCCACTTGTGAATTGCCGTGAGCAGGTACTGGCCCTTCACCTTGCGGCCCATGATGAGGAAGTGGGGACTCAGGTTGTCCAGCTGGTGGCACGGGCAGTCGGCCCCGTTCTTCAGGAAGAGCACCAGCCTCTTCAGTTCCTTCTTCTTGATGGGTCCCAGCTTCAGGGGCTTCTTCTTCTTGGGGACAATTTTCTTGTCGCCATTCTCTTTTTTCACTTCTTTTATTTTCATCCTCAGTGCTAGAGAGGTGGGGAGAGAGAAGGAAAGAAGGAGAGAAGGGAGAGGAGAGACAGAATTTAGAACTCAGCTTGTCAGTGGAACCCGAATTGCACCTCTGGCTGAAGTGGACAGGCACAGGCATGGGGGCGGGAGCCCCTAAACAAAAAACAGAGGTCTCGCGAACGCACACACTGCTGATTCTGCCTGTGGTTCTGCAGTGTCTAACGGTGCCTCAGGAACTGCCACGATTTTCAAATTAATTTCAAAACCAAATCATATTTCTCTTTTATAAACTCAGTGATGCAGAATGTCGTACAATGCCTTAACAGGAGGGAGTGTGACCAATTTATTCTATATAATCTCAGTCTACAGACCCCAGAATTCAAATAATAGAACAACCCTGGTATTTTTCTTTCTTTCTTTTTTTTTTTAATTAAAGACAAAGGTTACTGGTTTAGTTTCCAAACATTCAAAATTCCTTGAGAGTTAGGTCCCACAGACAAGGCAGACCAAAGCTCTGTGCACACTCGAGGGAAAGCCATGTGTACCTGCAACTGCCACTCCTGGGTACAGCCTCAGCCTGGGGGAGCCCCTGGCACTGGTCCCAGACACCGGACAGCAGGGACTGCAAATGCTCTGTCAGCACTCAGCAACCAGCCACCAACAGGGGCCACTTGCGCTATTAGCTGAGGAGACCCTTGCAGAATCCAACTTCTGATAGGTCAGAATGAGTCCTCATGGCTATGTCCAGGTGATGACCGCTGTGCAGGTCTAATATGGCACAAAGGCTGCTTTGCTCATTAGGACCTTCCTAGAAAGAGAAAACCCATACATCCACCCCCTCTGCGTCCATGCTTCTCTGCAGACTCTGTGTTCACCTATTCTTTCCAATGTTGGGAGATAGAACCCAAGCCTTATGCATGCTAGGTAAATGCCCTGCCCTTGAACCATACCTCAGCCCTCAACATTATCTTTAAATTGTACACCAGATCCTTTGCTGATGGCCACACAGAGTCCACTGATCAAGGCAAATTAGTGTGGAGGAGCACAAGCAAACAGATAGCGGTGCTGCTACCACTGATCCCCCACTAAGATGGGTTCATCACAGCCATTTGTGAACTGGAAATCATTTTCCAGATTCCCATTACCAAATAATTTGTACACTATCTCTGGATGCTTCTGAATTAAAAATTACCAACCCCTCTTTTTAACAACTCAGGGCCTCCAGGCATGCTATGTGAAACAACTCTCAAACTTGAACCATGTAATAATAACTAACAATTATGGAAGCTTGTGGCATACTAGTAAGTCTGCTGAATATTTTTGTATGCATCTTCTCAATTAATTCTCATAACTCCATGAGAAATATATAATTATTTTCTCCATCTAACAGATGAGGATGAGGCTTACAGAGCTGACTTGCCCCAAGTCATTAAGTGTGTGAGTCAGCTTTCCGTTACTATAACAAATCCCTAAGGTAAATAAACTTATGAGGAAACATGTTTTATCTTGGCTCACAGTTTCTGTCCATGATTGACTGCCTGTCACTTTGGGCCTGTGGAGAGGCAGGACACCATGGTTGGAGCACATACTGGAACAGCTGGGAAGCAGAGAGGGAGAGAGGAGAGAGACAGACAGAGAAAGAGAGAGAGAAGGAGGAGCCAGGGAACAATTAACTCCTTTGAGGTCACATTCCCAGTGACCTAAATCCCTCATACTAAGCCCCACCTCCAAAAGGCTGTGTCACCTCCCAACATAGCCACATGCTGGGAATCAAGCTTTAACAATGGGTTCTTCCAGGACCCTCCCCAAGCCCTAACACCATGTCTGACTGCATTTTTAAACGTCATGACTTTCTTGCTGACTCTATGATCTGAAGCTTCTTTATATGAACCCCAAATTTAAAAGTCATTGAATGGACAAAGGAAATAAGGGGGAGAAACTCAGACTCTCTTCCCAGCTTCACCCACATTTATAAAATGACTTTGCTCATGAAGTGGTAAAGGGCCAAAAGGGACTACTCTAGCAAAGGCAGAACTACAGTACAAAGCCTTTGCCATTTGATATTTAGTTGTTCAGAAAACTACACTTCTGGCTAATCTACAAGTAAGGAGGAAGGTGAAATCCTAGGAGCAACCTTTAATGAATGTGTCAAAGTCACTAAATTAAACATTCTCCTACTGCTCTCATTTTCTGATGAAGGCAGGCCCAAACCCTGAAGTCTACCTGACTCAAGTACCATATAATACCCCACACCAAAGAAGGGCCTCACCCCAAGGGTTGCAGGAAGGTCAGAACTGAGCACCAGCATGCCCCACAAGGAGTCAGCACTGATGCGGGGAGTCCCAGCACTCGTGTGGGAGGGCATGAGCACAGCTTCCCAGTGAGCTCCATTTTTCAAGCTCTCCCCACCCTGAGGTGGCCACAGCCATGCTTGGATTATGTCTGATGGGCGCAGCCAGAGGGGCACAGCAGTGGGAACCACAGCTTGGGGTACAGGGAGGAGAAAGCTGCAGAGACCACCCTTTGCAAGCCTCAATCTGGACGGCCCTAACCAGCCCACAGTTCAGCTTCCACGGTTGCCTGACAAACCTTGAACCTAGAGGGTCAGAGAGAAGAACCTTTCCCTTTTCTAGTACATGGATTGATGAATAAGAGAAGTTCTCAGAGGGTTCAGAGAGGGATCAGCAAGGAGACACATTGCTAGGCCAAGGCAGAGTCCAACCTCCCTCTGCCTCCCCTCTGCAATGCAAAGCAAATGGGAGTGGGGAACCACTTACTATAGTGTGGATCTGGAGTAACCCCTAAGGCTCACGAGTTAAAGGCTTGATCCCTGCGTGACCACTACTGGCAGGTAATGGAACCTTTGAGAGGTCCAGCCTAGTAGGGAAGCTCTCGGCCATGGTATGCTCCAGAAGGGGACAGTGGAACTCTGGTCCCTTCCTCCTTTGAGTTCCCAAGCCATGAGGTAAACAGTTTGCTCTGCCATTCTCTCACCACACTGTGCTAATCTGCCCAAACGTATGGGCCATGTGATCAGGCACTGGAGTCTCCTAAATGGTGAGCCAAAGTCAACTTTCTCTTTGTAACTTGATTATCTCAGATATTTATGAAAGCAACAAAAATCTGACTTAGCATTATGCAAGAAAGGCTGCAGAGTTCTTCATGGGAGCAAGGGAGTGAGAGCAACTTCGCTCATCCCATGAGACCCTTCAGAAAAGCGCCCCAAAGCTACTGCCCAAAGCCAACAACATGGAACATGACATTGCTGTAGCAGCAGACAAGCACACCACCAGGAAGACTCTTGTGCAGAGAAGTGAGTCAGCATTTATGGAGTGTCCAGCGCGCAGCCTCTAAAGCTGCTATCTCTGATGGTAGGCGCTGCATATCATTTCCTGTTTGCTACCCACAATTATGATAACTAGATATAATTGTTATTTTGTTAGAATCAAGGAAAAGGAGCCAAACTAAACAATGACAGCACAAGGCGACAAGTGGTAAGAGACACAGTCAGGATTAGAAGCCATATCTAAACCCACAGCCCATGTTCTCTCCTCCCATACATCACTCAGTGAAAAGTGATACTGCTTCAGTGGAAACTATTTCACTCTTTTGATTGTGTTGCTTTTAATCACCACTCAAATCAAGAATTAGTGTTCCTTTGCCATGACCATGTAAAGGAATTTAGTTTACATGAAGGAGGGGCTGTAAGGGGGAAATGATGGAAATGTGTTATGCATTAGATCTACTTCTTGCCATTTGGCTTACTTTCTTTTCTGAGATGGGGAGAGTAGGGAAGAAGGTACATATGGTCAGAAATTGCTAACATCTTTCCATCTTTCAAGGCTTATTTTAAGGATGCAGATTACCAACTATGGCTAGATAAGGGATTATCCGTCCAAGGTTGATTCCTCCTGCCTTGTGGATGGGCATGCAGCCCTACCATGGCGTCTGGGGGCTCCTGGCCTAGGAACAGCCAGGGATGCTCCCTCTTCCACCATGCAAATTTGCCAGCACCCCAGACATCTCACCCATGTCTCTCACACAGTGGTAGAGAAGACCCGGGAGACAGCAGCGGGAACAACACAGGTCCCAGATGCTGTATGACCTCTCAGTCCCAGTTTTCCATCTGTAAAGGATAAAGCACAGTCTGGCTGCAGGCCTGGCAGACCTGCCATTCAGAAGGCCCTCGCTGGGCCGCACTGGGAAGCTACATCAGTTGTCCCCAGCCAGGTCCTCTATCCTGGGCTCCCCCTTTCCCCCCCGCTTACAGACAACACTAAGTCTGAACTACACCTCAGCTACTTGCAGCAGCTAGGCCCTCCACTAAACACAGCAAAACACAGACAAAACAGTTTCTCTTTCTGAGTAACAATTTAATGTCCCTTACGGATAAGACATTGCTCCTGCCTATGCATTACTACCAGCAAGAATTGAGAGATGCACAAACTTTGAAAACCCAAAACTTGAGGCTGCAGTTAGGGACTGTCTAGGTCTCTCTCAGTAATCTTAAAACAAATAATCCCTTATATTCGAGTAGACCATTACAGTTTTATTCCACTTTTGGTCACTCAAACCACATTTCTGCTCACAAATTATGCCTGCTTGATAGCTTCCCCATGAAGTTTGACCACATTCCTGAGGCTGAAATGAGAATCCAAAAGTCATTATGCCCACCCCAAGCCCACACTCTTGACAAAACCAACTCTTCCTCCTGACTTCCCTGGCTGTACCAATGATGCCACTGTTCCTCCAGTGCCTGAGACATAGTGCTCAGGTAGAAGGCAACATGGGCACGGGCCAAGAACCATGCAATCCATGGTCTGGAACTGCTGTAGAAAATCTGCCAGGGCTCCAATGGGAAAAGTGACAATAGGCTTGAGTTAAGAGCCCATTTGACTATAGATCATAGTCACAATGAAGGGTAAGATGTAGAGAAAAGCAAGAAAGGGAGACCCACCAAAGTACCTTCCTGGAGTCAGAGGAAAGACAATAGCCATTGTAAAAGTTATCAGAAGCAAAAGTAAGAAACCAGGCAACCCAGGTCATGAAAACCAAGGAAGAAGCCATTTCAACTGGAAGAGACACTCTTGAGTCCGAAAGGTTGAAGGGTTTAAGAATAATCTGAAACTAGGTTACTCAGTTTGGAGACTGGAAGGTCACTGGTGACCTGTGGAAGCTGGCATCTGATAGGATGAGGGTGAATTCCAGAGATTCACAATCCCTTAGGAGGAGACTGCAAAAGCAGCCCCACCCACAGACACCAAACTCCCGCACAGTTTGCACATTTACTGCTGGCTACCTCCAGCCAGACACATTAGACTGCACACATAACCTCAGTGAGGTTATCTAAAATTATAGTTAAAAATCTTATAAACACACAAGAAAATGTACGAGAAACAAGAACGTAACAACAACATTGTGGGTAGTAGAACACAAATGCATGGTAGAACTTGGCTTAATAGAGAAGAAACACTGAAACCCCTAGCTGCTGACAAGGAAAATGTCACAGTCTCCATCTACAGAGGTTTGGCCAGATATAAGAAAGGGGCAGAGTACTGCTCAGGCACCACCGAAGAAATGAAAGCCTGCAGAGTAAAAGTGGGAACTTCCAAGCCTGAAACATGTTTATGCCCCGCAGTGAAAGAGCTGAGTGGCTATTCTAACAGTAAAAGAAAGGGATTTATGTCTCCCCACTCGCCCAAAAAAACCTACAGAGAGAACCAAAAATCACAGGCTCTGAATATAAAGGGCTTCCAACTTAATGTCTCACTCTTACCTTCAAATGTACAGTCAAGGCCTGGCAGGCATCTGAGGAAAGACTCTAAATGCGAATGATACCGACCAAAACATACAAACAAATTTTAAAAAATATGCGGTAACAAAGACAATGTAGAGAGCATTAAAAAAACTTTTAAAATGATAATAAAATTAGACATGATGTAGTCACAAAACAAGAACACAAAACTATTAAAGGGAGCATTCAGAGCACAGAAAAAAGTAAAAGATTATTTGTATATTTAAAATAAAAGAGAAGAACCCAAGGATCTAAAACAAATGATTTAAGAGAGGATTAAGGAATTTCCGGAGAGGCTGAACAACATGACAAAGAGGAGACACAAGGAAATAGAATATATATCTAAAACCTGCAACATTTAAAGAAGAAGAGTTAAAGAGAGACAGTAGCAAGGAAATAAGTGGGAGACAATACCAAAGAAATAACTCAAGAAAGTTTTCCTAAAGTGAAGAACGTGAAAATACTCAGCTCAGTAAATCATAACATTTAGAAATACCAGGGATAAAAAGAACTTTTGAAATCTAGAGGAAAAGAGTATAGATTTAAAATTAAGAATCAGGCATCCTAATAGCACTGGATTTATCAAGAGCAACCTAAGGAATGGTAGGATGATGAATGAACGCCTTCAAAATTTTCCAGGGCTGGGGGTGTAGCTCAGCAACAGAGCGCTTGCCTACCATGTGCAAGGCCCTGGGTTGCTCCCCAGCACCACAAAAACTTTTAGTTAACTAAATTCACAAATTTGATATTGGGCCAATCAGCCTGTGAAAGTTCGATAAAGACATTTTCAGGCATTAAAGGACTACAAATTTTTATCTCCCATGTATCTTTTCTTATGAATCTGTGAAAATGCATAAGTAAAGAAGAAGATGACAAGCATTCAGGAAAACAAAGACCCAACAAAAGAAGGCTTAGAATGGCTTTACCAGAAAAAAATGTGCAGGAGGCCTAAAGCTCCATCGGGCAGCAGGAGGTCAGAGGGCTGCTGCAAGCGCCTCATCAGAGAGCCTGGGGCTGATTCCCAGCAGGAATGTGAGGGACCAGGCCAGGAAGATTAAGTCATTGAGATCTCAACGCATGAGAAGTTGCAAAAGAAAGGGAGCATAAATATGCACCGCGGCTCTGCTACCAATTTTATCAAAAATTGACTAATAACTTAGCTAAAAGAGTGATATACTAGATTGAAAAAATGGTGTAAAAGAGATCAATCTTTAACTTCAGTACCAGAAAATCAATTAATAATGTCTACACATTAAGATCAAAAAGTCAAATGATATGGAAGCTACAAATTTACTCCAGTTTGCTAAATATGACCAAAAAACCCAGCTAAAACAGGTGAAAACTATCACTCCCAAGTCATGTGACTCTGTCGTGAAAGGGTATGGGATAGAGAACTGTATTTTTTATTAAAAATATTTTACTCCTATTTGATTTTTTAAACTGCACTTATTTCGAAGCAAAAATCTAAAGTTTTTAAAAAGCTTATAGTCTAAAAAGAATATAAAATGTAAATAAGTCACCAAATGTGCAATCATTGAAGAACAGAGATTACATTTCCAATTTTCCATTCTTTGGCCAACTGAAACAACCAATTTTAGTCAGAACTTCTTAAGAATTCACTTAAAACTTAACACTTTTCCAACTAGCTACTGTGGAAGAGGAAGGAGAGACAACCTACAGAACCAATGATTCCTCATCATTTTTCAGATTTAAAAAAATCCATTAGGTTAGAATGTGGATTATTTGTGTTGAACTAGAAGAGACATTAACCCAGTCCAGCTCCTGGGGGGGGGGGGGGGCAGCTGCCCAAGGCCTCCAGCTGGAGGCGCCCCCAGCTGCAGTGCCACCTGCTTCCCTTGCTTGTCCACCCAGAGCTTTTTACTTTATCCCATATTTCCTCCAGTAGGAGAACAAGATGGGTGAGGTCCCACCAAATCTGGGGATCCCTGGCCCAGCATTCAACACATTCTCTCCAACAGACACTAAAGAAAAGCCAAACAGGGACAGACACTAGACCCCAACGGAATATACTTCACCCTTAAACTATTTTCTTCTTCAAAGAGTCCCCACATTCCCAAAGAGATGATTGGAGAAGCAAGAGTGAGCTAGTCACAGTAACTAGCTCTTTCCCACCCAGAGTCACCCCTCAGATCAGGAAGGCCCAGGGCCCATGCCCCAGCCCTACAGCCCAGCAGGCAACTGCCTCCTGCACAAAGCCTCCAGGAGACAAGGTCTGTTCAGATGAGAAAGCTCCACCATGCAGTGAAGTTAGAAAAACCCGACTCTGGCTGGCTGGCCCAGTTCCCTTCCCTCTGGGGTGGCAACCTGAAGGTCGGAGGCAGAAAGCACCCAAATCCAACCATGCAGAGGAGTTTCGCTAACACTGTAACAAGTAAGGCCTGGACTCCGAGAAGCAGGGCCTAGGCCCTGTGCAGGGCAAGCTTTATGGCCCTGGGGCAGACAAGTCCTGACAAAGCGGCTCTGGGTAGCAGTTTACCAGAACCCTCTGTTCTCGGGAGGAGCCAGGGTTCGGCATCATTAATTCATTTAGCAAAGAAGGGAGCTGGCACTTTGTCACAGTAATTCAGACTGTCTCCCTCACCACAAACCACATACTACATATTTACAAGCATTTACCACACAACATACCCTCTACAACAATGAAAAAGAAGAAAAAAACCCGGCAGTTTTCTCATCCTTCTATCTCCAGAAAATAGCAGATTAGAAACTGCTATAGAGGAACTCTTTGGGGGCAGATTATTTCATTGAAGTTGTCCTGTTTTCTGGATCTCAGATACCTTAGGAAGATGGTTAGGCAGGAGACTACAATCTGCAACTTCCCAAGTCCCACCTCATCTCTCTCTCCCTCTCTCTCTGTCTCTATCACACACACACACACACACACACACACACACACCAGCAGCATCAATGTCAGCCATCTGGAATCCCACTGCCTAATTGCTTGATTTCATGGATTGTGTTTAAACCCCACTGATTTAAACTAATGGTGCAAAGTGAAAACCCCACTCTGAGAGGAAAGTGCTGCCTGCTGTGGTTTTCTTTGGGAAGGCTTGTGTTTTGGTAGCTCTAGCAGCAAAAGCCTAGGCTGCAGAGTAGGACAAAGAAGAGCCCTGGCTCTTCCCCTCCCTGGTGTGCACTTTACACCCCCACCTGCCAGCCCTCCTCCTCCCCCAGCAGGAGGCAGAGCAGAAGCAAAGAGCTGCACAAATGCGGGTTCCTCGGAGGCCTGCCTGAAGTGCGGCTCCAAGTCCCGGAAAGGCTGCCAAGGCAAACAGCCTACTCCACCACAAGGTCACTGAATTTCTGTCCCTCTCCCAGTCCTCCTCCTGGATTGACCCAAATGGCAAGCTGGAATGTGGAAGACAGAGGGTAGGTGAAGGGGCTACAGAGCCCTAAGTGGGAGAAGCCTTGGGGATCCCCAGCTCTGCGGGGTGACTGAGCAAGCAAGTCTGACCAGCATGAGAAGCACCCAGAAGATATGATAAAAATGCACTGCTGGGCTGCACCAAAGGTTCTAGTCACTAGCATTAGGATGAGGTCTGAGATTTGTATTTTTAGCAAGGTTTGAAAGATGTTTATGCTCCTGGGTTAGGAAACCTGCATAAATGTCACTGGGTAAAGGATGTAATGGTGGGGACAGGTTGGTATTGAGACATGTCCCGTGGGCTATTCACTCCATTTCCACTCCACACTGACACTCTAAATCTAAATTCTCACTTTTCCTTCCTAGTCTTTGAAACGCAATATGGAGGCCAAGGCCATGCTGCATCTCTGATGGTGAATATTTTCCTTGCCTGTTCCTACCCCAGATGCTCACCTACATCCACCCCACACCAGCCCCCAGCCGAGACAATGCCCAAGAACACAACACCAGCCCAGAGAAGGACCCCACACACTCCAAGCATGGTGGTCAGTAGGGCTTTGTGTTATTGCATTTAATAGACCAAAAGAGAGAGAGAGAGAGAGAGAGAGAGAGAGAGAGAGAGAGAGAGAGAGAGAGACCGAGGGCTGGCCCCTGAGGAAGATCCTGCTAAAGAAACTGGTGCAGACTTCTGAGCAGTGGTGACCATGGACACATCTCAGCTTTCCTCCTTTTATTATCCTCTTGGCGTGGCTCACTTAAGCACAGAGAATTCACTGCAGGCAGAATTTACGCTTTATTTACCAATTCTTCAAGCCACGCCGTGGTGCATCTTCTCCAGGAAGGCTCCAGCCAGTGCCAGCCTTGACCCTTCTGGCCCTCCCTGTTGGAACCTTGCCTCGGCATAGTTCTGCATGCTAATTACCTGAGGGTGTGCCTCACTCAGCCTCCTCCCTACTGAGAGCTCCTGCAAGCCTTTTCAGCTCTGTTCAGTCACTACTGCAAGACCTAAGCCATCCAGGAACTTAGTTTTGTGTCTGCCTGTCATGCAAATGAAGGAAAAGTTATACAGGGTACATCACTGCTCTGAGGGTCACAGCCCCATTTACAGGACTTGAATTCTTTACACAAATGTGGGCTTGAGAGCTAATTATAACAACAGCCACTGGCTCCCTATGTGGTGCTGGTGTGTACACTTAGACACACACAACCCCTGAATCCTCTAATAACCCTGCAAGGAAGGGCTTCACTTATAACCAATTTCTAAACAAAGAGACAGGCAGGAAGCTGTAAGTCATTTGCCCAAGTTCCAAGTAACCAAGGGCAGAGGTGAACTTTCATCTTAGGAAGCCACCTCCCCAAATATGAACACTGTCAAAGGTTAAACGAGCTGCACATGTAGCCAGGGTGCCACATGTCCTGGGATGGTCTGTATGCCCTGTGGCCAGCTGCCCTTTTGGAAGTGTCTAAGTCACCTCTCACTGGCCTCTTTGCCCTCTCACAAATTGTAGATGAAAAGGATTCGAGGAAGGGAGCAACCTTTTGCTTAGCCAAAGCTTCTGTTAAGAGAGCTAAAGAGAAGCCTGAATTTCTCATCCAATCATCCCCTCTTTCTCTCTAGCCCAAGTCCTCTAGCCCACTCCACCTCTGCGTGGAGTGTCATCGTCAGGGATTCTTCTAGCTTTTTCACATAGCTCTGCCTGCCTATCTGGCCAACTTCCTACATTTGGATTTTCCTCACTCTTCTTTCCAGCCCTTCCAGAGTTTGCACTAACAGCAGGGGAGACTTGAAGGCACAGTTGCCCTGGCAGCCTGCCTGGATTCAAGCCTTTGGTGACAGCCAAAATCCAGTAGGAGCCTGGCCCACGAGAACACCTTCCCCCATCCACCAGCCATGCAGTGTCGGGCTTCACTGCCAAGTTGGGGGAGAGGGCGCATGTGGTGCTACAGTCACAGGAAACATGAGGTAGGAATGATGGATCCTCAAAGGTGAGACCAGTCTTGGCTGGAGATGGGTTTGGTTCAAGCCAAGAACTGAAAAAATGAATGGGAGCCAGCAGCAGTCCCATGCCAAGGCTGGCCTGGTCTCGATTTTCTAGGGTTCCTGCTCTCTGCCCAGCATGCCTGGCCTGCACTCAGCATGGCTGTGGGTGTCAGCCTCATGCCAAGTATCTTGGCTCTTCCCCTGGGCCTCTGAGCCTCACAGAGTCTCCCTTCTCCTCTCAGCCCGCCTGGACCCTCATTTGTGAAGAGCCAAGCAGAGGTTGTCTAGGCCTGACAAGGGAGCAGGGCAGGTGACACAAGGGTCCGGCCGGGAAAATGCACATGTGCCAGCTCTCCTGTCCTGCTCCTCAGGAAAGCCACTGCCTAAGCGTGAGCAAAGCCGAGAGCTTCCCTGTGGCTGCGGGGACTCTGATCTCAGGGCCCCGGGGCCCACATCTCGGGGCGTCTTCCTCAACCTCTACTGCTTGCAGGGCAAGTGCTTTCTAAAATACCGACCAATTTCCTGGCTTCAGGACTGACAGGATGTCTTTTCCAACGTTTTTTATTAGTGTACTGGTTACACTGATTAGCACACGTCATTTCAGCAGATTAGCACATACTCACGACATGCTTTAGCCATCCCCTTGGCTGCCCTTCACCCCATCCTTCCCCCTAGTTTCACTTTTGGGGGGGTGCTAGGTGTGTAATGTATTTTGATCACATTTATTATCTGCCTTTACACTCCCTCTTCCTGTCTTTCAAAAGCCCACAGTACCTTCTACAAGAAGTGCTTCTCTTCCTATAGAAAATGCAAAATCCAGGCTCAAGGTATTTTCTGTCTCAGCATAGTGCATGAGCTCCCCTCCCCAACAATAGCTTTCACAGTGAAAACATGGACATAGAGATACTGCAGAACTGATAAGCATGGCACTGATTTGTCACAAGCAGAGGTTTTCTGATACAGGAGCTAATTACTACCCTCACAGCAGCCTGAGAAGAAGCCACCCCACCCTAGGTCAACTGACAGGGACTCACAGTGAGGTCTAGGATCCTTCCCAGCCCTGCTGACTGCTCTCTGAGGGCAATGCTACCCTGCTCCTGACTCTCCAGGTACCTCACAGCCAAAGGAACAGTTTTTTAAAATAGTTTTATGGTTTCAAATGATACCTGAGGACATGCTGTCAGACTGTCTGACACCTGCCCTCTCCCAGCCCTTCAGGACCTGCATCCTAAGCCCTCTGAGTCATGACTGGCTGCCCATCCCGCCTGCCTCTCTAGCTCCTGCAGACCTCTTTCCTCAGGGCTGTGGGTGTGGCTCCATCCACAACACCTGTCTGTAAGGACAGAAATTAGATCTTGTAACTCCTGTGCTCAGCATCTCAATAGCACAGCCACTGCTGCATTTCAAGTAGCTCCCTGCCTTCCGGTCATTCCTAAAACTGGATACCACCAGAGTGTGACAAACCCTTCCGCTGCTGCCACCCTGCATCTGGTTCCCTCCACCAAATAAGGCACTCCAGACAGACAGTGTCCTTTGCAGTGGAAAACCCTCCTGAGAGCCG
Source organism: Cavia porcellus (assembly GCF_034190915.1). Taxonomy (NCBI): domain Eukaryota; kingdom Metazoa; phylum Chordata; class Mammalia; order Rodentia; family Caviidae; genus Cavia; species Cavia porcellus. The sequence continues at coordinate 48,237,076 of NW_026947512.1, forward strand.
GGAACGCACCCTCCCTCCCATTTAATCTTCCCAACAGCTTACTTCCATGGATACTACGGTCACCTTTGGATACAAGAGGCTGTGAGTGTATAACTTTGCAAAAGATGCCAGCTGGTAAGTAAGCTAAGGTAACAGCTGTGCAACTCTACAGAGCACTGAAGGTGTTCCTAGAAAAGACTGTATCCATGTATTCACATATCCACAAAACCTCAGAAAGGGACCTTGCTTGGAAATAGGATCTTTGCCAGTGCAGTCAGTTAAATTAAGATAGAATCACACTAGATGCAGAAAGACCCTAAATCTAGTGTCCTCATAAGGAGGGAAGAGACACAGAGGTACAGAGATGGGGGAAGAAGCACCTGAAAGTGGAAACGAAGGCCAGATTCCAAGATCAAGGACACCAAGGACTGTGGGAGCCACAGAAACCAGGAGACAGGCATGGACTAGATGCACCCTCCGAGGGCCTGTTGACACCTTGACTTCGAACTTCGGTTCTGGAACTATGAGAACACAAATTCCCACCACCCAAACCCCTCAGTTCCTAGATATTTGTTACAACAACTCCAGGAAGCAGACAGACAAATCTTCACTCAACACTGCAGCCCTGACACCCTGTGACAGACACAGTTGAACAGTCAGCCTCAAGCAGCACAGAGGACTTGCCCTGGACCCTCGCACCTCACGCTGCCCAGCCTGCTGGCCAGGCTGGAATCCAGCTCTGCTACATGACTTCTGGTGTCACTTAACCACTTAGCTGAAAAAGAGCTAATAATGTTTTGCATACTTCACAGGACCAACATGAAAGTAAACTCAGGTAGGGGAAAGTATTTTGAAAATGCCAAGCTGTTCCTCTTACTCTGAAATGCAGATTCTTTGGGTATTTTTTATTCTATACACTGTGAATATAATGTATAATAATATATACAGTGTAGTATATAATAATATATGATATGTTGTGTAACACTGTGAACATATTGTTCTTTCAAAATCAACTGGGAATAAAAATAGATTTTGAATATATATATATATATATATATATGTGGGGGGGGGTGGCTTCTTCTCAGGCTGTTGTGAGGGTAGTAATTAGCTCCTGTATCAGAAAACCTCTGCTTGTATATATATATATATATATATATATATATATATATACATACACACACACCTAGGTTTATGTAAAAATAAATATGTATATATGTATATACATAGGCTTTTCGGGATCCCTCTAACCTACACTCAGCCCTTGTCGTCTGTCCCGTTGTTAAGGATCACTTTGCAAAAAGAGAAACAGAGCTGTCTACATCACGTTTTTCCCTGATAGGCCAAGCCCACTCCCATGTTAGGAATGCTGATTATTATCCGCAGCCTTTCAGGATGCTCTCTATCTACAACCTCCTTCTCACACTGCTCCCTAAAGTGTGAAGTCCAGACCCCCGACATGGAAGGGGCCGCTCCGTGCAGATTCCTGCCCTCTATTCCATGACCCGCAGCAACACACATCTGCAAGGCTCTGCCTCTCTTGCTGGCATGGAGATTTCAGTATCTTTATCTCCTGACCATCAGTTACATCTTTGCTGCTTCTTCATTTGGCAACAAGTAGCACTCCTCCCCACAGATGACAGCAACTGCCAGGCAGGGATCACCCATCCCTCCTCGTCCTGCCCTAAACTCCCTTCCCGCCTGTGGATTCCCTTTTGGAATGGAACTGAGGGACCCTCAGGCCTTTGCCCAAGGTCCATCAAGTTCTGGAACTGTGTGATTCTATCTTAATTTAACTGACTGCACTGGCAAAGATCCTATTTCCAAGCAAGGTCCCTTTCTGAGGTTTTGGTGGATATGTGAATACATGGATATGTATTCCTTTTCTAGGAACACCTTCAGCGCTGTCCATCAACTGTCCATGAAGTCTTCCACATCACACAGACCTGGAGGCCAGGAGGGGGCCCAGAGAAACCACTCAAATAATAGTAAATAGCAGATTATTTCTCCAGCCATTCTTGAAACCCCAAAAGACAGCCCACTGGAGGGGCCCAAAGGGCAGACCAAGCCCCTGCCAAGCATATAAAAACCTCCTGGGTCAACAATAGTTTTTGTGGGGAAAAAAATTTTTAATTCCTCCACTTTTCTTGTATTTATTGATAAATGCATTCAATCCACAGAGTTGATTAGTGTTTGCTCCTCTGCTGAGACTGGGGGCTCCAGTCACCTACTGTGCTATATAAGATGTCCCAGCAGACAGGGAGGGAATGACATTCTCGTCCCCACCATCTTCACCACCAGCTTGGAGCTGAATAGCTACCTGAGTGCTGTGGAAAATAAAACCCTAAGAGAGCGAGGCTGCATCGATGAGAGATGTAAAGCCACTGAAAAATACCAAGGAAATTCTGGTTAACGAATCCAAACGCAGAAGCAGGGCCCAGGGGGAGGAGGAAACTGCAGTTCTGGCCTGGCACAGTAGCTCTCCTGTCAGCCACACTGCAAGTACATGGAAGAAATCCCCCTCTGCAGGCTGTAATGCATTAGGGTGAACCAGCCTCACTGGACGCCCCTCCACGGAGAATGTGCTGGGTCCCGGCACACAGCGCCCACGGCTCCGCAGCAGTAGCTGCTGGCAGGGACCCTTGTCCCTCTGCCGGGAGGCTGCAGAGAGCCCACCGTGGAACTCCAGCAAGTAAGTGCAGGCTGGCACGCTAACATGGTTTGGATAGAAAATCATCATTCCTGCTCTGCTATGACATAGGCCATCCGAGAGGCCGTGGAAACAAAGTCTCGTTCTACAGATGAGTGAACTGAGGGCCAAAAAGGACTCCCACTATTCATTCACCAGCAGCTAAGGGGGCACCAGGGGCAGAACCCTGCCCGCTATGGGCACCCTGTGCCTCCTTCCCTTGGGTTTCCAGCCTGAGGGATCTGTCTCCCCCTCCTTCTCTCTCCTAATGAAGGCAATCCTCCTGCTTCTGAATGCCAGGACCCAGTGCCAAAATTCAAGAAAACTAAGACCCACTCCAGGCCAAGAAGCGCAATCCCGGCTCATTATCAGATAAATCACTTCCTGGAAGAAATGCGGCTACAGCAGAGGAAGCAAGCCAGGTTCGGTTCCCCCACCTCCACCAGCCTCCTTGTCTCCCGAGTTCTCCCCTTAGGACCTCCAGGGAGCCCAAACAGCAGCACTGTAGCCAGGACAGCAGTACAGGGGCCTGGGCTGCTCTCTGCCCTGCCCACCTTGGAGGCACTGACCTGGGAAGCCAGGGACTAGGCTTACAGGGCAGACTGCGGCCACCCAGGGGATGCCCCTACCCTCCAGGCCAGTGCCCTAGGGCTTGGGGTGTAGGTCCATCTGGGAACTTGCAGGCTGAGGGCTCCCGAAAAGGAACAGACAGCTTCCAGCCTCTAACCCAAGCTTCCCAATCAGGGGGAGCTGGAGGACAAGGAAGAAAGCACAGCAATCTCAGCTGCTCCAGAGCACAGTCCTTGTACCATCGTGCATCCAAAGAGCATCAAGAAAGGGGGGACAGAATGGGAACAAGCCACAAAAGAAAGGGAAAGTGCCCCATGTTCCCCCAGGCCTGCCTGGCTGGGCGCAGCATTCCGAACAGGGAGATCTGCCAGGAGATACATTAAGTCTGTAAGAGAAGAAGGCTCCAGGCAAAGAGCTGTCAATCACAAGGGAAGTCGGCTCAGATCGGCACCCCCTTCCCAGGGAGGGCAGCTCACGCTCAGCTTTCGCACCACCTCCCCCTTCACACACACAGTTAGACAAAACCCCATGAAAACTGATCCCCCAACAGTGCTCGCTGCTCCTGCCTGTGTGAGCAATGGGGCAAAGTGAGGGAGGCCCGTCCGAGCCTGGACTGCAGCCCCTTGAGCTGGGCCTCCCCGCTGGAGCCCAGCCATGGCTCTGAGGTCACGACCCACAGGTATGGGCTCCTGATCTTCCCCACAAAACATGCAGGACAGAAGCCTGCACTGTGCACACTCAGGTCAGCGAAGAGATCCAAAAGCGAGGTAGGGACTGAGGGGAAACCTTTGAGAGTGGGTGCCGCGCTCTGGTGATCTGCTCAGCTAGGGACCCTCATAAAGGATCCCTATGAGAAGTTCACCCACCAACGCATCCACTTCCAGGAGAAGCCACCAGCAGAGACACAAGGCAGGTGCTTTAAGAATCGCGCACCACAAAATCTGAAGGGCTGCAAAGAGCCACCCAGCCGGCTTTCTGGCTTCTTGACAGAGGGAGGCCTCCCAGGTAGCGCAGACAAGAGCCCAGCTGCCTTGCGTAATTTGTGTGTGAGGCCCCACTCCCTGACAAGGTTCCCCAAGCAGTGTCCTGTCTTCACCAAGCCAAGTTCCACGGGAGCTATCTATGCAGGATAAGTCTCCTCTTGCTGGGTGGGACAGCTTCAGTTGTCTAATGTTTTCCCCTGGTGTTTGCAGTCCTAGGAGGCAGGCGCCCTGGGACATGCAGGCTTGTTCCTCAGAGAAGAAGCTGTGAGGGAAGAGCTGTCAGGCCTCTGGAAAGAGGGAGAGAGCCAACCCGACACCACCAGGGTGATTACCCCGGGGCAGGCGGCTTGCTTCCTCCTCCCCCTTCCGGCTGCTGCCACCACGTGCTACAAGGATGAGGAGCCTCACTTCTCGGCTGGCATCAGTCCAGAGGCTTGAGCACCAAGAAAGGCAAGAAAAGCCCTGGGCAGTTGCCCTGAAGGTGACACATCTGCTGGGGTTGCTATAGTCACTGTCCCCTTTTTGGGGTCAAGGCCACCCCAAGGTCTCAAGCTCACACTTTCCAAGCATCTTCTCCCACCTACTGCTTCAGCTCCTGGTCTTCTATCACTATCAGCAGCCCCTGTCACCCCAGAGGCCTTTAGGATAAACGCAGCTTATATTTTCATAACCTGCAAAATTCCCTTGTTTGAAAGAAACGTTACCATGACCATCTCATTCTGTGCTGGTACACCTGTAACATACTTTGGTCTTTTTATTTTCATTTTTGAGGAAAGCATGGTTTATGTGATAAGTTCTTTAGGGGAAACAGCCATGTAGGATGTACCGACTGTCTACCAGGAAAGGAAAGCTGCCATGGATTGCTAAACGGAGCCACAGATGGCGCTGTGTGACTGGCTGCCACAGGGCAAATCACATGTCCCACGGAACTGTACTTCAGAGCTCCAGAGACAGTGACACAGCCCCGTAGGGCCTCCACACCAGCTTGGTGAACAGGTGCTGAACTGGCAATACAAGAGATTCTGCCCCTGCTTCTGTCTGGCTGATGAGAGAAAGGCAGTGGAACACCCCATGAAGTTCTGAGTTTTAGAGGCAATTGCTTGGAAAATACTAGCTCCACATCTCCAAACTACCCTCCAACGAGGCTCCATGGGCCCCAAGCCGGTGAAGAGGTACAAAAATGCCACCCTGCCTTGGGCACAGAGTCAACACAGAGAGGACAGTGAAGTTCATGACACGTGCTGGAAAGGGACCATGGGTGTGAGGACCCTGTCACGGAGTCAGCACACCCCCGGCCCTGGGGAGAGTGTGGTTGTCCAGAGCATGCAGAGCACCACCCTTCGTAGCGGCCCCCGGCCCCCAGCCCCACCTCTAACCCAGCTCTTCCGTGAGTGCAGCCCGGCTTACCTCTGCTGCAGCCTCCTTACCTTGGCTTCTCTCCCACACACACCCCTGAGGAAGCCCAAGGGCTCCCAGCAAACACAGCTAAGGAGCTCGAGGCAGCACAGGGAAGCTTCTGGATTAGGAAGCCAAGTCACAGAACAAAACATGACTTTGGAGCTGTGGAGAGCTGCAGAGACCACCTATGGGGTTTGCTCCAGGAAAAAACTCCAGAGACTGCCTGATTGGCCCAAGTGACAACTCCACAGAGGCGCTGGAATCAGATCCTGGGGTATTAGAATGTATTTCTCCCACATCATATTTTACCTCCTCATGCAGAAATCTTTATTTTGGGGTTTTGACAGATGAGTAAATTGAGCCAAAGAATGAATACAGGAACTGCAGTTGGTAGGGCAAGCCCTGAGCTAGGCTGCCTGCTAACACGATGTGTGTTCTGTCCAACATGCTTTTTCAATCCTGGGGATAACATCCTGCCCTTGATGACAATTCCTTTAACTGCTGAAATCTCCTGAGGAAGTGACTCCTGCCCAGAGAATCAGCTGTGTTAAGTGAATTTGCTGCAAATATCAAAACCAAAACGAAATCCACCTATCTGGCATATAAAGCAATTAACAGAACAATAAGCATTCAGGAGAGTCCATAAATTTATAATGACAGGCTGCAGATTGCACTATGACTTCGCTGCAGAGAAATCCCTGATGGGCTTCTCCAAAGCCCTCATGGAGCAGGGAAAGATCTGAGCCCTCAGTGAAAGCCTGGGGGAAGACAGAAGCTTAGACACCAGGGAAGCTTACACCTGCAGGGCCAGGCCAGCTGAAACAGGCAGATGGCCTCCTTAGCTGTGCCACCAGCTGGCTGGCCCAGCCGTGCTCAAAGGACAGATACGCTGTGCTCACACGGGCAGAGGCCACAAGCAATGGTCTCACATCATAAATGATGTACACGTCTACACGCACACGCAAACACCAGCATGCCTCTGTGCCCAAGGCCTACTGCATCCCACAGCTGCTCACATATATACACACTCACCTCAGACAGCCATATGCAAGCAGAGAGACACAAACAACAAACCTCCTGTGTACCCCACCGTGTGCCGCTACCTCGTCCCTTAACAGTAGCTATAGATTCTCTTGCTTTCCTCATCCAGAAAACCCAGCTCAGATGCCCAAGCCGACCCAGGCCCCCAGCCCTGACAAGTATTCCCGCCCCAGCATGTAATCAGCAGGTAACCAGAAAGGACCACTCCCCCTCTGCAGCCCCTGTGGGGCTGGCTCCCAAAGCCCTGTGTTTGCTGCCTGCCTGGGCCACTAACAAGCTTGGCAGTTTATGACAGCTGCTAATGATGGCTGCTTGTGGTAATGACCAGTTCTGTGGCCACTCGAGTATGAGTGATTATAGGCTCTGAATGCCCATCACTGAGAGTTTCCGGGGGTCTGACCGCAGCAGATGGCCCTTCGCTGGCTGCTGGGCCACCCTGCTGATCTCATCAGTCAGCCTCCTTCAGGTGGGTGGCCCTGAGTGGGCCATCTCAAGCATGTGACTTGTGGCTCCTCCAGATTCCTCAGAGGAGAGCACATGATCTCTTCTCTGTGGTATCTTCCTAGGAAGAGCCACCCTTTCTTCTGCACTACCATGGTCCCCGTTCTTTCTCCTTTACAGAAATTCCAGTGAATCATGAGGGCAGGCACCATATCCCAATCCCCCTGCACACCCATTTGGTACACTGACTACTGCTGAGCCCGGCCAGCAACACGCCTGATTCTAGGGCACGATCAGGACACCGATCTTAATATGTGATGAGAGTCCCTCAAACATGCCCTCCTCCTCCTCCTCCTCCTCAGAAGCAGCCCAGAGGGGCAGGGTACCAGGTCCCAAGGTAGCACAGAGGCACTTTGGAGTCGTCCATGACTAACTTGCAGCTTTTCCTTAGGCTGGCAGAGAAAGGGAACAGCGAGGACCCCTGGACAGCTCTATTTGCTCAGCCCAAGGCCAGATGGGATGGGTGCTATTCTTCCTCCCCACGGCAGCTCTGCGGGGCTTTTCGCTCCTGGGACAGCATGTAACCAGAAAGGACTCCTGCACTTCTCTGCATTAGGTGCCCAGCACAGCCATCTTCTGACCAACAAAAGTTTTACCTTCTTGCAAAGGGCTTACCTTAGGGAAGGAGATCTCACAGTCTTCACTGCCACTGCACTGCTTGGCTCTGACGATGGAGACTCCTCCTCCCTGGCCTAGGATGAAGCTACAAGTACTCATCTGCACAGCCGCACATCTCTACAACAGTGATCCGGGAGTCAGCAAATGCGGCAAACGATTGAGCAGGGCTCTGTGCTCAGCAGACACCCAACAGCTGTCCCCTGAGTTCAGTCTACAAGAGTTCAGGTCCTCTGTGGATGCTTAGATTTTCAAAAGAGAACACATTTGCCCCCACCCTCCCAACACACACACAACAATTTCAAATGAAAATGCAGAATGAAGAGTAAAGACTGCAGCCCCAGTGACCTGGTACGGGCTGCCATTGGCACGTCGTAGGCTGCAGGAGCTCTGTGCATCTGCCCACCTACAGGACACGGGGTGGGGGCGGAGATTTCCTTCAGCATTTCCCAAAACTGAAAGGATATGTGGCCAAAGACACTGCTGTGAATTGATTTTCAAAGCACTAGATGAGAAGAGAACACCTCTGAGAATCCCCACAGGAAGTGCCCCATGGAGAAGGCTGAGGGGAGGACCAGAGAAGACAAGGGAGAGAAAATCCCCCCCTTAATCCTGCCTGAAAGCACTGTGGAGGGAAGCCCACTCCTCACTTTCATCACTGCCAAACTTCAGTGCTGGTGTCTCTTTACAACTCACAGATATCCTTCCAGACATCCATCCATTTGTAAATGATTTCCCTTAATTCCCGCCCTAAAGAAAATACTCCTTTATTCCCACAAATAACCTGCAAGTCAGGAAGCACGTTTAGCGGTACTTGCACACCAGCCCTGAAAGCCAGGAATAACCCTGCTAGCAGTGCCAAGGCCCCTCTAGCACTAGGGACAGGCACCTTGTACTCCCAAGACCTGGATGTGAGTGTGGCTGACTGCCCGTGAGAACATCCCCAAATCCTCCCTGACAGACACAGATATCGCCTCTGTGCCAAGCTTCATGCTTCCCATCTCTGCCCCACCAGGAAGATCAGGATAAGAAGGTGCTGCTCTAAGTTAGCTGCTCTAAGAGCAGCACCTACGGCCACATTTCAACTCAGCCCTACAGGGTGATCCCACAGCCAGTGTGAGCCTGAACTCAGCACCCAGACTGCCAGTGGCTCATAGCCCCAAAATCCTTCCCTGAACACTCCCACACTTAGCACAGGCCTTCCTCTGAAAGTCCAGGAGAGACTTGCCTTACCTCGGTCCCGGATCCCCCAGTGCATCACGTCAACATGGCCCAGGCGCCCACATCTGCAGCACAGAGCCTCCCTTGCCCTCTCCTGCCCCTTGAGACTCCTTGACAGGCACAGGTGGAGAGACCCTGCCCAAGCATTGCTAGGGCTTTTGTTGCCACCATCATTCAAACTCAGCAGAACCCAGAAGGGGATCTCTTCCCCTACCCCCGGGTCCCTGCCCCAGTCACAGAGTCATTCAGTACACCCAGCCCCCTTGCTAGCTGCACTCAACAAATGTCTGTTTTCAAAGAAACCTAAATTGGCTGCTTTGGTTTACTTCCCTTGGAACTAACTGTCACAGGTGGCTGGCATGATACTGAGGAACGCCATCTGAGGTTCACCCCTCTAAACTAGGAGGTCCCCAGGTGCCAGCACTAAAGTAACTATCAGGCCCAGGAGGCTCTGGTGTCTGCAGACACCAGAGGTATCAGTCCATCCAGCTGGCCTGGCTGCGGTGCCAGGTTCCGTCGGGCACGTCCAGAGTGACAGTGCTAGTGACAGGCAAGACCTCTTACACAGCAAAGCCGTAGTTCAAATATTTATTGTATGTGTCTGGCTTTCACACGGAACCTGCGACCTGCCAGTTACCAGTGTTTACCTTGATAAAAATGCACGGGAAATCTTAGTCTGAACAGGCCCAGAGTTTATTTTACTGCCAGATAAACAACTTTCTTTGATAAATCATCCATGTGACAGTGTTCCTGAAAGACTAAACAAAGATTTCAAGCACAATCTATAGGCCTTTGAGAAGCCTTCCAAAGCTAATGCACGTTTAATTGGCTGCTCTAAGCAGGTTGGGGCAGGGCAAGGGTCTGACATTTCTTTGGCCATTTGTTCTCCTTTAAAAAAAAAATACAGATTGGAGCTTCTGGCTCATTTCTGCAAAACTGGGTGAAACCTACCAATATTTAAATAGTCCTTTGCCTCTGAATATAGCCTTTTTTTTCTTAAAGGGAGTGAATATCACAAGGCAGCTGTTAGTAAAGAAAAGGAAATCTGCCCAGAGGTACTGCTTCAGAAAAGGGGGCAGGGGAACAACACAAAAGGGCTTGAAAATCTCTTGAAACAGACACCAATAAGTTATGGGTAGAATATATTAGGTATGAGATTTCTTGAAAACACACAAAGGACAGCCTTGGTGGGTGTGCCCCGAAGCCTGTGTAGATCCAGCCCTGACGCTTAGACCGCTGCTTAGCAGTGTCATCTAACTAAACTGCAGATCTGCTTCCCAGGAGCCGAGGCGGGGAGGAAGCGGGCTGCTTGCGTGCTTGTATTTGTCCTTATGAACTACAGTAACCTGACGTTGTGTCCAGTTTTTCCAAATTGGTATTTTAAACACCATCTTCAGTATAATCCTCTGTTAACCAGAGAATTAGCCAGAAGATTCCGTTTCACTTCTTAAATTGTTTTTTGCCAAAAAAGCTGATTTCATGAGTACTAAAATCCTGCTTCCTAGGCTAAATTCCATCTTGCAATAATGCTTTCCAATAAGAGGAGATTATTAGAGGTTGAATATCTATGATATGCTGGGACCTGGAATTAAGTAATTAATTCATCTGCGTGATGAATGCAGTTCCCTCTACAGCACTCTGGAATTACCACCCATATTCTGCAAATGGGGAGTCAGGCTCAGGGAGAGCTGGAGCCTGGCGTGGAGGGCTGGGAGTTCATGAAAGAGTGTCTGGCCCACGGCCTGGGTTGCTTCTGTTCTGCTGTTCTGCCTGCCTTTCTCCTGAGAAGGAACCCAACAGCGGCCAAGCTCCCTCCCTGGGTGAGACTCGGCATTGAAGTTCTACAAAGTGTGACGGTAAAGAAGCACCTGATGCCACTGCCCAGACATCCCCTCTGGCCTGGTAGGACAGGAACATGATGGGCATGAGAGGGCAGAAATGTGTGAGGGACAAAGTCTGGACTGACTGCCAGGCAAGTGCCAGGTGTTGGGAAAGCTGTGCGGGTTCCAGGTGCAGCAGCCAGGGGCAACCAAATGACTGGTTCCTGGATCTCCCTGTGCTCAGCAGGCAGGAGGAGGGCACAGATGGGCTGAGCTCAGAGGTCCTGTGCTGCTGAGTGAACTCCACCATGACAAACTGCCTAAGAAATGGGCTCTGCACACAACCGCAGGCAACCCCTTCCCCCACTCGCCTCTCACTGCTCCTTCTCGGCCTGCATCAGAAAAGCTGCAGAAAATAATGACTTGGGAGCAAACGCTTCCCCTTCTCTCCTTCTCCATGATGTACAGGGACAAACTCTAGGTGATTCCTTTCCAGTGAGGTCCCTAGCGAGTCACTCCCACAGGGACAGAAAGGAAAACACTCTGGTGCCGGCCAGAAGCTGGGAAGAGGAGAAAGGAGAGTTAATGTTTATTAAAGCAGACAGAGCTTCCATTTGGATGACAGGAATTTCAGCAGGGGCGGGGATCACTGCTCCACGACACGTATGTACTGATGGCCCTGGCTGAACACACAAACATGGTGAGAATGGACAACTTCATGTTAGATACGTCGTCACAACCAAAGAAAGAACAGAAGAGAAAACAGAAAGTGAGAAGAAAGGAAAGAGAAAGGGGAAGGGGAAGGGAGAGACAAAGAGGAGAGGCCATAGGTCACAACCACCGAGACCAGAAACTCACAAAATTGCAGCTCGGAAGGCCCTAGAAGAGATGCCTACACCACACTGTTGGGCAACTGCCCATCCAAAGAAACAATCATGTCCAAATTGGACTTAACCACAAGTAGGACACAGCGAGCTGGCCTCATTCAGTCTGCCTGATTCAGCCAGGCAGAATTGATCATGCCTGTACCTAAACCTGTCCTGGAAGAAAGAAATGATCACTCTAACATGATGCAAGGAAGATGAAGGGCTGGAAAGAGAATCAGGATGAATAAACATGCAGAAACAGGAGAAAGAAATGCTTTTGAAATCCCCTCACTATGCTGGTGCCCCATGAATGAGGCAGACAGACAGCTGGTCATGTCCATCCCTGAAACGGTACCGAAATGCACCTGTACTAAGCTCAGCCTGCAGACATGACCTGATCGCACACGCTCCTCACTGAAATCTATGCCTGAGCACTGGCTGCCCTTTCACCACACGAAACTGAGGCACAGGGTCCCTGGGAGACCTGCCAAGTGCAGCGAGCACACTGTGACAATCGAGGCAGACAGCAGCTTGAACTCAGCTCCCGTGGCTGCGGTGCTCACGCAAGGGTCATGGGTATGTGTCTCCCTCCTCCTACCTCACACTTCATGGTTCAAAGATGCGCAAGTGAGCTGGGCTCAGGGAAATGAGCCTAGCTAAGAACGTTCCTGCCTCGGTTACAGCCAGGAGAAAATTAGTCATGGAGAAAGAGTGTGCCACATGCTCCACAGAGAGAAAATATGGTTCTTCACAGGTTCTCTTCATCATTCCTCCATGTGAAACCTCTCCCCAACTGCGCAGGGCCTGATTCCCTGGCCAGGCCCCCAGGTTTAGGCTGGCATAGGAATGCTCTGATGTGAGCCAGGGATGAGCAGGTGACTGACGTTACAAACACCCACAAGCTGGAAAGCTTCGAAGGCCTTTGGTTCAACTACAGTCTCTGCACTGCACCATCCTCCCCCAAACACAGGAAAGAGACTGAGAACGAGATGGCCCCCTGCCATAGATACATCTTCAGTGCACTGGAGAGCTGCCTCTTTTCAGGTCTGCAGACACAGCAAACATCGCCACAACCTGCTCTGAGCATCTGCCGACCCAGTTGGCAGTGACAACAGAAGGTCTTCAGTGACAACAGAATCCAATAGTTTCCAACCTGCCAAACCTATCTCAGCATAGCAGCTCCTTTTCCAGGTTCTATTTAACTTTCTTTGACCCAACTAGATATCTGGATATTAAGGCTCTTTTTACAATATGAACACAGACAGTCACTCCAAACACGGTATGTAGTTTTGCTTGAAATCAATAAACAGGTTGCACCCATTGGTTTGGAAAGAAGCACTCTGCTTCACAAACAAGGAAGTCCAGCATCCAGATTCTCACCATCCCCTGCCGTTCATACATTTAGCTAACAAACTTTTATTTTATACCAACCCTGTATAAGATGCTGTGCCAGGGACTGTCTGAGTACAAACAGGCCCATTTCGTTCAATAGAGGACTGGGATTTTCTTCACCTCGTAACACAGAGTGTGTTCTCTGTCAGTGATACAAAATGAAGAGAGCACCTCACAATTAACAGGTGTCTCACATAGGTAAAATACAGCACCAGACACAGACTCTGCTCTCAGGTAGCTTACAGAGGTTGCAATTACTGTGCTGATAGCTGGTCTTCCTCATCCTCAGGAAGAAACCCAAGATTTGGTCTGGAAAACCTAAGCCTACTTTTCATAAGGCAGCAAACTGTCCTGCAGAGTACACATGCCCATCTCCCAGGCTCAGCTAAGATACCTTACAAGATGAGTGAGTCAGACAGCAGATATATGGAGTCCAAGAACCTTGGAAAAGTCTTCTAGGAAATACTCTAGTGCTAACCATGAGAGCTGATTTTCTCTTTCTTTCTTTGACTAATTTTAGCATTGCAAAGCACAATCTTTTCTCTTTAAGAGAAAATGCATAAATGAAAAAATAATCCCTCTAGAAGGCCAGGGACGTTTCCGGGGAGCAAAGAATTCTTCTTCCACTGGCAATAAAAAAAAAGATGGGGGGCAGGGGAGGCTAAAGAATTTTCACCTGAATTCCCAATCTAAAAAATCTCAAACAGTAAGCATAGGAGGAAGCTTGGAACTATCTTAAAAGTACTAGATAATGCTATACAAATTTCTGCCAGAAAAACTTAAAGGTGTTTACAGGTACTAAAGAGGCAGCTCAAGAAAATGATCAGAATTGGGCATATCAACCTCACAGCAATGACAAGTCACATCTCCAGACCCCCAAGGCAAACTAACGTGAAGAAAGACGGTTGTGGGCACTGCAACTGCGAGATCAATGTAGAGGCTGGCAAACACTAACTGGGCTGTTGAAAGGGCAAGAGCGGCACCCTGCTGTCATCTAGTAAGGAAAGCACAGGCATAGCAGGCAGCGCAGCGTGTCCTGACCCAGCTCAGCAGGCAAGCTGGCCGCCATGATGAATTTGGAGACCGCACCACCTAACTTTTGGCTTCCCACATCTGGCGCTTGATCCAGGCTGATCCAGCTGCATTCCTGAGCATCAGCACACAGGCTTTTCCGCTGATGTTTTTCCCTGTTGGGGGAAAAAATGTGCTCTGAACTGAGGAGGTGCAGTGCAGGGGTGGGGAGATGAATGGCCAGGCAGAGCTGACAGAGAGTTATAAATGCATTGCTGGAGGAGAAGGTAATGGGCCAAGCACGCCCAGCTCCATGGAGGCCGCAGGAGTCCAGGGATGCTTTGGCAGCAGGGTGAGTGTGCGTACTGACCCAGAAAATGCAGGGCTTGTTTGCAGAGCTCAGAAAGAGCCTTCCAGCAACCTGATGTCTTCCCCCTGGGATGTCAGGACCGCTTAACGCAAAGTCTGATCCCTGGGGTGCGGAGTCAGACATTCCTTCTCTTTTCTGCTGTGTGTCAGCTCACATTGTCAAAAGTCTTTGTTTCCTAACTGAATCCCATCAGCGTGGCTGACTGCCTCACTTACGTGAAATGAAATGAGCTAGGAAACAAGTTTCTCAACAAGGCTGCATTCTCCAGGGTGCTAAGAAGGGCAAAGCTAAGCTTAGCCCCTGCGGGGGGAGGGGGTGTGGGGGGATCCTATTTATTGTTTCATAAGAACATTACCAACAAAAACCAAGAAAAAGAAGTCTCTCCTTCAGCCTGATCAAAGAAGTCTGAATCTATCGCACTTGCACTGCACACATCAACATCCTGTGGCAAAGACACAACTGTGCACCAACTTGTGAGTGAAAGGATTCCAGTTGGGAAAGTTAGATTCCTCATTTATTAAAAGAGAAGACTTGCTAAGACGACCTCGAAGGTTCTAGACGAACTCAGAAGTTCTATAGACCCAAGATGAAAATCATCACGGGCTAAAGGAACACAATCCCAAACAGTTAATCCCTCACATTCATTCACCTGACCAGTTATCTCCAGCCTCCTTCGATGAGCAGCACATGGGGCCTTGCTGATGCCTGGTAGGCACCTACTGCACTAGGGAAAGGGCGTCCACCACAGCGAGAGCTCACAGTGTCCTCAGGAACTTCGCCTACTTCATACAAAGCCAGCCTCGCCACATTCCAATTCTCTCCCGAGGCTTCCTCTTCAGCCCATGCCAGTTTAGCTAGGGCTTGTGCCTGGGGTCCCCAAATTTTGGTGAGTACCTGGGAGAGCACCTGATGATGATCTGAGGCTGGAGAGGTCCAAATAAACATTCTGAACACAAAGACATGGATCAACTTTTGTTTTTTAATTAACTCCTTAACACTAACTTTGGCCTTGAGTTCCCACAGCCTCTGAATTATAATCCAACTCCATGATCAGTGTTTGGTCCAGATGCTTAAAATCTAAAAATTAAATTTTCACTGAGGCCAGATAGATATTTTTGGATTGCAATGTTTAAGCACAGTGAGTTGTACTCCATAAGCACCAATAGGGGGATACACATATATAAATGACCAAGGACACTAAATTTTAAACCTTTAGGAACACAGCACCCCACCAGCCACCTCCACAAGCTCAGTCCAGGGCTGTTAACATCTTACTTTTCCAAGGATTTACGAAATGTTGGGGGGCAATTTCTAAAGGTGATTACTGTGGTTTACCATATCTGAAGAGGGTGGTGGCCTTTTCACTGTCCCTTCTGAGGATTCTTTGTGATGCTGGCCACCGCTGAGCCAATTTTTCCTGCCCTGCCACACAGTAAAAGTCCTCTTATGTCATTATTTTTCCCACATCTAAATGTACCTTTGGGAAGGAACCAAGTGCAGCTCTGTGGATGAAACACCTGTTGCTGAGATCATACAGAGCTGTGAATACACGGACACTAGAGACCTTTCAGGCTGGGGCACTGCTGTGGACCAAGAAGCCAGTGTGGGCAACCATCACCGGAAGGGCAATCAGACTTGGCACAGGTTCCGGCAGGTGCCCTCTGTGTCCATTTAAAAGGGCCACAAGAAAAGAAGAATGTGACTCCAACACGAGCACCACAATGTACAGTAGAATAATCTTTTCTTGGAGGTGTCCCTGTCCTTCCCTGAGAATGAGGGGGTAGGTAGGGATAGCTGATGTCAAAATAAAAACCATAAGAAGTACCTACTCTCGAGAGCTCTCAATGGCAGAGAGTGTGAATTCTCCAGCTCGTAACCCATGCACAACTGCAAAGGGCATGCAGACACACTACTGCACGATTTTTTCCCCTTCTGTGTGCTACACCCGTTACCAGCACAGAACCTTCTGTGTGCTTTGTCCCAGCTGATGAACAACTTGGAGCAGGGGGTTGGGGACAGACAAGACTCATGTTACCTACCTTTATGCTTTTCCTGGTAAGAACTCTGTAAGAAATCCAACCTCGGGGACACAATTCGGGAACAAGGAGAAACACATTGCTCAGCATAAGGCTAAACCTGTCCTTTGACAGCAGGACCTGGCCTGAGCTGCCTCTCCCAAGTCGTGAGAGAAGGCGGTAGAGACAGGGTGGGAGCTGCAGGGACCCCTCTCCCACTGACCTCTTCTGGAGAAAAGATACTCACGGCCATCCTGAGAGGTCCTGGGCTCTCTTTCCAGGCCATGCCTAGCCTTGATACCAGAGTGCTGGTTCAGAAACCTCAACCCACAGTGCTTTGGAAAGGGAGAGAAAGCATATTGCCATGGGGAAGTCAATTTGTGTTGTCTGAAGAACCTGCCCGGAGTCTTCACTGTATCCTCCGAGCTCTGAAATTTCCCCCCTTAGCAAAGTACCCCACAGTCACCCACTGACATCCTGGGTAGAGTGGTGCTGACACCTAGGGGTAGATACAGAGTCATCCCTGTGTCCAGAGAATGGCTGGAGCTGTGGGCTGGAGAACCGAGTGCGGGAGAGGGGCTGACCTCCTCCGCTCGCTTGCAGCTTCCCAGGAGTTGGTGTGTGGCTCTAGCCCCTCCCTGGCTGTCCCCATGCCCACCTCAGAGAAAATCCCCCTGACCTGTACTTCAACACTCCCCACGCATAAATCAAAAGCAGTTTGGGCTGTCTTCCACCTGCCTGACACAGGCAGCATTCAGGAGAAGATGGAGGTGAAGAATGTAAAGGTCCAGGCAGATGGACCCACAGGCACTGTCCCTGGGGACACCGGCCACAGGAGTCAGGGATCCAAAACACCCCCAGAAGTAGCCAGGGACACTTTCTTACCAAACTCGCTTGCACAGAGATGCTCAATAATAGCCTCGGATTTCAACTCGTTGTCACACGGAGGACACACAGTTGTACCTAGGGAGGGAAATGGGGAAGAACAGAAGCAAGCTGTAAGTTCAGGGTTCCTCTGAGGAGAGGATCAGCATGGGCAGCAGGCTGGCAGCAGATAAGGCCTTCTAGAATTTCTGAAGGTTGGCCTGAGATTTGAAAAGAAGGGCCCTGGATCCCAGGATCTAAGCCATAAACAGGCAAAGCATTTCTCTGACTATTCCGGTCTAAAGAGGCTGAATGTGACACATTTAGACTAATGCTCTCCTAGGTTCTGACAGTGGTTCCTGGGAAGTGTGGCTTGAGGACTCCTGGGAGCCCCTAGAAAAAGCTGCCTAATAAACTGAAATGGCTCCTCCAGGTGTTTGCTTCTGATCCTTTTCCCCATTCTGTAAATGCCCCTGTCTGATTCCTGCCCCCTTTCATGCACAAACTTCCAAGAAGGCCCATCCAGGCCACCAGCTCTTTAGCAGCTAAGAGACAAAGAAATGGACTCGGGAGTTTGGCTGTGGGCTCTGAGGATGTGCCCTAGAGGTCTGGCTGCTGCGGAAGGAGCTCCAGGAGCAATATAGCTGGCTGGGGGCAGGGAGCAAGGCAGAAGCCACCAAACAGAGGAGGGAGCTGGCAGGGGGCACCCTCTGAGGGTCCTTCCTGAGGGACTGTGAAGCCTTTGAAGAGGAGGGCCATGGGGCAGGCAGGCCCTGGGAGGGCTGCCCCCGGGGGAGGAGACCTCTGAGGCCAGAGCCAGCAGAGTGTGAGCCAGAAGGGCAGGGGGACGCACCCAGTGGACCCTGTAGGACCGAAATGGGTTGACTGTTGTCCTCCTACTCTTCAGTGTCACCTTGCAAATAACTCCAGATTCAAAGCAGCCCTAGGAAAGCACAGCACACTGTAAGGTCTGTCCACACAGCACCACTCATTTAAGCTGGGCTGGCTGCAGTTAAAAAACCCAGGACCACGGACCCTGAGACAGGAAGGGGTTTCTCCCCCGTCCTTGTCCCCTGCCCTTCTCCAGTGGCTTCCACAGCAGCACCTCCCCTCCCATGGGGCCCAGTGGCTCTGACCCTGAAGTGGACAAAGCTTCCAGGATATAGCAGGAAGAAGCTCCACGCCTGGATTCCTGCAGGCACAGTGGCTGCGCAGCGCTCTCCAGCTTCTGAGGAGGAGGCTGCAGGCCGGGCAGAGGTCGCACCCATGCATCTGCTCAGTCTCTTCACCCCCTGCATGCAGCCTGGCAAAGAGTTTCCCAGGACAGCGAGGACACATTCCTCGAAGGAACAGCAGAACTCTCTGAGGAAAAACTATCCCCAAAACTTGAGACTGGATCCTGGAGATGACGTTTCTTACCAAAGAAAAACCTTGCCCAGAATTTCCTATCTTGGCTCTTGCTTCCATGGGGAGAGGAAAAGGGAAAAGGCCTGAGCAACCCCAAGAGTGAACTGTACTTTGCGCTTTCCTTGTTTAGTTGTTTATAACACTTGTTTATGTTTTTAAGTAGAAGTTAGAGAATTGAAAAATTCTACATATGTAATGTCAACCCAAGATGTAGCGAGGTCAGGGCCCCCGCATAGAAAGGCTAGGCCTCGTCCCTCCCAGGTCGCCACAGCTCCTGACCCACAGGCTTCGTGCTGCATGAGGGCATTTTCCTGTCATCTTGATCCGCACCCCCCTCCCCCATTTAGACTTCAAGGACCCTCAGTAGACCTTTGGGAGCTCAGTGTGTTTTTCAGCATGGCTTTCCCTGTCTCTGCTTTTCTTACAGCCAGGCTCTAGAGCAGCTCTGCCCGGAGCAAAGAGAGGAATGTGTAATGCTATGTTAATCTGTACCTCCTCAAGTGTGTGTGACCTGGGGGCTGCCCCTGAGGGCTGCTTCAGTGGGAGAAACCCACTCAGTCTGAAAGGCAGCCAAGTCATTGCCTTAAGGTGTGTTTAAAATAATGTTTAAAGTGGATAAACAAAAAATGACCAAGTTCTGTGTTTTATTAATATTTTAGGAGACAGAGCCTAACACTGGAATCATGATTAAGTGAACTTTTTAAATTAATCTGTGCACACAGACAGACACACATACACGCACATGCACTCATACATATATAGCCGCTCTTCCCTAGACAGCTGATTGAGCAATGGGCGAGGAAAGCATCTGAAAAAAGCCAGGTGGGGAGCTGGTAGAACCACGTGTGTAGTTCCACACTCTGTGACTAAAACAGCCAGCGGGACTTACTGCATGACATGCTTAAACAGCAACAGCAACCTAAGGCACTCCACCAGAAAACCTGCCGGGAAAGGAACAGTTTATTGGTCTGGGAATTAACAGGTTTAATGTGAGTGTGAGACTTAGAAATAACCTTCCTGGAAAAAGCACAACTGCCCATTCCAGAACAGAACAGAAGCTGACGTGGCTTGGGCATCTGCCTTTTGGGAGAAAAATATCTTTGAGTCTTTTCTCATTATCAAGTTTATCCTTAATAACAGGTTGCTGGTACCCCCAAAACCCCACATGCTTAGGTATGTAAACAGAAACAAGTCTGCAGGATGGGAGGGTGTTTATACTGCACTGAAAACTGTTTTAACTTCAAAGGATAAAAAGAATAAAGATAAATGAATAAAAGATCAGTCCATAGGTATTATGTTCATTGTAGCACTGGGAAGTACTACTAGTTCTTGTCCCAGAGTCACCAGCTATGAGGCACTGAGGATGAGTGTTGAGCCTGTCTCAAATGGTCCTTACACACACACACACACACACACACACTTCCAGCCCTCCAGGCTCAGTAGCCAGGCAGCTGGGGATAACATGAGGGGCTGCAGTTCTGGGCAGGGACCTGTGCCCTCTCAGGACACAGCCTTGCTCCAAAATCACAAGGGAGCCCTGTCCCAGGACCCACTGCTGACCGACCATCTCGGGTCAGCACAGAGCTGGTCTTGGCAGGGGTGGCCTGAACCCAGGTCCAGAAGGAGAGAAGACAAAGGGACAGCAGCCTTGGGAAAGGCACCCAGGGGTCAGCAACCATGGGTTTCCCCACCTCCACAGTGGGCTTTGGGGAAATCTTTCCCCTGTGACCAGGCACCACCCTGTCCTCTCCTTCATCCTCCCCTAGGACCTCAGCCACCACACAGGATGCTCCCCAGAGGTCTCTGCTTCCGTCCACCAACAGCCCCGGGGAGAGTCCATCACAGGTCACCAGGAATAGGTTCAGCCCAAGCAGAGTTGGCCACAGCATACAGAGCAGCGCACACACCCCCGCTGCTGAGAAGAGGAGACAGAAACCTGACCACTGTAAGGGGCAGTTCCATACCAGCCGGACACAAAGTGCTTTGCTTTGGGTCACTGCTCAGAACTGATTTCAAAGCGCTGCCCCTCGGAGGGCTAAGCCCAAGAGCGCAGGTGCCCAGGCCGAGCCCGGCCCCTGCCGGCAGGGCTGCCAACCGCCCATCCGGGCTGTATCCATCCCCGCCCCACCCTGACTGTACGCTGGGCCTTCTTCCTCCAAGGAGAAGCAAAAGGCGCCAAGTCGGGGCATCTTTTCCCCTACATCGAGCCCCAGCCTCGCTCTGGAAAGCAGCCAGGTCGGTCCTGCTTTTAGCAGCAGTCGTAACAGAAGTTAAGACACTGAGCGCTTGCAGAGGAGCTCGGCTGTCCCGGCCGGCAAAGCCCCAGGAAGCAGGGCGCTGGGCTAAGCGCACCTGGTGCAGCTCTCTGTCTCAGTCCTCCGCCCATCTCCGAGTGTCAGCTCCGCCTGGAAGGGATTTCAGCCTTAATTCTTCCCTATGAAAGCTGGGCCACGGGCTGGGGTGCTTTGGTTTTTCTGTCTGCCGGGATTTTTTTTTTTTTTTTCTTTTTCTTTTTGGTTCCACTCCAGAATGGCCCTTTGAGTAGGAGAAGATTGAGAGGAATCTCAAGTCCCTCGAGGGGGTTAGGAATTCACAGAGCCCAATTTGCAGCACCCACTCCCCACCGCGGAGACCAACAATGAGCTAATTACATTTTTATCTTTCTAATTACCTGAGGATTTGTGTGACTGAGAGGAGCAGGGGATGTGCGAGGAAGTTCCGAAGCTCCCTCTCTAAACAGAGCTGTTTGGGAAAGGGTGAAGAAATCCCCGCGGTGTCTAAACACCCGCTACCCGACTCCCAGTCAGTTTCGTGCAGCTACAGGAAGTTTGCAAAAGCCGCTCTCCAACCTTATGGAAATAAAGCCTCGCCTAGCTTCGCTCGGCCGTGCAGAGCTTTGCGCACCGGGGTTCGTGTTTTCCCCGCCGGAGCTTCCGCGTCTAGGAGAATTACAAACTTTGGCGCGGGACGGGCAGGTCCTACCCGGACCGAGGCGAGCTCTTCGGATACGCAAGTGTGAGGCGCGGCTTCGGTACCGAAAGGGGGGACCGGATCGAGTACTGCCGCTCTCGCACCTAGCAAGCCCTCCCGGCCCGGGTCCTCAGGGGCGCCGCGCGAAACCGGGGCGCTCTCGGCCCGCGCTCGGTCTGCGCGCGTGGGAGCCCGCGGGGGGCCGGGGCGCCCTTACCTTGGGGCCTGGAGGCTTCGGTGGCATTGGGCGGGCTCATGGCGATGCAGACGTCCCCCTCGGGGAACTTGTCGCACTTGAGCATCTCGGGCCAGTAGAAGCCGAAGAACTGCATGACGGGCTCGCAGGAGTCGCGCACGGCCTCGCAGAGCCAGCGGCACGGGTAGATGGGCCGGTCGAGGCACACGGGCGCGAAGAGCGCGCACAGGAAGACCTGCGTGCCCATGTGGCAGTTCTTGTTGAGCAGGGGCACCCAGCTGCTGGCCTGCTGCTTCACCTCGGCCATGGTCTCGTGCTCCAGCAGGTTGGGCAGCACCATCCGCTTGTAGCCCACGTTGTGGCACAGCCGCAGGTCCGCCGGGATGTCCACGCACTGCGGCGGTTTGGTGTAGAAGCGCCCGCTCTGGTACGCGCCGATGTCCGACTGGAAGCTCACGTAGTCGTACTCGCTGGCCGA
This sequence comes from Cavia porcellus, assembly GCF_034190915.1. Classification (NCBI taxonomy): domain Eukaryota; kingdom Metazoa; phylum Chordata; class Mammalia; order Rodentia; family Caviidae; genus Cavia; species Cavia porcellus. Next base: position 48,259,459 of record NW_026947512.1, read on the forward strand.
GCCCGCGGCCAGCAGCCCCGCAGCCAGGGCCAGCAGCACGCCCCCCGCGCCGCGTCCGCTCCCCATGCCGGCGACGTGGGGCCCCGCGCGTCCCGCAGCGAGCTCGCAGGAGGCTCCGGGACAAAAGACGCCGCGGCGGCCCGGCCCGGCGCGCGGCCTCCGCTCTCCGGTCTCCGGCCGGGCCTGCGCGGGCCGGCGCGGGCGCAGCGGCGGGGCTCCGCGAGGGCGTCCCGGTCCCGAGGCGCGGGGTGCGGCGGCGCGACGGCTCTGCGCGAGCGGACGCGAGCGAGGCCGGGCCGGGCCGGGGCGCCGCGCGGGTGGCCGGGCTGAGTCTCCGCGCGCAGCCAATCAGCGCCCGGCTGCGCGGCCGCCCGCGGCTCCGACCGTCACCGGCGCCCGGAGCCAATCGCCTCCCTGGCGGCGGTTCGGCCCGGAGGGAGCAGCTCAGGTCCACACCCCTCCGGGAGCAGCCGCGAGGATACGGGTAGGGGGAGGTGCGGGGAGAGCGGAGGCGAAGAAGAGGGCGCTGGCGGTCGTGGGGTGTGCGAAGGAGGTGCTCGTGATTGACGCGGTTCGGCGTGCGGGGAGCCAGCCTCCCAGCTAGGGAGACTGAGAAGGCCGCCTTGCACTTCCCGATTTCCAGCACGACGCTCAGCTCGCAGAGCCGCTCCGAAGTTTTGTTCCCCGAGGCTACAGCACAGAAAAGTGAGGGCCGGCTGCTTGGGATCCCCTGTCGCCCCGCAGAGCCAAGGAAGGAAGTTTCGGGACTTCGAACCCTGTTTGATCAAATGCAACATAACCCCAGGCGCACCTGGTGCCCAGCACCCTCACCGCCGTCGGTGGGAAATCTCCCTCAGAAAGGTGTCAGCCCTGGGAGGACAGCTTTAAAAATCTTTTCTCAAGAGTTTTTTTTTTTTAAATCCCAACTCAAGTCTCAGCCTGGCCAACAGCATGTCTGTGTGTGCACACATATATGCGTTGACATGTTTGTGGTGTGGAAAGCCAAGACATTAAAAACACATGTGCACTTATCAGCAGCGGCCTGTGTAAATACGAAGTCCATCACTCAGGCGCACAAGCTAAGTTCAGGTCAAAACCAGAGGTCCCACCAAGGCAGCTGATGGATCAAACCAGCCTGGCTGCCTCATCTGTGCCTAGGAGCAGGAGACCTGCCGTCTCTCTCCACTGCCCTCCTGGGCTTTCTTTGTACTGCCTGTTTCAGGCATCCCCTGGGGAAGGAGGTTGCAGTTCCTGTGAGCTGGGAACACCGCCACAACTGACCCCGGGCCTGCAGACGCCATGTGGCTGGTGCCCCACTGGGGTTCCACATGCTTGTGCCCCTAAATGTGAGTGGGGGAAACCAAAGACCCTAACCACCATGTGTGAGCACCATGGAACCACCCAGGTGACAGATGGAATCTGGGGCTTGGAGGTGCAGCTCTGCTGGGCTGGCTTGTTTGTAGAGCTCTGGGGAAGCTGGCTTTGGGTTCTGCAGACCTCATTTCTTTGGCTTTGTTTGTTTTTTTCTTTTTGGGTATCAGTGATTGAACTCAATACCTCTCACTTGTCAGGCAGGCACTTGTGCAACCGAGCTAAATCCCCAGCCCCCAAGATCTCATTTCTTAATGGAGAGATTCCAAGTAAAACTACTACAGTCTGTGAAGAAACAGGGCTATTTCTTTAAAGCAGTTGTGTCCCCATGGAGGGCGCGAGTCCGCTGCACAAGCAAGGAGCGTCTCTGCAGAGACACACTTGGCCAATGGTATGGTTCTCTTGTCTTTTTTAGACTGGTGAGAGCCACCCATGAGAGGGGCAAGGTGGTGGCAGTGAGACAGAATACAGAGCAACATTTTGGCTGGCCAAGGGTTAATCCGGAAACAATTGGTAATCTCAGCCTGAGGAGCCGGAGGACATTCCTCCCAGAGAATAGACCACAGGAGACCAGGCAACTGTGTCTCCATTCAAAGAGCATTTAGAGAAAAATGCTGTTTTGTAGGGGGTCCCTCCTCCTCCCAAGGCCAGGCCCTCAGTCCCATGCCCTGTGTGGTGTTTGTACATAACATTCTCTCACCACTGGATCCAAACTTTGCTGACCCCTCACTTGTGTTTATACAACTTTCCCAAATGGTAGGAGGATTTGGTAAGGCTGCAGTCAAAAAACTGAAAATTAGTCCATCTCACTGTATCTTCTCCAGCCTTCCAAGTCCCAGTTGAGAGGCACTCTCACAAATCCATTCAGAGAAAAAATCTAGCCTGTTTCTGGTCACCCTACATTGACATGGACTGGGACCCCCCAGTCCCCATCGGCCTCCCTTCTTCTCCAGTGGTCTTGCTGCTCCAGAGCTGCATCTCCAGGGTTATGGCAGTGATGCAACCAGATCCAGGGCATCCTGCTCCTGTGTCAGTGTCAGTGGACCCTGAGTCCCGAATGTACTAATGACTGGCTCCTTCCAGCACTCTGCAGGACAAAAAGGACTCGAGGTCCCAGTGACAGCCTTGAATCATGCCTTGGTCTCCAGAGAGCTGCTTCTGGTCAATACACATATGGAGAGCAGGACTAGGCAGAAAGAACCTCACATTCCTGAGACACTGTAATGGTTGATACATTGTGTCAACTTGAGAAGTCTAGATGCTCAACTAACTGAGCAGCTGTACATCCTAGGGTGTAAAGGACATGTCCTTACTGCACTAGGATGTTGTTCATAGGTAAGTAACTCAGCAGGGAGCTGAGTTACCTTGTAAACATCTTTATCCTGTGCAAGAGGAGGACATGGAGATAGTGAGAGGGCCACACCTGCCCAGGGACAGGGTGGCCTGCATACATTATGAGGGAGGAGCAGAGGCTTGTTCTCCCTATTTTGCTCTGGCTGCTTTCGTTGGCTGCTGCTGCCTTGAAGCATTGCCCCTGTGCCATGCCAGCCTGCCTTGGAATGAGCTGATTGTGGACTAAAACCTCCACAAACTGTGAGCTAAAATTCCCTCTTTAACTTTAGGTGTCTGGTATTTTGTTTCAGCTATGAAAGAAAAGTAAAACATTATATTTTTGCCCTTTTTTGCATTGCCAAGTCTTCATACTTAACAAATCCAGTCGACCTTTCTCTAATGGGGTATTTGTGTGTTTGTGTGCCTGAACATACACGCGTACACAGGGAAAGTCTGAAGACCGAAGCTCTTTGAACATGCCATTGACTCCTCCCCAGCTCCCAGAAAAAGGGGTTCCCTATGTCAGAGTTGGTCTGGAACCTCATGCCTCCCTCTTTATGCAGTGGTTGAAATGAACCAGGGCCAATACAGCTTTATGTTTCTCACTTCAAAACAAGTTCTACGCCAGGTGTGGTGGCTCACACCTGTAATCCCAGCACTTGGCTGGAGGATCATTTCGAGTTCGAGACCAGCCTAGGCTACAAAGTGAGCTCAAAGCCAGCCTGAACTCCATAGAGAGAACCTGGATCAAAAAGAAAAAAACAAGTTCTGCTTTTCCTACATTAACAGGTTCCCATGCCTGAAAACCAGAAGTGAATGTCCTGTTGCTTCACAGCACAGCTTAGGGAGGTATTTTTCAGCATACACACATGCACATACAAGCATACACATACACACCAGAGGCCCAAAGCTGACTTCAAGCCAAGCCGGGTCATCTAGGGGTCTGGTAGCCTCTTCCCACCCCGAGAGCTCAAGGCCGGGCTGGGAGAAGCCTTTGTTTTAGGACTTGTCCGGAGACACCCTCAGCGCCTGTTCATCCTCTATCAGGACAACAGCAGGACTGAAGGATGCCTGCCTGTGGTTGGGTGGCAGCGCATCTGGCACAAGGCCAGAGAAAGTGTTCTGGCTGAGTTGAAACAGTGAGATGTGGCCTCAGTTCTGCTCCCACAGGCTGGGGGTGCCCAGGATGCATGCCCCCCATTCCTGCTCCTCACTGGCCTTAGTATTCTTACCTGTAAAGCCAAACCCTGATGCCTGTTCCGCTGCCCTGCTGAAATGAAGGATGTGAGTCCTCGGTGTCAAGGCTCACAGGAGGTACAGTTAGGCCTTCGGTCACGTTCCCAAAGCTAGCAGATGTAGTGGATGCAAGACATCATCAAGCCCAGCAATCTTCTTACTTGGACATGCTTCTTTCCCCTACCTCTCAGACAAGCAGTCTCAATCACCTAACTCTTTCAAGGACTGACTGGACATGCTACTGGGCTTTGAGCTGTCTGGGAAGAGTCTCAAAGAATTGAAGTGGCATCCAGCCAGGCCACTCGCTGGCACCTGCGTCCCCTGTGCATCGTTCTTGATGAGCACTTACCAGCTGCAACTGCTGGAGCCCTCCGCTCCTTTAGGACCCAGCCACCAAGGGGAGGCACTGCACTAGGATATTCTGTCCTGTGGAGGGAAACTTTGAGTTCCTCCCTCGGCCGTGAGCAGGTGAGCAGTGACCGGTGACAGGACCATCAGACAGCCCTGCCTGGCGAGCTGGTGTCTGTCCTGTGTCTGGTCAGAAGGATGCATGGAGCTACCCTGCAGGGGATACTTGGTCAGACTGGGTTTGACAATTTTTAATCATTTGTGGATGTAATAATTTACTTGTTATTATACAAATTGTAGGTTTACATACTATCTTCCAGAAAGAGAACAACTAAAATTGAAAAGCAAATTTTAACATGATTTTTAAATAGAAAGAGGAGTATTAAATTGTCTATTTCTCTAATCTGAAGTGTCACACTCATGAATCCCAATTGCCCTCCAAAGTCCACTCGTCCCTCCCGTAGCCCCTCTAACCACCCAATCTCACCATCCAGTCCTGCCCCCCTCACCCATCTCTGGCAGGCACTGTGTGCTCTTTTCCTGGTCTACAATGCCCTCCATGACCTTTATACCAACTCTTTCACATTGGGTTCCAGACTTAGCAAATGAAAATAGAGAATGCCCAAAGAATGTGGCTTTCACATAAGTAATGAATAATTTATAGTCCAGGTATATCTCATGCACTATTTGGAACCTACTTATACTACAAAATACCTCTGGTTTATCTAGATTTCAAATTTGTAGCCATCTTTCGTTTCCTCCTGGTAGCATTTCCTCTGCTCAGTCTTAGCTAACTTCCTGTCAGCTCATCATTTTCCTCTCCTATCCCTCATTGATAGATAGCCCTCTGCTCCCTGTGGCCAGAGCACCTGAGCCATACCTTAGCAGACAAGAAATGCATAGTTGCTGGCTTCTGGGTGTGTGCTGCTTGGCTGTGGGCTCCTGGATCTCCAGGACCTTGACTTATTTTGTCTGGTCCACCCCTGCTGCCCCAGTATCCTGTACAGCACTGGGCCTGTACTAAAGGCTCAGAAGGCCCTCCATGCTAGTGATGAGTAAGCATGCCACTGAAACAGGCAAAGGAATGGAATATCCAGGTTCACAGGGTGCTACATTGCACACTGAGTCTTCCCAGAACTACTACAATTAAGGGTAAATAGCTCTCATGGCTTTCTTTGGTTTCAGGAAGGAAAACCCTGGATCCTGAGGAAATGGTCATCAGTGCTTATACTGCAGAGTGTACAGCCTAGTAATTGGATATTTCCCAGCCCATAGCCAACCCTGTGTCCCAACCTATGTCCAAGGCACTTCTTTCTCTCTCTCTAGGGCCCATGTGCAGGAGGTTGCTCCGAGGAAGATAGAGTGGGTGGATTCATTAGTGGAGCACACTTCAGGGAGGAGAGAGAGCTTCCTCTGAACCGTGCCTGGGACACTCTTCCCACAACCCTCTGCACAAGACTATAAAACCAGGGATTCTTATCTACAAGACTGGGGTTTCTGGACGTTGATGACGGCGCTCAGGAGTGGGGAGTAGGAACATATAAAGGGGGCTCTGTGGCTAGACACCAGTTGCCAAGTTCATGTTTCAGGGCTCCAGACTTTGCTTGGGTGCCACAGAGCAGGAGACGTGGGCCATTAGGAAGCTCCTTTCCCTCTGATAACCCCAGGGAAGTGAAAGCGAGGTGGCACATGCCTCAGTGACAGACACCCATAAATCTGCTGGCACTGCTGGTGCAGGCAGCAGCCAGGTCCAGACACATTCTCTGAGGAGCTATGTGCTTATTTACCTAACCCTTGGTGATGGGCACTCCAGACAGTCCACCACCTTCCTCAAGGATGGGAGCTGGGGGCAACTTGGATACAAATGAGGTGCTGGCAAAGAGATGAGGGCAAGACAGAGGGCCCACTCACACGCCAGGAGACCTCCAGGCTGGTCTTGGTGAGGCAGTGGTGCTGGGAAGCCACCTCCCGCCAGTCCCACCTCATCACTCACCCTGATTATGTACCCTATCATGCAGCAGGCACCTTCTATAGTCTTTCCCACATTCTACTCTTCAGGCACATCACATGCAGACTCACAGAGTGCCCCTGCAGTGGCTCAGAGTCTCACTACTGCCATCTAACAGAAGAAGACAGGAGAGCTCAGAGTGGGGGACCCGGGCCAGCAACCCAGCCAGATGAGTACTCCAGTGTGGGATAGAGTCTGGAACACAGCTGTTTGGAATGTAAACCCTACTGAGTTCCCACTGGATCAGATTCCAGGTCCTGGAGCTTCAGGGAGATTGATAACATCTTGTCATGAATTCACCTACCCGGTGCTTCCAGGAGGCCAGCTAGAAGGTGGTAAAGATGGATTTAAAAGAGCAGAGGAGAAAGAGGAATGAGTTTGGGCAAATGCAGGTCTTGGCAAGGAAGATAGGTAGAAAGGAGTGGATGACTGTGGTGATGGCAAGGCAGGGTGGCTCTGCCCATGTCAGGCTGCAGACTGGACCTCAGTAGTCAGTGTGGGCAGATGCCAAGGAACCCACATACCCAACTGCCAACAGGCCTTTAGGAAGCTGTTGTAGCAGCCCAGAAGAAACATTCTGGGGGTGAAGTGGTAGAGAAAGGACTCAGTATAGCCATGACAGAGAGAGAGACTGGTCAGGACGTGAGGCAAAATGGTCTGTGGTCCTCTAGGACCTGGAAGTTCAGGAGGTTTGTTTTGGCTCACAGTTTTAATGGATTCACTCCATGGTTGGCTTGCTCCAAGGCAGAAACAGCATGGTGGAAGCCTGGCAGAGCAAACCTGCCCACATGGCAGCCAGGAAGCAGAAAGAAGGGACGAGTCAAAGGTGAGACTACCCTCTTCTAGTCGCATCCCAAGGACCTGCCTTCACCTGCCAGGCCTACCCCTCTAAAGGAGATTTTTGAGAGGCGACATTTTATATCTAAACCATAAAAATTTATATGCAGGCTGACAGGTAAGTGCCAGTTGAACTCAGCACAGGGGCAGCCAGGACAGAGGAGCTAACCAGGCTCCCGAGTCTGTGCTGCCCCTGCAGGTGGACCCATTTCTCAAGCCTGAGAAGTCAGACTGTGTGCTCTCACCCTCCACTGTTTCCAGAGCCCTTCTCTTGACTATGATGCTTGACCATGTGTCTGGAAGTCTTGCAGAAATGCCTGTTCAGCACAGGAACCTGTGCAGCAGGTGTATCATAGATATGCTCTTATACAAAAAGCTATTTTCTTGAGGTTGGTTTTATGACCCAACTCTGAGGGGTGAGAAGTAGAAGTTGGTTAGTGGAAAAGTCTTTTAAAACAGACAACCTTAGGGGCCATGCACTTGAATCTGTTGTCTTTTTCCAGCCTAGAAACCAGTGTGACACCAGGAGGTGCAGCAGCAATCTTGGAACTAAGAGCCATAAGCATAAGTACAGATGCCATCCACAAGGACACTGAGACAGGAAGACAGAAACAGCCTGAGTCATAAGGAATCACTGAAGCAGCCCTGAGTGGCCTACCCCCAAATTCTTGCTAGGTAAAACCTGCAATCCCTGTGGTCATGTGTTTGAATCCAACATCATTTTAGATTACTCTTTCAGGCTGCTAAAAACTGATCTAAATGGCACAGGTCTTTAATTCAGGGACCCTCACCGCAGTCTTCTGAGTCAGGAAACCCGCAGGCTTTACCCTCTGTTAAGTGTGTCCTTCAGACCAGCAGCTCCAGATAAAGACTCTCCTCACCCCCACCTGGACTGACTCATCAGAATTCCCACCCGAATGAGGTTCTCAGGTGAATCCTAAGCATATTTAAGACTAAGAGACATCATTTTGGGAAATTCCTGCATGTGCTTGGATGTTTGCAAATCTTCCTCTGTTCCATTCGGCTCACTGGGTAACGCTGGTCATCTAAACATTATGGGCACAGCAGTACACAACTCAACACCATTCTCTCTCCCTCTTTATGGAGTCCCCTGGAGGGTCCTGCAACTCCACTTTCTTCTCCACACAGAAGCACAACAGCTGCGTATCTGGGTTGCTGGGGTTTCCTAGTGGTTTCACATTCTATCATATTTAGTATCTGTCACTATACAAAGGGTGCCTTTTACCAAATCTACCTAATTCTTACAGTGTTAAAAAAGACTCCTCCAACCAGAAAAGCATAATTTGTCCATCAAAACCTTTTGTTCTTCATCTTTAACTGTAGTTTAGATCACCGAATTGCTTAATATACAGCACAAAGCTCCATAAATAACAATTTCCCAAACAGAGCCGTTCAGTCTTGCAGTGCTTTCCAAGTTCTGCATTAACTCTCCAGCGTGGAGCATTTTCCAGCCATTTGGGTCCATAAATATACAACTGGCTGCACCCTAAATTGCTGCATAATCCTCACACTATCACTTCTGCTTTCTTTTATTGTCATTATCATTATCATCTTGACAAGAAAATAAATGTTCTTTCGGAGGATGAAATGCCCTGTATCCTGCAAGGTTTTAACTCATCCAGATTCCCAGCTTCGGGGTTTATTTTCTTTCCCACCCCCATTCTCACCATTGACAGAGATTCCAGCTTGGAGCGTCATTCCACCTCCTTTCTCTCCCGCATGAGCTTTGTCTGTGGCTGGTGCTCTCAGGTGTGCTGTAGGACCCCAGCCGCCAGTGAGCCCATAGATTCGTCCCGATCCTCTGAGTGCTGTGCCCCTGGTCCTGGGCAGGGCCTTCAGGGAGGAGGGGACATCTGAGAAGTCTTTCCTAACCCCATGAGCCTTGAGGTGGGGAGAAGAACACACAGGAAAAGCTAGCACGGGAGGCAATACGGCAAGCAGAGGGTGAGGGCAGTGGAGGTGGGAGGCTAGGACTAAGTAGATGTCACGGGCAGTGTTGCAGTTGGGATTCGACATGTGCCCAAAGGCCATGAGCTCAGGCTTGGTCTTCAGCACTACTGGGAAGTGGTGGAAGCCTGAGGAGATGGGGCCCAGTAAAAGGAAGTCGGGTCTACAAGGCTGAGCCCTCGAGAGGGACATGGGGCCCCAGCCCCACTTCCTCTTTCTCTGCCTTCACTTCACTTCACCATGAGGTGAGCAGATCTGAACCTCCACAGGCCCCCTTTGTGATGATCTGCCTCTAAAGGCTCAGAGCAACAGTGCCGGGCAACCATGGACTGAAACCTTTGCAACCCTGAGCCAAAATGGCCTTTCTGCTTCTTAGCTGACTATTTAGGCACCATGTCACCCTAGTGGAAAGCTGTGGCCACTGGCCAGCTCATTGTACTTCATCTTGGTAGATTCATCTACACCCAGCAACCCAAAGAAACCAGCAGACACTGGGGGCCACAACTCGAGAGCAAACTCACCAGGAACCACCCACTGCGCTTTAGAGGCATTGATTCTGTCAAAATGGAGGAGAGGAGATCTCTCTCTGTCTCTCTGTCTCTCTGTCTCTCTGTGTCTGTCTCTATGTTTGTTTCTGTGTCTGTCTGTCTGTCTCTCTCATGCACACACATATCCACCTGGGTAATTTTGTCCATCTTCCTGCCTCATCCAAATTATCCCAAACAAGTATGCCTCAGCCTTCTGATGTCTACCCCAAAGCTGGCTAACTGTTGTCAGTAAGGATTACTACTTTGATGGCATGTCTGAAATCCTAGCATCTAAGAGGCTGAGGCAGGAGAACCAAAAGTTCAAGCCCATCTCGGCAATTTAGCAACTTAGAGTTTATCACAAAATAAAAAAATAAACAAAAAAGTCTAAAGATGCACCTTAGTGCAATAGCCTTGGGTTCAATCCGCAGTATAGAAGAAGGAGGAGGAGGAGAAGGAGGAGGAGAGAAAGAGGAAGACGAAAAATAAAAGGAAGGAGGAGAAAGAGATAAAGGAAAAGGATAAACACCTTTTCAATACATCAAAGTAGGGCAGGGGCATTGCCAGGCGGTGCTACTGCCCAGAAGAGGAGCTCTGGGGCAAGCTGCTCAGAAGTGAGCGTGGCCACCCTGGGGCCAGAGAAGTCTCACTTCCAAGCCTCACATGGGCCGCACCCTACTTACCTCCTTCCAGCCTGGGCTCTCCCAGGTGAGGACATCCTGGGGCTTCAACTGCACAACGCAGACACAGGGGCACTGACTGAGCAGAGATTTGCACACCAGTGCTGTGACTGGGAGCCCAGTGATTGATGTGAAGGCACAGATGTACACTTAGTGTCCACAAGTCGCCCTACCGCTCCTGGGATGGTGTGAAGTGACCTCAGAAACACACATTTGCAGACTGCTCGAAACAAATCCCCAGCCCTGAGTCCTGTGGAGGATGTTTCTCATGGGGAAAGAGTCACTGAGCAAGGGGAGGGGATGCAAACCCGCACTCCATGATTGGTGACTGAACCCTGCAGAAGTGCCCTGTGACACCTGGGCCACTTCAGGCTGCCTCCTGCTCTCCCCAGGCCTCTGCAGCTCCCTCCTTCCAACTCCTCTCCCCACATGGGGCTCCTGGGGCTGTTCTGAGAGGGGAGAACCCCAGGCTTGGAGCTGAGGAACGCCCCCTCTCCCCATGGTAGTGCTCAGGGGCCACTATGGGCTAATAGAATATATTAGTCCCCAGCCATTCAGCTCTGCCCCCTAAGAACAATGGCTGCATGTGAGCTTATTTTTGCCAAATGACTGGTTTTGGTTCCTTTGGAGCAGAGTAATCAGCCAGACAAAGTCTGTGTTCTGGGCTTCCTAAGGGCTTGGCTGGTGGTCACTGAGGCACAGGGCTATCTCCTGGCCCCCATACCCATGGCATCCCCAGGTCAGGACAGAGCTTTGGGACTGGCACCTGTCACCCAAGACATCCACAGCAAGCATGGCTGTTTGGAGCTTATTCAGAGAAATAAGCGCAGCTGCGGGCAGGGAAGGTGCCATGAAGACCACAGCCCCAAAGCACCAGTGGCCACGAGGGAGCAGGGCACCAAGAGCCTGACCTCCCAGCCTGAGGGACTGAGCATGGCTTTGTACCCTCTTCACTTCCCTGTGTCTGTGTTCCCAGCATGGGCTAGATGGCTCTCTATCCCTTCAAACTCTGATCATGCTGCCTCTACCACCCAGCAATGGACCAATGACGAGCCCAAGGCCAAGGCTAGTGACTACTATGACCTTTGCCAGTGACCAGCATGAGCACAGCAAAGCATACACCAAAGCTACAGCCATTCCAGTGCTCAGTGTCCTACCCTGGGTATCAACCCAGAAGACAGGAGTGCTCAGTGTGGGCTGTGAGGAGCAGACGACGCTGGGTGGCTCCCTCCAGAGAACTGGTCTACCCCAGCTCATCCTCTTCTCTACCACAGCATCATCTGATTGCCTTGGGGAAGACCCAGGATTTGACTGTGAGCTTTTGCCACCCACATTGGTGGTGATTCTGGCTCACAAATCCAGGGCCTCACACCTGCTAAGACAATACTCTAACACTAAGCTATGAGCTTGGCCCTGCATTTTCTTTTCAGACACTGCGTCAGCAATCTTGTTGGTATGATAGTTTCACCTAGATTTTTGTACATCTTGACAAAGTCATTTTGAGCACCCAAAGATGTGACATTGAAAACACAGCAACTTTATAAAGACCACTGCTGCACCAGTTCACACTCGAGAGTTAAAAGTGGCAGTCAGGGAAGCGTGGTAATCACACCTGTAATGCCAGCACCCTGGGAGGGCGAGCAGGAGGACCGCAAGTCCTTAGGAAGCACGTGTTTTATCTTTGGTGCGGTTTTTTCATCACTTTTATTGTCACGTCCCCTAAATATGCCTCTGGCACTAGATGCCCTCAAATAACATCTTGTTGAGTGATGAGACACAAATGAATGAATAGATGAATACAATAGGAGACTCTAGGTTGCTAATATATACATACAGAGAGTCTGCCAAAAAAAGTAAGCACATTTTAGCTGTTCCTCATACTAATAGAGGTCTGCAAGCTCATGGCCACCCTTTGAGCACCTTTTCTAATTGCAGAGGCCAAAGGTAATTTGTATTAAACTTATGATAGCTCAATAAATTTAGTATTAAAACTTTATTTTATACAAGTTTTATTTTCCTGGTGTATTTTTTTGGCAGATTCTGTATTATACATATGTATAATATGATTTCAATTTCAGAAAAAGGGTAAAAAGCCAAAAAGAAGAAGGGAAAGAAGGAAATAAGGAAAAATCATAGAACTATATATACTGAGTTTACCATCTCTGGGTGTCCACTTCTTGCTTTCCTTCATTTTCTGAAGTCTCTACAATAACCATACATGTGTGAAAGGCAAAAATATAAATATTAATTTTAAAGAAAAGAAGATGGATTAATAGAGCCACAGCAGTATCCTCTCTGCCAGAAAGAATAATGTGAATGGGGCTGGGGATTTAGCTCAGTGGCATAAGCGCCTGCCTTGCAAGCAGGCAGTCTTGAGTTCGATCCCCGATACCAATTAAAAAAATTTTTTTAAATTTAAAAAAAAAGAATAATGTGAATATCTGATATGAGCCTCCGTTACATAGGTTCTTTAAAATCCCACTTCATTTGAAATGTCAGGTGATTATTGCAAAAGACCTGGTAGGGGGAGTGAGTGATGGCTCACATCTTCTGGATAATTGCCCCCATTGTCCAGTCTGGGATTCGAGTGGAGTCATATTCTCCATCTTTCTGTCAGACCACACAGAAGTGAACAAGAGCAAGTACTCCTAGGCCAAAGATCAATCAGCAAATATTTAATGAGCCCCTACTATGTGCAAGGCTCATCCTTGATCTATGCTCTCTCGCTCGCTTGCCCACCCACGTATGCCCTGCCTCCTGCTCCTTGCACATTTTACCACCCTGCCTGCTCTTCTGCCCTCCTCCCTAGCCTCTGGGCAGTGAACCACGGTCCTTAAGAGGACTCAGTGCCTCTTCTACTCGCTCCAGTTCTGGATCCGGAGCATTGCGGGTAACAACAGGCTCAGAGACTTACATACCTGCTTGAGGGCTTCTCGCAGGTTGCCGTGGTCACCAACACCCAGGCTCCCAGCATGTGCTCCTTGCTCAGGCCCTCCACCTTCCTGGCCTTCCTCAGCAGGGAACAAAGGCTGCCTGGGGGAATCCACCCATCAGTGGCCATGCCAAGAAGGGAGACTTGGAAGGTCATATAGCTGTCATACCGACAGTGCACTTGGCAGACACTTGTTCCGGGCTGCAGGAATTCATCCTGTGAGAACTTGCCACATTAAACACACCTTGCTCATTTGAACTGGACCCTACCCAGGACAGGAGGGATCAGTGATCGGGAAGTCTGTCTTGGGTGCCAGAGAGGGTGTCTGAGTCCCTGCAAAGGCAAGAGGTACTTGCCCAGGAAAGGCCAGCAAACCAGCTGTCATGCAGTCAGAGGGGAGTCAGGAGCTTGGGGGTTCAGACATCCAGGAGCATGCCTGGACCAGAGGCAGGACCAAGCATGCTTGCAAGGATTTCCCAAAAAGCTAACAGGGCCAGGGCAGAGATAAGCAATCCCTGGCAGGAGTCTGTGCTCTGACTATGATCCAGCCTGCACTTTCCCAAGGGCCTAGATATGAATTTCCCAAGCCTAATTCCATGGAGTCTCTGCACTTGGCCCAGGCACCACTGTGGACAGTCCCAGTGACACCCTGTGTAGCTGTCATCAACCTTCCCCAACAGCTCCCCTCTTCTCCACTTTCCCTGCTCCCTTGGAATCACAAGCTAAGCAGAGATGGCCAAACAGATCAGCTTGCTGTTTGCAGCCTCTCTGTCTCATGGGACTCTGGTTAGAGACCTCAGGACATGTGCACCTCCTCACTTCCCCTCCCAGCTCTATGCAGGTAGGTCAGTGTATTGTCTTGATAAAATAATTGGACTTGGGTCCTGGGGAGTCAAAGCAAACAGTCATTCATTCAGCTACTCTGTGCGGGGCCTGGGGAATCAGGCACACAGACGCCCAGCCACTGGGGGAGACCCCATTCACCTGCTCTCCTATTAGAGTAGCCAAAGACCCTGGCTCCATTAGGAGCTGCTTGAAGCCTGCTTTGTGTCAGACACCTTGATGAATGTTTCTGCACATGCAAGTCCAGTACAATCTTCTCAGCAAGTTCAGGAGTGGAACCCCCACCCCACTACCACCCCCAGCTAATGAGTACAGGAGCTGAGATGCTGGGCTCAGGAAATCTCTGACTTACAAGGCACCCTCTGGGGGAGTGAGAGGCCTGCTGCGTCAAAAGGCTGACAGATCCTTTTGAGTTCCCATTTAACCCATAGGGCTCTGTGTCACTTGGCAAAGGCCCTTTGCATGCGGGCTGGGCCACACTGCACCCAGGAAACAAAGGCTCTGACTGCTCTCTGCCCCCACTGGCCAGGGCAGAGGACAGGGCACCCTCTGCATTCCGTGGACAGCTGTGGCTGCTCAGTGGATGACTCTTAATATAAGGGGCACTGAGGTGGACACTGGGACTGCGTTCCAATCTGTGAGGCCTTTTCTCCTTTCTGTCTGTCTCTTTCTTTCCTCTTTTTTAAAAAGAAAGCAAGGTCTCTATTGTACCCTATTATGTGCCGGCTGCCTGGCCCTGGTTTCTTCCCCCCTGACTCATTAAGATGGATGGGGCAACTGCCTTATTAATAATTGGGAAAGGTCCTCTTTGTTCTGCGTCCCTCTCCTTACTGATGATGCCAGCTTCAGTGCCTCCCTGAAGAGCCCTGCAGCCCCAGGCTAAAGGGGGCACCTTCCCTGCTCCTGGGCACCCGCTGCCAGGGCAGGTCTCCAGGTCCATCCACAGCATCCTGCCCTGGGGGAGTCACAGGTTTCACCTCACAGCCTCCAGCAACCAGGAGGGAGAGCTGGAGGTGACCAAGAGATTGTCATCCAACCAAGGGGGGCTGATGCACGGCTCCAAGGTAACTGCACAGTGAGTGGAATTAAGGAACTTAAATCCTTGCAAATCTGCCCTGACTCCCATCCCTGCCATGCTGTGAGCGGGTACACACCAGCTACGGTGCTGGAGGGAAAGAGCCCAACAGGCAAAGACAGCTTACTCATCTCCTGGCTTCCACTTCCTGGAAGGGTGGGTTGGGGAAACCGATGTAAATGAACCAGACGTAAGGACGTAGGAGCTACGTGGAAAGGAGTCAAACAGGACCAGTGTACTGCAGACCTTTGCTCAGGAGCAATCTCCTAATGAGGGGCATGCACAGGCAGTTCCACTCCCAGGGAGCCAAGACTTTCTGCACGAGGGACAAGCCAGCACCAGTGTCGAGGGGACACTCAGCCAGGCATGGCTGGAGGTTTAGGAAGCGGAGGTAACTGCATTGGGGCAGCCAGAGCAGAGACTGCAGGGCGGTTCTGGCAAGGTGAGAGCTGCAGACCACAGGGGTGGCACAGGAGAAACAGCAAGGACTCCCACGCCAAGTGTGATGGCACTACCTCCATCCTGAGTCTCTTCTGCAGGCCCCTGGCACCTCGCCCCACTTCTAACCTTGCTGTTCCCATTCCACGTGACACGTCCTTAAGCCAGGGTGGGAGGGGGTCCAGGAAGACATTCCTTAGCACAAGCCTTGGTAGGCCTTTCTGGTCCTGGTTCTCCTGGATGAGCCCACCCTAGACCTGAAAAACCCTGGGGACCAGATAGAAAACCAGTGGATGGGACCATCCAGGTCCATCGGGACTCAGGAAGAGTGAGGGGGAACCCCAGCAGCGTGCCAGCAGTTCACAGAGGCCCCGGCCTGCATCCTTGATGCTGTGATCATGAGCTCGCACTCCCCAGAGCCAGCCCCCTTTGCACCCTGGCACCCGGCCACAGCTGCCAGGAAGATGGAGGCTCATTCTCAGGAAATGCTCCCAAGTTCCTCCATGGGCACAGAGTCCCCTTGACCTCTGCCCAGTCCCCCTAAAAGAGAAATGAAATGGAAGGAGAAGGATGCTTGCTTTTTAAAATGCTATTTGTTTTTCTTTAAACTTCTGACTTTTACTGCCCTGAGCTTTTGAATGAAAGTTTGTTCACACGGATAAATTCAAGGAGGACTTCTCTGCCCACAGGGATGTCCTGGTCTGGGGGACTCTAGCCTCGAGCCCACCTCCCCCACCACTGCCATGTCAAGAAGATTAATGCCCTTTCTCTGATCTGTGAATGGGAGGCCGGCTGTCAACGACCTTCCAAGGAGAGCTGTCACTGCATGGGAGCTGGACAGCCTGGGCCAGTGGGACACAAATCCTCCCAGGATCTAAGAAGGGGAACGTTATTCTCAACCCAATCTTGCAGCTACAGCACATTTACCATGGCATCCAAGCGAAGAATTCAGTTGACCTCTGTTGTGTGTGAGCCCTAGCAGGCCCACCTGGGAGGGTGTCTAGGTTCGGGCTGACTCAGTAACACTGCACACTTCCAGCTCTGCACAATGGCTGCTTAAATGTTTCTCTGAATTTGCTGTGACAAAACAAGAACAGCTTCCATGAGGGTTTGCCGAGAGCACCCCAGATTCCAGGCACTGTGCTGACAGGGCTGCAGCAGTACAGGGCGTGTGGCTTTCCACAGCTGACCTTGCTGCCCACCCTGCAGAGCAGGGTCTGTCCAAGCACCCCCCTCCCATCTCTCCATCAGCTGCAGGCTTCCCACTGCCCTGCTCTCCACGGCTTTCTCTCTCTCCTAAAAGACTGTCACCTCCATCATTAAAACACCCTCACCTGTCTCTGCAGGGTCAGCCAGCTGTTCCCTTTTCCTGTCCCTCACTCATAGGGTCCCTTCTCTGGGTGCACACAACAACGTGCTGTCTGCCACGTGGATTGGTAGCCTTGTGATGCTGCTGTGTAGGTTTTTGTCTTATCCTCCTTCTTTGACTGGAAACCCATCAAGAACAAGGAAATGATTTTGTGTTTGCCCAGGACTCCTGCACAGCGCTATGGCTCGTGGCTGGGAGGAGACAAAAGGGGAACAGGAAGAAAGGAGGAACCAAGGAATGAAAGAACAAAGGAACGGCGCTTTGCCCTGGGCTTGCCAGCTTCCCAGTTGGTAACCAGGCCTGGCTGAGTGCAGAGGGGAAGGGGGAGGACACACTCTGCCCTGGAAGGCTTCCCTTGCCCCTCTTTCCTGCTCAGGCCTCCCTTAAGCTGCATTTGTCACACAGGCCTGGCCTCACTGGCGTGTGGCTCATTGAGAGAAAACTATGCACAAGCAGGTCAGGGTGGCCCTGTCCCATGAAATCCTCTTGTTCAAAGGTCACTGTCCCAGAGGAAATCAGTGAGGGACAGATCAGCCCGCTGAACCCCTTTATTCCAGGGCCCTGGCACCCCAAAAGTTAACTGTGACCATACATGGCAGGAGACACACACAGCCTCCATCCATGCAGCAACTGGTTGTCTGGCGTTGGCAGTAACAAAACTTCCGTAGTGGACAGATACACAGAAGCCCAGCCTAGAGCCAGAGCCCAGCCTGGAGCCAGAGCCTAGGCAAAAAAAGCCAGATTCAGCAAGACAGCTCCTGCTCACAAGAGCTCTGCCCGCTGTGGGCCCTCTCTCACTGAAGGTTCTGCCTGTTTGGGTTTTTAGATTGCAGCACCCTCTCTGAAAGAAAGAGAAACCACTGTTCATTTCTTCTTCTGGTTATAGAGAACCACACGGGGTAATACTATGACCAGAGTCCTGCAGCTGCTCCCTAGTACCTGAGAAATGCAGGAGGCCACGCTGGGACTGGAGCCCTGCTGTATGACAAGTGTCTGAGGTGTCTCTGCACCTCCACTTCAGGTGTTTCACAGTCAGAGCGGCCACCTCCATAACCCAGCCAGGTGTTTATGGGAATTAGCAGAGACGTCTGGTGTGGACATGTGCGGTTCATGTTCCAGAGCACAGCAGAGGTCAAAAGGGCCTCCTTCCTTTCTTCTGTCTTCCCAGCTGCCCGTGCCCACCTCAGGTCCTTGGCATCTGCTCCCAGAGGTACCTCTGAAGCCCTCCAGGCCCCAGGGTCTGCTTTGGCTCCTAAGATGATCTCCAGGGGATCTTCAGAGCCTGCGACAACTCCAGCATTGCCCTAGGAAGCGGAGGGGATCTGCCTAACCGCAGCATGTGCTCCCATGCTCCTGCCTTTGTGCTCTGATGGAGATAGTGGCTTGGCCAGCATTCGAGAAGAGTAGAATGCTTCAGGGCGAGTCCACACACAGCTTAGACCTTATAGCTCTGAACACCTCTTTGCCTGGGCATGGTGCCAGCCCAGGCACATGCTTGAGCTATCTCACTTTATCCTTATAGCAACTCAATGAGGCAGGGATTATTACTCTCTGCTACAGATAAGGAACTTGGGACCCAGAAAAGCACCCTTCTCAAGGTCACACTTCTAATAGGTGGTGGCAGATCCACCATTTGTGCCACAGGATCCAACTCCAGAGCTGAGGCATGGGGCTGTAGCCTGAGGCACAGCTCACACCAGCTCTGAGGTGGGACACCCCCCCCCCCATGCCTATACTCTCTAATGCTCACAGCAAGCCTAGGCAGTGAGTATGCTGAGCAACAAGACACAACAACATAACATAAGGGACAACTGCTAAGTCACAGCAGCAAACTTAGATTCTCATGATTCATAACCTGTAGCTTTTCCATGGGTGGGTCAGCAGCAGACACCTAAGAAAACCAAACTGCCACTCCCGATGGCTCCTTCGGGGTGCTGAGACCCAGCTGACCAGGCACTCCCCCTTGGCTGCTAGGTGTACCCTGAATTCCAGCCCAGGGCAGCTGCTTCCTCTGAGAGCCTGCAAAGCACCCACAGGATAGAACGCAGGAGCCAACACACAGATTAGCAGGCCGGCCTTTATCTGGGCTGAGCTGTCTGCTGGTGAAGAACAGAGCCTGGAGGATTATGACACAGGACAGGGACACTGATTTGGGGTGGAGGACTGAACTTGCAGGGGGCTGTCAGGGTGAATGGTGTAAAGGAGGCCCGGAGAGTGGGAGGGTGAGGAGCCAAGGGCAAGAGCAGGTTTCCTGCACAAAGCCAGCTCTCCAGTGCCCCAGGCCAGGGCTTCCACGAACAGGGAGGGAACACAGATTCCATACCTGCAGCAGCACTGCTGCTGCCGGTCACAGTCAAGAGTGCTGGCACCCTTTGTTCCTACTCATCAAGGTCCATTCTCTTGGCAGTGGTCCCCGAGGGAGTCTCGGGAAGTGCTGCCGAAAGACTCAGCTGTGCCTAAGAGGGGCTCAGGGATCTGGGGAGCACCGCCCGACTCCTGTGTCTTCTCTCATCGGTTTCTGGGAAACCAACTCTGTCCTCTGGGTCAGATACTTGAGACTATGAGCAAGTGACATTCGATATGGTGAGACTGTGAGAAACGTCTGCAGCTGACACCTGTAGAATAACTGAGCTTCCCAGTGTGACTCATCTTGATGCAAGGGAAATGGTGTGAAAAGACACTGTCAGTTTGTGGGTGGCTCTGGTGGATACCAGGGACTGTTGCATCTGTTAGCTGGCTTTGCTCATGCTTCTGGTTGCTGGCAGGCTGTCACAGGGTAACAGGGGTCACTGTACCACGTCTAGAGAAGCCCAAGCTCCTAACAGGCTGGTGCCACAGGGCTCCAAAGGCAAGCAAGTCACAAGGCAGAGCCTGCCTTAAAGTCGGAGCACAGCGAGCTCGAGTGCAGAGGACACGATTCCAAAGACAGGACGTGACGCGCCATTTCTGCAACGTCCAGACCACGCACAGTGAACTGTGTGCTTCTTCATGCTTTTCTTTACCAAATTATCGAGATTGCTGCTTCCCTACTACACCAGACTTATAATTAATGCTCAGTAAATATCTCAACAAATGCACAAATAAACAAGAATACCACAAATGATAAGATCGAGTGAATGAATAAGGGGTGAGTGAGAGTGCGTGAATGAATCTAACTGTAACCCTCAAAAACCTGAAGAGTATGGATACCCTTCATCCTACAGGGTCAGGGAAGGGTTCCGAAATTTGGAGAAAAAATGTAAGAAAGATACAAAGCTACAAAATTATTGAAGAACCTGAGATCTAGAGAGCAAAGATTTATGGGACGGAGAAAATCACTAAGAATCAAAAATGCTGAGCTCTCAGACTCCTCCTCTAATCAAACACATCACCATGCCTTCATATTCCACTGCTTGGAAACCCATTGGAGCTGGTACTTGGTGCATTTTGAGTTAAAATTTTTCTTCTAGTACTTGTTTGCTATGTGATATGCAAGTGAGAACTCATGAGTGGCTAAGCTTCCCAGCCAACACAATTTGGTTTTCATTTCTGGTGCTCACTGAGCCTCCCAGGACTAGTTAATGATGAGCACCAGGGTAACTGGTTAATTTTCCTCTCTCTCTCTCTCTCTCTCTCTCTCTCTCTCTCTCTCTCTCTCTCTCTCCACTTAACAAATATTTACCAGCTGTGTACTTTGTGCCAGGGACTGGTCCTTGGACTCATAACATGGTCCAAGTGCTCTAAATTAGAGGTTCCTACACTTTTCAAGGCATATAACCTATCTGCCCGGGGAGGAAGACAGGAGCCATCTGAGTTGCCACTCACATTCACACCTCAACCCCAAGGCCTCTCGGGAAGCTGGGCTGACAGGTTGGGGCCCCTGGTCTACAGGACCTTTTGGCAATCTTGGTTCTAACGCTGCAGGATAAGCACCAAGTTATGTCAGCCTTCACAGCCGAGTCTTCCGTGATGACCCACACAGGAGAGCCACTGAGCAAAAGCCCACAGGGAGACGGACTCGGCGGGCCTCCCCGAACACAGCTCTTCAGTGAGGCACAAAGCTGCCCTCCCTGACCCAGCGCGCAGCTGGCACCCTGTCACCAAGTGCCCTTCCCTCTTCCCTAATTTGCAGCTGCATCTTGCAGGGAGTTCACAGCTGCTGCAGTGCGAGCCTGAGCCTCCTGGTCCTGAGCAGGTAAGCAATGTAACAACCGAGGTTAAATTCCTGTCTTCTTGTTTTAAAAGCCTGCATTGTTATTGTTTTGAGTTATTGTTGTTACAGCTGTTGTTTGCCTCTTTTTTGTTTTTGTTTTCTGTGCTTTTTTTTTGTTTAAAATTTTAAAAAATGCAAAGCACCACATACCTCCTAGGATCTCAAAAATACCCTTTCTGCCCAGACCAAAGTGCCTCAGCTTCTCTCTCCCGCCCTGCACCCTCCAGGGGAACCTGCCCTTACTGCAGTCTGGTCTCCCTCAGGCTTCTTCACGCCCCGTTCCTGCACCACCATCGTGAACCCTGCCCGCCCATCTTGTCGTCAGCCTCTCCTCTTCCCCAGTGCCCCCACACACACAGCACCTGGCTTTGTCGCCTTTAAGGTTCATCTCCAGCAGCACCACATGCTCAAGACAGCAAAGGGTCTCAACACTGCCGCCTGAAGGCTCCTTGCTCTCCTACCTCTCATCCATTCCCATACACACAGGTGTCACCTGCTAGCCACCAGCACCCAGAGCCACAGTGGCCACTCCCTCCTTACACCTTCTAAGAACGGTGGGAGACTTTCAGCCCCAAGTCTGTTCATTTCCTCTGACCCTTTGTAATCAATGCCCTGTTTGTGGCCAAGCCTCACACAGGTCCACACTTGATCTTCCTGCCTGTCCTGCTGCCTGGAAGGATTCACCTCCACTCCGCCATCTGCTTCCCAGAGCAGCCTCTGCCCTATCACCTCCAGAAGCTGGAAGTCATGTCACTATCCTCTGAACACCTGGACCTGTCCTAAAAGTGCCTTAGGAGTTTGTACATCTTCCTGTCTCCTATTGACCAAGAGTTCTTAAGAGAATCACCATCTATATCGCTGCACTCCCCACAGAGCCAGGGTAGTCTGTGGAGTGAACGACCGGGGAACAGCTGCAGCCCACAGATACCACACAAGGTGTTCATAGAGCAGCTCTCTGGAATTCTTGCCCAGAAGCAATCTTCTGTAAAAGTAACACTTGAATTACAAAATGTGATCAAAAACATAGTCAGTGTTCAAATTTTTGAAAACTTTGGTAACTAAACCACACATTGCCATTAATTCCCCTCACTTTGGACACAGTGATCCCCTTGTTCTTGACACTTTCTGGAGCAGTTCTGAAAGTCCCCTTTCTTGAATGTCTTAGCTGTGCTGTGATGGCTGCCTCAAAGTCCTGAACTGATTCAAAATGCTTACCTTTCACATGGTCATTTTGACTTGGGAAGAGCCAGAAATTGCACAGCACCCGATCCAGGGAACAAGGCAGAGGAAGATACAGTATAATGTTTTTGACAGAAATTCCCATCAATAGTTGATCCATAAAGAGTAATCAGAAAATACAGTGAATGTTTAAATTTAAAATTCATTGCAGGTGAAGAGACACATTGGCATTAATTCCCTTGAAATACTCCCGCTCACTTCCAATGCATTTACCCCATCTTCTTGGCAATGTGTCTTTTACTGTAATTTTTAAAATTTAAACATCCACTGTATCTTTGCAGCACCTCTTGTATTTTCTAGAACTAGTCCCTTGACAGCAGTCTGCAGCCACCTCTTTGCAGAAGCATGAAATTAAAATTCACAGTGGGGAACCAGCCCTGTCTGTGCCCCACCCCACGTGGGCCGATGGAAGCCTTTGCCCTGGCTCCTCTGGGATGCCAGCGATCCCCCTCCCACTCGGTCACTGAACTCATGTCTCCTGACCTCATTCATTTTCTAGATAGATGGAGCAAAGACCTAGCAAATATTATTTATGACTTCGTGATAAATAAGCCTTTTACAAGAGTGATCAGTGAGTCCTGGGGAATTTCAAGGATAACTTTCAGCAAGTTTCAAAGGTCGGGTCAGCCTGGGATACTGAGCCCGTAGTGTTCACCACACCGTTCATCTGT
This sequence comes from Cavia porcellus, assembly GCF_034190915.1. Classification (NCBI taxonomy): domain Eukaryota; kingdom Metazoa; phylum Chordata; class Mammalia; order Rodentia; family Caviidae; genus Cavia; species Cavia porcellus. The sequence goes on from NW_026947512.1 coordinate 48,282,525, forward strand.
TTTGAATTATGGGCCTTCCCCAGCCTCAGCCAGCTCTCAATGGACCGGCTGTGCTGCAGCGAGCTCTCGGGCTGTATTTCATTTTGATAGTGGGCAAGGCAATTTCATAATTATTTGTGCTAGACTGACAGTAGAGAGAGAGAAAGAAGTCTTAATGAAATTCAAACTCAGGCAGATGTGCAGGAAAGTGGGCTGGGCCTGCCACCCCACCCATCCGCCCCAAGAAGCCCACTAGAGCTGAAAGCCCCTTGCCCTGCAGCCCAAGCAGATGTGAGCTCCACAGGGCCGGCAGGAAGGGCAGTGCTCTGTTCTAGCCACAGGCCAGCTGGCATCAGGATTTCCTGAGAGCAGGGTCCCCGTTTCACCCAACCCCACGGCCTCTGAACCTAGCACTCTGCTCTATGTGGTAAGCACGCAGTGAGTTTGGATCTGACTGAATCAGATCAAGTTTCCCTTCATTCTAACGTAGTCTCCCTCCACAGGGACTTTTTCCTTCTTCTCTTTCCTCTTGCTTTTATTTCTTTGATAAATTTGTTTTAGCATTTAGATCTGATTTTGATTCATCCTCAAGAGAATTTGCTTGAGACAGAAGCTTTACTTAGAATATAAATGTCTTTTCAGATCTAGACATTTTTCCCTAGACCACTTGGTGAAATTAATTTTCCATTTCTAACACTGAACACTGTCAACCCATCGTTCTAGACATGGTATGGAATAAAGATTTAAAGAATGCTCTTTTGTCCTAAGCCCTGAAAAGAGTAAAATCTCTACCACTGTGTTGCAGTCTTTAAAACAGCTCCTCCCTATTCTGCTCTTCTCATGGAAACCCTGTTCTGATATGTTCCATGAGTCACACATCAGTCCCTAAAAAACACTTGAAATGCCTAAATCCTGTGTTTGTTCACTTCTTTTGATGTTTGCTTTTTATTTCAGAAGGTAAAAGTATCTCCTTCTGTGAGAAATTGATGAAGGGCTCTCCTTGTCTTAGAGCTAAGGCACTTTCTGTTAGGGTTCTTGATCCTAAGCATCTGTCTCTCTCACATTACATGATAAGCATGGCCTGAAGAAATGCTGCCTTCAGTTTTTAAATCAAATTATACTTAAATGTTCTAGTGGACACTTAGCCTGTGCTATGACTGTGTCGGTATGGACAGCTTTCCCTTACCTGCCTGAACTGAGTCTTGTTATCAAGATTTCTCAGGACATCCACCTGTTCTTAGCTTTTCCTTCAGAAAAGATAGCGGTGAGCTGTTGGCAGCCTCCCGCTCAGACACAGGTGCAGGGCAGCCCGAGAGGACGTGAGAGGGGCCCAGAGACGTGCGGGAGCTCAGCTCCGAAGAGAGGAAGAAGGGTAGAAAAAAAGAAAGAGCTGAGATCATTGCATCAGAAAGGACAGCAACTTCACAGCGTGGCTGAGAAATGGCAGCCCATGCGCCGGGAGAGGCTGAAGCCCTAAGCAGGGGCTTTGGGCATCACCAGCTTTGTCTTGCCCCTGTTGTCTACCTCTGTCACACATTTAAAGCTGAGGGACAAAGCCAACGTGATCCCTGGCTTCTTTTCCTGGTGATTTCCAACAGCCCTGCTATCTTTTGCACATGCGCTGCACTTACAATCTTCCACCCTTCGAGACATCTGTGGCCCCACTTCCCCACTCTGACTTCTCTGTACAGCATCTCATTTGAAGCCTTCCAGTCATTAACACTCAGTTCTCCCTGCAAGGCTTTCACTGTGGTGAGCCCCAGATGTTCCCTGAGTGCCTTTTGTGAAATCCAGGGACTGAGCTTGTACTCCCATTCATTCATTCATTCATTCATTCATTCAACAAACCTACCCAATGGCATGACCCCAACTCTGTGTGGATGTAATTATACAGACGATGTAGTCACATCACAGTAAGATCTGCTTCCTGAAAAAAGCATTGTCAGTCAAGAGGAGAGAAAATGGACATTTTCTCCCAATTCCTCAAAGCACAGGGAGCCTGAAACTCACTCAAGAGCAGCTGAGGAGCAAGGCCAGCTGCCCATTCAGGGCCCTGGTGCCCAAGTGCTCTGCTGTTGTTCTCCTGCTGGTAGAGTGCAGCCTCGACTCGCTTCCTCCCCGGCAGCCTGCTCTCTTCCCTTCAGCACACGTCCCCTGAACACAGTCTGGGGGACGAGAGCCTCGTTGCTTGTTTTAGTTAGCTACTGTTACATGACTTACAGGCCAGAGCCTAGTGGTTTGACAGTTTTCACACAGGTCCTCTCTGCATTATGAGAAAAGAGATGACGCTTGGGGCTAGAGTCAGCGCAAGGCTGGACTGGACTAAGCAGGACACCCCTGACAGCTTATACACATGCCCTGCAGAGACACTGAGCCGAGCCAGCAGCTGGCTCTTGTCAGACAGCTTTCCCGTGCCTCTCCAGTCACTGGGGCCAAGGGAGAGTGACCCAGGAGGCTCTAAGTTGCTTTTAACCAGGCTTAAAACTCTCTGGAAGTCACTTCCACCTTCCCTGTCCAGGGAAAGCAGCCAAGACACCGAAAACAGGGAGCTAGAGGCCACCCCTGGGTGGCAGAGGTGCCCACAGGGCAGCAGCCATGCGTGGAGACTCCGTCTCATTGCTGGACCATCATCTCCGCTCACTTCAAGACTCTAAACCTACTTTATTCATTTCTGGCCTTAGGCTGCCTCTGTTCCCTCCCTGCAAACTTGTGATCACCTTGAATTAATACCAAAGAAGTCTGACAGCTTTCTTGGCAAAGCCAATGACCTGAGCTCAACAGGTTTTGACCTAGAGAATGATTCCTTAAAAATCACTGGGAGGCTTTCTTCTCATTGTTTCTGGGCTTTTAAAACAGCAGAGAAAGCTGGGAAACTTGGCTGTGTCACATGCTCTCCAGAAATGTTCACAACCACTGGTGTTCCTCTGCCACATGCTCTTTTCTGTGTTGGAGAAACCAGAAGTGGACATTGCGGTGGACTGACAACTGATGGTCAGCTTGTAACATAAGCTGGACTGAATCAGCATGGTGCAGAGTGTGGAGGGCCCATCTGAGGATTGCTGGCAACATGGAAAGGAGGATTGGAGAGGAAAAGTTTAGTGTTGTTGGTTCACCATGGAGGGGTTGGTTCTCCTCTTGACATGGGTTCTCCTGCAGGAGCTCGTCAAGCTTCTTTCCTGATATGAACTTGGCTGTTCTCATCATCAGAGGAGCTCGGGACCTCATTGTCACCGAGGAGAGCTGTGGTACTTTTCAGGGGAGCCCTGGATCTTACTTTCAGCATTGCTTCCTGGCTTCAGTGCAGAACCCTCAGCCTGCTGGCCCAGATCCTTCATCCCACTGGCACAGACTTTCTGGCTTGCACTGTTGACCTTTGGGCCTTTCTGGGGCATATCCATGAAATAGACTTACGTGAGACATTGTCATGGGCTCCAGGTCTTCAGCTGGACTTATGCAGGACATTGCTGCAGGATCTAGACCCTCAGCTGGATTCCTTGTGTCTAACTGTGTGGACAGATTTCCTGCATTTCTTGTATTTAACTCTTTGGGTGCCTATTATAAAATAATACTATGAATTATGTGTCCTGTACATAACTGTTCTGCTTGCAAACCTTGACTATAACAGACACCAAACAAAAACTGTTTTCCCTGGACTTATATTTCAGAGACAAAAGTACTACAGTCCAAATAAAGGAGATAAAAGGAGGGGGGAAAAGGAAAAATTCAACTGAAAATCAATGGCTCTTGAGAGTCTGAATAATTCTATAATCTATTTGGAAAGAAAGTGAATCTTGCGAAGCACCAGATCTCTGCAGAGAACAAATAAGGCTTTTGCTAAAAATGTGCTCCCAATCTGGTCCCCAACAGTCGCTGGGTAATGGCCGTGGTGCTCAGAAGCAGAGGGACTAGCCTTCTCCCTCCTGTCCAGCAAACCCAAGATACTTACCTACACTGGGCTGTCCTGGGCTCCGCCCCAAGACAAAAGAGGCCTCTTTTCTGATCATCTCCCTAGGTCTTTTTTAGAAAGCCACCATCTTTCTCTCCAGAGGGCACCAGGGGAAGAGAGGAGGAGGAGAGAAGAGTCAAGACTGGCTCCCTGCCCCACTGCCTGTGTAACACTGGAAAGAGTCTCCTTTGCCCCATGCCCAGGCCTTTGTGTATACAATGCCAAAGATTGCTTTCTGCACTGGGTGAAGTGGGGCATACCTGTTGTCCCCACTATTTGGGAGGTTGAAGCAGAGAAAATTCCTGGAGCCCAGGAGTTCAATAGAAGTCCAGTTAATTCCACCTGAACCATATAGTGATAGCCCACCTGCATATATGAGTAAATGTATACACATACACACAGGGGACAGGAGGAGTGGCATATATATATTCACATGTGTGCACACACAAGTATTATATATATTTATCTATATATCCCACATATTATATATATATATATATATATATATATATATATATATCCCACTATGGTTTGTGGGAAGCCTCTTCCAACTTGTGTATGTTATTTATTGGTAAGAGGAGCCAGGAAGGCAGAAAAAGACATTATGATTTTCATTTTTCATACATACAATTATTTTAAAAACTATCTTCCAGGAAGTTTGGGGTGAAGAACCCTGAACAGGGAATCTCTGAAGCTGCCCAAACCTGACTGCACATTCATAGAACAGGGGCCTCAAAAGGACATATTCTACCCAATAATCTTTAATCTTCAGCCCCAAATTTCTCTCATCGCACCAAAGTGGACTGTGTGGATGCTGCCGCACCCCACTCTGGCAGACTGCATACAAGCAGCTGTCCACATTCTGAGCCCCTCAACAGTTTGAAATGCGCCTTCTATCCCCAGCCACCTCCTCGGCAGGAGCAGCCAGCCTCGTCACGGGCCACCTGAACCAGGAGGAGTTTGCAAACTTGCCACCATGGATGGCATGCACAAGTCCTGGTGCTGGAGGCAGGGAATGGGGAGGGCGAGAGCAGGCTCCTGCGCTCTGGAGGTCTCTATATTCTTTCGAAGTAATCATTAGATCGGAAAAAGGGGGAGGAGCTGGGAGCAGAGGCAGAGGTGGAGGTAAGAGGAAAGAAAAACCTCAACAACAACAAAAAGAGAGACAGCCTCACACTCGGCTCCTCCGGGACCAAGAACTCCATTCAGAGTTTTCAGAAAATAGGGTCAGGCTTGTCTTGTGACCTGAGTCCCCTGAGCTCCTCTGTTCCCCATAATTATCTAATACAGCACTCTCCCTGCCAACTACAATGAAACAATTTGTCACTTCAATTATCTGTCAGTCAACACTGAGGCCTTTTCAACAGGCCAGCACATGTGTTTGGAGAGCTTGTCAGAGGGGCTGTCTAGCCAGACCCATAACCATGGAAAATGGAGCCTTTGTTACTGCTGGTTCTTAGAAAAGTAAATCCATTCAGTTTCTCTCCTACTGCTCCCTCCTCTTTTCTAAATGCCTTCGGTTTGGAATTTGCACAAGATCCTGAATTGGTCCTGCGCTTAACTGGCTGGCCAAAGGATTTGCATGAGGAAGCAGAAATTAATTATTCTTTTTGGACTTGTTCCCCCTGGTTTTCTGTAATTCTGTGTTTAGAAGCAAGATTACACCCTGCGTTACCAGTGGATGGGGCACCCAGAGGGGAGGGGTGGGGTGGCGCATGGGGCAGGGAGCCGGTCACTGGGCTAGCAGTCCCCCATCAGCCCCTCTAGTTGTCGCTCCTTTTATGTCCCCTGCAGAAGGGAGCTTATGCCCACTGCCCAGCAGGAAGGGAGCCCCTGGGTGTCCCCAGACCTCCACCTGGAGGAAAGACCAGAAAGCCACAGTCCCCATCCCCAAGGCCCACTGCTGGACACAGACCTCAGACAGGTAGCCTTAGTCTGCAGGAGTGAGATGGTGACTTCTTTCCTTTAGAGGGACTGGGGACCCCTTAGAGAGGGGACACAGCCTCCTTCCCAGGGAGCCTGAGAGGGCAGTGCAGTGTCTCTCTGAGCCCTGGGGCCATCGCCCCCACCCCAGCATAAGGCTGAGTGCAGAGGCACAGGGTCCCCAGGATTGGGATTTCAAGTCTGCTCTGAGACCTGGCAGGGGCAAGGCGGCCCCAGGGGACTTCAGCTCGTGAGCAGCCAGGTCAGTGATGCCAATGCATTGGAAAGACGCCAGGGGTCAGCACACCAGGCCCTACTGGGCAATGTTTTGGGTCCCATATCTTGATTGTTTTAGTGGTGATTTTTAATGCATTGCCTAATCAAATAAATGATAATGTATTTTTAAATTCACATGCACGATTTTTAATATGCCAGACAGTTTTCTCCCACAAGATACTCAAAGATCAGCACCTGTCCCTAATGGGCACTCACCCAGAGCAAAGTAAGCCTTCTCCACCTGCTGTGCATGGTGGGAGCCTCCCAGTGAGTGATCCCAGACACACTGACAGTGGGCACATGGGGAACTGGCCTCTTCTCCCACTGTGTGCAAGAGGACGTCAAATATCCCGAGGTGACATCTGTGGCCAGAAGAGTGAGAAATGGCCTTTCTTCATAAACAAACACACTAGATCTTTACTCGGCCCTACAAAAACGATCACTCACTTCGAGAAGCCACCCTAAATGTATTAACTATTAACAAAATTAGTTTGGAATGTTTTCAGAAAAGAAACTCCAGAGTAGCACACAAGCACCCGTGTGCTGCTTTGTGGAAGCATTTTCCATGGGGTTCATTGTCAGTGAGCCCCGGTTTCATTCCCTGCATTTTTCACATTTTATTCTCATTGACTTGTGGATTATTTTCAAACCAACCCTTTCCTGGTTACGGAAAAATCAGTATAAGAAAAAAAAGTATCCCCTTGTTATAGGAAAGCAATATGAAGACAATATAAAACAATATGAAGAACTGCACCCCACAATGAGAGCAGCTCCTGGGGAACTGAAGTCCAGGTGGGCTCAGGATGACTCGGGCTGCAAAGGGCCAATGGGGGTGCTGACGGAGGGGGAGGGACCCGTACCAGGCCTGGACACTGGAGGGACCGCCATCTGACCACAGCCACTGATGCACAGATGTGGGGTCTCGCGCAGTAGCATAATCAGTCTGTTTTTCCTCAAGTCTGGGTCCACATGTCACAGCGCTCACCTCCCCCACCTCTCCCCAACCTCCCTTCTGGGCGATGGCCCTCCCCCAACCTTTCCCTTCCTTTTGCTGACACCAGTGTTTAACCTTTCACCTCAGGCAACCTCCACTGTTTGCTCCTTGGGAAACGCAGTGACACCATTGCCCTCTCTCCTGGTCACTCAGCAAAGAAAGGAGGCAGAAAGAGCCCAGGCTGAATGAGCAGTCTGTGCTGCCCAGCAGTCTCTGGCCCACACGGGTAAGAAGCATTTCCCAGGAGGCCTTGCAGCCACAGCCAAGCCTCCTCTCTCAGGATACAGCATTTCCTGAAGGCTTTTTCATTCTCTGAGGCTGTCTTAGATCATTCCAGATTTCCTTCCCCTGGCCAACCTCTCTCCAAGCCCTGGAGAGAAGTAACTATACTTGTGCAGAGTAGTAACTGCCTCTGAGGATGAATTCAGGAACTGCAGCCATTCTGCTGAGAAAATCCTTCCAGCCAGAAGGAAATGGCGAAGGAGACCCAGAGGTAACAAGGTCAAGCTTTGAACAAGAGTGTCCCTGTTCCTCTGGTCGTCTTGCCATCCCTGAGGTGCCCAGGGACTGGGGTCCAGCCTCACTGCCTTCGCTGTGTAGTCAAGCCTGTAACTCTTTTCTGATACTCCACTGCACTTCACTTTTCCTAGCTTTAATCACAGAATGTCCAAACATTGGAATGTGTGTCATTTCTCGTGGGTAACTCCTTGGAGTAAATTCTGTACACAGTTTATCCAAAAAGTCAGAGATGATTTGCTGAAACCAGCCCAAATGCAAATTCACCATCTTTCTGAGAAACAATGGGCAAAAGTCTCAGATCGTGAAGCAAAAAATGCTTAAAAAGCAACAATGTAAAACTTGAAAACGTACACAGCTTCATCGAACTCAGGCAGTGTAAACCATTTTAAACTATTTTACATCCAAGTAAGCACTGTTAAAGAAAAACCTATCCACTGACCCGTGTTTAGCCAGAAACAGTGTTTCCAGACAGTTCACTAAAAACAGCCCAAATGCAAATTCACTGCAAATCTAAGAAACAGTGAAAAGCTGTCCAGCTGGGAAGCAAATTGCTTAAAAACCAACAATGCAGAATCATGAAACACACAAAACTTTCACTGAACTCAGAAAGCCATCTTAGACCATTTTAAATCTAAGTAAATAAGCAGTGTTAAAGAAATTATCCTTTCTGGAGAATACTTGTATGCTAAGATTTTACTAAGGGTATCATTACAGGTAGAGGAACCAGAGGTCCAAAGGAGAGAGATTGGGCTCAACTCCACGTCATGGGCCAGTGGGAAGAGATGGCCGCACCGTGGGCATCCATGGATGTTAAATTTCTAAGAAGAAACACCCAGGGTGAGGGAATTGTGGCTAAACTTGTGGAGGACCACCAGGATGGCTCTCTTTGAAAGAAGAGCGATTATCTGCATTTTGGCTAAACCTGGCCCTATTTCCATGAGTTGGCGTGTGCAGAGCTGGCTAAAAGTTGCCCTGGTTCCCTCAGTTGGCTTTAAGCAATGCAAATGGGTCTAGCTGAGGGCTGATATGTAGGTTTTGAAGCAATGCGCAGGCCAGTGATGCCCTGCCTATAGCTCCCTAAGAGTGTGTGCAAGCTAGGCCAAGTGATGCTGCGCTGTGGGCTGGTATTAAGCTTTGAGAAGGATGCAGTGACATTTTAGGGCATGTTGATTACAATCAAAACTGAAGCACTAACCTCAAACACTAGATCCTGCCCCAAGCTGTTACACATAGATCACACCTTCTGCATAGCACGCTCTCCACGTATCGCAGAGGTGCTTTCAGGTCTCCTACCCAACCCAGCTCACGGTGCTCACATGCTCAGCCATTCTCACAGTCATTTTCAGGCCCAAACCACTCCCTTTGTCGCGATTTAATAAAACCTGGGTTCAGCCCTGGGCTGCAGTCTTTGTTCCCGTTAGCCAAGCCATCATTCTAGCTGGATTTAGGAACCTCTCCCCCCGCATCCCCACAACTACAGTTGTGCCTTGGTGTCTCTATTCTCATTGTGGATTGCACAGGAAGTTGTGAATTAGAATTATGTATTGGAATTCCAATAACTTTACCCTGGGATTTCAAATATGATTTCCTCCAGATCACAGTGAGGTCCCGAAGGGCTTCTTATATCAACTGATCTGACAGGACTGCTGCTAAACACAAGCAAGCCAGAATGCTTAGATGTCACCTAGGGGTGCAGGATAAAGGACCCAATCACATATGGAAGTTTATGGCTAAACTGACTTTACACGGTTATTTTGTTAGAACTGAATTTTATAAGGAAGTGTACCAGAGAGCCCAAGAGAGGGCTCAAAAGCCTGACTAAAGTTTGGCTAAGCAAAGCATCTTTGTCAGTTCCCTCTGATCAAGGAAAGACCTGCAGGGACTTGATAATAAAGGATATCTTCTATTGGTGCATCCACTGTGACTTTAATAAGAGAAGCTTAGATTCTATGAAAATCAGAGGAAAATCAAGATTAATAGTCGAAACAACTATAAACCATAAATTCAGCTTTATACTCCAGATGGCAGGTAGTCAAGAAAACAGCCAGCGGTTGGGCCTGCAGCGTGGAGTGAGGAGAATCAGTGGCAGAGCCACAGCTGCAGTCTGCCCCCACGTGAGCTGTGGTGATGGCCTCTTTCTGAACTACCTCAGTCTACATCAACTTGTCTAGCTAACCTGGCTCAGTCCAGGAAAATTCAGTTTTAATTTCAGTAATTCTCAGCCAGCAGAATAGGACAAAACTGGCACTATTAGTTGGAGAATCATAGCCAGACACTGGAGGAAACCGTAAGGATTCAGAATCCAGTCCAGATTGTAGGAAGATAACAAAACATCAAAGAAAGTGAACTGGGCTAGAATGAGATACAGGATGGCCTCTAATTTCTTCTGAAACACAATTTTTTTTCCTCCAAAGTGTCCTTATTTCTACCAAAGATAAGTGCAACTGATTTGTGTATAAAATAAGTCCACTCTCATTAGACCTTGGCCTACCTATGTGCAGTAACCGCATAATTGCACCAAAAGCGTGATACTTTTAAAAGCGTGATGCTTTTAAAATTTGCTTTGCTGGTAGTTTTAATAAGAAATCTCAGTTCAGACTTGTAAAAGTGTTTGGAGGTTAGGAAGACAGGCAAGGAATCATCAAACTTCACCTGTAATGCCTGCAAAGTTGGGTGAAATTCACTTTTCTTGAAATCCTCAAAGTATTCTGTGGTCCCTGGGTCTACCAGGAAGTGGCATTTTTTACTCACCTGTAAGGCTGAGAGCTCTCAGGCCAGGGGTGCAAGTATGGGGATTCCATAAAGTCAACCTGCCTTCTATAGACCTGTCTGATCATATCTGAAAATATGACATCCCTATCAATACCCTGTCAATATAGCCAGTGTTTTAAACTGTCCTGTTATAAGAACACATTCTTATGAACTTATGCAAATAACTATGTTGCTATAAAGATAACACTATGCTTGATTAGTTTTCAATTTCTGAAGGAATTATTTTAAAAGAAACATTTTAACCTTTACTCACAAGAGTATGTGTTATCAAACTGCAATAACCCAGATAGCTTTTCTAAAAGAAAAAAAAGTCTTCCACTAAGCATTCAAAAAACCAGCAAGATTTCCCAGAGTCATTACGAAGTTGTCCAATCAATTCATCCAGTCTCGTGTCATCAGTTCTTGTTCTGCTTGATCTCCTGATAAGAGTTTCATGGAACCATCAGTATCATTAGAGTTCTGGAAATCCTTGCTCCATCCATTGGCCTGATCTCAAAGTTTTTGGAAACTTATACTTTCCAGAGTTCTTTACGTGAGTCTCCTCTAGGATATGACTTTTGGATTACAGTTGCTTGCAAATAATCTTGCATAAAATCACCAGAATAAAGAAATGAACTGTGGACAAAAAACAATGGCATGGTTAAAAGTCTCATAGGAATGCATCATAATGCTGCAACTCACAAGGACGTTTAGTTATTGCTGTGTCATCTAAGATACTTCAACATAACCACAGTTACGACGATGATACTTTCCTAAGTACAACTCTCACACAATTTTTGGAACACTTATATCCGTAACATTGCCATAAATATAACTCAAGAAAGTTTGGCATTACTTAGTATTTTCAATCCTCCCCCATATAATTTAGTGTATCATAGAAACCTAAGTAGTTCAGCATCTCTTTTTTGTCAGGTGAAGACACATCTGTAGAAGACTTTTGGGAGCCTACTCGGAAAATTCCAAGTCTAAGTCAAGGTCAAAAAGACTTAACTTATAGAGGAAAGGAAGAGATTATATGTATGTAGATATACACATATAACTCTATGTAAGTATATATGTGCAAGATAGATAACCATACTACTAATTCTCTGTTAGCTCATCAAAAAGAACAGTTTGTGCTATCGCTGATCATTTTTTATGCCTAGATCTTGTAACCTGAACAACTACTTCTAAGATATGCAATATATTGAGTGTTAATTTCTTACTATTTTTTAAAAATTCACTATCATTTCTATCTTTTTTCTGTTTTGCTTTTTTAAAAAACAAAGAAAATTTAAAAGACTTAATTTAGAATTTGACTTTGGAAAGTTTTATTTTAAAAGTAGGTTTAAAACACTAAATATGATCTTAGTTATCTATTTAATCAAAGTGACAAAATAGATCATAAACGCAAATACAGAAGGTTAGATGAAGATGAGCAAAAACTTGGCTCTTTTAATATTGAGATCACTCAGTTTTCTTAAGTGATCAAAGACCTAATAAAACATAACAGTAGGGGCTGGAGATTTAGCTCAGCAGCATAAGCGCCTGCCTTGTAAGCAGGCAATCATGAGTTTGATCCCTGGTAATGATAAAAAGGAAAAAGACAAAAAAAAAAAAAAAAAAAAAAAAAAAAAAAACATAACACTAAGAGCAAGAAATTTTCTTGGTAAAACACAAACGTTTTGCTTCCTAGGCTAATTGCTTAAAAGACAAAAAAGGCTCTTCACATTTTTAGGCCATGCTATAAGAAAACCTTGTCCCTTCAATAGAGAAGGCTAAGTTCTATATTCTACCAAAATGAATTTTAACAAAAATTTATAAATCAATCTATCAAGTGTCTGTTAGGTTTGACCACAAAAATAACATTTCCACAACCTTTTTTTAACCCTTTCCCCCTTTTCTTCACAACTGCCATGCGTCAGGCAATTCACTTTTCCTCTGCATTCTGCTCCCAGGATAGATTTACACTTTTGTGGTCTTAAAGATTTAGCAGAGACCACACAAACCTGTCCAATTAGGACACAAAGACAAAAAGACATATCTGTCTTATATTCAATGCTAACAGTTCTGAAGACAGTACTATTTGTACTCTAGCAATTGTTAAACCAACTTCTATTTACCAAAGAATATTTCAAATTACTGAACTTTGCAAATTTTGGGTCAGTTTCTAACTAGCCTGATACTTCTGTGAACACTTTGTTTATTTAAGTACTCATTTATCTCTAAGCTAATTTGGATATTTTCATTTGTAATGTCCTTGGAGGTAGAAAAAAATCAGGTACACAGTAGTCTTTTCTCATCCATGGATATATTCCAGAGCCACAGTGGGTGCTTGAAACCGTGGATAGTGTAGTATATAAGATACCTTTCCTATATGTAAACATGTGACCAGGTTTAATATATGTCAAGCATAGTAAGAGACTAATAATAATAAAACTATGACAATATACTGTAATAAAATTGCAATATCATTACTCTTAGGCTTTATGCCATCATTCAGTATAAGGGCCACCTGAACACAAGCACTGTAATAATACAACAATTGATCCAATAACAAACAAAGCTACCAGGTGACTAACAGTTGATCCAATAACCAAGGTGGCTAGTTGGTGACTAACAGCTGATCTGATAAACAAGGCAGTTGTCAAGTGACTAACAAGTAGGTAATGTAAACAGACTGGATATACCATAGGAAGAGCTGAGCTACACTCCAGAAGGTGCAGGAGAGGAACTGTGTGAGATTTCATCACACTGCTCACTACAGAACGCAGTTTAAAACTTGAATGGTTTACTTCTGGAAATTTCTCATGTGATATTTTAGGATGGCAGTTGGCTACAGAACTGAAACAATGAACACTTAAGGATGCAACATAAAAACTTACATACATACATGTACACATGCATAACGTACAGATGGAAGCCACCAGATCTAAGAGCTTTCTAGCTAAATAATTTTGGTCATGAGGCAGTAAAAGGAAGTTACAATTGGTAAATGTGATATGTCCAGTTGATTTGAGGAAGAACTGTCCAGTAAACTACAGAATTCTGGACATGTCTGTGAATGATTGAGATCCAGGTCAGCAAACTGAGAGGAGAAGATGTCACCTGGGCGTGTAGCTTGGAGAGAATAACACGGGAAAGGAGAAGGAAGTGTCTTCGCTTTTGGAGGCGCTCCAGCCTTCACCACTCCTTAGACTATTGGTCTCCCGTCTCTTCAGCCTTCCAGCACACACTCGCCAGCCTTCTGACACAGGACTCGCACCTGGAGAATCCAGACCTGCAATTAGCTCTTGCTGATGGAGCCTCCAGCCCACCAGCCTTCCAGGGCAGGCTGCTATTCTGGGTTCTTCTGCCTCTGACTCTACAGAGGGCCATCAGGACTTCTCTCCCTCTGATCCCATAAGCCTACCTAGTAAATCCTTCAATAAACATTCACCTATCCTCTACTGATTTTGCCCCTCTAGAGAACCCCCAGTAATACAAAAGTAATGTAAATTAATGGGTTTATTTCTACTTTGTATTTTTTTTCTAAGTTGCTTGTATGATTAGGAAAAGGGAGGGGGGGGCAGGTAGAGTTTGCCTACTCAATAAAGACTAAAGATATGACCAGAATTTGTGGGGAAAACTTTTAACATTTGCTGTTTCCAAACTACTTTTATTTTCTTTTCAGATGTACACGTTGGCTTTTGGGGTGCTGAACAGAGACTGAAGGAACTCAAACTCAGGTGACTAAAGGGCTGAAGGCATTTGGACAATTTGGGAAGTACATGCAATCAGTAACAGTTAGAGAGGAGAGGCTTCAGTGACAGACAAGCTAGCATGAAAAATCTCCAGCCCAGGAGGTACCTTCCAAAACAAGACTGGACCCTAACCCAGCTCCAGAGAGTATGCTCAGATCCTACAAATCAAAATTTGTGCATAAGAGACTCCACAGGCAGGCATTTGTCCAGAGCAATGGTTCCCAAGTCTGACACATAAATGAACCTCAGTCGGCCCATTAGAAGTGAAGCCTAAGGCTTGAAAGGTACAGATGTCTCTTGAGTAAGACATCGGGGGCTCAATGATTAATTGAATTCTACCCAAGATATGGTATATAATTGTTAAAGAAAAATATATTCAATGACACTCATTAACCACAATAAGAAAGACTTTATTTGGGACCACTGAAATAGGTACGTAGACCACAGCAGTTGGCTCTTGCAGTAGGGGAGATGAGGGTTTAACTCTTAAAACAGCATGGCAAGTAGGAATTTACCCACAAAGAGCAGTGTAGGGGTCAGTGGATGATAAGTTATTGAGAAGAAACATGGGGAGTGGTTAAACCAACTGTGTTAGCTTTGTATTACTGAGTCAGTAATTCTGAGTGAATCAAATCATAAAGACAAAAATCGTGTTTTGGCTCAGATTTGGAGGTTTCATTCCTTGGGGACATGTGGTAGAGGAAGCCACTCATCTCTTGGCAACTGAGAAGCAAAAAGAAACTAGAAAGAGCTGGGTCCTCTCAACAGGGCCCACCTCCTCTTCCTCACATAGTTTCAAAGGCTAGTGCCCAGGCCTTCGATTCATGGGTCTTTGCAAGATACTTCACTGGACCTCAGCAACCCTTACAAGATTCTGGCTGAAGATAAACCATGGCGATCAGACATCACCAGGGGATGGTAGGCGTTGAGGAACCTGATCAGACATTAAGGATGAGGACCTCTGGCTCAGCTGCTTTAGCAGGGTTCTTCTGATAAAACTATCTTATAAGGAAATGCATAGATGAGCTTAGGAGAAGTTTCTG
Organism: Cavia porcellus; assembly: GCF_034190915.1. NCBI lineage: Eukaryota > Metazoa > Chordata > Mammalia > Rodentia > Caviidae > Cavia > Cavia porcellus. Next base: position 48,297,699 of record NW_026947512.1, read on the forward strand.
GATCTTAAAGTTTAGAATATTTGACAGTATTACCTGATTTTAATAAATTTTATAACTTGTTTTATAAGTATTGAGTTAAACTAGTTAAAGTAATTGTAGCACTTATTCATTATCTGGTGTTTTGTCTGTTTGTTTATTATTTAGGATTTTTTTGAGACTCTCCCAGCTGTGTTTTGTCCAAGCTGGCCTCAAACTCACAGTGATACTCCTCCTCAGCCTCCTGCTGGGATTAGAGCTGTGTGCTAACAAGCCTGGCCTCGCAACTCTAGCTTCTTAAGGAAGTCCACAAGCTGGGAACTGAGAAAAGAGAGCAGAGTGTTGAAGCTGGTTGTCACAAAGCTGGGATTCTGTATTGGATCTGCATCAGAATTGCTACATGTCTTTAGGCAAACTGGGAATAATGAATTATCAAAGATAATAAATCATTCATAACATGGAAATTAGAAATAGTGGCTGCTTCACTCAAAAGCCTGATATGTCAAATTAATGCATATCATAGTACTTCCTAGATTTACAGGTAAGCCTCCCTGTGCAGACCCCAAGGACAGCTCTCAAAGAATCAAACTTTGAAAGAAACTATTATTTAATTTTAACAACCAATTGCTTCTTGGCCTTGCAGCAAAGATCAAGTGAAGTTTCAATGCACAAAAGTGACTTTGAGTGTGGATGTATCCAAACATGTATTTGGAATAAATATGTTACCACATAAGGACAGACTTACAGTCAGGACACAGGGACATTCTTAGACATGTCCTCATTCAACTCTTCTGTGAGAAGGCACTTGAGACCTGCCAAAATGCAGGGAAACACTTGAGCCATACTATTTTTGCAGTGCTGAGGGTCACAGGGCCCCTCTATACACTGTACTTCTAAGCCTTCAGTAGATTTTATTTCCCTGATCATGATGATTTTTTATGATGCAATCTAAAATAATGATTTAAAACCATTACTTTACATCCACACAGACTTAACTTTAGACAATGTTTTAATTTATAATGAGAGAGAAGAGAGAGAGAAATATCTGCCATTCATGCTGTGGAGAACCAGCCTGCAGCACGTCTTGGCTGGAGCGGTGGGAACTGTAGTGAGGAAGACCAAGTGGCGTGGCTGCAAAACTTCAGGTGGCTTCACCACGAGGGACACGTGCATGTCACCCCTCCACACACCCACACCCATCAGCAGTAGGGTAGGGGAGATAACCGCCAGGAGCCCAAAGCAGAGGCCTCCTAAGCAGTGAAAGCACAGGTGTCTCCACCTCACCTAGCCCTCGAGGCAGAGGAAGGGAGCCCCCCTGGGAGCTTCTGAAGAACAATGAGGCCTTTGCCTGCGCTCATTAGGGCCTGGGCTGTGAAAGCCACTGATAGACATGCAAATGCAAGGGGCCTGAATAGACTCCAACCAGCAGTCTCAGGCCAGCAGAAGAAAGTGCAGGGGAGATAGTGCAGTGCATGCCCTGAAGCAAAACTAACATTGGAGCAGCAGAGAGAGGTACAGGTTGGACTGAACTGAGCCAGTGAATGCTTTTTCGAATGCGCAGATTCCATTGGATTCTGAAAAGGCGATGACTGATCATGCAGACCTGAAGTTTGCTTTAGTTAATTGGGCACAATACTCATCCATGAATCATACATAAAAAACAATGATTTGGTTACCACTTTTTCAGAGTCTTGCTGGTGATACATTCTTTTAAGAAAAAATACTGTAGCTCAGTACGACTTTATAACCTGAAAAAAATTAGGCACGCTTTTGTGTAACATCTCTAATTCACCTGAGCTGTGACAACAGCTGGGCTCAGTGGACTAAGGTTGCTCCACTCCAGCAAGGGGCCACAGAGCTTTCCACTGCCTGAGGGGCTCTTTCTTGAAGGGACAGCTCTAGAGGACAGCAGAGACCTTGGCCAGTGTCCCATGTGCTCGAGCTGAGCCCCGGCCATCACCACCTAAACTCAGTCTGCAGGAATTGCCACTAGCTCTGAGCACAAAGGAGCAAGAGGTGAAAGCCTTCCCTCTCCACCAGCTTCTGCGCATCATGTTAGACTGAAGATCCAGAAATTTGGCTTTCTGCTCAATGAAATGAGAATTCACAAACTACAAGTGTCTTTGATTATCAATAACATTGTTTATTGATCCTAAAATTCTGCCTGGTGTATTTCCTTTTGACTTCTGAATGAACAGTTGTGGGAACTGTTGCAGCCCGTATCAAATGAAGGTATAAAGAATTTTCAAGAGAAACAATAACACGTGGATGAGATGAGGGACAGAGGACGAGTTGTATCCATGTGAACTGCTTGATTTTCAACATTTGTTCTACAAAGTGCACATGCAGCAAAATAATTCTTTTTCAAAGGAATAAATCAAGCAGTTGAAACGTTTAAATAAGTATCTTGACTAAGAATTACTTCCTACCCACGTAGACAATGGGTCATAGTTTTGAGGACATCTGACAATTCTATGCTTTTATAAAATAAAGACTTCCTGAAAAAGGTTTAAAACCTTAAGATTGATCTACAAATTGACTTCTTTCTGGTTCACTAACACCTGGGAGACACAAGTTATTCTTCAAAAAATAGTCCATTTATTTATTTCTGTGTTTGATTTTTAAAAGGTTCTTGTCCCTATCTACCCTAAATCTTCCTTCCCAATCCATTTAGAGGGCATCAGGGAAGTCATCTAGGACCCTGGGAGGGAATGAGAATGTTCCATTAGGAATTCTAGTCCCCAGGAGTAACTCATAGGCATGGGGCAATACAGATGCCCAGGTAGAAGGGTTTATAGGATTGCTTTTTTCAAACTGTTTTGGGTCCAGCCTACCCCCAAATCAGAAGCCAATTATACTTCAAGAGAACCAAATCATCTCATGAGAAGTGATGCTAAATTGTAGGTTATCTTATTATCATAAACAGTTAGGTAGAAATAGTATAAGCAAGTCCAACAGGGCTGGGCCCTCAAGGGAATCAGTGCAGGTGACGAGAACACTGTGGCTGAGGCTCATCTGCTGAAGGCCAGGCCTCAACATAAAGATGGAATTGATGTAGAGGAATGAAACTCTCAACCTACTCTATGTCCAGTACAAGTTCGTGCTCTCTAAAATCAAAGAATGAATTTTAGGAACAACGGAGGTTAAGAGCAGAATATATTTATCGAGAGAGTCTGTTTGAGGGATAGAAGGGGTTTTGAGTGGGTTGCCAAAGACTCTGTCTTTTTAGAGACTTTTATAGAGTAAAAATCATGAGATTAAATGGGTCCAAGGTGGGGAAAAATGGGAACTTGCAAGGTGGGCATAATGCGGGACAGATCTGTGGTCAACCAATAAGATTAAATTGCTGAGGTAAAGTTGATTAAATCAGGAACAAATCAGGGAGTGAGTCACATTCTAAGGGGCTTGCTTAACAGCAGAGAGATGCTTCCTGTAGGGGGGTGGGATGCTGACTCCTGACTTCCTCGGGGTGATAGAGAACTGTTTGGACTGTGGATTCTTAGGATGTGGGTGTATTTGCTTTGCCTTTTGTCTTGAGATCTGGCCCACAGCAGGAGATGCCTGTCTCCTCAGAGGTTACAAGGTGTCTGAACTTCTGCTCTGGCTCTTTTGAGGGCTCAGCCCCGTCCGACTGCCAATAATATTTCTAAGTAATTAGCTGCCTGTAACAGAATCATCAGGCCTACGTGCCTCCCGAGGTGATAAGCAATAAATTGAAGATTATATTGTAATTTATTTCATCTGGTCCAATAAAATCTAAGCAGACATTACTTCCCAGGTGGGTGACCATGACCTTCTTGTCCATCTCTTCCTTGAAAGCTCCTTGCTCTTTCCATGTACACTTGTTAGGTGACCTGCTTCCCACCGCACCAATATTACCTAAGCAGCTATACTTGTAATACTACTGGTTGATCATAGTTTTGAAAATGTACCTACCTTGTGATTTTTGTGCCCACTGCATGATTTTGCCCTACAAAACTTGCTTTGAGAAGTAGGTTCATTGGTAACTCACTTTTGGATCTCCTCCAGTTCCTCAGAAGCTCTCTCTTGGTGAATTTTTCCTCCTTTTAACCACCATCATTAGAATTCACTCTTTGACTTTGGAGAACATGAACTTGGTGTATGTGACATCTAGCAGGCTGAGTTATATTATTTCCCCTATGTCATTATAAAAGATACTTATTTATTGCTATAGTGGAAGTGACCAGAAATTCCTTTCCTTATCTAAGGAATTTAAAAGAAGCTATTTATAGACAACATGGTATCTCCAGGGGAGGCTTGAGAGGGCCATTTAGAGGTAACAAGCTGGCTTGTATAACATAACCCTGATTCAGACACATGTCATCCCTACTTCAATGAAAATATGCATTTACTTTCTTTCACAAACAAGACCTTAGAAAAATCTATACTTTTTGCGATAAATGAAATACTTTTCACAATCATGAGGTAATCTTAATCTTTACTCTAAATCACTTGGCTCATTGAGCTCCTGACCTCTCTCAGAAGTAGTCACACTAATGGTTTCAATAGTCACAATTCTCCAAAATATATTGCCTTCTCCTTCTTGTATTGAAGCCTGGAATAGCACATGATCCTCAAGAGCCAGTGAGAAATGGAGGACTGTACACATGTACTGATTCTCTTCTTCCTCCTCAATAAGACCAAGAGGTCCACAGAGAATTAAAATAACAATGAAATGTTGGAAGCTGGAAAGTAGATGGATGACTGTGCAACTGACTTAGCATCCAGAAAGAGCTGAACACTAAGAGAAAAGTGGAGAAATATGAGACAAACCAATTTACACCACTAAACACCCAACAGCTATTACAAATAGGGCAGAGCTGGGGCCAAGAACATCTAAGAGAAAACATCTAAATTTGTTCTTGGAAGAGGGTAAATTTTAGGGTCTTGGACAACAGAACACCAACACATAGTCCAAGCAGGGGAAAACAGGGGTTAGAGTGAAATTCTGAATATTACATTAGATTCTGAATATTTCAATGCCTGTCCTCTTTCTCCTTGGCACCAAGATCCCAACAGGCAGACGCACAGGCCTGAGATATTGGTTTTGGGGCTGCCTAAAGAAGCAGCACCGCCAACAGTCCTCTGAGTGTAGCCTGCCGCACACTAACTCGGGCCTGTTCCTCGGTGGCCTTCACTCACCACTCTCGAGAGTGAGGAAATGGCAGAGGAAGACCTTCAGTACGAGAGAGAGGGGCCAACGCAGATGAGTCAACTTGGCAAGCTGCCCGAGAAAAACCTTGAGAAATCCTAAGAAAAATTATTTCACCCATAGAATAAAATGTATACTCCAAAATACAAAGAGTCAGAGGACAAAAAACAGATCTTGGAAATTTAAAATATGACACCAAGAATCAACCTTTCAATATAAGAATTGAAATACAAACATGGGGGCTCTTCTCAGAAAGTAGAACAAAAAGACCTGTGTGTTATGAATTCCAAACGTAGGCACTCAGCTCTAATCCCTACTTCTTAGATGTGGGCTACACATGGTCACTTCCTTCCACATTGCAAAGGGGAAGCAGATAACTTTGCTGTGGAGACAACTCCAAACACTCTCTTGGCTGGTGGCCAAGGCTGGCACACACAGCCTTCCTGTTCACACACACCTGATACGATATGTTGAGACAAAAGCTGAACCTCTGTAGTCTTTGAACCTCTGTGGTCTTGTGCCCAAAGACAGAAACCTTAATGTACTCATAAGGAAAATCAGCAAACACATTTCAAATGAAAGACATTTGAAACTGTCAAGATCATTTAAAATAGGGAAAGAACTATCACAGCCAAAAGTAAGCTAGAGAGATACGAAAAATAATTGTAATACGATGTCCTGGATACAATCCTGCAACAGAAAAAGAGACACAGGTAAAAACTAAGGGTATGTAGATAAACTATAAAATTTAATTAATAATAATGCATCAATATTTCTTCACTAATTATAACAAATGTGCTAAAACTGGGTAAGGTGTCACCATCAGAGGAGAGTTGGGTGCAGAGTATGTTGAACTCACTGAGCTATTATCACATTTTTTCTGTAAATCTAAGTACTGTATAATGTAAGAATACAACACTTGAGATTCCACCTTACTCCAGAAAGAATGGCTGCCATCATCAAGAAATCAAATAATGATAAATATTGGTGAGACCCAGGGGAAAAAGGAACCCTACTATACTGTTGGCGGGAATGTAAATTAACACAATCACTGTGGAAATCAATATGGAGATTCCTCAAAAAACTGAAAGTAGAAATTCCATTTGACCAAGTTTCTTGGTATCTTCCTGAAAGACTTAAAGTCATTATATTACAGTGATACATACACATCCATGTTAAAGCAGAATTAAGTCTTGGAAGTGGCCTATATATCTCCCACAGATAAAGAAAAATGTGATATTCCCACAAAATGGAATATTCCTGTGCCACAAAAAGATAATCTTGAGTCATCTGTAGGAAAATGGATGCAGTTTGACAGCATGTTAAGTGAATAAGTCAGACATGTATGCTTAACCATTGTAAGAGGAAAAATTGAAAAGTATAAAGTGCAAAATAAAAGGGGTAATAGGAAATATGGAGATATATCTTTCTCAAAGAGAATAAGATTAAAAGATAGAAGAAGAAAAAGAATAAAAGTGTTATGCATGTGTGCAAATATACTCACAAGGAGTGGAAATATTATATACTTCAAACATGAACAAAAAGGGAAAGAGGATCAAGGGAAGGACAGAGAGGGAGGAAGGGAAGGGAACGGAGAAGAACAAAGGAGTTACGATGTGTTAGACACATGTACCCACTCCAGGCCAGGAACGCAAACATTACCTACTATCAACATACTAAGGAAAAATTGAAAAAGAAAAAAATACAAGAAACACAAAAAGTTTCTTTTTAAAATAATAAGACAGAAGAAAATTCAGAGAAAAAAATAAGAAAACCAAATGATTCATCTTGGTATTCCAAAGCCTTACAGAACAGGGGAAAAGAGGAAAGAAACTTTAAAGAAATAATTCAAGATCATTGAGGTTTCATGTTGAGAGGTCCCAGCAAGTATCTAGAAAAGTAGGTGAGAGATCATCTTAAACAGACATATTACTGTGATAGTTCAGAAGATTGTGGCAAAAAGGTACTGAAAACTTTACAGAAAAAAAGTAACTTTTATATAAGGGGCCAAAACAGCACTGACATTAGGTGCCTCAACTGACATACTATCAGATTAACGGAGAAGTTCCTTCAAAACTCTGGGACACCACCAGAGAGACGATTCTGGTCTCTTGTGGATACATTACATAAGTAGAAAAATGTATGTTTTCTTACGTGGATTTTACCACAGCACTATGCATATTAACACGAATGACCTAGTTAAACTGTTATCTGTTTACTTTTTCCACTATAAAAACCACCACTTCCACTTGATATTTGGGAGATTTCCAACATTACATCAGTATATTTTCCCTCCTCTCAAATCTACCCACCAGCCTTTGGAGCCACTGACAATTCCTACCTGTATCAGCATTACAGTTTGTGTCTAGATGTCCCCCAAAGCCTCATACAGTCTCAGATGGGGCTTTCTCAGAGGTGGCTGAATCTAGGGTGTGTGATGTTGGGATTAAGGGTTTGTGATCACTAAATCAGTGCACTGATTGATTGGCTTGGCATGGCCAGAAGCCCAATAACTTGGAACAGAAAGATGCTGTTAAGGTCTCTTGTCATTTTTGCAGGCTTCCATCACCGTAAATAGTTGCTTCTCTGCCATGTACCACCAGTCCTTGGAGCTAGCAGACTACAGATTGAAACCTCTCAAACTGAGAGCTAAATAAGTCTTTCCCTCTTTTAACTTTGGGTATCAGGTATTTTGTCTCAGCAATGAGGGAAAAGTAACTAGACAATCAGCTACCTTGGACTGGGGATGCAGCTCAGTGATAGAGCATTCGTTAGCATACACAAGGTCCTGGGTTCAGCCCCCAGCAAAGCACACACACACACACACACACACACACACACACACACACACACGCACACGCTGCCACCATCATGATCTTTGCTAAGTGATGTTACTATTAGTTAACATTCCACTAATTGGAAGAGCTCTCCTTTTTCCTCCAATTTTCTAACTTATTTTTTTACTTCTTACTTTATATGAATGTAGAATTTCTATCTTATTCTATAGGTTGTGATCCAATATTCTGATACTCATGTCATCCTAAACGTGTTCAGTGGGAACCCCCATAAGCCAGACCCTGTGTCCTCTTGATACATCCTGTATATAATAGAATATTCCAGGCTTATCTTATTCTTCCTTTCCCTAGCCCAGATTCAGCCACTTTTCCTAGTATTATACATGCATGGGTTGTACATTCATAATAATTTATATATTTGGCTGGAGAATATACAAGTATATGTCATGTAAATATATCCATAAATTCATGATGACACCTCCAATCCAACTCCCAGAATTCCCCCATTCTCTACTTTTAAAATCTTCCTGGTGTTAATCAGATTTTTATCAGGCAGAAAAACAAATACCGGAGATACTTATAAGAGTATGTATGAGAATGCAAGATTGATTTTGACTCATAGTTTCAGAGTTGTCAGGTAGTTGACAATGGAACAACACATCACCATGGGAGTGTGAGGCAGAAGAGGGCTGCTCATCTCCTGATAGCCAGGAAACAGAAACCAGAAAACAGAGATAGCAAAGACAGAGAGAGACACAGACAAGGATGGAGTGCCAATATCTCCTTCAGAAACACACACCTACTGACCTGTCTTCCTCTCCCTTTTCAAAGTCTCACCATCTCCTATAGCAACACCAGCTGATGACCAAGACTTTGCAAAATGGTCATTTGGTGGGAATTTGATATCCAACCCTGTTTCTTACTGGTTACATATATTATTTTTCTTTTCCTTGTTCTGGTTCAGTTCTCTACATATGATAGAAAACATAGCTATCAATAAATCCCAATTCTGTGTTACAGCTTTAGTTAAACAGAATGAAATTGACCTCTCCTGTATTTCTAACTTCAAAATTCCAATGAAAGTGTGAAAAGTCTTGCCTCTGCCAAGTGCCTGACATTGGGTTGCATGGCATAAACCAGACTCCTCAGATACATCAGAGTCAGCTTCCAGGTCAAGGTTGTGGGGAAAACAGTAGATATCTATGCCAGGCTGAAGCTGAGCCCATAGGGCAGGCCTGCAAGTGGAGCCCAGTGAACTCAGGAAGCAACACTGGATGCATGCTGGAAAGCTCAGTCAACCTGGTTCTCACTCACAGAGACCCAGAGGAAACACAAGCAGACTAACACAGTCTGTGAAGAAACACAGGGTAATGAGAGAAGAGGAAACCTAAGTCAAACATTCAAGAAAGAACACATTTCTGGGCCAGGCTTGGTGCAACACTTTTAGGAAGCTACAGCTGGAAGACAGAATGTTTAAGCACTGCCTAGGTGACTTAAGCAACTTAGTGAGACGTTGTCTCAAAATAACAGACAAAAACGCTGGAGAGATAGTTCAGTGTGAAAGCGCTGCATTGAATCCCCAGTACGAAAAACAAAATATATTTCTGAAAATTATTTAATAAAAATATGCAGGATAAAATTTCAGAAAGCATTTTTATATCTCAGAGGAAAGCACAAACAAAAGCAAATGCTCTTAAGGAAAAGTACGAAAAGACAAAGGGTAGCAAGATGAAGTGAAGAGATATGGATAGAAAGAATTATAAAGAAACTAACAGTGTATCAGGAAATCAAACCAGAAAATAGAGGAGAAAATCTGATAAATGTATTAAAGAATGTATAAGTTATGGATTTGTACCTACACCAGAGTCTGCTGAAGAGGGAGCCTTCAAATACCTGTAACACAAATGAATAATCAAGACTAAGGTTTAGAATTAAGCCTCCTAACAAATGAAGACTGGAACTGAAGAGATTTTTATACAGCCACCATTCTTAGTGACAAGGAAACATTCTGAGAACTGTGCCCTTAGATCATTCTGTCCTTATTCCAGCATCACAGAGTGCACTTAGAAAATAAAAAGGGCTGTGAATTCCCTGGGTAACAGAATCTTCAGGGCCTCCACCACTCACGTGGCCATCATTGACTGCAGTATTGTTAGCTGGCGCATGTCTGTATGTGCAAAATGTCTGTATGTAAAAATGCAACAAAAAGAAGAGAGAGACTTCCAGAAAGACTGCAGAATTGTGAAGAGCAGAGAAACAACCTCTGCAAGATTTGCTGTTCAGACACTGGAATGTAACAACATGAAGAAGTGAAGGAAGCAAGTTGGTCCCAGAACCAGCAAGAATCTGAAGTGAGAATTTAAAGCCACAGGGAGAGTGAAGAGACAGGCTTTAATGCAGAAGAGGAGGTGACATGCATCACTTTCTCCTTGAGCCCTGATTCCCTGTGTGGCAGTGAAGGTTCAAACCTGCAGGCCCACAGTGACTACAGGGGACACTAGAGGCCTTCAAGGAGAAACACACCAGTGGAAAGAAGCAGTGGGCGCAGCATTCTAGAGAGCTGGTGAATTATTTGAGTTCAGATGTCCCCAAAGGAAGGGTTATTGACCAGTCACCATCTTGGAGAGGGGCCAGTGGAGCTCAGAGCTTAGAGCAGCTGCAGGCTGGCACCATCTGGTGGCTCCTAGTGTAATGGTGAGGCAGAACTGAGTCCAAATCAGCAGGAGGTCCAGGAGCCAAGTTCAAGACTCCAGGAGGCACAAAGAATATTGCAGGGTGAAAATATCAGGTTCCAGCCTCACAGCCAGAAACCAGCCCGAACTTCAGTGAAACTAAAGTACAGGCTGGCTGGGATTATCCACCACAGCTATAAACCCACAGCTGCTTTGCTAGGATTAATCAACATAGATCTGGGCTCTGTCTGTCTACTCTATCAGTGACAGCAGAGTCATGCCTCCAAGGGACATTTTTTCTTCTTTTCTTTCTTTTTTTTTTCTTTTCATTTTATTTCTGGTTTTTTCTTTTGTTTTTTTCCTTGACTGTTCTTGTTTTTATATGAGTGTGACCAGTTGTTTCTCGTGGGGATTTTTTGTTGTTTTTTTTTTTTAATTTCGTCCTTCTCTCTTTTGCTCATGCCTTCGTCAGTTTCCTGAAGTTTGTGTGATCTTCCTTTGTCCTCCAGCCCTGCCTCCAGTATCTTTCTCTTCTTTTGTTCCTCTATTTTCCCCCCAATACCTTTCAAAATTTTTCCTTGAGGGTAGTCTCTCCATATTGAGGGCATATTTACAGTATACAATTTTATAGCTTGCTTTACATTTTATAATATGTCCACCAATATAGTTCACATGGGCAAAAGTGACAAAATAATAGTTACCAGAATTTGTCATTTTCTAGACTGTTTGATGCTATTGTTGTTGCTAATTGTACTATTATAGCCAAAGTAACTTAAGTGTGCTAATCCACTGTTCTTCCTCACATGCCAAGACTGAGACTGCCCAAAGGTATAAAAAATACTACAGCCTAGTGCCAAAGAACACAGGACTAGCCAAATAGGCAGCAACTTCTAATCGCCAATAAATTGAAGAGGTGGGCTCTTGGAACAGACTCAAAACCCAAAGCCAGCTACACCTGGTAGATACTTCTGAGAAGTAGTCATTTCCTAAGGGTTCTAAATATAGGAAATAAAGCTACCTGCCATAAAAAAATTATAAGTATCAACCCAGAAATTAAATTTAAATCAAAAATTAGAAGATACTTAAGCAAAATGCAACTCCAGACTTCCAGGGAGCAGGGAGGTAGAATAATTCAAAATCCATCCATCCAAACTCTCTGAAGTGATAGTAGCAGAAGAAACAAAACAAATTAATGAGGCTCTAGGAAAAAAAATCCAACCAGAAATACTCTCTCAGATACAACAGAAACAATGGCCATAACTGAAGAAATAGTTAATAACTCTAAAGCAGATACAGATTTAAAAATACAGGAGCTTAGGAAAATTATGGAAACCATGAATGCCCAACATAGGAAAGAAATGAAACATATAAAACAGATTTAAACAGATATTCAGAAGACTAAAACTTCCATTGAAAGTATACACAGTAGAATGAGCCAATGTGAGCCAACTGTGATACCAGAATATCAGTTATAGAAGACAGGATTGTGGTTAAGATCAAGAAAAATGCAGGAAATAGGACAAATGACATAAAAACAAACAAACCTATTCACAGGAGTCTTTTCTTAGCAGAAAACTTCCCAAGAATGGAAAAAGAATTTAACATACAAATAAGTGAGGCACATAGAATTCCAATTAGCCATGATCAAAAAACAATCTCTACCAAGATATATAATAGTCAAGTTTCAAGAAATTCAATACAAGAAAGTTTTTTGTATCAGGAATTAAACTCAGGACCTCAGGCCTGCCAGACAGGCACTAATTTATTCTGCTGAGCTAAATCTCCACCCCAAAGAAATGAATATTAAAAGTTTTAGAGAAAAGAAACAAATCACCTATAAAAGGAAACCCGTCAGAATCACAGCAGACTTCTCAACACAAACCCTTGAATCAAGAGCTTAGAGTGAAGTGTTTCAAGCCCTGAAAGAAAGCAACCTTCAACTCAGATTAATGTACCCCACAAAAATACATTTCAAAATAGTTGATGGACAAAGAAGATATTGCCATAACAAAGAACACCTGAAGAAATTCAAAACCACCAATCCGGCACTCTAAAATGTTCTTCTAAAGGGTATTCTAAAAAAAGATAGCAAGAACTACAACTCCATGAACCCCAACAGAATGAATCTACCAAGCAAGGCAAGTAATTTACTAGGAGTGGGAGGGGAGTAACAGGAAAATAATATGACAAGGATGTCAATATATATTAGTTACAACAATGCTAAGAGTCTCAATTCACCAGTCAAAAGACATAGGCTGGCAGAATGGATCAAGAAAGAAGACCTAACAATATGCCACATATAAGAAATACATTTAATTAAAAAAAATTTCATAGACTGAAAGTCAAAAGATGGAAAACAATACTCCATGAGACAGGAACCCAGAAAAAAGCAGAGGTAGCTATTCAATTTACAAAGTGCATTTCAAGCCAACATTGATAAAGAGAGACAAAGAAAAGCATTACATCCTTGTAAAGGGAACAATCTAAGAAGAAGAAATAGCAATCATAAATATAAATGCACCAAATACCAGCACACTCAACTATAAAAAAAGTATGGATATGAAAATCAAATAAGGATTAACACAATTGTAATTGGGGACCTCAGTCTTCCACTGTCATCAACAGACAGATCAATTGGACCCAAAAAAGAGAAATATCATAACTGAATCAAACTTTTAAACAAATGAACTTAAAAAAGATCATAGCAGAAGTCTCTACAATGGAAACTAAGAAAACAACACAAAGAATCAACAATAAGTTGTTTCTTTGAAATATTAAATAATATTGACAAACTCTTAGCAAATTTCATGAAGAAAAAGAAAGAAAAAAACTCAAATCCATGTAGTTGGAATGGAAATGAAAATGGAGAAATTATAATAGATCCTACAGAAATCCAGAAAGATCACCAATACTTACTTCAGGAACCTGTATTCAAATAAAATGGAAAACATAGATGAAATGAACAATTTCCAAATAAACATGAATTACCAAAACTGAACCAAGAAAATATAAAAATTCTAAATTAACCAATATCAGGCAATGAAATTGAAGATATGATTAAAAATCTACCAACAAAGAAAAACTCACATTCTGATGGATTCACTGATGAATCCCACAGGAAATTTAGAGAAAAACCTAAGCAATTAATCCTCAAATTCTTTTTTTTTAAACTTATTTAAAGAGAAAAAAAGCAAAACAGAAAAAGGGTAGAAATAATACAGAATACAAAAAAATAAGCTGTAAGAAATCGTTAGTTGATAAATTACATATTGCCCTCTTAGAAATAGTTGTTCAAGTTACAAAATTAAAGCATAGATAGTGGACATTCAAATAGTGAGACTGCAAACAGTTCTGTTCAATAATTCAACAAAAACTTATTAATATGGTTATCAATCCTACACACTTAAACATACATGCAGTTATATTCTTTAGAGCACTTCCTTTTTCTCTCCTTTTTACAATAGCAATTACACATTTTGGATTTTATTACTCCTAAAGTTCTTATTACTTTTTACACTAGAGACACAATATGATATTTATGAATATGATTCTTATTTATTTCACTTTTGAGAATAGTCTCAAGTTGCCTCCATTTACCTATGAAGGTCTCAATATCATCCTTTTTTATAACTGAGTAATATTTCATTATATAAAAATGCCACATCTTTTTCATCCACTCTGTGGTTGATGGGCATTTTAGTTGTTTCCAAGAATTAGCTATTACAAATTGTGCTGCTATGACCATGGATGCACATATATCACTGTGACATGACCTTTTCAGTTTTTCTGGGAAAATACCCAGGAGGGGAATAGCTAGATTGAATGGAACTTCCAATCCTAGTCTTCTGGGAAATCTCCATAGTGATTTCCATAGTGGTTGCACCAGTCTACACTCCCACCAACAGTGGAGCAGTGCTCCTTTTTCCCCCACAACCTCGCCAACATTTGTTATCTGCTGATTTCTTGATGGCAGCTGTTCTTTCTAGAAATGAAATCTCAATGCTGTTTTAATTTGCATTTCTTGAATGACACCAGGCATTTACATCTTGAGTATATGCACAGCTTTAAGTCTTCATCCAGTGATCTCAGTGGAAGACCTCCAAATGATATAGGGAATGAAACTCCCAACCTACTATGTATGGTATGAACTCGTGCTCTCTAAAATTGAAGAATGAATTTTAGGAATGGAGGTGAAGAGCAGAATATATTTATTGAGAGAAAGAAAGCTTCTGTCTGAAGAAAGACAGAAAGGGTTCTTAGCGGGTTGCCCAATCCTCAAATTCTTTAATGAAAATGAAAGGGAAGCAATACTCTCCAATCAAACTTTATCATGTATCAAAACTAGCAAATGATTCAACCAAAAAAGAGAATTAGAGTCCAATCTCTCTGATGAACAAAGGTGAAAAATTTTCAATAAGATTCTGGCAAACAAAATGCATCAAATCATCAAGAAGATTATTCAGTATGACCAAGTAGGGTTGATCCCAGTGATGGAGGAATGATTCGACATATGCCAATCAATAAATACAATACATCATATTAACAGAGCCAATAAGAAAAACCACATGATCTCTCAACAGATGTAGAAAAAGTATTTGCCAAAGTCCAACACTCATTCATGATTTTTAAAAAACTCTGCACAAAGTTTGAGTAGATGGTGGAACTCAATCTGATGAAAGCCATCTGTGACAAACCAATGAGTAACATTATACTAAATGATCAAAAACCAAAAGCTTTCTCTAAAATCAGGAATAAGACAAAAATTTCCATTATCACCATTTGTGTTCAATATAGTTCTAGAAACATTAGTCAGAGAAATTAGACAAAGAAAGAAAAAGAATAGGGATAGGAAAGGTAGAAGTTAAACTATCATTGCTTGCTGATGATATGATACTTTACATAGAAGACCCCAAAAACTCTAACAAAAGAGTCCTAGAATTAATAACCAAATTCAGTTGCATAGTAGGGTACAAATTCAGTAGTCAAATATCAATAGCATTCCTGCACACAAATAACAAATGCACTGAGAGAGAAATTAGAAGACCAATCCTTTCATAATAGCATCCCCAAAAATGAAATATCTAGGAATCAGTCTAAGAAAGGAAGTTTCACATTGGAAACTATAGCACTCTGAAAAAAGAGATTCAAGAGGATATCAGGAATTGGAAAGATATTCCCTGTTCATGGATTGTTAGGATCAATATAGTAAAAATGACCATACTTCCAAAATTTTTATACATTTAATGCAATTCTGATCAAAATATCATATATCAATAACATATCTCACTGAATTCAAGAAAATAATCCTAACATTCATTTGCAACCCGAAGAGACCTAGAATAGCAAAAGCACTGCAGGTGGCACCACAATCCCAGACTTGAAATTATACTACAAAGCTGCTATGATAAAAAAACAGCATGGTACTGGCAAGAAACAGACCTAAGGATCAATGGAAAACATTAAAAGACACAGAAACAACTCTAAACACAGTCACTTATCTTTGACAAAGGGCCAAACACTTTCATGGGAAAAAGAGATTTTTAAATAAATTGTGCTAGAAAACTGGCTTTCCACATGCCAAAATTTTAAGATAGCCTTTGACTAAAGTAAAAATGGATCAAAAACCTAAATATTTAATCAGAAACATTAAATCTTCTGGAAGATAGAATAAGTAGAACTTGTGAAGACTGGTGTAGCCAAAGACTTTATGAACAAAATTCTGTTCACACAGGAAATAATACAAAGAATAAACACCTGGGATCTCATCTGATTGAAAAAAGATTTTGCACCTCAAAAGAAGCCACCAACAACAGAGTGAAGAGACAACCCACAGAGTGCCAAAAAAAAAAAAATGTTTGCTAGCTGCTCCTCAGATAAAGGACTAACATCTAGATTATGTCAGTAACTCAAAAATTCCTAGACACCCCAAATTTATAAACCCAAACCAAAAAATGGGCATCTGAAATGAATACACACTTCTCAGATGAAGAATTAGAAATGGGAAATAAATACATTAAAAATGTTCAACATCATGGGCTACTCAAGAGATGCAAATTAAAACAACGCTGAGATTCTCTCTCTCCCGAAAGGAGGGCTGTCTTTGAACAGTCAACCAATAACAAGTGCTGGAGGGGCTGTGGAAAGAAAAGAACTCTTCCCCTGTTGATGGAAGTGTAGGCTGTTGCAGCCACTGCTAAAATCGTGCAGAGATTCCTTCAAAAACTAAAACTAGAGTTTCCATTTGACCCAGCTATTCTCCTTCTTGGTATCTTCCAAAAAGAATTAAAAACATAATACTGTAGTCATATAAGCACACCCATGTTTATAGCAGCAAGATTTGTAGTAGCTAAACCTGGAAACAGCGTAAATGCTCGTAAATGGATGAATGCATAAAGAAGATGTTGTATTTTTATACAATGGAGTATTAGTCTGCTCTAAAGAAGGATAAACTTTAGAGCTAAGTGGTGCACCCTGAGGCCACAGACTTAAGTGAAATAAATTGGATGCACATGTGTAAATATCACATTATTTTTCTTGTATGAGAAACTGAAAGTGTAAGGACCAGGATGTATAATAGGTACTGGAAAATGGAAAGCAAATATTTAAATGGAAAGGGGAACCAGGGAAGAGGGAGAGGGGAAAGAAGGATGAAAGAAAGCAAAAAAGAGAATAAAAGAAAAAATGCAAACAAAGCTTTTGTAAATAGGGAGGGAAAAGGAGGCCAAGGGGGGGGCATGGGAACAAAAGAAGAATCAAGTGTCATGGACAGGTGCAAAGCATTATTTGCATGATATGATAAGTGTTATTATCATGCATATCTAAAATGTATCAATAAATAAAAAGAATTTTTAAAAAGCAAAAAAAAAATTAGAAATGCACACAGGAAGAACAAATCACAGTCAAGCCAAAGACCCAAGTCTAAGCACATTCTTGAGTTTTCAAGTTATCAGATCCAGAGTCAGATCTTTTAAAGATTTAGAGATAACATGTTTGTTCAAAAAGCAGTTGGTTTCCAAGGAGTAGGCATTAGTCCACTTTTCAATTCTACGCTTTGGTACTAAATGTCCAAATAAAAGCCCACATCGTTTTGAGAAGAAGCTGTGTCACAAGAATTATTACCAGAAAAATCAGACCTTTTCTGTCATAAATTCCTCCTTCCTTTATGCAAAGCTCATGGCAGAGTCATGCTGGCATAAATGATGAACCATTCCACTGCAAAGGGATTGAGCATGAATAACTTACAAATATGCTTAAAGATCTACTTGCAGACATGAAAAATTGCCTCCAAAACAGAAGATACATAATATAAAAAGTAACAATTACAAACAATAATCTTTAGGTCTCACAGATGAATTCTTTCAAACAGATAATTCTCATGCTATTTAAACTTCTTCAGAACACAGAAATATGGAAAAATTCCAGTTAATTTTGCAAAGTCTGCATAACTCTCAAACAAAACCTAAGAAAGCCAAAAAAGGAAAAACTACAAGTCAATATCACTTGTTATTTTAATCTAAAATTCTAACTAAAATATTAGCAATGGAATCCAGTAATATATTAAAAAATAGTATCCCATGACCAAATACAGTTCATTGCAGGAATGATGATTCAATTTTATTAAATCAACATATATTAACACAATGATAAGTTAAAACACATGAATATCTTGAGGGAAACTAAAACTTTTAAAAAGCATTTAACAGACATTTCTCATTTAGGACAGTAAACTGGAAATGAAATGTACTCCGCTAACCTAATCAAAAGTATTTATTTTGGATCAAGGTCCACTATCATATTTGATCATTAGATATTAAATAAATCTTATTTAGTATCAAGGACAAGATATGAATAATAGTTGTCACCACTGTTAGCTAACATGAAGTTATAGCTTACTCATGAATAAAATTTAGAAAGCAAATATACAGCTCATGTATGAACAGGAGACAAAATAAAATACTTGTAAATTACATTTTATCTTTAAAATAATGAGGTAATTAGAACCTAAAGCCCCCAAATCATTATCTTTCCCATGTGCATGTTCTCCAGGTTCCTAAGTTGTACATGATGAGTTGACCACAGCTCCTGCAGCAATGAGAACCTCACAGAAAAGCCACGTGTTTCATAATCCACCGATGCTGCTTCAGTGCTAGAAGATTTTCAGACCTTAACTTGAAGTAGAAGATCATGAGAACAATGCCTTCCCCAGTGGCAGTGCACAGTTCCATCTCCCCGTGAGGGTGTGAGAACTGAAATATCTTTAATACAAATGAATTGGAACTGAGCTTTAGTTTCTAGACCTACAAGGATTCTGGTCTTACCAAATCACAAACTCTGCAGCTTTGACTTACACAGCTACCTCCACTGCCCAGTGGGAAGAAACCATCTTCAAGGTCACAACTATTTTTTAAAAAATTTAAAAGCTAGAGATATAGCAAAACAACAGATAAAATATTTGTGAATCTCTTGACAAAGTTGCTGATTTCTGGGCAAGATGAATCAGGTCATACGTCGTCATACTTTGTTAGAGACAGCTACAGTGTTAAGCAGGATGCTAGAAACCTCTGCTTGTTCAAAGTAAAGTTAGCATCATTGTAGAGGAGTAGCTGGTAAGAAACAGACCAGCAAGATGAGTGGAGCCTCCTGCCAGCAGCCTGACAGGCTTCTGGCAAGAGCAGGGAGGGGACCCCAGTGTCCAAGAGTGCTCTACGAGAGCCAGGGAACCGGAGCCAGGTTGCTCCGGGCATGGGACATGGAGCAGGAGCTTTAATAACCTACAGGAAAACAACTGTCAGCCCAGGAGTCTAACCAGCAAGGCCATTATTCAATAACAGGGGTGAAAGGACACATTTCAAACCTACACAGGTTTGCATCTTGAGGTCCCTGATTAAAAGACCAAACAATGTGCTTCCACCAAAAAAGTAAAGCAAAACCAGGAGAAAGGTGCGAGGTTTAACACCCAGTGGTGAGCATGAAAGTGGACAGGCTGTGGACAAATTGAAGTATATGTAGTATATAGATCTGGTAATTGTTACTAATGGTAATTAGTAATTACAGGTAATTTTTGTGTTTGACACAGATAAAAATGACACCTGTAAACCCACCTAGACAGCATTAGCCACTTGCTCTACTGGAGTCCTGGCACTGGAATTGTGGCTGGCCCATGGTGAGATGAAAAGTACACACTGGATTCTGAAAATCTAATATGAAAGAAGAATGCAAAAACCTCAGTGTTTGATGTACATTATTAACATGTTTTCACTGTTTTGTTTTCCTTTCTTTACATTACTGGGGATTGAACCCACAGGACTTTGCACCAAGCTACACTAAGCTCTTTTTATTTTTTATCTTGAGACAGTCTTGCTAAGCCACTTACATTATCCCAGACTGGGATAAAGTTTATAATCCTCCTGCTTCAGCCTCCAAGAGTGCTAGAATTGAGCTATCCCCCAACATGCCTGCAGTCCTCCTACAGAATTCAAAATCACATATGGGGGTTTGGGGATTTAGCTCAGGGGCATAGTGCTTCCCAATAATGCTTGAGTTCCTAGATTCAATTCCCAGTACCACAAAATTGATTGGTTGATTGATTAATTTGATTATGTTCATGCTCTCAGTGTCACTGCTCTAGGCAAGGTAGGGGACAGAGGGCAAGACAGAGGAGAGCGGGCAGCCTGTTAGGTGTCTATGCTGGGTGCCACAGTTCAGATTTAGACCTGCCACCAAAAGGCAGTGCTTAGACGTGGGGTTTTCAAGAGGAGACTGGATCCCGGAGGGGCTGAATGTGCTGCTTGGAAGGGGCGAGTCCCTGGGGCCCGACCCGGAAGGATTTATTTCCCTCCCTGGCTCTTCCCATGATGGGGCACCTTCTCTGGCCCTTCCTCCACGCTTTCTGTTCTCCCTTGAAGACCACCTGCTAGGGACTGAGTCCTCTGAAAACCACGAGCTACAATAAACCTCTCCCCATGTAAGTTCCAGGTGTCGGGTATTACCTCTCAGTGACAACAAAGTGACTAAAATACTAAGTTCTCCGCCATACTCAGGAAGAGGTTAGACATGCTGAGTGACTATAGATTGTGCTGCAGAAAAATATTATTCTTAAGCATAAATGTCCCTGGAGATTAAAAATATCACCCAGAGCTTCCAAACCCTCTGAGAAAGGAAAGAGGGTCATGTGGTATTAAATAAACTGCAAGATACAAAACTACAAAAAAAAAAAAAAATGTAAAATGAATAACGTGAAAAATAAGTCTTAATTTTCAGGAATCACAGAAATTGGAATCCTAAATACTAAATTCAACATATACATGTGACAGACTTCTCATCCCCAAATGAAGCATAATGTGAAGTACACATGTAATTTTTATAAAAATTGATCATATCTTAGATTTCAAAAACCGTTTCAAATTATTTCAAAAAGTTGACATTTTTCAAATCATGTTATCTTAATGCAATTCTACTAGAAAGCTTAACAATAAGATAGTTTTTAAAAACTGTATATTTGCAAATTTCTAAATGAACTCCAAAATAACTCATGTAATAGAGGTTAAATTGAATCAGAAATGTCAATAAAGCTGAATAACAATAAAACTGAAGCTTATGAAAACTACTGAAATATGATTAACTGATATTAAAATTGAGATTATAGCTTTAAAGGCAGTAGGAAAAACATTTTTAAAAGCTAAACTATAATGAAATATTTAACTCATAAAGCTAAATAAGACACAACATTATAAGTCAAAGAAAATGGAAAGAGGAAAATTAATTTAATAGCTAAAATTAAATGAAGTAACACACAAATCATAGTAGATAATGCTGAAAAATGAGCTTTGTAAGGAATAGGCCAATCCGAAGCAAGGGTGATCAAGAAAAAAAGAGAAAAATCACAATTCAACAATTCTTTTTTTAAAAAAGATGAAATCTCGGATGCATTGAATTTGATTTTAAAGTGATATGAATTCAATTATAATATTTCTGAGACTATAGATGAACTAAATAAATTTCCACAAAAAATGACTGGTTATTAAAATAGGAGGAAATAAAAGCCCTTAGCAAATGAACAAAAAGGCTAAAGAAAATGAATTGGTAATTAACCCTTTCCTTCCTTTTTTTGAAAACCCTGTCCTTCTGAGAGGCACAAGGCTGAGTGATTTATGATAAATTGTCTAGAGCACTCCAGAAACTTGATTGTCTTGTTAGATACTGAAAAGATATTTGATCAAAGTTAACACCAAGTCACATTTAAAAAAATTCTTATTAGGAAACTGGAATACAAGATGACTTAATTTCATAACCTACATTACCAGTACTAAACTTATTCAAAAACATTATGCATTGTAATGGTATGATTTTGGAAGTATTAATAAAGTCAAGAATTAAAGACACTTACCAACACAGGTTGTAGTCAACACCAAACAGCAAGTCTTATCCAGAACAAGAAGACAGAATAATACCATGAAGAATAACTGAAAAGGGAGAATTGAAACTGCCCTTGTCTGTAGATGGCATGATTTTCTGGAGAAGACTCCTAAGATCTGTAATTGATAAGAAAAAACAGTAACATTTGAAAATTAGTGATTTATGTCTCCACTGGCATTTACCAATTAGAGACTATGATAGGAAAACACATCCCACTCACAACAACAATGAAAACTGTAAAATACAATGTGTAATATAATAAAAATGCATAATAGATTTATTGAAAAATTGCAAGCAATAGTAAAAGACATTAACAAAAGAGTAAGGACCAAGTTCATGTGGAAAAAGAGTCCACATTGTCAAGACACTAATTCTACCCAAATAAATCCATGAATTCAATGCAATTCCAATTAAAACCTAACATACTTTTGTGAACTCAATAAGCAAATCTGAAATGCAAATGAAGAGCAAAGGCTCACAAATGAATACAAGACAAGCTATACAGTGTTTAAGATATAACAATCTTGGGCCAGGGATATAGCTCAGTGCTACAGCACATACCCAGTAAGTACAAGGTCATAGCTTTGATTCCCGATACTAAAAAAAGAAGATACACATGTGCATGCATGTGCGCGTGCACACACACACATACACACTTACTTTCATTCCACAATCAGACCACACATACCCATACATAGGGAAGGTATGGCATTTACCTCACCCATGGGTAATGCTAGTCATTTACCACACCCACAAACACACAAAAACAACTACACGGCATCGTGCGGCACCCTGGTAATCTCAGCCCTCCGGAAGCTAACACAGGCGGCTGTCAGTTCCGGACCAGCCTGGGCTATATAGTGAGTTCAAGGCCAACATGGACTAGATCATGAGAACATGTTTCAAAAAAAGAAAGACAGGGGGGAGGAAAGGAGACAGAGAGAGAGAGAGAGAGACTCAGTTTCAAATGAAGTAAGACCTAAATATGAAAAGCAAAATTTAAGAACTTTTAGAAAGCTACACAGGGAATCACTAGAACCTCATGGAAAACACACACCATAAGAGAAGATTAGTAAACCAGATTCCAAGGTTAAAATTTAGTATCTTTGATGTATAATACACAGAACTGAAATCAGCATTTTAAAGGGTTTACAAATCATCTTAAGGGAAAACAATGACAGTAGGAAATTGGTTGAAAAATGTGAGCAGACATTAGACTGAAGGGAAAAATAAGTGATCAATAGAAAAAACGGCCCAATCTCACCAGCAACTAGTGAGTTCTCGAGTAGAACAGAAGGGGAAAGGGTCTCACATTCACTGCACCCCAACAGTTCACCAGTGTGCTGGTGAGAAGGGAAGCCTAGTGTCCCTCCCAGTGCATCAAGACAGCAATTTGAAAACTGCAGTGGAAATGAAGCCCTCAGCTCGGAAATTCCACTTCTAATTTAGTAAAACTCACATATTGTATTCAGAGATGTAAAAAATGGATTGCAATGTTTATAATTTTAAATGGAAAAAATTGCCCAACAACTAATACATAAATAGAAAAATAAATGATGTGTTTCCTGAACAAATTTCTACTAATCAGCAGTTAAATTAACTGAAGCTATATGTATCAACATTAGCAGTTTTCAAAAACATCAAAAAGGAAGTTGGAGAATGCTAATGGCAAAATAATATGTACACAAAATTTGCAAACATACAAAAACAGATTTTATTGGCACATTTGTATGTTGCCTAAAATCAAAAAATGCTTAGAAATGATAAAGAAAATTGAAGGTAGTATTCCTGTGAGGAGGGAGAAAATGAAATCAGGAAACAGTACACCGGAGCCTTTGAGTTTGCCAGAAATACCGTAGCATTCTTTTAAACTCTGAAATAATAAGAAAGTGTTAAAATTTGATGAGCCGCATGTTGGGCTGTTCATATAATATTCTCTGTTGTCACAGAATGGCTTTATTTCTGGTGTCAGTAAAAAAGTTATTGCTGAGGCTCGGGATTTAGTTCAGCGGCGTAAGTGCCTGCCTTGCAAGCTCACGGTTGTGAGTTCGATCCCTGGTACCAATAAAAAAAAAAAGTTATTGCGGGCATGGTGAAACACATCTGTAATCCCAGCCAGCACGTGGGAAGCTGAGGCAAGAGAATCGCCATGAGTTTGAGGCCCTGCCCCCCCAAAAAGGATGAAGCAGGAAAGAGATTAAATTCTGAGTGTAAATGGGCAGAGACTTAAACATGTGAAGCCAAGTGGACAGGAGGCTGCAGACTTCATATCAGACCATAGTAATGGCAAATCTTAAACTCAGGAAAGGCAAACGCTGCCAAACGATATGGCCCTAATGTCCCTGCTTTCAGTGACTATTAAAAACTGAACTAACATATCACAGAGCGGCTCCAGGAGAATCAAATCTAGTGTCTGGCCAAAAATCCTTGGCTCCTAAGCAACTTTATTCTGCTGAAATTTGTCCCCTGATTTGACTAGGGAGAATAACTTTTTTAATTGAGAGAGTAAAATTGTTTCCTTTATGCATATTCTTTAACCCTATGAAGTTTTTAAATCAAATAGAAATGACAATATTAACGATGATATTAATGCTTTTGGGTTGCATTCAGGAATAAGTTTAGTAATTATTGTAACAATCTATGTATGAGAAAATCTAAAAGATTAGAGCTGTGATTCTACATATTGGGTAACTAATTTCATAGTTGTAAGTTGAAAAGTATAAGACACCTCAGCTAAATTTTTCAGCAGCACTGGAGATTTATCATATTTATCAGTTTCTTATATCAGACTTCTAAAATTATGTGAGTACTTGGAAAGCTACACTTGTTAGAGGCATTTAAAGTATTTAAAAAAATCAATCATGTTAAATTTATAAATAAGGTTTTAATGATTGAAGAAATTTAATTAACTCAATTGCAAATGGGCTGATCGTTTAGGGAAATACATTCCATTCACTTCATGTCAATTAAACTTTAAACAAATGAAAACTTAAAATTTTGTTCATATTTCACCAGTTGCATTCACTAGGTTTATAAGTTTATCTTAAAAGGTTAAGGAAAGGGGCTGGGGATTTAGCTCAGTGGCATAAGTACCTGCCTTGCAAGCAGGTAGTCGTGAGTTTGATCCCTGGTACCGATAAAAAGAGAAAGAGGGAAAAAAAAAAAAAAAGGAAAAATCTAGCTAATAATTTTAATAAACCAAATACTAATAACACTAAGTGTACTCACAATGAAAAAGTCCTCTCAATTTTTTTTTTTTTTTTTTTTTTGTCTTTTTCCTTTTTATCGGTATCAGGGATCGAACTCATGACTGCCTGCTTACAAGGCAGGTACTTATGCTGCTGAGCTAAATCCCCAGCCCCCAATCCTCTCAATTTTTAAAATAAAGATGTTTAAGTTATCTATAAATTTAGAAAACTAAAGAATTTCTTGAAAATTTTGTCAGTCTTGAATGTCAAGACATGGAGCACCTAGATAAGAAATTTAGTTTTAAAAATACGGCAACTCTGGCCAGGGATGGTAGCATATGCCTGTAATTCTAGCACTTAGGAGACTGAGGCAGGAGGATAAACACTAATTCAAGGTGAGCCTGGGTTACATGGTGAGTTCAAGGACAGCCTGGACTACACAGAGAGACCTTGTCTCAAAAAACAAACAAAAATGGCAGTTCTTACCAGAGTCATGTAACACTCTTCAACAAACAACTTAACAAGATTATTTTGAATTAACAAAATTACTCTAAGATGAATCCCAAAAAATAAAGGATGAAAAATTACTTAAAAAGTTTGAAAAATAAGAATAGCTTGGTGTGCCAAATATTAAAAAGTAAGGCTCCCCCACTTTGAAAGAATGGTTGCAGCACAATAATAGATGAACAACAGAACTTGAAGAAAGCTCAGAAACAAATGCAGCGTCCGTGCCTAAGAGCACCTAGAGCGAACAGAGAACACAGCAAAGGCGTGTTTGGGAAGTGCCTCCTTCCCTCTCTACGTGTTATCTCCACAGAATCCTCCCTGGCCTCTTCCCGCCCTCTGCTCGCTCGTCCTTAGGGCCAGTGGTACTAAGTATGCTCCATTGTTTCTGCTAGCTTATTAAATAGCAGACTTATTCAGCATCCTCAGCGTGGAGTGAGGAAATGGATGGGTAGAAACCAGTAGTATTTCACCAATGGAGCTACAGCAGGGAAAAAATATCTAAATATTTTTCTGCACCTTGCAATATTCTATCATAATCAGAAGATCAACAAAACAGTGCTAGGCAAACTAGTTACCTGGTAACAACAGTAAAGTTCATTTCATATCTCATTCAATATATTGCAGTGCATGGAGTAAAGCACTAAATGGGAAAGAATTGTGCCATAAATCAGTAAATATTTATCCAACTTGAGGTTAGAGAAGGAATTTCTAAGCATCAGACAGAAGAACAAGTATTTTTAGATTAAGAATTATTATACCAAAATATAAAATTTCTCTATGAGAAAAATACCACATATAAAATTAAAAATCAAGGTACTAGTTTCCATAAGAACCTAGCAGACACCGAAGGAGAGAAAAAGGGCAATTTCTGCATCACTTCTAAGGTCATGAGGCAGAAAAAGTATCACAAAATCACAGTGCTGCTCAAATCTATTTCTAGTACTGGGGAAGTGAAATATTTACTGTCTTAGGTACTTTTCTCTCATTGCTGACGCAAAGTACCTGACCCCTCAAACTAAAGAAGGGAAGCTTTATTTTGCTCATAATTTGTGGAGGTTTCAGTCCATAATCAGTTGTCTCCGAAGCAGGGTGGCATGGCAGCGGGGTAATAATTCATGATGGTGGAAAGTGCTAAAAGCAGCAAGAACACAAAAGGAGGAAGCAAGCCTCTTTCTCCCTTACAGCGTGTTCAGGCTCCCTCCTAGGGCAGCTGTAGCGGTCACACCATCTCCACGGCCTCCTCTTAATGCGCTGGAGGAAGTTTTCAGAGTGAGGAGCCTGGTACCCTGTTGTGTCAGTTAAATTTCTAAACTTCTCAAATTGACATGATGTGTTCACCATTACAGTTACTGAATCCCTTCCTAGATAAAAATAACAAAATATAAAAAATCTATTTTTAATAACCAACTGTTTGGAGAATTGGTAGAGAGAAGATAAAGAATAGCCTGTCCTTTAAAGACTGCAACTGGTTCAAGTAAGAAATTGAAGTGTGTAGTTTTTCAGTATTTATTTTTTGTTTGTTTGTCTTGAAGTATTCCCTAACCCTCACAGCTATGACGGGAAGAATGTGCAGCCTTACTAACCTCAAGGTGACAGAGGAAGGAATTCAGATACCAAGAAGACATGAACACACACACACACACACACACACACACACACACACACACATATGTGAACTAGAAACAGGAAAAACTAGAAAAATATACACACCGTTACATACTATAGAGGAAGAAGAATTTAACACTTGATTCGAGGTAGTTAACTGTGTATTAAAACTAAAATTTTACAGAATAGAATCTAGAATCACTACAAACTCTATTATAACATACATTATTTTCAACCAGAAATTATTAGATATACAAGCAATCGATAAACTAAGGAAGTCAATAAAAATTGACTCAGAGTCATCTGTAGTGTTGGTTTTGGCAGACTAATATTTCCAATAATTTTTACAAGTGTGCGTAGACTATTATTGGAAAACAAATATGTATAAATAAAGGAAAATGTGGTCAAATGGAGTGAAGAGAGAGAGTCTTAGTAAGAGATGGGAATCATTAGACATTCTAGAATCGGGGCACTCAGTTCTGATGCTCTTGACTGCTCCACAGTAGCTGTCTTCTTTCTTTTCCATCTTTATCAAAAAAAAACTTTTATATAAAAAACAAACAAAAAATAAATTCTAGAATTGATAAATACAATAACTGAAATGAAAAACTGACTAGGTCAGTTCAACAGTGGAATGAGGATAGAGGAAAAAATTAATAAGCTACAAATAAATAAGTAAAATTATCCAATATAAATAATACAGATATTTTATAATTAAGGAAGATAGAGTATACGATATTGGGGAAATATTAGCATGCAGCATAATTGTGATTTGAGTTCTGGAAGAACATAAAAAAATTTATAAAAATTGTGGCAAAGTTTTCCAAATTGGAAGAAATGCGTTAACTTACAAGTCCAAGCATCTCGAGAATTGGAAGCAAAATAAATTTAAAGTAAATCATAGCAAAGGGAAATAGTGTCAACTTCTCAAAGATAAAGAGAAAGAGAAATCTCAAAAAAGGTTCAAACTTTTTATAAAAATTTTTGATAACTTCTTAAAATGAAAAGCATTCAACACTGAACTTACCCAAAGACCTAGCAACCCTGTTCTGAAAGAAATAAAAATTATGCATGAACATTCATCACAGAGTTATTTGTACTTACCAAAAACATTTCAGAAGTTCAGTCACAGTGAATAGAAAAACAAATTATGACATATCCACACAATGGAAAATTATTTAACAGTAAAATGAAACAGTGCCTAAAAATGCAACAACATGGATGAATCAAACACAAAAAGAAAAGGAAAACAAATCTATAATAACAACTTGATGTTGAAATTGGGACAGGTTGACTGCAAATGTCAAGGTATATTAATTAATTATTACTTTGCAACAATTTACCCCCTGTTGGGAGCCACCACATTGCCGAGCCGCCGCATATAGCGATCATGTGGCCTGTGGTAAAGAGTAAAGCCTGAGTTAGATTACCCCTCCCATCGAGCACGTTAGTTTCCTGCTTACCGCGTAAACAACCCGCTCAATAATATGTTAGCCAATCAGCTTGCCTTGCTTACTTTAATATGATTGGACACTGTATCCGTATATATACTGGTGCCACCCCTGGGGGGAAGTAGAAGCCCAAAAGGAGCCGCGGAGAGCGGACCGGTAGAGGCTTCGGAGCGAAGCACGGAAGGAGCCGCGGGGAGCGGACCAGAGGAGGCTTCGGCTGGGAGTGATCCCAGGGCAGGCTGTACGGAGAGAAAATAAAAGAAAAGGTTGTCCACTGCCAGACTTTGTCGTGTGTCCTTCCTGCCGGCCGGGAGCGACATCGACAACCCCCCAAATGCAGTGGCTGAATACATCTGTCTTCTCTCGATGTCTATGGGTCAAATTCTGGCACGACGCAAGGCCCTTGGCTATAGCTGTCTTGTGAGGCTGCCATATAAGACCGTGAGAGTGGGGCTACTCCGCAGCTCAGTTGGCTTGCAGGCTTCCGTTCTGAGCAGGTTGTTGGATTGAACTCTCATTTCCTCATGAGCTGTTGGCCAAAAGACAACCCTAGTTCCTCAGAATCTGGGGCTCTCCACAGGGAACCTCACAATACTGAAGCTTACTTTAAAAGAG
This sequence comes from Cavia porcellus, assembly GCF_034190915.1. Classification (NCBI taxonomy): domain Eukaryota; kingdom Metazoa; phylum Chordata; class Mammalia; order Rodentia; family Caviidae; genus Cavia; species Cavia porcellus. The sequence goes on from NW_026947512.1 coordinate 48,327,096, forward strand.
TAAGCAAGAAAGAGGACAGGATAATGTCAGCAAGAAGGGAATCACCATCTCCTGTAGTCTAGTCCCAGAAGTAATGTTCATGACCTTGCCCATAGTCTACTCATTAGAATCAAGCCATGAGGTATAGCTAACGTTTAAGAGGAGATTACATAAGGAGGTGAAATCAGAAGTATGGATTACTAAGGACCATTTCATAAGTTCTACCTAGGAGGGAAACTTAGGGGCTGATACAAACTCTATACATTTGATTAGGAATTAAAACTCCTGAGAGAGTGCCCTTAGAATAGGTGCATTTTATTGCATGTACAGAGATTTCTCTTTCTCTTTTTCCCCTTTCAAGTAAAATAGGAAACTAAAAGGAATTAAAGTATAAAGTACTAGAAAATAGAAGGAATTAAAGTATAATCTCCAAAAATCTCTACTGAACATGAAAGAAGTATTTCTTCCTCTCAAATCCTACTAAATAGTCATCAAAAAAAAAAAAAAACATAATCCTCAAGTCTAAAGGGATAGCCAGGCATTAATAGTGCTTGAGAGAGCTCAGCAGAATATTGGAAAACAAAAAGTAGATAGAGAAGTATTACCTCCCTCAACAAAACAGGGGAAGGTACAAGATGGAACCAATTTATTCTTCCAATTTATTCCAATTTATTCTTCCATTATTAGAGGTATCACAGACCATAAGGTGTGAGGCTGAGAGAAAAGGACAGATAGGTATGTTTCTTGTCCTAGATCTTACCCTACCAAGTAATATCCACCTCACCCCATTCAAGAAATGGAGGCTTACCATCTGTAGCAGGTCTAGATTGAGCAGAATGATGCCCTAAAGGCAGGAATGAGGCACGATGTTGAACACAGATTAGACTGAAGCCTGAACACCTGACTTAAAGCTTCACAGCAGCCATCTCCCTTGCTTTTGAAATACCTAGTGTCTGCTACATGACTCCAGAGAAGAGGTGAGAAATTTTCTCTATGGAAAAAAAATTGAGTTGCTTCAGAGAGACTTCCAAAATGCAGATCTAGCCATTTCAGTCTTAGAATTGAGCTCTTTATGTTTTTGAGCATTTTTCAAACTTTGACCTATTTAGGAATTCTCTGAGATCTTCAAAAAGTACAGTATATGATTCAATATATTTGAGATGGAGTCCAAGATCTGTCATTGAAACGGGCCAGTGACAAAGGTGTTTGACCATGAGCCATACTTAGAAAGTCAAGACTCTCTTGTCCATCACTTGTAGATACAAACTAAACTCATTGGCACTCATTTGCATGGCACTCCTTTTTGGGAAGGATCTCTCTCCAGCCACAACTACCCAAACTCACTTCTCAGATCATTTCTAGCCACTGCACTCTTTACTCAACTCCATTTTAGTAAACATCCTTCTTTCAGCCTAAAGTGCACAATTTCTTCCCTTAACACGCTCTCTTTTTCTTCAAGACTTCAACTTTTCTGGTCTTGAAGACCTAAAATGCCTTCATTATCCTATTCTGATCAGTTATATACTATTTTGTTTTGTATAAATTCATTGTATGTGAAGATATGGACAACTATTTGGAAGAAAACAAGAGGCAATGTAATAGACAGTGAAGATCCCCCATTGTCTTGCTTTGAAATCTGTGTCTCTTACATTGTTATCTTACAATCTGTTTTGTTCTGTTTTGTTCTGTTTAATTTTACCCTCTTTAAAAATAAATTTTAAAAAATTCCAACTTTTCCTCTGAAATTTCTCCTGACTTCCTTAGGCAGACTTAATTCTTCAATTTCTGTTTCAGAATAGTTTGGGCTTACATCCATCACCTTATCAATAATTTTAATCTGAATTAAATATACTCACAATTACTATATATATGTATATATGTAAGCATGTACATACTTGTTAAAAGTGAAGGGATGAAGAAAGAAATACCATGCTAACATAAATGCACAGAAAGTGAGAATTTATATTAATTTCAAATAAATCAACCTTCAGAACAAGGGGAATAATTAGGGAAAAAAGGAACTTTACATACTGATAAAGGAGTAAACTCATGTAAGAAGACAGGATACAACAGTTCTGAACATGCATTTAATACCAGAACACCAAAACATGTGACGGTCATCTTTCCTTTGCTGGCACAAAACTCTGATTGAAATTAATTTAAAGGAGGAAATATTTACGGTATTCTAGTTCATAGTTTCTGAAGTTCTGCCTCCATTGCTATGGTCCTGTGGCAGGACAAACATCATAGTGGAAGAGGAATGCCAGTGGAGAGCTGCTCGGTTCACAGTAGCCAGAAAAAGAGCTAAAGGGGAAACGCCAGGAAAGGATGTGGATGATGGCCAGGTTCCGTTCCAGAGTTACTCCCCATGATCCATTCCTTTCAGCCAGACTCTGCTCCTGTTTCCACAATCTCCAATAATATCAGCAGATTATAATCCCATCAATGGACCAATCCACTGAGGAAGTTACAGCATCATAGTCCAGTCACTTCAAAAGCCCGTCAGCAGGCAACCAACATTGCAAGACAGCCTTTTCAGTGACATGTTTTAACCAAACCACAATATATGTCTTAGATTTTTCTTGTTGCTGAGACAAAATATTTGACACCCAAAGTTAAGGAAAGATTTATTTTGCTGACAGTTTTCAGAGGTATCAATCCATAGTTGGTTGGCTCCAAGGCAGAAGGAACATGGCAGAGAGACACTGCAGAGGAAAAACTGTTCATGAAAGACAAAAGACAGCAGTCTACCAGTTACAAGGAATAAATTTCTTTCTGTATCATATCCAGACTTCCTACACATAGGTAGCTTGACCCCAGCATCTCACACCCCAATCCAGCCACCTCCACACATCTCCATTTATGGCTGCATGAGGCTTTGAAGGACATCTAGACACAAACCATAACAATATGTGACACAAAAATTGATAGAATTACAAGAATAAAGAGACAAATTGGCTCATAGTAGGAGATGTAAATCTTCCTCTTACAGCAAATGACATGTCAAATAGGCAGGGAATCGGTAAGGATACAGTTACTTCGACAAGCATTATCATGCAATTTAATCTAATTGACATTAGTAGACTGCTTTTTCCAACAATAGCAGAATACAAATTCTTCTCATACCCACACAGAACATTCACCAAAATAAAACACATTCTGGGTCATTTATAAAAAGCACCTTAACAAATTTAAAGGAATGGACATAAGTCAAAGTATGTTCTCAGACCACAGTGGAATTAAACTAGAAATCAATAACTGAAAGCTGGAAAATTTCAAAATATGTAGAAACTAAACAATGTACTTCCAAATAACACATAGATCAAAGAAATCTCCAAAGAAACTTAGGAGTATTTTTAACTAAATGAAAATGTAATTTATCAAAATTTATGAAACACACCAAAAACCTTAGTAAGCTAAAAAAAAAAAAAACCCAGTAATGTAAGCATAAAGTAGGCATTAAAGAGAAATAATACAAATTAGAGCACAAATCAGTTAAATCAGGACAACAGCAGAAGAAATATCAAACAAAAGCTGGTTCTTTGAAAAGATTAATCAAGCTAAGTTTTATCAAAACTAAACAAAAAAGGTCAAATACATTATTAAACTAGATACTTTCTCCCTGTTATCAAGAACAAGGAGAAAATACATTTTTTTAAAGACAAGAGTGTCACTATGTAGTTCAGGTTGACCTTGGACTCACTGTATGATCCAGGCTGGCCTCAAACTCACACAGAGCTTTCTGCCTTAGCCTCCTGAGTGCTGGGACTATGGGTGTCCACTACCATGCCAGCTCAGAATATCACTTCTTATCACTCCAACTCAACATTGTGCTAGAAGACCTCGCCACTTCAATTAGATAAGACAAACGAAATACTTGTATGGCTTATGTCTAGATATCCTCCTCAAAGCCTCACACAGTCATGAGGACAGGCTTCTAGAATTCGTGATTGATTCATGGTCCAGTATTGGGATTATGGGCATGAAAGCTACACCTACTCTGGAGTGGGTAGCCTACGTACAATATAAGGGATAAAAAGAGTCTTCTCTCATGCCTCTCTCTTTTTGCTTTTGCTATCTTCCACCGCATGAATGCTGCTCCTTTGCCATGCCACCCTGCTTTGGAGCCAGTAGAGTTTGGAGTGAACCTCCATGAACTGTGAGGTAAGTAAACCTTTCCTTCATTAATTTTAGGTGTTGGGTATTTTCTCTCAGCAATGAGGGAAAAGTAACCAACACAAATACAATGTAGTTCAGAAAGAAAAAATACAACTGTCCTTGTTCACAGATGGTATGATTGTATGTAACAATCTCAAGTACATTTTTCAAAATGCTGAGCCTAATAAAAGATTATAGCAAGTCTCAAGATACAAAGTAATACACAAAAGTATTTCATTTTCCTACATACATGCAATGAATCACTGGAGTTGGATTAAAATGTGATATCATAAATAAGAGCACCGAGTATAGTGTCTATATGTAGATCTAGTAAAACATACATAGTATCATTTGTAATATTACAAACCTGCATGAACAAAAAGGTCTAAGTGAGTTCCACATTCATGGATTGGAAGCGTTAATACTGTGAAGATGTCAATTCTGCCCATGTAGATCTGCAGTAGCCTATTTTATAAAAATGAAATAGTAAAATTACATGAAGAGATAAAAATCCACAATAGCCAACAAAACAAGAAAAAGTACAAAGTTGGAAGACTAATGTCACTTAATTTTAAGACTTACTGTAAAGTTACAGTAAATAAGAAAATAGTGTAAAAAACTGAAAAAGTAAATAAGATCCAAAATGTACAATAGATATTGCTTGAAATGAAAGGACAACTGGGATAGGGGAATGGAAAAAAGAAAGAAGACTATACATATCTATATGTATATGTATATGACAGATAACTATACAATTAACCTCTGTAAGTCCATCAAAAAGAACAGTTTGTGTTTTTGTTTGTTTGATCATTTCTATGCCTAAATCTCATAATCTGAACAACCACTTTTAAGATAATATATATTTTAACTAGTGTTAATTTCCAACTATTTTTTAAATTATGTATCATCTTTATCCTTTTGATTTGTTTTATTTTTAAAATTAAAAACAAAAGAACTCAAGTTCAGAGTTCTACTAACAAAAAGAACAGTTTGTGCTTTCATTGTTCAATTATTCAATTATTTTTATGCCTATATCTTAGCATCTGAACAACTACTTTGAATATAACTACACACAATATATTAACCAGTGTTAATCTCCTATTGTTTTGCTTTAAAATTCCATGCCATTGTTTTTATTCTTTTTTATTTTAAATTTAAAAGTGTAATATCCATAAACAAAAAGACAAATGAATTAATTGAAAGTAATGTGACCAGAAAAAAGTCCACACAAATATAGTCATTCAATCTTTAACAAAGTACAAATTCTGTAGACAAGAGTCTTTCTAGTAAATGTTTTCTTATCAGTGGAGTATCCAAACAAAAATCTAATCTAGACACAGACCTCATTCTTTTCAGAAAAGCTAACTCAAAATGAACTATAGACTTAAGACACAAAGCTATAAAATTCTAGGATAAAATATGGTGAAACCTAGGTTACCATTGTTAGTGTACCATAAGTACACTAAAATCATGATCCAAAAATGAATAAACCTGCTACATTAAACTTCACTAAAATTAAAAAATTTTGATGCATAAAAGGCATTGTTAAGAGGATGGAAAGAAAATTCATAGATTTGGAAAAAATGTTTAAATTATCTAACAATGTGTATATCCAAATGTACAAAGAACTCTTAAAATTCAACAGTAAGGAATAACTCAGCTAAATAATAGCTTAGAGATCTAGCAGATACCTTGCTTTTTTAAAAAAAAAAGTACATGAAAAGATGTTAACATTATTTGTCATAAGACAATACATATTAAAATAATAATGAGGTTCTACTATATACCTACTAGAATGGCTAAAATTCAAAAGTTGATCATACCAAATACTGATAAATATGGAGCAACAAGAACTCTCATTTACTGCTGGTATTAATACAAAGTGGTGCAGCCACTTTGGAAGACATTTTGACAATGTCTTACAAACTTAAAAACATTCATCTTATCAGCAGTTACACTCCCACATATTTGCCCAGATGACTTGAAAATTTGTATTCACACAAAAACCAGCATGTGAATGCTTCAGAGTTTCACTATAACTGCCAAAACTCAGAGGCAACCAATGTATTTTTGAATAGGTAAATAGATGGACTATGTTATATTCATGTAATTCTATGATTTTAAAAACTGAGCTATCATCACTTCTCAGCCTTTTGGGTAAGATCAAGTGTAAAAACTGAGCTATCAAACTACAAAAGACTTGCATAAACTTTAAGTACATTTTATTAAGTGAATGAAATGAGCAAAAAAATACATTCTACATGACTCAATTATATGTTATTCTGTAGAAATCAAAACCATGGAGACAGTAACAAGCTAAGTAGTAGCAAGGAGCTCAGGGCAATGGAAACAGAGTCAAATAGGTGAAAAACAGGGAATTGTTATTATCGCAGTGAAACTAACCAGTGGAATATTGTAATGTTACATACATGACATTATGCATTGCCAAACTCATAGTGTTTTATGCACAAAGAATAAACTATAAAGTACATGATCTCTTTATTAAAATCAAATAATTTGGCAATAGGACTCTACGTGCTGAGGTGCAGAGCAGGAAAGTTAGTATAGTGTCTTTCTTTAGGGCTCAGTGCTTGACCCAACAGGGTTAAATTCAGCACCAATCAAAAAGCAAAAGTCCTTGTTCCAGCCTAAAGTTTGAGATGGTGTCGATGTCCGCTCCCGGCCGGCAGGAAGGACACACGACAAAGTCTGGTAGTGGACAACCTTTTCTTTTTATTTTCCTTCTCCGTACAGCCTGCCCTGGGTTCTCCCAGCTGAAGCCTCCTCTGGTCCGCTCCCCGCGGCTCCTTTTGTGCTTCAGTCTGCCCCAAAGCCTCTACCGGTCCGCTCTCCGCGGCTCCTTTTGGGCTTCTACTTCTGGGCTTCTACCTGGCTTCTTCCCCCCCAGGGGTGGCACCAGTATATATACGGATACAGTGTCCAATCATGTTAAAGTGAGCAAGGCAAGCTGATTGGCTAACATCATCAGTTGCCAGGCAGACTATATTGTTGAGCGGGTTGCTTACGCGGTAAGCAGGAAACTAACGTGCTCGATGGGAGGGGCAATCTACCTCAGGCTTCACTCTTTACTACAGGCCTCACGTCCGCCAAGTGAGGCGACCGGGCTCGGGGCTGCGGCTCCCAACATCTCCCCCTTTTTTATTTTTTTTTATAAATGTGCGCATCGTAGCCCTTCCTGGACTGGGTGCAGAGGCTTATGCCCTATGCGTAGGCCCACCGTAGGTCCTTGGCTTAGACCCTGGTCGGCCGTCCCATGGTCTGCCAAGGCCCTGAGGCCCTCGTCCTTTTTCTAGGGCCAGGCACAAACTGGACGGAACCTGGATGCACACAAGCTTGCACTCATTTCCTCTCCGTAAAGAAATCCCCTCGGAGAGAAATTTAGACCTGGGCAGCATCTAACAGTCCAGCAGCTTACGTGCAGGATGGGGTAGGGCCTGGCTTAGGTTGAGTCGCACCGGGGGAGTACGCTCTTACCCGTCATTGACTCTCCTACCCAGCTATGTCATAATTTTTTAGAGGAGGAGTGTGGGAAGCTCACCACCCCTAGACTCGGTCGTAGGCTAGGCGAGCGAGCCATGCATATGCCTGAGGATCTTCTTGTCCATTTTGGGCTACCGCTATTTCTATTCATCTTGTTGGTTGGTCTGTGATGGATCTCCGGTAGGGCAGGTCTGATCTTCAGTCGAGGGCTTTGTCGCCCGTGTCAGTCTCTCCGGTACCCACAGTGGTTCTCGTCCCGATTCCTGTGGGAAAACACAAACCGCGCCTCGGTTCCAGCTGACCACTGGATCCGGGCCCATCCATTGTCCTGTCAGGACATCTTTCCACTTCACCCACCCTTTATGGTTGGGGGAAGGGTTGCAGTGCTCCACAGCTGGGGAGCAATTATCATTATTTAAATTTAAAAAATTGTGTGTGAATAGTGCCATGGATAATCGTGCCTTTGGGGCCAGGCCTTGGCCTACTCCCCCTTTTTGTTTTTGTAAAATTTCTTTGAGGCTTCTATGAGCCCTCTCAATGATTCCTTGACCTTGGGGATTGTATGGGATACCATGTTTTAATTGAACCTCCATCATTTTGCAGAACTCATTGAAGGCTTTGCCTATATAGGCTGGTCCATTATCAGTTTTTAATATTTTTGGTTTGCCCCATGCGGCCCAAGCCGCCAGGCAATGATTGATCACATTAGACACTTTTTCACCTGTTTCTGCTGTTGCGAATATGACGTGAGAACAGGTGTCTGTGGAAACATGAACATATTTAAGAGTCCCAAACTCCTGTATATGTGTGATGTCCATCTGCCAAACATCACCAGGGATCAAACCTCGAGGGTTTACTCCCGTCAGTATGGCAGGTTTGTATGTGGCACAGGAGTCACATAGTCGCACGATATCTCGTGCATCTGCTCTAGAAACATGGAAATGGTTTGCTAGTGTCCTGGCATTGACATGAAACTTATCATGGAAGGCACGGGCTCGCTCGATTGGTGTTAGTAAGGTAAAAATCCATAACGGGCGAGTGGCAGTGTCAGCAGCCGCATTCCCCTGTGCCATAGGCCCTGGCAGGGATGTATGTGCTCTTATGTGGGTGGTGAAGACCTTATGGTGTCTGTTCTGAAGCAATGTCTGGATAGACAGGAACAGCCCAGCCACTGTGGAAGTGGATCTAATTAAACTGGCAGTCTCAAGCACTTGCATAGCATTGACCACATACCTAGAATCGGAGACAATGTTAATGGCTTCTGAGAACCGTTCAAGAATCATTTTAACGATCTGCAGTTCCACCACCTGAGGCTGATCTGGTTCAAATTGTATGGTAACCGGGGGCTTGCCTAGGATCACATAGGCGCCTATCCCCGTCTTGGAGCCATCTGTGTATATTGTAGTTGCTGGGACTAATGGCTCAGAGGCAGTAACCTTTGGAAAAATTATAGGGTGCTGAGTGACAAATGACAAGATAGGGTCTTTAGGGTATTGATTGTTTATATCCCCATGGAAAACACATCTCAGAATGGCCCATGTATCTATGCAGGCAGCCAGGGTCTTGATCTGGCTGGCGGTATAGGGTACTCGGATGGCTTGTGGTCCTGAGCCAAAATGTTGGACAGCTCTATCATGCGCTTCAAGGGCCAATGAAGCGACTGCCTCCGGGTAATGCTCTATGACTTTTGCAGGTGAGACCTTAGGGTGTATCCACAGTAGTGGTCCTTTCTGCCAAATCACCGCTGTAGGCTGTAGACTAGTCTGTAGCAAACAGACATCAAAGGGTCGCCCTGGTTTAATTCTGTGTAAGGTAGCCCCACCTAAGGCTTTTTCCACTCTCTGTAAGGCAGCTCTTGCCTCAGGAGTGAGCCTCCTGTGGGAGGCTATATCTGGGTCTCCCTTTAGAAGGTCGAACAGGGGTTTGAGATCTGAATTTGGTATATGTAAATATGGCCTAATCCAATTAATGTCTCCCAATAGTTTATGCATGTCATTTAGGGTCCTAACGCCATCTGTCCTAATGGTGACCTTCTGTATAAGTCTGGAGGCGACACTGAGGTCCACACCTGCTGACCCAGGGGTGGCCCTTGTTGAAGGCTGCCATCCTGAGCTGTCCTGTCTCTGGGGCGGGGGCCCGCCTGTGAAGGGGGCCCCCTCTGGCCGTTTTTTGGCCCTCTAGCATCTCGTCCACAAATACGGTTGCCCTGAGCATCAAAGACCGACCTACACTCCTCAGCTTTGTGTGATCCCCTCTTGCATCGCCCACAAACATATGGTTCTTCATTCCTAGGACGAGGCCTAGCATCTGCATTGTTTGGGCAGTGACGTTTAATGTGTCCTGGCTCCCCGCAGGCAAAACACCCTTTAGCCTTACATTCCCCTCCTGACCCGCGAGGTCCCCTCTGCTGTACAGCCGCGGCCAGGAGAGCAGCCACTCCCGAGTTGGAGAGCGGCCCCCCTATCTCTCTGCATATCCTAATCCAGGCGTTGAGGTCCTTGTTCTTATGAGGAGCTATCGCTGCCTTGCACTCCTTTGTACATTGCTCAAAAATCAGCTGCCTTACCAGCGGTCGAGCCACTCCCGGATCAGAGAATATCTTATCGGCAGCATCTTGCATTCGGGCCACAAAGTCAACAAATGGCTCTGTGGTACCCTGAATTATTTTTGAAAGACACAAGGAGGCTGTTCCGGCACCACTTACTTGCTTCCAGGCGTGGAGCCCTATGGCATTGATTTGTTCATAGACAGCGCCGGGGAACTGAGTCTGATCATCAGCGTGCCGACCTTCTCCCATAAGCATTTCTTTGTTCCACCCCCGGTTTCCCCGATTGGCGTTTCTCTCAGCCTGCTCTGCAGAGAACTCTGCGTACCAGGCTCGCCAATCCAGGTAATTACCCGAGGACAGACACGCCTTTGCCAGCTGAATCCAGTCCGCGGGGGTGAGGGGCCCAGAAGACAGGTTCTCCAGCATGGCAATGGTGTAAGGCGCAGTCGGCCCAAAGGTTGTAACTGCATTTTTAAGTTCTCTAATCTGCTTTATCTCAAAAGGCTCCCATACATTGCGTCCCTGGCCCATAGCTACTTGTACAGGAAATATCCCGTAGGGGCCACTATCTATCCCAGGTGGATGTACCTCATGAGACAAGCGTCCCCCCTGCCAAAGCCGCCTGTAAAAATACCGACCCGCCGGCGGCGGAGCATAAGACGGCGGCCGTGATTGGGCGGAAAATGGGGGCCCGTGCATCACTTCCTGTTCTGGCGAAAGGGGAGGGAGCTCCCAGGCGGCCGCCTCGTGGCGAGGGATCGCCTCCCTCTCGCGCCGGGGAGCGCTCAGGAGCTCTCTACTCCTCCGCAGACCAGGTTGAGCAGAGCGCAATTCGCGGCGCAACGCTGGAAAAGAACCCTGTGACTCCTTATCGAGCGACTTGGGCTCCTGACAGCTGGTCTCTTTGGCCTCCTTGCCATTCAACTTTCCCTCGGCCTCGGAGTCAGACGACTCCGAGGCTAGAGCCCCGTCCTCCTCCTTAGCATCTTTGTTCCCCTTGACGGGCCCCTCTCGGGAGCTCCCTGACTGGGCCTGCTCAGATACCCTGCGTACTTTTGTAAGCTCTTGAGAGCTTTCTCCACAACCACCCTCGCTCTTAGTGTTGCTACCTAGCATGTTTCCCATTTTTTAATATGTTAGTCACCGCGTGAGGCCCAAGGAATCCGCCACTTACGCGTGAGCCTGAGGGGAGTCTAAAAGCCCTGTAGGTGCGCGCCACCCAGAGCCCAGGCTTATCCCCAACTCACCTGTCTCGCAGCTCTGTACTGGAGCGTTGTCCGCTGTCACGTCTCGGGGGTGATCAGTCCCCGGGCGGGCCTCCAAATGTCGATGTCCGCTCCCGGCCGGCAGGAAGGACACACGACAAAGTCTGGTAGTGGACAACCTTTTCTTTTTATTTTCCTTCTCCGTACAGCCTGCCCTGGGTTCTCCCAGCTGAAGCCTCCTCTGGTCCGCTCCCCGCGGCTCCTTTTGTGCTTCAGTCTGCCCCAAAGCCTCTACCGGTCCGCTCTCCGCGGCTCCTTTTGGGCTTCTACTTCTGGGCTTCTACCTGGCTTCTTCCCCCCCAGGGGTGGCACCAGTATATATACGGATACAGTGTCCAATCATGTTAAAGTGAGCAAGGCAAGCTGATTGGCTAACATCATCAGTTGCCAGGCAGACTATATTGTTGAGCGGGTTGCTTACGCGGTAAGCAGGAAACTAACGTGCTCGATGGGAGGGGCAATCTACCTCAGGCTTCACTCTTTACTACAGGCCTCACGTCCGCCAAGTGAGGCGACCGGGCTCGGGGCTGCGGCTCCCAACAAGATGGAGTCTCCAGACCTGCTCTGGAAATGGATAGAAACCTTTACCTTATGAGAAAGATTTACACTTTGGTCTATATCATTGCTAAGCTTGGGGTGGTCCAGGACACACTCTCAAGACTGTGCAAGATCCTTCAACTGAGTCAGGTGTGACAAGTTTGTCCTCAGCTTTGGTGGCCAAAGGACTGTCTCCTTCAACACCCCTCCATACAGCTATCCCCAGACTGATGTTCAGAGATGGAGCCTATAGACCTGCCCAGCACCCATCAGAGACTTGGCCTTCATAGGGAAAACTCATGTTTAAGCCTGACTTCCATCCAGCTGTGGCTCAAGTCTAGTCATACCCCTGATACTATGAAGGTCCTTGAAGTTCTGTTGCTAAGCTGTGATCCAGTTTAACATTAGTGTCGGTGATTAACTAACTGTATTCACCAACACTACTCTAGGCTCAGGCTACATGGTATGAACAAGATTCTATTCCTTGGAAATAGGACACAGTGGGAGGTATAGGATTTTGGCTTATAATTCAGTGCCAGGCAAGTAAAATCAAACACTTTTGGTGTTCCTAACAATTCCCATTTGCAGTCTGCTCTCATGGACAGAATTTCTGGAGCACTTACAGGACCACAAATACCACCTATTGAACTTATGTTCCAGCAAATATCAGCTGTGGCTAATCATAATAGTCTTGGAACACAAGTCTACCATAACAGCAGGCAACCCATAGCAATGTGAGTTTTGATCCAACCCAAACATTATGCTAGGCTCAGTGATCTGTGGGTATAAATCATAACACAACATTACAGATTCCCTCACAATGGTTTTTTTCCTGAACCAGGCAGAATCCTACAGAGCCTGACTACAGGGTGGCAACTGTGGATATGGTACTGAGACCTACACTTAGCCCAGGGAGACACTTGTGGTAATGCACTATCTTTTATATAATCCCCTGATTCACACTGAATAACAAACCAAATGAGTATTTGGAAGAAACTTGGGCTTGGATTGCCCTCTAGTGCTGAAACAGTTACAACACATGACAGCGAACTCATTAAATCTGAATTCAAGTTATCATTCAGTGCTCAAATCAAAGAAATGACTTGAGTTTCAGAGAAAATAAGCAAACTGGTTTAGTTGAAAGATAGACATAAGACTGGAATAATTAGCTAACCCTCGGACGCTCAATGATATTACACACAAACAAGCATCAGAAACTTTCAGAGAAATGTGACCTCTCCTAATGATCAAAATAAGGCAGCAGAAATCAGCCATAACTAACACGTGTGAACTCATAAAGGGAAGGTTTTTTAAAATTTTTAAAAACAAACTCAATAAACAAAAAACAGAGAAACAATTAAATACACAAGCATTATAGAAAGATAGGAGTTTTTAATCAAATAGCAGTCCTTGAGCTGAAAACTACACAAAGCAAAATAAATATGACAGAAGACATCAACAGCAGAATAAATCAAACAGAAGAAAGAATGGGTGGCCTTAAATATAGGCTATTTGAAAACACACTTTTGGAAGTAAAAGAAAGATGAAAAATCTTATAATAATTCTAAAATGTTTTGGAAACAGTAAATATGTGGGCTATTAGGATTTAAGGATTTTAGACTTCCAAGAGGATAGAAATCTTGTTCAAAGAATAGAAAGTTCAAGGAGTTAACAATGGAAAGTTTCCCAAAGCTAGATAAAGTCTCAAACATCCAGGTGTTATAAAATCGAAGTCATCAAGCAGATTTAATGGCATCAAATCTATTATAAACAAGCTCTCAAGAGTCAAAAGCATGGCAGCAAATTAAAAAAGCAATACATAAGAGCGCTCTGATTTCCCTGAGAAGAATTCTCAGCAGAAGTTTTGCCGACCAGGAGAGTAACACCGATTTTTCATATTGAAGGAAAAAAATCATCAACTGAGAATACTGTCCCCACCAAAGTTATCTTTTCAAAATGAAAGGATAAGGACATTGTCCAGTGAAATCTGAGTATATCTCACTCAAACCTGACCCACAAGAAACACTAAAGGGCTTTTCTCAAACTGAAAGAAAGATATACTAATGAGTAAGAAGAAAAAAATCTGAAGGTACAAAACTCACAGGCAAGAGAAACTATACAGATAAATTCAGAATGTTTTAGTATTGTAAATGTACATAAACCGTTCATATTTTCAGGATAAAAAGAAAACAATGGTAATAATATGTTAAGATATGGGCAATATAGACAGATGTAAGATGAGACACCAAAAATTTTAAATGTGGGGAGAAGAGAATATGAATATAAATTTTAATTAGTATATTTTCCTCTTGTTTCTTTAATCTTTATGATTATATTTTATTCCTATCATATCAGAATAGCTTATGATAATCAAAAGATGTTTTTCTATTCCTTAAGACAACTAGACATATTTAATAGATAAAAAATAGAGAGTCACAGTAAATCACTTCTTTTAAATATACTGCTACAAAAAAGGAAGACTTTAGGAGAGAGAGAAAGAAAAGAACTACCATAAGACTAGAACAAGTCACAAATGGCTGTGGTTAAAAAAAAATCTGTCTATAATTACCATAACTGCATATGCATTAAACCAATTAAAAGATATAGATTGATTAATGGATTTTTGAAAAATCCAACTATATTTTACTAACAAGAAACTTACTTACTTCTAGGACACCTCAAATAGACTGAGAGTGAAATGACAGAACAAAACATTTCATGCAAATAGAATCCAAAAGGAACAAGAGTAGCTGTTTTGATATGTGATAAAATAGACTTCAAGTCGAAAGCAATAAAAAGAGCTATGGATACTGTAATAGTCAGCATTCCCATCACAGAGATACCATAACTGACAGACATGCATCTTAAAGAGTGAGTGCTTTAATTTGGCTCACAGTTTCAAGTCAGTCCCTAACTGGCTGGACATAATGGAACAAATGGCAGAAGTGTGTGGAGAAAGAAAGCTGCTCATCACTTAGTGGCTGGGGCGAGGGGTGGCTAGAGACAAGAATATTCCTTTCCAGTTTGCACCTTCAAATGACGGTTCCAACAAGGCCACACAACCTGATCACACATTCAGCAGTGAATTCATAAATAGTGTACAGCTCTCCATGCTGTAGTTAGGGGATTGCGAGAAAAACAATTATATACAGGACACAGCGTTGATAGTATCATTTATAATGGTGATCCAGGAGACAAATACAAAGAAAGCACAGGAAATGTGTCCATACATTAAAGACCTAGTAAATCCAGCCGAGGGTCTGGATCTCATGGTAATAACCTTCACAAGTTCAGCTGAAAACTTAGAGCCCATGACAATGCCCTCCATGAGTCCAAATGGAGACCTAGAACCCACAACAATAACTCATGCAAGTTTATTTCGCAGATCTGCACTGGAAAGGCCCCAAGGTCAATGGTGATGGCTAGAAAGTCTGTGGGGTAAAGGATCTATGCCAGTAAATTGAGGGATCTGCACTGGATCCAGGAAGCAACCGACACTCAAATAAGGACCAGGGCTCCCCCAAAAAGTACCACAGCCATCCTCAGCAACTGTGAGGTCCCAAATTCCTCTTATGATGAGAACAGCTGAGTTCATATCAAGAAGCCAGAGTTACAAGCTTCTCCTGGAGACTGAACAGCACAAATCTTCCCCACCAGACCCAAGAAGTGATGCTCAAAGTAAGGATCAGAGCTCCCCCAAAGTGAACCACAGCTATTCTCAGCGACAAGGTCCCAAGCTCTTCCAATGATAACAGCTGAGTTCATATCAGGGATGCCAGCAAACAAGCTCCTCCAGGAGAACTGACAGCTCCAAATATCAACAACATTTAGGAGAACCCACAATGCTCACTTCTCCAGTTCTCCTTTATGCTGCTAACTTTCCTCAGGGGGACCCTCTATGCTGGGCACCTCACTGATTCAGTTCAGCTGGTGTTAAATTACCTGCTGATAGTGTAATCCTAATCACTTCCAGAACCCTACCTCTAAACCCATGAGATTTTAAAGGACATTTTAGATTTTTTCTTGAGTGCATTTTTTATTTTGATTTTTATATTTATTAATAGATAATTGCAGCACATAATTATTATATTCATCATGGAGAATTGGTACATGTACATAACACAGCCTAATTCTTTATGTTTTCCTTCCTCCTACTTTCCCTCCACCTATCCCTCCATCTCTTGGCATCTATAGATCTAAACAGTAACAGAAGTTCATAATAATGACAAAGGATACTTTTGTACAAAAGGAATAACTTTAAATCTATGAAACCAATATAGGAACTCTCAACATTATAAAGCAAATATTAATAGATGTAAAATGACATATAATCTCCCATACAATAATAGTAAGGGACTTTATTACTGCATTTCAGCAGTGGATGATTCATGTAGACAGAAATTCAACAACATAGTTAAACTACAACCTTGACCAAATGGATTTTAAAAACATCTACAGAATGCTGCGTCCAACATTACAGAACAGACATTCCCAACAGCACATGAAACATTCTCCAGAACAGACATTATAGATCACAAAACAAGTCTCGAAAATATTTTAGAATTGAAATAATATTGACTATCTTTTTAACCACATTGCAATAAAGTTACAAATCACGTAAGAAAAACTTTGGAAACTATATAAACACATGGAAATTAAACTGGCTTTAGTAATGGGAATCGAACACAGCTCCCCAGAGTCTGGTACAAGCTAAGCACATTCTACACAACTGAGCCACACACCAAGGAAATGGACAGATAATGTATTAATCCTATGGGACATAACAAGCAAAGTTTACTTCAATGACTTTATACATCAAAAAAAAAAAAAAAAGAAAAGAAAAGAAGATGCCAAGTAACCTATCACATCATTTCAAGGAGCTAGAAAAACCAAAATAAGCCCCTCTCCCATGCTGGACAAATACTGCTTGAAATCTCTCAACACTAGCCCTTTATGTCAAGTATAGAAGACCTCCAACCAACTGAGCCTTTATCAGTTTTTTACCTATTAATATTTTTCTGCCTGCCTCTCCTCTTACCGACTTAGCATGCTCTTTCTCCCCTTCTCCCTCCTCTTCCCTGACCTTCTCCATTCTCATAGCAGATGAGCTGCTATAGTACAGTACAAAGCAGTGGTGGTGGACCTCTGGCACATGTGCCAAACCATGCTGTTTGTATCACTGAAAGCTCTACATGAGGTTCGCTGTCAGGTGTATAGACAGCAAGGGGCATTGATAAAGGGTGAAAGTGCAAAAACAAGTTTCAGTGCATGTGATTGAAGTGTGATCACATCTGTTGATCTGATATAAGCAGTAAAAATTCTCTCCTTACAATATAATGACAGGTTCCAACCCAATGAAATTAAATAGATTGAAAGAGTGAACAACATCTCCAGACAAATAAAGCCAAGAACACTTTACTGGAAAATGGAACTCACCAGAAGAGATTCTCATACCAACTACAAGAACTCTGCACTCTACTTCAGCCCTCAGCAACAGCCACAAAAAAGTAGGAACTTGAAAAAACAAGGCAACAAAATGCCCCCAAAGACTTCCAACTCTCCCAAAGCAGATCCGAAGGACAGCAAGGGAGAGGAAAGCAAATATCAGATAGCCAAAGTAAATGGAAGAAAAGAAACTTGGTGAGTCCGAAGACGATTTAACCCCCAAATAGAACACACATACAAACTGATCCTGTAGATATGGGAGAAACAAAAAATTGGAAGGAATGACCAGACTAATTCAAAACATGAATGACAAGTTTATCAAAAGATACAGGCACCATTTATTTTCATTTAGCATGATGAGAAACATGAATCTATCTTCTTCCTGTGCATAGCCAGTTTTCCCAATAACATTTAATAGAGAGGTTATCTTTACTCTAGCACATGTTTTTGACTGCTTGGTAAAAGGGCAAATAGTTTAATGTGCTTGGGGTTGTTTCTGCATCCTCTATTCTATTCCACTGATCTCTGCGGTTGTTTTTTGTTTTTGTTTTGTTTTGTTTTGTTTTGTACCTGTACCATGCTGCTTTTATCACTGTAGTTTTTAATATAACTTCGAGTCTGGAATTTTGATGCTTCTTGCTTTGCTCTTATCCATATTTGCTTTTGTTACTCTGGATCTCTTCTGGCTTTGTGTGAATTTTAAGATTGTTTTCTACATTTCTGTGAAGGAATGCTCTTGGTACTTTAAGACCATGTTATATTTCTATGCCAATTTTGGAAGTATGATCGCTTTTACTGTACTGATTCTGCCTATGCTGGAAAAGGTGATATTTTACATTTTTCTGATGTCACTTTCCATTTCTTTTTCAGAGCACTTTTTTTATTGTAGTAGTCTTTCTCTCATTTATGTGGATTAAATTCCTAAGTGTTTAATTTTTTTCAGTGCTACTGTAAATGGTATTTTTTCCTAATTTCTTTCTCAGGGTTTCATTCTTAACATATAAGAACACTTAATTTTTTGACGTGTTGATTTTGTATCCTGCTCATTACCAATATAGTTATTAATTCTATGATACCTTGGTAGTTTTTTTTAGGTCTTTCATGTAGAGGATCACGTCATCTTTGTTTCCATACTTTTTTATTCTTTTTTCTCACCTCATTACTTTTTTGCCTAATTACTTGTACTAGGGTTTTAAGTACTCTTTGGACACAAGTGGTGATAGTGGACATCCTTGCCTTGCTCCTGGGTTTAGAGAGAAAGCTTTTGTTTTTTTTCTCAATTTAATATAAAGGTGGCAATAGATTTATCATAAATGGTTCTTACCTGTTGCAAGTAAGGCCCTTCTATACCTGTTTTCTTTAGGATTGTTATTGTTAAAGGAATTGGATTTTCATCATAGGCTTTTTGTGTGTCTATCAAGATGATTATATGACTTTTATCTTTGCTTCTGTTTATGTGATACATTACACTTACTGATTTGTGGATTCTGAACCATCCTTGCATTTGTTATTGCCTCCCTGGCATGCAGCCTACTTGGTCATAATATATGATTTGTGTGTGTGTGTGTGATTCACTGCATTCTGTTTGACAATAACTTGTTGAGCATTTTGTGTCTGTATTCATTAAAGACGTTTGTGGGGGGAGAACTAGCAGTGTCTCCTGAGACCCACGCCATGTTGGAACTTAGGACTCTGGGAAGCCAAGCCAGAACCTCCTCTCCCTGGTAAGCGGAGGCAGGGTGGCAGACTGCAGCCCTTCCAGGGGGAGAACCAGCAGTGTCTCCTGAGATCCACGCCATGTTGGAACTGAGGACGCTGTGAAAACAAATAACCATTCTGCCTCCCTGCTTAGCAATAGTGAACCTACTGCTACACGGCCTGGAGTCAAATATCCCACTTCCCCTTTCCCCCTTCTCCTCCTCCTCCCCCCGCCCATTAGCAAGCGGGAACCAGAAATCTGAGCATCTCCTGGGAGGTTGACCATAGCAAATAAGGGGGACTTCCTTCTACCATCTCTTTGAAGGCAAACATTTTAATTACTGCTTTGCTCTTTTCTGATTAATGGTACTACTCTATTCAATATTCTGTTTTGATAAGTTCTATAGTGTTATATATTTCATCTCACTTTGATATATGGGATCAAAAGAACAACTATTATAAAGATAACACAATATACTGTGATACCTATTACTGTTATCCCGGTAACCTGCTGTGAAGTTCTGTGCCAGTTTCACGTACGATCTTAGTTGGCTTTATTCTGATTTATTTGTGATGTAAGTATATTGAGGTTACCCTCAACATTGTTCTGTTGTATAACTTTCAAAATAAAAAATTTAAAAAAAAAAAGACGTTTGTCTGTACTTCCTGTTTTGGCTGGATGCTTGTCTGGTTTTGGAATCAGGGTAATAGCAGCTTCCAGCAGTGTCATCGGGAGTATTCCTTCCCTTGCAATGTCATTGCAGCCTAAAGCACTATTGGTGCCAAGTCTTCCCTAAAGTTTTTGTAGAATTAAACAGTGAGTCCCTGAGGTTTTATCACTTGGTGGATTTTTTTTCTGACTCAATTTTATTGTCTCTTAATGAATTATTCAGCGTTTTTTAGTTTCCTTGGTTCAATTTTGATAATTTATATGCATCCAGGAATCCACCCATCTCTTTTGAATTCTCTAATTTGTTGGCATACAAGTTTGAAAAGTAGTTGTTAATAATCTTTTCTTACTTTGGTGGTGTCACATGATTCCCTTTTTTCATTTCTAATCACATGGATTTGCACCTTTTCTCTACTTTTTTGTTTAGATTGGCTAAGGGTTGGTCTATTTTGTTTATTCTTTCAAGGAATCAATTCTTTGGCTCATAGATGAATTGTGTCTTTTGGTTTCGATTTCATTGACCTCTTCTCTGATCTTCCTTGTCTAGCTTTCAAGCTGGTTTGGATTGTTCTTGTTTTTCTAGGACCTAAAAGTGCAGCACAAGATTTCATATTAGGACATGCTCCGTTTTGTATTGTGAGAATTCACAGCTTTAAACTTCCCTCAGGACAGCTTTCATTGTGTCTCATAAATTCTTGTGTGTAGCACTGGCATTATCATTTAGTTTTAGAAACTCTCTTATTTCTCCTTAGATTTCTTCTGTATTCCATTGTTCATGTAAGTGATATTGTTTAGTGCCAGGGCATAGCTCAGTGGGATAAGTGACTGTACAAGGTCCTGAGTTTGATTCCCAGCACCAAAACAAAAAACAAACAAACAAAAAAAAAACAAGGACAAAGATATAAATTTGTGTGTGTATATTAGCTAATATGACTATTTTACTAATTGTATTAGTTCTTGAAAAATAACAGTTAATACTCATATGATTAGATCAATTTTGCATGCCTATATCTGTTAATCTAAGTAACTCTTTGGAAGATAACAATATGCAATGTAACAACCATTGTTTAATATCATCTTGTTTTGGAAGCTTATATTGTTGTTTTGGATTTGTCATTGTTATTTGTCTCTTTTGTTTCTTGCTTTTCTTTTCTGTTTTTTTTTTTTTTCTTTTTTAAATAAAATTCTTTAAAAGGATATTGTTTAGCTTTCCTGCATTTGGATAATTCCTGGTTTGTTTGATTTTGTCACTGATTTCTAGTTTCCTTGTGCTATGATATAACAATGTACCTGTGATAATTTCAGCTCTTTTTCATTTTCCTAAGCTTGTGTTATTAGCTAGTATGTGGCCTATTTTGGAGAAAGTCCATGTGTTCCTGAGAAAAATGTATACTACGTTTTGTTTTGCATTGTTTTTAGATGTAACACTCTGCAGATATCTATTAAATCCATTTGTTTAAAGGTTTTATTGAACTCTGATATATGCTTGTTGATTTTCTGTCTAGTTGATTTATTTGTGATGTAAGGATATTGAGGTTACCCTCAACATTAAGTGTTAATATTTATCTGGTGTTTTATGCCCAGTAGTACTTGATTTATGAAGTTGGACGCACCCTTCTTCACCATATGTATGTTAATAACTCTTATCACTTCCTGTTGGATTGTTCCCTAAACAATCTGTAGTGACTTTCTTTGCCTCTTTTCATAAGTTTTGGCTTCAAGGCCATTTTGAATATAGGATAGCTACACCTGGTGGGTTTTTTTGTAGGGGAGGGATCCTGTTATGTGGAATTTTTTTCCATCCTTGGATTTTTAGTTTATGAGCTTGGGGGGCGGGTTAACTGTGCTTCTTGTATTGGATTTTGCTTTTTGATCCTTCTGCCAAATGATGTCTTGGTTGGTGAACTGAGGTCATTCACACTGAGAGTTATCACTGACAGGTACTGACTTACTCCTTACATTGCAGTATCTTCCTCTGCTCCTTCCTTACCTTTTCCTTTTCCTGCTCACCCTACCTGGTGTATTCAGTTAGACCTTTTGTCCTCATTGGCTTCATTGTCTCTCTGTAGCATATCCCTGAAGATTTTTTGAGTGCTGGTTTTGTGATTGTGAATTTCTTTCCATGCTGTTTATCATAAAAACTTCTTAATTCTCTATCAATATTGAAAGATAGTTTTGCAGCATATATCAGCCTGGGATGGAAATTGTTTTCTTTGTGGGCTTGCAATACTTCACTCCAAGCTCTCCTGGACTTTGAGATTTGTGCCAAGAAACCTGCTGTAATTATAGTGAGTTTTCCTCTGTTTGTTGCTTTTGTCTCACTGCATTGAAGATTCTGTTCTTGTGTTAGACTTCTGGGATTTTCACAATGATATATTATGGAGAGATTCCATTCTGATTGTCCACATTTGAGGTTTTACATTCCTAATTTATCTATACGTTAAATTCATTTCCTTTATTGGAAAAATATTTTATCTATATGTTAAAATTTTCTCCTTATTGGAAAAGTTTTCTACTATTATTTCATTGTTTTTTCTTCTATTTTAGCTACTTGCTGTTTTTTTGCTAGTTCAAATTAATCTTAAATTAGTCTTCTTTGAAGCATTTAGGAGGTTTTGGATCCATTTTTATGTTCTGTTGCTGTTTTTAAAGTATTCCTCTTTAATTGGTCACCAATAATAATAAGCTTATCTCCTAGTGCTAAAATGCTCTGCTCACAGTGATCACTTCTGCTTCTCATACTTTTCATAGAATTTTTAACCTCCTAAATTTCTACTTGGAGCCTTTCTTTTTTGTTTTTTCAGTCCCGACCCCATATTTGGAGGCTTTCTATAGACTATTTCTTTTCTAGGGTGGTCTTTCATGTTTTTCATCATATTGCTTTAGCTCTGTTAGCATTTTATTGTTGTTTTTTGTAGACCTGTGGATTGTTTTATTTGATCCAATATCTGTTTATCTCTTCTGTGAAGTTGCCAAATGCCTTGAAGATCTGTTTCATTATCTCCCTAATGTCATTTCAAGTAACCTGGGTGTATTGCTTTGGTTTCCTACCATTCAGTGCTCCACGGGTCAGATTTGGGGAAGCTGGGAGATTGGTGTGACATTGTGTTGGCTTATGTTTTCATGTTTCTAGTTTTTGTTTGCTTTTATGGCAAGTTTTGCAGTTCATTGTAGTGAGAAGCTTTGTTTCTAATACAGGGTCCTCTTTTATATTTTGGGACATGACTACCTATTGGTCTTTGCCTCTGTACCAGAATCCAACTGTTTGTCTTGCCTGAGATGGGACATTGTGATGCATTTGGTCCCGTAGCCGATTCCCCAGGAATGGACCACACTACCATTAATGACACCAAAAAATCTGGATAGTGTCATCCTACAGAAAACCCATTAATAGCATCAGCTATGTCACATTAGGTGTAGCAACAAAATCAGCATTAACTCTGCTCCCCTCAACCATGGAAAAGAGACCTATAATTACAGTATAAAAACTAACACAAATCAAATATTGAACTACATTAAAATCTACTAAATGGGACAATCCACTAAATGTTACCTCTACTAACAATAGAACAATGTTCAATGGCAACAGCATAAAGCTAACTATCTAGACATTCATAAAGCTTAGTATTTATACTAGTAGAGATGAGGAACTGGAGAATGAAAAACCAATATTCAAAAATTAATCAATGAGACATTAGGAGAGAAAAGTAAGATAGGAGGTCCTTTTGAGGAGTAAAAGATAGTTAATAGTGTTAAAAATAATTACAGTAAAGAATGAAAAAGAAGATAAAAGATTAATAGAGAACAAAATATAAGACATAAAAGAAAAATTTAAAAGAAAAATGTTGAAAAGGAATAAGAGAAAAGAAACTAAAATAAAAGAAAAAGAAAAAAACCTCCAAAAATCTTGATGAAGGAAAGATATATTTAAAAAAAAAACAGAGAAGTCAAAAAAAGATTGAGTCAAGAAGATTCCTGCGTTTTGAAGGAGTAGTCTTTTTCCAAGATCTGTGCTCTTGGGATCCAACCAGTCATGATTTTCTCTGCCTAGGAGATTTAAGGAAGATTTAAAGGAGATTCTCTTTAAGGGATTTTGAGGTGCCCTTCCTGCAACAGAGCCCCTCTGTCCATTCACCCCAGACTGTGGTTGCCATCCTAGCGAAGGCATGTTCTCTCTCCCATTGGTAGAGAAACATGATCAGCCCTCTAGTGTCTGTGGGATGTAGGCCATGGGCTGGGGGTTGAAGTGCTTTGTCTACCTTCTCTCCCTCGGTGGTATTGTTGTCCAGGATCAGGTCTGTTAGTTAGTCCTCATCTCCACCATCCTGTATCAAAGGGAAGCAAAATGTAGAGCTGACTTGGGGTCGGCAGAGTTGGATTTGGCTGTGCCCTTGTGTCAGGGCTGCACTCTATCCTGCTTGGGCCTGCTTGCTCGCATCGGTGGGGGCAGGAGTCACCATACACGCAGCACAGACCTGCCGGCTGCCTCACATCTGGTCCTGAACTGCTTACACGCACCGGGAAAGGGTCTGCCCGATTGTGTCTGGGACACATGGCACATCTGGCACGGGACTACTTGCTTACACTGGTGGATGGGAGGGCTTGAGCTTGACTCACGTGTTGATGGTTGGAATGCAAATGAGCACAGCTACTATAGAAATCAGTATGATATCCCTTCAGAGAGCTAAAACTAGAAATGTCATTTAACTAAGCTATTTCTATTCTAGTTACCTTCCTAAAAGAATTAAGACCTCATATTGCAGTAATACATGTATATCCATGTTTATAGCAGCACACTTCATATTAGCTAAGCTATAGAAGTGGGACATACGTTCCTCAGCAGCTGACTGGATAAAAAACATGGCATTTGTATGCAAATAGAGCACTACTGTGCTCTCTGAAGGATAAACTGTAGTTTTTTGTAAGCAAACGGGTGCACCTTGAGACCGTAATGTTAAGTAAAATAAATCAGACACGAAAGCTTAAATACCATATAATTTCTCTTACATGAGAAAACCAAAGTATCAATAAATTAAGTGCAAAGTTAAAGGTAGATAAATGGAGTCAGGGAAATTGATCTTCTGCAAATAGGAAGGAGATCAAGTGATGGAGGGAAGGGGCATGAGGGAATGGAAGGGAACATAAAAAAAAGAACTAAGACATGTCGCATACATGTAACAAATATCCACAATGAAAGTAGTCATTATGTATCACACACATGTAATAATTTTTTAAAAACTTCTTCACCATAACTAAATGGAATTCATTCTTAAGATATAAAGGCAGTTCAATGAGATGTGCTAAAAAACACTAAATGCTACTTCTAATTGCCATCCAACAAAAAGCCTTGCTCATAAAACATTACAGTGGTCCTGCATCCATATTACTCACTGGATCTGATACCATGCAATCTCTGGGTCTTCCCCAAAATCAGATGTCCGTGACCGATAAATGCGTGGGGTGACGGGGAAGATTAAAGCAGTAACCACAGAGCAATTAAAGAAACAAGAAGGACATCAAGAGCAGGACTTTGAAGATAATGATACCATATTAACATTGTTGTTTACTTATTAGTTTGCTCTGCAATTTTGTTTTATTTTTTCATAAAGTAAAATGAGGCCTGAGGAAATTTTACAAAGAAAAAATGGCAACAACTAGGATCTCATCTTCCTAAAAGTTTCTGCACTTCAAAAGGAATCATCAACCAAGTGAAAAGAAAACCCACAGAATGGGAAAGAATTTTAGCCAAGAGCCTCTCAGACAAAGGAATTATATCCAGAACGAATAAAGAACTGAAAAACATCAAACGCCCCAAATTTAAAGACTCCCTCCAAAAATGGGCATCTGAGATGAGCACACAGTTCTCAGATGAAGATACACAAATGGCAAACAAATACATGAAGAAATGTTCACCATCACTGGTCATTTGAGAAATGCAAATTAAAACAGCATTGGGATTTCATCTCACTTTGGAAAGAGTAGCTGCCATTAAGAAATCACTGATAACAAATGTTGGCAAGGCTGTAGAGAAAAAGGCACACTTGCCCACTGTTGGTGGGAGTGTAGACTGGTGCAGCCTCTGTGGAAATCAGTATGGAGATTTCTCAAAAAATCTAGGATTGGAAATTCCATTCAATCCAGCTGTTCCCCTCCTGAGTATTTGCCCAGAAAAATTGAAAATGTCATGTCACATTGATATATTTGCACCCATGTTTATAGCAATGCAATTTGGATTAGCTCAATCTTGGAAACAACCAAATACCCATCAAATGCAGAATGGATGAAAAAAGATGTATTTTTATACAATGGAATATTACTCAACTATAAAAAGGATGATCTTGGGGCTTTTATAGGTAAATTTGAGGCAACTTGAGACTATCCTCATAAGCTAAATAAGTCAGACTCACATTTGTATTGTCTCCCTAGTATAAAAAATAATAAAAAATTGAAAGAGCAATAAGATCAAAATGTATAATAGATATTGTAATAATGAAGAGGAAAGAAAGTACTCTAAAGGATATAACTGTATGTTTAACTGTGCAAGATACATAACTATGCTAAGCTTTTGTTAGTTCATCAAACAGAATGTTTATACTGTCATTGATTACCCACTTTTTATGCTTTGATTTTGTGACTTGAGCAACTATTTCTAAGATAGCAATATGTAATTTATCAACTAGTGATTTCTTAAGTTTTGTAATATTTATACCCTTTTTCAGTTTTGCTTTTTTCTCTAAATAAAAAATAATAATAATAAATAATGAGATAAAATGTTTGATGCAAAGGGGAACATATTAAGTAACATTAACTGCAGTGTATCTCTTACTATAAGTTTGTCAAAATTTTAAAGATTCACCATATGTTTCAATCACACCCTGAATACCAACAGCAAATTACCTATAATAAAAAAGTCAAGAAAGAAATCTCATTTTAGGCAAATGGATATAATGACATAACAAACAAATCTAGAATAAATTTAACCAAAATGTTTGAAGAGTTTCACAATGAATACTATTATGACATCAAGGAAGAAAGTTGAAAAGGACCCAAGAAAAATGGAAAGACATCCTATGTTCATTGATTTAAAAAATTAATATTATTAAAATGTCTTTAGTACCAAAAGAAATCTTTGGGCAAGTTTAACATAAACTTTATCATAATACCAATGACATTCTTTAGAAAACTAGAAAAATACATGCCTAAAATTCACATGGAAACAAAAAATAATAATCATGGATGGCTAAAGCAATCTTGAGATAAGGAATGAAGCAGAGGGCATTACACTACCTGATTTCAAAATATACTATAAAGCTGTGGTAATGAAAATAGGTTTACGTTGGCATAAAACAAGACACATAGACCAATAGAACAGAACAAAGAGCCTCAAAGTAAACATACACATCCTAGTCAACTGACTTTCAACAAAAGTGCTAAGAACATATATTTGAGAAAAACAAACTTTTCAGTTGATGGTGGGAAATTGGATAGTCATACTCAAAGGAAGGAAACCAGACCCTATCTCTTACCATATTCAAAAAATCAGCTCCAAAAGTGTGGAAAATTTAAACGTGTGGCCTGAAACTGTGAAACTAAAAAATGAAAACACTGGAAAAATGCTTCAGAACATTGCAGTGAACAAGGATTTCCTTTCTGGAAAAGGCCCCCAAGCACAAGAAATGAAAGCAAAGATTGACTAACAGTTATATCAAACTAAAAACCTCCACACCACAAAGAAAGCTATCAACAGAGTGGAAAGACAACCCACAGAATGTAGAAAATGTTTGCAGCTGATGAGAACAATACCCAGAACATAAAAGGAGCTCCAAACTCAGTAGCAAAAAAGTAAATAACCTGGTTGAAAATAACAAAAGAAGACATACTGTAGGGAGCGGTTTTGAATAGCTGCTGCTGCCCTGCCCCTCCTGCCTGAGGGCATTTTGTGTGTCAGCCTACATTTCCCATGATCCTCCCCTTGCCTGCAATGCACATGACAAACAAACTTCCTGTTTCAGCCTGCCTACATTACCCATAATCCTCTCCTGCTTACATCATATATCCGGATATGATGATGACCTATCAGATTAAGCCTTCTTCCTGCCTATGGCCCGCCCCCACCCTATATAAGTTGTAACCATTTTAAAAATAAACGAGACTCGATTGGAATCTCATCCTGTCTCCATCTCTCTTTTCTCTTGTCCTGCCCCCATCCCCGATCCCCTCTCCAGGTTGAGACCCATAGATTGGTCCGCAGGCCGGATCAAGTGGCGACCACGAAGGGACCTCACCTGGCACGAGGGATAACGACGCGGGACCGTTCACAGGAGTAAAGCGCTGGCCAGCGTGACTGATTCAAGGACATTGTTCCTGTGATCTGTGCAGACGGCCACCTTACGTCTCGCCTGAATCACGGTAGGTGAACGGCATTAACATGGGACAAGCACTCAGTGAGCACGAATTGTTCGTGACTGGCCTCAGGGAGGCTCTCAAGATTAGAGGGATCAAGGTTAAGACAAAAGAACTAATAAAGTATTTTCAGTTCATACATTCAGTGTGTCCATGGTTCCCCCTAGAGGGTACGATTAATTTAAACAGGTGGAATAGAGTAGGAGATGCTCTTAAGGACTATTATGAAGTTTTTGGTCCAAAAAGGGTTCCTGTAACTGCTTTTTCATATTGGACTTTAATCTCTGAGCTGCTGGCACAACGTCACGCAGATCCCCAGCTCGCGGAGACGCTTGCCCAGGGTGAGGCTGCGTTAGCTGCCTCCCGCAATTGTACTCCGCCACCACCAGTCCTATCTAAGGCACCCAGCCCTCCCAGCTCTGTTGTCCTTGAGATCCCAGAGCCTATTCAAGATGGCGATGTGCCGACACTCCCTTTGTCTGGAGACCACGAGGGTCCTCAAAATGGCGCCGCCACGGCCCCTCCTCCATACCGCCCTATTTACCCTAACCTTTCCAGTGGCCAGGAAGTTGATTGGTCACAATTAGCAGAAGAGGCTGCCCAATACTATTCCCCCCGGGTTATGGCTCCTGCTGCTGCAGAACTACCCACCAGTTTTCAGCGACCACCCGGTCCGTCTTCTGCCCTTCTCTCATTAGAGGAACAATTTCATGATTTACAACAGCAGGTTCAGCTGACTAAGGATATACAAAGGCTTTCCTTAGAGCTCCAAACTTTGCATGCAAACCCCCCTAGAACGATGGCCGTCACGGGCCTGCCACTCTCTAAGATAGCGCCTATCTCAGGGTCACCAGGTGGTCAGCCCACAATGATGTTCCCAGTTACAGAGACTGCCTGCCCTCCCAATACAGAGGCCTTGAGAGTAACACATCCCTTATTGTTTCCTGTAACAGAAGTTGCCCAAGCTGGAGCGAGTGACGATAACTTACACAATGGTGGGGAGACAACTCAACCCACCCAAGCTAGTGCCAGTCCACAAGAGGGCGACATTAAATCAATTAGGGAAAGGGGGAGACAAAGGAGGCGAACTAGACGCGGGACTCAATCCCCAAGTCAGGAACATGAAAGAGATAAAATACAAGCTACTACCACAACTAGGGGAAATAAAAAAAGACAGCCACCACGTCTACAAAGACGAGATATAGAAACTGATAATAGTGAGGAAGAAAATGACTCTGACTCGCATAGCAGTGATACAGACACAGACCAATCGGCCCTAGCACTGAGAGCCAATAGGGCCCATGCACCATTCCCAGTATCTGCCCTAAAAGAATTAAAAAAAGCAGTATCTCAATATGGTCCCACAGCGGCCTTCACCCTTGCGGTCTTGGATTCTTTAACCCAAGGCTGGATTACGCCTAATGATTGGAGAGATTTAGCCAGAGCTACACTTTCAGGGGGCAACTATCTGCTCTGGAAGGTAGAATTCCAAGACCAATGTAAACTTTTAGCTAAAGACAATACTAACAGGAAAAATCATTACACCCTTCCCATGCTGATGGGAACAGGCCGATATGCCACACAACAAGCCCAAATGCGATATGAGGCAGGTCTTTTTGCTCAGATCACCCTGGCAGCAAGCAGAGCATGACAAAGGCTCCCCTCTGGTGGAGCTGCTTCTTCCCTGACAAAAATAAAACAAAAACCTGAGGAACACTTCTCTGATTTTGTTGATCGCCTCTTACAGGCAACTGAGTGTCTCTTCGGCACCACCGAAGATAACACTGGCCTTGTTAGGCAACTGGCTTATAAAAATGCTCTTCCTGCCTGCCAGGCTGCTATCAAACCCTATAGAAAAAAAGAGGACCTTTCGGGTTATATTCGCTTGTGTGCTGACATAGGCCCCGCCTATCATCAAGGTTTAGCTATGGCTACAGCTATAAAAGAAATCTTCCTCACACACAAGCAAGGAGGGAAAACAAATAATGGCAAATGCTTTAAATGTGATCAGACAGGCCATTTTGTCAGAGACTGCCCTATGGCCCAAAAGTCTCAGTACAATAATTCAAGGCCAAAACCTACAAGTCTATGTCCAAAATGCAGAAGAGGATATCATTGGGCTAACGAATGCAGGTCAAAGACAGATGCAGATGGCAATCCCCTCCCCCAGCAGGGAAACGGGATTGGGGGTCAGCCCCAGACCCCCACCCTCAGACAGACCTCCGGGGCTTTAAGGTTTGTCCCACTACAAAACAACCAGGCACAACAAGACCAGGCACAAAACAATCCATTTCTAACCTCCTCCGCGCCACGCCAGGAAGTGCAGGACTGGACCTCTGTTCCGCCTCCAATACAGTATTAGCTTCTGACATGGGAGTACAGGCCATCCCCACCGGGATTTATGGCCCTCTTCCCAAAGACACTTGTGGGTTAATTCTTGGACGCGGCAGCACAATATTAAAAGGGTTACAAGTTGTTCCAGGAGTCATAGATAACGACTATACTGGCGAAATTGTTGTCATGGTATCCTCTATCTCTGGCCTAGTTTCCATTAGCCAAGGACAACGTATTGCTCAGTTGGTGCTGCTGCCTTTAGTTCAAACTTCTAATGCAGCTGTGGCTTCCTACAGGGGAAATTCCTCCCTTGGATCCTCAGATATATACTGGGCTCAATTCATTTCCAAAGACAAACCCCTTATGTCTTTATTGCTTAATGGGAAAAGTTTCTCAGGGCTCATAGATACAGGTGCTGATGTAACAGTCATTAGAAAGGAGGACTGGCCTCCCACATGGCCCTTAGAAACCACTATGACGCATTTACAAGGGATTGGACAATCTAAAAATCCACAACGTAGTGCCAGTCTACTTACCTGGAATGATAGTGAAAATAATCAGGGGCACATACAGCCCTATATTATAGAAGGGCTACCCCTTAACTTGTGGGGCAGAGATTTGCTAACTCAAATGGGAATGATGATGGGCAGTCCCAATGCTGTAGTCACCAAACAAATGCTCACTCAGGGCTTCCTTCCTAATCAAGGTTTAGGCAAACGAGGCTCAGGCATTAAAGTGCCTATTTCCCCAACTCCAAACCCCTCTAAAGCAGGCCTAGGCCATTTTCAATAGGGGTCATTGACCTTCCTGCGGCCCATGCAAAAGAGATTACTTGGTTATCAGACAAACCTGTTTGGGTCGATCAGTGGCCCCTTACCTCTAAAAAGCTCGCAGCTGCACAGCAGCTGGTGCAGGACCAGTTAGATGCGGGCCACATTGTCCCCAGTGATTCCCCTTGGAACACACCCATCTTTGTTATTCGGAAAAAGTCAGGGAAATGGAGGCTGCTACAAGACCTTAGGGCAATAAATAAGACCATGGTCTTAATGGGACATCTGCAGCCAGGACTCCCTTCACCCAGTGCCATTCCTCTGGGATTTTTTAAAATTGTCATTGATCTTAAAGATTGCTTTTTTTCTATTCCTTTACATCCAAATGACCAAAAGCGTTTTGCCTTCAGTCTTCCATCAATTAATTTTAGAGCCCCTATGCAGAGATTTCAATGGCGGGTCTTACCACAAGGTATGGCAAACTCTCCAACGCTATGTCAGTCTTTTGTCGCGGCTGCAATACAGCCAGTTAGAGATCATTGGCCAGATATATATATCTCCCATTATATGGACGATATCCTCTTGGCGGGAGAGAGTCAAAACCAAACTTTACAGTGTTACCAGGCATTACAAGCTGCCTTACAAAAGGCTGGGCTTCAAATAGCCCCTGACAAGGTCCAGCTTACTGACCCATATACATATTTGGGTTTTCAGTTACGAGACACTCAGGTGTTTTCTCCAAAGCCTCAGCTAAGGCTTGATGGCCTTAAGACACTTCATGATTTTCAAAAGCTTCTGGGTGATATTAATTGGCTTTTGCCCTATTTAAAATTGACCAAACATGACCTGCAACCCCTTTATGAGATCCTCCGAGGAGACATTGACCCAACTTCCCCTCGAGAGCTTACACCTAATGCTAGAAAAACACTCCATGCAGTAGAAGAGGCTATTGCTCGACAAACTGTCTCATTTATAGATTATAATAGGCCACTGCATTATCTCATTTTTAATACAAAACTTTCTCCCACGGCAGTATTTTGGCAACAGGCTCCTCTTATGTGGCTTCATTTGTCAGTTTCCCCAAAGAGAGTATTATTGCCTTACTACCACGCAGTCTCTGACCTGATAATTCAAGGCAGAAGGCTAGGAAAATGTTATTATGGAAAAGAACCAGATATTATCATTCAACCCTTCACCAAAGATCAAGTGGACTGGTTACTTCAGACCACTGAGGCATGGCCTATTGCTATAGCCTCCTTCTCAGAAACCATTGATAACCATTACCCTCCAAATAAGTTAGTTGATTTTGCTAACCGTCATCCATTTGTATTCCCCAAAATCACAGCTTCAGAGCCCCTTTCTGATGCCCTAGTGTTTTTTACTGATGGCTCCTCCTCTGGCAAGGCTGCTTATGTAAGCCAAGACAATGTTTTTACCCTTCAGACAAACACCTCTTCCGCACAGCTAGCTGAATTACAGGCCATTCTTGCAGTTTTCACTGCTTATCCTAACCAACCCTTCAATTTGTACACCGATAGTGCCTACCTCGCTCAGTCTGTTCCATTATTAGAAACTGTTGCAAACATAAGCCATGCCTCCCCAGCTACAGACCTATTCAAACAATTACAGGACGTGATTCGGCTTCGCAGTCATAAGTTTTTCATTGGCCACTTACGAGCTCACTCTAGCCTCCCAGGTCCCCTTACACAGGGAAATCACTTGGCTGATACTGCCACACGGACACAGGTATTCATGGCCCACTCTGGGCCTATAGATGACTCCAAGATATCTGAGGCTCAACAGGCTCATCAGCTACACCATCTCAATGCTCAGACCCTTCGCCTCCTCCACAAAATTACTCGGGAACAAGCCAGACAAATTGTAAAAAACTGCCCCTCTTGTGCTGTTCACTTGCCTGTTCAGCATCTGGGAGTCAACCCGAGAGGTTTGATCCCCAATGCCTTATGGCAGATGGATGTCACTCACTTTAATGAATTTGGCAACCTAAAATATATACATGTAAGTGTTGATACATTCAGTGGTTTCATCTTCGCCACACTCCAGACTGGAGAGGCTACTAAACATATTATAGCCCATATGCTATCAGCTCTCTCAGTTCTGGGATGTCCTCAACAACTCAAAACGGACAATGGACCAGGCTATACTAGTACCTCTTTTGCCAAATTTTGTAAATGCCTTAATATTCTCCATACCACGGGTATATCTTACAATCCTCAAGGACAAGGCATTGTTGAGCGTGCACATCGTTCCCTCAAATCTACCATAGACAAGATAAAAAGAGGAACCTGGTATCCAACCCGAGGTTCTCCTAAAAATATTCTTTCACATGCTCTTTTTATTTTAAATTTTTTATCTCTAGATGCCTTAGGCTACTCTGCAGCATCTCGCTTCTGGCACACACAGACAGCCACGCAATATGCATCTGTTCTCTGGAGAGATCCCCTGACCAACACATGGAATAGTCCAGACCCAGTCCTCATCTGGGGACGAGGCTCTGTATGCATTTATTCCAAACAGGAAAAAGGAGCTAGATGGCTCCCTGAAAGGCTTATAAAACAAATAGATAGTTCCTCATCGAGGACCCAATGTGACGCCCAGGAATAAAATTTCCTCCTGAGGCACAACTCCCTGTGTTCTCTTACAGATGGTGCGACTTGTCAAAATCTTATAGATCATCGTTGGACTTGTGACACAACTACATCTAATGGACAGCAACCCCCATCGACCCTGGAAATGGGAGCTTAGCCGCTGAAACAACAAAGAAAAGGTTTTGACTTGGATAGGATCAGAAAGTCCATGGTTTGCGCCCACACCCTGTTGGTTCTTCCCAGGGCTCCAATGTCCCAAACAAAGCCATTTTTACCTTTGCCCCGCAGCAACCGGGGGCAGATCATATTGTAATTCCCCGGGAGAATATTTTTGTGCTTATTGGGGCTGTGAAACAGTTACAACAGGGTGACAACCTGCCTTCCCCGATAAACACCTTAAACTGACATGGGGGCCGCCGGGGTGCAGCCTAGGTGACTACCCACTGGCCTATCAAAGATCCTGTCAGGTTCTAAACGTCACTGTCACCACTCCTGAGGACCCAGGTTGGCTGATAGGACGCACCTGGGGACTGAGAATTTATGAGTCAGGTAAAGACAGGGGAAATCTTATTCTCATAAAAAAGGTTCCCCTACAGACTTCAGTTGTGCCCATAGGCCCAAACTTTGCTCTAAAGCCAAAATATTATCCAAATCCAAAATACAATCAGCCCAATACAGATCCTGTTACTGCTGTTCAAATAACCACAGTAAGTCCCTCAGCCATAACAGTTTCTCAAGCTCCGCTACACCAGACAGTTCATATACCTGCCCCTCAATATTCACATTCTAACCTATTCAGTTTGATTAAAGGAGCATACATGGCTTTAAATCATACCCAACCTGATCTCACCCAATCATGTTGGTTATGCTTGGCTGCTCCTCCCCCATATTATGAAGGAAAGGCCCTCAATTTAACCTTTATCAGTTCTTCTAGCTCATCTGCCTGTGATTGGAACAATCACCACAAGCTGACTCTCCCTGATGTCTCAGGTAGAGAAACTTGTCTTGGGGATTCCAGCCATCCACCAGCACTGGCAGCACAACTCTGTGCCCAGCTTCATTCCAAATTCAAGCCAAATAATTACCTCATTCCACCCCCAGGAACATCTTGGGCCTGCAATTTTGGCCTATCACCCTGTATAGCAACTGCTGTTTTTAACAAGTCTACAGATTTTTGTGTTCTTGTACAGGTTCTTCCACGCATAACCTTCCACCCAGGAGACTACTACCTCCAGGCATCGCAGACCAGCTATATATCTAAAAGAGAACCTGTGACATTCACCTTAGCTGTGTTACTAGGGTTAGGAGTAACAACGGGAATAGGGACAGGGACCACAGCTCTAGTGTTGGGAGATAAACATCTAGCTCAATTACAGGCAGCAGTGGATCAGGATTTAAAAGAAATAGAAGCATCTGTGACAGCTCTACAGGCGTCCCTGACGTCTCTATCTGAGGTAGTCCTGCAAAATAAAAGAGGACTAGACCTCCTGTTTATGAAGGAGGGTGGCTTATGTGCAGCCCTCAAAGAAGAGTGTTGTTTTTATGCTGACCACTCGGGAGTGGTCAAAGAGTCCATAAATAAACTGAGAGAGCACCTCGAAGAGAGAGAAAAGGAGCGCATCGGAGCAACCACCTTCTCCTCCATGTGGGAGGATCTCTCCCCTTACATTGCCCCCCTCTTGGGACCCCTAACTGCCTTGCTGTTGCTGCTTACTGTAGGACCTTGTGTTTTCCAGAGGATCATGACACTCATTAATAACATTAATAACAAGGTTGACACATTTATGGCAAAGCCCATTCAGGTATATTACCATCGGTTGGAAATGGCAGAACAACAAACTTATCGGGAAAATTCACCCACTGACGGCCCACATGATGCTGTGGCCCAGACGCCCTGAGGCACTGGACAGGCAGTCAGAGACGGGCAACTAGGACACATATGTAATGCCAATCGGCCACCTAAGACAGGTCCAGGACCAACAGCTGTCCTGCAGGCCCATGACGGGTAAGGCTCGATTGGGTTCATATGAGGAGTCCTTGACCCAAGGCAGGCGCTGTCCTCCCAGGGCCTGCCATGTTCCAAAAAATATATATAATAATAAGGGAGGAGATGTAGGGAGCGGTTTTGAATAGCTGCTGCTGCCCTGCCCCTCCTGCCTGAGGGCATTTTGTGTGTCAGCCTACATTTCCCATGATCCTCCCCTTGCCTGCAATGCACATGACAAACAAACTTCCTGTTTCAGCCTGCCTACATTACCCATAATCCTCTCCTGCTTACATCATATATCCGGATATGATGATGACCTATCAGATTAAGCCTTCTTCCTGCCTATGGCCCGCCCCCACCCTATATAAGTTGTAACCATTTTAAAAATAAACGAGACTCGATTGGAATCTCATCCTGTCTCCATCTCTCTTTTCTCTTGTCCTGCCCCCATCCCCGATCCCCTCTCCAGGTTGAGACCCATAGATTGGTCCGCAGGCCGGATCAACATACAAATGGCCATGAGATACATGAAAAACTGTTCAACATCACTAATCATGAGGGAAGTGCAAATCATCTATATCTTACTATAATTTTAAATGCATATATTACACTAATTTTTTTCTTGAGATGGGAGTCTCACTATGTAGTTTGGGTTGACCTTGAACTCACTTACATAGATCAGGCTGGCCTCAGACTTGTACCACCTGCCTCAGCCTCTCAAGTGCTGGGATTACAGGCACGCACCACCACACCTGGCTGGGATGTGCAAATCAAAACTGCAATTGCATATCATCTCACCCCAGTAAGAACAGCTTTTATCAAAAAGACAAAAGGTTACAAATACTTGCAAGGAATGGAGGAAATGGAATGCTTGCATGATGCAAATTAGTACAGCCAGTACGGAAAACAAAGGATGGTCCTCAAAAAATTAAAAATAGAACCACTATATGATCCATCAAACCCACCACTGAGTACAGATCCAAAGAAAAGGAAGTCATTATGTCAGAAGAAACATCTGCACTCCCATGTTCACTGTCACACTCTTCACAACAGCGGATAGATCAACCAAAACATAAAGACAAGGTGGCACATATGTGCAATGAAGCATTATCCAATTGTAAAAGGAGGGAGCCCTGTCATTTGCTCAAGGTGTGTGAGGGAGCTGGGAGCATTATGCTAAGTGATGGAAGGCACAGAAATAAATACTCTATGACCACAATTATACATGAATGATAAAAGAGTTCATCTCACGGAAGTTGGAGTGGGACAGTGGCTGTGAGGCGGGGGAGAGTAGGAGGGAGGGAAGGAGACTATCTGGTCCATGCGTACTAAGTTACAGTTGGGTAGGAGAAGTTCTTAGTGCAGTTGCCCAGGAAGGTGACTGTAGGTAATGATATCAAATTGCTTGAAGAGAGAATTCTGAATGTTTTGACCATAAAAATAATAAATGTTTAAAAAGATATACATTTATCAGATTTAAACCTTGTACCTCATTTAACATACTGATGCATCACACATTATCTCATAAATATGTACAATCTTTGTTTTTGTGAATCAGTTAAAATAAATTCATTAATAATTATAACAACAAAGTCATGGATGAAACCAAAGGACTAATAAGTAGCATTATTTTTCCAAAGTCTATTTATATATTTGGAATAGATTTTACAATGCATTCATTTATAAAATATTACTTTAACAAGCAAATATTCATTTATTGCTGTTCTGTACAAAACATTGCATTATTGAGCTAACACAATGAATACAAGAAGATAAAAGAGAAATTACGGCTTCCTCCTAAGTCTTCCGCCTAGTCATTGATAAAGCCATGGTGAGAGGAGGAAAGGACTAAGGGAAAACACTAAGGTAGGCAGTCATTGCATCTTATCCAAGCTGTAACTGAGATGCTTATCACACATCCTAATGAGTAATCCTGGAGACAATAGCCTATAAGCCTGACATCAACTGTAAAAGTAACCAGAGATTTAATTTAATGAGTAATATAGAAGAGAAATACCCAGGAGAAATATACAAGGAAAGAAAAAAAATTGGATTCTTATCATCCTCCAAAATTTAGAAGCCAACCAACATTTAGAGGACAAAGAAAGATAATCTAACCAGGAAATTTCAAGTCAACCAATGACAGATGAAAAACCATGCGTGTGTAATGCCAGGAAAGCCAAAAGGATGATAAATCATACTGAATAATTATGACATGACACACAGTAAGTTTAGAGATGTGTTCATGTTCTTTGGATACATAAAGGTTGTTGTTTACTTTGATAATAACTTTCAGTGGAATAGTGAAGATAGAATCTAAATAATATGAAAGCATCAACTGTATGAAATTTTGAAAAAATCACAAGAGCTGTTGCTGATGGATGAGAATTCTTTCCTTCCCGTATTCATTCATCATTCTACTTTTTGCCAAGCATGGTGGTCAGGGTTGGGGCTTACAGATAAATAAGCCTTCCTCTTCGGGATGCCAGTAGGCTAACAGTAGTAGTCACAGGTATGTACATAATTGCAGCAAGAAATACTGATAGCACAAAGAGTAGCCACTTACTATAGCTTGGTCAATCTGAACTAGTCCTGAGGCTTGAATTTTACTAATTTGGCGATGTTCAGAGAACAGACAAACCAGGCATTTGGCTTTATAGGTCTTCAAACCAAAGAGCTGTCTGGGCAGGATATGCTACTGCCTACCTGCAGTGTGTGTCCTGAGTAGATTATCTAACACAAAGTGTGTGTTAAGAAGAGGAGCAAGCTTAGGTAAATCTTGAAGTCATTCAAATACAGTGTAGAGGGCTTTGACCCTGCAAATAAAGAGGAGCTGACAGTTGCAACTGCTTCTCAGAAGTCAAATGAAGATGTGAAAACACTGAATGATTGACAAATGGAAATCATTATGAAAACTGAAGCCATCTTTTAACTTCCCATAATAAATTTCCCAACCGATCAATACCCTATCTCTATTTGAGTTCCTATGCAATTCCAAAATTATAGAAGTACTCCATGATCTGCTATATTTTGAAAATAATTTCTAGACTCTGGAGAACATGGCGGACAGACAACAGCAACTACTGAACGCTCTCTAAAGGCTCGGCTCAGAGGCCAGGAATGATGCGGACTAAGGAGATACGAACCAGTAGAGATATGCTCTGCTGACTCAGGAACAAACTGGGCTGAGAGAATCCAACTTGGAATACAGTCCTGGCGCTAAAATAGGAACAGAAAAATCTCGGTGTGGAGGCTCGACTCCGCGCCATTGGAAACCGCGGTTTGGATTTCCCGCCACGCGGCGGCCGGCTACCTCCACAGTGGCTCAGCAAGGAGAGACGCGACCGCCGAGCCCGGGAACACAGTCGGAAACGCGACGGACAGGAAGGAAGGCTGACTGGAGGCGAGGTGAGCGAGGAACTGACTCCCTACCGCAGTCTGACTCCAGCGGAGGATTTTCTGGGCGCGGGCAGTCCTGTAAGAGCAGGGCGCGGTGGCAACTGCAGCCGCACGGTTCCCTCTCGGACGGGATTGGTGAAAGGTGCCTAGCCGGAGGGACGCTGCTCTCGGACCCCCTAGGCTGGCCTAGCCCAGATCCCAGAGCCTGACGGTGGCCCGGAGGAGCGACCGACTTCCGCGTAGGCTGCCTCCTCCGCAACTCCCTGGGGCGCAGCAGTGAGCTGGAACAACTAGCCAGCGCAATTCGATCAAGCTGTAGCTGACAGGCAGGGAAGCCGGGCCTCCTGTGTAAGATTACATTTCATAAGGAACAGAAAATATGGGGAAGGGAAGCAACAAAAAAGGCTCCTCGACCCCCAATCCTGAGAATCAGGCAATAGTGGACACTGTACCAATATACATTAAGCGCCATTTAGAGAGCCTCATAGACCAATTCAGGAATGAAGTTATCAATGACCTGAAGCTAGAAGTATGCAGAATAGTTAGAGAAATGCTAAGCACCACCCAGGAAAAAGCAGATGGTGGAGTGGAAGAACAGAAAAAGAGGGGAGAATTGCTTGATGGAGAAAACAGAGAAAGCATTGAGTATGTGAAGCAGGTGCAAAGGGACTATCAAGAAATCAAGAAGTCTACCCAAGACTGGCATAACAGCTTGAAAGAAACTAAGGACAGACTATCTGAATTGGAGGGCAGACTTGAAACATGGGAGAATGAAATGAAAAACTTCTTAAAAATAACAAAGAAACACACAGCAATAATACAAAGACAAGAAGATGATAAGAGGAGCCATAACTTAAGGATTAAGAACATAAAAGAAGAAGTAGGGACACAAACAAGTGAACTACAAAAGCTACTCACAGAAATAATCCAGGAGAATTTTCCTAATTTAGCAAAAGGTAAAGATACTCAGATGTATGAGGCATACAGGACCCCAGCTACCTACAACCCTAACAGAGAAACACCCAGGCATATAATAATAAAAATTCCAGAAATTCAATACAAGAACAGAATATTAAAAGCTGTAAGAGACAAGAAACAGACTACTTACAAGGGAACACCCATCAGAATTACAGCAGATTTCTCTTCACAAACCATCAAATCACGAAGAGCATGGGGGGAAATAATTCAAGCTTTGAAAGATAATAATCTCCAGCCAAGATTGAGATATCCTGCACAACTGTCCCTGGAAATTGATGGAAAAACGAGGTGCTTCCAGGATAAAGAGGAACTGGGGGAATTTGCAACCACCAATTCAACCCTACAGAAAGTATTGCAGGATATTCTAAAAAAAGAAAAATACAAAGAACCCAGAAATAGTGGCGGGGAGGCTACAACGAATGGAGCAGAGAACAAAATGAAGAAGACAAACTGACAGCTACTGACAGAAAAAGAGCTCAACAGAAATGAGACAGAGATGATTGGATGATAGGAACAGCTATTTTGGAGAAAATGACATCTTAATAGGTAATACTGATTTAGTACCATCTTGTTTTGAAGTCTCATCTAGCTTTTGTTCTTCTGTCTCCAATGGTCTAAACAGGTTGTATCTTATTGGATTTTATTATGTACGATAGTATAAGAAAAAACCTTTTAAAGACAAGGAGATTATACAGAGACCATTGTTCATTTTCTGTTAGTCGATTCTAAATACTCTATAATGCTGTCATTCTCTTAAATGGATTTACATTGTTTTGATATACTTAATGCTACAGTATATGAAGTTGTACTCAAGGACTTCAGGGAGGGAGTCAATATGGTAACCATTTTTGGGTCAGGATTAGCTGGTGGTGAAACACTATTCTGCTTAAATGGTTATGTTTTGATCTGCCCTGTTTCGCTGTTATGCCCTCTTTTTTTTCTCAATCTCCACTCCATTATTTACTTTTTTATTTTTATCCATTTAATTACAGGGAAAAATATAGCAGGATATAATATAGTAACCCACTTTGACTTTCTATTATCTCGATTTGAAGCCCTGTATTACTCTCACCATCTTGTTTTTGACTGAGGTTCCTATATTCTGTTTTGCTGGATAGTATCAGGTTCGAAAGTTTAGGCATCAGCTGAGAAGATAATGAGATTCATTATAACGCCCATTCTCGTTGACTTTTATCTACTTTTGAAGACCTACAATATCTCCAATGTTTTGGTTTTGTCGGTTTTATTCTTTACGGTTTTGTTCAATTGTATTACAACTAATGATATAGGCAATTCTATTAGAAATAGCGGGAGGCATTATGGTAACCATTGTTGATCACCTTGTATTATGTTTTTTATATTATCTATTATGTCCATCCTTTTGACTTGACCAATTCTGTTCTGTTATGTCACATTTGGTTTTACTCTCTTCCAAAAAAGCAACAAGAACTGTGGGAGCAATGAAACCCAAAATGTGTAATAGTCACTGTACAAAAGAGAGGAAAAGAAAGTGCTCTAAACTATATAACTGCATGTATATTTAAAAGTATAAGATAGAAAATGATACCACAGAGTTTTATTGGATCATTGAACAGAACTGTTTGCAGTATCATTGTTGGAATGTCCACTCTACAAGCTTTAATTTTGTGACTTGAACAATTATTTCTAAGATGGCAATATGTAATCCATTAACTAGTGATTTCCTACTGCGCATTTTTTTATTCTGTAAACCTGTATAACTTGTACCCCTTCACTGTTTTTTTTTCTTTCTTTTCTTTTCTCCTTAAATAAAAATTAAAAAAAAAAAAAGAAAATAATTTCTACACGATTAAAAGCAGAGCTATGTTAAGTAATACTATACTTTAGTAATAATGCTAAAGTAGAATTAATTAGCTATGTTTCAAACATTGGAGGAAACTATAAATTTAATTCGTTTCTAGAATTTCCTTCAGTACGTGACTTTTCACACATAGCATGTGATGAGTAAATTAAGTGGATTAGACGTAAATATTTTCTCTATCATTTATTAAATGAAAAATACACATAAACATTTGCTGAAATTTTTGAGCTTATCATAGGGCATTATACAAGTTCCCCTTTGCCTAAAAAGAAGATTAAGAAGTAATCACAGTTCTCAAAAATTTGACCACTTGTAACCACAGCTTTTCATCCCTGGCAAGTACTGGTCTACTTGCCAGAAGAGATGGCTGAGTTTGCCTTCACCTAATCTCTTGTGCCTCCTGCTCTTTCCTAAGAAAAAGCTCCAGCAAAGACAAAAATGCATGCCCTTGTTCACCCAGTCTGGTCAGTGCCAGATACACCTGATTTTCTGAGCTTGGGACCCATGCTTTGCTATCAGTTTACACATTACAACAGACCAACATCTCCCATCCTAGCCTTTTAAAAAGTGACTTTGGCTTTTAGTTCACTAACAAAATTAACACAATTGGATGATAACCTCCCAGGTTTATATCACCAACCTAGCCATAGGCCACCCCTCTGGT
Source organism: Cavia porcellus (assembly GCF_034190915.1). Classification (NCBI taxonomy): domain Eukaryota; kingdom Metazoa; phylum Chordata; class Mammalia; order Rodentia; family Caviidae; genus Cavia; species Cavia porcellus. The sequence goes on from NW_026947512.1 coordinate 48,369,881, forward strand.
AATACGCATGAATATTGTCTAATTAAATGCTCAAGTTGTCCTCTCTTTGTTCTACATCATTTTCATCTTACTGCGGGCAGTTTCTAACCAATGTGTAACTTTCCTACATATCTCCCATCTTTACAAACAAATCGTTTCTTGACATCACATCTTTCCACAGCCACCACACAATTTCCCTCTTTCCTCCTGTAGAGCAAAATTCTTTGGAGAATTGTCTCTTCTTCTTCTCTCTCTTCCTTTGATCCCTTCTCCCTAGAGCCCAATCCAGTAAAGGTCTTTGTACCCTGAACTCCATCAAACCTGTCCAGTGACCATGTGCTGGAGAATGTGATGTACCAACCTCTCATGGTCAAGGAGTCCAGGTATTTGGTCAGACACTATGTGGATATTTCTTTGAGGGCTACCCATGACACCCTTTATAAATGTCCCAGAAAAAGCTAGGCTACCATGGCTTTTGCATTCTGCATACCTGAAAAATTACCACCTCATGAATGTAGCCAAGGTTTACAGTTTATGCAGCCTGGGCCATGGAATGAACAGAGACTTGAAAAGCCAGGGCAGTAAATGCTGAGCTCTCTGAAACCTTGCTGCCAAGCCTTTGTCTTAGCCTTCAGAGGATCCTCTGACTGACTCTTGCAGAACTTAGTGGAGATGAACGTCTAGCTGATTTTTGAAAGAAGTGGGGGAAGTGACTCAGCGAAGGGCAAGTCCAGGCCAGCCTAGTGGCTGTTCCTCTCCAGTGAAGCAACCTTCCATGAGGTTCCTCTCCAGCTTTCCTCTCCAGTGAAGCAACCTCCTCTGCAGGAGCCTGGCTGGGGCATGCACAGGCTGACCCAGGAAAATGACAGCTCACAGAGGAGCAGCTGGTAGGAACGAAGCACAGGAGGGAAGCTGGCTGGATGAGGGGAAGAATAGTGGTTCCAACCACAAGTGACATTTTGCACCTACAAAGGAAGCCACCGTAGACAGGAGATCGCAGCTGGCTTGACTTACCAATCACAAATCAATTCCTGTTTCTTACTGCATGTCTTCTAATGTAAACACAGCTGAAGCCATCCCCAGATGCAGGTTCAAATTACTCCCTAGATCTGCAGGCTGCCTTTGGGGTGGCCTACCAAAGAGTTGCTGGACAGTGAAAGGAAGGGAGAATTGCCCTGCATGCCCTCCTGGCTCTGCCCTGCACACTGGCCAATGCACCAGGAGGCAATCAGGCAGGAAGACCCAAGCAAGGGTGACAGCAGGGGGCTGGGGTGCCCTGAGACAGAAGACACAGCATCAGGAGTTAGGAGCTTTCTCTTCCAAAACATTTGAGAAAAATGATTCTGGTAAGTGGCTCTGGCCTGCAACTCCATAAAGAGCTTATTTTGACAGCTTCTTGAGATGCTAGTCACTGCCAAATGCATCTTGTGAATCCACTTAACTACATTTGTTTGGTTCTCGCTTTTTTTCTTCTTTTTTTTTCTGGCAGGGTACAGAGCAGTAAAACTGGCCTTCTGCCAAAGCAACTCATGCCAGGTAGAAGGGAATCAGAAGAGCAAGAGTCACACATAACCAGGAGTTGCTTCCTGAAATGGCTGAGCTGGTAAACCTGGGCTGTCATTGCTTCTCGAGAGCTGATCTACAACTTCATGGAGTGTTGCCCCACCCAGCTGGACCAGACATTGCCTGTGCCCAGCCTCAGAAGAGAGGACTCTCCCACCCACCCCCAAGCCAGGTAGGATAAAATTGTGGCTTTGGGGAAATTGTGCCCTTTCACTGGAAATTCACTTTAGGAAATCCTGGATTCCTGACATGAAGCCTAGAAATATGTCATGCTCCCAAAGGGAACAAGCAAGTCTCCCACACAAAGTCAGCCCTGCACATTCCTGCGCTTCCCCATCCATGCTCCTTGTCCACTGTCTACCTGTTCCTAAGGTCAGAGTGTGGCCCTCAAGCCTGAAATTCTGGGAGAGGCTGGATGGAGCCCATGGACCCTCCAGCATGGTCTGGAGCACAGCTGGTTGGAAGGTTTATCACCCACCATTATCTCAGGGCTCCAGGAAGCAGCTTCAATCTATTAATCCTTATCTTGTCATCACAGGCTAAACAAAAGCATCCACCCCTATGCTTCCTCCCTTTGCAGCAAAATCTTTTACCTTTGGCTCGCCCTTGGGTAGCTGGCTTCTGATGTTTCCAAGAACTTCTTCCCGGCTTCCTTGAAGTAGTTTGGTCTAATGAGTCCCCAGGGGTCTGCTGCGGAAGAGAATGAAGACTGCATGGCTTCACCTCCAGATGTGCTAGACACCCACTAGGTGAGCACTGTACCCCGAAAATGAGCCTCCAGGGGCTACCTTGAGGCCCAAGCATCTTCCGTTCTTGACTGCATCAGGTAGAATTTTCCTGTCAGCAGCCCTGTTTTTTGGGCACACAGGGGGTATGAGGGGGCATCACCAACAAAGAGGGAAGCAAGAGTTCCAGAACGGAGACGTGAGCAGGAGTGCAAAGACCAGAAGGGGAGCTGCAGTTTTGCTGAGGCTGCCATGCTGCAGTGCCCAAAGCCCCAACACAAGACAATGCCTGAAAGCCTTTCTCTCGCCATCTCCTGCAGAGCTGACAGAGACAGGGAGGACGATTTGGACTGACTTCCTGCTCTCCAGAGGGAGAACAGTAGTGCTGTGCGAGTTTCAGCAGGCATCATCTCCAAAGACTGAGAGGAAAAACACCCACCTCTTCCTTCCAGCCTCCTTTTCTCCTCATTCCCTCAGGCACCTTCCCCTCTGGTCTCCATGCCTGACCTCAGGTCTTCGTCCCCCAGACTGCCACTGGCACATAGAGTGAGACAGCGGACTCGTTAGGCCACCCAGCTGCACTGCAGGGCAGGGAGGAGTGGTTTCTCTCCCAGTTCTCCCCTCCATCTCAGGGTTCTTACAGGTCTTGTTTTTTTCCTCATCATGCCTAACTAAGACTCTTGTCCACAACCCCATGGCCCTCACTATTCATAGGCCTCCTCTTTTTGGACCAACATGTCAAATTTTTAAGGTACAAATTATCACTGAGATATTTATAAGGGTACCAAGTGAGGTCATGGTCTTCTAACACAGCATGGGAGTGATTAAAAACAGTTAATTAACATATCCATTGCCCCAAATATTTAACATTCTTGCGACGAGAAACTTTGAACTTTGTTCTCAGCAGTGCTGAAATGTATGGTGCATGGTTATAAACTGTATCTGCCACGCTATGCAAGTGATCTCTTATTTTCCATCCTTCTGCCAGTTTTGATCCAGTTTATCTCTGCTTTGTCTTGAGACCTTTCTCCACCTGCCACCCAGGACACTCCCTCTCCCTGCCACTGTGTCACTCGCTCTCTTTCTTTCCCATTGGCCACCATGTCCCCGGGGCCTCTGCTGGGTCTTCCCCACTTGCCCAGCCCCACAGGACACTGTCCTCTCTCTTCCTGTTCTCTCATCCCACACCACTGTTCTTGTCTGTTAATATGACTTTAAGCACCACCTAATACTACATTTCCCACATGTTTATCTCCAATGTGAACCTCTTCCTTAATTATAGATTGAAATAAATGTGACTTACTGATGAACGTCTCTATTCAGATGACTAATATGCCTCTCAAACTTACTGGGCTGAAAACGCCAGCTAGGCCTTCAGCACAGTCACAATCTCCCAGCTGCTCAGGAACCTGCGGCAAGGGGATTGCAAGTTTGAGGCCAAACTGAGTGACTCAGTGAGACCCTGTCTCATCATAAAAAATTAAAAGGGTTGTGATAGGACTTTCTGTGCAAGGAAAGTGAAAACATATAAAGAAACAGTAGCTTTTATTCCAAGGACATGGAGAAGAGTCTAACAACCAAGACAGCTGGGCCTCTTCTGATCAGGACCTGAGGTATGGGACATACATTTAACTTCTGAACGGAGGTTGCACTCAGGGTGGGCATTGGTGATGCATGAGCAGCTGTTTGGGAGTTTTTTGTGCCACTGCTAAAAGGAAAAAGAAAGTTGTCATAGGGGAAGAGGAAAGTGACCTCAAGATAAACATCCCTTGGTCCCGCCTCCCACTGCTGTAATATCATATCTAGGGCAAAATCCTTTCATTCCTGACTTTTTATTGTTATGAAAAGGGCAAAGTCTCTCTCTTACTAATTCCTGCTGAAAGGGGGCACCATATTGGGGTTTAGGAAAGTTGACAGGATGATGGTTGATGCCCAGGTAGAAGCAGGTGCCAGGTGTTTCAGCCAGGACAACTTCATTATTGGTGAATGCCTGCACATTAGATGGGAAAAACAAAGAGACAAGGTGTTACAAGGAGGAAGGCCACTGTCATATTTAAGGACCCAGGTGATGTAGAAGAAAATGAGGTACAATCATTACCAAGGTGAGATAGAATTCTGAAAAATAAGTGTGGGGTTAGGAAGAGTGAAGTTATGAGAGGTGATTCCCCATCTGAAAGGGTAAAAGTTAAGAGTGTAGGTAGGTAGGGCTTGGCTGGTCCAGGAGTTGAGCTGGAAAGAGTAAGAGGGGTGGGGAAGGCTGTGGCTGTGCCACTATAAGGGAGATGAGAGCCTAGACCTTCAGGGATCTCAAGTTTGACTAAACAGCTGAAGGTAGAGCGAACTAAGACAGTTGTCACATAGAACAACATGAAGACAATCTTCCACATGATGTGGGAGTCTTTAGGAAAGACTGTTAAGAGTCCTGCTATAAAAAAGATAATTAATAGAATATAAGGAATTAGGAACCAGATTGGATAACATGGCATGAATTAGCCTGAGAATTGTAGCTTTGAGGCCTTCGTGTGACAGAGACGGGTGGATGGTAGAAGATGAGATGACCACTTAGGATGGTTAGATTTAGGGCTGGGAGAGCACTGCTTAGCTCGAGTGATATGAAACCAGGATGGGAGTCCAGCAACTTTGACTGCTATTGGGGTTGCCAAGGAGACCAGGTAGGGGCTGCTCCACCTTGGTTGTAGTCCTGTGGATTCAGAACATTTGAGATAAATTAGATCTCCTGGGAATATGGGAGGATCTGGTTTGGTGCCTTCAGAGGTTGGGGAAGGCACAGATCATGTTGTAACAAGTGTTGGAGGGAGGAGAGGATTGGGATGCAGTCAGCAAGAGGAGGGAGACTTTGGGGGGTAGGAAGATTGTGGAATAAGAATGGCCTGCCATACATAAGTTCAAAAGGACTTTAAAAGGTAGGAGCACGGGGAAGTACCCTGAGCTTGGCTAAGCCTAGGGGCAGAAGTTGGGGCCAAGGTTGGTATAGTTCTAAAGTGAGCTTTGTAAGGTGCGTTTTTATGAGGCCATTTATTTGCCTTTTCTACTTTTCCTGAGGATTGTGGGTGGTGTGGAATGTGTAGGCGCCAGGTGATGTGTAAGCTTGAGGATACCTGTTCAGTGATATGAGAAATAAAGGCAGGACAGTTATCTGACTGAATACTATGAGGTAGACCAAGCCTTGGGATGATTTCCTGTAACAGGATTTTAGTAACTATATCAGCAGTCTCCCTGGTTGTGGGAGAGGCTTCTATCCATCCTGAAAAATTACAAACAAAGGTGAGAAGATATTTGAGAGTTTTGTGGTGGGGCATGTGTGTAAAATCTACCTGTCAGTCCTGACCAGGGGTGTGTCTGTGAGATTGATGAGAAGGAAAGGAAGGGGGTGCCATGTGTCCCTGAGGAGAGGTCCTAGCCCAGAGATGACAGTGTGAGTAATCTGAAGAATGATAGCCCTCAGAGAAGGATGTGTAACTACTGGGGTTAAGAGTCTGTATAGGGCCTGTGATCCTATATGGAAACAGTTATGTTAGTCAGTGATGATGTCTAAGGCCTGCTGATCTGGGAGAACAAGTTTTGATCCCTGGAAATCCATCCCTGAGTGTTTTGTGTCACCTGGTTTATGAAGTAACTGTAGCTGCTCTGGTGAATAATTAGGTTGAGGTAGACTGTTTGGGACTAACAGGAGAAGATGAGAAGGATAAGGCCTTTGTGCAGATAACTTGGCTTGGGAATCCACAAAGGCATTGCCTTGAGCAATGGGATCTGCAGAATTCTGGTGTGCCCTACAGTGAACAACTACTGCCTGCTTTGGGAGTAGTGCTGCCTTTAGGAGTTTAAGAATAAGAGGCGAATTAATGATGGGGGTTCTCTAAGAGTTGATAAAACCCTTTCTTGCCAGATAGAGGCATGGGAGTGAAAAATGCTAAATGTTTATTTTGAATCAGCGTATATATGACTTTATCCTTTGCTAGTGTAAGAGCCCTTGTAAAGGGAGTAAGTTCTGCCCTCTGGGAAGATGTCCCAGGTGGCAGTGGATTAGCCTCTATAACTTTTGACTGGTTAACTATTGGATATCCTGCTTTCTTTTGGCTGTCTGTGTTTGTTGAACTGCCATGTATGAACCATGTGTCAAAAGCTAAAGAGAGAGGTGTGCTACTGATGTGAGGGAAAGGGGTGGGAGTCATCTGTAAAAACTCAACACAGTCATGGTGAGGATGGCCCTCTGAGGTGGGAAGCAAACCTGCCGCGTTAAGAGGACCACTAGTTGCAATCAATAGAGAGAGAAGGGTCCTGAGAGAGGGCTAGGTGTACCTGTTGAAGATGAGAAGGGGTCATCAGAGCAGGGAGTGCCTTATGTAAGATAAGCTCATTTAGATGATGATGTGAGTGTACTGTAATAGACTGCCCTAATGGAAACTTCTTAGCTTCCTGTTTCAGTAGGGCTGCAACTGCAAGGCCTGAGACAAGGTGCCCATCCCTTTACTGTGTTGTCTAACTGCTTTGACAAGTAGGCTACTACTTCAAAAGAAGATCCCTTTTTGTGTCCTAGTATGCCTACAGCATTGTGGCCCTGAGAGGTAGTATACAGAGTGAAGGGTTGGGTGGGGTCAGGAAGGGTAAAGACTGGAGCCCTTAGGAGAGCCTTTTTCAATTTATGAAAGGAGTCATGTATGGGCATAGTGGGGTTCAGGGTTCTGATAAGAGGGCCCTTAGTAGAGGGGTGGAGCTAGAGCTGCAAAGTTAGGAATCCAGAGATGAAAGAAATTGGCTAAATCTAGGAAAGATGTAATCTATTGTTTAGTTGTGGGCCCCTGGAGATCTAGAAGAATTGCCTTACGATTTGTAGTGATGGAATGAGTAGTGAGGGTGACAGAGAGACCTAGATATCTGACTTTTGGGGAAGCTATTTGAGCTTTAGCAGGAGGGAACTTGTACCCACAACTGGCAAGAAAATTAAGACTAGCTGAATGTTGTATGGCTAATGTATGGGATGGAGAACATAAGAAAAGGTCATCAATGTATTGAAGGAGAGTGCTAGGTTTGAAATCAAATTCTGCAAGGTCAGCAGCAAGAACTTGGCTAAAGAAGTGAGGACTATTCCTGAACCCTTGGGGGAGCATTATCCAAGTAAGTGGTTGAGACCTGAGAGTGGATCGCTCCATGTAAACACAAAGAAACCCTGACAATCAGGGTTTAGGGGGATGTTTTAAAAAGGTAACTTTAAGATCTACAACTTTAAAGTGAGTGGTAGAGGGAGGGATATGAGAGAGCATGATATAAGGCACCACTGGGTAATTGGGGTAACAGCACTATTGATTATCCTAAGGTCCTGCACTAAATGATAAGACCCATCACGCATAAGTACTGGGAGAATGGGAGTATTATAGAATGAATGGGTAGGTTTAAGAAAACCATTGTCTAAAAGATGCTTAATTATAGGTTTAAGTCCTTGTAAATTTTTGGGAGTTATGGGATATTGGGGAATGCAAGGAAAAGTTGAAGGATCCCTGAGATGAATTAAAATAGGCATGGCATGGATAGTGTGGGTGGGCTTGGAAGTATCCCAAACTATGGGATCAACCAGAGAAGGGAGAGGAGGGGATGATTTTGCAGTGCACTGTGAGGGTGTTTGGAGGACTAGAGCTGTGGGGAGGGAGAAGGTAAAAGAGAAATTAAACTTTTGAAGGAAATCCCTACCTAAAAGGGGTGTGGGGCATGTTGGAATTACTAGGAAGCTATGGGTAAAGAAGAGAGTCTGGAACCTGCATAGAATAGGCCCTGTCTGCAAAGGCTGAGTAGACTGGCTGTCAACACCCACTACAGAGATGAGGACTTAATACAAGGCCTGAAAGCTCATAAAGTACACTATAAGTCACCCCCACATCTACATGTACAGATAGTGTCTTACCTAAGACCTCCAGTGAGATTTGTGGTTCCAAGAAGGATACCTTAATGGGGCTGTGGCCCCCGCCCCATCAATCTTCAGCAGCAAATCTGAGTAGATTAGTCAGCAATGAGTCTGGTGGTGATGGAGTCTCCATGAGGGCAAGGAGTTAGAGGGTGGCTTACCCCCTCTCTGGGGACTAGGACAGTTGCTCTTCCAGTGGTCCTTGAGATTGCAATAGGGTCAAGGCCTCAAAGGAACACCAGGCTTGGGGCACTCTCTTGCCCAATGTCCTTCTCTGCTGCACTTGAAGCATGGTCTGGTAGGGGCTCCGGCAGCTCTGCCTTGTTTTGGCTTTCCTGTTTTGGAAGCCCCAAGTGGCACAGCTAAGAGATCAGATTGATATTTAGCAAATTTCTTGTTTTTTGCCTCTTTCTCCTCTTTTTGAGTTTTTTCTCTGTTGTTGAAAACACGGAAAGCTAAATTAAGAAGATCTTCTTGTGGGGTTTGAGGGCCATGTTCAGCCTTTTGTAACTTTGCATGAATATCAGGAGCAGACTCAGAAATAAAATAAGAATTAATAATAATCATCCCTTCATGAGAATCTGGGTTTATATTAGTAAGCTTAATAAAGGTGTCCCTAAGCCGATTCAGGAACACAGCCGGATTTTCATTAGCCTTCTGGACCTGTTCTAAAAGTTTGTCATAGTTAGTATGTTTTTGAACAATTTTATTGAGGCCCACAACTAGACATTCAATCATCTTATGTATTTTATAAAAATCATTTTCATTTTGGTAATTCCAGTAGGATCCTGTTCTGGCACTGCAGTAGGCCCAGGCTCATTTTCAGTGGTATTTGCCTTATGTCTGTGATCAGCTTCTTCTCAAGCTGGTTGCTACAGCTGAGCTCCCCCTTGTGAGCTGAGGGTGGTGTTTAGAATCACACAAATATCCTTGAAATGTAAATCATAGCAATTAGTTATAAATTCAAATTCTCTAATACAATTTTGTGGGTCAATAGAGAAGCAACCTAATTTATGACTAATCTGAGATAGGTCAGAAAGAGAGAAAGGCACATGTATGTTAACCAGTCCTTAGGGGCCAGCCTGTTCCTGAAGCATGAGCAGAGATTGAGGCTAAGAAGACTGTGGAGTAGATGGCCATCAAGCAGCCAACCATCTAGCAGGCATGTATGGGCAAATTACCCAGTGATTAGCTACAAAACAGCTGCTCACCACCATGTGACAAGGAAACACAGGCTGTTGGCAGGTCACTGTGTGACCCGCAGCAGCCTAGCTGCTGCTGGCAGCAAAATGAATGAGGGCAAGATGGTGGCTGGACATCATGTGACCCCCAACAGGATGCCTGCTGTTGATCACAGGGGGAGCCACAAGGGGGCGGCCATTGACCCTGAGACCCATCACAAGATGGCAGCGCCCTGTCACGTGATGAAAGGCCGCAAGATGGCAGCTGTCCTCCATGTGAGCTGCAGCAACATGCTGCTGGCAACCATGTGGCCTGCCAGAAGGCTGGAACACCCAAGACCATGTATGGTGAGTTGGTGAAAAAAATGGCCACACAGAGGAAATGGACAAAGAACCCTCAGATGGAACAGACAGCTCAGGTAGGCGGCATTGAGAAGTTGGAGACTGGGGAGAAACACTAAAGGAAGGTTTAGAGGCTGCTGTGGGTAAAGGAGGAAGAGAGGATGGTGCAGGGAGTATAGAAACCTTTGACTGAGAAGGCTGTGGGGTTTGATCTTGGGGATAAGGAGGAGGGGGAGTAAAGATGGGGGCACATCATCTAAAGGGTCTTGAGGGGACGAGGGGAGAGTTTGTGGTACATTAGAGTTAGCTAAAAATATTTGATTTAATGAGAGAAGAGCACATCCTTAGGGTAAAGAAAGCCTGTACATACGGAATTTCTGCTAACTTGTTGCCAGTGTAACAAAAGTCATATAAATTTTTGAGAATACAGGGGTTAAACCTTCCCTCTTTAGGCCATGGGCTGCCAATAAGCTTGTAGGTCAGCCATGCCTCCTGGCAGTAAAAGATTAATTGTTTAATTGTTAGAGTTTTATTTAGGCCAAGGGTAGCAAGGTTACGAAACAGGCACACCAGAGGTGTGTTTTTTGGGGGACAGGAGATAGTATTCCCCATGACCAAGTTAAAAGTGAGCCAAAAAGAAAATTTTCATTTCAAGGTGTGAGAACCTAGCTCTCCCCCAATGAGTGTGAAAATTGTCCCAGATCACACCTAACAAAAGAGATCATCACCTATTTTGGAAGTGTGATTAAAATGGCTCAAATCTGAACCCATTGGCCATCACCAAAAGGCACGGGTCAGGATCCCTGAGGACCAGAGTAATGGCTTTGCCTCGGAACATCGGATGTTCCGAGGAATGTGAGAACTGCTACCTTACTCCAGGGATGGAGAGGGTAATCTAGCGTGGGCCAGGCTCACCATAACAGAAAATCCTGGACAGAAATTGGCTCACCTGAGGTAAATAAGATAGGCTGGTGTTGTTTGTAGGCTGCTGGTGACAAGTTGAGCAGCTCTCGCATGTTAAGAAATGAGAAATTAATCCAATATACAGTCCAGTCCATGAATTAGCAAGGGGACTCAAACTGGAGGACCCCAGGAGTCACTCACGCTGCCTTCCCAGTCAGGGAACCAAATGGTAGGGCTTTCGGCGTGAGGAAAGAGAAAAAATGTAAAGAAGCAGGAGCCTTTATTCCAAGGATGTGGAGAAGAGCCCAGTGATGGGGTATGGGACATATATATAACCTCTGACCGGGCGTTGCACTTGGGGCAGGCATTGGTGATGCGATGCGCAAGCAGCTGATTGGGACGTTTTTTGTGCCACTAGTAAAAGGAAAAAGGAAGTTGTCATAGGGGAAGGGGAGAGTGACCTCAAGATAAACATCCCTTGGTCCTGCCTCCTACTGCTGAATACTGTGTCTAGTGCAAAACCCTTTCATGTTGTACCTCAGTAGCAGAGTATCTCTAGGTTCAGTCTCCAGTATCACCATGATCAATTAAGGATCACATCCCCTATGCCCACAGCTTCTGATCTTGTTCCTAATGGCCTGCGAGTCCTCACTCTCTATGCCCTTTACTTCCACAGCCAGTTTTCTACACAGCCTCCAGAACAAAGCTCATCAAACACAAACCAAAGCATGTGATTCTTTTGCTAAAATCCTCTAACAGCCTCTCACATCATGTAAAATGAAAGCCAAATTATTCCAAATGGCCTGTAAAAAAACTAGAAGGAAGAAAGACTCAGACCTCTGAGAGAAGAGAGTTCCATGGTGCAGGCCACAAAGAAAGAATGTGCTCAGGATGTTTGCCGAAGAGCAAGGACCCTGCACTCCTGTCTGTCTGTTCTAATTACTTCTCATTTGTAGCAGGCTGCAGTGTCCCCCCAAATTCTTAACAGTGTCCCCCAATATTTTATCCTCTTAGAACCCCCCAAAGTGAATTGACTTAAAAATGAGCAAAGGATGTTTCCAAAGGAGGACATTAGTCATTGGATTTGAGGACCATCCTAACCCAGGACATCCCTATCTCAGTCCTTAACTGATTATTACCTTTGCTCATTTCCAAGTCAGTTCGTAACCCACAGAGAGACACAGAAGAAGGTCACATAGAAACAGAGATCAGCTGAAATAGCTACCACCACACATGATTATCTGAGGCCATACTTGCAAAAGGCAACAAGGAAGGATTGTCCCCTACCGCTTTCAGAGGAGTAGCACCCTGCTGACAATTGGATTTCCAACTTTCAGCTTCCAGAACTATACAAGCATAGATGTCAATTATTTTAAGTCTCCAAGTCCATGATGATTTGTTACAATGACATCATCCTCTCTTGCTCAGCTAGTTTCAACCGCTTCATACTCCCCTGTGGAATAGGCAGGGCAGGGGACTATGTGAGAGTCCATGCCACTTTCCCAAGGCTCTTGGCCTCTCTGAGCTTCACATATTTTCTTGATATACAACACAAAACCACTTCTGCATTTCCCCCAGTTTGACAGAGAGGAATTTTCCCAGTTAATGGTAGAGGCCCACATGGATGCAGGAAAAGAGATTCTTACTAGAGGACCACAGGTCTCTCCAGAACTGCTGGACCTGCCCCAAGATGTGCACAATGGAAAACTCCTCTCCTCATAAAGCACCTGAATGCCATAGGGAGCTGCTGGAGCTGGACCAGTCCCCCAAAAAATCAGGTCCACATTTACTTAGCAAAACTGCTCTTACAAGTCTGTGCACTCTCACTGTGGTACCAAGAGCCAGTACTATTCAACATCTTACAGTGCGAACAGGCTCATATGGGGAACTGCTTGTGCTAGGAACCAGAAAATACCCTATGCAAATCCACTGAAATACAGGCTTGTTATACACCATTTTTTCCCCAAGAGCCATATCCTTTGATTGGGGACTTAGCTCCAGATATTCTTTAATTTAATGGACGCCACCCTCCTGACTCACGTGTTCCACCAACTTGTAGGTGTCTTGGGGTGTGGGAAGGGGTTGGGAAGTAATCAGCATCTTAGAGCAAGACAAGGGATCCCTAACCTAATATTCTGCTTTTCAAAATTTTTTTCTCTCTTTTTTTGGAACAAAGAGGAGGTCAAAGCCAAGTTATTTGCCCAGGTATAATACAGATAGGATGGGAAAGACCCCCACCTTCACCCCCCCGCCTCTTCCCCAGCCTTCTCTGCACTTTGTCGCTGCATGAGCTTCTTGCTGGTTCTGCTGACCTTGTGGAGTACAGAAAAAGGACTCTGGTGGGCTCTTTATGCTGTGGAGCTTATTCCTTCTGTTTCACTAACAGGCAAACTGTCTGACTTTACATGAGCCACCTTCTAAACCACAGAAGTTAAGTTTGCAAGATTCTTTTTCTTATTTATTTTGTTTTTTTTACAACCCTTCAAAGACAGAAAACAACAACCATTTCCAATCTGATCCAAGACCACAGGATTGTTTTTAATTCCATTCATCAGTATCTCATTCGCCCCTAGAGACTAAGGGATGTTTCCATATTTACATAATGGGCTCATCAGTCTTAAGCTTCACAAGGCTCTCTTTGACATGGTGGCAATTGTTTCCCTGCAAGCTTCCAAGTTTACTGTAAAGGCCAACAAGGTCTCAAACACCCAGAGAACATACTTTTTATGTTTTTATAAACTCTATAAAATTGTAATTGGATCAAACTTCACATTCAAAAGCACATTCTTCAGGAATATTTTATATGCACATAAAACATAGAGAAAATGTTAACACTATGATCTTAAGTGTTTGCACATTGGAACCAGCTAAAAGTTAGGAAAATGTAATCCATCTGTTCTCTTTGAAACTACATTATTTTGAGAACGAGAAGAATGCTGCAGGGGAGTTTGACACTGCCCTCACCAACCCTGCTATCAGGTGAAGGGAGGCTGGGGTTGGGGTTGATCTCACAGAGCCGTTGCTTTTTGTCTATTGTTGGTCACATCAAGGTATGGCCTATTGAGAGGCCTTGGTTCCACCTGTCAAAGCAAAGGAAGGGTTAGTACTGTGGTCATGTGGTTTCAGTGGCCCAGTGTCTCACCTTGGGAGCCTAAGGAGCAGGGAGAGTCACTTCCCAGTAGGTCTCAGTAGGGATAGGGACAGAGGAAATTCAGGTGATTCTGCAGCCCTTATCGGTTGTTTGTCCAAGACTAACCATTAGGTGTTATTAGTCCTCATTATGGTATGTAGCAGCCTAATTAGTTCAAGCTGAGTTGGGGGTAGCAGAGAAGGGGAAACAATATGAACAACAGCTGACAATGGCTGAGCCTGGCTGCTCAGCACTTTTGTGTTATCTGTTAGCAGAGCAAATTAAACATTTGCAAAATGCACATATGGGGAGGTAGGAAGAAAAAGACCAAGAGTAGTGGGAGAGAAACTGGTTTCCACCAGCAGAAGAACAAATCCCATTTTCTCACCATCACAGCCATCCCTGTTAGGATGTGCACGCTCACACATAGGTCAAGGCCAAATGCAATGAGGAGGTCCCCTTGAGGATGGGGTCTAGGTGGGGAACACTAGACAGCACTAAGATACTTTCCTGTTAAAGCCATTAGATCTGGTTCCACCTCCCTGGGAGATTCCATAGTCTGAGAAATTCTTGGAAAAGAGTTTTAAATGCAGTCTGAAGCAACATAAAAAGAGAGAATTTTCTCCATCAATAATAAAACTGGAGGATGACTAAGGAGATTTGCTAAAATGTAGACTTGGTCTCCACCCAAGTTCCTACAGAATCTCTGTAGTAGTTAGCTTTATCTTGCCAAAATAAAATGCCTGACACACACAATTTAAAAGAAGAAAGATTTATTTTGGCTCACAGTTTCAGAGAATGCGGTCCATGACTGGATGGCTCTAAGGCAGAAACACAGTGGAATGGCATGGTGGACAAAAACCGCCGAACTCATGGCAGAGCACAGGGTAAGAGCCAGAGTGTGAGGAAAGAGCTGGGGACAAGAATGTACCTTTCCAGATCATGTTCCAAATGGTCTACTTCCTCCAAATAGGCTCCTCTTTCTAACTGCACATATAGCTATAAGTGCATCACTGAACCAGTCAGTGAGGTTCACATCACGTGATCTAATCCCCATTTGGGGGGACATTTTTAACCCAAACCATAACAGTCTCTGAGAGTGTTGTTACCACAGCCCTCAAGACTGCATGAAGACACACTAAGAAACAGTGCTGCAGAACACATTGACAGTAATTACTTTATTCATCACAGTTACTGGTGAGCTCCTCCCACACAGAAGGTACAAAACAAGTGGCCACAAGGAACCTCAGTGAGTGGCTGAACTAAGCAAGAGCAGGAGGAGAGCTTGGGGATCTGAGAGAGCCACAGCTGAGCAGCCAAAGAAACACACAACTGTACACTAGGCCGAGCTTCCATCCCAGGGCAAAGCAGTGGTGGGAGTGCCTGTAATCTCATACTAGGAACATGAAAACTTTCTCAGAATATGTAACATCTACATGACAGCTAAAGAAAGAGAAATCAAGAAAGGGAATCCAGAATTTAGCCAGAACATAAAGTTTGTCTGTAGCTCTAGATGTAGGAGACAGATCTGTGAATTTGGGTCTTGAAGCTGGCTTAAAATTGTGGAACACTAATTTGTAATCATGAATGTTGACATAAAACAACTGCTGTCTGATCCAAATATGAGTGGTTATCTCAGGACCACAGAGTCAAGATCCACCCAGCTGACATGTTCCATCATGGATAAAGCTACATGACGTTTTCTAGTCATGGAATCAATACATTCACCAACGACATTAGTAGAACCATCAGGTAAGCAGGCTACAGCAAGGCAAAAAATCCCAGATGTTATCTTACAGCTCTATTAGCTTTAGAGCTGATGGAGGCTGGAGGTCTGCTAAAGTTAGAGATGCATTCTGGGCAGTTTACCTGTCAGTCACAAGACTGCAAGGTCAGGCACACAAGTTAAGGTGATGGGATATAAAGCCAAGATATCCCAGATAATTTTGACCCCTGAGTTACAATATTCTATCGCTCCACAATTCTGATGTTAAAGTCAGGTGAAGTGAAGTTGCCTGCAAGATCTTTCACATAGATGTGGCTCCTTCAGAGACTTTGGCTCACTTGGAGTTGCAGGAAGTGGGCTAGAAATGTCTGTGAGTGGTTCTTCTGATGTGGACTTGGGGAGAGTGGAAGGTCACTGAAGGGAAGACAGGGCGTCCTGCCTCTGGTTTGAAGAAGCAGTGTAAGAAGAACAAGATTGGCAATAGAGAGACCATTCTGAGGGTGTGGTGATCCTCTTTTCAAACTCCAGTGAGATGTGTACTTTGCAGTGCTGTCCACTGTTGATCTTCATGAGAGGTGCAAATGTTCACAGAGGCACTGTCTGGCTCCCTGAGCTAATCAACTTTGGAACATTTGACACTCGATAGGTATACACAGGAGGTCACATACTACACCAAAAGGGAGTACAGCCTCTTCCCTGAAAGCATAAGAAATGATAACTCTAGGCAGGCTGAGAAAACACACCATTCCCTCCTACAAGTTACCTCAGAGAGGTTCCAGAGAGGACTAGGTCATAGGAAGACTAGACAGGCTACTTGTTTGGAACTTGGTGTTTATGCAGGATAATAGGTTGACAGGCTCTCCAACCCACCTCATTCCATGCAGTGAATATTAAGGCTTCCTTTATTGTTGATTCAGTGTGCTAAGGGTCTCCCACTCTAGATCTATGTACACATCATCATTATTAGCATCTAAAAGTATTGCAGAAAATGTATACTGTGTCAAAGTCATTAACTCTTTGCAGTGCTGGGGAGCAAATCCAGGGCATCCCCAGTGAGCTACATCTCCTGTGCTTTTTAAGTTTTATTTTGAGAGAGGGTCTCCCTAAGTTACCCAGACTAGCCTCAAAATTGGATCTTTCTGCTTCAGCCTCATGAGCTACAAGCGCAAGCCCCAGTTTATCATGAATTCTTTGGGATCTTCAGGTTCTTCATTTAAGAAATGGAAAAATGTGTTTACCTGTGCAATTTCACTGATTTATGGGAAGCAAGCCATATATGTAGGAACACATTGCATATGGTACACATGCAGTAGTTATTCATCAAATTCCTATCTATATATAATGCTACATTAAATAAAAGAAAATCAGTGTCTAAATGATGAGAGCATTAAATCAAAATCAAACACATTCAGAAGGCATGAAAAAGCTAAATAGGTTATAAAATTAGCACTTTGTAGTACTTAATGAAATTATCCTGTGCACCCGTCTTAAAACATAGCATGATAAAATGGTATGAAGTCATGCAGACCCAGATCCAAACTACTACTCTACCCATTATTACCCTTGTGAACTCCACCAAGTTAGTAAATACCCTGCTGCTTCTGGCTACAACTCTAGATATTAGTGGAAGGGCGGTGGTGAGAGAATGGGAAAATAAAGTAAAGAAACAATTTGAGGTCAGGTAGAGTCCTGTCTCTTGGTGAGAGGAAAGGAACTATTCAACCACTGCTGTAGGGGTGTTTATTTATACACTTAGCAAAATACTGTCACATGACACTCCTTTGGCTAGCAGCTCTTGCTTGGATTGCCTTGGGCTTGGTGTTCTCTGAGATGGAGCAGCTTATTAGCAAGACTTGTCCCAGGTATTCTTTGTTCTCTGGATGGCCTTGCTCCAGCCTCACATGTACCATAGATCTCCAGCTTCAGCTGCTCCCAACAATATCCCTAAACTGAAACTCCTTTTTGTGGAATGTGATTAAGATAATAACTACCTTACACAGAGCTGAGACTAGGAAGAGTTTCCTCAGCCACAAAATTTAAGCAATTGTCAGAAAACTCAGTGATCAAGATAAGTAATATGCTAATTAACAGAGTACTTTTTAAATAGAAATTAATGTTAAAGATACATTGAACAGAATATCAAACTATTAAGAGAATAACCAGCTTACTAGTACTGATCTTGCTTTTGCCTTTGGTCTCAATATGACTCAGCAAAGCATTGGCCGTATATGAATTAAAATGATAAATTGAACATAGTAATACAGGTAAATATTTAGGACATAGCACATCATACAGTAGGAATTCTGTCAAGTTCTGATGAAGGAAGGGATGATCAGAGTCATTACAAAAACAAGAAATGGTAAACACAAAGCTCATGGGACAGTGAATCCTATTCAATTCTTTTGATTTGTGCTTTAGCTATAAAACACTATCATATGCCTCTTCTTCTTACTTTGATAATGAAATCACTGGATGGGTGCCAGGACACCTTACACGCGAGGAACTGAGTGGGTTCCATGAACACCTATAGTAAGTCAGAACCCCTACCCTCCTCTCCTCATTGTACCCCAGCACACCCCACTGTGCCCGTCCAAAGCCTCAGCAGCTCTGGGAAAGTGGCTCTGATTGACAAGACTTCAGCTTCCAAGTCTGACACCAAGAGCTGCAAAATCAGCTCTCATCTCTGTTGGCCACAGCACATGAGAACTGCCATTCAGCTGGTTTCCCAGTGCTGGGTTCAGCGGCAGATATCTATCAGGAAACTCTTCTTTCCTTATTCCCGCCTGACCTGAGGAGGGCATTCTGCCAGGCCCCAGGAAAAGGTATGGCAAACATGAGGTTTCTCAGGGGCTCCTGAAGACAGGGAAGTGTCCCCATGAGAAAATGCTATTTCGTAGACCCCAGTGGGAAACTGGCACTATGACAGAAGAGTTAGAGACACCAGCTACTTTCCAGGTCAAGCTCATGGTAACCACAAATTGCCTATTAGAAAAGGGTGGGGATTTTTAAAATCAAAATACATGCATGTGGGTAACAAAGTAAATAGCCTAGAAAAGCTTAGACCGAAAAGCCACACTGTCAATTTACATCCTGCCCACCCACAGTGCAACCTCCAGAATCTCAATTTTCCTTCTGGTGATTACATTGTCACACTGCAGAAAGTGCTTCTACCACTATTTCTCCATGTATTGATTGTAATTGCTAGTGATTGATGACCATGTGGGCTATATTGATTAGGATATTTTAGTTCATCTATACTCCCCCTCCATATCGTCTCCTCCCAGTGTTTGATACTTGTTACTATCTTTGTTCTTTATTGATTTATTGATTTCATTGTATCTTTTCTTCTTGAGGCTCTGGGGATTGAATCCAGGATCTTCACACTAAACTACATCCTCATCCCTTTCTTATTTATTTGAGCCAGAGCCTAGTTAAGTCACTAAGTGGCTAAGGCTAAGCTTGAACATGCCATCCTCCTGCCTCAGCCTCCCAGATCACTAGGATTATAGACATGAAAATAAAAACATCCTTAAATCCTGCAAACATCCATTTATTGTCCCATATACTTTCAGCAGTCTCTCCCACAATGACAGTGTCAGAAAGCAACACTCTGAAACTTGGCCAAGTGATTCTGCCTTGACCATGACAGCAGGGTGTGCCTTGGCCTTGGCACCTTCCAGGATTCAGTCCTCTAAAACCCACCCACACCCAGCCCAAGTAGCAGAAGAACAAAGATGAAGAAGACAAAATCCTTGTTTGCAAAATCATCACAAGCTGGCAGTGAGGACACAGCCTTTCCATGTCATCAGTACGTCCTTAGCTAGAGGAAATATACAGCACGATGTCTGTTAAGAAGACAGTCTCATTGTCAGCTAATTTTCTTTCCTTTCTCTAGATGCAGATCACAGTCTTGACACAGGCATTTCCAGTCTGCAGCCTGCCCTTTTTGTGTCCTTGGTTTTTAAAAAAATATTATAATAAAAATTGTTTATAAAAGACAAGTTTTGTTTGTCACATGCATCAACCATATCACATATGGCATATGCAGCCCCAAACAACTGTTCTCTACTCCAAGAAGGGGTGGGGCAAAAACAGTGGACTGCAGGTGGGATGCACCTTCAGGCATGTTCATTCATAACAGATACTTATTGGGTACTTGTAGTTGGCCAGGCTGGACTGCAAATCCACCTGAAAATAAAAACAAATCAAACACAATCCTGCTCACACTTAGTGTGAAAGATATAAATAAATTTGTCACATAAGCAGATATATTATGTAGCACAATAAAATGTGTATAATACACTGCATAGATATGTTAAGTAAAGTTACAAAAATAAAAAGAATGTGAATGAAAATAACAGATCTTAAGACAAAAACCCCGCTGTTGATATTCTGTTGTCTTGTTGTGAACTCCTATGTTGCTTGCATTGTTCTGTTCTGATTTGCCTTGTTGTTTTGTTTTGTTTTGTTTTCTTTTGTTTTATTCTCTTTAAAATTAAAAAAAATTTTTTTTAAAACCTGAAGAGTGCTTCCTAAATACAGGGATACACTTCCCCTTGCTAGCTGTGTTCTAGGGATTAAGGTCATGAGTATTTTCTGTTCCTCACAAGTTTGAAAGAATTCAGTCATCAGGACCATTCAAGCAATTTATACTGCTTTCATCCCCTTTCCACATACTCTTCTGCCTCCAAACATTATAATTTTTTAATCATTGTCTTAGTTACTTTTTTTGTTGCTGAGACAAATACCCAACACCCAAAAGTTAAAGGAGGAAAAGTTTATTTATCTCACAGTTTGCAGAGGCTTCAGTCCATAGTCAGCTGGTTCCATGGCAGGACACATGGAAGAGGAGTATCACAAAGGAGAAACAGTCCACAGCAGGGCCGGCAGAAGGCAGCAAAGCAGTGTGTAACAGAAACAGTAGCCGCCAAACTTCCTTTCCCTTTTATCCCGTCCAGGCTGCAAGCCTATTAATTGATGCCACCCACACCCATTAGCCACACCCTTAACCCTAGTATTAATACAGGGAAATTTATTCAGCTAACAAACAATGATTATCCACATTTAAGCACAGAAGGATCCAATGCCGTGTCATGGACACTAATGAGAGGCTGAGAAAGAAGCACCTCAGAGGTATCTGAGCCTTTAACTACGAGGAGCCTGAGTTATCACGGGTTCTTCCTCCTCCTTTTTCCTTTTAGTCTTCTGCCAGTTCCTGCTGCTACCATCCCACGATCTTTAGTAAACACAGCCACTAACTACTTACTATGAGGTATATGTTTGGCAATTCTTCCTTGCTATACACAAGCAAAGAACCTGGACTATTTTTTGGCCCACCCATCTGTACCAGTGTTGCACCCTTAATCCCCATTCACATGCCCTAGCCCAGCCACCTGTGACCACATGAGGCTTTGGAGAGACATCTGAATAAGCCATAACAGTCATTATCAAGTAAGGAAACAAAAATTATGGTAGTCACCATTTTGCTTTCCATTTTATTCAACAGTATCAATTTAACAAATACTATACTGGGGGAAGCTGGGAAGATGGCAGATCAATAAGCAGCAAAGTAAAGAGTCTCTCTGAGAGAAATAGCTCAGATGCTGGAATATAGCATCCTGAAGATCAGACCGAAAGAGATGGATCTTTTCAACCCAGGAAGAAACTAAAGTGAAAAAAAGAAAAATGAGAACAGAAGGCTGTAGCCAGATACACTCTCAGCAGAGCTGGTCCCACAGTGTTCAAGGCACTGCTGGAAGACTTGTGGCTGTGGTGAAGTTGGGGGTTGGCAAGGGAGGACACAGTCTTGGAAGGGAGCACCAGACTGGAGAGCTACACTGGCTCATGGTTAGTGTGGGGATCTCTGTCCTCCCACAGGAGTGGGCAATTGTCTGGGCAACATTTTGGAGTTGGGCAGCATAAACCCAGAACCAGAACTGCAGCCAGCTTCATTCAGCCACTCCTAGTGCAGTGCTGATTGGTGAGAATTGCCTGGACTGAGTTCTGCCCCTGTGCACAATCCAATAGCCAAGAACAAGGTTTCCCTGAAGCTATCCCTAACTGGCCCCATCTGCATGGCACACACTAATGTGGTGAAGATTCCCAGTGGTGGACCAGCTCAGAAGGGAGGAGCCAACCTACCCCACCCCTGGTTGTACTCCAGTGGTCACCAGCAGACCAGGGAGGGCAGCAATCCATAGCCAGCACACTCCAAATTGTAACCAATACAGGAAGTATCACAGACCCCCATTATCCACTTGTTGGGAAGAAACTGGAAACATGACAAGAGGAAGAAAGAAAATGAAGTCTCCAGCCTCCAACTCAAACATTGCTGACCCAGGAAAGGTGGACAAGTAAGAGATCAGGGGTTGCATGCCTGCAGTTTCTGAAGAAGCAGCATCTTACATAAAGAAATATCTTCATGGAAATTATAAAAGAACTTAAAACAGAAATACTAATACAAGTAAAAGAAAATATAATAAAAATAATAAAAGAAGTGCTAAGCACATCTCAAGAAGACACAGATGGAAGAATGGAGGAAGATAGAAAAAAGGGGGGAAACTTTTCATGAAGAATATTAAAAAATCTAGAATACATAAAACAGATCCAAAGACATTACCAGGAAATTAAAAACTCCATTGAAAGCTGGTAAAATTGCTTGAAAGAAACTAAAGATAGACTGTCAAACCTTGAAGACAGGTTTGCAACATGTGATTGCAAAACAAAAGATGTCTTAAAAAAATCAAGGAACCAGGAAGTAACAATACATATGCATTTTTTTTTTTGTCTTTTTCTTTTTTATCGGTACCGGGGATCGAACTCACAAGGCAGGTGCTTATGCCGCTGAGCTAAATCCCCAGCCCCAGAAGTAACAATACAAATGTTGGTAGATGACAAGAGGATCTATAACTTAAGAATAAAAATGTGAGTGAAGAATCAGGGGTAAATACAAATGAAATATAAAGGCTATTTACAGAAATAATTAAAGAAAACTTCCCAAGCATAGGAAGAGGAAATGATATTCAGATATATGAAACATATGGAACTCCAGCCAGCTATAACCAAAATACACCCAGACATGTAATAATCAATATCCCAGAAATTCAACACAAGAACAGAATATTAAAAGCTGTCACAGAAAAGAAACAGATCACCTATAAAGGAAAACCCATCAGAATCATGACAGACTTCTCGACACAAACCATCAAATCAAGAAGAGCTTGGAGTGAAGTGTTCCAAGCCCTGAAAGAAAATAACCTCCAACTCAGATTGATGTGCCCTGAAAAACAATCTCTCAAAATTAATGGAGAAATAAGATGCTTCCACAACAAAGAGGAACTGGGGGAGTTCATGACCACCAATTCAACCCTACAAAAAAATACTGAAGGACATTCTAGAGAGAGAGAAAAAATATCATGGCTTCAAGGACAGCAGCAGAGGGGGCTCACTGAATGGAGCAGACATTGGAACTGAATGGGGAAAGTAGACAGGCAACGACAGAAAAATAGCATGGCAGAGACGAGGCAGAGAAGGTGGAACAAAATCGCTAACATGGATGGTCTCAATACACTAATAAAAAGAAACACAGGCAGAGTGGATCAGAAGATAGGGTCTATCAAGATGCTCTATCTAAGAAACATAATTAACCTGAAAGAGGGTTAATGGACTGAAAGTCAAAGATGAAAAAATAATGCTCTATGTGACAGGGAATCAGAAAAAGTAGAGGTAGCTCACCCTTCAGCTGCAGATTGGTTGGAAAGACATAACACTTTTATGCAATGCAGAACTACTCAGCTATAAGGAAGGAAAATTTTGAGGTTCTTGTAGGTAAATGAATACAACTTGAGATCAAGCTCAGGGGTAAAAAGTCTCAGAACCACTTAGGTAAATAGCGATTGCCTCCCTAATCTAAAAACTACAGGAGTTGGTGGAATACAAAATGCACAGTGCATTTTGTGAAAGTGAAAGGGGAGGAATTGTCTAAAAAGGGAAGGCAGTGGATGTTGTTAATCTTGTATCATGATTTGAAACCCATATAGTTTTCATCCCTCTGTTCAGTTTGATTATATTCTGTTCCAGTTTGTCTACTTGTACTAGATTTGAGGGCATTGACAGCTATTCCAAAGATAACAGGATATACTATGGTAACCACTTTTAATTTCTCATTAACTTAATCTGAAGCCCTGTATTGATTTCACTGCCTTTTTTGACTGATTTTACTTGAATCTGTTTTGTTTGATCACTATCTTGTCTTGACTGATTTTATTTGAATCTGTTATATTTGATAGTATCAAGTCTGAGAGTATAGGCAACCATTCTGAAGACAGTAAGATTCACTATGATACCTATTCTGGTTTGACTATTACCTTCTTTTGAAGTCCTATAATGTCCCCAATGTTTTGTTTTAATTGAGTATGTTCTGTACTGCTATGTTCAATTTCATTGTGCCTATGATATGGGCAATTCTATTAAAGATAACAAGAGACATCATGGTAGCCATTTTTTGTTTGCTTGCTTGTTTATTTGTTTTGAGTTTTTTAGGGGGGTGCACTGGCGATTGAACTCACAACCTCATGCTTGCAAAGCAGACACTTATGCTGCTGAGATAAATTCTCAGCCCAGTAACCATTGTTGATCACCTTGTATTTTGGTTTTAAGTCCATTCTTTTGTTTTGACCCCATTTTGTTGTTTTTTCTCTCATTTGGTTTTATTTTCCTCAAAATAAAAAATTTTGAAAAACAAATAGGACTTATATCCAAAACATATAAAGAACTGAAAAGCATCAAACCCCCAATTCAAAGACCTTCTCCAAAAATTGGCATCTGAAATGAACATATAGTTCTCAGATGTAGATATACAAATGGCAAATCAATATACAAAAAAATGTTCTCCATCACTGGTCATTTGAGAAATGCAAATTAAAACAGCATTGGGATTTGTTCTCACTCCAGAAAGAATGGCTGCTATCAAGAAATCAACTGATAAGAACTGTTGGCGAGGCTGTGGGGAAAAAGGAGCACTTCTCCACTATTGGTGGGAGTGTAGATGGGGTAGCCACTGTGGAAATCAATATGGAGATTCTTCAACAAACTAGGATGGCCTAAGCTCCATTAAATACAGCTATTCCCCTCCTGGGTATTTTCCCAGAAAAATTGAAAAGATCATGTCACAGTGATATAGGTGCAGCCATGTTCATAGCAGTACAGTTTGTGACAGCTCAGTCTTGGAAACAACAAAAATGCCCATCAACTGCAGAGTGGATGAAAAAGATGTTGTATTTTTATGCAATGGAATACTACTAGGCTATAAAAAAGGATGGCCTTGAGGCCTTTATAGGTAAATGGACACAACTTGAAAATATCCTCATTAGTGAAGTAAATATCGCATTGTCTCTCTAGTGTAAAAATAATAACTGACAGAATAATGGGATCCAAAAAATATATTGTGAAAGTGAAAGGGAAGGAAAGTGCTCTAAAGAGTATAATGGTTGCAGGCAGGCGCCATTGGTTCCAGAGGCTGAGTGACCTGGGGTAAGTGCCCCACGCACATTCCCCCAAGTCCAGCTAACTTAGAATCCCCTGCTTAGCTCAGAGAGGGATCCTTGTGGCTTCCCAGTGCGCCAGACTAGCACAGCGCATCCTGGGCAGGCCTGTAGCAACCTCCCCACACCCAGCAGTGCTTGGAAGACTCTGGAATTCTGAGGAGGCAAGCAGGCAGGTGCCATCAGTTCCAGAGGCTGGGCAGACAGGCATAAGTGCCCCACGAACTTACCCCCAAGTCCAGCTTATTAGGGACCCCCGCTCAGGTCGGAAAAGGAACTTTGTGACATCTCAGTGCACTAGACCAGTGCGGAAGTTCATGGGTGGGCCTAGGGTGGCCTCCCCACTTCCAGCTGTGCTTGGGGGTCTCAAGTTCTGGGTGAGCAGGCACCATCACTTCCAGGGGCTGGGGTCAGGCTGGACTGACCCACCCTCAGAGACCCTCTCTCAATCAGGGGAGCTGGGTGGCCAGAGTACCAGGAGCTGAGGGCATAGAAGAGGATCTCAAGCAAGCCCTGGGGAAGCCTTGGAATAACACTTGATACACTTGAAACACAGAAACGTAGGAAAATGACAAAACAAAAGACCAAATTATAATCTCAAACCACCCCATCCAAAGAAACCTTAGGAGTGATGTACATAGAAGAAAATATATACCATACACCTGAAATATCAGACATAATAGCAACTGAAATAACGAAGCAACTATGGGAAGCTTTAAAGGAATTCAAACTCGAAATAATCTCCCACATAAAAGAAGAAATGATGAAAGAAATGAAGGAGATGCGGAACATATCTAAAGAAGACACAGTCAAAGAATTGGAAGAACCAAACAAAAAGATAGAATACCTGGATGAGCAATATAAGAAACAAACAGAATACATAATGCAGATGCACAGAGATATACAGGAAATAAAAAATTCCACTCAAAGCTGTAAAAACCACCACAATGAAAGTGAAGATAGAATATCAGACCACGAAGACAAGATTGCAGCTAGTGAACAGGAAAGGAAATAACTTTTAAAATAACAAGGAATAAGGAAATAACAATTCAACAACTGCAAGATAACGCAAAGAAAAACAACATAAGATTGATAAGAATTAATGAAAAAGAAGGGGATGACCTAAAGGATGTCAAAAGGATATTTAGAGAAGTAATAGCTGAAAATTTCCCAAACATGAGATCAGAAACTGACATCAGGATCAGTGAAGCATATAGAACTCCAAATAGTCATAACCAAAATAAAACTACACCCAGACATATAATAATCACCATCCCAGAAATCCCACATAAGAGTAGAATATTAAAAGTTGTCAAAGAGAAAAGACAGATAACCTATAAAGGAAAACCTATCAGAATCACAGCAGACTTCTCAGCACAAACAATAAAGTCAAGAAGAGCATGGAGTGAAGTATTCCAGATCCTAAAGCAAAATGATTTCCAACCTAGACTGATGTACCCTGAAAAACTGTCCCTCAAAATCAATGGAGAAATAAGATACTTCCATGACAAAGAACAGCTAAAGAACTTCATGACCACCAAACCAACCCTGCAAAGAATACTGAAAGACAGTTTAGATACACTTAGGAAAAAAACACTAAGCAAAGCAAACAAATAAACAGAACACAAAAATAAAGATGCAACAGCAGAAAGATAACATGTCAACAATAAACCAACATATAACAGTTATAGCCATTAATGTAAATGGTCTCAATGCACCAATTAAAATAAACAGACTGGCAGAATGTATCAAGAAACAAAATTGAACCATATGCTGTTTACAAGAAACATATCTAACCCAAAAGGATACTCACAAACTGAAAGTCAAAGGATGGAAAACAATACTTTATGCAGCAGGAACCAAAAAAAAAGCAGGAGTAACTATTCTGTTTGCAGACAATGTGAACTTTAAACCAATAATAATCAGAAGAGATAAAGAAGGTCACTACATACTGGTTAGGGGAAAACTTCAATAGGAAGAGATAACTATCTTAAATATATATGCACCAAATTCCAGAGCACCCAGTTATATAAAACAAGTATTAAAAGACATGAAAAACCAAATTATCAGTAACACAATTATAACAGGAGACCTTAACACACCATTAACACCAAGGGACAGATCAACCAGACAGAAAATCAGCCAAGAAATAACAGAGCTGAATCATACCTGTGAATAAATGCACTTGATAGACATATACAGAGTGTTCCATCCAACAACGTCAGAATACACATTCTTCTCACCAGTATATGGGTCATTCTCTAAAATAGATCATATATTAGCTCACAGAACATATTTAAATAAATGCAAAAAGTTTAAATTATCCATTGCATGTTATCAGATCATAGTGCTATGAAATTAGAAATTAATGACCAAACAATCCCACAAACACATGGAAAATGAACAACACACTCTTGAGTAATCAGTGGGTCACAGGGGTAATTAAAGAGGAAATTAAACAATACCTAGAAGCAAATGAAAATGCAAATACAACTTACCAGAAACTGTGGGGTGCAATGAAAGCCGTCCTCAGAGGAAAATTTATTGCACTGAGTTCCGACATCAGGAAACCAGAATGAATACAAATGAATAACCTGATGTTACACCTCAAACATCTAGAAAAAGAAGAGTAAGTCAAGCCCAAAGCCAAAAGAAGAGAGGAAATTATAAAAATCAGAGCAGAAATCAATGCAATAGCGACTAAGAAAACAATCCAAAGAATCAATGAATCAAAGAGTTGCTTCTTTGAAAGAATAAATAAAATCAATAAGTCCCTAGCCAACCTTATTTAAAAAAGGGAAGAAAAAGATCAAGTTCATGCAATAAGAAATAAAAAGGTGAAATCACTACAGACTCCATAGAAATACAGAAGATCATCAACACCTATTTTGAAAACCTCTACTCTCAAAGGTTTGATAACACAGAAGAAATAGACAGATTCCTAAAAACATATGAAGTACCAAAGCTAGGTCAAGAAGATGTAAATCTGCTGAATAACCCAATCTCTATTAATGAAATTAGAAACGTAATTAAGTCCTTACCTACAAAGAAGAGCCCAGGCCCAGACGGATTCACTGCGGAATTTTACAAGAAATACAAAGAAGACTTAATGCCAACATTCCTCAAACTCTTCAATGAAATTGAAAGGGAAGCAATCCTTCCTCAATCATTCCTGGAAACAAATATTACTTTAGTACCAAAACTGGAGAAAGACCCAACTAAAAAAGAGAACTAAAGACCAATCTCCCTAATGAACACAGATGCAAAAATCCTTAATAAAATATTGGCAAATAGAATGCAGCAAGTCATCAAGAAGATTATAAACCATGGTCAAGTGGGCTTCTCCCCAGGCATACAGGGATGGTTCAACATACATAAATCAAAAATTGTAATCCACCATATCAGTAAAGCCAAAAGTAAGAATCACATGATCATTTCTGTAGATGCAGAAGAAGCCTTTGATAAGGTCCAACATTCCTTTATGATAAGAACCTTGCAGAAAATTGAAATAGATGATCTTTACCTCAATATAATAAAGGCCATCTACGACCAACCAACAGCCAGTATCATACTAAATGTCCAAAAACTGAAGGCCTTTACTTTAAAATCAGGTACAAACAAGGATGTCCCTTATCACCACTCCTATTTAATATAGTACTGGAAATACTAGATAGAGAGCAATGAGACAACAGAGAGAAATGAAAGGGGTAAATATAGGAAAAGAAGTTAAATTATCATTATTTGCAGATGACATGATACTCTACATAGAAGACCCCCAAAACTCCATTGAAAGACTCATACATATAATAAATTCATTAATGTAGCTGGATACAAATTCAATACTCAAAAATCAATAGCATTCCTATACACTAACAACAAAATCACTGACAGAGAAATAAGAGAAGCCACACCCTTCACACTAGCAACCAAACAATGAAATATTTAGGAATTAGTCTCATGAAAGAAGTGAAAGACCTATACAGGGAAAATTATAATACACTGAAAAAAATTGAAGAGGATCTCAGAAAGTGGAAAGACATCCCTTGTTCATGAATAGGAAGAATAAATATTGTGAAAATAGCCATTCACCCAAAACTGTTATACAGATTCAATGCAATTCCAATAAAAATACCATGAACATACCTCATAGAACTAGAGAAATCACTCCTAAAATTCATCTGGAGCAGGAAGAGACCTAGAATAGCAAAGACAGTTCTAAGCAGCAAAGGCAAGGCAGGAGGTATCACAATCCCGGACTTGAAGTTATACTACAAATCAACTGTAGTAAAATCAACACGGTACTGGAATCAAAACAGACCCAAAGATCAATGGAATAGACTCGAAGATACAACCACAACTACCAACACACTCAACCGCCTTATCTTTTATAAGGGGGCCAAACATGCTCACTGGAAGAACAGTCTCTTTAATAAAAGTTGTTGCAAAAACTGGCTCTTCATATGTTGAAAACTAAAACTAGACCCATGCTTATCACCATGTACTAAATTAAAATCTAATTGGATCAAAGATCTGAATATTAAAACAGAAACACTAAATCTATTGGAAGACAATTCGGTAAAAACCTTGAAGACATAGTAGTAGGTAGAGAATTCCCGAACCAGACTCAAACCACACGGGAATTACTTCCCAGAATCAATAACTGGGATCATGTCTTATTAAAATATTTTTGCATGTCAAAAGAAATCTCCATCATATGAAAAGAAGACCCACAACCTGAGAAAAAGTCTTAGTGAATGACAGTAAGTTCTTCAGACAAAGAACTTCTGTCTAAAACATATAAAGAATTAAAAAAACAGATCCCCAAAATTCAAAGATCCAATCCAGAAATAGGCATCTGAGATGAATACACAATTCTCAGATGAAGAAATACAAATGGCAAATAAATACATGAAAAAATGTTCATCATCATTACTCATTAGAGAAATGCAAATCAAAACTACACTGAGATTCCATCTCACTCCTGAAAGAATGGCCAAGATCAAGAAAACCACCAACAACAAATGCTGGAGAGGCTGTGGGGAAAAAGGAACTCTCCTGCACTGTCGGTGGGAGTGTAGCCTGGTGCAACCATTGTGGAAGTCAGTCTGGAGATTTCTCAGAAATCTGGGATTGGAAGTCCCATTTGTTCCAACTATTCCACTTCTAGGCATAGTCCCAGAAGAACTGAAAACATCATATCACAGCGATATATGTGCACCCATGTTTATAGCAGCACAATTTGTAATAGCCAGATCTTGGAAACAACCTAAGTGTCCATCAACTGAGGAATGAATAAAAAAGCGTGGTATTTTTATACAATGGAGTACTACTCAGCTATAAAGAAGGATCACATTGAGATATTTATAAGTAAATGGATGCAACTTGAGACCATACTCATAAGTGAAATAAATCACACTCACATGTATGAATACAGAATAGTTTCCCTAGTGTAAGAAATATTACAAATGCATAAAAGTATGTGGTAATCATGATTCCCCATTATATGGTTTTGAAGCTTTATAAAGTTTTCACTCACTAATTGGATTGGTTTTATTCTGGGCTGTTAGATATTACTGTCTGTGATGATATGAACAGTTATTTTGAAGAAAACAAGACACCATAGTAGCTAGTGCTGATTTAGTATCATCTTGTTTTGAAGTCCCATCAAATTGTTGTTCTTCTGATTTCATTGCTTTTATCATATTGTATCTTGTTGGATTTTATTATATATGATAGTGTAAACCAATTTTTTACATAGGCAAAGAGATAATATAGAAACCATTGTTTGTTTTCTGTTAGCTGGTTCTAAATACCTTGTAAGACTTTCATCCTCTGGAATGGTTTCACACTGTCTTGATATGTTTGATGTTATAGTACATGAAGTTATACTCAAATATTTCAAGGAAAGAGACACTATGATAACTACTATTAAGTCGGGTTGTCTTGTGGTTAAACACTATGTTGCTTAAATTGTTCTGTCCTGACCTGTATTGTTATGCTGTTATGTTCTCTTTTATCTCAATCTCCCCCCTTTTTAAAACAATTTACTTTATTTTATTATTTTTTTAATTAAGGGAAAATTTTTTTTGAATTTGCAGGATATATTATAGTAACTTTTTTGATTTCCTATTAACTCAATTTGAATCCCTGTATTTCCCTCACCATCCTGAGTCATTTTACTCTATTCTGTTCTGTTTGATATTATCAATTTTGAGGGTATAGGCAACTACTCTGAAGGAAATAAGATTCACTATGATGCCCAGCCTGGTTTGACTATTATCTTCTTTTGAAGTTCAATAATGTCTCCAATGTTTAGGTGTTATTGGTTTTGTTCTGTACTGTTATGTTCAATTTTATTATACCTGATGATATAGGCAATTCTTTTTAAGGTTGCAAGGGGCATTATGGTAACCATTGTTGATTACTGGTATTCTGTTTTTACATCATGTACTATGTCCATCCTTTGTTTTGACCGACTCTGCTTTGTTTTGTAACATTTTGTTTTATTCTCTTCCAAAAAAAAGTAGTAAGAACTGTGGGAGTAACTAAACCCAAAATGTTTAAGTGTTATTGAAAAAAAGAGAGGAAAAGAAAGTGCTCTAATGGACATAACTGCAAGTGTTTAGGTATGTAAAATAGATGACCATATTACTAAGGTTTTGTTGGATCGTTGAACACAACTCTTTGCAGTTTCACTGTTTGAATGTCCACTTTGAATGCTTAATTTTGTAACTTGATCAACTATTTCTAAGATGACAATATGTAATTTATTAACTCGTGATTTCTTACTGTTTATTTTTTTGAAATTCTGTATTACTTGTATCCTTTTACTGTTTTGTTTTGTTTTCTCTTTAAATAAAAAAAGGGAAAAAAGAATATAATGGTATGTATAATGTATAAGATAGATGACCATATTACTGAATTTCTGCTGGAGCACTGAACAGAAGAGTTTGCACCCTTGAAGTTTGAGTGTCTAGCCACTATTTATGCTTTTGTTTTGTGACTTTGGCAACTATTTTTTAAGACAACAATGAGTAATATATCAACTAACGATTCTATGATGATAATTTTTTTAGTTTGGTATTGTTCTACCTTCTTTTCTGTTTTTCTATTTTCTTTAATTCTCTTTTCTTTCTTTGAAAAAAAGGAGAACAATATGCAATATAACAACAATTGTTAAATTTCATTGTTTTGAAAACCTATATTGTTATTGTTTTGAGTTTGCTATTGTTGTTTATGTACTTTGCTCTTTGTTTTTCTTTTCTGACTTGTCTCTTTTTAAAATAATATATATATATATATATATATATATATATATATATATATATATATTGGTCTTTTTTGTTTTTATCGGTACCGGGGATCGAACTCACAACTGCCTGCTTGCAAGGCAGGCACTTACACCGCTGAGCTAAACCCCCAGCCCCTAAAATAAAATTTTAAAAAATCAATTAAAAAATCAAATACTGCACTAAATGTCAACATCGTGCTACATGTTGGGAGAAGAAAAGTTTTCAAAACCCACATAGACATGTACAAATTGAAGGCCTTTTTATTTTGTTTCAGAATTGTAACATTTTCTTCGTAAATTTATTGACTGTGCATCCCATTTCTTAGGGACGCAGTCCTAGTTTTTATCCGTGTGTCTATGTGACACGCTTGTGTAGCAGAGTCATGATTTTGCTCTGTTGCTATGTACAGCAAGACGACCTATGTAATCCCACACGGCAGAAGCCAGTTCTCCCTGCCGCACTCCTGCCGTCTCAGCAGCCCCAGCTCCACAACCACACTCTAGATAAACCAGACTTTAATTTAGCCCCGGGATGTGGCTCAGTGCGATGTCATGCGCTTAGCACACACAAGGCCCTGGGTTGAAGCCCTGCACCAAAATACAAAAAACTATGAACATCCTTTCTGTCAGTTGTCCAGAGAGACATAAAAGAAACATCTGCTTCCAAAATGAGAAGATGCCATCAATCCAAAAGTGGAGTCAAACACAGCAGCTTGGCCCATAAATGAGTTTGCTAGGGCTTGAGTGCAGAGTCAGGATGACCT
This sequence comes from Cavia porcellus, assembly GCF_034190915.1. Lineage (NCBI taxonomy): Eukaryota > Metazoa > Chordata > Mammalia > Rodentia > Caviidae > Cavia > Cavia porcellus. The sequence continues at coordinate 48,402,944 of NW_026947512.1, forward strand.
GTGGGCTGCAGTACTACCGGAGTTGCCAACCTTCTGTGCTAATCTACAGTTCATGTGTAGCTCTAAAGTGAACAGCAAAGAGCGAAAAGAAAGGATAAGTGTCCTCGGTGAAGATTCTGTGTCCTCCATCGCCATCTCATCCTCATCAGGAGCTCCACAAGTCTCAGCAAGCCCTGTCCAGCTGCAGTTGTGAGTCCTTTGTTTTGCTGCTTCCTGGCACCAACCTTGGTACCTGGCAGGGAGTCCTGGACAGCTAAACAGTGGCCCGCTGCAAAATACGGCCAGGATTCGGAGGCCCATTCTCCCTACAACGTCCTTCCACATTTTTATCACGATCAGGTAATTGATACACATAAAGGTATTTTTATGTAAGTCTTGTATCACTTGTTTATCCACATTTTCTTTATTTTACATTAATCCCTCAGACATTTTCTTAGGAAAATTCTCTTAGTTACCTGTTATAACCCTAGGTTGTGTTTTAATGGTGGCACAATGTTTTTGGTGCGGGCATATCATTATCCACTCAGCCATCCCCCTATCAGCAAAGCCTTGTCTGTTTTCCAGTTCTTTCTCCAAATAAGACTGCAGTAAACCTCCATGCACTCACGAATGTAATACATTTGTATTTAGACAATAAATTCCTAGAAGTGCAATGCTTGTTATTATAGTTTGGGCTAAGTGCCCCTCAAAGGTCCATGTGTTGCCCTGGCCTGGTGCTCCCAGAAGATGATAGAACTTAGATCACTGTGTCTGTGCCTTCAAAAGAAGTCAAAGGACTGTTGTCTCCTTGTCTTGGCTTTCTGGTGCCATCAGGCAGACAGCTCCTTCTTCCAAATGCTCCAACAGCCACGGACAGTGGGCCTCCCACAGGCCTAAGGCAGCCCTGCTGAGCAAACATGGACCAAAACCTCCAAACCCTGGGCCTGAATGAACTTCCTCTTTTTAAAGTTGATGGGCTCACATATTTTGTTACAGTAGCAGAAAGATAACACACTCATTTTCAAAGACTATGTAATGTTCAAGTTTGTAATAGATATTTGGGTGTTTTGGGGTTTTTGTTTTTGTTTGTTTGGTTGGTTGGTTTTTTGAGACAAGGTCTTACTGTGGAGTTCCAACCGGCTTTGAACTCACTATGTGGCCCACGTTCGCCTTGAGCTCATAGTAATTCTGCTTCTTCAGCCTCTCACTGGCTGGGATTAAAGGCATGTGCCACCACCCTGGGCCAAGATATTAACAGTTATGAACAAGATATTAACAGTTGTTAATGTTGATTCATATTAGTAGTTGTTGATGTGCCTTTGTTACTCACAGCACTGAGAACAGAGTTTGACTTCTTTTTAATTTTGCTAATCTGATAAAAAATAAGCTGATAATGTACTATTGCTTCATTTTGAATTTCCCTGATTACTAGTAAATTTTTGAATATCATTTAGCTATATAATTTCTTTTTTTTGGTACTGAGGATCGAACTGATGACCTTGCATTTGCCAGGCAGATATTTATGCTGCTGAGCTAAATCCCTAGCCCTATAGTTTCTTAATGGCATATTCAAATACACTGCCTAGATTTCTGTCACTTTGAATGTATTTTGTTAGAGCTCTTTGTATATCCCAGAAATTAATTTTTGACATGTGCATTCAAATATTTTCCCAGATCTATTAGTATCTATGGATTTATTTATGCAAATATTTTTAATGCAGAAATTGTAGACTTTGATGTTGCCAACTAAGTCTCATTTTTCTTTTGTTGTCTCTGAACATCCAGTCTTGGTTGTGAAGATCTCCCTAACTCCTCTAATCTCAATTTTCTGGGAATATTTTTATTATTTTCTTTTACATTTGTCTTACATTAGTCTTTAATCCATCTGGGATTTATTTTTGTATTTGACATGCGAATGGGGTCTATTTTTTCTAGCAGATGGATATCAAGTTTTACTAATGCCAGGAAAGCCTCCTGCTTTTTCCTCTAGACTGAACCACTTATATAAATTTATGTAGTCAATAAGAATTAGATGTTCACTCTAACATCTAATTCTGAGTTGTCACCTCTGCTGTACTAACTTACTTGTCTATTCTTATATCAATATTTTGACCTGATATAGATGTCCCTTCAAAGCCTCACGTGCCCATATGTGGTGTTTTGAGGAGGTGGCTGGAGCAGGGGTGTGTGAGGCTGGATTAGAATGTGTGAATGTGGATTAAAGGTGTGTTATAGCCAAATCGGTCCACTGCATGGTTTAGCATTGTTCTGGGTGCAGATAATGGAAAATCCATCCATTGGGTGGCACCAACCAACCAGTAGACCTGTAGCCTGGATGAGATAAAAGAGAGAGGGAGGTTGGGCATAGTAACACACTCCTGTAATCCAGCATTTGGGAAACTGAGGCAGGAGGATCACTGTGAGTTCAAAACCAGCCTGGGCTACAAAGTGAGTTCAAGGCCAGCCTGCGCAAGTGAGTTAGAGGAAAGCTCAAAAGGACAAACAAGCAGAGAGGGACGGAGGCTCACTGCTTGCTGCTTTCGGCTGCCACACTGTGGGCAGCTGTCCCACCGTGTCATAGAGCCAGCCAAACTGTGAGGTAAAATAAACCTTTCCTCCCTTAAATTGTGAGTATTGGATATTTTGTCCCAGCAACAAGAGAGTAACTAAAATAAATAGCATGCTAGTTTCGTTATAGAAACTTTATTGCATATATTGTGCATGAGGGAAGTTCTCATCAAAGTTTTGAATTGCAGTAAGTAATCACTTAAGTGTCAATTTGGAGGGTCATCATTTATTATATTATTCTCTCATCCAGTAATGTAATGTCAGCCTCCATATATTCAGATCTTATCTTTTTTAGTTTTTTGAGACAGTCTCACCACGTAGCTTCAAACTCATCGTGATCCTCCTGCCTCAGCCTCCTGAGTGCTAGGGTTACAGGGATGCACCACACCCAGAAGATTTTATCTATGTCTTTTAGTGAGATATTTTAGGTTTCTTTATATAGAGCATAAATGTTCACTGTTAAATAACGTTGGCATTAAGTGATACACTTTTTCCATTTGCATTACTTGATTATTGCTAGCACAGTGAAAAATATTGATTTTTATAAAATAATATTTCATCATAATTGATTTATGAAATCCAGTAGGGTTTTGTTTTTCTAAGATTCCTTGGGCTTTCTTATTGTACAACCTTATTAGTAGCAGAGATTATTTTATCTATTGGTTTCCAGTGCTTATGCCTGTTATTTAATTTTCTTGGCTTATTACATTTGCTGAAATCTCCAAGATGATGTTATATGCATCCCACTTTGTAGTTTTTATTATAATTGAAATTATCATCATGTCTTTTATCATAGGATAATAGTTTTTCTGGGTTTTGGTAGGCTTCCTATTCAAGATACTCTTTTTCTTTTTATTCCTATAGTCAATAAATGTAATCACTTATCTAATCTTTCTTGAGAATTACTGCTGCAATCAAATGATTATTCTTTTTTCCTTGATTGATGAGATGGCTTTCTGTTATTGTATTCTTGTTTCCTGTTTTCTTTGTTTCTAGGTAATTTATTTTTAAATTCCCCTTTCTGCTGCACAGGGGATGCAGCTCAGTGTTGCAGCACTTGCCTGGCATCTGCAAAGCCTTAAATTCAATCCTCAATATTTCTCTGAAAAAAATTTTTTCCTTTGATCTTCATGTTGTCTAGACCTATATTTCTTCATTTTCAGGTAACTAATATTTTTGTATTGTCTTCTGATTATTTCTGCTGTTATTATTTCATACCTACAGAAAGTGTTCTACAAAAGTTTTGCTGTTTTTGTTTTGATCAGTTTCTTATAAAAGTTTCATGAACACGTAGAATAATATAAGTATACATTGATGCATCAATGTCATTGACATTGTCATACAGCTCTTTTATGTTCTAACTTTGAGAAGTACTATGTAGACTGAGACTGACAGGAGACAAACTTGCACACCCTGAGGTCCCACCCTCCTCCCTCCTTACAGTTTAGCAGATGTGACTCAGCTGGACCAAGCAACCTGCTGTGATTGGGTGAGGCCATCCCCTCAAACACCCTTAGCACTGATCCTGGCTCCTGGTGCTTGAGAAACACTTCTAATTACTTGCAGAGGCCAAGCTCTTTAGCCTGTCATAGGCTAACCTGTAAATACAGAGTGTGAAAAGCAGTGGGCTTCTTCTCTCCCAGGAGATGTGGTGGCCCATCTGGCCCTAAGGGACTTAGAACATTTGGATGCTGTGGATGAGGAGAGGCAGAGCAGCGCGTGTGCCGTTTCTGCTGTTGTGTTTCCCTCCCTGCCCTGCAGTGTCTGCAGCGTAGCATTGCATGACACAGAGCCAAAGAAGGGCAACTGAAACTTATGCCAAATTTTTATACTTTATCAAATTCACCTTTTATTTTGCTGTAGATTCATTAGAATAGATGTGGTGTTATGTTTTAGTTCAGGTTAGTATATGACTATCTTTCTTCATTAATTGTGTACTTTATCATTACAGGTTTCCTTTGGCAAAATAAAATACACAGTTAATACACAGAAGATAGTCATACACTTATATGAACTAAATTCCACTTTATTTGATATTAATTTTACTTCTGTTGTATTCTTTTCATCTGTTACACTTGCCCATTTCTTTTGCTATTCACATTGCTGTCTTCTTGTTATAATTTTTCCAAACAGCATACAGATGAGTCTGTCTTTAATGTAATAGGGTGAACAATACATTTAATAGGTGATTTCAAAGTGTTACCTCTAGAGTGATAATCAATACAGCTTACTTCACTCATTTTGCATATTTGTTTAAAATTTACTTTAGGTTGTTGTTTCATTTTTTTCTATGTTCCTTTTTATGAGTTTGATGAGGCTGACTTTTTATCTTGATAATTTGGAGGTTCTGCTGGCAAAGATTCCTTACAAGTTCCATGACTAGTAACTGTTCCTTTTTATTCTCTTTCACAGACTATAATGCTAGTGTTATCTATAAGTAAATCTTCTATTTCCTGTATTGAGATGTAAACCCTCCCAACCTCCCACCTTTTCTCTTTCTTGTCCTGTTTTCCTGTGAGTTTATGAAAGTTTTTAACTCCTCCTCCTGCTCAAATCTACCCCTAGAATCTAGGTTTGACTTAAATCACTTAGAATTTCTCCTTTTAGTATTTCTCTTCCATTTCAAAATGTTTCATTTACTTCTCATAATATTCTCAGAACTGGACACTGTTAAAAAGAATTCAGAGGAACTAGAGAGTGTTGCAGGGGGATGCTGCAGTTCAGATTTTTAAACGTACCCAAGGCCCCTTTGCTAGAGGCTGCAGTTCCAAAGCATGGCAGTAGCAGGAGGTGGAACTCTGACACCTGGCACCCAATGAGAGCATCAGGTCCTTGAGGGTGTGCCCTGCAGAAGGGGACCCTGGTATCTTCCTCATTCTCTTTTTCCCACATTGTAGCTCTGGGGTGAGTAATGCTGCTCTACTAACTGCTCCACCATGATGAGCCACCACAGGCCCAAAGCAATGAGCCAATGGCCAATGGACTGCACCCCTTGAAAGCATGAGCCACAGCAAACTTTTCTCTTCATAAGCTGATGGGCTCAGGTATTTGTTACAGGGATGGAGCTCTGATACAAGCACTAGTCCACAAAATGCACCATGATGGGTTCAGTTGTTGGCATTTGAAAACCCCATAGAGTCTACGTATGCTCAACCTTAATTATTTCCAAAACATGTGTCACATGATTACGTCATTTAATGGAAGATCAATGAGACACACCAGACAGAATGAGGAAGCAGTCATTCCAAACTGGCACTGTAAGTACAAAGGCATGAAAGAGAGAAAGAACAAAAGAGGCAAAGAAAACCCAATAATCTTCCCCAGGAAAAAATAGAGAAGGGGGCTAGTAGAAAAATTTTAATTTTCTTTCACCCACCCATTCAATAGTATATGTATTTATAGGTGGCCTGTTGTAAACTAGATAATCACCATGGGCTCTTCTGGACCTAGGACTGCTCCCCTGGTGCAGAACCAATGGGGAAAGATTGGGAGGCTATGGAGAGCACCTCTCTGACCAGCAGGAGTCTGACACAGCTTGTTTGGAGGACATGGCACTGAAGCAGACTGCTGTGAGATCAAAATTCACAGCCAGGTTAAGACAGGATAGGGCAAAGAACTTAATGAATGTCCTAGGCATGTACGAATATCTAGAGTGAAGACAACCTGGGGATATCCAAGGTTCTCCAAGCAACTGGCTTCTCACTATTGACTTCCTAATAGATTCCTACTGTTGAATTATACTGCTTTTTCTTACCAACATGCTATGGAGCTGACTAAATGCATCCTTGCTTCTCAGGGCCAACCAGTTCTAAACACCGATGGTCGACAGTCTTGCCACGCAGATGGACTTTCCTAGGACCCTTTGTTTCTATTCCTATGAACACCTCTTGTCTGTCCCAGGAATGAAACTGAACAAGCTTCTTGCCTTCTATCTTATCTCATCTTTACTAAGTTTGGAAGAAATTTCTCCAGGTTTGGGGCTGCTAGACACTGCTCTCAATTTCTACATTTCTTTGATCATTTCAGTGAGGGATGGAGAAACAGGAATTTTAAAACCTTTCCCAGAAAGTCTCCAGAATGCTACATTACCTGCTTTGCAAAGCATCATGGTGTCTTGATGTCCACTCATTGCAATTCTTCGTACTACTCTGAAAGAGACACTTTTGCCCACAGACACCAAAACACAGCTTCCTTTAAAACAGCAGAGAGACTCAGAACTGGATCAATAGGCAGAGCAAAATCATAAGTTTTCTTTCGCCAGGTCCAAGAAGCTGTTTGTATTATCAAAACTACTACGCTGACAAAATTAGCAAATTTAGAATTTAATGTTGGAGAAACAACTTCTGTCTCCGTGGCTCACAGCATCTCCTCATGGATGCCTGAAGGGGACGTGGCAGCCCTGGTGTGCCACAGACTCTCCTTAGTCCTCATCACCACCTCGCCCGCCTGTGTTCCCACAGTCTGCCTGTGCGCTACGAACTCCGCTGCGCTTGCAACTCTCACGGATGACTTGCAAATGCAGACAGAGGATCCAGGCTAACAGGAAAACTGACGCTTATTGGCTGCATAAAAGCTAAGGGTCCATGCTGGGGATTTAGCTCAAAACGGCATAAGTGCCTGCCTGGCAAGTATGACGTAGCAAATTTGATCCTCCGAACCAAAAAACAAAACAAAACAAAAAAATAGAGACAACAAAAGCTAAGCATCCATGAAGGTCGCTTGCTGGCAGCGACACCCGAAAGGCAATGTGCTAACAAGAGTTGTCACAAACTGAACCCCTTGATACAGACTGGTTACAAGAGGGCTGTTCTTTCTTCCGTTCTGACTATGACAGTTGTGCATTCTAGCTGATATAATCAGAATTACTAAGTCTTCCAGTGCGTAACTGTTCTTACACTTTAGGAAATTTATTAAAAGCCAGAAAAAGATAAATTGTCCACAATAAACAGATCATTTGCACTATATATTATATATGCGCATATGGAAGCCTAGCTTATTTAAAGCTCATAGATCTATGATTCCTTTGGCAACAAAAATCTTAATCATTTTAAATATAATTAAATCTAAAAATCAAGACTGTGAAGAAATTATCATTTTGAAGTGAACAGAATGAATCTGTGGTAATTCGGAACAAAACAAATTCCACATAATGCAATGTACATGTAATCTAACCAAGTGTGGCTGAGGGTGTGACTCAGGAGTAGAGCACTTGCTCGGCACGTACAAAACAAGGCTTCAATCCCAGCATCAAAATGAAAAAGGTTAAACTGACAAAGTACCTTCAGAAATATAGGAAAGCATTTTCCAAAGAATTCTTTATATCTTCATCTTTTGAATCTTCCATTTTGCTTCTAGAGTTTCCAGGCTTTTCTGAAAAGTATGCCTCCTCCAAAATCCTGGTAAAAGGGTTAGGCTGGTGCAGCAGCACACATCTGTAAGCCCAGCAATCTGGAGGCTGAGGCAGGACCACAGGTTCAAAGCCACCCGGAAGACTTTGTCTAGAAATAAAAAAGGATAGATGTGTAGCCAGCGGTAGGGCATCCCTGAGTTCACTCTCCAGTGACCAGAGGAGGGAGGTACGAGGAAGGAGGAGGAAAAGGGGAAGAAAGAAGGGAGGGTGGGAGGAAAACGGTGAAAGAAGAAAATAGAAAGAAAGAGAAAGGGAAAGGCAAGGGGAAAAGGAAGAGAGTCTAAGTAGGGCTGGGACTGGAGCCCCCAGAACCCTGACTCCAAGGCCAATGTCTCCTTTTCTTCACATTCTTTAAACCTTAAGGTAAATTTATAAAATTTGATGAAACACAATTTATTGGAGGGGCACACAGGCACATGAATGGTGTGATTGTTTAGCTTTGTAACATGGCTGTTACTCACTTACAACACACTTGACTTTGATGCACAAATTCAAACATCCAGAAGACTTGCTTCCAGAAGAATTTTGAAATTTCAGCGAAGCCAATTGTTGTGAAAACGTAGATGGCTATTTCTCTAAATCATCTCAGTCGCTTACTGGGACATGGCCACCCATTACCCAAGACATGAAAGAGATCTCCAACAACTGAATAACCTTCCCATGAGGTGAGGGAGAAAGAAGGCAATGAAGTATCCCTGCCTCCGTCAAAACTGTTTGGGGTCCACCCATCCTGGTCCAGTGCTGTGCTGGTTCCTCCCTGGCCCTGGACACAAGGCAAGAGGTTCTGTGTTCCCTGAATATCACACTCCTAAGTGTCTGTGCCCCGCCCCCCAAATCAGCAACTCCACCTAAGCTTGTCCTCTGATGGGACCCCAACAGGAGGTTGTCGAAGTTATGGATCTCATGTGGGATCTTGAATGTCCCACAGAGGTCCACGGGTTGAAGGTTTCATCACCAGCTTGCAGTGCCACTGGAAAATAGTGGAACCTGTATGAGGTGGGGTCTAGTGACAGGAAAGAAGGTCATCAGAACATGTCTTTGGATTGGACACTGGGATTCTGGCTTCTTGTTCTCTTTGCTTCCAGGCAACCACTGATGAACTACCACACCACAGCCCCAGAGGCAATGGGCCAATGCTTATGGACTGAAGCCTCCAAAACTGTAAGCCAAAGTAAACTTTTCCTTCTTTTAAATTGATTATTTTAGTTATGTGTCACAATAGCAGCTGGCTAACATACTGGTAGACTCACAGATTTTTAAAAGATAAATAAAAACAAAGATAGAGTTGAGATTGCCAACTTTATCTAAGTTGTTATTTAAGGGTATAAAAATCCTGCAACTACCTACATTGTTTCATCTTTCAAAACAGTGATGCCCATATCAAAATAGTTGAGAATATAATCTCAAAATCAGTGCTAACATTTCAAATTACCTATTTTCCATGTGTAACTCACTCCATTGACCTTACTTTTCTCATTTGCCCACGACATAGAAAAACACCATCACAATCCAGCCTTCATCTGCCTAACCAGTTTGGAAGCCACTGCTATTGCTGTATCTTGGTCACAAACTTTCCTACTGAATGCGAGACATCCTAGCCTACAGAAACCACTGCGTATCTTGTGGTAGCAACTGCAAGCACTGAAGGAGACCTGGACAAAATAACCACCATATTACCAAGTGTGGAAAAAAAGAATTTAAAATGGAGCAAGAGGGACTCAAAGGACAAAAGATATCCCTTACATTCTCAAATCCCCCTTCCTGCCTTTATCCTCATGCTTGCTGCATCAGTCCACTTCAAACGTGGACAGTCCAGCAGCACTTCATCTTAGCTGAAGCTCCTATCCTGTCTCCTGCCCTTACATCTCTTTGTCATGCACAGGATGCCTGCAAAAACCCATGAGGCACTTGCATGCAAGGAAACTTGGAAGTTCAAAGGTAATAATCCCCATGAAGTGACCTTTGACCTGGGGTACTCCAGAATATAATCCTTGGAGAGCAATTCTACAGCAGTTTCTACAGAGCGCCTCACAAGATCTCAGTGATACGGAGTTCAGCAGTCCACAGTGGTGACAGCTTGATAACACTCTGGAATTCATTTTCACCCTTTCCCTCTACTTTACTCTTCCAAGACCTCCCATTCTGTCCTCTTCCAAGATATCATTTTCCACAAGCCCCTCGACGCTGTTTTCTGCCTGGGAGAATGTGCCAGGCCTGGAGTGGATAACCCTGGCATGCAGAAGCGCCACAACTATGAACACTTTCACCACTGGTGGGTGGAAACGCAAGTGACGCATCCTCTGATGCAGAAGCAATAGCTGCGGATAACCTGGGGCAGTGGTTCTCATCATGGCTGTGGATTTGGCTGGCTGTTGAAAATGGTTTTTTGAAAACTTACACTAGGTCAGCCAACTATCAACCCAAGGCCTGCTGGGAGAGCCAGCCAGCTTGCTGGAGGTATTTACAGAGACTCGGGGATGTAAGGGATAAGGCAGTACAGGTCTCTTAGGCCAAGGTAATTGTGGAAAGCAGGGATGGCGAGGCCCTGAATCAGGAAAAGGCAGGTCTGGTTTGAGAATTTTGTACCCGAGATATGCTAAATACTCCAGGTCAACAGAAGCAGCTTCCTCCCCCTTGCTCAAGGAGGGCAACTGCTTCTTACCAGGGGCTCTTATTTGCATCTCATTGTACCCCAAGGCCTGGTATTAGAGAACAGGTCCTACTTAGTGCCATTAGCAGTAGGGGGACCTCATAGGAGGTCTGCAGGCACCAGGTTGCCCTTGAAGGAGACTGTAAAACCCAAGTCCTTTCTTCTCTTCCTTTTGCAACCTGACCATGAGAGAAAGGATCTTACTCCCACTTTCACACATGCTGCCCTGTCACATCATAGACTGAGACCTCCAAAATAAACTTTTTCTTTATAAGTTAATTTTCTCAGGTGTTTATATAGTGAAAGAGCTAACTAACATATTTAGAGGCTCTGAAAAGATGCAACACTTCAACTGCTGCCTGTTGACTTTCAACAATAACAAAGGTCGGCATACACAGCCTTACTAAGGAAATACAGACCCTGCTTTGGGGGAATAGTGTTTATACATCCATGGCTGCAGGACCGGGTTAAAATGTCCTGATAGAAAACAGGAGAGTCCCTTTGTGAATCTTGGACCAGCAATGGTGGATTCAAGACCATTATAGTGAAAATGCATCAGCATAGAAGAAATCATCCATGAATAGAGGCTTAACAATCTCGCAAGGCCTAATGTACTATTGTGATGGCCCCTTAAGACTTGGACATGGTGCTACTGATGATCAGTGGGCCAGAGATGCCAGGACTACAGTAGCACAATACTGGGGATGGAGGCAAAGGCTGGGAAGATAGGTTAGAATGGATGTTATCTTAGCTAGTTTTCTCTCATTGCTGAGAGAAAATATCTGACACTCAAAGCTAAATGAGGAAAGGTTTATTTAGCTCACAGTTTTTGGAGGTTTCAGTCCATAATGGGCTGGCTCCCAGGCAGGGTGGCACGTGTCAGGCAGGCAACAGAGACAAAAAACATTTCATGGTGGGTAGAAGGTATCAAAGCAAGCAAAGGACTGTACCAGCTTCTTTCTTTCTTACCCTTTTATATTCTATCCAGGCCACTGTGATTAGGGTGGTACCAAACCAATCAATGCCTTGATTTAGTAATCACCCACCCCTAATCCCAGCATCATATACTCCAGTGAACTCTGGAACTCTGTGAGAAGCCTTATCTGTGACCACATGAGGCTTTGGGGGGACATCTAGACACAGCCACAACAGATTTCTTGTGTGACACACAAGAATATATATTTGACTGTGTTCTCCAGGAAGATCCAGAGGATATTTGGTAAGAAATATTTCAATTAAGTAATATTTCTTCAATTAGTAAAAATTGCTGGTGCTACAGCAGCAGCCCTTTGGGCAGACTTTGGTCTATAGCAGCCAACAGCACTGTGGGACTGGGATTGCCAGTGTAAATAGAAAAAATAAGATGCCAGGTGGCAGAAGCCAGCTGAGGGCAAGTGACCAATCAGGCTGAGTTGGCAACCAAGTACCTTATCCTGTAGGAATCTACGGCAATAGCAAGTGAATCGTGATATTCTTGGGGCAACAAATGTGAATGAAAAACTTGAATAGTACATGATTTGGAGGAGGGGTAAAAAAAATCAGGAACTAACATCAGGACCGTAATGTGACATTTCAATTGCACATCAATGTTTATATCTAGAGCTCAGACAGTGAGCCAATGAATTATCCTGCGATATCACGGCAGAAAGCAGCCAAAGACTTGTGGCTACTTATTAAAGTGTTTGAGTGTTGAAGAAAAGGTATGACCCAATTTTTAGAGGGCTACTAAATACAGGATCTAAACCAACACTAACACCCAGGAACAAAATATCATCATGACGCCCCACGTAGAACAAAAGTGTGAACAGGCCAGATGGCCAAGCAGCTCTCTCCAGGGCTCATCTCACAGAGGATATGTTGTTAGGCTTTGGTCACTGAGTGCAAAACTGAGAAACCTCCATTCAAAACCAGCAAAAACCCTCAATTTGCTTCTCTATCCAGTGAAATAATCACAATTCTGATAAATAAGGCTCATGAGATTTCCAAGTTGTCCCCATTCCCACCAAGAGGCAGGATTTTATGTCTGGGGAAACTGCAGAGATTCATATCAACATAAAAGAGTTAAGGGTGCAAACGGAGAAAAAAGAAGAAATATCTAAACTTGTATAAGCATGCTTAGACTAGATAAGATATCCATGCTACAAATTCTTAAGGTCTTAGAAAAAAACAGCTAACATTCATAGGACTGCAACAATTCTGCATGTTAGTGTCTGGTGATCTGAGGAACTGAAGATCATTGTGTACAATAACCACCCTCGTTATGCTCCTACCATCTTGATTTGAAGGGCTGTATCATCACTGTTTTGGGCTCTTTGCTATTGTTATTTATTTGTCTTTTTCATTTTGTGTTTTTCTAGTAATTTGTTTTGTTTTGTCTTGTTTTTCCCTCTAATATAGAAAGGATAAGTATACATGTAGAGGCTTATACATGCGTAAAACTTCTAAACTGTTTACGAGAGTCGATTATATTATGCGTTTTGAAATGAACAGCTACCTTGAAGAAAAAGAGACATTATGGTATGCATTGCTGATTCTGTATCATCATGATGTGGAATCTAGTAATGCTTTTATTCTTTGTTCAGAGTGGTTTTAGTGTGTTTATATTGTTTAATTTCAGCATACATGAAGGTATGGACAGCTATTTTGAAGAGAACAAGAGACATTATGGCAGTCACTGTTGATTTTCCTAATGTCTGGTATTGAAGGCCTGTAATGCCTTCATCACTCTGTTCTGATCAGTTTAATACTATTTTTTATATGAATTCATTGTATGTGAAGATATGGACAACTATTTAGAAGAAAACAAGAGACATTATGGTAGCCACTTTAGATCTCCTGTTGTCTTGCTTTGAAATCTGTGTCCCTTACATTATTTTCTTCTGAGCTGCTTTGTTCTGTTTTGTTATGTTTAGTTTTACTCTCTTTAAAATTTAAAAAAAAAGGATGTGGAGAAGTCCTCTTGTCATGTCCTTAATTTTGTAGCCCTAAAGAAATAAGATGAATCATAGCTGATACATTACTATAAACTTAATCAAGTAGCCAACAATTAAAACTGATGTTGTGGTGTTTTTTATTTAAACAGCTTAATACAGCCTCTGGCACTTGACTTAGCAAGTAGAATCCTTAAGCCCTAGCAGTGAGAAAGATCAAAAGCAATTTGCTTTTATGTAGGCACAAAAGCAAAGCATACACCCTGTTATCCTCCAAAACACCATCAACTGTGGCTTCTGTTAAAGGCAGGCTGAGCGAGCCTAAATACACAGCAACACTGTGTCCCAAAACTACCCTCATAAAAGTAGCTGTCCTACACTCAAAGTCCCTCACACGTACAGTGTGTTGTCACAATTTCTTTATTTTTGAATGACAAAATACTGCTTGGGGAAGATACATGAGCCAGAAGTAAACCAAGTAGCGTTGGATTTAGATGTCTAGATGTCTCCTGGTAGTATTAATTTAAAAAGAAATCCAGTCCAAAAAAGTAAAGTCTTTCTAGCATTTATATAATTATTAGATAAATAGATGTAAGAGACCTACAATTCTTCACCAGAATGTAAGCTCCACAAGGGTAGAAACTTGCTTCCCCTTATATTTCTGGGCCTAGAGCAGTACATAGTATATAGAAAATAATAAATAGTGACTAAAGGAATAAATGCAAGGACTCACAGCTATGAATGTTTCAAGTTGCTGACTTTCTCAACTTGGTCACTTGAAGGGGAAGCAATGTGGCTGCATAGAGGAGGAGCCTTGTTCAGAGCTACTCAGAGAAATTCAACTAGAAACACAGAAATTGGAAGAAAGAGAAGAGACATGCACCCTGAAACCAAAATCAATCAGAAATAAGAGACTCATAGATAGATCAAGCAAAACGTAGACAAAGGTCTTAATAAAACTGCCAGCCAGCCCACCCAACTGTCACCTAATCAAAAGAGCTGCCTACCATACTTGAAAGAGAAGAAAAGGAAGGAGGAGGAGAAGGAGAAGGAGGAAGAAGAGGAAGGACGTACTAAAACTCAAGCCACACGGGTGGACTTGGTTGTAAGGGTCCTGGCCACTTTTACCCTCCTCCAGAGGACGCTGCAGCCCAGCAGTAAATTTCACTGGCACACAGGATGAGTGAACCGCTCCCTCCCTGAGAGCTGCAGGCTTCTTTCCTTTTCTTTTTTGTCTTTTCTTTTTGCTTTTCTCCCCTTTCTTTTTCTTCATGAGAGCGCTAACTGGATCATCTAGGGACAGGATTGAAGACTACAGGTATGCGTAGTCAGTGGAACAGCCAGCCCCTCCCCTGTGAGCTGTGGTTAGAGAGGAGCGGAAATTAAACAGCCTTGCACTGCAGAGCTGTGCAACCCAGGGCTGTCCCTATATTTTCATTCTAATCTATTTATCTTGTTTCCCCTTTTCCTCAATTTTTCTCTCTAGATTTAACCATATTTTCTTAGGAGTGAATAGTCTCTTTCTAAAGGAGGCCAATATGCTTCTTTATAAAAACTATCTTAAATATTTTTATATACATATGCATACATATACATGTTTTTTTCTTTCAATTTATCTTGTTATTGAAAGATAGCAAGATACATTATGGTAGCAAGTTTGGATTTACTATTGGCTTGTTGTGAAGTCCTTTATTGCATTCAGTGCTTTGTTTTTGTTTCATTTCTATTCTGCTCCATTTGATTTTACTATGTCTGAAGTTATCTGCAGCTGTTTTGAAGACATCAAAAGGCATGATAATAACTATTGTTGATTCCATAATGTTTTGAAGTCCTGTATCTCTTACACTGGTTTGTTTTGATTGATTTTATTCTGTTTTATACTTTTCATTTTTTAACACCAAGTACATTTATTAGAAAAGAAGAAAGTTATGAAATATTCTCATATCTTTCCTTAAGAAATTAAAAATAAATGACATAATAAAACAAAAACCAGAAGAAAGTAATAAAGATCAGAAAACACAATCCTTTATCAAAATGCCAACATCATTTTTCATAAAAATTAACATGTTGATTCATATACCTCTGTATAAATACAAAAGACTCAGAATAGTCTAAACAACTTTGATAAAGGAAAAAGTTTAGAGCTCCAACCCTTCTCCATCCCACGACTTACCACAGAGTTACACCAATCATGACAAAATGCCATATCAAAATAGACAAACCACCAAAGTACCAATATGAAGTCCCAGAATAGATACTCACATAACAGACAATTAAGATGGCAAAGATGCAAAAAGTAGAGAAAGGATTGTACCCTCAATAAATATACCGTAACTGGATATCCACAAGCAAAAAACCCAAGCCTTATAACACATCCAAAGTTTCTTAAGACATCCAAAAGTCAACTCAAATGGCTCACCGTGGGTTAGCTAAAGGAAAGAAAGGTGTGTCCTGAATTGTTGCTTTGCCAGAGATTATCTTCTCTGGGACAAAAAGACAGCGACTCTAAGGTGTAATGGGGAGGCAGAACCTACAGAGGTGTTCAGTGGAGGGAGGCATTGAATTTGCTTACAAACAGGCCATGTGAATGACAAAGGAAGCCATTATGCTTCTTCTGTTTAACTATCTTCACTTTTTTATATACATACGCAAACACATATACATGTTTTTTCTTTCAGCTTATCACACTGATGAAATAACACAATGTTTACATATGTGCCTTATTTATTCCATTAATAAGTGTGTTCTCCAGGCACATCCATTTACCTATAAAAGTGTCCAGTTTAGCATTCTTTATGGCTGAGTAATGCTCCAGTATATAGAAATACCACATCTTTTTTATCCATTCCTCAGTTGTTGAGCATTTAGTTTGTTTCAAAGATCTGGCTATTACAAATTGTGCTGCTATAAACATGGATACACATATATCAGTGTGGTATGATGCTTTTAATTCTTTTGGGAAGATACTCAGGAAACGGAATAGCTGGGTCAAATGGTATCTCTATCCTAGTATTTTGAGGAATCTCCACACTGATTTCCACAGTGGTTGCACCAGTATGCATTCCTACCACAAGGGCTCCTTTTTCTTACAGCCTCTCTGGCATTTGTTATTGGTTGATTTCCTAACACTAGCCATTCATTCTGGGGTGAGGTGAAATCTTAGTATTGTTTTAATTTGCATCTGAATGACCAGTGCTGTGGAACATTTTTTCATGTGTTTATTTGCTGTTTGTACTTCTTCATCTGAGAAGTATGTGTTCATCTTAGATGCCCATTTTTGGATTGGATTTTTAAATCTGGGAGGACTGATTTTTTTTTTTTTTTTTTTTTTTTTTTTTTAGTTCTTTACACAGTTTGATAGTAATCCTTTATCTTGAAGAACAGCTGGCAAACACTGTCTCTCACATTGTGGGTTGTCTCTTCACTGTGTTGATGGTCTCTCTTGCTGTGTAAATACTTTTCACAGGATGACATCCCATTTCTTGTTTCTTTGTGATCTTGCTCACTCCGGGTTTTATTCATAAAGTCTTTGCCTACACCAATGTCTTCAAGAGCTGTACCTGCTCGATATTCCAGAAGATTTGTTTTTGGTGAAAGATATGGGTCCAGTTTCAGTCTTTAGCATGTGGAAAGCCAGTTTTTCCAACACCATTTATTAAGAGACTATCTTTCTTTCAGAGTGCATGTGTTTGGCACCTTTGTCAAAGATAAGGTAGCTTACTGTGCCTGCATTTGTTCCTGCATCTTCTAATCTATTCCCATGATCTTCAGGTCTATTTCTTTTGCCAGTACCACACTGTTTTTATCGCAGTAGATTTTGTACTACAGTTTCTATCGAGGATTGTGATACGCCCTGTCTTGTGCTTGTTGCCCATAATTGCCTTTGCTGTTCTAGGTCTCTTCTGATTCCAGATGAATTTTAGGATTGTTTTCTCTAATTCTGTAAGATATGCTATTGGAATTTTGATTGGAATTGCACTGAATCTGTATAGCAGTTTTGGAGATATGGCAATTTTTCACTATATTGGTTCTTTCTACCAAAGAGCACAGGATCTCTCTCCGTTTTCTAATATCCTCTTCAATCTCCTTTTTCAGAGTATTATAGTTTTCAATGTAAAGGTCTTTTACAACTTCATAAGATTGATTACTAAGTATTTCATTTTTTGATGCTATTGTAAAAGGCATTGTTTCCCTGATTTCTCTCTCAGTGAGCTTGTTATTCGTGTATAAGAAGGCTATTGATTTTTGACTATTGATCTTGTATCCAGCTACATTACTGAATTTGCTTATTAAATCTAGAAGTCTTTTGGTGGAGTTTTTGGGGACTTCTAAGTAGAGTAATCATGTCATCTGCAAATAATGATAGTTTAAGTTGTTCTTTTCCTATCTTTATTTCTTTCTCTTATCCAATTGTTCTGGCTGTTTCCAGGACTATGTTGAATAAAAGTAGAGAAAGTGGACAACCTTGTCTTATTTGTAAAATCAGTTGAGTTTTTGTCCATTTAATATGATGTTGTAGATATCATACATGATATCTACATGTAATATGATGTTGTAGATAGCTTTTATCAGATTGAGATAAACACCATTTATTGCAGTTTTCTGTAGGGTTTTTATCATGAACAAGTGTTGGATTTTGCAAGAGCTTTTTCTGGATATATTGAGATAATCACATGACTTTTGTCCTTGGCTCTGCTAATATGATGTATTACATTTATGGATTACTGTATGTTGAACCATCCCTGCATCCCTGGGATGAATCCCACTTGATGGTGGTGTACAATCTTTTTGATGATTTGCTGCAGTCTGTTTGCCAGTATCTTATTGAGGATTTTTGCATCAATGTTCATTAGGAAGACTGGCCTGTAGTTCTCTTTCTTAGTTGGCTCTTCTCTGGTTTTGGAATCAGAGTAATGCTTGCTTCCAGGAATTAATTTGGGAGTATTGCTTTCTTTTCAGTTTCATTAAAGTGTTTGAGAAGTAAACTAAACTAAATTTCTTGTGAATTCAGCAGTGAATCCATTAGGGCCTGGGCTTTCCTTTGTTAATAAGTTTTTAATTACATCTTTAATTTCATTTACTGCTATCGAGTTATTTAGGATTTTTGTATCTTCTTGATTCAGCTTTGGTAATTCATATGTATCTAGGAGTCTGTCCATTTCTTCTATATTTTCCATCTCATTAGAATACAAGTTTTCAAAGTAGGTATAGATGATTTTTTGGATTTCTTCAGGGTCTGTTGTGACTTCACCTTTTTCATTCCTAATCACATAGATTTGAGTCTTTTCTTTCCTTTTTTTTTGTAAGATGGGCCAAGAGTTTGCCAATGTTATTTAATGTTTCAAAGAACCAATTCATTGATTCTTTGTGTTGTTTTTTAATCTTCAGTGTGTTAATTTCTGCTCTGAGCCTTGTAATTTTCTCCCTTGTATGAGCTTTTGGTTTAGCCTGCTCTTCTTTTTTAGAAGTTTAAGGTTCAATATTAAGTTGTTTATACGTGCTTGCTCTGTTTTTCTGATATGAGTATTTAATGCTATAAATTTTCCTCTTAAGACTGTTTTCATTGTGTCCCCAAGTTCTGATACGTTGCATTGTCATTATCATTCAACTGTAAAAACTGTCTAATTTCTTCTTTAGTTGCCTGTGTCCCATTGTTAAGTAAGGTACTATTTAATTTCCATGTGTTGATGAAGTTCTTGTGATTTTCTGTGGCATGGTTTACCAATTTCACTGCACTGCTGTCTGATAGTATGCATAGGATAATTTCAATTCCTTTACATTTACTTAAGAATGTTCTGTGACCAGTATATGGTTGATTTTGCAGAATGTCCCATGTGAAGCTGAGAAGAATAAGTATTCTGATGTTATGGGGTGGAACACTCTATAGGCATCTACTAAGTGCATTTGCTCAAAAGTTTGATTTAGTTCTAATATTTCATTATCGATTTTTTTTATCTAGTTGATCTGTCTTTTTGTGACAATGGAGTATTGAGGTCTCCCAACACAACTGTATTAAGAATTATTTGATTTTTCATGTCCATTAATAATTGTTTTATATAACTGGGTGCACTAACATTTATTGCATATATATTTATCATTGTTATCTCTTCCTCTCAGATTGTTCCCTTTACCTGGTTGTAGTGAGCTTCTTTATCTCTCTTAATCAGTCTTGGTTTGAAATGCAGTTTATCTGCAAATAGAATAACAGCCCCTGCTTTTTTCTGAATTCCTGTTCATGGAGTATTGCTTTCCACCCTTTGACTTTCAGTCTATGAGTTTCTTTTTTTAATTAAAAAAGAAAGTTTCTTGTATACAGCATATTATTGGATCTTGCTTCTTGATCCATTCTGCCAGTCTGTGTCTTTTGACTGGTGACTTGAAACCATTAACATTACTAGTTAAAATTGATATATATTGACTTATGTTTGTTGTGTTATTTTCCTATTTTTGGCTTCCTTTTTTTGATTTTTCCCTTCCCTCTGACTGTGTGCCTTTCCTGGGGGATTCCTTCTGTTAGGGTTCATGGAGTTATAGTCCTTATTATCTCTTTCTAGAATGTCCTATTCTGAAGTATTGGTTTGGTGGTCATAAATTCCTCAGATGTTCTCTGTCATGAAAGTATCTTATTTCTCCCTCAATTTTCAAAGATAGTTTTGCAAGATACATCAGTCTGGATTGAAAGTTGTTTTGCTTTGAAACTTGGAGTACTTCACTCCAAGCTCACCTTGACTTCAGAATTTGTGCAGAGAAGTCAGCTGTAATTCTGATGGGCCTTCCTTTGTAAGTGATTGGTTTCTTTTCCCTAATAGCTTTTAAGGTTCTATTCTTGTGTAGAATTTCTGTAATCTTGACTATGATATGCCTGGATGTGGTTTTTTAATCATTTTAAATTGAAGTTCTATATGCCTCACTTACTTGTATGTCAAATTGTTTTTCCTACCAGGAAAGTTTTCTCCTATGATGTCTGTGAACCTGTTTTAAATATCATTTGAAGTATCTCCTGCTTGTTCACTGACTCCAATTAATCTAAAGTTATTCTTCTTTGTCTCATCTAGCAGCTGCTAGATTGATTTCTCATG
This sequence comes from Cavia porcellus, assembly GCF_034190915.1. Lineage (NCBI taxonomy): Eukaryota > Metazoa > Chordata > Mammalia > Rodentia > Caviidae > Cavia > Cavia porcellus. The sequence continues at coordinate 48,423,560 of NW_026947512.1, forward strand.
TTCCCTTGCTAGTTTTGAGAAATCTTTTTTTCCTGGTCACTAACCATAATCCTGTCTTCAATATCTGAGATCCTGTCCTCACATTGGTCTAATCTGCTTCAAATACTTTCAATGCAGTTTTTATTCCTCTGGATATCTTCTTGAATCTTATTTATGGATTCCACTTGTTTCTTATGTTGTGCTTCCATAATTTGCTTAAGCTTGTCTATTTTTTGTCTGTGTCTGCTCTAACATCACTAAACATAATGTGTGTTTTGGTAATCTCTGTAGTTATTTGAGAGATTATTTTTTATTTCATTTTTTTCCAGAACCTCATTTAATTGCTTTGTTATTACTCTGGAGAGACTTGGGAGGAGATTTGTGGATTTCCCACCCTTATTGCCTTTGGTAGACTGAGTGTCTGAAATTGTGTCTTGTTCAAGTGTCTTCTCTTTTCTAGTTTAATTCCAAGAATGATACTTGTTAGTGGCCTATTGGGGGTTGCTTTATTAGTGGTAGTTAGGACACCCAGGTGATGATCACTTCTCTGAGGTATCTTCTAGGTGTAGCTGGTTTTTGGACTCTGCATCTGTTGGAAGATCTTACCTCTCAGTTTGTTAAGAGATGAGATGCTGTTACTCACCTAGCCTAGTCCCTGGTTCTTTGGCATCATGCCACAGTATTCTCCATGACCCCTCGTCAATCTCAGTCACTGATTATCAGGGCCAATATCTATTTAGAACAATTATGTCAATTTTGGCTGCAGTGGTAACAATAGCATCAAACACAGCCTACGAAACGATAAATTTAGCCAACCTCTAATTTGCAACTTTTAACTGTGTGAACTGAATCTGTGACCATGTAACAGAATGCAAAACAATTATATACAATATATAAGTCTGTAATATGTCAATTCTGTCCTCAAGGGTTAAGATTCAAAATGAATTAAGGAGAAAGCAGGGAAGTAGGAAAACAGAAAGAGATTACAAGTAGGTTGGAGGACAAAGATGGATCCCACCAAATTGGGGAAACTGATGCAGAAAACTGAGGGAAAAGAGAGCTGGGAGAGATAAAAGGTAGAACAGAACAAAACCACTTTCACAAGGAGGTTAGGAACCACACCCACACTCAAAAAGAAAGAAAGAAAACAGTCAGTTGTTCTCTTCCATGACAATACGGAAAGCTCTAGGGCAATAACCTCACCATACTCCAGCACCAGAGGACTAGGGACTAAGTCAAACAGTTACCAACATCTCACTCTTAATAAATTGGGAAGGCAGGATCTTGGTACAGACACAAACCAAGAACTTCCTACACACAGAAAACATCCTTAAAGAATAATTGTTTCCTACAGAGGCCTGATACTTGTGATGAAGCTACTTACTGCAACAAGTTACAGGAAAAAAATATACACAGAAAACAAAATTTTAAAATTCTAGATGGAAAATCACAAGACACAGAAGCAAGATGCAACCTCAGATGACTAGCCTACCCAGAATAAGTCCAGGAGACAAAGCAATGGAGGAAAATGGAAAGCACACACTTGAAATTTTTGAAATGATAGCAACCAAAGTAAACAAACAAATCCATGAAACTGTAGAGGAACTCAGATCAAAAATAATCTCTCCAGTAAAAAAAAAGAAATGACCACTATAATAAAGGAAATGTTTGGCAAATCTATAGAGTAGAGGTAGATAAAAACAAAAATAGAGAAGCATAGGAAAATTATGGAAGCCATGAAAACACAGTACAGGAAAGAAACAGAATGCATGAAATGGACTCAGATACCCAGGAAATTAAAAATTCCATTGAAAGCTTGCAAAACTGCTAGAATGAAACTGAAGATAGACTCTCAGACCTTAAAGACAGGATTGCAGCCAGTGATCATGAAAGGTTGATCTCTTAAAAATAATCAGGAATCAGGAAAAACACCAATTCAACAGTTGCAGGACAATGCAAAGAAAATAGTATGTAAATAAAAAAGCAAGAATAAACATTGTCAGTCTGGAGATTTCTCAAAAATCTGGGACTGGAAACCCCATTTGACCCAGCTATTCCACTTCTAGGCATATTCCCAGAAGAACTGAAAGCATCATACCACAGTGATATATGTGCAGCCATGTTTATAGCAGCACAATTTGTAATCGCCAGATCTTGGAAACAACCCAAGTGTCCATCAACTGAGGAATGGATAAAAAAGTTGTGGTATTTCTATACAATGGAGTATTATTCAGCTATAAAGAAGGATCACATTGAGATATTTATCAATAAATGGGCGCAGCTTGAGACCATACTCATAAGTGAAATAAATCAAACTCACATATATAAATACTGAATAGTTTCCCTAGTGTAAGAAATGATAAGAATACATAAAAGTATGTGGTAATCATGATTCCCAATCATATTGGTTTGAATCCATATAATGTTATCACTCATTAATTGCAATGGTTTTAACCTGGGTTGTTCGATTTTAGTATTGGTGATAGTATGAATAGCTATTCTGAAGAAAACAACACATCATAAAAGCTAGTGCTGATTTAATATCATCTTGTCTTGAAGTCCCATCAAGCTGTTGTACACCTGTTTCCACTGGTTTTAACATGTGGTGTCTTACTATATTTTACTATATGCGATAGTATAAACAAAAATTTTATAGGCAAAGAGATAATATAGAAACCATTGTTCATTTTCTGTTAACTGTTCTAAATACCCTATAATTTCTTCATTCTCTTGAATAGCTTCAGACTGACTTGATATGCTTGATGCTATAGTATATGAAGTTATACTCAAATAATTCAAGGAAGGAGGCACTATGGTGACTACTATTATGTTAGATTATCTGGGGGTGAAACACAATGATGCTTAAATTGTTCGGTTCTGACCTGTGTTGTTCTAATACAATGTCCTCTTTTACCTCAATTCCACCCTTTTTAAAAATTAATCTATTTTTTCTTACTTTTTTTTCAATTAAGGGAAAACTAAATTAAAAAACAGCGGGATATATTATAGTAACTTTTTTGTTTTCCTATTAACCTGATATGATCCCCAGTATTGTTTTCTTCATCTTGTTCTGTCAGATTTTGCTATGTTCTATTTTGTTTGATAGTATCAAGTTTGAGGGTACAGGCAACCACTTTGAAGGCAATAAGATTCACTAAGATGCCCATTATGGTTTGACTATTATCTTCTTTTGAAATCCTGTAAGGTCTCCAGTGTAGGTTTTATTGGTCTTGTTCTGTACTGTTTTGATCAATTCTATTATACCTGATGATATAGGCAACGTTTTTAAAAAATAGCAAGAGGCACAATGGTAACCATTTTAGATCACCTGATATTCTATTTTTACATCATGTACTATGCTCATCCTTTTGTTCTAACTGACTCTGTGTTGTTTAGCCACATTAAGTTTTATTCTCTCCAAAAAAGTAATAAGAATTGTGGGAGTAAAAAAACCCAAAAAGTGTAATTGTTATTAAAAAGAGAGGAAAGGAAGGTGGTCTAAGGGATATAACTGCATGTATGTTTGAGTGTGTAGGATGGAAATCCATATTACTGAACTTTTGTTGGATCATTAATCGGCACTGTCTGCAATCTCATTTTATGAATGTTCACTTTACATGCTTTAATTTTATAATTTGGACAACTATTTCAAAGATGACAATATGTAACCTATTAACTAGTGATATCTTACTGTATTTTTTTCCTTGAAATTCTGTATTATTTGTACCCTTTTACTGCTTTGTTTTTTTATTTCCTTTCTTTTTTTCTCTTTAAATAAAAAAAATATAAACAACTCCTAGGTAATGACATTAAAAAATATTGTCAATAAAAAAGCAAGAATAAACATTAAAAGTGACATTAAAAGATTATTTGTAGAAATAGTAGCAGAAAATTTCCCAACCATGGGAAAAGAATCTGATATACAGGTAAGTGAGGGATGCAGCACTCCACTTAGCCATGATCAAAATAAATCTACATATAGACAATCAAAATCAAGACACTGGAAATTCAGCACTAGAGTGTTGAAAGCTGTTAGAGAAAACAAAAGACCCCCTACAGAGGAAAACCCATCATAATTAGACTTCTCAATCCAAATCACTGAGTTAAGAGAGGTTGGAGTGAAGTATTTTGAGTTCTGAAATAAAATGACTTCCAAATGAAATTTATGTACCCTGCAAAACTGTCTTTCAAAATTAATGGAGAAAACAAACACTTTCATGACAAAGAACAACCAACTGAAAAAAGTTCATGAAAACCAAACCAACCCTGCAAAGCGTACTGAAAGATATTGTTAGATAGAGATCAAAATGACTACAATTCCAAAAACAGAAAGAAACCTGCAGGCAAGGCAAGCAACTAAACAGAGGGGAAAAGCAAAGAACTAACAGCAAGAAAATAACATGACAAGGATAACCCAACACGTTTGAGCTACACCATCAATGTAAATGGTCTCAATTCATCAGTCAAAATAAACAGACTGGCAGAATGGATCAAAAAATCAAAATCCAAAAATATGCTCCATACAAGAAACATATTTAAATGAAAAGGAAATTCATGTAATTATTTGCATTTCTTCATCTGAAAAGAGGCCCATTTTTGGATTTGGTCTTTGCATTTGCGGGTCTGATTTTTTTCAGTTCTCTATAGATTCTACATAGACTTCCTTTGTCTGAGAGACAGTTGGCTAAAATTCTTTCCCATTCTGTGGGTTGACTTTTCATTCTGTTGATGATTTCTTTTGAAGTGCAAAAATATTTTAATAAAATGAGATCCCAGTTGTTGATTATTTGAAGTACTTCCCATGCAGTTTGGGTTTTGTTCTTGAGCTCTCTGCCTATCCCTATGTCTTCAAGATTTTTGCCTACCTTGTCTTCCAGATGCTCATTTTTGGATTGGGGCTTTGCATTTGTGAGGTCTGACTTTTTTCAATTCTCTATAGATTCTACATAGACGTCCTTTGTCTGAGAGACAGTTGACTAAAATTCTTTCCCATTCTGTGGGTTGACTTTTCACTCTGTTGATGATTTCTTTTGAAGTGTAAAAACTTTTTAATAAGATGAGATCCCAGTTGTTGACTCTTTTAAAGTTTTGTTCATGAATTCTTTGCCTACCCCTAGGTCTCCATGATTTCTACCTATCTTGTCTTCCAGTAGATTTAGTGTTTATTTTAATATTTAGATCATTAATTCATTTTTACTTTAGTGCATGGTGATAGACATGTGTCTAGTTTTACTCTTCAGCATGTAGAAAGTCAGCTTTTCCAGCATCATTTATTAAAGAGACTATCCTTCCAGTGAATGTGTTTGGACCCTTTGTCAAAGATAAAGTGACTAAGTGTCTTTGTATGTGGTCATTTAAGAAATGCACATTAAAACAACACTGAGATTCCATCTCACTCCAGAAACAATGGTTGTCATCAAGAAATCAACCAATAAAAATGTTGGGAGGACTATGGGGAAAAAGGAATATTTCTCCACTGTTGGTGGGAATATAGACTGGTACAACCACTGTGGAAATCCGTGTGTAAAAAACTGGGGTTGGAGGTCCCATTTGACCCAGTTAATCCCCTTCTAGGAATCTTCCCAGAAGAATTAAAAACATCATAAAACTGTAATGTACATGCACCCCTCTTTATAGCACCATAATTAGTAGTAACTATGTCTTGGAAACAACCCAAATGCTCATCAACCATAGAATGGATAAAAATGATGTGATCTTTTTACATAATAGAGTACTCTTCAGTCATAAAGAGGGATAAACTTGAGACTTCTTAAGGTAAATGGATGGAACTTGAGACCATACACACAAGTAAAACAAATCAGACTCACATGTGTAAACATCGTATTGTCTCCCTGGTGTGAGAAGCTGAAAGACTAAAAAAGGTTTAAAATGCACAACAGATATTATGAAATGAAAACAAATAATTCAAAAGGGAACTAGGAGAGATGGAAAGAGGAAAAGGTGATAGGGAAAAGGGAAAAAATGCAAGTCAGTTATACTATTAGTAATTCTTAGTTCATTAAAAATGAAGGTTTGTGCAAACATCAACTGGAGAAATTTTTATGCCCCTATTTTGTACTCTGAGTAACTACTTTAGTACTACAGTACTCAGATGTAGTACTCAGTACTCCAGTACTAAAGATGGTAGTATGCATCTTAGTAACTTTTCTCATTGCTAAGACAAAATACCTGACACCCAAAGGTAAAGGACAAAAGGTTTGTTTGACTTACACTTTATAGAGGTTTCAGTCCATGACAGGCTGGCTCCGAGGCAAGGAGCATGGCACACAGGCATTGCAGAAGAGAAACAGTTCCTGGTAAACAGAAAATAGCACAAATGAGAGACCTCCGCAGCTTCTTTCTGCTCATTTTATCTCTACCTTGGTTACTGGGATTATGACTACGTCACACACAGGTGGACTGATTTAGTAACCACATACTCTTAATTCCAGATCACACACTCTAGATCCAGCCACCACTGAAAAAGCCCCATTCATGACTTAATGGGGCTTTGGGGGAACATTCAGACACTAGCCACAATACCAGGGATGTATTAGTCAGCTTTTCTAGTTTTGGAACAAAATACCTAATAGATGCAGCCTAAAGGAGAAAAGTTTTATTTTGGCTTAAGGTTTCAGAAGCTTTAGTCCATGGTTGGTTTCAAGAGCAGAAGCATTATGGTGGAAAGGCCTGGTCCATGCAGTCAGGAACACAGAGAAAAAGCCAGAGGTTGTATCCCTATAATCCATCCACACACACACAAAAGATAGTTTTGCTAACCCCCTCAGCATACCTCCAGCTAATCAAGTTAACAATTAAGATTAACCATCACCAGGGATTAGGCACAGTTGTTGTGGTTACAAAGAGCAACAAGATGGAAACGTGATTACAGAATGGCTTTGTGCCTTGACTGTGATTATGGACACAAGTTTATGTGTGTGATGACTGTGGGCTCAAACACACACACACACACACACACACACACACACACACACACAGAGACCGTCAACAACTGGGGGAACTTCCATAAAAACAGTAGGAAAAGAGAAGCTGGAAAGAAAAAAGTTAAAAGTCCATTTGCTGATGAAATGATTATGTTATGTCATCATGATTAATTTATTGCCCCTCAGCTCTAAATTCATCCTTTTAGCCTGTCTATGAAAATAAGCCAGGCCTTTGAAATGCTATCTTCCTGTTACACGGGCAATGAGAGTCTGCCATAGAGGGCACCAGCAGATACTGTGGGAGCAAGAGTTTTTCTTCCTGATTCCCACAGCCTCGCTGCTGCCAGGGCAGCTGAAGGCCCCTCAGCCTTCTCCCCAGCAGCTGCAGCTTCCTCGGCCTCTGCACCCACCTCTGACCACCTGCAGCACATCACACACACACACACACACACACACACACACACACACACACGCACGCACGCACCAGCATTTTTGTAGTGAGACACCTCACCAGGGACAGCTTTCTTGGCTCTCTGGAGATTTTAGCAAGTCCTGCCAGCACTGAAACTCGGCAATTCTCTGTCACCCCAGGGGTCAAAGATTCTCTGGCTTGGGGAGGAGGAATTATTTCTTTGGGTTCCCTACCTAAACCCTAGAGATCAGTCAATGCTTCACCTGCTATTTCTACCTCCTTCACAATTATCCATACTTTTACGAGCTAATCCCTCATTTTATCAAGCCCCTTGTCATGGTTAATAATTCTCTGTGTTAAACTTTCCCTGTTCAATTTGCTGACTCTCCTCATTGGGCCCAGACTTACAGACTCAGCGCACACTGTTGACTAACAATTACATTTTTATATTCTGGTGTGAACCAGTAGCAAAATTGAAAATTGAAAATTCCACTTACAATCACACCAAAAAATACTGAGCAATAAATTCAACAAAAGATGTTCAAGTCCCCTTTGCTGAAAACCCCATAACAATGCTGATAGAAATTAAACAAGACAAATAAATAAAAAGATATGCCACATATATGCACTGGAAAATTAAATGCTTTTAGATGTCAGTTCTTGCAAAATTTGTGTTTGTGTTTGGATTTATTACAATTCCAGTCACAGTTTCAGCAAACTTTCTTTTTAAGAGAATAACTTTGTTCTTAAATTTATATGGACATGGAGAGGCCTAGAGTAGCCAAACAAATCTTTGAAAGAAAAGAACACAGTATTACACAACCTGGATGTAAGACTTATAAAGTTATAGTCACCAAGACAGGAGAATGCTGGTATAAGAACTGACAAATAGGTAAATGAGAATTACCACAGTACAAAGCTCATAAGCTGAACCACATTTACAGACATTTGATTTCCAACAAAGGTGCCAAAGCCAGATAACACAGAAAGGTCTATTCGATGAATTGTCCTGAAATACTAGGTATGGGAAAACAATAATAATCTTTGTCTCCCTCAGACTATACTCAGAAATTAATTCAAGATGAAAGCAAGACACAATTATAAAAGTTAGAAGAGTAAATATTTTAGAAAAAAGTAACAAATACCTTCAGGCTTAGGGAAGAGGAAAATGTTTCTTAGAAAAGACAGAGAAAGTAATAATCATAAAAAGAAACTATTGATCGTTGACTTCATCAGAGTTTAAAATATCAAAAATCACAGTTTAAAAAATAGATAAGCTACTAAGAGAAAATATTAATAAAACAAATATCTGACAATGGACTAGTATACAGGATATATAAAAAACTCCTATAACTCAACTAATGATAAACAACCCAACTTAAAATATGAGTAAAGTGTTTGAATAGATATTTTCAATTTATTTAGGAATGCATATATGAATGGAAATTAGCCACATGAAAATGTGTGCAGTATCAACTCATCAGGAAAAGCAAGTTGAGATCACATGAGGTACAACTCCATGCTAAAATTAATTAGCCACATTTTACAAGTGACCACTTTAAGTATTGAATATTATGTGGATCATAGATCATGGGAATATCACTTAGTATAAACCACTAAAAAAAAGTGTCTGATGACTTCTTGGAAAGTTAGACCTACACCTACTCCGTGACTCAAAGATAAGAATGTTCATGCAAACTCTTGTATGTCAGAGCAAGTTTGTGCACTGTAGTGAGATCCTACAAAGAGCCCAGGTGCCCATTAGTTGGAGAATGATAAGAAAACTAGCTTATTCAAGCCAAGAAAATGAGCCAATATTTAAAAAGAATGAATTCCTAAAGTATGCAACAGTACAGATGAACCTCAAAACTAGTGTGCTAACTGGAAGAAAGCTTCTGCCTATGTGTCCAGATCCTGTGACTCCATTGGTAGGAAATGCCATGATGGCAAACCTGGTCTACAAGGGAAAAAACAGAGCAGTTGTTACCTCTGAGCAGGAACTATGGCTAACAGATTGCGTCAACTTGAGTAGCTTCCCATCCTGGGGAGTAAACGACATGCCATTACTGCTCTAGGATATTGGCCACTGTGTCAGTTTGAGAAGGTCAGAAGTTTAACTAAGTGATTCAGCAGAAGGCTGAGGTCCTCACTGTGCAACATCCTCACCCTGTGCAGGAGGAGGGCATGGAGATGGTGTGAGTGCTACCCTCAGCTGAGGGGCATAGCCGGCTTACAACGTAGGGAAGAAACAGAGGTGTGACCCCACCCAGCTGCCCTTTTGCTCTTGCCACCATGAGCTGTTGCCCCTCAGCCACCCCACCCTGCCTTGGAGCCAGCTGGGTTTGGAGTGAAATCTCCACAGATTGTAAGCTAAATAAACCTTCCTTCACTTTGGGCATCAACTATTTTGTTTCAACAATGAGAGAAAAGTAACCAACACAGAGGGTAACATCAAGAAGTGACTGCAAGAAAACACAGAGAATCTTTGTGGAGTGACAATGATATTCTCTGTCTCTTTTTCTCTGTCTCTCAGTCTCTCTCTCTTTCCCTCTCTCTCTCTGTCTCTCTCTCTCTCTGTCTCTCTCTCTCCCTCTCTCTCTCTGTCTCTCTCTCTCCCTTCTCTCTCTGTCTTTCTCACTCACTCTATCCTTCTCTCCCTTTCCCCTCCCACACCTGCCTATGGGGTTTGCCTTGGAAGTGTAGAACCAGAAATTTAAAGGTTAAAAACAAGATGCTGTTTCTCAGCTAGAAACAGCACTGGGCCTCGTGACTCAGTCCTAACTCAGCCCTGCAAAAATAAAAACAACCTCTGTGGCTGTGATATGCTGGGGATGTGCTGTGCCAGGGAACTCAGAGATAGAGCCTGCCGTTATGCTAATCAGGGTTGTAAAATATGTCAGACTCAAGTCTACAGAAACCAGGTGTCTTAAAGACAAGTTGTGCAGAACAAAGACAGTTAATTAACTCTGACCTGCTGGTCACCCCTTATGAACTGACCAATAGCAGATAGATAAGATGCCCACCACTCCGCACTAACTGTAATGATTGGCTTCTGTAATAAATGCTTACATTGCAGTTTTTCCCCCTTAAAAACACCAGCCCTGCCCCAACTCAGGGTTCTCCGTTTCCACCTGTTTGGAGGACCCCGTGTACACAGAATAATAAAAACCCCTTTGTTTTTACATGAGAGCGAGGCCCTTGGAGTCTTCCTTGTGACACCGGTCTAACAGAAGGAGCCTGTAAGAATGCCTCCTACCCTTGGATAGGGTTTGCATGACATAAGAGGGGTGCGTTTATCACAAGAAACACTTAAGATTTTCGTACTTCACTGTATCTAAAGTTATGGTTAAAGAAAAACTGTAAATAAATACTGAACTGAAGTTAACAATATACATGTCAATGTACATGGGAGAATCATATTAATGTCTTCATTTTACTTTAAAATAGATGGGTAGATACAAAGATGTTTGTTCAAGCAAGTGTAGTAAAATTCTTATGATTAAATCTTGGCAGTTGGTATATGAATTCATTGTAATATTATTTTAGCTTTTCTGTATACTTGTTATTTTTCATTATAAGATACAAAGAAAAAAACCCTGAGGAATAAATGTAATGTTAAGATGGTGGAAATTTCATAAATTAAAGCTATATTGTTTTCATCAAAAGAAATGATAGATTTCCATGATACAAGGAAATAGGTATGTTTAACCTGACCCATAATGACATAACGTATTTGTGTATCAAAGTATCATATGGTAGCCCATTAATTTGTATGTTTTATGCTTTTATATATTAATAAAAGAAAAATGTGAGGAAACTTGAGGACATTTTCCAGAATTAAAAGACTTTTTTTCAGTACTAGGTATTAACGCAGGGCCTTCACACTGAACTACAACTCCAGTTTTTAATTTTTATTTTCAGACAGGCTCTCACTAAGTCTCTAAATTGCCCAAGCTGGACCAGAATTTGCAATCTTTCTGTCTCAGCTTCCAGGTGCTGAGATTACAGATCTGTGCTACCATGCTCAGCTAAAACATTTTTTTCGTGTTCAAACGATACATATATTTTACTGGATTAAAACAATTTTTACTATATATTTTACTGTATTAAATATATTTCATTATATTAAAACAAAGATCTTTTTCAAATGGAAAGGGGATCAAGAGATGGAGAGCAGAGAAAAGAGGGAGGGAGAGGGAAGGAGGGAAAAGGAAAGGAAAAGAATTGGTATGTGTCTGGTATGATATGAAGTACCCGTCCCAGCTCCTCCACAAGGAACATAATTATTATGCACTGCAAACATGTACTAATAAAAAATGAAAATTGAAAAAAAGGGAAATAGTGATCAAGAAAAAATGTTTTGAGAAAAGTGAGATAAAAATATAAGCAAAACCTCAGGGAGCTTATCTGTCACGTGTAAAATAAAAGCAACAAAGGACTCGTCCAGAATGCATAAGAAATCTTAAAATTTACTTGTTAAACAGCAAACAATGAATGTGTAGCTGGGAAAAAAACATGAAGAGCACTTCAAATAATAGGAAATGTGATTTAGATCAGTGAATTTTAGTGACTGTGAAGATGCAAATTCCATACATACCAGCTCGACAGAAATGGAGCAGTAGCAAGTGTTAGAGAGTTTAGTAGACTGAGTAATGCTCCCCAAAATGTCTATACCCAATTCTCAGACAGTGAGAAGGCATTACCTCACGCAGAAAAAGGGACTTTGTGCACAGGTATAATTAAATTAAAGACACTAAAATGGGAAGATGATCCATGTGGACACAAGTGCTATTATCACAAGGTTCTTGTAGCAGGAGGTTGGCAGTTTTCCATTACCATGATAAAATATCTCAGATAAGAAACTTACATGGTGGAAAGGTTTCTTTTGGCTCATGGTCTTGGTGGTTTCAGTCCATGGTCAGATGGAGCATTGCATTGGGCTTTGATCACTACTTCTTTTCTTTTTTTTAATTTTCATTTTTTATTAGTACAGGTTTGCAGTACATAATAATTATGTTTCTTGTGCAGGACCTGGTATTGTAAACCCAAATATTAAGTTCAGTCATCCAAATACTGTAATCTTCTTTCTAGTTTTTCTCATAATCCAAAAGTTATATTTGTAATCCCATTGAGATGCTAATGGAATCCTGGCAAGTTAATTCCAATCTACCATCAACAATCCAACCCACAGTGAGAATAAAGACACCAAGACATGTTCCAAGTTAAGGGCAGCCAAAGGGTTCTAAGTCCAATCCTTGTGAGGGCATGTGGACAAAGGCCTCGATCCTAGGCCTCTCCCAGCATTTATTCTCTTGTGAAGAAAAGGGAGCTGTCTCAGGGATGAGTGATAGTGAGGATGTTGGGGATTACTGAGTAACTTGAGCTGGCTGGCCAGGTGCAAGCACAGCATCTCTGTAATTTGCAGAGATAAAGATATGCAGAAGGATCAGTTTATCTAACCCAATTAAAGTAACAGTGGAATTGTTTTGGGGGGCTATCACTTTGGTTTCTGATATACAAACCCTTATGCCCTGGAGAGTCATAGCCTCTTATTGTGAGGTTCATACCCAGTTGACATTCCCGGAGCTGTTTGCTCTAACATCTTGCCAACTCAGTCCTATATTGTGGAGAGCATGGCACAAGGAAACAGGACTGTCTGATGGCTATAGACTTTGCACATTAGCACCTCGGCTAACCTTATTTGCAATGTTCAGAGCCAATTGAAGAGAAGGAAATACCCTAGCCAGCCTTTTACATATCAGTATAAGGAAATGAGTCTCCAAGTATTCATAGTCATAGCAACTGTTTTGGATTCAAAGGGAGTCACTGGAGTTGTCTCCCACACCTGGAACAGGTACATGTGGGAGTATATGTGGAATCATCTCATCACAGCCAGAAACTAACAGGAAAAAGGGAAAAGGGTTCCACTTCCTCCATCAAGGCCACACTCCTTGAGACCTAACTCCTTCTCATTAAGCCACATCACCTAAAGGTCCCCACTACCTCCCAACAGTGCCACAGGCTGATGATCAACATTTTACATCCAAACTATAGCCAAGAGCCAGGAAGCTTTGCAGGTGCAGAAGAAAAGGCAATGTGCTGATGCAAGCAGGCACTGGAGGGAGGCCCTGCAAAGAACCAGGCAGCCATTAAAATCCAAAGGAAACATGTTCTCCCTTCAGAGCCTCCAAAAGGAGTCAGCCCTGATAAAGCTTGACACTGGCCAGGAGAAACTGATTTCAGACTTCTGAATTATAAGCATATAAATCTGTGGTACCTTAAACCATTAATTTCAGGGTAATTTGCTACAGCAGCAATGGAGATCTACTATAGAGAGGACATGTATCTAAAAGTGATGCACTGCTGCTAGGACTGTGAACTGCTTAAATCACTCCAGGGAACAGTTTGCAATTACCTAGACATGCAGAAGATGTGCATGCCCCATGACTCAAATAGTTCCACGCAAGACAGTTGTTCTAGAGAAATGATCACACAAGTATGCAACGGAACATGTATGATAATGTTCACAACATCATTCGTTACTCAGCAAAGCAGAGTGGGTGGATTTATGGATAAACTGTAGTGAAATCATATAATGAAATATTTTAAAGCATTATAAGTTAATGAAATATAGCATTAATACTGATAAATTCTCCAGTAATTATAAGAGGGAAAGTAGATTATAGAAAAACACATTCTTAAACTATATATATATATATATATATCTCCAAAGTCAGCAAATGTTTATATATAATACAAAACTGTAACAAAAAGAACAATGATTATGCATTCAAGACTGGCTAGCTCTGATGAGGGAGAGAAAAAGAAGTGACATTATACTTTATTTTCCACATGAAGATCCTCATCTCCTCCTTTCCTCCCTCAGCTTGCCAATCTCATTTTAAAAGAGCAAGAAGAAACCTGTGAACTTCATTCCCTTTCCCTCCCATTCCCCTTGAGCAGTTCCCACCAACAGCATTAACCTCTCCAGTATACATCTGGAAATGCACTCACTCTCCTTGGAAGAGACAGTGAAGTCCTTGAGTGATGTTTACTCTTCCCATTTTCTGTCACTTAAACACTATGATATAAAATTAGCAATACAACCTCAGAGGGTGGGCACTTTCATACCTGCTCTCCCAGCCTCAGACCCTGGACCTCCACCTCAGAAGGTGGCCATTTCCATGCCTGCACTCCCAACCTCAGACCCAGACCTCCACCTTAGAGGGTGGCTGTACCATGCCCACCCTGCCACCCTCCGGAACCACCTCCCACCTCTTGGACCAAGTACTACTGTGGATCTTTGGCTGTATCTCCTCCTCCCAGAACCTTGGACTGCGGCGGATTAACTGTGCTGGGTTGATGGGAGACTCAGTAACCCCTCACCCAAACAGAGGACCTCAGCAGGTTTGCCTCAGTGTGGTCAGTTTGCTCCTAAAATAGAGGTCTTTTAGTGAGTAAACAGGAGCAGTAGCAAAGTTTCCTCTAGCTGTAGGAAATTTACAAGCCTGGCAAGAGTGTAGATGGGTCCTTCCTCCATTCCTAGAACATCAGGTAGGTTGAGGAGAGTCCCAGTAAGGCCTCCCCCAACCAGGAGAAAATTAAAATGGCTTAGAACAAATGGTAGGGTCACAGCCAAGTCAAACACTATAAGCAGGGAGATGTGGTAGCCCGGAAAAACCTCAAGCCATAATAACAGCAAGAACTAAGAGTTGACTAAAATCAATACTCCTAGGTTAGTCAGCCTAGGAAAAATGTAGGACTCACCCAACAGGCTCTGCAAAAGGAATTCAGGTGAATGGCTCTCCTCTTCATTGTGGTACTCAATAATCAGACAAACATCAACCACACAGTAGGACCCTAAGATACGCATTACCAACAGCTGACACTAGTGGAACTGAAAGATCACATATTAGCCCAAAGGTGAAAATGACAAAATGAAAAAGGAAAATGCAATCTCAAACATTTAGTCCAGCAGGAGCAAGTACAGGAGACACTAAAATAGAGGACTTTAACTAGTCATACACCTGAAATCTCTGAAAAGATAGCAAGTGAAATAAAGAAACAAATCCAGGAGGCTATAGAGAAAATCAAATTAGAAATAATCTCTTAAGTAAAGACAGAAATGACAGCCTTAATGAAAGAATTGATCTGCATAGCTAGAGAAGACATAGATTTTTTTAAAAAGTGCAGGAGCATGAGAAACTGATTGAAACCTTGGACTAACAATACAGAAAAAAGTAGAATGCATGAAACAAATTCAAAGAAATATTCAAGAAATAGAAAATTCTACTGAAACCTGACAAAATCATTTAAATGAAGCTGAAGATAGAATTTCAGACCTTGAGGACAGGAGTGCAGCTAGTGGTCATGAAAGGATAGAACTTTTAAAAATAATAAGGCAGCATGAAATGACAATTCAACAGCTTCAGGATGATGCCAAGAGAAACAGTATAAGACTAATAGGCATCAATGAAGATGCAGGAGTCAGTGAGAATACATTGATAAACTATTTACAGAAGTAAGAGAAGAAAATTTCCCAAATATGGGGAAACAGTCTGATATGCAGATAAGTGAGGCATATAGGTTAAAACCAACATAAATCTCTACCCAGACATATAGTCATTAAGATCCCAGACATATAGCATAAAAGCAGAATACTTAAAAGCTGTTAGAGAAAAGACACAATTCACCCATCTGGGTGCCCATTAGAATCAGGCAAACTTTTCAGCACAAGCCCTCAAGTTAAGATGAGCTTAGAGTAAAGTATTTCAAATCCCAAAAGAAAACAACTTTCAATCCAAATTGATGTACCCTGCAAAATTTTCTTTGCAATTTAATGGAGAAATAAGATATTTCCTTGACAAAGAACAACTGAAGAAGTTCATGTCCACCAAACTAATCCTAGAAAGATAACTGAAAGACATACTAGATAGAGATAAAAGTGACTACAGTCTCCAGAATAACAACAGAAAGAAACCACAAGGCAGGACAAGCAATTAAACAAGGGGGAAAAGCAGAAAACCAACAAAAGGAAAATAACATGAAAAAGTTGAATCAGCACATATCAACTATCATCCATCAATGTAAATGACCTTAATTCACCTATTAAAAGAAGTAATTTGATGGAATGGATCAAAAAACAGGATCCTACAATATGCTATATACAAGAAATACATCTGACTCAAAAGGAAACTCATAGACTAAAAGTCAAAGGATGGAAACAATATTCCATGCAACAGGAACCCAGAAAAAAGTAGGGGTAGCTATTCTGTTTGCAGAAATGTGAACTTCAAACCAAAAATGATCAAAAGAGATAAAGAAGGTCATCACATATTTGTCAAGAAGATAATTCAAGAAGAGATAACAATCATAAACATATATGCACCTAATACAGGAGCACCCAACAATATAAGACAAATACTAATAAATATGAAAAACCAAATAAACAACCACACAATTGTAATAGAGGATCTTAATATCCATTGTCATAAAGAGACAGATCAACTAGACAAAAAGTCAGCAAGAAAAAAAAAAAACAGAACTGAACTGAATCAAACCTGTGAGCAAATGGACTTAGTAGATGTTTCAGACTGTTTCACCCAACCACATCAGAATACACATTCTTCTCAGCTGCTCATGGAACATTCTCCAAAATAGTCCATATATTAGCCCATAAAACATTCTTAAGTAAGTGGAAGTGGATTGAAATCATCCCAGGCATATTATCACACTGAAATTGGAAATTAATGGCAAAAGAAATTGCAAAACCTGCATAAATACATGGAAATTAAATAACAACTTCCTAAACAATCAATGGGTTACAGGTGAAATTAAAGAAGAAATTAAGCAATACTTACAATTCAATGAAAATACAGATACAACATATCAAAACCTATGGGACACAATGAAAGTTGTGCTAACAAGGAAATATATAGCAATAAATTGTCATATCAAGAAAACAGACTGAGCAAAAATAAACTTACTGCTATATCTCAAGCTGCTAGAAGAAGAAGATCAAGTAAAACCCAAAACTCATAGAAGAAAGGAAACTATGAAGAGCAGAAATTAAAGCAATTGAGATTAAAAAACAATACAAAGAACTAATGAATCAAAAGGCTGGTTTTTTGAGAGAATAAACAAAGTTGACAAACCTCTAGCCAACCTTATCAAGGAAAACAAAGATAAAGCTCAAATTCATGCAATGAGAAATGAAAGAGAGAAATTACTACAGATCCTATGGAAATTCAAAAGATCGTGAATGCCCACTTTGAAAATCCCTACTCACAGAGGCTGAAAAATACAGAGGAAATGAACAGATTTCTAGAAACATATGAACTACCAAAGCTCAATCAAGAAGAGATAGCAATTTTGAATAACCCAATATCAGCTATTGAAACTGACAACATGATTAAAAACTTACCAACAAAGAAGCCCAGCACCTGATGGATTCATGCCTGAATTCTACAAGGAAGTTAGAGAAGATTTACAGCCAATACTTCTCAAACTCTTCAATGAAGTTGAAAGGGAAGCAATCCTCCCTAAATCAATCCTGGAGACAAGTATTACTCTGATACCAAAACCAGAGAAAGACCCAACCAAAAAGGCCAATGTCACTAATGACCATTGATGCAGAGATTCTCAATAAAATACTGGCAAATAGAATGCAGCAAATTATCAGGAAGACATCACAACCAAGTGGGATTCATTCCAGGAATGCAGGGATGGTTCAACATACACAAATCAATAAATGCAATACACTACATGATCAACAGAGCCAAAGACAAAAACCACATGATCACCTCAATAGATGCAGAAAAAGCTTTCAGTAAACTCCAATACTTGTTCATGATAAAAACTCTACAGAAACTCAGAATAGAGAGTATCTATCTCAATCTGATAAAGGCCATGTATGACAAACCAGTAGCCAACATTATCCTAAATGGACAAAATTTGAAATTTTTCATTCTAAAATCAGGAACAAGACAAGGATGTCTGTAGGGAGCCGAGTGACAGGCATTGCTGCCTCGATGTCTCTCTCTCTCTCTCTCCTATGGGCACTGCGTCTGCCTACATTAACCATAATCCTCTTCTGCTTACGTCACGTATCCGTATGTGATGGTGACCCTGGTTGTATTCATCTGTTTAACCTCTTCCTGTCTCAGCTCCCGCCCTCAGCCTATAAAAGGTGTGATTATTTTCTGAATAAACCGGAGGCTTGATTGGGTTACATCAACTTGCCTTCGTCTCTTTTTGTCTCCCCCATGTCTTTTGTTTAATCCCCGTTTCTCCTCCAGGAGTTCCGAACTTGTTGATCTGCAGGCCGGATCACACTATCACTGTTCCTATTCAATATAGTTCTGGAAATATTAATGAGAGAAATCAGACAAGAGGAAGAAATAAAAGGAATAAAGATAGGAAAGAAAGAAGTTAAACTATCACTATTTGCAGGTGACATGATACTCTACATATCCCCAAAAACTCCATTAAAAGAAGACCCTAAAAACTCCATTAAAAGACTACCAGAGGTAATAAACAAATTCAGCAGTGTAGCTGGATACAAAGTCAACACTAAAAAATCAACAGCATTCCTGTACACAAATAAAAACTCACTGAGAGAAATTATGGAAATACCACCTTTCACAATAGAATCTAAAAAATGAAATACTTAGGAATCAACTTAAGTATGTAAAAGACCTACATGCTGAAAACCATAGTATTCTAAACAAGGAGATTGAAGAGAATATTAGAAAATGGAAGGATATTCCTTGCTCTTGGTTAGGAAGAACCAACATTATGAAAATGGCCATGCTCCCAAAACTGTTATATAGATTTAATGTAATCCCAATCAAATTACCATTAACATATCTTACAGATCTAGAGAAAACACTCCTAAAATTCATTTGGAAATAGAAGAAACCTAGACTAACAAAGGCAATTTGGGCAACAAAGGCAAGGCAGTAGGCATCTCAATTTATGACCTGAAATTACACTACAAAGCTATAGTGATAAAATCAGCATGGTATTGGCAAAGAAATAGACCTGAAGATCAATGGGACAGATTAGAAGATGAAAGCACAACTACAAAGACACTCAGCCACCTAATATTTGACAAAGGGGCTCAACATGTTCACTGGAAGAAGGATAGCCTCTTTAATAAATCTCTAATAAATGGTGTTGAAAAATTTGGCTTTCCACATGCCAGAGACTGAAACTAGGCCCATACCTATCATCATCCAGTAAACTAAAGTCAAAATGGATCAAAGATCTAAATATTAAAACAGAAACACTAAATCTACTGGAAGACAATGTAGGTAGGAATCTTGGAGACATAGGGGTAGGCAAAGAATTCATGAACAAAATTCAACCACACAAGAAGTACTTCAAAGAATCAACAACTGGAATCTCACATTATTAAAAAGATTTGCACTTCAAAAGAAATCACCGACAGAGTGAAAAGAAAACCCACAGTATGAGAAAGAATTTTAGCCAACAATCCCTCAGACAAAGGACTTATATCCAAAACATATAAAGAATTGAAAAACATCAAGCCCCGCAGATTCAAAGAAGCTCCCCAAAAATGGACATCTGAGATGAACACTCAGTTCTCAGATGAAGACATACAAATGGCAAATAAATACATGAAGAAATGTTCACCATCACTGGTCATTTGAGAAATGCAAATTAAAACAGCACTGAGACTTCTTCTCACTCCAGAAAGAATGGCTGCCATCAGGAAATCAACTGATAAGAGATGTTGGCGAGGCTGTGGAGAAAAAGGAGCACTTCTCCACTGTTGGTGGGAGTATAGACTGGTGCAGCCACTGTGGAAATCAGTATGGAGATTCCTCAACAAACTAGGATGACCTAAATTCCATTAAATACAGCTATTCCCCTCCTGGATATTTTCCCAGAAAAATTGAAAACGGTATGTCACAGCAATATATGTGCACCCGTGTTTATACTAGTGTAGTTTGTAATGGCTAAATCTTGGAAACAACTCAAATGTCCATAAACTGCAGAATGGATGAAAAACATGTGGTATTTTTATACAATGGAATATCACTGAGCTGTTAAAAAGGATGATCTTGAGGCTTTTATAAGTAAATGGAGGCAATTTGAGGTTATCCTTATAAGTGAAATAAATCAGACTCACATTTGTAAATATCATATTGTCTCTCTAGTGTAAAAATTTTTTTTGAAAAACCTGAAAGAGTAACAAGATTTAAAATGTATAATAGACATTCTAATAATGAAAGGGAAAGATAGTGGTCTAAAGAATGTAACTTATGTATGTTTAAGTGTGCAAGATAGATAACCACACTACTAAGTTTTTGTTAGTTCATCAAACAGAATAGTTTGTGCTGTCATTGTTTGTCTACTTTTTATGCTTTTATCAACTAGTGATTTCTTACTTTTTAAAAAATTCTGTATTATTTCTACCCTTTTTTCTTTTGTGCTTTTTTCTCTAAATAAAAAAATTAGCAACACTTAAATACCAATATAAAGTTAATGTATCTTATGTAGTGTTATTGGGGAGAGGACAGGAAACAAAACAAGGATACTTGTTTAATTTGTGTGTATTCAAATATAATATGTGCATGACAAACTAAGAACGGGATACTCCTGACAGGTACCACCTTTGTTTCTGTCACTGGTCCTGTGGTTGTGGCTGTGTTTGTAACCACTTTATTCTATCACCCTTTCTACGTCCCCTGTGTCCTCAGCAAGCCACTTAGCTGGTCATGGTGGGCTGACTCAGATCTCCGTGCCTGAAGGGTCACTGGTTGTCTCACCCAGACTGGGTTGCTGAATTGATAAAGCATGGAATACTGAGAGGCCTGCGGGGTCTCCTGCACTCTAGGGGGGGCTCCTGCTCACCTCCATTGTGGAGCAGCAGTTCAGCATCCACTTGGTACTGTGGCTCAGTCACCCCAGCCCTAGCCATTTCCCCTTCTGTGACTCAGAAGCATGAGGCACCTGCAGTAGCCACGGCCAGTCTTGGCTCCCAGCTCCACAGAGTTTGGGTGTGTCCTGGGGGAAGCACCTTTTCTCTGGAAACTAAGACCACCCCAGAACAGCAGAGCACGAAGTCATGGGAAGGGGAGGTCCAGAGAGCACTAGCATGACTTGCTCTCCTCCTCCTGGAGCCAAGGAAGGTCACCTTCGTGGAGAATTTCCATGTCCATAGCTGCATTGGATATCTCAAAAAGCTCTGGAAGGATCAAAAATGTCAATAATTTTCTTTTCACTAAAAACTGGCGCAATGGACTTTGGTGGGTTGCACACCCATCACCTGGGACCTGTTACACGCGCCACTGTCCCGTGGAAGGTGCTGTGATGCTTGACTCCCTGCTCCGAGCTGGCTGAGAGCCTTGCAGCTCCCCGTCCACCTAGTGAGGCTGTGGCCTGGGCCGACTGACTCAGGAATGAGACGCTGCTCCTTCATACGCATAATCTGACATGAAGTGATCAAGTTGCACTTTTTACTTTTAGAAAAGTGCGGTCCTCCTTGCCTTGTGCTTGGCTCACTTCGCCAGCGCCGACCTCAGTCATCCATCTCCCCAAGCCCCAGGTCACCCTAATGGACCAGCTAATACGTAACTTACACTTTTCTCCCTACTCATTTAATCACATGTGCACACGCACTCACACATACATACGCTTTTTATCTTCGTTTTACAGCTGAAATTATGTCACTTTTCTTTTCTGTATTTTTTTTCTCACGTAAAAATGCCTTGTGAAAACTCAACTAGATGAGCACAGTACATATTCCCAGTGCGAGCAACAGCGCCCCCAAGCGGCGAAAGCTGCAGCCTGTAGATTATGCAAAAATTTTTACCTTTTTATATGTGTAAGACACAGATAGACATACAGTGCCCAAGCAGATGTAATATATATTTAACATTTCAGGGAAGCACCAGTAGGGAAAAATACCTGGTATCTAGGAAGTGTCCTGGTGGGGGACTGAGAACACTGGCGCCATCTTGCTTTCCCTGGGGGGGGGGGTGTCTCATTCCCTAGGGAGCTCGTCCTGCACCCCCCCCAGAGCAGCCACTTCCTGTCTGATTTTGTTTACATCAAGAACGCGCTACATTCCCGTCTTTGCGCACATCCTTCACGTTGGTGATTACACTTCTGTGGCATGCCTGAAGGGTCACTAGTTGCCTTGGCTGGCCTGGGCTGTTGTCTCCTGCGATGCCTGAGGCATCCTCATGAGCAAGCTTGTTGGGATGAAGGTCAGTATTCTACATTTTAAAACAAAACAAAAAAAAAACTTTGAAATCATCACCCCACTTCTCCAAACAATGCTTCACACTTCAAACAGTACTATAAAAAAAGGTGCATTTTCCCTACATTCCTGCTAGTGATAAGTGCCATAATGATTTTAAAATTTTTGTACTTAATGGAATAGCACAACTTGTGTCATTTTAACTTACACTTCCCTGACTATTAGTGAATCTGGGCTTTTTCTTATGTGATCACATCTGGGATAGCTCTTCTCCATGTGCCCTATTCACAACCACATCTTAATTTTTTCACATCTTAATTTTAATGGAATTATTTGTCCTATTCTTGACACCTTTTAAGTACTGCTTATGTAGAACAAATATTAAACTTTTATCTCTCATAATAGATACTATAGTGTTTTGCAAACCTATCTTTTTTATTTTAAAGAAGGTAAAATTAAACACAACAAAACAGAACATAACAGATCATAAGAAAACAATTTAAGAAACAGAGATTTCAAAGCAAGACCACCAGAGATCTTCACTGTCTATTGTATTATCTCTTGTTTTCTTCCAAATAGTTGTCCATATCTTCACACACAGTGAATTCATACAGAACAAAATAGTTCTAAACTGATCAGAAGAGGATGATGAAGACATTTTAAGTCTTCAAGACCAGACAATACGGAAGTCAACAATGGCTGCCATAATGTCTCTTGTTCTCTTCAAAGTAGCTGTCCATATCTTTACGTATGTTGAAATTAAACAAAAGAAAACAGACTAATATCACTCTGAGCAGAGAATAATAGTATTGCTAGATTTTATAACGCTACAGAATTAGCACTGGATATCTTAGTGTCTCTTTTTCTTCAGAGTATCTGTTCATTACATCATGCATTATATAATCTATTCTCACAAACTGTTTGGAAGTTCTACATGTGTGTGAATCTCTACATGTATACCTATCCTTTCTGTATTATAGGGAAAAACACATCAAAACAAGACAACAAAACAAATTTCTAGAAAAACATGAAATGAAAAAAGCATATAAAACCACAATACTAGGTGATTTACGGTAGTTACTATGATGGCTCTTGTTATTTTCAATAGAATTGTCTATATCATCAGGCATAATATAATTTAACAAAGCATTACATAGCAATATCAATAAAAACACAACATTGGGGACATTATGGGACTTCAAAAGCAGTTAATAATCAAACCAGAATAGGTATCTTATTTCATCTTGTCATCTTCAGAGTAGTTGCCTCTGCTCTTAGACTTGATACTATCATGCATACCAAATTCAAATAAATCAGTCAAGACAAAACAGCAATCTAACAAACCAGATTCAAATAAGATCAGTCATAGTAAAGCAGTATAAGTAATACAGGGCTTCAGGTTAAGTTAATAGGAAATTAAGGATAGTTACTTAGTATATCCTGCTATTTTTGGGTTAGCTGTCTGTGCCCTCAAATCTAGTATGAGTAGACAGACTGGAGCAGAACAATAAGACTAATGTGGCTTTTAAATCCTGATACACTATTAACAATGTCCTCTGCCTTCCTTTTTTAGACAACTCCTTCCCTTTCCCTTTTTCAGAGTGCTTTGTACATTTTGGGTCCCACTAGCTCCTTTAGTTTTTATATTAGGAGTCAACCCACTATCTACCTAAGTGGTTCTGAACCTTTTTACCGCTGAGCTTGATCTTGAGCTGTATTCCTTTACTTACCAAAGCCTCAGGGTTTTCCTTCCTTATAGCTGAGTAGTTCTCCACCACACAAAAGTGTCATGTCTTTCCAACCTGTCTGCAGCTGCTGGATGAGCTGCCCCTATTTCTCTCTGGTTCCCTGTCACATAGAGCACTGCTTTCTCGTATTTTACTTTTGGTCCACAAAACCTCCTTCAGGTTAATTGTATTTCCTATACAGAGGATCTCAGTGGACCTTATCTCCTGATCTACTCTACCTGTGTTTCTTTTTGTTAGTGTATCAAGACCAGCTGTGTTATAAATTATAGCCAGTCTTCTCTGCCTCATCTCTGCTATGCCATTTTTCTGCTGTTGGTTGTCTACTTTTCTTCATTCCACCGTCTGCCTGTTCATTGAGGCCTCTCTGCCACTGTTGCTGGAATCCTGGTGATTTTTTCTCTGTCTCTAGAATGTTCTTCAATATTTTTTGTAGAATTGGATTCATGGTCATGAAGTCCCACAGTTCCTCTTTGTCATGGAAGCATTTTGTTCTCCATTAATTTTGAGAGACAGTTTTTCAGGATACATCAATCTAGGTTGGAGGTTATTTTCTTTCTGAGCTTGGAATACTTTACTCCAAGCTCTTCTTTTTTTTTTTAAATTTTATTTAAAGAGAAAAAGAAAAAACAGAAAAAGTGTACAAGTAATACAGAATTTCAAAAAAAGTAAGAAATCACTAGTTAATAGAGTACATAATTGTCACCTTAGAAATAGTTGTTCAAGTTAGAAAATTAAAGCATACAAAGTGGACATTCTAACAGACTGCAAATAGTTGTGTTCAATGATCTAACAAAAACTCAGTAATATGGTGATCTACCTTATACACTTACATATACATACAGTTATATCCTTTAGAGCACTTTCTTTTCCTCTCTTTTTTACAATAACATTTACACATTTTGGGTTTCATTATGCCCACAGTTCCTACTACTTTTTTTTCAAGAGAATAAAATCAAATGTGACATAACAAAACAGAGTCAGTCAAATCAAAAGGATGGACATAGTACATGATGTAAAAACAGAATACAAGGTGATTGACAATGGTTACCATAATACACCTTGCTATCTTAAAAAGAATTGCTTATATCATCAGTTATAATAAAGTTGAATAAAACAGTACAGAACAAAACCAATAAAACTGAAACTTGGATACATTACAGGACTTCAAAAGAAGATAACAGTGAAGCCAGAATGGGCATCAGAGTGAATCTTATTATCTTCAGAGTAGTTGCCTATACCCTCAAATTTGATACTATCAAACAAAACAGAATACAGTTAAATTAGTAAAAACAAGATGGTGAGAGCAATACAAGGCTTCAAATCAAGTTAATAGGAAATCAAATGGTTACTGTATTATATCCTGCTATTTTTATTTATTTTTTCCTTAACTAAAAAAAACAAATTAATAAAAAAGGAGATTGAGATAAAAGAGGACGTAACAACAAAACAGCACAGGTCAGAACACAACAATTTTAGCAATGTAGCGTTTCATCGCAAGATAACTCGAAATAACAGTAGTTACCATAGTGTCTCTTTCCTTGAGAGTATAGAGTATAACTTCGTATACTGTAGCATCAAACATATCAAGACAATGTAAAACCAGTCAAGAGAATGACAGTATTACAGGGTATTTAGAACCAACTAACAGAAAATGAACAATGGTTTCTATATTATCTCCTTGTCTATAAAAGTTTTTGTTTGTATTATCACATAAAATAAAATCCAATAAGACACAACATGTTAAGATCGATGGAGACAGAAGAACAAAAGCTTGATGGGGCATCAAAACAAGATGATATAGGCCTGCGAACTGTTTTCTTTGCCTGCGGCCCAGGATCCAGCTTCCTGTGGGTCCAGGAAGTCCAGCAGAGGCGTGGAACTCTCTTCTTCACCTGGAGGCCAGATAATATGTAACCTATTACCTGGTGATTTCGTACTGCATATATTTTTTTCTTGAACTACTGTATCATTTGTACCCTTTTACTGTGTTTTTATGTCCTTTCTTTTTTTCTTCTCTCTTTAAATAAAAAAAAAAACAAGATGATATAAATCAGCACTAGCTATTACGATGTCTTGTTTTCTTCAAAATAGGGGTTCATGCCATCAAAGACAATAAAATCAAACAACCCAGAAAAATACCATTACAATTAAGGAATGAAAATATTATAAGGCTTCAAAGCAATACAAAGGGGAATCATGATGCAACCAATCATGATTGCAACCACATACTTTTATGTATTGTTATCATTTCTTACACTAGGAAAACTATTCATTATTTAAACATGTGGGTTTGATTTATTTCACTTATGAGAATGATCTCAAGATGCGTTCATTTATTTATAAATGTCTCAATGCAGTCATTCTTTATAGCTGAGTAGTACTCCATTGTATAAAAATACCACAACTTTTTTATCCATTCCTCAGTTGACGGACACTTAGGTTGTTTCCAAGATCTGGCTATTACAGATCTGGCTACTATAAACAGGGTGTACATATATCCCTATGGTATGATGCTTTCAGTTCTTCTGGGAATACACCCAGAAGTGGAATACCTGGAACAAATGGGACTTCCAATCCCAGCTTTTTGAGAAATCTCCAAACTGACTTCCACAATGGTTGCACCAGTCTACACTCCCACCAACAGTGCAGGAGAGTTCCTTTTCCCCACAGACTCTCCAGCATTTGTCCTTGGTGGTTTCCTTGATCCTGGCCATTCTTTCAGGAGTGAGATGGAATCTCAGTGTGGTTTTAATTTCCATTCCTCTAATGAGTAATGATGATGAACATTTTTTCATGTATTTATTTGCCATTTATATTTCTTCCTCTGAGAATTGTATATTCATCTCAGATGCCCATTTTTGAATTGGATCTTTGAATTTTGGGGGTCTGATTTTCTTTTAATTCTTTATATGTTTCAGAAAGAAGTCCTTTGTCTGAGAGACAGTTCACTAAAATTTTGTCCCAGTTTGTGGGTTTTCTTTTCACTATGCTGGAGATTTCTTTTGACATGTAGAAACTTTTTAATAAGTGGTGATAACAGTTATTGATTCTGGGAAGTATTTCCCATGCGGTTTGAGTCCTGTTCATGAATTCTCTACCTACCCTTATGTCTTCAAGGTTTTTACCTAATTTGACTTCCCATAGATTTAGTGTTTCTGTTTTAATATTTAGATATTTGATCCATTTAGATTTTAATTTAGTACATGGTGATAGGCATGGGTCTAGTTTTAGTTTTTGGCATATGCAGAGCCAGTTTTTCCAAAACCAGTTATTAAAGAGATGTTTGGCCCCTTTCTCAAAGATAAGGTGGTTGAGTATGTTGGTAGTTGTGGTTGTATCTTCTAACCTATTCCACTGATCTTCAGCTCTGTTTTGATTCCAGTATCATGTTGATTTTACTATAGTTGCTTTGTAGTATAATTTCAAGTCAGGGATTGTGATGCCTCCTGCCTTGCCTTTGCTGCTTAGAACTGTCTTTGCTATTCTAGGTCTCTTCTCGCTCCAGATGAATTTTAGGAGTGATTTCTCGAGATCTATGAGGTATGTCAATGGTATTTTTATTGGGATTGCAGTGAATCTGTATAACAGCTTTGGGAGAATGGCCATTTTCACAATATTTATTTTTCCTACCCATGAGCAAGGGATGTCTTTCCATTTTCCAAGATCATCTTCAATTTCTTTTTTCAGTGTATTATAGTTTTCCCTATATAGATCTTTCACTTCTTTCATGAGAATAATTCCTAAATATTTAATTTCTTTGGTTGCTAGTGTGAAGGGTGTGGCTTCTCTTATTTCTCTCTCTATGACCTTGTTGTTAGTGTATAGAAATGCTATTCATTTTTGAGTGTTGATTTTGTATCCAGCTACATTGCTGAATTTATTTATTATATCTAAGAGTCTTTCACTGGAATTTTGGGGGCCTTCTATGTAGAGTGTCATGTCATCTCCAAATAATGATAATTTAACTTCTTCTTTTCCTATCTTTACACCTTTTATTTCTCTCTCTTGTCTTATTGCTCTGGCTAGTATTTCCTGTACTATATTAAATAGGAACAGTGATAAGGGACATCGTTGTCTTGTGCCTTACTTTAAGGTAAAGGTTTTCAATTTTTAGCCATTTAGTATGATACTGGCTGTTGGTTTGTCATAGACCTTTATTATGTTGAGCTAAAGACCATCTATTCCAATTTTCTGTAAGGTTCTTATCATAAATGAATGTTGGACCTTATCAAAAGCTATTTCTGCATTTATAGAAATGATCATGTGATTCCTACTTTTGGATTTATTGATATGGTGGATTATATTTATTGATTTACATATGTTGAACCATTCCTACATGCCTGGGATGAATCCCACTTGGTCATGGTGTATAATATTTTTGATGATTGGCTGCATTCTATTTGCCAATCTTTCATTGAGGATTTTTGCTTCTGTGTTCATTAGGAGATTGGTCTGTAGTTCTCTTTTTTAGTTGGGTCTTCTGGTTTTGGTGCTAGACTAATATGTGATTCCAGGAATGACTTAGGAAGGATTGCTGACCTTTTGATTTCATTGAAGAGTTTGAGTAGTGTCGGCATTAAGTCTTCTTTGTACTTCTTGAAGAATTCTGCAGTGAATCCATGTGGGCCTGGGCTGTTCTTTGTAGGTAAGGACTTAATTACATTTTCAATTTCATTGATAGAGATTGGGTTATTCAGCAGATTTACATCTTCTTGACCTAGCTTTGGTACTTCATATGTTTCTAGGAATCTGTCTGCTTCTTCTGTGTTATCAAACCTATGAAAGTAGAGGTTTTTGAAATAGGTGTTGATGATCTTCTGTATTTCTACAGAGTTTGTAGTGATTTTGCCTTTTTCATTCCTTATTGCATGAATTTGAGCTTTTTCTTCCCTTTTTTAAATAAGGTTGGTTAGGGGATTATCGATTTTATTTCTTTTTCAAAGAACCTACTCTGATTCATTGATCCTTTGGATTGTTTTCTTAGTCCCTAATGCATTAATTTCTGCTCTGATTTTTATAATTTCCTGTCTTCTTTTGGCTTTGGGCTTGACTTCTTTTTCTACATCACATTGAGGTGTAACATCACATTGTTACACCTGTTTATTTGTATTGTTACACATTGTTTATTTGTATTCATTCTGTTTTCATGATATTGGAACTCAGTACAATAAATTTTCCTCTGAGGACAGCTTTCATTGCATCCCACAGATTTCGGTAAGTTTTATTTGTATTTTCATTTGCTTG
Source organism: Cavia porcellus (assembly GCF_034190915.1). Taxonomy (NCBI): domain Eukaryota; kingdom Metazoa; phylum Chordata; class Mammalia; order Rodentia; family Caviidae; genus Cavia; species Cavia porcellus. The sequence goes on from NW_026947512.1 coordinate 48,453,119, forward strand.
TAGATATTGTTTAATTTCTTCTTTGATTTCCCCTGTGACCAACTGATTACCCAAGAGGGTGTTATTCAGTTGCCATGTGTTTGTGGGATTTTTGCAATATCTTTTATCATTAATTTCTAATTTTATAGCACTATGATTCAATAACATGCAAGGGATAATTTAAAATTTTTTGCATTTAATTAAATATGTTCTATGAGCTGATATATGGTCTATTTTAGAGAATGACCCATGTACTGCTGAGAAAAATGTGTATTCTGATGTTGTTGGATGGAAACCCTGTATATGTCTATCAAGTCCTTTTGTTCACAGGTGTGATTCAGTTCTTTTATTTCTTTGCTGATTTTCTGTCTGGTTGATCTGTCCATTGGTGTCAATGGTGTGTTAAGATCTGTTATAATTGTGTTACTGCTAATTTGGTTTTTAATTTCTGTTAATACTTGTTTTATATAACTGGGTGCTCTGGAATTTGGTGCATATGTAGTTAAGATTGTTACCTTTTCCTCTTGAGGTTTTCCCCAAACCAGTACATAATGACCTTCCTTATCTCTTCTGATCAGTATTGGTTTGAAGTTCACATTGTCTGCAAACAGAATAGCTACCCCCCTTTTTTTGAGGGGGGGGTTCCTGTTGCATGAAACATTGTTTTACATCCTTTGACTTTCATCTGTGGGTATCCTTTTGCATTACATGGATTTCTTGTAAGCAGCGTATGGTTTGATTTTGTTTCATGATCCATTCTGCCAGTCTGTTTCTTTTAATTTGTGCACTGAGACCATTTCCATTAATTGTTATAACTGTTGTATGTTGGTTTATTTTTAACATGCTATCTGTCTGCTGTTGCATCTTTATCTTTCTGTTCTGTTTAATTGTCTACTTTGCTTAGTGTTTTTTTCCTAAGTGTATCTAAACTGTCTTTCAGCATTCTTGGCAGGGTTGGTTGGTGATCATGAAGTTCTTCAGCTCTTCTTTGTCATGGAAGTATCTTATTTCTCCATCCATTTTGAAGGACACTTTTTCAGGGTACATCAGTCTAGGTTGGAAATCATTTTTCTTTAGGATCTAGAATACTTTACTCCATGCTCTTCTTGACTTTATTGTTTGTGCCGAGAAGTAGGCTGTGATTCTGATAGGTTTTCCTTTATAGGTGATCTGTCTTTTCTCTCTGATAGCTTTTAATATTCTATTCTTATGTTGGATTTCTGGGGTGGTGATTATTATATGTCTGGGTGTAGTTTTATTTTGGTGTTGGCTATTTGGAGTTCTATATGCTTCACTGGTCCTAATATCAGTTTCCAGTCTCATGTTTGGGAAATTTTCAGCTATTTCTTTTCTAAATATCCTCTTGACATCCTTTATGTTGTCCTCTTCTTTTTCATTTATCCCTATCAATCTTATGTTGTTTTTCTTTGCATCATCTTGCAGCTGTTGAATTGTTTCCTGATTTCTTGTTATTTTTGAAGTATCTTTTCTTTCCTGTTCACTGGCTGCAATCTTGTCTTTGAGGTCTGAAATTCTATCTTCACTTTCACTGAGGCAGTATTTACAACTTTCAAGGGAATTTTTGATTTCCTGTATATCTCTGTGCATCTGTTCTATGTATTCTGTTTGTTTCTTATATTGTTCATCCAGGGATACTACCTTTTGGTTTAGTTCCTCCAATTTTTTGACTGTGTCTTCTTTAGATATGTTCAGCATCTCCATTTCTTTTATCATTTCTTCTTTTACCTGAGAGATTATTTCTAGTTTGAATTTCTTTAAAGCTTCCCTTAGTTTTTTCTTTATTTCAGTTGCTATTATGTCTGGTATTTCAGGTATATGGCATATATTTTCTTCTATGTACATAGCTCCTAAGATTTCTTGTGATGGGCTGGATGTTTGAGATTGTAATTTGGTTTTCGTTTTGTCATTTTCCTATATTTATGTGTTTCAAATGTTAATCCAAGGCTTCCCCAGGGCTTGTTGGAAATCCTCTTCTATGCCCTCAGCTCCTGGGACTCTGGTCACCCAGTTCCTCAGATTGAGATAGGGTCACTGGGGATGGGGCAAGCTGGCTCAAGACCCAATGAAGAGCTCGTCCAGTGCAACAAGAAGCTGTGAAATTCCCTGTCTGGCCCCAGCAAGGCTCCCAAACTAACTGGGCTTGTGGGGATGGTGTGGGGACACTCACCCCAGGCTGCCCGGCCTCTGGAATGGATGGTGCTGGCAGGCCCAGAACTCTAGAGTCAGTCAAGCCTAGCAGGGAGTGGCAAGACCTGTCCCCAAGCTCTTCTTGATTTGATAGCTTGTGTCAAGAAGTCTGTCGTGATTTTGATGGGTTTTCCTTTATAGGTGATCTGTTTCTTTTCTCTGACCACTTTTAATATTCTGTTCTTGTGATGAATTTCTGGGATCTTGATTATTATATGTCTGGTTGTAGATCTGTTTTCATTGTAGCTGGCTGGAGTTTTCTCTGCCTCATATATCTGAATATCATTTCCATTTCCTATGCTTGGGAAGTTTTCCTTAATTATTTCTGTGAATAGCCTTTGTGTTTATTCCTGTTTCTTCACTCATGTTTTTTATCCTTAAGTTATAGATCCTCTTGTCATCTTCTGGCCTTTGTATTGTTACTTTCTGGTTCCTTGTTATTTTTAAGAGGTCTTTACTCTCATGATCACACATTGCAAATCTATCTTCAAGTTTTGAAAGTCTTTAGTTTCTGTCAAGGAATTCTTCCAGCTTTCAATGGAGTTTTTAATTTCCTGGTAATCTCTTTGGATCAGTTTCATGTATTCTAGATTTTGTTTATATTCTTCACCAAAGGTTTCTCTCCTTTTTCTAGGTTCCTCCATTCTTCCATCTGTGTCTTCTTGAGAGGCTCTTAGCATTTCTTTTATTAATGTTTTTATATCTTGCTTCACTTGAATTAGAATTTCAGTTTTAAGTGTTTTTTATGAGGTCATGAAAGTACTTCTTTATGTCACCTGATGCTGTGTCCAATATTGCATGTTTGCTGCCCTCAATCTCTTCTGTATTTACCTCTCCTGCACTTATTTTCCCTGGGTCAGTGGCTGGAGGCTTTTTCTTGTTTCTTTCTCTTGTCATGTTTCTGTTTTTTTTCAGACAGGTGTATGATGGAGGTCTCAGGTCCTTTCCATATTGCTTACAATTTTTCTGAAGCATGCTGGCTAGGGAATTGCTGCCCTCTCCAGTTTACTGTTGATCTGTGAGGTGCACACAGGGGCGATGTGGGCTGGCCCCTCTCCTCTGAGCCAGTCAATCAGTGAGTGCCTTCAACACATTAGTCTGTGCTGTGTGGACGTCACTGGTTCAGGACAGTTTCATCCCTTGCTATTGGGTCCTGATCAGGGGTGTGACCTAGCCCAATCAGATCCCACCAGTGCTCCTTGGGCCAGGAGCATTAGACTGATGCCACTTCAGTTCTGGGTTCAGGCTCATCCTGCCCACCTCCCATATGCCATCCAGCCAGTCACCCCCCTCTGTGGGACCAAATTCATTGCACTCACCATGGGTTAGTGCAGCTCTCCACGTTGGTTCTGCTCTCCTTCGCCCTGCATCCTCCCACCAAGGGCTTGGGCTCACTAACCCCCGATTTCAGTGCTACAGCAACTTCAGCGCAACTGTGAGTCCTCTGACTTCAAGGCACCCAGCACAGCATGGGACCAGCTCCAGTGAGAGTGCATCTGGTTCCCACCTTTCATCCATGTTTTTCCTCCTTTCTTTTTTTTTTTTTTTCTTTCTATTTTTCTTTTTCCTCAGTTTTTTTCCTGGGTCATGAGAATCCTTCTCCTTTTGTCTGCTCTTCCCCGTGGTGTTAAATTCTAGCATCTGAGTTGTTTTTCTCAGAGAGGCTCTCTACCCTGCTACCTATCAATCCACCATCTTCCTATCATTTTTCTATTAACTTTATATCACATATCATACAAGGTCTTAAATTTTTATGCAGTTAAGTGTTTCTTTTTCTTCTTTCTTAGCTTCTTGGTTTTGAAATTCTTCTCAGACTGCCCTTGAAATTTCTCAGAATTTTCTTGTAAGATTTCCTTCTCTTTCCCCTTTAACTATATGTTTTTTTAAATATAGCATACACCTATGTGCAAAGTGAATGCACTCATGTAACCCGGGTGAGGAAAGACTCTCTTTCCCAACTTGCAAGCTGGTGGCAGAAAGAACAGAGAAGCAAACTGGTGCCAGACAGGATGACAAAGAGTAATCTGATGCTGAAGAGCCCAAGAGGGAAGCCTGCGTGGTGGTGCAGATTCACCCCACCTGCTGGGAGACAGTACTTAACTGCTAGATCCAAGTTTAATGGAAAAAAAGATATTTCTTACTACTGTCACAAACCAGTTGGTGGTGACAGTCATGGTACGTGGTACTTCCATTTCACAAAATACCGAGATACTATCACACACATACAGAGACAACTGCTGACTGAGCGGACCTCTTGCCCTTAGTGGCATCTCTGTGGGAGGACTCGACAGAAATTGTCACTGTGACACCACAAAGCTTAATATCAACCACAAAGAAGTCCCAAAGTGCCTCACTGAGGCTCACTTCCCAAAGCAGCTGCAGAAGCCCAAACACCTGGAAGGTGAAGTCATCCACATGAAGAAAGAGAAATGTGACTTACAAATCAGAAAGTGATTGTCGGGAAACAGAGATATCACAAATTTTACCAAAAGTGAAAGCTGTTTCTGATCTCCAACATGCATGTGAGGTGTTACACTCTAACAAGTAAGATTTACCTTAACATCTTGTTTTTCTCATTTTTATTAGTGCATATTAATTGTACAGAATACTGATTAGTTTCATTCTGGCATATGTGCACATGCACACAATGTGCTTTCATCATTCCATGACTTTCTTTTCCCTCTCCCTCCCTCCTGATTCCCCTCCTCTTCTCTAATAGTGTCCCTTCTAATTTCATGTCCCCCCCCTTCTACATATGAAAGAAAACAAGATAATTGTCCAAGTATGGCTTATTTCACAAAATATGATGATCTCCAGATCCACCCATCTTCCTGCAATGATTTTGTTCGTTTTATGACATATATATTATATTTTCTCTATCTATTCACCCACTGGTGGGCAGCTAAGCTAATCCAGAGTTTAGCTACTGTGAATTGAGCTACATCAAACATTGGATATGTGGATATTGCTATGGTTGGCTGATGTTAACTCCTTCAGATACTGTATAGACCCAAGAGCAACATCACCAAAAAAAAAAAGAATAACATCACCAGATCAAATTGTAGCTTTAGTTTTAGACTTTTGAGGGACCTCCATATTGATTTCCATAGTGGTTGTACTAGTTAACATTTCCAACAGCAACATATAAAGGTTTTGTTTCCCCTCCTCCTCACCAGTGTTTATTGTTTTTGTCTTCTTGATAGTAATCATTCTAACTGAGGTGATACAGAGCTTCAATGTACTAGTACTTCTGATTTGCATTTCCCAAATGGCTTCACATACTGTCTTTAGTTACTTTCTTGTTGCTGAAACAAAATACTTAACACTCACAGGTTAGATGAGGGAAGGCTTATTTTAGCTCACTGTTAGTAGAGATTCCAATTCATACTCAGCTAGCTCCAAGTCAGAGTGGCATGGCAGAGGGGCATTGCAGAAAAGAAACAGCCCATGGCATGGCAGGAGTGAGTCTTCCTTTTCCATTTTATTCCATTCAAATTACAAGCCTATGATTAGTGCCACCCATACCAAGAGCAAGGCTTCCCACTATCCACACCCAGAACTATGCTACATTGGTCAATAAACCAATTCAGTTACAACACACTCATAATCTAGTATCATACATGCATCATCCAGCCAGCTCACAAAAGCATCACCTATGAGTGCATGAGGCTTTCGGGAAACATCTAAATATAAGCCATAACTGGCCATTTGCATTTCTTCCTTCAAGAAATGTGTGTTCAGTTCATTTGCCTATTAGGTTATTTGATTTTTTTGGTGTTAAAGTTTTTGTAGTTCTTTATCTAAACTAGACATTGATCCTCTGTTGGGAGAGTAGCTGACAAAGTTTATGTTTTTTGTTTTTGTTTTCTCATTTTGTATGTTTTCTCTTCAGTTTTAGTATTCTGGGCAAAGAAAATTATTGCCATCATATTCCCCAGTCAAAAAAAAGTATAGAAGTTACTTAAAAATTAAACATATAAACATATGATTCAGCTATACTGCTCCTCAGTATATACTCAAAAGACCAAGGCATAGTATGTCATTTGTAATTGCTAAAGCTTAGCTACAAAGTCGTAGAATATTTAATGGTATACCTCCAAAAGAGCAGCATTTCTCAGCACCATGCAGAAAGCCAAATCAAGAAAAAAATTCTCTGGAGGCCAGGGCTAAATGGCCAGAATAAAGATCAAATGCAGCAAGGAGCTGGCGAGAACAAGGTGAGACAGTACTGAGCTTGTGGCCAAGCCAGGGACAAGGCCAGCCTCATCCCAATGGACAAAATCCAGACCCAGGAAATAGTTTGAGCATGACCATGCAGTTCATCAGGCCCCCAGAGCCTGGTGCTGCTCACACATCTCATCTCAGATTCTCTTGGTTCAGAGGAGACCAGGATGGTGCTGCAGAAAAAAAATCAAAGCAACAGTGCAGAGAGATGGAAGTCCTGACACCAGGCTGTTTCAGAAGATGAGACTCCTAAGCCAGAAACAGTTAGAGGAGCAGTGGTGAACCTGTGGCACCCGTGCCATGGCAGGCTGTTTCGAACACTGAAAGCTCTAAAAGGTTTGCCCTCACTGACCTAAAGAAGAGCACAAAACAGAGGATGACTAAGGGCAGAATGCATGGTCCAGACAGCTTCTGTCTGAAGGTGGGAAGAGAGGAGGTCTGGGAAAGAAGGCCACAGTTCACTGCCCCTTCCTTGAGGAGTCCACTGGCTTTCCTAGGGACTAGACTCCACTAGGGAGTTTCTGGAGTCACTGGTGAACAGCCTTATTGAAGCTATATGTCTCAGAGATTTTTGATTTTGCTTTTGAAAGATTCAGTTTGTAACTAAGCTCTGACCAGCTGGTCCCTTGTGACTGGGCATCCTTCCCCAGGTCCTTCACAGCTTCGTACCTTAACCACGTCAGCCAAGTCAGGAGACCTCCAGGAAGATGGAAGAGTGAGAAGTAACAATGAATCAACCTCTCCAGGATTCAGAATCAATGGCTCCAGGGTTCAGAATCCAATTACAGAAAAATAACAACTTGGGGAATGAAAAAAAAGAGGGAGGAGACGCCTAAGACCCAGGAAGGGTCTGAAAGGGAAACTGAAGCCCACAGAGAAAGGAGAGATAGACCTCAGTACAGAGAAAGGAAGGGGCAACACACACTGTCTCCCCAGCTCCTGGCTCATGGTGTGAAGAAAGGGGATTGAATCTACAGAGATACGGTAAGAGAAGGCGACTCCAAAGGCCTCCAGGGAGAAACGCACCATGGAATGCAGCAGTGGATGCTGTGCCCTACAACGGCCAGTGAGTGACTCCAGTCCAAGTGACCTCCCTGTTCCCTGAAGAGGGTGCTTCGTCAGATGACAATTCAGGGAGCAGCCAACTGAACCCAGCACTTAGACCAATCATCGGTTTGCTTCATTGCAGGGCTTCAGTGTCAAAATCCCACAGTGATGTGAGGGAGAATTGAGAGAGGATCAGAGTCAGAAAGATGTGACCACACCAGCAAAAGATGCTCAGACCGCAGGCTGAATGACTCAGGGCCCAACCCCACAAGCAGAGGCCACAATCAGCCTGAACTTTCTGAGTATTTTTGAAAGTGCCAAGCCAGCACTCTGCTCTACTGCAGGCTTTCTGGAATTATCCAGCATAGATCTGTACCCTGACTGCCTCCTTTGTTTACCCGTGACTGCAGAGCTGCACCCTGAATTGGACACTATCACAAAACCCCAGAAGTCAACCACAGGCTTGAAGTCACAGAGAAATTGCTGGGTTGTTGGGTGTTTTGTTTTGTTCCTTTTGGTTGTTGTTGTTGTTGTTGTTGTTGTTGTTGCTTTTTTGATTTTTTTGATTTTGGGATGTGAATGTGAACTTTATTTTTAGTTGTTTTGTTCTCATTTTTTCCTCCTGTCTTCTTCACCAGTTTCCTAAGGTCTAGATAATCTTCCTTTGCCCTTCAGCCTTGATTCTAATCTCTTTCTCTTATTTATCTAAGTTTTACTCTTATTTCTTTTACATTTTATTTTCTTAAAATAAAGTCACTCTATTGAGTGGATATTTGCTGTGTATAATTACGTGACATATCTGAGATCTTTGTATTTAACTATAAAACTTGTACCTATGGTTAAAGTTAGAAAATTAATAGTTATCACAGTTTGTCTTTTTCTGATCTGTGCGTAATGCTATTATTATTACTGATCTCACTACTTTAGCCAAGGTGACATAGTTGCTTTGATAAAATGATCTTCCTCGTGTGCCAATCCTTGCATTGGCTGGGGATCATAAACAGTTCTATAGGCCAGAACCAAAGAACTGAGTGCTTGGCCCAGCAGGCAGCAACCTTTTATCCCTAATAAATTGGGAGAGATTCAAAAGCCAGCTAAACCTAGAAAACATCTCTGACCAGTAGCAATTTCCTTAAGAAGCCTCAATGCTAATAATAAAGCTACTTACTGTAAGCAGTTGACAAGCCTCAATACGGAAAGAAAATAAGCAAAAAAATATAAACCAAAAAAACATGGACTCAAGATTCAACCCACAAATCCAACTCACCCAAGACAAATCAAGTGCATTGAGGCTGAAGAAGTAAAAACCTCCAGCTAAATGTTATGAAATGTTATGAAACAATGGCAGCAGAAGTAACAAAACAGATCACAAATAAGTCTTTTGACAAAAACAAAAGAGAGTTAAAGAGATGATGATTGCAGTGAAGGAAATGATTAGTGAATCTAGAGTGGATGCAGATTAAACAAGAGCTTTGGAAATGCGAGGAAGCCCTGAGTGCCCGTACAGGAACGAACTGCATTCCAGAGCCCCAGCTGCCATAGCGCAGTGACTCCTCTGCCCAAAGCCCAGGGAAGCCACCCTTAGGGCTCCTCTACCTGCCCTCCCACGCCCTCCACCTCCTACACCCAGCGAGGACGCAGCTCTTCACACCCACCGAGGGCTTCCAGTGACTGAGAGCTCCCAGTGACTACTTTCCTGAGACGCTGGAGGAAGCCAGGACTTTCTGAAGCCAGGTTGCACCGTGGGCCTTCCTAGCTTGCTGTCTGCTCCGTCCTCAGCCTGCTCCCCTCCCTGGTTCTTGGTCACCCGCCCCACCTCTGAAGCTGCTTCCTTGCCACTAGCCTGCAGATGTGCACAACTCCCTCCCTTCCCTCTTGTCCTTGACTGCAGACATTGTGAGGACCGGGCACCAACCGTCCCTGGAAATCACAGGAGACCAAAGTCACTGGAGGTTGGGGCAGAAGGAGTTGCTGAGGATTTCCAGTCCATGCAGGGCACTCAAAAGCAGTCCTTGGTCTTCAGTCCTCCATCTCAGAGCAAACAAATCAGGATTGTTTCTGGCCTCACACTGTGGTTTGTTTAGCTTTGTTGTTCTGTGATAAATTTTGAAATTAGGTAAGCACTGCCAGTGTGGGCCAGAAGGAGAACCAGAACTCCTGAGATCCGGCCGTGGTGGGACTTAACAAAGCTTATTCTTCTGCCCTCTTGGCAAGTGCCCCTGGCATGGGCCTAGAGGAGAACTAGTGGTTCCTGTGAGCCTACTGGTGCATGGGTTGAGAATCAAACACCCCATCTCCCATAGCTACTGGAGAAAGATATCTCAGCATCTCTTGGGAGGATGACCATATGCAATATAGCAAATATGGGGGATTTCCCTCTATCTTCTGTTTGAAGACAAAGGTTATTATCACTGTTTTGTTATTTTTCTTTTGCTCTATTCAATACTCTCAGTTGGTTTTATATTGTTCTGTTTTCAGTTTGATTTTGCTATACCTAATTGACTGGACAACTGAAGATAACGAGATATACTATAGTACCTATTACTACTATCCCAGTATCCTGCTGTGAAATTCTGCACCAATTTCACTGCATTGTCTTGATTGGCTTTGTTCTGCCTTGTTCTGTTGTATTTTTACTACTTTCAAATTAAAATTTATTAAATAAATAAAATTTTTTTTAAATCTTGAAATTAGTTGCCAGCATTTAAAATGTTAGGGTGTTCTCATTAGAAATGTGAACACCAAGCACCTTTTGAACTGTTACAAGTCCTGGGCACACTGGCCTGTGTTCATACAGAGCAGCAGTGGGAAACCACAGCAGGCTGCTCGTATCCTCAAAAGTTCTAAAAGTTTCGCCATCACTGATACACAGCAGTGCCTGGCCAAAATGACTCTTCCTTTTGGAAATGGAACATACCCTGTGATCACCAAGGTGCTCACTGGCCACTTAATCATCCACCCAGGTTGCTCCACATGTCTAAGGCTCCTCCCACACCCTTGTGGTTTGGATTTGAATCACACTCCAAAGGCGAGTGTATGCTGAATCCTGGCCACCAGCCTGTAGGAAGTGGTGGAATTGCTAAATTTCTTCTCAGTGGGAGGAAATTAGATCCCTGAGGCTGTACCCTTGAAAGGGACATAGGGACCCTGCCTCCCTTTCCTCTTTCTGTCTGCTCTGTGGTTGCCACCAGGAGACAAAACTCACCCCATGCTCCTGCCATGTGTGCTGCACACACAGAAACCCAAGGCAATGAGTCCAGGTAACCATGAGCTGAAATCCCTGAAACTGCAGGCCAAAATGAATCTATTTTCACTTTTGAGTGTTTTATCTCAGGAGTCCTGTTACAGCAATGGAAAGCTGCTGAATGAAAGGTCTTTCAGAGCATTTGCGCTCATGGTTCTTGTCTTGAAGTCTCAAACAGCATCCCTCTTCACCCTTCATGGGAAACTGACTTGAATTAAACTGGGTCACTCCAGCGATGAGAGCAGAGACCAGTGCAAAAAGGCAGGATAAAAGCCACCAGCCTGAGGATGGCATTTTCACAGTGGGGTCTGTTGTGGGTGGCTGTTCTTGGGAGAGGGAACTCTTTTCTAAGTGGTCATTTCCAGGGGATTGTTGTCCTGGAAATGTCCACTGCTATAAGACAAATACTCTGGAGACATCACTGAAGGCTGGAGCGCTTGTGGGGACCCTGCAGAGCCAGAAAAATACCTCTGGTTCTGAATAGCAGGTAAAGGTTTTATTTCACTGTGGAACAGATGCAGGAAGAGTCTGATTTGGATGAATCTTCACAGCCTGTGTGCTCCCCTAGGCAAAGCTGTGCAGTGAGCAAGCGGATGGCCACTCAGGCAGCAGGGAGAAGTGGGCTACTTTTTACACCCTGATGGGCAGCAAACTGAGGGTAACTCCTTCCCTCACCCCAAAGAACAGCTCCCTCCTGCCACTACAGAACTGCAAGTGCCCTGAGCAAACAGCAGAATCCAAGTGGAAAAATTATAAGGCAATTTCGCTGATTTTAGCTTGTCCTACACAGAAATAATATAAGATCTAAGAGGCAATGTGTTTAATAAACAGCAAAAAATGCACTTTTGGCTGGATACTACAATGATGAGCTTTGGGATAAAAGGAGATTTTTTTTTCCTCTTCTAAAAAAAAGTTAGACATAGATCCAAGGATCTGGAATGCACCTCCCACCATCCCACAAAAAAACACTCTGTAAGCAGTTGGAAGCAATCACAGATACCAGGCAAAACCCCATCACAGATACCATGCAGAAGCAAGATGAAAGGCCCTCCTGCTCCCTTTTCACTCAAATGGAAAAGCTGATTGCAAAAACTCCTTGTGCAAGCCAAGCAGTACACAGCCTGCTTGCGATGGGGCATCACTTAGGCACTGACAAAGCCCAGTCCCAGGTGCGGGGCCTCCCCTACAAGGTCTTTCCTGACCATGCAGGGAGTTAGTCCCGGAGGTCAACAGTGGGAATATTTCATGGTGTCCCTCCCCATCCAAGGGAATAATATTTCACTCTAATTCTCCTTAGTCCCGTTGGAATCTAAAGTCTAGACAGTTTTCAGATAACAGCCATCGGAGACAGTGAAGGGAAATGTATGTGCCTCCCAAAGATAAGCAGACGCTGAACTTCTCCCAGAAGTCTTCTGGAAGGCTCACAGAAAGGGGCTCAGAAGGCCACTGAGGAATAGCTGAATGAGGGACGTCTGCAAACATATTCCAAAATGGTATTTCACACATCCTGAGTTAGAGGCATGGCTAGAAAAAGCCAATCTCTTCTCAAAACTTGCTCAGCAATAAATGCAGTGGCAGTCCACAGGGAAGAAAGAGAGATGTACCATGAACCACTTTAGTCTCTTGTAAATTTTTTCATTTAACAAATATTTACATAATGTCTCTGACCTTGCAGGCACTTGCCCAAACACAGAAAGCACAACTGCAAACAAATCAAATAAAAACCCTGTTCTCTTGGCCATGCACAGCAGCACCTGCCCATAATTCCAGCACTTTGAAGGCTGAGGCAGGAGGATCCCCTTGAGTTCAAATCCAGCCTGATCTATGTAGCACATTTAAGGTGAGCTGGGACTATGTAGCAAGATCTTGTCTCAAAAAGACCCTGTTTTCCTGAAGTGAAAATTCCCACTAGAAAGTCCAGCAAACTGTCATTGCGACCTGACTGTCTGGCACATGCCCACCTCAGGCTACAGGGAACTTCCCTTTTCTGCTTGCAAACCAAACCCCCCACCTTCTTTCCCACATCTGCTGTCTGGAGTTCGTAAGAATCCGACACCCTCCTTCCAGATTGCAAAGAGTTTGCACTCTGCTTAACCACAGGATTTCTAGGATAGAGAGAGCCTCCATTCTTCTTGAAACTTGTGACTCTAGGCACAAAACAGATGCTCCATAAATGCTTGTGCAGTTACTGATAGAGCCAAAAACTGTGCAGACCCATAAAGTAGGGCTTTGAGACTTGTCAATGCAGACTTCATCCTTCTGCCTTTGAGGCCATATTAATTCACCCAACTCTGCTCCTTCTCAAACCAAACCATTCAAGTGGACAAAATTGCCATCCTTGTGTGACATCCACTGCTGCAGAGCAACAGCAAGTACATGCACAAGCCCTGAGAAAAGGAAGACCAGGGTGGCTGTGCCTCAGTCCCCTGAGGCTGGAGAGGACAGTACCCTCAATCTTCTTCTTCTTGAAGAAACCTCAGCCCTGGGGTCACTAGCACTCACCAAGGGCAGGGGAACCACTCCCCACTTCCCAGTCTCAGGCAGCAAGAAGGACAGGTGAGCAATGACACAAAGGCTACCCAGCTGCTTTTGCTTAGAACCACCATCTAGTACCCCTCAGCAATACTGGACTCATTTAAGTTCCAAAGACACCTTTGACTCCCTCAGATTGGCCCTACATCAACCAGGACACACATGAACACCAGTCCTGCTTGGGTATATGCATGGTACTCCAAAATCATTTGATCTGCACCCCCTCCCATTGCTTACTGCCCTGATGCCTTTAGCCCCACCAACCAGTACCAGTTCTGGGGCTCCATACGAGACCCCCAACCTATATGAGTCTTCACCTGATGCACTGTACCTGCTGAAGCTGCACTCAGTCCCACACCCACGGGAGGTCTACCTGACTCTCAGCATTGCTAAGAGGTCCACCTTATTTGCCCAGTACACCAGGTCTGCATGAGATTCCACCCAGTGCATGGCACCCTCCTTGGCCCCCCAGAATCTCCCCATGTCAGTCCCAGGCACATCTGAGTCTCTAGTGGGTGCCTTTAACTGGCACAAGACTCCATCTGATGTTTTCTAGCTGGTTTCATGGACATGGAAGAATCCATTTGTTCGCAAATAGCCTTGAGTCCATGCCAGGCTCTCCAAGCCTGCTCAAGTCTTCACCCAGAACTCAACACCTCACGTCTTCCCTGCAGATCTTGGCTTGGAAAGTTGTCATGGGTAAGAGTTTTCAGATGGGGAACACCTTGAATAGAGGGGTCACTGCACAAACCCACAGAATATAAAAAGGGACCAAGAGAAAAGTGACTTGGATTAAAGACTGCAGTCTCAGGAAGAAAAACACTCTTGTGGAAATATATAGAAAACTCCTCCTCTGATAGTCAACATAGAATTCAACATAATACAGCGTGGGGAGCCGCAAACAGAGGGAGATGAATTCTTTCATCCCAAGAAGAAACTAAGGCAAGAAGAACCAATCAAACATATAGTCCCAGTGCTATTATTGGAACAGCTAAAGGTTCAGTGCTCTCGCAGCAGTGGGTGACTTGCCAAGCCATCCGAGGTCCAGCCACTTTGACTCACTGGAGGTGCAGTCACGCTGAGATCAGGGGGTCAGCCAGCCGAATGGAGAGTTGAGCTGGTGGGGAGCCTACATCAATCTGTGGTGAGTGACAGGGGTGGAGCCATTCCACAGAAAGGGGGGCTCTGGCAGATGACATTCTGGGACCAGGCAGGACTGGCAAGTACAAGGGGCAGCAGTGACTTCAGTCAGTTGTTCCCTTCTCGAACGAGATTGGTGGAGTGAGGTAGGCCTGGGTCATGTGACCTGGCTGAGCCCCAATAGGTTATCCGAAATCAAGTCCCTACAGCAGTGGTGCACACTAACCACACTAATGCAGTGAAGCTTCAGAAGTTTGACTGATCCGGAGAGAGGCTGTGCATAGCAATACAGTGCAGACTCAGCAGCTTGACTGATCCGAAGGGGAGGGGCCAGCGTATGCTGCCCCTGTCTGCAACTCACTAGCACACTACAGTGGTACTTTAGAAGAATTATAACCAACAAAGAAAGAAACTGGGACCTCCTGGAAAAAACAAAAAAGATAGGAAGAGGAAGCAACAAGAAAAAGTCCCCAGGTCCCAACCCTGAGAACACTGACCCAGGAAAGGTAAACACAAAGGAGAATGAGAACAGCAAACAAGCAATATCAGACACAGCACCAGTGGACATAAAGAGATATCTTTGGGACCTCATAGACAAGTTCAAAAGTGAAATATTTAGCCAAGTAAAGCAAGATGTAAGAAGATTAATAAAAGAGATGCTAAGAACCCCTCAAGCAGACACAGACAAAAGAAGGGAGGAACTCAAACAAAGCAGAGAACCAGTTGATGAAAAATATAAAGAAAATATAGAATACATGAAGCAGATTCAAAGAGATCACCAGGAAATTAAAAACTTTATGGAAAGAAACTAAGAATACATTATCCAAACTGGAGGACAGTTTTGCAATGTGGGGTTATGAAAAGAAAAACTTTTTAAAAATAACAAGGAAACAAGCAGTAACAATACAAAAACTAGAAGATGACAAGAGGATCTACAACTTGAAAATAAAGAATGTGAATGAAGAAGCAGGGGTACAAACAAATGAACTACAAAGATTATTCACAGAAATAATTAAGGAAAACTTCCCAAACAAAGGAAAAGGAAATGATGTTCTGACGTATGAGGCATACAGAACTCCAGCTACCTACAACCAAAACAAGACCTACACCCAGGCATGTAATACTCAAGATTCCAGGAATTCAATATAAGAACAGAATATTAAAAGCTGTTAGAGAAAAGAAACAGATAACCTATAGAGGAAGGCCCATCAGAATCATGGCAGACTTCTCCACACAAACCATCAAGTCAAGAAGAGCCTGGAGCAAAATATTCCAAGCCCTGAAAGAAAATAACCTCCAACCCAGATTGATATACCCTGATAAACTGTCTCTAGAAACTAATGGAGAAACAAGATGCTTCCAAGGCAAAGGGGAACTTGGGAAATTCACAACCACCAATGCAACTCTACAAAGAATACTGCAGGGCATTCTAGAGAGATAGAAAAGTATAGGATTCCAGGAAGAGTGGCAGAGAGGCCTCAGTGGATGGAGCAGAAAACAGAATGAAGAAGATAAGCAGGCAACTGATGGCAAAAAAAAGAGCATAACAGAAATTAGGCAGAGAAGGTTGGTTATAATCATAATCTCTAATATAGATGGCCTTGATACACTAAATTAGAAAAAAAGAACTACAAGTGAAGTAGATCAGGAGGCAGGGTCCACCAAGATGCTATTTATGGAAAATATAAGTAACATGAAAAAGAGTACATGGACTGAAAATACAATATGAAAAAACAATGCTCAATGTGACAGAGAGCCAGAAAGTAATAGGGGCAACTAGACCAGTATTTGTGGATAGGTTGGAAAAATAGGATTTAATAGTAAAGGAATAGGTAAAGACAGAAGAGAGAAAGTTCAGAAATACTTAGGTAAATAGCAGGTTGCCCCCCCCCAATTTAAAATCAAAGGTCTTGGTCAGACCCAAAAATGCACAGTGTGCCCTGGGGAAGTGAAAGGGGAGGGAGAGTCTTTAAAAAGATGGCAGAAGATATTGTTAATAGTGTATCAGGATTTAAAACCCACATTACTCGCACCACTCTGCTTAGATAGATTTTATTCTTTTTTTGATAGATTTTATTCTGTCCCAGTTTGTCTACTTGCATTATATTTGAGGGCACAGACAGCTATCCCCAAAACATAAGGATATAACACAGTAATCATCTTTAATTTCCTATTATCTTAATCTGGAGCCCTGTATGACTTAGACTGTTTGATCATGACTGATCTTAGTTAAATCTAGTTTGTTTGATTGCTGTTGGGTATCAACAGATTTTATTCAAAACTGATATGATTGATAGTATCAAGTCTGAGAGTATAGTCAACTACACTGAAGATGACAAAACTCTACGATACACATTCTGGTTTGATAACTGCCTGCTTTTGAAGTTTTATACTATATATACAAAGTTGTGTTTTTATTAATACTGTTATGTACTGATATATTCAATTACAATATATCTGATGATATAGCCAATTCTATTGAAGATAACAAGAGACAACATGGGAACTAAGGTAGAACTCCTTGTACAATAGTCTTGTATGTATTTTTTGTTTCATGTGTTTATAGGAATATGTTTTGTTTTGTCTTGCTTTGTTTTGTTTCTCCCTCTAATATAGAAAAGATAGAAATACATGTTAAGACTCATGCATGTGTAGAATCTATAAACAGTTTATGAGAACTGATCCTATGACACATGATGAAATGAACAGATACTCTGAAGAAAAAGAAACACTAAAGTACCCAGTGCTGATCCTGCAGGGTCATAATGTGAAACCCAGCAGTAGTACTATTCTTTGTTCAGAGTGATATTAGCCTGCTTTAGTTTGTTTAATCTAAACATAAATGAAGATATGGATAACTGCATGTATGTTTAAGTGTATAGGATTGATAACCATGTTTCTAAGTTTTTGGTGGATAGTTGAACAGAATTGGTTGAAGTCTCACTGTTTGAATCCCCACTTTATATGCTCCACTTTAGTATCTTGAATAACTCTTTGTAAGAAGATAATCATCAACTGTGATTTCTTACTGTTTATCTTTTCTTTGAAAGTATGTATTATTTCTACCCATTTTCTGTTTTGTTTAGTCTTTCTTTAAATAAAATTTTAAAAAAAGAAAAAAAGAAATGGTCTCGAAAAAGGAAAAAAAGAAAACTCCTCTCTCTCTCTCTCTCTCTCTCTCTCTCTCTCTCTCTCTCTCTCTCTCTTTCCCTCTCTCTCTCTCTCTCCTTCCCTCCGTCTCTCACTTTCTTTGTCTTTTGACCTAAATGCATTGTTTTTCTCCTCTATTGCTATTTTTTGACAGTGTGTGGAGTTCTATCACCCATTTTCTTGTTCCCCTTTTAATATTGCTTTGTTTTATTAGTTTGTTTAGGTGATGTCTCTCTTTTCCCCCCTCTCTTTTTCTCTCTCTGTCTTCCTCTTTCTCTCCTTTTATCACTATCTCTCTTCCAATTTGTTTTGGTATCTTTTTTCTCTTGTTCTTATTTATTTTTCTCTAATCTTTATTACTTATCCTTTTTCTAGTTGTTTTCTGTTACTGTGATCTAATACTATGAATTTTCTTTTAGTCATTAGTAGGATAACTGCATTTCAGTTTTACAACCTAATTCCCATTTTTTGTTACTTAATTTTTCTTTTTTTATTTAAAGAGAAAGAAACAAAAAAATACATGGCGATAAAAAAGGGTAGAAACAATACAGAATTACAGAAAAATAAATGGTAAGAAATCACCAATTGATAAGTTACATATTGTCATCTTAGAAATAGCTCTTCAGGTTACAAAATTAAAGTATGCAAAATGACATTGAAATAGTCACACTGCAAATAGTTCTGCTCAATGATCTAACAAAAACTTAGTAATATGGTTATCAGTCCTACACACTTGTTTTATATCTTAAAGAGGGTAAGATTAAACATATCAAAACAGAACAAAACAGTTCAAAAAACAGTTTAAAGAAATAGAGATTTCAAAGCAAGTCCACTGGAGATCTTCACTGTTTATCTAATTGTCTTTAGTTTCTTCCAAATAGTTGTCCCCATCTTCATGCACATTAAATACATACTGCATATTATAGAACTAATCAAATCATTACAGGATGATGAAGTCTTTTTAGGTCTTCAAGATCTGACATTGGGGAAGACAATAATAACTACCATCGCATTTCTCATTCTCTTTGTAGTAGCTGTCCTTATCTTTTCATATGCTGAAATTGAACTTAAGAGACTAGACTAATACCACTCTGATCAGTGAATAATAGGATTGCTAGATTTTATATCATAATGCTACAAAGTTAGCATTGGGTTTCTTAGTGTCTCTTCTTCAGAGTATCTGTTCATTACATCTTGCATTATATAATCTGTTCCTGTAAATAGTGTTTTTTTAAAAAAATGTACTCATGTGTGGATTTCTACATGTATATCTATCCTCTCTGTGTTATAGGGAAAAACAAATCATAGCAAGACAGCAAAACAAATTCCTAGAAAAACATGCAATTAATAAGACACATAAGACCACAATATTAGGTGATCTTCCATAGTTACTATGCTTTCTCTTGTTATCCACATCATTGGCTTAATATAGTTAAACATAGTATTACCTATTTTTATAAAAACACAACTTTGAAAGCATTGTAGGATTTGAGAGCTGTTAATAATTAATACCAGTATGGATATCTTTTACATCTTGTCATCTTCAGAGTAGTTGCCTCTACTTTTAAGGTTGATACTATCAAGCATACCAAATTCAAATAAAATCAGCCCAGGCAAAACTGCAGACTTATGAATCAGATTCAAATAAGATCAGTCATAGTAATACAATGTAGGTAATACAGGATTTCAGTTTAAGTTAATAGGAAATTAAGGATAGTTATCATGGTACAACCTGCTATTTTTGGGTCAGATGTCTGTGCCCTCAAATCTGATATGAGTGGACAGACCAGAACAAATTAAATTCAAACTAAACAGGGCGATAAGACTACTGTGTCTTTTAAATCGATACACTATTAACAATGACCTCTTCCTTTTTTATAGTGTATCAAAGCTATCTATACTAAAGACTATAGCTTACCATCTCTGCCTCATGTCTGCTATTCCACTTTATTGCTATAATTTGTCCATCTTACTCCCTTTTCCCACTGTCTGCCCCATTCATTGAGGCCTCTCTGCCATTGTTGCTGGAATCCTGGTATCCCTTCCTCTCTTTCTCTGGAATGTCCTTCAGCACTTTCTCTAGGGTTGGGTTGGTGGCCACCAACTCCCACAGTTCCTCCTTGTCTTGGAAGCATCTTATTTCTCCATTAATTTTGAGAGAGAGTTTTGATGGGTATATGAGTCTTGGTTGCATATTATTTTCTTTCAGGACTTGGAATATTTCTCCCCATTCCCTTCTTGATTTAAGAGTTTGTGTTGATAAATCTGTTGTTATTTTGTTAATTTTCCCATTGTAGGTAATCTGCTTCTTTTCTCTGGATGCTTTTAATATTTTGTTCTTTTGGTGGATTTCTGGAATCTTGATTATTATATGTCTGGGTGTAGATCGGTTTTGGTTGTAGGTAGCTGGTGTTCTGTATGCCGGATATCATTTCTTTTTGCTATACATGGGAAATTTTGCTTTAATATATCTGTGAATATTCTTTGTATTTCATTTTTGGTTGCTCCTGCTTCCTCACTCACATTCTTTATTCTTAAGTTATGTATCCTTTTGTCATCTTCTAGCCTTTGAATTGTTTCTTTCTGGTTCCTTGTTATTTTTAAGAGGTCTTTTCTTTCACAATCATATATCATAAATCTCTCTTCAAGTTTCAAAAGGCTAACTTTAGTTTCTGTCAAGGCATGTTGCCAGTGTTCAATGGAGTTTTTAGTTTCCTGGCAATCTCTTTGGATCTGTTTCTCGTATTCTAAATTATGTTTAAATTCTTCTTCAGAAGTTTCTCTTTCTTTTCTGATTTCCTCAGTTCTTCCATATGTGTTCTCTTGGGTGGGGCTTGTCATTTCTTTAATTAATCTCTTTATATCTTGCCTCATTGGAGCAGGAGTACAGCTTTAAATTCATCTATGAGGTCATGGAGGTATTTTTTTTATTTGGCTGATGCTGTGTCCAGTATTGGATGGTTACTGTGCTTGTTCTCTTCAGTGTTTACTTCTCCTGGGCTTATTTTCTCATGTTGGGCAGCTGGAGATTTTTTTTAATCTCTTATCATGTTTCTGGTTTCTTTCAGACTGGAGTGTCCTAGGGGTCTCTGGCCCTCTCTGTATTGCTTAGGGCCTTTCAGAAGCATGCTGACTTAGTTTTTGCTGTCCTCCCCAATTTGCTGTTATCTGGGGTAGGCTGGGATGCAAGAATGGTGCAGGCTAGCCTCCAGCCTCTGTGCCAGTCAATCGTAAATTAGGCTGTACTTTCTGGATGTCACAGAGTTGCAACTATTTTGTATCTGCTTATTGGGCCCCAAGCAGAGGCTTGGTTCAGCCCCAGCAGATCCTGCCAGTTCTCTCTGTGCCAGAAGCAGCTGACTAATGTCACTGTGGCACAGGGCTCTGCCCAAATCCCAGCTGTCCTCTTCCAGACTTCTCTATGCCAGGAGCAACTATCTAATGTCACCACAGCAGCAGGTCTGTCCAATTCCAAGATGTCTTCCACTAGTTCTCTTTATGTGGCTGACACTGTCATAATGCCAGGCTCTGCCCAATTTAAAGATGTTCTCCACCAGACCTCTCTATACCAGTGGCAACTGTCTGGTGTCACGAAGTCGTGGGCTCTGCCCAACTCCAAGATGTCCTCCACCAGACTCTCCGTGTTATTGATGTCGCCCTGGTGGAGAACTCTGCCCAATTCCAAGATGTCCTCCAGCCAGCCACAGCAGCCACGGGACCCAGTCCCTCGTACTCACCAGGACTCAGTGCAGGTCTTCCTCTTGAGTCTACTGCACACTACGCCGCTTGCCTTCACTGCGTTCCCGACACAGCGT
The DNA here is from genome assembly GCF_034190915.1 of Cavia porcellus. Taxonomy (NCBI): domain Eukaryota; kingdom Metazoa; phylum Chordata; class Mammalia; order Rodentia; family Caviidae; genus Cavia; species Cavia porcellus. Next base: position 48,474,458 of record NW_026947512.1, read on the forward strand.
GGAACGGTCAGAAACCTGCACAGTGTTCAGCTTCAGAGTCCTAGAGCTTCTTACAACCTCTTCCGGTGCAGCCGGGTAGCCCTGGCTGCTTTGTGGGGTCCCGGGTCTCAATTTCCAGCAGTCACCAAAAGCCAATACAGCTTTTCCTCTTGGATCCACTGGTCAGTGTGCCGCGTTAAAGATGCAGGATTTGCAGGCTCCCATTATCAGCCATCACAGTCTCAGCACGACCTTAAATCCTCCAGCCGCGCTGTCTTGGTTAATAAGAATTGTTATACATTCCTCTGTCCCTCTCCGTTTTGTCATATTCTAGCATCTAATATGATTTCTCCGGAGAGACTCTCCGCCCAATCCCCTAGCAAGCCGCCACTTTCTCTCCTCCCCGACAATAATGTTACTTAATTTTTCAAGCTTTGTTTTTTTCATGTTCCCATTTCCACATCACTATCCTTACTGGTTTAACCACTAACCCTCATGAATCTGTAGATAGTTACTGTATCTTACTATGGTTGAACATACTCTCTTGTTATTGGAGGCACAGTTGCTCTACCGAGTATATACTTACTGTATGTCAACATCTGGCTTGTCTTAGACTTTATACTATAAATATAGATTTCATTTCTATGGCTAAAGGTGATATGATGTTCTTAGAGTGTCATTAGGCAGTTTGTACTTGATGCTTTAGTTCTTGTTGATTTTACTGCTTTAGCCAAGGTGACATAGTTGTTGGTAGGGATTGGTTTTCTCTGTATATCAATATCTATATTATGTGGTGATCGCAACCTTGATATTATACTCAAAACTTAAGCCATTACCAAAGAACTGCATACTGGGCCAAGCAAGCTGCATCCTCTCTGCCCTAGTAAACAGAGGTGGTCAGATTCTGGGACAGACCCAAAGGCCAATAGGTAGCTATTCCTAGAGGACATCTCTGAAAAGCAGACATTAATACTTAAAGAGATCTCAAGACTAGCAGTAAACCTAACCCCATAAGCAATCTGCAAGCTTCAACACATAATAAAAAATGGAAAAAATTAGAATACATGGAAATAAAATAGCTCAAAATGCTCCAAACTCCCCATAGCAAATCCAGAAGGGGAAGAAATAAAAAACCACACAACTGAAATGCCTAAAATGGTAGCAGTGAAGGTAACAAAACAGATTAATAAGACATTTGGTTAATGGAAAGCACAGAAAACTAAATAGATAATGATCCTAATAAAACAAATGATCAGTGCATCAAGAGAAGACACATAAAAAACCAGAAGAGCTAAAAAACACAAATCCAAATGCCCAGCATGGAAAAGAATTAAAGTCCATAAAACAGTTTAAAACAGAAACCCAGGAGACTAACGATATAGCTGAAAGGACAGACAGCAGACTACAGCAATCTAAGGAGAGTGTCAGACCCAGATCTGAGGCTGGTGATCAGCTAATGAGTGACACCTTAAAAATAATGAGGGAACATAAAAAATTGGGTCAGCAACTGCTAGATGATGCAAAGAAGACTAATTTAAGATTAACTTGAATTAATGAAAAATCATAAGGAATGGTAGACTTGAGGCATCTTCAGGGAAATGGATGCACCTTGAGACCATAAATCAGACACAAATTTAAATATCACACTGTTTCTCTTGTGTGAGAAGCTCAAAGTACAAATAAGAAACAAAATAGAAGACAGATATTAGTAAATAAGAGTTTTTTCAAATAAGAGGAATACGAAACAGGGGAGGGATGGAGGGAAAGGAAAAAATATTTCAAGAAAAAAAACAGTTGAAGGAAAACTGAAAATAGGGCTTTTGCAAGGTGAAAAAAGGTTGGAGAGGGAAGAAGAGATAAAACAAAAAAAGAATTGAGGTGATTTCATACATATGCAAATTTCCCATGAGGAATGTGATCAGTATGCACTTCAAATATGTACTAACAAAAATAAAATAAAATTACAGACACAGCACTCTTATCCTCAACACCTGCAGAGTCTCTGGATAACCTGATGCCTGTCCCCCTGCCACTGCCCCGTGTAAGTTACATCCCAGACCCCCTGCCCACTACACCTGCCGTGGAGGCCCCATCCCAAAAGACCCCCTGAGAACTGCTACCTCCTGTTCAGAACTGACAATGATCTCAGCTCATCTCCATAGCCCAGCTGTAGGATGTAGGGTGCTATTATGGTGCCAGAGAGGGACATATGACAACAGAGACTGCTGTGGCCACTCAAGCTCACCTGGGCCCCACCTCTACAGCCTCCACAACAGCAGCCCCCAGAGCTCCACATCCAGCCTCATGACGAGGACAACAGCAGAAACTCTGCTGGCACCCCTAGCTGCTGGGTCACCCTGTTTCATGAAGGATCCCCAGTTGGTATGGAATTGAACAAGAATATAGCACAGATGACAAACACAGGAAGGAAGAAAGAAGCTATCACCTCTCAAGTCAGCATCATGCCAAATGCATGAGTATTTCATGCATCAGAGGCCACTTGTTTCCGAGCTGGGAATAATTCTCACTATATAGCTAAGGAAACTGAGCTCTAGAAGAGATAATAGCTCACACCAACCCAAGGTCACAGCTATTAAATCCAAAGGAACATTCAAATCCACACACACCTGCTGCTGCCCCTAGGCTAATTTCTACCTCATCATATTGCTTCTGTTTGGCTTCCACCTAAATGTCACAGTGACTCCCTCAAAGATAGAGAGCACTCTGAGAAGTACAGTGATAAGTGATGAACAAACATACACGGTTATTATCTTACACAACCCAGGAGATCTGCCGTGCTTTTTCAGGGTCCTAGGATCTTGTGTTACAAACTGGAGCCTGCAGAGAGGAGGCTGGGCTTGGCCTTGCATCTGGGGTTCCAAGAATTGCACTCCTCAAGATAATGTTATTTGGAGGCAGAATTGTTAAAAGCCCCAAATGTAAGTACCTGCCCTATCCATGCTGGCTGAGAACAGGTTCCCAGGACCTTCAGATGGGAGGATTTACTAGACCCAGTCACCAATTTCGTTCTGATCAGGACCTCCTGTGTGCTCAGCCAGCAAACACGAGGTGGGTTGGGTAGTGCCTTGGGAGCACTGGGGACCTGGGTGCCTCTGGAGTAGGAAGGCTTTCCTAAATTCCTCAGAGTGCAGGCAATGAGATGTGGCTTCGCTTCCCTGTTGGGGCTCTAATTCTTCTCACCTGTATGAAAGTCCTGCATTAAATTTCTTGCATTAAAAAAAAAAACTCGGTGTTTGGTCAGGTATGCAAAGCAAAGTAGTAGAGCTGAGGATCTTCCAAGAGCAACCTGACCCTTGTGTCATGACACAGAGACAAATGGAGGGCCATGTCTGGTGCACAGAAAGTAATCATCAGTGATCATCGTGTCCAGCACTGTACCTAAGAACTAAAATTTGTCCTCAAGCTTTAGAAGGCAATCATTGGAATTAGAATTCCAAGCTCCACCTGTGTAACCAGGAGCTGAAAATCACTCTTCTCATCTGAAAATAGGAGTAATAGTCTGTACTTGATAATAACATTATAAATGTACAACACTGGGTTCAATTCCAGGCACACAGCCAATACTAAGTTATACAAGTGACTGAATCTTGAAAGGACCTATAGTCTCATGACAGCTACCTCCGTGAAGATGCTCCTGACTTGTCTGAATAGGAAACAACCTGGCTCCTGCTATTAACTTTTCTTAGCACTTTTCCAGCTCCTCTCTGTGCCCTTTATTATCATCTCACTTCTCTTTGAGGTATCTATATTTTTATTTAATAATGAAACTGCTGCTTACTGAATTATTACAGCAGGAATATCCATTAGTATGACTCATGAGAGGAGCAATGTTTCAGATTGTAGAGTTCTTCAGATTTTGGAAACTGCAAAATTTTTATCTGTTGCATATTCCTGGTCACCTTACTATAGTGAAGCAAAGACAAGAATTTGTCGCACTTGTTGCTTAGGAACTGTAGGCAACAAAAATGTGGATTAAAATATTTAAAGAGTTGGAGGGGGAAATTTATCAATCTAAAACTCTGTATAGTACACAATTATCTTTCTAGCTAAGCATAGCATGCTCCTATAATACCTCGAAAGGCATTATAGGGCAGGAGGATGAAAAAGTTCAAGCCCAGTCTAGTAGGCACCTTAGCAAGATCTTGTCTCAAACTTTGAAACGTAAAAAAAGACTGGGGCTGAATTAAAGCATTCCATGAATTCAATCCCAGTACTGCCAAGACTATTATTCTTCAAAACAGAAATGAAAATAAGTCTTAAAAAATAAAAGTTGGTAGAATTTGTTGCCAGTGGAACCATCTTGCAAGAAATGGTAAAAGAAGTTTTTTTAGAGAGAAAATCAATGATACAGGCAGAAACTTGGATCTACATAAGGGAAGAGCATGAAAGGAATAAGTAAAGTAAAAATATTTTTAGAGATTACACTGCCTTTAGGGTGCAATAAAAAATGAACACATCACTTGTCCATAGGAACTCACATGAAAGAAAACAAATGCCACAGTTAATGGAAAACCGTGGGCTTCTGGAGGCAGAAGCCTTGAGTTCCAAGTGAAGCCCCGACTCATGAGTTTTGTGTAGTAGGACAGGTTCATGAGCTGTTCTGGTCTAGTTCCTCAATTATTAAAGGATGAAAAGTAATATATGCAAATACAAAAAAGGCTGAGGAGCTCTAATTAAAAAATCTGAAATCTGAAATTTCATTAGAATGCTGAAAACAAAATTCTCAGATCTCAGAAAATTTTGGTTACTGGCATCTTTCAGGGTTTTTTTTTTCAATTTTGATTTTCTATAATTTGAATATAATATCCCATAGTGTAGGGAGTTTTTTGATTGTTTGGCTTTTGTTTCATTTTGTTTGGTTGGTTTTTGTCTTGGCATTTATTTTAATTGGTATTTTCAGTTCAAGAGATTTTGGTTGGAATATTCTCAAGTTCTAGAGACACTTTCTTCATCTGTGTACAAGCCACCAATGAGCCCATCTAAGGCATTCTCCATTTCTGTTAGTGTTGTTCTATTTCTAGCACTTCTTTTGAGTCTTTCTTAGGCTGCTCTTATCTCTGTTCTTGCATGCTGTCTACTTTCTCCATTACATCAGGTATTCTTTATAGCCCTGAGCATATTAATCAGCATTTTAAAATTTCCAGCTTGATAATTCCAATATCCCTTCTGGTGCTTGCTCTGTGTATACAAACTGTGCCTTTGTTTGTTTGTTTTGCCTTTAAGTATATCTTGTAATTTTTTTCTTTTTAAATTTTTATTTTAAAAAGCAAAAAAAGATAGAAACAATACTGAATTTTTAAAAAATAGTAAGAAATTAACACTAGTTAATTTGTAACTTTTTCTTGATAGGCAGAGATGATGTATTGGGTAAAAGTAATTGTTGTAAATAAACACATTATGAAGTGTGGTAGTACAGTGCCAAGGGGAAGCCCTATGATTACCATCCTCTTTGAGCTTATGTCACTGGTCTATGGACTTAAAAGTTCTTCCCAAGCTCATTACCGCCACCTTTGGGTGGGACAGAGTGGCAGTGGAGGTGGCACTAGGTTTTTCCTTCCCTCAGGTCAGTTAGACTATTTTTAAGTAGCTCTTCCTCAGATCAGATCTTGTGGAGAAGAACAGACTGCTGTGATACAATGCATAACACTTTCTTTCCCATTTGTCACAAGAATGAGGGCGCTTTTCTCCAATTTTTACTGGAAGAACCAGGTCAAAAACTTGGTCAACTGATAGGTATATGGATGTCATTCTATGAGTGGCTGCCTGGAGCTTTTATCATAGAGTTGTCCACACTAAGCTTCCAGCAATTCATCAATCACAGTTTTTCTAGACACTGCTAGTTCCTGTAGAAGTTTCTAGTGTAATAAATTGTGATTTTCTATATTGCCCTGTTTATCTCTCCGAGTTGGGGGACAGAAGTGCACCTTGTGACCTCACTTCTTCTCTTATGCACCTAAAAATATCTGTTGCTTTTTCAGTTTATTCGTCTTTTTCTTTCTTAGGACAGAAGTATGACTCCCAAGCTTCTTATATGCAAGATTAAAAACCTGAAGTCTCCAGGGCAAACTCCAGAGGAAAAGAGGAAGAGGGCCTCTCTACAAGCCCCACTGGCAGTGTACTCTGTGGCTCCAGCAGGCGCTCCTCACTCTGAGGTCCCCACAGGAGACACACCAGCCAGTATCTGGGAGTTAGAAATATGGGGAGAACCTCAAGCCCCCATTTCCCACCCAGTTCCTTTTATTTTTCCCAAAATCCTCCCCAAATCCTCAACAGTATGGAGCCTATAGTGTACATATTTACTGGGTCTGCCACAAAACTTGCACATTAAGAGTTGGTGAGACAGCTCTGAGACCTATAGTAGATTATTACAAGCTTTTTCTTAGTACATGCTTATCATACACAGTGGCTGCATTCATTGTGGACAGTTGACACCTGTGCACAGCACATTAATTCTGTTTACTTCCCTTTCCTCTCCCCTCCTGCTGCTCTCTTTCCATCTCTAGAGCCCTTTCCATTGCAAAAGATCTATCTCCCTGATTACCATTGCCCATCTTTTATTTATTCTTTATACTTTTTAATATAAGAGAAACCATATATTTAAGCATGTATACCTGATTTATTTCACTTTATTTATTGGTCTCTAGGGGCATCCTTTTGCCTAAAAAAGACTCACAGTTATTGTTCTTTATGACAGAATAGTACTTCATTTTGTATAAATACTCCATTTTCTTTATTCAGTCATCTATTGATGGACATAAATGCCACTTCTAAGATTTAGTTATTACAAGTTGTTCTGCTATAAATATGATGCCTTTAACTCTTTCTGGAAGGTAGCTAGCAAAAGAACAGCTTGACTGAAGGGGATTTCTATTTTTAGATTTTTGAAGATTTTCCATACTGGTTCCCATAGTGGTTGTACTAGTTAATATTCCAACCAACAATGCAGAAGGGTTCCTTTTTCTCTTACAGTCTTGCCAGCATTTGTTACTAATTTGACTTATTAATGCTAGCCTTTCTGAAGTAAGATGAAGATGCTGTTTAATTTTCATTTGTCTAATGGGGAGAGATGGTGAAATTTTTTTTCATGTACTTACTGACCATGTGTGCTTCTTCTTTTGAGAAGTGGCTATTTCTGTTGCCCATTTTTTTATTTCATCTTTTATTTTGGATGGTCTAGTTTTTTTTCACTTCTTTGTATATTTTATTTTATTTTATTTTATTTAAAGAGAAAAACAAAACTAAATGAAGCAAGACAGTAAAAGGCTAGAAATAATACAGAATTTCAAGAGAAAAAATATAGAGTAAGAGTTCACCAGTTAATAGATCACACATTGTCATCTTACAAACAGCTGTCCAGATTACAAAATTAAAGCATACAAAGTGGAGATTAATACAGTGAGATTGCAGTCAGTTCTGTTCAATGATCCAAGAAAAACTCAGCAATATAGTTCTCTATCATACACATTTAAATAAACTTGCAGTTATATCCTTTAGATCACTTTCCTTCCCCTCTTTTTTATGCTAACAATCACACATTTTAGTTTCCATTACTTCCACAGTTTTTTTTAACTTTTTCTTTGAAGAGGAAAAGAAAAAAGATTTTTAAAAGGCCAAAAAACAAAAAACAAAACAAGATGGACCAAATAAGAACCCAATGTGACAAAGCAAAACAGAGTCATTTAGATCAGGAGGATGGACATAGCATAAAATGAAAAAAAAAAGGGGGGATTACTAAGTGATCAACAATGGTTACCATTATGCTTCTTGTTATCCTAAAAAGAGTAGCCTATATCAGCTAGTATAAAAGAACTGAACAAAACTGTACATAAGACCAATAAAACCACATTGGAGAGCTTACAGGATTCCAAAGAAGATAATGGTCAAATAATAACGGGCATCATAGAATACCTGGTTGCCTTCCAAATGGTTGCCTATACCCTCAAACTTGATACTATTAAGCGAAACAGAATATAATAAAATCAGTCAGAACAAGATGTGGAGAATACTACAGGGGTTCCAATCAGATTAATAGGGAAACAAAAAAAATTACTATAATCTATCACACTATTTTTAATTTAGGTTTCCCTTAGTTAAAAGATACTAAGAAATAAATTAATTTTTTTAAAAAAAGGAAAGAAAAGGGGGGGAGACTGAGATTAAAAAAAAAGAACATATCAATAGAACAACACCAGTCAGAACCAAAAAAATTAACCATCATTGTGTTTCACCCCCAGATAGCTTGACATTAATAGTAGTTACCATAGGGACTCTTTCCTTGAAATATTTGAGTCTAACTTCGTATACCATAGCATCAAATTTATCAAGACAGTGTGACACCATTCAAGAGAATGAAATTATTGCAGGGTATTTAAAACCAGCTAGCAGAAACCAAACATCAATTTCTATATTATCTCTTTGTCTATAAAAAACTTGCTTATACTATCGCATATATTAAGATATAATAAGATACCACATGTTAGAACTAATGGAAACAAATGAACAACAACTTGATGGGGCTTCAAAACAGGATGATATTAAATCAGCGCTAGCTATTACGCTCTTATTTTCTTCAAAATAGTTATTTGTAGTATCACAGACAATAAAATAAAACCACCCAAATTAAAACCATTCCAATTAATGAGTGAAAACATTAAATGGCTTCAAACCAGTGTGACTGGGAATCATGATTACCACGTACTTTCATGTACTCTTATCGTTTCTTATACTAGGGAAACTATTCGGTATTTATACAGGTCAGTTTGATTTATTTCACTTACGAGTTTGGTCTCAAGCTGCGTCCATTTATTTATAAATGTCTCAATGTGATCATTCTTTATAGCTGAGTAGTACTCCATTGTATAAAAATACCACAACTTTTTTATCCATTCCTCAGTTGATGGACACTTAGGTTGTTTCCAAGATCTGGCTATTAAAATTGTGCTGCTATAAACATGGGTGCACATATATCACTGTGGTATGATGCTTTCAGTTCTTCTGGGAATAGGCCTAAGAGTGGGATAACTGGGTCAAATGGTGCTTCCAGTCCCAGCTTTCTGAGAAATCTCCAGACTGACCTCCACAATGGTTGCACCATCTACACTCCCACCAACAGTGCGGGATAGTTCCTTTTTCCCCACAGCCTCTCCAGCATTTGTTGTGGGTGGTTTTCTTGATCTTGGCCATTCTTTCAGGAGTGAGATGAAATCTCAGTGTGTTTTTAATTTGCATTTCTCTAATGACTAGTGATGCTGAACATTTTTTCATATATTTATTTTCCGTTTGTATTTCTTCATCTGAAAATTGTTTACTCATCTCCGATGCCCATTTTTGGATGGGGTTTTGAATTTTGGGGGTCTGATTTTTTTTAATTCTTTGTATGTTTTAGACAGAAGTCCTTTGTCTGAGGGACAGTTCACTAGGATTTTTTCCCAGTTTGTGGGTTTTCTTTTCACTATGTTAGAGATTTCTTTTGATGTGCAGAAACTTTTTAATAAGATGTGATCCCAGTTATTGACTCTGGGAAGTATTTCCTGTGCGGTTTGAGTCTTGTTCATGAATTCTCTACTTACCCCTATGTCTTCAAGCTTTTTACCTAATTTGTCTTCCAATAGATTTAGTGTTTCTGTTTTAATATTTAGATCTTTGATCCATTTAGATTTTATTTTAGTATATGGTGACAGGCATGGGTCTAGTTTTAGTTTTCGGCATATGGAGAGGCAGTTTTTCCAGCACCATTTATTAAAGAGACTGTCATTCTTCCAGTGAGCCTGTTTGGCCCCTTTATCAAAGATAAGGTGGTTGAGTGTGTTTGTAGTTGTGGTTGTATCTTCTAATCTATTCCATTGGTCTTTGGCTCCGTTTTGATTCCAGTACCATGTTGATTTTACTACAGTTGCTTTGTAGTATCAAGTCAGAGATTGTGATGCCTCCTGCCCTGCCTTTGCTGCTTAGAACTGTCCTTGTTATTCTAGGTCTCTTCCTGCTCCAGATGAATTTTAAGAGTGATTTCTCAAGATCTATGAGGTATGTTGATGGTATTTTTATCGGGATTGCATTGAATCTGTATAACAGTTTTGGGAGAATGGCCATTTTCACAATATTTATTCTTCTTATCCATGAGCAAGGGATGTCTTTCCATTTTCTGAGATCATCTTCAATTTCATTTTTCAGCATATTATAATTTTCCCTGTATAGGTCTTTCACATCTTTCGTGAGAGTAATTCCTAAATATTTCATTTTCTTGGTTGCTAATGTGAAGGGTGTGGCTTCTCTTATTTCTCTCTCTGTGATTTTATTGTTAGTATATAAGAATGCTATTGATTTTTGAGTATTGATTTTGTATCCAGCCACATTGCTGAATTTATTTATTATATCTAGGAGTCTTTCAATGGTGTTTTGGGGGTCTTCTATGTAGAATATCATTTCATCTGCAAATAGTGATAATTTAACTTCTTCTTTTGCTATCTTTACGCCTTTTATTTTTCTTTCATGTCTAATTGCTCTGGCTAGTATTTCCAGTACTATATTAAATAGGAACGGTGACAGCGGACATCCTTGTCTTGTCCTGATTTTAAAGTAAAGGCCTTCAACTTTGGGCCATTTAGTATGATACTGGCTGTTGGTTTGTCATAGATGGCCTTTATTATGTTGAGGTAAAAACCATCTATTCCAATTTTCTGTAAGGTTCTTATCATAAATGAATGTTGTACCTTATCAAAAGTTTTTTCTGCATCTATAGAAATGATCATGTGATTCTTACTTTTGACTCTATTGATATGGTGGATTACATTTATTGATTTACGTATATTGAACCATCCCTGCATACCTGGAATGAATCCCACTTGGTCATGGTGTATAATCTTCTTGATGACTTACTGCATCCTATTTGCCAATATTTTATTGAGGGTCTTTGCATCTGTGTTCATTAGGGAAATTGGTCTGTAGTTCTCTTTTTCAGTTGGGTCTTTCTCAGGTTTTGGTACTAGAGTAATATTTGCTTCCAGGAATGACTTGGGATGGATTGCTTCCCTTTCAATTTCATTGAAGAGTTTGAGGAGTGTCGGCATTAGGTCCTCTTTGTATTTCTTGTAGAATTCTGCAGTGAATCCATCTGGGCCTGGGCTCTTCTTTGTAGGTAATGACTTAGTTACATTTTTTATTTCATTAATAGAAATTGGGTTATTCAGCAGTTTTACTTCTTCTTGACCTATCTTTGGTACTTCATATGCTTCTAGAAATCTGTCTATTTCTTCTGTGTTATCAAATCTTTGAGAATAGAGGTTTTTGATATAGGTGTTGATGATCTTCTGTATTTCTATTGGGTCTGTAGTGATTTCATCTTTTTCATTCCTTATTGCATGAATTTGAGCTTTTTCTTCCTTTTTTTTAATAAGGTTGGCTAGGGGCTTATCAATTTTATTTATTCTTTCAAAGAACCAACTCTTTGATTCATTGATTCTTTGTATTGTTTTCTTAGTCTCTATTGCATTGATTTCTGCTCTGATTTTTATTATTTCCTGTCTTCTTTTGGCTTTGGGCTTGACTTGCTCTTCTTTTTCTAGATATTTGAGGTGTAGCATTAAGTTATTTATTTGTATTTGTTCTGTGTTCCTGATATGGGAACTCAGTGCAATAAATTTCCCTCTGAGGACAGCTTTCATTGCATCCCACAGATTCCGGTAAGTTGTATTTGTGTTTTCATTTGTTTGTAGGTATTGTTTAATTTCTTCTTTAATTTTCTCTGTGACCCACTGATTACTCTAGAGTGTGTTATTCAGTTTCCATGTGTTTATGGGATTTTTGCAGTATTTTTTATCATTAATTACTAATTTCATAGCACTATGATCTGATAACATGCAGGGGATGATTTCAACTCTTTTGCATTTCTTTAAATACGTTCTGTGAGTTAATATATGGTCTATTTTACAGAATGACCCATGTACTGCTGAGAAAAATGTGTATTCTGTTGTTGTTGGGCGGAATACTTTGTATATGTCTATCAATTCCATTTGTTCACAGGTGTGATTCAGTTCTTTTATCTCTTTGCTGATTTTCTGTCCTGTTGATCTGTCCATTGGTGTCAATGGTGTGTTAAAATCTCCTGTTGTAATTGTATTACTGCTAATTTGGTTTTTCATTTCTGATATTACTTGTTTTATATAACTGGGTGCTTTGGAATTTGGTGCATATATATTTAAGATAGTTATCTCTTCCTCTTGAAGTTTTCCCGTAACCAGTATGTAGTGACCTGCTTTGTCTCTTCTGATCATTATTGGTTTGAAGCTCACATTGTCTGCAAACAGAATAGCTACCCCTGCATTTGGGGGGGGGGGCTCCTGTTGCATGAAGTATTGTTTTCCATCCTTTGACTTTCAGTCTGTGAGTATCCTTTTGGGTTAGATGGGTTTCTTGTTGACAGCATATGGTTGGATTTTGTTTCTTGATCCATTCTGCCAATCTGTTTCTTTTAATTAGTGCATTGAGACCATTTACATTAATGGTTATAACTGTTATATATTGGTTTACTGGTGACATGCTATCTGTCTGCTGTTGCATCTTTATCTTTATGTTCTGTTTAATTGTATGCTTTGTTAAGTGGTTTTTTCTTAAATGTATCTAGACTGTCTTTCAGTATTTGCAGGATTGGCTTGGTGATCATGCATTTCTTCAGCTGTTGTTTGTCGTGGAAGTATCTTATTTCTCTATCCATTTTGAAGGACAATTTTGCAGGGTACATCAGTCTAGGTTGGAAATCATTTTCCTTTAGGATCTGAAATACTTCACTCCATGCTCTTCTTGACTTTATTGTTTGTGTTGAGAAGTCTGCTGTGATTCTGATAGGTTTTCCTTTAAAGGTGATCTGTCTTTTCTCTCTGACAGCTTCTAATATTCTATTCTTCTGTTTGATTTCTGGAATGGTGATTATTATATGTCTGGGTGTAGTTTTATTTTGGTTATGGCTATTTGGAGTTCTGTATGCCTCATTGATCCTGATATCAGTTTCCAATTTCATGTTTGGGAAGTTTTCAGCAATTACTTCTCTAAATATCCTCTTGACATCCTTTGTATTGTCTCCTTTTTCATTTATCTCTATCAACCTTATGTTGTCTTTCTTTGCGTCATCTTGCAGGTGTTGAATTGTTATTTCTTGATTTCTTGTTATTTTTAAAAGATCTTTCCTTTCCTGTTCACTGGCTGCACTCTTGTCTTCGAGGTCCGAAATTCTATCTTCACATTCATTCAGGCAGTTTTTACAACTTTCAATGGAGCTTTTGATTTCCTGTATATCTCTTTGTATCCACTTTATGTATTCTGTTTGTTTTTTATATTGTTCTATCCAGAGATTCTATCCTTTTGTTTAGTTCCTCCAGTTTTTTAGCTATGTCTTCTTTAGATATGTTCAGCATCTCCTTCATTTCTTTTATTATTTCTTCTTTTACCTGAGAGATTATTTCTAGTTTGAATTCCTTCAATGCTTCTTGGAGCTGCTTCTTTATTTCTGTTACTATTGTTTCAGGTATTTTAGGTATATGGCATGTATTTTCTTCTATGTACATAGCTCCTAGGCTTTCTTGGGATGGGTTGGATGTTTGAGATTGCATTTTGGTCTTTCGTTTTGTCATTTTCCTATATTACTCTGTTTCAATTGTTGTTCCAGAGTTTCCCCTGGTCGTGTTGTAAATTGACTCTTATGTCCTGGGCTCTTGGGACTCCTCATGTAGTAGCTCCCTGCTGGGCAGCGGAGCCCCTGGATTAAAAGAGGCTTGCCAGGCTCCTCTCAGGTAGACCTAAAGCTTCCTCAATTTTCACAGTTTCCCCTTCTGGTAGCAAAGCTCCCCTGAGGGATAGAAGGCCACCTGGTGTGGTCCAGGCAATCCCAAATCCTGTTAAGCCCAGTATAGTGTGGCTGCAAGCCCAGTGGGCCCCCAACCCCCTAGAGCAAGGATCTCATAATCTCTCAGAAATTGGATGTTTTGTAACAATCCAGCTCCTTGGATGACAAAGCTCCTCAGGGTTATCGAAGGTTCCTTTATGGCATAAGTAGGCCTCAAACCTCTGCAGCAGGACTGCTCCTTCCTCCAGGCAGTGGCAGTAGTGCTGGTGCTCTCCAGATCATAAGAAGGTCACAGGCAAGGTCAGAGCAGGTTTCAGCAGCTCGGCCCAGCTCCCTCCTTCCGGCCAGCAGCTGTGGTGTGCTCCTTGGCCAGAGGAGGCGGCGGGCGGACCTGAGTCCCCTCCGCTGGGCTGGGCACTCACCTTCTGGTCCGTAGTGGTAGTAGTATGGGCCCCGGGCGGGAGAGGCAGCAGCAGGGCCGGACCGGAGTCGCCTCCTTCTTTATATATTTTAGATAATAGTCTTCTGTCTGAGGAGTAGCTGGCAAAGTTTGTTTTCCCCAGTCTGTAGATTGTCTCTTCACACTGTTGGTTGTGTCCTTTGCTGTACAGAAGGGTTTTTCTTTAGACTTGGTCTTATTTGTTGATTTTTTTCATTTTAGTTTATGAGTACATGTATGCAGTACATAATGTTTTTTTTGTTTTTTTTGTTTTTTTTATTTAAGAGGAAAAAGAGAAAAACACAAAACAAACCAAAGTGGCGTAAGGGTACACGCAATACAGAACTACAAAACAAAACAAAACAAAACAAAACAAAACAAAAAACCATAACAGTAAGAAATTACCTGCTAGTAGATTACACACTATCTTCTTGAAAATAGTTCCTCAAATCACAGTATCAAAGAACACAAGGTGGACATTCAAACAGGGAGACTGCAAACAGCTGTTTCAATGTTCCAAAAACATTGATAAAGTCAGCTATTTAACACCCCCAAACACACTTGCTGTTATATCCGTTAGAGCTCCTTTTCTTTTTTTTTTTCCCCTCTCTTTTTTACAACAAAATTTACACATCTTGGATTTTATTACTCCTTAGTGCTTATTACTTTCTTTGGGGGGGGGAAGAATACAGTCAAATATGGCAAAACAAAGCTGTCAGTCAATACCAAGGATAGACGTAGCACATGGTGTAGAACAGAGTACAAGTTTATCAACAATGGTTATCAACGTTGTCCCTTGTTTCCTTAAAAAGAATTGTCTATCTTATTAGATATTATAAAGTTGGACAAAACAGTAGAGAACAAGACCAATAAAACTTAGGCGTTGTAAACATTACAGGACTTCCAAAGAAGACAATAGTCAAACCAGAATGGGTATCTTAGTGAATCTTATTGTCTTCAAAGTAGTTGCCTATGTCTTCAAACTTGATACTATCATATAGAATGGAACAGAGTCTAATCAGTCAAAACAAGATCGTGGGAGTACTACAGGACTTCAAAACAAGTTAATAGAAAATCGAAAAGAGTTACTATTTATATATCCTAATTTTTTTGAATTTTTTCTTTAATTAAGACAAACATAAGAAATGACTAAATATTTTTTTTTGAAACAATAAGGGGGAGATTGAGATAAAACAGGACATAACAATATAACAATAGAGGTCACAGCATGACTGTTTCAATAACCTAGTACTTCACCACCTTATAACCTGACTTAATAGTAGTTACCATAGTGTCTTTTTCCTTGAAATATTTGGGTAAAACTTCATATACTCTAGCTTCAAATATTTTCATATCAAGAAGCCCAGAATAAAGCCTTTCTAATTAATGAGTGAAAACTTTATAAGGCTTCAAGGCCACCTAATGGGGAATCATGATTACCACATATTTTTATATATTTGAATCATTACTTACATTAGGGAAACTATTCGGTATTCACACATGCGAGATTGATTTATTTCACTTATGAGTATGGTCTCAAGCTGTGCCCATTTATTGATAAATGTCTCAATGTGATCCTTCTTTATAGCTGAATAATACTCCATTGTATAGAAATACCACAACTTTTTTATCCATTCCTCAGTTGATGGGCACTTGGGTTGTTTCCAAGATCTGGCGATTACAAATTGTGCTGCTATAAACATAGGTGCACATATATCACTGTGGTATGATGCTTTCAGTTCTTCTGGGAATATGCCTAGAAGTGGAATAGCTGGAATAAATGGGATGTCCAGTCCCAACTTTTTGAGAAATCTCCAGACAGATCTCCACAAAGGCTGTACCAGTCTGCACTCCCACCAGCAGTGCAGGAGAGTTCCTTTTTCCCCACAGCCTCTCCAGCATTTGTTGTCGGTTTTCTTGATCCTGGCCATTCTTTCAGGAGTGAGATGGTATCTCAGTGTGGTTTTAATTTGCATTTCTCTAATGACCAATGATGATGAGCATTTTTTCATGTATTTATTTGCCATTTGCATTTCTTCATCTGAGAATTGCATATTCATCTCAGATGCCCATTTTTGGATTGGATCTTTGAATTTCGGAGGTCTGAGTTTCTTTAATTCCTTATATGTTTTAGACAAGAGGCCCTTGTCTGAGAGAGAGTTCACTAAAATCTTTTCCCAGTTTGTGGGTTTTCTTTTCACTATGCTGGAGATTTCTTTTGACATGCAGAAACTTTTTAATAAGAAGTGGTCCCAGTTATTGATTCTGGGAAGTATTTCCCGTGCGGTTTGAGTCCTGTTCATGAATTCTTTACCTACTCCTATGTCTCCAAGGTTTCTACCTATTTTGTCTTCCAATAGATTTAGTGTTTCTGTTTTAATATTCAGATCTTTGACCCATTTAGATTTTAATTTAGTACATGGTGATAGACATGGGTCTAGCTTTAGTTTTCGGCAAATGGAGAGCCAGTTTTTCCAGCACCATTTATTAAAGAGACTGTCATTCTTCCAGTGAACCTGCTTGGCTCCTTTATCAAAAATAAGGTGGTTGAGTGTGTTCGTAGTTGTGGTTGTATCTTCTAATCTATTCCACTGATCTTCAGCCCTGTTTTGATTCCAATACCATGTTGATTTTACTACTGTTGCTTTGTAGTATAACTTCAAGTCAGGGATTGTGATGCCTCCTGCTTTGTCTTTGCTGCTTAGAATTGCCTTTGCGATTCTAGGTCTCTTCTGGTTCCAGATGAAATTTAGGAGTGATTTCTCTAGATCTATAAGGTATGTTGATGGTATTTCTATTGGGATTGCATTGAATCTGTATAACAGTTTTGGGAGAATGGCCATTTTCACAATGTTTGTTCTTCCTATCCATGAGCAAGGGATGTCTTTCCATTTGCTGAGATCATTTTCAATTTCCTTTTTCAGTGTATTATAATTTTCACTGTATAAGTCTTTCACTTCTTTCGTAAGAGTAATTCCTAAATATTTCATTTTTTTGCTTGCTAATGTGAATAGTCCAGTTTCTCTTATTTCCCTCTCTGTGATTTTGTTGTTCGTGTATAGGAATGCTATTGATTTCTGAGTATTGATTTTGTATCCAGCCACATTACTGAATTTATTTATTGTATCTAAGAGTATTTCAATGGAGTTTAGGGGGTCTTCTATGTAGAGTATCATGTCATCTGCAAACAATGATAATTTAACTTCTTCTTTTCCTATATTTACCCCTTTTATTTCTCTTTCTTGCCTAATTGCTCTGGCTAGTACTTCCAGTACTATATTAAATAGGAGTGGTGATAAAGGACATCCTTGTCTTGTACCCGATTTTAAAGTAAAGGCTTTCAATTTTTGGCCATTTAGTATGATGCTGGCTGTTGGTTTGTCATAAATGGCCTTTATTATATTGAGGTAAAGACCATTTATTCCAATTTTCTGTAAAGTTCTTATCATGAATAAGTGTTGGACCTTATCAAAGGCTTTTTCTGCATCTATAGAGATGATCATGTGATTCTTATTTTTGGCTTTATTGATATGGTGGATTACATTTATTGATTTGCGTATGTTGAACCATCCTTGCATTCCTGGGATGAATCCCACCTGGTCATGGTGTATAATCTTCTTGATGATTTGCTGGATCCTATTTGCCAATATTTTATTGAGGATTTTTGCATCTGTGTTCATTAGGGAGATCGGTCTATAGTTCTCTTTTATAGTTGGGTCTTTCTCAGGTTTTGGTACTAGAGTAATATTTGCTTCCAGGAATGACTTAGGAAGGATTGCTTCCCTTTCAATTTCATTGAATAGTTTGAGGAGTGTCGGCATTAGGTCTTCTTTATATTTCTTGTAGAATTCTGCAGTGAATCCATCTGGGCCTGGGCTCTTCTTGGTGGGCAAGGACCCAATTACATTCTCAATTTCATTAGCAGAGATTGGGTTATTCAACAGTTTTATATACTCTTGATCTAGCTTTGGTACTTCATATGCTTCTAAGAATCTGTCTATTTCTTCTGTGTTATCAAACTTTTGAGAGTAGAGGTTTTCGAAATAGGTGTTGATGATCCTCTGTATTTCTATTGGGTCTGTAGTGATTTCTCCTTTTTCATTTCTTATTGCATGAATTTGAGCTTTTTCTTTCCTTTTTTTAATAAGGTTGGCTAGGGGCTTATCGATTTTATTTATTCTTTCAAAGAACCAACTCTTTGATTCGTTGATTCTTTGGATTGTTTTCTTAGTCTCTATTGCATTGATTTCTGCTCTGATTCTTATAATTTCCTCTCTTCTTTTGGCTTTGGGCTTGACTTGCTCTTCTTTTTCTAGCTGTTTGAGGTGTAGCATCAAGTTATTTACTTGTATTCGTTCTGTTTTCCTGATGTGGGAACTCAGTGCAATAAATTTTCCTCTCAGAACGGCTTTCATTGCATCCCACAGATTCCGGTAAGTTGTATCTGCATTTTCATTTTCTTTTAGGTATTGTTTAATTTCTTCTTTAATTTCTTCTGTGACCCACTGATTACTCAAGAGTGTGTTATTTAGTTTCCATGTGTTTGCGGAATTTTTGCAGTATCCTTTGTCATTAATTTCTAATTTCAGAGCGCTATGATCCGATAATATGCAAGGGATGATTTCAACTCTTTTGCATTTGCTTAAATATGTTCTGTGAGCTAATATATGGTCTATTTTAGAAAATGATCCATGTACTGCTGAGAAGAATGTGTATTCTGATGTTGTTGGGTGGAACATTCTGTATATGTGTATCAAACCCATTTGTTCACAGGTGTGATTCAGTTCTGTTATTTCTTTGCTCATTTTCTGTCTGGTTGATCTGTCCCTTGGTGTCAGTGGTGTATTAAGGTCTCCTGTTACAATTGTGTTACTGATAATTTGAGTTTTCATTTCTGTTAATAATTGTTTTATATAACTAGGTGCTCTGGAGTTTGGTGCATATATATTTAAGATAGTTATCTCTTCCTCTTGGAGTTTTCCCCTTACGAGTATGTAGTGACCTTCTTTGTCCTTTATGGTCATTGTTGGTTTAAAGTTCACGTTGTCTGCAAACAGAATGGCTACTCCTGCCTTTTTTTGGATTCCTGCTGCATGAAGAATTGTTTTCCATCCTTTGACTTTCAGTCTGTGAGTATCTTTCTGGGTTAGATGGGTTTCCTGTAAACAGCATATGGTTGGATTTTGTTTCTTGATCCATTCTGCTAGTCTGTTTCTTTTGATTGGTGCATTGAGACCATTTACATTAATGGTTATTACTGTTAAATGCTGGTTAATTGTAGGAATGTTATCTCTCTGCTGTTGCATCTTTATCTTTCGGTTCTGTTTAATTATTTGCTTTGCTTAGTGGTTTTTTCCTTTGTGTATCTAAAGTGTCTTTCAATATTTTTTGCAGGGTTGGTTTGGTGTTCATGAAGTTCTTCAGCTATTCTTTGTCATGGAAGTATCGTATTGCACCATCTATTTTGAATGATAATTTTGCAGGATATATCAGTCTTGGTTGGAAATCATTTTGCTTTAGGATCTGGAATACTTCACTCCATGCTCTTCTTGACTTTATCGTTTGTGCTGAGAAGTCTGCAGTGATTCTGATAGGTTTTCCTTTATAAGTGATTTGTCTTTTCTCTCTGACAGCTTTTAATAATCTATTCTTGTGTTGGATTTCTGGGATGGTGACTATTATATGTCTGGGTGTAGTTTTATTTTGGTTATGACTGTTTGGAGTTCTATATGCTTCACTGATCCTGATGTCAGTTTCTGATCTCATGCTTGGGAAATTTTCAGCTATTACTTCTCTAAATATCCTCCTGACATCCTTCATGTTGTCTCCCTCTCTTTCATTAATCCCTATCATTCTTATGTTATTCTTCTTTGCATCGTCTTGCAGTTGTTGAATTGTTGTTTCCTGGTTCCTTGTTATTTTCAAAAGATCTTTCCTTTCCTGTTCACTAGCTGCAATCCTGTCTTCAAGGTCTGAAATTCTATCTTCACTTTCATTAAGGCGGTTTTTACAACTTTCAGTGGAGTTTTTTATTTCCTGTATATCTCTGTGCATCTGCATTATGTATTCTGTTTGTTTCTTATATTGCTCGTCTAGGGATTCTATCTTTTTGTTTAGTTCCTCCAATTTTTTATCTGTGTTTTCTTTAGATATATTTAGAATCTCTTTCATTTCTTTTATCATTTCTTCTTTTATCTGGGAGATTATTTCGAGTTTGAATTTCTTTAAAGCTTCCTGGAGTTGCTTGTCAATTTCAGTGGCTATTGTGTCCGATATATGAGGTGGATGGGATATATTTTCTTCTATATACATCGCTCCTAGGGTTTCTTGAGATGGGCTGGAGGTTTGAGGTTGTAATTTGGTCTTTCATTTTGTCATTTTCCTATATTTCTGTGTTTCAAGTGTTACTTGAAAGCTTCCTCAGGATCTGTTGAAAATCCCCTTCTATGTTTGGAGCTACTGGGACTCTGGCGCCGCGCTACTCCAAGCCATTAGGCCTACAGAACCAGTGGCCCTCCTCTGCCTGCTCAGAACTCCACAGTTCCAGACAAGCTGGGCCTCAGGGACACTGTGCGCCCACCTGCCCCTTGGAAGCTCCACAGTTCTTCAATCGCAGCCGGGTTAGGGTACTCACCACAGGCCGCAGTGCTTCAGGAACCTGTGGACCCTCCCTGGTTGCAGAGATATCCACAGTCCTCCAGACACGCAGAGAGGCCGGTGAGGGCACCCCAGATCTGCCCAGCTCCTCCTCTGCAGACCTGTGGCCAGGCGCGGCAGCTAAACAGGCTGGGCTAGGCTGGTAGTGTGGGCCAGCCCACCTATTGGGAGCTCAGCAGGTCTCCAAATGAAGCCTGGAATGGGGAGGCTGATGTGGAAGCCTTAAACCCACCTCTCTCCTTCACTGCACCTGGAAGCCTGAGGGAACTCCAGCAGTCTGGGCGCAGAAATCCAGAGTCCTCCAGACATGCAGAGAGGCCAGTGAGGGCACCCCAGATCTGCCCAGCTCCTCCTCTGCAGACCTATGGCCAGGCGCGGCAGCTAAACAGGCTGGGCTAGGCTGGTAGTGTGGGCCAGCCCACCTATTGGGAGCTCAGCAGGTCTCCAAATGAAGCTGGGAATGGGGAGGCTGATGTGGAAGCCTTAAACCCACCTCTCTCCTTCACTGCACCTGGAAGCCTGAGGGAACTCCAGCAGTCTGGGCGCAGAAATCCAGAGTCCTCCAGACACGCAGAGAGGCCAGTGAGGGCACCCCAGATCTGCCCAGCTCCTCCTCTGCAGACCTATGGCCAGGCGAGGCTGCTAAACAGGCTGGGCTAGGCTGGTAGTGTGGCAGTACATAATGTTTACATCCCTTGTGGGAAGTTGGCACATGTACGTAACACACACTGATTCCTTTTTCATCCCCTCTCCCTTCCCTCCTCCATCTCCTGATCCTTTTACTTTTTTACTGTGACATGTATTTACAGCCTTTGTGTGGAGATGGTACAAGTATATAATCAACAAGTGAACCCTCACTGGTCGGTTCTTGATGTTATTTCTTGTGAAATTAGACTTCTGTTCAAAAAGTCTTTACAAGCCTTCCAGAACTATACCTATTTTATCTTCCAGGGGATTAGGAGTTTCTGTTTTAATTGACAGGTCTTTCATTCATTCTGATTTTATTTTGATGCATGGTGATAACTGTGGTCCAGACTCAAACCTTTCCAGTCTTCTCAGCACCATTTTTCCTCTAGCGTGCCTTTTTGCCCCTTTGTCAAAGGTCAGATAACTGAACTACCTGAGGTTACTTTTGAGTCCTCTAATCTGTTCCGCTGATCTGCATGTCTGTTTTTTGCCAGTGTCATGCTGCTTTTATCACTGTTACTGCTACATAAATTGAAATCTGGGATTGTGATACCTCCTGCTTTGCTCTTATTGCCTAGGACTGCTTTTGCTATTCTAGATCTCTTCTTGTTTCATAGAAATCTTATGACTATTACTCCTAAATATATGAAGTATGCTTTTGATATTTTGATTTGGATTGAGATAGATAGATTTATAAATTTAGGCTCACTCTGTTTTTTCTGATGTTGGTGCTCACAGCTATAAAATTCCCTCTGGATTACTTTTGTTGTATCCCATAAGTTATAGTATGTTGTACTGGCATTATCATTTTATTTCTAGGAATTGTCAAATGTCTTCCTGGGTTTCTTCCACGGCTCCTTCACTATTCAAGAGTGCATTGTTTAATCTCCGTGTATTTGCATAACTTCTGGGTCTTCTTTTGCAATTGATATCTAGTTCCTGTGCACTATGACCTGTTAATATACACTGGAGAATTGTTATTTGTGTTTACTTTAACACATTTTATGAGATAGTATGTGATCTGTTTTGGATAATGCATCACATGCTGCTTAGAAGAATGTGTATTCTGTTGTTGCATAGAACACTGTAGATCTATTAAGTCTATTTGTTGGAAGTTGTGGTTCAACTCTAATATTTCTTTGTTTTTTCTCTATTTGTGAAAGTGAGATGTTGAGGTCCCCCACTTAATTGTGTTGATATTTATTTGTTGCTTTATGTTCATTAGTATTTGTTTTATGAAGTTGGATGCACTGGTATTTTGTGCATATACATTTTTATTTGTTACCTTTTCCTATTGAAGTGTTTGCTTGATAAATCTGTGTGACCTTTTTTGCCTCTTATGATCAGTTTTGGCCTGAACTCCACTTTGTTTTAAAATAAGATAGCTATTCCTGCTTGTTTTTTTGGTGTCCTGTTACACGTAATATTAATTTATCCTTTGATTTCTAATCCATAAATTCCTTTCTGAATTAGATATGTCTTCTCTATGCAGCACAACATTAAGCTCTGTTTTTTAATCTCTTCTGCCAATCTGTGTCTTTTGATTGTGCAGTGGAGACCATTCACATTGAGAGTTATTACTAAAAGATGTGGACTTATTCCTGTTATTGTATTATTTTCCTGTTGCTGATTTATTTTGCTTTTTTTAGTTTGTTTTTGTTTTCCTGATTAACTGCACATTTTTGCTGATATATTCCTTTCACTAAACTTTTTGGCATCGTTGGCTTCATTGTCTCTCTCTAGGTATCCTACAGAATTTTTGGAGTGCTGGTTTGGTGTACAGGAATTGATGAAGCAGTTCTTTGGCATAAAATATCCCTATTCATCAATTTAGAAATGTAGTTTTTAGGATGTATTATTCTGGGTTGAAAGTTGTTTTCCTTTAGGGCTTGAAATACTTCACTCCAAGCTCTGATGGCCCTTCACATTTGTGTTGAGAAGTCTGCTTTAATCATAATGGGGTTTACCTTTATCAGTGATTTATTGCTTTTCTCTAACAACTTTCAAAATTCTGTCCTTGTGTTCAACTTCTAGAATTTTGACTATGATGTGTCATGAAGTCCTTCGCTAGTCATGACTGTTTGGGGTTCTACATGCCTCAATTACCTATATATTGATTTCTTTCCCCATACTCAGAAAATTTCTACTATAATCTCTATAAGCAGTTTTTATTCCATTTGTTCGATTCTCTGATTTTTTTACTAATCCCAGTTAATTTTGTGTAGTCTTTTTTTGTCATCTAGCAGCTCTTGGTTCTATTTCCTTGTGTTGTTTTTTTATGTATCTCTGAGTATATGGTTTCATATATCAGTCTTCTCTTCCAGCTCTGATGCCCTTTCTTGCCTTGACCACTGCTCCATAAGCAGCAGCCTTTTTGATGGACATCTGGGTTGTTGCAATATTTTGTTACTAAAATACATCTCTAATGAGTCACTCTGTGTGTGTGGGTGGCTGGCTGGGTGTGGGTGTGTGGGTGTGTGTGTGCGTGCATGTTCACAGAGCAGTGTTTTGAAGGTAGATTCCTAGAAGTCTCGCCCTTCCATTTTGAAACTTTTGACAGTCTCTAGGAAGTACCTCTGCTTCTTCCTTCAACTTCTTAGTGAGTCAAGTGAAAGCAAAAAGTAATATGGGACACGAGAAACTGAGTTTCAAATAATTATCATGTTAACTGTACAGGGAATCTTATACTCTCCATGAAAATTTACATTAATGGGTTATGATGATGCACACTTGTAATCCCAGCACTCTGAGTGGTTGAGGCAGGAGGATTGCAAGTTCGGGCCTAGTGTTTTTGCAAGACTCAGACATTAAATAAAAAATAGAAAGGAGCAAAAATGTAGTTCAGTGTGTAGGTCCTGAATTCAATCCCCTGTAACACCAAAAAAGAGAGGCTTCTCAAAACAAAACGATGCCATGACCCACATAGCCTACAGGGTCCTTGGGGGCAGTAGAGGGATGAGAGAAATTAAGAAAAAACAAGGCACATAGAAAAAAATTCTGAGGCTGGGTGGGACCTGACCTCTCTGATGAAGACACAACAACAACCTGGCAAGGTCTGTGTCTTTATTGATACACAATTAAAAGGAAGGAAGTGTGCCACAGGGCAAAGTCTCAGTGCAAGGTCTCAGTATTTTACTGAGAACTCTGAAAGTGAAACATACTCAGAGCTACCTGTGCTGCAGTTAATGGGGAGCAGCCTCACAGCAGATACCTGCTGGACTGGTTTTGCTGTAGTTCCAACCACCCGTTTCCATGGCCATCTCTGGCACTCCATGTTCTTGGAGCTGGGCTTGGCCTAGCCCCAAATGTGTGGTCAATCTCCAGCTCAGCTGCTCCCCACACAAAAATTCCTTACCTTGTCACAAGTACTTTGTATTGAAAATTTTCACAGGGGTCCGGGCTGAGGAGAGATGAACAGGCACTAACACAGGTGACTTACACTGGCTCTACCCGGGGCACTTTTCATAGTGCTGGGTGATCTATAGCATTTCAGGATTGCTCCAAACAGAGAAAAGTACAGTCGACCACAATGCAATGTAGGTACCTGTAAGAAGGGAATCAACTGTCATCTCAATAAATGCAAGCTAAAGAAGGCAGTCAAATCCAAATAATTAAGGGAGTAGTATAGAATTATAAGAAATGAAAATTTTAAATTAGCTATTTGCATCACGCTTTCTGTACATTTGTAGTCCAGCTCAGTGGTGACAAACCTGCATACAGAGCTGTCTCTGTTGGCACACAAGCCAAGTCACTCCAGCAGCCAAACATCAGATAACATTTATTTTTCCTAAACTAAAACTTCAGTATTCAGGTTTAATTGAAGTGTTGGCACTTTGCAACAAATAAGTGGCTTTGGGGTTGCAGTTTGGCCACTTGGTTTCTAAAAGGTTTGCCATTACTGGCCTGGCTCAAGGGGGACCACAAATGAATCATCGTTTGGGTCATTCCAAATGTTCCCAAATAGTCTAGGTCTCCATGATCATCTTTTCCTTCATTATGCAAATAACATGATGTAGTGAACAAATTATTGATGGCCATAAATTATTTGGTCCTGCAAAAAACAAGGTGTTAATTGAGTGGATGTCTTCTGAATGCCAACCAGGCTGCTACTCCTGTTGAAGTTGCTAGGAGTTGGTATGTCCATTAGCGAATCTAGATGTTCTCAGTTTGGTTTGGAGACACAGTGTTGGGTGTGGCAGAGCTCCATCTCTCACCTTACCTGCAGGAAAGAAACAGATCTATGTAAGTTCCCACTGGATGTTGACAGGTTCCACCTTTTGGGAAGGTATTAGATAGCCCTCGGATGTTCCAATAGATAGTGGGATTTCCCAGCAGCCTGGGATATAAACCACCCAGAGAGCAAAAGGAGAAAATAAGAACTTGGCAACCTTCCTTATGTGAGGTTCTCAAGGTTGCCACTTGGGGTGAGAGTTTGGAGTCATATATTTTTGAGAGAGGCAGAAAACAAAAGCATTGGGAGATAAAAAGTGAGGTGTACATAGGAAGTCTTTTTTGGCTTTTTCTTTTCCCAAATGTTGGAGATTCAGAGAAAGAGACTGGCCAATGGAGGAGAGGAATATGTAAAAAGGTCACAGCAATTTGAAGTGGAGAGTTTTGCAGAAGAAAACTGATCTCTACTGGCTAGCAAAGTCATGGAATGTTATTCAAGCAAAAATGGGCTTGCACTAGGTCTCACAGAAAAAAACCCAGATAAATGGAGAAGCATACAACTGCCATCAGCTGCAGGTTTTAAGGTGGAAGATTACAGAGCCGACAGGAAACACTGAAATCAGTCTGAGCATAGGGCAGGAATTTGGTACACAGAGAACATGAATGTGGTATTTGGGGATGAGGCTGGAAATTGAACCAACAGCCTCAGGCATGTGAAGCAGGAGATGTATCGTGGTGCTGCATCCCAAGACAACACGTGGGTGACAAGCTGGAAAGTGAGGTGGAGGCTGGTGGCACAGAGCTTTGGTTATCCAGCTAAGAACCTGAAATTTTACCCTCAAGGAAAGGGTTATTTGCCTTTTGTGATTTTTGAAGCTTATAATATTTCAAGAAGAATCAACTGTAAAGAAAAAGGAAGCTGGAAAATGAAATCATGAAAACAAACATTTCAGAGCTTCCGGAACGTGCTTACACAAATGATGAGCTGCGGGCTGCGTTAGCTTCTCTCCCCACGGGGAGCCGGGATTGCTTTCACAGCAGGGTATGTGTTCAGGGACAACCAGCTGTTATAGACCGCTGTTAATGGGTGTAGATGGAATTTTTTGGAGCCCTCATTTGGAAGCAGATGAGTTGGCACTGGGATCTACATTAGTCTCCTTTGGCTGATTTAACATGTTAGCCCAAACTGGGTGGCTTAAAATAGAAAGTTATTCTTTTCAACAGTTCTGTAGAACTGTTTCCACTTCAGAGGTCTGAAAATAAGACTAGGGAAGAAACTGGTGTGATTTTCTCCGTTGTTCTGGTTATTTCCAGCAACTTGTGGTACTTCATGGCTTTTAGCGCCAACCTTTGCTTCCATTTTTATGTTTCTTCTTCTCTGTATCATATCCTTTATCCTTTCCTTTCTTAAAAGAAAACCAGTTACTGGATCTGAGACCCACTTTAACTCCAGGATGATTGAGATCCACTGGCAAAGACTAATTGCCAAATAAGATCACATTAACATGTGCCGGCAGGTTAAGATTTAGAAAGAACTTTTCAGAGAGCAGTACCCAACCACCTACAAGACCAAACAAGATATCACAAAATGTAATGCTGCTTCTGCATCATGGAACTGACATGCTTTGTCACCACGCTCTGTCACCACACTCTGTCAAGTTTGGTTCTTGACTGTGTGGCCTTGGACTAACAGCTTAGCTCTCTAGACTCAGCCAAAAAAAAAAAAAGTGGAAATCATTCTTCTTGCATTACAATTTGAAGAACCCACCATCAGAATTTAACTATCTTGTTGTTCGGGCTGTGTCTCTTAACAAAACCCAAATCTGTGGGATTGGTGTTAGGCATTTTCTTCCATGTTGAAGACAGAGCCCAGGACTTTCTGGATGCTAGGCCAGTGCTCAACCAGTGAGCTATACTCAATCCCAGCATTACCAGTTTTTAAAAATTCTTCAGGTGATGCCAGTGCCACTAAATTTGAGATGAGCACTTCTTAATTTCAAATATGTACATGGGCATGTGGGAAAGATTCTGATCCAGCCTATTACCCACCTCCCAGGAGATGCAGCAGTTGTGGGCACCAGGATCACATTGAGAATTAAAGGCAAAGATGACTCCACACAGCTTTCTAGAACCTCCCATTACCCCATTTCCACTCTGTGATGGATTGAGGTAGAAACAACATCTGTAACAGGAAATAGCTTTTGCTGAGAGATAGTTCTGCTTGGAGATGGTTTATATATTGGGAAAATCCATATGGTACAGATAAATGGACTCTGAATCTAATGACATTATTTAGAAACAGTCTAATGGAATGAAAATGAGCAGCCAGCCCTGTGTGGGCCTCTTCCTGGGTCCTAGTGTGCTTCTGTTTAGTGTAACGAGTGTTAATAGGGCCTCCTCATGGCCTCTGAGAAGGGACAGTGCCCTTTCAGCAAAGGGAACATCAGCAAAGCAGCAGGGAGGATGTAAACAGTCTCCGACTTCAGATTTTAATCTGTCAAGCATTGGTCCTATAAAAACAAACCTTTCCCCAGCATGCGCCTGGGGCCTGGGCTGTATCAGGGTGTTCACAGCCTTTTCCCATGTCCTCTGCACAGGTGAGGTCCAAGGCCCAGGCTCTTCTGCTCACAGGTACACTGACCAGCAGATGTGCACCTGCTCGGGGTGAGTGTCAGGTTCTCAGCAGGGGCTCTCACCTGTGTCACTGCACATTAGAATCACCTGGGGACATTCAGATGCGACTCATGTTGGACCCCTCACTAGACTAATTAAGTAGATTAAGCATAATCCTCCCCTTAGGGTTGGTGCTTGGATAAGAGTGCATTTTGTATTTACTCAGAGGACTCACATGTACTCTAGAGCTATTTCAGAGCACCTGTGGCTTTCCAGCTTGTACAAGACTATATAATACATTTGCACATAGTTATAGTCCTTACTCGGTGTGTGCTGCAATCACAAATTGCCACAGAATGGTGGTTTTACTTCTTATAGTTTTAATTCTTATAGCAGAATTTTACTTCTTATAGTTCCAATGCCTGGGAGGTCTAAGATCAAGCAGCTGGCAGATCCAGGACATGGAGAGAGTCTGCTTCCAGGTTCAGAGATGGCCATCGTTTCACTGCACTCCCCCCCACGATGGAAAGCTGGACAAGTGCTCCAAGGTACAAAGATAAGGGCCCCACTCTGCTGAGAAAGCTCTGCCCTCTTGAACTAATTAGCTCCTAAAGAACCCACCTCCAGGCACCCTCACACTGGGTTATATTTCAACAGATGGACTTGGGGGAACACAACATTTGGAAGCTAGCACTGAAGCATTATGCGCAGCACAGGGAAGACCACAAAGAATGGGATGGCCAGAGTAGACGCTGGAAGCCAGAAGTGTAGCATACTGCAGGACTTGCAGGTTTCAACTGTGATAAAGAGCTATAAATGTGAACTAAAGAACTTACGGTCAGGGGCTGGGGATTTAGCTCAGTGGCATAAGCGCCTGCCTTGCAAGCAGCCAGTCGTGAGTTCGATCCCTGGTACCGGTAAAAACGAAAAAGACCAAAAAAAAGAACTTATGGTCGGAGGAGGTTAGTTGATTGATTGATTTTTGGTACGGGAGATTGAGCCCAGAGCTGTTACATGGAGCTGTATCCTCTGTCCTTTTGTTATGTTTTTATTTTGAGGCAGGTTTTCACCAAGCTGCTAAATTTCCAGGGTAGATCTAAATTTGTCATGCTCCTGCCACAGCCTCCTTGAGACATTGAACAGAGTTCAATGAGCAGGAATTATCCAGGAAAAGAAATAGGGGAGAATACTCCTAAGAAAAGAAATAGTAAATGTCAAAGCCTGGGAAAAGGAGGCAGACGCTGGAGTAGAGGAGACCCAGGAGGGCATGATGCAGGAAGGAGGCTGGAGGGACAGGGAGGGGCAGCCCAGCAGCCAAGCTGAAGATGCAATGCTTACTGGCTTGTAACTGCCTGAATGTCTTTTGAAGCTTTTAAGTTCATTCTTTACCCCATTCTGTTAAAACACGAAACTGAACAAAGACACATGCCCCCAGCAGAACTCACACATCTTCTGATTTTTTCCACATTCTCTTGTTTCTCCATCTCTTATCACCTTTAATTTGCAGAAATGTGCATGAACCCCTTACCTAAATGTCACCAATTTTATCTTTACAGGAAATGTAAATAAACTGTTGTCTGTGGAAGAATCGTCTTAGATTTAGAATAATCATACTACGTGCTCGAGTACAGGATGAGGAAGGGCTCTTTTTTCACTCACTGCCTTCCTTTCTTCTTTAACAGGATGGAATCCGAATACTGTCCTACAATATTTCATAAACTGCTTTGTCCGTGTAACACAATCTCCAAGGATTTTATTCTTAAATATTCTTCTAGAATGTCATTTTAGGGGCTGAGGATTTAGCTCAGTGGTGTAAGCGCTCAGCTGGCAAGTGTGAGGTTGTGAGTTTGATTCCCGGCATCAAAAAAAAGAGTGATACTGGATTGTCATCTTAAAAATTGCTAAAAGGCTGTCTCATAGTCTAATCAGTCAGTACTACATTATTCAATATTCGTCTCTAATTTTTTGTAACTGCTCATGTTCAGTGAATAAACTTCCTTATAAATCTTTGAAGACATTTTTGATAACTTCATAAAGAAAAACCTTAAAGGTAGAATTACTGGGTCAAAGTTTAGTACAATTTTAAAGTTTAAATACATACGTATAGGCTTCTGAGAAAATGCTAGCATCGAAAGCAATATCTCAGCCGCTCCAAGATTCAGAATCCACACACTGGGAACCAGCAGCTCAGAGAAGAAAAGAGAGAGAGAGACAGGTCCTCGGGAGCCAGGAAGCATCTGACTGGAAAGGTAAAACATACAGAGAAACTGAGAAGACAAGGGCAACGCAGAGAAGGGAAGAGACAGTCTGCTCTCTCTCCCCACCCTGCGCGGATGGATCACAGGAAAAGGAGACCAAATCCACAGAGACAAAGAGAGCGCGGGGACCTCAGAGGGCTTCAGGGAGGGACAGGGCAGGGGGATGAGCTGGCTGGGCTGTGAGCTGCAGGGAGAGCACGGCAGCAGGGGAGTGACTCCCGCGTCCCTGAAGGCAGTGCTGTCAGCCAGAGGCCTTTCTGGGTGGGGGGCCGTTTGAGTCCAGGCCCAGAGCAGCACAGGCTGGCTTCACTTCCAGGCTCCACAGGATGGTGGGAGAGGCCACGGGAGACGGCAGGATCCGGATGGGGAGCGGCAGCTAGGCTGCAGGAGACCCAGAGGGAGCTGAGCTAAAGCACACAAGCCCCAGCCCACACAGAGGCCAGGCAAGCCCGAGGGGGTCTGGATGAGACCGTCCAGGCGCCCGCGCCCTCCTGCTACCCAGCTGCGTGGGTAGGGTCAGGATCTGACCTCACTCCGGACCTGTCTGTGTGCACAGGACAGAGGGATGCTCTGGACTTGGACTGTGGCCCAAACTGTAGGTCCTGAAGAAAAGCCCACGTTCAAAACTGTAGAGAAAGGTCTACTTTTGGTTTTTGTGAGTGTGTTTCTGTTGCCTCTGAGGGTTTTTTTTTTTTTTTTTTTTACTCCTTTTTCATTTTCTCTTTTCCTTTTCTTGTTTCCTCTTTACTAGTCTCTTGGGCTTTGGGGGATTTCCTTGTCCTTCCTCCTTGTTTCCTGTCTCTTTTTCTTACATCTTTTCCTCTTTATTTTTATTTGCCTCATCTCTTTTTACAGTTTTGGCACTTTAATATTTCCTCTTACTTTTACTTCTCATATAATGTCTTTTGTTCCTCTTTTTTTGTTTGTTTTGTTTTTTGGCACAGGAGATTCAACTCACGACCTTGCCCTTGCACAATAAATAAATTAAGTTTATTATACATTTCAGGTACACATAATGATCCCATCATCACGGGAAGTTTGTACCCCACATGGTGTAACCCGGCTCCTTTTCCCCATCCCCTACCCTCCCTTCAACCTGCTTTCCCTCCCTATTTACAAAACCTTCGTTTCCATTTTTCCCTCCTTTTCTTTTTTCTCATTTCCCTTTATTCCTTTCCCCTTCCCTCCTCCCTGGTTCCCCTTCCCATTTGAACATTTTCTTCCTGTTTCCCAATATTGATTATATATTTTGGTCCTTATTCATATTTTCAGTTTCTCACACCAGAGAAACTATGTGGTATTTCTGCTTGTGTGTCCAGTATATTTCACTTCAGAGTATGGTCTCAAGGTACATCCACTTACCTACAAATGCTCAAGATTATCTTTCTTGATGGCTGAATAGTACTCCAATGTATAAAAGAACCACATTGTCAATTCATTTTTTCTGGTACCAGGAGTTGAACCTAGGGCCTTGTGCTTCTCAGGCAGGCACTGTGCCTGCCGAGCTACATCTCTGACACTATCAGTTCATTTTTGGATGGGCATTTGGGTTGCTGCTACAAACATGAATGTACATATATCAGTGTGGATGGTGTTTTTCATGCTTTCAGGAAGATTCCAAGGAGGGGAAGATGGGGGTCCATGGGATTTTTAGTCTTCATTTCTTTGAGGAATCTCCACACTGATTTTCACAATGGTCATACCAGTCTGTACTCCCACCAACAATGGAGAAGGGCTCCTTTCTCCCCACAGCCCCACCAGCATTTGTTACCAGTTGATTTCTTAATAATAGCCATTCTTTCTTGAGTGAGATCGAATCTCGGCGTTGTTTTAATTTGCATCTCTTGAATGACCAGTGTGTGGAACATTATTTCATATATTTATTTGTTATTTGTGTTCTTCATCTTGAGGAGTGTCTATTCATTTCACGTGCCCATTTTTTAATTAGATTTTTAAGTTTTGAGAAGTTGATTTTTTTGAGTTCTTCATACATTCTAGATGTTAGCCCTTTGTCTGATGAACAGCTGGCAAAAAAAGTTTTCACACACTGTGGGTTGTCTCTTCACTTTTCTGGTGGTTTCTCTAGCAGAAGAAAAACTTTTTAATAATTTGTTGATTCTTTGTGATATTTCCTGCATCATCTCTGTTTTGTTTTTTTTTGTTTGTTTGTTTGTTTGTTTTTGTTGTTGGTTTCTTCTTGGGTAAAAACCTTGAAGACATAGGGGTAGGTAGAGAATTCATGAACAGGACTCAAACCACCTGGGAAATACTTCCCAGAATCAATAACTGGAATCACCTCTTATTAAAATGTTTCTGCATGTAAAAAGAAATCTCCAGCATAGTGAAAAGAAAACCCACAAACTGGGAAAAATCTTAGTGAACTCTCCCTCAGTCAATGGACTTCTGTCTAAAACATATAAAAGATTTTAAAAAATCAGACCCCCAAAATTCAAAGATCCAAATCAAAAATGGGCATCTGAGATGAATACATACTTCTCAGATGAAGAAATACAAATGGCAAATAAATACATGAAAAAATGTTCATCATCATTACTCGTTAGAGAAATGCAAATTAAAACCACACTGAGATTCCATCTTACTTCTGAAAGAATGGCTAGAATCAAGAAAACCACCAACAACAAATGCTGGAGAGGCCGTGGGCAAAAGAAACTCTCCTGCACTGTTCGTGGGAGTGTAGACTGGTGCAACCATTGTGAAGGTCAGTCTGGAAATTTCTCAAAAAGCTGGGATTGGAAGTTCCGTTTGATCCAGCTATTCCACTTCTAGTCATCTTCCCAGAAGAACTGAAAGCATCATACCACCGTGATATATGTGCACCTATGTTAATAGCAGCACAATTTGTAATCGCCAGATTGTGGAAACAACCTAAGTGTCCATCAACTGAGGAATGGATAAAAAGTTGTGGTATTTTTATACAATGGAGTACTACTCAGCTATTAAGAATTATCACATTCAGATATTTATAAATAAATGGGCGCAGCTTGAGACCATACCCATAAGTGAAATAAATCAAACTTACATGTATAAATACCGAATAGTTTCCCTAGTGTAAGAAATGATAACAATACATAAAAGTATGTGGTAATCATATTCCCCATTATATTGCTTTGAAGACTTATAATGTTTTCATTTACTAATTGGAATGGTTTTATTTTGGGTTGTATGATTTTATTGTCTGTGATGGTATGAACAGCTATTTTGAAGAAAACAAGACATCATAATAGCTAGTGCTGATTGAATATCATCTTGTTTTGAAGCCCCATCAAGCTTTTATTCTTCTGTCTCCATTGGTCTTATCATGTTATATCTTATTGGATTTTATTATATATGATAGTACAAACAAAAACTTTTATAGGAGATAATATAGAAACCATTGTCCATTTTCTGTTAGTTGGTTCTAAATACCCAGTAATACTTTCATTCTCTTGAATGGTTTTACATTGTCTTGATATGTTTGATGCTATAGTATATGAAGTTATACTCAAATATTTCAAGGAAAGAAACACTGTAGTAACTACTGTCATGTCAAGTTATCTTGTGGCAAAACACTATGTTGCTTACATTGTTCTGTTACGACCTGTGCTGTTGTGTTGTTATGTTCTCTTTTATGTCAATCTATAGGAGGTTATATTATAATAACCTCTTTGATTTCCTATTAACTTGATTTGAAGCCCTGTATTGCTCTCACCAGCTTGTTTTGACTGATTTTATTGTATTCTGTTTTGCTTGATAGCATCAAGTTTGAGGGCATAGGCAACTACTTTGAAGACAATAAGATTCACTATGATGCCCATTCTGGTTTCACTGTTAGCTTCTTTTGAAGTCCTGTAATGTTCCAGGGTTTTGGTTTTATTGGTTTTGTTCTGTACTGTTTTGTTCAATTTTATTATAACTGATGATATAGGCAATTCTTTTTAAGATAGCAAGAGGCATTATGGTAACCATTGTTGATCACCTTGTATTCTGTTTTTACATCATGTACTGTGTCCATCCTTTTGATTTGACTGACTCTGCTTTGTTTTGTCACATTTGGTTTTATTCTCTTCAAAAAAAAGTAATAAGAACTGTGGGAGTAATAAAACCCAAAATGTGCAATTGTTATTGTAAAAAAGAGAGGAAAAGAAAGTGCTCTAAAGGATATAACTGCATGTATATTTAAGTGTATAAAATAGATATTCATATTACTGAGTTTTTGTTGGATCATTGAACAGAACTGTTTGCAGTCTCACTATTTAAATGTCCACTTTGTATGCTTTAATTTTGTAACTTGAACAACTATTTCTAAGATGACAATATGTAATCTATTACCTAGTGATTGCTTACTGTTTATTTTTTTGAAATTCTGTATCACTTGTACCCTTTTTCTGTTTTTTTTTTCTTTTTCTCTTTAAATAAAATTTTAAAGAAGAAGAAAATAAGAAAATAAAAATCTTCACTCCTAAGTATGTCTCTGCTGTCACCAGTAGACAACGTGAGCAGAGAAGTCCATAAGGAAGTTACTTAATCCAAGCAAGCAAGCTTTATAGTAGCATACATATAATCCAAAGCGCCTGTACCTTTACTTCCACTGGGATTCAGGCTAGTTTCTGGCTGTGAGGCTGGAACCAGAACTGTCCAGCCTGCAGCAGTCCATGGGCTCTCTGCAGCTTGAATTTGGCTCCTGTCAGCTCAAACCCTTGTCTCTGATTTCCTGCCAACTTGAAATCAGCTTCATTATCCTGACACTGGGACCTGTGAGACGGAGCCAGCAGTTCCTCTGAGTTCTGAGCTCAGTCGATACCTCCCCGAGATGGCTCCCAGGCAACTGCCCTCTCCTGAGGGACACCTGAACCTAAATAACTCACCAGCCACTGCAGTCTGTTGCATCCACAGCTCCATGCCACTGGTGCATTTTTCTCTGGAGGCTGTAGAGGTCCCCAGTAGCCACTGTGCATGTGCAGTTTCAAGCTACCCCTCCTACACAAGGCTGGGCTCAGGAGAAAGCACCATCTGCCACCTCCTACTTCTTCACTGAACTCTCCCCCTGTGGGCTTAGTGCTCACTTCAGATGTCCCATCAGCCCCGGGGACCCACTTCCCTTCTTTCCTCATAACATTGCTGTGTTCTTGTGTTTGGACACAAAGTCCCACAGAGGCTCTTTCTGTGCTGCTCAGTGTTCCATCCTCGTCCCCGAAGTCCTTATCTTTTTCTTCTGTCTTATGCTTCTGATGGACATCTTTCCTCAGCTCTACCTAATTCTATAAATACCCTATTCTCTACTAGGATCTTTTGTACCATTTCTCTTTCCTCCTTGTATCATAAAAATTAACACTATATATTCATAAATGTATCATAAAAATTAACTTATATCATAAAAATTAAGATTTCAATTTTTTCTATTGCATTCATTCATTCACAAAACATATATCTTTACTGGTAAACTATAAGACTTTCAAAATCTCTTGATAGTTAATTATACAAAGTTACATTGAATTATTTTCTATTATTAGTAGATTTATAGCTGTCATATTTAATACATATTAAGTCTAAGTCAATAACTGAGTTTTCTTAAAGTTTATGCCATAACTTTGAATTTTTTCTTTTTGGTATAAAGGTAGCACTTAATTGGCTCTTATATTAACAGAAATTTATCTTGTTTAATACTGATGTAACTAAATTTGATATTAACAGAGTTCCATAATTGCTACTACTACTACTTTGCAAAACAAAGCAAATAAACAATAGAAACCTAAGGAGACAGGTTAGTGAAATGGCTCTGAAAACTCTCCACTCCCCTGAAACTGCTCAAAGTATACTGAGGGGAAGAATAGCATAAGCCACACAGGGGAATTACTTGAAAGGATAGCAGAAGTTAAAAAACAGAACAAACTGATACTCAGCAGGATCATGGGAAATAATTAAACAGATAATGGAAAGAATAGCCCAAGTGATACAGCTTTCAGAATAATAAAAAGTTAGCTGAGCTAAACAAAAGGATGCGAAACATGAATGACCAGTTGATCAAAGAACTAGAGTCCATGAAAAGGTTTCATTCAGAAATTCAGGAGGTTAAAAATTATGTTGTAAGTATGGGCAGCAGAAGCAGCCAATATGAGGAAAGAACTGCAGAACTACAAAACAATGATGCCTTCAAAGCCAACAATTCTCAGACACTTAAAAGCAACACAAGAGCATAAAAATAAATTCAAGAGCTGTTGGGTGATACAAAGAATAGTAATATAAGAGCAATAGGAATAAGTGTGCTATGGTTGATATATTGTGTCAACTTGAGAAGTTTAGAAGGTTAACTAAGTGACTCAGCAGGGAGCCAGGGTCCCCACTTTGTAAACATCCTGAGCCAGTGCAAGAGGAGCTGTGGATGGGAAGGCGGTAGCCTGCTTTCAGTATGAGAGAGGAGAGGCTTGCCCTGTCTCCTTGTGCTCTAGTTGTTTTTCTGTCTTCTGCCACCTTGAAGTGTTGTCCCTGTGCCATGCCATCCTACTTTGCAGCCAGCTGATTACAGACTGAAACCTCCACAAACTGTGAGCTCAATAAACTTTTCTTTCCTTAAATTTGGGTGTCAGGTATTTTGTCCCAACAATGAGAGAAAAGTAAAGAAAAGAGAAAACTAAAAGTACAAAACAAAGCACTTTTAAAAACTTCACAAAATATGAACAGAAAACCTCTCAAATAGAGAGAAAGAAAGAAAGAAACATATGTATAAAACAGGCATATAGAACTCCAAACAGCTACAACCAAATGAGACCCTCCCTACTTGATATTATACTCAAAGTATAGAAGTCCATCACAGGGACAAAATCATAAAACCTGTTTGTGAAAGGGAATAAATCACATATAAAGGAAAACTCATCAGAATTGCAGCAGATCTCTTAACACAAACCTTAAAGGTCAGGATAGTTTGGAGTAAAGTATTTCAAGCTCTAAAAGATAACAACTTCCAAACCTATCCTCCAAAACTTACCTTTAAAATTGATGTATAAATAACAGGACAAGGAGCATCTCAACAAATTTATTACCACAAAATTAGTATTATAAAAAAATTCTCAAGAATATCTTAGAAAGAGACTACAAAGCCAAAAATGATACTAAGTCAAAAAGAATGATCAGGGTGTACCTGGCAGTATGACCAGCTGCAGAAAAGGAAGAAGGAAATCAGCAACAGGAAAATAAAATAATGACAGGAATAAGTCAATAACCCTCGTCTTAGTTACTTTTCTCAAACTGCCTAATACTCAAAGTTAAAGGAGGAATCACAGTTTTTAGTGAAATTTCAGTCCATAGTTTGCTGTTTCCAAAGCCAAGGCGTGGCACAAGCACGTCACAGAGGGAAGCAGCTTGCAGTGGGCAGAAAGCAGGAAGCTGACAAAGCAGCAAACAAGCAGCTGGCAGTAAGCGACAAGCCAGCCTTATATTATTACTTCCAGGCTAGTGACCGCGAGACACCCCAGAGCAGGCGGCCCTGAGCATACGGGTCCACACATGCCTTTGGCAGGCAGAGAAACAACACAGGGACCCAGGCCAGGCAGTCGAGGGCATGCGGCCACACACAAGCCTTTGGTGGACAGAGTAATCAGTGAGACCAGCAAGGCAGAAGTACGTGAAGCCACAGGTAGGAGGCAGCAGATGGGCTCTGGAGAACCCCAGCCACACAAGCCAGTGCCAGCCTCCCCACTCAGAGGCCAACACAAGGCCAGTGCCAGCCTCCCCACTCAGAGGCCCAGCCCAGCTCCAACCCAGCAGAGTTGCCATGGCACACTTGGTGGGCATCCCCAGAACGTTTCCAGGATCTGACTTGGACACTGTCACAGAACTGTGAGCACCAGAGGTATTGTACTACTTTAATGCTCGTTTCTTTGTCTGGCTGGCTATCCTTTTCCTGTCTGACTGGATGTCACCTTATTTTGTTTTAAATCTAGTGATTCTTTTTGTTTTTGTGGGAGGTTTTTTGGTGTTGTTTCTCACTTTCTGGTCTCCCTTTTTCTTCTTTTCTTTTTCAATCTTCTCTTTCTGGATTCTTTTTTCACTGTCCAGGTTTTTAAAATTTGTGCTGTTTTGTTTTCGTCTATTGATCCTTTCTCTCTCTTTCTTCATTATTGGTTACTTTTTGCTGGGACAAAATACCCAACATCCAAAGTTAAAGGAGGAAAAATTTGTTCAGCTCAAAGTTTGTAGAGATTTCACTCCATAATCAGCAGGGTGGCATGATAGATGAACAACAAGTAACGGCAGCCAGAAGATAGCAAAAGCAACAAGAGCAAAAAAGAGGACATGAAGACAAGATTCTTTCTATCCTTTATGTTACTCACACTCATAATCTCAGCATTGGACCAGGAATAAACCACAAACTCTAGAAGCCTGCCCCCATGATTGCATGAGGCTTTGGGGGAACATCGAGACATAAACCACAACACCTCAACTACCTCTTAAATTTAAACTTGCAAGTGAATAAGTATTGTCTCTTCCCTTTCTGATTGCTCCTTTGCATTCTATTTCACTCTAACCCTCTTGTGTCCTCCAGTTTCCCAAAACTCAGATGAGCACCCTTTGATCTCCAGTGTTGATTCTATTATATTTGACATCACTCATCATGTTATCCTTTCCCCTATCCATTTTAACCTCCTCAGCAGCAGAGTAAAAGCACTCTACTAAAGGGGAAATCACTGCATACAAGAATATGGTGTTTGTTTGGTTTTGTTATATAAGTTTAGAGTCTTCCCTTGTGGTCAGAGGTAACAGGTTAAAAATGGTCACCATAGTACATCACTAGTTCAACTGTTCTTAAAAGTATTGTTATTACTAACTGTACTACATTAGCAAGGATCTCACACATGTTATAATCAGTTTTTATCCCTTTTGTGATAACACTGTTATTATATGAGGTCATAATGATCACCACATTCCAGTACCAAAGCATTAGGTGCTGAGCTAAATACTAACTTTGAATCCTTTACAAATTGTGAAGGTAAGTTTTGGGGACAGAAATAAAGAATCACCTACATCTAGAGGACATCCCTGAAAAACGGACATCTGGGGAAGCCTCAATACTAGTAATAAAGCTATCTAACCTAAGAAATCAGCAAGCATGAACATAGAAAACTAAATGAAATAAAAAACAGAAAGTAGGAAGTTCCAAGACACAGAAGCAAAATGCAACCCCAGACCCGCAGTCCACCCAGGACAAGCCTAGAGCACAATGAGATATATGAAATTGGAAATCAAACACTGGAATTTTCTGAAATGATAGCAACTCGACGTGGGGAGCAGCTGAAGCTGGATATTGATTGCACATGAGAGGTTAAAGCAAGGCCAGCCCTAAAAACATAGAGCAAAGGAAGCCACATAAATAAGCTGTTCCAGCTCTTAGAAGGCAAGGTCCAAGCCAACCAAGCAAACAAGTTGCTAGGCACAGAGAATGAAAGTGACACCATTCTCGTGACTGCTTAAACAAATATGCTCTGGTGGTTGAGCAATTTCTTTCCTTTCACCAAAAGAGAGTGCTCCACCTGACCTCAGCTTTCATCTCTTTCATCCTCTAACCATCCTTTCCACTGGGAACTTCAAGAGCTGTGCTTGTACATGGCATATAATGCCTGAATGCACACTGGAGTAAGAAAAAATAGTGGGTGAGGAGACATTTCCCATTGTGCATGCATAAGGGGGAGAAGTGTATTAGAAGTGATCAATATTCATCACTGGAGTGAATTGATATTGACGTCATCAGGTGTTAAGCTTGGGGCAAAAAAACTGGCTCACTAGGGCCAAAGAAAAAAATAGGTGTAAGAGAAGCCAAAGAGAGAAATCGGTTTAGGAGAAGTCAAAGGAAGAAATAGGCTACAAGAAACAAAAGGGAAAGAAAGATACTGATTTTCCCAGTTGTTAAACACGGAGAACCAGTTCTCAAGAGCCACAAATGCACATGGAACTATTTGTTATATTCATGACATCCCTAATTGTTTTGTCGACTTCCTTCAGGGAGTGCTTCTCTGCTCTTGCTGCTTTTCTGTCTTCCTCTGCCATGAACTGTGACTCCAGCTGATACCATGTACAGGCTGCATTTTTCCACTCCACCTTCCATCAAAATGCTTTGGCCTTACATTTAACCCAGGTACAGGCTTGACAAATTGTTAAACAATGTTCCTCATGCTAAAAACGGTTAAACTTGCTCAAAATTCAATACAACAAAACCAGGAATTTTACTCTACAAAATTTACATCTCACAGAATAAACACATTCAGCAGTGTAGCTGGATACAAAGTCAACACTCAAAAATCATTAACATCCCTGTACTCAAACAAAAACCTTACTGAGAAAGAAGTTACAGAAATATCGCCCTTCACAATAGCATCTAAAAAATGAAATACTTAGGAATCAACCTCACTAAGAAAGTAAAAGACCTATATGCTGAAAATTATGCTGCATTAAAAAAGGAGATTGAAGAGGATATTAGAAAATGGAAGGATATTCCTTGCTCTTGGCTTAGAAAGAACCAACATTGTGAAAATGGCCATACTCCTAAAACTGTTACACAGATTCAACACAATCCCAATCACAATATCATTGACATACCTCACAGATCTAGAGAAAACATTCCTAAAATTCATTTGGAAATAGAAGAAACCTTAACAAAGGCATTTCTGGGCAACAAAGGCAAGGCAGGAGGCATCTCAGTTCCTGACTTGAAACTATACTACAGACACTACGAGCCTAGCCCAGCCTGTTTAGCTGCCGCGCCTGGCCATAGGTCTGCAGAGGAGGAGCTGGGCAGATCAGGGGTGCCCTCACCGGCCTCTCTGCGTGTCTGGAGGACTCTGGATATCTCCGCCCAGACTGCTGGAGTTCCCCCAGGCTTCCAGGTGCAGTGAAGGGGAGAGGTGGGTTTGAGGCTTCCACATCAGCCTCCCCATTCCGCCTTCACTTGGAGACCTGCTGAGCTCCCGATAGGAGGGCTGGCCCACACTACCAGCATAGCCCAGCCTGTTTAGCTGCCGCGCCTGGCCATAGGTCTGCAGAGGAGGAGCTGGGCAGATCTGGGGTGCCCTCACCGGCCTCTCTGCGTGTCTGGAGGACCCTGGATATCTCCGCCCAGACTGCTGGAGTTCCCCCAGGCTTCCAGGTGCAGTGAAGGGGTGAGGTGGGTTTGAGGCTTCCATATCAGCCTCCCCATTCCAGCTTCACTTGGAGACCTGCTGAGCTGCGGACGGATGGGTGGGCCCACACTATCAGCCTAGCCCAGCCTGTTTAGCTGCCACGCCTGGCCATAGGTCTGCAGAGGAGGAGCTGGGCAGATCTGGGGTGCCCTCACCGGCCTCTCTGCATGTCTGGAGGACTCTGGATATCTCTGCAACCAGGGAGGGTCCACAGGTTCCTGAAGCACTGCGGCCTGTGGTGAGTACCCTAACCCGGCTGCGATTGAAGAACTGTGGAGCTTCCAAGGGGCAGGTGGGCGCACAGTGTCCCTGAGGCCCAGCTTGTCTGGAACTGCGGAGTTCTGAGCAGGCAGAGGAGGGCCACTGGTTCTGTAGGCCCAATGGCTTGGGGTAGCGCGGTGCCAGAGTCTCAGTAGCTCCAAACATAGAAGGGGATTTTCAACAGATCCTGAGGAAGCTTTCAAATAACACTTGAAACACAGAAATATAGGAAAATGACAAAATGAAAGACCAAATTACAACCTCAAATCTCCAGCCCATCTCAAGAAACCCTAGGAGCGATGTATATAGAAGAAAATATATCCCATCCACCTCATATATCGGACACAATAGCCACTGAAATTGACAAGCAACTCCAGGAAGCTTTAAAGAAATTCAAACTCGAAATAATCTCCCAGATAAAAGAAGAAATGATAAAAGAAATGAAAGAGATTCTAAATATATCTAAAGAAAACACAGATAAAAAATTGGAGGAACTAAACAAAAAGATAGAATCCCTAGACGAGCAATATAAGAAACAAAGAGAATACATAATGCAGATGCACAGAGATATACAGGAAATAAAAAACTCCACTGAAAGTTGTAAAAACTCCCTTAATGAAAGTGAAGATAGAATTCCAGACCTTGAAGACAGGATTGCAGCTAGTGAACAGGAAAGGAAAGATCTTTTGAAAATAACAAGGAATCAGGAAACAACAATTCAACAACTGCAAGACAATGCAAAGAAGAATAACATAAGAATGACAGGGATTAATGAAAGAGAGGGAGACAACATGAAGGATGTCAGGAGGATATTTAGAGAAGTAATAGCTGAAAATTTCCCAAGCATGAGATCAGAAACTGACATCAGGATCAGTGAAGCATATAGAACTCCAAACAGTCATAACCAAAATAAAACTACACCCAGACATATAATAATCACCATCCCAGAAATCCAACACAACAATAGATTATTAAAAGCTGTCAGAGAGAAAAGACAAATCACTTATAAAGGAAAACCTATCAGAATCACTGCAGACTTCTCAGCACAAACGATAAAGTCAAGAAGAGCATGGAGTGAAATATTCCAGATCCTAAAGCAAAATGATTTCCAACCAAGACTGATATATCCTGCAAAATTATCATTCAAAATAGATGGTGCAATACAATACTTCCATGACAAAGAACAGCTGAAGAACTTCATGAACACCAAACCGACCCTGCAAAAAATATTGAAAGACAGTTTAGATACACAAAGGAAAAAACCACTAAGCAAAGCAAATAATTAAACAGAACAGAAAGATAAAGATGCAACAGCAGAGAGATAACATTCCTACAATTAACCAGCATTTAACAGTAATAACCATTAATGTAAATGGTCTCAATGCACCAATCAAAAGAAACAGACTAGCAGAATGGATCAAGAAACAAAATCCAACCATATGCTGTTTACAGGAAACCCATCTAACCCAGAAGGATACTCACAGACTGAAAGTCAAAGGATGGAAAACAATTCTTCATGCAGCAGGAATCCAAAAAAAGGCAGGAGTAGCCATTCTGTTTGCAGACAACGTGAACTTTAAACCAACAATGACCATAAAGGACAAAGAAGGTCACTACATACTCGTAAGGGGAAAACTCCAAGAGGAAGAGATAACTATCTTAAATATATACGCACCAAACTCCAGAGCACCCAGTTATATAAAACAATTATTAACAGAAATGAAAACTCAAATTATCAGCAACACAATTGTAACAGGAGACCTTAATACAACACTGACACCAAGGGACAGATCAACCAGACAGAAAATGAGCAAAGAAATAACAGAACTGAATCACACCTGTGAACAAATGGGTTTGATAGACATATACAGAATGTTCCAACCAACAACATCAGAATACACATTCTTCTCAGCAGTACATGGATCATTTTCTAAAATAGACCACATATTAGCTCACAGAACATATTTAAGCAAATGCAAAAGAGTTGAAATCATCCCTTGCATATTATCGGATCATAGTGCTCTGAATTTAGAAATTAATGACAAA
Organism: Cavia porcellus; assembly: GCF_034190915.1. Lineage (NCBI taxonomy): Eukaryota > Metazoa > Chordata > Mammalia > Rodentia > Caviidae > Cavia > Cavia porcellus. The sequence continues at coordinate 48,518,591 of NW_026947512.1, forward strand.
AGATACTGCAAAATATCCGCAAACACATGGAAACTAAATAACACACTCTTGAGTAATCAGTGGGTCACAGAAGAAATTAAAGAAGAAATCAAACAATACCTAAAAGAAAATGAAAATGCAGATACAACTTACCGGAATCTGTGGGATGCAATGAAAGCCGTTCTGAGAGGAAAATTTATTGCACTGAGTTCCCACATCAGGAAAACAGAACGAATACAAATAAATAACTTGATGCTACACCTCAAACAGCTAGAAAAAGAAGAGCAAGTCAAGCCCAAAGCCAAAAGAAGAGAGGAAATTATAAAAATCAGAGCAGAAATCAATGCAATAGAGACTAAGAAAACAATCCAAAGAATCAACGAATCAAAGAGTTGGTTCTTTGAAAGAATAAATAAAATCGATAAGCCCCTAGCCAACCTTATTTAAAAAAGGGAAGAAAAAGCTCAAATTCATGCAATAAGAAATGAAAAAGGAGAAATCACTACAGACCCAATAGAAATACAGAGGATCATCAACACCTATTTGAAAAACCTCTACTCTCAAAAGTTTGATAACACAGAAGAAATAGACAGATTCTTAGAAGCATATGAAGTACCAAAGCTAGATCAAGAGGATATAAAACTGTTGAATAACCCAATCTCTGCTAATGAACTTGAAAATGTAATTAAGTCCTTACCCACCAAGAAGAGCCCAGGCCCAGATGGATTCACTGCAGAATTCTACAAGAAATATAAAGAAGACCTAATGCCGACACTCCTCAAACTATTCAATGAAATTGAAAGGGAAGCAATCCTTCCTAAGTCATTCCTGGAAGCAAATATTACTCTAGTACCAAAACCTGAGAAAGACCCAACTATAAAAGAGAACTATAGACCGATCTCCCTAATGAACACAGATGCAAAAATCCTCAATAAAATATTGGCAAATAGGATCCAGCAAATCATCAAGAAGATTATACACCATGACCAAATGGGATTCATCCCAGGAATGCAAGGATGGTTCAACATACGCAAATCAATAAATGTAATCCACCAAATCAATAAAGCCAAAGATAAGAATCACATGATCATCTCTATAGATGCAGAAAAAGCCTTCGATAAGGTCCAACACTTATTCATGATAAGAACTTTACAGAAAATTGGAATAAATGGTCTTTACCTCAATATAATAAAGGCCATTTATGACAAACCAACAGCCAGCATCATACTAAATGGCCAAAAATTGAAAGCCTTTACTTTAAAATCGGGTACAAGACAAGGATGTCCTTTATCACCACTCCTATTTAATATAGTACTGGAAGTACTAGCCAGAGCAATTAGGCAAGAAAGAGAAATAAAAGGGGTAAAGATAGGAAAAGAAGAAGTTAAGTTATCATTGTTTGCAGATGACATGATACTCTACATAGAAGACCCCCTAAACTCCATTGAAAGACTCTTAGATACAATAAATAAATTCAGTAATGTGGCTGGATACAAAATCAATACTCAGAAATCAACAGCATTCCTATACACGAACAACAAATTTACAGAGAGGGAAATAAGAGAAACTGGACTATTCACATTAGCAAGCAAAAAAATGAAATATTTAGGAATTACTCTTACGAAAGAAGTGAAAGACTTATACAGTGAAAATTATAATACACTGAAAAAGGAAATTGAAAATGATCTCAGCAAATGGAAAGACATCCCTTGCTCATGGATAGGAAGAACAAACATTGTGAAAATGGCCATTCTCCCAAAACTGTTATACAGATTCAATGCAATCCCAATAGAAATACCATCAACATACCTTATAGATCTAGAGAAATCACTCCTAAATTTCATCTGGAACCAGAAGAGACCTAGAATCGCAAAGGCAATTCTAAGCAGCAAAGACAAAGCAGGAGGCATCACAATCCCTGACTTGAAGTTATACTACAAAGCAACAGTAGTAAAATCAACATGGTATTGGAATCAAAACAGGGCTGAAGATCAGTGGAATAGATTAGAAGATACAACCACAACTACGAACACACTCAACCACCTTATTTTTGATAAAGGAGCCAAGCAGGTTCACTGGAAGTACGACAGTCTCTTCAATAAATGGTGCTGGAAAAACTGGCTCTCCATCTACCGAAAACTAAAGCTAGACCCATGTCTATCACCATGTACTAAATTAAAATCTCAATGGGTCAAAGATCTGAATATTAAAACAGAAACACTAAATCTATTGGAAGACAAATTAGGTAGAAACCTTGGAGACATAGGAGTAGGTAAAGAATTCATGAACAGGACTCAAACCGCACGGGAAATACTTCCCAGAATCAATAACTGGGACCACTTCTTATTAAAAAGTTTCTGCATGTCAAAAGAAATCTCCAGCATAGTGAAAAGAAAACCCACAAACTGGGAAAAGATTTTAGTGAACTCTCTCTCAGACAACGGACTCTTGTCTAAAACATATGAAGAATTAAAGAAACTCAGACCTCCAAAATTCAAAGATCCAATCCAAAAATGGGCATCTGAGATGAATACGCAATTCTCACATGAAGAAATGCAAATGGCAAATAAATACGTGAAAAAATGCTCATCATCATTGGTCATTAGAGAAATGCAAATTAAAACCACACTGAGATACCATCTCACTCCTGAAAGAATGGCCAGGATCAAGAAAACCAACAACAAATGCTGGAGAGGCTGTGGGGAAAAAGGAACTCTCCTGCACTGCTGGTGGGAGTGCAGACTGGTACAGCCTTTGTGGAGATCTGTCTGGAGATTTCTCAAAAAGTTGGGACTGGACATCCCATTTATTCCAGCTATTCCACTTCTAGGCATATTCCCAGAAGAACTGAAAGCATCATACCACAGTGATATATGTGCACCTATGTTTATAGCAGCACAATTTGTAATCGCCAGATCTTGGAAACAACCCAAGTGTCCATCAACTGAGGAATGGATAAAAAAATTGTGGTATTTCTATACAATGGAGTATTATTCAGCTATAAAGAAGGATCACATTGAGATATTTATCAATAAATGGGCGCAGCTTGAGACCATACTCATTAGTGAAATAAATCAATCTCGCATGTGTGAATACCGAATAGTTTCCCTAATGTAAATAATGATTCAAATATATAAAAATATGTGGTAATCATGATTCCCCATTAGGTGGCCTTGAAGCCTTATAAAGTTTTCACTCATTAATTAGAAAGGCTTTATTCTGGGCTTCTTGATATGAAAATATTTGAAGCTAGAGTATATGAAGTTTTATCCAAATATTTCAAGGAAAAAGACACTATGGTAACTACTATTAAGTCAGGTTATAAGGTGGTGAAGTACTAGGTTGTTGAAACAGTCATGATGTGACCTCTATTGTTATATTGTTATGTCCTGTTTTATCTCAATCTCCCCCTTATTGTTTCAAAAAAAATTATTTAGTCATTTCTTATGTTTGTCTTAATTAAAGAAAAAATTCAAAAAAATTAGGATATATAAATAGTAACTCTTTTTGATTTCCTATTAACTTGTTTTGAAGTCCTGTAGTATTCCCACGATCTTGTTTTGACTGATAAGACTCTGTTCCATTCTAAATGATAGTATTAAGTTTGAAGACATAGGCAACTACTTTGAAGACAATAAGATTCACTAAGATACCCATTCTGGTTTGACTATTGTCTTCTTTGGAAGTCCTGTAATGTTTACAATGCCTAAGTTTTATTGGTCTTGTTCTCTACTGTTTTGTCCAACTTTATAATATCTAATAAGATAGACAATTCTTTTTAAGGAAACAAGGGACAACGTTGATAACCATTGTTGATAAACTTGTACTCTGTTCTACACCATGTGCTATGTCTATCCTTGGTATTGACTGACAGCTTTGTTTTGCCATATTTGACTGTATTCTTCCCCCCCCCCCAAAGAAAGTAATAAGCACTAAGGAGTAATAAAATCCAAGATGTGTAAATTTTGTTGTAAAAAAGAGAGGGAAAAAAAAAAAAGAAAAAGAGCTCTAACAGATATTACAGCAAGTGTGTTTGGGGGTGTTAAATAGCTGACTTTATCAATGTTTTTGGAACATTGAACACAGCTGTTTGCAGTCTCCCTGTTTGAATGTCCACCTTGTGTTCTTTGATACTGTGATTTGAGGAACTATTTTCAAGAAGATAGTGTGTAATCTACTAGCAGGTAATTTCTTACTGTTATGTGTTTTGTTTTGTTTTGTTTTGTTTTGTTTTGTTTTGTTTTGTAGTTCAGTATTGCGTGTACCCTTACGCCGCTTTGGTTTGTTTTGTGTTTTTCTCTTTTTCCTCTTAAATTAAAAAAAAAAAAAAAACATGGTATTGGAATCAAAACAGAACCGAAGATCAATGGAATAGATTAGAAGATACAACCACAACTACAAACACACTCAACCACCTTATCTTTGATAAAGGAGCCAAGCAGGTTCACTGGAAGAATGACAGTCTCTTTAATAAATGGTGCTGGAAAAACTGGCTCTCCATTTGCCGAAAACTAAAGCTAGACCCATGTCTATCACCATGTACTAAATTAAAATCTCAATGGGTCAAAGATCTGAATATTAAAACAGAAACACTAAATCTATTGGAAGACAAATTAGGTAGAAACCTTGGAGACATAGGAGTAGGTAAAGAATTCATGAACAGGACTCAAACCGCACGGGAAATACTTCCCAGAATCAATAACTGGGACCACTTCTTATTAAAAAGTTTCTGCATGTCAAAAGAAATCTCCAGCATAGTGAAAAGAAAACCCACAAACTGGGAAAAGATTTTAGTGAACTCTCTCTCAGACAACGGACTCTTGTCTAAAACATATGAAGAATTAAAGAAACTCAGACCTCCAAAATTCAAAGATCCAATCCAAAAATGGGCATCTGAGATGAATACGCAATTCTCACATGAAGAAATGCAAATGGCAAATAAATACGTGAAAAAATGCTCATCATCATTGGTCATTAGAGAAATGCAAATTAAAACCACACTGAGATACCATCTCACTCCTGAAAGAATGGCCAGGATCAAGAAAACCAACAACAAATGCTGGAGAGGCTGTGGGGAAAAAGGAACTCTCCTGCACTGCTGGTGGGAGTGCAGACTGGTACAGCCTTTGTGGAGATCTGTCTGGAGATTTCTCAAAAAGTTGGGACTGGACATCCCATTTATTCCAGCTATTCCACTTCTAGGCATATTCCCAGAAGAACTGAAAGCATCATACCACAGTGATATATGTGCACCTATGTTTATAGCAGCACAATTTGTAATCGCCAGATCTTGGAAACAACCCAAGTGTCCATCAACTGAGGAATGGATAAAAAAATTGTGGTATTTCTATACAATGGAGTATTATTCAGCTATAAAGAAGGATCACATTGAGATATTTATCAATAAATGGGCGCAGCTTGAGACCATACTCATTAGTGAAATAAATCAATCTCGCATGTGTGAATACCGAATAGTTTCCCTAATGTAAATAATGATTCAAATATATAAAAATATGTGGTAATCATGATTCCCCATTAGGTGGCCTTGAAGCCTTATAAAGTTTTCACTCATTAATTAGAAAGGCTTTATTCTGGGCTTCTTGATATGAAAATATTTGAAGCTAGAGTATATGAAGTTTTATCCAAATATTTCAAGGAAAAAGACACTATGGTAACTACTATTAAGTCAGGTTATAAGGTGGTGAAGTACTAGGTTGTTGAAACAGTCATGATGTGACCTCTATTGTTATATTGTTATGTCCTGTTTTATCTCAATCTCCCCCTTATTGTTTCAAAAAAAATTATTTAGTCATTTCTTATGTTTGTCTTAATTAAAGAAAAAATTCAAAAAAATTAGGATATATAAATAGTAACTCTTTTTGATTTCCTATTAACTTGTTTTGAAGTCCTGTAGTATTCCCACGATCTTGTTTTGACTGATAAGACTCTGTTCCATTCTAAATGATAGTATTAAGTTTGAAGACATAGGCAACTACTTTGAAGACAATAAGATTCACTAAGATACCCATTCTGGTTTGACTATTGTCTTCTTTGGAAGTCCTGTAATGTTTACAATGCCTAAGTTTTATTGGTCTTGTTCTCTACTGTTTTGTCCAACTTTATAATATCTAATAAGATAGACAATTCTTTTTAAGGAAACAAGGGACAACGTTGATAACCATTGTTGATAAACTTGTACTCTGTTCTACACCATGTGCTATGTCTATCCTTGGTATTGACTGACAGCTTTGTTTTGCCATATTTGACTGTATTCTTCCCCCCCCCCAAAGAAAGTAATAAGCACTAAGGAGTAATAAAATCCAAGATGTGTAAATTTTGTTGTAAAAAAGAGAGGGAAAAAAAAAAAAGAAAAAGAGCTCTAACAGATATTACAGCAAGTGTGTTTGGGGGTGTTAAATAGCTGACTTTATCAATGTTTTTGGAACATTGAACACAGCTGTTTGCAGTCTCCCTGTTTGAATGTCCACCTTGTGTTCTTTGATACTGTGATTTGAGGAACTATTTTCAAGAAGATAGTGTGTAATCTACTAGCAGGTAATTTCTTACTGTTATGTGTTTTGTTTTGTTTTGTTTTGTTTTGTTTTGTTTTGTTTTGTTTTGTAGTTCAGTATTGCGTGTACCCTTACGCCGCTTTGGTTTGTTTTGTGTTTTTCTCTTTTTCCTCTTAAATTAAAAAAAAAAAAAAAACATGGTATTGGAATCAAAACAGAACCGAAGATCAATGGAATAGATTAGAAGATACAACCACAACTACAAACACACTCAACCACCTTATCTTTGATAAAGGAGCCAAGCAGGTTCACTGGAAGAATGACAGTCTCTTTAATAAATGGTGCTGGAAAAACTGGCTCTCCATTTGCCGAAAACTAAAGCTAGACCCATGTCTATCACCATGTACTAAATTAAAATCTCAATGGGTCAAAGATCTGAATATTAAAACAGAAACACTAAATCTATTGGAAGACAAATTAGGTAGAAACCTTGGAGACATAGGAGTAGGTAAAGAATTCATGAACAGGACTCAAACCGCACGGGAAATACTTCCCAGAATCAATAACTGGGACCACTTCTTATTAAAAAGTTTCTGCATGTCAAAAGAAATCTCCAGCATAGTGAAAAGAAAACCCACAAACTGGGAAAAGATTTTAGTGAACTCTCTCTCAGACAAGGGCCTCTTGTCTAAAACATGTAAAGAATTAAAGAAACTCAGACCTCCAAAATTCAAAGATCCAATCCAAAAATGGGCATCTGAGATGAATACGCAATTCTCAGATGAAGAAATGCAAATGGCAAATAAATACGTGAAAAAATGCTCATCATCATTGGTCATTAGAGAAATGCAAATTAAAACCACACTGAGATACCATCTCACTCCTGAAAGAATGGCCAGGATCAAGAAAACCAACAACAAATGCTGGAGAGGCTGTGGGGAAAAAGGAACTCTCCTGCACTGCTGGTGGGAGTGTAGACTGGTACAGCCTTTGTGGAGATCTGTCTGGAGATTTCTCAAAAAGTTGGGACTGGACATCCCATTTATTCCAGCTATTCCACTTCTAGGCATATTCCCAGAAGAACTGAAAGCATCATACCACAGTGATATATGTGCACCTATGTTTATAGCAGCACAATTTGTAATCGCCAGATCTTGGAAACAACCCAAGTGCCCATCAACTGAGGAATGGATAAAAAAGTTGTGGTATTTCTATACAATGGAGTATTATTCAGCTATAAAGAAGGATCACATTGAGATATTTATCAATAAATGGGCGCAGCTTGAGACCATACTCATTAGTGAAATAAATCAATCTCGCATGTGTGAATACCGAATAGTTTCCCTAATGTAAATAATGATTCAAATATATAAAAATATGTGGTAATCATGATTCCCCATTAGGTGGCCTTGAAGCCTTATAAAGTTTTCACTCATTAATTAGAAAGGCTTTATTCTGGGCTTCTTGATATGGAAATATTTGAAGCTAGAGTATATGAAGTTATATTCAAATATTTCAAGGAAAAAGACAGACACTATGGTAACTACTATTAAGTCGGGTTATATGGTGGTGAAGTACTAGGTTGCTGAAACTTTCATGCTTTGACCTCTATTGTTATATTGTTATGTCCTGTTTTATCTCAATCTCCCCCTTATTCTTTTAAAAAAATTATTTAGTCATTTCTTATGTTTGTCTTAATTAAAGAAAAAATTTTAAAAATTAGGATATATAAATAGTAACTCTTTTTGATTTCCTATTAACTTGTTTTGAAGTCCTGTAATACTCCCACGATCTTGTTTTGACTGATTAGACTCTGTTCCATTCTGTATGATAGTATCAAGTTTGAGGATATAGGCAACTACTTTGAAGGCAATAAGATTCACTAAGATGCCCATTCTGGTTTGACTATTGTCTTCTTTGGAAGTCCTGTAATGTTTACAATGCCTAAGTTTTATTGGTCTTGTTCTCTCCTGTTTTGTCCAACTTTATAATATCTAATGAGATAGACAATTCTTTTTAAGGAAACAAAAGACAACATTGATAACCATTGTTGATAACCTTGTACTCTGTTCTACAGCATGTGCTATGTGTATCCTTGGTTTTGACTGACAGCTTTGTTTTGCCATATTTGACTGTATTCTCTTCCCCCCAAAAAAGTAATAAGAACTAAGGAGTAATAAGATCCAAAATGTGTAAATTTTGTTGTAAAAAAGAGAGGGAAAAAAAAAAGAAAAAGAGTTCTAATGGATATAACAGCAAGTGTGTTTAGGAGTGTTAAATAGCTGGCTATATCAATGTTTTTGGATCATTGAACACAGCTGGTTGCTGTCTCCCTGCTTGAATGTCCACCTTTTATTCTTTGATACTGTGATTTGAGCAACTATTTTCAAGATGATAATATGTAATCTGTTAACAGGTGATTTCTTACTGTTATGTTTTTTTTTTTTTTTGTAGTTCTGTATTACGTGTACCCTTACACCGCTTTGGTTTGTTTTGTGTTTTTCTCTTTTTCCTCTTAAATAAAAAAAAAACAATATTCCAAGCAACAGTAACCCAGAAAAAAAGCAGGAATAGCTTCTTAAATTCAGACAAAGTGGATTTCAAGACAAAATTGATCAGATAAGACAAAGAAGGTCACTATATATTAGTCATGGAAATAATTCAACAGAAATAGATAACAATCATAAACATATACGCACCAAATACTAGCATGCCCAGCTTCATAAAACAAACACTAACTAATATTAAAATTAGACAAACACCAATACAAATACAATGGAGGACCTCCATACTCCACTGTCACACATAGATAGCCCAGACAAAAAAATCAACAAAGAAATGTCAAGGTTGAACCAAACATTCAACAAATTGATATAATTAATAACTGCAGAGTTCCATCTAACAGCAGAATACACATTCTTCTGATTAGCACATGGAACTTTATTCAAAATGGATTGTAAACTACCTTATAAAGCATGCTTAAGTAACTCCAAAAGAATCAAATTTATCTCATGCATATTATACAATCATAGCACACCAAAACTAAAAATCAATGATAAAAGAAACCACAGGAAATATGTAATCACATGAAAATAAAACAATATACTCAAATAAAAAAATTAGCCACCAATGAATTAAGGAAGAGATTAGACAGTTTCTACAACTAAATGATAATGCCAGTACAACATACTAGCACATATGAGACACAGATCAGCCTTAAGTGGGAAGCTTATAGCTATAATTTCTCACATCAGAAGTACAGAGAAAATTCAAATAAATAACAATGCGCCTCAAGGTACTAGAAAACTAAGAACAATCTAATTCCAAAGCTAATCTAAGGAAAGAAACTAAAGAACTAAATGGCCTCTACATTAAAGCCTCCAGTACACTGAAAATAGAGATGGAGGAGAACTGCAGAAAATGGAAAGATGTCCTCTTGGGTAGGAAGAACCTATATAAAGAAAATGGCCATACTTCCAAACTCTTAAACATATTTAATGTAATTCTGATCAAAATTCCAGCAGCATATCTGACAGAATTAGAGAACCCTAAAATTCTTTTTTTATCTTATACGTATTTATTTCAAGCACCATTTGTCAAACATTTAAATGCTAAAATCTGAATGTGGAGGGACCAGGGATTTAGCCCAGCACCACAGTGCCTGCCTGACAAGCTTGAGGTCCTGAGTTCAACTCCTGGTTCCCCCCGCCAAAAAAAAAAATCTGAAAGTGGACACCTTATTTAATATTAGACACATTTTATAGCATTAGACATATGTTCCTACAAACTGTTAAGCTTTTACTCCCCACTCAGCACTTAATAGAGGTTCTGCCTTGCTACGTTGGGGATACAGCAACAAGAAAACTCACCACTACTCTCCCAAAATTCACAAAATGACAAAGGTAGCAGTCATCTGTGAATGACTGAGCTTCAAAGCAAACTGATCGCAGTACACTGGGGTACTGTCCGGCTGGAGAATTAGGGAAAAGACTGATTCTAAGAGGTAGCTTGTGAGACACTGTGGAAGCAGCACTGAACTTGGGTTCTGAAAGATGGATATGACTTTGATGTGCAAAGTTGTGAGGAAAGAATTATATAGCCCAGCAATTGTACACCTAGGTAAACATCCAAAAAAAACTGAAAACATGTCCACATGAAACTTGTACATAGATGTTTGTGGTAATATTGTTCATGGTGGTCAAAAAGTAAAAATAATCCAAATGTCTATTAATTGATAAATGGATACATTAAACATGTTACAGCCATAAGATGGAATATTATTGGACAACAAAAAGTATATGACTGATGGATCCATGCTACAACATGTTGAAACTTAAAAACATAATACTGACATTTTAAAAATCATTTTTTGTCTGGTTATATGAAACATCCAGAATTGGCAGATCTATGGATGCAAAGTAGATTAGTGGTCACCTAGATTTGGGAGAAGATGCTGAATGACTGTTCTGGACTGGGTAAGAGATTTCTTTTGAGGGTAAGAAAACTGTTTTTTTTTAAGGAGCTTTTGGGGGGGTCTTTTTTTTCTTTTTTGGTGCAGGAGCCAAACTCAGGGTCTCTCACTTTCAGGCAGGCACTGCACCACTGAGCTACATCCCCAGCCTAGTAAGAAAACTTAAAATTGAATATGGTGATGATTGTACAACACTGAACATACTAAACATCACTGCACTGTAAATTTTCACTATATCTCAGTGAAACAAACAGACAAAAAGTTGAAGGTAATTTCAGATAGAAAGGACAGGAGGTGGCCTGCAAGCAAAGCTCTTTTAGACAGCACTGAGCAGACCTGCGGGACTGGGCACATGTGCATCACAGGACCTTCTGAGGGAATCACACCTTCAGCCCCTTGGAACTCATCACAGACTCTGATCCCCAGGAGTAAACACAAGAAATGTGCGTGGTTGCTTTAAACCATCAGATTTGTGGTCAACATGAGGCAGGAAGATAAGGTGGCTGCAGCAGCTGGGAAAGGAGGCATGACAAGATCCTGGAACGCAAGCAGAGCAGTCCTCAGAACCCTGCATGGGGGCTTCTCCTGAGAACTAAGACAGACTTTTGGTAGGATGTCCTGGACATGATGCCAGTGTGAAAGACATAAAAAACAGTCATAAAAGATATAAAAGATGCTCACCACTGAGCACTAACTAGCATGCTTCTTCAGGATAGGGGACAACACTTTAGGGTGCATTTTTATTTTTTCCTCCCTTTTTACTTGACCCAAAACCCACATTCTCCCCCTTTACCCAGTATTGTAATCAGGGTATACAAGGAAAACAATTTAGTGTAGGATACATAACTTAAAGGATTATAGTAATCACCCGAAGAGTCAAGTACAAAAGTGCAGGGAATCTATCCACACACTAAAAACCCAAAGAATTCATCTGAGAGCCTGGATTCCACCATAATAATCTACATGAGTCTGGCTGAAGACCTAGAGCCTCTGACAGTGCCCTCCACAAATCCCACTGGAGGACTAGAACCCACAACAATGTCTCATGAAAGTGTTTCAAGGATCAGCACTAGGGAGGCCCAGAGGTCAGTGGTGGAAGCTAAACAGTCTGTACCAGCAGGCTGACGGATCTGCACTGGAGCCAGGAAGCAACACTCAAGGTAAGGACCAGAACTTCCCAACAAAGTATCATAGCCTGCATCGTGACAGCAAGGTCCTGAGCTCCTCTGATGATAACAACCAAGTTCATACCAGGAAGCCAGCATGACAAGCTTCTCCAGACTGAACAGCACACCATCTTCCCTTCTGGAGCCAGGAAGTGACGCTCAAAGTAAAGATGTGAGCTCCCCCAAAGTGAACCTCAGCCATTCTCAGTAACAAGGTCCTGAGCACTTCTGATGATAACAGCCAAGTTCATATCAAGAAAGAAGCTTGAAAATCTCCTCCAGGAGAGCCAACAGCAACAGGAGAACCAACAGCCAATCCTCTTCCCCTCCAGTTCTCCTTTTTTGTATTGTTGGCAACACTCTCCAGTGTGCCATCCACACCAGCACCACACTGATTCAGTTCAGCTGGGTGTTACAAGTTGCCCACCAGATTTCAATCTACCACACCTGACAATGGTAAACCAAATAGTAAACCAAAAGCAATGTCACATCCATGGAAGAATTGTAAAGATTAGTGTCACTATCAAGGATTTAAGGATACAAGGTTACTGGTTCCCAAATGGGTTAATTAAATGGGTTCCCACACACACCCACTTAATTATGCAATGTGGCCTATGTAGAAGACAGATGGGTCTTCGAAAATGACAGTAGGTTACCACAAACTGAATCAAGTGGTGATCCGGGTGCAGCTATGGTACTAGATGTAGTTTCCTGTTTGAACAGTTCAACACAATTCCTAGTACTTGATATGTAGCTATTGATTTGGCAAGTGCCTTCTCCATACCTATCCATAAGGCCCATCGGAAACCATTCACTTGCTGTACCTCAGGGTTATAATAACTCTCCACTCTGTGTCAAGTTAGTTTGCAGGGCTCTTGATTGCCTTTCTGTCTCACGAGGCATCACACAGGCCCATTACATACTGACTGGACCAAGTGAGCTGGAGGTAGCAGCCACTCTGGATTTATTAGGAAGCATTTGAGAGCCAGAGGGTGAGAAATAAATCCAACTAAAATTCAAGGTCCTTCTATCTCAGTGAAATTCTAGAAGTCCAGTTGTGTGGGGGGATATAGAGACATCCCTTATAAGGTAAAAGATTATTAGTTGCATCTGGCTCCACCTACAACCAAAAAAGAGTCACAACATCTAGTGGGCCTATTTGGATTTTGGGGGCCACATATTCCTCATGTACATGGTTTGGTTTGGTTTTTTGAGACAGAGTCTCACTATGCAGTTCAGGCTGACCTTGAACTCACTTTGTAGCCCAGGCTGGTCTTGACCTCACAGTGATCCTCCTGCCTCAGCCTCCCAAGTGCTAGGATTACACATGTGAACCCCTATGCCTGGCTTACTTGGGTATTTTGCTCCAGCCCTTTTACCAAGTGACTCAAAAAGCTACAACAGATCCAGGCTGCTGTGCAGGCTGCTCTGCCACAGGAGTCATAGGATCCAGCAGATCCAGCAGTACTTGAAGTGGCAGTGGCAGGTAGAGATGCTGACTGGAGTTTCTGACAGGCCCCCATATGTGAATTGCAGTGGACACCTTTAGGGTTTTGGAGCAAGGCTCTGATGTCATCTGTAGACAACTTTTCTCTCTCTAAAATATGGTTTTTGGCCTGCTAGTGGACATAATGGAAACAATGCTTGACTGTAGGACACTTAGTTACCATGCAACCTGAGTTGCCCATCATGAACTGGATATCATCTGATCAACCAAGTTATAAATCCTTGTGTACAGCAACAGCCCATCATTAAGTGATAGAGGGCAGTAAATTACAAGTTGCCCAGATACCCATGGCTGCTACTCCATCTGTATTGTCATCTGTCTCCCAGCATGCACCTGTGGCTTAATGAGGTACTCCACATGATCAGCTGTCAGAGGAAGAGAAGCTTAGGGCCTGGTTTATGAATGGTTCTGCACATAACGGAGGCAACACCCACAAGTGGACAGCTGTAGCATTGCAGCCTTTTTCTAGAACATTCCTGGAGAACACTGGTGATCAGAAATCTTAACAGTGGAAGAACTTCAAACAATGCCCCTCGTAGTACATTTTGCTTGGAAGGAGAAATGGTCAGACATGCGACTGTACTGATTCATAGGCTACAGCCCATGGTCTGGCTGGATGGTTAGGAACATGGAAGGAACATGACTGGAAAATTAGCAACAAAGGTATTTGGGGAAGAGGTGTGTAAGATAGATCTCTCCATATGGAAAAAGGATGTATAAATATTTGTTTCCCATGTAAACCCTCACAAAAACTGACGTGAGCAGAAGAGGACCTCAACAATTAAGTGGATAGAATGACCTATTGGATAGCTAACAGGCAACATCTTTCCTCATCCACCACTGTCATTGCCCAATGGGCTCCTGAGCAGAGTGACCATGGTGGCAGAGATGGAGGTCACCCACTGGCTCAGCAATACGGACTCCCATTCACCAAGGCTGATCTGGCTATAGCCACTGCAGAATGCTCAATATGCCAGCAGCAGAGACCAACACTAAGTGCCTGATATGGCACCATTTCCCAGGGTGATCAGCCTGTAACCTGGGGGCAGGTTGATTATCTTGGACTATTTCTTCCATGCAAAGGACTAGTATAGACAATTACTCTGCATACAGATTTTCCTTTCCTACACACACCATCATCTGCAGACTTACAGAATGCCTCATGGAACTCCACTCTGCTACTAATCACAGAACACACATTACAGCCAAAGAGAGGTAACTGGGACGTACTCATGGAACTCACTGCTATTACCATGTTCCTCATGTGGGAAAAGTTTTCTATCAAAGAAGATAATTAAAATAACTCCATGTACAAGAATTTCTACTTTTGTAAAATGTGCATGTTCTTATTTCATCATTGCTTAAAAACTTGAGACAAAGAGCTGTGTGTCTGCTTACATCCTATAAAACCTTATAACAAATGGCTTTTGCTAATCAGGGAACTCACTCTGCCTACCAAACATGATCTCATTATACTAGCTATCAGTTTAGATTGTGAGGCCACACTGCCACCCACAGAGCACAGCACACTGAGAACTGCACATCAGAGATAAAAACCTATCAGCCTGCCTGCTCAGTGTGCTTGCTTGCTTGCTTCTTCTAAAATGTACCCTACAACCAAAGTAAAGTTTGCCTTGCTGGGACACATTTGAGAGTTCACATTTTCTTTTGTCCTGTTTGTGACACCAGAAAATTCTTGCCCAACACTCACCATCCAAAAGTGGCTGGAATGAGAAAGTCAGGATAGTCTTTTAATAGCACAGTTGCAGAGCCAGGTAGGTGGCAATAGCTTGTCAGCCTGGGGCAAGGTTCTTCAGAAAGCTGTATATGCTCTGAATCAGCATCCACAATAGGGTACTGAGCCTCCCATAGGATTCAGGGGTCCAAGCATCAAGGGGGAGAAAGGTACTATTCACCAAAAATCAACATCCATTCAAGATAAAAATCCTGAAGAAGGGGCCGGGGGTTTAGCTCAGTGGCGAAAGTGCCTAACCTGTAAGCACGAGGTCATGAGTTCAATCCCCAGTTCAAAAAAAAATCCCTAAGAAAACAGGCATACAAGGACCTTATTCCAACCAGATGAAGAACGTTTATGACAAACCAATGGCCAACATCATATTAAATAATGAGAAGCTGAAAGTTTTCCCTCTAAAATCAGTGACAGAGATATTCACTATCACTACACTATTCAGTGTAGCTCTCAAAATATTAGCCAGAGCAATCAGGCAAAAGAAAGAAATGAAAGGGATATGGATAGGAAAGGAAGAATTCAAATTATTGTCTTTGCAGATGTTATAATCTTTGGCATAGAAAGACCAAAAAGACTTCACATAAAGACTCCTAGAATTAATAACCAACTAGACCAATGTAGTAGGGTACAGTATGAAGCCAGCTCACAAAACTCGGTAACATTCTGGTGCAACAGTAATAAACTCACTGAGAAAGCAATTAGGGAAATAGTACCTTTTACAATGGCATCAAGAAACATTAAATATTGAAGGATTAACTGAACCAAGGAAATGAAAGAACTCTACAACAAAAACAAAGTACAACAGTACTTTGAAAAAAGCACAGAACCATATCTCCAAAACAGATACACAGATTCAACAAAAAGCCAGTAAAAACACCAATATTATTCCTCACAAAACTAGAGAAAACAATGCTAAACTTTCACTTTATTTTATTTTATGAAAAAATGTAAAACAAAATTTCATAACAATAGTTAACACATTCCAAGTTGACCTCTTTAAAGTAGTTGCTCAGGGTACGAGATATAGGCATAAAAATTTGTCTAATCAATATTAGAACAAACCTTCAATTTTCATGAACTAAGAGACACTAATAGCATAACTGATTTGTACTTTTTTCCCTTTTCCCCACCTCCTTTTCTCTTTCCACCCACTCTAGTTCCCTTTTACTTTTGAACAATTTATTCACATTTCACAATATCTATTGTATATTTTAAGCCTTATTTAGTCTTTAAGTTTCTCACACCAGGGAGACAATATGATTTTTACACATGTGAGCCTGATTTATTTCATATGAATATGGTCTCAAATAGAATGCATTTATCTATAAAAGTTCCAAGTTTATCCTTCTTTTATCTGAATAGTATTCCATTGTAGAAAAATACCACATCTTTTTTATCCATTCCTTGATTGATGGGCATTTGGGTTGTTTCCAAAATCTAGCTGTTACTATTTATGGTGCCATAAACATGGGTGCACAAATATTGCTGTGGCATGGTGTTTTTAATTCTTATGGGAAGATACCCAGAAGAGGAATAGCTGGGTCAAATGGAACCTCCAATCCTAGTTTTTAAAGGAATCTCCGCACTGATTCCCACAGTGGTTGCACACTCCACCAACAGTGAAGAAGTGTTTCCTCCAGCATTTGTTACTGGTTGATTTCTTAGTAGTAGTCATTGTTGCTGGAGTGACAAGGAAACTCAGTATTGTTTTAATTCCCATCTCTCAAATGACCAATGATGTTGAACATTTTTCTTATATTTATTTGTCTTCTGTGTTTTTTCATCTGAGAAATGTATATGCAACTCCAATGCCCATTTTTTGATTGGGTCTTTGAATTTGTGGGGGATCTTTTTGTTTGTTTGTTCAATTCTTTATATGTTATAGATAAAAATCTTTTGTCTGAGGGACAATTGGCTAAAATTTTTTTCCTATTCTGCAGGTTGTCTCTTCACTCTGTTGGCAATTTCTTTTGCTCTGAAAAATGTTTAAATAAGATGAGATCCCAGTTGTTGAACCTTTGAAGTATTTCCTACATCGTCTGAGTTTTGTTCATGAACTCTCTACATACACCTATATCTTAAAGGTACTTTCTCTTCCAGTAGATTTAGTGTTTCCACTTTAATATTTAGATCTTTGATCCATTTTTACTTTCCTTTAGTGCATGATGATAGACATGGTTCTAGTTTTAGTCTTCAACATGTAGAGAGCCAGTTTTTCCAATATCATTTATTAAAGAGGCCATTTTTCTTCCAGTGAATGTTTGGCCTGTTTGCCAAAGACAAAATGGCTGAGTGTATTTACAGTTGTATCTACATCTTTTAATGTGTTCCACTGGTCCTCAGGCCTGTTTTTCATTGGTACCATGTCGATTTTATTACTGTAGCTTTGTAGTATAATTTCTAGTCAGAGATTTTGATGCCTCCTGCCTTGCATTTGTGCCCAGGATTGATTTTGCAATTCTAGGTCCCTTCTGGTTCCAAATGAATTTTAGGAATGTTTTCTCAGATCTAGATGTGAGGTACACTAGTGGTATTTTGATTGAGGTTGCTTTAAATCTGTATAACAATTTTGAGAGTATAGCCATTTTCACAATATTTGTTCTTCGTACCCATGAGCAAGGTATATCTTTCCATTTTTTGATATTGTCTTTGCTCTTCTTTTTCAAAGTACTGTAATTTTCAATATATAAATCCTTTACTTCTTTCATTAGATTAATTCCTAAGCATTTCTTTCTTTCTTTCTTTCTTTTTTGTATACTAACAATCTTAAAATTTATATGGAACTAGAAGAGACCTACAATAGCAATTGTTCTTCTGGACAACAAGAACAAGGCAGAGGGCTTCATGGTCCCAGACTTCAACTTTACTACAAAGCTGTAGTGATAAGAACTGCGTGGTATTGAGACAAAACAGACATTTGAATCGATGACACAGACTAGAGAATTTTTTTAAAAACCCCGGGCACATTCAGCTTTTTAACAGGGGGCAAATGGGCCAGGTGTATAGCTCAGCACTACAGCACCTGCCTGGCAAATGTGAGGTTATGAGTTCGATTTCCTGTACTAAAAAAAATAAAAATAAAAAGGAGCCAAAAATTTATGCACAGGAAAGATAGCCTCTTTAACAAATGGTGCTAGGAAAACTAACTATCCAGACGCCAAAGACTGAATTTAGACCCATATCTCTCCCTCTGTTCTAAACTAAAATCAAAATGAATCAATGATTTAAATATTAATACAGAAACAAACTGCTGGAAGATAAAATAGGTAAAACTCTAGAAGATACAAATGTAGGCAAGAACTTTCTAAACAGAACTCCAACTGCACAAGTATAATTCCAAGAATCAACAATGGAATTGCATCAAATTAAAAAGCTTCTTTATAGTAATGGAAACAACAAACAAAAGGTAAAAATAACCTACAGAATGGGAAAAAATCTTTTCCACTTATTCCTTAGACAGAGGACAAATATCTAGAGTATATAAAGAACTTTAAAAAGAAGAAATTAGACTCCCCCCAAAGTAAAAGACCCAATCCAAAAATAAACTGAAATGAGCAGAGATACTTCTCACAAGAATAAACACAAAAACATATTTAAAAAAATGTTCATCGTCTATAATCATTAGAGAAATGCAAATTAAAACAGCACGAGAGCCAGGCATGGGGGTGAATGCCTGTAATCCCAGCACTTGGGAGGCTGAGGAAGGAGAATCACTGTAAGTTCAAGGCCAGCCTGGACCCCACAGTGAGTTCAAAGCCAACCTGAACTACATAGTGAAACTCTGTATCCAAAAAATAAAACACTGAGATACCATCTGACTCCAGAAAGAATGGCTGTCATCAAGAAATCAGATAGCAAGACATGAATGCCGGTGGGGGAGGGGTGCTACATTTTTGGTGGGAATATATACTAGTGGAACCATTATGGAAATCAGTATGGAGATTCCTCAAAGCAATAAAACAAGAAATTCCATTTGAGTCAGCTAGTTTCCTTCTAGGTATCTTCCTGAAAGAGCTAAGGTATCATATTACATGCAGATCCATGTTTATAGCCACATCATTCACAGTAGCTAAACCTTGGAATTAGCCTGTATGTCTATCAATGCATGAATGGAAAAAGGAAACGTGATATTTATACACGATGGAGTATTGCTCTGTGATGATTGATTGACTGCGTCAACTTGAATAAGAAACGAACACCTAAATTGGCTCAGCATAGTTCTGGTGTGGACGACCACCTTAGGGAGAACTGTGTCCAGAACCGTGTAAAGGGAAATGAAGAAGGAAGAATTGCTTCTCTTTGTCAGAGGAGCTCCAGTCTTTGCTTTCACCTTGGGCATCATCCGGCTTCCATCACAGACTCTTAAACCTCTAGCACAGACTTTTCAGCCTCCTGATACAGACACTGCTCTGAGCTTCAGGTCTTCGACTGGACCCTTGGAATCACCAGGGCACAGACAGACCTTTTGTAGTCTTCCTTGCCCAGTTCTGTGGGCGGCCATTGTAAGTCAATTTTTCAAACTTATATATTTGTATAGCTTGCATTAAATGTTTTCTTTAGTAAGCACACACTGATATAAACTCTCATAAAGAAGGATAAATTTGAGACATTTGTAGGAAAATAGATGTACCTTGAGACCATAATATTAAGTTAAATGAACTAAATACACAAGCTACATATCACAGGTTTCTGTTACATGAGAAAGTCAGAATATAAATAAAGAGCTAAATTTAAAAATAGACACTAGAAAATAGCAAGATAGCTCTTTTGCATATGAGAAAGGAGACAAGGAGATAAAGGGTGGAATTTTTAAAAAGAACTAAGATGTGATATGTACATGTGCCAGTGCCCCACAGGAATGTGATCATTATGTTCTACAAGCATGTACTAATAAAGTAGATAACTAAAAAAAAAAAAAAAATGCTTGAAGAAAGTAAAAAGGTATATAAGCTAAAAATAAAATTAGGGCCTAATCACTCTATTACAGAGATTACATTGTTCAACTTCTTCAGGGTTCTAACCTCTTTCTGAAACATCAGGGATTTTCTACAGAAACACAGAATTTTAAAGCAAGCAGAAATGATCTAATGCAGTGGTTTCTAAGTGTGCGCAAGGTCAAGGCCAATCTGAGCAATTTAGTGACTTGGTGAGATCCAGTCTCAGAAACAAAAGGGGACTGGCAATGTAGCTCAGGTGTGAAGACATTGGGTTCAACCCCCAATAATATCCCCACCAAAAGTCAAGGAACTCTCTGTGCAGAGCAGGATTATCTGAGATCAAAAAGACTTAATCCAAGGTGGCAAAGTAACATGCGATTGCTTGAACCTGGACTGTCCCCCAAAGGCCCATGTATTAAAACTTGGTCTTCAGCCGAATGTCTGTCTAGGGATCTTTTCTCTAGGTGTCAACTCCTGAACCAGTACAGAAATAAAACAACAGAGTCATGAAGATGGAGCAAATCGAGAGAACATTTAATGTAATAAAATCAGAACTAGAAAAAAAGAAAATCAGAATTAAAGCTCCTGCTATGGAGGAAGAGACCCAGACTGAAAGACCACAAATTAAGCAGCACTCCTGCTTTATTGCTTTCTTTTCTTAACCCTTTTTCTCCCCTTTGTTTGTGATTGGTCCATCGTTGGCTGAGACCCTGTTCATTGGCCTGAGGCTACCTGTGTTCCAATTACCTGTCAGTTGCTATGGTGATTAACCATTTTTTTTCTGTTAGTTAGACTCTGTTTCCTGTCCCTGCCTGTTGAGCTCTGATTATGTTCTCTTTTAGCAGACATTCAGCTTCCCGTTTTCCTTGAATTTTTGTCCATAGGTCAGCTTATGCTCTTTTCCTAACCACTGTCTCAACATTCAGCATGGTGCTTTTGGTGTTAGTGGAAATTTTAAGCGGCCAGGCCTAGTGGGAGCCTTCAGATCACTATGAAAGAGTTTTGGCCCAGACAGGACACTGTAGCTGGTAAAGCCTTAGAGGTGGAACCAAGGAGCTCCTATCTCCCCCTTGCCTAGGAATTTACCTGTGACTCCATCTTCCCTGCCCCTAGGAATTTACCTATGGAATTTACCTATGGCGCCAAACAAAGACCAATGGGCTACCTGTGCATCCCTAATGCCCCCTTAGGTTCCACCCCAAACCTAAACTACATATATGCCTCCACTCCACGTGTTCCACGGAGAGATCACTGACCCTGGGGAGAGATGCCGTGCCCCAGAGGATCGGGGGTGTCTCTCCCCGCATTCTCAAAATAAAGGTCATTTATATTTCATACTTCTTATCTTTTCAGCCACCGCCGGTCCCCCACAGTTCTATCAACTAGGAGTATGCCCTCAAGTGGGACTATGGGATGACTCTCTTCCGTTCCTAGCCATGACGTGAACAGCCTCCTGTACCATGAACCTCACCATGATGTGATGCCTCACCACAGGCCCAAAAGTAATGGGACCAACTGACCATGGACTGAAAATCCAAAACCATGAGCCAAAACAAGCCATGCCTTAGCAAGGCATAGCTGTGCACACTTGTAATCCCACTACCTGGGGGGCTGAGGCAGGAGAATCATACAGTTCAAGGACAACCCAGAGTATATAGCAAGTTGGAAGTCAGCAAGGACATAGCAAGACCATGTCTCAAAAGCCAAAAAAAACAAGAACATTCCTCTTTCATATTTGAGCATGACACATAATGTACTAACACAGAGATCAACAGCTTTTTTTTTTTCTTTTTTTTTTTTTTTGGTAGTGATGCTACAGGGATTGAACCCAGGGCTTTAGCCCTGGGCCACAACCCCAAACGTTCTTTTATTTTTTACTTTGAGACAGGGTTTCCCTAAGTTGCCAGGTTGCCCAGGCTGATCACAAACTTGAAATCCTCCTGCCTCAGCCCCCTAGAGTGCTGGGATTAGAATCATGCACCACGCCCCACCACACACACACACCAGTGGACCACAGCCTTCTAAATGGGATTCATACATTATCTAATCATCCCTGTGAAGTCAGTGAGAAGCCACAAGTCCATGGGAAAGAAAGACTTCTGTGCTATTATTTTTCTAGGACCACCTAAACAAAGCACCACTAACCGGGAGGCATGAACAAGCACACTGATTATCTCACAGTCCTGGAGGGGACGGCCTCCACATTAGCTCCCTTCTTCCTGTCTCACACAGCCTTCCCCTGTGTGTCTGTGTCTTAATCTCCTTTTCATACGCAAACGCTAGGCCTAGGACCCGCCTCTCACCCTCCTTTCAACCTAATTAAAACCAAGACTCCAAATGCAGTACACTGCAGTACTGGGGTTTCACACAGCAACATGTGAATTTTAGGGGGACACAGTTCAGCCCTTCACACTTCCCCTCCTCCAAAGTGGTAGAATTGCTACTCAACCTAGGTTAAAATCAAGATGACTAGGAAATACAAACTGTACTTGCAAACTTGACATTAACTAGGTATTGGAAAGCTTCAAAATGTCTTTGAGTTATTAATGCAGTAAAGTTTCTGAAAAAATGCTATTTTTGAGCCTAAGAACTTAGTAAAGTCTTGTGTTCAATTTTACTATCACAGAGTATTGTGATTCACAATTAATGTTACTTCTTCTTATAAAAACTTTAGGGTTTTGAATTTTTTAAATGAAATCTTTACCAGGGATTTAGCTCAGCAACGTAAGTACCTGCCTTGCAAGCATGCAATCGTGATTTCGATCCCAGGTACCAAAAAAACCAAAAAACAAAAAAAAAAATGAAACCTTTAAAAAGGAGCAGCTGACTTGTAGCAACAACCCTTCTGACGGTTCAATGAACAAAATCACCTTTCACCTCACTTGTGTCCAAAAGGCAGGATGCTGGAGTCCTGGAAATGATGTTTATCAGCAAAATACAAGATAAATAACAGGTAAGTAAAGATCAATGTGTCTCAGATTCCTAGGTAAACACAACAAACTACAATCTATCTAGTCTTTGCACCAAAAAAGGACATCTTTCCTTTTTTGTAAAGAAGACTCTGCTAATACAAACTGCTTTTCATCTTCCAAGGCATCAGGGCAGCCTGGTTATCTCTGACCAAGGGAATGTTTTTAGAAGCACTGGATCGTCTTCACACAAAATTAATGTATTTTCAAATCATTCTTGAACATCCTCCTCCCTACTGCTCTCAGCCCTGATTCCACCCACTGTTCGCTGAACAGCTGCACAAGTGCAGCTGTGCCAGAGGCTGTGGCAGGAACACTGCAAGCTGCACAGTTCCAACTTCTGATCTGTCACCCTCTGAGATTTGGGGCAAACGGCTCTTAAGCCTCTATTTTCTCACACTTAACACTACAGGGTGAAATTGGGCATGGAGGTAAAGGCCTGTAATCTCAGAACTGTGGGAAGATTACACAGGAGGATCACAAGTTTGATTCCAACCCAGAAATAAGCAATTTAGAAAGACTCTGTCTCAAAATCTAAAAAAAAAAAAAAAATTAAAGGGCTAAAGATGTAGTTCAGTGTAAGGGTCTGGGCTCCATCACAAGTACTAAAATAGATAATAATAACAATAAAGACTGCCGGAGGAGACTCGATGATTTCTTCTGTCTCCACAATGACCCTTTTATTCTTATTTAATTAAAAGGATGATAATATATGTGATCTTGAAAGAACATATTAAGGAGGAGGAGGAGGAACCCAGCAGGAAATGAATGGACTTTGCTTCATGCAAGCACGGCTGCCGAGATGACTACAGCACCTTCCAGCAGACACACAGCCTGGAGTCCCTGCAGATGCACATCTCAGGTGGACAGTGGCCCATCCTGCAGAAAGAGAAGAGGAGCCAGAGCTCACATCTCCCTGTTGCTCACATCACAACAAAGCAGGTCACTCTCCTGCTGCACGACTTCACAAAGTTGTGTTAACATCTCTGGCCCTCCATTTCTTCATCTGTGAGAAGAAAAAATGAGAGGAGATGGTCTTTGTCTTCAATGGCATTGTGTTAGTGTCTTCAATGGCATCTGGGTACTGTTACTTGATAAAGAAGAGGCTCAAAAAAGGATCCATCTGTTTTTAATTAAATTCCATTTGTGACATCTTCATAAATGTTTGGAAGATAATGGATTAGGAGATATTGAAAATATGCATATTGAATCCATATGGTGCTGTGGTAAGGACAAACTCCATTACACAGAATTTAATTGGTGACTATAAGAACAGGGCAGCTCATACTTTGAAATCTAAGGGAGTCAGAGCTTCCTGGGTATCAGAAAAGTAAAAGTATTTTCAACAGAAATTGAATGCTACTAGAAACATCATTATAGGAAACAGATGTTCTGTGGCCTTGGGCCGAGTAACTTGAAGTGAGGAGAAGAAGAAAACAAAGAGCAGAGGGGAACCAGAATGACAGGGATGTCAGTGTGGGCTGTGGAGTGGGGACAGACTGAAGCTGGAGCACCTGGCGGATCTTTCCCAGGACTCTGAACACACCAGTGTCTTGGTTCTTGCTTTTCAGTCCGACAGTACTGACAGTCCCATATACAAGTGGTGCCTATATTTTGATAAATAAACCCATACTGACACCTCAGCATTACCCAGAGTACCTTTGGATTCATTCTTGGAGTTCTATATGCTATGGCTTTTGACAAACACATAATGATATGAATTCCCCTACCGCAGTGTCACTTAAAGTAGTTTCACTGCCTAAACAAACCTCTGGGTTGTATTTATCCTTCCCTCCCCTAGACCCTGGAGACAACTGATCTCTTTACTCTTGTCGTAATTTTCCAGAATATCACATAGTTGAAGTCATATCATACATAACTTTTCCAGATTGGCTTCTTAGTAATACAGATGAGTCTCTGAAGGATATCTCAGATCCAAACTCCAGCACCAAAGTAGGGCCTAGTGAAAGCCAGTGAGTCCCATACCTGAAAATAGCAATGGAAATAAGGAGATGGCAGAGTTTCTGAGATATTTTGGAGGTAGACAGGCAAGGATACAATGACTAGTTAATCATAATTAATTATACAGAGTGCCAGTTACTTATTTAAGGAATACAGGAAGGAAGACAGGAAAAGGAAGAATTTGCTCAGCTTGGAACTTGCAGAATTTGAAGGCTTTCAATCTGAATTTCTGATTTTCTACCCTGTAAAGGAAATCCAGACAGTTTACAATGTCATCATTCAGCATCATCTATTGAAAAAAAAAGAAATACGTATCTGTCACTGCTTACCAAAGAAACCTTGAGTGTTGTTGTTTTTAAATTTTCAAATTTTAATTTTGAAATAATTACAAATAAAATTATATTCCTAAAAATATTTTAGGGGGCGGGCATTTAGCTCAGTGGCATAAGTGCTTGCCTTACAAGCCCAAGGTCATGAGTTCAGTCCTCCATACCAAAAAATATATATATATTTTATATATCTTTGACTTTACTAAGTGTCATGCTACAAAACCACAATATAATTTATTAATCATAATCAATAAGTTTCATTATCAAGTGTACTACTAGTATGATTTATAATGGTATTAACCGATCAAATGGTTAATTTGGATCCACAACATTAATCAGAATAGTGCACGACACGTAGCAGGCATGCAATAAATTCTTGAGAAAAGGAATGAATGAAAGATTAATAAATGTTAGAAGGGGAAGAAAATTAATATCCATTCAGTAACTTACAGTGTCAGAGGATAATTGAGAGTTTTACCTCTCATGTCATCTTTATTACTAGCTATAAAACTAGCAATTAATTATCTGATTCCATACAAGGAAATTAAAGATATGACATTTTGCCCATTAAAACACTCTAGGTAGAGTAAAAAAATTTTTTCTTTAAGTTTGAAAAATAAGTGCAGTTCAGAGACAAACTATTGGGAAAAACACTCCATCCTCAAAAGAGAGGAAAGAAATGCGTTTTTTTGGTGGCCATGTCTCACTCAGCAGGGCACACAACATCCCAGATAACACCTATTCCCAGTACCTGCCCATCTGGCCACTCTCTGCGGTCCTGTGACATCCTGGAGCAGGTGTTGAACACTGCTCACTGTTCAAAGGGACCTTACGGTTACAACAAGACCAAGCCAGCAAAGCCACCAAGGAGGAGTCCGCAGGAAACCAAAAGGGCAAAGGGCTTATTATGGGTTAAAAACTGGTGGTCAGTTTAACGCCAGCTGGATTACATCAGCATGGTGCTGAGCACAGCTGTCCCACCTGTTGCCAGCATAAATAGAAATGTAGAGAAGGAGAAGCTATTGCGTTGAGGCATTGTGGGTTCTTCTACAAGTTGCTGTTTGAACTGTTGGTTCTCCTGGAAAAGCTCTGGTTCTCACGTCGAGCATTGCTTCCTGGCTCCAGAGAGAAAGATGTTTGCTGCTTGGTCTCCAGGATGAACTCATCACGCTGGCTTCCT
This sequence comes from Cavia porcellus, assembly GCF_034190915.1. Taxonomy (NCBI): domain Eukaryota; kingdom Metazoa; phylum Chordata; class Mammalia; order Rodentia; family Caviidae; genus Cavia; species Cavia porcellus. The sequence continues at coordinate 48,545,353 of NW_026947512.1, forward strand.
TGCATGTATTCAACTGTGCTTACTATTGGAGAAGCTTGAGCCTCCTTGTCACTAAGGATGGCTGTGGTACCTTTCAGGGTAGCCCTGGTCTTTATTATGAGTGTGGCTTCTTGACTCCAGCATGGAACCCTCAACCTACTAGCACAGCTCCTTCACCCCGTTGGCATAGACATCTTAGCCTTCACCACTGACCTTTGGGCCTTCCCAGCACGGATCCATAAAAGAAACTGTTGTGAGTCCTTCTTGTGGGCTCTGGACCTCCAGTTGGACTCATGGGAAGCACTGTCATGAGCTCTAGGTTTTCACCTGGACTCATGTAGGACATTGCTGTGGGATTTAGGCCCTTGACTAAATATTCTATGTCTTTGGTGTTGTGGATAGATTTCCTGCATTTTCTTGTGTTAACTCTGGGTGACCATCGTAAAACAATATTATAAACTCCGTGTCCTGATTCTAAGTGTTCTCTGCACAACCTCAGCACAACTACAACAGGGCTTAGTGAGATGGCTGCATTCGAGGCCGGTATAAGTGCGCTCACTCCACCCCTAACTCTCGATGCCAAGGACTTTGGTTTGTGCCTACAAAGTGGTGCTTCATGGACTAACAAGTAGTGGCAAGGGAACTGGAGAAATAGTGTGGCAGATCTGTCATGGCCAATTGAGGGGACAGCAGAGAGATGAAGGTTCCCAGTAGTCCACTGGTCCACGAGCAGTCTCCCTTTCGAGCAGTCGAAAACAAAACACCCCAATATCCTTGACTAAGCCATCCTTACAAAATGGACAAAAAGAGAAAAAGCCAGCATGTAAATTTGAAGAGAGTCAGGATATCCTAGCCAGATGGTCAGACAACTTGTTTTATCTCGCAATTTTCAAAAAGATAAACCTACTGAAACAGAGCTGCTTCATCATATTTGAAAACAGTTCTAAATCCTGGGTTCTCTGGAAGGACATTCAAACAGTGAATAATATGCAGCTATTAGAAGTTATAATTTTGGTTTTTGTTTTTGTTTTTTTTAATTTTTTATTTAAAGAAAAGGAAACAAAAAATACGTGGAGATAAAAAAGGGTAGAAATAATACAAAATTACAGAAAAATAAACAGTAAGAAATTGCTGGTTGAAAAGTTACATATTGTCATCTTAGAAATAGCTGTTCAGGTTACAAACTTAATGTATTTAAAATGACATTCAAAAAGTGACACTGCAAACAGTTCTGCTCAATGATAGAACAAAAACTCAGTAACATGGTTATCAGTCCTACACACTTGTTTTACATCTCAAAGAGGGTAAAATTAAACATACCAAAACAGAACAAAACAGTTTTAAAAAAAACAAGTTAAAGAAATATAGATTTCAAAGCAAGTCCACTGGAGATCTTCACTGTCAATCTAACTATCTCTAGTTTTTACAAATAGTTGTCCCCATCTTCACCCACATTATATACATATTGCATATTATAGAAATAATCAAATCATTACAGGATGATGAAGACTTTTTAGGTCTTCAAGATCTAACATTGGGGAAGACAATAATAATTACTATCACATCTTGCATTCTCTTCATGGTAGCCGTCCCCATCTTTACATATGCTGAAATTGAACTTAAGAGACTAGACTAATATCATTCTGATCAGTGAATAATAGTATTGCTAGAATTTATATCATAATGCTACAAAATTAGCATTGGGTTTCTTAGTGTCTCTTCTTCACAGTATCTGTTCATTACATCTTGCATTATATAATCTGTTCCTATAAATAATTTTTTTAAAAAATCTCATGTGTGAATTTCTACATATACATCTATCCTCTCTGTATTATAGGGAAAAACAAATCATAACAAGACAGCAAAACAAATTCCTAGAAAAACATGCAATGGATAAGTCATATAAGACCGCAATATAGGTGATCTTCCGTAGTTACTATGTTTTCTCTTGTTATTTTCAATAGATTTGTCCACATCATCAGCTTAATATAATTAAACATAGTATTACCTATTTTTATAAAAACACAACTTTGAAAGCATTGTAGGATTTGAGAGCTGTTAATAATTAATACCAGTATAGATATCCTTTACATCTTGTCATCTTCAGAGTAGTTGCCTCTACTTTTAGGGTTGATGCTAACAAGCATATCAAATTCAAATAAAATCAGCCAAGGCCAACCCGTGGTCTTATGGATTGGATTCAATTAAGATCAGTCATAGTAAGACAATGTAAGTAATACAGGATTTCAGTTTAAGTTAATAGGAAAGTAAGGATAGTTACCATGATATAACCTGCTATTTTTGGGTCAGATGTCTGTGCCCTCAAATCTGACATGAGTGGACAGACCAGAACAAATTAAATTCAAACTAAATATGGAGATAAGACTACTGTGTCTTTTAAATCCTGATACACTATTAACAATGACCTCTGCCTTTTTATAGTGTTTCAGAGCTGTCTATACTAGAGACTATAGCTTACCGTCTCTGCCTCATGCCTGCTACTCCACTTTTCTGCTATAATTTGTCTACCTTATTCCCTCATTCCACTGTCTGCCCCGTTCACTGAGGCCTCTCTGCCACTGTTGCTGGAATCCTGGTATCCCTTTCTCTTTTTCTCTGGAATGTCCTTCAGCACTCTCTGTAGGGTTGGATTGGTGGCCACAAACTCCCACAGTTCCTCCTTGTCTTGGAAGCACCTTATTTCTTCATTAATTTTGAGAGAGAGTTTTGACAGGTATATGAGTCTTGGTTGCATATTATTTTCTTTCAGGACTTGGAATATTTCTCCCCATTCCCTTCTTTACTTAAGAGTTTGTGTTGATAAGTCTGTTACTATTTTGATAATTTTCCCATTGTAGGTAATCTGCTTCTTTTCTCTGGCTGCTTTTAATATTCTGTTCTTTTGGTGGATTTCTGCAATCTTGATTATTATATGTCTGGGTGTAGATCTGTTTTGGTTGTAGATAGCTGGTATTCTGTATGCCTCTTTTATCTGGATATCATTTCTTTTTGCTATACATGGGAAATTTTGCTTTAATATATCTCTGAATATTCTTTGTATTTCATTTTTGGTTGCTCCTGCTTCCTCATGCACATTCTTTATTCTTAAGTTATGTATCCTTTTGTCATCTTCTAGCTTTTGAATTGTTTCTTTCTGGTTCCTTGTTATTTTTAAGAGGTTTTTTCTTTCACGATCATATGTCATAAATCTCTCTTCAAGTTTCAGAAGGCTGGCTTTAGTTTCTGTCAGGGCATTTTGCCAGTGTTCAATGGAGTTTTTAGTTTCCTGGTAATCTCTTTGGATCTGTTTCATGTATTCTAAATTATGTTTAAATTCTTCTTCAGAAGTTTCTCTTTCTTTTCCTCAGTTCTTCCATCTGTGTTCTTTTGGGTGGGGCTTGTCATTTCTTTAATTAATCTCTTTATATCTTGCCTCACTTGGATCAGGAGTGCAGCTTTAAATTCATCTATGAGGTCATGGAGGTATTTTTTAATTTCAGCTGATGCTGTGTCCAGTATTGGATGGTTACTGTGCTTGTTCTCTTCAGTGTTTACTTCTCCTGGGCTTATTTTCTCATGTTGGGCAGCTGGAGATTTTTTTTTTTAATCTCTTGACATGTTTCTGGTTTCTTTCAGACTGGAGTGTCCTGGAGGTCTCTGGCCCTCTCCATATTGTTTAGGGCCTTTCAGAAGCATGCTGCTTGAGTTTTTGCTGTCTTCCCCAATTTATTGTTATCTGGGGTAGGCAGGGATGCAGGGACGGTGCAGGCTAGCCTCCAGCCTCTGTGCCAGTCAATCGTAAATTACGCTGTACTTTCTGGATGTCACAGAGTTGCGACTATTTTGTATCTGCTTATTGGGCCCCAAGTAGAGGCTTGGTTCAGCCCCAGCAGATTCTGCCAGTTCTCTCTGTGCCAGAAGTAGCTGACTAATGTCACCATGGCACAGGGTTCTGCCCCAATCCCAGCTGTTCTCTTCCAGACCTCTCTGTGCCAGGAGCACCAGGACAGCGGGTCTGCCCAATTCCAAGATGTCTTCCACTAGCTCTCTGTATGATGCTGAAGCCAACACGGTGCCAGGCTCTGCCCAATTTCAAGATGTCCTCCACCAGGCCTCTCTACACCAGGGGCAACTCGGTGATGTCACCGAGCTGCAGGTTCTGCCCAACTCTAAGATGTCTTCCACCAGACTCTCTGTGTTATCGATGTTGCCATGGTGGCGGGCTCTGCCCAATTCCAAGATGTCCTCTGGCCAACCACAGCAGCCGCAGGACCCCATCCCTAGTACTCACCAGGACTCAGTGCCGGTCTTCCTCTTGAATCTACTGCACACTATGCTGCTTGCCTTCACTGTGTTCCTGGCACGGCATGGAATGGTCAGAAAACTGCACAGCATTCAGCTTCAGAGCTCCAGAGCTTTTCACAATCTCCTCTGGTGCAGCAGGGCAGTCCTGGCTGCTTCGCAGGGTCCCGGGTCTCAATTTCCAGCAGTCACCAAAAGCCAACACAGCTTTTCCTGTTGGGTCCACTGGTCAGTTTGCTGCATTAAAGGCGCGGGATTTGCAGCCTCCTGTTATCAGCCTTCGCAGTCTCAGCACGACTTTAAATCCTCCAGCTGCACTGTCTTGGTTAATAAGAATCGTTATACATTCATCTGGCCCTCTCCATGTTGTCATATTCTAGCATCTAATATGATTTCTCCAGAGAGACTCTCTGCCCAATCCCCTAGCAAGCCGCCATTTTTTCCACACTCTGAAGTTATAATTTTGAAAACCATGTGAATTACTTTTGACAGAAGAAATATTACATGGTGTTGAAAAATCATCTCATGGTAAGAGAACATGGATTGTGGCACATCTTGGAGCCACTGGAAGTGGGGAAATGGTCTGCACACTATGTCAAGAGTATTCAGAAGCTCCCAATGAAATGTTACACATGATGCATGTGGCCAAGGATATCATCAACTGTGTCATCATTGTACAGCTCACATTGATTCCAGTGTGATTGATTAAAGTGAAAAACACCTCTGTCGACAGCATATTTGTAACAACAAAGACAGAGGGGTGGTGCAATTAAGAAAGGACCAAACACCAAAACATGACAAGTCATGAAGCAGACATTGAAAGGGTTAACTTTACAGCTGCCACCCCCCCCCCCGAGCTATCTGTACAAAACAAGAAGGGATTTTCCGTTGGTAAAAACAAAAACAAAAAGGATAAACAACTGTTCCGGGAACACAGTGACTGGGCTATGACCCCCGGACACTAAAGTTACCCAACCCTGAGCCCCTCCAATCAGCTCCTGCCAAGCCCTGCGCCGTTCAAAACTAACCAATGCGATCTGCTTCTGTAACATCGCCTGCTTTGCGGTTTATGCCTTTAAAAACCCTGTGTAACTTCCCTTCGTGGTCCTCCGCACTCGTTTGCTGGACGGACCCTATGCGCATGGAAATAAAGCTTTTACCCTTAAAGATGTGAGTCCTTGGGGTCTTCTTCCCTGCGACGCCGACCTTACATTTGGAGGCCCTAGCGAGATCATACGTCTCACGGGAGATGACCTCAATGGCTCAGCGTCCCTCTTCGGGTGAGTACGACTGGTCATATTTTTACTTTCGTTTTGGATCGATCCACCGTTTCTCTTCGCCCCAGGCCGAACTCCGGCTCTACTTCAGGGGCGATTTCTGTTCCTTGGTGATCGGGGGACGCCCCACATGGTCTTCCGTGACTCACTGTCTGCGATAGGGTTTTCCTATCAGTCTGGGGAATTTTATTCCCAATCTGTGGTCCGTCCGGGCCAATCTGGAGGCACCCCCTAAGGTGACTCGTTTGGTGTGAAACTAATGCGTGAGAGTGAGGTGGCCGGCCTGTTTGTCCTGTGTGTCGTGGCTGTTGTGATCGGTTATTTGTTGTGTCGTGTGTACGCTAACCACTCTTTGTCGTCAGAACACCATGGGACAAACGACATCATCCCCATTGTCCCTCACCCTCGACCATTGGTCAGAGGTTCGAGAGAGGGCTCACAATCTCTCCTTACAGGTTAAAAAAGGTAAATGGCGGACTTTATGCTTGTCTGAGTGGCCCACATTCTCCGTGGGTTGGCCACCGGAGGGGACTTTCCACCTTCCCCTCATCTTAGCAGTTAAGAACATCATCTTCCGCCCCGGACGAGAGGGCCACCCCGACCAGGTCGCCCACATCTTGGTATGGCAGGACCTCAGGGAGGAGCCCTCACCGTGGGTAAAACCCTTCCTTCCTCCGCCCGACTCCTCCATACCCAAACTCTTGGCTCTGAAAGGGCCCCCTGCCCCGGTCCTGCCCGACTCCCAACCTGACCTCCCTCTGCTCGATTGTGATCACCCTCCTCCTCGACCTGCCTTGCCTCCTCCTCATGCACTTCCACCACCCGTCTTCCCGCCGGAGTCGGAGGCCTCCCTTCCCTCAGCTCCAACTCTCTCTCCATACTCCCCACCCCCCTCTGCGGCCTGCTCTGAGGCCAGTCCCCCTGGGCCTGAGGGCCCAGCCCGGAACACCCGCAGTAGACAGCGGCCGGAGGACCCGGTCGTCACTCTCCCTCTCCGTCCCTATGGGCCCACTATAAGTGATGGGACAGCGGAGGGAGAAATGCCGGCCCTTCAGTACTGGCCATTCTCATCCTCAGACTTATACAACTGGAAAAATAATAATCCCTCTTTCTCTGATGACCCCTCTAAGTTAACAGGCCTAATGGACTCGCTTATGTTCTCTCACCAACCCACATGGGATGACTGCCAACAACTATTGGGGGTCCGGTTCACCACCGAGGAGAGATCGAATCCTCCTCGAAGCCCAAAAAAACGTTCCAGGAGATGATGGCAGACCCACCCAGAGACCCGATCAAATTGACGATCTTTTCCCACTAAAGTGCCCCAACTGGGACCCCAACTCTCCTGACGGTAGGCAGCATCTTTCCATCTATCGCCAGACTCTAATGGCGGGTCTCCGGGTGGCCACAAGGTGCCCTACCAATTTGGCCAAGGTAAGAGAAATAACTCAAGGGCCCACTGAGACTCCCTCAGTTTTTCTAGAACGCCTGATGGAGGCTTACCGACGGTACACGCCTTTTGACCCTGAAGATGAAGGCCGACAGGGCTCAATCGCCATGGCCTTCATAGGGCAATCGGCTCCTGATATAAGACGTAAGCTCCAAAGGCTAGATGGTCTACAAGACCTAACTCTGAGGGATCTCGTTAAGGAAGCTGAAAAAGTCTACTATAAACGAGAGACAGAAGAGGAAAAGGAGTTAGCTAGAGACAAAAGACGAAACAAGGAATTGGCAAAAGTGTTGGCCACAGTTATTCAGGGTAAGCCTGAGACAGGAAAGGGAAAGCCCAATCGCCCCCCATTAGACCCTGACCAATGTGCATATTGCAAGGAGAAAGGACACCTAATCAAAGACTGTGAAAAACTTAAAAGGAAGTGAGCCAAAGAGGAATGAGAAAAGCAGTCCTCACAGCGGCAGCGAACTCCCATGCTCGCCTTAGATGAGGAAGATTAGGGACTTCGGGGCTTGGTTCCCCTCCCCGAGCTCAGGGTAACATTTAAGGTGGAGGGGACTCCCATGGAATTTGAGGTCGACACGGGAGCTGTTTACTCGGCCCTTCAGGCCCCCTTGGGAGCCCTTTCAACCAAGAAATCGCTAGTTCAAGGGGCTAACGGAAGCAAATATCGCTCATGGACCACCGAGCGCACAGTCAACCTGGGAAAAGGAAAAGTAAAACATTCCTTCCTGGTCATCCCAGAATGCCCTGCTCCCCTGTTAGGAAGAGACCTATTAACTAAATTAGGGGCAAAGATTTCCTTTGAGCCCCAGGGACCTCAGATGACATTCCGCAACCCGAAGGTTGAACAGCCCATGGTCACCATATTGACTCTAAAGTTGGAAGATGAATATAGGCTCTATAATGATCAGAGTCTTCAGCCTGTTCCTCCTGCTTGGTTAGCTGATTTCAAAGACTCCTGGGCTGAAACAGCTGGGTTGGGACTAGCCAACCAACAGCCACCTGTAGTGGTTACTTTAAAGGCCACTGCCTCCCCCATCTGAGTTAAACAATACCCCATCAGCAGGGAGGCTCATCAAGGAATCAAGGTACACATTCAGAGACTTTTAGATCAAGGGGTATTAACCCCTTGTCGATCTGCATGGAATACACCACTACTCCCTGTTAAAAAGCCAGGAACCAATGATTATAGGCCAGTACAGGACTTGAGAGAGGTCAGCAATCGGGTAGAAGATATCCACCCCACTGTGCCAAATCCCTATAATCTCCTGAGCGGTCTAAACCCATCCAGAACTTGGTATACTGTTCTAGATTTAAAAGATGCCTTTTTCTGCTTGCCTTTACACAAAGACAGCCAACCACTGTTTGCATTTGAATGGACTGATCCAGACTCCGGGACTACCAGACAGTTGATGTGGACGTGCCTCCCCCAGGGATTCAAGAACAGCCCAACTATCTTTGATGAGGCTCTCCACAAAGATCTAGCTCTGTTCCGGGCTCAACACCCGGACCTCACTCTACTTCAATATGTAGATGACTTGCTGCTGGCAGCAGATTCAGAGAAGGACTGCAACAACGGGACCCAAGATCTCCTACGTGAGTTGGCCGCTCTGGGGTACAGAGCATCGGCAAAAAAGGCTCAGATCTGCAAACGAGAGGTAATCTTCCTGGGTTACACCCTAAGGGAAGGAAAAAGATGGCTCACTGAGGCTAGAAAACAGACTGTGGTCCAGATTCCTCCCCCCAAAAGCCAAAAACAGCTTCGAGAATTTCTGGGTACGGCGGGGGTTTGCCAGCTGTGGATCCCAGGATTCGCATCCTTGGCAGCTCCCCTTTACCCATTGCTTAAGGGAGGATCACCCTTTGTCTGGGGAAAGGATCACCAACAGGCCTTCGATGCCATCATGTGAGCCCTCCTATCTGCCCCGGCCCTAGCTCTACCTGATATAAATAAACCCTTCACTCTCTTCATCGAAGAGAAAAAGGGAATAGCTAGAGGAGTGCTAACTCAGACCTTTGGGCCATGGAAACGGCCGGTGGCTTACCTCTCAAAGAGACTAGATACTGTGGCAAACGGATGGCCACCATGCCTAAAGGCCATTGCAGCAGCAGCCCTGCTCACTAGGGACGCTGACAAACTGACTTTGGGACAAAAATTAACAATTATTGCCCCACACACGCTAGAAAGTATCATCCGCCAACCTCCCGATAGGTGGCTCTCAAACGCCCAGATTACACATTACCAAAGCCTCTTACTCAATAAAGACAAAATAACCTTTGGGCCCCCGGTGACCCTCAATCCGGCAACCCTACTACCAGAAGAAACCCCAGAACCAATTCTTCACACTTGCCAAGATATCCTGGCAGAGGAAACCGGGGTGCGATCAGACCTGTTGGATTACCCCTTGCCCAATGCTGAGGTGACCTACTTCACTGACGGGAGTAGCTTCTTGGTCCTAGGTAAGTGATATGCGGGGGCGGCCATGACTGATCATTCCAATGTTATCTGGACAGCTAAACTAGAGGATAGGTCCTCGGTACAAAAAGCCAAATTGATTGCTCTTACTAAGGCTCTAGAGCTCGCCACAGGAAAGCGGGCAAACATCTACACGGACGCCGATATGCCTTTGCAACGGCCCACATCCATGGGGCCATATACTGCCAGCGGGGAGTCCTGACCTCTGCAGGCAAAGAGATAAAACACAAACAGCAGATTCTTCAACTGCTGGCTGCAGTCATGTTACCCCCAGAAGGTGGCAATAATACACTGTAACAGCCACCAAAAAGGAACTGATCCCGTTACAAAGGGAAACAACCTGGCCGACCAGGCAGCGAAATCTGCAGCTATGGGTAGCTCACAGATGTTGGTGACTGATACCAAAGATCCTCCTCCTAAAGAGGAAGCTCGAATTAACCAAACCTCTGAGGTGTCAGACCTGACTGCCTACATCCAACAGGCCCACCAGCTCACCCACCTGGGGATTAAAAAGCTATGTCTGTTGGCCCAACGCCAAAATTTCCCAGGGGTATCTCCCACTGCCATACGTCAGGTTGCCACTCGGGTTGTGACAAACTGCAAGGCTTGTCAATTAACCAATGCCTATCCTACCAAGCTGGCTCCAGGCAAAAGATTGAGCGGTTCCAGACCTGGACAATACTGGGAAGTAGACTTTACTGAAATTAAACCTGCCCGGTATGGACTAAAATATCTGTTAGTCTTTGTGGACACCTTTTCTGGATGGATCGAGGCCTTTCCTACCAAAAAGGAAACTGCTGCCGTAGTCGCAAAGAAGTTGATGGAAGAAATTTTTCCCCAGTTCGGATTACCAAAGGTAATAGGGTCTGATAATGGGCCGGCGTTTGTGGCTAAAGTAAGTCAGGGACTGGCCAACATATTGGGGATTGATTGGAAATTACATTGTGCTTATAGACCCCAAAGTTCAGGACAGGTAGAGAGGATGAATAGAACTATTAAGGAGACCCTCACTAAATTAGCTCATGAGACTGGCTTAAAAGATTGGACGATGCTCCTGCCTTATGCTCTTTTTCGTGCACGGAACACTCCGTCAGCCAAACCCCCTAACCTCACTCCCTTTGAGATCCTCTTCGGCACTCCACCCCCCATTCGGGATCTCACTCCCTTGACTGAACATTCCACCCTGTTACCAACCTCCTTGTCTGACAGGCTCATCGCCCTTGACCGCCTACAAAAGGATTTGTGGACCCAGCTAGCCCCAGCCTACGCTCCCAGCGAATCTCCCATACCGCATCCATACCAGGTGGGAGACTTTGTGCTCGTCCGGCGTCATCAACAAGAGACCCTACAACCTCGCTGGAAAGGACCATACTAGATCCTATTGACCACTCCCACAGCGGTAAAGGTCGACGGCATCACCTCTTGGATCCACGCGTCACATCTGAAACCAGCTTCGGCGCCAGAGGACTATCACTGGAAACTTAAACGGTCTGATAACCCCCTAAAGCTAAAGCTGTGCCAAAAGACCCCCTAAAACTGTTCCATACACCTCCCTTGTGTGCTCCTACAAGATGACCCCCTGCCCATACAAGACCTTTAAGATGAAAGGTTATTCACAAGAAAAGGGGGGAATGAAAGGGTTAACTTTACAGCTGCCACCCCCCCCCCCCGAGCTATCTGTACAAAACAAGAAGGGATTTTCCGTTGGTAAAAACAAAAACAAAAAGGATAAACAACTGTTCCGGGAACACAGTGACTGGGCTATGACCCCCGGACACTAAAGTTACCCAACCCTGAGCCCCTCCAATCAGCTCCTGCCAAGCCCTGCGCTGTTCAAAACTAACCAATGCGATCTGCTTCTGTAACATCGCCTGCTTTGCGGTTTACGCCTTTAAAAACCCTGTGTAACTTCCCTTCGGGGTCCTCCGCACTCGTTTGCTGGACGGACCCCATGCGCATGGAAATAAAGCTTTTACGCTTAAAGACGTGAGTCCTTGGGGTCTTCTTCCCTGCTACGCCGACCTTACAACATTACCCTGCAGTGTGGCAGGCCTTGATGGGATGCAGATCATAAAAGCAACATCCAGCAGTGTTACTGTTATTGTGGAGGCCCTGAAGATGGGTATTTAAAGATGCTACAGTGCTGCAAATGCAAGCAATGGTTTCATGAAGTTTGCATGCAATGCCTTCAAAAATCAGTGCTATTTTGAGATAGATTTTATACATTTATTTGCTCGGTCTGCAGTTCTGCAACAAAATACCTGAAATATCTACTGTTACAGTAGCTAGAAACAGCACACCTATATCCTTACAACCTAAGTGTTATTCACAAGAAGAAATACTTTGATTTTGAACTTGAGCTTGTGACATACATAAATGAAAACTGGGATAGACTGTATCCTGAAGAGCTGGCAGACACACCAAAATTCGAAAGATATGAGCATGTTCTGGAGGCATTAAATGATTGTAAGACCATAAAAATAAGCAATGGAGTTGAAAAGAAAAGAAGGAAAGAAAAAATGTGTAGGTCATCCTCCTGGCACATATCTGAGAAAAATGATACCAAAAACTACTGAATCACCTTCGGATAAGGAATCGGTTTCTGAGAACCTGGCCTTGGATTTTCCTTGTTCTATAGGGATAACTGAGGGAATGTGCAGTCCCATTCACATTCATCCGGTACCTCAGCTATGGATTTCACAGAGGTTTCCGGTACAAAAGAAACTACCTTGTCTAGTACTTCCAGGCCTTACAGCTTACCTGACTCCATAAAAAGAACTCCCACAGGTAGATCTTGGCGTGCTACAATGCCACATTTGCATAGAAGAGGTCATCTTCCAGGAAGAGCACTCCAGACTCACAACTCAGAAACTGTAAGAGATGATGAAGGCCAAGATCACCAATTTAAAGGCTCGACACAGAGATTCTGAGTAACTTGGCGGAGCAAGACTTACAACTCAATCATCTGAAAAATGCCATTTTGGTTATTTTGGTGCTGCAGGTAAAATAGCATGTGGTGAAAAGGGCCCAGTTTTGGCTTGTCAGGTGACACTTGACCAAAAGATGCAATATTTTGTTGCACAGGAGGGAGCATCTGCATCCTTACTGTAGGACTGATTATTGTGTTCACTCACATTTTCTGTAGGTATAGGTCAAGGTCCTAAAGGAGCCTGTCTTTTATTATCTTTCGTAAACAACAACAAAACAAACAAAATACTCCCAAAAGAGATAATACTAGCCTTAATGTGTGCTTGTTAATGTTATGGATATTGCTAAAAAAAGATTGTCTTTTAAAACTTAGAACAGAGACTTAATTTTTTAAGTCTTAAGATTTGTAGAATGTTTCCAGGATAGGATATTAAAAATGATTTGAACCCATGCATGGCATTAGATAATTTTTCTAATTATTCCATTGAGTCAGTTTTTGTGATTAGTGGTTATCAGAGCAAACAGATCATGTAGATAGCACAAGTATTTGGACAAACATTGTCCTGTTATACCAAAGTGTTGGGAAAATATTTATATTGATATCTTTTAGATTTCACAAAGTGTAGTGTATATATATGCCTTCCAAAAGACTATAAAATATTGAAATTTTCTTTCAATCAAAGTGTAAAAAATGTATTGAGCCTTCAAATTGAAAAAAAAAAACTGTCATGGAGGATGGGTTTGTGTAAGGGCTCTGGCCCTCTATTGCCCTTCCCCAGTCTACCTCCAATATACCCATCAGAGAGCATCTTGAAAAAGCCCACTGACTTCAGGTCCCAGCTTCTTCCCCTGTATAGCCCAGACACACCTGCCCTCTGTCCTGTTCTGTGTCCCAGCCATTGGTTAGTAACAGACAGTAGAAAAATGAAACTTCCCTGCAGATTTGATGCAACACAAAACATAGAGTTGGCTTCTTGCCCTGGATTATTTCTTACCCAAATGTGGTCACATTCAAAACGACTTCTGCTACCACCTCTACTTGATATCCAAAGCCTTTAGGCCACCTCAAAGCCTTGTATACTCCCTGGTCTGACCCCAGATTTTCCCTCTGTTCCTCTCCAGAGGCAGAAATCACCTCCACCTCCTGTCTTCCTTCATAGGCCCTCTAGACTCCTAGAAAACAGCAAAATAAGTCTATGCTAATTCCTAAGTATAAACTTGCCTCATATAAGAAACATGCATTTGATCAATCATGACTTCCTAGTAAAGATACTTGACACCAAAAAAACCAACTCTATTAATGGAGATGTATTAGGACAAATATGGGCCAATATCCCCTTCAAAGGCACACTCCCCAGTGGCTGCCTTTCATAGCTCCTTAGGCTGAGGGCTGGGACCTGAAGAGATATTCAAAATCTAAACAACTGCACACACACAACATGGCCTCCTTCTGGTCCTGGAACACCATATCACAATGCTGAAGAGAGAGTCTGGGCTCTCCAAACCTTCTCCCTCCACTTAACCAGATAATAGGTCTTCCCTCTAAACCTTAGCAATAAAGGCAAAAGACCCTTATTAGTAATAGTATTTGTGGTTGTCAGGGTTTACAAGGGAAATAATTAACCCAGGACACATATTTATAGAATTATTTTATAATATTCACTCAGAGTCAAATGCAGAAGAGTTGGGACATCTGTCCACTCACTAGAGATACAAAGATTCAATACAAAGCCCTCCGTGAATCTAACTTGGAGGCTTAGAGCCCACAACAGTGACTCGTGCAAGTCTGCACTGGGAAGATCCAAAGGACAGTGGTGAAAGCTAGGAAATCTGTCCCTGCAGGAGAAGGATCTGTGCCAGCAGGCTGAGGTATCTGCACTGGAGCCACAAAGCAATGCTCAAAGAAAGGACCAGAGCTCCCCTGAAAAGAACCGTAGCCAATCCTCAGTGATAGCGAGGACCCAAACTCCTCCAATGATAGAACATCTGAGTTCATATCAGGAAAGCCAGGATGACAGGTTTCTCCAGGAGAATCAACAGCACACATATCTTCCCTTCCAGTTCTCTTCCCCACCCTCAACCCCAACCCCACTGTTAGAAACACTGCTCCTCCACACTGGACACCACACTGATTCAATTCAGTTGACCACCGGTTGTCAATCCACCTCAGCCTTCAATCTTTTCTTCTCCTTCACTATGCAAGAAACACAAAAATGCAGGCAAGAGAAGCTCTCTCAGGGCAAGTGTTGAGTACAACCACCAGGCATCTGTTTGGTCTGCTTCCTGAAACCAGGGCACGTGTTGTTTTGCATGGTGGGATTTAAGTGGGGAGGAACAGATGCTGTCAACTCAGGTATGCTAATAATGTCCCAAAGTGAAATAAAGGCATTGAAGCTTCTAAAAGGGAATCGGATTCGAAATTACCAACAAATGCATGAAAACAAAGAGATAATGATCCTTGGAGTTCTGTCGTTTATACAAGCACACCCTAGAAACTAGAAAACTCAAAAATGAGCCTGGCCTGCTCACTCAGCTCAGTGTGATGCTCTAAAAGGAAACAACAATGAAAAGCAATTTTATATTTAAAAACAAGGAGGCAGCTTTAAATAGCAACGTAAGCATGGCCAAGGGAGACAGCTGATTCTTTGGTGTAAGAACATTACTTCATCCCATTTCACATTTTGTAGAGGACCTAGAAGCAAGTACTGCACACAAGCAGAAAAAAGTACAAGGGAGAAAGTAGCTGAGAGAAGAAAGCACTGCAGACCTGGAAGCTGTTAGTCAGCATGGTCAGAACGGCCACCTGCGGGCAGAGAGCTGAACTTGAGTCAGCGACAGCATAAGCCCCCCGAAACCCCCAGTGCTGTGCTCTGATATGAACCAAAAAAAGTCTAAAATGAAGGAAGTACGAGAATTCTCTGAAACTTCTGTCCAGAGGTTGCTCTGGTTGGAATACCTAGTTCTGAACACCAGAAGATTCTGAGAGTCCAAACAAAAGATAAAAGCTTTGGAATAAAGATCGTGCCATAAAAGACAGAGGAAACTGGTTAATTTGCCTTGAAGGAGAGATAATAGGTGGGCTTTATAAAAGCAAGTAAGATTTTTATAACCATCTCTCTTCTCTACTTCAGATCTTTCATCTGTCTGCCTCCGCCTCACCCAAGCAGACACCACACCCCACTCCCTCTGGGAATGCTCACATCCCTTGGGCACAAAGGCCCAGTTCCTTCCTGTTGATTAAAGCTTTGAGCTTCTCTACTTGCTTGTGTGATGTATCCCCTCCCACCTGTAACCCACAAGATATGAGCTTCGGTGGGACAGACATACTTCATGCTTTGTGCAATCCCTTAATATCAGCTCTCATGAATGCTGGATAAATGTGTATGGAATTGATTCAGGCTCAAAACATTTTTGTGAGACTCTTTTATGGACAAAATAACATAATGTATATGTGGGATTCAAAGAAACTAGGCACAAAGGTCTCCAAACTTCAAAAATAAAATCATGAATTTTTAAGACTATAGACTATAAAAGAGGGGCTTAAAATTATCAAGATGCAATATGCTTATATATCAAATCCCCAAACTAAATGTAACTGTTTTGTGTCACAAACAGGGACTAATAAAAAATAAATAAAGACTATGGACTAGTGTCCATAGTCTCAGTCTGCATAGGACTCAGTTTTCAGAGGTTTATGCTTCATAGATCATGTCTGAGTCATATTTTAGGGTTGCAGGTTTGAGACAGGGTCTTGCTATATAGATAAGGCTGGCCTCGAACTTGCAGCAATGCTCCTGCTTCTCCATCCTGCGTGCTGTGATTACAGGTGTGCACCATCACACCTGTCCATGGCCATATTCTTACCATGGTTTAGCTAAAGTCACTAGATTAACATATAGATATTATATGACATAATGTATATAAAATATGTTCAGTCAATTGCCTGGCATTAATAGTTCAATAAATATCAGCTACTGTGCTGAGTTTAGCAAGTGTTTGACTAACAAGAATAATTAAAACAATACTACCACATTGATTATTTCTACAGTTTGGATTTTTGATGTCCTGCAAGGCCCATTTTTTTGAGGGAGAGTTACTTGGTTTTGTTTGTTTGGAAGGGTTAGATTCTGAGACCAGATCTTGCTACATCGTCTAGGCTGCCCTTGAACTCACTGTGTACCCAGGCTGGTAATGAATTCATGATCCTCCTGCTGCAGCCTCCTGAGCTGAGATTATAGGTGTGCGCACCATGCCCACCCTGGCAGATGTATGAAGGTCCCCCAGGTGGCGCTACGGGATTATTAAATGATAGGGCTGAGTGGGAGGTTTGAGGTCCCTGGGGATCTGCCCTCAAAGAGGACCACAGGACCCCAGCCCCATCCTCTTCCTGGCATGACAAAAGTGATTTTGCTCCACCACATGTCTCCTGTCATTGCTATCTGGTATCCCCAGTGGAGGGGAACCCAAAAGCAAAGTCCATGAGCCCAAAGAAACATTTTTATCTTTTTTTTTTTTTTTTTTTTTTTTTTGACAGGATCTCACTATGTAGTTCAGGCTGGGCTTGAACTATGTTAACCCAGGCTGGTCTCAAACTCATGGTAATCCTCCTGCCTCAGCTTCCCAAGTGCTGAGATTACAGACATACACCACCATGTCCAGATCATTTTCTTTTCATAGTTGAATTTTCTCAAGTAATTATTATGTTCCAAGACCCCTACAAGGCAGGTAGAATAGTGTCCCCCAAAACCCATGTCAGCCAAGAACTTCAGACTAATTTTGACACAGCATCCTTGTAGATATAATCAAGTTAAGATAGTTATAAGGGACTTAAGTGCACCCTAAATTCAACGACCATGTTCCTTGTAAGGAGAGAGAAGACAAGACACAGGAGAGAGGACTGTGTGAAGACAGAGGCAGAGGCTGGAGCTATGCTGCTACAAACCAAGAAATTCCAAGGATGTCTGGCAACCACCAGAAGCCAGGAGAGGCAAAGAAGTCTGCCTTGGGGACTTTGGGGGAACACAGCCCTGCTGACAGGACCAGTTCTAGCTGCCAGAATTGGGAAGGAACAAAGTTCTTTTGCTTACAGCCACCCAGTTTGTGGCAGGACCAGCAGACTCACACAACGCGTACCCTTCCTCTCCCTTCTCTTCATTCACAGAGAGCACAGAGGTTGGAGCCGAAGAATCCAAATTCCAGTCAAGGCTCTGCCTGGCTCCATGTAATTACCATATAAATAGTCCACAGACTTACAGCTGGCTCACGTTCTGCCATCCAAAAATACTAATCAGTGGCACTCTGATGTCAGTCTCAGCAGTCAGTCATTCACTGGTTTCTGTAGAGGTGAGGAAAAAGATGTGCAAGACTTTCTTCATTAATAAGTGAATACTGTCAATAATACATACCTAACATTTATGTAGGATTTAATGCTAAGCACCATTTAAACACTATGTATAATAACATTTACTTCTCAACCCCCATGTGAATCAATGTGCAGACCAATCACAAAAAGCTAATTCTTCATTTCTCTCCATGCCCATGCTCATACGACTTTGCAGCTCTGCCCAAGGAAGCAATCGAGCCCAATCCCCAACCCTGTCCCTCACCTGGGCTGACTCTCTGACTTGTTTTGGCTAGTAATGCAGTAGAAATAACTATGCTTCGGATGCAAGCCTCAGCCTCAAGACAGCCTGCATGCATTCCACACTGTGAAAACTGGCCCAGCTTACCATGCTGGAGAATGAGCCAGGTCATTTCCTCTGGCGACAGGCCTGCCCAGAAGCACAGCTGCTTGTCATCTGGTGCTGACTATGCCCAGAACAAGGTAGTTTCCTTCAGGCCAGAAATACCCCTCTGTCTGGCCCAGTTAAGACTGTCAGCCTGCAGAATTGTAAGCTACATAAGTAACAGTTGTTTGAACCACTATCTTAGTTACTTCCTCAATGCTGGGACAAGATATTCACAAATTAAAGGGCGATGGGTTTATTCCAACTCACAGTTTGTAGAGGTTTCAGCCCATCGTTGGCTGACTCCAGAACAGGATGCCATAACAGAGGAGGATTGCAGAGGAGAAACCACCCATGGTAGAACAGGCGGTAGGCAGCAAAGCGGTAAGATTTCCTTCCCCTTTTATCCCAGCTTGGCTACAGGCCACCCATACCCAGGGAGGGTTTTCCCGTTATCCACAGCCAGAACTATGCTAAACCAATCAGTGGACTAATTTAGTTATCAAACATCATTAATCCCAATTTAGTGATCACACACTCTTAATCCACATTCACAAAATCTAGATCCAGCCACCTCTGAAAGGTCCCCACTGTGAGCCATGAGGCTTTGGGGAGACATCTAGAAGCTAACATAACAGCTGTGACATTTTGAGGTGGTTTGTTAAGCAGCAATAGGTGAACCTGGCTACATTCTTTAATATCTACACATCATTATTATTTTCTCACTTCATATACAAAGAAACTGAGGCCCAGGAGGGTTTAGTAAAAAGTTATGCAGTTATACAGCTGAAAGGTGACTGGGCCAGGACTCTGGGTCCACTGAGTCTGGCTCCAGGGCTCATGCTCTTGGTCACTATCCCATCCAGCCCTGCCATCATTTCACAGAATAATTGCTTGTAATCTTGGTCAACACTGCAACAAGGAGAGGTGACCAATGACTAATGTCATACATGACAGATCAAGACTCACAATGCTCTCAGTAGTATTTATGCTTTCAATCTAAAATAATCCAAAATCTCACATGATTGGAGGTGGGACCTCCAGCAGGGGACTGGATCACTATTCATCACCACTTCATGGACTCTAGCCGAATGTGCAGTTAGGAGCTGAACCCAGCTCACAGTGCCTTGGAGGGGACGTTTTCACACTAACCCCTTCCTTTCTGCCGCACACGGTCAATACCTTTCCTTCACCATGATGTTCACAACATGGAGCCAGCCACCTGTGGTCTGATGAACTATCTGAGCCAAAAATATACCTCTTCTTTAATTTGCAGATGTCAGACATTTTGTCCCAGAAACAAGAACATTGACTAATACAGAAAGCAAGACCCAAAATCCTCAGCTGAAAGACAAACTTTTATCACTCAGGACATAAATATAAAATACAGTAATATCTCAGTTCACAAATACATTAGGCAAAATTTTGCTTCCACTGACAAATTCCACAGTGGGTGATGAACATGACCATAGCCATCTTCCCCAGGCAGGATTACGGAAGGAATTGTTAGTGAACCAAGGTACCAGTGTAATAAGAAACAAATGTCAAATAATATAATATTTTAAAATACAAACTCCAGCATCTGAATTTTAAAAATACACAAATAAGGACTAGGGTTGTAGCTCTGTGGTAAGTTTGCTTAATATATATAAAGCTGAGGATTCAGTCATCAGCACGAAATAAATTAATTAAAATGCACAAACAAAAAAC
Organism: Cavia porcellus; assembly: GCF_034190915.1. Taxonomy (NCBI): domain Eukaryota; kingdom Metazoa; phylum Chordata; class Mammalia; order Rodentia; family Caviidae; genus Cavia; species Cavia porcellus. The sequence goes on from NW_026947512.1 coordinate 48,565,207, forward strand.
AGGGGAACTTAGATTTCAAGTTACTCATATGAGAAATTAAGAATGTTTAAAAGTAACAAAGTCTAAGTGAGAATCACCATAGGATGCCCTAATTAATGAGTCCAGCATCGAGACCTCAGAAGACCACAGCGATGCTGCAAGCGAGCAGGTCAGGGGGACATTGATAGACTGGAAAAATAATGTTGCAAGTCAGGATATTTAATCAGACCGGGGTAGGGGTTGGGAGGGGTCTAAAATCTCTAAACATTGGTCAAAACGTTGAAGAGCAAATAGATTGACCCTGCGGAGATGAAAGGACTGATCATTGGAAGGGTGTTGATTCTTTGGAGGCAAACAGAAAATCCTCATCCCATTGCCCCTTTCAGCCTGCTCTCTGAACTTGTTCTTTTCCACCACCAATGAAATCTGCACATCTGCCTTGGGAGTGATAATTGAAATATTATGTACTATAGTATATAGTGGATAGTTAACAAGAGCATAAAACATTAATAAAGTATCGAATTCTTAATATGTATTGTGCATTTAGAATAAGTATCGACATTTTCACACAGCTTTGTACTTGCTTATAAAACCTAAAAGATAACGTCAGAATAAATTCCTATAGGAATTACAATGAAAATACCAATAGAATCCTATAAAAAATAATTATCACATCCAAGGCAGTCTTCACACATGACAATTTCATGCTTCATGCACATGCCTCATTATGCTGACAGCACATGGATTTAGCTTTTCTTTCCTATGTGACACGTTATCTTGTTGCCTCTTTTCTGTTTTATCAGGAGCTTTCTACTATATTATACAATGTGCGCTTTTCAGGAAAATAAGATATCAAGAAAATGTCCAATATATAATGACATATATTTCATAGACATTAACATTTCCACATCAGCTGTTTAGTTGCTCACAAAACCTAAAAGATAACATCAGAAATAAAAATCTATGTGACATACAATCTAAATGCAAACAAAAGCCTACCACAGAAGTAGTCTTTGCTCCAACTGTCACTCCCACGGCAGTCTTGTCACATGAAGACTGCATGCTCCCTACACAAGTGTCACCTACACAGATAGCACACATGTTCTGTTTTCTGGTCCTTTCCTGTGGGGCACAGTTGACCTTTTTTTTTAGTACTCCAGTTGTCTTAGTACATCTTTGCGATGGTGCTCTTGCCTGTTCACTAGCCAGCTTACCAGTGTGCTCCACAACTTTTTTGTGTAGTTCCCTGGGCAGAAACATTTCATTTTCCCTCTGTTGTAAATGATCTGAGTTCCAGTCACAACCTTCATGAAAATTTCTCCATGATATTTTGCACTTGTTATTTTCTTTGTACACTATCGAACTATCTATGCCACATACGTTTAGGATCCAGTGAAATACAACCATTGGCCAATGTTTTGTGTTTTGAGTGACATCATAGTTGCTGCATAACTCATCAACAACATCATAAACATTTGGTTGTACTGTAGACAGTTATCATCTCAGGCTTCCATTTTTTCAAGGTTTCTCTATCAATATTTCCATCCCAGTGCAGTTGACCAGTTTGTTATTTTTAATCATGCAGAAGGCAATGCTATGTGTCTCTGAAATCCACAGATTATGCTATACAAGTTTCTGTTTTGAAACTGCAACATTTCATTTGAAATGTTTGTTCCTACATACAGTTCCTTTACTGGTCAACTTGTGCTCTCTTAGCAAATGTAACATCAATTGGTAAACCAATTGCCAGTGTTACATTCCAGTTACTTTGGGAGATGGGGGCAATGAGTCTGTTCACAACATCACTTGGTTTATTACTATACAAATAAGGACCTAGTGGCTGAGTTCCAGGATAAATTTCTAAATTGAAAGCATAATAAATTTTCATATCTACAAGGGCATTGATGCCATATTTTGAAGAATTTGGGGAATATACTGCTGAAGCTACAGCAACCATGAAATGCTGCAAGATGTTCATCGATAGTTACGTATTCGGATGGTGTATAAATCAATGATGATTACCTACAAATCTCTCAAACCATGAGTGTATAGCAAGTAGGTTATCAGTTCTTCTTTCTTTCTTGGCAAATAGTGTAGTAATCAAACCCTAGGAAATTTTGAAGGAAATCAAATCTTCTCAGTGTGATTGTTATTCTACAAACTTCAAGCCCAACCCCTCACTTTTCCATATGCTTTTTATATTGCTGCAATTGCCATGAGAAAGGTCTTCTAGGTATAAGACTCATGAATGCTTTCAGTTCAGCCTTTATGAACTATGGCTATTAGTTCAGTTTACTTGTATTTTGGCATTTGTATATTTCACAAAATCTTGTTGAAAGGTTCTTGCCCTCATATAAATTACTATGCAGTTATGGTGGTGGTCTAACATGGCAGAAAGCAAAGTGGGAATACTTACCACTTCCTCCTTTTTCTTCAGTCCTAATTGCAACTCCCTTCCTGTCTGTGCACAAAGAAAACTCCAATCAGCTCCTCACACGTCATCAATGTCCGCCCCACTTCTGATCAGAGGTCATATCTGCCTCTCTGTATGAGGTCAAAGGAGACAGCCCAACCACCGTGGGTTGTGCACCCCTTTCCACGGCCTCAATACACCTGTTCTTTTTGTTTTTGAAGTGGATTCATGAACAGTATAGGAATCCAAGTAGCCAAATTGATAAATTTGGGATTTAATTACCCTGAGTAATTTTTCATTCTTTTGGGACAAATACAGGGCACAAGATGGCATTAGTTATGCCAAGCTACCACAGTTTTGTACCTTTTGCTTCTCTATTGTGCCAGAAAACTCTAACACTTGCAGTATTTCATGTGTTATAAACCATTTCCAAAATTTAATGGCAGTGCTGGCATTCCATCCAGTAGGTTTCAGTGCTGCCAAGATCCACGCTATATTTTTGGACTTAGTTCTAACATTGGATTATTCCACTTGATTGTGTGACCATTTTGCACCATTTCTATTAGTAAAACATGTACTCACATTGCTGTTTTCTTTGTCGTATGAATCAAAGAGGTCTGAACACCTGTGTCATGTCAATTGATTCTCATTCCATTTCACTCTCACAGGAACTTTGGCTCACATGATCAAAGTCATTATCATCTGATCTGATGGTTCTATTTTAACCTTCTACAAAACTTGCAAATCTGGTTTTTCATGTGCCATTGTACTGAATTGGGCTATTTCTACCCAAAAGAATCAAAAGAAAAATTTGTAAACCAAATCTAAATGCACAGAAATTTAGCAATGAGTATTTCATGGGTAAAGCTCAACTGCTGCCACTGTTGAATCTCCTGTGCACTTTGCCATTCATCTGCAAAGTGTTTGAATGCACAAACACATGTTTGCTTTCCCCAGTGCAGCCACTGTGAGTCATACCCACATCCCATCTGTGGTAAGACAGGTGTTTATAGAAGAGTGGTGTGGATATATTTACCCCGTGATGCTCAGTAAACATAGGCAAAACTTATTAGCTGAGCACCTTGCAGGTAAAAATCCATGTTTGACACTTTTGCACACCTGTACACACCTTGTCATTCACCAGATTTAGTGGGTGAATGAGATTGCTTCCTGTGTCCCTCAGGCACAGCTGCTGAGATGCACACCAGCTATTTTTAAGATAAAGTACAAATTTACATTAGAAAAGTATGAGATGGATTGTTGTAACCCACTATTATGCCCCACCGGGCAAGTAAGTAAAAGACATGAAAGCAAGACAATAAAGCTTCTGCTAACCAGGTGAGGGTTCTGAGTACAATATGCAAGAAGGTTCTTTGTCAAAAAAAAAAAAGAAGTTTCTTTGTCTAGGGGATTTTTATGGTAGTTAGAAGTGAGCTTGGACTGTAGCTTAAGTATTATAATCTCTACCCTATAGGAGACTTCGTACTTTCTAGGGTCCAATCTATACAGCACTCACAGTGTGCACTTGGGGCCCCTGGGCCCTTGAATCAGTGGCCTGCCTGATCATTCTCTGGGCAAGTGCAGGACCTAGTATATGTTTTTGTAAAATCCCTGGAGGGTCATGTCTCAGCAGACTCCATTTTGGGCCTTCTGACTCCATTTTGGGGCTGACTTTACCACCTAAGAAAATCCCCCAACTCCTATTTTACTAATTCCTGTTACTTAGGGCCCTTGGGGGAAGCAGTAGGATTTACTTCTAGCAAGAGCCTGTCTCAAAAACAAAACAAACAAAAACCACAGAAACCTGATTAAAAATGAAGAGTATATAATAAAAAAAGAGCTACATGATTGAATTACGTAAAAAACAGTTGGTTTAATGCCAGTTAAATCAAAGGATGCCGGGAAGATGTTCTAGTCTCCAACACAGGAAACCAATTGAATGAGACTAGAATGTAGAAGAATTAATCTTTAGAGATAAAGACAATTTTAACCCCAAGCTAAAGATGTCAAGGAAAGCAGTCTAATTTGTACAAAGAGAATTAGATTAGGCACAAGTAAAGTCACTTTCACAAAGTGACAAGTTTGTGAAATTCTTCAAAGAGTCCAATCTATAATTGGAGATTCTTCTAGGAGGCAAAGAATTGTTTAAACAGTTTTTCAAGAGTATTTCTATGCTGAAGGAATCTTCCTTCCTGCCCATGTTTGACACCTACCGGTGTGGGTTGTCCCAGAAACTGTGTGCTTCCAGCTTGTGGGACCCAGGCCAGGACAGCACTGTGCCTCTCTATTCCTCTGCGCTTGAAGGCACCTCAGAGTCAGACCGGCATGGTTTTGATAAAGTCCTCCTTTCTTCATTGGAAGTTTTATGAAAGTTTCAAAATGTGCCTTAAATTGCTTGAACTATTCTTTTAGGATTTGAGTAATGTGGCATTTTACAAAGAAAATGTTCACTTTTGATAAACTTTAGATGAGAAAGGATTGAAGCCGCACTATAATAATGTATAGGTTTACTCACATACTGTTTTACTAGCAGCACAAATATGAATGAATAACTAGTCACATCTATAAGAACCAAATACTTTAATTAGGATAGTGATTAAAGATGTATAATATTTTTATTAATATTTTGAATATGTTTCAGTGGATTGAATGTGACTTCATAACTGTACTATGATTATATTATTTCTGGAATAAAGGAACTCTGCTATCACCTCTAAAAAAAAAAGAGTATTTCTATGCTGTCTTACTTTCTCATTACTAGGACAAAATATCTGACACCCACAAGTTAAAGGAGAGGTCTACTTTATTTTGTTTATTTTTAGGATAGGTTTATTTTGGCTCACAGTTTGTAGAGGTTTCAGTCCAAAGCCAGCTGGCTCTAGGGCAGGGTGGCCTGTCAGAGGGGCACGCAGAGGACAAACAGGCAGGAAGCAGTGAGATACTTAAGGAAGGAGGAGATAGATAGATGGAAAGATAGATGGTAGATAGATAGATAGATAGATAGATAGATAGATAGATAGATAAGATATATAGCGAAATAGAGAGCTAGAGATCACCAGGACATGTATAGTGACCCACCTTTTCCCATCAGGCTTTACCTCCCAACATTATATTCAACTATAAACCCATCAGTGGACTAATCCAGTGTCACACACTTAGGATTCAGTCACCTCCCAAAAGCCCCACCGGTGAGGACACAAGTCCTTGGGGGAAGACTTCTACATATAAGTCATGACATAGCATAGTTACAGGTTTCTTTGATAACTAAAACTACATGTGCATTAGTAATTCTCAATACATAGAATAGGATGGGGTCATTGTACAAAAAGTAAAATCAACAGAAGAACAGATAAAGAAAATGACAAGGGGGAAAGAAAGGGAATGAGGAGTAGAGGAAAAAGGCAGTAGACACTGATAGAAATTGAAATAGTCGGGGCTGGGGATCTAGCTCAGTGACATAAGCGCCTACCTTGCAAGCAGGCAGTCGTGAGTTTGGTGAGTTCAATCCCCAGGACCGATAAAAAGGAAAAAGACAAAAAAAGAGAAATAGTCTTCAACTCCATATCCATGAAAGTGTGTCATAAACATGATTGTTACCTATCAAGCACACGGAGGCAGAAAAACAGCCTGTGAGGCACTGAGTAAAAGTGTATCACTGATTCTAACCAATCTGACTTGGGGAGAAAGAGTTCCACAGTTTCCAATTCACACATCTCTCTCCCTCCTAGACAGAAACCCAAGCACAGTGCCAAAATAAACACAAGTGAAGGACACAGCAGTGCACTTGTGCTCATACAAAGATCTCCTTGGCAATTCTTTCTTTTCATCTTTAGCTGTTTCTCATGAACAGTGACATGTGAGGCTGGGACAGGTAGAACAAAAAACATAACTTCAGTATTTCTTTATTCTTTGATTCCTACTTGGTAACAAAGAGGAAAGAAACCATTACATGTGTCTACCCAAGAAACTTCTCTTTCCAGTATTTTTTAAAGTCAGGTTAGTTTTTAAAAATAAATAAATAAAAATAAAAATAAATCAGGTTAGTTTTTAAGCTCGGTCAGTTCTGAGCTTGCCCCTCCCCTGGGAGAATCCTAGATGAGTTTGCACAGTCCTACTTGTTGTAAACCCCTCCCAAAAAAAACAAGGCCCCATGAGATGAAAAATGGGGCAAGACGATGACATCTTTTTAAAAGAAGCACTTTTATTTTAGCTGGCCCCGCAACACAATGCAGATGGAATTTGCAAAGCTGTGCAACTGTGTTAGAACTCTGACTGATTTTTATAGTTCATTTATGATTAGCTCAATGACCATTAAGTACATAGTGATGAGAAACAGAAACAAGGTGGGCCTTTATTCCCCTTTGCTTGAGGTCAGAGGCATTTCACAGTGGGTGGTTAGCTAATTCATAGCCCTTGGTCTGCCAATTCCAGGAACATTTGTCTCTCATAAAGGGAACAATGGTTGACACAGTATCATTTGTCTCTTACAAGGGGAACAAAAGTTGACACAGCAAACAGGTTACTAAGATGGGGGGGGAATGACGCATACAGAACAGCATGACAACATGCTCAGTTAATTTATAACAAATTTATACAATGTGGTCGATGCTCCAGGTACATGATTACTAGGGTGATAAGCATAGAGCATAACATTCCCCACTGATTTCTGTCAGTGATCCACATCATTGGCTCATGGAGTTTTGAAGCAGAGGTATTTGTTTTTAAAACTGTGTCCTTAAAATCATAAGTTTTATAGCTTGAACCCAATCTTTGACATAACTTACCAATTTGTTTATAATGCAAAGTCCAATTGTTAAACAAGTAAGATTAACAGAGGTCTGGAGGCTGCTGTGATTAATATTGTCAACCAGGGAGAGAGAGAAAACCATCATTTAAACCAATTTTGTTCAGCTTGTCTGGCTTGTTGTCATTCCTGTCTAAGTCTGGCAATACTTTGTCGGATAACCCCAGAATAATTGGCATATAAGCAACAATTTTTTCTTAATGCCAGAGAGAGGCCTCTTTCCTTTAGGAACAGATCTATACCCTGCTGGTTTTGTAAAACCATTTCAGCCAGTGAACTTAAAGAATCGTCTAATTTGGAGACAGAGTCACTAAGGGCTGCTAAATCTTGGTCAATGAGTGTACTTAAGTGTCTATAATTTTGGTCTCTAACTATTAGGCTGGACACTCTTAAACCTATTGACCTTGTTATCTCAATTTTTAGTAATACAGGTAAGAATAGAGGATTTTTCTTTGTTTGGACTGGACTCTAAGTCAAAGCTAGGGAACAAGTGACTCTTATCATTATCTCTAGAGTACCAATACACTTGGGGAAAGATACCAGAAGTACAGGCAAAGCAGACGCCAGTGGGAGCAACAAGGTGCTGATTAGCAGGATAAGAAAAAGTATAAATCAAAGCTGAAGAGGTAAGACTACAGAGCACAGCATAAGGGGAAGTGTGCAAGAAGAAGGAGGTAGAGTAAACACAGATTCCTGGAGTACTCTGTACATTGTCCAGTGTGATCAGGGGCCTAGCACCCCACCAGAAAGTGGTGTCATCTGTAGAGTAATTTAAAAGTTGATTTGCCATAAGTAATGTCCAGAGGCAAGAAGGAGTCTAGAGATGGTGCAGAAATGGCAGAGGGCAAAAGGGTCTCAGGAGCAGGAAGTCTAGTGGAGGAGAACAGAAGATGGGGTCTCCCGAGTGAGGAAAAGGTAATGACCTCCTTTATTTTTCTGCCAAGTAGATATAGATTTATAACCCCAATGTCTACAAAAATATTTTGTCTCTACGGACTGTGAACACCTGTGATCAGAGGCTGGTTGTTGCTTTTGGGGGCAAAGATACCAGCCAGTGGACTGTAATTTTTTTTTACTATGCAGGTCCCTGTAAGTCTCTGTTAACAACCAGGCAGCATGGCATGTAGACCCAACAACATTCTCTTTTGTCTAATTTTTGCTGGGATGTTATCTAATAGGACACATAAATTTATCTTAATTATCCCATGGACAGTAGCATTGGCTACCAATAATTTACCAGAGAAATAGTAATTTTTTAAGTTCCAAACAGTGGGTTATAAGGTATCTCCTTGGGGGTCTCCATAAGGAAGAACACCTAAGAACAAGATTATCAGATACATTTGGCAATCTTAAGCTTTAAAGAATCCTTGGAGGGAATAACAGTCCACTTATCTGTAGGTTGATCGCTGTCGGAGGCCAGAACTGGCTTGAAGTGGGAATGATGAATCGAGGCAGGCTTTTCAGGGACTTTAGCTTTTAAGTTATCTGGGCTATAAAAGCCAGGCCATTGTCACACCCCATGGATAAAGGGAGACCAAATCAGGGAAACTGCTATCAGAGGTGACTCAAGACTTAGTAGGAAAAACTATTTATCATTACTAATAAGTACTTATTCCTTTGAAGTCCAGGCTTTCTCATTTTTGTGAAATCTATTTTTCAATGTTTTCCAGGCATAGTCCTCCTCCCTTTCTATATTATTTAATCAAGAGAGTATGGCAGGCCCTGCCGGACAGCGTCTGTCTTAGGTCAAGGACCTCATTGCACGAACCCAACCAGGCCTTACCCGTCATGGGCTTGCAGAACAACAGTTGGTCCTGTGCCTGTCTTAGGTGGCCGTTGGAATTAACATGCATGTCCTAGTTGCCCGTCTCTGAATGCCTGTCCATTGCCCCAGGGCAGTTAGGCTGCATCGTCATATGGGCCACTCGTGGGAATTCCTTCCTGGTAGGTTTGTTGATCTGCCATCTCCAGCTGATGATAGTGTACCTGAATGGGCTTTGCCATAAACTGTCGGTGTCGCTCCCGGCCGGCAGGAAGAACACACGACAAATTCTGACGTTGTGCAACCTTGTCTTTATTTGTCTCCGCGTGGGCCGCGCGAGGCCTCTGCTCTGCCACCAGTCCTTTCTCACCGGTGGACTTCCTCTATCTTCTTCAGTGCTTCTCTCTCGTGGCGGGAGAGGCACTCACTTTTATAGGGTAACAGTGGCCAATCAGTTCAAAGCGCGCGATGCGGGCTGATTGGCTAACGTCAGTTGTTGCTGGGCAGACTATCTTACAGAGCGGGTTGTTTACCAAGCAGGAAGCAGGAGATAAGTGCCATCTTAGCACACTCGATGGGAGGGGTAATCTAGCTCAGGCTTTGCTCTTTCTTACAGGCCTCACGTCCGCCAAGTAAGGAGACCGGGCTCGGCTGCGGCTCCCAACATCTCCCCCTATTTTATTTATTTTGAATGAATGTACGCATCGCAGCCCGCCCTGGATTGAGTGCAGAGGCTTATGCCCTGTGTTGAGGCCCACCGTAGGCCCTTGGCTTGGACCCTGGTCGGCCGTCCCTGGGTCCGCCAAGGCCTTGAGACCCTCGTCCTTTTTCCAGGGCCAGGAGTGAACTGGACGGAACCTGGATGCACATAGGCATGCACTCATGCCCCTCCGTGCAATCCCCTCGGAGAGACATCTAGATCTGGGCAGATTCTAGTAATCCAGCGGCTTTCGTGCAGTATGGGGTAGGGCCTGGCTTAGGTCGAGTCGTGCTGGGGAGGCACGCTCTTACCCGTCATTGACTCACCTACCCTGCTGTGTGGTGTCAATAGGGAAGGAGTGCGGAAGACCCGCCACATCTAGACCCGGTCGTAGGCCAGTCGAGCGAGCCATGCGTAAGCCTGGGGGTCATTGTGCCCATCACGGGCTGCTGCCAGGGCCGCATGGGCAACCAGGCGTACTTGACGCCGGGCCGCCACAAGGCGCCCATTAATAAATGATGTGACCCATCGGAGCAAGCATGGTCCTATAAGCAGGAGCAAGAACAAGGAGCATAGAGGGCCTAACAAGGGTAGCACATAGGGGAGCAAGCCGTTCCAGGCCCCCAAAAAGGGATTGTCCTGCAGTTCTTTTAGGGCTCATCTTGTTGTTGGGTCTGCGGTTGGCCTCTGGTGGAACAGGCCTGATCTTCAGTCGAGGGACTTGTCACACGCGTCAACCTCTCTGGGACCCACAGTGGTTCTCGTCCCGGTCCCTGCGGAAAGACACAAACCGCGCCTCGGTTCCAGCTAACCACCGGATCCGGGCCCATCTATTGTCCCGTCAGGACATCTTTCCATCTAACCCATCCTTTATTTTTTGGGGATGGGGTACAATGTGCCATAGCTGGGGAGCAATTTTCACTGTTTAAGTTTAAAAAATTGTATGTGAATAATGCCATAGATAACCGCGCCTTTGGAGGCAGGCCTTGGCTTACTCCCCCTTTTTGTTTTTTTTTTTGGGTTTTTTTTTTTTTATCGGTACCAGGGATCAAACTCGCGATTGCCTGCTTACAAGGTAGGCGCTTATGCCGCTGAGCTAAATCCCCAGCCCCTGTTTCCTCGACCGGCGTTTTTCTCAGCCTGCTCGGCAGAGAACTCTGCGTACCATGCTCGCCAGTCTAAGTAGCTGCCTGAGGGTAGACATGCTTTTGCCAACTGGGTCCCGTCCGCTGGGGTAAGCGGCCCAGAAGACAAGTTTTCTAGCATAGCTATGGTATAGGGTGCAGTAGGACCGAAGGAAGTGACAGCACTCTTAAGCTCTCTGATCTGCTTTATCTCAAAGGGTTCCCAAACATTGCGCCCTTGGCCTGGGGCCATTTGTACAGGATATACTCCATAAGGACCGTAATCTATTCCTTGCATCGGTGGATCCCCTCCGGACCATCGTTCACCCCTCCATAGCCGCCCATGAAAATACCGTCCGCCCCGCGGCGCGACGTCATAGGATGGCGGTCGCGACAGAGTGGAATTGGGCGTCACTTCCTGTGCCGGCTGAGAAAAGGGGGGGTCCCCTGTAGCGGCCGCTCGGTGGGGAACCGCTTCTGGAAATGAACTCCAGGGCGGAGCGGATGGTTCTCTATCTCCTCCCCGCCAGGGGGTGCTCGGGGGTCCTTTCTCCTCTCTCTGCTTTTCTCGGGCGGCGCACACACACAATTCACGGCGCAACTCGGCATAGGGGTTTCGGGCCTCTTGGCTTCCTGCCCCACCTTCTAGTTCCTCCTCGCTATCTGAGTCAGATGACTCCAGAGCTTGGGTGTTCTCTATCTTTCCCTGGATCTTCTCCCCCTGGATAGACCCCTCCCGAGAGCATTCCGATTTTGCCTGCTCAAAAGCCTTGCGTGCGTCCATGATTTCCGCGTCTCTAACTGCCGACAGGAACCCCTTCCCCTCCCCTTCAAGACACGCATGTATCATTTCCCACAGGGGGCGAATAGCCGGCGAAATATCGCCTCCCAATTCCGCCGAGGCGAGGTCCCCGCCTAACTTTTCCCATGACGGCAGGTTTAAATGCCCTGTGGGTAAAAACCAGGGAGCCACCCTATCTACCTCCGCTATGAACAGTTCCAATGTTTTTTGACCTACCCTGAGGTCTCTAGATTTTAAAAACTTCCTAAGGGCCTTAACCAAGGGCCGTGCCTCCGTGCTCGGTAAATTACCCATCCCCAACCTCCGAAGGCTGTTACTCACCGCGTGTGACTTAGAGAACCCGTCACCTATGCGTGAGCCTGAGGGGAGTCTAAAAGCCCTGTAGGTGCGCGCCACCCAGAGCCCAGGTTTATCCCCTACTCACCTGTCCGACAGCACCACGCTGGAGCGTTGCACACCACCGAGAGGAGTGATCAGTTCCCCGTACGGGCCACCAGATGTCGGTGTTGCTCCCGGCCGGCAGGAAGAACACACAACAAATTCTGACGTTGTGCAACCTTGTCTTTATTTGTCTCCGCGTGGGCCGCGCGAGGCCTCTGCTCTGCCACCAGTCCTTTCTCACCGGTGGACTTCCTCTATCTTCTTCCGTGCTTCTCTCTCGTGGTGGGAGAGGCACTCACTTTTATAGGGTAACAGTGGCCAATCAGTTCAAAGCGCACGATGCGGGCTGATTGGCTAACGTCAGTTGTTGCTGGGCAGACTATCTTACAGAGCGGGTTGTTTACCAAGCAGGAAGCAGGAGATAAGCGCCATCTTAGCACACTCGATGGGAGGGGTAATCTAGCTCAGGCTTTGCTCTTTCTTACAGGCCTCACGTCCGCCAAGTAAGGCGACCGGGCTCGGCCACGGCTCCCAACAATAAACATGTCTATCCGGTTATTAATGAGCATCATAATCCTCTGAAAAATACTCACAGAAAGGAGAAGCAATAGGGCAACTAGGGGACCCAAAAGGGGCACTAGGTAAGGGAAACCCCCCCACACATATCGAGGAGAAGGGGTTGACTGCCATTTGTCGGTGTCTCTGTCGAAGTCATTCTCTTATGTCTTGGAGTATGCCTCGCATAACATTGGACGCAGTCTATTTGGCTGGTGTATGCTCCTCCAGACAGAGAAGAGCCTCTTCCGCAGTCACAGGGTTCTGTGTATGGCTGTCAGCAGTTGTAGTCTGTTTGGCAGGGGTCAAAATCCACCATGGGTGTGGTATGGCTCAAAGAGAAGGCTGAGTAGGCAGCATAAGGCTCCGGGGGGTTGTGTCACCTGTAAGAGAACACAGGGGATTGTGGCTAAGGAAATGACATTATTCCTAGACGTTGCATGGGGTCTTTGAAGAACTGTCTACTTGTTTTACGAGGCATTCAGGTAGCCATCTAGCTTTTCTATCTTGTTGAGAGTAAACACACACTGAACTGTGTCCCCTGATAAGGACTGGGTCAGGGCCATTCCACATATTGGTTAGTGGGTCTCTCCATAAAACAGACACAAACCATGTTTGAGTTTGAGTATGTCAAAATCGAGATGCTGAGGAGCAGCCTGAAGCATCCAGGGTCAGAAAATTTAAAATATAAAGAGCATGTGAAAGGACACTTCTAGGGGACCCCCAGGTGGGGTACCATGTCTCCCTTTTTATTTTATCTATGGTGAATTTAAGGGAACGATGCACACGTTTAACAATGCCTTGTCCCTGAGGATTATAAGGTATACCTGTGGTGTGGAGGATATTAAGGCACTTTTAAAATTGAGAGAAGGAGGTACTGGTATAGCCAGGGCCATTATCAGTCTTGAGCTGTTGAGGACATCCCAGAACTGAGAAGGCTGACAGCATATGGGCTATAATGTGTCTAGCAGCTTCTCCAGTCTGGAGAGTGGCGAAAATGAAGCCACTATATGTGTCAATAATGACATGTACATATTTTAAGATTGCTGAACTCATTGAAATGAGTAACATCCATTTGCCATAAGGCGTTAGGAATTAAACCTCTAGGGTTGACTCCTAGGTGTTGAACAGGTAAGTGGAAAGCACAAGAGGGGCAATTTTTTACAATTTGTCTGGCTTGCTCTCGGGTAATTTTGTAGAGGAGGCGGAGGGTGTGAGCATTGAGGTGGTATAGCTGATGGGCCTGTTGGGCCTCAGACACCTTAGAGTCATGAGTCATTAAAACCTGTGCTCGTACAGCAACATCAGCCAAATGATTTCCTCGGGCAAGGGGCCCAGGGAGGTTGGAATGGGCCCGCAGATGACCAATAAAGAACTTATGATGGCAAAGCCGTATGAAGCGTTGTAATCATTTGAACAGATTTGCAGCCAGGGAAGCATGACAGATGGTAGCAACAGTCTCCAATAATGGAACAGACTGAGCAAGGTAAGCACTGTCGGTATACAAATTAAAGGGTCGGTCGGAGTAAGCGGTAAAGGCTGCAAGAATAGCTTGTAACTCTGCTAATTGGGCAGAGGAAGTGTCTGCCTGGAGGGTAGAAACATTGTCTTGGGATACATAAGCAGCCTTGCCAGAGAATGAGCCATCAGTGAATAACACCAGGGTGCCTGGAAGGGGTTGTGAGGCTGTGATCTTATGGAATATAAATGGGTGATGATTGGCAAAGTCAACTAGCTTATTTGGAGGGTAATGATTGTCAATAGTCCCTGAAAAGGAAGCTTAGGCAATAGGCCACACTTCCGTAGTCTGAAGTAGCCAATCTATTTGGTCTTTTGTAAAAGGTTGAATGATAATGTCTGGTTCTTTGCCAAAGTAACATTTTCCTTGCTTTCTACCCTGAATTATTAGGTCTGAGACAGCCTGGAAATAAGGCAGGAGTGTTCTTTTTGGGGAGACTGATAAATGGACCCACATGAGGGGAGCCTGTTGCCAGAACACTGCTGTGGGACAAAGCTTTGTATTAAAAATGAGAAACTGTAAAGGCTCATTGTAGTCCATAATTGTTGAGCAATAGCCTCTTCTACTTTACTGAGCGCTCTCCTGGCATCAGGTGTAAGCTCTCGGGGTGAGGTTGGATCTATGTCTCCCAGAAGCAGTGCATAAAAGGACTGTAAATCATGTTTAGTTAGTTTTAAAAATGGTATGAGCCAATTAATGTCTCCCAATAGTTTTTGGAAGTCACGAAGTGTTCTGAGGCCATCAAGCCTCACTTGGGGCCTTGGAGAGAGTATTTGAGTGCCACGTACTTGAAAACCCAAGTATGTATATGGATCAGTAAGCTGTACTTTATCAGGGGCTATTTGAAGTCCAGCCTTTTGTAAGGCAACCTGTAAGTCCTGGTAGCACCTTAGGGTTTGGTTTTGGCCATCTCCTGCCAAGAGGATATCGTCCATATAATGAATAATACAGATATGTGGCCAATGATCTCTGACTGGCTGTATCGCAGTGGCTACAAAAGACTGGCATAGCATGGGAGAGTTAGCCATCCCTTGAGGCAAGACACGCCATTGAAATCTCTGCATAGGGGCTTTAAAATTAATTGATGGGAGACTGAAGGCAATACGCTTTTGGTCATTTGGATGTAAAGGAATACAGAAAAAGCAATCTTTAAGATCTATGACAATTTTTAAAAATCCCAGGGGAATGGCCCTGGGTGAGAGGAGGCCTGGCTGTATGGGCCCCATTAAGACCATTGTCTTATTTATCGCCCTAAGGTCTTGTAGCAGCCTACATTTCCCAGACTTTTTTAGAATAACAAAGATAGGTGTGTTTCAAGGGGAATTATTAGGGACAATGTGGCCTGCATCTAACTGGTCTTGCATCAGCTGTTGTGCGGCTGCAAGCTTTTCAGAGGTAAGGCCACTGATCGACCCATACCGGCTCTTCTGATAGCCACATAATTTGTTTAGCATGGATCACAGGAGTGTCAATGGCCCCTATGAAAAATGGCCTAACCCAGCTTTGGCATTGTTAGGGGTGGGAATGATGGGATCAGTAATGTCCATGTTATTTTTTCCTAAGCCCTGTTTTGGCAGATAGCCCTTATTAAGCATTTGCATTGTGGCAACATTATTAGGGCTTCCCATAATTAATCTCATTTGGGAGAGTAGGTCTCTTTCCCATAAATTAAGAGGCAGACTCTCTATGACATAAGGTTGTAAGTATCCCTGATTACCTTCTTGATCTCTCCAAACCAGTTGTTTGGAACTGCGTTGTGGATTTTTTGAGTGTCCAATCCCTTGGAGGTGTGTTAAGATTGTTTCTAAAGGCCAGGCAGTAGGCCACTCCTCCTTTTTGATAATGGTAACATCTGTGCCCGTATCAATGAGGCCTGAGAAACTTTTTCCATCTAAATATAGAGTCATGAGGGGCTTTTTTTTTTTGGAGATACGTTGGGCCCAATATACATCCAAAGCTCCAGGAAAGGAGTTTCCCCTATAGGGAGTTAAGGATTTGTTAGATGTTTGAGCCAATGGCAATAGCAGCAATTGAGCAAGGCATTGCCCTGTCCTAACTGGTATGACACCAACAAGGGGAGAAACCATGACTTTTATTTCTCCTGTGTAACCACTATCTACTATCCCGGGCAGAACTTGTAATCCTTTAAGCATAGTGCTACTATGTCCAATAATAAGTCCAAAAGTCCCAGGGGAAGGGGGCCCATAGATTCCTGAGGGCATGATCTGGACACCCATGTCAGGGGTTAATACTGTGTTGGAGGTGGAACAGAGGTCCAACCCTGCACTCCCTGGGGTTGCCCTGAAGAGGTCTGAAATGGATTGTTTTGTGCTGGGACAAACCTTGGAGCCCCAGGGGTTTGTCTGAAATTGGGGGCCTGGGGCTGGCCCCGTAACCCATTTCCCTGCAGGGGAAGAGGGTTACCATGAACATCTCTTTTGGATCTGCACTCATTAGCCCAGTGGTCTCCTCACTTACATCTAGGACATAGCCCTGTTTTTTTTTTTTTTGTAGAGGACTGATTTTGATTTTTTCTTTTGCAATCACGAGCTGTGTGGCCAGTTTGGCCACATTTGAAACAAGCAGCATCTTTTTTAGAGTGAGAGAGGGGTTGTGTAACTAGGCAACCTTGTTGTGTCATAGCCATGGCTAGGCCTTGATAAACCGGCCCAATATCTGTACATAAGCGGATATAACCCGATAGGTCCTCTTTTTTGCGATGTGGTCGAATTGCAGCCTGACAATCTGAGGTTGCATTTTCATAGGCCAATTGTTTAAGGGCAGAGTTTGTTTCTGTGGAGCTGAAAAGATGCTCTGTCGCTTGTAAGAGGTGATTGACAAAGTCCGAAAAGGGCTCCTCAGGCTTTTGTTTTATTTGAATGAGAGATAAGGTAGGCTCACCTCCTGAGGGGAGCCGTTTCCACACTCTAATGGCTGCCATATTAATCTGGGCAAAGAGGCCTGAATCGAACCGCATTTGGGTCTCTTTTGTGGCAAAATCTCCTATTCCTGTAAGCATAGTGAGGGTCCAGGGATTTGGCCATGCGGTGTTATCTCTGGCTATGCCCTTGCATTGATCAAAAAATTCAGATTTCCATAATAGATAATTGCCTCTGGAGAGGGTGGCTTTTGCTAAGTCTTTTTACTCATTAGGAATAATCCAACCCTGAGTCAAAGAATCTAGAACCGCAATGGTGTAGGCGGTGGTCAGGCCATATTGCGGCCTTTAACTCTTTTAAGGCCGTCGTGGTGAGAGATGTGTGTATCCTAACAGCTTGTGGTTCAGTGCCTTCTTCAACATCCCATGGGGGAGTAAGGGCCTCTGTGACTGGGAAAGCCATTTTAGGCTGGCTGCCGGAGGCAGGCACCATTTTAAGCGTGCCACAAGGCATGCTGGAGGCAGGCGCCATCTCAAGGACACTATAAAACTGTGTAGATCGGAGGGCCTGAAATTGAATTGAAAGATTTTGGCATTTTTTTTTAGCTGTATCTGTTTTAAAAGATCCGTTTTTCTTTGTTCTAATTCCGCTAATGTGTTAGAACGTTGAGAGCAGATGCTGAGTGCATCATCATAGTCAGGGAACGGCCTAATAGTGGCCAGTGCTGCAACAGGGTCAGGATGATATGTAGAGGCTTGTTGTGTTGGTTGTTCCCAGTTGACCTCTTGAGAATCAGAAAGGCCGGGGTATAAAGGCTTATATGAATCCCCAATTGGCCATGGAGGCACAGGGAGTGGTGGGCCACCATCCTGGAACCTGTTGATCATGTCAACAGGAGGAAGTGGTGGCAGATCACCATGTAGGAGGACCTCTAACAGGCCATCATCCTCTGCATCTGAGAAATCAGAGGCTTCAGATTTTTCTGAGGATGGTTTTGAGGTAGAATTAACGGAGTCGCGCAGGGCAGCCTCACTAGTAAAACTGTCTCCTCAACCTGAGGATCTGCATGCTGCTGGGCAAGCAGTTCAGAGATTAAATTCCAATATGTAAAGGTGGTCACAGGAACCTTTTCCGGACTGAAAACTCTATAATAATCTTTTAAAGCATCTCTTACTCTATTCCACCTCTTGGTATCTATAGAACCCTCTAGGGGGAACCAAGGGCAAACCTTATGAATAAATTAAAAATACTGCAATAATTTTTTTTGTTCTAACCCTTACCCCTCTTGTCTTTAATGCCTTTATAAGGCCTCCCACGAACAATTCGTGTTCACTCAATACCTGACCCATGTCTGGGAAAGGGAATGGGGTCGCCGTTCACTCACCGTGACTCGGGCAGGACGCTGGGTAGTTGTCTGCACAGGCCTCAGTACTTGATTGAAGGTCCTGTTGCTTTAAGCTTTAATCCTTGATTCAGTTTGCTCATTCCTCAGCCGAGGTCTCTGGTTCAATTTGGTTTCACTTTCAGTTTAAGCCGGCTGTCTCTCGAATGGCTCCCTCATTAACTCCTCCGTGCCAGGAGCCCCACGTTGGGCACCACTTGATCTGGCCTGCAGATCAATCCATGAGGAATTCCTGAAGGGGGAATGGGGATTAAATAAAAGACATAGGGGAGACAAAGAGAGATGAAAGCAAGTCGAAATAATCCGATCAAGTCTCCGTTTATTGAGGAAGTGATCACATCTTTTATAGGCCAAGGGCGGGAGGTGCGACAGGAAGACGTTAAGGGGATGAATACAACAGGGTCACCGTCACATCCTGGTACGTGATGTAAGCAGGAGAGATTATGGTTAATGTAGGCAGACGCAGTGCCCATAGGAGAGAGAGAGACAGGGAGGCAGCAATGGGCTGTCGCTCGGCTCCCTACATAGTCCCATGATAACGAGTGGTTTCCATTTGTTGTGGTTGCTTCAGGTTTACCAACTGGCACTGAAGGCATCTAAGGCTCACAGACTGAGTAAGCTTCGATAACTGAGGGATAAAGAAACAATCTCAAAAAAGAGCAATGAGTTTTGATCCTCCCATGTGAGTGGACTAATGAGCTTGTTGGATGAGTTCTCATCCCAAGGCCTCAGGGAGTAGGACTTGCTTATCAGGCAGTTAGTACCAGCCCCTGGAGATATCAGGCTTTGCTTGGAGTTGAGCTGCCAAATGTAAGTCTTTTTGAGTGCAAAAGGGCTCTGACAGAGTAGATGGAATCAGCAGCAATGCCAGGGCTGTCTCAATCCCCACTCATTTTGTGGCTGCTTTTTGGGCAGCAGCGTCTGCTAGATTATTTAATAGCCACCTCCGTTGACATTTAAATAGCAGCTAACATCCAAAATTTGGGGAGCATTTTTGATCTTTTGGCCCCCTTAAGTCAATAAATCTCGTTCCTGATAAATAGCCCCATGAACATGGGCAGTAGCAAATGTATATCTGATATCAGTCTGACAACTTGAGGGCCTCAGTGAGGGCAATGAGTTCAACCCATTGGGCTGATGTTTCTGGCTCCAAGGTTTATTCCCATAGAATCTGAGAGTCTGTGAGGGCGGCTCCCATGACCCACTTACCTTGATAGATGTGACTGCTTCCATTGGAGAAATATAATGAAACTCCACACAGTGGCTCATCTGTCAAGTCTGATCGAAACCCTATGAGATGATCGGAGGGGCAAGGAGGGCTCATCATTGCAGAAAGGAGAGCTGGGTTCTTCTTATAGCATCTTCTAGATTCTAGCTCCCCAGCTAGTCTCTAGTCATGCTATATGGCTGTTCATTGGCAAATGGCAGATCACAGTCAGTTTTTTTGAGCATCATGTTTGTTAAGGTTTATATCTAGATGTTCCCCTAAATTCTCATGTGATCATAAGCAGGGCTTTGGGAAGGAGATTGGATCATAGGACTTTTAACTGACTTGATGTTAGGAAGTACGGTCTGGTACAGACAGGTCAACAGAGGTGTGGTCTGAAGCATTTATGTCCCTCTGGGCTCCTCACTTGATCTCCCTGCTTCCCTGCTGCCATGCCATGATTGGACCAGATGATCATTCAAAGACTGAAATTTCTAAAATGTGAGCCAAAATAAACCTCTCCTCCTTTAGGCTGTGGGTGTCAGGTACTGCATCCCAGCAATGAAGAAGGTAACTAAGACAATGTTAACAACATTCTAGACTGGCCTAGCCAAAGGTCTTTACCTGCTGCATCGTCCTTATCCTCCTCCCATTCCGCCTTCCAAATCATGGGCTCAGCTTCCAAACAGTTTTCCAGATTCTCTAGTCAAAGGCACAGACCACTGAATAGGACATTTGGAGTACCATCTCAACCCCCATTGGCCAACTCTCATCTGCCAACTGGATAGCACCTGAGTTCCTCATTCCCAAGAGGAGCTTAACATCTCAGCCTTGAGAAGCTATATGCACCCTTCTCTGCCCAGGCATTCTGAACATTTCCACTGCTCCTCAGTCCCTGCCCAAGAGACTCTTCCCAAAAGAATATAAGCATAAATGTGTGTTTACATGAGGTAGACAACAACACTATACCTCACTGTCCTTTGATTACTCACTGCAATCGTCTTCTCAAATCCCAAGAGAGTTTGCTTTGGGGTATATTTACCCTCCTAGTTCCTTGGAGCAAAAATAATATTCTATTCTTGCTGGGTGTGGTGGCACACTCTGTAATCCCAGCACTCATGAGGCTGAGGAAGCAGGATTGTTACAAATTCAAAACCAGCCTGAACAAAGTGAGCCCAAGGCCAGCCTGAACCACATGGTGAGATCCTGTCTCAGACTAAAATAAATAAATACATAAATAAAATTCTATTCTTAGGCCAAGAGCTATACAGAAACACACACATGCATGAAGACAAAGGTCTACTCCTTTAGACTGGGAGTTTTAGGTTAGAGACTGCTTTACTTTTTGATGGTGTTCCCAATGGCAAATATTGAATATGTACAAAAACATTCCCAAGAGATCTTACCAAGTCAGCAAGAAAGCACAAATTTCAGAGTAAACACAAGCAATAGTATCAGATGATGAAACTGTTCAAAACAGTCACATGCACACACACACAGAAGCACACACACACATACACTGATTTCTGACAAAGATATAAAAGCAATTCAGTGGTGAATGGAAATATTTTCAAAAAATGGTGCTAGAACAATCAGGTACTTATATGGTGTTGGGAAGACTTTAAGCGACACTTGTAGTAGCAAGAATAATACCTTCTCCAGATGTCCACACTCTAATTGTCCAAACCTATATATACATTTAAAAAGTAAAAAGCTGTAGAAGAGGAAAAGTGTTTGCAAATCTGATAAAATTTTTTTTTTCGTCTTTTTGAGACAGGGTTTCTTTATGCAGTTCAGGCTGGCCTCAAACTCACAGCAATCCTCCTGCCTCAGCCTCGCAAGTGCTGGGATTATAAGCATACAACCAGCCCAGCCCCAATGAAGCTCTAATACTTTTTTTCATAAAATATAAAGAACTATCAAAATTCAATAACACAAACATAAAATGCTATGGGTTGCACATGGGTATGCAAACCGAAGATCCACATGTAAAAGTTTGGTCTGAAATGGCAGCATGAGGCAGCACTGGGGACCGTAAGAGATCTGGCCAGGGAGTGGGGGCGCATCTCCAAAGGGACTGTGGTACCGCACTGATCTCGTCTTCTGTGCTTCTGGATCCAAGATGTCCACACTGGTTTGGCCATACTCTCCCACAGTGACGTGATGCCTTTACCAGGGCCCACATCTATGAGGCCACCCAATCGCACACTTGAACTTTCAGGAGCATGAGCCTAAGTAAATCTTTCCTTCAAAAGTAACTAGCAGGTATTTCCATAGTGACAGAAATCTAATAGTACACAATCACAAATCAAAAATTGGAGTAATCATGTCACCAAATGCTGGCACATAAGTATAAAAGTACTCAAGTTATTAGGCAAGGGAAAACAAAATTTATGGTTACAAAGTGCTATCACTACAAAAGTGCTGGCAAAGATGTGGAGCAAATGGAATGCTCATACATTACTGGCACCACAGGTTAGTAACTTTTAAAAAAGTTAAACAGATATTTACCAAAATCTAGCCACTTCACTCTCGGGTATTTACTCAAGAAATTAAAAATATACCCAAATGGGGCTGGGGATTTAGCTCAGCGGCATAAGAGCCTGCCTTGCAAGCAAGGTAGTCGTGAGTTCAATCCCTGGTACTGATAAAAAGGAAGAAGACAAAAAAATATATATATACCCAAGACTTGTAGATGAAGGTCTTGTTAATTTGTAATATCTCACAACTGGAAG
The DNA here is from genome assembly GCF_034190915.1 of Cavia porcellus. Classification (NCBI taxonomy): domain Eukaryota; kingdom Metazoa; phylum Chordata; class Mammalia; order Rodentia; family Caviidae; genus Cavia; species Cavia porcellus. The sequence goes on from NW_026947512.1 coordinate 48,587,469, forward strand.
TTATCCAAAGGTCTATCGGCAAATAAATTATAGAGAACCCTTTCCTGTCCTATCATTTTCCAGGAAGGTTTATATTTGTAAGCCCAAAGGGAAATTATTGGAATTCCACTAATTTAATTCCAATCTACCACTTCCAGTACAACCCATGGTGAGAAGACAGTAGATATACACAGTTGTGGGGAGCCAAGCGGTCCTAAGTCCAATAAAGAGCGTGGTTCACCAAACAAAGGCCTCACCTACAGCTCTTCTCAGATTTTATTAATTCTTCATGAGGGGAGAGGCTCAGGGATGAGTGACAGTGAGTGTCGGGACATAGGTGACTGCCAGGAGCTGGGCTAAGAGGTCTGATGAGCATCTTTGCTGATATTCAGAGAGCAAGAAATGCAGCTCCTCAGCCAGCCCAATTTACATTACTTAAAGCCAACTGAAGGGGCAAAGAAATAACCTAGCCAGCTCTGTACACATCAATAGATGGGGGACAGGGTCAAGTTTAGCCAAAATGGAATAGTGGCTTCTGTTTTCCAGAAGTCCTCTCAATGGCTCCCCACATAAATGGCTAAAAGCACTTTGGTATTTCCATACAATGGGTAACTATCCAGCATCAAAAGGAAATTAACTATTTTATAACATAACAGATGAACGTGAAAGTAGTCTATGTGAAATAAGGTAGACAAAAAAAAAAAAAAAACCCGCGTACAGTAACTGCTCAATGTCTATGAAACTGAAAGAAAACTTTGTATAGTGGCAGGGCAGCTCAGCGCCTGGCAAAGTGGGCTGCAGAGGGGCAGGAAACAGGATGACAACGGAGCCACAGGAAATCTGGAAAATGAGCCATGTGCACTGTGCTCATCATGACGGTGGCTTATGGACGCAAACGTGCTAGGACTTACCAAATTGTGCAGTGTAAATCTTTGCACACCCTTTTTATACCTTAATAAAGCTTTTAAAGTGCAGTGAGAAGGAAAACATTTCCATATACAAAAGGCAATGTCCGACAGAGGTGCTAAAAAGTTCCATCGGCCAAGAAGCTCCAGACGAAGAAAGGATGCCCGGCTGCCTAAGAGGGACGCTGAGCCCCGCGAGGCCGAGCCACGAAGCCGCCCTCTCGGGGTTGCGAGGGGCGGGCGAGGGCACGCGACACCGCAGGGCCTGAAGGTGGAGACCAAACACATACCCCCGGCTGCGTCGGGGCCTACCACGGGGCCAGAGTCCCGGAGCTCGCGCTTTCTCAGGAGCTGTTTTCAGTAGGCGGGGCGGGGCGGAGTCAAGAAGTCGCAGGAACCTCCTCGCCGCGGCCTCAGGACTGGCCCCAGGGAAACCCAGCCTCAAGCCCCGCCCGCTCCCTCTTCCTCCCGACGTGGGCTTCCGCTCCGAGAGACTCCACCCGCCTGGCGGGGGCGGGGACGCGCATGCCCCGCCCCCAGCGCCGCACCGCGGCGCACAGCCTCGGCAGGGTCGCTTTACGGCCGGGGCGGCCAAGAGGGCGGGTGGTAGGCTTGTGGTGCGAGGCCGGAGTGAAGGCTGTGCGAGAGGCCTTTTGCGGCAGGACGTAAGTGACAGCAAAGGCGGCGGAGTAGCTGCTGGAGGGCAGAGGACCCGGGTTCGTGTTTCCCGGGCCGACCGGAATGGGGTGTGGGGCGCGCGGCCCGGGGCGGGGACTACGGCGACGCCCCGCTGCAGCATGGGCGGGGCGGGGGGGGAGCTGTGCGCGTCTTCGGCCGCGGGGCGGGCCTGCGGGGTTGGCGGGCCGGAGTCCCGGTCCGGGCGGGGGCTCTGACCCGGCTGCCTCCCTCCTTGCACTTGCAGCGCGGCCGGTCTGTCCTCGCCATGCGGCCGCAGCAGGCGCCGGTGTCTGGGAAGGTGTTCATTCAGCGAGACTACAGCAGTGGCACACGCTGCCAGTTTCAGACCAAGTTCCCTGCGGAGCTGGAGAACCGGGTACGTAGCAGGCTCCCGCACCCGTGCGGGTCGGGGAGGGACCCCGGGTTGGGAGAGTGTGGGCCGACTTCCGGTCCCCGGCGTCTCGGGGTCCGTGGCCTGAGATGCCGGAAGAGGGTACGGGCTCGTGTTTGGAGAAGGGAAATAAGGCCAAGCCCCGGGATAAAAAGATCTTTTCTAGAACTTTTGAGATGCTCAGCGCCGGGAATCTGTGCTCAGCGGTGTTCCAAGCTGCTGACCCGGTGCCCACGTTCGATTATTGACAGCAGCGATAAGAAGCGAATTCCTGAGGCTCCAGGGGCCTCGCCCAGCAGGTTGTAAACTATGTCCTCCTACTTCCCGCACGCAAGAGAAGGCATCGTCATTCTCATGACAAACATTTGCAGTCACCGTGCTGCTCGCACTGCTGAGTTGAAAGGGTCAGGCCTTCTTGGAAGCTGAAAATCGTAGAGCATTTCGTGAGCTAGGAAGTCAGGTATCTCTGGGCAAGGAATTAAACTCGCTGTTATGATCCTGTTCGGCTTGCGTATCAAAACGGTCGTCAGATCATAGGCGCTTTGGGCCATCCTAGCAAGGAGAAATGGAAGAATAGGATTTGTTTCTCTTTTCTACCGAGTTAATCCTTCCAAAACTGTATCCCGTTGTCAAAGTTTGATGTGTGTTTGTCTGTGGATGTGTGTGTGCGTGTGTATACTCAGCCAAAAAGCATCTGTTTCCTGTTGAAAGTCAATTTCTGATTATTTGGAAGCCGGTTTGTAGCTGTTCCCTCTTTGACAGGGAGGGTGAGGAACTGAAGTAATTAAGCATGATTCTTTGTATGGGGCTAAAAAATGGACTAAGCGGGCAGAGATGACTGTACTAGACAAATGTATAGCAGCCATTTAAAGTCGGTTTGTAGGCTGAGGTTGTACCTCAGTGCTGGAGCCCATGCTGAACCTGAAGTTAATCGCTAGCACCAAACTTAAATAGATTTCGTCAAGATGTGTTAGTTTACCTGACTGCTACCATTGGAAAATCAACAGTGATCATTTATGGTTTGCTTCAGCTTGATTTATAACCACAGGCAAGTTAGTGACCTAAGTGTTTCTTTAACTACAAATTGAAGATCAGACATACCTTTCAAAGATGAAGTGTAGATTTACTTATTTGCAAAATGCCATTTAAGTGCTGCATTTTGTGGTCAATAATGTTAATTTAGTGTGACAATAGTGAACATTTACTTGAGCAGTAGACTGAAGAGGTAAAAATTAAGCAAGTTGCCAGTTGGCTAGGGCTGCTGAATGTTTTGTTTTGTTTTGTTTTTAAAGTAATTTGGCCTAACAGTTAATGTGTTGTGTGTGTTAAGACATAGTTGAAAAGGATCAAATGTTTTGTTTTTAAACTTCTTATGAAAACTATGATTTAACAGTTTATGTACTTCGAAATAATGTAAACCATTTTTTTTCATCACACTTAACTTCCATGTTGTGTTTATAGGTTTGAAAATTGAACTTCCGCTTGATAGTTGAACCAAATAACATGTATGCAGAATCTGACATTAGCCGTTCAGAACGTGTGGTGGGTAGTGCTTTATACAGTGTAAGTACAGAAGCTGGATGCAGTCACAACGCTGTATTGACTCTTAGCGAAAGTTGATGTTCCTACATTCTGGTGGGGTTTGTTTTTGTTTTTGTTTCACTTTATAAACTTCATAAGAGCCCAAAACTGCTTGTGGTGCTGAGTACTATGTGGAATATTATATATTGCTATATTATGCCTTTGAATGTTTTTCTTTTAAATGTTTGGTTTAAATCACTAGCTTAAACCTTAAACCACTCAGAAAAGCTTTGATTTTTTTTTTCTGTATTGATTAAATTACAGATATAACTGTGTGATGGGAAATTGAAAGGTTTCTTTATTCTTATCCTAGAAGTGTTACTGATTGCTCTGCCACTGGGATTGATTTTCTTTTGTGAGGTCAAATTTAATAGAGAAAAAAAACTACTGTATAAATATTTTGTATTACTTCAAAGCATTAAAAAATATACACAATTAGGGAATATGGAAAAGCTGTTAATAGCTTTGTTTTCTTCACTACCTATTAGAAAAGTAATTTTTCATTGTTTAAGATTTGTTGCCAGAGGGGCCGGGGATTTAGGTCAGTGGCATAAGTGCCTGTCTGGTGAGTGTGAGGTCATGAATTTGATCCCCAGTACCAAAAAAAAAAAAAAAAAAGATTTGTTGCCAGAACAGTTCTTTAAAGGAAACTATTCTCACTTTAGCCAAAATATAGATGTTTTAGCACTTTTGTTCTGTGTAGGTGAAAAATAAGTAAAGTATAATTGAGACATACATACCTTTAAAAATAGGTCTCTTCATATTAGTAGGGGTTACCTATTGCTTGTCACCTTGAGCTTGTGATCATGTTAAGATTCTAGCCATGTAGTTCAACAAAATCCAACAGTTGTGTGAAAATGAGCCTGATTCCTATTTTACTCTGATTATTAGTGTTTATTGGTCCGAATCTGTATTTGGCTGCAACTTGACATCCCCCCACATTTTGATAAGAAGTTCCTGTATCAAGGTGCAAAAGCTCATGGGGGAACACTGCAGGCTGTCTTCCTAGGGCCTAGAGGTGTTAGATAAAAGTGCATCCGTTGGTTCTGCTGAACATTTGCATCTTGCATGCAGTTGTATGTCCATTGGTGACAGGGACGTGGTCTGAGAAATGCCTCACTTGGCAGTTTTGTTGTATACACACATGGAGCTTGTGAGGTTCCTTCACAGTTAGCTTTTTTTACAAGTAGAAGAACACTCCTAAGTAACAAAACTGTAGCATAGAATATACCAGGTATGATTGCAGTGCACAGTGAATGTTTAAATTAAAAATTTTTACAGTAAAAGACATGTCATTAATCTCCCTCAGAATCCTCCCCTCATTTCAAACACACTTCTCTCTTGATTCTTGCTACTTTCTGAATCAGTTCTGGAGTCCTCTGTTGTGTGTATCTTCTCAAGGCCTGATAAGGATACAGTGGACCTGCTGCTGAGTGCCATCCAGCAGGAAGCAGCTCATAGAAGCCGTGCGGTATTCTCTTCCCTTATTCACCAGGGTTGGCTCTGTACGCCTTCTGCTCTTCCTAAAGTCAAAATGACCGTGGAAGGTAAAGGTTTTGAATCTGTTTCAGGATGTTGAGGCTGTGACAGGGCCATTAAAGACATAAAAGAGGACTTGTAGAACTGCTTCAGGAAGTGGCAGGGGTGATAGGATGTATTCAGTGCAAAGGAGTATATTTTGAGGGAGATTAATGGTCATGTCTTTTACTGTAATTGTCTTTTAATTTAAACATTAACTGTATTTTTCAGTCACTTGTACATCAGCTGGCTGGTATGGTGATGCATACTTGGAGTCACCGCTCCTCAGGAGACTGATTGCATCCTGAGGAATTTAGCTAGACTCCATCTGAAAATATTTAAGGGAGTGGGAACCAAAGATCAAACTCATGACCTCGCACTTGCCAGGCAGGTGCTTGTGCTACTGAACTAAACCCCACCCTCAAAATAAAATTTAAAAAGACTGATACATAATACAGTGAAGAACATCCCTAGGCCTAAGACTCGGTAACACAGCAAACATTATTAAGTACTGTTTTAAAAATAGTTGCCTGGATGTGGTGGCACACTTCTAATGCCAGCAGTCAAGAAGCTGAGGCAGAACTGCCGCAAGTTCAAGGCCAGCCTGAACTACGCAGTGAGACCCTGTCTCAAAAGTGAACATCAACCTGGGACCTTGTCACTCACTAAGAATTATGCACTGATCTGAACCTGATGATTACACCTGTCACTGCAGCATGCCCAGAGATTGAGCAAGAGGATCAAGCAGCTTAGCCTGGGCAACTTAGTAACGTAGCAAGACCCTGTCCAAAATAAAAACGTTTTTAAAATTGGACTAGGAATGTATCAGTGTAAAGGCCTGGGTCCAAGCCCTGCTACCACAGAAAAGAGCCCGGATGACTCTAAATTGCACATGCTGTACTTCTATGCAACTGGCTTAGAAATGTTTTGAGAAAACAAATGAGAAATGTCAAGATGCCGCTTAGTATGTCATGAGACACTAGGGATTTTTCAGCTGCACTTTAATCTTGTGGGACCAGTATCGATGCGTAATTCATCATCTAAACTGTTACGTAACACGACTGTTGTAATGTCGGGGGATGAGGGCACAAAACCCAGGGCCTTTCCACTGAGTCATATTCCCAGACCTATTTTGAAACGGTCTCACCAAAGTTGCCCAGACTAGGCTCAAATTTGTGATCTTCCTGCCTCACCTCTCAGAGTACTGAGACTGCCTTTTGTTTTTCTCCCCCGCCCCCTTTTGTTTTTTTTTTGAAACATGGTCTTATTTTGTAGTTTAGGCTGATCATGAACTCCATTATGTGGCCCAGGCTGGCCTCAAAGCCAAAGCAGTCCTCCAGCTTCCACCTCCCCAATGCTGGGATTACAGGCACATGCCACCACACCCAGCTGTGCCCAGCTTTTTATTTTTAATGTTTAGTATTATTACTTTATTTTGAATTTTTTAAATGACACATACACTTCAAAAGCTATACCTATAAAGAAATAGATATGGGGGCCAGGAGTTTAGCTTAGCGGGCATATAAGCCTGCTTGGCAAATGCAAGGTCATGAGTTAGTTGGATCCCTGGCACCAAAAAAACAAAAAGAAATAGATACAAACTGATACCTTTTGTTTGATTTTATTATATGTGATATGAACAGCTGTTTTGAAAAAAAACGACATTATAATAGCCATTGCTGATTTAATATCATCTTGGTTTGAAGTCCTACCATGTTTTTGTTCTTCTGTTTCCATTTTTTTTTTTGGTTTTTTGGTTCTGAATGCTGGGTAATACTTTCATTCTCTTGAATGGTTTTAGACTATTTTGTTACATTTGATACTGTTGTATGTGAAGGTATACTCAACTGTTTCAAAGAAAGAGACATTTTGGTAGCTCTGTTAATATCGGATTGTCTTGTGGTGAAGTACTGTGTTGCTTACATTGTTCTGTTCTGATCTACTTTGTTCTGTCTCTCTTCTGTCTTAATCTCTTTAAAATAAAAAAATTTAAAACTGATTTCTAAAATATACTTGAATTATTCAAAGTGAACCTCATTAAAGTTTTTAGTTTATAAATACATTATAAATAAAGATGTTAAGAAACTTAAATATCTGTACATACAATGATAGGTATATGTAAAGTACTGAAATATTCTTTCAAGTTTAAAGTACCTCTCCTAAGAACTGAATTCAAGTGAAGTGAAATAAAATTATACCAGTATTCATTTTACATTATAGATGCAAAGTTACAAACCAAAAGTTTAATCAATACAGGATATTGAGGATAATCTAATACAAATTCTAGCCACATCTGCTACTAAGGAAGTATGTGTAATTTTATAGAAAATCACTTCTAGTGAAAGTATCAACAGAATAAACGAAAGAAACTGCTAGCAATCTTGTATAAGCAATTGAAGTTCAATCTTAATAAGTAAATTGCTTAAGTCATATTTACTAGTGGCTTTGAAACCTGTGCACTCTGTAGTGGCTTCATCGGTTGTGAAATGGTTTTCTATAATACTGACATTTTCTTTAGATAACCTGTTTTCCTGTCCTAGCTGGCTTTCAAGTGCTTCTGACCTCAGCCTTCCTAGAGCTTCTTGTTCCTGTAGCTCGAGGTCAGTTGTCTTTGGAGGTAGCACAGAGACTTTTTGTAGTATTTTGGTCTACATCTGTACACAAGGATCCCTCAGCATCTGTGTTGTCCATTTTCAGAGGTTGGCATAAAAGAACTAACAATAGGTTTAGAATTTTCTGTATGTACAAAAATGGCAATAAGAGGCTGTGTTTGATTGAACTGCCTGATTGATTGTGCCAAGTAAGAATGGATTTTCCTGGGAATTAATTTCCAAGGAATTATTTGGAAAACCTAGAGTATCAAGATGATGGGCAAGCACTTCTTGGCTTTTCAGCAACTACAGGATACCTTCAGAATTAGAAGTTGTCAAAGTAATAGTTGTAGTTTTGATTCTCAGACGATTTGTGAAAACCACCGCCACCTAAATCTTGGTTGACTGATGATCTCAGAGTAGACTATGTGAATTGTTGAAACCCTGTCTCAAGATAAAAAAATAAAGAATGGTGTGAGGATGTACTTAGTGTGAAGGTTGACTGGTTGTTCGGTATCTTGCGTGATTAGATTAAGTTAACATGTCATTTTGTATACTTTCATTTGGGGAGCTGGTGCGTTTACCATGTCGTATGAATCAAGTACTGTATGTTCATCTGTGTCAGTTGCATTTTTCTTTGCCTCATTAGATGTAAATGTTTTTTTTAGACTTGGCTTTTGGATATACTTCTTTCCCCTCTTCAGGTTTTGCTTCTGAGGTTTTTTATTTTTGTTTTTGTTCTTGTTCGGAAAGGCCTTTTCTCTTGACTGTCTTTAGGCAAAGAAAATATTGTTCAAATTGCAGGGGGTTTGTTTGTTTTGAGGCAGGGTTTCACTATGCTGTTGAGGCTGGCCTTGACTCCCAGCAACTCCCCATGCCTCAGCCTCATGAGTACTGAAATTATAGGCTTGTGTCACCACACCCGGCCTGAATTGCAGTTTATTCAATCCGATATCGGGAGAGTCAGAAGTAAAACAGTCACCGTAACCACCTTCAAGTCATCCTCTGTTGTGTAGAGGAAATGTGTTCTGTATGTACTAATGAAGGCGTGTAACCTCTGAACAGGATACAGTGATGACCAGCTGTGATACAGCCTTCAAGGATGGCTAATTCCCCAGTCTTTCTGGCTTCAGTCTCCTCAAGAGAAAACGGATTCACAAGTACTCATAAGCAAGGAACTCTGGGCATATCTCCCTGCTTAGCAGGTTTGATAGACCCTAGATGAGATCAAAGAAGAAGAGGCGGAGGTTCCAAAATCCATCAAGAGCCACTCAGACTGTTCAAACCCAAGCCAGCCGCTCAGCCTCTCCAGCAGCAAGGTCTAAAGAGGCGCCGTGTCCACAGCTCCAGCAGCTCCCCTCACACAGTACCAGGCCACTAAGGGCACGTGACTGATTTCTAGTCCTGATGGGAGGTACCTGGTCTCTGGCTCTGAAGCCCACAGGCTGTGTGTGGCCAGGAGTGAAAGTTTTTTGAACAGTCTGTGTGTAATCCAGGTTGCCTTGCACTCACTGTGTAGCACAGGCTCCTGCTCAGACTCCCGAGTGCTGGGCTTACAGGCAGGCACAGCACACCCAGCTGCGTTGTTACTGCTGCCTTCCATGCTTTTGTTTTTTAATTTCCCTTTGGAAAGCTGTTCATGGAGGAGAGCACCTAGCCTGTACCAGTCCCTCAAAAACTTTTTGGTGCTTTTGTTTTTTTACATTTTTTTATTTCTTTTTTTCTTATTAACCTTTTTTTAAAAAATCCTTTACTTTGGTGGTTTTTAAAAAACTAATCTATAATTTGCCTCCATCCTGTAAAACATTGTAATCTCAAAATAACTGAAAGATTAGGATAGTAGTATAAACAGTATTAAAATTTGAAAGAAAATGTTCCTGGTTTGGATTCCAAGTTTTGAACTGCATGTATAGAAATGTAACTAATTCAAAGGAATTTATCATCATAACATTGTAGGCGAATCAGATGTGATTAAAATTAATTAGCTTATTCATGTATCAGTAGATGAACTGGACGCATTAATTTAGGAATAACTAGGTGCATATACTGATCCACCATTCGTGGCTGTCCCCTGAGCCCTTCTGAGTGCTGTCTCGGGGGAAGGGAGCAGTGCCCTCTGTTGCTGCCATACCTTCTGTTCAGAGGAGTGAGGGACACTGCTGGCTTTCGCCCACCTCTGCCATCCCACTCTGGTGAGTGCCTCATCACACTGTAGAGCAGATGGGCTCCTTTGGAGAAAGCAGCTCCCAATTTCCAGGTTACATTCAGCTTTCTCATGCCACTGGCTCATGTACAACAGGCTTTTGACTCAAAAGAAATCTTGATAGTTTAAGGCATTGGTGGCAAACTACATGCGTGTGTGTTTTCTTATAAAACAAAAGATAATGTATGAACTAATGTATAAACTAAAATCTTGGCGTTAGGTTTAATTACAGTGTTGGGGCTTTGCAACTAATAAGTGGGTTTTAGGTTACAGTTTGGGCTCTCATCTCTAAAAAGGTCCACCACCACAGTTTTAAGGGATCATAAATTGTTTTATATTTCATAAGTTACATTCTTCAGAATATTTTGTCTTATTGTAAATTGAGTTTTTATTAATCTGTTTCTGCTTAAAGATTTCACTGAAAAGATAATTTATGCCGGTGTGGTAAATCCTAGCACTTGGGAGGCTGAGGCAGAGGATCACCATAAGTTCAAGACCAGCCTAAATGATATAGCAAGTCCCTGTCTCAACAAAAAAAAGGAAACAATTCATGAATAATTAGTATCTTAAAAATAAGAGAGACATTATGCAAAAGAAGGGCTAAAGTGAGGCCAGGTGAGTCATGATTCGTTAGTTTGTTGTGGCCATTATGTCTTGGAACGAAGTATTGAGATTTGAGATGTGCAGTGCATTATAAGAACCACGTAACACTGACAGAAAGTAAACAGGTGACTGGGTGAGGAAATGAGTGGGCAGTAGTAGTGTTGTCTGGCACCTGGTCGGCAGCTTCCTAACCTGTGAACACCCTGGAGCGTCCAGCACGAACCGAGGGCGGCCGTGGTTCTCGCAGTGTACTGTGGGCCCCCAGTGTGTGTGCATTCTGTCCCGGACTCAGAGATCCCCTTGTGCGCTGACTGTATTAGTGGAAGAGAAGATAACAGTGTCAGAGAGAGGAACAATTGATGCGAAGAGTTACGTGTCCACTGGAGATTCTGTTCCATGCTCTTCAGCGCCTGAGCTTTCAGTCACAGGATGGTTACTGTAAGGAGATAGGAGGCCGGGGTGGTGATGCCTTCTTACAATCCTAGCGCTCTGGGAGGTGGACATAGGAGGGTCACAAGTTCAGATCCCAGCTGGGGACTCTGGTAACATCCTGTTTCCTTATTTAAAAATGAAAAGGACTAGGGTTGTAAAGCAATGTGGTAGCCCTGGGTTCAAGCCCCAGTACCTCCAGAGAAACAAAAAGAGAAAGGTGGAAGCAGAATAGAGAACACAGAGCTGGTACCTTTTTCTCAGCCCTGTGCTGAGAAGGTCCTTCCTTTTCTTTTTGCCTAGAGAGTGTGTTTAAGATTACCTGCCTCCCCCAAACAGAAGGGCCCTCTGTGTTTCCCCTCTACACTTAGCTATGTGTATATGCTAGTGCTTTGTTTATTGGATTTGTCCGTTCACCTGTTTGTCTGCTTTTATAACTAAACTCTTAAAGGTTTGAGGCAGAGTCTTACTCATCTTCCAGCTCTCCTGCATCAAACCTCAAGAGCTTAGATATAAAGAAAGGACACAAAAAGAAGTTGTTAAATGTCAATAAAAGGGAATGAAAACAGTAATCGATTGTAGAATTTACTTGAAAAACAGTGTTTTAAAATGCTGTATTAAGCTTGGAGGTTATTCTAGAGTCCATAAGAGGAATAAAATTTTAAAAGTCCCGCAGACTGGGTGTGGTGGTACACAACTGTAATCCCAGCACTTTGGAGGCTGAGACAAAAGGATTGTCTCAAGTTCAAGGCCAGCATAGGCTACATAGTGAGTTGAATGAAAACTAGTCTGAACTACAGAGCAAGACCCTGTCTCCAAAAAAAAGTCCCAGGCAGTCTCAGTAACTTAGATCCAGATTTAGTCATCTAAAGAATCATTTATTCATATGCCAGCTTTTAGATTAAAAGTGAATGATAGCAAACATTAAAGAATTGTTCATGTGTTTTCCCATGTTACTTTAAAATTCTTTTTTGTTTCCTACAGGTTGATAGGCAACAGTTTGAAGAAACCGTTCGAACCCTAAATAACCTGTACGCAGAAGCAGAGAAGCTCGGGGGCCAGTCCTATCTCGAAGGCTGTTTGGCTTGTTTGACAGCATACACCATCTTCTTATGCATGGAGACCCACTATGAGAAGGTGAGGAAGGCTGTGTTTGTTGTTACGAAAAAGGTGAATTTATTCCACATGTGTGTTTACATGGTAACAAGTGCCATCACCTTAAAGGGATGTTTATAATAATTCCAGGGCCAGGGATACAGCTCAGCAGCACAAGTGCCTGCCTGGCAAGTACAAGGTCCTGAGTTTGATTCCTGGTACCAAAAAAAAATGCATTTATAATAATTCCAGTTTTGTCATTGCTTCTCTGGCGAAAGCACTTAGGGATGATTCCTGAGTGTTTCGGAAACAGATCAGAAGTGGAATGTCTGCTTGAATAGACGTGTCTGCTGAGATCAGCTACACTTCAGACCAGCAAAGAAAATCTATATTCATTCTCATTATATCCAGCTCTTGAAAATTCTTTTATTTCATTTTCCCAAATTTCTATCTTTAGTCCTATCCTCAAACCTCAGTTATTGTCTGTTTCCAGCTGCCTGCCAAATTCATAGTTGCTAGCTTTTTAATGTAAGATTCCCAGAATTCAAGCAAGCCTTGCGTCTCTGCAGCTCTGATCAGTAGTGCCGTGTCCTGTTAGGGCTGTCTTCAGGCTCAGGGAATGAAGAGGGAAGATGAACCGAGTCATAAGAGTGCCGTGCATGTTCCCACGCATTAGCTTTTCACAGTTTCCTGTCATTGCCTGACTTGTACCTTTCCTGTCTCTCCTGGACTAATGAAATTGTATCTTGGTCTCTCTTTCACCTTTTGTGTTCCCATCTTCATAAACCATAACCTTTTTCTTCCGCCCCGACTACCAGGTCCCAGAGCTTCCTGTGTGTCCAGGTGCTGTTCCTGGGTCGGACCCGGTTCACCCTGACAGCTCTCACCTCCCACCCTTCCTTCGCTGTCTGCATCAGCCACCAGAGGTTCCCTCTGTGGTGTTCCTCCACCTCAACTCACCGGATCCCTTATTCCTCATGCCCGTCTGCCTTCTTCAGACTTCTGCTCAGAATCCTTTCTTTCTGTGTCTCACAACATGTGATTTATATCTATTTTCTGGCATTCTACTTTGAAATATGAGTTTATGATCTTATTTTACCTTCTGTATATTCTTGGATCAAGGACAATGCCATAGCCCTTTTTGTATCCCCTTTGTTAGCTTAGACCAGGCTTTGGGTACATTAGGCACTCACTAATAAATGAATGCATGTTACATCAATGGCTTTCAGTTAATTGTCACAATAAACCCCAAATACATTTTTAAATTCCAATGTTTAGAAGATGAAACCATGTAAGAATAATCTCTTGCATTCCACCTGATAGAAGTAACCCTGTTATTGTTTTACACTCCACATAGTGGAGAATAGATACTGTTACTGCTAAAATACTTTGAGCACTTGGTGGAAATGATGGTACTTTTTTTTAATGCCCAACCGTAGATCTCTTCATGACTTATTCACTAGTATCTGAACATGGACTCTGTAGTCTTAACTATAATGCCATGTTATATGAAAAGATTTAAGGAACCATTTAAGTTATTTGTTAAATAGCTAGTAGTTTATATACTCTGTATCACACTGCTAGCTTATTCCTGTTTAACTTTCAAAATCAGAACTTATCAAGAATCAGTATCAGCTTTCAATTTATGTTTAGTCTTACTATCTCTTCAACAATGTTTGGGTGAGTGAAGGATCAGAGGTTTCATTCATTTGATAAATATTCATTAAATTCTTACTATGTGCTAAGCAAGGAAGCAAATTAAGAAACTCCTCAGAAGTCCAGGCAAAAAGATGAAAGCTTGGGCTAGAGATGGAGCAGTATAGGTAGAAGGAAGAAAAGGGTGCCAGAGGGTGTGTGGAGAGTAACACCGTCCGGGACTCAAGTTGCTGAAGGCAGGAGCGGAGGGAGGCCAGGTTCATCCGCATTAAAATGTGGGCTTCCTGGATGGCCATTCACGGAGCTTATGGCATTGCCAGTTACGATTTTCTATCTAGATAGACAGATAGGTAATATACATACATGTATGTGCTGACAGTGATAGATACGTCCTACTGATGTGAGTTGTAAAAAAAATTAGTAATTGCTTGCCAGCCAAACACATTCACCCCTGAGTTCTCTCAACTGTAAAGTGAATCTTAAAGAGTTTAACATACTGCCTCACATATGATAAATAATAAACATTTTTAATAGCATTTGAAATGAAGTTAGTGTCCGTAAATTTTAATCAGGTATTTGTGAGCTCACATGTATTTTTGTTTCCAGTATAAGTGATATTTTTAGACACATGCTGGTTTATTTAGACACTAAAATACTTAGCAGATTTCTGTTCTGTGTGGTGGCTCATGCCTGTAATCTCAGCACTTGGGAGGCTAAAGAGATTATAAATTTGGACTCCATCACAAGTTCAAGGCCAGCCTGGACTACATAGTAAGAAGCTGCTTCAAAAATGAACAACAAATACTTAACAGCTGACAGTTAAAGATTCTTTTTATTATATATCTTAGAAGATGATTCTGGTATCAAATACAGTGAAAACTGGCTCATTGTGGTGTGTGTTGATACACTGAACTTTAAGTGCTTTGCAGGGGCCAGGGTAGTTGTAAGCACCTCACGCTGTGCAAGGAGGGCCCTGAGATGGGGGAGTGGCTCCTGGCAGGAGGAGGTACCTGCTTATGTACAGGGGAGGGAGGAGAAAAGGCTTGCACTGCCCCCCTTTGCTCTGGCTTCTTTTGATGGCTTCTGCCGCTTCTGACCTGTTGCCCTGTGCCACGCTGTCCTGGAGCTGGCTGATTATGGACCGAAACCTCCACAAACTGAGCTAAATAAACCTCTCCTTCCTTAATTTTGGGTGTTAGGTATTTTGTCTCAGCAATGAGAAGAGTAACTAAGAGAATGTTTTGAGTTATGGACAGCATACAAGGTACAACTTTATAGGTCTGATCATGATCTGTTTTTATAGAGCAAGATTAAAAAGCAAATAAAGATCAAATAAAATTAATCAAGAGTTAAGGCATGGCCACATTTTGGGGGCGTACTAGGAATCAAACTCACAACCGTGTGCTTTCAAGCCAGGTGCTTATGCTACTGAGCTAAATCCCTGGCCTCCACAATTTTTAAATAGACAATTTTTTTTAAGAAATTGAATAGAATAACTAGCTCATGCAAAGTTAATAACTGAAATAAGGTATAACGTGCCTACACTTGTAAAAGGAAACTTTTTAAGTGTTTATTTTATTTCTGATGACAAACGTACAAGAACAGTTTTCTCTTGTTAGTCCCCTCAGAATTTCTGTGCTATTTATTTATTTATTTTTGTCTTTTTCTTTTTATCGGTACCAGGGATCGAACTCAAGACCGCACACTTGCAAGGCAGGCGCTTATGCTGCTGAGCTAAATCCCCAGCCCCACTATTTATTTCTTAATGAAAGGACAGGGTTGATTCATTTAGTCTATTGTTTCAAACACCGAAACTCCTATTCTACAAACAGTAACCCAGATACAGTGCTTAGAGTTGGTCCTGATGTTACATTTTTGGAATTACAAATAGGCCTTTTAAAAGGTACTAGCATAATCATGTATTTTGTTTCTTATAACATGCTATTTATTGATTTAAAATGAAAATAGACCTCAGTGTTACTTCTCTATTGTTGCCATTAGGGAACAAATGAGCTTATGGAAGATTCTCCCCCTCAGTGTCTGCCCTATTTATCAGCAGAAGGCATTCCTTCTACCTGAGTGCTATCATCTGTAAAATGAAGTTAGGGGGATACTTCAGTATTTACTGAAAATGCCAAGGTTCAGAGTTCTCACTGAACCTCGCTCACGCTGTTTTCCTGGAAAGCCTAATCGGCTGACTATAGTATAATATTCTCAAGAACAGTCGTCCTTTCAGAGGCAGAGGTTCAGTTGCATTTCATTTTGTCAACATTAAAATTATATTGAGTTGAAGAAAAACATAATGTCATAAATTTTGTAGGAATTTTCTTACATAATAGTAAGTGAGGGCTGGTGATTTAGCTCAGTAATGTAAGCACCTGCCTGGCACGCGTGAGGTCCTGAGTTCCATCCCCCGTACCAACAAAAAAAGACTAGAAGTCAGTGAAAGGTGTAAGGGGGAGAACAGTGCTGGCTGCTGCTGGGAGTCGCAGCCGTTTACTCATACTGGTGACTTTCATTTGCTAACAGGATGAAGCCTTAAAAGCACTTGCTTGGGACAGTGTTGCCTTCACCAAAGTACTAAAGAGTATTTGGAGCTTATGCAAAAATAAAACCAGTATTTTTCTTTCTGAGCTGAAGCAGGCTTTAATGAAAACCTTGTCCAATGAAGTTACACTTGAATCAAAAAAAGGCATGCTGCTTCCTGGTAGGGCTGCGTACCCAGGAGAGGAGGAGAGCTGTTCTGAAGGAATCTTTTCTTCGCAGCCAGCTGTGTGAGCATTTTTCTGAGCTTCCCCTCCAGCATTAGTGGGCAGGCTGAAGAAAGACTGGGCCTCCAGTTTCTGGTCCTGATTCTCAGGTATGCTCAGAAGAAACCTGGAGAGAAGACTGCACGCCCTGGGTTGGAGAACTTTATAGGCAGCTTCCTTTTCATTACTTTAGGATGACAGTCTCTGAAAGATAGTGCCAAAGGGTTGTTCTTTCTTTCTTTTTCCTCGTAATGACCAAGCACAACTCAAATTCTTTTGAGAGCTGAAAATAGGAGAGTGATACATGTTGCGCAAGGTAATTAGATAGGGAAAAAAAAAAAACCTTTAGTAATAGTTTTACTAAATAGAAAACATTGCAGATTGCACTTTCAATAATATCACTTTTTTTGAGACAGGGTTTTGCTATGTAGTTCAGACTAGCTCTGAAGTTACTGTTTCCCTGGCTGGCCTCAAACTCATGGCAATCCTCCTGCCTCAGCCTTTCGAGTGCTGGGATTACAGGAGTGCACACATAGCATATCACCTCTAAAAGAGAGAAACATGAGTTGCATTATCTCCAAATAAGTAATCTGAATAAACTATTTTGCTTCCAAAAAAATTTCTTGATACAATCTAGCAAACTGGCCTGTGCTGTCCTTGGTCCCAGTCCCTGCCTAGGTGCCACCTGGGAGAAGCCGACCCACTGCACTGAGCTTTTCCATGCCCAGGGTGTCACTAATAGGGGCCTAGTCCTGCTAATTGGCTCCCTTGGTTGGAAGTTGGGAGGAGATGAATGCCAGAAACAGAGAGTCAGTTTAGCCTGTAGGCAGCAAGGGACCCCTCCTGTCAGGCTCAGGCTCGTCCTGCTTTTATTCAAACAGGGCTATAAGCAATTCAAGTAACACAAGACTCATCTGCCCTAGCGCAGCCCAAGTAAACACCTGATCTCAACTGTTACCAGCTCCCTAGAACGAGCAACAGTGTTGCTTTTCTCCTTTGTACTCACAGAGAGGCCAGTTAGACCTCAATTTGTGCCTCTGGTTTCTCACAAGGTATAAGTTTTAAATTGTAAATCCACTTATACAAAAACATCTAAATTGCAACATCCTAATTTGTTAGTTCGGCCTGGTATGTTATACATGCATAGTTAAATCATTGCTTTAATTCTAGCTTTACTTTTACAGTTCTTTTTTCCCTTTATGTTGCAATCACATTTTTTACTTTATCATTTGCTGATAGTGGAAATTTAAGGAAATACATAATAATTTAAAGATCTAGATCAAACACTCTTTGAATATTTGACCCAGAAAAGGTTAGGGTGACTTTGAACCTGAAATTTAAAAAAAGTCTTTGATTTTGGATAAAGCTATTACTAAGATTTCTTTTCACCTGTCTACTTAGAATTGTCTTTATTGAGGTTGGAAATTTGGTTATTTCCAGAAGTTCCTTGTCTCCTCTCTGGTTTTTCTCTGCGTTTGCTTTGACTTTTACAAGCTGCGTACTAAACGTGTAAATTGAGGTTCCTGTCTAGAAAACAGACCAGCTACAGAACAGCACTCCACACAAACATGGAAATGATACAAACCACTCATGATCAGAAACTCCAGGCACCTAATATGTATAAGGCTTTACAAAGAAAGAAGGTTTCCACTTTTAAAATGAGGGGGCACCTTTGGTTACAGGCCAGCCTTACAGCATTGCTTAAAATGAACGAAAATGTACGAGGGGGTATGATAGCTCTGAAGTGTTAAAAGAGAAGGCCAAGAGTATCCTTCTGTTAAAAAAGTCACAGTGACACTTCATGAGTAGTGAAAGGGAAGTGTTACTCTGAACCTAACCTGTTTCTCTGTATCCAGGACTGAGGAGGAGGGGTGGTTCTCATCTTGCTTTTGTTATACTGCCTTGAAGACATTGAAGAGCTGTCGTACTGTCCTGTGTGCAGTCATTAGTAAGCAAGACAAGCAGGCTCTGGTCTGCCTTACAAATACCCATCTGGCTTGCCTTAAAATCGAATTCCACTTTCTAAATATTTTGAGTTATAGATGATTCTCCAAGGAGAACCTAATGAAACATTTAAAAAGCTGTGGTGTTTCTTTCTGCCAGGTTCTGAAGAAAGTCTCCAAGTATATTCAAGAACAGAATGAGAAGATATATGCTCCCCAAGGCCTTCTCCTAACAGACCCCATTGAGAGAGGACTTCGAGTTGTATCTTTTTAGTCCAGATCATACACTCTAATTGCTAATTTTTTTTTAATTGGTACTATTTGGCATTGACTAGAGACAGTTTAACTTCCGTAAGGATTGGTCCCCTGCCATTCTTTCTTTCTCAAAGCCCATTTCTGTTCTTTGCATTGTGCAGATCTCTGAAATTCTGGTTACTGTCTGTCTTGGTGTTCTGAAGGCATCTTGCCATAATGATGGGGTTGTGTGAGTAATGCATTTCAGCTGCAGAGGCTGAGCCTGACATGCCTTTGAAATGTATAAACTCATAATAGTCATCCAAGTGAAATGCATTTCCACAGGTTCACCTGACTAGCTGAAATCGGTGACAGCTGGTAGATGTATAATTTCATTACCTTTGACGTACTGTGCATGTTTTCAGAGGCAGTAAGCTCTGAAAGTAACTGCAATTTGATAAATAAAATTACCCAAATAAAACTAATTTAGCTTAGTAACTGAAGTAATGGGTAAATAAATTTTTTTAATTTAGACTGCATGATTCTGGCTTCCCAGTGATAATTCATCAGTTTTATCATTTGTAGTAAATAATTCTTAAACTTTCCCAAGTTTAAGTTTTCACGTCACTTCAGAGCATTTTTGAATTGCTGATTTCATTACCCCCATTATTTGTCAGTTAAGAACCCCCTAGTTCTACCCACAAGTGTTCTTTTCAGATTTTTCTTTTTTAATTAACATTTGAGAAGGAATTACCTGTGAAATACTGAGTATATTTATTAAAATAGCAAAGCAGAGGAAGCATGACTAGCATAAGTAGGAAGTTTTAATAATTAAAAATGAGCTAAGTCTGTACAGAGCATGGCCATCACCTTGCCACAGCCTCTTTCTATTACGTTCCATACTGTATTTTCTTAACAGCCTTGCTGTGTAGATTGAAATTACCATTTATGAAGACAGAAGCATGAGCAGTGGAAGATAAACCATTGACTTCAAGGTAAGTATAAAATTATTTGGCTTAGATGCAGCCTTTGGAAATCTGAAGTATGCATAACTCTTCCCTATGTGATAAATGAGTCATTAAATCATGCAGCTAAGTAGTGTTACATTTGTTGTTAGCTTATTAAGCTAACTATATGAAGTGCACATGTAATCCAAGTTTTATGCACTAGTACAGTTTAGATCCATTTCCCCCTTCTATACCAGAAACTTTACCTAATGGGTAGAACCAAAATTTCTCTTTGTTTGGAATTTAATATTTGTGTATATCCATATAAAATTCTCTGATAAGTAAGAAACAAATTAGGTAATACTTATGAGCATCCATAGGCAGAATCATGTTGAGTTCCTAATAGTGTTTGTCTGGCCTTCTAAGGAACAGAAAATGGTACTTCACTGTTTCTGCCAGTTTTATCCTCTTAATTTATATACTCTTAACTGTCTTGACTTGCAGATAACTATTACTAATTAAGCAAGACAGGCACAAAATGTACCAAATCAGATGTGTTGCTCTCTAAGGCAACAATAGTAACAGTTACTATCTCAAGAGCACCTCTTACGTGGTGTGTATTGCTCTAGCAGTATTTCCAATCTCACAGGAACCTGCAGAGTATTTTCTGTTGTACAGATGAGCAAATTGAGGGGCAAATAGGTCAAGTGTCAAGGTCATACAGTTAACAAATACTGACTGTGAACCTGAGTCTGATTAACCCCACAAGGCTTCCCCACTTCCTCTGAAGACAGGAATACAGTTCATTATTCTCAGAGTTTATCCTTTTGTTTTCCCTTTCAATAGCTTTTTAAAAATACATTTTGACTGCTTCTGTCTATTTATTAAATCCTGCAAATCACTCAGCATTCCAAAACTGCCTCCCGTTAGCATTAATCACCTGAGTTCTTGAATGCTTGGGATCTAAGTGACAGCCTTGCCATATGTTTTATTTCTTTAAGAAGGCTTTGTTTTGGAACACATAGTGCTACTTGTCCATACAAGTACATTTCTCACGTGCAGTTTCCAAACTGATACTTGTCAGGCCAGCACCCGGGAAAACTGTGTGGTTTAGTTACGTGCCGTTGAAGTAGTTTGTTTGGTCACTTGCAGCTGCACTGACTCGGCAGAGCCTATTTGTCATGGTTCATTTTGCAGCTATTACTGCTTAATAGGATGTTTTTCTGAGAGGATGTAGGATTTTGAGCAATTACACACCAGAGGTTAATCTATCAATAGTCAAACAACTGGGAAATTTTGAAATGGGAAAGATTTACATTAGGAACTTCTGGATAGTTTCACGAATGCAAATATTTTTGTTCAGCACAATTTAGTTTTCAGAGTTGTGTGTTCCTTAGCCCCAGGACCCAGTGTGGACTGAGATCTTGGGGGTAAAGAGAAATAGAAGAGTAATTTATTCAATTTGGCCATTTTTAATTGTATATCTGCAGGTTGAAGTGTTACATGGAAATTGGATGAAGGATTTCACTAAAGAGCACTTATCCGGGGTCTGCATTTTTGTTTTATCTTGTTTTCCCTTGTGGTAGAAGTTGATTCTGGGGCCTTGTGCATCCTAGGCAAGCCCTGTAACCCTGAGCTATATACCACCAGCGTGTGGCTTTTTTTTTTTTTTTTTTTAAGACAGCATCTAGGGTCTTGTTACATAGTTTAGGCCTTGAACTCATCTATGTTGCCCAAGTTGGCCTTGAGCTTGTGGCAGTCCTCCTGCCTCAGCCTCCCAAGTGCTGGGATTACAGGCATTTGCCACCATACCCAGCTCTGGCCTTTATTTTTAAAAAGAGCTTTATGTTGTTGTTGTTGTTGTTTGTTTTTTTTGTACCAGGGATCAAACTCATGACCTCACACTTGGCGGGCAGGTAGCGTGTACCACTAAGCTAAATCCCCAGCCTTAAAAAAAGCTTTAAACAAAAATATTTTGGTCTTTTTAATTTTTAATATCATATAGGTATCTTTATTATTAGATCCATTGACTTTTTCTCTGGATTAAGACTTGTTTTTACATAAAAATGAAATATATTTTCCTATCACAATAACTGAGTGAGTCATAATAAAAATACAGGGGTACCTTGCTCAGTTCATGAACTTAATTTCCACAACTCTAGTTGGAAACAGAGTTAAACAGGAACTGAATCAAAGTCAGTGGTTAGGTTCAGTGTTGATCTTACTGAGAAATTTGATGTGGTTCTCAGCCAGTTTGGTTTGCAACCAGGATCCTGGAAAGAATTCAGTTTGTGAGCTGAGGTTCCACTTTAACATTTGTGGTGCTTCAGTGCCAGCACTGTTTTAAACCACTACTGTTATCATCATGGTGACTGCACAAGTCTGCTGTCCCTATTTTTCAGGTGGCAGAACTGCAGCATGAGAACATAACCCCTGTCCATGGAGCGCTGGTCACAGCGGCCAGAGCAGTGCAGCCCCGCTGTGGGTGCTTGCCCCATGCTGTGCCGCCTTGCATGACATGGTTAACTGGAGTCTAACTCAGAATTGAGTGCGGCCTCAATTTCTGCACTGTCAAGCTTCCCACTGCTTTAGACAAGTCATATATATCCAGAGATGTGCTAGGTGCAGGCATGGGTTAATGGAACAGAGCCTGTAAGAAAGATAATTTCAGAAGTTATTTTCTGCATCGATTTCTAAAACCTTTTATTTTCCTCTCTAAATGTAGATCCCACCTCCCGCTGGGACCCTCGTCCATCCACTGACTGATCACAGAGTGTCCCCTACCTCTTCTCCGAGCATCATTCCTTTGTATCTGCTGCCAGAGCCATGGTGCCATTTACTCCAAGGACTAACTTTCTAAAATTCCATACCTGGAGTGACCTCTAGTCGCTCAGCATCCACTTTGTGTCTCCAAATTGTGTAGGACTCTAATCTTGTGATGAGTTTCTGAGAAAACACCATGAAGCATTTCATTGTTTAAATTCAGAGCCATTTAGTAAAATATGCAGTTGCTCATCCAGTGCATTTTTATTTCTTCCCTGCCACCAGTGCCACTTTATTGCTTGGGCCAGTTTCCTAGGTGGCTTTGTTTTGGTTTTGGGGGTTTTTTTTTGCCCAGGAATTGAACTCAGGACCTTGTGCTTGCCAGGCAGGCACTTGCACTGCTGAGCTATGTCCCTGGCTCCCAGGTGGCTTTTGACTTCAACAAGTCCTGTCTTAACCAATATGCAGACTGATTCCCCCAAGTTAATAAAAGGCTTTCTTCCAGGTGGATTACGTGTGTCTGGTTTTGCTAGCTCAGCTTCTAGATTTCAAAGAATGACCCATTTTGCTGATTCAAATCCTAAGATTGATTTCTGTTCTTCAGTTTCTCAAATTGAATCTCATTGAAAATAATGTACAATATGATTTGTCTCATAATAGCAGCTATTCCTAATTAAAGCAGTATTTAATGCAATTCCCAGTTAATTTCTTTGGTGATTTTTATATTATTGCATTACCTTGAATATCAAGAAGATACAATCTGTGTTGCCTGTTCATTACACAGATAAGCACAATAAAGTGGATGCTAAACTATCAACACATAAATGTCTTTGCTGTGTCCCTGAGTGTGTAACAAGCAAGTGTAATACATATTGTAACTAGTTTTGTTATAACTGTAACTTATGAGGGAAAAATTTGATAGGAATAATACTGTATATTGCTAATTTTTAACCCTACTGACAACATTATGATACATTGACTCATATACAGTATTCATTGCACACAGAAATCTTATGATTGGTTAAAGTTAAGTACTTACACGTTAAACCCTCTGCTGAGTCTATATTCCTAGCTCTTGTCTGTATGTTCTTAGTATTGGGTTTTGGATGCCCGTCGTTCTTTTGGGGGTTTGAGAGCACTGTACTTGAGAAAAAGCTAAGAGATATATTAGGAAAGAATGAAGTAGTTAAAAGTTTTATTTTCAGAGATACCGTAGGTGCTAATACTGGATTTAACCTTCAGATTTAATTTCTTTTCTGGATCTGGTAGTTATTCAGTAAATCCCATAGGTCTATGTAATATTTTAATTGTATAAAATTCCTTTATTACTTTGTAGCCTGTAACAGAGTGTCTGTCTGCCTTTTAAACCCGTTGCAATAACTTTGCTGAAATATTAACATATTAGTAAAACTTTTCTTAAACAAATTGACTCCGTGTCGTATTTGGTGTGTTTTAGTAAAATAATGAATGAGATGACATTAGATTGGCAGATAGTACTCTGCAGATAGTACTCTAGTCACTATACAGTATAGATTCATATTTTTAAACAAATCTTACATTTATATAGTAGCTCACAACTTTCAGTTGTTTACATAATTTAAGCAAATACGGTATTGTAATAAAAATCGAACAAGCTGGTTGTGGGGGCTTTGCCTGTACTCTGAGCACTTGGAAGGCTGAGAGAGGAGGATCACTGCAATTTTAGGCCAGCCTGGGCTACATAGTGACTTCAAGGCCACCCCAAAATGCATAGCAAAACCCTGTCTCAACAACAACAAAACCAAAAAATTGTGCCTGCTAATGAAAAAATTGCTTAACGCCAGTGTTAGCCAGGCATGGTGGCACACACCTGTAATCCTAGCACTTGGGAGGCTGAGGCAGGAAGATCACTGCAAGTTCAAGACCACGTGAGTTCAAGGCCAGCCTGAACTGCATTAGCAAGACCCTGTCTGAAAAATACAAAAAGAATGCCAGTGTTTCATTAGGGAAAACAGTTTTTATTACTATCTTGGTTCTTTTGATGACTTTTTTAAAATGAGGTAGATTTGGACAGTTTCTTTTGTGAGCTTCTTTCCCCTTATAAAGTCCTCAGCATACCTTTGCTAATGAATGAAGTGGATAGTGAGTAGCAAATGTAGCCACACTCTCTCCAGTGCTGGGAGCTGGGGAGTGTGTGAAGGGCAGCAAATAATTAACATTGCTCTGCAGTGGAACATGAGGACCACCCGACTTGTGCAGGGCAGGGCGGCAGCATGGTGAATTCTGTCCATGGTGCCTGTACACAGTGACCTGGGGCTGTGTCCTGAGGGCTTCCATGTACCTCAGCTGGGACGTGTGTGTCCAAAGACTGAGAAGCCGAGAGGGACTGAGTGCCAGCTTTCTAGATTGTTTTTTCCATTTTTTAAAAATTTTTATTGGGGCTGGGGATTTAGCTCAGCGGCATAAGCACCTGCCTTGCAAGCAGGCAGTCGTGAGTTCCATCCCTGGTACCGATAAAAAGGAAAAAGACAAAAAAAAGGAAAACGGTAGAAATGATACAGAATTTAAATAAAATAACAAATCACTAGTTAATATATTACCTTGTCTTAGAAGTAATTGTTCAGGTTACAAAATCAAAGCATAAAAAAATGAACAATGACAGCACAAACTATTCTTTTTGATGAGCTAAAAACTTAGTATGCGTATCTATCCTGCACACATACACACAGTTATACATGTATACCTACAAGTTGTTCTTTTGAGTGCTTTCCCTTTCATTACAATATCTATTACACATTTTGGCTCATTACTTTCAATTTTTATTTTTTTACACTAGAGAGACAATACAGTATTTACAAATGCGAGTCTGATTTGTTTCACTTGTAAGTACAGACTCAAGTTGCCTCCATTTACCTGTAAAGGCCTCAAGATCATCCTTTTTATAGCTGAATAATATTCCATTGTATTATAAAAATACATCTTTTTCATCCATTCTGTGGTTATTGGCATCTTGGTTGTTTCCGAGATTTAACTATTACAAGCTGCTGCTATAAACATGGATGAACATATATCACTGTGATGTGACCTTTTTCGTTTTTCTGGGAAAATAGAGGAATAGCTGGATTGAATGGGGCTTCCAAACCTAGTTTGTTGAGGAATCTCCATACTGATTACCACAGTGGCTGCACCAGTCTACACTCCCACCAACAATGGAGAAGTGTTCTTTTTTCCCATAGCTCTGCCAACATTTGTTATCGGTTGAAAGCCCAAGTATTGGCAAAAAGAAACAATTTTCTGGGGATTTAGCTCAGTGGTGTAAGTGCCTACTTGGCAAATGCAAGGTCTTGAGTTTGATCCCTGGTACCAAAAAATAAT
Source organism: Cavia porcellus (assembly GCF_034190915.1). Classification (NCBI taxonomy): domain Eukaryota; kingdom Metazoa; phylum Chordata; class Mammalia; order Rodentia; family Caviidae; genus Cavia; species Cavia porcellus. The sequence continues at coordinate 48,613,089 of NW_026947512.1, forward strand.
AATTTTATAAATAAGATGCTATCAGATTTTTAGTTAAACATCATTGTCAAGTTAGAACAAGTTTACATCAACAAAATTTTCTGGGGTTTTGATTTTTTCACTTAAAAGATGGGCCTCCCTCTTGTCCAGGCTGGTCCCAAACGCCTGCGCTCACGTACTCCTGGGCTTGGCCTCCTGAGTAGCTGGTACTACAGGGGCACCCGGCACTTGGCTGCTTTTTTTTTTAATGGTATTCAAGCAATTTAGCACTTAGGCTCCTCCTAACAATGTATTTAACTTCGTGCCATCACTTTTACCTTGGGAGTAGAATTTTAAATCTTCAGGTTCATAAATCACCTTGCCTTTGAAAACTTTTGTTTTACTTACAAAAGTTCTTTTAAAACTTGTGAGGCCACTGTGAGCTCTTTCATCCTGCGGAGCACACCTCCTACTTTAACTGGAGCAAACTTCTTTTCTTTCTTTTAAGAAATGTAAACCCTCCCTACCTTTCTGCTTGTCTTGTCCATTCATTTAGGACCAGAGCCTGGAACGAATCTGGACAAGAGCGAGCAGCGCCCCAGGTGCACACAATCCGAGAGCCCCGCCGAGTGGTTGCATCAGGGGGCTGTACCCTATGCCCCAGGGCAGGCACCTCTACACCGGGTGGGGCTGTGCCCGGTGGCAGCCTGGGGTGCCCTCTATGGTTGCACAGGTTGGACAGAGGCTGCCAGACGGTCAATCTAAGTGTGCAGCCTAGGGCTGCAGACACTCTGCCCGTGCTTTCCTCATTTCTGAAGAGCAGCAGGTGCTAACTTGTCTCCTGTTGGAGCTGCCACCCCAACCTGCCCCTTTCGTGCTCAGAATCTTATCCGCACCAGATCTCACCCTCACTGGTGAGCGCTAAGGTGGCCGCTTCCAGTGAGCATCTGTGCCTGGCTCCTCTCCTATTCTGGAAAGGGTTTGAAACCCTCGCTGATTCCCCTACCTGAAATTCAGGCATTTCAAAACGTGCCTGACGACCTGGAGCAGCCAGTGAAGGTCAGCTCTCCCTGATGTACCTGATGTGAACGTGTAGAGGTAGAGCTGGCCTCTGTCCATAGCAGACCTACCCTTGTGCTTAGAACTTGCTGAGAGTTCCCCCCTTATAAATGCTGCAGGGGACCTTTCTACCTCTACTGCATTAAAATAATTACCAGAGTTTTTATTGCCAGGATAAAAACTGTTTCTCAAATAGCTGGGTGGTGCCCTGGGGTTCTACCCTTGGCTTTAAGTAGACCTAGTGGGCCGGGTATGGACAGTGCCAAGGAAAAGACAGGAGGCAGTAGTGTTGCCCGCTTTGCCACAGCTACCTGGTGGTATAATTGAGTCACATGTAGGATGCTGCTGGGACTCAGAGGGCTGCACCCTTCTGCCCCTCTGAAGGACCTGAGAGCTGGTCTCTCACCATAGGCCCCATGCTGTGCCCTGGGGAGCTCCCTGCAGGCCCCAGAGCCTCACCATTAGGCTGTGTGGTTAAAAAAATGGGGACAGTCTCACCCTGATAGTCTGAAAAAAGAATGGCTTATCTTCTATTGCATTATTGTTTGGGTCTAGGAAATGGTAAGAGATGGGTACAGAATGGCAGTCTACATTAGAGTACTATTCGTAAATCAGATTTTCCCTACAAAAGGCAAGGAAAGTGATGTGAAATTCCTCATATTTTATGACTGTCGGGAAAGGTACAAGAACCAGAGTACCTGAAGAAGCTTCCACGGAAGAGGAGCTTCCACGGAAGAGGAAATTGGTGTCGCCGATGGCCTTTCCTTAGCTGCCTGTCTGTTTAATGAGAACAAGCACACTAGGTAATCTCCTCAACCTCCCCCTCCCACTTATAATTCTCGGCCACTTAAATCAGTCCCACTCTCTTCAAGTGACTCCAGCTCCCCAGAGAGCCCAGGGTTCCACAGCCCCTCCTCATGCTCCCCAGATAGCTGATTGGCCTGCAGGACCTACACAGACGGGAGCTTTTTAGCCTCCCCTCTTCCACAATGCTTCCTGCCCTCAAGCACGTTCCTAGAGGAGAAGGGATGGCTTGTCCACATTGCTTTTTCAGTGACCACACCCAGCAATGCAAAAAACTGGCATATCAAAGGACCCCACTGCTAAATACAGCCTTTTCTGTGTCCAACAGTCAGGACCTGGATGAGGGCGAAAGGCCAGTGGCTGTCACAATGGACAGTGCTTTAGGCACCTAAGGGGAAAATGCCAGCCACTAACCTCGTGGCCACCAAACACTATTTCCCAATCAGAGAGTTCCTGCTCCCAGCACCAGGTGGCCGATGCCTGAGGACTGACGCCTCACTCCCAGAAAGGAGCCAAGATCTTCATCTCCCACTCGAATGAAAAGGACTTCGCGAAGGGGCCCAGGGCAACCTGCAGTGCTTGTCCACATACACGTCCACCTCCTGTGAGGATCCCAGTGACCCTGGGTTTCCTGGGATTGTGACTACACCTCCTAAATTACCTAAGAAAAAGCACCTGAAAGAAGAAAGTTCCTGTGAACTTCCGGGAGACCTGAGCTCCTCTTCACAGAGCAAGGCTCCAATACTGCTCCACGTGCAGCTGGACAGTCACAAACACCTCCTCGCCTGGCACAGCACGGCACGGCACGTGTGGATGCTGCACCAGGAGTCCCACTCTCAGCTGGATCCCGATGTGGAAGCCTTCTGGGGCTCTCAGGCTTTGGCAGTCTCCTGTCCCTCTTTGTCATGCTTTCTCCTCCACGGGAAGCATGGCAATTCTAATTGCTATGTCTGCCATAGTCCACCTTTTAAGACAGACCGAAGAGCAGTCGGACCTACGCCTTCTCAAGTAACGTTTATCCACTCACAGCTTCAGATGGTGATCCAGACCACATTCCAGGACTTCTGAAGTCACTAAGCTTTCTCCCACTGAACAGCCAGCTTGGTGGTTCTTTGCAGATAGCCTCGAACTATTTTACTGCCTTCTGATGGGACAGTCAGGAGCCACAGCACCCCAAGGCAGTTGGAGGAGAGCTCATAATCCCCAGTATGAAGGGCCTGCGAGCCCTTCTGGCTTGAAGTAGCTTTATAAAAACAGAGACACCACCCCCCCCATGCCCTCAGCAACCCATAAAGAATTATGGGAACTGTGTCTCTGGGAAATAAAGCAGCTTGGGCCTTAGCTAGCCAGATGGGCAGTCAGTGAGAGTCCCAGGACACTTATAGAGAAAGAGGAACAGTTCACAAGCCCTGCAGCATCAGAAGGTGCTACTTTCTGTTCTTCTGATGTAATATCAAGCAGGTTTTCAATAGGATGGCCTAGATCCGGTATCAGAATGGGGTGGGGGATATGAGAGATGTCAGCCATTGGCAGGCAAAGTGGCACACACCTATAATCCCAGCACTCAAGAAGCTAAGACATGAAGATCGCCACGAGTTCCAGGCTAGCCTGGACAATATAATGAGTTCAAGGCCAGCCTGAACAACAAGGCAAGACTGTGTCTCAAGAAAGAAGTGGTTACCTGGACAGGGCCAAGCCTAAGGGTGAAGATGGTTTCAGGGCCCCAGGTGTGGCAGAGGCCTGCGAGATTCTGGAAGGTGGGGAAGCTTCTGAGGAGGCTGGAAAGAGGAAGAGATGCAGGCCACTAAGAAAGGAGACAAAGTCCACACAGTCCCTCCATCCTTGTCTTTACCTGTCCACTGGAAAGAAGACCAGGGCTTTACTGTCACCTGTTCAATGGCAGGGCTTTCTGAGGATGTTCTAAGATGCTGTGTGTCTTGTGTTCCACTTGGAAAGTGAGAAGATGACATTTCAGGGGTGATAGATCCTGTTGGTTTTGACCGAGGTTCATAAGTTTTTTAAAGAGATGTGTGATAGAGTTAACTTTCACTAGTAAGTTTGGAGTTTAAATTGTTTCACCTCATGTACAAAACCACTTTTTCCTACAAATACTTTTTGGGGTGTGTGTTGTTAAAAAAAGAAAGAAAGAAAGAAAGAAAGAAAGAAAGAAAGAAAGAAAGAGAAACTTATGATTTTTGCTTCAGTGATTTTGGAACAAATTAAAGGTCCTAAACTCTAAAGAAAATAAAAGAAAGAAAAGTCCATGGTCATTGTATATTCTGCAGTAAGTAAATAGCAGGAGTTTTTATTGACAGGAGCTAAATCTGGAAAGAAAAAAGAAATTAGGAATATAAAAATTGCCCAGATTTTACCTTTACCTTTGGGGACCCAAACCTGACCCTGAGTTTTCAGCATCGCACTCACATATGAAAAAGGTATTAGGTTTTGACCAGAAAAATGCGCATTTACCAACCAATGCCTTTCCTAAAGAGGCTAAAAGGAGACCTTGTAAGGAAACGTTTTGCCACCCTTAATCATACAGGATGTCATTGACATTGCTACCCTTAGTGCAGATCTTCATTCAGAAAGACAGGGATTAAACTGCTCGGCCAGCACCCCCTAAACTAATGCTTCAGTAGTGAGGCCACCAGCAAGATGGAGTTCTGATGAAGGAAACCGTGAGAAGCAGCTGTTGGTCAAACAGGGAATGATGGTGATTTGAGAAGAATGATGCTGAAATTATAACACCATCGACTTCCAGAAAACTTCTTGGACTGCACAGAGACATTAAGTATTGCCTTACACCCTTGGTTACTTTAAAAATTAGTTTCCTTCCTTATGAATGAAAGTTCCTAGAGCTATTGTGATTGTTCCAGACAGCTGAGTTAGATATAAATAGGCAGTCAGACAGGGCTAGGTATGCCCTCCAAGGAGCCAGTGCAGAAGGCCAGATACCTTACAACTGTGGGGGAGACAGACACCCCCGCTGCGGGCCAGACTCAAGACAAAAGATCAAACAGACGCACACCTCCTAAGGCCTGATATTCTAAACAGGTCTCTATCACCCTGAGAAAGCCACTAGTCAAAGGTCCAGCTCCCTACAGGAAGAAATGCTGCTCTGTATTCATGCCCACTTGCTATGTGACTCGCTTCCCCATTTGTCCCTGATTTAATCAATTTTAACTGAGCAATTAATCTTATTGGTTGACCACAGTTGTCCCACCTCATGCCCACCTTGCAAGTTCCCATGTTTCCCCACCTTAGACCTGCCTCACTTTGTAGTTTTGCTCTATAAAAGTGCCTAGAAAAGAGTCCTTGGCAACCCACTCGGGACCCCTTCTGTCCCTCAGACAGAGCCTTTCTTTCTCTCAATAAGTGTATGCTGCTCTTCACCTCTGTTGTTCCTAAAACTCATTCTTCAGTTTTAGAGAACGCTCGTATCAGACATCTGGTAAGTTGGGAGTTTCATTCCCTCGTATCAAGATGGTTGATTGTGTCAATTTAAGTAAGACACACTTGACTAAATCGGCTGAGCATAATTCTGAGGTTCTGAAAAGACCCACCCTAGGGAAGATTATCACCAGAGTGGTGTAAAGGAAAAGAAGAAAGGATTGCTTCTGTGGCCTTCCGAGGAGCACCAGTCCTTCCCCTTAGATGTTGTCTCCTGGGTTCCAACACACCATCTCCGGCCTCCGGGAATGATCCTGCAGTCTCGGGATGCAGACTCACACAGGACCCCGCTCAGAGCTCTAGCCTTTGGACTGGCTCCTTTGGGTCCCCAGAGCACAGACAGACCTTCTGCAATCTTCCACGCACGCCCCCGGGCAGCCACTGAAAGCCAATCTTGTAATTCCTATGTATTTGCACATCTTGTATTAAATGTTTTCTCTAGTAAACACTGACTGATGCAGCTGTTCCCAAGTATTTTAGCTGTGTCTGTAATAGATACTGTGAAAGTACATGAAGTAATTCAGTTTAAGACTTCTTGGGGGCTCGGGATTTAGCTCAGAGAGTTAAGCACCTGCATGGCACCACGAGGCTGTGAGTGCAATCCCTGGTACCAAACAAACAAAAGACTTCTAAGGTGGAACCAGGGACTCTGAGTAGGCTGCACTTCACCCTATTGAGATTAGACCAGAAGACTGGGACAAACCAGAGGCAGTATCCAGATTTGCTGAACAGTCAGAATGTGTCGATGTCCGCTCCCGGCCGGCAGGAAGGACACACGACAAAGTCTGGTAGTGGACAACCTTTTCTTTTTATTTTCCTTCTCCGTACAGCCTGCCCTGGGTTCTCCCAGCTGAAGCCTCCTCTGGTCCGCTCCCCGCGGCTCCTTTTGTGCTTCAGTCTGCCCCAAAGCCTCTACCGGTCCGCTCTCCGCGGCTCCTTTTGGGCTTTTACTTCTGGGCTTCTACCTGGCTTCTTCTTCCGCCCAGGGGTGGCACCAGTATATATACGGGTACAGTGTCCAATCATGTTAAAGTAAGCAAGGCAAGCTGATTGGCTAACATCATCAGTTGCCAGGCAGACTATATTGTTGAGCGGGTTGTTTACGCGGTAAGCAGGAAACTAACATATTCGATGGGAGGGGTAACCTACCTCAGGCTTTGCTCTTTACCACAGGCCGCACGTCCGCCGCGCAAGGCGAGCTATCACAGACGCGGCTCCCAACATCTCCCCCTATTTTATTTTTTATGAATGTGCGCATCGTAGCCCTCCCTGGACTGGGTGCAGAGGCTTATGCCCTATGTGTAGGTCCACCGTAGGTCCTTGGCTTAGACCCTGGTTGGCCATGCCATGGTCTGCCAAGGCCCTGAGGCCCTCGTCCTTTTTCTAGGGCCAGGCACAAACTGGACGGAACCTGGATGCACACAAGCTTGCACTCATTTCCTCTCCGTAAAGAAATCCCCTCGGAGAGAAATTTAGACCTGGGCAGCATCTAACAGTCCAGCGGCTTACGTGCAGGATGGGGTAGGGCCTGGCTTAGGTCGAGTCGTGCTGGGGAGGCACGCTCTTACCCGTCATTGACTCACCTACCCTGCTGTGTATTGTCACCTTATGGAGGAGAATGAGGGATGCCCGCCATATCTAGACTCGGTCGTGGGCCAATTGAGCAAGCCATGCATATGCCTGAGGATCTTCTTGTCCATTTCGGGCTACCGCTATTTCTATTCATCTTATTGGTTGGTCTGTGATGGATCTCCAGTAGGGCAGGTCTGATCTTCAGTCGAGGGCTTTGTTGCCCGTGTCAGTCTCTCCGGTATCCACAGTGGTTCTCGTCCCGGTTCCTGTGGGAAAACACAAACCGCGCCTCGGTTCCAGCTGACCACTGGATCCGGGCCCATCCATTGTCCTGTCAGGACATCTTTCCACTTCATCCACCCTTTATGGTTGGGGGAAGGGTTGCAGTGCTCCACAGCTGGGGAGCGATTATCATTATTTAAATTTAAAAAATTGTGTGTGAATAGTGCCATGGATAATCGTGCCTTTGGGGCCAGGCCTTGGCCTACTCCCCCTTTTTGTTTTTTATTTTTTATTTTTTATTTTTATCTTTTTCGTTTTTTTTTTTTTTTTTTTTTTTTTTTTTTTTTTTTTTTATTGGTACCAGGGATCGAACTGGCGATTGCCTGCTTACAAGGCAGGCGCTTATGCCGCTAAGCTAAACCTCCAGCCTCCATTTCCTCGACCGGCGTTTTTCTCAGCCTGCTCTGCAGAGAACTCTGTGTACCAGGCTCGCCAATCCAGGTAACTGCCCGAGGGCAGACACGCCTTTGCCAGCTGAATCCAGTCCGCGGGGGTGAGGGGCCCAGAAGACAGATTCTCCAGCATGGCAATGGTGTAAGGCGCAGTCGGCCCAAAGGTTGTAACTGCATTTTTAAGTTCTCTAATCTGCTTTATCTCAAAAGGCTCCCATACATTGCGTCCCTGGCCCATAGCTACTTGTATAGGAAATATCCCGTAGGGGCCACTATCTATCCCAGGTGGATGTACCTCATGAGACAAGCGTCCCCCCTGCCAAAGCCGCCTGTAAAAATACCGACCCGCCGGCGGCGGAGCATAAGACAGCGGCCGTGATTGGGCGGAAAATGGGGGCCCGTGCATCACTTCCTGTTCTGGCGAAAGGGGAGAGAGCTCCCAGGCGGCCGCCTCGTGGTGAGGAATCGCCTCCGGAAACGGCCCCCAAGGTGGGGCGGAAGGCTTCGCCTCCCTCTCGCGCCGGGGAGCGCTCAGGAGCTCTCTACTCCTCCGCAGACCAGGTTGAGCAGAGCGCAATTCGCGGGGCAACGCTGGAAAAGAACCCTGCAACTCCTTATTGAGCGATTTAGGCTCCTGACAGCTGGTCTCTTTGGCCTCCTTGCCATTCAACTTTCCCTCGTCCTCGGAGTCAGACGACTCCGAGGCTAGAGCCCCGTCCTCCTCCTTAGCATCCTTGTTCCCCTTGACGGACCCCTCTCGGGAGCTCCCTGACTGGGCCTGCTCAGATACCCTGCGTACTTTTGTAAGCTCTTGAGAGCTTTCTCCACAACCACCCTCGCTCTTAGTGTTGCTACCTAACATGTTTCCCATCTTTTAATATGTTACTCACCGCGTGAGGCCCAAGGAATCCGCCACTTACGCGTGAGCCTGAGGGGAGTCTAAAAGCCCTGTAGGTGCGCGCCACCCAGAGCCCAGGCTTATCCCCAACTCACCTGTCTCGCAGCTCTGTACTGGAGCGTTGTCCACTTCCACGTCTCGGGGGTGATCAGTCCCCGTACGGGCCACCAAATGTCGATGTCCGCTCCCGGCCGGCAGGAAGGACACACGACAAAGTCTGGTAGTGGACAACCTTTTCTTTTTATTTTCCTTCTCCGTACAGCCTGCCCTGGGTTCTCCCAGCTGAAGCCTCCTCTGGTCCGCTCCCCGCGGCTCCTTTTGTGCTTCAGTCTGCCCCAAAGCCTCTACCGGTCCGCTCTCCGTGGCTCCTTTTGGGCTTTTACTTCTGGGCTTCTACCTGGCTTCTTCTTCCGCCCAGGGGTGGCACCGGTATATATACGGGTACAGTGTCCAATCATGTTAAAGTAAGCAAGGCAAGCTGATTGGCTAACATCATCAGTTGCCAGGCAGACTATATTGTTGAGCGGGTTGTTTACGCGGTAAGCAGGAAACTAACATATTCGATGGGAGGGGTAACCTACCTCAGGCTTTGCTCTTTACCACAGGCCGCACGTCCGCCGCGCAAGGCGAGCTATCACAGACGCGGCTCCCAACAAGAATGAATTTTCAAATTGGGATTTCTGCCCAGCCAGTGAGTGAACTGCCTCCAAAAACAAATTTTTGCAGGAATCTCTTATTTAGAAACCTCTCCTGCACTTGCCTTACAGGATACTGCTCAGGACTGCACTAAGTGTACCAAATTGCAATTATGTCATCAAACACAAAGGTTTGTATCTTAGTGAACGCAAAACCAATCAGCACAAACCTAAAGATAAAGGAGTGAAGAAACAGTTACTGCACACTTACAAAGACGCTTGGGAGAACTCCCAAAGCTGTGCCTTCCCAAATACAGGTGAGATAGGATTATATAGCGAAACCTGCATATTGATAGCATTGTAATGAGCACAGCTGCCTCCAGCTCACCTTGAAGAATGACTCAGCATGACATGGCTGTTTTGGGCTAGCTCCTGGGTCTTTCTCTGAAGGGACTTACCTGAAATAACCAAACTCTTGAAGAAATGTTAGTACTCAAAGGACAACAGGTTGCTTCACCCCATGCAAGCATATGCATTGCCCCGAACAGCTTTGCCTAGAAACTAACATTTTAACCTCTATGTCCATCTTTTTTATTTTTTAAATATTATTAATGTTTTAAGAAATGTCTGGGAATTGCATTAACCTATTACTTTCTGAATTGTGTTAGACCTATTTTTTTATCCTCTTCAAATTTAACCAAGAACTTTTCTTTTGCCATGTTTGTACCTTATTTCTAACCTCTTATTCACGTTTGTCTTGCAGTTTTAGTCATCAGAGCTCATCTACAAATTCTGCCCAGCAGACACACTTGTCATCATGAGACTTCCTCCTCCGGGTATCATAACTTGGGTACTGCTCTTTTTACATGATCATTTTATATTAATTAACTAATTTATTTATTTATTGGTACCAGGAATCAAACACACAATCCCATGCTTGCCAGGCAGGTGCTGTGCTGCTGAGCTATATCCATGGCCCTTGCATGATCATTCTAGTGATCAGCATTCCATTTTATGACAATGTCTAGATAAAGTGCACGTCAACCAGATGTTCTTGATTTTCCTCATATGTATTGTAACATAAGGATGTTTTTCTCCTTCCTGAACTTTAGAGCACACATGACAAGCTGTTTCACATTTTTTTGACCTCCTTTCCTTTTTTTAAAAATGTGCCTTCTTCTCCTTCTTCTCAGTATCATTATCATTATTTTACTACTAGAGGTTAAACCTTGAAATGCATCCCCTTACATTGAAATGGAGTCTAGCTAAGTTGCCCAGGTGGGACTTGAGGTCTGTGGCCCCTACCTGAGCCTCCTGCAGTGCCATGATTACAGATGTGTACCACCACTATGTAATACTCCTTTACATACTAAAAAATTGCTCTGTAGATACAGCTTCCTCTAAATTGTTTTTGTCTGATGAATGTCAGCTGGAATCAAAGGTCACAGAAGTGAAAGGACTCTCCTAAATTTCTCAATCTATCTCTGTGTCTTCAGGTAAACACAGTTTATTCTCATTTAATACCCAATGCCCAGAGAAGTGTCTTGTTTAAGGTCATATCTCTATTAAATAATGACTCCCACTCCTGAATTCGTTGTGGGCATAGATCCTGGAAAAGGGATAATTTTGTGTGGAAATTATCTGCGCTCAAACTTTAACCTGAAAAACTTAAGGAATGCCGATAGAGTCATTGAAAAAGTCTGTGGTAATGAAAATTATGGAAGCAGGGAGCTGTGCTCAGACACCAGTGTCAGTCATCTAACACTGCACAATAAACCACTCCAAGACTCAGGACCTTAAAACACCCTTTGTCTTGCTCATAATCAGCAGCAGCTCATCTCTGCTCCCCTCAGTGCTAACTGGAATGGTTCAGAATTTGAAAGGCAGAATTGTCAGGATCAAATGAGGCCTCAGACATCCAGGCTCTCTCTAGATGACCATTTCACATTAGCTCCCCAGAACAGCAGCTGCCGGCAAGTCAGTCTTCCTACATCCCCTTAGGAGCCCCCAGGGATGCAGCTCAAGGAAAAGAGCCAGGGGGATGTTGTGGCCTGTTAGGGCTTGTTACATTTTTGTTGCAGTTGAGAGACAAAGAGATAAGAAAAGCCTTTATTGCCGCTAGGGAGGCTTCTGGAGACTGAGGACCCTCAAATGGGACGCTGGGGAAAGGCTTTTATGGAATTGGGCTGGATCGTGGTGTTGGAAGAGGATTGGAGAAACTTTGGCACGCGGAAGAAGAGCAGGAAGTTCATTTTGGGCTTGGAAGAAGAACAGGGAAGTTAGTTTTGGAGGGACACACTGTTGTTCTAGGGCCCAGCTCCGTCTTGGGCAGGCACTGCCTTGAGTCAGGCAGAGTCCCATAGGAGTGGAACCCATCAGGACTTAGTCCTGCAAGCCATGCAGCATCCCTGCTGCCAAATTCTCCTCATCAAAACCGCTACAAAGGTATTCCCAGATTTAAAAGGCAAGGACCAGGCTGGAGATGCAGCTCAGTGGTAAACCATCTGCCAAGCACTGAGAAAGAAAATAAAAAGGTGAGCAAATAACGCTTGATGGAATGTGGATAACAAAATGTGGGCAACAAAACCATTGGAACACGTGGAACAGGAGGGTAAAAAGCACCTGAAAAGGCCGTTTGTCATTCACAAAACACATTCTGAACAATAGCTCAAAAGCCCATGCTATTGGAAATCCCTCTTTGATCAACCCAAGCTTCACAGCCCTATGTAAATGAGCTCACTGTCTCACTTGACATATTCTGTTGTAATTTTTATGCATGATTGCAATCAGACAGGTACTACTGGCCTGTTAATCAGCCAATCTGTTTTATTTGTGCCAATTAACAGTGCATAGCAAAAATTCCCTGGGTCTTTGGATTGGTGGGAAAGAGACATCTAGGGGAATCAGAAGTGACGCTTTGCACAGAAAACAAAAGACAGAAGAAGAGAAAAGCATCAGCAGCTCAGAAGAAACGCTGATCTCATCCAGTGAAATGAATGGACAAGGGGGAACCCTGCATGCCCTGCGCGACAGAATGCCCTGGAGAGACAGTGCTGAGAGAAGACACCGCCCCAAAAAGTGTTCCTCAAAGGCCCAGAATCGGGGTTATCTGGGGTCTGGGCCCTCCCACGGAGTTCCTGAGAACTCCATCGTCTCCAAGGCCAGGGACGCTGACCCTGTGATCTGGTCCCATGCTGAAGGAACCACTAGCCTGGAGGTTTAGAACTACTAGGGCCCGCAGCTGGATTCCCTGGCAAAGACGAAGCAACCCAAAGGGCCCTAAGAGGCGAGGTGCGGAAGATGACCCGAGAACATCGTGGCCCGATATCAACGGCAGGTTTCTCCGCCGCGCCTCCTCTGTCGCGGTGGCGAGCGCCCTCTCCTGGAGGTCCCAGCTGGTGTCAGCCCGGACCGCACCACGAGCCCTAGTCCCTCTGGTGGGCGTGGCCAAAATGGTTGCCCGCCATTTTTCTCCGGGGCGTGATTGGTGGGCGCCGCCTGTGCGCGGTGACGTTGTGCCTGGCGCAAAGTTTGCGAGAGGAGCGCGGGAGAGAAGCGCCGCGCGGCCCAGCGGGAGTGGCGTGGCTCGCGCCAGGGTCGTTCCGCTGCAGGCTGCCGTCCGTCCGCGGTGCTCCTCGGAGACAGTGGGCCGCCTCCTGCCTCGGGGGAGCGGGCGTGGGCGCGGCGGCAGGTCGCGGCTTGGGCTGTCCGTGGGGCCGCCGCGCTCCTGACGGAGTGGAGTGGCCGCCGAGGTGAGCGGGAACGGAGCAAGCGCTGTGCGGTGTGCTGGTGGCGCAGCCTTCGGGCGGCCTCGGAGAAACAGATCCGACCGCGCCCGGAGGACGGCCAGAACCCTGGAAGTCAGCCCGTGGGTCTCGGACCGCGGCCGCCGGTCCTGGGACCCAGTAAGCTTTTGCAGATACGTAGTAACCTGTTTTTGCAGATGAATAGCAAACACCTGGCAGGGTACTGGTCCTTTTGTTTTCATTTGATTTCTGGTTTCAGAGACGATGACGGAGGAGCTGGACCTCGCGGGACAGGACTCTGATGGGGGCAGCGAAGAAGTGGTCCTGACGCCGGCGGAGCTCATCGAGAGGCTGGAGCAGGTACGCGAACCACGCAGAGTCGGCTCTGATCTGCGTTTTGTCATTTACTCCACCTGTGCAAGTGTTGCAACTCAGAAAACGAGGGAAATGGAATTCGAGGCTTATTGCAAGAGAATAGGGACTGCATCCTAATGTCTACACAAAAACAGGAAGTGGGGAATACATCTTTTAGAAGCCTCACACTGTCAGGTGTTGGATCAGAAAGTGACAGCTTTGGGCAGCTTAAGTAGCATATTTCACCAAGCAAGGATCTACCTGATATTTACAGGGACTCTTAAGGTATACAGTAAAGACGTATGAGTTCTGTGCCTTGGTCCCTTGAAGTATCAGCTGTTTCTTCTTGGAGAATGTCTGAGTTAGGAAAAAAAAAAAATGCTGAAATACCTTCTGTACGGAACAACTGGTCACATTCTTCCTTTTCAATTTTTTGTGTAGTTTCTAAAATAACTTTCCTTCCTTTTTTTTTGTTAGTACATGTTTTTGATATATAATAAAAACATTCCTCGTGGAGAATTGGTATGTATCTCATCACATATCACATCTTGATCCTTTTTAATTTCCCTTTCCTTTTCCTCTTGCCCCCTCTCCAGATCCCATTCCCATCTCCACACAGGTTGTCTCTCTGTTTCCTGTTATCTCTTACTTTACTCTTTAAACTTTATTTTAGGTATCTTGACACCATAGTGATAAGGGATTTAAAAAACTGGTAAGTGAAATAAGCATCCATTTTCCAACAAATTTTTCAAATTTACCTTTTAAGACTAAGCAGTACTCCACTGTGTATACTTAAGCACATTTTTTTTACCCATTCTTCTGTTGCTGGATACATAGCTTGCTTCCAAAATTTAGCTGTTGTAAGTTACGCTGCTGTAAGCATGGATGTGGACGTATCATTGTAATACTTTGTCTTTAGCTCTTTGGGGAAGTTACCCGGAAGAGGTACACCTGGGTCAATGGAATTCCTATTTTTGTTTTCTGAGGAATCTCCATACTGGTTGTACTAGTTTATATTCCCACGAGTGATTTAGAAGGGTCCTTTCCCCTATAGTCTCAGCAACATTTGTTTTTTTTTTCCGAGTACTTGATGATGGCCATTCTTTCTGGAGTAAAACGGAATCTCAGTGTTGTTTTTACTCGCATTTCTCTAATGGCCAAAGATGCTGAACATTTTTTCATGTACTTATTGGCCACTTGTACTTCCTCTTTTGAGAAGTATCTGTTCATCGCAGTTGCCCATTTTTTGACTGAGCCTTTTATTTAGAGGGATTTAATTTTTTTAGTGCTTCATATATTATAGATATTAGTTCTCTGTTCAAGGCATAGCTGACAAAAAATTTTTCCCATTCGGTAGACTGTTTTTTCTCTCTGTTGGTATTTTCTTTGCTGTGCAGCAACTTTTTAATTTGATATAATCCCAATTGCTGATTCTTGGTGTTATTTCTTGTACAATTGAGATTCTGGTCAGAAAATCCATGCCAGGTATGGTAAATGTACGCCTGTAATCCCAGCATGCATTCGGAGGCTGACACAAAAGGTTTGCCATGAGTTCAAGGCCAATGAGATGCTCTCAAAGTTGTTTTAAAAAATCCTTGCCTATTCCTATGTCAAGAGTTTAACCTATTTTCCATCAGTTTAAGTGTTTCTGCTTTAAAATCTAGGTCTTCGATCCATTTTGACTTTACTTAGCACCGAGAGATGGGGCTAGATCCTTTCTTCTGTGTACATTCTGCATATGCATGACCAGTTTTCTCAGCACTGGTTGTTAAAGAAGCTATCTCTAGCGTGTGTTCTTGACTCAATTGTTGAAGCTTAGTGTTGTTTCTACTTCCAGTTATTTCATTGGTTTTTGTGTGTGTGTTTTTGTGCCAGAAAGTAATTTCTCCCAAGAGTTTGTCTATTTTGTGACCTTAAGCAATTTATATGGCTTGTCTCATTCCTCTCATTGACTTAAAATGGAGATAATGGTGCTTGCTGTGAGGAGTAATTAGGGTAGCATATGCGAAGTGCTCCATGTTACCAGACACATGGTAAGCTCTCTCTGGAGTTAGCTATTGGTACTAATCTCCCTTACCTTGAGGGCCAGGTACTGTTACTGGTAAAGAGTAAAATAAGAGATAAATAACAGGAAACAGACAGACTGCATGGAGATGGGAATGGAATCTGGAAAGGGGCATACTGGTGTACAGATGTAGAAAGTGACATTTGGAGATGTAAAGTACTTTGTTTAAGGTTACACAAGGGGAGCAAAAACAAGATGAACTCGGGTCCCTTTGATTCTAAAACATGTGCTGGGTTTGAATCCAGGACCTTGCACGTGCTATGGACATACTGTACCGCTGAGCTGCACCCTGTCCACAACAGGTGCTCTTAATTCATTACAGCTTCTCCTTTCCAGAACTTTCTCATGGGTTCACTTTCCAACATAGCAGAAAACAAAAGCTGGGAGTGTAAAATGCAAGTTGCAGAAGAAACCATTTCTATAAAGTTCACAAGTTTGAAAGGCTGTTATTCAGAACTTGTGTCCCGGGGTGACGGGACCCCCCACTGTGCTACCAGTAGCTCACAGTGTTGTTTGTTTGTTTGTTTGAGACAGGGTCTCGCTATGCAGTCGGCCTTGAGCACACTATGTAGCCCAGGTGGCCTTGAGATCATAGCGGTCCTCCTGCCTCAGCCTTCCAAGTGCTGGGGTTACAGTGTGCGCCACCACCCCTGGCCCATGCCTCAGCATTGGCCCTCTGCCCTGTTGGACAGCCGGAACCCCGGGCTGCTTGCTCTTGAGTTTTGGGCGGCCTGAAGTGCAGCACAGCTCCGGCTGTATGTGACCATGAGATCCAAGCGTGTTTGCTTCCTGCTGCCCTTCCAGTGCTGCGAGAAGCCCCGGAGGTGAGCCCCACAACACAGCGCCACAAACACACAGCATGCGGAGCAGCCTGGCGGTGGGCCTGTGGGAAGCACACTGCTGAAGGGTGTTTAAGAGCCCGTGCTGCAGTTCAGAGTCTCCCTTCATGATTGTGTTCACTTGCTACGGTTGCATAGCAAAGCTACAGATTTGGTAGCTTAAGCAACTGAAGTTTGGTTAGAGACTAAGATCAAAAGACCAACATGGTTTCTTCTGAGACCTGTTTCCTAGACTTACGGGTGCTTGTCTCCTCTCTCTGTCTTCACAAGATTTTCACTCGTATGTGCTCCTGTGACAAAACTTTTTTCCTCTTCTGAGGAGGTCAGTCATTGAATTACGACCCTTCCTAAGGACCTCGTTTTAACTGAGTTACCTCTTTAAAGACTTTGTCTTCCAAATATTGTCCCATTCAGAGGTACACGGAGTTAGAACTTCCACATACAGTTTTTATGTTTTGTTTTGTTTTGTTTTGTAATTCTGGGATAGAACCCAGGGCTTCCTGCTTGCCAGGCACCCACTCCATCACTGAGATACAGACACTTAACCCACATAGGGAGTGTTAGAGGGCCACACTGGTCAGCTCATAACAGTGATGGATAGGCTATCCTTACAAATTCAGGCCGTGGCTGGGAACGTAGCTCAGTGGTAGAGTGTACAGATGCCACAAATTATCAGGAACCAGATGTCACTACTTCAGCCATAGAGACTGATTTTTTTGATGACCATGGATTCACCAGATTTTGAAGATTTTATTTGCAAGATTTATGCAAATAGAAAACTTTTCCAAATGTTTTAAGATTATAAATGAAAGTTCTCCCCAAATCTACATTGTTTTGCCCCACCATGACATAGATGCATTATCATTTCCTTTGAGTGTCCTATCATGAAAAGGTTGGGAAGCATTTTGCAGAGATACAAACAAATGCAGTAAAAAAATTTAAACATTCAGCTCAGGCTACTGAGGAAGGAGGGACACATGGAGACTTTTAAACTGGTGACAGTGTTCTGCAGTGAAGCTGCACACACAAATACCACATCAGTGACTTCTGATAGTTCTCCAGAAGGCATGATCTGTTGTGTTCTCATTATAAAGGTTGTCTGTGTAGCTATAGGGCTGGGGTGCGGCTCAGCGGTGGAATACTAGCTTCACACGTGCGAGACCTGATTTAATCCCCAGCACACGCGTGCATACATGCACACAAAGCAACACCATTACAGAAGCTCAAGCACCCAAAGAACAATTGTAAGATTATAGGAATCCTCAGTATTTAATGATATGTCACAATGATGATTATCAATTCCCCAATCTGCAGAAGATATGAAACAGGAGGGCCGGACTCATAAAGGAGCATTAAATCTCATGTTCCCACACCTTGAAAATTTCTATTGTGATCCTTTATCATTGGGAGCCATTGGAAAGTTAACGTTTTTGTTTTTGTTTTTCCACCTATAAGACAAGGATCCCTGTAACCATTTCTTCCCTTGTAGTGTGAGGATAAGTGGAAAAGATGTGGGGAAGGAGGGGAATTCCGCGCAGTGGGAACTGTGCGGGGCGCCCCCTGGAGGAAGTAGCTGTGCCAGGGTGCCACCACCCCTCCAACACAAGGTGGTGGTGTTCTCATACTGGCCACTGAAGTAAACTGGTTTTCTTTCTTTTTTTTTAAATAAGCATTGAATAAATGATTATGAACACATCCTCCCCACTAAAAGATATGGAAAAGCCATCAGTGAAGCCTAATTTGGTCTTCAGAGCAGTCCCGGGATTTCCAGCTGGTCAAACCATTTTCTTTGTCTAAGAAGTATGTTTTTTTTTTTTCTTAGATTGGGGTTCAAACTCAGGACCTTGCGCTTGCCAGGCAGGTGCTTCTGCCGCTAAGCTAAATCTCCAGCCCAAAGTCTATGATCTTTATGGGTTTAACTGACTTCCTGGATTGTTTTGATCCACTGTTAAGTGATGCTTGATTTCCTTGGCATTGTTTTTTAGGCCTGGATGAATGAGAAATTTGCCCCTGAGCTGCTAGAAAGCAAGCCTGAAATTGTAGAATGTGTCATGGAACAACTTGATCATATGGTAAGAGCTGCTTGGTCATTAAGGAAGAGAAAGTTCAAGCATTTGGTCAGCATAAAGGCTTGTCACATAGCAAATCTGTTTTGTTCTGCTCTGCCCAGGATTTTAAAATATTATTCATTAATTGTTACCTACGTTTACAAAACATGAGAGTTCCTGTAAACATCTCAATGTCAGCCTCAGTGGGAAGTCTAAAGACCTGATGTCACTGACACATTTCCACATGGGAACAGTTGGC
Source organism: Cavia porcellus (assembly GCF_034190915.1). Taxonomy (NCBI): domain Eukaryota; kingdom Metazoa; phylum Chordata; class Mammalia; order Rodentia; family Caviidae; genus Cavia; species Cavia porcellus. Next base: position 48,631,450 of record NW_026947512.1, read on the forward strand.
CAGAGCAGAGTAAGAGCCACCCCTGGGAGTGTTCTCTGTTCCCCACAATCCCTGATTGCTCCCTGTACCCCATCACACCTTTCTCTTCCTGGCCTGCAGACATTCAGATCTTGGTCTTCAGCTCAGTTGATCTGGCCAAATGTCATCATCAACTTCAGTCTCTGAAAGTGTTGGTATTTTATGATTTTTCCAACAGTGTTTTAATACTGCTTTTTAGCTCCCTTAGACGTTTCCTGTCAGTGTTACACTATCCTTTACAGTTGGATCGGAGTCCTCCTGGACCCTGCAGGCTGACCATAGTAGGATCCTGCTCAGTCATTTTCTGATAGTAAATCAGTGTTGCTTGAATTTTATGCAGTGAGACTAGTCATATTTGTATAATTAAAAAATTAAAATGAGAATTCTTTTATGTTTAGTTTTTTGCTTTCCTTCAAGTGAAAGTCTTTGGGTTCTCAACTTTGCCAGAGGTGATGGTCCCTAGTCTTTGACCATCGTTTTTTTTTTTTTAATAAACAATAATTTCTGCCCCCTCCCCCCAGTCCTGGAGATGGAACCCAGGACCTTGTGCATGCAAGACAAGAGCTCTACCACTAGCCACTTCCCCTAGCCTATAATTTCTCTTTTACTAGGAAGAAAATCTCAGAAGAGCCAAGAAGGAAGACCTGAAGGTCAGTATCCATCGAATGGAGATGGAGAGGATCCGCTATGTCCTCAGCAGCTACTTGCGATGTCGACTCATGAAGGTTTGACACAGAGCTTCCTGTGGGCGTCAGGGCAGCCACGCGTGTAATGTAGACTGCATGTCCTGAGGGGACGATGGGCAGGAAGCCTGCAGATGCTGCTAATTAGCAGCATTGGTATAGCCAGTCAGGCAGGTGAGAGATGCTTTGGGAAGCACACTGAAACCTAGCTTGTACTGCACTAGGCACCTTCCACGATTACAGGCTGCTTTTCCCTTATGAATGAGAATCCCTGCAGTTACAATACGGCACTGCTGAGGGGCAGTCGTTTGCACTGGTGAAAAGGGAATGCTGACTAGGAGTTAAATGAGTTAAAATGACTAGTTTTAAAAATTGTTTTCCACCTGTCAAAATTGGGCATGATAATTTCACATTCTACTATAGTATTATGATACATTCTTATTTTGTTTGATTCAACTTAACCATTGCAAATTCTTTCTTGGAGTTTCTTGTTTTCATCTCCTTAGATATTACAAATCAAATACATTCTCTCTTTTACATGAAGTGCCTCCACCATCAGCCTACACCTCTCCTCTAGGTATTCTCTCTGGGAAACATTCCGCCTCTTTGAATCCATTTAATTTCCTGATCTCTTCCCTAAAAAGGCTCTTGTTTATCATACCCTGCATTACATGACCTGGGACACAGTGCAGTCTCCCAGGTATGGTTTGGCCCTTGGGTAAAATACGATGGTCACTTTTGTAGCTTGGAAGTTGAAGCTAATGTGACACCTCCAGTATCGTGTTAGTGTATTTGGCAGAGCAGTAGTCATAGCTCATTCTGCTTCCTCCTGACATGTGTCAGGTATAATTGCCCTGTCCAGTCACCATCCTGTCTGTATGCCTTGGATGTTGACCCTAAGTATACGCTTTGATATATGTACTTGTTAAACTTTGTTTTATTTTTTTTGTCTTTTTCCTTTTTATCAGTATGAGGGATCGAACTCACGACTGCCTGCTTGCAAGGCAGGCACTTACGCCACCAAGCTAAATCCCCAGCCCCTAAACTTTGTTTTATTAAAAAGGTCTATTTCCCTGGTCTCAACCCTGATCTTGTCACGTAATAGCCATCTCTTACTTCATCAGCAATTTTTGTCTTTTTTTTGTAAGCACCAATATTTTCGTGTCATAAAACATTGGCTCATTATTAGAACTGAGCCAAGGCTCGCGTGTGGCTTAGTGGACACACTGCTCACCTGTGCTAGGCCCTGCGTTCCGTCCCTAGCAGCCCAAAGTAAGTAACAGCGAGCCCGTGGTAAGAGGGTTTCACCAGGAGTTTTCCCGCAGGCTGGTGCCAGCCACTGCTGTGTTCTTCTGTATTATTATTATTTTGTATTTTTTGTTTTTAATTCTGGTACATTTTAGATATCGTGGAGAACGTGTGATAGGTGTTGTGTTTGTGATCTCGCTGCTTTTCTTTCCATTCTCTTCCCTTTTAACCCTTTCCCTCCTTATTTAGGGAAGTTTTGTTTGAATTTTTCTTTCTATTCTCCTTTTTTCTTGTCCCTTCTCCCTTCTCTTCTACCTCCCTTGTTCTCATGTGAACACTTCTTCCCACTCCCCAGTGTGCATTATACAGCTTTGTCCTTATTTATACTTTAGGTTTCTCACCCCAGAGAAACAATGTGTCCAACTTACTTCACTTGAGGGTATGGTCTCAGGGTGTATTTATTTATCTAGAAATGTCTCAAGCTTATCCTTCTTTATGGCATTGTATTAAAAAAAATCTTTATCCTTTGGTTGATATTGCCATTGTATTTTCTTTCTTTTCTTTTTTGGTATCGGGAATTGAACTCAGGACCTTGCGCTTGCCAGGCAGATGCTATGCCACTGAGCTGTATCCCTGGCCCTCGCCTGTATTCTTTATTCAACCATTTATGAACTTTTTACCTCATAGTATCACCCAGCCTCAGGTTTAGTTTGTCCACAGCAATGTCATAAAGACATTAAGATTTTAAACATCAGATTTTTAAAAAGCAAAAAATAGATATACAAGAAAAATGTGAAAGCAAAAAGATATAGGTGTGTGTGTGTGTGTTTACACGCCTGCGTACGTGTATGTACACAGAGTGCCTCCTCACCCCAGCTTCCATGGCCCCTTCTCCCACCCCCGGCCCTGGTCAGGTAACTCCTCTGTTAACCACCATACATCTTTTTCCTTGGCTTCACAGCCGTCTTAGAAGATCACCTGTTCTAACTTAGTGCCACTTACCAGCGTGAAGGCTGTTGATCTGTACTGGGGGAGAAGTGCTACCTTCTTTCTGTTTTGGAAAAGCAGATTTACCTGTGTCCAGCCTTCAACCCTCTTCTGATTTTAGTGATTCTTCCAAGCTCATGAAACTGCACCTATTATTAATGCACATAGTGATAGCGTAGCAGTTTACAGAGGACAGGACGAGAACAGCTCCATACAAGTGTTCATTGGTCTTCAGTCCCGACCTACATGGGTGAGTGCTGCTCCTCTTGCGCAGTCAGCACGGGAGTCACAGCACCACCCGCAGCAGGCTGCTCCTTCCTGCTCCCTGAATGCACATGTTTTCGTAGCTCTGAGCTTTTGCTCTGTCTGGTTATGAGTATTTTGGGGGTTTGTGTTCTTGTTTGGGGACAGTCGGCTTTGTTGATTGTTTAAGCTCCTAAACATTTTTTGCAAGCATCACCTCTTGTTTGGCTTTATTATTAAATATCATTGCTGTGTCTGCTTGTGTATTCTGTATCCATCTTCCCAGCTTCCGCATGTATCTCAGCCCCTCAAAGCACAGGTGGTGTTAAATGATGTACCTTTTCTTCAGGGTTTTTTATTTCTTTGGCGAAAGCCTGCCATTTGGAGCTATCTTCCTTTTCACAGCCTTTGTCAAATTTTACCTTTTACGGGGAGAGGGTGTGGGTATACTAGGGTTGAACCTAGGGCCTGGCATATGTTAGACCAGTGCTTGCTGCTAAACTGTGTCCGCAGTCCGTTCCCCTGACCACTTTGAGAGAGTGAGTGTGCTTGAGAGTGGCTGAGGCGAGAGGGTCGCAAGCTGGAGGCCAGCTACGTAGGAGGTTCCAGGCAGACTCCAGTGTGTAGGCCCTAAAAACATTGGGGAAATGAAGTGAGTATGTTTGACACTTGAATTCTGACAGCTGATACATGTTTTCATGACTTTTATTTTTCCTCACAGATAGAGAAGTTTTTCCCTCATGTTCTGGAGAAGGAGAAGACCCGCCACGAAGGGGAACCTTCCAGCCTCTCTCCAGAAGAGTTCACCTTCGCCAAGGAGTGAGTGAGCAGGATGTGGGCGGTGTCTCCGTCCTTGGCTTCGGCACTCAGTTTGATGGTGCCAGCGTGCCAGAGCCTCTTCCCAGGTGGTCCACTCATGGCCCTGTGCGCAAGGTGATTCGCCCTCTGTGTTTCAGGTACATGGCTCACACCGAGACCTACCTGAAGAACGTGGCCTTGAAGCACATGCCTCCTAACTTACAGAAGGTGGACCTCCTGAAGGCCGGTAAGCGGAGCTCGGCCCACATTCTCCGGGGCCAGGGCAGGGTCTCATCTTCATTCCTTTTTCTCAGATACAGAAAACTAAGTACTGAGGGAAGATCCAAGAGAGGAGAGGAGAGGGTCTGGTTAACAGAAGAAAGAACTGACAGCAGAAGTGGCCATTGCCGTGTGGTTGCTAGGTTTTCCCAAAGAGTCTGGAGCCCTGAGGCTGTCACTGCAGACAGACAGAATCACCTCACCTCACGTCAGGTGCACAGCGCACAGCATCCCAGCACCATCTGCTGTTGGTCTGTGGAGGGCAGGGCCTGTTGCCTCTGCTTACAGGGGCAGACTGTCCACCGTGCAGATTCCAGAATGCAGGAGGCCAGGAAACGCTGTGGCTCCCCGTTGCCTCTAGTAAGGGCCCCTCATCTCCTGGGAGAACTTCCACTAGTTAGGCAAGAGAGAGCAGGACTGAGTGTGAGACCAGGACAGCTGAGTCTCAGCCCCCTTTCCCTGGCCTCTGCAACCTCTGCCCTCAGGCAAAGAGCAGGGCCCTGGCTTGAGGACAGTCTGCTGTGTCTGAGCATGGCCAGTTGGTACAGTTGCCAGACTGGCTCAGACAGTTCCCCGGAGGCAGGGCCACACAGGCTCAGCTCCGTGTGCTAAGGCCACGGGTCTGCCTGCCTGCAGGATCACCTCTGCCCTCACCTAGACTAGGGCTCACCACAGTTCCTCAGTCCCTCTTAGCTGCTCACAGTTCTGAAGGCTGGCAAGTCTGGGTTTGAGGCACCGGGTAACTTTGGTGTCTGGAGAGAGCCTGTCCCACATTGTGGCTCCTTCTATGTATCCTCACAAAGTACAAAGGAAAAGAAGCTTCCTCGAGTAGTTCTGGCTGGCCTTAAGCTAGCAGCCTCCTGGGTGCTGGGATGACAAGGTATGCACCACCATACCCTGTGGGAGTCTCTTGTCAGATTGACGGCTCCTGAATCACAGTGCTCTTGTTAAGTACTTCTTAGTAGTAGGAGCACCTCCTGTTACTGCCTGTGTCACTCCCACAAGGCACCATGTCCTCTCATGTCACCCCAGTGCTGAGCATTAGCACTGCTCCCTCCCTAAGACCTTTGGGAACAGACCACTTTCACCTCACCTTTTTACAGCATTATTACCAGTGCTCTGCTAACTACTGCTGTTTGTAGGTTTTGTGTGTGTATGTGTGTGTGTGTACATATACATATACATAGTAAGTCCCCAGCTTACAAATGAGTTCCTTTGCGTCTGAACTTCCATTAAGTCAGATACATTCATAAGTCTGACAAGGTGAGGAGTTGTAGACACCTTTGATACAAATACGTGATGTACAGCATTAAAAACCAGACGATAAGCCATTTTTTACTTTTGTAGCCACCTTAAAGTGCTAGCATGGGGGGAGTACACAGAGGAGCTGCTGGAGGAGGGGGCTGGTAGAGTCATCCAGAGCACTACATCATTTTCCCAAGGAGGGAGGTCACTGACTCAGGAGCCTGTGTCATCAGCGTCAGAGGGGAGTGAAGTCCCGCCCTGCCCTCCACCCCTTGCTAGTGACCCCCTGCCCTTTGCCCCACAGTTGGTTCCTGCCACACTGCGCAGTGGGCACCTAGCAGCACAGACCTGTGAGCTACTCCAGGGTTTGTCCACACCCACGAATGTTTGTCACTGGAAGTCTGTTTATATGTGAGAGTTTGCACCTCGAATGTTCACATGTCGGACTTTCTGTGTGGGTTCAGTGCCATCTAGAGTTTCAAGTGTCCACCGCAGGGCTTGGCATGCTTCCCTTCAGGTCAGGCCACTGCCTGGCAGAGTTCCCACACGCTGTAAATTGCCTCCTCATTGAGTACGTGGTTTCCTGAGCAGTGGGCGTCTCCTCATGTCACCCTCCCAAGCCGCGTCCACATCGGGGTTCACCGTCCAGTGCCGAAACTCTTCCTGTGCACTTTCTGACTGCAGTATTGTTTTTCCTGGCAGTTCCCAAGCCAGATCTCGACTCATACGTGTTTTTAAGAGTGAAAGAGCGACAGGAAAACATACTGGTAGAACCCGAGGCAGATGAGCAAAAGTGAGTGACATCTGTCTTTCCCTTGGGAAATAACCCCACGGGACAGCCAAGCTCCGTGCTAAGTGCTCCCCCTTCTTCAGGGACTACGTGATTGACTTGGAGGAGGGCTCGCAGCACCTGATCCGGTACAGAACCGTTGCCCCTCTCGTTGCTTTGGGAGCAGTGCAGCTGATTTGAAGCTAACCGTGAACAAGCGTGAGGATCCTTCCTCTTCGTGGGGCCTACGAGCAGTAACAGCCGTGCTCCAGACAGCGGGCGCTCAGCGTGCTTTGCATGACCAGGATGCAGGAAAGGAGCCGCGCGGCTGCTGACCTGCTGTGAACACTTCCTGCCGCCTTGCCCATTGCTCTGTCCATGCTGCACTCCAGGCAAATAAAGATTCTTGTTCTACATGCCTTTCCCTTGCTTGGTATTTTTCAAGCTCAAAAAAGTGAGGCAAAGATAAGCTCAGAAGAGGCATCACTGCCTGCATTTGTGGGTGTATTTAGTTCTAACCGAGTGGAGGTCATTTAACCTTCCTGGTAGAAAATTGTGAACAGATTAAGGAAATCAGCTGTGGTCTACTTCTGCAGTACATCATTGCATTGCACGAGTTAATCCTGTGGGAAGTCCGTCATTGGACTGAAACCAGTTTCTGTCAGGCTTAACGGAAAAGCACAACTCGACCAGCAATGCCATGATTAAATCACGGTGGTGGCAGAGGAGCCTGTGGTCAACTCACAGCGTGGAAGCAGGTTCTCCCCACAGCCCTAGTGGGTTCTGGCAGCCTCAGCCCAGCTCCGTGTGCAGAGTAGTGTGGCTTTCCTAGTGTGTCTGCAGAAGTCGCTTTTCACGTGGAAGCCCTTCTCTTTCTCCAGGAAGACGCATGATGTGTCCTCATGTGCTTGTGGTGCCTCACAGTGACACCTGTGGAAGGACACACAGGCACCAAGGGGCTTGTACTTCAAATGTGAGGAGAAGTGGAGCTACTAATGCCGTGAACGCAGTACTCAGACAAATGTGGAAAAAAGCATGCTGTGTTCCAGTCTGCTTGATGAAAGGTCAGCTGACTTTCACTTAGGCATATCGGCAGTGGACTGTCACTGTCATTTCCAGGAGACAGCAAATGCAAGGAAATTTACTGCGTTAGAACCTTCCGCTTTTCAGGGTTTCTACACAGTATACCAGGTGCATGGGGTTACAACGACCTGCTCACTGAATGCTCAGTGCCTTGCAGAGAATCAGAGTACCCAGAGTACAAGGCAGCTGGTCAAAGATCCTAGCTGGCAAGAGAGGAGGTGGAGCGGGCAAGTGGGCCAGATCAGCAAGACTCTAAACAAAGATCCCGTGTGTCCTCCCAGCGATCTGAAGTGAGCACGTGGTAGGAAACAAAGCAGGTGTTTAGTGTGAAGTCTGAGATCAGAGCCCAAGTCTGCCATTGTGCCAAGCAAGCCAAAGTGGTCCCTCAGCTGTTGTCCAGGCAGCCCTGAGGCCTTCATGTGCACGCCAGTCTCCTGCTAAGATGATTGGGGCCAGAGGTGTAGCTGAGTGGTGGAGAGTGGTTTTTAGCCCCTCAGGGTGGATTCTGACTCAACAGGGCTGGGGTCTCAAATTCTGGGGAGCTGCAGACTGGGCGGTCATTTTAGCCAAGACCTGGCCATCGGGAGCAGTCACTGTTTCTCTGCTGACCCCACGGGATAAATTGTTCCATTTCCTAAGTTACTGCTTCACAGGAAGATCAGATTAGATGTGTCCTCCATAAATGAAAGGGAAATCAGACATCCAAACCAAGAGCAAAGGGAAAGGATGTGGCTCCACTGACCCTGATTTTAGCTTCCTCGTAGTATTTTGCTTTTATGGTAGAAACTTCCCCACAGAAAGCCAGACACTGTTTCATGGAATAATTCCGTTGTCTCTGTCTTGAGCCTGTCCCCAAGCAGCCCTGCTTTCCTGCGACACCTCCAGCTGTGTTACTGGTTTCTCTGCTGTGTCCACGCCATGCTGAGGCTTGGGGAGCTTTTAGAGTAAAATTTTAAGCAATCACTTGTATAGTCTTTATGTTTTTCGAGTAATGCATTTTGGAAAGCTAAATATCCAAAACATTTGGAACTCAATAATTGATGTTTAAAATATTTCTAATCAATAAGCTATGAAAGTACTCTATACCATCACCAAAAATTTTTTTCTGCCATACTGAGGGAACCAAAACAAAAACAAAAACCTTGTTTTTCTTTTTTTTTTTAAAGCAAAATCAATATTGTGTACTTCACAGATTTTGTTTCAAATAAGTTGGCTGTTTTTTACAAGGCTGACAAACACTTGCTAGGGGTGTTCAGAGGAGCATACTGTAGATTCTAAAGGTGACAAAGATAGTGTGCATTGAGCGTGTGCTCTGAATCAGGCTGTTGTGTCTTTGCATAGACTAATTTATGAATCTTCACAACAAAGTTCTGCAAGAAAGATTCAAGAGTTTGGAATGAGCAAAAGAGATTATTATCTTTTCACTGGATATATGCAGTATACTGGTACCTTTGAATGAGGTATATTACAGTTGCATAGAGGTAGAGTTTGATTTATAGAAAGCTTAATGTGACTATGCTATTCTTGTCCAGGTAAATGAAAATGAATTTTATCCCGTTGAGAATAAAGTCAAAATAACAGGTTTTAACCCTTTTGTAGTTCTCCATTGGATAAATAAATGCTGGTATGTGTTCATTTTGTGCCTGTGTTAGTCAAGAGTACTACCCTACAGATGTGACAGTATGGTGTATTTATCAGGTAGAGCTGATATCCCCTTTATAGAAGAGACTCATCTACTGAAGCAGCTCTTCAGTTGGGGAAGTGTGACAGGCCACCTGAGAGCCCAGAGCGCCAGAGTCCACCCTGCTGGATGTTTGCCCTGAGCTCAGTCTCTCCCCTGAGGAAAATCTAGAAATGCATTGAGCAATGATAATGTCACCAGAATGAGTTCCAGGCTTCCTAGAAGACTCAGCAGAAAGAAGAACTCCTACCATTCATACTACCTCAAAGGAGGTAGCATTTTCTTAACAGAAAAATATTTCTGCTTAGGCAGGCATGGTGGCATGCCACAGTGCTTACAAATTCTGCCTAACTTGCTAAATTACATTGTTCAAAATAACTGGAGCACACAATTACCTAAGTCTTGCTTCTCATCCTAAAAGGTTCTAATAAGTTCTTCATGATTAAAAAATACAAGTAAGAGAGGACATAGCTCCTTTGCAGCACTTGCCTAGGATGTGTGAGACTCTGGTTCAATCCCTAATACTCTTAATAATCCCTTATCTCTTGTAAGAGAGAGGGGTAAATTTTTTTTGCCCCCAAGCATTATACGTGAATCCTAGGAAGATCCCTCAAGTATAAGCCTGAAAATAAATTTTGTTTAGCTCACAGAACATTTCTAAGAATGTTGAAAGGCACTCGGCTTGGTGGCACATGGCTGTAATCGCAGGACTCTGGGAGTTTGAGGCGAGATGATCAAAAGTTTGAGCCTGCCCTGGGTGACTTGGCAAGAGACCTTGTCTCAAGATGAAAATACAATAGCAGCTGAAGAGGTAGCTCAGTCAAATACCCCGGGCTCGATCTGAGTAAAAAGGAAGAAAGGAAGAGGTGGGGTGGGGGGTGGACAGAAAAGAAAAAGTTATTTTCAGCCAAACATGGTAGTGCACAGCTCTAGACCCAGCACTTGAGAGTTTGAGGCAAGAGGATTACTGTGAGTTCAAGGCCCACCTGGGCTACCAACTGAGTTCAAGATCGGCCTGAACTGGGCCGGGGATATGGCTCAGTGGTATAAGTATTGCCTTTTATGCACACCGTCTTGAGTTCGGTTCCTAGTACCAAAAACAAAAGATCAGCTTGAACTGTAAAGTGAAACCCTGTCTCAAAAAGATAAAAAATACACATAATATATATTTATGTAATATATAAACTTTATAAAAATATGATATTCATATAATATATTTTTCCTTGCACTAAAATCCTTGCATATAAAAGGAAGTTTCATCCTCTTCAATAGGGGACCCATTTGGTATTCAAATTTGTTCCCAACCCAAATAAAAATTTTTTTAAATTTCAAATTGCTGCTTACTTCTGAACCTACAATCTTCCTCAAACTTAATTCTGTTGTTGTAGTTATTCACCACATAGTTCAGGCTGGCCTTGAACTCATTTTGTCGCCCAAAATGGTTTGAATTCAAGATGATCCTCCTGTTTCAGCCTCCTGAGTGCTGAAATTACAGATGTGTGCCACCACACCCTGCTACAGATACAATTCTTACTGTTACAGGGTTCAGGACCACTCCAGACAAAAGGCATGGCACTAGAGGAACTTTGGAAGGTTTACAGCTTTATTACGATGCTGAGCTGAAGGAAATCTCAGTTCCAAATCATCAACCCCATCTTGAAGTTAGTAGTCACTTATATAGGTTTTCACAAGGAGGTACAAAGACAGATAACAAGATATTCTATAATTGGTTACATAGGTTGGATCATATGCTGTCAAGCAGACTTACTCCGTGGAAGGTAACTGAGGTTACTATCATGTAATGGCAGGGTCAGCATCGTAGTGAGCAGGAAGAATCAGTCACTGTCTTTAACTGAGACAGTCTGTCCTGAGAACTTGAAAGCAAGCTAGAATAACAAGATACACTGTCTGGCTGAGTTACATTTATCTTACAAGTTATAGCTGGCATGGGGGATATTAAGGTTTAGCTGAGTTTTGTAGTTTTTAATTTATGGGAATAGCCTATACTTCTCAATCCTAGTATTAGAAATAAAAGGTTTTATTTTTGTTTGTTTTGTTTTGTTTTTGAGACAGGGTCTTACTTTGCAATTCATGCTGGTCTTGAACTTGTTTATGTAGCCCAAGCTGGCCTGGAACTCAGGGCAATCCTTTTGCCTCAGCCTCGCGAGTGCTGGAATTACAGGCATGTGCCACCACACTCAGCTAGCAATCAAAGTCGTTAAATTTCCTTTACATTCAAAATTGCCTTTACATTACCGTTTCATTGCCTTTCCCCCTCCCTTTCATCACCTTTCTTAAAAAGCTTCAGTGGCTACCCTCTACCCCAGAATGGAAAGCTGTGAAGATGCCTGCTTTCTCAGCATCATCCTGGAGGAGGGCAGCGTGCTGTCCACAGCGACCTTGTTCAGCCCGAAGTAAGCTCAGTCTCTCAAGTGGACCCAGCTCTCTTGCCAAACAGTGCTTTCACTTCTGCTCTTCTCTCGTTTTATACCGACAGTCCTACCACTTTACACTTATTAAATTACCACCACATTCTTCAGAGAATGAAGATCCAGATTTTCACAGTAGTGAAAAGAAAAGAACATGTGGCTGTGATGGGCAGGTGTCATGCCTGTAGTCTAACTTCCGGGGGTCACAAAAACAACCTGAAGAAAGAAAAACAGCATCGACCCCACCCAGCCTTACTCATCTGTGCTGCGTGCCAGCCATTCAGGTCCTTGAAGGCAAGCCCATCCTGAGCCCCCAGATGGGTCCCTTCTCTTCAGACGGACACAAGTCACTGTCCTCATCTTTATAACTGATCAGCAACTTAGTCCACAAAATGTGTTCCTCTCCCATGAGCTCAGGCATGAATAGGATGAGTTGGGAGTTGTTTTTAGGACTGAAATGACCTCGTGAGTTCCCTTTCTCTGTCTTCTGAAAATTACAGTTGAAGACATTGTCAATGACTGTCCATTGTTTTCTGTATAGGGATTCATATAATAAATATTTCTCAGAATGTAGTGTAATGTGAGACCCAGTCTTAAAAAACAAAAACAAGACTTCTACAAAGATGATAGAGTTGGACATAACAGAGAAATAGCTTCCCCAAAATTTGTTGCCCAGATGCTGGGTTAGAGCAGTGTGAGAAATAGGAGGAAAGAGAGGGGTCCTCAGGACCCAGGAAGGATCTGAAGCGAGAACCGAAGTCCACAAGGAGAGGGAAGAGAAGGACCTCAGTGAAGGAGGAGGTGGCAGGCGGCCCTTTATCCCTGAGCCCTGACTCACTGCATGGGAGGGGCAGCTCAGACCTGCAGATGACCAGTGGCTACCCCAGAGGCCTCTATGAAGAAACTCACCAGTGGAGTGGAGCAGTGGCTGCATCAGCCTGCAGTGGTTGGTGACTTATTTGGTTCAGATGTCCTCCAGATGTCCCCATGATGAGCTAGGAACTCAGAGAGCCACAGTTCCGTATAGCAGCTTCCAGTGTCAGGTGCCACAGAACTAAGTTCAAGTTCGGCAGGAGATCAAAGAGCTGGGTTCAGGTCAGCAGGAGGTTCACAGGGCGTTGCACACTGAACAAATCAGGTTCCATCCTCACAGCCTGAAATCAGCCTGGACTTCAGGGGAAGTAGAGGCTGTCTGGGGGTATGTGCCACTCTGCTGTAGCTCTGCTGGCTTGCTGAGATTCAGCTACCTGGAGCTGACTGTGCCCACATTGCCCCCAGTGACAAGAGAGCAACACCTGGAAGTGGACGTTTTTGCTTACTGTTTTCATGGTTGTTTTGTTTTTTCCTTGATTGTTCTTGTTTTTATGAGTGTGAACATTGTTTCTAGTTTATTTGTTGTTGCTGTTCTGTTCTGGGCTTCTTTTTATTTCTTCCTCTCTCTTTCCTTCCTGTCTTCAACAGTTTCTGAAAGTTTGCATCATCTTCCTTTCTCTCCACCTTTGCTTTTAATATCTTCTGCTTCCTCTGTTTCTCTACTCTTTTTCCTTAGGGAAACCTTCTAAATTTGCTGTTATGAGGGAGGTGTGTTTACTGTATGCATTTTCCTGGTTCCTTTTAGAGTGTGTTGTGTAACCAAAATCTAGTTCATATGCGTAAGGAGAAAATCAACAGTTACCAGTCTGTCATTTTCTGGGCTGTGTTTGAGGCCAGTGTTGTTGCTGACTGTACTATTTTAGCCAAGGTGGCTTGATCGATCTAAATCAGTTGTTCTTCCTGGTACACTAAGACTGAAATTTCCCAAGGGTCATAAAAAGTTGCAGTAGGCCAGTGCCAAAGAATCAGAGGATAGGCCAAATAGGCAGCAGCTTTTTATTCCCAATATATTGAAGAGGTAAATGCACCTACACCCAGGAGTATAATAGTCAAGATTCCATTAAACTCAACACAAGAACAGAATATTAAAAGCTGTTAGAAAAACAAATTACCTATAAAGGAAAACCCATCAGAAGGAGATTTCTCAACAGAAACTCTCAAGTCAAGAAAAACTTAGAATGAGGTATTTCAAGCCCTAAAAGAAAACAATCTCCAACACACATTGATTTACTCTGCAAAACTATCTTTCAAAATTGATGGAGAGATGAGATATTTCCATGGCAAAGAGCACAAGAAGAAATTCATAACCACCAAACCAGCATCCCAAGATGTTCTGAAGAACATTACAGAAAGAGGTCACAAGGACTACAACTCCAATAATGCCAAAAAAATGCATTCGCTGGACAAGGCAAGCAAACAAAGAAGGGAAAGAGAACCAACAACAGGAAAATAAAATGACCATGATAAGTCAATACATATCAGTTATAACTAACAATGATAGTGGTCTCAACTCACCAGCCAAAAAAAACAGACTATAAAATGGATCAAAAAGCAAGCGCCAACAATGTACTAAATGCACCAAAAACATTTAATTAAAAAATAAGTTCATAGACTGAAAGTCAAATGATGGAAAACAATACTCCATGCAGCATGAACCCCAAAAAATCAGAGGTCGCTATTCTATTTACAAGCAAATGGATTTCAGCCAACTTTGATTAAGAGAGGCAAAGAAGGTAACTATATCCTTGTGATGGGAACAATACAAGAAGTTGAGCTAACAATCATAAATATATATTCACTAAATACCAGCACACACAAATACCAGCAAAACAAATATTAACAGGTACAAAAATTGAAATAAACACTAATAAAATTATAATGGAAGATCTCAGTACTACATTGTCTCATACAGACAGATCAACTAGATAAAAAATCAACAAAGAAATATCAGAACTGAACCAAATTTTTAAACAAATGGACTTAGTAGATGTCTATAAAGTGTTACACTCCACAATATCAGAATACACATTCTTCTCAGCTGTACACAGGATATTCTCCAAAATAGACCACATACTAGCTTAAGTAAATGCAAAGGGGTTGAAATTACTCCATTGAATGTTATCAGATCCAGGGCAATGAAATTGGAAACCAATGATAAAAGACACCACAAGAACTTCATAAACACACAGAAATTAAATAATATACTCTTAACAGCCAATGGATAAAATTAGAAGAAGAAATTAGTTTCTATAATTAAATAATAGTGCCATTACAACATTCTGGAACTAATGGGATACAATGAAAGCAGTCCTATGAGAGAAATTTATAGCAGTAAATTCCCATGTCAGGAAAACAGAATTTACTTGGCATGATTACACATGCCTATAAGTCCAGCACTTCTGAGGCTGAGTCAAAAGCCTAGGATAGATACATAGTGAGTACAAGGTTAGTCTGAAATGTATAACAAAACCCTGTCCCCACCAAAAATATAAAATAAAATAAATAAAAATAGCAGAGCAAATTCAAATAAATAACCTAATGTTGAATCTCAAGCTCCAAAAAAAAGAAGAGCAAGTAAAGTCCAAAGCTCCTATGAGAGAGGAAATTAAAAAGATCAGAGCAGAAATCAGTGCAATGAAGACTAAGAAAACAATGCAAAGAATCAATGAATCAAAGAGTTGGTTCTTTGTAAAATTAAATAAAATTGATAAACCCTTAATCATATCAAAAAAGGAAAGAAAAGATTCAAATCCATGCAATTAAGAATGAAAAAAGTGATAATCACAACAATCCTGCAGAAATCCAAAAGATCATCAATAGCTACTTTAAGGACCTATACTCTAATAAGATGGAAAATACAGAAGAATGGGCAGATTCTTAGATACATAAGAATTACCAAAGCTGAATCAAGAAGATATAAAAATATTTCTGAATAAACCAATGTCAACCAGTGAATTGAAGATATACTTAAAAACTTACCAACACAGAAAAGCCCATATTCTGATGGTTTCACTGCTGAATTCTGTATGAAATTTAGAGAATACCTAATACCACTGCTTGTCAAACTTTTTAATGAAATTGATAGGGAAGCAGTACTCCAAAATTCATTCCTAGAAAGCAAGCATTACCCTGATACCAAAACCAGAGAAGGGCCCAAAAATGAAACCGAAAACTACATACCAGAACACAGACACAAAACTCCCCAATTAGATACTGAACACAGACACAAAACTTCCCAATTAGATACTGGCAAACAGAATACAGCAAATCATCAAGAAGATCGTACACCATGACCAAGTAGGATTCATTCCAAGAATGCAGGGATGGTTCAACATATGCAAATCAATAAGTACAATACACCATACGTACAGATCCAAGGACAAATTCATATGATCATCTCAAATAGATGCAGAGAAAGCATTTCACAAATTCCAACACTCAGTCATGATAAAAACACTATAGAAAATTGGAATAGACGGTCTTCATCTCATTCTGATTAAAGTCATGTATGACAAACTAACAACCAACATCATACTAAATGGAAAAAACTAAAAGCTTTCGCCTTGAAATTAGGAAAAAGACATATCCACTGTAACCAAAATTATTCCATGTAATTCTGGAAACATTAGCTAGAGCAATTAGACAAGAGAAAGAAATAAAAGGAATAAGAATAGGAAAGGAAGAAGTTAAATTATCATTATTTGCAGATGATACGATATTCTACATTAAGGACCCCAAAAACTCCACTGAAAGACTTTCACATTTAATAACAAAATTAAGTAGCATAGCTGAATAAAAAGTGAACACTCAAAATCAATAGCATTTCTGAATTCTGAAACACTTTTCCCACTAGCATCCAAAAAATTATCTAGCAATCAATCTAACAAATGAAATAAGAAACCTTTACATTGAAAAATTATTCTGCAAAAGGAGATCAAAAACAGTATCAGAAAACAGAAAGATACCCTTTTTTCCTCAGTAGAAAATCAATATAGTGAAAATGTCCATATTGCCAAAATTGTTATACATACTTAATGCAATCCCAATCAAAATACCAATAACATATCTTACAAAATTTGAGAAAACTACTTAAAATTAACTTGGAACCAGAAGAGACCTATGGTAGCAAAAACCATTCTGGGCAACAAAGGCAAGGCAGGAGGCATCACAATCCACAATCTCTGACTTGAAAGTATACTACAAAGCTATAGCCTGGTACTGGGGAAAAAAAGACCCAAGGATCAGTGGAACAGATTAGGAGATGCAGACAAACTCCAAGCACACTCCGCCACCTTACCTTTCAAACTCTTTCACTAGAAGAAAGCTACATGGTGTGGAAAACTGGTGTTGCACATGCCAAAGACAAAACGTAGACCCATATCTTTAACCATGAAATAAACTACGGTCAAAGTGGATCAAAGATCTAAATATTAAAACAGAAACACTAAATATACTGGAAAAGAGAATAGATGGAACTTTTAAAATATATTGGTGTAGGCAAAGACTTTATACAAAACCCTAATTGCACAGGAAGTCAACAACTAGGATCTCATGATATTAAAAAGCTTTTGCACAGCAAAAGAAACCACTAACAGAGTGAAAAGACAATCCACAGAGTGGAAAAAAATTATAGCCAGATGTTACACAGACAAAAGACTAATATCTAGAATATATAAAGAACTAAAAACATAGACCTCCTGAATGTAAAGACCCAATCCAAAAATGGACATCTGCAATGAATAGACATTTTTCAGAAGAAAAAGGAGGAATGGAAAGTAAATATATGAAAAATGTTCAACATCATTAGCCATTTGAGAAATGCAAATTAAAACAACACAGAGATTCCATCTCACTCCAGAAAGAATGGCCAAGATCAGAAATTAACCAACAACGAATGCTGGAGGGGCTGTGGGGAAAATGAAACCCTTCTCCACTGCTGCTGAGCATGTAGGTTGATGCAACCACTGTGGAATCAGTGTGGAGATTCTTTAAAAAATTAATTCTAGAGTTTCTATTTGACCCAGCTATTCCCCTTCTTTGTATCTTCCCAAAAGAAATAAAAGCATCATACCACAGCAATATATGCACACCCATGTTTATAGAAGCACAGTCTGTAATACCTACATCTTGGAGGCAGCCCAAATACGCATTCACAGATGGATGGATAAAGAAGGTGTGGGGTTTTTTATGTAATGGAGTACTACTCAGCCACAAAAAAGAACAATGAGACACGTTTAGGTAAATGGATGCACCTTGAGATCACTGTCTTAAGTGAAATAAATCACACACATGTGTTGAAACATCACATTGTCTCTCTGGTAAGAGAAACTGAAAGAGTACATAAAAACCAAAATGCATAGCAGATATTGTGGGAATGGGAGGAAAATGTCCAAATGGGAAGGGAAACAAGGGAGGGGGAAGGAAGGAAGAGACAAGTAAAAGAACAGAAGGAAAACTGGAAACAGCTTTTTATAAATAGGGGGGGAAACAGGGTGAAGGAAAGGACAGGGAATGGGAAAAAAGAATCAAGATATGGCATGTACAAGTACAAACTCTGCAGATGAGTGTGATCATTATTCCACCTACAATGGAAACAGTTTGCTAAAATGTAGTACAAACAGGAGCTGGGCTGTGCAGTTTTGATTCATTTCACCAGGCAGAGTCCAGAAGCTTCCCCTTGCCGGCTCAGGTGCCCCCCACCTCTCCCTCCTTGGGACACAGGCCTCGTGTCTCTGCTGTGTGGGTTCCAGGCCGCTCTCTCCGAGTTCTGAGTTTTGTTCTGGTTGATTTGCTTCTCAGAGCACACTCTGGGGTTCCACGGGCTGGCCAGCTGCTGGTACCTACAGTTTTACTGTTCTGTTTGCCTTACTTTACAAAACCATCCCAGATGTGGGAAGAATTAAGTATAGGATTTGTGATAGCTCGGACCCCGGAATAAAACCCAAGGAAGCAAGAAATTAAAATTTGGGGAGCAAAGGCTTTATTTTAGGCCAGGCCTGACATCACAGTCTCCAGGAGCCCATTTGGAGACTGCGCACCTCACAGCTAAAAGTCAGGGCTTTTAAAGTTAAAAACCACAGGAATGTTGTAACTGTTGACACAGCTAGATAGCAGTTGGGCCTTACAGAACTTTCTGTAATTTCTTTGAGGTTAAGCATTTCTTAAAGAACAGCACAATTAGCACATTTTATGATAGACCACTGGTTAGGGAAGGGGGTTACCAGGAACTGAAACCTAAGGCTTTTACGGACTTTCAGGAGATTGAAACTTAACCTAGATAGATAGGAGGGGGAAAGGGGAGGGGAAGGAGAGGGGGGCAGTACGAGGACGTGTATAGAACAGGCAATGAGGCACAGTGGTTAGGGCTTAGGCTATAACAAAAGTCAGGGCTTTCATCTTGTAAAAACCACAAACAGCTGCTGGTCTCACAATGCAAGGAGAGGGGGGCTGGGGCGCACTACAGAACAGGAACACAGTGAGATTACATTTCTTGGGAAGAGCAAGATCAGGTAAGGGTTTTGCCAACAAGCAAGTCTCCCTGCATACAAGCAAGTTACCCTTTAAACAAGTTTAAATTAGGAAAACATCCTGGTTTCCTCAGCAGAGAATAGAGAAGTCAAATAGTAATTAACAACCCCTGTTAGCTTATGTTAGCACCACATTTGTTATTTGTATAGTGCAACAATGGTTAACATATCAATTAGGTAAGATTTTACAATTCTTTACAGAGGAGAGCATTGATTAACATATCAATTAGGTCACCCAGAGGGAAAAGGAAAACATATGCGGTATGGCCATGTTATAGGTAATTTGCTATGATACAAATATAACGAAGCTATTTTTCTTAGACTACAACAGGATTAATACGTTTCTCCCACATAAGACCCAGCCAGAAAATAATCAGCCTTGAAAACCAGACACCGAAAAAGCCAGTTCCAATGGGCTTGCTTTTCCTTACAAAGCAGCCACTGAGCAAAAGAATAGTGACACAGGTGGCTGATGGGGATGGGCTTGCTTTCTCTTTGTTTGTTTGTTTGTTGCTATTTTTTTAAGACAGGATCTCACATGTAACCCAGGTTGGCTGGGAACTCAGGAGGATCCTTCTGCCTGAGCCTCCCAAGCGCTGGGATTGCAGGCGGGCGCCACCACACCCAGCTTGGGGCTAGAATTTTTGATCTCTGATTTTCAAGGCTGAGTATTTTCTGGCTAAGTCTTATTTTCAGGAAACACAGGAAGTGCACATTAGCATCTTGAACATATACCAGTAGCTGAAGTTGTCATTCTGCCTGTATGCGCCAGTTGTTCAAAAGCCATCTCACAAAAGCAGATTCCTAAGAGAGGCCCTCAGCAGAAGCAACCCGAGAGAGAGCAGGGTGCAGCGTCCGGTTGCTCTGCCTCATCCTCGGGAAGACCGCACACGTCACTGGGGACACAGCAGAGCCAGCAGGACACCAAGCGCAGAACATCAGACCCTGTGTGATGTGCGGGGTTGGGAAGGGCAGGTGCCACACCTGTGCGAGCTCAGGGCCCCCACCCCAGCGCAGGACATTAGGATGAGCCGAGTGGGCTGGAGGGTGGCTGGGTGGCAGAGCATACACCTGTGTGGGTCCCTGGGTTTGAACCCCAGCACAACAAGGGCAAGGGGACATTCCTAATTTATTTAATCAAAGTTTTAAACCAGAAATGACGGTGCATGCCACTGAGGCCAGAGGATCGCCGCAAGTTCCAGGCCAGTCTGGGCTACACATTGAAAGCCTGTCTCAAGGAACAACATTTACATCAAACAAGAGTCTTCAGAGATGAAGACCCAACACCCAGGGAACCCAGCTGAATGAAAAGTGGACCTTCGCATGAAGCCTTGGCCAGGCAAAGGCTGTGATCTGGGGCATCCAGGCTCTTCTGGGCTCTGGGCAGCATTCTCTCCCCCTTGGCATGGGGCAGGACTCCCCTGGGAGGGCTCTCCCAGGGCCAAAGTGGAGTGAGCTGCCGATTTTACAGCTGCTTTGAAAGGTCTTTTCTAGTTTTCATGTTCCAGAGAGCAAAAGCATGTCAGAGAACCCTCGCTTCTGAGGCTGCTTCTGAGCACTTTCCGCTCCCTCGAGTTCCAAGTGTTTAGCAGCACGCTGTGTTCATGCAGCCTCCGGAGAAGGAAGCCCTGGCTTATGGCGCGTCTCTAGGGGAACCGAGTCCCGGAGGGTGGTGTGTGAGGTAGGGACTCGTCACAGAAGAGCAGAGCCCTCCAGAGCCAGCAGGGTCACCAAGGGGTCCCGGGCGAGGTGGGAAACACTGAGAAGCCAGGCTGAGAAGAGAAGGGGGAAAGGGCCACCTGGGGCTGAGGCCCAGAAGCCACAGTGTGCCCCAAGACTGGCGGGGACAGAGCTGAGGCTGCGGCGTGAGGCCAGCAATGCAGCCTTGAAGCAGAGTCCCATGAGAGACTTTTTAGAGTTTGGTTTACCATGTGAAAAGTATAGTTTGCACTGCAGTACATGGGAGGTTTTGTAAGACTTCAAGCTAAGTCTGAATATATATAAAATGTCAGGTTCTGTCCTAGATCCCCGAGCTCCCAAATGTGTGTACGGCGGAGGTTAAATAAAAAGAGACAAATTGTATGATTTTTTGGGCTCCGGGGGGATCAAAACCCTTTCATTAAGCTCAAGACTTCGAGGGCAAAGGGTTCTCTGGATCAGTCCACTTATATTAGGACTGAGGACAAAGGGCAGAGAGACTGAGGAAAGTGCAGGCAATGAGCAGGACCTTGGGAGTCACTTCAAGGACATCTCCAAGTCATGAATCAAGTCAATTTAGTAGCACTGTCTTTTCATGAAACATGTCTTCATAATAAGTGAGACTGTAGGAGTGATCTTTGCAGCTGCAGTCTCTATTTGTTAATTGGGTTGGAGCCAAGTGTCCACAGCTGTGGCCTTATCTTGCCCTTTGAGGTATCTCTGGCCTCACAGACCACTACAGGACTCAGCCAGGACCAGTGATTCATAGAGGTTCACTTACTATGGATCAGCTCCTGTCATCAGAAAAGGGGCCTAGGCCTAGAACAGACTCACAGATAAACACAGAAAGCCAATTAGTAAAATTTAAATCCTGCTCAGAGCTGCTTCATAGTGTTTTGGTGGTACTGGGAATTGAACCCAGAGCCTTCATGCTGCAACCTCTGGAGTACTGGGGTTGCAGCATGTGCCATCACAGCTGACCGGTCAGATTTGCATTTTTAAAGACCTCATTTACATTTAGAAATCCCCTCTGGTGGCTGTGGAGAGGGAGTTCAGGCAGGGACCACACAGGCCTCGCTGTCTTTGCGCAGGTGGGAGACAGCACTGAGCAGCTGAGCATCGCTGCTGCCCACACCCCCCAATCCCCCCCCCATGATGCTCAGGTGATGAGGGGGCTGTCACTGAGGAGGGTTAGAAGGTGGGGACATTATCGAAAGCAATTTCTTTCTTTCTTCTCACTATAGGGTCTCAGTATACAGTTCAGAGTAGACTTAAACTCACTATGCAGTCCAGGCTGATCTCCCAGTGATCCTCCTGCCTCAGCCTCCTGGGGGAGCGGGGGAGACCATCACTACCACACTCAGCTGAGAGCATTTTCTAAAGTCATCAAAGAGCTGATGGGCTGGTGAGGAAGTACTGTACCAAGATCTAGAAAGCAAATCGAGGGAGGCCAAGACAGCATTAATGGAGAGACTAGACAGCACTTCCAGCCGCTGGGCTGGTGGGTCCTCGAATCCTGGCGCCCGTGGTCCTGGATGAGAAGTGATGGCAGCAGGCTGGCAAGGTGGCTCCGGTACAGGGCTCCCCCTCTAGTTGAGGCCCAAGACCCCTCCACAGCACTGCCAGAAAGGGAAAAGGATTATATCTTTCTTTGCATTAATCACCAGGTGAAGCTTAGACCACCATTCTCTTATGAATCTAATCAACAAGTAATATTGTCAGTATTTGTCACTGTCACCAACAGAAATCAGGTATGTTTTTACCACATTTATGGCTGTCCAAGATACTTCAAAATTACAGTCAGCGGTTAGACCTGCCACTAGGACTTGTATCTGATGTGTCAACAAAGAAGCATTTGTTATGAATTTTTATATATTTTGATAACTTTCAACCTAATAAGCTTCCTTAGCAATCTTATTTATTTTATTTTAGGCTTTTAAAGACATTGTTGAGAGAAAAATCCATAGCTTCACCAGACTGCCAGAGGGGTCTGCAGAACAAAGTTAAGCGCTTCTAGCCCAGCAGAAGCAGAGGGAAAGAGTTTGGGCCTGTTGTCTAGGGGAAAAGGGAGAGGTCCAGCCAACCACTGGGCAAGTAGGGCCAGGAAGCTAGGAGTAAAAGGAGCTGGAAGCAAACTCCCGATCCCAGCCACACACACAAGTTCGATCTTACAAAATAAAAAGTAAACCAAGTCAGCTTTCTTCAGTGAAAGAAGGCGTGATTGTTATTCATAACATCCATGTTACCTAAGCATACTGGTCCGAAATACTCTCTAGACAATTTACTGACATGAATTTGTTGTTACTTGCAGTGCCAGGAATCAAACCTGGGCCCCCAAGCATGCTAGGGAGTATTCTACCATTGAACTGTCCCCACATTTAAATATCTGGATATTTAAATATACTAGACAGACTATAATGTTGTTAAATTTCAAAATTAAGAAAATTTAATGAAGTTTTCTTATCTATTTTGATTAAATCATCCATTATAAAATGGAAGGATTTTATATTTAGTGGCAGATTTATAAGTTAGTGTAATAAAAGACAAATAACATTAAATCTGGGAAACACAAAAGAGAAAAATATTCAGTAGAATATTTGAAAGTTTCCACTTGGAGGCTGGTACAGTGGCACATACCTGTAATTCTAGCACTTTGGAAGGCTGACACAGGAGGATTACAAGTTCAAGACTAGCCTGAGGAATTTAGAGAGACCTAGTCAAAATTTATTATACATATGTATATTTAATGTATTTATTTAAATATTTAAGTCTGGGGTTTTAGCTCAGAAGCTGAGTCCTTGCTTATCATATGTAAGGCCCTGAGTTCAATCTCAATTTCAAGTACTGCGAAGAAAAAAAATTCTATTAGCTCCCAGGAGCCTAGTTTTGAAATAATATGGATGAGCCTAAAAACTCTTAAACTTGTAATTGGATTAAAGTTGTACAGGTTGCTAGTACCTCCAGACATCCAGCAGAAGTAAATTGAACTTATTTCTGAGGATAAACGATAACTTCAAATACAACCTCTGGCACAGAGACAGCTAGGCACAAAAGAAAACAGTGCAAAGGACAACTGCAAGCAGCAGCAGACACAGGCACCGCAGGTAGTGGGGTTACTAGGCACAGACTTAAACAAGAGAGCTGTAGAAAGCCCTTCTAGACCTACTCATGGCCCAGAAAAATCCACCTTTGCCATCCCACGGAAAAGTTACTGGAGTTCTGGTAAGTTCATTCCAATATACCACTTGCAGTGCAACCCATGGCAAGAATAAAAACACAGGGCAGATCTGTAGCTGTGGGGGCCCTACATCCAGCTAGAACAATGGCTAACTGGAACAAAGGCTGAGCCAGGGCTGAGCCGAGGTTTTATGAATTTGTGAAGAGGGGAGTGGCTCAAGGATGAGTGACTGAGCAGGTTGGGAAGTACACCTGCTCTGGAAGCCAGGAGACAACACCCACGGTGAAGGTGAATTCTGGGGCTTTTCCAGGAAAGGAAGTGAGCCTTCTGCTTTATTCTCCTCTACAGGTTCAGGCGACAAGCTGCCCCAGGGTGGCTCTTTTGTCTTCAGTAAACCCTGTCTGCCACACTCAGATCTATGCTGATCCAGTTTAGTTGAGCATTTCTTACTCAGGTTGACACAGTCAATTAACTGTCACAGACTCTGACTTGTGATTCTGTCTCAGACTCCCACAGTGCACTCAGGCTGTCAAAAGCCCAGGTGGAAGCACATTTTCCAAGTCTTTCATTTCTGTGTTGATTTTGTTTACAGAGCTTTTAGCTATACAAAATTTCTCCCACCCCCAAATTATGAAATATTCTCATATAATTCTTCCTTAAAATCCACAGCTTTCTTTATTTTTCCTGCAGGTAGGAGCTTGATCATGTTAAACACATGCTTCAGACTGGATGAGTAGCACAGTACTAGAGTGTGTGCTTAATATGTGCAATGCCCTGTGTTTAATCCCCAGCACCAATAATCTAGCCAGAGTTGGCTTCTCAGCCCCCTAAGTGATTGAGGCAGATGAATTAGGTAAGCCAGGAGTTCAAGGTCAGCTTTGGAAAGATATAAGACCTCATCTCAAAAAAAAAAAGCACTTTCAAAGACTGAGATTACAAAATTCAAGTCCCACCTGGGAAGCCTAGCAAGACTCTGTCTCAAAATAAAAAATAAAAAAGGGGTGGTGCAGCTCTATATGAGCTGAGTTCAATTCCCAGTACCAATGAGAACAGGAAAGAAAATGCACCTAAACACAGTCTGCCACTGAGATTCACTCCCTGATGTGTACTTTGATACTAGGCTCTACAAAACTGTCTGTGCCAAAAAAATGAGGAATATTCCATATATTGTCTTTCATGAATACAGATGTAAATATTCTTGATTAAGATTCTTACAAACAGAATCTAACAACACATTAAAAAGATCATTCGCCATAGTTAAATTAGTTTCATCCCAAGGATTCTGATGTTTCAACACCCATGAACCAATAAACATACCACATAGACCCACATCCAGAGCCAAGATTAGCTCCACACCCAGCACAAATACCATGGCAATCTTTTTTTTTTTTTTTTTTGTCTTTTTTCTTTTTTTATCGGTACCGGGGATCGAACTCAGGACTGCCTGTTTGCAAGGCAGGCACTTATGCCGCTGAGCTAAATCCCCAGCCCCTCCCATGGCAATCTTGACCGGAGTACTCATCATATTTCTGGGATCTGACTTGGACACTACCACAGAAATGCTAACCCCAGACGTACTTTACTACTATTATTCACCCTGTCCCTGTCTGGCTGGATTTTGTTTTGTATTTTGTGGTTGTTTTTGTTTTGGGGCTTTTTTCCTTTTTCTTCTTTCCTTTTTCTGGTCTCCTTTTTTCCTATTTTCTGTTATACTAAGATGCTAAAAATTAAAATAATTGATTAAAAGATAATTAACAAAAATAGTTACTTAAAAAAGATAGTTACTAGTAATATTGTCATTCTACTGAGCTCATTACCCTAGTAACCAAGCACCAACCACATAGTTAAAAATTAACTGACCACATCGTTCTGCTGTTCTGTAATGCGTCATCCCCTCCATCTTAGTGACCTGTGTGCTATGTCAACTTTTGTTCCCCTTGTAAGAGACAAATGATGCTATGTCAACCATTGTTCCTTTTATGAGAGACAAATGTTGCTGGAGTTGGCAGACCAAGGGCTATGAGTTGGCTAACCACCCACTGTGAAATGCCTCTGACCTCAAGCAAAGGGGAATAAAGGCCCACCTTATTTCTGTTTCTCATCACTATATAGTTAATGGTCAATGAGCTAATCATAAATGAACTATAAAAATCAGTCAAAACTCTAACTGAGTTGCACAGCTTTGCAAATTCCATCTGCACTGTGTCACTGGGCCAGCTAAAATAAAAGCACTTCTTTTAAAAAAGATGTCTTGCCCCATTTGTCATCTTGGGGTCTTGCCCTGCTTTTCACCATGGGGTCTTGTTTTTTAAGTAAAGTACAACATTTGGGGGCTCGTCCAGGATTACATGGGGACCCCTTCCCACATTTTTTCACCAATCGATCGGCTTGAAACATCTGTAAGTATTTGGATCTTTTGTTCTTTGTAATTTAAGTGTGCACCTCTAAAGTTACAGAGGAGCTTGGCTGGCTCCTTCTGCACCGGAGTGGGACGCCCTCCGGGACAGAGCTTCTAGCCCATTTGTGATTTGGGATTTTTTTATCCATTTGGTTTTATGCTTGGTATATTTTTATGGTGGAGCCATTTGTTCATTTAAATCTGTTACCTCAGTACTAACATTTAGATTTCCTCTTCTCTTAAACTACTGTTGCAGGTTCCATGTGGCTTATTGAACTTAAGGGTCATAATGAAAATTTATTTCCCTTTAGGTCACTGAACCATGGACAGAAAATCCTTTGTTTGTGTCTTTAATGTTGGTCTTGTCTTTTGTGGTGCCTTGTTTAATGTTTTAGTCCTCAACTGATTATGTACAACCTTGGCATGCCTTTAAAAGTGTTTTTCTGGTTAAAACATAAATATATAACAATACATATATATGTTTATGGTTTTTAGAATCATATTGGCTTTACCAAATAAAGCCAGGTCATACTGTTATTGAGCCAGTTTAAAAAGTTACAGTTTTTTTAAAGTGTAACATTTTAAGGTGGGAAAAAGACATAAAATAATTTAATATATTTTAGACTACTAAAAAAATCACTTCAAGATTTTGTTAAAAGTTTTAATGTTGTCTAAAAAGCTAGAAAAAAGGTAATTGATGGGTAATAAACAGAAACAGAAAAACAGAAAAACAAATGTGTTCAGAATTTGACAGTATTGGATCAGTAAACTTTTACTATAACATGTTTCCATTAAAATAAGATTATATTCTAAAAGGGGGAGGACAAACTGGAGCCCTTTGTCATCCCAAGTTTATATAATAGTAAAAAGTCAGTGTTGACCATATATAAAATATGTTTGCCTATAAAAATAAAAATTAAAAAGGACTATAATTCTCAGTCCCATCCGGACTAAAAGCCATCAGCGTTCAGAAATGCTGGACTCCTCTTCCTCACCCCCCTTTTTCTAAGGACCCTCAGGGCCTTATTTCTCTTTTAAAATTTGTCTTCTTCATTCATCACCCCACTTGGGATGACTGCCAGCAGATTTTGCAGGTTTTGTTTATAGTAAAAGAGAGAAAAAAAAAACCATTCATGTTTCGGGATAAAAGGCAAGTGTGCATTCCAAACGGTTGTGTTTTCCCTTTGTCCCACCCCGATCGGACAACCAGAGGTAAAAAGGCTCTCGTTCAGTATCACCAGTTGTTCTCAGAAGCCTTTAAGGGCTGCCAGAAAACCCACCAATTTGTCCAAGTAGCAGAGGTGAGACAATTAGATGATGAGTCTCCCTTGGGGTTTCTGGAGAGATTGCTAGAGGCCTATTACATTTGTACACCTGTAGATCTGGTAGCACCTAAAAAGGCAAGGACCATTAATAATACCTTTGTAACTGTTGGCACCTGATATTAAGCAAAAATTGCAAAGACTTGAGAGATTTAAAGAAATGCCCCTCAGTTAGTTATTAGAGTTTGCTTAGAACTGACTCTTTCCTCCCAGCTGATACAAGCCATTCAACAGATTCCAGTTCCTGTGACTAAAGAGCAAATATAAAAATTTCTAGGAGCCATAAGATATTGCCTGCCTTAGATTACAGACTCACGAGACCAGACTTTTCAGCAATTAAAATCAGCCTTAACAGAAGCTCCAATTCTGGCTCTGTCAAAGTTGCAAAAACCTCTTTCCCTCTATGTTGATAAAAAACAAGGGATAACAAAAGGAGTACTGACCCAGAGTTTAGGACCATGACAAAAGCCTATTGCCTATCTTTCCAAGAGACTTGATAATGTGGCTGCCTTGCCTGCAGATGATTGCCTCAGTGGCCCTCCTGGTAAAAATGCCCAAAAGGTGACATTTGGACAAAAACCTTTAATTATCTCCTCTCATTCACTGGAGACTCTCATCAAAGCTTCACCGGATGGATGGCTGCCTATCAGGCATTACTTCTGGATCTGACTACCATCAGTTTCAAGGGGACAGTGTCTTTAAACCCAGATACTCAGCTGCCTGATGATGACCTCTCCTTGCCCCTCTGATCATTTCATGGGGCTTCGACCAGACATGACAGATGAGCCACTGTCCGGAGTTCCATCATATTTCTCTGATGAAAGCAGTCACATATATCAAGGTAAGCAGGTCGTGGGAGCCACTGTCACAGACTCTCAGATTCTATGGGAACAAATCTTAGAGCCAAAAACATCAGCCTAATGGGCTGAACTCATTGCTCTCACTGAGGCCCTTAAGTTGTCAGACTGATAGCAGATATGCATTTGCTACTGCCCATGTTCATGGGGCCATTTATCAGGAATGAGGTTCGTTGACTTAAGGGAGCCAAAAGACAAAAATGCTCCCCAAGTTTTGGATTTGTTAGCTGCCATTTGGATGCCAAGGAATATGGCTATTAAATAATCTAACAGATGCAGCTACCCAAAAAGCAGCCACAAAATCAGTGGGGATTGAGACAATCCTGGCATTGCTACTGATTCCACCCACTCTGTCAGAGCCCTTTTACACTCAAAAAGACTTACATTTGGCAGCTCAACTCCAAGCACAGTCTGATATCCCTGGGGGCTGGTACCAACTGCCTGATACTCAAGTCCTCCTCCGTGAGGCCTTGAGATAAAAACTCATCCAATAAGCTCATCAGTCCACTCACATGGGAGGATCAAAACTCACTGCTCTTTTTGAGATCATTCCTTTATCCCTCAGTTATCAAAGCTTACTCAGTCTGTGAGCCTTAAAAGACCTCAGTGCCAATTGATAAATCCTAAGCAACCACAACAAATGGAAACCACTTGGTATCGTGGGACTATGCCTGAAAAACACTGAGAAATAGAGTTCACAAAAATAAAAAAGCCTGGACTTTAAGGGAATGACTCTGGGTGCCAGAGTCCCAGGAGCTGTGAACATAGAAGTGGATTTCCAACAGACCCTGAGGAAGCTTTCAAATAACACTTGAAACACAGAAATATAGGAAAATGACAAAACAAAAGACCAAATTACAACCTCAAACCTCCAACCCATCTCAAGAAACCCTAGGAGCGATGTATATAGAAGAAAATATATGCCATACACCTCAAATATTGGACATAATAGCTACTGAAATTAACAAGCAACTCTAGGAAGCTTTAAAGGAATTCAAACTCAAAATAATCTCCCAGGTAAAAGAAGAAATGATAAAAGAAATGGAAGAGATTCTGAATATATCTAAAGAAAACACAGTTTTAAAATTGGAGGAACTAAACAAAAAGATAGAATCCCTAGATGAGCAATATAAGAAACAAACAGAATACATAATGCAGATGCACAGAGATATACAGGAAATAAAAAACTCCACTAAAAGTTGTAAAAACCACCTCAATGAAAGTGAAGATAGAATTTCAGACCTTGAAGACAGGATTGCAGCTAGTGAACAGGAAAGGAAAGAACTTTTAAAAATAACAAGGAATCAGGAAATAACAATTCAACAACTGCAAGATGATGCAAAGAAAAATAACAAGATTTATAGGGATTAATGAAAAAGAAGGAGACAACATAAAGGATGTCAAGAGGATATTTAGAGAAGTAATAGCTGAAAATTGCCCAAGCATGAGATCAGAAACCGACATCAGGATCAGTGAAGCATATAGAACTCCAAATAGTCATAACCAAAATAAAACTACACCAAGACATATAATAATCACCATCCCAGAAATCCAACACAACAATAGATTATTAAAAGCTGTCAGAGAGAAAAGACAGATCACTTATAAAGGAAAAACCTATCAGAATCACAGCAGACTTCTCAACACAAACAATAAAGTCAAGAAGAGCATGGAGTGAAGTATTCCAGATCCTAAAGCAAAATGATTTCCAACCTAGACTGATGTACCCTGCAAAACTATCATTAAAAATTGATGGTGAAATATGATACTTCCATGACAAAGAACAGCTGAAGAACTTCATGAACACCAAGCCAACCCTGCAAAAAATATTGAAAGACAGTTTAGATACACAAAGGAAAAAAACCACTAAGCAAAGCAGATAATTAAACAGGACAGAAAGATAAAGATGCAACAGCAGAGAGATAACATGTCAACAATAAACCAGCATTTAACATTTATAATCATTAATATAAATGGTCTCAATGCACCAATCAAAAGAAACAGACTAGCAGAATGGATCAAGAAACAAAATCCAAACATATGCTGTTTATAGGAAACCCATTTAACCCAGAAGTATACTCACAGACTGAAAGTCAAAGGATGGAAAACAATACTTCATGAAGCAGGAATCCAAAAAAAAAAAAGCAGGAATAGCCATTCTGTTGGCAGAAAACGTGAACTTTAAACCAACAATGACCATAAAGGACAAAGAAGGTCACTACATACTCTTTAGGGGAAAACTCCAAGAGGAAGAGATAATTATCTTAAATATATATGAACCAAACTCCAGAGCACCCAGTTATATAAAGCAACTATTAACAGAAATGAAAACTCAAGTTATCAGTAACACAATTGTAACAGGAGAGCTTAATACGCCATTGACACCAAGGGACAGATCAACCAACAGAAGAAATACAACCAACAAAGAAATAACAGAACTGAATCACACCTGCGAACAAATGGATTTGATAGACATATACAGAATGTTCCACCCAACAACATCAGAATACACATTCTTCTCAGGAGTACATGGACCATTCTCTAAAATAGACCATATATTAGCTCACAGAACATATTTAAACAAATGCAAAAGAGTTGAAATCATCCCTTGCATGTTATCGGATCATAGCGCTCTGAAATTAGAAATTAATGATAAAAGATACTGCAAAAATCCCACAAACACATGGAAACTGAATAACACACTCTTGAGTAATCAGTGGGTCACAGAAGAAATTAAACAATACCTACAAGAAAATGAAAATGCAGATACAACTTACCGGAATCTGTGGGATGCAATGAAAGCCATCCTCAAAGGAAAATTTATTGCACTGAATTCCCACATCAGGAAAACAGAACAAATACAAATAAATAACCTGATGCTACACCTCAAACAGCTAGAAAAAGAAGAGAGGAAATTATAAAAGAGAGGAAATTATCAAGCCCAAAGACAAAAGAAGAGAGGAAATTATAAAAATCAGAGCAGAAATCAATGCAATAGAGACTAAGAAAAAAATCCAAAGAATCAATGAATCGAAGAATTGGTTCTTTGAAAGAATAAATAAAATTGATAAACCCCTAGCCAACCTTATTTTAAAAAGGGAAGAAAAAGCTCAAATTCATGCAATAAGAAATGAAAAAAGGTGAAATCACTACAAACTCTACAGAAATACAGAAGATCATCAACACCTATTTCAAAAACCTCTACTCTCAAAGGTTTGATAACACAGAAAAAATAGACAGATTCTTAGAAACATATGAAGTACCAAAGCTAGATCAAGAGGATGTAAAACTGCTGAATAACCCAATCTCTGTTAATGAAATTGAAAATGTAATTAAGTCCTTACCTACAAAGAAGAGCCCAGGTCCAGATGGATTCATTCTACAAGAAATATAAAGAAGACCTAATGCTGACACTCCTCAAACTATTCAATGAAATTGAAAGGGAAGCAATCCTTCCTAAGTCATTCCTGGAAGCAAATATTACTCTAGTACCAAAACCTGAGAAAGACCCAACTAAAAAAGAGAACTATAGACCGATATCCCTAATGAACACAGATGCAAAATCCTCAATAAAATATTGGCAAATAGGATACAGCAAAT
Source organism: Cavia porcellus (assembly GCF_034190915.1). Classification (NCBI taxonomy): domain Eukaryota; kingdom Metazoa; phylum Chordata; class Mammalia; order Rodentia; family Caviidae; genus Cavia; species Cavia porcellus. The sequence continues at coordinate 48,663,366 of NW_026947512.1, forward strand.
CATCAAGAAGATTATACACCATAACCAAGTGGTATTCATCCCAGGAATGCAGGGATGGTTCAACATACGTAAATCAATAAATGTAATGCACCATATCAATAAAGCCAAAAGTAACAATCACATGATCATTTCTATAGATGCAGAAAAAGCCTTCAATAAGATCCAACATTCATTCATGATAAGAACTTTACAGAAAATTGGAATAGATGGTCTTTACCTCAATATAATAAAGGCCATTTATGACAAACCAACAGCCAGCATCATACTAAATGGCCAAAAATTGAAAGCCTTTACTTTAAAATCAGGCACAAGACAAGGATGTCCTTTATCACCACTCCTATTTAATATAGTACTGGAAGTACTAGCCAGAGCAATTAGACAAGAGAGAGAAATAAAAGGGGTAAAGATAGGCAAAGAAGAAGTTAAATTATCATTGTTTGCAGATTGTTGGGAGCCGCGTCTGTGATAGCTCGCCTTGCGCGGCGGACGTGCGGCCTGTGGTAAAGAGCAAAGCCTGAGGTAGGTTACCCCTCCCATCGAATATGTTAGTTTCCTGCTTACCGCGTAAACAACCCGCTCAACAATATAGTCTGCCTGGCAACTGATGATGTTAGCCAATCAGCTTGCCTTGCTTACTTTAACATGATTGGACACTGTACCCGTATATATACCGGTGCCACCCCTGGGCGGAAGAAGAAGCCAGGTAGAAGCCCAGAAGTAAAAGCCCAAAAGGAGCCGCGGAGAGCGGACCGGTAGAGGCTTTGGGGCAGACTGAAGCACAAAAGGAGCCGCGGGGAGCGGACCAGAGGAGGCTTCAGCTGGGAGAACCCAGGGCAGGCTGTACGGAGAAGGAAAATAAAAAGAAAAGGTTGTCCACTACCAGACTTTGTCGTGTGTCCTTCCTGCCGGCCGGGAGCGGACATCGACAGCAGATGACATGATATTCTACATAGAAGACCCCCTAAACTCTATTGAAACACTCTTAGATATAATAAATAAAATCAGTAATGTAGCTGGATACAAAATCAATACTCAGAAATCAATAGCATTCCTATACACTAACAACAAAATCACAGAGAGGAAAATAAGAGAAACCACACTCTTCACACTAGCAAGCAAAAATTGAAATATTTAGGAATTACTCTTACGAAAGAAGTGAAAGAACTATACAGGGAAAATTATAATACACTGAAAAAAGAAATTGAAGATGATCTCAGAAAATGGAAAGACATCCCTTGCTCATGGATAGGAAGAACAAACATTGTGAAAATGGCCATTCTCCCAAAACTGTTATACAGATTCAATGCAATCCCAATAAAAATACCAACAACATACCTTATAAATCTAGAGAAATCACTCCTAAAATTCATCTGGAACCAGAAGAGACCTAGAATAGCAAAGGCAATTCTAAGCAGCAAAGGCAAGGCAGGAAGGATCACAATCCCTGACTTGAAGTTATACTACAAAGCAACAGTAGTAAAATCAACATGGTACTGGAATCAAAACAGAGACGAAGATCAATGGAATAGATTAGAAGATACAACCACAACTACAAACACATTCAACCACCTTATCTTTGATAAAGGAGCCAAGCAGGTTCACTGGAAGAACGACAGTCTCTTTAATAAATGGTGTTGGAAAAACTGGCTCTCCATTTGCCGAAAACTAAAGCTAGACCCATGCCTATCACCATGTACTAAATTAAAATCTAAATGGGTCAAAGATCTGAATATTAAAACAGAAACACGAAATCTATTGGAAGACAAATTGGGTAGAAACCTTGAAGACATAGGGGTGGGTAGAGAATTTATGAACAGGACTCAAACGGCACGGGAAATACTTCCCAGTTATTGATATAACTGGAACCACTTCTTATTAAAAAGTTTCTGCATGTCAAAAGAAATCTCCACCATAGTGAAAAGAAAACCCACAAACTGGGAAAAGATTTTAGTGCACTCCCTCTCAGACAAGGGATTCTTGTCTAAAACATATAAAGAATTTAAAAAATTCAGACCCCCAAAATTCAAAGATCCAATCCGAAAATGGGCATCTGAGATGAATACGCACTTCTCAGATGAAGAAATACAAATGGCAAATAAATACATGAAAAAATGCTCATCATCATTGGTCATTAGAGAAATGCAAATTAAAACCACACTGAGATACCATCTCACTCCTGAAAGAATGGCCAGGATCAAGAAAACCAACAACAAATGCTGGAGAGGCTGTGGGGAAAAAGGAACTCTCCTACACTGTTGGTGGGAGTGTAGACTGGTGCAGCCTTTGTGGAGGTCAATCTGGAGATTTCTCAAAAAGCTAGGATTGGAAATCTCGTTTGACCCAGCTATTCCACTTCTAGGCATATTCCCAAAAGAACTGAAAGCATCATACCACAGTGATATATGTGCACCTATGTTTATAGCAGCACAATTTGTAATCGCCAGATCTTGGAAACAACCCAAGTGTCCATCAACTGAGGAATGGATAAAAGAGTAGTGGTATTTCTATACAATGGAGTATTACTCAGCTATAAAGAAGGGTCACATTGAGATATTTATCAATAAATGGCGCAGCTTGAGACCATACTTATGAAATAAATCAATCTCGCATTATGTCAATACCGAATAGTTTCCCTAATGTAAGTAATGATTCAAATATATAAAAGTATGTGGTAATCATGATTCCCCACTATGTGGCCTTGAAGCCTTATAAAGTTTTCACTTATTAATCAGAATGGCTTTATTCTGGGCTTCTTGATATGGAAATATTTGAAGCTATAGTATATGAAGTTATATTCAAATATTTCAAGGAAAAAGACAGACACTATGGTAACTACTATTAAGTCGGGTTATTTGGTGGTTAAGCACTAGGTTGCTGAAACAGTAATGCTTTGACCTGTATTGTTATGTTATGTCCTCTTTTATGTCAATCTCTCCCTTATTCATTAAAAAATTATTTAGTTATTTTTTATGTTTTTTTTTTAATTAAGGGGAAAATTTTTAAAAATTAGCAGGATATATTATAGTAACTTTTTTTGATTTCCTATTAACTTGATTTGAAGTCCTGTAATACTCCCACTATCTTGTTTTGACTGATTAGACTCTGCTCCATTCTGTTGATAGTATCAAGTTTGAGGGTATAGGCAACTACTTTGAAGGCAATAAGATTCACTAAGATGCCCATTCTGGTTTGACTATTATCTCCTTGGGAAGTCCTGTAATGTTTACAATGTTTAAGTTTTATTGGTCTTGTTCTCTACTGTTTTGTTCAACTTTATAATACCTAATGAGATAGACAATTCTTTTTAAAGAAGCAAGAGGCATTATGGTAACAATTGTTGATAACCTTGTACTCTGTTCATCATGTACTATGTCTATCCTTGGTTTTGACTGACAGCTTTGTTTTGCCATATTTGACTTTATTCTCTTCAAAAAAAAAGTAATAAGAACTAAGGGGTAATAAAACCCAAAATATGTAAATTTTGTTGTAAAAAAGAGAGGGAAAAAAGTGCTCTAAAGGATACAACTGCAAGTGTGTTTAGGGGTGTTAAATAGCTGACCATATTAATGTTTTTGGTTGGATCATTGAACACAACTGTTTGCAGTCTCTCTGTTTGAATGTCTACTTTCTATGCTTTGATACTGTGGCTTGAGCAACTATCTCTAAGATGATAATGTGTAATCTGTTAACTGGTAATTTCTTACTGTTTTTTTTTTTTTTTGTAGTTCTGTATTACTTGTACCCTTACGCCACTTTGTTTTGTTTTGTTTTTTCTCTTTTTCCTTTTAAATAAAAAGTAAAAAAAAAAAAAAAAGAATTTCTTTTTTTTTTTTTTTTTGGTTCCAGGAATCGAACTCACAACTGTGTGCTTGCAAGACAGGTGCTTATGCCGCTGAGCTAAATCCCCAGCCCCAAGAAAATAATTTCTTACATATAACTTACATATAACTATTGTAAAGATAACGAAATATACTGTGATACCTTTTGCTGTTATCCTGGTAACCTGCTGTGAAGTTCTGTATCAATTTCACTACATGGTCTCAGTTGGCTTTATTCTGTCTTGTTCTGTTGTATTTTACTACTTCCAAAATAAAAAAAAAATAAATTTAAAAAAAGAACAGATGAGCTAAAGCAATGATGGAAACCACAAATTCGCAATGTAGGAAAGAAATGGAATCCATGAAAGATTCAAACAGATACCCAAGGGACCAAATCCTCCATTGAAAGTGTATGCAACAGATTGACTGGAGAGGATAGAATATCAGATCTTGAAGACATAATTGCAGCTAGTGATCATGAAAAGAAAGCTATCTTAAAAATGGGAATAGACCATGAAAAAAATCAACCCAATAACTACAAGATGAAGCAAAGATGAATAACATAAGATTGATTTGGGTCAGTGAGAAAGCTGAAGAGAGTACAAATGGCATTTAAAAAAAAAACTTTACAGAAATAATAGCAGAAAACTTCTCAAGCGTGGATAAAGGATTTGACATACAAATAAATGAAGCATAAAATACTCCAAACAACCACAACTAAAATAAAGCTACATCAAGACATATTGTAATCAAGATTCCAGACACTGAGCACAAGAGAAAAATCTTAAAAGCAGTTAAACAGGGCCAGGGGTTTAGCTCAGCAGCGTAAGTGCCTGCTTGGCAAACTTGAGGTCATGAGTTCGATCCCCGGCACTCACACACACACAAAAAGCAGTTAGAGAACCAAGTCACTAATAATGGAAAGCCTCTCAAATCCTTAAATCAAGGAAATCTTGGAGTGAGGCATTTCATGCCCCAAAAGTAAACAAACTCCAACCCAGATTAGTGTACTCTACAAAACTCTTTCAAAATTGATGGAGAAATAAAATACCCGCATAACAAAGAACAGCTGAAGAAATTCATGACCACCAAGCAACAATTCTCTGAAGCATATATCAGAAAAAGAAAATAAAGACCACAACCACAAGAACACCAATAGAAAGAAGCCACCAATAGGACAAGCAATTAAACAGAAGGGAAAGACAGGGAACCAACAACAGGAAAATTACATGGAAAAAATAAGCCAATACCAATCAGTTGTAACCATCAAGGTAAACAGACTCAACTCTCCAATCAAAAAAAATAGATTGGCACAATATATTAAGAAGCAAGGTCCAACAATATACTGAATTCAAAAAACACATTTAACATGAAACGAAATTCATAGATTGAAAGTCAAAGAATGGAAAACAATACCCCATGCTAAAGGATCCCAGAAAAAAGCCGGGATAGCTATTCTATTTTCAGACAACACGAACTTCAAACCAGGATTGATCAAAAGAGACAAAGAGGGCCACTATATACTTGTTAAGGTAAGACTCCAAAAATAAAAATAACCATCATAAATATATATGCACAAATTCTGGCGCACCCAACTACATAAAATAAATATTAATGGACATGAAAAGTCACATAAGCACTAACATAATTGTAATGGGGGACCTTAATATCCCACTCTCACAATTAGACCACTAAGATAAAAAATCAACAAAGAAATATCAAAATTAAAACAAGCCTGTGAACAAATGGACTTAGTAGATGTCTACAGGGTGTTCTACCTTGTGACATCAGAATATACATTCTTCTGAGCTGCACATGGAACATTCTCCAAAATAGACCACCTGTTAGCTCACAGTAAATGCAAAGAAATTGACATTATTCCATGCATATTATCTTACCATAGTGCAATGAAATTGGAAATCAATGGCAAAAGAAACAACAAAAACTACATAAATGGAAATTAAACAACATCTTCCTGAACAACCAAAAGGTCACAGAGAAAATTAAATAATAAATTAAACAGAACCTACAATTAAAAGAAAATGTTAGCCGTGCTTGGTGGCTCATGCCTGTAATACCAGCACTTGGGAGGCTGAGACAGGAGAATTGTTGTGTTTGAGACCAACCTGGGCTACAAAGTGAGCTCAAGGCCAGCCTGAACTGCATAGCAAGACCCTGTCTCAAAAAAAAAATGTTGATAAAATATACTGGAACTTAAGGGATGCAATGTGTATAGCAGTAAACTCTCACATCAGGAAAACAAAAAGAGCTCAAAAAAACAATTTAATGCTGAATCTAAAACTCCTAGAAGAGAAAGAACAAATCAAGCTCAAAGCTTATACCAGAGAGGAAATTATAAAGATAAGAGCAGAAATCAATGCAATAGAGACTAAGAAAATAATACAAAGAATCAATAACTTGAAGAGTTGGTTCTTTGAAAGATTAAATAAAAGTGATAAACAAGCCAACCTTATCAAAAAGAGGACAAAAAAGACTCAAATTCAAGTAATTAGAAATGAAAAGGGTTAAATCTCAACATATCCTGTGGAAATACAGAAGGTCATCAGTATCTACTGTAAGACAGAAGACACAGAAGAAATGGACAGATTCCTGAACACATACAAATGACCAAAACTGAATCAATAAGACATAAATACTCTGAATAACCTGCTAGCAGTCAATGAAATTGAACATGTAATTAAAAACTTACCAACAAAGAAAAGCCCAGCCAGTGGATTCACTGTTAAATTCTGTAAGAAATTTAAAGAAAATCTAATGCCACCAATGCTGAAACTCTTCAATGAAATTGAAAAGGAAGCAATACTATCTAAATTATTTCTGGAAGCAAGTATTATTCTGATAAATAAACTAGAGAAGGACCCAACCAGAAAAGAAAACTACAGACCAATCTCCCTAATGAACATAGATGCAAAAATCCTTAATATGATACTAGCAAACAGAATGTGGCAAGTCATTACGAAGATCATACGACATGATCAAGTAGGATTCATCTCAGAGATGCATGGATGTTTCAACATATGCAAATCAAAAACTATAATACACCATATTAACAGACCCAAACACAAAAGTCACATGTTCATCTCACCAGATCCAGAAAAAGCATTTGACAAAGTCCAATACTCACCCATGATAAAAAAAAATCCTACAGAAAATTGGAATAGATGGTCTTTATCTTAATCTGATAAAGCCATCTACAACAAACCAACAGGTAGTATCACATTAAATGGCCAAATATTGAAAGTTTTAACTTTAAAATCAGTAACAAGACAAGGATGTCCACCATCACCACTCCTCTTTAATATAGCTCTGGAAATGTTAGCCAGAGCAATTAGGCAAAAGAAAGAAATAAAAGGGATAAGGATAAGAAAGGAAGAAGTTAAATTATCATTATTTGCAGATGACATGGTACTCTACATAAAAGTCCCAAAAACTCTACCAAAAATTAAATTTAATTTTAAAATTCAGTAATGGAGTTGAATACAAAGTCAACACTCAAAAATCAGTATGTTCCTATACACAAGCAGCAAACTAACAGAGAGAGAAATAAGGGAAACCACACCCACAATAGCATCCAAAAAAAAAAAATGGAATACTTAGGAATCAATCTAACAAAGGAAGCAGAAGATCCATACAATGAAAATTACAGTAACTTGAAAAAAGGTATCAAAGAGGATATTAAAAATGGAAAGATATCCCTTTCTCATTGATTGAAAGAACCAATATAATGAAAGAAGCCATACTTCCAAAATTGTTATACAGATTTAACGCAATTTCATTCAAAATACCACTAACATAGCTCTCAGAATTAGAGAAAACATTTCTAAAATTCATTTGTAATCAGAAGAGACCTAGAATACAACAAAAGCAATTCTGAGCAACAAACACAATTCAGGGGCCACCACAATTCCTCACTTGAAATAATACTACAAAGCTACTGTGATAAAATTAGTATGGTATTGGCTGAAAAAAACAGACCTTAGGGTCAGAGAAGCAGAATACAAAATGCAGATATAACTTAAAACACACTCAGCCTACTTATCTTTGACAAAGAGGCCAAACATGTTCACTGGAAGAAAGATAGACTCTTGAATAAATGGTGCTGGAAAAACTGGCTGGAAACTGGCTGAAGATTAAACCTCGCTCCATGTCTATCACCGTGTACTAAACTGAAGTCAAGACTGACAAAGATCTAAATGCTAAAACATAAACACTAAATCTACTGGAAGAGAAAATAGAAATCTTGAAGACATAGGTATAGGCAGAGACTTCATGAACAAAATCCAAACTGCTCAGGAAACACTACCAAGAACAAACAAATGGGACATCACCTTATTAAAAACTTATGTACCACAAAGTAGAAAGATAATCCACAGAGTGGGGAAAACATTATATCCAGCCATTCCTCACACAAAGGACTCATATCTAAAACATATAAAGAATTGAAAAAAAATTGGACTCCCAAAATTCAAAGACCCAATCCAAAAATGGGCATCTGAGATGAATACAACACTCCTCAGATGGAGAAATAAAAATGGCAAATAAATATACGAAAAAGTGTTCAACATCACTGTCATTCAAGAAATGCAGATGAAAACAACACTGAAATTACATTTCTCCCCATAAAGAATTTTTATCATCAAGAAATCAATCAGTAACAAATGCTGGAGGAGCTATGGGGAGAAAGGAACCCTTCTCCAGTGCTGGTGGGAGTGTAGACTGGTGCAGCCATTCTGGAAATCAGTGCTGAGATTCCTCAAAAAAACTAGGATTAAATGTCCCATTTAACCCAGCTATTCCCCTTTTGGGTATCTTCCCAGAAGGATTAAAAATGTCATAACACAGCAAAACATGTGCACCCTGTTTATAGCAGTACAATTAGTAATAGCTAAATCTTAGAAACAACCTAAAAGATCAACAGCTGAGGAATGGATATAAAAGATGTGGGTTTTTAATTTCTTATTTTAAGGATAATAAAACAAAACAAAACAGAACAGAACAAAGCAAACAGAACAGAACAATGCAAGCAACACAGGATTTCACAATTAGATAACAGGAAATCAACAACGGCTATCATAATGTCTTTTTTTTTTTCTTCGAAATAGCTGTCCATACCTTCACACACAATATAGTCAAACAAAACAAAATAGTATAAAACCAACCAAAACAAAAGAATGAACACATTATGGGACTTCAAAACAAGACAATAGGAACTCAACAATGGTTAGCATAATGTCTTTTGTTCTCTTCAAATTAGCTGTCCATACTCTCATATACAATGAAATAAAATAATAGAAAACAGACTAAAACCAATCAAAACCAAAAAAATGAAAGCACTACAGAAATTCAAAATCAGATAACAGGAAACAAACAGTGATTACTATAATGTTTCATTTTCTTCAAAATAGCTGTTCATACCATCACACATAATAAAATCAAAACAAAACAGAATAAAGCCAATTAAACAGAAGAATTAAAGCATTAAAGGGCTTCAAAACAAGATAATAGGAAAACCACCATGATTACCATAATACATCCATTATGTTCAAAATAGCTGTCCATACCATCAGAAACAGTAAAATCTAACAAAACAAGACAGAACAGAACCAAACCTAACAAAACTGTGAAAACAATATCAGAATTCAAGGCAAGATAAGAAATTAACATTGGTTACCACCTTTTCCTCCCAGGTGTTTGCTCCCCATCACTTTCATAATATCTATCGTGTTTTTGGATCCCACTAATTACTTCTGTTAGTTTTTTTTTTTTAATGCTTGTTCACCTGTATGACTTCAAACTATTTCACCCATGAATATGACCTCCAGTTGTATCCATTTACCTACAAAGCCTTGAGATTATCCTACTTTATAGCTGGGTAGCTTTCCCTTGTATGAAAGTGCCATACCTTTTTCTTTTTTCTTTTCCTTTTTTTTTTTTTTTTTTTGTTCGTTCCACGGATCAAATTCATAAGCTTGCAATTGCCAAGCAGGCATTTACGCCGCTGAGCTAAACCCCTGACCCCATATCTTTCTTATTCATTCTGTGATTGATGGGCAAGTAACCCTTGCTTTTTTCTGGTCTCCTGTTGCATAGAAAAATTGTTTTCTTTCCTCTGATTTTTCAGTCTATGAATTTCCTTTCAAGTTAAGTGTGTTTCTTGTGTACAGTATAATGATGGATCTTGTTTCTTGGACCACTCTCCCTATGTCTCTTTTTATTGTTCAGTTGAGGCCATCTACATTAATGATTACAACCAGCATACACTGGTTTGTCTCTGCCCTGCTATCTTCCTGTTGTTGGCTCTCCACTTTTCCCCTTCATTCAGTTGCCTGTCTTGTTTGGTGATCCTCCTCTGCTGTTGTTCCTGGAACCATGGTCATCTTTATATCTTTCTAGAATATCCTGTAGCACTCTCTGTAGGGTTGGTTTGGTGGTCATGAATTCCTTCAGTGGTTCAATTTTGAAAGATAGTTTTGCAGGGTACAACAATCTGGGTTGGAATTTGTTTTCTGTTAGAATTTGAAACACTTCATTCCAAACTCTTCTTGACTTGATGGTTTGTGTTGACAAGTCTGCTGTGATTCTGGTTGGTTTTCCTTTATAGGTAATCTGTTTCTTTTCTCTAACAGCTTTTAATATTCTGTTCTTGTGCTGAATTTCTGGGATCTTGATTATTACATGTCTGGGTGTAGATTTACTTTGGTTATGGCTAGTTGGGGTCTCTATGCCTCACTTATCTGCATGTCAGATCCTTTCCCCATGTTTGGGAAATTTTCTGCTTTTACTTCTGTAAATAACCTTTTAATTTCATTTGTTTTGACCCCTGCTTCTTCACTGATACTTACATTTCTCTTTGCATAATCTTGCAGCCATTGAGTTATTATTTCCTTGTTATTTTTAAAGCATCTCTCCTTTCACAGTTGCTAACTGCAATCCTGTCTTTAAAGTCTGAAAGTCTAACTTCAGTCTCTTTCAAGAAGTTTTGAAAGCTTTCAATTGACTTTTTAATTTCCTGGATATCTTATTGAATTTGTTTCATGCATTGTAATTCCTATCTTGTTCATTCAAGTTTCTATCATTGTCCTATGCTCCTCCTTTTTATCTGTCTTCTTTAGATATGCTGAGCAATTCTTTCATTATGTTTTTCATATCTTCTTTTACTTGAGACATTATTTCTGATCTGACTTTAATTTTTATTTTTATTTTAAAGGGGGTAAAATTAAACACAACAAGGGGCTGGGGTTTAGCTCAGCGGCATAAAAGCCTGCCTTGCAAGTGTTTGGTCATGAGTTCGATCCCTGGTACCGATAGAAAGGAAAATGACAAAAAAAAAAAAGTAAACACAACGAAACAGAACAAAATAGGACATAAACAAGCAATGTAAGAGGTATAAATTTCAAAGCTAGATGACCTGAGATCTTCACTATCTATCATATTGTCTCTTATTTTCTTCCAAATAGTTGTCCATGTCTTTGCATACAGTGAATTCATACAACATAGTGTAAAACTAATCTGAACAGAATGAAGAAGGCATTTTAGGTCTTCGAAACCAGACAATAGGGAAGTCACTAATGGCTGTCATAGAGTCTTTCATTCTCTTCAAAATAGCTGTCCCTACTTTCATGTTTATTGAAGTTCAACAAAACAAAACAGGCAGTGGGGGAGGGATTGCTTGGTTTTCCGGCGCTCCAGATCCCAGCATGGCGAGAGTCCCAGCAGCCTGCCACATTCACAGCCACTCACCAGTGGGAAGAGGGTTTGCTTCAAGCTGTTTCTTTCTAATGAACTGACCATTTCACTGCCCATGTTCTGAAATGGCCAACAGACCATAGAAAGACATCTCTTTAGGCTCCTGCTTGAAACCAACAGCATCAGGAAGCTGCCAGCCTTAATTCAGGGCCAGTGATCTGATTACTTTTCAGTCTCATGAAGTTGTTTCATTATTTCAGTTGTATCCTCTCAGAGATTTCAGGTGTGTGACTTCCATTTTCTACCATAACTGTATCTTCCAGACTTCTTTTGTGTGGGCTGGACGTTCAAGATTGCGTTTTGCTCCTTTGTCTTGACTTTCTCCTGGGTTCCTTTCAACAAGCTGGTCGTGGGGTCCCAGGCACTTCCTACATTGGCTGGCCCTCTGTGGTGTAGGGGAATGGGACAAGCACCTGGGTTCCTCTGACCCTGGGTTTACAGGAGGTAGCAAGTCATGAGGAGGGCTTCTCCAGACCTGCGCAGCTACAATGGCCAGCGGCATTTGGGGGCTGTCTGCTTCTCTCAGCCTGCATGTCTATAGTGGGACTTTCTTGATGGTGGCAGGGGTGTGTTCATTTGATCCTCCTAGTGAGTGATGGCTGCCCAAAGGAAGCAAGGGTCTCTCATGGTGGCCTATGGGTGTGGTGCCCAGGGCTTACCTGGCTACCTGTTCCAGTTCCCACTGACTGCCCACAGGAAGCAAGCTTTCTACTGTTGGCCGTCCAGCAGGTGGAGGTCAATCTGCTGGCTCTCTCTGCCTGTACTGGCTGCCCACAAGAAGGAGCCTCCTGGTGGTAGGGGCCGGCAAGCAGAGGTGGGTCAGCTGGCTCTCTCTGTCCATGCTGGTTGCCTGCAGGAAGGAGCCTCTCAACATGTGGTATTTTTATACGTGAAATACTACTCAGCCATAAAGGATAAATATGAGATTTTTATAGGTAAATGAATTAAACTTGAGACCATACTCATAAATGAAATAGATCAGACTCAAGTGTAAACATCATATTGTGAGAAACTGAAAGAGTAAATAAGATCCAAAATGTACAATAGATATTGTGAAATGGAAAGAAACTGTTCAAAAGGAAAGAGAAATTGGGATAGGGAAAAGGAGAAAAGAAGAAAAAGAAAAGGAAATGTATATATACATGATAGCTAAGATAGTTATACTAATTTCTCTTAGTTCATTTGAAAAGTTTGTGCTTCTATTGTTTGATCAATTTTTATGCATGTATCTTATAACCTGAGCAACTATTCTGAAGATAACAATATGCAATGCATTAACTATTGTTAGTCTCCTATTATCTTGTTTTGAGCTTTTATCATAGTTTTTCTCTTTAAAAAATAAATAGCAGCCAGTTGTCGTGGCACACTCTTGTAATCCCAGCACTCAGGAGGCTAAGGAAGATTATTGCAAGTTCAGACCAGCCAGAGCTACAAAGTGAGCTCAAGGCCAGCCTGAACTGCATAGTGAGACCCTCTCATAAATAGACAAAAAAAAAAAACCTTCAAAAAATAAATACCTAGCAATAAACCTAACCAAGAAGGTAAATACTTCTATGAATAACAATTTTATGATACCAAAGAAATTAAAGAAGATACTAGAACATAAGTGTGTACTGACAACTGGTGGTCAACTTGTAGCACCCAGCTGAACTGAATCAGCGAGGTGCTGGGTGTGGAAGGCCCACCTGAGCATCGTTGCCAACAATATAAAAAGGAGAACTAGAGAGGAAGCAGTGGTGGTATTGGTTCTCCTGTTTCCATTGGTTCTCCTGGCGAGGCTTGTAAGTTTCTTTTCTGATAGGAACTTGGCTGTTCTCATCATCAGAGAAGCTCAGCATCTTGTGGTCACTTGAGGATGGTTGTGTCCTGGTCCTTACTTTGAGTGTCACTTCCCAGCTCGAGTATAGATCCCTCAGTCTTCTGGCACAGATCCTTCATCCCACTGTTGCATACTTTCTAGCTTCCACTGCTAACGTTTGGGCCTTCCCAGCACAGTTCCATGAAACAGACTTGCATGAGGTCTTCAACTGGACCCATGCAGAACAGTACCATGGGATTCAGTCCCTCAGCTGGATTCTTTGAATCTTTAGTGCGTGAACAGATTTCCTGAACTTTTTTTTTGTATTTGACTTTGGGTGAATTATAAAATAATTCTATAAATTATATGCCCCATATTAAATTGTTTTCCTTGCAAACCCTATAACAGTAAGATAACCCACATTTTTGGATCAGCAGAACTAATATTGTTAAAATGATCACATTACTGAAAGTCACCTATAGATTCAGTGCAATCCCCATCAAAATTCCAACAACATTCTTTGCAGAACTAGAAAAACAATCCTAAAGTTGATGTGTAAATACAAAAGATCCAGAACAGTCAAGCAATTTTGAACAAAAGGAACAGAACTGGAGATATCACATTCCCAATTTCAAAATATATTACAATGCCATAGAAACAACACAGTACTGGCACAAAAGTAGACATGGAATACAGCAGAGGGTGTAGCTACAGTCCACACAAGTACAGCCATCTGATTCTTTTTTTTTTTTTTTTTTTTTTTTTTTTGTATTTTTCCTTTTTATCGGTACCGGGGATCGAACTCACGACTGTCTGCTTGCAAGGCAGGCGCTTATGCCGCTGAGCTAAATCTCCAGCCCCAGCTGTCTGATTCTTAACACAGGAGCCAAAAACATATGTTGGAGAAAAGATGGCCTGATTAACTAGATGTAGAAATGGAAACTAGATCTCTATCTCTCACCATTTTAAAAAATTCTTAAGCATAAGGTCATGAGTTCGACCTCCAGTACAAAAAGCAAAAACACAAAAAAACAACCCATTCACATTTAATGGATCTGTGTGTAAGAACTGAAATTTTGAAATTTCTGGAAGAACATACAAGGCAGATTCCTCGCCCCAGGATCCAATCATCTCCCAAAGCCCCACCTGTGATCGATCAGGTGACTGTAGGGAGACATCTAGTTATAAACCGCAAAATTCTGCCCCTGTTCCCCAGGAAAGCTTTTTGCACCTTTTTTATGCAAAATGCATTAGATCGCCATCTCTAAGAATTTCCAGAGTCCTAATAATTTCGACATTGCTGAAAAGTTTAAGGCAAACTCTTAGCTGTGAGCCCCTGTACCAATGAAAACAACAGCAGTAAACACCACTGACTGACGTACAAAGGCACAAGGTAAATATTCCAGTCCAAAAGGGAGAAATAGGGGGAAAGGAATGGGACCAAAGCAATACTGAAACTCAGTAGGGCAAATGTCAAATCCCACAGCTCTGTGTCCAGCACCTGGGCAGCCTGTGGCGAGCAATGAACTCCTACCTGCGTGGGCAGCCGTAGGCAGCCCCACCCTCCGGCATGTCTCAAGCCTCTTAGTTGGCTTTACTTGCTACTTACTTGCCGCTTTCCTCCGATTACCCACATTCTGGCTTTTCCAGTCTTCCGAGGGTCTCCTTTCTGTTTCACACTCAGAGCTTCACACACTGCCCTCTCAGGGACACACAAGCTGGTCCCCCGGGCCTTCTTTTGAAGTCTGCTGACCCCACATGTCTAAACCCAGCCCGCGTGGATGACACAACGATCTGTCACAAGCTGGAGCAACAGCTGAACCCTCTTCCATTTTCTTAGTGGCTGCAGAGCCTCCCACGTTCCTGGATGCCTGAGAAGAATCATCTGAATCATGCGGAGTCAAATTCCCATTCCCTAGGATGCCACTCTTATGAGGCACAGGGCCCTGAGGGCCCCTTCTTGACACAAAGTCTTTCACTTTTCCATCCTTACATCTGTGAATGGTAGGTTTGTTCTGACTCCTCCAATGTTCCCAGCGTATTGTTGGTATTGCCCAGACCCAAAGTGCTTGTCTTCTTTTTCATGCTAATCTTTTCAGCAACCAAGTTCTTTGCTCCATCTTTACAGGATGGAGTTTTCTTTTAGGCAAAACTCAAAACTTTTAGGAATCACTAGCTTTTAAGAATCTGCTGTTTGCCCCTGATTCTCAACAATGATCTGGCTAGAAGCCTTCAGCAATAGCATTTTTCTGCCTTGTAATTTCTTCCTCCGGATTAATCAGTCTGCTGCCTTCAGTCTCAGTCCCCTGCAAAGCTGAAGGACAGGAACAAAATGTGGACACATTTTGAAAAAAGCATAACACACATGGCCTACAGTCCAGCTGCAAATGGAATCCTTTCTCCCAACCGAAACATCCTGAGCCTGGTCTTTACTGGCGGTGTTTCTTTCAGGATTCTGCTCTTCTGAGCTCTGACTAGAATCTCCCATAAGGCTCGGCTTACAGCATTCAGGCTGGTCCTCAGGCTGGCATATTCAAACCTTTCCAAACTCCTCCCTCAAGCCAGTTCTGAAGGCTTTTGACCGTGTACACAGTCAGGTTTAGCCACACTATTTTTTCGTTGTTGTTGTTTGTTTGTTTCTTTTGTCTTTTTCCTTTTTATCGGTACCGGGGATTGAACTCACGACTGCCTGCTTACAAGGCAGGCACTTATGCCGCTGAGCTAAATCTCCTGCCCCATTTAGCCGGGCTAGTAAGGCTACTTCTCTGGTCCCAAACTCTGTCTTAGTTATTTCTCTTATCACTGCAGCACAGTGCCTGGCACTCACCACTCTAAGGAAAGGTTAATTTTGGGTCACAGTTTATTAAGCTTTTTCTCAGCTGGCTCTGTCACAGAAGGGCACAGCTGAGGAAAAACAGCTCATAGCACTGAGAATCCCAAATATCACCTCAGAGACCTCATAAGGAGGAAGTGCCTCCTTCCATGTCTGAAGACACAGTATGAAAATTTGTGAAAGTATATGCTATTCTTTTTTTTAAAACTACATTAAAGACAATTAATAGTGTTTTTTTTTAACAGTCCATAGTAAAAACCTAGAGTGTTTTATCTAGCCAGAATTTACTTTGGTAAGATATAGCAAAATTTCAGAGTGATAACTGACTTGAGTGACTAACAGAACATATTTTTTAATGGAACCAGACTGAGGCAGTAATTCTGTATAAAAACTTTTTATCAGGGATACAAACACCACTGATTTTTTAGAAATCTTAAAGATAATTCAATGAATATGCCAAACTTATGAGGCCTATATTTTGCCTTAATACAAAATGTCCTTCAGTTTTAAATGTAACTCCCATGGAGCAACAGCATTCTCATTTCTGATTTATCCACTGCTTGAATTATGTGTGCCAAGAGACCATTACACAATCGTGAATATAATTCTTATTATGCTGTTTAAAATGGCATGTATGAGATGGTTGGCTTTGACAAAAAACTCATTAACATTTAACATTAATTTAACATTTAAATTAAGTAGATTACCATCTTAAATATCACCAAAATACAACATAAAATATCATACTGATCCAACACAGAAAATTAGATTAATGTTATAATTGAAGATTTACAGTTCAATTTCTTGGTCTTTTTGTTAAATTTTCTACATTTACACCTTTAATTTCAGAGATAAATTCAAATCTAAAGATTCTTACCACAGCATTATACTAAGTAAAGTTTTCCCAAGTTGGAGAACAACATACTAATCTGGTTGCAGTGGTTTGAGGCTTCATAGTTTAATCCACTGTAACATTATGGAATGTATACTTCAGGGTTGGAGAAAAAGATTTCAAAGAAACATTTTTTGTTGTTGCAATAATACTATTTATATAAAGAACTACTACAACGAAGCAGACCAACTTACCAAAAGTTTGTCTAAATATTACTAGCTGTTAAAAGTAAATTTTTCATACTTAAGTTTTACAATTATATGTAGATGTGTTAAACATTAACATTTAGTTGTGGGTGGAAAAGATGAATCACTCCTGTAACTTAATAAATTTAGATGGCAGGAACACATAGCATATATGCAGTGAATTTACATTTTTATGCATATACATAATTACTTTCTAGTATTCCAAATGCTGTAGCATTGAGACCTGTGCTGAGCATTTCAGAAGCCCAGCACAGAGATCATCTGCTCAGTATTACTTTTTCTCTAGGTACACTATTCAAGTTCATAGTGACTCTGCTTATAAGCTAACAGTCTTAAATTAGTTCACATTTGGACCAAACTTTTGCTCTTATTGTAACTTTAAAATAGCTAGAGCTTGGGGCTACATATAGCAAGTTGTACAATAAAGAAAACTATTTCAGTGCCACTTTAAAAATTCAAGTTATGAATGAGGATACTGTTTTCCAAGCTGATAATTTAAGGAAATTGTTAACAAATACATCAAAGGTCAGAGAACTCCTTTCTCTTAGGGTGTTGCACCTTATACAGTGTATAGTAAACACCTTCAAATGTTTGCTGACTAGAATAGTGAGGTCATTTTTTCCTTTTGCTTTTCCAAGTCCAATTTTTTTAATTTTGAAGATGATAATTCAACACTTCAACTGAAGAAGAAAATTACAGGATTTTTTCTATGCAGAGCCTAATGGCCCGGTTTAGCAATTAAGGAACCATTTCAGGAGTTATTGGGAGGAGTTATTTTGCAGTAACTGTGCTTGAGCTGCTCTGCAGTATACCTGGAAGGAATCTACTTAGACTTCTGAACATTTGGCTTGGACTTGCTTGATGAATATTCAATGCAACACATGGATATGAGCTCTTGCCATGTATCTTGGCACATTCCTGAAGACACTCTAGCCCTTCTGTTAACTTGCGCTCTGTGCACGGCTCTTTTGCAGTGACAGGGGAAGACCAACACAGGAGGCTTTGCCTTAGACATTATGGTCCGGAGTGGTGGGCCTCTAGCTGAGGTCTCTTTTCCCTTCAAAGGGGAAGTTCTCATAAACGCATGGGTAACAGTGGTAGAAACAGAAAGGCAGTGGGAGGTTTGCCTTTCCGATGCACCTTCTCCAATGCGATGCTCCCCACACTCATCAAGTCAGAAACTGTGAACCTATACCGAATGCAAATCAAATCAGTTGCCAGCGGGACACTTTTCTCCTCTTCTATTGATTTTACAGCCCAACAAAAGCAGCTCAGTCCAGCATACCCAAGGTGCTTGGGTTGTTCCTTCATTCTAGACAGGAATCTGTGCAGTAAATTCACAGCTATAGAAAATGTCTCTGAATCAAAGTCAAACATAGTTAGATTAACAAGTTCTCTTACTTCAAAGTCCTTGTGGCTTGCAGTCTTTCTGAGGCTGTTACCATTTGTAAATTCAACTGTCTCAAGCCAAGGATCTTGGCTGACAGTGGTCTGCTGCTCCAGCAGGTATTCAGCCGGTGTTGCTGTTTCAGGAAGTCCTCTCCTGTCAGTACTTGTCCCACCTTGGTAAAGACTGTGGCTCCTTGACCATCCTCCTCGAGTCTGCTCAGCTCACCCAACCATACCAGCTAGGAAAGGCCTAGGACTGAAGGACTGGGAGGGGGCAGAGGCCTGTGGGGAGGGAGGATTGTTCTGGGTGGAGGTCTCTGCAGGCTTCAGCGCCCTCCTCCTAGTCAGACTGAAGCTCTGCACTGGTTTATTAACAAAAAATTGACCTAAATGGCCAGAATCTTTGGACCACAATGGTGTACTCTGAGCTACATCTATAATATCCTAATATGAAAATATGTCCATTTTTATCTGAGTGTAATCCATACACTGCCTAAATTCAATACACTCTGAGACTGGTTTTATCAGGATAAAATCTTCAAGTCACTATATAATGAATAATTTTACCTCCGTCCTTTTTCTTTGGTACTGAGGGTTGAATGGCTTTTTATCTTTACTCTCTTATTTTTTGGTACCCGAGATTGAGTTTAAGACCTCACACTTCGCAGGCAGGCCTTGTGCCGCTGAGCTAGCTACAGCCCCCCCACCCCCTCCACCCCCCACCCTCCCCACCCCCCCCACTCCCCCACCCCGGCAGTATTGGAGTTGAACTCATGGTCTGCCACTTGCTAGGCACTCTCAACCTTTTCCCTCTTTTTAACTTGGTTTCTGACTGAAATAAAACAGAAAATTACACAGGGAACCCGCCTGTGTTACCCAGGGAGAAAGGACTGGGCTGAAGACGTGGGCGTTAACCATGTACAGCAATGGATCAACGAGCCTCACATCGGGATAAGAACACCCAAGGAAGAGGAAGAGAGTAAAAACTGCAGAGCCCCCAAGACAGGAGCACACGAAGATCTAGGGGCTAGGTGGTGGCCTGGCCTGGGAAGGCGTCAGAGGGACGCAGCCTGAAGAGTCCCAGAGAAGGGTGACCATGGCCTCAGATGGCCTGACGACGGCCACAGCAGGCTGCAGGGGCCGCCCAGGCCTCGGGTGGGAGTCCCTGGCCCAGCACTCTGTGCCCGATGGCCCTGTCACTCTGGCTACACTTGAGATCTGTGCCCAAGGACACCAGTATCGGCCACGCCCAGGGGCAGCTGAGTCAAAGACATTCCGAGGGTGTCCCGGGGGTCCAGCACAGGACTGGAGCACTGGTGGCCAGGAGGCTGGGCGCTGAAATCCCACTTCTGGTCCAGGCCTTTCCCCGCACAGCCCTCTTGATTGGCTGCCTCAGTGGGCGGCCTGCAGGAGCAAGTAGAGGGCCAGGAAGACAGGCGGGGAGGACTGCGCTATGCAAGTGCGAGCAGGCCCCGCGGCGTGGGCACCGCTCCATCCCGCCTCCCGCCCGCGCCGCTGGGTTTCTGTGCCCGTGGCCGCGTGCCGGCGCCGCCTCCTCCCCGGGCTGGCCTGAGCTCCGGCCTCCTGCAGCCTCCGGGGCTGCAAGACCCAAGAGGCAGGTGGTGTTGGCGGACACCAGGGGGCGCTCGCTGGCGCGCGGGCACGAGCTCCGGTGACCGCGAGGCCGCTGCTGCACCCCGCCACGAAGGCGAGTGAGAAACGGCGGCCTGAAATCCGGCCGTCTGTGCGCTCATCAGGGCGAAACCCGTGGGCCAGTGCCGGGACCTGCGGTCCCCGCCTCCCAGGCCGCCAGCACCAGTGTTGGGGAGGAGATGGCCACGCTGAAGACAGGACGATCCCCCTCTGACCCAAACTTCCCTCTTCGGGAAGGGCTGGTGTCCTGGTGTCTTGACTTGGTCTTGCTTCAGCTTTTGCCAAAAGAAGCATTAACTGAAGCAGCTGCCACAGCTCATGTAAACATCTTTCCATCGTCTCAGTAAGACCCTGGGGAAATGCAACCCACTGCAAAATAGGTGTACACACACACACACACACACACACACACAAACACTAATATGAATATGCAGAAAAAAGTGAGTAGCCAATTGTGAAGGTGGCTGTTAGAGTTTGGATCAAAAACTTCCCCCAAAAGGTCTTGTGTTCTGGAGAAGGGTGTCGGGAGGTGGTTACATAGTGGGCCCTAACTTGGCAGATTAACGCATTGTTGAGGTCACAGTGGGTGTGCTGCCCAGAGGGCAGAAGTAAGGCACTGGAGTGTGTGGCCTTCAACAGGAAGTTCTGGCCCCCAGTTCGCTCTCTCTGTCTCTCTGTCTGTCTGTCTGTCTCTCTCTCTATCTCTCTGTCTCTCTGTCTCTGTGTCTCCTCTCTCTCTCTCTCTCTCTCTCTCTCTCTCTCTCTCTCTCTCTCTCTTAGTTCATCCTACTTTCCGCTTGAGGCTAGCCTCTTCCCTTCCCCACACCCCATTCCATGATGCAGCTGCCGTGGAGCCGCTGGCCAAGGACTGAAACCTTTCTTCTTCTATGTGCGTCAGGTCACAGTGACCAAAAGTTGGCAAGTACAGTGTACAGTGACTTATTCCTAGAATATGTGGTAATACATGAACCCAGAGTTTCTGAAATCTGTCTTGTCCTTGAGCATCTGCCAGGACCTCACAGTGACCAGGACATCCCAGAAGTCTGAGTGGAGCAGGTGTCACATGAGAGAGGGACAGGGATTTAGACTTTTGATATTATTGCCAAATAAAGTTATAGAGGCAACCACAGAAAGGAAAACTAATGGGGCTGAGAAAAGACACTCTTCAGTTTTGGATTTTACATTTCTGTCTCATTGTCAGGCCACATTGCCT
This sequence comes from Cavia porcellus, assembly GCF_034190915.1. NCBI lineage: Eukaryota > Metazoa > Chordata > Mammalia > Rodentia > Caviidae > Cavia > Cavia porcellus. The sequence continues at coordinate 48,684,935 of NW_026947512.1, forward strand.
GGTATGCACTTTGAAATCATATTTGACCATTTTTTTTGTTTTTGTTTTTGCAAAGCCTTATCTTATAAATAGCACACTTTTGTTTATTTCTCCTATTCTGTTAATATAACTTTATTCTGTGTGTTTTTTTGAATTTGGAAATATACGGGTATGTCATATGCAACAGTAGTGATCCTGTCATTTCTCTCTGTTAAAAATATAGCCAGGTGTGGTGGCCCAGCCTGTAATCCCAGCACTGGGAAGGCTGAGATGGGAGGACTGTCAAGAATTTGGGACCAGCCTGGGCTACATAACGAGTTCAAGCCCAGCCTAAACTATTCAGTGAGACCCTGCCTCAAAAAAGCAAAAACAAACAAACAAACAAAAAAGAGAGAGCTCTTTTTATTTTCACCATGTTCTCTAAGTATTGTCTATGAAAGTCTGCATTAAATGAGCTCAGCTTATTATTTTATTAATCAAATACATGTATCATTTGCTTAGGTCTGGTAGCTATCATGTAGTTTTCCCTCATTCAACAAATATTTATTGTGTAACTCCTTTATGCTATTTGCTTTATGCTATGAAAAGTAACTGAAACAAAATTCACAATCCAGTGAAGGGCAGATGAAGACATAGATAATGCATCCACTAAACAATGCTAGGGACACACACAGTGTAAAAGGGGAAAGCAGAGAGAACTCCCAGGAGGGGCTGAACTTTTAAGTGAGGTTCTAAAATATGAGCAGACAAGAGCTAAAAGTTCGTTTAGCTTGCATAATCTTATTTCAGGTGCGGTATGAGTTGTACTAGACTCATTATTAAAATAATTTAGGTCAGGAGGGGTGGTGCACACCTTTATTTATTTATTACTGGGAATTGAACCCAGGGATGTAGCTCAGTGCTTGCCAGGCAGGCACTGTGCTATTGAGTTACATCCCTGGCCCTGGCACACACCTTTAGTACCAGAATTCGAGAGCCTAAGGCAAGAGGATCACCCTGAGTTCAAGGCCAGCCTGGACTCTGTAGTATAAAGTTCAAGGCCAGCCTGAGCTACGTAATGAACTCCTGTCTCAAAACTTGAAAACTCCTCTTTTCTTGCCTGGAGACTGTAGGAAGGCAGTCACTGTTTCAAAGGAGAAGATAGTAGAGGTAAGAAGGAATTTAGAAATCAGTGAGCTGGGCAGAAAGAAGTTTGCCATATTTATCCAAAAAGATGTTCCACTTCAGCAACTATCACCACTGCTTGGCAGGTAGAGTCCTGTGCAAGCAGAATTTTAAGGTGTATCAGGGTCAGGATTACAGCTCACTGGCACAGCACTTTATTGCACTTATGAAAAAGAAAACAAAGGTTTATCATATTGATACAGGACTCTAAATAATATAAGGGAAATATTATAACTCCCAACATGCTAGATGTCTGCTGTACTGATTCATGTTCTCCAAAATCAAAGAATGAATTCTAAGGAACAGTGGACATTAACAGCAGGAAATTGTATTAAGGGAGAGACAGGTACTGAGAGACAGGAAGGGGGCCTGAGTGGGTTGCCATGGACCTCACTTTCCAGAGGAAGTTTTATAGAGCAAAATCACCAGGTGGTGTGAGATCATGAGGTGAGTACAAGGTGGGACAAAGCTATGATCAATCAACAAGATTACAAGTGTGGCAGCTTAGGTGATGATCTAAGGGGGAAGCAAGTTAAGTATAAATGTACACTGAAAGAACAAGGGTATTTTTTGGAAGAGATGAGTCAGGAGGTCCCAGGAACCCACCTGGATGACTGACTAATGTCTGTTTAGACTTCATTGGCTCAGGTGACACCCATTACAGTGCATTGCTTATCGCTCAGGGAGGCATATGGCCTGGTCATTCCATCTTTGTCTTGAGGGCTGGTCTTCAGTGGATGCACCTCCAGCCACAGTGGTAATGTATTCTCATCCGCTGACTCCCTCGAGGGCGCAGCCCTGTTCATTTGCCTATAATATCTACCTAACTTAGCTGTCTGTAATTGTTCTCTCTCTGCAGAGGTTCCCCTAATTGCCATGAGGGGCAAGGAGCAAAGACCATTCTGCTACTTTTGGCTTGAGGGGCTTGTAGTTGTGGTCAGCAGTCAGAGATATTTCACAGAGGGTCTATCTAAAGGTCCTCAATGACACCAGGTGTCCGGGTCTTGGGTAGGCATATAGCTTTAAGTCTGGAAGAGACAAGACCAAAGAAACAGTTAAATAAGTATGCACAGGTCAAATAATAAGGTCAACAAGATTGTTACAAATACAACCAACAAATGTTTCTACCAGGAAGACTGAGTAATGGCCCCTTACAAAGAGATAAGGAGGAGCCCCAGGAAATTTTAGAAGTTAACATAGCATTAACCTGTCATTTAATGCCTTGAACAGTCATTGAGATATTAGCAGAAGGATCAGGAATGCACACACAACCTTTGGCTTTTATAACTGCACAAGTACCCCCTCATGCTGTTGTTAGAATGTCTAATGCCATCCAATTTTGGAGGATGGTTTGCCTCATTAACTTTATTTTTAGGAGCCTGAGACCAGTCCAGGTGTCATTTAAGGTCCACTGAATAGTAAGTAAAGGCTTCAATGCATTGTATGAAATCTCTAGCCCTTGGGAAGGAATAAAAATAAAAGTCAAATGATTGTATCAGTGAAACAGTTTTTAGAACATCAGTACTAAGTTTGCATGTGTCAATATCTTTGATACTCTTGCCTGATAACCACACAAGTCCCAGCATGTATCCCCCTATCGATCCAGGGCAAAGCTAGGGCTAGAGATTGGTTCCACAAGACCAATCAGAGCCACTGGAGGATTCCTATCTAATTCCAGGAGTCCAGGTTTGCACCTTGACAGCTGATGGAGTGGACAGGATCACGGTGTGTGGTCCTTCCCAAATTGGTCCTAGAGAAGGTGATGATTAGAGAAGAGACTTTATCAGTGTTAAATCTTGGGGGTGAAATATGGAATTTCCCCATTCCTTAGGCTGAGCCAGTGTTAGCTGTTAAAGAGTTTGTTGGAATTTAGTCAGTGAGGTGACATCATTTAGTAAGGCATCTATTAGTTTCTCCATCAAAGAGAAAATCATTAGTAAATAAAAACATCTATAAAGCATTTAAATGGACTGAGGCCTAGGATTTGAGGTGTATTTTTTGCTTTGTAAGAGCTGACAGTAGTGAGGTCACTGTAGATGGGTCTCCTGAGCCATTTTGCAAAAATGTCTATTTTGGGTCTCACTTTCTGTACTTTTCCTGATGATTGTCATCTCCATGCATGAAATTGATAGACGATGCTCAGTGCCTGAGAAACACCTTGTATAACTGTTGGTTTAAAAGAAGGCCCATTATCACTCCATAAGCTCTTAGAAGTCCAAATCTGGGGGTGATTTCTGAGACCAAAGCCTTGACCACTTCTTGTGCCTTTTCTATTCTACAAGGAAAGGTTTCAATGTAGTTTGTGAAAGTATCTACCCAGACTAATTTGAGACACTTACTCTTTGGAATATGAGTAAAATTGAGTTGCCAATCTTCTCCAGAGTGTTTATCATGTCTCTTTATACCTGGAGGATCTATGATTCAGTTAAGAAGATTGTTCTTTGGCAGAGCTTATATGTCTTAATTATCTATTGTAATGTCCGAGAAAGTCACTTTCCTGTGAATAACTTTGAGGCCATCTAAAGTTTTGCTATAAAGACTTAATAATTTTCTACTGACTAGCACCAGGAATGAACAATTTACCATCATCTGATTGTTATTATCCAAATGGAAGGCAGTGACACCCATGGCAGAGAGACCATTGAATTTTTGACTGAGAATATGTAAGTTGAATATTATTAAGGGACCCTTCCTAGATCAGGGAGGTCTGAAGAAAAGCCCTTGAGAAGCTTCTTTTGTAGCTGTGTCAGCCAGTTGATTACCTTAAAATACTTTGTTAACTCCTTTTTTTTTCTGTCCTCTACCATGAATAATTGACACTTTGGAGGGTACATAGACAGATGATAAAAGTTTATCTATCTCCTTATGATACTTTATAGAAGATCCACTGGTTGTATATATGTATGGCTACATGGGCATGCAATTCACACTTTGAAAGGACTTTTTGTTCTTTACTGAGTTGTAAAGTGTCAGGAGCAGCTGAAGCTGGAGCTCCATCCCACACGTGGGTCTCGAGCAAGGCCATTCTTGAGAACAAAGAGACCTGAGGCGAGCCATGTGAGCAAGCTGCTCCAGTCCAGAGAACACCGCGCTCTGACTCCAGCAAGCAATGGGCTGCCAGGCAAAGGGGATGTCGTGTGACACCAATCTGCCAGATGCATAACATGCTACCGTGGTTGAGCAGTTCCTTTCCTCTCATCAGGAGAGACACAGCTCCACCTGATCCCAGTTTTCTGTGTCTCATCTTTACTTCTTCCCCTTCTCACCGCCCTTCATGGTCCTCATCCTGGGAAGTTTGAGAGCTGTGCAGTCCATGGCAGTAAAAGCCTGGCCAAAGCTGGGGAAGGTGAGGGACTTCCAAGTGTCTGATGTAGAGTCGGAAGAGTACACCTTGCCTTTCTCATCCCATTTTCCACAAAGAAGTTGTCATCACAGAAAGAGTCTAGTAACTCTTCTCCAGCTGCATACACATGGAGAGTTACTTGTTTAAGTCATGTCTTTAAGCCTCGATTTCCTCCTTTTCTGGTAGGAGGCAGGGGTAAGGAAGGCACATTTCTTTAATGAATAGCTGGTCTTTCTAGAAGTAGAACCTGGTATTTAAGAAGTTGATTGTCTGATAGGCTCCCTTCAGAAGGAAGATGTCCCATCACATTGTGAGGTGTACACACACTGAGATCCTTGTCTAAAGTTAATTTGGATGCCTCTGGTATGAAGTGAGCTACAGAAGCCACAGCTCTAAGCATGTAGTCCATTCCTTTGCTACAATGTCTAATTCATGACTCAAATAACTCACAAGCTGTTGAGCAATCCCTCAGCACATGAACACTCTCAAAGCCTTGTTCCACAGCTCATCAACATGTAAACTGAAATGGTGTTACCTCCAGTGACTCCTTTCACTGAAGCATGATGCTGGAACGAAGGCCAGGGTTGAAAAGGAGGACCCCAAGACACAGGCCAGTATCTACCAACAGGCTGGTTTCTTTCCCTCTATAGTCATGATTATCCTGGGCTCCTCTCTGGATGAGTCTGGCCAGAGAGAAAAGCCAGAGAGTTCCCTGGACCAGCTAGGGCCTTCACCTCAGAGAACAGTCCAGTTTCCAGTGGTCACCTTTGAGATGAGGGCATGGCCTGAGGAGGCCTCAGGAGGCCATTGTCATGATGGTTCCTAAACGTGGCCTGGCTTTCCACAGTGGAAGCAGATAAGTCTAGTTGTCAAGCATTTCTTAGATGCCTAAGAATCGGGTTTGGGGCTACTCCTTTTAAAGCCACAAGGTAGCCACTTTGTTTTCTCTCCTTGCCCCCCCCCATCCTGATTAAAAATACTGAGGAGGCAATTTTTACTGAAGTACCAAGTGAGCTATACGGAGTAAAAGCCATCTTTTGTAGCTTTTGAGGCTGGCTGAGTAATAAATTTGTCTTTAAGAGTAATCCATGCTGGGCTAAGTATTTAGTTCAGTGGCACAAGGTCCTGAGTTCAATTTTTGATACCAAAAAACCCTCTCTTTCTATTGAACCAGGAGCCAGGGATGTACGCTTTATCAATGCCTCTTGTGAATGATGTAAGGAGGCAGAGGGATTCTTATCTTTCTCCTGATTGAAAGGATTTTGGCCAGGCAGGACACTGTAGCCGGCAAAGCCTCAGGCGGAACCAAGGAGCTCTATCTCCCCACCCCTAGGAATTTGCCCCTGGCGCCAAACAAGTGCCAGTGGGCTACCTGTGCATCCCTAATGCCCCTCAGGCTCCACCCCAAACCTAAGCTACATGTACGCCTTTACTCTACGTGTCCCAGGGAGAGATCGCTGACCCCGGGAAGATGCCGCACCCCAGGGGCTCGGGGGTCTCTCCCCACATTCTTAAAGGTTATTTATATTTCATACTTCTTATCTTTTCAGCCGCTCCATAATTCTATCGCCGATGAATAATTGACAATTAAAAAACTTTCTTAGACCTTCAAGAATGATGTCTAAAGATGCCTCCTTTTCCAATCTCCTGTATGGTTGGTCATCGAGTAGGGGTCTAGTGTAGGAACTGCTTGGGTTCCAGTAAGAACCAGCTGTTCCCCTGGCTTCCTGTCTTCTGGCCTTATAAAATTAACAATATGATATTCATCTCCAAATGTAATAGCAGCTTGTAATACTACTTGTCTCATTAAAAGTCAAGGCTGACCGAGGATTTAGCTCAGTGGCCTAAGCCCTGCCTGGCAAGTTCAAGGTTTTGAGTTCAACCCCCAGTACCAAAAAAAAAAAAAAAAAAAAAAAAAAAAGTCAAGGTTGAATTTAAGAGCAACATTACATCTTCCTGAAAGGGTTTGGCCCAGATAGGACACTGTAGCCAGGAAAGCCACAACCGGAAGCAGGAAGCCCCATCTCCCCTGCCCCTAGGAAGTTACCTGTGACGCCATCTTCTCGCCCCTGGGAATTTACATATGGTGCCAAACCTAGGACCAATGGGCTACCCGTGTATCCCTAATGCCCGCCTTAGGTTCCACCCCAAACCAAGGCTATTTACAGGCCCCCGCACCATGTGTCCGCCGGAGAGATCGCCGGACGCCAGTGGTGGGGGTGCCGGTCATCTCTCTCCGTGTTCTCAGAATAAAGGCCGCTTTTTATTTTATATTTCTCATCTTTTGTTAATATTTTTCATCTTTTGGAAATAGCCCTAGTGTTAGGTCTGAGAGAAGGGGGGAGGAGAGGAGAAGTCCGTGGGAGGAATGGAGCGGAGTGGACGGCCGTGAAAGTAGTGGTCAGCGGTGGCTTTATTCCGGGACTGCGGGGAGGGGGCCCCCCCCGCCGCCGGCCCCGGGGCGCAGCATCTCTGCACCGAGCCCGGGGCCGGGCTGTGGTCTCTCCGGGAACACGGGGAGTGGAGACTGGCGCGCTGGAGTCTGGCGAGCTCTCTCTCTCTCTCTCTCTGGCGAACTCTCTCTGGCGAACTCCCCCCGGACACGTGGCGTGGGGGATCTAAATAGCCTAAGCTTAGGGCAGTGCCCCAAAGGCCATTAGAGATGCACAGGTATCTCATTGGCGCACAGGTCCTTAAGGATGGGGATATAGAATTACAATCAAGTCCATAGGGGGCAGGGGGGGAGGAGTTTAGCTGCAGCCTTTTCTGGTTACAGTGTTTCATCTGCGCCGGCAACTCTTTCACCTAGCACTTCCCAGACCAGCTCATAGGTCTAAGTAAGTTCTCTGAAGACTTTGATATTCTTAGCTGTATCATCTGGAAACTTTTTCAGATCTTGTTTGATCCATTTGTGGCCACTGAAGGAAAAAGGCACATGAACAAGGGTATTGCTAATTCACCATTTACTTCCTAAGGGAAGGGATATTGTCCTTGAGAGGCTTGAGCAAAATCAGCTAAGGGTGGAACACAGCCTAGTGGAGGCTTCAATTATGACTAGTTCAGAAGCTTCACCCTTAGGATCTGAAGGGCATTGGGGGAAACCTCAGGCTCAGTAACAGTAGATGAAGCTTTGATTAAGCATGGAAACCTCACCCTCAGGGTCCAAAGGGGGAAGGAGAGGAGCATCAGGCTCAGTGATAAGGGATGTGTCTGATTGTGCCTTAAGGGCCAGAGGTATCTGGTTTTCCTGTGGCTTACATTTACATTTTGAGCGCAAGCAATGTTTCTCTACTAATGCAAATAAAATCTGAATATAAGGTAATTTTAATCATTTTCTCTATCTCTTACAGTACAGTTTTAGTTGTAAAATAGTATCATGACTCATATGACATCAAGATAAGGCTGTTTTACTCAAATTCCACTCCAAAATGTCTGTCTCCAAATTTGCAACACACTTATGAAGCTCACAGGTTAAAACCTGACCCCGGAGCTGGGGGTTTTAGCTCAGCGGCATAAGCGCCTGCCTTGAAAGCAGGCAGTCATGAGTTCAATCCCCGGTACCGATAAAACAAAAACAAAAACAAAAACTGTGCCTATCATTCAACAACCACAATTCATTAACTAAGGTATTTCCCTTCCCTACACACATAAATGATGTGGACCAAACCTAAGAGGGGAGAGAGCACGAGTGAGGAGGTTGGAGATTCTCCCATAAACTATTGTGGTCCCTTCAATATTGTGCTTAGGAAATAGCTCTTTCTGATCTCCCCTGTGGCTGGTTCTTTCTAAGGGGCCTCAAGTTCAGTCTCCCAGGGGAAGACTGTTGCCCAGAACACTTAATCAGGAGCATCGCCTTGCTGCGTGTTCTCCTGGGTGGCTAAAGTTTCAACATCTCATGTGATCCAGAGTAGGGTAGTGCCCCTCATCTAATAAGACTCCACTATCTTTGGTGCTAGCAAATGTTCATTTTCTAAAGGCTCAACTTAAAGGTTCTTAGTTATTGGATCTGAGGGAAAGGCTGGAACCATTCAGAGTTCCTCACTCTCTAATCTGTAGCAGAAACATGCCTCCAAAAAAAGAAAAGTACAAAGTGACAGGGAAAAGGTCAGAAATACGATTTTTTAAAAGGAAGTTTTATTTTGTCATGCTCACAGTGAGTTATTGACACAACTTGCCTGTGAGTCATCTCGGTCATCCTGGAAAGAGAAGAATGGGGGATCTTAAGAGCTAACACTGCTTCATCACTAGCGATCAGAACTGAAAGGTACCTGATGCACTGGAGGCTTAACATTCCCTCTAGAAAGTAGAGGGTGATCAAGCCAGACATCCCAGAGAAACCTGTCCTCCAAGTCTTAATAGCAGCAAATGAAGTCCCGTGATTTATTAATAGGTATCTGTATTTTTAAAATACAAATAGATAAAATACAATAGGTATTTATATTTTTAAAATACAAAAAATACAGGTATCTGTATTTTTAAAATACAAATAGATTTTATAAGAAGACCCATTTATAGCATTTCACATCAAAGTCCACCTAAGAGGTGCTCTAACAGTATTTTTTTCCTGCTGTTTAACATAAAATAACAAATCACAACAAATAGGTCAAACAAAGAACATCAATAAATTTACCAACTAGTAAGTCCAAATTCAGTATATATAAAACAGGAATACAAGGTCTTGCCTGCAAAAGTCAAATGTTGCTTCAAAGAAATAATCTTTCCACAATTTTTTTAACAAAAATAATGCATAAAAGAGACAAAGCATAAAATTCAAGGCATGAGCAACTGGCGAACAAGGATGACAATTTTTGATCACCTAAGTGAACCATAATCTAGAATCCATGAAATAAAAGCAAACTCTTACCTCCTTCCAATGATCTCAGCAAGGCCTCCAAATGATATAAGGGAAATGTAACTCCCAACCTGCTAGATGTCTGATATGCTGATTCGTGTTCTCCAAAACTAAAGAATTAATTCTAAGAAACAACAGATGTTGAGAGCAGGAAATTTTATCAAGGGAGAGACAGGTGCTGAGAAACAGGAGGGGACTGAGATGACTGCTGTGGACACCACTTTCCAGAGGAAGTTTTATAGAGCAAAGTCACAAGGTGAGTACAGGGAGGACAAAGCTATGATCAACCCATAAGGTTACATTTATAGCAGCTTAGGTGATGTTGATCTAATGGGAAAGCAAGCCAAGTGACAAATGTACATGGAAAGAACAAGGGACGTTTTTGGGAAGAGATGAGTCAGAAGGTCCCAGTCACCCACCTGGGTGACTGACTAGTGTCTCTCTAGACTTTATTGGCTCAGGTGATACCAGTTATAGTGTATTTCTTTCTTTTATTTTTGGTCCGAGGGATTGAACTCAAGACCTCGCACTTGCCAGGCAGGTGCTTGTGCCACTGAGCTAAACACCCGGTCCTATAGTACATTTCTTACTTTTCAGGGAGGTATGTAGGTCTGATCATCCCATCTTTACCTCAAGGCCTGTCTTTCAATGGGTGCACCTCCAGCCCCAGTCACAACGTATTCTCATCACCTGCACTGACTCCCTTGGATGCCTAGCCCTGTCCAGCTGCTGCTAATATTTCTACAAACTTAGCTCTATAATATTGTGAGCCTTCAGGCCATACAGGACATTTTTCTTGCTTTGTTCTGAGGCAGAGTTTCATTATGTAGTTCAGGCTGGCCCTGAACTCACTCACTTCCAAATTGTGAAGCTGTGCGGACATAGACTAGACAACCTGTCTTCTTCACTCTGCCCTGACTTGCAACACCTACCCAAACCTGAGCTTTCCTGCACAAATCAATCCAATCTACATACCATCAATATTTTGATGACTCTCAAATATCTCTCGATAGCCAGACCTCCCAACTCCACCTCATAGGTCAAGAAACATACCTCAAATTGTAGTGTCTCAAAAAAGTCAAAAATAGAAGCGAAGGTATAGCTCAGGGGTATGGCATCTGCTTAGCATTCAGGAGGCCCTGAGTTCAATTCCTCAACACCAAAAACATAAAGAGAAATATCACATGGCCTGCGAATTCCACCTCAATGTGTGTGTGTATGTATGTATATATATATATATATATATATATATATATATGAAAGAATTGAAAATAGCTTCGCAAATGTCGTGACAGAAAAAGAAACTATGATATGCACATACATGGAACATTATTCAGCCTTAATAAAAGGAAATCCTGATCCATGCTACATCATGGATGAACATAGAGGACATTATTCTAAGAAAAATGGAATCATAGCTGCTAAGGACTTAGGGAAAGGGGAATGGAGAGTTTTTACTGGTTACAGAGGGATTTTGTGTGTGGGGTACTGGGGGTTGAATTCAGGGTCTTCACACTGACCTACAGCCTCAGCCCTTTTTATGTTTGTTTTGTATTTTTTTTTGTACCAGGAATCAAATTCATAACCTCACGCTTGCCAGGTAGACACACTATGTTATATCCCCAACCCCTTATGTTTATTTTGAGACAGGGTCTAAGTAGTTGTCTGAGCTGGGCTAAACCAATGTGATTCTCCTGCCTCAGCCTCCCTAAGTGCCAGGATTGTGCCACCACATGCAGCTCAGTTTCAGATTTTTCTTTTTTTGAGACACAGTTTCACTACACAGTCTGAACTGGCCTTGAACTCTTTATAGCCCAGGCTGGCCTCAAACCTGCAGCAATCCTCCTACCTCAGCCTCCTGAGGGCTGGGATTACAGATATGAGCCACTGTGCAGGGCTTCACTTTGTTTTTTGAGATGAATAGGTTCTGCAGGTTCACAACATTGTGCATAGGTTTAATACTACCCAACTGCACACTTGGAAATTGTTAAAACGCAAGCTTGAGGTGTAGTTCAGTGACACAGCACATGCTAGCACATGTAAGGCTCTTAACTCGATGCTCAACATAAAAAAAAAAACACAAAGAAAAAAGAGCAATGATTAAAAGGATAACTCTCATTATATGTATTTTACAATTAAATCTTTTTGCATTTTTTGTCCAGAGGTGCTCTATCCCTGAACTACAGCCTTAGCCATTTTAAAAATGTTACTTTGAGACAGGACCATATAAAGCAGTACTTAAAGAGTAACTTCCTTCCAACTCCCCTCCTCCCCTGTAGCTGTAACTCCTTGTTCTCCAGCAAATAAGATTGGCAGCTACCTCCTGTAGGCACAGTTTATGCCATCATGTTCTCACAGGACTCATAAGACTGTAGTGTTTTTCAAGGCCTAGTTATTAATTGCTTTGTCTTGCTTCTGAATCCTTGCTTGCCCTCTTACCCTTAGTTTCTGAAGAAAAACCTCCTCAGCCAATGTATAAAACTAGAACCTTTTGTTTGTTCTAACACCCAGCACTTTGGACATAAGTTCAACTGGGGACATCTGAAATCTTGGACATAAATCCTTTTTTCCCATCAGTCTCTCTGATCTCTTGGATTCTGCCCAGCCTTGGCCTCACAGTTGCAATCCATCTGCCTCAGCCTCCCAAGGAACTGGGATTACACAGGTGGTACTCTGTGCGGGTACAAAGCCGGCATTCTTTACACAAATGTTGACGTTTATGCGTTTGGACTTTACCCTAAAGATTTTATTAGATTATTTAGCATAGAACGACAATCAGGCAGCAGTATGAAGAAAAAGAGCAAAACGCTCCGGTACTAGAGGAAAAAATAGTCTTTTAAGAAGACTTTCTCTTTCTTTCGTGTTTAAGAGGCCAGCTTTAGGGCTCTTTAGAGATGATAAGCTTAGGTTAGTTCTTTGAAGCCTGAAGAGGCTATGAGAAATCCATGCGGAGACGTTCCCAGGGAGGTTCATCCTGGAAAGCAGCAGCTCTGAAGGAACCCGAAGGTCCCATACACCAACTCCTCTGCCCCTTTGAATCTCCTTCCTTCCTTTCTCCCTCCTTCTCCCCCTCCTTTAGCGGGGTGATGCTGGGTAGTAAACACAGGGCCTTTGCACCGAGCTACATCCTCAGGCTTTTTTGTTTTTAAATTTGAGAGAGGGTCTCCCTAAATTGCCATGACTTGGCCTGAAATTGTGATCTTTCTGCTTCAGCCTCCCAGAGTGCTGTGATTACGTCTTCCCCAGTCAGTAATCAGATAAACTAGACGGGGAGGGCCGAGCTAGGCAGGCCCCAGTGCCCAGCGAGGCCCTGGAGCCTTGGGGTCCGCTACCTGGCACCGACCAACGGGGAACAGGGTGCGGCGTGGTTGCGGACAGTTCTTGGGCTGGCCAGGCCTTGAGCTAAGCTCTTCACATCCAGACTCCTGTTGTCTATCAACAGTCTCCAGGTGACACATCTACACAGCCCCGGACGCAACCTGGCCTGACCTGGGTGGAGGAGCGCCCCAACCCTGCTGCAGGGAGCCGCCTTGCGCGCCCGGGCCCCGCCCCTGTGGCCGGCGCGCGCACGTCAGCGCGGCGTAGACAAAGGGGGCGCGCGCACGTCTCACGCACGCCGTGGCGGCGGCGGCAACGACAGCAGCGGCCGTGGGAGGCGGCGCGCGCGGAGGACCGGGAACCTGAGCCCAAGACTGGTGAGTGGAGCGGCCTCCCCTTCCCGGGGGCGCGGGGTCAGGGCACGCCGCCGCGGGGACCTTGCCCACCCACCTCCTGGGGCCCGGCCGGCGGAGCCGAGTGCCGAGCCTGCGCGCGCCGGAGCGCTGGCGGCCAAGCACCGGCCCGGCCCCGAGGAGGGCGGCGGCGGTGGCGCGGCCCGGTCACGTGGGCGCCCGCTCCCCGGAAGCTGCCGCTGCCTCCTGTCCGATGGGCGTCCCGGCGCAGCCAGCCTCCTTCCCCGCGCCCCTCGCCCTTCCGCTGGTCCACGCCCGCCTAGGCGTCCTCCGCCTCGCTGCTGGCGCATCGGCATCTTTGCACTTGCCGTCGTGCGGAGGGCTTCGAGTTTAGTCGCTGAGAAGGGACAGAGAGCTGCCTGTGGCCGCGTTAGGGGGTGGCTCTGCCATGTCTTGCTCGGCGCATCGCCCTGCCCTTCCCAGTGCTTTGAGTGTGCTCCTTGGGAACCCCGAAATCATTTGCAGAATTTTCTTTCTGCTTTATTCTGGCTGAACTGAGAAGCGCTCTGCTTAATTTTATATCTTGGAGAGTCCATCTCAACTCAAGGAAAACGATGTGAAAAGCAGTTACACTTAAAGTGTGAACAAAACCCTGTAATACTGCCAACGAGGTACTGCTTTTCTCTTTGAAAGTGGGGTGTGTGTGTGTGTGTATTGGCTTTGTATTTTGGGGAATTTGAGACAGAAGTAGATGAATGAACCAGCATGTGGTCATCGTCCACCCCCATCAGCGCACCTATCGCTAATCCTATCCTCTTCATCTCTGCATTCACTTCTCCCATGATCCAGGGAGAAATTAATTAAATAATTGTTATACTGGGGCTCCAGCTCTTTGTTTTGTTTTGAGACAAAGTTTCACTGATTTGCCCAGTCTGGGCTGTAAGCCTGTGACCCTCCTGCCTCAGCTTCCTTGAGTGTTGGGATTACAGTCGTGCGCTATCACACCTGGCTGAGTTCTTTTATTTATTTATTTTGATACTGGGATGTGATCTTAGGACGTTCCATAAGCACATGTTCTACATGCCTTGAACCGTAGGGAGAAATTCTTAATGAAAGGTAAGCCCTTATTTCTCAAGAATAGCTTCAGGTTGAAAATAAAAATTTCAGTGTATGTTATGAAAGCTTCCTGTATTTGCAGTTGGGGCTTTTTGGAGATAATTGGTTCACGGGGGCCTGATACACCTCCATGGGCCAGTCTCCCTGTGAATTTATAGCTAACTGATTTGGGAGGTGAACCTCTTTGGAGGAGGACTGCAGGGGCCCTGGCATGGAAGAGTGGGGTCTTGCCTCCCCCTCTTGGCTCTGCTTCTTGCTACCTTGTCATGAGCTGTTTTGCCTCTGCTGTGCCGCTCTGCCTTGGATCCAGCCAACTGTAGACTAAAACTTGGAGGAATTGTGAGCCAAATAACCCTTTCCCCTTTAGAGCTGTGGGTGTCTGATATTGTATCTCAAAAAAGAAAAAGTAACTAAGGTAGTGTCATGCACAGTTACACTGTACTTTTATTGAAACTGTCTAATATTAATAGTCCTTCAACTAAGAAATGTATAATGAGTTGGAGAAAGATCAGAAAAGGGTATCTAATGACCAGGCTGCTGGAAAACAGGTTAAAACCAAAACTGTTTCTGATTTTAGTGAGAACTTTGAGGTCATCTTATTCAGCTTCGCATTTGTGAGCCTTCAAGGTCCACAGAAGTTCAGTTACTTTAAAGAGACCAAACTGAGGCATGCTCATTTGTCTTTAGTTTCTTTCTGCAAAGAACAGAGAGAGGCTGTGACTAAAAACCCTATCACTCATGAAGGACTTGGATGGTAAACATGAACTTTCCCACCAAATACAGAATAGTGAAACTGGAAAGTGTGTCTCAAATTGTTTAAGATAAAACTTTGAAAATAGTAAGTTCTTACTATAGTTTTTAGGAGACCTAAGTATACCCTGGCCTCAGAAATACTAGACTGAAAATAAGAACAAGGTGAAAAAGGTTTAGATAATATTCACAGCTATTTAACACAGTAGTTACTCAGTGGGGAAATGGCTGGAAATGTAGCTTATCTCAGTGGTAGAGTACTTCTCTGTTGTGCATGAGGATTTGAGGATCAGCACCACCAAAAATAAAATTAAGTTAGAGTGATTTGGATTGCATCCTCACTGTTCTAATTTTTTTCCCTGCTCTTTTACGCTTGCTACTGAGAGAACAATTGTGTTCTGCTGTTCCCCCCCCATCAGATTTTATTGGTACATTTTAGATAATGATCACAATCGTCATAGAGATTTGTTCCTGTACAAAATATAACATTTTCCATTTCCCTCCCCTCCCTTCAAACCTTCCTCCGAGCAACACTTTTTGTAAAAGCTTTGTCATATTCTCCTGTAAATCCTTTTATTCATGAAGCTAAATGCTTCATCAGTTAGGCTTTTTCATAAAATCATGGTATGAATTTCTTAGCAGAGTTTGTGCTGTTTTTTTACCTCAAGAGAGATAAACTCAGCAGGAATGCATCATTAGGAGACTAGGATGCAGGAATACATACATCATGAGGATCGCCAGGCGGCAGGAATGCGTGTAAGAAATGCATCATTAGGAGGTTTTGTTGTTGGAACCTCGTGGAGCGCACCCGCACAATTCTAAGATGGCACCATGTCACTGGGCAGCAGTCTGACTGGATCGCTGTCGTGTGGGTGGTCCCTCTCTGACTGAAATGTCACTGTGCAGCACTCACTGTAGTTTTGCTTGTTTCCCCCTCTCCAAGGTGCTAGTGATGGAACTCAGGGCCTCCTAGCTGCAAGGGTTCTACAGCTAAGCCTTCTCACCCTTAACAGGGGGATAGTCTCCTTCTGTCAGGAGTGATGCAAAGAAACAAGTCTTTAAATGTAGAATTCCCTGAGTTTGTATAAAAGGCATATTATTTATGTGTTGTGAACTAATTGTAACTTAACTGGTGCAGTGATTGTTGTGCACATCCAGTGTAACATTTAGCAATAGAGCATTTTTTTTTGTCATGGTAAATCATAACCCCTATGTGTGGCCTCTGCCGGAAGAGGCCTGTGGCAAGTCTATCAGGAGTCTGACCTAACTTCCTAAGTGCTTTCTGCTTAACAAACCACTTCTCTCATGTGTGTGCATGTCCTGAAAAGTTAAACTTTTGTAAAGAAAATACATTGCTTTGTGGAAAACATTTGAGCCTCCTTAAGCACAAAGTAGCTACAAAGTTACTACAAGTAAATTGGACTAGGGCTTTATTATGACGTGGTTTACTTCAGCATGATTAGCTCACAGGGAGACTTGACTGAATGTCATCCTCTCCTGTGTTCTGAAGCTACATAATAGTGCTTCTGTAGTATGATTAATATTTCTTGAGAGAATGGAATTGGAGAGAAGATATGTTCTAAATACTAGGAATTTTCTGTAATTCTTGTAAGGTACTTTCTATTCTTTAAACCACATAACAGGTACATATGCCACAAACGGTTACTGGTTTGTCACCTTTCTTAGGCCTTTGTTTTGCCTATCATAATTGTATGTAACAATTGTACCTTCTTCTAAACACAAGATTTGTAGTACCAGAAAAATCTTCTATCATGGAGAATATAATACCTACTGTATGACTCTTCTTTTTTGTAAATTTGGTGCTGGAGATGGAACCCTGGCCTTCAGCATGCTGAGCACATGCAGTTATCACTGAACCATACCTTTAGCCTTTCCAAAGCAAAACAGAATTGGTGAGAACACTTCAATGCAGGAAGTCTAAGTAATTATGTATATAGGTCTTATAAACCAGAGAGTAACAACTGTACCTAGAACTGGTAAGTGTCAGAACCACAATAGCCTCATCAGACCCTAACAAGGAGTTGGGAGATCGTAAGAGAGGGGCCATCGTGCATGATAAAAATTGTTAGAGACTCTGAAAACCATGGCCTTGCACAAAGAATACTTATATTTTATTTATATATTTAGACCAATTTATGTAATCTGCATTTTACCTTTTAAAACTCTTACCCGTGATCTGTCATAGCATGCATATTCTGTATTGTACTCCACTGCTCATTCTTGAATAAATCCATTACAGTTTTAGAGACCCCCTCCACATCTTTTGTTAACTAAGTTGACAAACTTAAGAAAACGACTCTTGGTTCTAGTTCTCAGTCCTCTCTGGGTACTATTTTCTTCACACTTGTGAGGAATAGGGAGAGACAGAAAATGTTTTCATTTACCAATTGGAAATGAATTATATGATTGCCTTTAAATTTTTTTGATCAGTACTGTAGTAGAAATACAAACAGATGTATAATTTTAAATCCTGTCAATTAGCTTGATTTGATCATCCCACAATATATATGAGTATCAAAATAACACATTTGATCCCCATATATATATAATTATTTGTTAAGTCAGCATTTAAAACTTAAAAACTTGTATGAGTGTGAATGATGCTGGGGATGAAACCAGGGCCTCATGCATGCTAGGCAAGTGTTCTACCGCTGAACTTACATCTCATTCCTTAAAAATTTGGTTTTTTTCACACTCATGAGCTTGTGCTTTTGCCAGGCAGGTACAGAGCCACTGTTTTTTTGGTAGTGGTGGTGCTGTTTTTGTTTTGTGTGTGAGATAAAGTCTCCTTATGTAGTTCAGGATGGTCTTGAACTCATTATGTAGCTCAGGGTAATCTCGAACTCACAACGGTCCTCTTGCTTCAGGCTCCCAATGAAATCTGTTTAAAAAGTAAACAGGTGGAAATAATGTTAATATACTTTATTTAACTCAGTTTACTCAGAATATCACTTTAGTATGTAATCATTATAAAATTAATGAGCTCATTTGCCTATGAGTTTTCATCTCCTTAGCATACTTGTAGCATATTTCAGATGTGCAAAAGTTGCTTGTGTTAGTGGCTGCTCTGATGGACTGCGTAGATCTGTGCCAGTGGGATGTAAGTGTGTTTAACTGTTGTGCTTTACTGCTTCTGTGGCATTTCACAAGTTTAAAGACACATACACAAAAGTCTTGTTTTAGGAAGGAATTTTAAGATACATCTGATCTAATCACTGTAATACATCTTCCATTCTACAGAATCCAGATACATAGGAGTGTCCTGGGACATTCCTCCACGGCTGAGATTGAACCCAAGGCCTCTTGGATGCTAGGCAAGCACCCTTTCACTGAGCTGCACCTCACCCTGGCCCGTTCTTTGTTAACAACATGTCTGTCTATATATCTATCAGTCATCTGTCTTAGCTTATAAATGTAATACTTTCCACCATTCTGGTTGCAACCCAAGTTGGACAAAAACTAATCAAACTTCCCCATAAGGTCATTGAACCTAACCATTGAATTTGATTTGGTTCTTGTCCAGTTAGATTTGTGACCAGAATCATGGAAAGAATTAAGTTCATGAACAAGGTGCCACTGGGTATATATCTAGACATCTGTGAGATGAAAAAGGGAGAGGGGGAAGAGATATGTTGGGAATCCTAGAGACTTTAAATAAAATATAGCTACTAAATACAAATCATATGCTAGGCAGTTCAGCCATATAGTATATAGAATTCAGTTTAGTGGTTTTTATTGCTTTCACAGATGCATGCAGCCATCACCATAGTCAATTTTATTTTTTATTATTTATTTTGATAGTGGGAATCGAACTCTACCTCACACTTGTCAGGTAGGCACTGTGCCACTGAACTACATCCCCAGCCCATTTCATGGTCAGTTTTAGACTATTTTCATCACAAGAAGAAACCACTCCCATATCTATCCATTCTCCCTACTCTAAGCAACCACTCATCTACATTCTGCCTCAAGATTTTGCATTTACATATGAATAGAATGTTTTGTGACTGACTTCTGTCACTTAGCATGCTAGTTTCAAGGTTCATTCATGTTGTAATATGGATCAGCATTTTTCGTTTCATTTTGTAGCCAAATAATATTCCATTGTGTGGATATACCACACTTGTCAGTCAGTGGACATTTTGGTTGTTTCCATATTTAGAGTCTTGTGAATCATGCTCTAAGCACTCATATGCATCTTTGTTTTGTGCAGATAGTTGTTTTTATTTCTTTTGGGTAGATACCTAGGAGTGGAATTGCTAGGTCAGATGGTAGCTTGTGCCTAACCATTTTTTAAAGTATCTCAACTAGCTCACATTCCCACAAGAGTTGTATGAGGGGGGAATATGTGTGGTAGAGCCAGCCCAGGTTCATGTAGTTACTAATAAGCACATGCTGTACCACTGAGCTACATCTTTGGCCCCAGGCATTGGGGTTGGAGTCTCCACATTGAGATAAAACATGCACCTTACAACCACCAAGAAACAG
Source organism: Cavia porcellus (assembly GCF_034190915.1). Lineage (NCBI taxonomy): Eukaryota > Metazoa > Chordata > Mammalia > Rodentia > Caviidae > Cavia > Cavia porcellus. Next base: position 48,704,319 of record NW_026947512.1, read on the forward strand.
AACACCACGACTCTCGCCATAGGGCATCCCCAGCACCCTCAGTCCCATGGGACAGTCAGCATATTGGGTGAGCCTCCAGTTTTCATAGTCCTGTGGTGCAGTTAAATCCTCTCACTAGCTTCATTCTACTTACAATTTGTTTATATTGTGTTCTCTTTTTTTAGTGTTTTAGGGTAGGGAACTAAGAATTTTCACTTAAGAATATTTGTGATCATAGTTGGTTTTTTCTGTTCCTACTTGTTTGCCGAGTTAATTGGTAATAATCCTTAACTCAATTCTGGTTACACATTAAAATCACCTGTTTCTTAGAAACAAATCCAGATGTTTCTAATAATTCAGGATCTGCCTTGCAGTTTTTCTTCAGTCACAAGTAGTCCTATAGAGCAAGCCTAAGGGAACTGGTGATTTATTTTGAAGCAGTTTGAGGAGTAGGAAGGCGTAGTGGTTAGAGAGCATAGACTCAGAGGCGGGCATTGGTTCTAATCCTGCTGGACCAGAAGCTGCTAATCCCGTGATCCCTGGGAAACTGATTTAGTCTTCTGAGTGTACTTAGTGTTCTCCTATCTCCAGGTTCACACAGTCCATACGTACAATTCAAATGTGGATTCCACGTGTGTAGTCAGCGCACCAGTGATGGCCTAAAACATGGTCTGGCTGCCTTTGTAGGCCCACACTGCTCTCAGCCCTGTCGTCTACGCACAGGTAGTTACTGTGCTAATGCAGAACTACTGTGACAGTGTCTTAGGCTTTGCTTATACAGTCACACAGCATACCTACCCTCTTTAATCCTTGAGCATTTCTTTTTCTTGTTTCTGCAGGAGTTTTGTTTTCTCCCAGTGCATGTGGAAACACTGGGCTGGCTTTGTTTTGCCTGCCTGTCATACCGCAGGTAATTTCTGGGTAGGATCACATGCTCCAGCCACTTTTCAGGAATTCTGAACACTTTTAGTCAAGAGTGATCATTGTACAAGAATTCATATTAGCATAATATCCATACTTCTTGGGAAACACCTTTAAATGCCCCTCCTTCTTCTTTGTGACAGGGATTTAGAGTAGAAATAAAAATAATAGTTCATGTATTTTGGAAATTCAGTATGTGTGAAGAGTGTTACTATCTCTTCTTTCAAACAGTCCTTTTTGTAGCTAATGTTGAACAGAAACTAGAAGAGATTAAGTAATTGACATAATTCTATTCATGCGAAGGGCCCCTATATACAAGCTCTGCTGTGTTTCTTTTGATTTTTGAAAAACGAGACTGTTAACCACCTTTGAAATGCAACTCTAAAGACAGAGTAAACAGTGACATCCCTCTTCTAGTCCTCCTGTAGGCAGCCAATGCCTTCTGTACTTCCCCACAGATATTCTTTGCAAATACATGTAAACTATATACATATATATCTATCCTCCCTCCCTTACCCTTCGTGTTTATTGTGGACGTTGATAACCATTTAGATCGAATATCCACCCCAAACCCTCATGTGTCCTTGTAGGTCTTTTGGAAGGTGATTGGATCACAGTGTTTCTCTATGTGGATTATAGCTGAATGTGCTGTTAGGGGCTGGATCTGGCTGGAAAGGTATCACTATGGGGATGACCTAGAAGGGTGTATTTCGCTCCCTGAATTTTCATTTCCTGGCTGCCATGACATGAGCAACTTTCCCACTGTTCCCATTCAACGTGGCGTGTCTGCTTTGGAACCAGCAGATTGTAGACTGCAACCTCTAAAACCTGAGAGCCAAGGCAACTCCTTAAGTAGCAGGAGTCAGGGGCTTTATCCCATTTAATCAGGATTGGTTCTTTTTTTTCTTGTCTTTTTCCTTTTTATCGGTACCAGGGATCGAACTCATGACTGCCTGCTTCCAAGGCAGGGTGCTTATGCCGCTGAGCTAAACCTCCAGCCCCCCAGGATTGGTTCTTAATACTCTGTATATAGAGGCATCTGTTTCCTTTTAACAGAGGAGTAATAGTAATATTCTGGTTTATCCTCCATTGACAGACATCGTTCTTTTCTTTGAATATGATGGGACACTCAGGTTCTCTAACCTCAGCATCTGGGGCAAGACTTTTTTTTTTTTTTTGGCAACACAGGATTGAACCTAGGCCCCTTGCACTGAACATCTCCAGCCCCTTTGTTTATTTTTCAGCTTGAGACATTTTACTAAGTGACTATGTTTCGGAGACTAGGCCCAAACTTGAGATCCTTCTGCCTTACCTCCCAGAGTGCTGGGATCCGGAGCATGTGCTGCCACACCCAGAGAGACAGAGGTAGCTTCCAGGAGGAGCCCTCCTGTGCCTTTAGCATTCTCTCAGCCCTCCAGGCACCAGGTAGTGATAGCATTCCCATTTCTGGTTGTGACAGCTAGAACTACCCACCAACATTGCCCATGAGGTCAGATATTGTCCCAGGTCAAAAGCACTGCTTTAGTGTGCCCTGAGGATAAATTTCTGTAAATGGAATTGTTGGATCTCAAGTTACATATATTTAAAATTTCTTTTATGGCTTTGCTAAATTGTTCTCCAAAGAGTCTGTACCATGTTACACAACCCCTTGTAGTATTTGAGAATGTCTTACCGTTCTTACCAGTTTAGTGGCTTATCATATCTTTTTTACCATGTAGTTTTTTTTTTGTCCAGTCCATTTTATAAGGTGGGGGGAGAAAAACCTAAAAATTCCAAGACACATCAATTAGGGGGCCACAGTGCACATTGTTATTCCCAAATCATTCACCCATAGCTCAAGACATCTGCTTACAATTATCTGAACAATACCAGCACAAATCTTGCTCTTCAGTGAACTGAGAAATCAGTAGTTACAACTATCAATAACTTTTATATATATATAGATATAGATATATATATAGATATATATATATATCTATATATACACACACACACACAGACACATACCTATGTTGTTACTTTCAACTTCTTACATTAGTGACAATATGATTTTTTTTCAAATCCATTTTATTCAAGAATAAAAAGACAGAAAAAAGAGGAATAATACAACAGAATTTCAAAACATGTCAGTCGGGGTCAACAATGGTGCATGCAGTGTGCACTGTCATCCCCAGATCATTCACCCAGAGTGCAAAACATCTGCATTAAGTTGTCCAAACAGTGGCTGTCCAAATCTTTCTCTTCAGCATGAATTCAGAGAAATCAGTAGCATAACTATCTTAACTTTTTTTTGGTACCAGGGATTGAACTCACAACCTCACATTTGCCAAGCAGGCACTTACGCCGCTGAGCTAAATCCCTGGCCCACTATTTTTTTATATAAATATACATATACATATACATATTTTTTCTTTTAGTTTGTCACACTAATGAAACAATATGATGTTTACACATGTGTCTTATTTATTTCACTAATCAATATGTTCCCAAGGTGCCTCCATTTACCTATAAAAGTGTCCAGTTTATCATTATTTATGGCTAATACTCCATTGTATAAAAATACCACATCTTTTTTATCCATTCTTCAGTTGATGGGCATTTAGGTTGTTTCTAAGATCTGGCTATTAAAAATTGTGCTGCTGTAAACATGGGTGTACATATATCGCTGTGGTACGTTTTTTAATCTTTTGGAAAATATCAAGAAGGGGAATAGCTGGGTCGAATGGGACCTGTAGTCCTAGTTTTTTGAGGAATCTCCGCTCTGATTTCCACAATGGTTGCACCAGTCTGCATTCCCAACAGTGGAGAAGGGTTTGGTTTTTTCCCCACAGCCCCGCCAGCATTTGTTACTGTTTTTTGTTTTGTTTTTTGGTGCCAGGGATCGGACTTGCAACCTTGCACTTGCCAGGCAGGCACTCAATGCCGCTGAGCTAAATCCTCAGCGATTTTCCTTTTCCTTTTTCTTTATTTTTTCTTTTTTCTTTCTTCTTCTTCTTCTTTTTTTTTTTTTTTTTGTACCGGGAATCAAACTCACGTGAGCTAGGGCCACTGAGCTAAATACCAGCCCTGATTTCCTGATACTAGCCATTCTTTCTGGGGTGAGGTTTGCCATGTAGTTTTAATTCATATTTCTGTTTTACAGCTAACCTTTTTATCATTTAGCACTTGGTAAGCACATTGTAATTTTTGGCCTGTGAATTTTGTAGTTTATATCCTACTGTGAAATCCTTTTCTCTCTAAGCTATCATAAAGTTTGGTGCCCAGACTGCATACAGTCATCTGGGTTTCTTATTACCCTGATGAAATGGTAAGATGTATCATCTGATAATCTGACAAGCATGTACTTGGTGTGCTTTAAAAATGCATATATCTGTGTATGGCCTAAGCATGTCTTTTTGACAAAATGACACTTTTAGAAAGCTTTTTGGGTTGGCATGTGGCATTTCTGTGGGCATATGTATTCTGGCAGTCATGGTCTAAGTCAGAGGAGACGTAGCTGAAAAGTTTTTGCTTCTGTAGTTGGGAGTGGTATAGTCTTCGTCATGTACCTTATGATGGCTCAGAACTAGTGTAGAGGACTTGATTTAAATTCAGTTGCTCTTATTTGATTCTTCTGTGTAGGTGTGTTTGCACCACTAAGCATCTAACCTCTAACATAGTGTCCAGTTCGTACTGATTACCTGCTAGATAGCTGTTGAATTAATAATCTGATCAGGCCCAGAACTGAGCCCTGAAGGCTCAGCCTTGCCATTCAGTGGACTGAAGAGTTTAGATGGCTTAGCAGTGAGCTCTGGTACCCTCCCAGGATGAAGCCAGCTTCCTTCCTGCGGACTCAGAACTAGCTGGTTTTTCTATTTTTCTCTGGAACATAAGTTCTTGGGGAACTTGGTGTCAAATGAATCAGTGAGTTTGGCTCGAAGCCAACTGTAGAAGTGAAGCGGAGGAATAAATTTCCCTTTGAATTAATGGCCACCTTGCCTCACACTTTGAAGAGGCCCTTGTTATCCTTACTTGAGTGAGATCCTCCCCTACATGAGCAGCTATCCAGAAGTTGTGGTTTGATCGTGTTCTAATGTGAGCAGTTTTTTTTGGTATTTTTAGAGATCAGAGTATTGAGGAGGCCAGAAAACACCAGATACCTCTGTAATAGTTGTATGGAGTTGTTTGTTTGTTGTTGTTGGTATCAGGGATCTAATTCATGACCTCATGCTTACCAGGCAAGTGCTGAAGCCATAAATGCCTGGCTCCCAACACCAGATATCTCTGACTTCGATGGTTTTTCTACTGATCCCCGAAAATGTTTGGACATTTATTTGTTAATTGCTGTTTGCATTTTGTTTCCTTTAGTTCTAAGAATTTAGGTAAGGATTAGTGTTGGCTCAGTAACTTGTTTGGTTAGTTGGATGTTCCCTGTTTGGTAGAGTTCAGGGGGTGGAGAGGGACAAGGGGAGAAGTCACCTCTGAGGGAGGAGAGAATAACTAACTGGGTCATATGTCAGATAGTAAATATTTTAGATTTTTGCAGGCTGTGGTCTCTTTCACATATTCTGTGTGTTTTATATCTCTTCAAAGATGTATAAACCAGGCTTGGAGTACAGCTCAGTGGTAGAGCTTTCAGAGGTATGTCGGAAGCCCTGGTTTCAACCTACATACCACAAAAAAGCACACCCAAAATGATGTGTAGCTTGGGAGCCTTATAAAAGAGACCAGAGTCAATTCTTTTTGAGATAGCAGGAGGCATTATGGTAACCATTGTTGATCATCTTGTATTATGTTTTTACATTATCTATTATTACATATCTATCATGTCCATCCTTTTGATTTGACTGACCCTGTTCTGTTATGTCACATTTGGTTTTACTCTCTTCCAAAAAAGTAATAAGAACTGTGAGAGTAATAAAACCCAAAATGTGTAATAGTCATTGTACAAAAGAATCCTCTCTTTTGAAGAGAGTGCTCTAAACGATATAACTGCATGTATATTTAAGTGTATAAGATAGACAATGATATTATTGAGTTTTGTTGGATCATTGAACAGAACTGTTTGCAACCTCACTGTTTGAATGTCCACTTTATATGCTTTAATTTTGTAACTTGAGCAAATATTTCTAAGATGACAATATGTAATCCATTAACTAGTGATTTCCTGTTTATTTTTTTTTCTGAAATTCTATATAGCATGTACCCTTTTTCTGCTTTTTTTTTTCTTTTTCTCCTTAAATAAAATTTAAAAAAAAAAAGAGAGAGAGACCAGAGTGAGCATTGGCCGCCACACAGGTTATAGTTTGCCAGTCCTTGAACTTGGTGAAGAAATTAGCCTGTTGCTACATGTGTTTACTTAACTGTTTCAGGAACATGAACCCAGAATAACCCTGAGAATTCTCAGTTGATAGTGATCCAAAGAAGAGCTGTCCAAACTTTGGTTTTTAGGGTCACAAGGGTTTTTGTGACAGTCACTTTGAATCTGTGGAATTTAAGGTGACCCTGGCCAGTAGGACAGAGGGTTCTTGCTGTGTCTCTTCCATGAGAGTGCTGGCCAAGGGGAGCAGAGGCCAGGAATGGGTGAGTGGGGCGGGACATGCATACAGCTTAGTTGCTTTGGGATGTTGTTAAGAGTCTGGCACGTCCTGTGAGTTTTGCCAGTTTATAAAAGTGAAAGAGCACATCTGTACCTTGAGTTCTGAGAACTCTGCATTCCAGTATACCTGAATCCAGACCTGCCTTGTGGTTTTTCTCTCATCATAAGAAGCTCTGCAGAGCAGGTCTGGTGTGAGGGAAGTGTGGATTTATTTGAGGTTACTTCAGGAAGGCCCAGTAGTTAATAAGTGTGGGCTCAGGGACAGGCACTTATCCTGAGTTTCTCTGCTCCTTCATCTGTCTGTGACCCTGGGCAATTTACTTTGCCTTCAAGCCCTCAGTATGCTTTCCTCTAAATGGCAGTGAGAGTAGTAGCTCCCCTGGGGTTGTAAGAATTGAGAAATGTGTAAAAGGCTTACTAGCTCAGTGTCTGATGAGTAGTAAGTGTTCAGGAAATGTTTGCAATAATAATGTGACAGTGGAAGAAGTGTGGAGGAACTAGTGTACGTGACTCAGTGCTACAGAAATACCATGTCTGGTTGAGCACTTGACCACTACTGAGTGGGCATGTGTCTGTTGCAACACAGAACTGCATACATGTCTGCACCTTTTCATGTCCTGATTTGGAAAGTGAAGATAATACAGGTTGACCTGTAGGGTAGGAGTTAACTAACTGAGGTAACAGGTTTTTTATGAAGTGTTGGATAAAATTTAAGATAAAGTCAATGTGTCTATTCAGTTTCTTGAACTAACACATGCTTTGGGACAGAGCCAGGAGGTGAGGCATGTGAGCCAGAATGTTTTGCTAAGGTCTAGAGAGGTAGGCTAGTGGCTAGAGTGTGACTAGCCAGGGCAAGGTGATGGAATCAGTTCCCCAGCACCTTGGGGGAAAAGCCAGAGACTGGACAGGAAGCACCCAGATTCAGAACTGTGAAACTTGTGATTTGGAATGAATGCTATAAAATTGGAACGTCAGCTGCATTGAAATGCCTTCTTGTGTAGCTCATATTGGAAGCCAGGCTAACGAAGCTTAATCTCTGTGGAGGAAAATGTGATCATATCATGCAAAATAAAAATGTGTATTTACTTTTCCCCTGAAATTCCATTTCTAAGACTTTATCCTGGAAGTGTATTTGCTATGTACATTTTTATACTAAATTATATATGCACATACTTACTGTTACATTATTTATAATGACAAAAAAGTGGAACTAGCAGTGTCTAGCCTTAGAAGACTGGTTGCCTCAGTCCTAGTACAGTCTCAGCTAAACACTATGCATCTGCAGAGTGCGGGAGTGCTGTGTGTGCTGATGGAACTCGCTTCTGAGACTGGTTAAGCTAAAGCAACAAAATGAAAAGCAAGGTGAAGAACAATGTGTATTTTATGCTGTACTGGTTGCCAGGCTGGTGGCAGGAAGGGAGGGAACATTGTGATTTCCTTGTCTAAGCAGAGACTATTTGGGAAGGATATGAAGCTGGTAATGTGTTGCATCTGTGGAGAGGAACTCTTGAGTAACTTGGGGACAGGTAAGAGGGAGATTTGTGGTTCATAGGTTTGCCTTTCTTCCTCTGAAACATCTTACACACACACAGTCTGTTCACAGTTACTATCATTGGAGTTGAAGACTATGAAATGTAGTGTGTTTCCTCCCACACCTGTGTCTGGTCTCTTTAACCTTGATGGCTTAAGAAGCTGGCCTGCTGGTAGGCTTACCCTGAAACAGCCCTTCCCTCCCACACACAAAGCACTTTGGCCTTTACTCTTGATTTCTGTGACTGATGATGTTTCTGTTTCCACCCCCAGCTCTGGCAGCATGTAAACAGCTTTTTGCCAAGAACCCAGGTCACCACTGAGAAGAGGGTCTTGAGGGAGAAGAGTATCAGGAGGACACCAATGCCAGGCGCGTGTGGAATTACACTCACTGCAAGCAGCATGCCGCACTCTGTGTCAGCTCCCGTGTCCTGGCAAAGGCTGGGGCTCTCCAGGTAGGAGGGTCCTGGGGCAGAAGCACCAGGAGCCTCTTGGGGAAGAATGGGGCCAGACACGAACTCTCCACAGTGAGCATAGTTTTCAGTTTATGAAGGAATTGAAGAAAATAATTATTTAATTTCCACACAATCACATTCAGAAGTCTTCTGTGTGATTGCCAGCAGTCAGCCCCTCCGTAGAAGTTACCAGGATTTTTCTGGCACCAATGTGAACTCTTTTTGGTACTTCTGGCAATACGGATCTGCTGGACAGACTTAGCTACTGAATGCTGCAAGGCAGGAAAAAGAGAAAAACCTCTGGAAGAAGCATCAGGAAGGCTGAACAGAGACCCTTGTTGGCTCCCACTTGTACCGAAGCTCAGCCTGCACTCGGATGCTGTTAACTGAAGACTCCTGCTGTGTTCACCGCAAAGGCCATCTGCTCTGGGGAGAGCTGGCGTTTTGGGGCTGCCTTTCGTGGCTCTTCTCTCTTGTCATTCTGCCTCCGTGCCTTCTGTGCAGGCAGTTGAATGATGTGAACTTTAGGATGGAGTTTGGTACTCTTGGGGGTCTGACTTCTTTTCCTGGGCTGGTGCTGTTGGAAAGGGCCACCTGAAGGCTGTGTTTGTGTGTGGGAAAGAAGGCACTGCCTGGCCGGATCCTCCACCATGTTCCTGTTGCTGCCTTTTGACAGCCTGATTGTCAGCCTTCTGGGCATCTCCCTGACAGTCCTCTTCACTCTCCTGCTTGTTTTCATCATAGTCCCTGCCATTTTTGGAGTCTCCTTTGGTATTCGAAAGCTCTACATGAAAACATTGCTAAAAATCTTTGCGGTGAGTTGTGTGGTGTTACAGTAGGTGCTTTATGGAAAGCAGTGTTCTTAGCAGAGAGTTGTTCTTACCTGGCTGGGGGTTGTTTCTTTATTGGTTGTGGAGGAAATTGGGAGAATGGCAGGTAGTATCTAGAGAAAAAGAATAACTAAATGTGTACTTTTGAAAGCCTGCAGCAATCTTTTTCAACTAAAACTAAAGCTGCTTGTATATTTGACTCATGCTGAGCAAGGAGCCCTGTGACGCCACAGCTCACCTCCTTATTTCACAAAGAGAAGGGGCTTAAAGTAGTCATGCCAGACTCTGCCTTCTCTTATGTAACAGGTGTTGTGCACACTGATGTTGCTGATGTATGTTCTTCCTCGTGAGCCTTTGTCTCCTCCATACATTTTTCTAGGTTGTTGCATTTCAGACAAAAAGAACCAACAGAAAAAGACGTTTGAGTCATTTTCTGAAAGATAGAGGATAATAAATTTCTGAATATATTTTAGAATTTGCCTAATTATGTCGTTAAACAGAACTGATTGCATTATAAAGGCAACAAGGGAGTGATTGCTTCCCGGAAGTTGATCTGTACCACAAGACTTACTACCTAGTCAGAGATTTGGTAATTCAGTGAAATGTCTATTTTCCAATAGTCCTCACATCTTCAGGAATTAATTTTGGTTTTTTGGGGGTTTTTTTGAGACGAGGTCTTACTATTTAGTTTAAGCTGGCCTTAAACCTACTGTATAACCCAGGCTGACCTCAGGCTCTCTTACCAGCCTCCCAGGTGCTGGGGTTACAGGCATGCACCACTGTGCGTGGCAGGAATTCTTTTCCACCTTTAAAACCATGTGCAATTTTGAGTACTGCACTTGTCATGGTAAAAACAATACAGCGTTACTTCATGCGGTGTCTTACAGTTTTATTTTGGTTTTTTTGGCAGTGCTGAGGATCAGATACCCATGACCTTCTCATGCTTAGCTCTGCTCAGTGGCATAAGTGCCTGCCTGGCAAGCATGAGGAGGTGGTGAGCTGAATCCCCAGTGCCAATAAATAAATAAATAAAATAATTGTTTTCATTTTACTTTGTTTCCTTAAAATTTCATTGGTAGACAGCATAAATATCTATATTTTATCAACAAAGAAAAAGACTTAGATTAAATGAAGTATTAGAGTGTTACATTTCCATAAGAAGTATTTACATTTGTGGCATAGAACTGTGGGCCTTATCTTTTTTTGCCACTTAGTATGTTGATAGGAATATTTCTTTCACACATTTAAAGAAGTTGAGGTGATACTGACACAACATAAATAATGGTATGGTATGCAGCCAGCACTTGTCTCATACATTGTTGTCACTTACACAGTAGCTGGTGCCCAGTTACATTCTGTCCGTGGGTTTACCTCTTCTAGGTATTTCATATAAGTAGAATTATGTAAAGCATGTCCTTTTTTTCTGGCTTCCAGGTAACATAACTTAATTGGGGTGGGGGGGTTGGTACTGGGGATTGAATCTAAGGCTTTTGCACTGGGTTTGAGGTACATACCAAAGTGTTTAAGACACAGTCACCAAGTTGCCCATGCTAGACTCAAATCCCGATACCCTCCTAGAGTATTGGCATTACAGACATGTGCTACCACACTTGCCTTAATGTTATTAAGGTTTGTCTTTGTCAGTATTTCATGCATGCACGTGTGTGTATGTGTGTGTGTGTGTGTATATACTGTCCTGTGGTATCTGACCATAATTGGCTTACCCATTCATCCACCAACGGACACTGGTGGGCTATTTGCACCTCTTGGCTGTTGTGAGAAGTGCTGATAGGAAGCTGCAAGTTTGATTACCTCTTTTCCAGAGTCTTGTCTCTGGGCTCTACTCATGGTGGTCTCTGGACTTACGTGTATCTAGTCTTCCCTTTTCAGTAAACTGGACATCAGCAGCATGTATTACTTAGGAGCCGGTTCAAAATGAAGATCTTAGACCCCTGTAGATCTACTGAATTAGAATTCTGATTTTAACAACTTATAAGTGATTCATTCACACATTAAAATCTAAGAAATGGTTGGTCTTTGAACTGGCTATTTTACTAATATAGTAATTAATCAAGAAAAGGGATTTTCATATTTCAGCTCAAGAAAATGTTTAACTGACCAGAAGACCCCTGTGGATAGTATAACTTAGTACCCATACCGTCCTACACCAGGACAAAATTAGTGAAATAAATGTCAGATTTTTAGGAGATAAGAATGATGTTTGGCTTTCATTCAAGTTTATACAAGGGATTAATTCATGGATCGATAGAAATTATCTTTTTTTTTTTTTTTGAAACAGGGTCTCACAGCAGCCCTGAATTCTCTAATGTAGACCAGGCTGGCTTTAAACTGTCTGCACATCTCCTACCTCAGCCTCTCAAGTGCTGGGATTGCAGGCATGTACCACCACATCCAGTAGAAATTTTCATTTTTAAAATGTAATGAATGAGAATTATGAGCCTAAGATGTTTTGTGCTCTGGGTGAATGACTGGGGGATGACAATGTACAATGTACATTGTTACCCCCTGATTGGTGTGCTTTGAAATTTTGTTAGAATTTTTTTCTTTTTCTGTTTATCTTTGAATAAAATAGACTTGGGGTAAAAAAGAATTATGAGCCTAGGTTTCTCTCCTGTAGTACTTAATATTTAACTTGGATAACTAGGACAAAAGGTTTAAAATCCATTCCTTTACCCTATTTTGAATATTTCTTCAAAGTTAATAATTTAAAGCTAATAGCCAAGTAAATCTTTCTTGCAACTATATTTTCAAAATGTATGTTTCTATGATTTTTACTGTAGGTTATAGTGATACAATGGAAAATTCATTAAACGTTGGGCCAACCTGTGGGGTATGTAATCTTCATTGATCAGCGAGTACTTGCAGGCCAGATCTTGAAAACACCTGGTTTAGGTCAGAGTGATGTGGAAGTAGTAGTGAAGTTGTGAGTGTATTTGTAACCTCAGATTAAGAATATCAGTAAATAGGAGCTGGGGATGTGGGCCAGTGGTAGAGTGTGTTTCTAGCATCTCTAAGACTCTGCTTTCAAGCCCCAGCGATGCAAAAAAAAGTTTTCAAAACATAGATTTGTACCTTTTACTCCCGAAGCACCCAGAGGCTTCAGCATAGCCAGTTCCTGGGCCATGCCTTGCTGAGCTCCATGGTTACAAGGTGGCTGCGTGCTGCAGTGAGGGGTGGTCCTAATGTTCTGCTATCACACTGGGGATTTAACATAAGAGTTAGGGGGAAGTAAACTTTAGTCCATAGGAAGGAGAGACCTTTATTTTACCTTTTTTAGTTTCTTCCACTTTTTCCTAAAAATTGGAGTGATACAAATAATTTTGGACCTGAAAGGAAGCTCAGAGATGTTAATAACACCTGGGGAAGCATTTTGGAAAGTACTGTACTTTGGGACTTTAGCATCTGGTTTTAATAGATCTAGGTGGACATTTAAAAAAAAATTTCCCAGGAACTCTTGTGTCAGTGATGTCTAATGACTCTGATTCTCAGCCCACTCCTTCCACCCTCCATGTCGGCTTCCTTAGTGGTTTGTCTCTAGCCAGTAGGGTGTGGTGGGCATGATGCTGTGTGAATGTAAGGTTATTTCAGAAAAGGCAGTATAATGGCTGTCTGGCTCTTTTAGCTGCTTGTTCCTGGATGTGCTCCCACAATGTGAGGAAGTCAGGCCATGTGGAGGTGTTGGAGCTCACTGCCCCAGGAAGGCTCAGGCAGCCAGCATCAGACATCCGCGCTGAAGTCCACAGGCCTCTAAGGGTCCAGCTCCTGGCTTCCACCCACCTAGACGTGCAGTCTGTGGGTTTAAGAACAAGATAAATGGGGTGGGGTTTGAAGCCGTTAAGTATTGAGGTAGTTTGTCTTATAGCAACAAGTGACCAAAGCATATACTATTAGAGAGTTTCAAGCATTCATCCTTGTCATAGCTTCTCCTACCTTCAGTTTAAATTTGTTACTTTTTGCAGTGCTGTGGTTTAAATCCAGGACCTTGCACTTGCTAGGCAAGTACTCTGCCACCGAACTCCTCCATTCCCAGCTCTGTTTAACTGAGATAGGGTCTTACTGAGCTCCCTAGGCTGGCCTTGAATTTGTAACCCTCCTGTCCCTACCTGCTGAGTAGCTGGAATCACAACTGTGTACTGCTGTGACTAGCTTTTTGTAAAAATCATGGTTCTAGTTTATGGTGAAGTAATAATTTTACTTCAGCATTTTATCAGCAGTCTTTACATTTTACTTGATAATCTTCATAAAGATAATTAAAACTGACTATCTAGAATTCATGCTGTGCCTGTCCACATCTCTGTGTGTGTTTCACACATGCAGTCCTGGCTTACCAGCTGGTCTCCCACACTTTCTTCTTTGTAAGGTTTCCAGGAGAAGATGTTTGTATACCTGCCTCAGAGAGGTAGGGAGGATGTGCCTGGATTATTGCCAGCCTGTCCCTTCCATGGCCATGAGCCCACTGCAAGTCCTGAAGTGATAAGTCACTGAAGACTATTGTGTGCAAACAGCGTGTCAGTTCCTCGGCTTTTTTTTTTCCTCCTTTTATTGCTTGAGGTTCTCTCTACTCAGTAGTAATGCTCAGTTTCTGGAGTAGAGTTCCTAGGAATGGACCTTCAACTGGGTTAAGAATAACTTGGAATAAGGGAGAGAAGAAGACTAAGCTATATAGGAGGAAGGGTGAAAACAAATGACTTGTTTTCCTGCAATGAAAGGAATCGACTAGATTGGAGTAGAGAAGATGGGGCCCTTGCCATCCACGGTGTTCAGCTCCACAGCAAGCGTTGGAAGAGAGTTGCAGAAAAAGTGGTGGTTGTGGGAGAGATGGAGACAGGACTCCAACAGTAGCGATGTCATATGTGCAGTTTTGGGCTCTGGCAGCTCTTCAGTACTTTCCTGTGAGAGCTGTAAGTTTGACTTTGGCCATGTTGTATTTTTCATCAAGAGAGAATTCCTGCCTTAGGTAGCTATGGGAAAGAGGAGGTGTTAATTACAACCTTGGGTGGATTAAAGACACACTGCAGGAGAGAAGGATGATTGTGGCAAGGAAAGTGATAAAAGTTTCAGAATTAACCATTTCAAGTGTGTTTCCTTGCTTGGAGATTTTGCTAAAGAGAAGAGTCTGGAGTTGATGAATTAAACACAGCCCTGTAGATGCCTACTTTGCCTGTGATGGAATCCACATGTGCACATGGGCAAGTTCTGACCCAGCCCCTAGGCATTTGTAGTTCAGTGGGGGAGACAGTGTACTTTTTACCAAGCTTCTAATGCGCTATCCTCTTTTTAATACCTAGTTCAGATGAAAATCTAATGTGAAATGCTGCCTACGCATCCTGTAGTCAGACTCCGTCTGAATTAGTTATACATCACATGCTGTCATTAATGCATTGAAAACTGACAGCATTGGTAGATGAAGGCAGAGGAGAGATGACAGCATTGTCAGATGAAGGCAGTTAAATAGCAGTTGTAGGCAAGGGAATATTGGAGTGAAGGAGGGAGCTGTGAAGCACAAGCTGTTTGCGTAAGACCGTGCACCTGGGTGGAGGATGGCTAGGGCCCTGTGACATGGACAGAGGAGACTGCCAAAGAGGGACCTCTGCAGCTCTGGGAATGTGTGCTCCCAGCCTCCTAGCATGCCACGTAGCCAAAGCTGCTGGCCTGCAGAATTGGGAATAGGGAATTGGCACTTGTGTGAACCAGGAGAAAGTTGACAGCAGCTGTATGGCCCTTACAGCTGACGCAGGGAGAGAAGAGAGCTGTTGAACTATGAAGTCTGCTTGGGAAATGGAACTGATGGGTGATCAAGCCTGCCTGTTTGTTTGTTGTGTAGTTCATGATAGCCTTGAACTCATTATGTAGCTCAGGCTGGCCTCAAACTCAGGATGATCCTCCTGCATCAGCCTCTGGAGTGCTGAGTTTGCAGACGTGTGCCACCACACCCAGCATAAGCCTGGATTTTTAAAGTCTGGTTCTTTAGATGAATCTGGCCCACAGGAAAATGCAGTGGACCCAAATAGAGAGAGTTCTAGAGATTACTTTTGCTGATGGTTCATGCTTACTCTTTTGATTATGATAATTCCAAAACTGTGGTCTGCAACAGAATGAATAACTAGCAAAGTGCCCCATGGAAGAAACACTTGCATTTCCCCTGCCAAGGTCTCTGTGCAGTTTAATGTTACTTACTGGAAGAGTGCAGTGTTGTTAATTCCCTTAAACTGTTTCTTTTCTGGGAGAAGCTGAAAAGGAATACCAAGTAATCGAATATTGAATAGCCTTGCAAGTGGCAAATCAGATTAGGGGAAAAGGACTTTTATGGCGAAATGAACTCTGAACTGAGGAGCTTAACTTTATTCTAAATATCCGAAAACTGTATTTCTTAACGTGACAGCTCAGAGAAGCCAATTGTGTAATTACCAGGCATTGCTGCCGTGGGCTTATTTGTGGAATAATAGAAAGTATATTTGGTCTTTGTGCCCAGTTCCTACATAGAGCTCCTAAAACCCTCAGAATTTTCCAAGAGCTCATAATGTCTTCACAGTGAGACCTTTGCACACACTTGAGTTTATGCTAATGCAATGACAAGGATAACCCTCAGGTAGTTTCAGGATGGGCCTGGGCACCAGGAAGGTCCAGTGATTAGAAGGCTGAGATTTTTAGCCCATCTGCCAGCATCTGGAAGATTGATAGCTGGAGTTTTGATTTTGTGGGACTCCATAAAACTCTTGAGTAATATCGATAAACTGGATGTTGTGAGGCTGGTGTGCCCACAGAGAGCCTGGAACCTGCGCTTCCGCCCCTCAGAACCTTCCTTTTGTGCCGCCTTCTGGCTTGTCCCGAGTAGTATCATCTGTAATAAATCATATATGTAAGTAAAATGTTTGTTCTCTGAGTTCTGCAGGACATTCTAGCAAACAGCCATGTCCAAGGAGGTGATTGGTTGTGGAAACAGTCAATCATAGTGAAGGACTTGTGATTGGTGGCTCATGTGAGATTGTGTTGTAGGACTGTTTCTGTGACTCTCAGCTATCTCCAGGCAGGTAGTGTCACAGCCAAGTTGAAGGGGACACCTATCTGGTGTCCAAGGAAGTTTGCCTGGATGTGTGTGGGTTTCTCCATATCTGGTGTTTGAAGTGTGGTTCACAAATAAGGTGTAGGAAAAGAGCCCTGATTTCATATGTCACTTGTCTGTTGAAATCTGCCTGCCTTGTCAGTACTGAATCAAGTACTGTATTACTCTTAAAACTATTCTTACAACACCACTGCAGGGTTCTGGTCAAAATGTGACCCCTAATGTTGAGTGCGTGACTGGTGTCTCCATATGCTCTGGGCCTCCTGTAAATTCTTGTCCTTTTCACCTTGTTAGTAGTTCGAGGAAACCAGGTAGAATTTTATTTTAGGGATTATAGTAACTTTTTCTAGAAAAGATCATTCAGAGAGTGAACCAGAAGACATCAACAATCAGACTGCTCAACTATGGAAAATAGATTAAATGAGTTTTCTTGTCTTTGACTCTTTGAGTGGATGACTGCGCTACCGTTTTTTCCTAGACAGTGTCATTTGAAGAAGTTTCCGGATGAGGTCATTCCCTGATTAAACTCAGTCCTGCTTTCGGCTTTGCTAGACTGTGCAGAGCAGTCTAACTGCTCCTTTAGGCTCTGCCAGCAGGATCTACCCCAGACGCCTTGGGCCATGTGCATCTTTCTGTGTCATGGCTTGATAAGGTTCTTTTCCACCTTGCACAACTGGGCACAGAAGTTGGAAAAGAGATCTTTTCAAATCTCTTGGCTGTTTCCTTAATTTGCAGTGAGTGTGTGTGTGTGTGTGTGTGTGTGTGTGTGTGGCATAGTAATGGAACCTCGGGTCAAGTACACACCAGCCAGCACTTTAGCACTGAGCTATATCTCTGTTCCTACCTTGGCTTGTTGGCACAGCAAGCGGGGATGAGTGAACTAGCTTGATGTACCCCTCATCGTGTGACAGGGGAGTCCTGGCTTCTGGCTCCCATCCACTCCTGTTTGGAGAGTTGTGATGAAGGTAGAGAGCTCCCAAGAACACTTCCTTCTTTCTCCTGCTCTTCCACAGTCCATGGATTTTAGTTACGTGTCTTTCATTTTCTAGTTCTGTCACATACACAATATCCTTTGACCCTACAAAGTAGGAGGTTGACATAATCTTGTCCTAGTTTTGAGTAGGATAAATTGTCTGAGGAGCATGGCTAGTAAGTGTTAAACTTGGGAATTGAACATGGATTTTTCCAAATCTCCAGATAGGGTATTTTTCCCCCTTTGATACTTTGAAGCCAGTCGTAGGCCTTTTTGTAGTAAAGTTACTTCTGTTGACTAGACATAAATTAAGCCTCTTTGCTGTTGAAAACTAAAATGGCTGCTTTCTGGGAGTAAGTTGGTGGCGGGCAGGAGCACATCAGGCAGGCAGTGGTTGGAAGGTTGTGTCGTGTGATGTTGGTGGTGGCACAGAGTTCCTTGAAGTGTCACAGAGACTGGGGCAGTGAAAAGGGAAGCTGGAGCGTCTGGCTTTCTGGGCTGTGAGAGTTTCCGGCCTGGGCCCTGGTTGTCCAGGGGGCTTGGTGGGGGTATGTGTATCCCTTTGGCATGAGTGGCTTGACACATGTGGGCCTGGGTGATGGGGACTCACGGATGAGTGGCTCACCACCTGAGAGGGACCTCATTCTTGTTCCTGTGTTTCACCATTTCCTCCACAGTGGGCTACTTTGAGAATGGAAAGAGGAGCCAAGGAGAAGAACCACCAGCTCTACAAGCCTTACACCAATGGTGAGCCTGCGCCCTGACCTCAGCCTCAAAGGGTTCTTTGAAATACGTTCATTCCTTAGTGCTTTGATGCACATGCGTAGTCTATTTTCTGTTGCTAAGGTGGATCTCATCTTACAGAGAAAAATGTTTCTTGGACTTAAGTTCTGGAGAGTGGAAAGTCAGATAGTGTGGTGCTGACCAGGGGCGCTGACTGACCCCACTGAGGCAGACGGCATCCCAGTGCAGAGTGTGCAAGTGGAAGAAGGGAAAATAGAGTAGATCACACAGTGAGGTGGGGAGGGACCAGGCTTACTGCTTTATAAAACCACGCGCGCTCGAGGAGCCTGTCCACTTCTGCAGACCCATCAGCCCGAATGGCAGCATCCTGTGACCCAGTCTCTGCACTGTGCCCTGCTGCTCAGAGAGCTGCTGCACTGGGAGTCAGGCTTCCAGTTGATGAACCTCCAGAGGACGTGCAGACCGTGCCCATCTGCAGCACGCACATGCCCCGCAGGCTGCCTAAGCCGAGCGCGCCCTGTTTTCTGCAGCTCTCTCCCAGTGTGCTGTTTCACAGGACCTTCTCTTTTGCAGGAATCATTGCAAAGGACCCCACTTCTCTAGAAGAGGAGATCAAAGAAATTCGTCGAAGTGGTAGTAGTAAGGCTCTGGATAATACTCCAGAGTTTGAGCTCTCAGACATTTTCTACTTCTGCCGGAAAGGAATGGAGACCATTATGGATGATGAGGTGACAAAGAGATTCTCAGCAGAGGAACTAGAATCCTGGAACCTGCTCAGCAGAACCAATTACAACTTCCAGTACATCAGCCTTCGGCTGACTGTCTTGTGGGGGTTAGGAGTGCTGATTCGCTACTGCTTCCTTCTCCCACTCAGGTGAGGACAGGGCCTGGATGGAACAAAAAATGTTGGTGTTCTGCCCACACTTGGGGTGTGGTCTGTCTGTTGATCCGTCTTTCTATCCATCCATTGTCCCCGCTGTTCCTTTCACCATGTTTCTGTGTTTTCCCCTTTTCGAAAGATGGTGTAGCTCTTGAGTGGCCAGTTCATCTGACTCTTAGAAGGATGCTCTGGTGATTATCCTTTCTTTAAAGGCCCTTGAAATTCTCTGCATATCAGCCCAATGTAGTTAAGTTTCTTGAAGACCTGTCCATTATATAAATGAGCTAAACACAAGGAGAGAGAACGTCGTGTACTTCTGGCTGCTTGACCTGGCATGGCCTTCTTCCTCAAGCTAGCCTCTTAAATACAGAGACCATATTGACCTCCCCGAATTTTCTGTGCCACGTGTTGTTCTCTGTATGTCTTACCAGGTACCTGTCACCTTCAGGCTCTGCCTCGTTTCTCAGAGCGACTTCACTTCTGCCAGGCCGTGATGCCAAAGGGAAGTGTTCTACAGCAGGACAGGGATGTGTATTCAGAGGGGCGGCAACCCCTGTGGGCAACATAGCCGGCGTTAAGGCTTTCCTGTTCTGGCTGCGTGGGGCCAGAGGACATGGGCCAGCTGGGAGCCTGAGAAGCCTGAGCCTCAGCTCCGTGTCCATTGGGCCTCCCAGTGACTGCTCCCATGGGTTGGAATTCTTCTGTAGCTCTCAGGAGATTACATTGTGAGCAACGGTTCTGTACACTGACTTGTATGCTTGCATTGCTTTAGTGTTTGAACTTGTCTTTTCCTTGCAGGATAGCTCTGGCATTCACAGGGATTAGCCTTCTGGTGGTGGGCACAACCTTGGTGGGATACTTGCCGAATGGGAGGTGAGTAGAACACAGGCATGTGTGGGGCGCATTCGTTCTGGAAGGGTAACTCAAGTTAAAGGCTAGGTTGCCCCTCAAATACCAACCCAAGTCACTTCATTTTAGGTGATCCTGGGTAACAGTGGCATCAGAGGTCAAGGCTTTTACTTTGTGAGCCATCTTGGTCTCTGACTATTCTTTTTGCCTTCCAACCCTCACATTTTTTGCATTTTTAAAGACCAAAAGTCCACCAAAACGTAGACTACAGGGCCCAAGTCTTAACAAATTTTATTTCATTTGTCTGTTTACGTGTTTTTTGAGACAAGAGTCTTGCTATGCGTTGCAGGCTGGCGTGGAACTCTCAGCCATCCTCTTCCTCAGTCCCCAGGTAGTACTGGGAGTACGGGTGTGCACCCCGTGCCTGGCAGGGTATTGACAGATTTTAACATACTTAGTCTTGGGCATTCAGCTAGGCTGATAAATGGACAAAAGGATAAGGAAGAGTAAGGTTTTTAAAAGTACCTTGAAATGTAGGTGAGTTTTGCGTTTTTCAAAGGAAGCTTTGCTCCCTCAGGCTAGCAGACCTGCACTGCTGGTTTTGCTGAGGAGGCTGGACTCTGGCCTGGCCTGCCTGTGGGCTGCCTCAGGGGTAGGAATCTAGGGGAATTCTAGCCCTGCAGGTTCTCAGCCATTGACTTAGGTGAGCAGGTGTCATCTCACGGCTATTTCTTCGTTTCCTCATTGTGAACATAAAAATGCTGACTTATCACAGGTTTTACCATATGTGTTTACATCTGTAAAAATACTATGTTGGGCTAGGGATTTAACTCAGTGGCATAAGTGCCTGCCTGGCAAATGTGAGGTCGTGAGTTTGATCACCAGTACAAAAAAGAAAAAAAAAACACAACTGTGTTGCAGCCTGCTCAGTGGTTAGAATCAGCAGTTTGTCCTGTCTTCCTGTATGTGAAACAGAATCCAAAACCTGCCCCTGTATTGCAGGTTTAAGGAGTTCTTGAGTAAACACGTTCACCTCATGTGTTACCGAATCTGTGTGCGTGCCCTGACTGCCATCATCACCTATCATGACAGGTAGGGAGCAGCATGGCTACAGAGGGAAGTGGGCTGGCCAGGGCATCCCCAGCTTCTTGGCCCAGTGGGAAGAAGTGGTGTGTTGAGCTCTTGATGTGTCTGTGCTCTGGGGTGTGTTCTGAGTTTTTGTTGCCTACATACATTTTTGTTTTACACCCAGGAAGAACAGACCAAGAAATGGTGGCATTTGTGTGGCTAATCACACATCTCCTATCGACGTTATCATTTTAGCCAGTGACGGCTACTACGCCATGGTGAGTCTGTGTTCTTGAGGTCAGACTTCCAGGAGGCTTCTAGAGCTCTCATAGAACACTTTCTAAGGGCATAAACGTACAAACTTTTTATATGTTTGCTCAGATGTTGCCCAGAGGCTTGTTGGCTGAGGAGTGACTTGAGACTTAAATCTAAGGTCCACTGAGCAGACAGATCGAGGCAGGTTGTCCTGTGGACTGTGCAGGTGCGGGAGCAGGGAAAGATCCAGCCATGACTGGGTACATCGTGCAGAATTGCCCAGGGAGGGGTGTTGTATTCAAGGAATCACTCCTTTATTTTGTTTAACAGTTTTCAGTTGTCTTTTTACATGCCTGGTCGATCACTATGAGAAGAAATTTAGAGTCTAGGGAGTCTGCATTGTGGTTCCCTGGTAGTGGGAACCCTGCCTTTAAGTCCTATTACAGAGCGAGACATCAGGGTGCATATTTGGTGGACTGGGGGTTTGTATGAACCAGCTTCATTATTAATTACTGCTTTGTCTGAGACTAGGTGGGTCAAGTGCATGGAGGACTCATGGGTGTGATTCAGAGAGCCATGGTGAAAGCCTGTCCCCACGTCTGGTTTGAGCGGTCTGAAGTGAAAGACCGCCACCTGGTGGCTAAGAGGTAATCCGACAGGGTACTGTTTGTTTCTTTGCCAGAAGAAAATGTCGTTCAAGGACGTTACAATTAGAATGCTTTCTACACTCAGCCTGTGCTGTTCTTGTTATACATTTCCCCTGAAAGATGGAATATAAAGTAGAATCCTGACCGTTGCTTACTTACATAGTAATGTTTCATTCTACCCATTCCAGCAAATACGAACTTCTATTGCACTTAGAAGTCTCAAAATGAAAAACAATAAAAGAAATCTCAGATTGATTCATTGTCACAAATAAAAACCGACATAAGACAGTGGAGCAAAGTGCTGCTGTGTTCTCACTTCTTGTGTGAACAGTGCCCAGAGCTTTGCAGTAGACAGAAAGGCATCAGACTCAATTGAGACCATCTTCCATACAGACAGGTGAACCCTCACCAGATTCCCTTTGGCTCAGGGATAGAGTTTTGAGCCAGGCGGCACTGGCTGGAGGTCTGTCAGTCGGTTTTCTGCAGTTATAACAGTATCTAAAACTGAGTAATTTATAAAGGAAATCCCTAGATCCATAGCTTTGAAGGCTGGGAAGTCTAACATTGGGTCCCACATCTGGGAAGGCCTCTTGTGCTTTGTCATAACATAGCAGAAAAGCAGAAGGGCAAGCAGGTGTGTGCAGAAGAGACAAAATAGCCACACATGGTAGTGCACACCTGGAATACCAGCTGCTCAGGAAGCTGAGAAGGAATTGCAAGTTTGAGCCTAACCTGGTCAACTTGGCAAGACCTGTCTTATAATGAAAGAAGCTACGGATAGCTCAGTGGTAAAGTGCTTGCCTGCCAGGCATGGAGCCCTGGGTTCAATCCCCAATCAGTCAAGTCAGTTAGGGGCTGCTTTTGCTTGGTAACAGCTTATTCTGGAGGTAACTCATGCAGTCACATGGAAACTAGTTGCTCTTTACTAATGATCTAATCACCACTTCAAGACTCTATCCACCACTACCGCCATAATGACTATTAAATTTATCCATGAGTTTCTGGGCGACAGACCACAGCAAGGTCCAGCTCAGTGCAGCAACTGGGCAACCTGCCACAAAGGTTGGTTAAGCGTTCTGTATGTGAAGCTGTTGCTCCAAGAGAATACTTGACCTGAGCACAGACTAACATGTACGGGACGGGCTGCCATTTCTGTCTCGCTCCCAGGTGGCTGTGATTCGAACTTCTCTGCCGGCTTGTATCTCCTGTGATACCTGAGTGACTGTCGCCTTGGGCAGCATGCAACAGTTCCACTGAGTGGCATAAGCTGTCAAGTTGGACAGTTATGTGTACACCACTGGTGATGGAAGCCAGCGGGAACATGTTAATACTGAATTGAAAGGATACAGATTTGTTAACTTGCTGTCTAAACAAATGTCACATGCATAAATGCACTTTGATGATGAGCATAAGCTTGTGTGACCATTTTATTGATTTTATTATATATATACTTTTTTTTTTGAAGACTGACTGAACACGTACAAGATAAAAGCAAGCTGCCTATCCTCATCTTTCCGGAAGGTGAGAGCCTCTGGGCGGGGGAGCCAAGTCCCTCAGCCCATGTTGGGGTTCTCTTTGCCCACTGGGTTATGTTAAGTACCCTTTGGATCGGCTGTAAGACTGATAACTCGGGAGACTAAGAATTTGGGTCCAGAGTTTGTAGTGTGAGCTCCTACAGGAGTCCCTTCTGTGGCTTTGCTGATGACAGGCCTCTCAGCTTTCTCTCCAGTCCTCCCGAGAGTAGCAGGGGTCCCCGGCCCTCACCTGGGTCAGGATGTGTCAGTCAGGGAAAGTAGCCTGGAAAGGAAGAGGCGGAGGGGCAGCACCCTGCCATTTCTCAGTTGTTTGTTAGTAAGTGAGGGTGATGACAGGTTTATCCTGTTTGAGGAACCATTCAGAGTTTTTGTTAGTGTTGAAAAAAATCCTACTATCTGGGATAAAGGATCAGAAAGAAATAGCATTTTGCTCTCTCCTGTATTTTATTTATTTACTTTTGGTACCAGGGATCAAACTCATGACCTTGTGATTGCCAGGCAGGTGTTTGTGCCACTGAGCTAAACCCCCGACCCCTCTCTCCTGTATTTTAGGTACCTGCATAAATAACACGTCAGTGATGATGTTTAAAAAGGGAAGTTTTGAAATTGGAGCCACAGTTTATCCAGTCGCCATCAAGGTACACGGCCTCTGTGGGTGCACGCTGTTGTCTTGATCATGGCTAAGAATGGGGTGCAGCAGGGAGTGATGGGTCCACCTCAGGCCGAAGCCTGGGGAAAGGAGAGCTAAAGATTGCAGCCCTGTCTGAGAGGCCTGGGCAGGGTTTAGGAGGGAAACGGCCAGTTGCCTGTCTGCCACCAGATTTGGGAAGTGGAACTCCCCTCCTGAGCTCTGCCTTCATCCCCTCACCCTCTGCATGGATGTGCTGCCAGCTGGGTTCCTTGTGGAGAGAGAGGGAAGGGGGATGGGCCTCCATGGGGTCTCGTCATGGTGCCGTAGGACAGACGGCCCTGCTGCTGTGGGGGCAGTCATTGTACATAGCCACAGCCCATAGCATGGAGTGGGGCCTCCGAGCTGCTCCCTTCTGTCCCTGCCCTCCAGAAACTGGGCCTCTTCCCCTCTTGCCCCCTGAGACCAGTCACCTGCACTGCTGTCCTCCTCCTGCTCCTCCTCCTCTTCAGCCAGACCGTTCCTTCACTCCCGCCCAGGCTTGTCAGTAGGATTAGAATACCTGGGCCAGAGTCTCAGGAGGGCACACAGCGGGAATACTTGGGTGTCCCACCCTTTCACAAGGCCTGCTTGCTGCATGCAGAGCACCTGTGGAAATGTCTGCACTGCGTGTCACCTCCCTTCGTGGTTTGGGGGTGAGGCTTCCTCCTGGTTAGCCACCTGCTTTCATCAGTTTGGCAGAGCACCCAGTTGGAGATAGCACACAAGAATCGACAGCAGGCTGAGATGGCTGGACACACGAGGGCTACCTGGGCTGTGGAGGATGGCATGTCTGGAACAGTAAACTCTAGCAAGTCTGCCAGGGTGGTGCTTGAGGAGTATCGTGTACATCCTCCAAATGCCCTCTTACATCTTCATGCGACGGAGGTCAGGTGTTTCCCTGCAGGTGGAGGTCACCTCAAAAGTAGGGGGAGTTTATCTTGGCTCACAATCCATGGTTGGCTGACTCAAAGATACAAACATGGGGAAAAAGAGCTGCTCACTTGATGGCAGCCATAGAGCAGAGTGAGGGACAAGTCTCCCCTTCCGTGCTACCCTCACAGCACCTACTTCTGCCAGCCAGGTGCCACCTCTTAAGAGCACATTCAGCTTCCATGCTCTGCTCCTTCTCAAGAGCCACCTCTAATGCACGGACCTTGGCCCAGCCCATGACTGTGCATGAGTTTGCGTTCCTGTAGAGTGGGGATGGTCACACTGAGAACACCAGCCTACTGCAGTGTCCCCCATCTTTAGTGCAGCTAGTCAGGGGCAGCCTCCTTCCGTGGAGTGTGTTTTGTATCTACTGCTGGAACGTAAATTGTGTGCGGTGTATGTAAGGGCGTCCCTGTTCAGAATAGAGCCCACATGTCCATGGGTAAGAGCTTGCGTCCTATAGATGCTTCTTTAGCTGGGGGAAGCCTCCCTCCATTGGTAATTGGACTTGGATAGCCTTAGTACATCAAGGCCCTTACTACATCTCCGTCAAACTTCATCACTGTCCGGTTTTGAGGAACATGTTACTCTGAGCATTTGCCTTGTTTTTAGGTGTAGTGTCTGCCCTACATAAGAGACAAAGGACCCTCACTCACAGCACCCAAGTTTCCATTCAGATCATGGCCTTCTTGTTTTGTTGAGGAAGGACTTGCCATGTTGCCTATGGTGGCTTCAACTCTTGCGCTGAAGTGGTCCTCCATCTTCAGCCTCCTGGATCTCTGGGCTCTAGGCCTAGAGGATTACAATGTGTGATCACACACACTAGCTTAGTTTAAACTCTTACTTTCGGAATTATAAATGAATTTGCCCGCTCACAGTTAAATCTATAAATTTTTTGTGTTCCCACTGTGTATGTTTGGTGCTGGGGATTGAATCCAGTGGCTCATGCGCACTAGTCAGGCATTCCCCCAGGGAGCTGCTGTCTCACCCCGCTCAGTTTCTGTTATTAAATCTCACGTCCCTATTTCTGTAGGTAAGAGCCAAAACGTCAACATGCTTACCCATGTTTTGTGCTGAGAATCACAAAACTTAGGACAGAAAAGCCTAAGAGCTCACACCCTGAGACCCATCCTCATCCCTCCCTGCAGTGTGGGACTCTGCAAGCCGATTCCCTGCCTGGTGTGCTTTTTTTTTTTTTTTTTTTTCTGGAAAGGTAGCATCTTGTTCAGAGGAGTAAAACTTGAAATTGTGAATTTGATTTTTCTACTCTGTTCCTAGGTCTTTGCTTTATCAGTGCACAAAGTCAGTGTTTAGTGCCTGGTCTGCAGTTGCCCTCACACTGTTAGTAATGGTCCTGGTCCTTTATATAGTCACCCCCTTGGAGACTTACACTCTGCTGCTGCCTCTCATCTCCTGCCAGATCTGCCTTCTCTTGGAGTTACTGTTTGACAGGAATGAGGGCCCCAACCACAGCCACAGTTGCCATAAAGTGCCACTGAAATAGCCTTTTATTAGAATCATTGGCACATGAAGGCCCCTGAGGCAGCTGTTTCCTGGTTGCAAATACATTGCCTTCATAGTTGAGGCTTCAGGAGACTATTGGGGTGTGGCCATGGGCTGGTAAATACTAATGATGAAAGCAACAGCGCTTGCTGCACAAGATGGTAAATACAGAACTGTAGCAAAAACTCACTGTTTGCTGCTGGTCTGGGATCACAGAAAGGTACAAGAGGTTGTTAGTGGCATGAGAAAGTGCCTTCCCCTGGGGCACTGGTGGAAAACCTACGGCACACCTGCCATAGCAGGCTGTCGTCACCAGAAGGTTCGCCAGCTCTGATGTAGGCTGTCTTGGTTACTTTTCCCTTGTTGTTGAGACACAATGCCTGACACCCAAAATTAGGGAAAGAAAGATTTATCTTACATTTTGGAGGTTTCAGTCCATACTCAGCTGGCTCCAAGGCAGGGTGGCATGGCTGATAGGCAGTCATTCATGGCAAGCGGCAAATGGAAAAAGCAAACAGGGCAAAAGAAGAAAAGCAGGCCTCCTTCCTGCCCTTACATTGTGCATCAGCCCACCCCTGGGCAGATGCAGCACTCAGGCCACCAATCCCAGCATTGACAAGCCAGTCACGAATGCTAGATTCAATTGCGCCCATGATTGCAAGAGTCGGGGGGGGGCATTCGAACCGTAACAGAGGGGAAGGACATTAGATATACTAGTGAGTGACGGACTTGCTGGTGGAGTCGAGGGGCAGGGAGATGAAGCAGGAATGGCGCAATGTTGATGTTTGTTGAGTCAGGGAAGTAGGTATAGTAACCTGTCCTCTCTGTTCTTGGCCATGCCAGTGTGCATGCATGTGAGCAAAGTGTGGGGCTAACCAAGGAACTGGGACTCTTGTTTGAGGATGGCTGTTAGGAGAGGCTGGGCCGCTGGGAGATTTGTGTGGCTGGAGGTCAGCACCATCCAGGTGCCAGGGCATGGGCACAGCTTCCACTGTGCTATGGGCCAGTCCACACATGCTCAGTAGCCCACTTCCCACCATGTTGCAGTATGACCCTCAGTTCGGTGACGCCTTCTGGAACAGCAGCAAGTACGGGATGGTGACATACCTGCTGAGGATGATGAGCAGCTGGGCCATTGTCTGTAGTGTCTGGTACCTGCCTCCCATGACCAGAGAGGTGGGTGCTCCGGCCACACTGACTTTATCACTCACTTGCGTGGGACGACTGTGCACCTGGGAGGCGTATCTCACCTCATGTGTTTGTTACAGAAAGATGAAGATGCCGTCCAGTTTGCCAACAGGGTGAAGTCCGCCATTGCCAGGCAGGGGGGACTGGTGGACCTGCTGTGGTGAGTGTGGGGCCCAACCCCCTTGGCAAGGCTGTGCCCTCTGGCTCTTGAGAGGGAGCAGTTTGTCCCCTCTGCCCACATCTGACTTAGAAGTGTCCTGTGCAGGCAGGCCCTCAGGGACCATGGAACTAGCAGTAGATTCTGGGGACTTTCCTGGGACTTGTCTGCTAAGGCACTAGACACTGTTCATCTGATGGTGATAGGGAAGCCTCAGAGGACTAGGGAGCCTCCTCTAATCTTGGTGTACCTGACAAGCGGGCCATCTTTAGAAAGGCCAAAGGTTTGGTTGGTTGGTTGTTGGTTTTTTTGTTGTTATTGTTGGTACTGAGGATGAACCCAGGTCCTTGCATGAAACTACACAGCGTGGCCCTTTTTAATCTGTTGAGTCAGGGCCTTGCTAAGTCATTAAATAGCCTGGGTTGCCTGGGCTGGGCTTGAGCATGCCGCCCTTCTGCGCCCATGCTTGACTCAAAAAATTGACTTATTGCACTTAGCTTGTTACCTCCTCGAGCTGGAATTGACAGGTTTTTCTGTGTGAAGTCAGTAGATCTTGCCGGTGTTGGGCCATGTGATACACACTGCCACCCCTCTGGAGTGAGAAAGCAGCCATAGCAAATGCAGGAACAGACATGGGTCCCAATAAAACTTTATTTCCAAGAACAAGTGCTGTGAGAGGCTTGGCCTTTCCTTGTCTCAGGGTCTGAGGTAGTACCCTCCAGCGCCAGCAGGCATCAGGGTGGGACAGTTCACCACTGTCCCATTCTGGGCTCTTGGTCTGAGTGTGAAGGCGGTGGGGTGGGGGGCACTGTGGGCGGACACTGCAGCTTTAACCGAGCCTGTGCTCCTGGTGATGGCACCGCACTGGCACCATGGCCTTTTAAGCACATGGATATTTCCTGAGCACTTGCTGTGTGCTAGGTGCTTCTGCTGCATGTGGGGGTCTCGTGTGCCCCGCGTGGAAATGCCATGAGTGTAAGACTCATTATTCTCACAGAAACAGAGAAGTTTGATCACTGTCGAGTCACAGAAGCACTGGAGCTGGGTTTTGAACACGCTTCAGACACGTTTTTAACTGGAAAGTTTGCCTGTTACTCTGTGTCCCTGTCCCCGGGACCTAATCACAAGTGTGGCTGTGTTTAGAAGCACCTCTTTGCTGCGGGGCTTCGAGGGTGGGGCATCCAGAAGGCAGGCTTGGTGTTCACAGGGCATCAAGGATGAGAGAGCTGCTGAGGGGACAGGTTGTAGGGTGAGCCCCGTGGGGGGAGCCCAGGTCCAGAGTATGCAAGTCCATGGGGATATTGCAGGGAGGTCCTCGGATGCTGAGGCCGTGAGGGTTTCTGGCTTCCATTACTTGCATCCTCTGAACATAGAAGAACTTGCATTTCACTGAGTCAGAGAGTGTAGCTCAGCCTGCACAAATCCTTTCAGCCCCCAGCACGTAAAAAAGGAAGAAAAAAGCCCCTACATTTGTTTCTCCTGCTGTTCATTCTTTGCATGAATCTGAAGTACCCTAGAATCTGAGCTCCATAGGTTACATTTTATAGTTTCATAGAGTGGTCACACCTCAGGATGTATGAACCTCCGGCCCCTCCCGCCGTGCCACACTGCCTTTGCAGGTGAAGCTGGGTGTTGCTGTGGTGGAAGCGGCTAAGAGCGCCAGGTGACCATCCCCCTAGGGGCTGCAGCTCCAGCTGCACTCGTGATGTTCAAGCAGCGAGATGCATCTGCCATGATGCAGGGCGGCTGGAAGCCTTCGTGGCTCTTACACTGCCTTTCTCTGCTCAGGGATGGTGGACTGAAGAGGGAGAAAGTGAAGGACACGTTCAAAGAGGAGCAGCAGAAGCTGTACAGCAAGATGATTGTGGGGAACCACGAGGACCGGAGCCGCTCCTGAACCCCGGCATGTGAGCCAGCTGGAGCTGCTGCCGCTGCTGCCACCACCACCACCCCGCTGCCGCATCCTTCCGACTCGGCCCGGCCTCGGAGCTGCGCAGATCCTGCCCTCACCGTCTGCAGCGAGGACTGCCCTGCCAGTGTCACTGCCCAGGGCAGGGTGCCTTCTTGATCCTCTTCTGATACGTCCTTTGGAGGAATGCCATGAAAGCCCGTCGTCCACCCGAGCATGTGCTGTGGGCTGAGCGGTGTGGGGATCCGCATACTCCGTTAGGATGCCCCAGGCCTGGCCTGTGTGGGGAGAGGCACTGCTCTGGTCTGGCCTGGCCGCGGAGCTCTGCAACCTTGACGAAGAGAGAACCGTGGTCTGCAGGGCAATCAGCAAAAGAAACTTGACATTCTTGCGTTATTCCTTGTTCAGAAGACAGGATAGGAGAGGCAGTGGCCACCAGGTGGTCTGTGGTGAAAGCCAGGAATTATTCTGTGTCCAAACTCCAGACTGAGCCTGAATTCCCTGTGTGACTTACTCTTTGTTTAATTGTGCCTCGGTTTCCCCGTCTGAAACATGACTCAGGCAGGGAGGGCTGGTGACTCCTACCTCACAGGGGTGTTGTGGGGACTCGGGCACTGCTTGCGTGAGGACACATCATGCAGTATCTAGAGCCCAAGTTGTGGACAAGGTCTGAGCTCCGCTGTTGCACAGGGCTTTGGACCTGTGGCTGTGAGTAAATAAAAGTGGCCGCAGCCCCAGGCCTGCATTTCTTCTGCTCAGCTTCGCCCTGAGTGTGTTCCTCGGAGGCTGGCTGCTCCCACCAGACAGGGTGTCTGTACCCTGGAGGCCCCAAGGTGGGGCGGGCGAGGGCTGGGTAGTGGGAGCCGGAGTCTGGAGAGTCTGGGGACTGGCGCACTGGGTTTCCCCTGGGCCAGAGGTAAACTGCAGGCCTCTCGGGCCACCTTAGTCACCCTGAAGGCAGATCCAGAGCCGGGCCACTCTGTGAGTCCGTGCTGCAGGGTCCTCCAACTTCTGCTCCTCGTAAGAGGAGCCCTGTTTATCCCTGTCCACCTGTGGTTGCTGTGGCAGGCCCGCTATCATCCTGCGGCTGGGGTAAGGGTGTGCTGGGCATGAGGCCTAGCTCCGAGGCTCCAGGCCCACGCCCCTGCCATGCTTGAGGCATGACAAGATGTGTGAGCCTAGTGTTGCTCCCCTGCACCCCTCCGCCACCTCTTCACAGAGCCCCCCGTGTCCCCTCACTGCCCCTTTGCTAGCCAGTGGGAAACTTCTCGCAATAAAATACTCATGACTGTAAGAACAGCCTCTTCCGAGCTGTTCTGTGGAATGCTAATAAACAACAGCTTTCAGCTTCATAGGAGGTGGTGTGTGCACTGTTTCATTGCTAAATGGAGTGGGCTTTCAAACTGGTTAGAAGTTCACCTTCACTCTAAAGCTCTTCTAAAATGTCTGTGCATGATGCTTAATTTCATTCTTTTCATTTGTGTGTGTGTGTATGTGTCTGTCTCTCTGTGCACCTGTCCCTAATCCAGGGTCACCGTCCTGCCCCTTCTCTTCACCTGGGATCCTGCAGGCCCAACACAGCGTGTAAGGGCATCTGGTTTGGAGTCATGCACCACATTGGTCTTCCCTGCTAACTCCTCACAGTGCTTCAAAACAGCAGGTAAGACAGGCTGTGCTCACGCTCGGCTTCCAGCTGGAACAAGGATGCGCTTGGAGTGGGACCAGAAGGTGACCCTGGCGGAGCAGGACCTGGCCAGCCTCAATGCGCTTCCTCAATGCTGCCCTCCGCCATGCTGCCCCGTAGCCTCAGACTCCTCACCCCTGACACGTCTGTCTGTTGTAAGAGCCCATACGCTCTGGGCAGTAAAGTCTTTTTTTGAGATTTGAAATTAGAAGTCACTTTTGAATCCATTTGTTCTCTCTCAAAACTCAGACCAGAGGGTGCCCCCTGTGAGGCGGAGTCCCCAAGGGGTGCAGGCAACAGGGCGGGTGCTCTGGAGAGATTTTCCACTCAATTATGGATATCACAAGCCGTTCCCGACGCGGAGGCTCCACAGGGCTGTCGGCTGCCTGGCTCCGCACACTGCACCCTGGGCCGTCCTGGTGACAGCCCAGCTGTGGTGTCAGCTGCCACAGACCCACTCTGTTGCCACCTTGGAGGCCTAGGGGAGGCAGGGTGTGTGGGTGGGTGGGTGGCCCTCGGCTTCCTGCCTGTGGGAGTCAGGGTGTGTGAACCCTGCTGTTTCCATCCTAGTGTCAGCCACAAGCTTGGGCTCTGGCCAGCGCCCTGGTGTGAAAGCGCCCACTGGTCTTGGGCTTCGGTGGGTGCCAGGTGGCCAGGCTCCACTGCTCTAGGTGCATGGTGTGTGGCTGCAGCGGGCCGGGCCAGGCCGGGGTAGGGGCTGCTGCCACCATCCATCGCCAGTGGCACTCGCCTCGCTCGCCAGTCAATACGTCTCTCTCCGATGGGAAAGTTAATAAATTTTGCTCTAGATTAAAAGTATTGATCATTTCATTTGTAAACGATAAATAAAAAGGGGGAGCTTTTCATGGTGGCGGGGCTGGCGGCTGGTGCACTCTGCTGCAGCGGCTTCCCCGGCTGCCGGGGGTGGGCGTCTCATCTGCATTCCAGCTGGCCAGTGGCATCGATTTCCTATTAGTCTCCCAGCACCACCCAGCAGCACATCATTTCAGCACCTGCTATTAATGGTCTTTTGATAAATAATCACTTGTAAGTCAATAAATTTTTATTAAACAGTGTGGCTCTTTGATTTATTAAAATCCGACCATGTTTGTCTGGGAGAAAAGGGATGCTGAATTGAAGCGGAGGTTTTCATACATCTTCCTGACGCCGGGCAGTCACCTCACATTCCAGAGAAAAACAATTGCATTTTAACAGAAACAAAACAGCCGAGTTTGGGACTTGGGCCCAGGGAAACTTTGTCTATACCAGTGCAGGGCTTACTCTGTAGGGTGCAGCTGCAAGCCAGGACACCCAATGGTCGAGCTTTGCATTGTGGTCTGAGAATGACGAGGCCCCCCTGGCCTGCATGGCTCCTGCGGACCAGCCTCCTCCTGGTGGGATTGGGAACCAGGGTGCGGACCCCATGCAAGGAGTGACCGGGAGATGGGGCCGTGGCCCCTCAGCAGCCTCCCGCAGATCTCATGGCAGGAAACACCAAGACCACATGTGTGCATAGGTGAAGGGACGTTTCTGTGAGATTGGGTAAAATTGGCTGTAGGGTTTGGCACCTTTTTGTGAAGATCTGGCTGCAGGCGTACTGAGAGGAGTGGAGTCGGGGAATTGGAGATGGAGAGGCCCAGCTGGTCAGTGTGCTCGTGAGGGTGGATGATGGGCACCCCTGTCCTTGGCCCACCCCATCGATGCTCCGCCTGACTCCCCCCGTTCCCACCAGCATGACAGACGTGACAGGAGGTCTGTGTGAGTGGGGGCTGCTGTTGGTAATGGCTGGGACTGTCCTATCTGTCGTCTTGGGTTGAAAGTGCTGGCCCAGAGAACCTCAGAGGTGCCCAGGAAGCTGGCAAGGGGGGAGTGATCACTCAGGTTTTGGGGAGTGGGTCCCTGTCACCAGGAGTCCTTGTCCAAAGGCCTGAGGCCCCACCTCTGGGGCTGTGCTGGGGTGAGCCAGGCTCAGAAGCAGGGGACAGCTTCTGGAATGTGAGTGACATTGCTTTGCAGGTTGTGTGCCAAATCCAG
The DNA here is from genome assembly GCF_034190915.1 of Cavia porcellus. NCBI lineage: Eukaryota > Metazoa > Chordata > Mammalia > Rodentia > Caviidae > Cavia > Cavia porcellus. Next base: position 48,737,722 of record NW_026947512.1, read on the forward strand.
GTTCTTTCCAAGATTAAGAAGCTTTTTTGCGATGTTTCTTTTGGGGCCAGTCTTCATTAATCCCTCTGCTCTGCTGCTAGGGTCACCCGCCCTTGTGCAAGACATCGGGGGAACCGGATGAGTTGCCTCAGAGTTTCTGCCCCTCAGAGCTGAATTCTTTCTAGTCAGTCAAATACATTAGACTCTGGGAAAGGAGTGCCTTGCTAGACGGCTCATTGGAAGAGATAGGAGAGGCCCTGGGGCCATCATCCAGCAGGTCCCTGTCCCCCCGGGGGTGTCAACAGACTGAGGATTAGAGGCAAGAAGTGGAGAGATGGAGCTTCCCGAAAGTAGCTGCAGGATGCCCCCCATAGACCTGAAAGTGCGTTTCAGGTGTGTGTGGCTGTGTACTTGGACACAGCGCAGCGTGGCTGGAACCACAGCCAGGAAGGAGTGGGCCAGGCAAGCGGCTTCCTGAGCTCCGGCACTCACTCTGAGCATGAGCACGGACAGCGCCTCTCCCTCCTGTCTAACTGTGCAGATTGATCCACCAGCTACGATTTGTCATTTCTCCAAGGCAGGCGCTGTTTTCTCTTGCTTCAAGAGGCCCCTTTCGACACCTGCTTTATTTTTCTTCCTGCGCTGACGTGACGGGAGACAGGTGTTAAACTACTTAATCACTTTAAAATTGTTTTAATTTTCTGTTTTTTATTGATCTCTCTAGCACCAATTAATCAGCTCACTGGACCAGGCAGTTAGTACATTAAAAATTGTCAGGGAGGCCGTGCATCTTGCAAAATGTCTTAAAAAGAATTCAGCTAGAACATTTTTGGTTTTTTTTTTTTTTCTTCTCTTATGGCATGCAACAGTCTTTGGCCCTGGACACCCTGCTCAGAATGGACCTCTTCCCCCTGGGCTCCTAGGTCAGGGGTGTTAGGCAAGAGGAGCTCTGGCCAGCAGCTCCCTGCAGGCAGCCTTTGTCATGCGTTCACTGCCCTCTTGCCACGTCTGTGTTGTCTTCAGGAACTCTTGGTCTCCTTTTCCCCAGGGCCTTGGGGTGCTTTTGCGGAAGGGAGTGCTTGCCCTGACTCCAAGAGTATAGGATTGGCCTCGCTGTCGGTCATGTCTCCTCCATTGGGAGCTCAGGACTTCCGTCTCCTGTCTCCTCGGGGACAGGGACCTGCTGAACTTGGTACAGTCCGTTTGTGGGCAGCAGCTGTCACTCCAGTGGTGAGCCTGAAGCCCTTGCATGGAATGTCCTGGGCAGCCAGCCCCTACTGTCACCACCAGCTGTCCTGTGCTGCAGACTCGGCCACTTGTCTTTTATCACCCTTTGCAAATGAGTTATGAATTGCTTGGCTGTACTTTCTGAATTAAATAAAGCACAGATGGAATAACCAGGTTTTCAGTCACTTCATTTCTTCAATCAGTTTCTTTTGGGCTTTCCCCACATTTGTCCCATTTTCGATCACTTTCCAAGGGCAAGTCCCTTTATTTTTCTGGGGCCAACTGTGTTTGTGGCCTGACAGTCTGCTCCCTCCCAGAAGGTGCCTTGCCCCCACGGTGCCTTTCGCCAACTTACCCTTCTTCCCGCAACCGGCTTTCCAAGATGAGCGAGCATTGGGAGGGATTTCCTCCCCTGCCCTAAGCCTCACCAGCACGCAGGGCTCCTGGGAAGGGGGCCATGAGCCCTTACTGTGGGAATGCTGTGGGGTGCACTCCCACCCCAGGCCAGGCACAGTGATCCCCACATTCTGGCCACCCAGACTTATCTTTCTCTAGGCTCCACCTGCCCGGTATTAATTGGTATCTGATTGGGCTGGAACATATAATCTAGTATTGATTTTCTCTCTGGACGCCACAGCTTTATTTGCTCACATCTGCCTTGTGTTTAATTGGTGCTTTGCTCTGGAAACAGGTGATCTTATCAGCCTGTTCGGTTTCTTTTCCGGGCATACAGGCACACACACACCCCAGCACCCTCGCACTGGCTGGCCTGGCCCTGCCTCTCCCTGCCCCTCCCACCGCGAGGCATTCCTGGGGGGTAGGGGCCTGGGCACCCGGAAGGGCTTTCCTTATGCTTGACCTCCCAGCTCTTTCCTAGTGTGAATGTTGTGGGAGTCTGGCTTCGCTTGCGTTCTCATCTCCCTGTTAGAGCCTTGAGGCCGCTGATTGCAGTTTCCTGCCTTGATGCCTCATTGGACAAAGACGTTCTTGCCTGCTTTGCAGGGTTTTTAAGGCTGCCAGGCACAGTGCGGTGACCGGCACCCAGTAGGTGCTCAGTAAGCAGCCACCAGCTTCACAGCGATGCCTTTGGAGCTCACACAACAAGCGAGTGAGCTTCCAGGGCCCACAGTCCAAGGAGAATCTCTGACCCTGAGGCACAACTTGCCTGAGACTGGGGGCTTCTGTTCCTTACTACAATTGGGAGCTGACTCAGAAAGGCTTCTTGTCACCTGCCAATCTGTGCTGCACACCTGTGCTGGCTCCTGGGTTTGGGTTTTTTTTCCTCCCTTCTGACTGATCAGGCCCACCCTGGGCTTTTTATAGTAAAAAGATGTCAAGGCCAGAGGTAAACACTAATTTCCTATTGACACGACATTAATTCTCCTGCCAGACAGGTGAATGCACTTTCGCTCACTTTGCCAAGATTAATGATGTTTGTTTGCTGCCAAGAGAGGCCTAATCAGGGGCTGCTGAGCCGCCAGCGTCTGGCTTGACCACTGGGAGAGAGCCATCTGAGTTTTGCACAGGGGAGGCAGGCAGGCTCTGCCACACTGGCAGAGTTCTCACCCTGGCTGAGGCTGGCATCTGCCCTCTGCGAAAATAGGAGAAAGCAGTACTGGCTAAGGGTGACGAGCTGTGTTTCCTTTACTCACAAAGGACCCTCAGTCCGTCCTCCCCTGCCTGCCCCTGGGGCTGCCCTCTGACCCATCGTCCACCTGCACACCCAAGGTCGTGGTGAAGTGTCAGAGCGAAGGGGGGAAAGAGTATTGGAGAGGCCAGGTCGGGAGGTGCTTTGTGAGCATATCTGTCTCCTCGAGGCCCCTGGGTTGAATGAAAGCTTAGCCTGAGCTGCTGGAGGGTGATGGAAACTTTAAGGATAGGGCCTTCTGGGGGCATCAGGTCTTTAGGGATGTGCCCTCAAAGGAGGTGGCGAGCCCTGGCCTCTTCCCCACTACCCTTTGCTTCTCAACATGGGATGCACAGCTTCCTCCACCGTGTCATCTGCCATGTTCATTTGCGTCACCACAGGTCCAAGAACCGCAGCGCCAACTGCCTATGGACTGAAGCCTCCAAAACCATGAGCCAAAATAAACCTTTCCTGTTTTTAAGTTGATTGTCTCAGGTATTTTGTTACAACAGAAAGCCAACTCACAGCAGAGGCTGCAGCCCGAGGCTCTCCTGAATCTGTGGGCTGTGAAGCCTCATGAGGATTTCCCCACAGGCTGAGGCAGTCCAGGCCATCTCCAGGGAGTAGCCATTATCACAGAAACATCCGTTTCCTAGCCAGAGCAGCACTAGAACTATAAGGGCTGTGTTACTCTCCTTTGCAGAACATAGCAGCAGTGATTTAGCAAATTCTGATGAAGGAGGTCCCTTGAGTTAAGGAGAACAAATAAATGAAGCTGTAAATCCCAAGAGCCAGCAGAGATGTCAGAACTTTCCACAGGCCTTCCGGTCTGCGGCTGTGGACAGAGTGGGGGCAGGTCCTGCCGACACTCCGTGTACCCCTGCTATTCCTCTTCCCTGTCTGGGGAAGAAGGTAAAGCAGCAGATGCAGCTGGGATCATTTATGAACGACGGGTGACAGAGAGAGCCAAAAAGCATGTGGATTTCAATGGAGGTAAGCTTTTAAGTCAGTTTTACTCAAGGTTCCCTGGGGCGCTGGCTAAGTGGGCTCATTGCAGGGGCACTCTCCTCCCTCCTCTCCCACTGACCCCAGGAGGCAAGAAGGGCTCTGTGGTCTCAGTGTCTGCAAAGTCCTCCTGTTATCAAATTTAGGACACTCCAAGAGCGTCTCCAGCAGAGATGTGGGTGGTCAGCTACCCAGGTACGGAAACCTGGATTGAAGGATGCTTGGTCCAGGTGTGCTGACACACATTTACTCAGAGTACTTTATGTGGTACTCTTGTATTTGTTGAAGCCTTGTAGCTTCCAGTCACTACCTGCCTGGGGGTGACCTGAGCCCTGGCTTCCAGCTGCAGGACACACAGAGGTCCATGCTAGTGTCACCCTTCTGGACCTTAGATGGATATCCTCAGTCTCCAAGCCTCAGATTTCTCATCTGCAAATCAGGACTAGAGTCTCATGCTCAGTCTGCTTGAGAATCAAATAAAATAACATACCAGGATGCCACCCCTGTCAAAATTCCAACCCAAGTTAATTTTTATAGAAATGGGGAACACAATCCTGAAATTTGTATGAAATCACAAAACAAAACCATGCATATATAAATAGGCCAGAAAATTATAGCAAAAATAATGAAGCTGGAGGCATCACATTCCTTGATTTCCATAGGAATTTCCAAGGACTTTTTCCCTCCCAGACGGCCATAGTAATTAAGATAGTGTGATACCATGTGCACAGTGATCAACAGTGCAGAACCGAGAGCCCAGGAGACTGTGTTCACGTGCACATGCAACCAGCCAGTCCTAACAAGGGTGCAGAGAACACTTGATGGGAAGTATGGCCTCCAATCAATGGTGCTGGGCACTGGGTGTCCACATTCAGATGTGGAATAGGAAACGTTTCCTATTCCATGTACAGAAATCAGCTCCCAGTGATTACATGTTAATTATAAAACCAGAAAACACAAAATTATTAGAAGAAAACTTAGGGGGAAAAACTATATGGCATTGATTTGGGCACTGAGCTTTTTAGATTTGACCTCTGAGTATAGATCAGAAAAGCAAAATTAGACAAACGGAATTACACAAAGCTGAAAAGCTGCTCTGCCGCAAAGCGAGCAGCAGTGTGGAGAAACAACCTGGACACTGGAAGGAAACTCTGAGTGCACATTCAATAAAGGACTAATATCCAGAATATGTAAAGAGCTCAAGCAACACAGTAACGAGAAAACAACCCAATTAAAAAATGGGCAAAGAACTTCACAGTGTTGGGAGCAGGAAAAAGGGCTCTTGTTGAGATTGGGTCTCGCTAAGTAGCCTGGGCTGGCCTTGAACTCACAGCGATCCTCCTGCCTCTGTTTCCTACATGCTGGGATTATAGGTGTGCACCACCACAGCTGGCCATCAACATTTCCTAACAGGACACACAGATGACCAACCAGCATAAGGGGAAATGGGCAGCACTGCTGTTCTTTAGGGGTTACCAGTCAGAACCACAATGATGTAACCCCCCATTTCACACTTGTCAGGAGGGCTGACAGCAAAAAGGTGGCCATGCACATGTTGGCAAATGTATGGAGCACAGAACAATTTCTTTTTGGTGCTAGGGATGGAACCCAGAGTTTCTCAGATGCTAAGCAAATCAAGTGTCCATCCCTGAGCTCCAGCCTCAGTTTTAGGCTGACAGCTTTTTTATTGAGCCCCTGATTTGGGCCAGCTCTCTCCTCTGAGAAGGATGCTGTCCATACACCACACAGTAACACGACCCCTCATACTGCCGCGTGTGCACAAGCCAGTGAGATCTTGGTACAGAGCAGGCGCTGACTGAGCTGGGGCCTGGGATTCTGTGTGCAGCCCCTGCCACCGTACAGTGAGGTCTAGAACAGGGCGTGCAGACCCAGTGGCTGGAGAGGCCAGTGGGGAGTGTAGTCACATGGACCCCAGGGGTCACAAACAGACCTGCCACTCCCAGCAACGCAAACTGGCAGAGGATGGAGGGCATGGCCACACCATTATTCACAGGTCACACCATTCCTCCCTGGTGCAAGATGTCAGTCACTCTCACAAGTCTTCCAGAATTGGATTCCCAGACTTATTTTACAAATAAGGACACCAGATTTAAAGAGATTGTCTGACTTGTTCACAATGACCCAACTACTACCTGGGAAAGCAGCGATTCAAACTCAGGAGGCCTAAGTCCACTTGTGTGCTGTAATCAAACATCCAAGATGGGGTAATTTATAAATAATAAAAATTTTTTCTTCAAAGTTCTGGGCTTGAAAGTCCAAGATCATGCCCAGCAGTGTCCAGTGAGAGCCTGGTTTCTCTTCCAAGACGGCTCCTTGAATGCTGTGGTCTCACACAGCAGAAGAGATGGTGGGCAGCAGAACAGGGCCAAGCTTCCCACCTGCCCTCCCGAGCCCTTCTACAAGGTCATCAGTCACCTCCCAAAGGCCTCACCTCCTAAGACACCTGTAGGAGTTCATTTTCAGTGTGGGACATAGACATTCCGACCACAGCAGCTCCAGTGCGGCCCTTGGATGGTGCAGTGCTCCCGCTTTCTGTTTATGTGGGCCAGACCCAGCCGTTATCCCGCCCCGCCTTTGCACGATGTGCATAATTATTTCACTTTTCAGGTGAGTAGGCTCTAGCTCAGGGGCTACATAACCCATCCAAGGATACAGAGCGGTGGTCAGAGCCCAGGTCTGATCACGCTGCTACAGCGGACACACAGTGTCACCTTGAGCGGAGAGCTCAGCGTCTCCGCTGTCTGGGGGGGACAGGGTTTGTGATGTGGAGGAGAGGATCTTTGGAGAGGGTGAATTTCCATAAAGCTCTGGGTTTGTTTGTCTAACCCAGGATAAATAAGGAGCCCTGTTTACAAAAAAAAGGAGGTTTATGGTCTATGGCCTTTTGAGGACAGACGCAAGAAACCTCAGTGCTGACCCCAGCTACACAGAAATGCATGCAAACACGCATTGCTCACTGCAGAAGGCAAGACTCTGGGTCTAAGTGAAGCTCTGGACTCAGTCCTTCACCTTCCATGCTTCTCCTCCTTCAAGCTCTGAGTCTAGTCTTTTGCATAGACTTAAGCACAATGATTGGTGCAACAGAGCTGTGCCTCTCCTACTCAGCCTGTGTCTCAGATCACTGCAGAAGGCAGCTGGGAGGCAGGAGTCAAGGCCTAGCAGCCCCTGCCCATTCTCGTCCTTCTGCCGGGCAAGAGTGGACCATCAAGTGCCTCACTTCTCCCCCGTGTGCCCCCGAATCCTCGGGATGAACTGGGCCAGCTTTCCTGAGTTGTAATACTGTTATTTGTAGCTGCTCCAGCTGCTCTGACAGAAGGCACAACACAGGTGTTAGCCGTGGCCCCTCAGCAGCTCCTGCTACTCTGGATGCTGCTGCCACCTCTCTGTCTCACATGGCAGAGATGAGGGCAGAGCCAGGCCCTTTGTTAGCAGCCCCAGCCTCCCAAATCCCTGTCAGCTGTCCTGAACGCAGGCGACCTTGCTGAAGATTCCTTGGTGTTAGCCTAGCAATTCTCGCAGAGACAGGGCAGCTGTTGGTCAGACAGCGGCATCCGCTGATGTTCCACTGAGCTGTCACTAAGCCAGCTGGAGCTGTCCTGTGGGCTGCCCGCCTCCTGGGAGATGTTGGCCTTGCCTGCAGTGGGCTTGAAATTGAACTAAGCAGTGAAGCTGACCCCTCACGGACCTGCAGCAGCTGTATAGGGAGCACGGCTCTCACACTCTCTTAGGTCAGCCTAAGAAAGCTCCCCTGGTGCATGGAAATGCAGGTCCCACCCAAATGAAGTCTGACCTAGGGATCCTGTGACTTTACTTGTGACTTATTTCTTATGTATTGTGGACTGAGAGGTTCCTGTAAATCTACTCCAAATTCAGATCCTCAGTGGTGTGGAGAAAATGGTCACTTTATGAAGAGTGAGAAACTGCAGGGTCTCTTGGATCCAGAGCTCCAGAGACCAACAGCTGACAAAAATCAGCAGCAGAGAGCAGCAACTAGTGGGACTGACTGGTGGCATCGCATGAGCTGCTGTCAGCCAGCAGCATCAGGGCCCAGCTGTAGCACTGAGGCTCATTAGCTCTCGAATCCTAGAGTCAGTGGTAGAGCTGCTCTTTACCGATTTGTGATTTCTATCAGAATTGAGCAAAGGAACCACCAGTTATTTTGAACCATGAAGGGACACTTTCTCTTTGAGGGTTGAAGTAGCATAAATCAAACAAAGTGATCTGAAGGACTGAGAATCCGGCCCAGAAAACGCATTTCCACGAGGGAGCTCAGTGCTCCCCTCAAGAACAAAGCTCAAAAACCTGATGTACACGTACCAACCCACACTGCAGATATTGGACTTGGTTTGATTGATGCTACTGTCTGCTCTGCATTGCTATTGTGTCTGCTCTGGTGATCTCTGACATGTTGCTTTTAGGATTGTGTATTCATCAAGAAAGTACTGGCCATGAGGTTTATTGTCTGTTGCCCATTCTTGTGATCTAGTCTGTTGTTACTGTCTTTACGGATGATTCTGCCCGATGCTGCTGTCTTTCTGCGAGGTATTGAGGATTGTACATATGAAGCTTTTCCTTTTTGTTTTTAGTTGTTGAAGCTCTCTTATCCTAGGTAGTAGTCAAAAGGATAGGGAGTTCAGAAGTTATTGGCATTCAACACCTCTACCTGGCAAAAGCTCTACCAAACATGGTATAAAGGAAGTTTTATTTTTTCTTCTATTTTATCTTTCTCTTTATGTTTGAATAAAATGGATTTGTAAGGAAGTTTTAAAATTTATAACCTGACAGTATAGCAAGAGCAGGAAATGCAGGCCCAGCCCATGTAGGCTCCGCTAGCCTTGAGATCCCAATGCCAGCTCCAACTTGTTAGGCAGACATAACTCAGCCAGAATGTGCATTTTATTGTGCTAACTTGCTTCAAGGACAGACTGCCTCAGTCTAAGACAGTGATTGATTCCTCTGCTCACCTAAGCCCTGACCTTAAGAAAATTCCCAATCCCAGAACAAGTCTGTCTGACCACATATGACCCAGTCTATGTAACCAATTACAAAATAACCTGGTAAACAACCCTTTGTGCTTGTGGCCTAAAACATATGTAACTGTCTGTTTAACATCAAGACGAGGCTCAGTTTCCCCCCAGCCTGCTAGCATAATAAAGAGTTGCCTTCCAATTCCTCAGTGTCTGTATGTCTTCCACCACATTTGGTCCTGGTTTTTCCACAGCAATGCGAGCCACAGAGAATATTCTGAAGGACTCAAGGATGCCTTTGAACACACTGGGGCAATGTTAAGGATGCTGGAGTAAAAGAATAGGAGGATGGTCATCTTCTGTAAAAGTCTGACTTCAGCATAAACTGGGAGACCAATAACGGTGGACAGAAATGGGTCCCTGAATACAATGCCATTCTCCAGCTAGATCTGTTCTGCCAAAAGGAAAAGAAATTCTTGACCTCCAGGCTTTACACCAGGAACCTGGACCTGGGAATTCTTCTCAGGTTTGTGTGGCAGTGGTTTCTGAATCCCTTGGGCCCACATAGCCCAGCACAGACGTCCTACAGCCCCTGCCTCGACTTGGCTCCTTGCTCCCAGACAATGCTCCCCCATTTCCCATTTGGGCCCTACAGGTGCTGACATGGGGCCACCTTCCCTGTCACTGACCCTAACCCTAACCCTAACCCAGCTGATGGTACCTTCCCCCATGCTCATCCCAGGCAGAAGCCTCTTCCCTTCTCCCCCCCATCACCTTCTTTAGTGTCATTTCCAATGGGGGCGAGATCAGGAAACAAACTAGCATCCCAACCTATTCAAGGGCCCTGTTGCTACTGTAGGAAGTGTCAGAGTTGTCATGGTACGTGCTCCCTTCTCAGTGATAGACACGGCCAGTGCAGAGAGAGACTTGGTAGTTTTTCTGAGAATCCTGGTAAACTCAGGATGAAGTTTATTTATTTATTTATTTATTTATTTATTTATTTATTGGTACTGGGGATCGAACTCACAACCACCTGCTTGCAAGGCAGGCGCTTATGATGCTGAGCTAAATCCGCAGCCCCAGGATGAAGTTTAAATGTTGCTCTGATTTAGGGGTGTGTGTGACTACATTGTTAACCTATTGTTCCACTTCTGATGACCAAGAACGGATTGTTAGAAAGCTGCAGAAGCAGCCAATGGATCAACAGCGAACACTGAAGATCACAATGTCAGGAGGCCTGGCGAGTGCGAGGTCACCCATGCGATTCTAGGCAGGATTCTGAAAACCTGACCCATAGAGAATGGAGCATTTTGTGACTTATATTCCAGAAGGAATGGGGATGTATTTGGTTAAGCCTGTCAATTACTAGAGCAAGAAGTAATGCAAGGGAAGGGGCTCTCATATTTTTAAATCACTTGTTAGAGGCCTTCTAAAGCATAACTAATACTAACCCAGAGTCAGCAGAAGGGAGGACCCTAATGGCCGTGTGTTTTATAACACAGTCTGCCCAGATAGCTGGAAGAAGTAACGAAAGCTGAGGCAGGACGCTAATCCCTGCGGCAGACCTTGGGTGGTAGAGGCCTTCAAAGTTTATATAACAGGGACCAGGCAGAATAGGCAAGAAGGAGAAGAGATTAGAGAAAAAGAAATCGCTTTGGGCCGCTTTAATTCAGCTGCCTCCTCAGGATGACTTGCAGGGCCCCTGAACTTTCCTCAGCGAGGTCAGGGGAGTCAGTGCTGCTCAGAGTCACCGGGAAGGAAGTGTCTGTCCTGATTTAGAGGGGCTGACCTTGCAGCGACTCAGCTTCCCGCACCCCATGGAGGGAGTCGACGCCTGGACCCAGAGGGCCGATCTGAAGGTACCACTCGTCCTGGAGGAGCCCTGGGTGACCACTGTGTGGCAGGTAAGAAAGAATAGGAAGTTGGCTTGGACACTGAGCACCGCTACAGAAACTCGCCCACTGAGCTCGGGTGCTGTGCAGGTCACTATGCTCTGTAACCTCACTCTAGACGGGGCACAGTGGCACTTCGAGGCCTTTCTGGGAATGGTTGGCATCCAGCGGTGGGACTTTGCCTGACAAGGAGTCTTCTTGTCACTCTTTGTCACTCTGAGGCATGAAGGGTGACAGTAAAAGTCCTTATTCAAAGACTAGAAGATGGTCCCTGGCTCGTGGCCTGTATCTCCAAATGTTTATTCACAGTGATGGTGGAATGACCTGTCTGGAGCAGGGGCTGCTACTGCCTTCCTGGCAGGAAAAGCTAAGAAGTTGTCATTCATTAGGGGCACACCGTCTTAAAGGTAAAGGACATCAGTGGATGTTACGGTTGACATATTGGGTTAACTTGAGAAATTTAGAAGTTTTGCTGAGACACTCAGCAGGGAGCCAGGATCCTTACTGGTAAACATCCTCATGCTGTGCAAGAGGAGGGCACAGAGATTTTGTGAGTGCTCCACTCACCCTGGAGGGGTGAGGTGGGCTGGTGGAAGATATAAGGGAGGAGAAGAGGCTTGTTTTCCTCCTTCTGCTCTGGCTGCTGCCTTGAAGCATTGCCCCTCAGCCACACCACCCTGCCTTGGAGCCCACTGATTATGGACTGAAACCTCCACAAACTGTAAGCTAAATAAACCTTTTCCTCCCTAATTTTGGGGATCATGTATTTTGTCTCAGTAACAAGAGAAAAGGAACCAAGACAGTGGATGACAAACCATCTCAGGCTGCCCTGTCACATCTTTGCAGTATATCACACTGTAACCCTTGCCCACTGTGAGGAAATATTCAAATCACAAAGTGTTGGTGTCTATAAATACTGTTTGGGGCTGCTCCCTACCCTACCCCTGCATTAAAAATTCTGAGTAACATGCATGTGTAATTAGGTGTACAGGGAAATTGGGCTTTATTTTGATGAGAAAGTTATAGGAAGGCATAAATGCTATTTTGTTGGGGCTATAATGTTGTGAGATTGTTTCAGAATGTAGATTTAAGGAAGGAAATGTATGAGATATAAAAATAGCTATAACAAGAGAATGTTTTTAGTTAAGAAAGGCGTTTGTATGGGGAGATTTTGCTCTCAAAATCAGAAGGTTAAAGGAAGCTGCAGAAGCTTTGCAAGGGGTGAAGCCTGTGAAACGAAACGTGCAGGGAGAGTGAAGCTGGCTGTAATTTACCGCCAAAGAGGACTCCTGGAGGAAGATTGGAAGGTTACGGGTTACGATCAGCCTCTACAGCCAAGTCCCTGTTCCGAAGGGCAGACGGAGCATTCCTTGAGTGTCCTCGCACCACTCTGTGGCCGGCACTTTGCTGTTAAATCCCAAGTTTCATCTCTTGATGGAGAGGTGAGCACTCCTTGCCATCATTACTTCAACTACCCAACACAGTACTGCCTTTATTTCAGTACACAGCCCCCCTGTGCTCCCCAGTGGGCCTGCAGATGAGCTTTAGACTGCTGGCCCAGATCACCGCTCTGCTGCATGTGCTGATTTCTCCCAAGGCAAAAGAGGCCATCGGGCTATCCCAGTGCCACAGGGAGTCTGGTCAGATGGCTCTGGGCCCCCTCCACCTCCCCAGGGGATATCTGTCTCTCAGCCACGGTCTTATGAGGCAATGCAGCAGCCTGGCTGCATCTCCTTCTAGCTCTGGGATGGTCGGTGAGTTCTGCAGTTTGTGCAGCTCTAGGCTGCGGTGCTGACGTATGTGCAGCACTCCTGCCTAATGTTCACGGTCACTTCCTGCTGGGAGGGCAGCAAGGAGCACTGCAGCCTGAAGTGGAGAGGGGCACTATGGGGCATGCTGGTGTCCACTGGGGAGGAGCCGAGGCTTGAGAGGATGCATATGAAACAGGAACATGCTACAGGGTTGATCCTTGGCTCTCCAAGGGTCAAGGTAGTTTGCTCTACAAATTGAGTACTGGTGGCAGTCAAAACATTAAAGACAGCAGCCATCTCCACAGCATTGGCACATGTATCACAGACATCCTCACTCTCTATACACACACCCAGGTGAAAATTGAAGCCCAGCTTCAAAAGTACTTAGGGTTCCCTAGTCTTTGCAACCAACTTTCAGCAGTCTCATGGCTGACCTGGGTGTGTTTCAAGGTACCGGCCTGAGTCAGCTCCCCTGTCTCTAGCTAAGCAAAGCGGCATTTGTTGCCAGAGCATCTCTTTGATTGTCCAAGGCTTTGCGTAGGTGGCCCTTATGGATCTGTGCACCCTCAAGGTGGTTTACATCTTTCCAGCTATCTTATTAAGTTTGCTGTGGGTTCGTACAACTCTTATATAACAAGTCTATTTGGTGTAATGCCCCCCAATGTGTAGATTTGAGCCTCCCCAAATTGCCCTTGCCTTTGGCTTCTAGAATCTTGACCACACCTTGTCATTCGAGTGATACAATGAAGTAATGATGTTTTCTCACCATACTAGAAAAAGTCTGGTGACGCAGCCAGGCCATTCAGGAGGGCAGGCGGGATTGACCGGCAAGGTGTCGGATCTGGAGAGGGCCTGGTGGGCTCCTCCTCTCGCTGTGGGTAGGGGTCCTGGTGGGGTAACGGGGAGGTGCAAGTGTTGGCAGGACGGCAGGTGTTCCCAGTTCCCACCATGATTCACAGGCCCTTTCTCTCTCAGCAGCCAGCAGTCGCCTCCGAGGCTCGTCCTGATGACCTGCCGTTTCCCGCACATGCTCTACGGAGCTGAAAGCGGTGCCCTTGCACAGAATAGTCGTGACTGTTCCCGGTTAACGTTGCTATGCTCACAGGGTACAGTTTCCCATCGGTCAGGACTAAAACTCTCATCGAATTACGGATACAATCCTCCCCTGCTGCCATTGCTCAGGGCTTGAAATATGGCTCATTCCGGAGCAAGGCGCCCCTGGTGGCGGAAGGGGTGTGAGCATCACATATCGCCCCTGTGTGCAGCCGTCAGTCTGCAGCTGTTACACCCTCGTGGGCTCTTGGGGTCTCCAGAGACCACTTCAGCTCTTTCTGTGTGCTCCAGGCTGAGAGGGAGGAGCCATCTCCACCATCCTCCTCCCTGTCACTCTGATTAATACTAACTCCAAAAGACTTGAGTCAGACACACAAGAATTATAGCTGTAATAGTGTAGTTAAGAGGGTAATAGGCTTAAAAATAAAAGCAAACATGCACATTTTAAAAATATTGCCAGCACCTTCCTCCACTCAGGTGATGTTGCACTTGAACTAGGTCCACGCCCTCCCAGGGCTCAATCAGCTACGCATGTCTGGGGCACCCAGGCCCATTCAGTCTCCCCTCTGTGGCCTGTGCTGAGTCTCTGGGAGTTCTCTGGCTGACTGCTCACCCGCCACAGCTTGAAGCAGTCTGTTCCCAGTAAGGGACTCATGGAGTGGGGGTGCTTCCCCTTCTAAGAGGCTCCTTCTGTTCCTCGAGGGGCTGCTATACAGGCCGGGTGCGCCTGCCTGGGAGCCTGCCAGACAGAGGCAGTGGGCGCACAGCCTCCAGGGCAGCCTGCTTGCACTTGCTGGACCCTGCGGCCTAAGGGTCCTAGAAGTGGGGAGCCCATAGGGGACTGCCAGGGCCGGAGGCGAGAACCTTGGAAACTGCTCTGGGAGGGCTTCTTCATGTTCCTGCGACTTGATTCAGGAACTTCTGAGCCTCCTAACATCGAGTCAGCTGTGTTGCCCATAGTTCAGGCAACTTTAGAAGCTCAGCCTGTCAGGGCTGGGGATTTAGCTCAGTGGCATAAGTGCCTGCCTTTGCAAGCAGGCAGTCGGTGAGTTTGATCCCCGGTACCGATAAAAAGGAAAAAGACAAAAAAAAAGAAGCTCAGCCTGTCAGTGTGTGGAGCTGCTGGGATTCATCTCACTGTGCACCACAACAGTGGTGGAAAGCACTCGAACCTCCTCGGGTTTGGTGGGGTCAGTGGGGACAGCTCAGGCACTGAACCTGGAAGAAGCCAGCGGGTGTCCAAGTTGTGTTAGCGTCTCCACCCCTACCCCAGTCTTCAGGTGCCTGAGTGGTCTATCAATAATTTCCCCCAGGTCGAGAATTCCTGGAGGTCAAGGACACTTTAAATTTGTCTCAGCCTTCTTGGCACCTGGAACAGTTCCTGGCCCACACCACCAGAGAAAGGCTGGCCTGGTCACAGGACAGTCAGTGACAGGGTAGCTAGGCTGACTGCCCAGGAGAGCTGGGACACCAGGTACTCACACCCTGCTTGGCTTATTCCCTTCACAGAAACTCGGGAGCCATGATGAGGTTCTGGGATTTTTATTTTTGCTCATTGTATTTTTAGGCCTTCGACGATGGGCTGATTTGGGGCCCCTTTGGGGTGCACTCCTGTGTGGCCAGTCCCACCCACCTCTCCCAGCCCACCCCTCCCACCTGCCAGTACTCTTCTCTGCTGGGGTGTGGAAGAGGGCTGCGCTGGTGCCGCCCAGTGCGTGCAGCTCCAGGCCCATGCTGACGGGGAACCTGGGAAAGGAGCCCTCCAGCCACTCTCCCACCCAGGTGCTCCAGCAGGAGAAGCCCTTACTCCCGGTGCAGGGGGCTTTTCTGTCCCTGGGGGGATGCCCAGGGGCTCTTAGGCAGCAGATCCCTCTGGGGTTCTCTCCTCCTTTTTCGGCCCAGCTGTGCACTTGCCCCTTTCTAGCCAGCAAGGAGAAGGTGGGTATCGGGGCGGAAGACCCCCGCGGCTCAGGACCTTCAGGCCTGGGGTCGCAGCGGACCCACATCTCCCGCAGGAGCCAGGTTCCTACGGACGCGGGACTGCGGCTTCTCTCCTCCATCTCGGCCCCTGCCCTGTCCCCTGGCTCCCAGCCGCAGCCCCCACTAGCATCTCACAGCCGGCCTGGGCGCAGCTCCGCCACCGGTGCAGAGCCCGTCGTCTGGGAGCCGCGCTGGCCCCGCTCCTGGAGGAGCGTGGCGCTCACCCCTCGCCCGCGCCCTCTCCTCCCGTGGCCGGTGCTAGCCTCGCTGCCGCCGAGGCGGGAGGGGAGAGCGCCGGCCGCAGCGAGCCTCAGGCGCTGTGCGCGCCCAGGCTGAGCACCGAGAAGGCGGCGCGGTGCTTGCGGAGCAGCAGTCGGATCTTCTCGTCGTCAGAGTCGGGGTCCAGGGGCTTGTTGTACTCGTCGTCCTCGTTCTCCGAGGGCGCTCGGTTCCCGCCCGCGCCCGCGCCTCCCGGGGCCCGCGGGGTGGAGGAGGAGGAGGAGGAGGGCTCCAGAGCGCTCTTTTTGCGCCACTTGGTCCTGCGGTTCTGGAACCACACCTGGAGCAGAGGAGCCGCGGTCACCGCGCATGGTGCAGCTGTCCGGAGGGGGTGCACACTGCGTCCGGAGGACCTCAGTGGCTTCACAGGGAGCGGGACCCCAAGGGTCACATTGCTGGGGCACCGCAGCCCGTTTGCTTGGGCTGCGACTCGGGCGCGGGAGTCCCCGCCTTTGCCACCTGGGGCCCTTGGGATGGGAGACGCTGTAAGACCCCAGGATGGAGAGGGGCTTCGGCCAAGTGCTGCGGGGGGTTCGGGTGCGGGGAAGGCCTCCTGCCGGCGATGCGGTTCAGGGACCCTGCTTGCCTAGCACACAAGAGGCCCCGCCTTGCACTCTCAGTACTGAAAAAATAAAATTAAGATAATAAAACAGAAGTCTCTCCTCTCCATCTTCCTAGGCCCTTACTGAACTTGAGTAATCTCCTCCTGTAACATGCACCTTTGCTGAGAGTGCTGAAGCCTGCACAAACCAGACAGAGGGGAAAACGCACAGGGGCAGTTGCTGTTTCCTGCAGGAACCCAAGGAGGAGCAAAGCCCAGACCTGGTCCCCACCTGCCCCTGACCTGCCCAGAAACAGCTGTGCCAGCCCTTAGCTGCAGGCCCAGTGGCTTCCAGGTTCCTTCTTGGTATCTCTGGGGCAGCCTAGCCTCAAGCAGGGAGAACCCGTGTACCCTCCTAAGCCTCCACGGGGCCTCCTGGCCACCCGTGTGGGATGCCCACCTCTCTGCCCTTCAGGCAGGGTAAGTGGAGGGAGGTGTCACAGTCATTTTAAAAACTGGCAAACTGGGGCCAGTTTTTTTGCTGGCAGGTGGATCAAGCAACATTGAGTTCTAATTCGGCAAAGAGGCTGCTGCTGGTGCAGGGATTTCTGACAGAGATGGTGGAGGTGGGGGAAGTGGACTTCCTGTGCCTGCCTGGCAGGGGCTTCTCTGCGAGGCAGACACTTTCGCTTGCATACACTCACCTTGACCTGTGACTCGGTCATGCCCAGTGAATACGCCAGCCTTGCCCTCTCAGGGCCAGCCAGGTACTTAGTCTGCTCAAAGGTCTTCTCCAGGGCGAAGATCTGGTGGCCTGTGAATGTAGGCCGTGTGTGCTTCTTCTTGTGCATGCTGTCACCCAAGGGGTCTGGGGCTGGTGGCAGGAGGGGAGCGGGTTAGCAAACAAGCAAGGGTGGGGTTCCGAGGGCTGCCTGCAGGATGCCAGCCTGTGCTGCCCCTGCCACAGGGCCCCAGTAATAGTGAACGTGACCTCTGCTGTGCCTGAGACTCCAGGGGCCCAGGGGGCCTCCAGCCTCCAGCCACTTAGGCTCCTGTCTTTCTAAGATTCTCACTGCTCAATGCTGCTGCTTTCCCAGGGAGAACAGAAACTTCCTATCACAAGACACCAAGACAAGGGAGCTCCTTTGTGCCACCAAGGCAGAGACTGGCACCTTCCATCCACAACTGCTACCCAAGAGCTGGGGTTCCTCCCTGTTTCCTTCACCCTGGACCTCAGTTTCCTCTGCTTATTGGAAAACAGGAAGAAGTCTGCAGTCCCAGGGCCCACTTCCTGGGAACTCTTGCATGGCCACGAGGACCTGGGGCGCCCGACCCGAGTCCCAGCCAGGGCAATCTGTCAGGAAGGCCATAGGGCCAGCAGGGCTCAGAGGAAGCAGAGTTCCCACATGTCTTACAACCTGCATCTCATTTCTTCTTGTGACAGATAGGGAGACCGAGGCACAGAAAGAGGAAGAAAACTTCTGAGAGATCGTCTCCCGTCCTCACCCTTAATTCACCACCAACTGTCTCAGCCATTGTTGGGTATGCACACACGTGTGTGCATACAATGTGTGCGTGCGTGCATGTGTGCATGCGTGTGTGTGTGTGTTCAGCACTGATGAGGAGAGGGTAAAGAGGGTATAGAGCTGTGGCAAGGCAGAAGGGAGGCACTGAGGAGATGGTAGAGATGTGTGACATCCCCAAACTGGGCTGTGGTGGGTACTCCTGTGTCGGAACTGTGGCCCGCAGCAGGCCTGGGCACAGATACTGCTGTGGTTGGCTTCAAGCCCCTGTTGCAGGGGAGCCTCTGTCCCTGCCAGGTCTGGGGAGGGTTATGGTGGCACAAGGATGGTTCTGGAAGCCACCGTCACTCTCCTCTGCTCCCAGGTGGGCTTGGCCCCCTTGTGCATGTCCCTGTCCCACTACATTCCCCGAGTGGCCCTGGGTCCCCAGAACCAGTTCTCTGGAGCCGACTCAGGGTGAGTGGGTGAGGGTCCCAGCCTCGTCTAGCTCAGCTGCCAGGAGCCTGGGCTGTTTCCAGCCTGCCATGGCTGTGATGCCCCAGGAGAGGGTGGAAAGTGGGCCCGTTTCTCCCGCCAGAGCTCAGTGGGCTCCAGATGATGCTAGCTGAAAGCTGGCTCTTTGGGAAGGTGATGCTGTGGCTGGCGACCCTCACCTCCAAGGTGGCACAGGCTCTGGGAACAACAGAGAGGGGCTACAGCTGGACATCACGTGGCGTGAGTAGGTTATGGCCTCCTTGGGTCCTCAGGAGGGCACTGAGATGGGTCAGATGGGCCAAGGCAGGGGTCAGGCAGCTGTGCCAGGCACAACTGGGTAGGCTGGGAGAGGGGGGGACCCTGTCTGCACCCATGTCTGAGCTGGGCTGTCTAGGCAGTCTGGGGGAGGTGGCTCCACACAGGAGGGCTGGAGGGCTTGCCCTGTACTCACCATCGCTGCATGACCGCCCGCCACGCCAGTCCTGGCCTGTGTCTGCCCAGCAGTTCCGGGTCCGAGAGGGGTACTCGCTCCCAGCCTTGGAAAAATTCCCCACCTGGGTGCCATAGTAGACCCCCTGAGAGCCCAGGCCACCGAAGCTGGCCACATGCGGGTAGCCGGAGAGGAGGCTGCTGTTTGGCGTGGCCACAGGCCTGCTCAGAATATCCGTGATCCCGTGGGGGGTCCCAGCGGCCAGCTGGGGGCCCAGCCCTGGGGGGCTGAGCTTGTAGAAGGAGTTCTGCATGGAGTACTGGCACATGGGAGCCTTCATCTCCGAGAACTGGGCCAGCGGTGCGTTGTTCAGCAGGAAGGTGCCCTGCAGGTTGGACTCCATGATCTTCGGGTCAGGCAGCGGGAAGTGAGAAGCCCAACCCAGACCCCTAAAGCCCAAACCGCCAGGCTCTGGACTCCAGTCTCATGGCAGGTTGGAGAATCCGAAGCTGGCTGAGCCCCCAGTGCCCTGTGCCTAGTGCATCCGGTCACCAGGCACCCGGATCAGTGACCCCAGGCAGGTGCAACCAGCCGGTGCAAGCCTCCTTGGGGCTCTGTCCCTCCTGCCCAGCCTGGCCTGGCCAGGGTGCTGCTTGAGCTCAGCACAGCCCCCTCCCTTGCTCTGAGTCGGGGACCCTAGATGAGAAGTTGAAGTTCAGAGAAGGGACATTTCCCTGATAAAGATACGGCCTATTAGAATACGAGCAGGGACTGGCTGAGCCGAGCGAGCTGCGCCGCCATTGGTTGGGGCCCTCACCGGCCTTGCATTGGTTTTTCCTGGACAAATTGCACTTTGAAAGATTGACTGTAAAGTCAGCCAGCGTGTGTGTGTGTGTGTGTGTGTGTGTGTGTGTGTGTGTGTGTGTGTGCACGTACCCCTGTGTGTAAGACACAGAGTAAGCAGAGAGAATGAGCTCTAGAAGCTCTCTGTTCATCGCCAGAGGCCCCTAAGAGAAGCGGGGTGTCTGAGGTCCCTGGAGGCTCCTTAGCAGCTGCTTCCCCCGGTGGGGAGGCCAGGCTCAGGTCCCTAAGCCGAGCTGGCCCAGCCTCCCTCTGCATGGCTGAGGTCCCAGCCTGCTTCCCTCCCCTCCCAGCGCCTGGACAGGGTAAGTGGGGTGAGTGTGGACGCCTGCCTGTGGGGGCCCTATCCTGGCCTGAGAGCCAAGGCGCAGCCTGCTGGGCAGACCGGTCAGCGTGGGCAGACTGGGCCGGCTCCGGAGAGGAGGTTTTCCTCCTCCCTGGGGCTGAGAGGTCGTCCCCACTGCCAAGAGCCAGCCTTTCCGATCGTTTTGCTGGATTAACTTCCGCATCCGGGTCTCTGCTGGAGCGGTGGCCCTGTGCCGTCCAGCTTGGTGTCCGGCATGAATCTCTGATGCTGAGATGCTTGTGCCTCGGTGGCCGAGCCATAGTTGCTGGGCACCCAGCAGGGCTGATGCCTAAACAGGGGTGAGTCTCAGAGCACCCACATTTCTCATTTTAAATCAGGGAAACTGAAGTACAGGGGAATTAACCTGCTTTCTAGATTCTGGTGTAATTTGTTTTGTGCCCGACATTCTTTCTTGAAGTTGTTCTCTGAAAACAGAAGCAGGTATGGCACCTGCCTGAACATACACAAGGATGTATTTTGTGACTGCTCTGTCTGATGGCCCTAGAGTTGTCCTGCCTGGGCATGGCGGCTTCAGGGACCCCCACAGCCCAGTTCTGGGTTTGGCAATGGGGAATCAGAGGCCCTGCCTGTTTCCAGGGCCTCTGATTCCCCACTGCCAAACCCAGAGGGAGTCCCTGTCTCCTGCACAGCTCCACTCTAAGTCCCCTTTCTGTGGCACAGATGATTTCAGTTCACTGGTCTGAGGAAGACCTTCCAAAAAGCATGCAGATGGCACTTCAGCTTTGTTATTTAATTAAAGCCAAGAAAACTTTTCTTAGTGTCTGACTTGGCTTCACAGCAATCATTGGGGAACTCGGCTGATTGCCAGGCTCCCTGGCCTGTGGCCTGCTGTGGAAATGCATTTGTGACCTCGGGATCCGCAGACAGTGCATGGTCCCTGACTGGACCTCAGGGTGACTGGGTCCCCTGGGCGAAGCTGGCCCTGGGGACCTTGGAACTGCAACTTGGGCACTCCCTAAGGACAGGGATTTCTGAGCAAGAAATCATGATGTATGATCTGATTCTGTTTCCTGTCGATGCAGCCGAAGTTGTGTCTAGGCATCCAGGAAGGGGCCCTTGAGTGCCCTCTCCGATGGGGCAGCAGGTGCCCAGCGCTCGAAGGGCAGGGCCGGCAGCTTCCAGCTGGCAGAGGGCTGCCCCGCGATGGATCCCTGGGGTGGGCAGCGGAGGGGCCCTGTCGAGGTGCACGTTCCAAGATCCCAGCCCTGGCTCCCCACAGCCCAGTCCAGGTGCACTCCTGTCCCCCCCCCCCCCCCCCGCGTATGCGCCGGGAAGGAGACGCCTTGCCATGAGTCGGTTTCTTTATTAAGGTGACATTTGTTCAGCTGGTGTAGGGACAATGGTCTATACATTGGGGTGGGCGGGGCGGGGCTCCCCCGGGGCAGAGCGCGTGGGGGAGACCAGAAACGATTCGTTTTTCATAACATTTAAAAAATCAAGGTCATTTCAAAACTTCTAAAAAGCGTCTACGGAGCACACTGCAGCATTCTCTAGGCGTCGAGTGGGATCCCAAAGTCCTCCCCTACGCGGCTCCTACTAGCAGCGGGAGCGCGGCCAAGCAGCCAAGCAAGGCGGAGCAGCAGGAGCCAAAGCGCCGGGAGGGCCGCAACCCGGGAGAGGAAGCTACAGGCTCCGCCGCGCGGGTCCGGCCGCGTCCGCACGCTCGGGCCGCGCACTGTGCAAGAGCCTACGAGGCCGCAGCCGCAGGGACAACCCGCGCGAGCTCTGCCGGGCCAGAACTTCCTCTCTCCGGGCGCCCCTTCTCCTCCTCCCTCCCACGAAGCGGAAGCCCGCCCCGCCCCAAGGGTGCAACACCCCTGGGCCGGGAGGCGCCGCCCGGAACGCGGGGCTGGGCTTCAGGCTTGGCCTCGGCGCGGAGGCGTCTGTGCTACTTGGAAGGTTTGGGGGTGTCCCGAGGACGCCTCCGGAGCGGCCGGGGAGGAAGGCGCCACGGAGCGCGAGGAGAGCCCGCGGGGCCCTCCAGGCGGCCGCATTGTGCTGATTCGGGGCTCCCCGCCGGAGGCGCCTGGGCGTTAAGGCTCTGCCCGGGGCCCGGGGAGGCGCGGCCGCAGGGAGGGCCCTGTCCCGCACCACTGGCCTTCACCGGCCGCCCTCTGCCCCAGCCTGCGGGCTGCCTGGACTTCGAGCACCAAGTTGGCTCCGGGAGACCTGGGGCTGGCGGCTACATTCACTGGCCCTGCCCTGCGCTTTCGGGGACAGCCTGTAGCTCCTCCTCCCGTAGGCCGGAGCAGTCCTGGGAGCCGAGCTGTCAGAGCTTCTCCATACTGCTAAGTGTCTCTAGTGGTTTGCATAGTATTTATTGTTTTCTTATACACAAGGCTGATTACTGTACAGTTTACACTTTGGACACGGACTATGGTAGAAGTGCGTGAAGATCTAGAAAACCTCTTCTCTATGGTCATGCTGGTGCAGTCCTGGCAGCCACCCGCCCTCCTCCGCTGACCTTTCCGCTCTGGCACCCCGGCTCCTTCTGAGCCCTCAGCTAAGCGCGGGGTCCTGGCCTCTGACCCTTAGATCCCTAATGCAAGGATCCCAGTGCAAGCTCAGGGTGATGCTTTTCCACTGGAAGATGATTAATACTGAGACTGGCAGAGAGAGAGAGACGGAGAAGGAGAGAGGGAGAGAGAATAAAAAGCCTCCCAGTTTCTCCACAGCGGAGTCCACACAGGGAATTCGGAGGGTCCTGTGTGTCTCAGTGTGGGACTGTCCTGGGGTGGCAGAGGTGGCAGCAGAATGGAGGTGAGTGTGGGCAGCCACAGCCGATGGACACGGGACTGAGGTGCTAACCTGATTTTGTCCCTAGTTTTGTTTTTTTTTTTCTTTCCAGGAAGCCCACATAGATTTCTTACAGATGAAGTGGGAAAAAAGTACCCTGTACAAAGTCAAAAATCAAAACAATTTAAAAAAACCTCAAACCATCCCCAGCCACAAAAGAGCCCTTTGCGTTCATTTCGCTCTGTCCCTGGCCGTCCCCTCCCCTCCTCTCCTTCCCCTCCTCTGGCAGACAGATTGAGTCCCGGAGTCAGGTCGCTAGGGCAGGATGGCAGACTGTAGGTCATGCAGAGTCTACAGCCAGTCGTTCATGCGGTAGGAGACTAAAGGAGCCCCTCACAGAGTTCATGCCGGGAGCCGAGAGGAACATGGGCAGCGCTCTGTCACCCTCTGGTCCAGCTCCTCCTGTGTGCATGGCAGAGTGTATGGAGTCAGGGGTTGGGTGTCGAGGTGTGATCCTGGGGGACACAAAGAAAGAGTGACTTAGGACTGCAAGGTGCAGCGCCCAGCAAAAGTCCCAAGTGTGGAGTTTGGTGCGGGCTGCTCTGGCGGGCCCCCAAGCAGGAGTGGCACTGAGGGTGCCCTGCTGCACGTTGACCTTCCTTAGCTCAGTCCATCCATCCCTGCGCCCCGCCCAGAGGCCACCGCCCTGGAAAACCTGAGTAGGAGTAGGGAGAGGGCTGTGTGCTGCACTCCAAAGACAGGCAAAAAGCCACAGGACCCTGCTCGTAGGAAAGTCATTCCATGAGCCCAGGCCGCCCCGTGGAAGAGGCCAGGCCAGATGGTGCAGCCTTCACATGCTCAGCCCAGCCTGGCCAGTGAAGACTGAGGCCTGCTCTGCACTCATCCTGGAGACGGAGAGGTAGGACAGCTAGGACTCTGGCCCCAGCATGCAGGGCTCCAGGTAGAAGTGTCTTGCGGAGACGGGGACTTTTCCCTGGACAGGGCAAGGCCTGGGCTGGGATTCATAACAAGGACCCTGGCTACCCCTAGGGCCTCATCCACTCCATGCTTTCAAGACCAGGCTCTCAAGATGCTGTCTACATCTTGGGATCTAGGGATGGTGGAAGAGGGGGAGGTGACACGGAAAGGCAGTAAGTCATTCTGAGGGAGCCAGGTGGTCCCAGGTCTAGAGCTGTCTGGGGCCCTGCAGGGCATGACCAGGCAGAGCTAGCCGGGAGAGCTCCGCCAGGACTGGGGGTGCTCCTAAAACCAGGCACTCTGCTGTGGTGGCTTGATACTGTCACCTGGAGGGGCCATCTTCTGAACCCCACCATGTGGTCTCTATTCTCCCTGGGGAGGCTGTTAGCTACTGTCCTCCCGCTGAGTCCTGCCTGCCCCTCAGGGCATCCCTCCTCTTAGCTGTCCCTGCCGGCCACCACCTGTCTGAGACCTCAAGGACTCTGAAGCCAGACTGCCGAAGTTCAAGTCCTGTGTCTGCTGCTACCAGCTGCCTCCCTGTGCTCAAGCTGCTCACCTGCTGTGGGGAGAACAGGGTCCTCCGCTGTGAGGGTGCGGGAAACCTCCCCATTAGACCACGGTGACGCCTGGAAGACCTAACAGACCTGTGCCATGTTTAGGGCTTCAGACATTCTGTGCTCTCTAGAAACCCTAATTCTTTGTTTTCTTTCCTTTTTAGCGCTGGCATTGGCATTATTTGCCTGGCTAGACTAGGGCCAGGGAAGCCACGCATACCGCAGCGCCCATGCCAGTGCTAAACGTGTCCTCAAGCAAGGAGCCAAGTGAGCCTGCAGCTTGGGAAACACCCACTTCTAGTGGGGGAAGATGTTCAAGTCTTGGAGGCCAGCTGCCCGCTGTCAGGAGAAACGGACTTCGGAGCAGTGTGGGGTGGGACGTGGACCCACACCTCTGGCTCAGCCAGGCCTTCCTAGGCCCTGCTTGCAGAAAGGACTCTCACCCTTTTGGATCCCAGAAAACCACCCCTTGCACTCTGGGGTGTGTCTGCCAGGTTTCCCCTTGTCTTCTCTCTTGGTAGTGGCCCAGCCTCTGCCCCCATCGCATGCCCACGCTGTCCCCTCTCATCCAGCCCCTCATGCTGATGTCTTCCCAGTGTTGGGCATGACAGTGGACTCAGCTCCAAGCAGCAGAATGTGCTCTGCTCCATGTCCCTCCCGTCCAGACTACTGCAGAATTTTAAATTTATCCAAACATTCTACTGTCAGACCTAACACCAATCTTACAGCTACACTGAAAGGAAAGTGTCCCTTAAAAACCGAAACAAAGAGAGACAGTAGCCTTTCCCACCTGCAGCTCTCTAGCGGGCCCTTGCAGGCAGAGCTGTGCCAGAGGAAGATGGCCTGTCAGGGTGCTGACCCTGGTCCTGCAGCACCTCTGCCCCCACTCCCATCCTGCGACATCCACGCGGTAACACTGGGCACAGAGCAGAACCTACCACTTCCACTACCTGCTCCAAACCACCAAACCCGACTGAGCAGCAGTTTCTGCTTGGCAACTTGACCTTCCAGAAAGTGCCTTAACTACCAGGCCTGGATATCAGAGCCTCTCTGAAGCTGGGAGTGGCAGGGGAGTCCACTGAGCCCTCCTGAGGTGGCAGGTCCTGCCCCTGCATGAACTGCCAGCCACTGTTCATTCCAGATCCCTGTGCCACCTGGCATCAGGAGATGGGAAGGAGACTCAGAACGAGTCCTAATGACTTGATTTTCAGCATGCATAAAAAGTGCCTGAGCACATGCATGCAGTTTTGAGCTCCAGAATTTTAATCCAGAATGACTGGGGTAGACTAGTCACTCACGGTTTCCCCTTCGCAGTGCTACAGAAGGAGTCCAGGATCTCATTCACCCAAGGCAGGCCCTCTACCCCTGGGCTGCATCCTGCCCAGGAATCCACATATTAAGACTCTTTGTGACTGTAACAAGGCATGTGGACCGCACGCCATGGAACTTTGCAGTTTATAAAGCCCTTTCACAAACACCAACTTATCGATCCCTATAGCTATCCTGCAAGGAGAATATTGGCATTATTGCTACTTTGTGGATAAAGGACCTGAGGCTGGGCAGGTCGATCGACTTGCCCTGAGTGCCGCTACAGATAAACCTGCCATTGATTGAGACAAGACCCTGCATGTTCTTATTTTCTCTTTACAGCCACGCTCGCAGTTACACAGAAACTTCTTTCTGATGCTAGTGACTGAGCCCAGGCCTCACGTGTGCTAAGCATGTGCCTTGCTGCCGAGCTACATCCCTGCAAGTGGTCTTCTCACAGGGGCAGGTGCCATTTCGCCTCCGCTGAGGAATCTGACACTCGAGGATATTCAGTGACCCGCTCAGGTCTCACCACCTGGAAGTGGGGCAGAGGAGGGGTCCAGGCTTTGAGTCTTGGCCTGCTCTCACTCTGAAACCCAGCCGGCTTCCTTAGCAGCCCTGCCCCTCAAGGCAGGCGGACATGGACAGTGCACACTGGGCCACTGCCCCGGGGGAAATGCAAGTCTAGATTCCTGTGAGCCTTTCACAACTTTGTCCCCTGTGAACACACAGCCGCTTCCTCAACCCTGTTCTCACACTGACAGCTCCTGGGCTCACCCAGAGGGGTACGCTGCTCCTCCTGGAAGGGGCGGTGCAGCCTCTTCCTGCACCGAAACACAGAACGGCCCTTGGACACCACCTGCAGGGTTGTTTTCAATGGCAAGAGCACCAGGAAAGGACATGGGACACACAAAACATCGTTCACGTGGACAGCCAGGGCCACGAGTCTACAGCATAAGGGCTGAAGCCACCCATGGCACAGCTTTGCCCAGCCCCGCCTGGCTGGCAGCAGGCCTTTGCTTCTGGGTGTGTATATGTGAATGACCACAAAAGCATGGTAAGCGCTGGCTTTGGGTTAGCGAGTGGGCAGATATGCATATAAGGATTGACTGGATGGACCTGCTTGCAAGCTGGTGGTGGGAGGCGGGCAGCACTGGCCCGCAGCCCCCCTTGCTGCCTTTCTCTGGCCTCGGCTCTGGCCATGAGGGTTCAGCACTCAGGACCTCAGCAGAAGCTAGACAGTGTTCCTGGGCCCCTCAGCACCATCCCCAATGCGAGCGTCCCTTTACCTTCACTGGCAGAGGGCCCACTGCTGCCAACAGCCAGCTTGTCCCCCACTGGGGCCCAGTTCCTATGCCCTCCGCAGCTTTCAGCCTCTCCACAGATCATCTACAGCAAATTAAAGAGATCCCCAGCTGCCTTGTGCCCAGCCTAGCCACAGGCTGTCGAGACACTGGTAGAACCTCAGCTCCTCCTGAGCTCAAAGTTTAAAGCTGCTGCTGCTATGATGAGAAAAGTTGGGGCTGGGGTTTAGCTCAGTGGCGTAAGTGCCTCAGCACCAAAAAACCCAAAACAAAACAGAAGTCAGGCACAAGAGGGCTTTTCTTTACACTCAGCTTCCTACATTTATTTGTACCTCTGGGTCATTTCCGGGACGAGGAGGCTACCTTCTACACCAGGGCCTGGCAGTTTGGGGGTTAACTCGGTGACCTGCTTAAGCTGCTGAGGAGTCAGACCTAATTTTACCCTCTGATTGGATTGCCAGGCCTCTTTTTTTGCCCAAGTGCTGTGAGATATGTTGGGAAGCCCCAAGTCAGCAGTTCTGGTGGCTCAGGAGGCAGTGGGCCTGCTTTTTTGCAGAATGCAGGAATTCAGTGCCTCTCGATGCCCCAGAGCCAGAGCCCACCCCAGGAACGTGCTCCCCTGCTCAGTACTGTGTTGGGCTACAGTGCGTCCTTGCTCCCTGCTGTCTCCCACCCCGATGCATCCTGTACTGAGCTGCCCCGAGCGGGGCACAAGGAAGGGCCTCGGGGCAGCTCAGTACAGGATCCCTCAGGGAGGCTGGGATCAGAGCTGGCTGAAGCCCCCAGCACTGTGCCACCCACTGAGACCAACGCTGTGCATCACCGCGCTCACTGCCTGCCACCACCCCAGCCCCTCTGCCCACACACCAACCCCAGCCCCAACCCCAGCAACCCTCCTGCTGTTCCAGAGGATGCCACCTGCCCCAGACCTGTCAACTTAGACCCTTCCTAGAAAGCAAGGGGGCAGCCCGGTTCACAGAACAGCAGGGAATGGCAGCCTGCTCAGCACTTCAGTTGGGGTCAAGTTCAAAGGCCATTCCAGCCCCAAGCCTTGGATCCCCTTCCTGAAACACTGCAGCCCATACCTGAGACCTCCCTGTGGTCAGTGCTCTGCCCGACAAGCGCTGCAGCCACACTGCTTGGCTTCCACAACTACTTAGACTGTCAGAGTGCTTTGCACTCATCCAACCATTGTTTGTTTCAAAATTGCACAGGGCTGGGGGTGAAGCTCTACGGTAGAGCACTTGCCTACCATGCAGGAGGGCCTGGGTCTATCCCAGCAATGCAAAAACCAAACTAAACTAAACTGACCCAAACCAAGCCAAACCGCAGTGTGTTCATACACTCCCTGAGAAGCAGGTGAGATGGGACCGCTCTGTCCTTGGATGGGGACCCTTGGCAGGCTGCTAGATGGGTGCAGGAATCTGGGGGTCATCTACGTCATGTAAGGGATGGGGAAGAGATGCAGGTGGAACTGGTGCAGCCATGCCACTGCCACCAGGACTGGCCATGCAGAAAGGAGGAGAAAGCTGCGTTACCTCCCGAGAGGCTACTCCAAGGAGAGAGGCTTGTGATCACTGTTTGCCCCGTTTCAGGCTGGCCCGCTTCACTATCTGAGCCCCTTTCCTGCCCTCCAGCAGTTCCGGCTGTAGGCCACTGCCTCTCAGCTCCACCTGGAGACAGCAGCAGGGACAGAAAGCAGGACAGGTCACACAGAGAGATGAGCGGAAAGCAGGGAGAAGAAAGGGAAGTGGACAGTGTTGAGCTGGAGGGACACTGTCTCAGAGGAAAAAGGGGACAGAGGGAGGCGAGGTGCTGACCCAGCTGGCAGAGGCACAGGTGAGCGAGCACTCTGGGCCCTTTTGGAAGAGTGGCCATCAGGGCCACAGCCCCTCAGTACCTTGTCAAGTTTTGTAATGAAATCAGGGTCGGTTTCCAGCACACTAGTGTCCTTCTCCAGGGGGCCCCCGACAATCACCTCCTCATGTTCCTGGGTGTCATCTAGCTGCCTGACAACTTTGAGTGTGATCTGGAAAGAGAAAGAAGTGGTCAAGCCACCCAGGGAGAGAAGAGGGAGCCAAGTTCCCAGGAATGAGAGGAGGAGGAGCTGCCCTGCCAAGGGGCCAGAGGGGCTGCTTCCGACCGCTGACGCCTGGTGGGCCAGCTCACAGAGCACAGGTGGCAGAGGGCTCACACGCGGCACCTCCTGATCAAGGTGGACTTGATGACATCTGTCTAGAGCCCGCCTCACTTTCCTCTGTCCCGTGTCGCCCACTGCCGCAGGCAAGGGCATTTCTTTTTCATCTGCAGGAATTCCTTTCACCCCCCAGCTCTCCCTCCCTCCCTCACCCTTCACATCTGCCACGTGCTCAGAAGTGGGAGAAGAAGCCATGAACAGACACAGCCGTGGCCCACACAGAGGTCAGGGCTGTGTGCCGCGCCCCTCCTCTGTGCAAGCACTGTGGGTGCCGGGGCAGCGTCCTCCCGCCGCTCATCCCCAGCCCCAGGTAGTGTGAACCGACACCCACCAGGCTGAGTGAACGTGAACTACTAGTTCAGGGGGTGTCCACGTTCTTAGCAGCAGCAGCTGGGAGGCCAGGGACAGGCACACTGTTCTCCCAGCAACTGTCTTCAAGGCTGGGCACCATGGAACTAGGTCTGGGACGGTTCCCAAGGGCTGCTCCTCTGGAGCAGGGGATGGGCATTCAGGTCAGGTCGGACATGCAGGCCATGAGGAATACCACGTCCGAACACAGAAGGCCAGCGCTTAGCACCTGCACCCTCCTGTAAGCCATGTGGGGGGGGGCAGCCGAGGAGGAGGAGGAGGAGGAGGAAGAGGAGAAGAAGGAGGAGGAGGAAGAGAAGGAGGAGGAGGAGGAGGAAAGGCCTCCTGTGCGGGCCACATCATGAGACACTGCCAGGCGAGTCCTGCTATCTTTCACGGCCCAGCCCCCACCTGCCTGTCTCCAG
This sequence comes from Cavia porcellus, assembly GCF_034190915.1. Lineage (NCBI taxonomy): Eukaryota > Metazoa > Chordata > Mammalia > Rodentia > Caviidae > Cavia > Cavia porcellus. The sequence continues at coordinate 48,767,549 of NW_026947512.1, forward strand.
CTCAGGGGACGCTTTGCACTCACCTTCTTGGTGACTAAGTTGCCCTGTTCATCTGTGTATTGTTCCTGTGTCACCTGCTCCCCTGGAATATTTTGAAGCTCGTTCCCCTGGAATTGGAGGAAGAGGAAAAGGAGCCAAGGTTGGTCAGTGGGAACAGGAGCCGAGGAGGAAGGAAACAGCAGTGGCAGCAATAGATGCCTAGGAGAGAGTCCTCCACCACCACCCCCAGCAGGAGATCATGTTCGGCACTGACGCAGCCACGCTTGGCCCCAGGGCACCACGGTTGGAGATGGCAGGGCCCTGGGCCCTCAGGGGTCCCAGAGTGGGCACGACAGGGATGAGACTGAGCTACCATAGGAGGTCTGGAGAGCAGAGCAAGGGAGACACTAGGGTCACAACTACAGAGGGCTGTCCTGCACGTGACGTGCCCACACTCCACAGCTGGTTGATGACACACACAGGGCAAAAGCAGGCCGCTTGTGTCCTACAGCTGAGCTTTCTCAGCTATGCACCACACTGGGCACTGGGGGCTCCATGCACAAGCTGGTACCCAGTGCCAAGTCTGACCCTTGAAGGCCTCCTGGTCCTTTGTCAACACACAGCTCCTGGCTGGAGGGGCTCTTTCCCTACCCCAGTCCACACAGAGCATGACAGTGTCCCCTCCGCCCGGCCTCTGCTGCCCCAGCCTGGTGGTTACCTTCAGGAAGACCCTTCGCCGGACCACCCTGGTGGAGACAGTCTCCTCGTCGTCGCTCAGGCCCTCGCCCTCCCCGAGCTCCTTGTCCAGCTCCTGGTGGATGTGCTTCAGCACAAAGCACAGTGAGCCCTTGACGATATGCATCACATTCTGACAGCTGACCAGGAAAAAGCCCAGCAGCACCAGGGTGACCAGCAGCTGGGTGATGAACGTCCACATCCTCACCTCCGCTCACCAGCCTGGCTGTCCAGGGACCAGCACAGCCAGGGGCCGGCCGCTGTGGGGACTCCTCTCATTGTCCTCGCCACCCCTTGGCTCCTTTCATTCTGCCTGCTCTGCCTCCCTGGTTTGCTGTCTGCCCCTCTCCCTCTGCCCTGTCCCTCTCCCTGGCAGGAGCCCCAGGGGGCTGTCTCAGCTCCGCTGCAGCAGAGTGGCCTGCATGGCCCTCCTGCCCCCACTCTTGGTGACATCAGGTGCCTGTAATTTTAGCTCTCAAACCAGTTGTGGGGGCTGTCCCACTGGGCTAGAAGGACACTGGCAGGTGCTGCCCCTGGCCTGGAGGCACATATCAAAGTCACCGCGGAGGAGGGGGGCTGGCCACTTGCCTGGCCAGCTGGCCTGTTCCTGCAGGCAACAGTGGGAGTCCTGCCCTGCCCTGTCAAGCTTCTGGGCCAGGGACCCTGGAAAATAAGAATTCCGAGAATGCGGCTATGCCTGTGTCTCCCCAGAGAAGAACAAGCTCCCCTCACTGAGGCCTGGGACTTGCAAATACCCTGGACACTCAAGGGTGTGTTGCAAAAATAGCCTGGGGGAGTAATGTGCCCAGGCCCAGCCCAAGGAGCAGGGCTCGGGCATGAGAAGGCCACTGGGAGGCTGGCCCTCACTCGGTCCCCACAGGCTGTCAGTCTCTTGCTTTAGGGAGCACAGCCACTCCACTGGGGACCTGAGTGTGCCCGTCAGAGCCTGTCCGTGATGCTCTGCTCTCCTCGTGGCCCCCACAGAAGCTGTGGGGAGGAATTCCACGTTCTTAGTCAGACTGTTCTCGAGTGGCAGAAAGAGCACAGACCTGGGACTTAGTAAACTGGCCCCATGAGTCACTTTCCAAGGAGGTATGCCCATGCCTCAGTTTCCCCATCTGTAAAAGGGAGATGAGGTGCTGCACTTACCCCTCTCCAGAGCACCTCTACAAATAACAATGCAAGCCCACTGACAGCAGCCCACTCTGCAGGTACCTTGTGCGCGTGCGCACGTGTGTGTGTGTGTGTGTATGTGTGTGTGTAGGCCCACAGCCACCCTGCACACGCCTCCTGGCATCCTCCTGTTTCCCACTAAGGAAAAGGTGGAAGAGTAGGGAAGTGAGTGACTCAGGTTCCAAACCCCTGCCATGCCCAGTGCACCTGGCTGCAACCAGAAGGAGAAGCACAGGAGGAGGCCATTGTGGGAGCTGAGCGGGGCTGAGTGGGGGCTCCATGCCTAGTGCACACGAGGGCCCGAGTTCCATACCCCAAGATGAAAAAACAGCCACACAGAGGAGCCCGCCTTCAGCTCTTTCCACCAGGCTGCCCGAGCGATGGCCCTGGAGTCCCTTTGGCCTTTCCTCCAGGCACACAGGGCCAGGATTGCTACCACTCTGTTGCTGCTCCCTGAGAATCAATGGAAACCTGGGCACACGGGGCTTTATGGCCTCAGCCCGCCTCTCTGACACTCTCCTGACAATCACCAGTCTATCCTTCAGAGATCACATCTGAGCGTCCCCAGACCAGGGTCTTGGTTTCCAGCATGGCGGCCCCGTGTGTTCACTCTGCCCAGAAGAACACGGAGCTGGGGACCAAGCCACCTGCACTCTAGGGCCCTGGTTTATCATGTGACCCTGGAGAAAACTACTAGGCCTCAGTTTCCCCACTTATAATCCAGGATGGCTGAGAGGCCCCATTCTGGGGCATCCTGGGCTTGTCTTACTCCAGGGCTGCAGCAAAGAGCACTCCTGACTCCCCCTGCCCCAGGACTCAGAGCTGACCCAGGACAGATCGCCTGTGTGCTGGGCCACATGAGCACTCCTGCGAGAGGCAAGATGGGCACCAAGAAAGAGCCTAGATGCACCAGCTGGTCCACGGTTAACACGCACAGTGCCTCAGCATCTGGGTGCACACATCTGGCTTTCAGCCAGCCACTGAGAACCCCTGGGAAGCCAACCAGGCCCAAGTCCTCCGAGGTGCTGTGCCAGGGCCCAGGCCCAGGGAGGAAAGCAGGGAGAGGGGCAGGAAACAGCTCCTGGATGAGGACTGAGACAGAGGAACCATAAAAGGTGCAGAACACACAGGGATGCTCTTGCTCCAAGCATGTGAGACCTGAGAGGCACCCGGAGGGTGGACGGCACCCATCGCCCGCAAGCCTGGACTGTGGGCAGAGCACCCCAGGGTTGAGGGACCCTGGCTGGCCGAGAGTGGGTACCTAGGGACCTGTGGAGGAGAAGACTGGCTTTCGGGGGGTAAGGAGAGCAAAGAGGAGATGGTGAGCACAGAGAACGCAGGGACAGCAGGCAGGAGGACAAGAGGATGAGGCCAACAGCAGAGAGGACCGCAGGGCTGACTCCACCCTACTACTCGCAACCCAGAGGCTGCACAAGAGTCACCCTGCTGGAGAGCTTGCCACCCTCCCTTGCTACTGGCAAAGATGCTGAGGGCCAGGGAGCCAGTCAACCTGGTACCTGGTTCTTAGAAGCCCTTCTGGAAACATGATGGACAGAGGACACTCCAGCTGCGACTCAGAGCATGACCCACTCTGCTGGCCACAGCCACCCCCCGGCTGGGATGCAGGGACAGACGGCAGCAGCACTGGGCAAGCCCTCCCTTCCCTAGATGGCCAGGAGGCAGAAAGGGGACAGAGACTGTATACCCTCACTGAGAGCAGTCACCACTGCTATTGTGATGCCGGACCAGAGGGCTGGGTGGCCCTTGGGGCTCTCACCTGCTGGAGGGTGCTCACGGCCACCTGCACCTCATCTTCCCTGCCGGCCCGGGGGCCCTGGGTCTCAGGCTGTGCTGTCCCTGTGTGCTCGCTGGTAGGCACCAGCACGTCGCCATGCTCTGGCCCTTGGACAGTGGACGGTGTCGTCCGGAATGGATATGGGCCTTGCTCAGCATCTTGCAGGTAGGAGGCAATGGAGCCTTCTAAGTCCCAGTCTTGTAGTCTGAGTTCAGCACGGGACACACAGCCAGGGAGACAGAAAGGGCACTGGTCACTTCCGGTTCTGCTTTCTCAGACAGCCCCCCCCCCAGGCCCCTGGGTCATCAGGCCACAATGTGTGCTGTCCTCTTCCCCAAAGGGCTGGGACAGTACAAGCAAACCACCTGACCTGCTCCCCAGTGGGGAGACACATAGGGCCCATGTGCCATCAGGGTAGAGAGGACCACAGGACCAGGCCTCCATCCTCTCCCTTTCAAGTGACCTGCTCCCCTCAGGGCTCCCAGCAAGGCCTCCACACCCATCACTGGGAACCCTCAGACTGTGCTGCCAACAGCCCTGTGCCCAGTCACTCCCACTCAACGAGGTGACTGCTGTCCCTCTGCAGTGCCCTCCCAGAGTACTGTCGGCCTGCCCTGCCCTGGCCACTCCTTCGCAGCGGCTCCTAACACCCTGTACTTCTGGACCCCAGAGCAGCTCTCAGATCTCCATGCTGTCCACTCCCATGGCCTAAGTGACTTCCTCCCACCCATCATTTTAAACTGTCAGGACACTCACACCTGGATGCACACTTGTGGCTTGGCCTCAAACTTTAGATACACAGGTCAATGGCTTCTCAGCTTTGGCTAAGTGTAGATATGTGTGTCGACACCCGCTCTGATCTCCACCTTGGGTCTTAACAGGACAACTGACCAGGTGTGGCATGTGCAGTGTTCTGTGCCTACCCACCTGCTCCTCGCTGCAGTCTGGAGTGGAGCCAGGCCCAGCATCTTCCTCCCTGCCCTTGTAGGAGGCCAGGGAGGGGACCGGCACCCTCCTTGTCTCCTCGCTCTCACACTCTGCATCACATTCATCATCTTCTGGTTCCTGAGTTCAGGCTTTTCCCACCTGTGCTGCCTTTGGTCCACACCACCAGCCAGCAGTGGCCTCCCTGTCACCATGCCAGGCTCTTTTCAAAGCAGTGAATGCATCACATTGCTTCTCTGCTCAAAACCTGCCCAGGAAATGCCACACTCCTTTGGGGACCTTGAGGCCTGGCACTGCTGAGCCTGTGACCTCCTGGTCTCACCCTCTGCTCACTTTTCCACAAGGCTGGCCTGGCTGGGCACGCTCCCCTTCACACGTGTGCCCTAGCTGGGCACATCCTCTTCGAAGGGGATTGAGGGCAATACATCTTTTATTGTAACACATTTTAAAAACAGGAACATTCACTGTGTGTTTTGCTCAGGGTTTGTAGAATGGTGACCTGTGCACATCTCCCTCTGTACTTTAGACAGTATGTTTGTTACTCATAGTGACAGCCATGGTATAAATGCTGCACTGGTCAGGGAATAAACTGCAGAGGTCTACATGTTTGGTACAGATATAGTTCTTTACCTGTAGATGTGGAACTCATGGGTATGGGGATCAACTGTATGTCAGAGTTGACCTTTATCTCATTAAGCATGGCTAGAATATGAGCTTCCTGCAGGGAGAGACTTTTGTCTGATTTCCCTACTGCCATCTTATAGTACCTAAGCATTTTTTAGAGGTGCCTGTGGCATGGTAGCTGCTCAATAAATATTGTTCAGTGACCAAAATTCACCTGTCCACACTGGTTGACTGGCCAAGCTCAAAGAGTGAGGAAATGCTACAACCTGCCTAGAGTTGAGGACTCGTGGCTCCCTGCAGTGACCCTGCAGTTTTGAGGCTGCAGGAGCTGCATGCAGCAAGCATTTGATAAATGTGTGTGGAGGGAGGACCGCCACGGTCCCAGAGCATGGGGAGGTGGCCAGTGTTCTACCACGTGCTTCTGCAGCCCCTGCCTGTCCAACACTCTCCCCACCAACCACAGGACACAGACAAGCCTCGGCTCTTTTGGCAGAATCTAGGGCTTGTGCTGTGCCACCTCCCTAGCTTTTTACATTGTGAGTCAGGGTCTCTCCAAGTTACCTTGTCAGGGCTTGAATTGCGACTGTCCTGCCTCAGTCTGCTAAAGAGCTGGGGTGATAGGCATATGCCAGCAATACAGCTCAGAGCCTATCGTCTAAATGCCTTCTCCCATTGTGGTCCACACTGACTAGACCCTGGGGAGGACTGGGCCTGAGGGGCACCAAGCACAGCAAGAGCACTTGTGAACAGCTTCAACTCCGTTGTAAGCTATGCGGGGCTGCGGCCTCCTGAGGGCGCATGAACCACCTCCTTGCTTTAGGGAAAACCTGCCAAGCAAAGCACAGTGGAGGAAGGGCTCTGCCCTCCACTTCCTGCGCCAGCCTGGGAAGACCAAATGACACCCAGCTCACATCTTCCTGCAGCAGAGGGCCATCTGACCTCTAAGCCCTTAATTGCACTCCGTACAGGGCTGAGGCCTGCTGGGAGCCACTATCAGGACAGGGCAAGCTCACAGGAGACCTGGGCCACCAACCCTGCTTCCCTCAGGCACAGTGCCTGCTTCCCTGGTTCGGCTGTCTCCAGGTGTCTTGTGAAGAAGGCACACAGAAGAGCTCACAACACCACTTTGGCCGTGCCACCGAGCTGTGGCCTCCCCAGCCTCAGGGCCTGTATGCAGTCCCTTGTCCCCATGCCTGCCAGCTTCTCTCCTGTGGCCACGCCCAGGGAGCTGGCCCTTGTAGACCACAGCTGGTCTTACACATGCATGATGGCTTCAGTCGCCAGAGGGTATCACACATTTCGGACACACAACCTCTGGCATCTCTGCACTCCCTTACCTACTGCTTGCACTTTCTGCCGCAGTGTGGCCCTTACCTGTCCTGGCTCCTGTCCTGCACCCGACTCATGGAGGACAAGTCTGCGGCTCGGCCTGGTGCCCTTCGCTGGCCTGTAACAAGAGACACTTCATTCTCTGCGTCCTGCCCTGCACCTGCCGAGCCCTCCTGCCTCTCCTCTTTTGACCTCTGACCTTCCTCCTGGCCAAGCAAACCAGCATGGCCATTTGTGGCATCTGAATCCACTGTGTCGTCCTCCACAAGGTCCTGAGAGCCGAGCTCCGGCCCCCGTGATTCCTCTGAGAGCGCCCCCTCCAATTTCCACTCTTGTGTGGCATCAGAGTCCTCGGCCTTGCTGCACTCCAGAGAGGAGTCCTCAGCAGTGACCAGGGAGGGCGTGAGGCCCGCAGACCACACCTGCATGTCAGACATCTCCAGCATGGCGTCATGCTCCGTGGGGGCCAGTGGGATGGCGTCTATGACGGCCACCTCGTTCCAGTACTGGTCTGCACGCAGCGGAGAGGGGAGCGCGTAGTGCAGGGAGGCAGGGGACAGCAGCTCGTCCTGCAGCGAGGAGTAACCTGGATGGGCAGACAGAGGGCGACATGCTCCAGAAGCAAGTTCTATCACACACGCTCACATGCAAGTCCACACGCACGCGCACACACGCACACAGGCACGGCCACAGAAATGCATGCACAGTCGGGCAGGGGCTTTCCAAGCTCTGAGTCCAATACTCAGGCCTTGTGGCTGCTGCCCAGGACACCAGGCAAGAGAAACAAGGCTCTGAGCTGGGTAGGGGCAGCCAGGGCGTGAGGGCGAAGAGGGAGGGGTGCCTTTGCTGGATGGCAAAGAAAAGACATCAGAATGTTTCTTATCCAGCTCGGAGTGCCAGATAAAGAAGGCTTTATCCGGCAGACTTGCACTCTGATCAGTCCAATCAGATGACAGCCCCACTTCTCCATGGGCAGGAGGAAATGTTGCTCTTTCTCTGCTCAAAACTTCGCTTTATCACAGTCTTTAGGGTCCTGTGGGGACTGTACCTTGTGGGAGGAGGACGGCCCACCCCGGACTAGGGTCAGTAACCGGCTGCCCTGGAGGGGTCTAATGGGATACACTGAACAGCCACAGACCTCAGTGCGGTGGTCAAATGGGAAACAGGCTTCTGGTTTGGCAGGAAGTGACTTTTCCTCAAGTTGCATATTGGTTCCAGAAACTGAATGATCTACAGTGGCACAGGTGAGGGTTCTAGGGTTCAAAAACGGGGGCAAGGTCAGAGGGCACAGTGAGACCAGGTGCATCTGCCTGCCGCTCCTCCTCCAAGGCCCTGAGCTCCGCAGCCCCACTCTGAGTTAGCGGCAACATACCGGGTCCAGGCCCCGTGCTCGCTGTGGCCAGCTGGCACACTGTTCCCTGTAGACTGCACAGGTGTGTGCCCCTGCCCACGCTCTGGTGACCCTGCTCCCTGGTACTCTGAATGACCGTGGGCAGGAGGGACTGGAGCGTGGAGTGAATGCTAGTGCTCCATCAGGGGCTCCTCGGTTGGCGCTTAGAGCAGGTGCCAACCGGCGGCCAGGAGGCAGGCTACAAGCAGGGTCTCTCTGCAGCACAGCTGGTCTGGGGGCAGACACATGGCCCCCAAAGGTGGTCACTGGAATGGGACAGGGTGCCCAAAGAGGCTCTTGGTCTGGAGTCAAACTCTTCACCCTACAGGTCACGCCCACCCACAGCAGGAGGCCTCCTCTGGCCCCAGGCTTGATGCCATGCTCTCCGCCCTGGGTCCCTGGAGCGCTTGCTCCCATCACCCCCACCCTGACAACACCATCTCCATTTAGCCTCAGTCACCACCTACTTGCTCACCTAGAAAACTTTCACTGGTGTCCAAGTCCATGGCAGCTCTGTGCCGAAGGGTGGGGATTGCAAACACAAACACAATACACACAGATGCAATCACCTCATCCTCTTTTTGATGCTTTCTAACTACAGCTCACTGCCCACTGCCACACATAACCCTATGCCCCTCACTGGCTGCTTCCCGAAACTGGTCACTCACTGTCCTTGGAGGCTACCATAGAACTCATAGGATTTGTGTGGAGACACAGCAGCCAGGACAGAGGACTTCCCTCTTGAGTGGCCGTCATAGCTGACACCCACAGGGGCACCTAACGTGCCAGGAGACTCCTACCTCCAAGCTGCCCAGCAGCGCATTCTTCCTAACCACCAGCCTTGGGGTAAATGGCTTACTTGTAACGGCCCCCCACTGGCAGCCACCTAAATGCTTATCACAGGGAAACACGCACACACCCTCCGGCACACCCCTGCAGTGGAACACAGCTCAGGACAAATAGGAATCACTGACACACGCAACAGCACGGACGAAGCCCAAATAATCATGCTGAGTGAATGGAGCGGGACAAAAAAGAGCACGGATTCCAATTCTGCTTATGGAAAATTCCTGGGGTGTAGCTGGGGGTCAGCTGCACAGTGGTGGAAGCTAGAAGAAGCCCCTTCCAGCTCCAGTGAAGCGGGGGGGCGGGGGAGAGGGCTGGGTCAGATCTGACCACAAGACTGACTCTGTACCACCAGTGTGATGCTGGACCCTGAGAAAGCAGGAAACCACAGCAACTGCGCCTCCCAATTCCCCCGGCATGGCCTCGGACACAGAGGAGCAGGTAGCATCTCGTGTCTGCCACTGCTGTCTCTTTATTCTTACAAGCATTATTACCCTATCTCCAGCACCTACGTAGCATTCATTTAGTGCAAAATATATCCAACACGTTTTTAACTGTCACAACACTCCTACAAGGGAAGTAAGTTATTCCTCCTTTTTAGATTAGAAAGTAGAAGTTTAACAACTTGTTGAAGGTTACACAGCAAGTGCAAAAGCATTACACAGAAATGTCTATACTAGAGTTGGCCTTTATTTGTGTTAAAAAATAGCCTTACAGAGGCATAGGTGAATACTGTCAGTACACACATTTCAAGTGGATAACTTGGTAGGTCCTGAAACGTGCAACCCATGCAGCAATCACCACAGTGAAGAGAGGGTATCCATCAGCCCCAAAGCCCTCTGCATCTCCTTCTCTGGCCTCTCTCCCTCCCTCTGCCCACCCACCCAAATCACTCCTGCCTGGGTGGTGGCCAACCTGCTCCCTGTCTCTGCATCCTAGCTGGCAGCTCTATGCAGTGGTATTGTGTGGCCAGTAAGGTCCACCTGAGGCCTGAGTACTGCTAACTGGGCAGTGTTTGCCAGTTTGCATTTCCAAAACTTACATGGACACAAACTGCAGTCTGTACTCACTCAGCATGTTCCCTAGGGCTTCTTCCATGCTGCTGGCTGGGTCAATGGCTCATGTTTGTCCTGAGCTGAGCCTGGCAGGTGAATTTGCGGAATCTGTGTATCTATGTACCTGCAGGTGGGCATCTGGGTGCTGCCGGTTTGGGGCTATTATAAATAGAGTTGTTACTTTGCACAGACACGCACTGTCTTCTCTAGGCGTGGACTATATGAGAGGTACGTGTTTAACTTTTTAAGAAAGGATCAAAGTGTATTTTTATTCTAAGTGGTTGTTCCATTTTACATTCCCACAACCACTGCATGAAAAATTCCCGTTCCCTCATATCCTCATTAACAGTTGGTGTAAGTTTTAAGTTTTAGCCTTTCTCATAGGTATGTGATAGTACGTCCTTATAGGTTTAATTTGTATTTGCCCAATGACTAATAACATTGAGCATATTCTTATATCCTTGTGAGCCATATGTATATATTCTGGGTTAAGTGTTCAAATCTTTTGCTCATTCTGAGAACCTGGTTTTCACCTTATTATTGAGTTGCGAGGATTCTTTGCATGTTCTGCATAAACGTTGTACAAGGTGCCAGTGCTGACATTTTCTTCTAGTCTGCAGCTTGTCTTTCAGCAGAAGTTTTTGAAGTTCCATTTATTAATTTATGGGTTGTGCTTTTGGCATTGTATTTAAAAAATCTTTTTCTTATCCAAGTTTTACAAATTTTTTCTCATATTTTCCTTTAGAAGTTTTACAGTGTTAGATTTTACATGTAATCTATGATCTCTATTAAGTTAATTTTTCATATAGTGAAAAGAATGAGTCTAAGTTCATTTTAAACTTTTGCACAAATGTTTTTGAGGGAATATTGATGTGTAGTTTCTTCTATCATATCATTTTTTAATAGGCTGGTATCATATAGTTGGAAAATGTTGCCAAATTTTTAAGTTTCTAAATGAATTATTTCTTCATTAAATATTTGGTAAAATTTACTAGTAAAGAAGCCATGTGGATTTGGACTTTATTCATGGGAACGCTTTGAACTATAATTTTTTTTTATCGGTACCGGGGATCAAACTCACAACCACACGCTTGCAAGGCAGGCGCTTATGCCACTAAGCTAAATCCCCAGCCCCCTTAACTATAAATTTAATTTTTAATTTATATAAGGCTATTCCATTAACCTATTTATTCCTTAGTAAGCTTTGGTAGTTTGTGTCTTTCAATGAATTTGTTAACTTCATTTATGTTCTCAAATTTACTGACATAAAACTGTCGTACTATTCCTTTCTTATCCTACCCCTGGAATCCGGAGTGCTGTCACCTCTTGTGTTCTTGACATTCATCATTTTTGTCTTCTTTCTTCTGATTAGTCTGGTTGCAGGGCATACCAGTTTTAACAATCTTTCAAAGCTGCAGCTTTTGGACTCATTTTCCAGGGTTTTTGTTTCTGTTTATTGATTTCAACTGCAGTTTGCATTATTTCCCTTTTTCTGTTTGCTTTCAGCTTAATTTGTTCTGTCTTCAATGTTTTGGAGGTGGGAGATGAGGCCATTAGTCTGAGAACTTTTTTCCCTTCTAATAGACATTCCGTGCTTTGCATTTTTCCATATTATTTTTATAGCACCCCACAAATTTTGATATATTGTTTTTAATTTCACTCAGTTCCAATTATTTCTGCCTTTGTGCTGATGATGTTCTTTTCTTACCCTTTAAAACATTATTTTGCAGTTGCTAGGGCTGGGTTGGAGGATGCGCACATTACTAGGTCCTCACTCCACCGCAGCCATGTGCCCACTGCTCTTTTCGTGGTTAGAGACGTGGTCTCCTTTAAATCCACTGCCTTTTTACTTCCATTGCTCCCGGTGAGACGTCCACTGCCATCCTTACCGTCAGTCCTTGCACAGAACGCGTCTTTGCCCTGCTTTTCCAGGCCTCTCTTCAGCCTTGGCTCTGGCCAGTCTGCTCACAATGCACTTTGGTGTAGCTGCTAACACGGTGCTCGTGGGATCTGCTGGATCAGTGCATTTATGATTTTCACAGCGGGCCGCTTTCAGCCTTTATTTCTTCAGATACTTTTCCTGTCTTCTCTGTGGGGAACTCTAATTTCATATACATTTGGCCTGTTGAAATTGTACCATAGTCACTGATGCTTTTTAATTTTTCTTTTGTTTCTTTATTTCATTTTGGAGAGTTTCAATTGCTATGCTGTGAAGTTTACCATTTATTTCTGCTGCAATGTTTAATCCCATCCACCAGATTTTTAATCCTACACATCATGGCTTCATCTCTAGAAGATCAATTTAGGTTTTTTAAAATATCTTTCATGTGTCTTCTACTTTTTGAACATGTGAAGTACGGGGTTGACTACCCTTGTCTGCTCATTCTGACACTTGAGTCAGTTCTGAGTTAGTTTCAATCGATACTCTTTCTCTTGTCTGACAGAGTATCTGGGTAATACCCAGCTGAAATTTGCAAAAGTCTCCGGAGTTCTCTGTCTGTGCAGCTGTCTCCTCCACACCCCCTCTGTCTTGGGAAGTCGTGCAGCTTACTCTTCCTGGACTCAGCAACTTCTCAGCAATTTGCCAGAGTTTCCCTGGGAACTTTATGAAGGCAAAACTCTAAGCAACCAGCAGACTCACTTCATTTATTTTCTATGTCTCACAGCCCACTGTCTCTTGCTGCCTGATATCCAATGTCTTGGAAGCTGTCAGACATTCTGTCCTTCTTTAGTTTCTCCATGCAAGAGAGTATATCTAGTCGCTACTACCCTGTTTTGGCCAGAAGTAGCATTTGTCATAAACAGTCCCTCAAATGATGATGATTATTCTGTCATTCCCAGGACTCCTGGCAAAGGCCTGAGAACCAGGAGTGCATGGTTTTTCTTCATTATCCTTTGCAATTTTCCACACTGAACCTTCTGTGGCCCCACTTTCATGGAATTCACCCACATGGAAGTGTGTGGGTGAAGGGAACATAGGCACAGCCTCAGTTTGGAGCCCCATGGTGGCCACCCCACAGCCCCCTCCTGGTGACAGCCTGGATACTCCTTCTCTGTCTCCGGAGGACGCCAGCTGCTCAGTGAGATTTCAGACTAGCTACAGCCCTGGTGCTGCTGGACGTCATGAGGATGCTCGTGGCAGCTCAATGCCTTCTCACCTGGAACATCTCTCATGGTTTGTGGTGGGCCGGACAACAGTGAGAGCACTGAGCACCCAAGCTGAGCGACAGGATGTCTGTCTGGAAAGCCTGAGTGTGGCAGTCGAGCCTCATCTAGGAAGCTAAGCAGGCTCAGGCCTGGTTAATACTTGGACAGGAGAAATGTCTGTCTCCAGGACTCATCCAGCCCTGTCATACTTGGGTCACTGGTGCATTTCTGAGTAGAGAGGCCTCACATTTGGGTCTAGGTGCTGGGGAAATCAGGTAAAAGGCTGGGGGCAGAATACAGCCAGGCCATCCTTTCTTTTCTCACTAAGTATAATTAATCTATTAGCTTAATATCAGCAGCAAACAGAAAGGGTGGACAGGTGGCCTGGCCTCTTTGCTAGTTGTATCCATTAAGTTGTATCCATGCTGATGTAAGTAACACACTTTGTTCCCAACTGGACATTATTGCAACTCATTAGACCAAATGGAGCTGGTAAGGTGTGAGATAACCACTTTCTTCTCCATATATGAAGTCCGTTTCATTTTCCGGATGTGCTATTTTTTGCCTATGAGCAACTTTTCCTTGAAGTCTCTTGCACAGGCCTGAGGTAGCCCCTGTGGAAGATGTGAGAAGCTGCCTGGCCTTTTCGCGAGATCCTTTCGCAGGCCTGCACAGCAAGAAGAATTCTGACACCTCCTGCTCTCGGGACACTAACCATGGATTCCTTCTGAAGGAGACTGCGAGGGGCAGAGAGCGAGGTGAGATGTGGAGGAGCCTGCATGATAGTAATGGTGGCCATGAGTGAACAGAGCCGGCCGTTATCAGGACAAGCCGACATGTGGCCTTGCCCAGGACAGAGCCAGTGACAGTGCTGGGGTCGCTCTATCCCAGCTCTGGCCTTTGAGCCTTCTCCCACCCTTCCTTCCAGAACAGAAGGGCAGCTGGATGGTGGTCAGAAAGACAGAAAAGCGGATTTTGGTGTTAGAGAGTGAAAGGGGAAAGGCTGGGCTTCCATGTGCGAGAATTCAAGGAGAGGTGTCCAAGGGCAGCGAGCCCAGGCAGTAGGAGGCCTGCATGGCAGGGGCTCCACAGGTGACAGCTATCGAAGGGTGTTAGGAAGGACGAGGCACGCAGCCAGTGGCCTCTCGAACCACAGTGCAGAGAGAGGAACCATCAGAAACCTAGATCACATCATCGTTTCACCCAACACCAGTAGACAAAAACCAGCGTCCTGCAACAGGCTCCAGGGCACCTCCCATGCCCTGGGCCTTCTCACCTGCATCTCTGGGCTCCTCTGCTCCTCTGCCCCCATCGTTCTGCCTGTGGAGAAGCGGGTGCGGCGCCCTCCTGCTCCCCGGGACCACTCGTCCCGGCTCACTCCGTCTCCATGTCTTTGTTCGAATGTAGCCACCTCCACCACACTCTTTAAACCCCCTGCACTGCTCGAGCTGACCTCTCGCCCACTGTGTGATCCCCTCATGTAACTTGCCTGGCTCTCCTGATGGGAGGGAAATTCTGCTTTTGCCACACAAGTTGAGCCACTGTGGCAGAGCTTTTCTGCCAGGCACGGAGCACATGGAGACTCAGGCCCCAAGGATCAGAGCCTCCCAGGCTGACAGGGACGAGCTGTGAGCCCCGAGGACACCGTGCCTGCTGAGCTGTGGGGTTCTCATGGCCTGTGATCTCTGCAGGCACTGAGTCCAAAGCCTGTGGGTTAGACCTGACTGAAACAGTACAGGGGATATCCAGAAGCCCGTGTGCCACAGAAAGGGACTGGTGTTTTGTCACTTGGGTGTCCTGAAGTTTGGGGATCTCCCCTGTCTTTTTCCTCTGGGGAAGGGAGCAGCCAGCTCAGGCGGCCTTTGGGGTTGCAATCAGGTCCCCAGGGAAAGGCTGCAGTCTGGGGCGGGAGCCCTTTCCAGTGCACTGAGAGCGAGCTAGCACACAGTCAGCAGCCACGATGGGCGACACAGACAACAGCCGTGCACACTCGCACACACACAGATGCCCATGGAGACAGCAGGGGGTGGGGTGGGCGGGGGAGGATGGTGTGGGGGGTGGGTCCAGGTCCTCCGTGACATGCGTTCATGGAGGGGGACAGCTGTCATACACTGGGTCCCCGTGGAGACAGTGGAGACAGGAAGTGAGGCTGACTGGACGAGAGGCCAGGATGAGGTTAGAGGCAGAAGAGAGGGCCACAGGACACGGTCAACAGAGGAAGGGCCCAGCCCCAGGAGCACTGGGAGGCACAGTCAGGACATACAGGATGCGGAAGAGAACAGGAGGGCGGCCTTGTGCTGGGACACTCGGCCCCCGGCCCTGGCCGGTGCTCTCGGAGCTGAGCAGTGTGCATGCATGGCCGGAATGGCCACCTACGGGGGTGGCGGGCGACCCCACCCCCAGGATGATGGTTTGGGGTGATGATTCTCAGAGCTGGTGCTTTTTAAGCTCTGTAGGGGACCTTGGGGATCTGATTTTAATGATGATGGCTCAGCTACACGGGGTTGGCAGGAAGCCACACTTGCTGAACCATGTGCATGGCTGGGCTGAAATGGGGCCATGGCTCTGCCACCGGCCACACAGGGTGACACGGGGAGGGATGGGCGGCCCAGGCTCTGCTCCTGCACAGCAGTGTTGCTGAGAGGGCTGGGGACACAGTTGGTCACACCAGGGCTCCCTGCTTTGCTGAACCACCGCGGAGTGAGGAGGACAGACAGATGAAAAAGTGGGGGAGAAAGAGAGAGCAAGAGAGTCTGGGCTCAAGAAAACTGTTCAGTCTTTACACGGGGCCACAGTGGGACTCTTTAAACAGCAGCAGCTAATCCCTGAGAAGCTGGGCCTTGTTCCTGACCTTGGAAGTTCTTACACAGAGACACTGGTGTCCAGAGAGGGCACATACTTTGTGAAAAGTACCACGTTTGTCTACAGACTCTAGGGACAAGGGTCTAGCCAGCTGTTTCAGATCACACCAGGCCTCAGGGACCCAGGTGCAGTGGTGCTGGCTGGGAGCTACTCTGCACTGGCCACACCCACACAGCTGGGTCACACCTGTCTCTCTCCATGGCCCCGGCCTTTGCCAGGATGGGGAGCTCCCTGCCAGCCAGCCCAGCCTCCACCCACCTGAGGCAGAGAGGGCCTGGGGATGGAGCCCTGCAGGAAGGGGCCACTGGTGCTGGCTGCGGGGGGAGGCCCTGTCCAACGTCACTGCCGCCCAGGGGACACTCACCATTCATCTGGGAGGGCGACAGCGAGTAGTCCCGGTCTGCCTGCCGCTGCTCCGGCCTCAGGTTGCGGCTCTGTCTGCTGGAGCCCTCCAGCATGTTCACAATCTCGCTCCTGTCGATGTTGCGCAGGGCCGCATACAGGCTTTCCACTGTTGGGAGAAGGGGAGGAGTGAGTGATTCTAGAGCCCCAGGGAGACACAAAGGCCTGAAAATGGGCCAGGGGAGGGAGGCAGCAGGGGTTTCAGAAGGGGGAGCACCCATATGTCACAACCTAACTTGGATGGAGAATTCTTTCTCATGCACAGTGGCCTCTCTCCCCCGCCCCCCGGAGTGCTGGGGTGAAACCCAGGTCTTGCACCAGCAAGAACTCTACACTGAGCTACCTCCCCAAACCCTAGCAGCCAATTTAAAGGCACAAAAAGGCTGGTGGGTCTTTGTTTATAATCTACGAAGAATACTGCAAGGAAAAGCAAGTGAGAATGGGTGCTGTTCTACGGAAATCCCAGGTCCTCGCCAGTTGATTTTACAAATATAAACACTCAACTCCCCCAGTGCTGCTGAGGGCTGGGAGCTGACTGATGAGGCTCTGAAGGGAGTGAGACCAATCTTGCTCCCGGTTGGGAGGTGCTCCTGGGACGAAAGGGGCTGCACAGGCTGGGTTCAGCCTGAGATGACACCAGTGTTGACAGCCTGAGAGGCCAACACTTGTGTGAGCTGGGCACTGTGGGACATGGGAATTTCTATCTTCCTCCAAGGAGGGAGAAAGAATAAGGTCAAGATTGCTGGTCATGATAATGTGTTCTTGGGGGACTGCCTGGAAGGCCTCTAACCCTGAGGGGTGTGTGCGTGTGTGTGTGTGTGTGTGTGTGTGTGTGTGTGTGTGTGTGTGACAGAAAGAGAGAGACAGAGAGAGGGAGAGAAAGAGAGAGAGAGAGACAGAGAGAGAGACAGAGAGAGAGACAGAGAGAGACAGAGAGAGAGAGACAGAGAGAGAGACAGAGAGAGAGACAGAGAGAGACCCCTAGGCCAGCATCACAGCCAGGGTGTGAAGAAAGAAGCAGGACAGCTCTGCCCAGCACCGGTGCTGGCAGGCTGTGGACCGTGGCTTCGTGGGCCAGGAGGTACTGACTCTTTGCATCTGCGCCTTCCCGGGCAGCCCAGAGGTTCAGCAAGGCTGCGCTCTGCTCCCACAAGGAGTTGGGGTTTTCTACCCGGATCCTGTTGATTTCCTCCACACTGAACTGCAGCTCCCGGGCCAATTCTGCAAGCGAAGAGCCAAGAGCAGGGTAAGTGCTGGGGGCAGAGCATGGCCTCCCTTCCCAGGAAGGCTCCATGGGGGTGAGTGCCTGCCTGCGTCTGTGTGTCTGGATGGGGAAGGGCTCAGGGAAATAGGCAGCCATGGGCCAATGAACCCACAGCTGGACGGATGTCCTTGTCCCTTTTCGTGACTTCTAACCTGAGCTAATGAGAACGAACCCTCTCCAAGGCCAGCAGCCTCTCCAAGGCCGAGGGAAGTCAGTTTCTGAGCTGGGAAAGATTGAGTGCTGGGACAGTCATTCCTGGGCCACACTCGGAGGCCACACACTCTCCGCCAGGTGCCCCCAGGGACAGGCCACCAGCAGAGAGCAGGACTAACACAAGGAAATTAGAGGTCCCTCACTACCAAGACTTAGAAGGAAGCCAGCCTCTGAGTGATTTCAAGGAAAGGAAGCCGAAGAGAAAGCAGGTACAAATCAGAACATGGGTGTACAGCACACGACACACATATGCACACATGCACACCGACAGGAACACGCACTGCATCCCCTACTCGAGCATAGCATATACACAGTGACGTGCACACATGACACACACACGCACACAAGTGTATACACACACACCTTGAGAAGTGGGAGGAGACAGGGGTTGAAGCATGGGCAGTCCTTGAAGGTCTGAGTCTCCATGACCTTCCACAAGCTTTTGCTAAGGTTTCTGAGTTTGCCTGTGTAGGTGTGAGAGTGGGGGCAGGGAGTCCATTTGTGTGAAACCTGACGGACAGACAGACAGACAGAGAGCAAGGGAAAGCAAATGAAGCTGCAGAGCCTGCAACTGCCTCTGCAGGTCAGATGTGCCCTGCTGTGGGTTGGGCAAGGCCTGCGCAGAGACAGACTCCATTGATCCCCAAGAAAGGGGTGCCCAGGGCGGGGTGGGGCAAGCAGTGTGCAGGGCGTCTGGGGGCACAGTTCTGCTTGTGTGCTTGTTTTGTTTATCTGTTTGGTTTTTCTGGCTCTGTCACTAGCTGGCTCAGCAATCCAGTCACTCTAATGAGCTGGATCCTAGATCCTGGTTTTCCCATACGCAAAATAAGCAACTACAATTCAGAGGTCCTGGTAACTGCCAAAAACTCTTTCTTCCAGAGGAAGCCAGAGAAACAGAGAAGGGCAGCCATTCTCTTGGCCGCCGGCAGCACAGCTTTGCTATGCGCCCCAGACAATCGTACATCACAATCACTCAGTGGACACCAGAAGGGGTGCTATGTCATGCCCCCCACTCCTCAGGAAAAGCCGTGGGGTCAGTGAAACCAGGGCCTTCCACCTCGCCCTGACTCACCCGCCCAGCTGAGGCCCAGGTGCTCTGTAATGACGGCCACCTTCAGGTCAGCGCGGTCCATCCCGCTGGGGAAGCCTGGGGGTGGAGATCACACTGAGCAGACAACCGGTGTGGGTGTGCTAGGCAGGAGCCAGCTGTGCCTGGCTCTCAGCTCCACACCGGCGGGCAGCGCAGGCAGAGGAGCCGGCACCCGGGAAGCCCTGCAGAGCACAAGACGAGGGCACCACCTAGACCATCACCACATGGGTCCCTACCGAGAGCTGACTCGCTGAGCACGCTGTACCGAAGAGCCAGGGGTGTCAGGGTCCTCCTCCTGTCCTCCGCTCCGGTTCCCTGTGGAGGGAAGGCAAGGACACGGTGCTTTGGGTGTAGGAGTGCCCCTCCTGGGGAAGGTGGCTTGAGAGCTTGTGGCGACACAAGAGACATGAGCCAGTGCTGCTCCCATTTCACCCACCAGGAAACTGAGGCATAGAGCGTTCAAGAAACTTGCCCAAGGTCACCCAGTGACCTCTCTTGGATCCCTTCCTTTTCACCAGCCCCGTTTCGGAGGCTGGCCTGGGACGTCACACCAGGTCGCATTTGCTTGAGGGCTGCAGGAAATGGCTTTTGAGGCAAAAGCTGGTGCCCCCTCATCCTCAGAAAGAAAAGGAGACTTGCACTATAGACATATGAAGGTGACCCTGCTTTTTTTCTGGTCAGCATGGAGGCTGATGATTTGAAAGGACAGCAGCATCGGGACAGCACTGACACCCTGAAGACACCTGCACACCCAGCCTGGTATGGGCACTCAGCATGCTCACAGGCACTGATGCGTGAACACACTTGGCCACGGCTCCTTGCTGAGCTCAGAACCCCAGCTGTCTGCAGTGGCTGAGGACACCACAATTCTCTTCTCTGAGGGCCCAGCGCCCTGGAGAGGAAAAGGGAGTAAATGACAGGAGTTGGGTCACTGTGCTCCTGCAGAGGAGGCCTTGGCCAGCTGGCCCTGTGCCTGGTGTCACATGGCCAAGGGGGACTGAGCTGTGTGGGGCGGGGACTCGGAGCAAGAGACAAAAGGGCGCCTGGACCACGGTCAGCAGGAAGCCTGTGCAGGGCTTGTCCCAGTCTTGGCCTGGGGGTGCCCTGGGCAGCAGCTCACCTTGGTACAGGGGGGCATGGTGACGTTCAGGTGGCAGAGGATGTGCTGGGTGTCCTCATACTTCATGGCTTTGCGCAGGAATGACAAGAACCCTGCCGGCTCCCGACTGCTGTCCCTCACCTAAACGTGGTCAGATGCCAAGGACTCAGTAGAGCAGCCTCTCCACGGCCACCGGGCAGGTCGGCTTACAGGCTCCTCCTCCCTGACTCCCTGGACCCCGAGGGTGCCAGCACCTTCACAGGTATGGCCAAGCGGTTCTCCCGGAAGGACTGGAACTCGAAGCTACGCTGCTGGGCAGCCCTTCTGACAGGGACCAGGTTCCCGGAAAGTTCTGCGAAGAGGGGCATTCCCTCCAAAACCTGGAGGGCAGGAGAGCAGATACACCTGTCATGTGGAACGCCCAGGAGAGGCCCGCTTCAGGCACTGGCTGCCCACCCCTGGCCAAGCCTTGGCCCCAGTGCCCAGCAATCTGGAAAAGGCTCTGCTTTCCAACTCAGATGTGATGCGAGTTTCCAACAAGCAGCCACTTCTTGTGCCCAAGCACAGAGGCTGCTTGCTACCAAGGGTTCCAGAACACCTCAAGGACACTGGACACAGCATTTGTCTTCACATCTGCCAAAGGTGTTTAGCTCAGGAGAAGTGCTACAAAGACCATGGTGTGTTTCAATCCAGTACAGGCTTGGGGTCATAGCCAGGTGCTTCACATGTTCTCACAGGGGTACCCCAGGCCAGCAGTGGGGTCACATCTACTTCCACCATTGTCCCCCAGCATTCCCGCCTCTTCAGCTACCCAACCCCAGCACTGGGCAGCAGGACAGGCTGTGGGGTTGGATGATCGGGAATCATTCCATCTCCACCCTTCACTTCACTGCATGACCTTATGCAAGTTCCCCAGCCTCTGCCTCCCGTCCTCAGCTGCCTGGCACATAAATCAGGGACACTAGCAGTAGCCACAGCTATGAGAATTCATCAAGGCTACGCAATGAAACCACCCCAGTGACTGCCAACTCCCATCATCACCAAAGTCACAGGGCCAGCTGATCATTGTCACCCTGAGACACACAGCGCCGCGTCTCCATGTCTGTGACAGCTGATCCGAGATGGAGACCTGGTCCCGCACCCTGAGCACTTCCTGCCGGGCCTGGCTACCACAACCCCAAGGGCCAGTGGGAGCCCTGCCTCAGCTCTACGGCTGGTTCTGTTCTGTGCAGAGAGAAAGGCCTGCAAGTGTCTGTCCAGGACTGGGTGCCGCACCTCTATGTCCCTGCTCCGGGCCACCTCCACGAAGTTTTCGTGCTGCTCCAGCGTCTTGTCCACCTTGTCATCCGTCATGCAGTAGCACCGCAGCCGCCCTTCCCGGGGGTCATTCATCTTGGCGAAAATGACAAACTTGGCCATGTAGGGCACTGCGGTCAGCTCTTTGTACAGCAGAGTGGCAAAATTCACAGCCTCTGCTGTCCGTGGACAGTCCGATAGCCAAAACCTAGAGGGCAGGGATGGAGAGTCCGGGCCATATGGTCAGAGTGCCCTGGGAGCCACACAATGGCCGGGGCAGAGGAGGAGCTGGAGCCCGGTGCAGGCCAGGGCCCAGCAGGGAATGCCGGTGGCAGCACTGAGCACCTGCCGTGCCATGCCATGCCTCCACTCACCTGGCGGAGACGTTGGTGGTGAAGTTGGCGCACTCATTGGCATATACAAGCTTGGTTGTTCCCGTGATATCTTCCCATTGGGCTTGGTCAGTTCCTCCTGCAATAGCAGCAGAAGTGGGGCTGGGCACATTCTTGAGGCATAAGCATGGCACCCAGGGCCCAGCACTCAAAGGCAGAGGTGGCACAGCAGGTGAGGCGTGGTGTGCAGCCCCCCTCTTCCTAGCGACCTGCCATGCTATTCTCGGGTATAGCAGGCCCTTCCTGACTCCTGCTCAGAGAAGCCGCCACTGTCTCCCCAGAGCCAGCAAAGCCCAAGCAGTTACTGGCTTTGCTCCCTCCTGTTTCTCCAGAACGAGCGGCTGCTGCAGAGAAAGAGATACGGCCAGGGACGCCTCTTACCAATGACGCTGCAGAGCAGGCGCAGGCTGGTGGTGTCTCCCTCCCCGCTGTCCCGTGGGTTGTCTGTCCATGAAGGAGGCAGCGGGATGCGAAGGCCAATGGGACGGTGGAACTTCCGGCGCCGTGGCTCCACAGTGACAATGGGGCTGAAGGTGGCTTGGTTGCCCAGGAGTTTGGTGACCAGCTCATCTGGGACAGGCTGGGCCTGTGTGGGAGAGTAGGGACTGGTGAGACAGGTGCCCCCAGCAGGGCAAAGACTCAGGGCAGAAGACTAGGCTGCCATGTCTTCCGTGCCAGTGAGGCCCTCAGGCTGAAACCACAGCTCAGCTCCCCGCCTCCCTCCTCACTCAGCAGTCCTCCCGCCTCAGACTGGGGGTGCGGCTTCAGACTCAGACAGGAGGCTGTCCTCTCCTTCTCACCCTTCCCTGACCATCTCTGCCCCTCGCACGTCCTGTCCTGTGAATTCTAAGGCCCTTGCAGAAATGAGGGCATCCTGGGGCACTAGCAGGGCAGGGGCTGTCACCTGCAGAGCCAGCTTCACTTTCTTGGTGACAGCATTTTCAGGGAACGTGGCTTGCACCAGCGGCACCAGCCTGCTCTTCAGAGAGCCGCCCTCGGGCCCAATGGTGTCAAAGTCCTGGCAGAGCCGTGACATGATCACGAAGTACAGGGGGAAGTCGGTGGTGATGATGCGACAGACCCTTTTCTTCTCCAGCTCCTCCAGGCTCCCCAGCTCTGGAAGCAAGCGGCAGGGCGGCCTACACCATCACACGGAGCTTGGGCCCAGCCCTTACCTTCTGGAAGCTGGCCAGAGGCTCAGTCTGTGAGCGCCCCCCCCCGCCCCCCGTGCTCTGCAGCCCGGGCTGGCAAGAGCCCCATTCCCCACAGGCTCACCCTCGTCCAGCCCGCTGAGGATCTGGTCCAGGGAGCTCTCTCCATAGCGGCTCCTGTGCTCCTTCCACACTGAGCCATTCTCGCTCCTCAGCACCACAAGCTCGCGATCCCCTCGGCCTTGCGAGGCAAAATGTGGGATCTCCACGATCACGGGGCTGCATCGGGGGACACAGGGTGGGAGTAGCTCCCCATGTGGCAGCCCCAAGCCCTTGTGCCCACCCTGAGGGATGGGAAGAGCAGGTGGGGCCTCTGTGCCCACCACCCTGGGATGCGGCTGAGACCAAGCCTGACACCTGACAGGATGGGGGAGCTGAGCTCTGGGATTTCGTCCCTCATCCTCCACGCAGCCGTCATGGCATTTCCTCTGCAGCAGGCTTTGAGGTCACAGTGAGAGAGGAAAGGGGCATGCAAGTGACAGTGTGGTGAGTGGGGAGAGGAAACGGGGTGGGACAGGAGATGGGGTAGCACCTAAAAGGCGACAAAGCTCCAAGAGACCTCACTGGCTTCAATGGCAAGAAACATTCATTTGCATGTGGTCCTTAGAGCAAAGTCACCGGGCCACCTTCCAGAGTGACTTCTTCGGCATTCACATAACAAAACCCCAGGTACCCCAAAGCAGCCCCAGTCTTTGGTAGCGTGCCCAAAAAGTAAAACAAACCTTATTTTGGGGCAGTACTGGGGCTTGAACCCAGGGCCTTTGCACTGAGCCACATCTCTAGCCTTTATTTTCGTTCTGAGACAGGATCTTTAAGTGTTAAAGCTGTGATTTGAACTTGCACTCCTCCTGCCTCAGCCTCCCAGACACTGGGATTACCCAACAAGACTTGGGAGTAGCAAGCTTTGCCCAGGATGGCCTCCTCGGTGTACTGAAGAAAAGGCAGGGTGTTTAGGGTGAGGCTCTAGGACAGCAGAGAAATGAGCTGGGCCAGCCGTGCCCTGGACCACGCTGCGTGTGTGGACTGGGACCACGTGTGTCCCCAGAGTGCCCCTCACCTCAGGAACTGGGCCCCCGCAGGCCCCAGTGCAATGATCCTGCTGGCCAGACCCTCCTCCTCAGCCAGTGGGGGCGGCGTGCCCAGCTTCTGGGGCTTCACCAGGCGGCAGGTGATGCGTGTGGGCGCCGCGCAGGTCCGCGGTGGGATCACCACCCTCAGGCCGTTGTGGCGACTCCCTCGCATGGAGCCACCCCGGGCATCCACCATGAAGCTGACCAAAAACCTGGAAGCAGCGAACCATATTGGGCACCACACACACCTCGCCAGGGCCCAGGAGGGTGGTCCCAGCCCAGCCACTCACCCCGTGTGCACAGGGCTGGCCACCGGGCTGATGTTGTCAGAGGTCTCTGTGGCAGGGCTGCTGGGGATAAGCGAGTCCTCGTCGTACTCCTTGGAGGCCTGGGGAGGAGAGCGAGGCCTCTGGGCTCCATCTTGCCTCCCCGGGCACCGAACACCGCGCCAGGCTGTGGGCCCTCTGGGGCCAAGGCGCTCCGGGCCAAAAAGCAGGCAGCCCTTCAGTGCCCACGGCCTTTGTGACAACAGACATGCACAAGCTGGGCACAGACAGGGGAGCCCTCACTCTCGCTGGCACCGGCTGCCCTGCCTGCTGCCTGCCTGCCCTCTGCTAGAAGCCCAGGATTCCCCCTCCAAAGTTGGCCTGGCTCCGGCACCCTGGCCCCCACTCTGTGGAACTCCGAGGTCCCTGCATGTGCTCACAGGACCTGTTTGGCCTGTCTCATCCTCCAGAGAAGGGGTGCCCTTCCCTCTCAGTGACAGTGCAGGCGTGGCTCTGGTCGGCTCCCCTCCCGGGGGCTGGGCAGGGCACGCTGGCCTCCCCAGCTTCCTTCCCTCTGCTGAGTGCAGGCTCTCTCCGGGGGCAGGCTTTCTCAGCACACAGGATCCAGCATCTCACTACCTATCCCTCCTGCGTCTGCGTGGCCTGGTGTGCCTGAGGCCTTCTCCTGGCTGGCCAGCAGCTCCAGGAAGCAAAAGCTCCTGTCCTCCTACCTCGAACTCTACGCAGGGCACCTAGCAGGAGCCCAGGAAGTAACCGCTGATTTGAACCAAGGACTGAAACCAAGAGGGGAGGGAGGCAGGAGCAGCCTGCGGGAGCAACACAAACTTATTGTGTGCAAGCTTCTAGGTTCAGTCTCCAGCACCAAGAAGAAAACACAGACAGGGGAGAATGGGCTGGCGGGGAACAGCAGAGCTCAGTCTGCTCCCCGCTCCTAGGACTCTTGCTGCTATTTCTGCCAGCACCTAGGAACATGCCATGGCCTACAAGGTACACCCAGTGATACCAGCATCATCACCATGGCCCACCCCAGCCGGGACAGTCCTTGCTCCACACCTGGTCTGGGCTCAGGCTGCTGCTTCTGGGCGTGTGCACCTCAGAACTGAGCCTCAGCTGGCAAAGAGCTGGCCAGCCGCAGCTACCACATGTAGGGTGGCAGTGCCAACCACTCCTGGCACCACTGCACAGTGCTGTGTCCCCAGGAAATCCCCTTGCTTGGAAAAAAGTGCCAATGACTTGGGAAATTCGGCTGTGTGAACTGTTCCCACTCCTTACCTGCTTTTCTGTACAAACAGATGGCTCTGAGGACACAAAACAGGGACCCCTTTCTGTCCCGTTCCCAGGGGGAAGGTGAGAGAGCTGTCCCCATTCGTGGACACCTCGCTCCACGGGGAAGCTCCACTAGAAGTAACACCTGTGGAGGGGATGTCAAGGGGACGGGCCCCTCTTACCTGTTCCGGTTCCTCCGACCTGATCAACACTGTCTCGGGAGTCACACAAGGGATCCTCGGAATGGCAGGAGATTCCACCCTGCACCCCAGAAGCGTGGAAAGTCAGGGGGCTGCACTGCGAAGAAACCCATCTCTCCCAAGAGGCCAAGGTGGGCGGCCTCTCTGTGCTGCCCTGCTCACGCCTTAACCCACTTCACACAGGACCCTGCTGTGCAGGCTAAGGGCCACCTCCTCCTCCAGCTCCCCTTTCCCGGCCTGCCCTTTGCCCCTGTGCTGAAGCCACAGCCAGGTCGATGGAGTTCTGGCTTTGGTCTTGATGATGCACTCCTCTATGACCACTTGGTCTGACTGGGTGTTTTTGTGTTTTGTTTTTTTCTGGTATCAGTAATGACTCAGGACCTTTGCACTGAGTTACATTATCCCCTACCTTTTTTAAGGCAGGGTTTTGCTAAGTCACTACATTGCCACGATGGACTGGAACTTGCCTTCCTCTGGACTCAGCCTCCCAAGTGGCGTCCATACCAGCTTTGGTATGTGCTCTGTTTTGCTTGTGGTACTGGCTCTTTACACTGAGCTACGGAGAACTTGTGCTGCCTCAGCCTCCCAGAGTGGGTTTTGGGGTGGGTTTTGATCCCACCAAATGCATCTGCAACATCTGTCTTCACGGCCAGGGTCTGAGTGCAGTAGACGTGGCTCTGAGCAAGCCAGCAGATCTGTCTGTGTTTGCGGGACACTCGGAGGGCTAAGTGCTTATACACAGTGGTCAGGCCGGGGCTCCTTCGAAATCAACCCTAGCAAAGTCCTCGGTGCAGCGGAACTCACAGGGTTAGGAGGTGGGTGGGTGGGAGCAGGCTCTGGGGTTCACACCCCAGGAAGAGGGATGGCTGGGAGTGATGCTGGCCTGGCAGTCTTCTAACATGAACCTTCCCCAGGGACTATTCTGGACAGTTTGTGAGGTGAGGGGTTTCGGATGGAGGCTGTGAGCCAGAGGGAGAGTGCAGGCGTACGGGGTGCCAGGATAGAGGAGACCTACTACCAGCTCACGTGATGTGGCCCCTGTGCATGACAGGCAAGGAGGTGCAAGCCAGCTGACCCTCATGTGATAGGCACAGTCCACCTGCCCATTGCTGGAGCACACTCAGGACCGGGCCGCATTGTGACCCCTCCCCAACTCACCACCCCACTTTGAGTTCCAGCACTGCACCTCGGCCCCCACAGTGTGAGCCCTCCAGCGAGCCCAGAGTACTTACACCTGGTCTAGCTTTGGCACAAAGTCCAACAGCTCCCTCTCCTCATCCACATCTCTGGAATCTAGCTGCTCAGCCTTAGAACCTACAAACTCTTCCCCTGGAACGACATGAAGCCGAGTAAGCGAGTGCCTGGAAATGGATGACCACATTTTCCTTCTGAGCCTGGGACGCTCCAGGGCCTGGACTCAAGTGCTCTGCCCTGTCCTGGTCCCCAGACTGGAAGCTCAAAGCAGGCCAGCTAGCTCCTAACCTCCCTGTCTGCACCTGGCTTTGGAGGTAGGCCAACAGCACAGGCAGAAAGAACTCTCTTACCCAGACAAGTTCCCACTGCCAAACAGCCCTCTGGGGTGTGCAGTGACACCAGGAAAGAGCTGTTACTGTGCCCTGCACCACCACAGAACAAGTAACTACACTGCACTGAACCCACCCCTCCAGAGGCTGGAAGGTTTTTTTGTAACTGTGGTTGCTGAAACCTCATTATTTCCATGATTATTTCAGTTACCTCGCAACTCTACATTATGGAATTATCATCCATAATTCCAAAGCTTATTGTGAAGAGATTCCACTGCAGTGGGTCAGCTGCCTGCGCCCAGGCAAGCTCTGGTTTCTCTCCTTGCCTGACCTGGGCTTGTAGCCTGGCCCTGGCCCTCACCCTTTATGAACGAGCCCCAGCAGAAACACCCGGCTGTGGGCTCTGGAGCCAACAGATGCAATCACAACAGCTCATGCAATGACCATAAACACGGGGGCATGGGCACAGACACACATGGGCCGGCACACACTGGCGCTGGGTGGGGCACATGGTGAGGGTATCCTGATTTAGCCAAGCTCCTGGCTCTGCTGTGAGCCGCTGGAGGATGGAGAGCAGCAATGGGTTAGTGAGAACTTGGGGTTTTGGGGGTGCACTCTGGTGAGAAAGACCACAGGGAACAGAGAGCGTATCATACCCAGTATAGTTATGTGAGCGGTTCCTAGGAAGCAAAGGAGAGCCAAGTTGAAAGAAGGATAGCACTGAAGTCAGGTAAAGTGAGAGGCACATTAACAAGGGACAAGAAAGCTCCACACATCCACCTGACTGGGTCCCACGACCTCCGATCTCCGAATTACAGACAGGAGGCGCTGCGCAGCCCGAACCACTGCTCCGAACTCAGGCCCCCTCCAGCTCAAGGGGTGGAAGGGTGTATTGGGGGAAGGGAGGGCACTCCGAAGTTCCCTAAGCTGACGCTGCTGCAACTTCGTAATAATGGAGGGATCCCCAAATCTACCAACCCACCCAGCAGTCAGGGGCAGCTTCTTAAAATGCATTCTCCTTGACTGTAAATCACCCACTTCAACTCACTCAGGGCACTAGGGAAGCATGAAGCTGAACATCATTGCAGCTTCAATCTGAGTCACTCCCACTCCCCCGGGGTACCCACCGACCCCCACCATGAGGGCTTGTGAGAGAGTTTAAACTTCCATCCCTCCAATGCCAATTTTCCTGCACCTATGATTATACAAAGTTTTCTGATAGTGGGCCACATCTGCAAAAAGCACCCTACACACACACCAGAACCCGAGTGTGCCTGCCACGAGGGGCTTGGTGTGTGGCCGTGCAAGGGGCAGGACTCGGGACGCTTGGGGTCCCTGGTCCCTGTGAGCTCGGCACTCCACACTTCACCTTCATCCTCAGAGACATCCAGCACCTCGTCCACTGTCTCGGGGTAGCTCATCCGGTGCTTGTCACCAACTAACTAGAAAAAGAAAAACAAATACCTCAGTCCAAACAGAGGAGGGTATCCTTTCTCCATCCAGCAAACACTGCTGGCCCCAAGGCAAGAGGGAGGAGAACCAGACCGCTGGGGATCCCTGCAGGCACCCCAGGGAGACACTGGGATCCCACTGTGCGGCTGCTCCCAAAGGCCACTAGGTGGCAGCACAGTCTGCCTGAATCAGGTTGGCCTGCTGCCCTCGGGGTGGGTGCTTTCTGCGGGGCAGAGGATGTGGCCTCCCAGAATCATGCAAAGGCTGGAGGTCAGGCTGGGATAGGGGTGCAGGAGAAGGCAAACGTACCACTATGCTGGTTTCATCCGTGACAACTTTGAGCACGTCTGTCACAGAAATGTAGCCCAAGCGCTTGGCGATTGCCAGAGGTGTGGTTCCGTTCTAGGACAGAGAGCAGAGGAGCACGGTCAGACACACAGGAGCAGGGAGGGGTAGGGAGCCCTGGAGGTGGACCAGTTCCCTCTGGTGGTGTAGAAGGCCCAAAGGACAGAGCTGCCTGTGGCCAAGAGCAGGCTGCTGTGAGCACATGTGCCTCCGAGCCCAATAGGGAGGAGGAGGGGGTGGGGGTGTTGGGTGTGGGCCTTGACCACTTCCCTCGAGGGAGCCCTGGAGGGGTTGGGGAGCCACCATGGGGCCACAGGATGAGGACGATGCAGGGTGACACTGCCAATGCACAGGCAGAGCTAGACCTTGAGGAGCAACATGGGCCAGTATATTTAGAGAGCACCAGAAACACAGCAGGGTACCCTGCAGCTTGGATTTTAAGAGGCAGAGCTGCATGAGAATGAAGCGACGGTGAGGTCTCCATTTCTTCGAGGACATGGCCTGGGTCCATGCCTACTCAGCCCTGCCCACGTTACCCCTGCACCCACACCACCATGTGCCTCAGAGCTACAGTGGCTACAGGGATGGTCTAATCACACCCCGAGTGTGGAGAGGAGGAGCTGCATCCTCAGCCATGACCACTAAGGTTGCTAGTGAGGGCACCAGGCCCTGGAAGTGGGGACCCCAGGACACTTCATGGTGTCCACACATGCTTCACCTACATCTGCTTCTTCCATGTGAAACAAGAGTGTCAAGAATTAAGATCACGAAGGGGAAAGGAAGTGCTGCTCACAAGGCCAACCTTAGTCACCAGAAAGCAACCAGCCACACACCTGTCCTCTGGGGCCCCCGGAGGGTGTGCTATCGTGGCCCTCAGAGCTCAGCACCAGCCACTACTCACCGAGCTGACCTCATTTGGGGAGGCACCACTTCGCAGCAGCAGTGTCACGATGTCTGTGTGCCCCTGCTGGGCCGCCTGGTGTAAGGGGCTGTACCCAAGCTGCAAAGCAAGCCGGTGAGGGCAGTGCAGCCAGCTGCCATAGAAATGCCCGCCTGCCTCTGCAGCCCACTTGTGCCCTGCATGGGACTAAAGACGTGTGTTTCCCAGGTTCCTCCTCCAGGGCCAACGCTCAAAGCTGAGGCTGAGCCTAGAGTGTGCTGAGAGCAACTTGGGTGCACCCACTGGGCCCTCGAGAAGTGTCGGGGTAGCACCTGTACCTTGGTCTTGGCATTGACGTTGGCCTGGTGCTGCAGCAGGAATTTCACCAGTTTGATGTTTCCATAGTGGCTGGCCACGTGGAGCGGAGTGTAACCCATCTGAAATGTGGGAGACGCACAGGCAGACTGAGGCCATGGTAACACCCTACAGCCCTGGGGCACTGGTTTAAGGAGAGGGTGACAGCTGCTGTAAGCTGTGCCACTGTCATTCATCAGCTCCCACTGTCTTGGGAAGGGGAGGACTCCATGCCAGGGAGATGGGGATCTGAGCAGGGGCGGGGGAAGGGGGCTGGGGCTGGGGACAAGAGCAACATCCAAGGGAGCTGGCACTGAGTGTGGAGGCGTGGGCACGAGCAGCACGGAATCCCAGGGCCTCCTTCAAGGAGGCCACACAGAGCCGAAGGGAACCCTGACACGCACCATCATCCAGGAAGGAGAAAGCCCAAGGAACTCATGGGAAGTGGGCTCTGCTTGAAACATGTGGGCTGTGGTTAGCTATTCATGTGGGTTTGGGCTGTCAAGTGACTAGGCACCCTGTTGAGAGTTTTGGTTTGTTCTTGTGTTTTGGTGCTGATGATGGAACCCAAGGCTTGTGCAGGCTGGGTGGGCACTCTGCCCCTGAGCCACATGTCAGTTCCTGTGGAATAAGTGAGGGGTGCCCCCAAAGGCCTTTCAAGATCTTTGGTCCCATGCCCAGGGGAATGAGTGACAAATCCCAGGCCCTGAGGACAGGACTACACCCTCCATAATGTGATGGCTGTGGGGTCCTCTAGGCAGCCTTAACCCACAGAACAGGGCTTCTCAGAACATGACCTCAGAGGGCTAACTTGGGCCCCCAAGAGAAACCCTAAGGATCTAGAACATTCTCAGCTTTTAAACAGGCTATCACAGAAGCTTCAGGCAGCTGGAGATTAAAATGCAGGTTCTAGACTTTTCCCAGAGTACCTTCAGCATGGCAGGCTGCCTGCTGCCCAGCGTCCAGTGAGCAGCTATGGACGGGAAGGGGTGGGGCTGGGCAGTGTCACCCAGATGCCTTGTGACAAAAGGAGCACAATGCACATGTACAAAGCTCTTCTCTCTTCTGAAAAGATCACCTCTTCCCTCTGGGGTTCTGGCTCCTCCCCATGCCTCAAGGCCACCTCCACCTGAGCTGCAAATGCTCAGCCAGGTATGCGTCCCATGTACATGGAACATGTGGTCACCTCAAACTGCCTTCCAGGGCTCCTGCATGTGGAAGAGGTGCAGAAACGGAGGAGCCCACTGTCCTCAGGAAAAAGCCCCACTTCTGAGTGACTCCTGGGAAGCCTGGCATGTGGACACACTTCCTGCTCACATAGGACAGGCTCAGTATAAGCACTCCTCTCAGATTCTTGCTTCAGAGGCTCAAGGGCCCAGCACACTTTCTAAAATTCTCAAATGGAAGTGACTGATATCTTCAAGGGTCGATATCTTCAAGCTCCGCTGCACACCAGGAAAGGTGGCAGGCAAGCTCTGCCTGCTTCTCAGGGCTCGCTCAGCAAAAAGGCAGCTCTGGCAGTGAGGGAGTTGGCCCGGCACTGACACCAAGATGAGCAGGCGGGGGCGGGCTCTGTGGGACAGAGGAGGCTGCCAGGCTTACCCGGGTGGTGGCGTCCACCATGACCCCATGTTTGATCAGCACATCCGCCACTGGAACATGCCCTTCTTGTGCTACCAGATGGAGGGGCGTGAGTCCACTCTGAAGAGAAAAAGCCATGCATCAGCTTTGAACCAGGAGAGGGTTTGCACCAGCACTCAGGGGAGCCTGTGGTTTGGGAAACCAACCTGGCTTGGTAGCCACTGACCTGCCTTTGACCAACTATCTGGTAAAACTCTGGTTGTTCTGGCCCTTAACTCCTTTGCCTAAAAAATGAGGTGGCTAAGCCAGATGAGGATTGACAGTGCTTTCTGATCACAGCTGCACCATCAAGAACTTAGACCCATGGCTTTGCAGCAAGCATGCACTGCTGCCAGCTGTGGTGATGAGCTCTGGCCTTAGGCAACAAGCGGGCATGACTGTGCTCCAAAGCAGCTTTACTACATAGACAGGAAGAGGACAGCGATGGGCCACAGGTCACAGAGGAATGCTATGGTGGAGTCCAATGAAACATTACCTATATCCCTGCTAGACTTTAGACTTGGGTTCCTCACTGAGAATACAGGGATTGCCCTTGCCTGAGTCTCAGGGCAGAGGAGGAGCAGCTGAGGAAGCATGGTCTGTGCGAGGTCCTTTGGAAGACCGTGATGGGCTGTGCATCATCACAGCTGGCTCAGTGCTGTGCAGAGGGCACAGTGCTCAGGGAGTGAAAAGCCCACACCGCATACTCATCAGCTCAGCTTCTCGTGGGGATGGCATCAGAGGTCTGGCTCGCCGTGTGGCATGTATACAAAAATGTCAGAAGCCTTCCCTCCCCCTCCTACCTCTGAGCCCTTTGCAGACAGCAGGACAGATTCCCACTTCCTTGCCAGCCCAGGCAGCAGGCCTACCACAGGGATTGTTCTTCCCTCCACTGCCTCCTGCACTTCCCCAAGGCTGCCCAGGGCCACAGGGCAGTGCCCTCAGCACTGACATCACATGTCAGCATCAGCCTTTTAGGCAGGCACCTCGCATGACTCAAGGTCACCCCAAGAATCTTCTTGAGGGGGGCACGTGGGTGAGGGCATATTTCTGGAAGAGCCCCACCACCATTCCAGATCCCTTGTAAGCCCAAAAAGTGAAACCAAAGACATGCAAGACAATGGTCCACAGTAACAGCTCTGCCTGGGTAGTCCAGTCTTGGTGTGTATGGAGAGGACCACTGAGTTCAGAGGGCTTTTGGGAAGTCCAAAGTTACCATCTCTCACAAATTGTTATGTCAATTTACCATGTGACGGGTTCATTTTATTGTGCAAATCCATGCATGTAAAACACCCCGGGCAGGCAGAGGTAAGGGTGGGACTTTGCAGGGAAGGGGCTGGGCTTGCTGCTAGGGTTGCAAAAGCATCTACAGGGTAGGGATGATTGGCCAGGGCTGGATGTATGCTAAAAAGCTTCAGTTGTATAGTTTAAGGGGCGAACTGTTTGTGAAACATTTCACTAAGACAGTTATTTTAAAAAGAAAGCATACCAAACTATTTAAAACTTTCCTGAAGCAGATACCAGGATACATTTTGGGAAGTGAACTCTGGATTCTCATACTGACCTCAGAACCATGACCTCCCTGCATGGTTCTGTTTAGAAAGACGAGAACCAGCGAAGCCTTTGGGTACTGCAGCTTTGGGAGCAGGCAACCCCGGACTGCTGTCTACGGAACTGAGCTAACACTGAGCTAGAGCTATTGTAAGGCACACACATGCATGCACAGACACACACACACACACACACCACTGAACTCACATTGGAGCGCACAGTAGGTACACAGCACACACTGTGGCTCCTAGTGAACGGGCACTGGGCATTGCCAAGACGGGGAGCACGAGGAGCTCTGCGCCCACCTTGTTCCCCAGGTTGCCATTGGCTTGCTTCGAGAGGAGCAGCGCCACCATGTCCGCGTGGCCCTCTTGCGCCGCCAGGTGGAGGGGAGTCACGCCCTGCACCGACTCTGCATTCGCAGAGCCCCCGTACTGCAGCAGACTGTGGGCCACGTCCATCTGGTTCTGCTTGGCAGCAATGTGTAGGGGCGTGTAGCCATTCTGAAAGGGAAGAAAACCCAGCTTGGGCACAAGAGTGCCAGGAGCACCTGAGGGAGGGCTCGGAGCCACCATGGGGCAGGGCTGGTGTCCTCCAGGATCCTCACTAAGCCAAGAGACCACCAGGGGATCTGGAGGCAGGTGCCCACATGCTTCTTGGCAGCCTGTTTTCAGGTCTCTGCTGGGACATGTGCTGGGCACAGAAAGCTAGGGTTCCACAGGCAGCCTAGCAACAGCTCCAAGGGGAAGAGGAAAGGAAGTAAAAGGTTCCCGCTTCTCTTTCCTGCCGTAAGAATCCAACATTTCAGAAAAGAAAAGAGGACACAGCCTTTTATCTTACCCGTGCAGCTGGCACCAGGCAGGGGAGGTCTCGAGAGCACATTGGAGCCAGGTTAGGTTCCTTTCCTAACTAAAGGTGTGATCCAGGGCACAGCAGTCCACCACGTAGACTGTTCCCTTTGTATTTTTCAGCCATTATGAGTGCATAATAACATCTACCTCCATTTCTTAAAATTGTTGCACGTTTCAAATATGATAATATAAAAGAAGGCACTTCCCAAATTAAGATATTGAAGCACCGAATCACACCTTTGCATTACCGTGGTTCACAAACAGCATGAATCCTGAGCTGACAGAAGCACTTGGCCCTGGACGTCAGCTGAGGCTCAGACACTGCACTGTCTGTTCAGCTGAGAGTTTTGGTAGTGAAACTTGTTCTCTGACGGAAGCTGCCTGGCTTTTTGTCTGGAGAAAGCTCCCCGCCCCCAGACAGCTAGGTCCACAGAGAGGCTGCACTGGTCATTGACGTGAGGCCCGAGGTCCCTCAGAATGTTTCAAGCTCCCCACAACCACACAAGGCAAGGCCAGAGTGTTTATTCCTGCCCTGTGCCACGAGATGCCTGAGCTATTGTCTCATGGTGGGGAACGACAGCCGGGTCGAGCTGAGCCCAGAGCCTGGCTTCTTAGGCAGCAGTGTGTGTGTGATTCCCGGGTGAGTTTGCTCAGATTCGGATTCTTACTCATCAGGACTGAAGAGGACTCAGATCTCAAGCTTCCAGCAGTGAGGCCCAGTGAGACATGGCTAGAGGTGACCAGCCTGGCCAGCAGCCCTCCACTGTCCCATAGGGTGGGTTCCCCCCCTCCACTCCCAGTCCCATTTCCCTGTGGTGACCACCATTCCTGGCTCTGCCAGGACTCCTGGCCAGGAAAAAGGCAGGGCAGGGAGAGGAAGGAAGGGGTTTTACCAATACCATCCAACACGGGATGCCACAGAAAAGACAACAAGCCCTATAAAGTGACTTTTATGGGGAAATTAAAAAGTGGCACCTTACACCCCAAATCAAATTGAATGAAAAAATTTTCTGTGCAGAATTTCTCCTCCCTAACTGGATTATGTTATGAAAATGCATGACATTCTTTGGGGGTCATGTTCAAATGACAACATTGGCATTTGAACATTAATTAAGCAAAATGATTTTTGTGCTGTATCAAAAGAGAGTAAGGAAAGGAGACATGGTGCAAGGGCCAAGCCTGAGACAAAGAGCCGCTTGCGAGGGCAGACCTCACACTCCGAGAGGAGCAGTCCGTGCGGCCACGGATGCCATGGGCACAGGAGTCCCCAGCACTCAGGGAGCTGTGGGCATTGGTGCCCGCAGAATAGCACCATCCTGGCAGGGGCTCCAGATGCCAGGTCACTTCAGGTCTCAGCCAAGGAATGAGAGCACTGGCAGACTCAGGTCAAGACCTGTGCCTGTCCACTTCCTCCAGAGCAGGACTAAGGGAATGATGACCTTGGTAGGGGACAAAGACAAGGGCACAGTGGCCACAGGTCAGGGAGGGACACGTGCCTGTCTGAGGCTCCCCTTTCCCAGGAAATGAGCTCATCGGAAGGAATGCAGGCGCAGGAGGGCTCTGCCTAATCAGTACAGCACCAGCATCAAACTAGGAAGGGGAGGGTTTGGTTTGGGTGTGCAGGGATTTGCATGTGAAATTCTACAAAATTGCCAGACTACTTTGGGAACTATTTTTTGCCATGGAAACAAAAGCCATCTGTACAGGGTTTGTGCTTCTATTTAGCTCTCTTTAAATATCATGGACCTGGCTCTGGTTCCTTTCATATAAGTAGGCGAGTGAGGAGGAGGAGGAGGGGAGCCTGGCTTTTTATTTTTAGAAACAGGAGTAAGTCAGCATCTTAGCAGGGCCACATGGTCTCCCTGTGCAGTGACAGGAGCAGAGACAGAAGCCCCAGAGCCCGGGGGAGGATGCTGTGAGGCCGAGGTGAGCATTGTGCTGAGTAGGGAACACAAACAGAAATGTAGCTTGGGTCCCCCCCACAAGGATGCGGGCTTCAGCCAGAGTCCCAGAGGGGCCCTCATCCCTTGGCCCCTCCTCTGCCGCTCCCGCCCAGCCCTGTCCCCTGCTCAGGCCACCACCCCATAGTGCCTCATACTACAGACATGAACCCCACATAGCCCTCACTGCTCTCCCATGGTCGGGGAGGCAGCCTGCTTCCCAAATGCTTCTTCCATGTGCTGGCTCCATGCGCCTCTTACTCCCGACCCCAACCTGTCCTCTGCAAGAGGCCACTGTGCTGGACACTGGTCTGCAGTGGAAGAGGTCCAGGCAGGTGCCTCTCATTAATGGAAAGCCCGGTCTCTGTGTCAGTCCACTCATGCTGAGAAGGGGCCCCTTACCTCCCCAAACCCCTGCTCCCTGATGCTCCTCCAGGGATTTTCAGGGCTCCAGTTCAGTCACCCCAGGGAGGTGCAAGGCAGGATGCCCACAGCTACCCACCCCATCCCCACTAGGACTTCTGGCTCAGGAGACTCTTAAGCACAATGACTGGTGACAGGCAGCCTACCAGACAGCCAGCATGCAGCCACCAGAGGCCTGCTGCGTGCTTAAAGTGAATAGCACCTCCACGAGGCAGCTGACTGTGTCCTGTTCCTTGCCTGGCCCCTGAACAGAAGCACAGGAAAGGAAGGCCAGATGTCCGCAGTAAGAAAGAACACCTGGGGCCTTACCCAGGCAGGGCTGTGCGGGGAGCTGCCCTGGGGCAGCAGCAGCTTCACGATGTCCAAGTTGTTGTGGTGAACAGCCACATGCAGGGGCGTCAGGCCATTCTGCACAGGTGAGACAGGAGAAAGGAAACCACACTTAGGTGACTCACACAGGGAGCCCTTGGAGGACCCAGGGCCCACTGTGAGATTCACAAGTAAATCTGTCTAGAATTCACCCACAGCCGGCTGGCCAGGCATGGCTCAGGGGGAGGGCACTTGCCTAGCACACATGAGGCCTGGGTTCCATCCCCACTACTACAAAAATTAAAAGTTTTTTAAAAAAGGAAACTCCATCCAAGCCAGTCTTGCCTAGGAGTCACCATGGACACACACTACAGAGCTCAGGGCTGCCCTCACCCCTCAGGGCACCTTGGGGAACACCCTTTCTGCTGCAGGGCCTCCAGGAAAGGTGGCTCTGTCCAGAGGCTGCTCTCCCTGCACTGTTGGCCACCAGCAGCCCAGGGAGTTCACAAGCAACACCATGGACTCCCCTGACCAGGCAAGACCCACACTCACTTTGCCAGCAGCATTGGGGTGCGCCTGGCGTTCCAGCAGCAGCTCGGCCACCCGCACCTTCCCGTACTTGGCCGCCACGTGGAGAGGGGTAAATCCTTTCTGAGGAGAAACATGGGCTGTCAGATCCCAGAGCTGGCACTGTCTGCCCTGGAGGAATCTGGGCAGGGGATGCCAGGCAGACCAAGGGCACCTTGGTGGGGACCCCTGAGGCTGAACTCCAGGACCCTGCAGTGCACTCCCACCCTGGGACTCTCTCTAGGCAGGGACACCTGCGGGGATTGTCACCAAGTGTCAGCTTACTGAGGGCAGGGGCTGACTCTTACGCCTGTCTGCGATTGGTCAGGGAGATGCTGGCACTCGGTCCATGAGACATGGGCAGAGGCTACGTGGGCAGCGGAGCCTTGCCCCTGCCCTTTTCCCAGGAGCAGACAACGGTGCTCACAGAGATAACCAGGCCGAGGGGCACCACTCCCACCCGCCTCCGGTTGCTGCTGCTACGCCAGGACAGGGGAGGAAGGTGCACCTTGGTCATGCAGGCCTGAGATGCCTCCTTTTCCAGCAGGGCCAGGGCTGTATCCACGTGACCCTCCCGGGCTGCAATGTGCAGGGGAGTGTGCCCGGCCGTGGTGGCCAGGTTGGGGTTGGCACTGTTCTCCAGCAGGAGCTTCACCATGTGTGTGTGGCCGATTCGAGCTGCACAGTGAAGAGGGGTCTGGTCGTCCTGGACTCCACAACAACAGAGAACAGGAAGTGTTAATGCCCCAACCCAACTCTGTGTAGGTGGTGGCAGTAGGGTCACTGAGAACTGAGGGACAGTCCCAGCTCTTGTTAGTTTTAAACTTTTATTTTGAGACAAGGGCTCATTAAATGCCTAAGTTCCTCAGGCTAGACTGGAACCTCTGATTTTCCTGCTTCAGTCAAAGAAGCCAAGTGACTCTGTCAAGATTACATGCCAAGAAGATAAAGAGCTGAAATCCGAGTCACATCTCTGAGTTACTCAAACCCACATGCTCCATCTCTTAATTCTATAATTTCTCAAGAGAGTTGTTATTTCTATTTAGTTGCCCAAAAGCTCAGAATTCCCATCTGTAAAACAGGAATCTGCCTCATAGAGTTGGGGTCCAGATCAAACAGAGTTCAGAGTGGTGTTTCACATCCTGGGCACATGACAGACACTCAATAAATGGTATCTGCTGAGCCACCTCCCGGGTCCATTCTGGTGTCCCATCTTCAATTTGATTTTCTCTCTCAGGTGTCATGGCAGAGCCTGAGTTGCTGATGGAGGAAACTGCCCATGTTCTGATTTATGGCTAATGGCACAGGGGCTCACAGATGAGTCTTTGCTTTCCTGGGCTCACAGGAAGGTGTGGCCCAAACAGATCTGGTTCTGACCACAAGACCTGGGCCTGTGGCAGGGATGCCGACTCACAGCTACCAGCTCACAGATTAGCAGCTGTCCTCCTGGTCAGCACCCTGCCCTGACAGCACATTACAGCAAGGGGACCTCACTCCAGGTCAAGTGAGCCCTGGCTGACCGTCCTTAGGGACACTGTTTTCTCCTCTGGCCACTGATCATCAGCCCAGCCCACTGACCGCTGCTGCCAGCCACATTGTGCAGACTTTTGCTATTCTACTGAAACACAACTTGAAGAAAAAAGCATTTCTGTTTTGGTCAGACCCTCTGCAAAGCAGAATCTGAGCTTCCCAAGACCTACAGGAAATGACAGGTGAGGCAGAGCTGCGGACCTGCAGCCATGGCTCAGGGGAATGGAGGCACCCTCCTGAGTTCCTGCCCTGCAGGAGCCTACCTCCACCTACGCACCTTGGCCTTAGCATTGACTTTGGCTTTGTTCTGGAGCAGATATTTAGCCACTTC
This sequence comes from Cavia porcellus, assembly GCF_034190915.1. Classification (NCBI taxonomy): domain Eukaryota; kingdom Metazoa; phylum Chordata; class Mammalia; order Rodentia; family Caviidae; genus Cavia; species Cavia porcellus. Next base: position 48,806,895 of record NW_026947512.1, read on the forward strand.
CGTGTGCCCTGCTCTGGCTGCCATATGTAGCGGGGTCTCTACTTTCTGTAAAATAACAAAATTACAGAATGGTTAAGACGTAATGGGTTTGTCATAGGACACACACAGGCTCCAAAGTGTCAGGCTGGAATGACTTGGGGAGTCTCCATTCAAGAAGTGGCACTGTTCCAGCACACAGCTCTTCAGCTTGCGTGCACGTGTGTGTGCAAGCCTGTATGTGTGTTCTAGGTATTCAGAGCTAATGAATATTATAAAATGTAAACATATTTCCAGGTAACACTACAAGAGTTACAAAATATCCAAAACGAAGACTCAAAGACCCACAGACATGTGACAAATGCAAATTGGAAAGCACTGGTACAGAGCAGTGATGGCAAACTTTTAAAGCTGGGTTCATCACCACTACTACACAGGAATGTACTTCCCATTTCTGAAGCCCTCACCACCCGAGAATTTCACCTCCATTCCCAGAAGGGAGACTCAGGGAGCCCCTGTCCACAAGGGCTTACCACATTGGAGGCATTGGGGGATGCCCCCCGCTGCAGGAGGGTCTTCACAATGGCCAGGTGCCCCATGAAGGAAGCCACATGGAGAGGCGTCAGGCCAGACTAGAAGAGACCACAGCAGACAGAGTAGGTGGGGCCGTCCTGGGGGACAGGTCAGCAAACCCAAGGCTTCCACCTTGCTAGATGCTCAGGGCTGCATCTCCAAGAGGAAGAACTTAAAGGAAGTAGTTTTGCCTTCATAACAAAGGCCTGAGCAACAAAATCACTGGGGGAATGTTCTGCCCGCCTTTGATCTTGTGAAACTCTCTGAGGCTTGAAACATGTGCCCGTCTCAGTCCCCATTCAGTCTGATCAGCACAGGCACACATATGTGCACACACATGTAAGCATACACCCCTGGAGCTGAGGCAGCTCTGAAGAAGAACTAGCTCTCCGAGCGGGCAAGGGCTCAGGGACAGAGGCCGACCCAGAGCCAGGGCGCACGTCCTACCTCAGTAACCGCTTCGATGGAAGCCCCCGTCTTGAGCAGCAGCTCCATGACACGGACATGGTTCTTCTTGCAGGCGATGTGCAGGGGGGTGAAGCCATTCTGCAGCCCCACACAAAGGGAGACAGACGTCAGCGTGAAGCACTAGCCCTGAGTACTGCACAGCAGCCCCAGTGCCTCTAGACAATGAGAAACCAAGCCCGCGGGTTGATCTTGTGATGGCCGCTAGAGTAGATGGCACTGAGAAACGGGGCTGCTGCTTTGCGTACGGGCCTGTTCCTGAACCTGCTGTTCAGGAGAATTCTGTCGCACTTCTGGACACACTCCACAAAGCTCTGGAAGGCTCCATTTGCAATAAAGAGCCCTTTTCAGAAGCAAATCCTGTTCTTCCCGCCATGACCCAGCAGGCGGTCTTGGGAGAGGTGGATTTCTGCCCCCAAGTGAGATTCTGCAGTGCAGACTCCACAGGGCAGGGCCAAGGTCTTTTGTCTGTCTTTGGTCTCAGGAAGAGAAGTCGTGCGAGGGAGAGGGGCTGGGCTGAGCCCTCCCCTGACAGTGACAATGTCCAGAGACACTTCTGTCACAACAAGGAGAAGCTACTGGTGCCCAGTGGTGGGGGCTCAGGATGGTGCCTGGGACAACACGGGGCAGCTCCCAATGTCAACTGTCCCCTGACCGTGAGGCCATGGCCAGCACTCAAGGGGTGCTGTGGAGCAGTTTAATGATGGGCTCCCCTCTGCTGCCCCAGGGCTCCCCTCTTAGACAGGCAAGGTACGAGGTGTGGTGCTCAAGCTCTGAGCAGACAGATGGCCTGCCAGTCCCCGAAGCCTGGAGCTCCCAGGGCACTGGAGATGGCACCGTGCCTCGGCTCCTGTGCCCCAGCTCACATACACACTGAATGTCAGCCTTTGGGCACAGCCCCAGCCCTGATGTCACTGTCTCCAGGGGGCACTTGTGCTGCTCTGGCCTGGGCCCCTTCTCAAATCGCCACCAACTCACCAGAGCTCTGGAGTTGGGCTTGGCCCCTTTATCCAGTAGGACCTTGGCCACCCTGTGATGGCCACAGTGGGCCGCCACATGGAGGGGGGTCAGATGGTCCAGGGTGATGTCATCTATCTCTGCATTGTATTGCAACAGAAGTCGGACACAGTCGAGGTGGTCTCCCTGAGCCGCCATATGTATCGGGGACAAGCCATTCTGGGTGAAGAAGAAACAAGCGGTCACAAAGCCTTCTAGGGAGGGAACACAGAGTCAGGACAATGGTGCCTGAGTCAGACACCAAGTGACAAACGGAGTGACACTGAAGTGACAAGGTCACTTCCAACCCCTCCAACTCGGATTCCCTAGGAGCCTCTGACACCACACTCTCCTCACCCAGCTGGACCTCCTCACCATGTCCCGCCAGGCCTGCCTCTTCCATGCAGCCGCTCTGGCAGCCAGGGCCTCCCTGCCACACTGGCTGAGCCACTTCTTGGGTGTGTGTGTGTCTTTCCTCCCAATACACCAGTGTGTCAACGCCTAATGTTTCTCCATGCCTCCAGTGGGCCCAGAATGCGTGTGTCACCCCCACCGCTGTCTCTAATCAACTCAGTCTTAAGGGAAGAAAGGAGGCAGGTCACCACCTGACTCTAAGTTCCTCTGTTCTTGGCCTCAGCACACACGTCCATGGTTTCATGAGCCAGCTTTATGCCACCCTTTACTTTGACAGGTTTTTAAATTCACCCCAAACCACAGGCCAAGGCCTGCAGCAGGGACAGGCAGCACCGTGGAGTGACAGCCTCAGGCCCGCCCAGAAACGTGAGTCTTCATATTAGAACCTAGAAATGAGCTTTGTTCCTGCTGCTAATGGGGTCTGAGAGAACAGTTTTGCTTTGTGGAGTGCGTGTGTGTGCATGCGTGTGTGCGTGCGTGTGTGTGTCTGTGTGTACTGAACCCAGGGCCTTTGCATTGAGATACATCTATAGTTCTTTTTTTAGTTAAATTTCTTATTTTGAGACAAGGTCTTGCTAAGTTGCCCAGGCTGGGCTTGAACTTTTGATACTCCTGCCTCAGCCTCCCAGAATGCTGGATTATGCTTGCTAGTGTTCTTTCTGTCTCTCTTTTGTCTTCCTTCTCTCACTTCATTTCTTCCTTTTTGGGCTACACTAGAGGTTGAGCCCTTCATGTGAGCCTTCATGCTGAGCTACATCCCCACCCCTTTTTATTTATGTATTTTACTTCAACACAGGGTCTGAGCTGCTAACTTCCTCAGGATGGGCTCAGCCTTGCAGTCCTCCTGCCTCAGCCTCCCAAGTGCTGGAATTATACACTTGTACCACCATGCTGCCCAGCCTAGCTGTTTTCTTTCTGGTTTCACTTCCATCTGGCCTAGGCTCGGCAGATTTGTAGTTTTTAGCTCCTGTCTTTCCTGGAGCTAGAATGAAAGAAATAGCAACTGATTTAGAAAAGTAGGCAAACTACAGCCAGGAGGCTGAATCTAGTCCACTCCCCGCGTTTGTGGATAAAGTTGTATTGGCACAGGGCCACTGGCTTGCGTTTGATTAGGGCTGCTCTTCTGTTCCACTGGCAGAATTTAATTATTGCAACAGAGTGGCCTGAAAAGCCTAAAAATATTTAATACCTTCAGATAAAAAGCCTGCCAGCTTTGACAAGCATGGCAATAAATGTCGCAGGCAGGCTGCCTTTAGCTGTAGTAGCATCTGTCTTTTCCAGACATGGGACTCCCTCCCAGATGCACGTGGCCCAGAGCCCAGCCCAAGAGACCCCTCCCAGGAGGGGGCACAGACCTTGGTTTTGGCCTGGATAGGTGCTCCGTGGTCGAGCAGGATCTCTGAGATGCGCACGTGCCCGTTCCGAGCTGCACAGTGGAGAGGTGTCAATTCATCCTGTAAAAGAGTGCAAAACAGAAAGCTGGAAGACACCTGTCAGAGGTCAAGAGGGAGCAGCTGGCTGTAGAGGTGTGGACCGCTTCCCTCAGCCAGCCCAGCTTTGTTCCCACACCCACCGCTGCAGGCTGTCCCTGGGTCTCCAAGAGGCTGCCCTGATGCTGGGACAGGTTAGCGACAGCAGAATCCAGCTCCCCCATCTCGCGCAAAGCAGGCTGGGACCCACCTTGGTCCTTGTTTCTATGTGCGCCCCCCGGTCCAGCAGGAGCCGCACCATGATCACGTTTCCCCTGCGGGAGGCGATGTGCAAGGGGGTGATGCCGTTCTGCGGGGAGGAGCAGGCTGGTCAGGACACAGAGTCTTTCTCCCCAAGACCTGGCATCCCATGTTGGCCCTGCCCACCACCCATCCCACAACTGCTGCAGAAGCAGCAGGAGACCTTCCAGACACCAGGGCTGCTTTGGGCACAGCTCCATGGCCTGACAGGCCGGAGAGCAGCCGGAGAGGTACCTGCGGGGTGAAGTTGACGCTGGCACCCCTGTTGAGGAGGAGCTGGGCCACGCTGAGGTTCTCGTAGTGGGCGGCGATGTGGAGTGGGGTGAACCCAGTCTGGGCACAGAGAGAGAGCAAGAGGAAACCTGTCACCTGTGGCTACTGGCACCTTCACCAGGCCAGCCCAGGATTTCTGGGAGGGCCCGAGACATACAGAAGCCTATGATGGATGGCGATATTTGCAGAGACCAACAGACACTTGTGTAAGTTGTGTTTTAAAGCGAGGCACAACTCTGGGTGACCATGCTGTGGCTCATGGGGTTACCTCAAGTCCTTGCCCACTCCCCTGGAAGGTTGCTTATGAAGAAATCTAGTTCATGGATGTGGGTGGCATACAGCCCAGATCCTCAGCCGCCCACCCCCAGGCTGACCTCCGATCTCTCTGACCCTGTTTTGTGTCCCTGCATCACATCCGTGTACAGTTAGCCGTGTCCCAGACCACGCCTGGCTGGGAAGGTCTGTGTGACAAACAGTACAACTTCAGCCCATGGAGGAGACCCGCCTACAGGCGCGGGGTGTATCAGACAATGCAGATGAGGGACTGGCCAGGCCTCCTTGGGAGCCCCTTCCCCACACCAGCCCCTATGCGGTGGGGACACTTCCTCCCTGCCAAGGGACAAGGTTAGGGAGAGGAGACCGAAGTCAAAACACCGCCTCCGCAGGCCCCAGGAGATCACCCACCCGCCAACGCTTGGATCCTCTCTGGGAACATCTGCTTGTGGGGCGCACCAGGGCCCTTGCGCATGCTCAGGCCGTGAGGGTCCACGATTGCAGCTAGTGGGCAAGAGCCGTGGGGGCAGGGCCGCTCCTGGCGCAGGCTCGCGCCTCACCTTGGAAAGCACATCCGGGTTGGGGTCATTCTGCAGCAGCACGGCGGCAGTTCGTGTGTCGTCGTTGCGGGCCGCGATGTGCAGGGCCGGGAGGCGCACCTTGCCTTTCGTCCCGTAGTTGATGAGGTGGGCCACCACGTTCTCGTGGCCCTGCTGCAGAGCCACAGCCAGCGGAGTGAAGCCGTCCTGCAGAGGAGAGAAAGGCTGATTAGCGCAGACAGAGACTGGAGGCACCTTCCGCCGTTGTGAGCTCTTGCTGGCCAGCACCGCAGATGAGCAGATGAACCGACTCCCGAGAGCCACTGTGAATGCAAAACCTACCACCACCTCCTTGGGGCCTTCTGGGTCCCCCGGGCCTGCAGTGATTTTTCTTTAGCGTGTAACTTTCCCTGACATTTGGCTTCAGCCTGAATGTTTGATATAAAAGTCTTTTTTTTTTTTAAGTATTGGGGATTGAATCCAGGGGCTTTGCACTGAGCTACATTCTATTTTTTATTTTTATGTATTTATTTATTTATTGCAATGGGATCTCATTAAGTTGCCCCAGATTGTGTTTGAACTTGCAATCCTCCTGCCTCAGCCTATCAAGAGTGCCAGGGTTACGGGTAAAGGCCAGTTTATGAGAGACTTTTCACTGCTCCTTCCTTGTCTTTTGGTCTAAACTGCCTCTCGTCCATCTTCCAGTGCCGGTATTGAGCCTTGAAGATGTAAGAATATTCTCAAGCACCTACCACACACTAGAAAGAGAGTCAGGCCTAGAGCACTGTCTGGGAGTTACTAAGGTTACTTCCCTCAGCTGCACGTGCCCTTGAGCATTCCAGAACTCCATGAAGTGCTGCTACCACGATGTAACAGGGTCATCCGGTCACTGAGCCACGCAGTGCCAAGGCGGTAGAGAAACCCGCTCCTTCCAGCCCCGTCCTATCATTCATAAGCAAGTCTTACGATCAGAGGTAAGAGAACTTGCCCAGGGGTTGTGACAAGACCCTCAGAAGACCGCGGGCAGCCTGTCACTCTGACATGGCACCCCGCCAGCCAACTGTTGGTGCTGGCACGGCAGGAGTGATGTCCTTGAGTCTGGCTTCCCTTCTCTGCTGTGTGCCTGGGCCTCCCCCCTCATTCCCTTGTGGGACTCAAGGGCGCCCTGGAGCACCTGGTGAACCTGACCTCCATGGCGACGCATGGCAGTGACGCCACATGCCCAGGTGTCTCCCACAGTACTTACCTCTGTGGCCACGTTCTGATTAGCTCCATTTTCCAGTAAGAACTTCACCACTTCCAGGTGATTCTCTTGTGCTGCCATGTACAGGGGCGTGAAGCCTTTCTGCAAGCCCAGAGAAAAACCATTCACCCACAGCAGCAAGGGATGCAAAATCGGGCCAGTTCCCCTTCCTCTCCACTTGGCCCCCGCTCTGGGAACCTGTGGTTATGCTGAATTGGGTGGTGTGGGGAGACCCTGCTGTGCACCTTCACCCCTTACTGGTCAGTCTCAGCTTCCAGTGACCTCTCTGCTTTTGCTCCCTTCTTCATTAGCTCCTCCCTACCACACATAAAATTTATCTCCCTAATTGACCCGTGACTAAAATACTTTATGGCTGATATAGTGAACAGATATAGGGTCTGCAACGCCCCAACCTCAACCTGTAGAACCATGAAAAAGCGACAAAGGCCAATAACGTGGTGCTGACAACCCCAGGCTGCCCGGGCTGTGCGCATGTGCACAGCACAGCTGGCCCTCCGCGGCGCCTCACCTGCGACTGGGCGTTGACATTGGCGCCGTAGTTAACCAGCTCCCGGACCACCTCATTCTGGCCAGCGAGCGCGGCGATGTGCAGAGCGGTGTTTCCCTTCTACAACACACAGGGATGGGTGGGCCAGAGGCCGTTCTCTCAGCGCCACAGGATCGGGAACAAGGCTGAGAGCCCAGCAGCCTTCTCTTGGGTCACGCACGGGAGGTGGAAACCCCTGTGTGGCTGGCCTAGCCCACACTAATGATAGTACCAGAACGTGGGCGGGAAATGCTTAGGTGGCCCATGAACAGCAGCACTGTGCATACGGAGGCACGCAGGATTGGCCACCGTGGCCCCTCTGTGGGAGCCCAGGGCTTGTGGCCCTGAGGTCTCGGGGTGTGGGGCAGGGAGGGGTTGTGCCCAGGCACCTGCGGCTCCATTCCAGGGCACTCAGAGCCCTGGCCGATCCCGGAGCTCCGGGAAAGGGCGGCGGGCACCATGCATGGCCTGCTCCGTTCTCCTGAGGGCCAAGCGCTGGGCAGAAGGGACAGAGGCTACGAGGACAAGTGAGGAAGCAAAGCAGTGAAGAGAAAATGGTGAGAAGCACTCTAGGTGTCTGCGGGGAAGAGACGGAAAACACAAAAGCAAGTGGGGGGACATCGGTGGAATAAAATCTGGCAAAGGAAATATAGTGAAAGAAGATTCAAAATATTAATAAGTACATCTGGATGAGCAAGCTTTCACCAGACTGCCCAAGCGAGAAACATAGTAAACCCTGGGAGAAAAATGAATAACACAGTTGTTTCAAACTTTCAAAAATAAGAACCAATAACAAGTCCGGCAAGGTAGTGCATGTTTGTGCTTCCAGCTACTCAGGAGGCTGAGGCAGGAGAGCCACTACCATGGCCCAAGCAGACACTGGGCCATATTTGGGGACATTCTGGGTTCAGATTGTACTCAGCCCTTCCAACAGATAGGGCAGAAGGAGATCACAGGACCACAGCTGTATTCTTCTGTCGCTGTACTACCTAAGGAGCAGAGGTTACAAGGAACTTTGTCTTTGATAGTTCAGTCGGGCCCTCAAACCCTCAGATTGTGCATCTCAGGAGTCAACCAAGCTTGGCCTGAAAGTATTACAAAACTACTGCCCCTGTATTGAACACATATTGAATTTGTTCTTGTTGTTGTTCCCTAAACAATATCATATGACAGCTACTTACAGAGCACTTGCATTGTGCTGGACATCTAAATCATCCAGTGACAATGCGGGGTCTGCTGGACAGTGTGTGAGAGTTATGCCATTTGATATAAGGGGTCTGAACATCCTAGATTTTGGTACCTGTGTGTTTCCTGGAATTGATTCTTCCAGGATACAGAAAGATGAGTGTATATGTTTTTTGAACTAAACTACATGGACATGTACTAATCCATCTCCAGAGGTGACAAGCGGGGACTTCAAACACAGTCCCTGACGGGGGCCATCTGTTACCCGTATATGCAGCTTGCTCACCCAGGAGGAACTGAGTGGTACATGCCAGGCTCTGTAGCCAGTACATGGCCAGTGCTGCCCATGGTCCCAGGTAGAGGGCACCTGAGGCAGGCAGGAGCTCAGCTCTTTGTTTCTTGAGCTTTGGTTTGTTTCGGTACCAAAACTTGTATCAGACAGAAGTTTCCTGTTTTTTTGCCTCCCAAAGCTATCTTTTTAATTTCTCCTTAACTCCTATTTCTTCATCAAGCATTCCTCAGAGAATAAGCATCAGAAATAAGTTATAGATGATAGTTAATTTTTCTCCAAGTGGGAACCTGAAGAACCTACTTTAAAAGCTTTGGAACTGGGTGCTGTCCAACTTGATCCCGCTTGGGCTCCATTCACTGTCCTGAGTGGAACAGGGCTATGGGCATCAGAAGCTTCTCTACACACCAGGGAGCCCAGTCATCTCCTGTGGACAAGGAGGGGACTGCACCCCTTATGTGGCCAGGCAAACACACTGCGAGGGTGCACCTCGGTGGGAGGAGGCGCACAGGGCAGCTGAGACACATCTGTGCAGGGCTTCCTTCCTCGGACTCCCCCCGCCTGGTATGCCCACGTTGGCCTCCTCTGCCTGTGAGATGGGGAGGCCTGCTCTTTTGACAGGTGGTCTACGTGGAACCCCGGCTGCAAATCTCAGGTGGCACCATAAGAGGAGGCAGGGCTGGTGAGAAGTGGCACAAAGGGAAGGCCTTGGAAATGGGCCTCTGCCCTTCCGTGTGCACATGGTCACTTGGACACACACACATCCCACAAACCTCAGGAAGGCCACTGTGGCCTGACTCTGTGTTCCCTGCCCCGCGGTGGGCATGGAGGAACTGGGCCTCCAAGGAGCACCACGTAGGTGCAGCTTCTCGGATTTCAGAGTCTCAGAGAACCTGAGCAGGGAGGCGTGGCCCTGGTGCCCAGTGCGGGTGAGCAGAGGGGAGGCCGGCTCCACTAGCTGCTGCAGGGAGCAGTGTTTGCTCACGTGTTCACACTTCTAAAAGAAGCACAGCTTGGGAGCCTGGATTGGTTTTGGCTCGTCAAGGTTTTATATTTTTAATCCTTCCCAGGCTTGGAGACCCAGTGCAGTTCCTCAATCTGTTAGGAGGCTTTCTTAGCCCACAGTTTAAGTTTCACTGTTCTTCCCCCCTCCCTCTGTGTGGCATTCCAAAATCTCATTGACTTCTAAAATGTCTGTAAATAAAAAGACTCACCAAGTGTTCACTGCAAAATAACAATCCAAGAGGGGAATTTGTAGAGTAAAAGAGCTGAAGCAGAGTTTCCACAGCTCTTGGAGAGGTGCCAGGGAAGCATGGCCGTGGGCCTCAAGAGCCTGTCAGATGGTACCTGCTTGCAGCCAGGTACAAGATAGCATCGAGCAAATGATCACCGTGGCATCTCTCCCCCCACAGATTGGACAGGAAACAGGGTTAGGAAAACATCCACAGCCAGGAAGAGTAGCTTGGTTTAGTTCATTTTACCAACGAATGCAAGCGAGATCCTTTCACATTGGGAAAATGACATGAAAATTACAGAATTTACCTCAAGAGATGATTCTACCTTCATAATATTTTGGTAGTTCACTTCCTACCCATAAATTATATCTATTCCCCGCATACTGCTCTTCTGTGTTCTCTCCTTGTGAGGCAGCAAAATACTTGCTGCGAGGAGCTGACATTGAGGCTGTATGAGACCCCGTGTGCCGAATCCCAGACGGGAAATAAGAGGCGGGGGGACTTGAGTGCACACGCAGGAGGAGCAGGGGCAGAAGGAAAAGGACAGTCCGGAGCTTGTGCTCGAAAATGGAGACGATTTTTTGTTGTTGTTTAATGATCAGTTTTGCTTCTTAAATCTAGCCTGTACCTGTTTAATAAACAAGTTTAAGAAATAAAACTTTTCCTGGACTTTCTTGTACAGGCCTCAGTAACAAGTGACCAATATTACCGGTTCCTCCCTATATGCCTGTGTGCACTGTATACATCACTGTGCTGTGACTGAATATTACACTCCTGGTGTTAAACGAGGAAACTGAGGCAAGGCTGCAGGTCAGTGGCAGCGGAGCACCTCAGCTGGATCTGAACCTGAGGCTTCTGACTCCCTGTATGAATCAGCAGCCTGCGGAAAAGGGTCGGAAACTTGGAGTTGGGGTCTGGGAAGGAGAAAAGTAGAGGGCCCCTGACTTTCTGCAAGTAGGGTCCTGTATGTCAGGTGGCATCAGGGACTCGGAAAACTGGGAAATGACTGGAAGGACAAGACAAACTCAGATCTCTGTTTGGGTTTTTCTCCCAAAGGCTGGCTCCCGGGCCAGTGTTTGGGATAACATGAAAGGGTCCCACAGCTTGGAATTCTCAGTGCAAAGAGCCCCCATTTTCCATGAGACATACCTTGGTTGTTGTTTCTAAAATGATCTCCTTGTGCAGAAGTTCAACCACCATCTTCACGTGGCCTTCCTTGGAGGCCAGATGCAAGCCGTTCAGCCCATTCTGCAAAGACATAGGTAGCTTAGTGAGCTGTGCACCCTGCCTGCCCGAGAGGCTAGGAGCAGGACGGCGCTGGAGTGCTGGGCTGTGGTCTTCAGGGTGGTGGCAGTCTTCTCGCTCCCGGAGCGCAGTGCTCCAGCCTCCCTGAGCACCTATGGTGTAGGTAGGGGTATGCGGGCCAGGACAGCAGAGACAGAAAGCATGATCACAAGATCACATTCCCTGGATATTAGTGACGTGGGGAAGCACTCCCAAAACCAGCAGAGGGAACTCTTGGTTCAGATCCTGGATAGACAGTCTTTGGGCTTGCTGTGGTTTGGAAGTGGCCCCTAAGACCCACATGGGAACAGCCTTTAAGAGTCCATTTGCAGGGGCTGGGGATTTAACTCAGTGGCATAAGCGCCTGCCTTGCAAGCTTGAGGTTGTGAGTTCAATCCCTGGTACAAAAAAAAAAAAAAAAAAAAAAAGTCAATTTGCAGGAAGTTAGGTCCCTAGAGGCCTTTGAGAGGGATACTGGGGTGCAGGTGTCTTGCCTTTAGTCTCCCCTCTCTTTTTCTTGTTTTCAAGAGTGGAACCACTCTCCCCATAATGTACTGTGTCAATCACCACTGGCCCAAAGTAATAGGGCCAAGAGACCAGGGACTGAAACCTCTGAAACCATGAGCCAAAATAACCGTTTTCTCTTGCTGATTTTTTTCCTCAGGTATTTTGTCACAGTGATGGAAGGTGCACTAACATAAACATTGCCACGTAATAGAAATGAGTGGTAAAGCTTCAGGGCACAGGTCAGTTTTTACAGCAATGACCAGGAAAAGCAAACATGACTCCATTGCCTCTTCGACATCTGCAGAACTTGACATAATTTAGCAAGATGACGAATGTGCCAAACAAATGGGAGTAAGTACTCCCACCCAGCCAGCGATACAATTTCCTCCTTAGAAAAATCAGCATAAAAATTATTCCTTTGCAAACTTGCCATTTCAGATGTGACCAAAGAAGCTTCCCTGTAGCTATGCTGTAGCAAAAACAAAAGAAAACAAAACACATTTTTCATGCCCAACCATCCGCCCACAAAAGTAGGCACTTCCCTAACCAACCAAAGCTCCAGTCAACCTGAGAACTGTCTGTGCTGCCTGGAAAGCACCCAGCTCAGGATGCATTGTTGCACTGGTGCTTCTGACCCTCCACCTCAAGGTCCCAAAACTTTCCAGCAAAACGTGACATGTGAGAACGAACATGACTCAGCAGATGTGACTCAGAGCATAGGTCATTTGCTTACACAGTGGAAGGAGGCTCGGCTCTCACGCGCACGAGATCTGGTTTGAAGTCAGTAAGCCACCTCTGTCCCCAGCCTCTTGGGTTGTTCCTCCCTCATCCTGCCCCAACAGTTCTCTTCCCTCCCCTCTCCATCTCCTGTTTTGATCAGGTTGGTTCCAGCACCTTCCTTTCCAGGGAAACCACTGAGCCACTGCAAGCCGTGCCCAATAAAAATGACCACACGGGGTGGCTGCCCACAGACTGGCACAAGGGTCCCTGGCTCTCCTGCCCCACCGTGGTTCCTGAAAGTCCCACTCTCCTTGGGTCTAGGCATCATTTTCAGAAAATTCCTATTACATGCAAATAAGCATCCTCCCTGAAAGCAGTCAAGTATTACCATCCCATCACTGAATAGTCTTGTTGCTTCACCATAATGAGCAAAGGAAAGCGCCCTGGAGTGAGGACTTGGGGAGGAAAGCATTCAGAACTCCACCGAGAAGCTTAGCAGGGTGGCGGACAGGTGCAGGGCAGGGAGCCAGGGCTGCACAGGAGCTGCTGCACGCTGTCAGACCAGGCCAAACCCGCACCTTGAGAAGTCCATGAGTAGAGCTGCCAACTCCGCCACAAGCACAGCCAGCTCTAGCAGCACATGTGTGTGTGTGTGGGGGGGGGTGTTTGCATCGCATCTGTGTGTGTGCACATGTACGTTTATGTGTGCGAGCAGGTGTACATTTGCGTCACCGAGATACCTGACAATAGCCATTAGATTCCCTCCTGGTCTGTACACCATTCATCACAGGACCCAAGCTGTGTGCATTCTTCACACCTCAGGATGAATGAGTCTATCAGACCAAAGCTAGGTCACAGCCAGTTTTAATAACAAAGGCAGAAAGCAGGCTTGAAGGCAGCAGCTGCCTGTTCTAGTAGGAGGCTGGGGCAGGTGGAGGAGCATCAGCAGACACAACCCATTCCTCTCAACTCAGTCACAAAACATGAATTCAGGCAAGAGCAGTGTGCCCAGTGAGGCTCTGCAGAAGCCCTGAGGTATCCCACCCTGTCCACACCTCTTCCAGGACCTGCTCCCCTCCAGGGCACTGCCGTCCCTACTGGCTGGCACACAGCACCCACACTGCCCTTCTCAAGAAGATTTCAGAGGTTCTGGGCATGATAGCCACTTGGGGATGTTGTAGGAAGTAGTGGTAGTGACAGCAGCTGCTTCGTGTGTTCACTGCAGAGGTCGACTCCAGTAGGGGCATTGCCAGGTGGCTCTGGTGCCAGCTGCAGGACTCAGTGCCTGCTCAGGGGCATGGTCACCACCATGGCACCAATCAATGCTGAAGGCCTCAAGCAGGGAGCTGGCAAACCTGGCAGGTAATACTGAGTGCTCACTGCTAGTGCTGGGTGGCTCATGTCGGCTCTTTGGGGACAGTGTCCAGAGCTCAATCTGGAGGGATCTAAATATTTTGTGCGACCAGACAATGCTACATTGAAAAGGACCCTGAGATCTGCTGCAGACTGGGCAATGACAAGCTCAAGTCACACGGCTGTTCTAGGGCACAAGGCACACCCCACAGACCCAGCCTCTTCCCGGGAGAGAAGGGCCAGGGCGTGCACCCCAGGAGCTAGTTCACTTTTCATCAGACGACGAAAACACGCTTTCCCCTTTTCATTACCACGAAGCTGAGAGCAAACAGTCTCAGTATTCTGCTGGGCGGATCTGGTTGTAGGTTGTATTTGAGCACTAGGATGTTCCTAGCTGCCCCTTGGTTGTCCTCCCTGGTCAGAAGGTGCCACTCTTTAATAAGAGGTGGCTGATCTGAGTGGGTCTGCAGCTCTCGGTTTGACTCAGCTTCCAGCCCAAGTCCTGCTCAATGCTCTCTTTTGTCCTTATGACGCTCTCATTGTCTTGCTTTATTCAGCTTATTTCTGTCCAGTGAAATCTCCCCAGCTTACCTCCCCATCTGTGATCATGGTGACCTGCATGCAGTGTCTGCATGTGAGCCACTGAGCAGGCACAGAGAGGCTCAGCCGAGGAGGCTGTGGGGGACGGTCCAGAACCACACGTGTAACAGAAGGGCAGCAATCCTGGCTCCACCTCAGAGCTGACACTGCCGCCCAGGGCCGGCAGCTACTCCTCCACACGTGAACACACAGTTGCTGAGACCCTGCCAGGCCCGGCAGTGCCCCACAGATGAATGAAAAGCAAACTCTTCCCTTGGAGACCTCAGTAAGGGAAGAGGAAGCAGATATGTTCAAAGTAAAAGCAAATCATTAAAAAGAAAATGCCCAAATGGCATAAATAAGACTAGAAGTAGACAGGGGAGAAAGAACTGCTCTTTTCAGGGCCTTGAGAGCTTCGCAGAGGGCTTTCAAGGCTGTGTGGCATCAAGGTCACAGGTTCATCAACAAAAGTGAAACGAGAAGCTTGTAGAGTGGAGTTTGAAATCCACGCGGGAACACTGTGGCCACTGCACCCGAGCCCCTGTGGAGCCCTGGCTCCTGGCCTCCTGGGCGCTGTGACCGGAAGCAAATTTCTGGCCCACAGACATAAGATGCTTGGACCACTGACTTCTTGAAAGCATACTAGTTCAGACAAGAGGCCACTTCTGTTCCACGAATAAACACTGAACTTAAAAATTTTCTTTCTCTTTAAACCATTTTTAATTGCTCAAATGCAAAGGGGAAGGAGAGGTGCAAATCATGTGAACTACTTTCCTTTGCTGTGATGTGAACAGAGATGAACTGTAATTTCCCACCCCTTCAGAATCAGGAACTGTATGTTTTATCTCAGTTAAATCAAGCGGGAGCCAGTTGCCAAAAGTAAAAGGCAGGCTGCTGAACCTCGCCTTTGCCCAGCAGTTCCATCCAACCCTCTCAGCCCCCTCTCCGGCTGCCTCGTGGCAGACAGGCTGCTGAGTGGCTTAGGAGAGGGATACACTGCGTGCTTCTCCACTCGAATAACAGGGCATAGACGAGAAGCAGAAACGAAGTGGAGAAATATGAGAAGAAGCTTGCACTACCGTAGAGGCTGGAGAGAAGCACATACTACCTGTGGCTATTTTTTCAGCCACATGGCTTTCCCTGGAGGGAAGCCAGCCTGCTGGAGTCCTGTCCCACCCCCTTCCTCCCAGGACTCCACCTCACGTGTGTCTGCCCCAGAGTCTCACTCTGGTCTAGTTTTTCTTTACTCCTTCTTCTCTTTTGTTTTAATCTGAATAATTTCTCTGGATTTATCCTTTTAAATTCTCTCCTGAGCTCTCTGCAGTCTGCGGCCTGTCAGAGAAACTGTTCATCACTGAGAAAAAGTTTTTATTTCTAGAATTTTATTTTATTTGAGTTTTTCTTGGAATTCCCTCTCTTGGCTGAAATTCTCCATCAGCTCATGTGTGTGATCCACTTTCCCCTGCAGGCCCTGTAACACAGTGACAGCAAACCTTTCAGAGCTTTCAAGAGCACAAATTTATGTAAGTTTGCCACCACTGCTTGAACATCTTGGTCACAGTCTGTTCCAGCATCTCACTCAGCTTTGTGTCCGTTTCTGCTGATTGCTTTGTCTCTTGCAGGGGTTTGGTTCCTTATACTGTGTGCATTATAAGTTAGAACAGAACGTCAGACACCATGCGGAAAGCAGACGAGAGGTTGAGGTAAGTGGGATTATGTCACAGCATGCAAAGGAGGCTGAGTTACCCAGCTGGGAGCTGAACTGGGCTTCTTAGTGTACCCTGGCCTCCACTTCCTCAGAAGCAGGCTGCTGTGGCCCCGAACTTTGCATGGGAGCCCAGGTACCAAACCCTTCTCGGTGCTCCTGATTACCCTCAGCTTTCCTCAGTTTCCCCAGTTCTTGCTCCTCTCCACATCATTCTAGGCTGGGGGCAGTAGATGTATCTTGCTAGCCCAAGCAGACTTTGGGCACGTGGACCTCAAAGGCAGGACTTTAAAAATAATATCTTTGATACTGGAGATAGAACCCAGAACCTCATCCATGCTAGGCAGGTTGGGCATGATAGCATATGCCTGGATTTCTAACACTGAGCAGCTGAGGCAGGAGGATTGCACTCCACCAAGCCTGAGCATTTAGTGAGAACCTAGCTCAAAATAAAATTAAAACAAAAACCCAAACTCACCTTTCTAAGCATTCCTTCCCTTCATTCCTACGGCAGCCAGGTCTGCCTTATGTTTGGGGCTCCTGAGTGGGGATTTCTTGCTTGGCCTCCGCCACCTGTGTAGAATCTGGAGACTTAGCTCCCGGCCCTGCCCCCTAGTACTGCTGATCAGCAAAGGCCCTTCGGCCTGGAGAATTCTGGTGCCCACTGCAGGTAGAGGCAGTCGATCTCTACTCCTCCCTGGAGAGCAGATGTCTAGCTGTCCTGTGGGGCTGGAGGGAGGAGGGAAGCTTTGGCTTCCCAGGAGGGAGGCTCTGGGGTCGTCCCTGTGCCATATAAGCCCCCAGCCTGCCTGGGACGGGCTCAAGAGAATGATGCCTTTATGGGTTACCCAACTTCGGGTGGCTGCAGGCTCCCGGAGCCTCTGCACCCCGCGTCTCCCCTGCTAAGCCCAGAGGGCCACTTGGCTCTGCACACACTTGAACACTAGGTTCTGCAGCAGCAGACAACCCTTTAGGCCCCTTTTGGAAAAAAATATGCATGCTAAGTATGCACACCTGGAGTTTTTCGTCTGCTTTTGCTCTCTTTTGGCAAAAATGTCAGTTTAGGGGATTCTTATACGAAGCAATCTGTACGGCAGGAGTGAGGAGAGATCTCTGCCAGGTTGTGTTGCTTGTAACATTTTTAAGAAGAGAAAAAAAGCACCACGCTGTCTTAGTGATTTAATCTGAAGCATTTTCTTGAACCAACAGTGAGGAATTTCACTGACAAATATATGTAATTTCAGACATTTGTTCTCAGTAAATCATTCCTCTGTTTAGCTCCTCTGATTTCCCAATTATACTAATTGATTTCCAAATCTATCAATACAGTAGACACATCACAGGAAGCATAGCTCCTACCCTGTACCCTGTCGGAGAAGAGGAAGGCTTCAAAGAGCAGGAAGGCCTTGGTGTCCTCAGGTTCCTGCCTCACTGAAAGTCCCAAAGAGGCCCCAGAGGCAGGTGCGCACGTTCCCAGAAGGCCACACAACCCTTCGCTTCTGGTTAACAGCCACTTATGTCACCGGCCTCCAACTGTGTCCTCTGCCAGGCACCTCATGGCCCACCTGAAGCCCTGCCATGTCTGCAAAGGCATTATTTCAATACCCAATTCTGTTTCTTTGAGTCACACAGTGGCTGACCTGCTCATACAACATCCACTCATCCACACCTATTGTCCTGCTATTGGTGTTGCTCATTAGATAGCTGCTTGTCACGTAGCCAGGCACAGAGACACAGCCATGGTCAGGGAAGGCCCGTGGGGAAGGTGGGGCCAGGAATCCTGGGAAGAACAAGTCCAACAGAGAAGCCAAGATGAGTGAGGACCCCGGTGTGGCTGAGAGGTGGGGAAGAAGAGCACCCAGATAATTTCTTTTTTTTTTTTTTTTTTTTTTTTGAGACAAGGTCTCACTATGTCGTTTAGGCTAGTCTTGAACTCACTATGCAGCCCAAACTGACCTCCAATTTATAGCAACCCTCTTGCTTCAGCCTCCCAAATGCTGGGGTTACAGGTATGTGCCCCCTCACCTGGCTGGATCACTTTTCTTAATGTATCACTCTGCTCTAACCCTGCAGTCAGCCAGACTTGATGGCACATGTCTGTAATCCCAGCACTGGGGAGGCTGAGGCAGGAAGATTGTCATGAGTTCAAGGCCAGCCTGAACTGTACGGCAAGACCACCTACCCCTCAAAAAAGAACAAAACAAATAACTCTGCAGCGAGTAAAGAAGTGTCCAGGAAGATGTTACCCATGATAAGGACAAGGATGTTTGATTATACACCTACACAGATGGTTGATTATACATCCAAACCTCTATATTTAACATCCCACTTTCCTGTTCTCATCGGATTCCCTGTTGAGAGCCAGAAGCAACTGAGCATACTGAGTGAGAGCTGTCTGGTGTTTACCAACCCTCCTCCCCAGCATGACTCAGTGAAACTAGGTGCAAGCTGGCGCACTGTGCTGGAAAGTAAGGAAACACCCAAAGGTGCCAAGGGCATAGCAAAAAAGTGGCTGCACCCAAAGCTTCTGCTGCCAAGGTTCACTTTTAGTTGTGAAGTTCTGAGAGCAGTAAGCTGGAACAGGAATGTGGGAGTCCAAATGGACCAAAACAGATAATGAAAATACAAATCAATGGGGGAATGGGAAAGCTTATTTTAATAGAATAAATGTAGGACACATGTGGCAAGGGCGCACCATCCTTTGGACCTCTCAGAGCAGCAGTGGACACAGGCAGAGCTTACCAGCAGATGCCAACACAGGCAACCACAGTCTGACGAGGGCAGACACTGACACTGTGTCAGAGTATTTTCCTTCCGTGCCAGGATACTAATCATCGACAAGGGAAACATTCTATGACTTCACTGAAACATACGGTGACCTCAACTCTACTGGTGACAGAGGGGAACCCAACGGGGTAGGAAGGAAGCATAGTTTCTATGGTTTCCCAACAAAAATGCCCTCTCCTAGTCCAGCCACCAGGAAACACAGCCAGACCCAGCTCAGAGTCACAGCACAGGGGCAATGCACTGAAAACCAGACGACAGGTCAAGGCTGGGGAGCCAGCCAGGGCTTCAGACAGAGGAGGCTTAGCCCCTCCCTGAGGCAAAACACATTCCTAGAAAGAATTCTGAAACACAAAGGGGAGAGTGCACAAGGTGGTGATGGGGTGTGTGGAGAGACAGAGGGGGAAAGAGAGGGAAGGAGGGGGAGAACAGGGAGAGGGAGAGCAAGCAAGAGGGAGGGATGGCAGTGGAGAGCCCGGTAGAGTCTGTAAACCAGATGGCCCCGTGACACGGGAGTGGACGGAAGTGTGGGGAAAAGTGTCCTTGTAAATTTTAAAATTTATAAACAGACAGTATAGTAAGAGAAGGAAATGAGGTCCAGCCCACGTGGGCTCAGCTAGTCTTGAGATCCCAATGCCAGCTCCAACTTATTAGGTAGACATAACTCAGGCAGAAAGTGAATCTTGTGCTAACTTGCTTCAAGGACAGACTGGCTCAGTCTAAGACAGTGATTGATTCTTCTGCTCACCTAAGCCCTGACCTTAAGAAACTCCCTGTAGCCCAGAACAAGTCTACCTGACCACATCTGATCTAGTCTATGTTGTAAAACAACTTGCTATCAACACTTTGTACTTCCCACCTAAAACATATGTAGGTGTCTGTTTAACACCAAGACAGGGCTGGTGATTTGGAGCTCAGTCTCCCCCAGCCTGCTAGCATAATAAAGAGTTGCCTTCCAACTCCTCAGAGCCTGCATGTCTCCCATTGGATTTGGTCCCGGTGTTTCCACAACATCCTGACTTTTGGTGGGGCTCACGGGAAGGTCTAGGAGTGACAGGGAATTATGGCACATATGTTGGATGGATGAATGCACAGGTAGATGGGCACGAAGAGTACACAGATTGAAATGGTCACAGAGAACTCGGGGAAGGGAGATATGAAGTCTCTGTACTTTTCGTGCAACTTTTCCATGGTTTGAGACTACTAACATTTTTAGAAAATACAATAGAGAGGGAGGCATGTCATGAGGAGTTGGAAAGGCAGCTGCAGAGCAGTGGGGGATTCAGGGCTCTGGCCTCACGGTGCAAAATGGATGGCCAGGATGAAGGTGTGACTACACTCCTCCATCCTACTGACAGGGCTCATGAGCAGGGACCTGATCCGAGTGCTAATATTATTGCAGGGTGTACATAATTGAATTAAGAAAGCAGCCATCAGCCCCCTACGGACACTGCAGCAGGGGATGCTCTCCTGGGGAATAAGCCACGCGCGTGAGAGGCAGGCTAACACACCTGCAGCTCTTTCTACTCCAGACAGTCAGGGCTCCCCAGAGTGGGTGGGAGAGGTCTGCAAAACATATACGATCCTGTAATCCAATGAATCAGAAGCCAGACAGAGCTAAAGCAACTGCCACAGCCCTGGCAGAAAATCACCCTTGTCTCTTTTACCCACCTGAGTCCTTCTCAGAGACAGGCAGACAGCATAAGAGAGGCCCTGAGGGAACTCAGAGAGAGGCAGCACAGATGGGAAGGAAAAAGCCGCACTAAGCATTTCTCCTTTGCTTTATTAAAATCTAAATTTAGTTCTTTACCCAGGTAGCTCTTACAATTCATGGTTTACCAGATCCGAGGAGGAAAAACACTCTAATCTTTTTCATTATCTTTTTTTAAAAGGTGCCCACTCCGATGGCAGAGCTGCATCAGCAGACAAGCAGCTCGGTCACCTCTCCTCCGCCCTCCGCATGTACAACGCTTGCTGGGCGTCTGCGTCCTGTAATCCTCTGGCTCAGCTGCAGGCCCCTGGGAGTGGAGGAGAAGTGCGAGGCCAAGCGAATTCGAGAATGGGGCTCAGAAACGCAGCTCGGCAGCTAAGAATATCTCCTGTGGACTAGAAAGATTCCACATCCGAGACCTCAGTATTCCTTAGGGGGAAAAAAAAGAAGACCAAAAGAACCAGATCTTACAAAGAAGGGCAGGTGGGTAGGCACCGAGGCCTCCCAACTGTCCCCTCTGTCACCTCCCAGGACCTCAGTCACGTCACTTTAAGATGACAGAGCTGCACTGACCTGGCTTTTCCTAATTGTACACGCCAGGAATCAAACAATACAACAGCTTTCAGAAAACATTTCAGGTATGTGTTCTGCATTTCCATAAAAAGTGTGACGAGATTCACACCAAACCATGAACAATAATGGGGAGTGGTGAGCTTGGGGCTGGAGGAAGCTCTCACACTTTATCTACTCCTGTAAAATTTGTATTTTAAGCAAAAACCATGTATAAGTTTTATTGTTATTTACAACTTAAACCATTAAAATCAGAGGGATGCTCTTACAAAGTAAGGAAAATGTGGCTATGGATGAATTTACCATCAAATTAAACCATTTCAGGCCAATTCACAGCCGCAGCCCATCACTGCCAGCATTTACTCTAAGGACCACACAGGTCAGTCCTGCTTGGCAGATCAAGGGTCGTTTTCCCCGACTCTCCCTCCCTCTCTTTGCCACTCTACTCCCTATATCCAGCCCCCCTAAAGTGAATGGCACTTTCTGGGCCAGCTCTATGGAACTCAAGGTAACTTTTCCAAGCCCAATCATATACAGTTGCCTTTCTTTGCTCCTGCAACTGTCTGCCCTGGATTGCTTGGTTCTGTGTTCTCCTTGGGATCAGCTCTTGGCCTGGAGCATTTTCCACAAGAGTCTGCAGAACTGAAGGAGCACAATCGGAAAGAACCTCCCTGTCTTTCTTTGTTGATCTCTCTTTCCCCAGCACATCTGGTCTTCACAGCCGTAAATCCAACAGAGGGGTGGAGAGGGCGTGACTCCGCGCTGTATGCTCCCGAGGGCACCTGATGATGCTCTTACCCTTTTCTGGTCCTTACAACTCGAGACATGCAACTGCAAGTGGACACCTTTATGTTAACTCTTCCTCTACTACCAAGCAAGAGGACATGCGGACAGCCCAGGTGCAGATGGTCCTGAGGGAACAGGGTCTCTGCTGAGCTTCTCCCTCATCTGTGGGATGCGGGGCAGTACAGCGACTTGAAGTGTTGGGCTCTGCTTCAGAAAGGCCCTACCCCTGGGGGCTTTGCTAGCCAAGCATCAGCGACCCTCCATTTTAGGAAGGCAAAATAAACATTCAAAATAAACATTCAAAACAACCATGCTGGGGAAGTGGACACATCACAGAACTGAGTTGTTCTGGTGTGTGACAAGGAGTTGTTTACTTTACAGGTGTCAAGTGGTTTTTATAATTAGCAAGATAAGCATCACATAGTTTAGTTCCTGCCCAGATAGAAAAGAAATTTATCACTTAAATAATTCGGGGGATGGATACTTCCAGTCCCACTGTTTTCACTCACACCTTTCCTAGTGGGTGCCAGGCTCCAGGAATGGGACACTGGACTACTTGTCTTAGGTAACCACTGACCATGTGGGGCTGCACGGTCTCTCTCCATCATTGTTCCCCAGTTGCACCCAGGCACAAGTCTGGGACACAGGTGGAATTATGGAGCTCTATGGCTTAATGCCATTTTCATGTTTGTCAAGAGCTCCTGAGAGAAATGACAGGAAAGTCACTGTCTATACAGTTAGCCTGGTCCAGATTTTGCCCCCCTAGTTGACTGTCCACCACTCTGGCTCTTTTTACTTTACGTACCTGGCTCACAGAGCTGCCCGTGCCAGGCCCTTCACCGCTGTGGCCTCTATGGAGTCCACTCCCGTGCCCTTCACTTGCTGCTTTCTGATACTGTACCTACAGGCTCAGGCTTCCTGCAAAACTGTTCTCCTCTCACCAGCACACAAGCTATCATCCCCGGTCCAGAACAACAGGACAGCTGGTATGGAGACTTGTTCACCCATGATGGGCAGGTGCCTGTCGTGTCCCAGCAGCTCAGCCAACACATGTGGCAGGCAGTAAACTGTTGCCTGTGCTGCTTCTGTGAGCTGCTGCTGACAGCACTGAGCCTGCAGCCTGTTATCCACCTGCTGGACTTTTTTCCTACCATTGCACACTCTGAGAGTCAAGTGTGGGTTTATTTAACTCCAATAGTCCTTGTCATTTGTAAGCACTCCGCCCATGTTTGTGGAATAAACAAATGACTCAGAAACATCATGTAGGTCTTCCCATATCCTCTCACCAAATCTGAAGTGACACACTTGTATGATTTGCAGAGGTAACTTCCTTTAGACTTCAGTTTCCCAAGCTATAAAATGAGACTGAATGCCATGACCTCTTCCGAGTCCTAAGTCCCACCACTACCACTTAGGTGATGTTTCTCATGATCACTTGACCCCAAAAAAGCCTGGTCAAAAGATTTGGTGTTTGGCTGCTGTGGGCAAGACTGTTTTGGAGCAAAAATCACTCCATTTATTTGAAAGGACCAAAACTACACACCAGGTAAACAAGGGCCCAGCCATGATGGGGCTTCCTGACACACATGGAAGAGGAGGACACACCCATGGAACTGGCGGGAACTTGCAAGCTCTTGCTGACAGTCTGTCAGCATCAGAAATCGCTTATGCCTCTGAGACTATTCGACAGTCAAACTCCTAGATCTTGCAGCAAATACTACCCCATGCTTGCCTGGCAGGACTCGGGCCAGCATCTGAGCCAGGGCTACCATAGGACAGGAGCCAAGGATTCATGACTGCATGAGGCTCTCCACAGTGACTGCTGAGTTCAGCTTCTGTGCATGGCCTCTGTGCATGTTTCTGTTCCACTACAGACTGCCTTGATGGGTGCTTGCTAAATTAAGGCAGGATCCTGATGGAAGCCCTGAATAAAAGCACATCTTTTCTCTTTGGAGCAATACATTCAGTGGAAAAAAGACCAATGAATAAGCAAAGACAAAAATGCACCATCATTCAGGCAGTAATAAGTGCACAGATAAAAATGAGACATGTGAGGGGCGGGGGTGCCAGGATGTCCTGGAAGCCCTCCAGCTATGCTCACTGTGACAGGGCCTCTTTCTGGTGGAAACTTTCTCCTGAGGTCTCCTTTCTTTCCTCTTGGGCAGGCCAAGTGAGGCAGAGTTAGTTAGCAGTAAAGAAAAAGAACAGAAAGCTGAACTAGGAAAGTTTCCTTCCTGCTGCCAGCTCAGATCTGTGGGCACCTCTCAACCTGGCAGTCTCTGGCAGGTCTGCAGTGCCCGTGTGTGTCCTCTCCTGGCTGACCAGTGGATGCGTAAGTCAGTTGCCTCTCCCTGAAAATATTGTTTTAATTACCACAGTTGCCAAAGAAAGGGTGATATGATAGACATAAATACTTCTAAAAACTGAATACACAGAGCACAAGCAGGCATGTGAGAAACGATATAGGCACTCATTGAAAATAAGTATCAGGACGCCCACTGGGTGGCACACCCTAGGCTGGGCATTGCAGGATGCTGCTCCCCTCAGCCATGCCATGTGGCAGGACCCATCTGAGCCCGGAGAGAGCCTTAGACACTGTGGAAGCTTGAGCCCACCCGTTTGTCACTTCGTGGTCACTGCAGGCCAAAAGAAGCACAGTCTTGAGCTCAGGTAGACCTCTGCTGAGGCCACCATGCCTCAGTGATGACACTCAAACAGAGGGGGACACAGCCTCTGGCTCCCCACCCTTCTTAGTCAAAGCCATCATAGCTCTACTTCCCGGGCATCTGCCTGCTTCTCGGCTCCCTGCCTCCAGCCCCGAGCCCGGGTCTGCCCTGCAGCAACACCACCACAGCCTGGTAGGCTGGGTAGAAGCCTAAGGCCAATCGCACATCTCTTACAGAACAGAAGTCTCCGTCTAGTGGCTTCCCACTGGGGCAAAATCTGAGTCTCCACCTCAGCCCCTGACACTCCATGATGGGCCCTGGCTGTCCTCCTTGCCACTCCCTAACCCAGCTCCAGCTGCACGTTCTTCCCTGCTTTCCAAACATACCAGCTGACTCCTGTCCCAGGCTTTAACACATGATTTCCCCCCTTCCAGGAATACCACTACCCAAAACCGTAGTGTTCTCTCTCCTTCTTCTCCTGGGTCTCTCAAAACTCATCCCCTAAAGAGCCCACGTGGAACAGAGCCTTTCTCTTCGCCTCCTCCTTTCTCCTTCAGCGTTTCGCATCAGCTGACATGATATTGCTGTCTGTTTTCTTGGTTAGCAGCCGTCTCCTTTACCAGGACACAAATGCCATGGGCACTACTGCCTCTTCTGTTGAGCTTGTGCCTTGCCTGGAATAGAACCTGGCACGCAGTAGGTGTTTAATAAACACACGTGGGATAGCCTGCCGAGTTGTGGATGGGATTATATTCTACGTGCTTCTCCTCCTTGTCTGCATCAGCTGGTGCCAGCTCTAAGCTTCCTCAAGCGCTCAGCAATCCCAAATGTCTGCTTTTGGGTTCAGGCTACGACTTGCTCTCCAGGCTCTAACACATCACTGAGCTCTCGACGCTCTCTCAGCAGCTCTCCACGCTTTCCCTGCCAGATCTCCACCCATTGTGCAGTGGTACACTTCCCAGCATCCCTTGTCCTGTTGGATGGTGCTGCCAGCCACGCCCCAGGAAGTCCTGACCCCGAGATGCAGTCATCACAGGCTGTGGGCTCGCTCCTGTTCCACAACTCAACTCCATGTCACACAACCTGCCACAATCTGCCACCTCTGCCACCTGCACTCTGTACAGCACAAGCTGGAAGGCACATCTCTGAGCACGGTGCTCCTGTGCTGGAACCTGCATTCTGCTTTCCTTTGCTGTCCAGATAAAAATCAGAATCTTCGCGCAGTTTCTGTAAGCAAGGCGGGGGCTCTGACCAGGACACTCCAGTACAGTTGCACAGGTGTTGATTGCTGAAATTCCTTTGTTCCTGTGGGCCAGCAGCCTCAAGCTCTTAGGTAGCCCTCATACCCACTGCCCTGGCCATTCTGTCTTGTCTCCTGATCCCTTCCCCTTTGTTGGCAACCCCAGGGCTAATACGGGGTGCAGCAGGTGATGTTGGGACTCCTGAGGGGCACTCTCCCAGCTGCTCGGTGCTGTGTTCTTCTCTGACTTTGCACCCCATGTCCCTCTTGCCCTCTGCGTGTGACCCACTCTGGTCTTCCCCAAACTCCTGCCTGGGGGATGCAGCACAGGCTGCTCTTGTGGCTGGAATGTTCTTCCCTCCTTCATCTCCTTTATCCCAGCTCAGTACTCTTGCTCACAGAAGTCTTCTCCAGCTTCTAACTCTAGGTCAGTTCTCTTATCTACTCTCAGAATATCATAGACCATTCTTTTGTGAGACCTAACGTAGTTTTGGAATTGCATCTGTGTAAATATTTGATCATCAGCTCTCGCAGTCAGCAAACTACAGTTGATAGGGGCTAAGGACTATGACTTATTCTGCTCATCCACTCTGCAGCCCCATACAACACATCCCTGCAAAGACGTGCTAGAAGACACAGGATGTAGGGGCCTAATGCTCAATGAGCTCCAAAAATTAAAAGAATCAGGCATTCCCATAAGCATCCTGACGTATATACGTGCACATGTGACACAGACAACAATTCCTTCCTTTCTATAACAGAGTAGTGATGATGACATAAAAATTAATAGATAGGATAGATTCAAAAAGGAAATGGCCCCTAATATGCAGACGTCTCCTGCAGCATCCAAGGCTTCTTCTTGCACGCTGCTTAGAGTACCCGCTTTCCGTGATGGTGAGCAGCACACGTTCTTCCCAGATGCACTATCTTAGAAGTGTGTTCCTGACAGCGGAATGGCTATCTGTCACAGTCCTCAGCTCCTGAGACTCAAGCTCAAAGCAAATGCTTAAGCCAGGCCCCCAGGACAAGAGCTGTTTTTAGCTTCTCAAAACAATAATGCATCTTTTCCAAAGGAGAAGCTCTGCTGCCATTACAAGGCAGCCTGTGACCATGATAAAAAAGCAACATTGTTCCAGGGGTACCAATGTGCTTAATGAGTGCAGGAGCAAGGCCACTCCAGCCACTCCTCTGGCCCATCCTCTCCCGCTGAAGCAGAAACCAACCTGCCCTGTGCAACCAGAGCGAGCTGAGGCGATGCTGACCCAATCCTTCCCAGAAAGAGCCTGGCCCTGGCTACCAATGACTGAGAGCCGGGACACAGGCCAGCAGGCCTGGCTGCAGCCAAGGGCTTGTGCTGTGGAGGATTCTCCTTTATTTTCCTCTGCCATTCACTTTCCTGCTTGCAACCGAGCCTTTCTGGAAGAAAGATGCTGGTGCCAGCTAGGACTGCAGTCACAGCGCAGGGCAGGGTCCCCTCCACCTCCCTGTGACTCCTCAGGCGCTGAGCCCGTTGGAAATGGTGGTGATAAAGTGCAAACACTGCCGTAGTGCCTCTGCTCTCCCACAGGGAGCCAGGGAGTTGCTCTCGGCTGAGGAGGTGGAGAAATGAGGCAGTGACCCCACCTAGAGACCAATCAGACTGGAGCTGTTCCCCGGAAGTCATCAAAATCATCCAATTTCACCAGAAAAAGAGCCCTGACTCAAGCCTCACAAACATTCAGTTGTCTTCGCCTCAGCTAAATGGATCCCTCTAAGCCAAGCCCTTGGGAGGTCCTGCAGTGGAGTCTCCCTCCAGGAGCTGCACTGCGAAAAAGCCCATTGGAGCTGCCAGCCACGGCAGAGACAGAGCACCGAGAACCCGGCCCCAAGCCCTAGGGAGGCCCCAAGAGACAGCAGGTCTCATACCACAGGGACAGGCAGAACAGTGCACCTACAGCCTGCAGAGCTGCACATGGGTGTGTGCAGTTTGCGTGGCCCGAGCCTGCATTCAGTACCACCACTCTGTCCCCCACTTCCTACTTCCACAGCCTCCCACTAAGGCTGAGATTCATTGTCTGCACCCAGCAGCCTTCTGAAGACTGGCCCTCTGTACCATCACAAGGGCTCAGGTCAATGTCTGCAGGTCTGCAGATGCCTGTCTGCTGGCATTTCTGGGCTGGGAGGGAAGGAGGGAGCAGGGCCTGTGGTCTCCAGTCAGTTCTCACCCCTGAGCTGCACCCATGTGCCAGGCCCTCTGGCTTTCAGCCACAGGCTTAGCATCACACCACACCACGCTGATCTCTGGAGGGGACACCACCCCACCACCCTGAGTCCAAATGGAAAATTGAACTCTCTTGCAGGGCCACGGCAGGTGTGGACAGAGGTATAGGGGTGAGGGAAGGGGCACGCTGTCCACAGCAAGCCTGGCCTCTGCTCAGCAGGCACTTGTCCCTGCGGTCTGTGGCAGACCACCAACCTCTACCACACCAGTGAACCACAAGGACTGTGGGTCGGGAACAGAGCCCATCCCAAAGGGGCAAATGCTCTAGGATTCCGTAGTAGTCCTACGGCCCTAGGCAGACACATTCCTGGAGACTGGGAGCAGAAGGGTGGCTGAAGGGAGGGTGGGGGGCTGTTGGTTAATGAGGACAGAGCTTTGGTTTGGCAAGATCAGGAGCACTGTGGAGAAGGACACCATTCTGATGACAGCAGGGATGTGTCAGCACTACCTACCAAACTACACTGACAAGCCACTATGATGGCACAAGCTTTTACCACAGTGGAAAACAACCTTTAAATGGTCAACACAGTTTGAAAAGAGTGACAACTGATTCTAAATTAGAAACTGAATTAGCACATATAGCTTAACAACTTAACTGGCTGGCAAACAAAAAACCAAAATGAATTTCCAGTACACATACCTGTTCCTCTAGGGCCTGGTTTTTTCCCTATCCAGTTGGTTCCTAGATCATGAACCCCAAACCCGACTGTCTGAGCTCCAAATCATTCTGAGAACACTCCATTTCCTCTTCAGCTCTTCTGAGACCAAGCTCCTATCTTTGAGCTCAGAAGCCCTCATGAAAAGCCTGCAAGCCATTTTGAACTAAGGCCTCCTCTGTCATCATCTGACACAGGGTCATCAGTCTCCTGTCTGCTCCTCAGCCTGGCTGAGAATGCATAAAGGCTGCTAGTGGACAAGGGAAATTATCTTTCTTGGCATGGCCTCCTTCAAAGGCCCTTCTTTCTGCCACCTTCCAAGACCACATCTAAGGGAAGAGGCTAAAAGGAACCTAAGTGTGGTCTCCCCCACCCTACCAGGCAGCAGCCTTTCTCTGCTCTGGACCTGGGGCCAGAGATGGAGCACAAGCCTGGGGACCACAGGCAGGATTCCCTGGGAAGTTCTGAGGCCTGGGGGGAGGGGGGGAAGTAGACAGAGCGACTTTCAAAGTTCTCAGGAAAGGGCACCAGGCAAGAGCTGCTCTTCAAGAAAATGGCCTGTCCCTGTCCCACTTACCTGGTTACAGGTGTTAATATCTACCCCATTCCGCAGGTGATCCAAAGCTTTGTCCAAGTTACCTGATCGCGCTGCCTTCAGAAAGCTGGTAGCAGCATCAGCCTGTAGGAAAAACAGCAAACTATGAGCGTCCCTGCATCAGGCTGACCTCGGGGGCCCCACAGATCTCACCCCTTACCCGTTAGGGTGCTCTGTCACCAGAGTGTCCCCTGGTGTGGTGGGGTTGCCCTTGGGGCCCCCAGGTGGACTGTTCTGGGCCCAGGAGCCTGGGCCTCCCTCCCACTGAGTATTTTATAGGCCTACATTCTGGGGACTGCTTCCTGGGTCCCTGCCTTCTGGAGCCATTCCATTCCAAGAGCCAGTGCTCAGCACAGTCTGGGGTTCACTGCTTGGGTGTTCCAAGGATTCTATGTTCTCACTGGATGGTGGCCCCAGGGATTCTTGCACATGGCATCACAGGAAGCCTCAGGGGCTCCTCTGCACTGTTTTGTGTTTTCATACATAAGTAGCACAATGTTTACCATGTGCTAAGAATCACTGTCGGCACTACATGTGTAATATACATTCACACAGGCACACACAGGCATGCACTCATCTTCACAGTAAAAGCCTGAGAGGTGAGCGAGCATCCTGAAGCCTCCAGTTGGGTAGTTGAGGTCACTGAGGCACACAGAAGCTGAGACTTACGCAGGGTCACACAGGAATAAGAGGCATAGCCAGCACCCAGAGCCAGCAGTGTGACTGAACTTCTGCAGCTGGCTTTGTCTGTACTTAACACCAGATCCCATCACATTTCTTTGATTAAAGCCTGCCTTCTTTGGCTGCAGCTCAGCCATAGCTTCCAGCAGAGCAAGACTGGTTTGCATTAAGATAGGTGGTGACCAGGCCAGAGGGAGCACTCCAGCCACAGTGAAGTCTGCAAACCAGGGAAGGTAGGAGAGAGGGCACACGAGTGGAGGCTACAGCAGCTGCCTGGGGTAGCTGAGTGCCCCAGACACTGATTTCTTGATCTGCAGGTGCGGAGGGTATAGCCTTTCTCTACCCTTGTGATGCTTCACAGCAATCAGCTTAACACAATATAGAGTGAGCACAGTGCTAGGCTTATAGCTACACTAACAGTAGGCATGGCCGCATGGCCAGCCACAGGGGGCGAGGTGGGACCCTGGACCTCCAAGCCCCTGCCTCATGCTGGTTCCTGCTCCACAACAGTAATTCTGTCTCCTCCCCCTGCCACTTCCACAGAGAATGTGTGGCAGAGGTGGGTCAGCGTCCCCAGAGAAACAATAAGTTCTGTACCCATCGTAACTTGTCTTTGCTGGGGAAGAGTCCTTGCAGATTTGACTAAGCTGTGGCTCTTGATATGAGATCATCCCAGAGTCCCAAGGTTGGTCCTAAATCCAGCAGTAAGTGTCCTCAGATAAGTAGAAGAGGAGATGCCTACAGGAGAAGGGACTGAAGCGATGGCAGCCACCGGTCTAGGAAGCCGGCCATCCTAGGCAAGAGGTAGTGGAAGAACAGGCCGCCGAGCCTTTGCAGGGGGCATCCCGGCTCCCAGCTTCCCCTCAGACTTCCACCCCGCAGAGCATACGCCTCTACTGTAAGCCGAGTTTACAGTCACTCTCACAGCAGGCGCGAGAAACGAATGTACTCACTAAATGGTACCCATCCCTAAACACAGAACACCAGAAATCCACAATCGAGAGCTGCAAAACAATATTCCACAGTGAAATTTTGACACCCCATCTTTGGTTAACAGTGACCTGTGGCAGGAAAAAACCGTGAACACCGAGTCTTCTCTGAAGCTGGTCCCTACTGGTCCTTCCTGCAGCCCCTGGGCCCGCATGAGCCCGTTACGATGTAAGCACCCCTCCAAGCTCTGTGGCTGTCCATTGCCACCCTCACACACTTGGACCCCACTGCCCCCAAAACCCAGGAGACCCTCCTCTTCCTTCCTGCCCCCTTGTGGCTTTCCTAAGCTCTGTCCCTATCAGGCCTGACCCCAATCACTCCCTGGACCCCAGGGCTGTGACTTGCTCCTGTCTGGCAGCTCCAATCCTTCCTTCAGGGTCCAGGAGCCCCCACTTCCTTATGACCCTGCCCTTGGCAGCTTAGGATTTACTACCTTTAAATCGAGAAACTATAGGACATGACCTTGATTTGTAAAATGCATTTTAAACAAAAAATGCATATCATACAGGACTTACATAAACTAAATAACTAACGTTAATGTGCTTTAATTTATACAGGGCTTATCTCCTTAGCCAAATTACTTGAGTCGTGGGGTACAGACAAAGTCTCCCATCTCCTTTGAGTCCTTCAAAGTGTCCAGTACCTACAAGGCCAAGGCCTTCCTAAACCCAAAGCTCATACCCCTGAGGTTCTGGACGCTAGGCAGGGGTGTGTGTGTCGGGGGTATTACAGGCAGTGAGGACTGCTGGTTTCCCTTGCAGCATCTGGGTCCCAAGAACCCAGACTCAATGCTGATCGCTAAATAAGCCTCAGTGCTGGCTGATTCAGCAGCTCTATCTGATTCAACTAGGAGGAAAAACACAGTATTGTTTCCAAAGAAGGAGAGTGTTAAAGAGGAGACTCTCCAACTAATTAACTATCTTTTGCAGCACAATAATAGGATTCTGGATAAAAACCTGAGTGTAGGTGAATAAAAATAGATGCAATATCAACGAATGACACCATTTGACTGCTTAAGCACTGACTCTAGGAAGAAAATCAGGTGTTGGTAAAGGACCTCAAACCAGATATAGAGGCTAGGGGGAGACAGTCTAGACAGAGCAAGGAGGGTAAACGGTTTCTGTACTTCTAAATACATAGTCACAAGATTGTAACAATTAGTCATCAGGTCAAGCACATTATCAGCCATGTACCATCTCCCATGCCCTACCTCTCTCTCTCTTCCTTTTTTTTTCCTTCTGAGAGCAGGGGTTAAATTCAGACCCTTCACATTACAGCTACATCAGCCCTTTTTTCATTATTTAGAGTTAGGGTCTCACTAACTTGCTGGGTTCAACCTTGCAATCCGTCTGCCTCAGCCACCCACAGTGCTGGGATTACAACTGTGTAGCATCAAGCATGATTTTTTGTTTTGTGGTGCTGAGGGTCAAATCCAGGCACTCATGCAGGTTGGGCAAGCACCCTACCTCTAAGCTCACCCCAGGCCACTTTTAGTTCATCTTTTAACCCTTTTAACCCTTACCACAACCTGTGAGGTGGGTATAATTGTTATTCCCATCTTAGAGATGGCAAAATTGAGATATATAGAAGTTAATAACAGAAGTCCACCCAGATGTGACTGACTAAAACCTGTGACTCTGAGATGCTCAGCCATTCCGAAGCTCACAGTACCCACGCTGATAGCCTGACGGAGGTAGGGACTGCACGGACCACAATGAACCCACTGTGCAGTTTCTGGGTATGGCCAGCAGGTCCCTGCTCTGTCTCGAGCACTACGTGAAGTCAGCACAGTTCTCTAGATGGACTCAGCTAGTTCCAGATCTTCCTCTCATAGAGAACATCAAAGCCCAGAGAAGTGACTGTTTGGGTCACCTAACTCATTAGAGGTGAGTCTGCTTGCTAGGTTTTGTCATTTTTCTTTTTGGTCTCCCACAGACACAGAGTACAGGGACACAGCAGGAGCCTCAGGATGTCTCAGAGGCAGACGGTGACATCACTGCACTGGCTACTCCCCATCACCTGGTTTCATTCTTCAGTGTGTTTACTGAGGTCCTATTTCAAGTCCAGTATCCTGCTAAGGTAAAGTGAGAGAATAAAAACTCAGACTGCAGGTCTTTGTCCTCATGATTTGGAGAATAAAGTGGCTGAGTTATAAAGGGGTCACTGGCACACATAGCCACACGCAGCTTCCTTCCACAAGAACTCAGGATATCTCTGCGGGGCCGGGGATATTCAAGCCGCAGGGACGACTGCCCTACTTGGTATAAGAGACTCATCTTTACCATCCTGCACTCCTGAGCTCTGCTGGCCACCCATCTAGTTCAACTACTCCAGGTCCTGTGCTCAGCACGCCCAGGAGCATCCTACATCCTAAAGCAGGGATGGAAGAGTCAAAAGAATACAATATGTCCCATTACAAATACTGGGATTAGCTCAGGGTAGAGTGCATGCCTACCATCCATGAAGCCCTCAGTTCTATCCCTGCTAGTGGAAAAAAACATCTGAGTAAATACTAACCAAAATACTATTAGAGCTGAGGAACGGCACACATGCTGCAACGGGCTCTTTGTATAACTGAAAGCTCTGAATAGTTCGCCACCATCAGACCAGCTCTGGGCAAAGTTGCCAGCCCCCTCCAAGTGCCATCCCTTCCCTCAGACAGTTGGAGGAAGATGCAATTCAGGAGGAGACGGGGCCCCGCAGGAGCCCTGGCCCCACACGCACAAGCTTCCGTCAGGCTTCCTTCCAGCTCATCGTTACACAAGCCAGGTCACAGGTGCCATCACACCCCACACAGGCACCACAAATGTGGTCACGCACCCCACCGTGCGCCCCACGGAGGCCATGTTCCTGTCGTCTCTCTCTCTCATCTTGTGTGTCCTTTTATCTAACTTCACGTACGTGTCCGTGTGTGTGCTGGGCATACACAGCTACAGCCTACACACTTTTCATGGCCCACATCCCTGCTGTTCAATCCATGTGATAGCCCTAAACTTTCTTTCAAAGCAAACGGAGTTTACTCCCAGAAAGTACTTACTATGCTTGAAGCACTCTACATAAATGAACTCACTTGCTCCTCCCCAGAATCCCATGAAGCAGACACCTGTTATTATCTTTTTTGAAGTCACAGAGAAGTTACTTGCCCAAAGTCACACAGCTAATGAGTGGCTCAGCCAGGACTTGAATCCAGGTAGCATATACCCAGGTCCTTCCCTTAACCACGTACTGTCATTGTCACATGATAGCTGCTGGTAAGATTCCTCTCAAGTTCAGTCCTGGCCAGAGGAAGCTGCTTCAGAGGTCACATGCACTTCAGACGGAAGGAAACGGAAGAGAAGGGAGGGGAATGGATTTCCTCCTGGACTTGGTCACCAGGGTGGCTCCAAAAAGGGGGGGGGGTGGGTCCTGGTTACCTGAGACACCCAGCTATTATTAAACTCCCACTTCCTGTGTGATGACACCACCGCAGCAGTAGATGGGGTGCTTCAGTGTCTCGGGGAGAAGCCAGAAGCTCCACATCAAATGTCAGCAGGCCAGCATAGTGGAGCAGCTTCCACCAACAGAAGCTGGCTTGAGTCTCATCTCCGATACAGGGCAAGAATCCCAGGCCTGAGGTGCCCCAAGCTGTCCAAGCACAAATCATGATTACTTTCTCAAGGTCTTTGGGATACAGTTCCAATCCACCGTGATGAAGCTAAGTTTGCATCGGCGTCTGTAAATAGCGATAAGCCAGTTGTCTCTCCTTCCTGAGAAGTCTTGTTTGACAAGAACACAGCTTCCTGGACACATCCATAGTCAGATCTCTTGGGCAGTCACGATGGTTTTCAGAGGGGAACTGCCACCCAGCCAGAGGACCAAGCCAGACAAGTTGCCCACCAAAGGTGTAACTGTCCACTGGGTGGGGCCTGCCTGGTTTCCAGCTCAGGACTTGGATCTGTCTCTCCAAGTCCCGGTCGAAGATGCTGGCTCTAGCTATAGCATCTGTGTGGCCCTGCTCCTCCTCCCCTTGATCAGGCAGACAGAAGTGACCTCCAG
Organism: Cavia porcellus; assembly: GCF_034190915.1. NCBI lineage: Eukaryota > Metazoa > Chordata > Mammalia > Rodentia > Caviidae > Cavia > Cavia porcellus. The sequence goes on from NW_026947512.1 coordinate 48,841,755, forward strand.
GCCCAACACGTATGCATTTCCACTAGGTTTGATGTCAGAAACCCGAGCTGTTGTAGCTTTCCAAAGTATGGGAGTTTCAGTACCCCAATTGAACTACCATAGGCAACGACATTGATGAGCAAATCAGGCGTCACTGACAACACGGATGTGTGCCAGGAGTCCAGGGTTCCCTTCCAAGCCCAATACGGCTGCAGCGCCTTAGGGGCTGAGGCTGCAGGGGTGGGTACCAGGTCAGGGCCTGGCATGGGCACCTCTCTGTGACCCCTGCTCTGACTCTTGGCACCCTGCGCTTCCTACCCAGGTCCCAGCCTCCCTATGCGGGTCTGACACGGGGATAATACGCAGCCGGCTTTGGCACACGAGCTGTGTGCTTTCCTGCCCCATACATTCCCGCTGCCTGGACACCCAGCCTTCCAAAAGGCAGGGAAAGGCCGGGCCGCGACATCCCCCGCGCCCAACCCCGGGCAGGGCGCACTGCTTGGAGCAGCCCCGCGGTGACTCGGATCCGGGCTACACCTCGCCGCCTTCCGCGGTCTGGTAGGGCCGCCGCCTCCAGGCCGGAGGAATTTTCCTCCAATCCGCACCGCTGGGCCGTGGAAGGGCGGCCGGACGCGCGTTCCCTCACCGCCGCGGAAGTTGGCGCCGACGCGGGGCGGCCCCGAGCCCGCGCCCCGAGCCCGCGCCCCGCGCCCCGCGCCCCGAGTCCACCCGGCCGCGCACTCACCGCTGGGTCTGCGCCCGGCCGGCCCTGCCGCGCTGCCATCACCGCGCCCGCGCCGATCGAGCTCCCCTCCCCCGTTAGCTGCCGGGCGACGCGGGGTGCGCCGGTGAGTTACGCGGCATCTGGCTAAAAATACAGGCACTCTGGGCTCTACTCGCCAGTCCAGAGCCTGCGCCGGCCGGCCGGCACTCCTGGAACTTCGTCCCGCTGGCCTGGCGATCGAGTCCGATGGGAAAGTTAATGCGAGCGTCCCTGAGAGCAGCACCTGCTGCCAAGCCCCGGAAGGCGGGCGGGCGGCCTGGCAGCGAGCTGCAGGTGCCCAGGGCGCCGCAGAAGGGGGCGCACACGTCCAGTGGAGGTGCGGAGCTCCAAGCTGCGCGCGCCACGCCTGCCCTGCCGGCCACCGACTGAGCATGGGCCTGGGCCCCAAAGTGGCCATGGTGAGCTCAGCAGAGTCTATTTCTGCCCATAACCAATTTGCATGTTTTGAGCTCTTGCTCCTGGCCTAGGACACCAGTTCTTCAGGCTATTTCAGATTGTGCAGATGAAACCAGGTCCCAGAGGCGGGTCTCTTCCCTCTTGCTCTCTGCTCTGGGGGTCCTGAAATGCCACCTGGGGCTGGTTCTAGACTGGCTTCAGTTTTCTCTTGTAGGACCACCCCGCCTTCTTATGAGGTCATGTGTTCAGCGACTACTGACAGAAGCATGCCAAGGGCTGCCAAAGTCTTAGGGGTGGCACTGGGACTAACTACATGCCTACCTCTGGAAGGTGAGACAAGGTTAGCACAGCCATGCAGATGGCTGGTCCCAGCTTTACTGCTTGCTCAAGTCACGATGTTTTGCATCATGAGCCTGACACCATGCTGTCTTCAAATAACAGTACCCCCTTCACACTCAGCTCCCTGGCACGGCACACACAGCTGTAGGAGGTGAGGTGTGAGGGCAGCAGCACCTTGGCTGATGGACACCACCTCCTTCATGCTCACCCTGAGGGGGACAGCGCTGCTGTGTTGTGTGGACGAAGGAACAGCCCTGAGAGGTTAGGAGTAAGGCCAGTGACACCAGTGAACATTGGGTCCAGCTGGCTCAAAGCCAAACTGACCCACAGTCCTCCCCCTGGCACTGGCGAGATTCCTAACAGGATGTGGTCAGTGCCAGGAAGCGATCATGTGAAGGATGCCCGAGGGTTAGAAAAAGTATGAGGCTGTGTATAAAAGCAAGATGCTCCTCAAAGCCATGGGAAGTCCCAAGGAAGAGGGACAAATACAGATCCATAAACAGCCAGGCATTGCCCAAAAGATGAGTCCCGAAGTGTCCTAACCCTCGAATGTGAGGACGGTAGCAGCAAAGTTCCCCAGGCCTGGGCCTGCATTATCACCAGACTGAACTCCCCAACAGGTGTACCCTGGAAGGCCCTGGAAGTGCCTCTGATTTTGCACTGGCAGGCCACGGAGTGGTAGATGGGTCATTGCAGCCCCTCCTCCACTCCACCACACACATGGCTCAACACAATGGCCCTAAGCACTTCTCGGCCCAGCCCTGTCGGAGCTGCCTCCCAGACCCGCTAGAACCTCTGCACAGGCAGCTTCAGGATAAATTACAGTTACCAGAACAGTCTGATTACAGCCTAGCAGCATATCTCAAAGGATTTGAAAGCGCTCTTGAAACATTAATATTTAGAGAGAAAAATGCCTTATGCAAATGGAAGATGAGTGGTGTGATGACACTTACAAAATCACAAACACAATTGATTCCCAATGAACTGACAAATAGAATATTTTAAGATGTTTGGGGTATAATCGATGCATTACAAACTGCATGTTTAAGGTGCACAATTTGGGAAGGATTGGCATGCATACACCTCCAGGAAAACATCTCCACAGTCAAGCTAATGAATGTGTCGGTCACCCCCAAAGTTTTCTGTGCCCTTTGGTAATAATCCCTGCCTCCTGCCGCCTGGTCCACATCCCTACCAACACTTAGTATGGTCAGTCTTAATTTAGATATTCTAACAGATTTTGTAGAAGATCTCATTGTGGCTTTAATTTGCATTTTCCTTAATTACTAATATCTTCTTTTTAGGTGCTCATTTAAAGTCCATTTCTCAGGCTGGGGGTTTAGCTCAGCGGCATAAGCACCTGCCTTGCAAGCAGGCAGTCGTGAGTTCGATCCCCGGTACCGATAAAAAAAGAAAAAAAAGAAAGTCCATATCTCAGGGGCCAGGGATTTATCTCAGTGGTCAGTGGCATAAGTGCCTGCCTTGCAAGCATTGAAGTCATGAGTTTGATCTCTGGTACAAAAAAACCGTAAAATCCATTTCTCACCATGGGTGATAGATCTGTTTGTATCTTCTGCCATTTTTAAATTGGATTGTTTTCTTCCCAGTAAGTTTTGAGACCTCCTTATAGATACAGTATCTGTCTGCAAGGTGCAATGGATTGAACTCTTACAAGTAAAATATGCAAAATTCAGTAGTTTGAAATGCCTGATTCAGTTTCAGTACCAAGTTCTTAAAATTCCTTAAAATGCCCAGTATTCTTTCTATTATACAATGGTATGGGTTACATACAATTACAAAGAACAATGGTAGGCCAGCAGTGGAAGGCAACCCACTGCACGGAGCAGGTAGCGGACAAGAGCTGAAGTATCAGCAAAGGACAGGAGGACTCAGGACTGCCTAGAATTCTTGACATTACCCATGACCTCATTAGACTGGAGGCCTCGAAGCTCAGAAATATGAACAGTTAAGAAAAGGCCAAAAAGGGAAGAAAGAATACACTGCAGACATGTTGCTCAGTGGACATGCGGTCAGGGAACTGGGATGCTGAGGTTAAAGAGGGGCTGTAGGATGCACTCCTTAGTCTCTCCCCCTCTCCAGCACCCCGTAGTGGACCCAAGTGCATGGGCTGTCTCCAGGAGCAGCAGCCTGACACCATGGTAGGTTAGAAGCTTCTCATGGGAGAGTTTGGCTCTGCAGTTCTTCCTCCATCCCCTCACCTTGTGCTCCGCACTGACACCCTGTGTGACCAGCGAGGCACTGCCTGATGTTTGGGGATGACAAATCACTATTTGCATGAGTCCTGGGGAAACTGTACATCTTGGAATTACATCAATGCAGAAAGATTTAGACTGGACAAAGAGGACCTTCCAGAGCTGGGGTATATGGCTGAAGAGATCTCATTACTCAGAAAGATCCTTCCAGAGAGCAGAGGAGTATAACTCAACATCCAGATGACACACGGAAGCCCTGCGGCTTGAGGAGAAACCATTCCTTCTGCGTGGTGCCTGCCCCCACCAGGCCCTCCTCCATCACACCCTCGAGGCACAAGTCAACATCCTGCTCCTTCTCCAGCTCCTGATTTTTCAGCCTGCAATGCTGTAAATTTCCATGCAGGTATTTAGTTTGCCAGGGGGTCTGCCTGTGAGAGTCGCCGAAGTCATACCAAACTCTCAGGTCAGAATTCATGGGCTAAATAAAAGGCTCAAGGCTCTCCGCAGAGGTTCAGCGTTGTTTGTTCTGCTCTGCTGCTTCATGGGCTCTGCAGGTTTTTACGAACTTGCTGAAGCTTTTGTCAGCTGGGTCAGCACACAGGTGTAATGAAGCACTGGAGGCTTCACTGGGGAAGCTCTAGCCTCCAACCACACTGAGTCATGTGAGGAGGCGATCTTTCCCCCGTGTCAGGGGGAAGCACTGAAAGGCCCTTGCCTGCCTCAGCACACTGTCACCAAGACATGGGAACCCAGAATCTTTCAGTTATTTCTCAGCTCTTGTAGAAACTGGAAGAGCACCTGTGGTTTTATTTGAACTCAAGTGAGTGGGGACACAGATGCCTCTGCCCCCGAGATGCTCTAGGGACAGGGACTGTGCATACCTGTCTGCCTGCAGGGAGGCTCTTCTCCCATGGGATGGCAGAGGTGAGGTCCAGCACAGACTTGGAGTCCCAAGATGGTGACCTGGAGCTCTGGGCCTTCCAGCAATGACTGCCCATAGTAACCCACGTGTGCGATCAGCTCAACCAGGGACCAACTCACAGCGGCAACACTATTTGCTTTTGTGAAATACTTGTTAGGCTTGCGACTAAGCTGGGCAAGTCTTGACAAGGGTAACATTTCTGAATGCTGGCTTCTACATCAGTAAGATGAAAACACTTCCCCCGCCTCTCCAGGCATAGAAAAATAGAATGAAATGCCCAGCGTGGCACCAGCATGAGATGTTGCAGCAGAGGCAACTGACACTTGCCTCTCCTTTCCTGTCTTCTTCCCAAGGAAATCTTGTGTTCAACCCCCTCCCCAGGTCACAGGGCATTATTGCCCATGCTGTTTCTACCCTGGAAAGTTAGGGTATCATGACTGTTCATTTAGGACCCGAGCGAGGCCCATGATGGAGAAGGGGCCTCGAAGGCTCCCTAATGTGCTAGCATAGTAATTAGACCTGCGGGGCTTCCAGGTCCCATTTCTTTGGGCAGAAGAAATGCTCCTGAAGGTGTGTGTGCAGTTGAAACTATGCTCCCAGGTCCGTGTCTGTCCACCAGTGTGGCTTGCTCCTGCCTTTTCCTCTATCTGCTCTGGCCCTCGCCCACCCGGGAGTTGCCCAGCTCCAGAGGCTGTGGGCACCCTTGATAAGGGCAGGTCCTAGGAGCTCCACCCTCCCTAGGCAAGGTGGGAGGTTTATCACCAGAACCAGCCTGGGGAGTGAGCTGCTGGCTGACAGGAAAAGGTCACTCCTTAGTACGCAGGATCCTGCCTTTCTCCCGGATCCATCAAGAAAGACCTTCACAGAAGTTCCATCCAGTAGTACATTGGGGGGGGGGGGCAGATCAGTGGGAGTGTGTGCTCTTAGCATGTGGGGAGTCCTGGATCTCATCCCCAACACTGAAAATAAAGAAATGAATGTCACACTGAATGGAATAAGAAATACAGTCTAAATTCCTTCTTAACACTGATAGGAGACAGAACAGAACAGACAGTTTGAGTGGTTTTCCTATTTCCTTTGCATGGTGAGTTCTTTTGACCAATTAGGTAACACTGGGCACCCGGCTGCCCTGGGTACACGAATGGCAAATGTAGGGTCTATTTAGGGAGGTGACCAGGCTGGTGTCAGGCCCACAGCACTGGCACACATCTTCACCATGTTCCTTTTAAGAGGGTTGGCAGTCCTGGAGTCTATTTTTAAACCCACCAGGAAGGTGGCTCATGGATCCCAGACAGGGCCAATATGGAACCGGAGATTACTGGGGGAGGGGAAAGGAGCATAGCTGAATCTCAGATTTTCTCTTCACGTACATCATACGGAGTTCCCCTCCCTGTATGCCTAGGATCAGATGTTGACTATGCTTCCAAAGAGATTGCTTGAGTACATGCCTATGCTTTGGAACAGCCTCAGGGGAATTTGACTCTTTTTCTTGGGGGTGGTACTGGGAATCAAACTCAGGAACTTACGCTTGTCAAGCAGGTGCTTATGTCACTAATCTATAACCCCGGCCCCAGAATTTGACTCTTCATGAGCCCATGATTGGCAAAGTTTTCCATGCTGCATCTGTTTTTCACTATTTGTCACTGTTTTGCTTTGCGCTTTAAAACCCCTGGTCCCAGTGTAAAAAATCACTATATTTTTATCAATTGAATCACATGTTCCAGAACTCCCTTCCACCCCCTTCAGCTGTACAGAGCCCCCAGCCAGTAGTCCACCAGCGGGAGTCTGAGGTCCCTGATAGTGGCTGTGTCCATCCCCTGGGAGCCCCATCCTGTGCTAGACTGCAGGAGGGTGGAGAGTGGGCCCAAGGTCTGCAGGGGACAGGATCACTTTTCCAATGGCAAGAAGCAAACAGGGATCCAAACATCAGTGGGTTTCATTCAACAGCCAGACGAAGGGAGCAGACTATTTTATGTACAGTAACAAATCTCAGCTCCAGCATTCATCTCTCTCCATGGATAAGAGATAGGACTGGAACTCCTAAAGAACTAAATGCTCAGAGAACAAGTGAACACTTCTGTGGAAAAGTCCTGGCGCCACCCAGGAAGTGAGGGCATGCTGTGGTTTCAGCTCTCTCTTGGGTGAGCCTGGCACCAAGGCAGTGGATCGAGCTGTTTCCTGACTCAACTGAATGGAGCCTTAGCTCCTGCCAGACATGGTCAAAACAACAGATGAAAGTCTAGCAAGATTCTGGCCACACACTAGAGACTACATCTAACCCCTTCTGATTTCAGAAAGAGCCACATCAGTGCAAGACAAAACAATCAGATGTCCAGGCTGGCAGACTGTTCATTTTCCCACAAGCTAGAAGGGCCATGGAACCACTGGCCTTTCCTGGGCAGGGAAGTAGAGCTGCTTCCCATTCCAGAGCTCAGGGCACATGGCAGAGAGGACCCCATCCCCCTATCTGCACCTCCCTGCTGTCCCCTCACAGGCCCTATTGGGACCCAAGGGACAGGAGCCACCTTGCTTCTAGCTCTCATGGCAGTGAGGCCCAGAGTGCTTCTGTGGCTCTTGTCTCCTGCGAGGGCATGCTGGAAGAGTGCAGAGGCAAGGGCTGAGAGCTCCAGCCAGCACCAAGTGTACTGCCTCACACCACCCAGCCACGCTTCCCTCCCTCTCTCCCCGTGTGTCAAACAGGCTGCATTTAGAATTGACACTTCCGAACATATTGCTGACTGGAGAACCCAGAAAACATGCACAAGCAGCCTTGCCAGAATGGGCCCTTTTACCACATTACCTCTGATGTTGCCAAACATTACAGAAGCCTCCCTCTACAGCCTGCAGTGTGGGAAGAGCAACCGTACACACTGCAGGAAGCACAGAACCGAAGTCACGTAGGCAGTGCTAGCATGGACACCTTTTTAAGAAATTGCTAAGTGGGCTTGAGTGCTGCCAGTGAATCTTGTGGGTGTGAGGTTTGGAAGGGGTTTGGAAGGATGTCAAGGGTTGGCTCAGGTGTCCTGGCATGGTGCACTCCGCAGGGGCAAGGCTCAGTTCTCCCCTCCCTCAGAGAGGCAATGCTGCCTTGCAGGACCCGCTGCCCCTTCCAAAGGGCAGGGCCGACTGTGGCTACTCGGTGCCTCTCTGTGTGAATGGTTCTTCCTGAGGAAGTGGCTGGATGGGGGGCCCACTGCCAGCCACTGTGAGACCTGACGGAGATTCCAAGGGTGCTGCTCCCTGGACCCTTCAGCGGTACAGAGCCCCGAGCCAGTAGTCCACCAGCGGGAGTCTGAGGTCCCGCTGGGGGAGGCAGCTGTGGGTTGTCCTTTAAGAAATCCTGAGGCTACCAGGGAAAATGAGGCATGGTATGGCCTCAGCTGTCCCCAGGGTGAGCCCAGCACTAGGCAGTGCTGGCACAGGGTTGTCCATGAAGAAACAGGACTGGTAGGATCATGGTTTCAGAGCTTCCATGGTGTGTAGCCCCCGATAATTTCTCAAGAAGCAGTGGTGTTTAGGTGAAGGAGCAGAAGGGGAGAGGCTTCAGAAAATATAATAGCTAGAACCTGCCAGTCAGACATTGTTCCAAGGTTAACCCTCACAGTCACCAGTGAGGTGGCTGCTGTTATGATCCCCACTTCACAAAAGAAGCAGCCAAGACATGAAGACATGAAGTAATTCGCCCAAAGTCACCCAAGGATGAGAAGGAGTGTGGAATGATATGTGAAACACAGCAAAGGGAGTCGCTCTGGGATTTGCTCTCAGATGAGTGGAAGGTAGGTGAAAATATGAACTTAATGATTTTCCAGGAAGAACTGTTCAGTCTTGAACGTTGGAGTGCACAGACCACCTTTATTCATGTGACCGTTCTACTGAGAAAGGACCTGCCCTGATCACAGGCATGTTCGGAGTGGCAGTATCAGGCCTGTGAAGCTGGACCCTCAGGTTATGATGAGAGCTGTGACCAGGGTCTGTAGGGCTACCGAAATGGGGAAATGTGGGATCCTGGAGCAGCAAAGCTTATTTTCACCCTGTCTACTCTGAGACCTCCACAACTGTAACAGCAATGCCAGCCACACACACCATCCGAATCACGTAAAGAAGCTCCAGGACACAGGTGCCAGCAAGTTCTAGCCCTGGGTACTTGACGCCAAGAAGGGCCGAGTAGGAAGAAGAGCCTGAGGGCACGTCTGTGGAGGAGCTCCATTTTCTCCATCACCAGTACGCAAGGGTCAGAGTCTGGGCTTCGGGCCACATGCTGAGGGCAAAGACCATCTTTCACTTTCTGGAGCCAAAACAGTGCAAGCATTAACCTCATCCCCTCACCAGACAACTTCCCACCTCCTCACAGTTAACCGTGACACAGGCTCTGTCCTCCAAGATCCTGCTGAGCCTGGGCAACCGGTGCGCAGCAGCTGTCCTGGAAACCAGCTTGGCACCATCCAATTCCCAGTCCGGTTTTCTCTTTACTACAAAGCATGGGAACAGGTGCTACACATAATATTTCACACAAGAGTCATCATATTATTCTTGACTTGAGCTGAAACCATAATCCTATTTAACCCTCTCCTGAATTCTAGATGGCTCCTCTTTCTGCCATCTTTCCATGCAATATGCATGTAACTTTATTTTATAATTATTCCAATTTAAAAGGTGAGGGAATGCTACATCCATACTTTATCCTGCAGAAAACCTGCTGCACTGGGTGAACCCCACAGATAGCACGGACCTGCACAATGAGGAGGGCTCCTGATGGGTCCTTTATAAACAGCTGGCTTTGCATCTTTAAAGAAGTAAAAAGTGAGGGCTGTGCTGCTATTCCTTTCCTCTCTAAAGTTCTGTGACTCTATGAAGACTTTATTTCTACTCCAAAATCAACCTTGAAGCATACCTCCATAAGCAGCTTTTTAAATGCCCTTGGTCAGGACCCATGACCTTAAACTTCTTTTTCTTTTTTCTTTTCTTTTCTTTTCTTTTCTTTTTTTTTTTTTTTGGTACTGGGGATCGAATTCACAACCACATGCTTGCAAGGCAGGTGCTTATGCTGCTGAGCTAAATCGCCAGGCTGACCTTAAACTTTTCAGTAAGGAATGTCACATATTAAAGAAAGAATGGGAGAAATGGCAGTGAATCAAGTATCACTAATCAAACAAATGAAAACTCATTATCATTTCCAGAATGATGAACTTCATTTTTATCTTGCAAAGGAGACATTTCTAGGATTTTTGAAATAAAATGCCAAGATGCCAAGTCAATGTTTCCAAAGGACAATCATTCCTAATGTCCTCCTCAGTCTTTAAAGAAGTTTTCAGGTTAGGGTACCAGAGATCAACTATCAATACAAGGACTTGTGGGTTCTAAACAGAGATGCTTCTCTGCATTCTCTTACTTTTTCACTCACATGAGAACTGTGTAGCTGCCATGCACGGCCTGGAAGCCCAGTGGCAGACATTCTCGTTCCTGCCCTCAGGAGGACCACCCACCCAAAAAGCCAAAAGATGTAGCTAAGTGGAAAATATGCAAAACAATAAAAGAGTTTAACACTCAGGAAGACAATAAGGTAGCTCAAGAGAGGACCTCAATGGTGTACAGTCAGGAGGGCTTCTCCCAAGGAGAGATTCTAAAGGAGCTGAGTGACCATCTACAAAGCAGTGAAATTTGGAATCTGAAAAGACTGCCAGGTTTTAGGGCTTGTGAGGCTGACTTCAAAACCACCAGTGCTTACTCTGTGCCCCCACGTACTGCCTGATTCCAGGAAGGGACCAGAGAGTGTGTGCATTCCGAGCTCCTTGACTGGACAGTGGGCCCAGAAGCCAACACCTGTATACCAAGTATGCATGTGTCAGGCAGCAAAATTAGCATGCATCCTCTTGGGAGGTACGGGACTGTACAGAAGAGGGCTGTCAACTCCTCACAACGGCATAGCTTTAAAGATTTAAAACTATCCTGCTGAATGAAAGTTAAAAGTGGTCTCATCCATACAAACATCCTATATAGAGCAAAACGTGATGACTTAGATTCATTTGCTCTCCTGAAGGCCATGTACATGCCTGCCAGGTCCCGGTCATGCCCTGAGGAGCAGTCAGGTCCTACCCTGAAGAGAAAGTGGGGGACAGCAGAAAACTCTGGGCACCAAGAGGACAGCCAGGGATGGGGACAGGTCTGACACTCTGGTGTTGGTCAGCATTAGGCACAGGGACGTCTTGGTGGGGTTGGGCGACCCAGGCTCATGGACCTGAGGATTGTGGGGTTGCAGTTTCTGGAAACTCCAGGGCCGGCCTCTCCTCTCCCACCATCCGGGTAAGGCCCGGCGTGGCCTGGAACGCCTTCTCTACACCTGCAGATGATGCTCACAGGAGACCCAGCTGAAGGCACAGGAAGGAACCAGAGGGAAGGAAACATAATGCGTACCACTTCGGGGGTGTAGGCCTGTTCTGTTCCCTTTACAGGTGGTAACTCACTTAATCCCCTCAGCAATTCCGTAAGACAAGTGCTCTACTTATCCTGATTTATGAGAACAGAGGGGTACTAAGAGGTTAAGCAACTTGTGTGATGTCACTCAGCCAGAAGTGGTAGGGGTACGATTTGAACTCACCAACTGGAACAGAGTCAGCAGTTGTAGGCTTCTGCTCTAGTGCCTCAAATATGTGCATGGAGAAACTGTGGAGGTACAGAAAGCTCAGGAATGCTAAGGGACTCTAGCAGACAAAAAAGACCTAGCATCCAGCCAGGACAGACCTGGAGAGCCTTGGGAGGAGCTCTGACCCCTATCGGCCTCCTGGTAGACTGCATAGCAGCAATCTGTCCTGGCCATAATCTATGTGATAATGTCATAGTCTGTCTTATCTAGTCAACATGTTAATTAGCATCACCAAGGGTCTATCCTACTCTGGTATCCAGGTCAGTGAAAACCAGCAGGAGACCTGGGTTTATCTCCTTAGGACTTCTACCCAGGAACTGTACATTATTTCCTCTTAGACTCCAAACAAACTCATGGACAGCATGAACCCTTTCACAGGCCTGAGGAGTTTTCAGAGTTAGCACAGTGACACCCATGCTGTGACAGCACCCTGCTCATTTTCCTGAGCTGATCTGCCCCACCCAGGGAGCCAGGGAAGCCGACAGCTCGCCAGACTCTGGCTGAAGCCCCTCTGGCCACAGGGTCACAGTCTTCCTGAGTATGAGGCTGGGTGGCTCCTGGGACACTCAGGCCACTCCACAAGGAGAGAAAGACAGAGACAGACAGAGAGAACGTGTGTGCACGTGTGCATGTGTGTGGACAGGACGACTTCACTCTAGGAGACTGACAGCGGGTTGGTAGGCAGGTGTGGGGGGCAGAGAACTGCACACCCTCTGACTTTTTGTGTCTCTAGCTCATTATATAGATTATTTACAGGGTGAAGGTATATGGGACATGGAGAGAAACACTGCAGGCAAATCAAAGGTGGCTTTGGCATCAAATCAAAGGTGGTTTGCAGCTCCCTGGGAAGCAGTTACACTCAAGAGCCAGAAGGCACAAGAGAAGTGGCACAGCCTTGCTGGATGTGTGGCCAGTCACTGTCCCCAGAAGAAAGCCGCACTTCCTGTTGGAGCTGTGGACTGCTCCTGGGAGCTGTAGAAAGGAAGGAAACACCCAGGCAAGGTCCTCAGGGGTGGGAGAGGACTCTTTGGAGTCAGCCCTGCCCTGCCTTCTACACTCTCCTACAGTGTCAGAGAGCCCTGTGCTGGGCATGACCCCCAAACCAGAACTCCTTGCCTAACTGGAAGGGTATCATGTCCTCAATCCAAGTGACACCTCTAGGGCAGTGTGCCACCTGCATCCATGATGATGCTTGGACACCATGTCCTCTACTTAGAGGCCAGCACTGTTTGCACATCACCCAGGAGCCCACACAGATGGTCCTCATGCAGGCCATAGGCCACAGCAGAGACCCGGGAGAAGGAAGTACAAGGCCTGGTCCAGTGCAACCCCTGCACAGATGTCACTTCAGAGTCCTGTGTGAGGCCAGGTCAGGACAGGGGACAAGGGCCGGCGCTGAAGAGCAAAACTATTGCCCTCAAGGCCCCTTAACATCGCCTCGCACATCTCCTGTTCTCTCTGCTCCCTGAACCATTCTGCTCCCATCTCCACCTCAGCAAAATGAGGTCTTTGTTCCCAGCGGGCACATCGTGCAGAGTGCAGCATCCAGCAGGCCTGGCTCAGAGCATGCGCAATGCCCCCCGGCCCTCGCAGTCACCCGCTGCAGGGGCAGGACCCCTCTGTTTGGAGCTATCTCATGTGATCTCCAGTTTCTGGGGAATTATGTCTGGGCATTTCATTTGAATCAAAATAAATTACGCTGCATAAATTAACTTTGCTTCATCTTACACACTTGGAGATAGAGGCTTTCTAATTACCTAAGCAAATCTAAGTAAACAAGATACAATTCTGGATCCCAAATTAGATGAAAGGATTCTACCCCACTTAGCTTATAAAACTGCAGGTATTTCATTGACTTGATCATTAGCCACTGGCTGATCAGAAAGTCCCAAGATTTCTAACTACTCTATGTAAATGGCACACACATTTCTAAAATAGCCACCCTGGAAAAGCTTCTTTGCTCATTCTAAATCCATTTCACCTGATTGAATGATTTTCTCCTTTCCACAAAGGGTTGTGAAACCAACCACGCAAACCAGCAAAGCCCCACAAGGCTAGGAGGAGAAAGAAATTAGATGAGGTTCAGACAATGCAGCCCCAGCTGAGGAAGAGGCCTCAGGGACACATACGCAGAATTTTTGTTACTCAAACTCTGATTCCTTTTGGAGTCATCTACTTGGTAAGCATGGCACTGGCTGCTCCTGGTCTCTGCTCCAGGCAGGCCTTGAAGCAAATCATTCCTCTTTGACAAAGTCTCATCTTGAAGTTGTTCCTCCTCAAAGGGTGGACTGTGCTCCATGCCCGGGCTGGTCCTGTCCCAGGAGCACCACTGACAAATGTCTGTTCCTGATAGTGCAACACACTAACACTTAGGGACTTTGCTTCAGACCCCTGGACATCTCCTTTCTCCGCTCCTTCACAATTTCTGCTGGCCATGGAACTAGACTTTTTCCTTGCTGATGATCCTTCTACATACATGCTCTAGTCACCACAGTCTCTCCTATAATGAAAAGCTCTGTGCACTGTGGTCTGAGGTCGTGTTCCCAGGAACGCCATCCCTCTGTAACGTCACTCACATCATTGCAAAGACTGTGCTGGACGAATGAAAATGAAATGTCCAAATCTTGTCTTTAGAGATTCAGGAAATGAGGAGCCATTCTAAAGCTCTGAGCGATCTTGAAGAAACCTGACTGACAGGGTTTAAGCCAATGTTTCTCAACAGTAATTGACTCTAAAAGTCTTTACTTGCTTCCACAGAACACACTTCAGGAAGACTGGCCATCTCCACTTTGATCTCCATCAGGTGAGGACTGCAGCCCTTCGGGATAGTTCCCTGCCCCTCCCTACACCACAGCCCCCAGCCTCCCTTACACCAGCAAGAGAAGGACAAAATCTTCATGCAATATAGTGACTGTGTGTAGTAGATTCCTTCTTAAAGCAAAGCAATCTTTTGGGATAAAATTAATCAGCTCCCTAACTTTCTTTCCTGCCTTGCATATGTGCATTTTGGTATACAAGTTCCTTGTCTTCAGTAAGGGCTGTGATGCAGTTTGGCACCACCGCCTACCACAAGTGTTTTCACAAGAGGGAAGCCTGTTATTACATTCACTGACAAGTAGGGAAGTCAGGGCAGAAGCTGGAGGCATTTCCAGACACTTTTAGATGGTAAGTATGTCTGAATCCAGGCGAAGCATTTTCATGCCTCCCACAGAAGTTTTTATATACAATATTTTTTATATGCACTTGGAAGTGAACTACTTAAAGAAATCCCATGGTGAAGCTTCTGCAAATTAAATAAACACACAGTAAAGCAGCCATTTTTTCCAAGTTTATGCACATACTGAGGTGGCTTTGGCTTTGTTTTTCAGAGTACACAGGGGAGCACTGCACACAGAGGATGTAACAAGGACTTGTCGAAGTAAAGTGGGCCCAGGGCCAAACTCTCCACCCAGGAATCAGGTGGGGCACCTGCGTGCCTGGAAAGAGCAGTATAGGCCTTTGCCAGCCCCCACTTTGCTTCCTGTTTCTGCCACTCACACAAAGCAGAATAAGGCACTGAACAAGGACCGAGACTACTTGGGTATGTTAATGCGCCAGCTACTTGGGAGGCCGAGGCAGGAGAATCACAAGTTTATGACCAGCCAGGGCAACTCAATAAGGTCCTGTCTCAAAATACGGTTGGGGATGTAGCTCTGCATGCCTTGGGTTGAATCTCTAGTGCTGGAACAAACAAACAAACCCAGAAACCTAGGCCCTGGGATCTGCCCCACGCCCCAGCCTCACAGCCTTGAAGGATTTAATGGCTGTGTGCCTTGGGTCCTTCTTGTTACATGTAATGGCATCACTCCCGACTCTGAGCTGGTTCGTGCCTGCAGGCACGAGTCTCCAGTGCCCGAGCTCCTCTCAGCCTGCTCTCACCTTTTGCCACTATCTCACTGTGAATGCTAACAGACTTGACCTTCCTCATGTCTGCTTCAGCCCACCAGCATCCTCCTCCTGCTGGCCACTTCTAGGCTCCCCCACCAGCTTGCACACTGGCCCAGGGCCATCACCTGACCCACACCAGAATCCTGCTGCTGCCCTGCTTAGAGCCCAGCACAGCTCCGGGTCCTTTAAGCCTGGCAGGTCCTGGCCAGGTGCAGAGCTCCACTTCCCAGCCAATTCCCCATCCTCACCTCTGCTTTGTGCTGTGGATCTGGAGTCTTTCCCCACATTCTCCCCACCAGCCCTCTCCCCCCACTCATGGACATCGGCACCAAATCTGCCCCTTGGCTACTGTCTTCATGGGATGTCCCTCAATTTCCTCAGATGCAATGTTCTCTCTTCTAAATTTCCAAAACAGCTCCCACTGAGGCAGATCCCTTTGTTGGTTTTGGACTGTCACCCACTGCATCTCCCCTGCAAGGCTCTAAGTGGAGAGCCACCTACTTCATATCTGCATCCTCCAGGGCTGTGCCCATCGGAGGCACTGAGCGATTGCTTATCAACCCAGAAAATGCTGCAAAGAAGACTGAAGGGGAAGGAAGGGGTGAGTTGGGATGGGCTAGGGAATCAGGCTTGTTGCAGAGGGAGGTCAGTAAGTGAGTGGCCAGGTGAGGGGCCCTTGCCCACAGCCTGCATGTTTCCCCCAACTTCCAAAATAACTGCACAGAGAGAAGACCCACTAAGCTGGGGGTCCCCAAGACAGATCCCACTAGTTCCCAGCTGCAATGTCTCTGCGTAGGGTGCTCCTTCACTGTGGGAAGCAAACAACATTAGATGCCAGCATCAAAACCAAGACCCTGAGCACCACTTAAGGCTTGCTCTGATTGCTCCTTGTTTACCCCATTTGGGGCAGGGGAGGGTTTGGCACGGTTGCCCCAGTTGAGAGGCATCACTCTGTAGCTGAAGCAATCTGCTGATTCCACTCAGCTCTCAACCCTAAGCCACTCTGTGAGTGCATGGTCACATCGCAGGACCTGTTCTCCCATGTAAAGTCCAGTTCCCTGAAAATGAATTGATTTTTCAAAACCCCACTGAAAGACAATCTAGATGGAGACTGAAAATCCAAACCTCCTGACTTAGTTCATTACTCATCTACAGAGTAGATGGAAAAAGATTTTGGTTCTAATAAGAGGCTCTATCTACAGAGGCTGCTCCCAAGACAATGCAGGTGTGTGGGAACAAGTTCCCCTGTGATCTGCTCGGCACAGCAACTGGACACACACTTGGCTCAGACACACACAGCAAATCCTGTTGGGGTTTGGTGGATGTTTCTAAGTACGACACCCATGGAGGTAGTGTGAGAGACCTCCAAAGGCAGAGACAGATGAACTGCTGGGTGAGGGCAGTGGCCTGGAGGCCCCAGAGGCTGAGGCAGGACAGGGGCTGTTGCACATTCACAGCAGGACAGCAGAACAGAGTGAGGGGAGCCTAGGCTGGAGGCCAGCCACTTGGCCTGTGGACTGGACAGCTCCTGCTGCAGATAGCCCTGGATGGTGATTTGCACGTGCCTGGCAATGAGGCTACATCCCCAGTGCTGTTCATCCTGGGAAAAGAGATGGGGTTGCTCCTTATTGAGCTCAGGCTGGAGGAGACAGCCTGGAGCTTGCTGGCTCCTATATGTAGCTAACCCCCAGTTCAGTCTCACCAAGGTACCAGGAGAGAGAAGGAATTAGGAATGCATGGCACACGATGTTGTGAGAGGTAACCCAGCAACCAACGCATGTGCCACGAGACACGTGAGCACCAGCCACCTCTGAAAGGCAGGAGTCAGCACAGCTTGTCTCATGGAGGCTAAAACAAAAGAAGCAGGAGACAAACAGAAGAAAAAGGAAAGCAGCAGGGGCCTGGAAGTGGCTGAGACAACCTATCCCCCAAGATGCCACCCTGCCTCTGTGACACCCATGGCAGAAGGGCCCATGTCACAGTGCTGCTGCCGCCCATGAACCAGCAAATGGCTTCAGAACCTGCTCAGCACAGCATCCCGGCAGCGGCTGTGAATGAGCCAGTGCTAGCGTCAGGCAGTGACACTGATTTTCTATGCCACTGTTGAATCAGCACTTTGTCACCAACAGGATGCTCTCAGCTCTGGAATGAATGATTCATCAGGCCAGACCCCTACGCAGGCCTGATGACACACTCTTCCAGACCGTATTGCCCTGTTTCTCTGACTGCACACTTACCAAGACCTTGGATGCTAACCAGCTGCCACTTGGATTTTCTCACTGACCAGGGAACATGTGTCAGACCACAGAGTAACAGCAGGGTACGAGTCGCACTTTTCAGTCACCTCTGCTTGATGATACACTGTCTAATCAGTCTCCAGAACCGTGATCGACAGCTGTGCTTTGAGATCCAGCAAGAGGAACTGGATCCAGACCACGGAGCACATGCATCACAGCCAGTCCACAGCTGGACACCAGCCTGACTGCATCACCTTCCTACCTGCAGGAAGACGGTTTCCTCCTCTTCACTGTGCAGTAAATCCACATGCGACTGCCATATCAAGTGAGTTGAGCTATTTAATCACACAGCGTCATGGCTGGGACAAAACAGCCACTCAGGAAAGTTAATTAGCCCCCACCACCCTTGCTCCTAGACCTCATAAATCCTCACCTGGAGAAGGGTGATATTTTCCTAACTGGTTTCCATTCCAGTGTACCCCATCCCTGCTACCCCGCTAGAGTGCGCTTCCTGACACACAAATCAGATCCTGAAACTTTCTTCCTGGGAAACCATTGCTCATTCTCCAACATCCACAGGCTAACGTCCAAAGCCTTGGGCTGCTGCTCGGAAACCCAGTGCACAGCACCTCTAAGACACTTCCCTGGTGAGCACCCTTCTTTTCCTGCCCAGCGAGCAGAGCAATCCAATGCGTGAACTCCCCATATCACTTCCCATTGTGCTGGTTTCAACCCACTGATGCAGAGCTTACCATTTGCTGAAGGGCCGGGACTGTGTTATTTATTCTGTTTCCTACACAGTAAACTCCATTGAATAAAAGGTATGTTGAAAGTATGTTTAAGATCTCTTTAAAATTTCCAGAGTTCTTAGAATGTTGAAAGTTATTGATACAAAGAAGAACCTGAAGTTCCAACCAAAAGTTATGCTAACCAACATTTTCTGAAGTGTGAGGCACTGATCTTATATTTTCCTTCCAAAACCCCAGGTCACTCAGAGGAGGAACAGAGATACAAGGAGATTATGCGTCGAGCCCAAGGGGAATATTCAGGAAGTGGCAGTGCAAACACTCAGATTTTCCAGCGGCAAAGCCCCTGGGCCGGACCACCTGCTGTGCTGCCTGACCACTACGTGAGGCTACCAGTCAGGATTTAGATCCCACTTGGGAAAGGCCACCTGCCCCAGGCTGGGCCCTAGAGCAGGTTCATCTACAGATGAACACAGGGCCAGAAACACAAAGCAGCAGTGTCAGCACGCTTGGAATAGGAGGACAGGTCTTCAGAAGAGGAGCACGTCCCTCACTGCCCCCGGGGATGCTGTTGAGTCCAGTATGTTACATCAACCTGTACTCTTCATGCTCGGACAGATCAGATTGTTAGGAGATTGGAAGTCTCAATGAAGACCGAGAAGCAATGGGAAGGCCAGTGTCACTGTCCCATGCAGGGAAGCAAACCTGGCTTCCCTAATCACCTGGGTACCAGCCCCTCCTCATACTGGCCCATCCAGATACTGTGAGAGCCACTCTCTGTCTCACCTGTTCACAAATGTACAGCTCCAGACCCTACTGGAAAGGCTCAAACATGTGTGTGTGCGTATTTATGGGCTACTTTCAGAGACATCCTCAAAGAACCTGTGGACCACTCTGCAGAAGTAGGATCTGGGCTCCATGGCAGATGCACTCGATGAAGGACACCACGCCTGGGAGGCAGAAATGTGGGGACTCAGGACAGATGTGGATATTACACAGTCGTTAGGAGAGGGGAGAGCCTTGTGGTTGGGTTTTCTGAGCAGCTGGACTCTAGTCATCACCCTCCTTGATCAATAGCTGGACCTCCAGCAAATGGAGGAGAAGGACTGGGCCAACACCAGCTGCAGTGTAGCTTTCAAAGGCATTAACTTCCTGAAGGACGTTGAAACCAGGTGCTCCATCTTCCAAAACACTGCTTTGCTTCCCACTTCTGGAGAGGCCAGGCTCGTTTTCTGACCACTTATAGTTCCCAGGGAGGATTAGAGAGACTTCCCCCTGCCTTCCAGAGACACCTGGGCCTGGCACTACCCCAGCCTTCCTGCGAGAGAGAAGGGCTGGGGCGGCACCCATGTATGTGTTCTTGCTCAGGGGCCTGAGCAGCCTTCATTCCCTGTCTGCCCATCACAAGCTAATAATAGCCTTGAACGGCTGCTAGTCAAGTCCATCAGCAGTGGGACCACCTCCTCCCTTTCTGGGCTTCCCTTCCTGTACTGGGACAGCAAATGCAAGCAATAAGCCAGCCTCCCAGGGAGGGTAGAGATTGAGGGGTGCAGAGGCGGGGGCCACGGCCCATCTGCTCTCTGTGGACCATTAGCTGGTGGCCACTGCCTGTGAAAAGACGAGCCCTAGGCTGGCCAGGGCTGCAGTCCAGATCCGGGGTGCCCAGACTGGGGCCAGCTGTGACCACTGCCTTCTGCCACAGCCTGCCTGGAGAGTCATCCTCCAAATTAACAGCCCTATGTCTTTCTCACAGCCAGCACTCAGGATTTGAGCAAAGGAAAAAAAAAATCAAAAGCTCAGGTTCATGCACTGGTTTTAAATCAATTCCTTTAACAAATCTACTTTTTCATCTCCATAGTGGAGAACGCAGTGGATGTAGGGAAACAGGAGGAAGTGAGTCAAAGCCGAGTCAGACACTGCCCTGCTCCCACATGCACAGATAAGAGAGGAGCCCGGAGGGAGGATCTGGGAAGATGCATGGTGAGCAAATGAAAAGAGGTCATCTGCACATACCTCAGGAGCCATTACTTCCTACTGTAGGTTTGTGACCAAACTGGTGAGCAGCCGTGAGACCTTTTACAAGCCATTCGTTGTTCATCCAGCAGTGTCACCAATGTTTAATAAGCACCTACTATGTGCCAGGCACATGCTAAATGCCAAGGATACAACAGTGAGTGACAGCAGCGCCAGCACACCCACATGGAGCTTATGGTGTCCTATGAGATGCCCAAGAGTGGGCAGGCCAAGGCAGAAACAGCTCAAAAGATAGCAGGCCCAGGGCTGGCAGAGCCACACAAAGGCTCCTGGACTCCTTGCTCAGAACTGGGTAAAGCCCAATGGAAATGGAAAGCCAGGAAATGACAGGGTGAGATCTTCCCTTCTCCAAAATCACATTGATAGTGGGTAAAAAGCACCCTGGGCATGGAAAGGGCCAGAGTGTGCCCATCGGGAAGCACTGACCTCTCAGGCCAAGGCCCTGGGCTGCATCTTAGCACCAAAGAAACAAAACATCAAGATGGACAGAAAGGAGCAGGACCTGGAGTGAAAAAGACCTCGCCTTAGGTAAAAGCAGTGCGCACTCCAGGCTCCGCATGGCAGCTCTGCTCACACACATGCCGCACAAGCTTCTCCAAAGCCAGGTCCCTGTGTGCAGGACCCAAGCCCAGGCCAAGGAGAGCCGAGGCGCCATCAGCGGGCAGCACACAGCATGGTGGCGCAGCCCAGCATGCCCACAACACGGTCTCTGCCTCCCTTGCATATTTTACTCATGGTAGCTTTTGACACAAGAGTGCCCATGGCCAGGTGTCTGTTCTCTCCGTGTGGCAAGTGTGAGGGAAAAGGAGACTGTCACCATCTGGATGGTGGCCACAAGAGCACTATGGCAAGTGGTGTCAACCACTAGCCTGTGCACTGTGGGAGAGAAGGATCCAGGGGCCAAATAGCACACCCTCTGTCATCCAGTTCAGTTTGGCGACCCAATCATGGGAGCCTGGCTTCAAAGCCATGGGATATAGAGGGTGCATGCAGAAGTCAGATCATGTGTTTGTCTCTTACAAAAATCGCCTGAAGCCTCGTCTCACCCAAGGTAAGAGGAAACCCCTGCCCACAGTGCAGCCAGTCCTCTCTTTTTTGTATGCCTCACCCCATCGCTCTCGGGCCACCGCTGAGTATGAGATGCCTGGCTAGCATGTCAGAGACCTTACCCACAAATAGCCACAAACTATGCAAAGCTGAGAAATAGGAAGCAGGCATGGCTGACACATACTTAGCCATGGTGATGTCCACTTCATTGCAGCTTGGCTTCTTTACCGCTGGAATACAGCTCCCCCTCCAACTTGTTCCCAGTGCCACCCAGGCCTCCAGAAAGGGCCACAGAGTATCACTGCAGACTTGGGGTCACAGCCGTTGGGCTGCCCTCGTCTAGAGAGAATGCTGCTATCTTTGTCTCTAATTTCATGGCTCCTGCAGAAATGTCCGCCATGCTCAGTATGCTTCTCCTAGATTAGTCTCAGGAAGCAGCTAGCTTTGCAAAGACACTGGTGAACAATTTTGGGAGGTAACTGGGACTTAACTGTATTAAGATAAAGAAACTCAGACATAGATAAATGGTGGTCACAGGCCACTGCAGGGCCATCCTGCTCATCTGTGCAGGACACAGGAACACAGGGCTTCTGAGTGGGTCTAGCCATGCCCTGGTGGCCCTGCCCATTCCTGTGCTCCATGGTGAGCAGCCTCAGGCCTCAGGGCCCTGGCACCCTAGGGCCTCCTAAAAGCAGCAGAGGAGGACCCAGAGGAAGCTGACCAGGCCACCATAAATGAGCTCCATGCACCCCACAGAGTCTCCTTATCCTTGGGAAAACAAACCAATGAGAAAAGAAAAACTAGAAGCCATGCCACCATGAACCCAGCAATCTGCAAGCAGGTCAGGATGGAGACGCTGTCACTGGCCACCAAACCAGAGTCCCTGTCATTACAGGTCTCCAAGCAGGTGATCTGACATCCTGCTTTAGCCCCTGAGTCCATCACCAAAACATCAAGAACCATGTCTCAGAACAGGACAAGCAGAAACAGCAGCTGGCTGGCTGTGCGCCGCGATATGCCCTATCTCCAAGGGGCAGCACGGAGCCCCAGGACCGCTATTATCACTGTCTAAATACTCACCAGCCCGGTCTCTCCCAGAGCCCCATGGGCGCCTTTTCTCTGCCTCCTTAGCCTTCTGTCCCTCAGGTTAGCAGTACAGATCCAAAGTTCAGCATTTCAAGAACAGAGACAGTGCAGCCACAAGGTGACTCATCTCCACAATTTAGAGAAAATAAGCAAGTTCTTTCCACAAGAAGATGCAAGCGCCCCAGCAGAGAGGGACAGCCTCACAGGGCTCTTGCTCACCCAGGTCTAGGCACCAAGAAAAGCACTGCTTAGAAGTCAAGGCCAGGGTGATTGTCACACACATCCTCCCAGCCCTGATGCAGACAGAACAGGGTTATTGGCTGGGCAGCAAAGCACCCTCTGACCCAAGCCTCAGGCTGTAACAGAACGCACGACCTGGATTAACTGAGTCAGGCAGTGACCACCTGCCACCCACTTCAGAGGCAGAGCCAGTGGCAGCCAGGGCTGCTTATTCCAAGCACAGAGCCACAGCCAGGGGTTCCAAGGGGCACACACAGGCCAGCTCACGCTGTGCGCCACTGCTGTCCCAGCCCACTCCCTGCCTGCCCTGCCATTCCCAGCGCCTGCCCCTTGAGTGGCCCCATACTCACTTTCAGGAAGCACCTCATGCTGCCCTTAGCAGGCTCCCACCAGGTCCGTGGCTTCCTGAGGAGCAGCCACAGCTGCGGTGTGCATGGCCTCTGCCCCCACCCACTGGCCTTATCATGGAGGGTGGTGTCACCTGGGGCTCGGAGATTATGGGAGGAGGGCACCGTAGGACTCTGGCTCTGGCCTCTGCTTTCCCGGCTTTCCTGAGGCCCACTGCCTACCTGCCCATTTGTAGGGATTCCAGGCACAGTCTTAATAACACAGGGGCTCCAAAGAGCCAGGTGCCTGGGTGGCAGGGTGAGGTGGGAGGGACGCATAGGCCTTATGGGCAGACTCCTGCAGTACCTGTCCAGGGCCGTGATGGAGTGTGATGGTATCTGACCAGGGCAGCTTTATCTGGTGAGACACTTGCCCTGAAACGGCAGGTGGTGGATGGCAGACGGCCCAGGAGACCCAAAGCAACTGAACCGTGAGTCCTGCTTCCCTGGAGCTGGGGTGACTTTAGGGAGGGACCCCTGTGCGTGTCCAAGGGCCCAGAACTTCCTTTCTAGATGGCTGGGCTGCTGGTTAGGGCCCTTCCTGAGCAGGGTCCCTTCGCTCTTCTGCAGCGACCCGGACTCCCTGCTGCTAGGCCAAGGCTGGTCCAGATCCCCGAGGAGCAGCCATCTGGCTTCACAGCTCTGAGCAGAACCAAAGCAGTCTACTGTGAGGGCACAGCTGCCAAGGAAATGCCATCCGCAGCCCGCACCGCCCACACAGAGCCATCTCCAGGTGACCAGCACCTGCCCTGGCCAGCAAGTCCGAGGCCACACATCCCTAAGCAGGTGCCCCTCAAAACCAAGGACCTCAAATCATGGCTTTTTGCTTTTGAAGGGGGCCAGAAGACTAAAATCCAAACCAAGCAGGTCCTGGCAGACAGCATCTCAAACACCTCTGTTGATAACAGGGTACCCCAAAGGCGCAGGGCCAGCCCGTGTCACCTGTGCATGCTCAGGCTGAGGGTGGCAGGTTTGTCCCCAGGCAGCACTGGTAAAAACGCCCAGAAATTGCCCATGGCTCTCACCAGTGACAGCACTGAGACAGGACGCTACGTCGCCATCCAGGGAAGCAGGGAAACCCAGGGTCCTGACGCAGCACAGGATGAGCTGTAGAAAATGCTCCAAGGAAAAAACTGTGGTCCCAAGTCTCAGCCTGGGCGCAGCCACTCACATTCCCCTGTGGTCTGGGACGCTTGGCTTAGCACCTCAGGGAGCCCGTCCACCTCAGTTTCACCATGGAGCCCCCATCTCACCCCACCAGCAGCTTCAGATTCTGCTCCTGCAGATCCAACCACAAGGAGAGGCCAGATGCCCTCGGGGGTTAGTGAGCCACCAGGGACACCCACACAGCCCATTTCCCCTAACAGATACGCTCGTGCCTGAGCCCCCAGGTCACTGGACACAGGACCCTGTGATGACCTGCAAGCTACAGAGGATCCTGTCACTCTCATCACAAGCAGACCGACCCCGAGGACTTTCATCAGTGCGCTGCCAGCTCCAGCCTGTTCCTCTTTTACTCTGTGAAAGTGGTCACCAAAAGCATCCCCATGCTGGAGCCCAAGGCCACCCATTACCTCGGGTTCTGGCTGGTGAGAGTCCTGGTAACTTCAGCACTCTCCTGTTTCAACTTCTCCCTTCAAGTCTCTCTGCTCATTGTGTCCTGTGTTTATTTATCAAATGTACACATTGTGCTCATAGGCACTGGTGCCCAGGCCTGGTATGAAATATTAAGTCACAATCTTTTGATTACTCCTGGAGATCTTCACTATCTTAGGCCCTGGTACAGAGAAGGAAACTGAGGCTTGGAGGAATCACGAAATCCTTGCCGTATAGCAGGGTGAAGCTCAGTGGTGAGCATTGGCCTACCAGGCTCTGAGCCCAGGAGAAAAGAATCTCCTGCAGAGGGGCAGAGCCAGGTCCTCCACTCCAGGGCAGTCCGGACCGGGGCCAGGGACAGAGTTTCCCATTCTGCTTCTGGTCCCAGGCTCTTGGATACTCTCTCCTTAACTCACATCACCCAGCAACTCTCTGTTGAATGCTTACAGTAGTCTCACTTTAGTGTTCCATTTAGGAGGGTGACAAAGAATTGAAAGAAGTTTTTAGAGTTTTAATTATGCAAGTAGTGACATCTTCCCTGAAAAAAAGAATGTGGGAGCTGGAAACGATGTGCATGATCTCTGTCTCCCCCGGTGTCCCGATGCCACAGCAGAGCGTGTTGATGAATTTCCTGCCACCATCTCACTGGACTGTGCATTGTCTTTTACTGTATTATTTCTATGAAATAATTCAAAGTAAAAGAAAATTACAGAGAATTTCTGTATGATGCCTCTGTGTCCACTTTTCATCCTCATTAAGCTTTGCAGCTCATGTCAGATTTTAAGTGAAATAAAACATTTAGAGACTATAATACAATATGTTCAATTCCAATACCCTTTCTGTCTTAGCAGTAACCTAAATTTGGTGTTTACTAATCCCGTGAATTTTTAATACAAAAAAATCCCTACCTTATCTGTGTAAGGTATAAAGAAAGATTTAGAAAATCACTATGTCATATATCCATAACCCAACTGACAAAGAGGATGGAGGATCCCCTGCCCTGGTCTCTTATCTGATTCCTTGTGTCACTTCCCTCTCATTACCCAGACGAAACACTACCCACAAACCTGCACTTATCATTCCCAGGCCTCTCTATATGCTTTTGCCCTCATGTACACATCCTTACCCAGTTTTTCCATGTATTCTAACTGTGGATCAATGAACTCTACCCAATGATTCTGCTATTTGCTTCTTCAATGTAACATGATATTCCTGAGATTCAGTCTGTAGTTTATTTTCACTGCTGTATTGTATTCTATTATGGGCAGACACCACACACTGTTAGTTTTACTGCCATTGGAACGTGAGCAGTTCAGCTTTCTGCTGCTAAAGCACTATTGCTATGATCAAACTCCTGGTGCCTCTCTGCAAGATCTGCCCAGGCGAGAGCAAAATTACAGAATTGCATGTATGCCCACAGCTTTATTAGATAATGCTGAATTGTTTTTGAAACTGATTTTTCCAATTTATACTCCCCATAGCAGGCAAGCAATTGTTCCCCGAGCTGATCAACATTGGATATTATCAGACTTCTAAATTACTGTTGATCTAGGGGGTGGAAATGGCACGACACTGTGGTTTTCATTTGCATTTCTGTGATTACTAATGAGGTTAGGCATCTTTGCACATGTTTATTGGCCATTTATTTTTCCTTTTCTGTGAAATTACTGTTCAAGCCCTTTGCCTATTTTCCTGAAACACTGTTTGTCTTTTTCTTATTGAGGTGTAGGAGTTCTCTACCTAACCTGAATACTAATCATTTGTTAGTTATATGCCTTGAAAATATCCCACTGTATAGTTCACCATTTTGCCTTTTCAGATAAGGTCATTTGATAAAGAAAAGTTGTCAATCTTAATGTAGTCAAATGTATTAATGATTACGGTTTATGCTTACTCTGGCTTGTTTGTGAAATCTACCTATTCTACATTCATAAAAATATTTTCCTATATTATAAGGGAAACTGGTCGATTTTCCATCACTGAGATGAAATACCCAAGATAACCAACTTACTGCAGGTGGACAGGCTCATTCTGGTTCATTGCCGCAGTGGTTTAAGTCCCTGGTCTTTGGTTCTGCTGCGTTCACACCGGGGCCACAGCATATCATCCTGGGAGCGCACGGCAGTAACAGCTCCTCACCTCCCACTTGGGGCAGCCAGGAAGCAGACAGAAAGACAGGCAGGGGCAGGGTCCTGATGCCCCCTCCGAGGACACACCCCAGGGACCTGACTTCTTTCTCTAGGTCCCACTTCTCAAAGCAGCAAGCGTTGGGGGCTGAGCCTTCCCATGTATGGTCCTTTGGTGGACAGTGAAGGATCCAAACTGGAAGCAGTATATAATTTTGGTTTCCGTATTTTGGTCTGTAACGTCACCTGTCTACTTTTGTGTGTAGTGTGGAAAGAGTTCTCATTTTTTTCATATGGGGAAGCAATTATCCTAGCACCGAGTGCTGTCTTCACACTGCATCACAGCGTCACCTCTGTCAGACATTTTGTCCCCATGGGCACAGGCCTGCTGAGGAAGTGACCCTGCCCTGTAGCTCATGAGCCCAAGTGCTGCTACTGATCTGTAAGAACCTTAACCACATACAGCGATGCCTGGGTTGTCAGACTCAATTTGTTCCAAATTCATGTTTGAACACCAGAAAGTTTGAGAACTGAACATATTTTTCCCACAAGAAATAATAGAAAGGGCCAGGGATATAGCCCAGCGACACAAGCACCTGCCTGGCAAGTGTGATATCATGAGTTCAATCCTTGGTTTTAAAAAAGAAAGAATTGAAAGACTCCTAGATACAATAAATAAATTCAGCAATGTAGCTAGATACAAAATCACTACTCACGTGGTGGCTCAGGCCTGTAATCCCAACACTTGGGAGGCTGAGACCGGGGGCTTGTTGCAAGTTCAAGACCAGCCTAGGCTACACAGTGAGCTTACGGCCAGCCTGAACTTCATAGCAAGACCCTGTCTCAAAAAGACAAAAAAAAAAATCAATACTCAAAAGTCAATAGCATTTCTATACACTAACAACAAAATCGCTGAGAGAGAAATAAAAGAAGCCACACCCTTCATATTAACATCCAAAAAAATGAAATACTTAGGAATTAATCTCACAAAAAGAAGTAAAAGATCTATACAGGGAAAATAATAATATCCTGAATGAAGAAATTGAAGAGGATCTCAAAAAATGGAAAGAATAAATATTATAAAAATGGCCATTCACCCAAAACTGTTATACAGATTGAATGCAATCCCAATGAAAATACCATCAACATACTTCATACATCTAGAAAAATCAATCCTAAAATTCATCTGGAACCAGAAGAGACCTAGAAATAGCAAAGGCAATTCTAAGCAGCAAAGGCAGGACAGGAGGCATCACAATCCCTGACCTGAAGTTATACTACAAAACAACTGTAATAAAATCAACATGGTACTGGAATCAAAACAGATCTGAAGATCCAACCACAAGTACCAACACACTCAACCACCTTATCTTTGATAAGGGGCCAAACACGTTCACTGGAAGAACAACAGTCTTTTTTGTCTTTTTTTTTTTATCGGTACCAGGGATCGAACTGACAACCACACACTTGCAAGGCAGGTGCTTAAGCCGCTGAACTAAATCCCAACCCCGACAGTCTCTTTAATAAACGGTGTTGGAAAAACTGGCTCTACACACGCCGAAAACTAAAACTAGACCCATGCCTATCATCATATACTAAACTAAAATCTAAATGGATCAAAGATCTGAATATTAAAACAGAAACACTAAATCTGTTGGAAGACAAATTAGGTAAAAATCTTGAAGACATAGGGGTAGGTAGAGAATTCATGAACAGGAATCAAACCGCACAGGAACTACTTCCCAGAATCAATAGCTGGGATCACGTCTTATTAAAAAGTTTCTGCATGTCAAAAGAAATCTCCAGCATAGTGAAAAGAAAACCCACAAACTGGGAAAAAAAATCTTAGTGAACTGTCCCTCAGACAAAGGACTTCTGTCTAAAACATATAAAAAATTTTAAAAAATCAGACCCCCGAAATTCAAAGACCCAATCCAAAAATGGGCACCTGAGATGAATACATAGTTCTCAGATGAAGAAATACAAATGGCAAATAAATACATGAAAAAATGTTCATCATCATTACTCATTAGAGAAATGCAAATTAAAACCACACTGAGATTCCATCTCACTATTGAAAGAATGGCCAGGATCAAGAAAATTACCAACAACAAATGCTGGAGAGGCTGTGGGGAAAAGGGAACTCTCTGCACTGTTGGTGGGAGTGCAGACTGGTGCAGCTATTCTGGAGGTCAGTCTGGATATTTCTCAAAAAGCTGGAATTGGAAGTCCCATTTGTTCCATCTATTCCACTTCTAGGCATATTCCCAGAAGAACTGAAAACATCATACCACAGTGATATATGTGCACCCATGTTTATAGCAGCACAATTTGTAATAGCCAGATCCTGGAAACAACCTAAGTGTCTATCAACTGAGGAATGGATAAAAAAGTTGTGGTACTTTTATACAACGGAGTACTCCTCGGCTACAAAGAATGATCACATTGAGATATTTATAAATAAATGGACACAACTTGAGACCATACTCATAAATGAAATAAATCAAACTCACATTATAAATAATGTATAGTCTCCCTAGTGTAAGAAATGGTAAGAGTACGTAAGAGTTTATAGTAATCATGATTCCCCATTACATTGCTCTGAAGCCTTATAATGTCTGCATTTATTAGTTGGAATGGTTTTA
This sequence comes from Cavia porcellus, assembly GCF_034190915.1. Classification (NCBI taxonomy): domain Eukaryota; kingdom Metazoa; phylum Chordata; class Mammalia; order Rodentia; family Caviidae; genus Cavia; species Cavia porcellus. The sequence goes on from NW_026947512.1 coordinate 48,871,098, forward strand.
TCCTAGTTTGTTTGATTTTATTATCTGTGGTAGTATAAGCAGCCATTTTAAAGAAAACAAGACATTAGACTAGCCAGTGCTGATTTAGTATCATCTTACTCTGAAGTCCTAGTATGCTTTTGTTTTTCTGTTGCCTTTGGTTCTATCCTGTTATATCTTATTGGATATTATTATGTGTGATAGTATAAACAAATTTTCTATGGAAAATGAAATAATATAGTAGCCATTGTTTGTTCTCTGCTATTTGGTTTTGAAATCCCTGGAATGCTTTCATTCTCTTGAATGGTTTTATACTGTTTTGTTATGTTTGATGCTATTGTATATGAAGCTATGCTCAACAAAGAAAGAGACATTATGGTAGTTACTGTTAATTATGGGTTGTCTTGTAAAATGCTGTGTTACTTGCATTGTTCTAATCTGATCTGCTTTGTTGTGTTCTCTTTTGTCTTAATCTTTTTAAAATAAAAAAATTTTTAAAAAAGAAAGAATGGAAAGCCAAATAATGGGTAGTGAGGCCTCAAAATTGTACTTAGGAATTCATTTTCCAGGGCCTAACACATTTTTCGATGATTCCTTTCCCTTGTGGCTCTCACAGCATTCCTCCTAGCTGCACTCTGGTATCACTAACTTTCCCTGGAGCCTTGGTGTCCACGTCTAGGCATAACACAAGACAGCCCTGCCCACACACAAAAATCCAAGTAGGATTTTTAGTTCCACTCCCAAGCAAAGTTACGAACCATGAGCAGTTTCATTTTTCAAACTTTTCTGTTTGAGTCGTGGAACATTCGAGCTCCGTTCAAGCTCAGAGCTGTTCAACAATGGCCATCACTATCATCTTGCCTTGCTTTATGTATTCATTACTTTTTACTCATCGCTGAGACAAAATACCTGAAACCCAAATTTGGGAAAGGAAAGGTTTATTTCTTACAGTTTTTGGAGGTTTCATTCCATACTCAGTTGGCTCCAAGGCAGGGGGGCATGGCGGGGCCACAGTTCATGGCGACCGCAAATAGCAAACAGCAAACAGGAACCAGCAAAGACCAAGACACACCTTCTTCCTGACATTACATCACATCCTGGATCCACCCCTTTGTGGGTGGAGCACTGGCACCACCAATCCAAGCACTAGACAATGAACGGATAACAAATGCACAATTCAAACTCATGAGGCCTGGGGGACACAGACATAAACCATGACACTTTACAACGCTGTGCTCACCTTGTAAACAAGTTGACTGACTTTCCTTCTCTTTTCATTCTCTGCAATGATTTTTCTATGAGTGACATTAATCATTGCCCATAAAATAATGTTGCCTATGGTCCATTTATTTATTTATTTATTTATGTTTTTTGAGACAGAGTCTCAATTTGTAGTTCAGTTTGGCCTTGAACTTATTATGTAGCCCAAGCTGACAACAAACTCACTGTGATCTTCCTGCCTCAGCCTCCCAAGTGCTGGGATTACAGGTATGTGTCACCACCCATGACTGGAGTTCCTTTTTTTGTGGTACTGGGGATGGAACTCACGACTTCATGCTTGCCAGGCTACTGAACTAAATCCCCAGCCCTGGGGTTCTTTTAATGAAAGAGAAACTGCATGGAAGTGAGGCTGTTGATTTGCTTATTTAATATTCTGTGTTCATTCAGGTGACAAGTTTGTTAAAACATCAATATTTTTAACTGCATTTCAAGCTGGCCATAATGACCCATGTCTGCAATCAGGAGGACTGAATGGATGAGCCCAGCCTGGACAACTTAGATCTTGTCTTGAAATGAAAAATAGAAAACAAGGGCTGTGGGTTTCATGTCTGAAGGCCTGCGTCTGATCCCAGCACACACACACACACACACACACACACACGCACGCACGCACGCACGCACGCACGCATGGGTGACTGTTTTGCACTGGTGCGTTCCATGCAGCTTAAGAAAAGACCAATGGATTCTCCCACCGGCTTCTGCAGTTGTGAGTTACAGCTGAGGTTTGGTTGAGGTGCGTGAGGAAGAACTGGCCCCTTCCAGAGCTGAAACTGGAGAAGGGAGATGGATATGTCTTCATGGCCTTCTCAGTAAATCCTGAAATTCTTGGTGGACTCAGCACCCAAAATCAAAGGCTGGTTGCAATATGGACACCCAAAGGACACCAGCGAGTTGTTCAAAAGTGTGAGAGGGTGAGTGTGAAAAGGCACTAGCAACTCAGTGTCACGAAAATGGCTCTGCCCTCAGCCTCCATGGGAGGGCCTGCGGGGCACACACCATGGAGCACAGGCCTGCTGAGGCCTGATGGACGCTGGCAAAGCCAGGTGACGGCCAGCCTCCCGCAGCTCGGCAAGCACTGTGGCATCCTTGACCTCAGAATGAAACTGTGGCCCCAGGACACGGTAGCATTTTTCTGAGACTTTTGCCATAAGAGCAGAGCCTTATAAATCCCCTGTGTTTTCTACAACTGGATGAAAAGAGGGGAACAAAGAAAAAGAAAAAGGGAACATCACATGAAGGCAGCACGGTGTTCTAGGCCACTGACTGCTATGACTCCGCTCTGGATTGTTTGGGGTGACAATGATCTAACCTGAAAGCCCTTCTCCTGTTCCAGCAGCATCCGATCACCACCTAATGTGAACAATTTCACTGTCAACTGACGTGAGAAAAATAGGAAATAAAAAAATCAATGAAACTCCCACACTGACATCAAACCCAGGGGGACTTGGCCACTATTGCTATATCCCCAGCAGTTTTAATTTTTTGAGACAAGATCTTACTAATTTGCCTGGGCTGGGCTCAAACTGTGATCTTCCTGCCACAGGCTCCGAGTGCTGGGGTGGTAGGTGTGTGCTGCTGTACCTGATTCTCCTTTTCATCCCTAGGAGAGGAGTGCTGGAAGAGGTAACAACACGATGATAATAGTCGTTAGCATGTACCGAGCACTCACCATGTACCTGTTCATTCATAATTTCTTTCTTTCTCTGAATATTCGCCAGCTCCTGCTGCATGTGACTGTTAACAGGACGGATGGAGGCTGCCCCTACCAGGCACACTACTTGGTCAACAACAGTAAGAGAACACCCACAGACCCAATGTCTTACAGCCGTTATTCATTCATTGCCTCCAACAAGCTCATAGGGGTAGAAACTGTGACACACCCATCTGATGGGGCCAGGGATTTAGCTCAGCGGCACAGGCAACTCCCTGGAAAGTACAAGGTTGTGAGTTTGATCCCCAGTACCAAAAACAAACAAGCAAACAAAAATCTCATGGATAAAGAAACAGGGATGGAAGAGGCAGTTACCAAAGTCACAGAATTGGTGAGGGAACGGGACCACGGTCCCAGTCCTGCTCTGCAGCAGCCGCCCTCACCCGCAACACTGCCCTGCCTCCAATATGGGACAGCACACAAGTGAGACTAGCTTCAGACCCTGACAGGCTGTTGATCTGACTCTCCCAAAATCCAGCAAGAAAAGTGAAGTCATCATTGCCCTACCTTTTTTGACCCTACATTATAACTATATCCAAGAGCAGGGACATCTCAGCCCTACAGCTAGGGACAGGACATGGAATTTGGGGATCGCATGGCGACGGTAAGGTTGTGGCGATAAGGTGAACATGATGTGTTTTGACAGTGACCAGTAAAATCACCGATTAACTCTTAAGGCATCAATTTTTTTTTATTTTTAAATTAAAGCTAAAATCCTGGGGTTCAAGAGATGAAAGCCAGATTCATACCACAAAAAGCTTCCCCTAGAGTGTCACAGTGGGAGGAGAAGGGACTGGTGGAGGACTGGATTCTTGCCGCAAGCAGAAGGTGGGTTCCTTGGCTGCAGACACAGTGAGGCTGGCCAGTCGCAGGCCAGCGCCTGTCTGGTCCTAACATGGTGTCAGCAGGAGAGGACATCAGTGCCACCATGCCGCCCTGTGCTAATGGGGCGGTGGAGGGGCGTCAGGGAGGAAACTCAGAGGACTCACAAGCCCCACTGTGCAGCTCTGCCCTCACCCAGCACCTGGGCGTTGTTTCAGTTCTAGAATAGCTCTTCCTAAAAGTGCTAGACTAGGAGTCAGACAGTTTCTCTTCAGAGTTCTCACTTCTGTTGTTATTGTTTTGTTTTGGTGGTGCCTGGAATTGAACTCAGAGCCTTCACACTGACCTACATGTCCAGCCCTTTGTATTTATTTTGAGACAGGTCTTTCTAAGGTACTAAGACGCTCAGGCTAGGCTTGGACTTGCAATGACTTACGATCCTACCTAACAAGGGAGAACGCACGTATCTGACTACACAGGTTGTCATGGTTTATGTCTGTGGCCCCCAGGCCTCATGAGTTTGCATTGTGCATCTATGATTGGTTCATTGTCTAGCGCTTGGATTGATGGTGTCAGTGCTCCACCCACATACGGGTGGAGCCAGGATGTGATGTAATGGCCGGAAGAAGGCGTGTCTTGCTCTCTTTTGCCTGTTTCCTCCTTGCTGTTTGCAGCCGCCATGAACTGTGGCCCCGCCATGCCACCCTGCCTTGGAGCCAACTGAGTGTGGACTGAAACCTCCAAAAACTAAGAAATAAACCTTTCCTTTCCCAACTTTGGGCTTCAGGTATTTTGTCTCAGAGATGAGTAAAAAGTAACTGGGACACAGGTAATGTTAAAATGTTCTTCAAAAATCAAAGTGTTACTCAGTGGTAGAGCACTTGCCTAACAGATGTAAGAACCTGAGTTTAATCCCCAGCACCAATAACAATAACTTTAAAAATAAAACACAAATCAGATAATGTAGAAAAATAACAAAACAGCTCATCCTCTCAGTGCCCGAATATGGATACAGCCAAGGCATCATGGGAAGGTTGTCCTGCATGAGGGTTACAAGCAAGCTGGCAGTCAGCTCTTAGTGTCTGTGTGCCCTGGGCGTGTTCCTAACATCTGTGAGCCTCTGGACGATGTCCTCCAGGGGATCAAACCAAGACTGCTGTGGCAGGAGCTGTCCGGAGGCTGCCTGGAGCAGCATGAGACAGAGCCCTGCCTGCGCCTGCCTCCACATGTGCCCGCTGGCGTTACTCACTGGACACCCTTCCGGGCTTTGGGAAGTGCACGTGTCCTGCACACAAACACGCACGTGCTTCTATGCCTGGGACCCATGATGTTTTATAGCCTGCTTTGGATACTGAGTAAGACATCAAAAATTTTGTTTCACAAGTGAAAATGTATACCTCGCTGTATCTATGGGCTGAGAGAAAGTATCCCAAATGTGTTTGGATTTCATTAACCCATCCTCAACTGCCGTCTGAGCAGTGAGTAAGAAATGACTGCTTAGGTTCTCAAATGTAACTCCTTGCTTAAGACCACAGTCCCACCACGATGAACTGTCTCACCACAGGCCCAGGGCAACAGGGCAAGTGACCATAGACTGAAGCCTCTGAAAAGTGAGCCAAAATAAACCTTTTCTCCTTCTAAGCTGATTCTCTAGAGATCTTTTGACGCAGTAGTGGAGAGCTGACTAACACACTCCTTAAATTTCAATCCCTGCAGCAGCACAGTGAAATGGCATAGCATGTGCTTCTTAGGGTTTCCAAAAGAATGCAAGAAAATAATGCATAGGCCGTGCCAACAGGTGCCCACAGACAGCTGTGCTCACAGATGCATCTCTTCTCATTATTACTATCTTCTCCATACATCCTGCTGTATCCAAAGGCCGGTTCCAAAATGTGCCACAGATATCAGAGTCCTGGGAGGCTCACGTCTGTCACAGAACACAATGCAGGGCTTATGAATAACCTATTCTGCTCCTCCCACATACATTACCTAACCCCTAGATTCCATGGAACATATGTACAATATGAATGCTATAGAAATAGTTATACTGTTATACTGTTTTTAAAATTCATATTATTTTTATTGCTGTGTTGTCTTTATTTTTTCAAGGTATTCTCAATTTGTAGTTGATTAAACCCACAGATACAGAACCAGAGGCGATGCAGGGCTGACTGTTTACTTTTTATTTGTTCAAGTTTCTCCAGGTCTTTTAGGGATTCTGACAAAATTCTCTGGACATGTTCTCTAGACAAAACATAATTATCATTTGCATTGGTCTGGATACATTTACCTTCCTGTGAGTTAACTAAAGATGCTAATTGTGTTGGCAGGCACTAACGCCAGAGTTAAGATGGAGCCCAGTACATGTCACTGAAGACCTGCCCGGGGCGACGTCCACCCACTGTATAACTCGCTCTGGGGGTAGCCGTCCCACCAGTTCCAATCACTTTTTACCCAACCCAAGTGGCTTTGCTTTTCTTCATTTTGTCTGTGAAATCATGAAGGACATTGCCAATGTAAAGATACACAAAATAGAGAAAATGTTCACTATGATATTAAAAAATAAATAGAATTTCCAACACTTTCATTCCTCATTAAGACCACTGATCTTGCAGTCAAGGGGTCATCATCCTGAGAGCATTTTCCTTTTGCTGGATGCTGGTCACATTTGCTTAAATCATCTGTGCACCTAGGAATACTTTGTTTTATTATAGTTATTTATGTATATGCTTGTCTCTTCACTAGAAGAAAAGTTCTTGGGGGACAGAGAGTGCCATAGATTTTTCACTTGATGTCCTCCAACTACAGGGTTGTAAACCTAATAAATGTGCAAAAATCACCCACCCTGTGCGCCATGAACACTTACATGGATGAATGAATGAATGGCTCCTCCCAGAAAGCTTTGCTAAGTATTAGAAAGGATGAGTTTAGTTGGGTGTGACTCCTGTCTGGTGCACCCACATCAGCTGCCAGAGTCCTCTAACTGGCCACAAACCACCTGTTCTAAGCTTTTCAGGAATTTGGCTATTAAAACCTGCTTTCTTAAACAGCGGCATGTCTGTCTTCCTCCAACTTTCCCGTTAACGATTCACAATTTCATCAATATCTCCAGAGCAGGCTGTGACCGTATGTCCACCACCATGCGGTACCACGAAGCACATGGCTGTATAATATCTGAGCCCATGTGACATTTGTGTGTTAATCCACACTGATGCTATGGAAGTAGCTACAGGCTGTTCTCCAGACAAGGCGGGTCAGCTCAGGGCAAGGAGACTTTGTGGGGTCTCCTAATTGCTTTTCTACTGTGGGAGTAGGGAACCCAGGGCCTCACAGTGCTAGGCAAGTACTCTGCCACTAAGCTGCACCCCAAACCTAGTCTCTAAACTTCTAAACCTTTACATCCCTCTCAATAAAAATATTTTCAAGCATGTATCTTCAACATATGGACATTGCCTTATTTATAAATCATTCACCTGTACTAGTGTGCATTATGTAAATTATAAAACACATGGTAAAACAGAAACTAAAAGAATGAGATTGTTTCCCCTGGCCAAACAGAAGCCCCCACCTTCTCCCTGCCTTGCTTGCATCCTAACACGGTGTAGGGAACCACTTTGTGAGCCAGTGTCCTGCAGCCTGGGAGCTTCCTCTCATCTCAGAGCTGCTTCCCAGTATACATACCTGCTGCAAGCTCACGCCATGCACCCGGGATGACACAATGGGGGACAGTGAGGTGGATTTGTCACAGTGGCTTGCAACCCTGTGTTGTCCGCCCTGAGCAGGTGGCCAAGCCTCCCTGTACCATCCCACCTCCTCTACAGCAGGGCAGCTGCGCCACTGTCTCTGCCCTGAGAATTCTAAGAGCTGACATCTGTGAGTAATGTGGGTCCAGAGTTAGCGCAGCAAGCAAGCAACTCCTCGCTCACACCACACCATGACCTCTGTACTCAGGAGGGGCCTGGGGGAGAGGGACCTGCTCAGTCTGAGGAAGAGCCTCCATATTGATACACAGACCATGTGTCTTCTTGTGGTAGTAAAAGTATAATTACCTAGAAATGCTGGAAGGGGCCATCTCAGGGAGAGAAATGGTTGGTGCAGATAAGAAAGGGAGGAGGAGTTAATGAGCAACAGCAGAAAGCATGCCCACCTCGGGGAAGAAGCAGACACATCTGCTCAACTTTCCTCCTCTGATTTCTCTCCCATGAAGTCAGCGTTGTATTAGGGATTTGTTTTCAACACAGCTGCACGAATTTAAAGAGATATTATGCTATGTTTCAGGTCTACCAAAAAAAAGTGAAGAAAAGTATAGCATTCTGCTCAAGAACAAACGCTGGAAATCTAGTTAAACACACCTTCCACGCCCTTCCACACCACCTCCCTCCCAGCCTGACACTGCTCATATGTTATTTACCATACCACACGCTTTTGCTTATTTTATACTCTCTACCTGGATCCCTGCATTGTACTGTACATAGTATCATTTTTAGTGCTTTTAAATTTAAAAATAAGTCTTATTACTTCAGACTGTTAACTCACAAAAAGGATATTTGTAAATTGCCTGCCTTGCACCATGATTACCGAAGGGAAAGCCCTTTGCTTCCAGCTCAAAGACATCAGCACAAACTACATGAGAATCTGAGGATTCCTGCTGCTTTCAGTTCACCATTCGGATGAAAATTATTACCACAGAAAACTCACTGTTTTGCTATTCTATGGAGCAGTGCAGGGTACTGTTTCAGGAGGGGAGAGGCATTACTCTGCACAGAGACAAGTTGTGAGTCTGCAAACACAGTTCCAGAGAAGGTAGGCAAGCACCTAGATGAGGACAGGATTTACCCTCAAGCCCTCCTCATGTCCTCTGGTTTTCTAGACAGCAGAGGTCAGACAGGCAGGATGCTCTGGAATCTTGGCTGAAGGAGTTTGGTTACTGAAGTACCTGCTCAGGGTTCTATGTCTCTGACACTAGGTCACCTCTGGTTCTACAGGAGCCCCCAGAACACAAAAGCCTGTAGGTGGAGCTTCCCTGGGGGCTTTCCCTGGGGCTCATGTGCCTTCTCATCCCAACTGCAAAGGCCATGCCAGGACGAGGGCCTCTCACTGCCCCACAGGAAGTGGGGCAGGTATAGGCTATGCAGGGCCACATGGGTGGGAGAGCCCTGGGAGGGCTGCAGCCAGTTCCAGGCTGGCATAGGCACCTCAGCCACACTGCCAAGGACCTGGATTCAGCACCAAGGCTTTGCCTGGCCAATGAAAGCACAGTCATATTTCCACCATGCTGGCTGCTGGACATCCTGGCACACAGGTGGAAGTGTCAGCGTGATGTGGCCTTGCCTACTAGATCAGATAAATAAAAGCTAGTCTGTAAATACAAGTAATCAATATGCTATTAATCTTCTAACACAACTGCTGGTCGGTCACAAAGCCTCTCCAGCTTCTGGCCACCGAGAATTGGCCTTAGGTCATGCTGACTATAATCCCTCTCATGTGATGATGCCTTTGATGTCCTCCAGCTTTCTGGGCAGCAGAAAGTAAAAGTCTGCTGCCAGAGATACTTGTGTCTCCTTAGGTGTGGGTGTGGAGGCCAAGCAGTCACAGCCAGGCTCGGTGTGGAAATAACTTTCTTGTCTGCAGCTGCAGTCTGTGACGGGCAGTGGGCCCAGCTCTCCCTCAACACACCTGCCAGAGATGGTCAAGGCAAGTGCGGCCTCAGAGCTCCCACCCAACAGGGAGCTCTCAGTTCATGCAGAGAGAGCAGGCAGTCTGGTGGGTAAGCAGCTCTCTGGGTGCCTCCCCGTGTACCACATCTGCTAGCTCTTCTAGCTGTTCTTCTGGCAAAGGTTCCCACCCTGTCCCTGTATCTCACTGTCCTCACAGCCCTGCAGGACCTTCTCATCCCCTGGGGGTGAATTAGTCTCTAGAAAGCCGCAGACCTGGTTCATCCTGCCCCATTCACCCTGTTTGCTGCTCCTGGTGTATCTCAAAGACAGCCTGCACTGCTCTCTCCTCACCGACACCCTGTCTACCCTGGCTCCCCTTGTCTGGAAGCAGCTTCCTTGGCACCGGGGCCTCTGAACTCCACTGGGCATCCTGTTGTGCTCGAGGTCCACTTCCCACTCTAGGCGAGGACTGGTGCTGTCTCTTCTGGTATAAGGATGGGTCATTTCATTGCAAATAGTTAGAAAATAGCACAAAGTAAAAAGAAGAAACGAAAAGTTACCGAATAATAAATATTACTGACATTTTAAATATTTTATTCTTTGAATCCGAACACAGTATAGTCTGAATACTTCTAATTTTTTCAACATTGGAATTATGCCATGCATAAGATGTTGTAGCCTGTATCTTTCCAAGTACCACATGAGAACCATGTCATTCTCATTCATATTTCTGCATCTTCACGCATCCTGTCCTCCTGCATCCTGCCACACCTCCGACCCCTCAGAGCCTGGCCCAAGCACTGTAGTCTGTGTTAATTTTACTCCTGTCAGTAGGTTCAGCTTCTCTGTCATAGATTGCATAACACATTGCTTGCTATACTGTCTTGTCTTTTCTAATAATCTTGAAACTCTATCTTGTGTTCCTGGTAATGACATAAACCCCTAAAGATCAGCAGCCCCCATCACATAGCAGGTACTCAACAAACGTGAGGATTCTCAGATTATGTCACAATGTCTGGATCCCACTCCTCCCTCTGCCCTGTTGTTTCCATGCAAATGTGGGAAACCTCAGCCGTGTCAGGAACCAGGAATCAGCTCCGATCCAACAGGGGCATCTGTTGAAGTCTGTCTGTGAAAAGCACGCGGTTTACATCTTGCTATTTCTGTAACTCAGTCCTCCCTCCTGCTTGTGTGCAGAGCTGCATCCCTGCTCTCCGAGATGCACTCACAGTGGGCAGGTGGGGCATTCTGGGGCTTTAGGAGAGGGTCTGTCAAGGTCACCTTCAGGCCTGAGTGACATCAGCTTCAAAGAAGAAATAACTCGCTTTTGCTTGCTAGCTCCTTAAGAGAAAATTTAGGTTACACCGGATTAGAATTTAACCACACATATTTTCTAAGACTCAGGTAACACAAAAGCATTTTTCTGACCCCACTTTACAAGGGCTGTTCCTTCCATCCCCATACAAATTCTCTCTGTCTCTGCATCCCCCCACCTGAGCAAGACAAAGTGACCCGCACACTTTCGCAACTCATCTACTATTAATAGCAGACTCCGATCACTCCTGAGTTATCCATCAGCCTTCCATTACCTCCTGTTTAATGTTTAATTCACATTAAAGACTGGTGCCAGAGGAGGGAAGGAGCGGGATGCTTGCAATACCCTCTAGCACCTCCCGGTCCTCTCCCGTCTCCAGCCTACACTTGCTTAGCTGTTCGACTCTGAACAACTGCTCTCCCTCTCTGTCACTTTGCCTTATTGGCACAGGGATCCTGTCCTCCTGCTGACTCAGGGTCTGGTATCTAGGAAACACTTTTTCCACCTTTACTCTGAGGTAAGCCTTGAAGCCGGGGACCACCCAGCAGCCTCCTCCTCCTTCTGTGCCTCCTGCCTGGAGTCACCACAACCACCAGAGGGAGCAGATCCAGCTCCGCACCCCAAGACCAGGACCTGTGTGCGCTCTTCCTTTTCCTCCTCCAAGGCCTTTTGTGTCCTTGAAGTAGTGGCACTAAAATGCTCCTACTGCAGCTGTTCATTGGATTATTCTAGTTCACACTGCAGCCCCAAGGCTGTGGAGCGTGCACTGGGGACAGAAATAGGCACTGCTTTCATCTCACTTCCCATCATTAACTCTTTGGGGGACAGTGACTATTCCTCATTTTTCCGTTTTGCATGGCAGGCCCAGGAGGCCAGAGGGAAGGGCACTTGCTGACAGTGCAAGAACACAGGGGCAAGGGCAGGGCCTGGTGGCTGTGTCCCCACCCAAGGAATCCTGGGGCCATCTAGGCAAGGATGGTCCTAGAGGAGCCACTTGTGTGACCCTTCCTTCTCCGGGCCCAGAGCAGAGCCTGCAGGCTGGCTGGCCTCTCCTGTGGCCTCTTCAGACCCACAAAATAAAGCCCACTCCACAGGACACAGAAAGCTGGCCAGGGATCCCTGCTCACTGCAAAGCCCTGTAGGCACTATGTCCCTCCCAGCTGCTCCTTGGACGGGGCTGCTGTTTGCACAGAGAGGCCTTTGCAGGCAGGCTTTCCAGAGCCTGACAGTCGCTTTCAAAGGAAAACCTCAATTTTGGCATTTCCTAAAAAAAAAAAGCTGAGGTTTCTTCTTGTGGCTTGAGGTTTTTTTAGCTTGTCTTATTGGAACAAAACCAAAGGGCCATGGCCTGGATGGCCACTCGTCACTTTACTGATGTCTTTGGGTGCTGGGGACTATCATTCCATCCCAGGAGGAGCTTGCAGATACAGACACTGAGGCTCAGAGGACCGAGTGCTGCTTGCTCAACACTACAGACACAGGACAGGAGCTGGATCTGTCCCCAGCAACCTGACCTGACTCGAGTCCCTGTGGGCTCTCTGCTTCCTCCCAGTCTAACTTGCTCTACAAGACCAGGCATTGAAGGCCCTCGGATGGAGAGAGCCATCTTCTAAGCTCAGGCTCTCCTTTTGATTCTCTGTGTAAAGTGCTCCAGGAGGTCTCATTACTTAAAAGACTGCTGTCCCTGCATGCCTTTTCAGAAGCAATTGCACGTGGCAGGGTGTTCAGATTTTTGCTTCCAGTCTGTGTCTGCAGTGCCAGGGATGGCACCCCACCCCAGATGCTTAGCTTTTATTTTATGAGTGAGGTTTCACTCTCTTGACTCAAGTAGTCCCCATATAGTATCAATGAAAGTATCTCGCACATTTTGCCTGATACACAGGCATGAACCAAATATTTGTTGAATCTAATTTTGAGCCTCCAAGAATCCAACAGGAAACATTCCCTCAGCCCCTGCCTGCCCCTTACTGGGTGTGGAGCATCGTAGTCCCAAGCAGAAGGAGCTCAGTCGAGCTGCCCCAGCTGATGCATGTCCCCGAACCAGGCCTCCAGGACATGCCTGCAAGGCCCACTGCCACAGCACCTCTCCTCTTCTTCATATCCTTTCCCCACAGCAGACAGACCACCAGGGAAGAGGCACTGCCCTCTGCCCATGCTCACCTGTTCTCAAAGGGGCTTATTAAAACAGGAGACCATTCTGAACCCAAATCATTAATCAAGAAACATTCTCCTTTCTGGTATGGCTGTTTCCCACTGATAATAAACCCCCCCTCAACTTTCTCCAAATCAAAAGTGACCTATATCACAATGAGATAATGATGACACCATGAATATGTTAAGTCTCCACTGAAATGTTCAAAAGCTGGAGTTGTGGGAAGGCCAAGCATCCCGGGGTGGGGGAGTGGGGGTGGGTGTCAGGTCCCGCCTTCCTGATTCCAAGTCTGAAGCAGACAATAGGGAGCTGTCTGCCTAGGACTTTCAGGGACAGGGCCCAAATCCCACATGACCCTACAAAGGGAATGCAGGCTGAGCTGAACAAGCAAATACCACAGCCCAAGGCAGCACGGAAAGCGGTTCTGTGTCGGTTCTGCTTTAAAAGGCCTCAGGAGAATACTGGAAATGAATCGTGGAAAAATAGCTTATAGACGATGTATCCAGTGAGCTAACGAGGCCATGGCTGTGTCTACTCACTGCCAGAATCATGGGGATGATTTGCTTCCTGTGTGGGGGCACTGCTGTTCTTCACCAGATGGGTCCAGCATCTGGGTCACATCCCACATCCACAGCTGCAAATGCTCAGTGTGTTTTCCAGAGGGCTCCGGGAAGTTGAGGCCCAGCAAAGCTGGCAAAAGGAACTGCACGACACATACAAAAGCACAGGGCCCAAATCCAGCCTGGACCCCAACAGCAAACTCCAGATTTGTCTGACCCCACCGCAAGCCAATCAGCAAGTTGCCAGAGCAACTTTGCCTGTAATCACCCTCAAACATCCTCAGTGGGCAAACGGACGAGCAAACAGCAGCACATCCAGGGCAGGGTGATCCAGACACAGATAGCGGTGCGGGGACTCTGGAACAGGAGTGGCAGGTATGGAGGCTAAAGTGCCACATGACTGCAGGAGTGGAGACCAGACGTTCGGTGGCCAGGGCATGCAGGTGGGGAGAAAGTGACTCCAAGGAGGTTGCACAAGGGAATCTGGTGGTGGGGGTTGTGGAGATGGTGAATCTGGTCTGTATCTCAATTCCGGTGGTGAAGCCTCTACAAAAACCTATGGCACTCCAGAAAACAGCAAAGTGAACTCTACTGCCTGTGAATCTTAAAAAGAAACCATTACAGAGTGTTTCAAATATCAAGCCCACACCCTCCAAGGCTGACAAGAAAGGATGACTGGCCAGCTGGGGGTCCACACCTGTAATCCCAGCTACACAAGAATTTGGGGCAGAAGTTCTGCAAATTGGAGGCCAGCCTAAGACGACCTAGTGAGACTCTGTTTCAAAAGAACAGAAGATGTAGCTTGCTGCCAGGACCCCGGATGGAGTCCCTAGAAACTGTCCACTGGGAGGGAAGAAATGGGGAAAGAGAAGTGGCCTCAAATTCAGCTCAGGTTCCCAGGCTCCACCTCCACCTGCTATGGCCTCCCACCTTGGAGTTCCAAAGTCCTATGCAGGAAGTGCCTGTCCCTCAGTGCTCAGAGCCCTCAGACGGTAGGCCAGCACAGGCTTCCCCTAGCAAGGGGGAGGCAAGCCAGCCATCTAAATGCCTGGCTCTGGACTTCCCCTATCACTGAGCCAGAGCCCCTCTGCCTGCAGGCTCAGCTAAGCAAAGCTAAGAGAGTCACTTGGTTCCAAAGCCCCACTTCCCAGCCTGTTTACCCAGCGAAGACCTGCTCCTGCTTGATGAGTGGACACTGAAAATCCCCAGTCCTTCGAGGGGCACTCTGTCCACCAGGGTTGCTGAAAAAAAATACAGAATATCTAATAAATATCAATTTCAGACAAACTAGATAACAGGCTGATAGATGCGTCCCACACAATGTTTGCATGGATTTCTATTTGCTAAATCAGGTCAACTCACCCACACAGGGGTGTAGCCTCACCTACTGCCCCTCAGAAGACAACCTGTTACACCTCAGGGGACCTAGATGTATACCCCAGGGACCCGGGTCTGTCAGGAAAACCTCTTGCAAGTCCTGGCCCCTGTGCAATCCCAGGTGCTGAGTAAGAGGCAGAAAAGGCAGGAGAGACAGCACTTCCCCTTTTCCTGAGCCTGCTGGAGCTAGAATCCACGGGTAGCTGTGGGGAAAGGAGTGAGAAGGCAAACCCAGCCTGGGAACCTGTTCCCCATCAGGCTCGAGTGAGGGAGGCCTCAGCCCGGTCCATGCTGCCTTGAGAATAACCAGATTCTCTTGAAGGGCTCCAGGGATTGCCTCAAGACAGTCCTCCAAGATGGACCCTGCAAGTCTTCCCCACTCTCTCCTGGGCAACTCGCAGTGGTTTTTATGCACTCCAAGCGCCTGTGGTTATGGCAGAGATCTGGGGGCAGAGGCCACTCACACATCCCCCACAATCAGGGAAGTGGGTAGTGCGTCCTTTCTGGGGCTTTTTATTTTGCCATTAACAAAAGGAAAGTATATCCAGAATGTGTATTCAAATCTCTAGCAGATGCTAGGCAGCTGTTCTTCATCTGCAAAGCTGGTGGAGTAAGGTTAAACTGGAGGGCCGGATTTGGAGCAGACTGATACAGTGCAGAAAGAAAGTCAGCCAGACAGACAGCTAGGCATGGTAGTGCATGATTGTAATTGCAGCACCAGAGCAGGCCGAGCAGGCAGGATCATGAGTTTGAGCCTCCCTGGGCAACTTAGTGAGACCCTGTCTCAGGATACAGAATAGAAAAGGGCTGGGAATGTCACTCAGTGTAGAAGCACTGGGCTCAATCCCTACTATCACTGAGAAAAGGCGAGAGGGAGAAGAGAGGAAGGGAGGGGCAGGAGGAATGGAAGACGGATGGTCGGACATGAGGATGTTCACTGCCTAGGACCAGGTCTCTTAATCCTAAATTTCTGCAAGGCAGGGGGGCGTCTATGGAGAAAGACCAGGTACACCTCAGGCTCTCAGCTGTCAGCACCCACCCTCCCCCAGTGGGTGAATGTTTACTGCATTCTCTGAGGCACTGAAGCTGCACATATATGCACAGAGCAGTCCTGTGCTGCAAGAGGGCACTGTGGGGGACCCCAGCCAGATGCCAGGAAGCGGATGGCCAGCAGGAGTGGTGCAGCTAGCCCAGGTGGCTGCAGCCCCTGCTGACTGAGCCACTGCAATTTGCATCTGGAGTGTCCCACAAAAGCCTGTGCAGTACAGATGTCTTCAGCACAATGCTGCTGGGAAGTGGGTGGTGCCTGCCAAGAGGTTGTCAGGTCACTGGTGGTATGCCCTTGAAGGGCACATAGGGATCCCTGCTGCCTCATTTGTTTCCTGGCCATGAGGGGAGAAGTCCTGGTCTACCACATGCTCCAGCCGGGTTGTGAGATCCCCACCAGGGGCCTAAAGCAGCAGATCCCCCATCGTGGATTGGGGCCCCCAAATCGTAAGCCCAGGTAAAGCTCTTCTCTTCCAAAGTTGCTCATCTTAGGCATTTATCACAGTGAAGGAAAGTTGCCTAAGATTCAAACCCTAAAGGAGGAGCAGAGATCAGTGAGGGGTGGGGGGTTTCGGTAGGACTTCAGCCAGGACAAAGGCAGTGGCTAAACAGCTGGGACGTGGGGGTGTCAGCCTGGCTGTGGAGGGATCAGGAGGCTGTCAGGATGAGGCCGAGGAAGCAGGGTGCGAGCAGGGGAGGGGCTGGAGGAACATTCTGGAGACAATGTCCAGTAATCAGGGAGGGGCACAGAGCCCAGAAAGGGCCAACTCCAGGTCTATGTGCGGTGGCTCTTCAGGTTTCCACACCAGCCACCTGCCTCAGATGGGAAAGAAGGGGACTGTGGTGCACACCCAGCCTGCTGGGCTGGTCAACCTCATCCCACAGTCTGCAACACAGGGGGCTGCAAAGAGGGCCGCCCCCTGCCCCTGCCATCCTTGCATGGCTGTGGCTGGATAGCAGCTGCAGAGAGAGGTTCTCGGGGCTTACAACCCACTTTCAGGGGTCACTGTGAAGATATCCTGAGGGCCGGGATCCTTGTGCTCACAGCAAGCACAAGAACGCAGGCCAATCTTAGTAGAAGCAATGAGGATCGGGATTCAGGGCCACCTGCCGCTGCTCTGGGGCTCCACACCCTGGTTTCCCCAAAGATAGCCAAAAACAGCCACACTCCCTGCCATCTCAGTACAGGAGCCAGCTGAGACAGAAAAGAGCACAAGCAACTCAGTGCTTCTGCCTGCTGTTCTCCAGCCAGTGTGACACCCCCACCTGCACAGAGAGCCCCAGAAGACGCTCCTATTCCCTAGAAGCTCCTCCTACTTCCCAGGAGCTCCTCCCATTCCCCCAAAATATCCTCCCACCCTGAATCTCCTCCCTGCCAAGGCTCTGGCCCAGGCCTGTCATGTTGCCTGGGCAAGGCTTTCTACAGCTCACTGGCCCACGTGAAGGCAGTGAGAAGGTGAGTGGAGATCAGGTCAGAGCAGCCAGAGACCTGAGTTAGTGTCCTGGAGACCTGGGTGCCCAGAGTTTACAGCGTGCACCACTGGGAAGCCCTTCAAGCCCAGGCTGCTAATCATACTGACCATGTGGGCCTTGGAGGAAGATTCCAGTTTCAAACCACAGCCCACACGGAAGACTGGAGTGCGAGTCACCCCTGCCGTACAGCAACACAATACCCGAGACCGTCAACTTAAAAGAGGAAAGGTTCATTCTGGTTCATGGCTTTAGAGGTATCAGTCCATGGTGTGCTAGCCCATTGCTCGGGCATCATGGCAGGAGCATGTGGTAGAGGAAGCAGCTAACCTCAGGTGACTTAGAAATGAAAAGAAAGGGCTGTGGTACCCATGTCCCCTTGGAGGGGGACAAGCTAGCTTCTTTCTCTTAAACTCTATCTCTTCAAGGTACCAACAGCACACTTTCCAGAGGCCACACCCCAGAGGGGTGCAAATGCTTTACATTTTGAAATGGTTGAAAAAATCTAAAGGAAAAATAAGAGTTTTGGCAGAGACCAGAAGGTTGGTAAAATCTGATATATTAACCATCTGGCCCTATACAGAGTGTAGACTGCTGGTCCTTCTGGCCAGCCATTCCCCAGAAGTCAACTCAGGCCTGGGGACCCTGACCACACTGGTGAAATGTTCCACCCGGAGGCCCCACTGTGGGACAGGGCATGGCCTGGGTCAGGATGGCGGGAAGCAGGGTCGGACTGTACATCAGCAGCCTCTCCCCTGTGTCCCCCAGGTGCAGGTGGGCCACATGTCCCTCAGCTCTGGCAGGGATCACTGGGCTCTCAGAGACCTCAGAAAAATATGTCAGCAGTTCTGGTAGATAACGATATACCAGAATCTTCTCCAGTTCCCAGGACAACACACAGGATTTGTCAGAATGACCTCCTTTCCTGCTGCAGATCCCTTCTCCACAAGGAAAACCTGCTGACAGGTCAATGTTTTTGTTAACATCCAATTTTTTTTAAAAAAAGAAAAAAATCTCTGTTCTTGCTCTTTGTGAGTGAAGAGGAAGTCATTTGTAACACAATGAGGCAAGGGTTTCAGCCGTCAGTAATTTCTGGCTCCATCTCCTGTGCAGAATAGCAGGTACCATATGATGAGAGAACAGCAGTCACCAAGCTGGGCCATGTCCCGAGCCACACGCCAACCTGGCCCTTCCCATGACGAGCTGTGCTCCTAGGCAAGGTGCCCCAGCACAGTCCTCTGGCTGCCACCTGCCAGACCTCTGGGAAGGGTATGGGAAGTAGCAGGCAATGGGCAGACCATGGGACAAAAGTGTGGGTCACCAGGCTGGGTCTGCAGTCAGTCAGCAGTCAAGTGACCTTTTCCAAAGACAAAAAGCCATGATTAAATGAGATAACCAGGAACAACACTGGCCTGAGTTAATTCCCCTGCATCTCCTTTGGCTCCTAAGTAGAGATGTCATTGTCAACCCCTTTCTCATGGAAGAGCTTCGAGGCGCAGATGAGATACAGGATGTCAGAGAACTCTACTGCGATAGCCTTCTATGTCCATGCACCCCCTTGGCACACACTCATTAACACGTATCCAATGGGTGCTAGGGCAAAGGAGAGCGAGACAGAACAGCCCTTGCCCCGATCAAGGTCTGAGTCTACTTTCCACATAAACATGCTGTGTTTTTTTATAATGCAGGCACATAGTCCTTTCATGACTTGGAAAGAACACACAGTGATGTGTGGCTTCTTGTATGTTCATAGGCTTGGGACCAGGATGGCTAGCTGAACTTCCATATCTCTACCTGGGAAATGAGGCACTTTCGTGTAAATTCAACGCCACAAAATGCACAGAATCACTCAGGTGGTGCCTGCTCATGGTAGACATTTTCGAATCCTAGTTTAATGGGAGGCTGACTGAGTGGACATATAAGGAGGCATAAGCACATCCCTGCAAAGATCGAGGACATAGGGAAAGCTCTGGTACCTCGAGCCCATGGGAAGAGACTAGACCACAGACAGGCTCTTTCCCTGAGTCACCTCACCATGCCCCCTGAACAACGCCTTCCAAGAACACAGCACTTATAGGTGTAACCTGAATCACCACCACTTGCTGAGCACTTACTACAGCCTCACATGGTGAAAGACAATACATTATCCTCATTTCACAGATGGTACAAGTGAGGCACGGATCAGTTGGCAAATGACCAAGAGCCTAGAGCTGGTAGATGAAGTGGCCAGGAGTTGGACTCCAAAGCCTATAGGCTGACAAACAGGCTGTGAGGCCTAGTGACTGGCATGGAGCTGGCGTGGCAGTGAGCTCCCTCCCTGCACTGCGCTGGGGCCAGTGCTTGGAGGCAGGTAAAGGAAGCAGGTCCCTGGGCCCCCAGCAACCATGCAGCAACTGGTACCAAGCAGATGCACCTGGTGTCCTGCATCTAGGGGACCTGCTTCTGCTAGGCTGTGCAGGCCAAAGGGGTGAGAGTCCCTTTGCTGGCTGTATCCTCCAAGAAAATGATGTGCCTTGTCCCAAGTCCTCTTTTACTGGGGTACCTACCCAAAACAAGGCTTGGAAAACCCAGGCTGGACTGAAAACACCCAAACCAGCCAAATCGCACTCCAGAAGAGCCACGGCAACCAGCCCTCCTCAGAACCATCCAAGTCTTCAAAAGCAAGGCAAACCAGAGACAATGTCACAGTCAAGAGATGTCACAGTCAAGAGGGAACATGACAGCTCCTTGTGCTGTGACATCTTCGGTGGGACCTTGGAACAGTACAAGAATGTGAGGAAAAGACTCAGAATCTGTATAGGCTTCCAGCCACTAGACTGGTGGCACTGGCAGCTCACTAATTATGCCAAGTGCAACGTACCAATCTGAGCTAAGAGGTTACCAAGACAACAAGCAGGGTGCAGGGCTCATAGGAACTCTGCACTATCTTCACCATGATTCTATAAGTTCAAACCCCATTCTAAATAAAATTTGTTATACAATACACACTCAGTAGCTTTATGAATTTTACAGCTCTCCTTGTTCACAGTTCAACTGGTCTTAGTTTGAACTAATTAATATAGCACAGACTTGGGGCCCTGGGAGTCGGAAGCTGAGAGGCTTGTAAGGGCTGTCTCCCTGGCATGCAGACACTGCCTTCTCACCAGGTCTTTCTTGCTCCCAGGGAGCCACTAGAATGGTGGCTTCTGGGTCTGAGGAGAGTGGGGCACAGGGACTACGGGGCCAGGTGGCAGGGGCACTAGCTTCAGAGGCCTGCTGCACCACACGATGGCCACAGTGAACATGTGAGGCTGTGCACACAAACATCAAGTGGACCTCGGGCTAGGAGTCCTTCCCTCCCAAAGAAAACAAGAACAAAGGGCACAAAAAAACTTCTGGATGTGTTTAGAGCATAATTGTGGTGACAGCATCAGAGAGGTAGCCTGTGCCTACCTCCTCAAATGACTTGTGTGGAATGTGTGCAGCTACACCTCACCAAAGCTGCAGAAAAAGAAGGTGATCTTCTTGCCACACACCCAGAGGTGCAGATGACCCTAATCCCTCCGCTCTCTCCTCCCTGAAGGGCAAGCAGGAGCACAGTCCTAGCAGGGTTAGAGCTGGCACAATAAGGTGCAGGCCGAGTAGAGAAGCAGCAAATGCCATGGCTGGGGATTCACCAGCCAGTCCAGCCCATTCTCCTGAGGATGGTGTGGCTGGGGTTCTAGTGCTGAATGGGAACGTGAGAGGCCAGGGAAGACTCCTCAGCATGGAGGTCATCATTCGATGGAACCAGCAGCCCACAGTGCAGCCTCCAGCCAAGGCTGGCAGTCAAGCTGGGCTTTGCCATTTCTGAGCTCAGGCAACCTTCTTCCTTTTAGAGCCTGTGTTTATGCCTGCAAACAAAATGAGAGTATGTCCTCAAGTGACTGCTAGGCAGTTCAGGTGAGTGCCTGTATGGCTTTTAGTTGTGGAGGTAGTCATCTGAAGGCTGCACAGATGTCAAAGTGGCTTTGTTTGGGACTAGGCTGGGCACTGATTGGTACAGACAGGGAACTGTTGCTTTCCCTAAGCCCTATGCTTCTGCTATCTGGAGAAAAGAACTGAGCGAGACTGCACAAGAAGTGATTCTGGCCAAATTCAGTGCGTGACTGAGTGCAGTCCGTGTGCTGTGGCCAGGGCAGCTGAAAGGCTCAGTCTGGTGCTCGAGGCAAACCCTGGGGAGGCCCACGGAACTCTTATGACGGGATCTAGGACATCTCCATGACAGGGACAAGCAGACACTAATATGTACACCCCAGAATATTTGAGCAAGCAGCTTCTTCTTGAAGTTGGAAAGATATTTCTGAACAAATTTACAGCAGCTTATAAACATATGAGGCCTGTTAACCCAAGATGCTGTGCAGGCTGGAAATCTCAGAGAGGTAGGTCAGGAATGGTTTCTATGAATCTCATAGCAGGGAACTGCACATTGGTCCTGGAGGAAGCCAAGGAGGCTGGGGACTGTCCCTGATCCCCTTTTCACTGACATGTTATAACTGGACATGTTTATGGGGTAAATGCAATATTTGGACTTCTGAAGTAGGGGTCTTGGAGAACAGCTCTGCCCCACCTCGCCCAACCCCTTGACCTGGCAGACATGTTACTATTCGAGGATATTCACAGGCAAACCATGGGTTTGTCCTGGTCCACCAAGGACCACCAGATATGGCCACTAGGTCAGAGCTGTGGATGAGCAGGCACATCCAGGTCGAATGTGTGAGTAGAGGGGCACGGCGGGCCCACACTTGTCTGGTCCAGACAGACAAGCCTGTCACACCTCCCTGCCTACCAGGCACAGTGCACTAGTGTCATGTACACTGCTGGGGAGGGACTGCCAGGGTGTGGGGCGGTGGGCAGGAGGCTGTGGGCCTCCTCACCACCTGTGTCTGGGGGTGTCTGGGAGCCTAGTGTCCAAGCTCTAGTGCTGTCCTACTTCCAAGAAACACTGCATCGGGAGCAGGGGTTAAGAAGCTTTGTAAACTGCAATAACTTATAAACGTAAGTGCTTTTGATCTTAATGAACCGACCAGCTCTGCTTTCAGTCACCTAAGATGTATCTTCTTGGTCCAAGGAAGTAAGGATGAGGCACAAGGGCTGACAGCAGAAAAGTGGGCAAAGCACAGAAGCCTGGAATCACTGCCCCTCGGGGGAGCTTCCCAGACCTGCTGCTGATCCTCAGGCCAGAGCCAGAACTACAGCCCCCAGCACTGCAAGTGGGGGACAAGGCATCGTTACTCAGCTGGGTGGCCAAGGGCATACCCCTCCTCACAAGCAGCTGGGCACAAAGCTTGTCCAAGGTGTACATTTCTGACACACCTGGTGCGTTCTGCCTAGGTTCTTCTGTCGGTTCTCACCCACAGTGGCCTCCTAGCTGGGCTCTCTGTCTCACAGGAACAGCAACTCTCAAGAAGGCCACAGGACAGTGGCACGGCGTGCCCGCAGGAGGACAGCCTGGGCTTCAGGGAGCTGGGATTGTGCGAGTGAGTCACTCCCTGCCGGCTGCAGTTTCTCCCACTCTGTGAGTGGGGACAGGAGAAATGATTAACTCCAGGAGCCAGCCTATTTGCATAGATATACATAAATTATGCCTCCAACCAAATATCTGACCATGAGTAAAGGCAAAAGGAAATATATCTTTCTGTTCCTCTCCATCTGTTTTTCTTCTTCCCCTCCCACTACTTTCTCAAACACACCAAACTGATGGTGAGCTTCCATGGAAGAAAAGTACACACTGATGCGTATTATTACACACAGATGTGCAGAAGTCCTGCTTTCTCCCTCCCCGTTCTCTCCATATCTATTTCTACCCTTTTCTCCGCAGAATGGAAGGCCTCAGAGTGTACCATTCATTGCAGACTGCACTGCAGGATCCTTGTACTACATAATAGCCCATAATGGTGACCATACTAGAAGCTCCCAAGGGTGTCTGAACAACACTGATCAAAGGCAGATAGACAAGACTCCATGTATGAGCCATTTTACAGAGGACAAGATTGAGGTCAAGCACAGCTGTGACATGCCTCCAGCCCCAGAGATGCTTGCACTGGACCACATTGGCCTGTGGTGCTGGCCACGTGGAGAGACTCCCCTCTGTGGCCTAGAGGGCAGTTTCCAGAAGTCCCCAGCCCCAGAGAGCACACCAGACAAGCCGGGCCTGGAACTAGAAGAGGTCTGCCAAGCCCCAGGCCGGCTGTGGGGCATGCGCAGGTGCCCATCACCTGTCCCTGTCTGAGCTGCCCCCAAAGAGCTCATAGGGGCTGGCATTCATCCCAGGAGCAGCAGCCAAGGGCAAAGCACTTCTTAATTACTGCTTACAGTACAAATTTTTGCACTGGCCTGGGCAATGGCCAATCCCTAAAATACACTAAGTCTCTTATCAGCCTGCAGTGAACTGATCTTGCATTCTGCTGTAACTAGAAGAGGGGCCATCACTTCAGGCTCCTCTCTGAGGCTGGGGGCTGCCCAAGGGCTGGCATCCTAGCCCTCCCCCACCCACCTGAGGCCAGGTCTCCTGCTCAGAGTCCCACCTGACCCATGAAGCCAGTCTGTTCCACACAGATCCCAAGGGAGGCAAGAGAGCTCAGAGCCACCACCTGGACACCTGCACTGTACCCACAGCAGCCCGTCTCTCAACAGGCTTCACACATGACCCAGTGTCGTGCCAGCCAGCAAAGCCATGACACTTTCCCAACTTCCACGGAGGAAAATGAGTTGTGGAATGCAGAAGAGAATCAAATCCAGAACAAGAGAAAGTATCGTGGAGTAATTAACCCCCTGAGGATCGATGGTGTCAGAGTGGAAGACACCAGGAATCTGCTTCCTGCTCATATCCCAGTCTCATGTGAGCTTCCCAGGTAGCTGCCTCCAGGGGGACATGTAGGAGTGACATTGGTGTCTACACTGTTTCTCCGCAGCAGTAAACATGAGGACAGATACAGGGGACTTATGGCCACGCTATCAGCTAATATGAGTCACACAATTACTAACCACAACAGAGACTGGGGATACTGTCTTCCCGTGGGACAGGGAAGAGGACAGGGGAGCACCCGCGTCTGCCCAAAGAAAGTGCCGACACTGTCTTCCGCAGGTGGAGTCTCAGGGCCCACGCCTCGTCACTTTCATTCCCCGGACAGCTGGCTGAGAAGGACTTGTCTTCCCTCACAGAGACCTGGGGGCTCAGCTCCACGCCCCTACTCTGCCGTGTGAACTTCTCTTCTGGGGCAAAGCCAAAACCCTGTGGAGAAGACTGCCATGCTTCCTGACCATCCTGCCTCCTCCTACTCTGCCCAAATTCACTACAGTCAGTTTGCTACATATCCTTCTGCACATGGATTGATGTACATCTGCTTATAGCAATTACCTAGCCAATTTAACATTTTCTTTAAACTGTAGAACTATATCATATGCATTATTCTGAAACCAGTAGCTACCATACACACCTTCTAGAACACCTGGTGTTTCTTCTACTGGATCACTCAACCATCTGAGTCCCCGCCTTCAGGGTAAGGAGCCACCCTAGAAGGCCTGGCTCTCACGCAGATACCTGGTGAGGGAAGTGTGGGACAGACCTGAGAAGACCAGGCGCAGGACAGAGACTGAGCTCTTCTCTACCAGCACCAGCCTGCTGGCTGCTTTGGGACATCTTGTTTGTGCCCTCGCTGGACAGCTAGTTTCTCATCAAATCACTTGGGATATTGGGACTCGGGGGATACATGGACCCCTTGAAGTAAAGAAAAAAATCTCATCATTTTTGAAAATAGGACTAGGGTACACTGACCTGCAGGCAGCTCCAAGGCTAGACTGCTGAATATTCTGCCCCCTAAGGTCACCTCACTCAGGGAATCCTCAAGTATCGATTGCTACTCTGCAGAAACCTGTTGCCAAGATTCCCACTGTACAGCTGCATCCAGTGAGTGCCAGGGGGAGAAGACTGCCCAGAGCTAGACTGCAGAAGCCCATTCCCCTCAGGCCCAGGCAGCAGGGCCCTGAGACACAGCCAGCCATCCCAAAAGTGAGGCCAGCACTCACTCTAAGTGACCTGACCCAAGAAAGCCTGACTTAAAGCCACTGTACTTTACTGATGGAGTTTCTACACTCCAGCACCAGACAGGGCACCAGGAACTCAAGCCAACCAAACCAAATCAAAACTAAAGATGATGTGGAAATCACTGGACTGGGAGCACTGGAACTTCCACCATGTTTCACTGACACACATCCAAGGGCCCTGCATGGTGACGCCCTTCGCAGGACTCTGGGAGCCCTCTCCAGGGAGGGCTTTGCCTGTAGCATCTGATCTCGGAACTAATGCACACTTAATATCTGCACAAACAGTGGCCCATTAGTCAATTTCCCCCATGGCAGCTCTTCTTCAGTTTCAGGCTGTCACCTAAATAATCTGCTGTTATAATTTATGAGGGTTTCTGTCCTATCTCCTGAAAAGAGACTCTAAGGCAGGATCCTGCTGGTAACCATGACCCTGCAGAGGCTGACGCATCAGGGGAATGAAGTGCCCAGTACCCATGAGCAGCCCTGCAGCATTTTAACATAGTAAAGTCCAGCATACCATCCCTTCGCCCAGCAGGACCACATGTGGCCCAAAGATCTCCTCAGCCAATGGATCATTGCATCACTCACCATTTCTCTCTTGTTCCCTTTCTCATCAACCATTTGGCACCTGAGCCGATGCCCTCCACCATTTGCTGAAAACCGTGCAGCCAGCCCTGTGCAGTCCAGCAGGGACTGGTTCGGAGCTCCGTCCATCCTGAGGTCCCCATCAGGCCACAGGCCTCCCCAACCCTGAGTAGGCACACTCAGAGAAGTGCTTCCTCAGCCCTCTGCGTGGAATGTCCAGTCCAGACCTTCCGTTCTTCAGGCCAGGAAAGGCCAGGCAGCTCACCGCAGCGTATGGAGTTGTGCGGTCTGCTAGCCACACACTGCCCACAGGCTTCATGACTGCTGAAACTCCTGAGTGGCTGAATTGGAGGTCAGTGAAAATTCTTTGTGTATCTATTTGACATTTTTCAAAATAAAAATTTTGAATGAAAAATTACCTCTCTAACCAAGGGAAAAAAATGTTCTCCAAACTGGTACCTTGTTGACTTAGCTAGTTTATCCTTCTAACCCAGGCGACAGCAGGTGCTTGGTGAACATTAGTAAAACAGCACGCCTGAGGTGGCTCAGTGACGCAGGTCAGCTGGGCCTCACTCCAAAGTCCAAGCTTCCTGTGGGGGACTGACTTGCTGCTAACAGCAAAGGCCCTCAGGAGGAGAGTGGCCGAGAGCTCAGTGATGTCTGGAAATAGGCTCTTCCTCGTAGCAATCCTACCTGGGTCCTCTCATTCCAAATTCATCCCAGGACCAGAGCTGGCACACCTTCCTTCTCGATTTTAGTGTTTGTGACCAATACAGAGCCACAGAGTTCACAAAGAGAGATCAATAAAACCTCAGACAATATTAACAGCACAGCACAGCCATCAGCTTACTCAGCTGCTCTGTGTGTTTGTGTGTGTGTGTGTGTGTGTGTGTGTGTGTGTGTGTGTGTCTGTCTGTCTCTCTCTCAAAAGCTTCACCAGGCTCCAAGACAGGCAAAAGAGAGCAAATCTCACTTTGGCAGGGGCCTATCATCCTTTCTTCCCATCCCTTGGTCCACAGGCAGTCCCTACTTTAAGTAGGTGCAGCACCCAAAAATCCAGACTTACAAACATTTTTAAAACACAAAACAATAGAGAACAGGAGAGTACTCACTCACTGAAGGGCATCTGTGTTTTTACCACTATGGGATTTCCCCCTGCACAGTCCAGAATGATATTCGGCTTTCAAAAATTCACTTTACGCTCTACTTTTCAGGAACACGACTATTGTCAATTTATAAGAGAACAAAAACACTTCTTTCCTGGCTTTCCTCTTGAGAGTGGCATGCCAAAGAGAGTCAAGATTTGCTGAAAAATAATTCACCCTCAAAATATTCTGGCACCTTTTCTTACAGTGCCTTTTTAGTGCATTGCTCAAATAAACTTTGGAAATATCTGCATTGCAAAGGCAAAATAGTGAGGGGAAAAGAGCAAATTCTAGACCTTTGACAAGATCAGTGAGGCCCAGACTTTTCTTCCTTCTGGGGTCTGGGAGCTTAATGTTTTTCTTCCTCTGGGTAATGTTTCAACTTAAAACCTTATTATTGATTTATCTCTAGCTTTTATTGATCAAATTTATTTTAACTTTTATCTTCTAAAGATGAGACTAAACTGAGTCATTACTTGTCTTTCCCAAGTGCCATCCCCTCACTCCATACCTGCACTGCCAGGCAACACATGCCCACAGATAATGGGCAGTGAAATCCAGTCAGGGTCCTCCGATTAACAAAGGTTCTACATATAATACAACCACTTCCCCAAAACACAGAAATGCTTTCTTCTCATCAAGCCAACACAGTATTTATCCACTGATTACTCTTGGATTAAACACTTGGCTATTATGGCCACCAATCCTGCCAATTAGTTAAGTGGCAAAACCACATCTCCCTGAGGAGGACAGCTGTCCCCAGCTGGCACTGGGGCTCCGACATTCTCAGGAGACACAGAACATCTTTCTCACGTGAAAAGCTCACACGAAACAGGAAGGGCGGCAGGAGGAGTGAGAGCTTAGCTTATGTAATCACCTGATCTGGCTGCAAACTAGATTGTGATGGGAATCTTCAGATAACCTTGAAGCACAGTTTCAGCCCCAATTCCACTGAGTCAGCCACGAGACCAAATGATTCCAAGAACCACCTATCATGCCCCTGATTGTCTGGAGGCCCAGGGAAAACACACTGCAAGAGCACACACCCTATTTAAGCAGTACCTTCTGGTTTTCTAATGTGGCTTCACATACATCGGCCTACAGAATCCTCCCAGTCGTACTGAGACAAGGAAGGAAGAAGACGATGTCTTACTCGACTCTGCCTCCCAACTGCAGTGTCACACATGCAGCTGACACTCACAATAACCTAAATAAAGGAGGACAGGCTTAGTGTGGCTCAGGTTTCAAAAGTTTCAGCCCATGGCTGGTTAGCTCCAAGGCACAAGGGCATGGAGGGAGGAGAGCTCACCTCTCAGTGGCCAGGAAGGACCAGGGAGCCAGGGAGGGAGACAGGCCACAGCAAGCCCCACTCACCCACTGCCTGATGCCACCTACAGCTTCAGCACCCCTGTGATGCAATCGCTTATGAGCACACAAGGCTTGGTGCTAGATAT
The DNA here is from genome assembly GCF_034190915.1 of Cavia porcellus. Taxonomy (NCBI): domain Eukaryota; kingdom Metazoa; phylum Chordata; class Mammalia; order Rodentia; family Caviidae; genus Cavia; species Cavia porcellus. Next base: position 48,899,717 of record NW_026947512.1, read on the forward strand.
AAACCTTAACAGATAGACAGACAGACAGATAGATGAAAGACAACTGAATAAACAGAAGATATGCATTGAGATAGGACGCAAAAATACCACATAATTAAAGTCACAAAGATATGACGCCCCTAGAATCCAGGTCATCTCTAGATTGTCTACGTTCCCTTTCCTACTGGACAGTAAGGAAGAAAGGTGAGGAAGTGAGCCAGGTGAGCCCGGTGAGTTTCCCTGCTAGAACAAGCACATCGCCAGCCGCGGCCCAGAAGCGAGCCCTTTTCCTTTGATGACATTCAGATCACAAGGTCACGTTTAAAGAGTATTTTCCACAGGCTGATTCAATTAAAGAAGTCATTTTGTGTACAGGGGAACCAAGGGAGTGAACAGCAAGGGGTGTTTTTTTTTCAGCTGTGTTGGAAATGAAGGCATGCAGAGGGAAGGCCGGCAGGAGAAGGCCTTTGCCTGCCCACGCGGCCTCTCTACTCCCGGCAGAGTGAACACAACAGCGCACTCGTGGACTACCTAGCTCTGAGGAGTGCGCCCCTCCTGTGCTCTGGAGCTCAGATTGCCCTCCTCCTCTCCCTGGCATCAGCCAGGATGCCAGAATGTGCTAACCCAAGAGGGCAGAACTTCATGCAGAACCTGCTCTTGCCAAGTGAACGATCTCACAGCGTGCAGCTCCTGTACCATCCACTTCTGTCACATCCGACTCATCACCTAGCATAAGACAGGCCCGGGACTGAAGTCCAAATGGACTTAGAGTCGAGGCCTTCTGAATGTACAGTGTCCACGGGGGTCAGAGAGCCTCTCAGTCCTCTCCACTCCTCAGCACTCAGGCTTCTGAAGTCAGCCAGACAAAACACCCCATCACAAGTTCACAGACACAGATTCCCTTGGGAATCTATTTTCTGACCTTCTGAAGTGAACCCTCCCACCAAGTTTTTTGAACTCACAGACATCTTTGAGAAGTGAGGAGTTATGACTTCTCTCTCTCTGTGGGGAACATGCACATAAGCACATTTCTGGCCTCCACTTTCAAGGGAACTTCCTGAGCTATTCATGGCATCTCCAGGGCCCCAAGTTCTAGGTTAATAATTCCAAGTTATGAGCCTTGTCTCTGGGCCTTGAAACACAGGTATCCTTCATCTACCATGACACCAATTGGAGCCATTCACAGCTTCTGCTAACAGTGGCTTAAATCAGAGAGGAAAGTCTGCATGCATGACAGAAACAGTGTTGTCATGAGCAGAAGAACCTGGGATTCAGTGCTAGATCTTCATTTAACAGCCCTGTGTCCTGACAACCCCTGAGACTCAGTTTTTCATTTGGAAAGTGGGCATGACAGTACTACCCCAGAGGGTTTTCAGATAACAACAGTGACAGGTTTGTACTGTGCCCCAGTGTTTCACAAATACCTCTTGATTCTCTCACTTTTCCCTTCCACTGATGACCCCCAAGGAAGCCCTTTACCTAAAATACTTTGAACCTCCAGATCTAAATTTTAGAACAGAAAACCTTCTGGAAGAGAGAATAAAAAGAACTCTTGAAAACACAACTGTAGGCAAAGACTTTATGAACAAAACCTTGACTGCACAGGAACTATCACAAAGAATCAGCAACTGGGATCTCATCTTATTAAAAAGCTTTCATACAGCAAAAGAAATTACCAACAGAGTGAAGAGACAACCCACAGGGAGGGGAAAAAACTTTTGCTAGCAGTACCTCAGACAAAAGACTAATATCTGTAATATGTAAAGAACTCAAATATATCAGACCCCCGAAATTTAAAGACCAATAAATATATGAAAAATGTTCAACATCATTGGCCATTTGAGAGATGCAACTCAAAACAACACAGAGATTCCATCTCACTCCAGAAAGAATTGCTATCATCAAGCAATCAACCAACAACAAATGCTGGTGGGAGAATAAGGAAAAATTAACTCTTTTCCACTGTTGGTAGAACTGTAGACTGGCACAACCACTGTGAAAATCAGGGTGGAGATTCCTCAAAAAACTACAACTAGTGGTTCCATTAGACCAAGCTATTCCCCTTCTTGATACCTTCCCAAAAGAATTAAAAGCATCTTACCACAGCAATAAATGCACACTCATGTTCACAGTGGCAAAGTTTGTAGTAGCCAAATCTTGGAAACAGACTCAATGTTGACGAAAAAATAGATGAAGATGTGGGGGCTTTGGGGGGGTGGTTATTTGGTTTTTTCTGAGACAGGATCTCACTATGTAGTCCAACCTGGCCTTGAACTAACTATGTTGCCCAAGCTGACCTCAAACTTAGAGCAATACTCCTGTCTCAACCTCCTGAATGCTGGAATTACAGACATGTGTCACCACATCCAGTCAGATTTTTTTTTTAAATACAATGGATTCATACTCTGCCATAAAGAAAGATAAGCCAAAAAAACATTTCTAGGTAAATGGATACATCTTAAGACCATACTCTTAAGTGAAATAAATTGGATGCACGTGTAAATATAGCATTGTTTCTCTGGTGTGCAAATGAAGAAAAATAAGACAGGTTTATCTTAGTGCCTTTATCTGGGGAAAAAAGCTCATAAAACTGACAACACCGAAGGCTGTCCCATAGGTTACAGGGTGAATTAACGAATTCATCTCGGGGGTTGTAGCTCAGGCCTCGCTGCCTAGGGGCTCTGAACCGCCAGGGCTCATGTATGACCATTCTCTCAGGCAGCTGGGGCTGTCTGGCAGACACATGCCATCACCTTAACTGACATATTCATACAAGTATCTAACCCTGATGTGATGTTCCAAGACCTCAGCAATGCAGACGAAGCTTCTGGAACAGGGCGAGGAAGGCCTCCTGGAGGAGGGGACAGTGGGCACCATGGAAGGGAGAGGTGGGAAGGACGGGGCTCTGTGGCCTCAACACATCCAGGGCTGGCTCTGCCACTGCGGCACATCCATGCCCTGGAGCAGCAGGTCAGAGGGACCAGGATGGATTTGGGTCTTGAGGGCTCTTCGTCCCAAGCGGGCCAGGCTTCAAAGTCCACATGGATCTCTGGGGCCCTCAGAGGACAGAAACTGGGGTGCAGTGGGCAGAGAAGGTTCTGTGGAGGATTCTGGAGGGGAGAGTGGGGCCCAGATGCACCTCTGCAGTCTTCCATGGGCTGGACCTGCCGCCAGGAGTCGGGTTTCTTAAATCCGTACTCCACTAATGGCTTCTCTTTTGACAATTACAGACTACATGCTCAATAAATACTTACTGACCGATTGATTGATTATTTCTTCCTTGCTAGTGCTACAGGGATGAAAGTATTTGAGCTATGGCTCATGCACAAGGTTGCAGCCACCTGCCCTCCCCTCCACAGGACGGGAGTGTCAGAAGTCCATGCAGGGCCGGGGGCAGCTGCAACTCGGGACAGTAAGACCGAGGATGCCGGCTCCATCAGCTCCAAGGAGTCACATGTGGGTCAGCCAGAGTCCACAAAACTGCCAGTGCTCTGTTGGCTTCCATTACCACGCAGCAGATCACACAAAGCAGGCAGGGAGGGGTGGACATGGTCAAGGCCCTGGCAGTGCCAAGGGCAGGGGCAAGCGCCTCCTGAGCCTGCCATCTGCGAAGGAGAAGGCAGATTCCTCAAACATTTATGATTCTAAAGGAGGGAGGGAAAACGGCATAGGGTAGGAGGAGGCATCTTAAGTCCACATGGATGCCTTAAAATTCTGCTGCATCTCCAAAGCCCAGAGAAGGCTGATCATTAGAATCCTGAGCTGCTGCCTTGGAGTGTAGTTCTCATGTGAAGCGACTGTGTGGTGTGTTCAAAAATAGCTCAAGATTTATGGCCACATTGGGCAGTCCTGACCAGCCTGGGTGCTGCTTTCAAGCTGGGCAATTTTGTCCTGGCTTCAACTGGCTCTGCAACTGGAATTATAAGCAAGAGTACCCCAGTCTCAAAAGAAGGCAGAACAGCCCTGCCCAAGAAGGTGGGGAGTCCAGGATCTGTCAGAGCCAAACCTGACACTTTTCTTGGAAATGCAGCCAGGACAAAGCAAGGAGCCCCTACCAATGTGTGTGGGAGTCTGTCAGGCTCTGACTGAGCCCGGGGGCTACAGGGAGAGCTCACAGCCGCCTGCACCTGAGTAACTGTCTTAGCCTCTCTTATCTGAAGAGTGGTGGTAACAGAATAAGCTGGCTCACAGGACTGCTGGCCAGAAGCACTGCTGTGTGAACATTCCCCAGGAGGAAGACCCCTTAAGTGGCTGGGACGGGGCTGACACTGGCAGGGTGAGCAGGCCCTGCAGCCCCTCTCCCGATAGCCCAGCCCACCACCAACGTGAACACACTGATTCCCAACTGTAGGTACCAGGCTGCCAGCAGACAGCCACACAAAGCAAGCTGAGCTCTCTAGAGTTTGTGGACAGGACACCGCTGCTTTCAGAAACCCTGTGCCACTGTAGCAAGCTCAGCAATGCCTTCCCTCAAGAAGCACTGGTATGGGGGAGCATAAAGATAGTGAGGTTCCTGAACCCACAGCTCAGCAGGAAAATCAGCAGGAACCAGGGCCTTCAAGTGAGAAGCAGCCCAGACACTCCTTTCTTGGAGGAGAAGCAGACCGGTTCCAACCCCCGGGTAGGATTCATGCATGCCAAGGACAGTGCAGGCACTGGGTCAAGCTTTCCTTCAAGTGAGGGAGCAGCTGCTGGGCACAGTGTCCCATCGCTGCCACAGTCCTGGAGAGCAGCATTTCCAGAAGTGTGTTCTAGGAAAACTGGTTCTACAATGTGCTCCATGATGAAAGAAAGGTTCCTGGGTTAAAGGTGTTCGGGAACACTGCAGAGCACAGCTGCTCTTGTACACTGGCAATGCCCAGAGTGAGTGACAGGTGCCAGAGCTCTCTGGTCCCAGTGCTGAGGTTCACTTTTGGGTGGAACACACCACACAGTCACTGTTCATGAGAACTGTACTCCAGGCAGCAGCTCGGGCTTGGGATCCCCTCTTCACCGTAATTCAAACATCAGTCCTTCCTCTGTGCCTCTGTCTTCCTGCGCACCAAGACCCATGTCCATCAGGCTTTGCTGTCTCCACAAGCAGCCTCAAGGCACCCTCAGGCCCTGAAGATGGTGCACAGCACAGTGACCTGGGGGCTGAGGGCTGGGAAGGGGGGAGGCAAAGGAACTGCCCAGCTGCATCTCGCTTTTCTCCATGAGCCTTAAGGAGAGACACATTGCACTTTGTTATAACAGCTCCCTAGAAAACACTTTCAACACCACTGGCAGCCCCAGGAGCCTCCAGCCGGGCTGGGTCCTAGCCACTCTCAGGCCCTAAGGCTTCAGGGCTTCTGTCTGCCTGCAGACCCCTCCTTGCTCACATTAACTCTGAGAATGACATCAGTGACATGTGCTGAGTCTGAGTGACATGAACAAAACTGTAAGAGAAGGTGATGAAGCGTCTGTGGCCCCCTCCTCCTTTCTCCTGTCCCCAGGGGCCTGATCCCAGTGCCTTGTTTTCTGCTTGGGGAGTAGCAGAGCTGAACAGGAGGGACAGAGTGGAGGTCTCAGCTCTCTCCCTGCTTGCCGGCTGGCCTGGGAGGAGTTACTCACCTTTCTCAGCTTTGCCTCCTCACCTATAAAATCCGTGTCTAGCAAACCACATACAGGAGCAGGGTAAGGCTGCAGCGAGGACAGCACGAGACAGAGAGAGGTCAGGCGGGCATGGCTGGCACCTCCTGCGCCAGAACCAAGGAAGCGGGTGGGGTGGGCCGAGCTCTGCTCCCAGCCTGGGCTCAGCAGGTAACTGTGGTTTCACCTCCTCAGCTAGACTGGAGGAGAAGTAACAGGGTAGGAACAACACTGAGCAGAATGGAGACAGCACTGCACGAGAGCCTGCAATAACTAAACGCACACCTCTAGACATACATGATGTATGCATTTTACAGTTTCTGGAAAGCCAAAAGGCTAGGAACATGTTTGTTTTTAAGCAAAAATTCCTTAAAACTAGGACCTATAGTGATAGGGAAAGTAGACAAAAAAAAAAAAAAAAGAGAGAAACTAAACAAGCTCTGATGACAGAGCAGAAAGAGAAAACCACAAAAAATAAGTCATTGAACTTGTGAAACTATGAGTTTCACTTGGTTTAAAATGTTTAAGGCAATTTATTTACATCAGAGATCCAATAGAAATTATATATAAATAGAAAAAAGAAAGGGAAAATCACTATCTCACCAGTTAAAGATGAGATAGTGATTTTTCCTTTCTTTTGAAAGGAAAACTGTAAATTTTGAAAACTGTAACTTGGGCTTGTCCCACCAGGCATTTTGAGTGTGTAAATATTTTCTGATCAAAGTGAAATAATACAATTCACACTGCCTGGTAACTTGATTTTAATCCATCTCACTAGATCATGAAGGCTAACATTATCTGCTTTGGGTAATGCTCCTAGAATCTTGGCCTGTGGCTGGCAGAAACCTGGGCTGGGGGATAACTATCCTGGCCTCTCCCTGGCCACCGAGGTATAGAAATTCCAGGCCGGAAGGGGCTGTGTAAATGTCACGTGAATTATAAGAGGCACTCGATGGAGGCCAGACAGCGGCTCCTGCACCAGAAAGAGCAAACCTTCTTCAGTCTGGGCTGAAAGCGCATGGCTGACAAGTGCCAGGCTTGGCTCGGGTCTGCCTGCTTTGCATAACTGGGGTGCCTGGAGGAGGCTGCTCTGTGCAGCTGCTCTTTCTAAGCTCCAGGGTACCACTTCTTCAGAGGGCTGCACGAGCCAAGTGGATGATGCACTAAAACCCTATCCTAAGGTTCACAACTGAAACACTCCAGGTCCTCCACATAGAACCTCAGATAACCACTCTCACAAATGCCAGCAAGCCAGCCCCAGGGGGCACAGCCACTGCCCCTTGCCACCCCCAGCCTCTGGCCCCCAGGGGCTCCAAATCCATTCAGCCTGCCCCTGGGCACTGCCCCTCCCTCCTCCTCCTGACCTGTGGAGCTGCCCCCCATAGTGGACAAAATTTACCATCTGGTAACCAACTCAAGCTTCATGGAAAACAGCAGCAAATCACAGCCGCTTCTGCCAGTGAGTACACCATAAAGGAAATAAGTGAACAATCTGAAGAAAATGAAGGCCCGCAGAGGGACATGCACAGGAATGCACGGGGAGTCGCAGGGAAGGTGAAGCAACCACAGTCACCACTCCTGGGACCTGCAGTAGTGGCACTGGGGGCAAACAGGGAGCGGGAAGTAAAGCAGGTCCCACCTGTCTCTGCTCTTCCCAGGGACTCACACCAAACCTGAGTGTGCTTGAGGACATTTTCCATGCACCCTGTGACGGGTGACAGCTGCCCCCTGCTCTGCACAGGAGGGAGGAGAAGGCGTGAAGGGTGACCCGCCCCACAGTGGGAGAGGGAGGAAGGGGCCCAGCTGGGACTAACAGCCGTCCCTGACTTGGGGCTGCTTAGGAGCCTTGTCAGCCTTGGGGACCCAGACCATCACCCCACTTCCTATAGATGCCATCACATGGCCCCAAAGACACCAGTCTGTGCTTCAAGACCCTGCTGGCCTCTACAAGCTCGGGCCGTGAGGCTCAACTGCCTGATTCATCCAGTGTGGTCTGGGGCCAAAGCCCAAGCTATGAGTTACAATGAAGAAGGCAAATTTTGAGCTGTGATGAAAGAAAAAAAAAAAAAAAACCTCACCAGCAAGCGCATGCTGTGCTCGTGGGCGTTCACAGATTTGGTTCCCAGACACGCAGTGTGAAAACCTTGGCCCAGAGCCGCAGATCTCACTCTTCAGAGGAACAACACTGCCTGTGACGAAGGAGCCACTGCGTGAGCCAGACTGACAAACCCCGCACTTTCAGCTCCAAACTCCACGCCATCCATCCACAGCCTGTAAGTCAGCATCGTGAGCTGACAGCACCCATCAAGTCCGGGTCTGCGTGGCCAGGCCGAGAGGCCTCCTGTCCTTGTTACTACAGGACCCATTCCACACAAGACCTTCAACAAACCCCCTGAGTTCTGGGCTGGCGTGGCCAGGGCTGGATGTGGGGTGGGGTCGGGTGGGGATCCATGGGCGTGACACGCCCGCTCTGCCACTGCTCCAGCTCTGCCTATGGCCAGGCTGCCAAAGCAGACGCCCATCTCAAAGGACTCAACAGCTTCCACCCTCCTCCTAGTGTCCCCTCCCACTCCTTCCCTCTACAGGTGACAGCACTGGCCACCAGGAAGAGCAGGGGAACACGGAGGTGTCAGTGAGGTCACAGACCGCATGCTCCCCTGGAGCACTCACAAGCCGCCCCCACCAACCCATGCAGCACCTCCCCTGGCAGGCTCATCACCCTCCTGGATCAGGACCCTTGTGTACAGACAGGAGCATGGTGCACCTTGTTCCCACAGCCTCCTCGTCACCATCACTGCTCTACTGCCCCCACCCCTCCCTGGAGGCCACTGCTCTGGGAACCCCAGAACTTCTCCCTGGTGTGAGTGCAACAGTGCTGCACCCCAGCACCCCATCTTCCAGAGGCCTCTAGCTCCTGGCCTGCAGAGAGCTTTGTGTGGAGCTCTCACCCTTCTCCATGTGCACATCGCCCCTGTGGTCTGCAGGACTCTGCAGACACCCTGCAGCCGAAGGTGTGGTGCCCACACTCCCTTCTGCATGTTCCCTTTTCAACCCGGGACCACCGGAGACACCGTGCCTTGGCTTCTGCCTTCTCTTTTCCCAAAGGGGACTGCCTTCCTTTTTTAAGTTATGGTAAAACACACATAGCTTAAAGTACCCCACCCTCACCATTTTGAGTGTCCGGGTCAGCAGCACTACATCCATCCATACTGCTGGGCAGCTGTCTCTCTGTCCATCTGCACAACCCTTTGCATCTCGAAAGGGAGCTCACAGTTCCTCCTCCTCTCCTCTCCTCACCTGCCTACCACTCTGCTTTCTGTCTGTGAACTGACCACTCCTGGAACCTCACGAAAAGGAACTGTATGTAGTCCCTGTCCTTGCATCACTGAGCACACTGTGCCTGTGTGATAGCATGAGACAGAATTTCCTTGCTTTTCAGGGCTCAGTGATATTCCACTCTGTGTTTACAGCATATTCTCTTCATCTGTTCATCCACTGCCACTTGAGTTGCCTCCTCCTTTGCTGCTGTGAATGCTCTGGCACATGCATGCATAGCTTTTAGGGCCCCTGCTTTCTGTCATTGGGGGTACATGTTAGCGCTCTGCCACTGTGATCAGTCGGCAAGATTCAGTCTCAGAGGTTTCTGGCTATGGTCTGCTGGCTCTTGTGCTCTTGGCCTGTGATGAGGCAAAAGTGTCACAGCTGCAGGGTATGGCAGGACTGATTGTGTCACAGATGCAGAAGGAGCAACAGCCCAAGGACAGACACAGGCTTCCAAGGGACATCTCAGCCCAGCTCCCCCTGCTGGGTGCCCCTCCTCACAGTGTGCCCAGAGACAACTCCTGTGCCCAGAGACAACATCCACAAGGACCCAGCTCCCTCATGACGCAGCCACCTGTCCAGGGCCTCTTAACCCATCCAAGCCAGGGCCAAGATGAACCCGTGTGCTGACCACCTGCCTGAAGGGAGCACTGGGTGGAAGGGAAATTCTGTGTTTAGTGTTTAGAGAAGCCACCTCGTGGGGGACACGATTCTCACATCTATCTCTTGGTGGAAGACAGGCCCAACACTAGGGGAGCTCAGAGGAGGGGTGCCTGGTGAGCCCCTGTCCTGACACACTCCTCTCAGTGTGGGGCACAGACCTGGGAAGTGCAGGGCAGCCTGCACAGGGGGAAGACATATCTGCCAGGTGAGTCACAGAACATCAAGTGCAGGGTGTCCCTGCCTGCTCATCACAGCGCCCAGCTGGTACCATGGCATTAATGACAAACACAAACCCTTTAAATGCTGCAAAACACCAAGGAGTCACGGGTGTGGTGTGTGCCCTGGGAATCCCAGGAATCTGGCTGGAGGCGTAGGCAGGAGGATCACAAGTTCAAGGCCATTCTCAACTACACAGCAAGTTCAAGTCCAGATTCAATTAAACAGCAAGACCCTGCCTCAAACAAAACCAAAAACCGAGCACAGTGGCATACTCAGAACTCTGGGAGGCGGGGGCAAAAGGATCATAATTCTAACTCAGCCTGGGCAACTCAGCCTATCCCCACCTCAAAAATAAAAAGGGCTCAGGATGCAGTTCAGCGTTGAACCCTTGAATCCAATCCCTTGTATCCTAATCATTATTCAATTAATTCATAACTGATTAATTTAAAAATACCCAGAGATGTAGACCTGCAGGAGCACCTGGACATGAACACCAAGGCATTGCCTGTTCTGCTCGCCCGCACAGCCTGGCTCCCTGACTCAGCTGCCTGCAGCCCCACTGGTCTCTCACTTCTGCTCCCAGACCCTGCGACACCCCCTTTTCAGGAGCCTCCTGACCCCCAGACTGGGTGCAGCCTGCTCTGTGCTTCAGCAGCTCTGTGGCACTGCCAGGCCCCTGTCCACCTCCCCTGAAACGAAAGGTTTTTCCTCCCCATCCCTGATACTCAGCCTGAGACAGCGTACAGGGTTCAAGCCTAGTAAATATCTCTGAGTGGGGAGATGTTTTCAAGGTAGATTTAATGACAACAGCATGGGTAAGAGACCAAGAGAGGGCTTCTAGCCTCAGGTGATTGACATTCTAGCGGGGTTCAATAATTACAGAATGTCTAACAGGATTCTTGTACCTCACCTATTGTATGTCACCTTTCCCTTGTGATTACCCAAAGGTGTCTAGACTTCGCCAAATGTCCTCTGGCACAGGCGAGGAAAACAAAACCTCCCAGAGCTCAGAACCACTGCACCAAGACGAGATGTGATTATCCAGGCAAGACTGGTCCTCTCGGGGACCTTCTAACACTGAGGCTTGAGTACAGATTACAGACAGTATATGAAATCTCATCCGAAATACTTACATTTATTACCAGCTTGTGAATGATTTATAACTTCATACATCTTGTGAATAATTAAGACATTTGCTTGGGAATCTCTTCCAACAGATCCTCGGTAGGAATCTTAAATCACTTACCATAAAATATTAACCCTGGTCTGATTCATTATTTACAAACTCACTCAAGCGTGGGATAAGGAACTGCAGTATCAAAACTGTGCAAAATCTTCTTGAGGTACTTAGGATTTGGGAATGTGGGAAGCAAAGTCCCTTGCCATAGTTGGTGTCTCAAGCATCTCCTGAAGGCCTAATGTGTTCAAGGCTTGGTGTGCTCTGGCAAGGCAAGAAATCCTCGGGAGGCAGGGCATGCTGGGCAGTGTTGGGTCTCATGGGAGGCGTGTCTGTGAGGGGAATGGGGACTATGGACCTCATTCTTTGCTTCCTGACCATAAGGTGAATGGCTCTGCTCCCCATCATCTCCCAGTCACATTGTGCTCCTCACCCCAGGTCCAAAGCAATGGGCCTGACCAACCTCTGAAACCACTGACACCTCTGAAACCACGAAGCAGGACCCCCCCCCCAATTAACAGGAACTCTGTTATAGTGATGGAAAGCTGCCAAACACTACTAATAACAACCATTTGAACTCAGATGACAGCAATTTCACCCAAGGCTTGTTTAACACAAGACAGAAGCCTGAGAAGAGCTGGAGGAAGTGCATCCTCCAGCTATACCCTGGCGAGAAGGGGGAGCAGGAGAATATTTTCCTAAAAACATCTCCTGTCCTTTGCAGAGGTTAAATGTTGTGAGAAGAGCAAAGTGCTGACCTGTTATCACCCAGGGGAAACTCAGTGAGAACTTCACCTGCAGATTTAATTCAATGGTTCTCAGACAAGACCCAGATGCTGTACTTTAATGAATGTGCCCCATCATAGTTGTAGCTAGGACCAGGCCTGTGCTGAGAGATGCTATCCCCAGAGAAGAAGCCTGTGGCTCACAGAGGTCTCACCAACCCTGTAGGCCTCAACAGCCATACCAGCTTTCAATCTGGGGACACAGGGTATAGTAAAAGCAGATAAGTGGTCAAAGTGGTAATCTGGATTTATGTGTGACTCCTGGATGATGACCATTGAGCACTATTGCTACACATTGCTTTGAAAGTTCTAAACTAAGTGACCAGGCCAGCCACTCAAGTGTAGCTATGCTCAAGATTTAATGTACAGAGGGCTTTCCTGAAACAAACAAACAAAAAGGCAACTATACTGTAGCCCTTTGTTCCTGGATTGGTTTACTCACAGAGAATGAAGCTTGTAGATGCAGGAGGGCAGGGAACTAAAGTCTTAATAAGCACTCTCAAGGACCCAATGCAGGTGACCTAGAGTCCACTCTGAGGAACACACAGCAGCCACATGTGCTGGGAGCCTGCAGTGTGTCCACTTAGAGCCAGGTGGAGGTTGAGCCATCAAATTAGAGAACTGGGCCACCTCAGCATTTCCCAGTCTGAAGTCCCTAATAAACAGCCCTGATGTGACATGTAGGGACCAAACAGGGTCAGCAGGGTGCCAGGCTGACTCTTCTGCTTGAAAAACTACAGACAGTGACAAGCACAGCTTTCACACAAATTTACCCTGTCCCTTTGGAACACAAGGCCAAATTACCTCTATCACCTACTCATGTTTATTCATTCAAGCCATATACAGAGCATAAAGCATGACTCATGTCCTGTGCAATGTACAGGGATGCCAGCATCACTTCTATCCTGAAACGTTTCCTGTGCCTGAGCCCCTGGGACTCAGGGATCCTGGATCCCATGACAAGGAGGGCTCCTGTGTCACGGAAAGGACTGCCCACACGATAGCGGGAACTGAGCTAAGCAGCAGAGCCCTAAGCAAGACCATAGCCAGGAAGCCCATTGTCAGGGAACCTCCAATTCTGGAGGAGGCCAGGGAAACAAAGCCTGAGCCTGCCCAGGGTATAGCTGGAAGAAACCAATTGGTAGCAGGCTGGTACACATCAACCAGAGGCCCAAGGCTTCTTCACAAGCAGTCCAGTCCACATCTGCTCCTCTAAGCCTGACAGTGGCACTTGGATCGTGGCATGTATAGGGGTGTAGCTGGGAAAGTGGCTCAGTGCCCCCTGCTCGGTAGGGATTTCATCCCCTTCCAACTGTTTCTCTCACTGACCCCACTTTTGACCCTGCTCCTTACCGCCCTCAAGAGCTGCCCCTCTAGCTGCCTCCCTGCCAAGGGAGCAAGCCTGTTCTTCCTCTTGGACTGCAGCACTGTCGACACAGTGCCTCTCGCCAGCAGGCCCTGGGCTAGAGCCGGTGACCACCAGGCATCTCTGGTGCCTTCATGCAGTCACAGCTCTCCCACACTGCCTAGATCAGGCCTTCTATACCTCTGACCCCATACAGGGCAGAATCTTCTCTCGCTGGCTGGACTAGAAGTCAGTGGAGGACAGAACTACTGACATGGCCTCCCAATGTCCCTGTGGTCTCAGGCGGGGCTGTGCAGCAGTAGCTCTGCTTTGGGCTTTAGCAAAGCCTTAGAGATCTGACCTGCTCAAGGCAGAACCCAGCAGAGTGGCAGGAGAGGAAACATTGGCACAGGCCAGCAGGGGTCCTAACTTTAGTTCTGCCACTCCCTGTACTTTTCTCTTTAAACTTCTGCAGGCCTCCCTCAATTTTCTCATCTTAAAATGGGACTAGTAATATCCAACATGGACTTCCTCATAAAAATTAAACAAGATGGGACAGTATCTGCCATGCCTTAAATGTTTCCCTCCCCCATTCTTTGCCCATACTCTGATCACAGAAATGCCCAATGGACAGTTCCACGGGGACCATGGGGTGAGGTGGCAGGTTGGGGCTCCCCTTTCCAAGTTTCTGCATCCTCCTCAGTAAACAAGAGTCTTACCAGTTTGTGACTACCAGACAGTCCTTAAGTCAAGAGCCAAAGCCCCATTAAGGATATCCAGAGACTTCTGGGTGACACAGACCACACAGGACCACAGCACAAGACACACAAGTTTGGCATACACACACCAATGTGTTGAGGGTTGAACAGTGTCCCCCATAAATGATACGATCACCAGAATCTTGGAATGTAACCTTAATTGGAAATGAGGTTTTCATAGAGACAAGCAAGTAAAATTGAAGTTATTGGGGTAAATTTTAACTCCACGACCAGCAGCCTTACACAGAGAAAGATGTGGATGGAGAGCCAGCAGCATGCCAGGTATGTGCACCACACTTCCACTGCTGTCATGAACACCTACAGGAGAAGGATTTATTCTGGCTCCTGTTTTCAGGCTGTCAGTTCACGGCAGCTTGGTCCCTGCTTTCTGGCCTTTGGTGAGGCAGTGCACCATGACAGGTCAGAGGGCAGAGAAGGCTGCTTCCCACAGCTGCTGGGAAGCCAAAAGAGAAAGGTGGGGGGCCAAGACCCTGGACGGCCCTCAAGAGCCCCCAGTGCCCTAACTCCCTCCTGCCAGGCCTCACCTACTGAGAATGCACCCCTGCTAGCAGTGTTTCCACATTCGGGCCTTTGGGCACATTTCAGACCCAAACTGTGCCACTGTGTGAGTAAAGGCAGAAATCAGCACATCAGACACAGCCAGCAGAAGCCAGAAGCCCAGACAGAGGCCCGTAAAGGCCCGCTCACCCTGCAGTTCTACCAGTGCCTCAGTGCAGTTGGACAAACCACCCTCCAAGCAGACCCTTATAGTACGGATAAGGAGCAGGCCGACAGATGCTGCTGAACCTGTGTAGACACAGCCTGAGGCTGGAGGCAGGGCTGCACTAGCCCTAAATGTGGCACTTTGGGGTGCAGCACAAGCAGCCTCATTACCCCTCTGGCTGGGCTGGCAGGAAAGCTCCCCGCGAGGGGAGGAGGGAAGTCTAGGTGAGGCTGCCTCTGCAGAGGACAGAGCCTCAGCAGCCCCGTGGGCTCATTATTAACAAGTTGCCATCACCATTGAGCTGAGAGGGGTTTTAATATTTCAGGAATGGGCATGCCTGGCACTGCTGGAGCTAATCCTATTGGAGGCACAGAAAACCACTGCCTCTAAAACCACACTGCAAGATGCCTCCAGTCACTCATCTCACAGGCTGCACAGAGAGGGAGAGAAAGCAAAGCCCTGGAAGCCCCCACTCCCCCAGATGGAGCTCACACACAGTCACCCAACATAGCGCCACCATGGCTGGAAGGCTGCCCTGCTCAGCCTTCTGTCTCACTGCTTTTCTTTGCCAGCCTGTGCCAGGCGCAGGACCAAGACCTCTGTGCATGTATTCCATGGAGTGCTCTGTGCCACCAGTTCTCTGCCTCAGAGAAAAAGAAATGCAGGTCCAGACAGCACCCAAGTCACCAGGAGTCCATTGGAGCTAGGGGTAGCCCAGATTTCCCCTGCTACGGAAGGTGGTTTTCAGGGGTTGTTCCAGGTAAAGGTGGTGCATGACCAGTGCACCAGGATTATAAATGGACCTTAGGGTTACAGGGTACCCATCAGTTTCAGGGACACTTAGTCTAGAAGTTGTGACCGTTTTAGTTCAGAGGCCAGTCCAGGAAACCTGGAGCGTGTAAGCTCTGCAGGGTCCCTGTCTCCTGGTCTTGACCAAACACACTCCAAGCCTCAAGACACATCCTCCCCAGGTCTCCAGTGACAAACACAGGGACCCTCGCAGAACCGCCTGTCACTAGGTGGATGAAGACAAGGTAGTAAATTTCATTTCAATCGAAAAGAAACACACATACAAGGATGCTGCAAAAGGCAGAGGCTGCAGCCAGTTCTGCTTCCTCCCACTTGTTAGTCATGTTTCTGGTCTTGGAGAGTCCCCACTCTTCCCAGGGGTGAGGCAACTCCTTGCAGGCTTCTCAGGTTGTGCCTCATAGAAGTTGTGGCATTCTGACGGGCTGCTCTTACTGGGACAAATTCCTTTCCCCAGCCCTCATTCTCCTCACTGGAAAGAGAGGCAAGGATGTCTGTGTTGCTCAGAGAGTCACAGTCTACCTGCTGCCCACAAATCAGATGCATCACATTCATGATCTTACTGGGGCCACACACTAACCCTACCTACAAGACGATGGCTCCCCCAGTTCCATGAAGAAGTGGCTGTTTCCAAGGGCTAGGTCACTTGACCTGTGGGACCAGGTGTTCAAGGACTCCTTACTGCACAAACTGAAGAGGTCTGGCCTCCCTTTCTGTGTATCTGGACAGCAGAAAGCCTCCCAAAAGCCCCAACACCTCCACATCTCACCTGGCCACCATCTCTCTGAAAGCGCAGCCGCACCTTGTTTCTTTCTTTGTGACTTCACATGATGGAGTATTAGCTAGCTGAGGGGTTAGGCAGCCACTGGCTGTGAGGTGGTAGGTCCCAAGACTACTCCTTGGCCCTCACTACCCAGCTGCAAGGCCGGTGCATATCTGCATATCCACAAGTATTAGCTCACCCATCCAAGTGCTCTGCCACCTGACTCCAGTCAGACAGAAGAACTGATTTCCTTTCCCACAAGCTCTGAGTGACAGTATCCTTCCCACAGCTCTGCACCCCAGCTGGGAGTTCCCACTGAGGAACCAATGCACACACCCAGCTGGCCATCCTTGTCCTCACACCCCAGGCCCAGCCCCACTGCACCATGCACCTCACAGGAAAAGATGCCAATTGACCTTGCTCCTGGAGGAGGACAGGGCATTTAAGGTAACCCTTAAATCTCATAGCCAGTTGGGTGTGCTGGTGCACACCTGGAATCCCAGCACCCTGGGAGGCTGCAGCAGAAGGATCACTAATTTGAGTCCAGTCAGGGCAACTTGGTGAGATTCTGTCTTGAAAATGGGTTGGGGACATAGCTGAGTGTAAAAGCACTGGGTTCAATCCCAACAAAAGTGAAAATGGATATGTGGAAAAGTCAAGGAAGGGCTGATTTTCTGTTTTACAGAAAGAACGCTGAGCCTTAGCCAAATGAAACACAACCCAAGGCCAGTACCATCAGCATGCAGTGTTAGTGCAATCCCAAATGGTGCAACTCACAAACCTACATGCTTTGTTTTATACCAAAAAACGTGTGGCTTTCAACCAGAATACTGCTGTTGTGGTTCATATCTAGATGTCTCCCCAGAGCCTCCTGCATTCATAGGTGGGGCTTTGGGGAGATGACTGGATCACAAGGCTGTGATACCGGATTAATACACTGAAGGGTTTATAGCTCGGTGTGATGCTGGAAGGGAAGCCTAGTGGGAGGAGATGAGACACTGTGGGCGTGGCTCCCGCCTCCTCCCTTAATATCCCCCCCCCCACCTGCCTTGCCATGAACTGTTTCTTCCCTGCCATGCTGCCCTGCCTTGGAACCAGATGATTACAGAATGAACCTTTTACAAACTAAGCCAAAATAATACGCTCCTTTAAACTGTGGGTGTCAGGTCTATCTCAATGATGAGAAAATAGCTAAGACAGCTGAAGAACACAAAAGGAAACCTCTACTATCCTGTTACCTGAGCCTCACTGGACGTGTAGTCTTTAGTAAAAAACCAAGATGGCGGATATCTGGGTAAGAGCAACCCCTCATCCCCACCCTGCACCGTTTCACTTCTTTCTAAGTCATTTTGCAACCAAGAACTCATGTTTCCAGAACCAGCCATAAGCGTGTCAGAGGGTTTTGTGGAATTTGTTCTTTTCAATAAAGGCCATTTGATCCATGTAAGATTAAGTGTGATTTAATGGAAAGACATAGAGACTTGCAAATAAAAACAATTTTGGTCCAATTTTTAGAAAAACAAAGCTATTCTGTGGAGCTGCCACACTGTCACAGAAAGATCAAGAGAGGGAGAGAGGTGAAAGCAATGGCAGAGGCACACACACCAACTCCCACAGAGCCACCTCCAGGCCTCCACCTCCAACCTCCCTGTCCTGCCCTGGCAGCACAGGACAGGTGGAACCAGTGCAGATCCAGCTCTGGAACCAGACACTGCAGCACAGGCACATCTAATCTATAGGATTATGAGGCAGTGCTCTTCAGTTCATTTTCACTTCATTGAGTACTTATTAAGCACCTTAGACACATGCCACATAGCTTTCCAGACTCTGGAAGTGGAACAGTAAATGAGAGAAATACTCCCTGCACTCACTGAATGTTTCATATATATATATGAACTCATAGCCTCACACACACTATGCAAGCACACTACCACTGAGCTATATTCCTAGCTCTTTTTAAATAATGAGACAAGGTCTCACTGAGTTGCCCATGCTGGACTTGAACCTGCTGCCATCCTCCTGCCTCAGCCTCCCATGTAGCTGGGGTTACAGACATGAGCCACCATACCGAGCTCAAAGAATTTAGCTTTTAATGCAGGGAGGGAGGGTAGATAATAAATCAGAAATAAATGGGATAATCCATCTAGTGAAGAAAACTAAACAAAATGAGAGCAGGTTGGGGGATAAGCAGGCCACTTGAAGCAAGTGTTATGCACTTTTCTGAGGAAGGGACAGTTAAGTGGCAGGGAAAAGGTACTGACTAGGGAGCTGCCTATAACTTCAAACACAAGGACCGACAGGGTACTTACTGGGTCAGGTGTGTGTCAGGGAAAAAGGCCATGGGACTGTGGATATGTGAGGAAGAGGAAAGGGACAAAAGAACCGGGAAGCTTAGCAGAGATACCTGGTGCCCAGCCACCAATCACTGTCAACTAGAAGCACACTTGGGAACACTCCAGAAGAGGACCAGGTTCTGCACCCCAAACCCTGACTTACAGCAATGAAAAACCCAACAGAAAATTTAGTTTGTACCAGACCTGGATTTGACTACCTTCCCTGCCGGAAGACAGAAATTTATTCTGCATCCAGCCTGTGGCCTCCACCATGGCCTGGGATGCTTTTCATGGCACCTTCAACCTTACCTCTGATGACCATCACCCCCTCCTATATCGGGGGCCAAGTCCAGAGGCAAAATCGGATGGCAGAGGAGTTAGAGTTGGCCCTCTGGCCTTCTTGCTGGAAGTCACACACAGTGTCACCTTCATGTAGGTCCAGGGAGTCACCTATAAAAAGTAAGCTCCTTGACATCCCGGCTGCCATGGCTAAGAGCAAATCTCAGTCAAGGTGAAGTGAACAGGAAAGGACATGTGCTAGCCTAGGAAGCCAATCTTCCAGCCAGACTGGCTACATAATTTGTGTGGCCCTGGACAGAATCAAGTCGCAAGGCAGTTTAATTTTAATGTGGTAATGCCAGAGCGTTCTACCAGGCAGGGGACTTCTGAAAGTAGACCCTGCCCCACATATGAAGCCAGCCTTACCTACAACTCAAACAAAAGACCAGGCGTTTGAGACACCACCAGGAGAAGGAAGCCACAGACAAGACAGACCTGCCTCCACCCCAGCTCCACCTCCCATGGGCTGTGAGCTGAGGGATGAATGAGCCCAGCACTGCGGGCTTCCACCTCCTGGTCCACAAAGGCCAGTGCCACATCCCAGGGGGCTGCCCTTCCTTGTGAGCTTGTTGTGAGAGCTCAAATGAGATAATGAAAGAGGAGGCTTCATGGCAGGCTTTCCACCCAAATAAGGGATTACTATTATTTACCAAGACCCGCAGAACTCTCAGATTTCCGAAGAACATTGATTTCTGGCAATTAAGCCAAATTAACATAATTCAAACAAAACATCTAATTTTAGCTACATTTAACAATTCCCCCTCAACAGGACAGACACTGCAGCCTCATTTGAGGAGCCAGTGCTAAGGAGATGCAGGAAGGAAAGCAGACCTTGTTCACGGGCATTCAGGTGGGCCCCACCAGAAGATGCCAGGAGTGGGGGCCCCTCTCACTGTGCCCTGGGCTGCCAGCTCCAGTTATGGAGGACCCAGTGCCCAGAGCAGCGCCCCAAGACTAAGGCCTACTGGGTGGAGCCAGGAGCCCTGCAGCTCTTCCCGTGGGCCAGCCCTACGGCCCCAGCCTGTCACATCCATGCGGCCAGCTCCCTCAAAGAATGGCTGAGGGATCAAAACAGCAGATGAGCACTCCTCTGCGTATCCGAGTTTATTGCAAATCACCAGATGCAGCCATTCAGCCGGCAGGTTGCTGGGATGCCAGGCTGACCGAGGCACTGCACCCATGTACAGCTGAGGGAGAAACACAAGCTTGGAGCCCAGGGGCTGACAAGTTGCACCCAGTCACCTGACCTGGCCCGCTGCCAGTTCTTACATAGTCCACAAGCTAAGAATGACTTACATTTTTAAATGGTTTGAGGAAGAAAATGAATAACATTTCGTACTGTATGAAAAATAAAATTCAAATTTTAGTGGCTATTAATAAAGTTTTATTGGAACAGCCACACTCACCATGTGTTTCGTCTGCAGCTGCTCTCCTGCTAGACCACACAGCTGAATGCCCGCCAACAGAAACTCAGATCCTCACTACCTGACCCTTCAAGGCCACAGTCTGCAGACTCTGGTTTAAATTAACAGGGAAATCACATGTCTCATGGTGCAGAGTAGCTGGGACCTGCCCTAAGCCTCAGTTTTCTGCCTATAAAAAGAGCAGGTCATAGGTGATGCCTGTGCTCATTTCTGTGGGTTGTTCTGCACCACTGCCCGCGCCCCAGTGCTACATGTAAACAGGCCAAGTGTCCACAGCAGGTCAGGGCCACCAGACCACAGGCCCCTACACACACCCTGAACAGCACACAGCACCCAAAGAATACTAATTAGGGCACTGGGACAAGGACCAGCCCAAAAGAACCTGTGGGGGTGTGCTTCCTGCCCCAGCCCCAGAGAGGCTTGGCCTCCACCCACAGGCCTGCACCGCAGCGGCGTCTCCCTCGTAGAGGCGCCTGGGGCTCCTGAATAATTCAGCAGGCTGCGCAGGCAGTGCAGATGCACGCATCTTGTGTCTGCAGGCTCTGTGCTCTGCCTGTCGTGAATCTAAGAACAAAGTTCCTTCCTCCTTCCAGGCCACTCGGCTCCCTACTGGACCTGAAGCAGCCACTGGCAAGAGCTGAAACTCCTCACCATATTCAGGAAAGTGGGGACAAGAGACCTGGCTCTCCTGCCTGCTCGGCCACTAAAGATAGCTGCATGACGCGGACCAGTCGTCTCTACTCTTCACACTGCAGTTTCCTCGTGAAGTGGATGGGCTGTGAGAGCTGCCCAGTCTCCTGCAAGATGCTAGGCCTAGCTGCGCACAGGGGCACAGCCTGGATCCAGTTCCTTGGGAAGCTGAGGCAGGACCACTGCTTGTGCCAGAAGTTTTAAGGCCACTCTGTGCAATATTACAAGACTGCATCTCAAAATAAACTTTTAAAGTCTATCTTAATTTAAAAACAGCAGCACAATGCTTTGTCATTGAGTATAGTCCAGGTGTTTCATTCTACAGGTGAGAAGAGAAGCCTAGAAGATGAAGTGATTTTCCCAAGACCACCCGTACTGCCTGAGAGGCAAGGTCAGGACCCACAGCTCCTTTGTCCCCCCACACGATTCCCCACCCTGATTCCCCCACCATGCACTTTCACTGGCCCTGTGCTCTCTGCCCATGTCACTGTCTATGCATCCACATCTGTACCTCCATCTCCATCTCCCTAGCCCTGTCAAGGGTGCTGGCTCTTTTTGGGGAACACACGCCTTCCTCCCCAAGGGGTCTGGAAGAGAATACGTGTAGGGACAGAATTTTATCTCAGCCATGAGAACCAATACCAGGGCTCTGTGCAAGCTTCAGGACCCGCAGCAGTGCTCTGAAAGTGTCCTCCCCATTCACTCGGGCCCTACCTCCCAGCCTCCCCTCTCGGGCCCTTTGTTGTCTCATCTCGTTTAACTCTGGCACCAGCCCTAGAAGCAGCAGCTGGGAGAAGCCCCAGGTCATTCCTCTTTGCCTGCTGACCTCGGGCAAATTGGGGGCCCTTCACAAGGCAGTTCCCTGGAAGCCAGGAGCAGGAGCGCAAGCACAGTACCTTCCACAGCTCCTGCCGCTGACCCTGGACGCTGTGGAGAGACATTCCAAAGCCTCTAGCTAACTGTTTACCATCCCTGTGGTGCACACCCCACCTGGGGAGCTCCCTTTGCCTGGGACAGGACCCGTGCCACAGCCCACCCAGAATGCAGGGACAGAATGCACTGACCAGCCTGTGAACCCCACCCTGGGCACCACACATCCCTGTCCACATGAGATGGACCAGTTTTCTGGTATGCCTGGAGGCCTGCATACAGGAGACAACTCTCATTCAAAGTCAGTCCTTCCTGAGCTTCTCCTCCCTTTCTGTGTCTGCCATGTGGCTGCTAGAAAAAAACAGAAAAGGCTTCCAGCAGCTGGGGCTTCCTGGAGAACCAGGCAGCACTGCACTGCAGAGTGTGGGGCAGGTGTCAGGGTGAGTGGCTAAAAGAAAACAGAACTTGGGCTTGAGCTAAACTGTGCCAGCTTCCCCTGAAAATGCTGCCCTTTTGGAAGCTCAGGAAGTGAAGGAGCTGGTATTTTTACCAGAAAGATCAAATTCATCCCTATGGCCCATCTATTACTGGCATGGTCCTAGGCAGCCTGTGAAAATGTGGGGCCTACAGGAATTCATAGTCTCTGGGGCCTCCCTGATGGAAGCTGGGGACCTTGGCACTCCTGGCTGGTGTCTTCTGCTTTCTGGCTCATGAGGCAAGCTAGGAGCTCTGCTATGCGCTCTCGACCATCACCATGTGGCACCTCTACCAGAGATGCAGACAGCACCCCCTCATCTTGGCCTGGAACTCCCCAAACTGACAACCTCAGTAACTGTTTCCTTTTTATAAAGTGATCACCTCCGCCATGTCATTGCAGTCACACAAAGCTGACTGATACACCCTCTAGAAGGCAACCCTCTGAACAGTCAGGTCTGCTGGGCATACTGCCTCACTGAGTCTGCAGCCAGGGTGTCAACCCCTCCTGAAGTCAGGGCCCCAGTTCTCTGCAGCTCTCAGCAGCAATGTGGCAGTGGCGGAGGAGCACCCAGTCCCCTGGCCTGGAAATCACAGGTGCTCTGCTTCCCACAGACCTGTGCCACCCTCTGTCACAAACACAGAAGACACCTTCATAAACACACAAAGGGCCAGATCTGTCTCCGAGAACATGGGCAGCCTTCCCAGCCAGGAGGGACTGGACACCTCGGCAGCACACCGTCCTCTCCCCGCAACTGCCCACAGGAGCATCCACGTGTGTAAATGGGGCACTGGGTGGGACAGAGCAGACATGAGAGGCCCAGCCAGTGGGGCAGTCTTTACTGTTCTTTTGGCACCTCTGTGCCCAAGTCCAGAACCTTCTACAGCTGGACCAGGTCCACACAGGAGAGCCTCACCCTCCTCACATCCCCCAAGCGCACCTTGGGGCAGAGGAAGTGTGCCGTGTGGGAGCCTTTTGGCCCATGGCCCTGTCGCTTGCCCGCTTTCAGATGAACAAATGCCTGAAGAGGCTTGAAACTCTCAACATCAACTCCCTAGATTAGAGGTAAGGAAACTGAGGCTCAGCAAAGTGTCCAGAGTCACACAAGAGAGACTGCGGCTCTCTTGTCCCAGTGCCAGCTCCTCTTGTCCACTGAAGCAGCAGTGAGTGCTCACAGGACTGGCAGAAGGGGCAGGAGGCAGAGAGCTCACAGACCCACGCTGTCTGAGGCTTGATTAATCAAGACACCAGGCCATGATCGTGTCATGTCCTGCCTGAGTCTGTCATCCAGGACACTTCACTATAGCTGCCTTAGTGTTAGGCAGGGCCTCTTCTGGGCCAGGCTCAGCGACAGAGTAGAAAGGGCTCCGGGTCCCGCCCCACTCAGCCTCTCTGCGGCAGATCTAGCCAGAACACCACCAATCACACCCAGGAGGCTTGGGGGAGGTGATGCTGGCCCTAAAAGGCAGGCAGAGAACAGGCTGGGGTCCCTCGGGCTCAGGGGTGGGAGCTGCTGGGCCAGGAGTGTGCAGTGCCTAGGGGCTCAGGCAGGGGCAAAGAGGGACCAGATGTTTCCCTGAGCCACTCCAGGCAGTGGTGAATTCAACCTGAAGACAGAGAGGAGAGTGGAGTGAAGTAACTACCCTCAGTTCTCTAAACAGGGCGTGATGACACATACTTGTAATTCTGCTCCTAGGGGGTCAGGCAGGAGGATCAAACGCTCAAACCCAGTCTGGATGATGTTAGTGACTTAGCCAGGCCCTGAAAACTTGCAAAAGGCTGGAGATACAGCTTAGTGCTTCTGCTATAAGAGAGACCCTGCTGGAAGGTGGTAGTTAGTGCAGCAGGCTCCTGAGAGGCTGCTGCAGGACCAGTGGAGGCAAGTGCCAGGTGGAGAAGGTAGAGAGAGCACAGCGCCTCTGAAGACACTGCGAAGGTGTGGCTGTGCCCTTGGCTCTGGTGCATAAGGTGTGCTGGTCTCCATCTGCCTCTATGGAGTCCCATGTGGGTAAATACCGACATCTGGGGTACAGCTCAGTGGCACAGCACTCGGTGGCAGGAGTGAGGCCCCCAGGTTCTATCAAACACAAACAACAGACTACGGCTCACTCCATGCAGACCACTTAGGAAGGAGGCCACAGCACACGCCATGCACGGCAAGCAAGAAGTTCATGTTTTTAAAAAGTCCAGCTGACACTTGGGTCCCTCCCCACTGCAGACAGCGAAAGATACTCCCTGAAGAATTCCATGGCAATGCTGTGCTCCCAGGGCTGCCAGCGTCAGGTGGCTGCTGGGTGCCTTCTGCTCTTTGCCTGGGTAAGCATCCATTGGGGTCTCTGGTGGGCCAGACATGCCAGAACAGGGCCTGGCCGCAATCACAGTGCACCCTGGATCAGCTAGCGCTCTGCTCCTTCACAGGGTGCTGCTGAGGACAGAGACCAGCACAATCCCGCAAGTGATGCTGAAGTGAATTTTCCGGTTCTCCATGGTATTGCATAATTGCAAGGTGCCATGTAGCTATCCAGGCTCCAGAGCTTTGCTGAACCATGCTGGTTCTGAGTATTCTTTGTACCTGAAGTTGAGGGTAGGTTTGTGTGTCTACACCACCTTTCCCAGTTTGTCTAAGAAACAGCACCAAGACCGGTGAGTGGCTCCAACCATGGCCCGCAGCTCGAAGGCCATTTCTGGGAAGGAACTACTGAGTCCCACTGCAAACAAGGTCATAGTCCAACCTGGGTGTCCATACTTTCACCTTTCATGTCTCACCTTGGCCCAAGAAAACCTCAGGGGTCACATGTTTTGAAATCCTTGAGGAGCTGTGGTGTGGACCTGCGGGTCCTTTAGGCTCTCCCCGCTCCACACATTACAGCTTGTGAACGCGGAGTCTCAGCCTTTGCTGGTGGCC
This sequence comes from Cavia porcellus, assembly GCF_034190915.1. Classification (NCBI taxonomy): domain Eukaryota; kingdom Metazoa; phylum Chordata; class Mammalia; order Rodentia; family Caviidae; genus Cavia; species Cavia porcellus. The sequence continues at coordinate 48,924,904 of NW_026947512.1, forward strand.
CTGGGGATGGAGTGGGGGCATCCAGGTGTAAGTGGGACCCCAGCAATAGACTCATAGATTATGCAGTGCTTCCTGTGTTCCGGTCCTTTACACGGGACAGTTCTCTCCACCCCATACAGAGCAAAAGTCAGTCATCTCACTCTGCCAAGCCCTACACCCTTCACACTGCTTTGCCACAGCCCCGGTCACACACTCAGCTCAAGGGCTGTGGGCCTCCAACCCGTGAGGCCACCTCAGGCGTCTGGACTTGGGACGCGGGTCCACACTCTTGCCATGTTAACAGTGGGCTGCACAGTCAGCAGGCAGGAAGGCTGAGGCGAGTAAAAGCACACATTTCCACAGCACAGGAGGCTGGAGGACAGGACACCAGTACCTACAGCCTGCCGGAGAGAGAAACTGCAAACGCAGCTCGGGTGGGCGGGAAGGCCCAGGAACCGAGGCAAGGAGCCTGCTTTATTCCCAGAGAGACTGGGAAACCCCTGGAGGACTAAAGGAGGAGTGCCCAGCCTGATTTGCATTTTTGGAAGATGACTCTGGCTGCAAAGGACAGAATTAGGCCCAGCACACGTTTTCAAGTGGTTTACAATGGATGGCTTCCCATGCCAAGACTCAGGCGCCCGGACACTTTGGGACCACAGTCCAGCTCCTCTTTGAGCCAGGACACTCTGTTACCTACTTGGCTCTAGGCCACATCACCCTGGAATTCTTAATTGGGGTGTGATGGCATCTACAAGTTCCAGACTTCATGTCCAGAAAACACGTGGCCCTGGAGAGCCTGCCTACTTTTTTGATAATCAGGGCAACCTCTGTCTTTTCTGGGTATCATTAATATTTTTTAAAATATATGAGTACAGAAGAGAATTAAGCAAACTTAAAGCACTCAGAAACATGTCAACGGCAGCCATTGTGAATGTTTTGTGCACAGTGTTTCCATTTAGTTACATGTCTGACATTAAAAGCGTATCCATTTTTATTAAAAACATTCTCAACTATTTTGTGTGTAGTACTGGGACTTTAAGCAGAACTATCCTCCAGCCCTTTTTATTTTTTATTTTATTTCTCTAAGTTGCTCAGGCTGAGCTTAATCTTGCAATACAGCTCCATGTCCAGCTAAAAATATGTTCTTCAGTTCACAGAGCCAGAGGCAGTGGCACACACCTGTACCCCCAGCTACCTGGGGTGAGACAGGAGCATTGCTTGGGCCGAGGAGCTCAAGGCCAGTCTGGTCAACACAGTAAGAACCTGTCTTCTTGAAAATAGTCTTTTGAGCATTGTTTTAATGAACACACAGGGTGTCCCCACCTGGGTGACGGTGTCTAAGTCCTTCTCTAGGAGGAAGGAGGTCGTACCCCTCTGGTACACACCACAGGCAGGGTGGGCTTGCTCACTGCAGATGTGCAGGGTTCCTTGGGGCTGTGACTCTGTGACTGGCATTGGCTGTACCATATTCACAGCAGCCCCTCAGAAGCTGCACTGCAGGGCCTGCCAGAGAGCCCAGAACAGAGCTGACTGTAGCTCTTTCCGCCCGGCTCCTATGTCTTCCTCAATCCATTCTCTCTCTCTCCTCTCTCCAAGCTCAGTGAGAGACACATCAGCGAGCTATCTGAGTGGCATGTCAGCAATGAATCCTTTGCCACTGATCACACGCACAGTGACACCACACATTCACTTACATAAATGTATATAGTAAGTTGGATGTGCACACCTGAAATCCTAGCACTAGGGAGGGTGAAGCAGGTGGCTCTCAAGTTCAATAAATAAATGAGTAAATAAATAAGCAATATTTCAATGTGTGTCCAAGGAAACACCAGTGTCATCCTAGGCTGCTCCATTGCACTGGCTCTGACATTCACATGGGTAACCCTTGTCACGGGCTCTTCACTCCAACAGGCTATTCCAGTACAGGCCTGCACTGATCCCTGTGTTTCCATTCTGCTTGCAGAGGGCACCCACCCAGCTCTGCCCAGGTGCTCCGTCTCCTGTACACAGCCCTGCTGACCCCTCTGCAGACCAGCTCCTCCCATCCCCTGGTGGCCCCTTTCCACATACCATGTCCTCTGGTCCCCCTGTCCATGTCTATGCTTCCTTGGAGGAGCAGGGTGCATAATAAATGAGCATGTGCCAGGTCCCTGCTATTGCTTCCTGGTTTTAAACTCTCTCAGTCCAGCCACAGTCCCAGCTCATCACACAGTCTGCTAGAATACAAGGCCGCAGGGACCAATGTGGTCTATACAGATTTCGCCTAGGGGAGACAGGAGGCCTGTGGGATGCAGATGCCTGGCCCTGGCCACTTCCAGGGTCCAACTTGCAGGGCAGGACAGGCCACTCCACAGCAGCAAGCCTTCTCCCTGGAGTAGTTCTGACAGTAGCACAAGGCCCAGGCCACAGGTACCACAGCTCACTGCCCCTTGTGCCCACCACCTCACCTCAAAGTTCTGGGCCCCAGCGTGCACGTGCATTTTAAGAGCTGTGGTTGTGCAAATCTGTCATCAGGCACCTCCTCTCCTCCCCTATTCCCTGATGCTGGTGCAGACATCCTGCACTCCAGCTAGTTGGGCCTGCTTGCCTCTGGCATACTCATCTACAGCACGTGGAGACTGTGCATGGCCCTGGCCTTCTCCCAGCAAGCAGCGGAACAGCAGGCATCTAGCAAGTGCACGGGAGAGCTCTGCAGCACTGCTGGGCTTCCTCAACCTCAGTTCCCCTCCAGCCTCCCACACCATGCCCAGGTGGTTCCTGGCCAGCACAGTCTCGCCAGAACCTCAGCTGTCCAGATTCAACTACATAACCCATGTGAAGACACACCAGTCATGGAGGTACATACCCGTAACCTAGGCACTCCAGGGGGCTGGGCCACTGGGGTCCAGTTTGAGACCAGCATGGACAATTCAGTGACAAAGTAAGACCCTGCCTCAAAATGAAAAACCAAAAAAAGACTGATGCTATAAAGCAGAGCAGTAGCCCTGGGCTTAATCCGCAGGAACACAAACTAGAAAAGATAGATTGCAAAAATGCTGTTTTTCAGCATTGACAAGTAGAAGTCCTCTAGGAAATGATTACATGAGAAGATGCTTTCTATGTGGGAGACACCGAGCTCTCTAACACAGAAAGGTAAGGATATTAATAACCATTCTGTGAGACAAACTAGCCAGAAAGAAAGCAGCAACCCCTAGAACTGTCATCAGCCATTCTCTACTGCAGGCTCTGGTGCCAACCAAGGTACCCAGAATCCTCAGCTGTCAACTAGACTGTCCTTGAAACATCTGGAGGACACATGGGCACCTTTGATCCAGGGGCAGTTGAGACCAGTGGTCCTATGCCAAGCTTTCCAACCTCTGCCTCAGGTTAAGAAGTAACTGCTCCTAGCAGTTTCCCAACTTATCTTCTGACCCCATTTATTTGTAAGCCCTTGGTTCCAAGGAAGGAAACACATCTTCTGTTTGATTCTCCTCTTGGTGCCTACTGTAGCTTTGGCCACTCAAAGGTGCAGCCCAGGCCAAGAGGGGACCCATGCCCAGCAGCCTGTGAGCAAGCTTAGCATCGGGGAATCTGGGTTTGAGCCTAGCACCAGAGTTACCAAACTCCCAGAGGACATGGCAAGTAATTCCTGCTGTACACGTGGAAACCTGTGGACTCCACAAAAGCAGCACCTTGATAAACAGAAGGCTGTCTCACAGCCCCCAGGGATGCCCTAACATGGAGAAGAAAGCCATTGCAAACATATTATCACTTCAGCAAAAATAGAGGAACTCTCTGAGGAGAAACATGCAGTCATGGTGAAAGCAAATGTTTAAAAACAAAGTTTAAAATAAAACTAGCTGGTCATTAAATCTTCTCTGCATTTGCTGAGTGTCTATTATGCAAGGTCTCCTTTCTTGAGGACTATGGTGTACTTTGTGTTCCCAAGATCCAGGGGCTCTCACAGATCTGTCTGATACAGCCATCACACCACACATCTCGTCCTCTGTGACAGCCCTTACCCAAAGTTATTGGCCACAGTCCTAACAGTGATCGGATTCTCAGAATAATTAGAGGCCATGCTTGTGTTTTTCTTCTGATATGGAGCTACAAATGCCATCTGGAACCTTAATAAAGCTTGAAAATATCCAAGCCCATCCCACAGTTATAGACCAGACTCACAGATGACTGAGTAGGCCTGTGGTAATAAATCTTGTCTGAACAGGAACTTCATTTCTTTTCTGAAAATGAAATGAAGATATGATTTAAAGCATCTTGATTTCATTTACCAGCACCAAAATAATAATGTGCTGGCCTCTCAAATGAACAACAGATTACACAAACAGGAGATGGCCAGGCCTGTGCTGGGCCTTGGATTTACTAGAAAGAACCATTTAATGAACAAACATTATGCTGATAACCTAAACATCTTACCTGAGATTATCACCTTACAAAGAGGAAAGGTTCATTTTGGCTCACAGCTCTGGACGTATCAGTCCACAGCAATTTGGACTGTAGTGAGGAACAAAGCATGACAAGGAGCATGTGGTTGCTGCTCACATAATGGCTGGGAAGCAGAAGAGAAGACGCGGGAGCCAAGATCCCCAGCCCCTCAAGACATGCCCTGCTACCCCAAAGACCTCCTGCTAGGCCTGGTTATTAAAGATTCCATCACTATGAGATGGATCACAGCTCGGGGACCAAGTTTCTTACACATGGGTCTTTGGGGGGACATTTCAACAGCAATCTTTATGTTATTAACTATGGTCTCTAATATATACAATTGTTAGATGTTAATTAAAAGAAATAAAGTAAAGCATTATCATATTAAGAGGACAAAAGCAGAGCTGGAGAGCAAACAGCCTGTGGTGCTGGGAGCAGGAGAAGCAGAGGCCCAGCTTGACCTCCCCTTACCAAGAAGGCTGTACCCTCCAGCCTCGGAATTCCAGCCACTGTCTATACCACTGGGGCAGCTGTGAGAAGCAAATGAAGTACAAGTCGCACAGGGCTGGATGTGCAGGCCCGTGACATCCTCCCCACCCACAGGCCTGATTTACCCATGGCTTAGAAGTGAAGGGTGCTCCAGAGAGCAGCCCCCCACCACCACCATCTCTGCAGCAGCGAAGGGGCTGGGTTGGCAAAGAGACAGGAGGCTGCTGGAAAAGCCCCATCTTACCCAAGCTCAGGGCCTCCCAGAGCTGGTGAGGGCAAGACCTTGTCCATTTATCTGAAGCTCCCTGTGCACTAGCATAGGAAGCTATAGAGCTTTGGGATGTTTCAGAGCAGTGGTGGTGAACCCAAGGAACTTGTGCTGCAGCAGGCTATTCTCACCGAAAGCTCTCAAAGGTTCACCATCACAGTTTCAGAGGCTTGCAATAAATTAATGCCTTAATAATTTATGCACAACACAATACAATTATGCAACTCAAAAGCCAAAGGCTTTATCTACAAATATCAGTTCATACTGCAACACAGAGCAGCAAAATGGCTCAGCAATTGCCCCAGTGCAGTTTAACAACGTTAATGAGGATCAACTCCTTTCCATCCTGTGGGCTGGATCCTGAATCAAATGTATGAGCCCCCTTAGAGCTCACAGGATTGTGACTTGAGATCTTCTGCTAATGGGAGTCCTGATTAGCTCCTACCCCCCACCCTGCTCAACAACAGGCTCCTACCCTGTCCTTTGACCCACAAGACCTCCACAGTGATCCTCATGGCAGGCAAACTCCTCTCCTCAGCCTTCTCTGTGGTGCCAGTCACTGGACCCATTGAAGACACCTCCAGAGTCCAGAAGCAGAGCCCACTGAGCCACACATGGGAAGGTGAGGCTGAGGGCCCCTCGGTGCACACCTCCCAGACACAACAGACCACTCCGTTCCAGGGCTTTCTTTTTTTTTTTTTTTTTTTTGCTTCTTGCACCTTTTCTCCACCCCTCCCTGTGGTCTTGGCTCCTTGGGGTCCACTGCAGACACCACTATTCCAAATAACTGAAACCCACAAGTAGTACAGCGAGGATCCCACAAGGAACTAATTCCATGCTCAGAGATAGAATTCACTGCAGCAAAAGATTAAGTAGTTCCACTGCTTGCCTACAAATTGCTACTGCTTTGCAAATGACTAGAAAGGAAAGGAATACCAGATTTCCCACAGATGCACCCTGAAGACAATATTGTTCACCTGGACCCCTGCCTGAAACCAAGACAATATGTAGGCAAGCAAAGAGCAATATTAACTAGTTCGGGCTGGGGATTTAGCTCAGCGGCATAAGCACCTGCCTTGCAAGCAGGCAGTCGTGAGTTCGATCCCTGGTACCGATAAAAAGGAAAAAGACAAAAAAAAATATTAACTAGTTCATTCATTCAGCCACTCGCTCCACTGACACCCACCACACACACCCCGTGAGCCAAGCACTGGGAGGTGTTGGAGTCACAGTGGGACTGTGATGCTATCTTTTCCTTCACTGACATCACTGACATCACGGGATGAGGCCGATGGACAGATGAGGGGCAAAGAGAACCCAGTGGAGCCTATGCAAGTGCAGCTGCGGGGGAGCCCCCTCTCTCTCCTCTTCCCCACTCCTTCACCTGCTGCTCTGCCCTCAAATCCTCTCCTAACCCTGAGCTCTGGGCAAATGGAAAAAGCACGTTTCACACACATTTTAGCCTGAAGCTTCCTCAGTCCTAGAAAGCTGTCATTCTTAAGGTAACTGGCTTCTTAAAGCATATTTTGTGGCTTCTTTCTTTGCATTGCAACCTGCAGAAGCAGAGGGACTCATCAGTAAATGTCAAAATGCTGGATTTTGTTAGGACAAAAACGATGCGCTGCAGCAATGATCTGCAAGCTGCTGACAAGGACGCATGCTGCACAAAGAAGCGGAATGGAGCCCCTAAGAAGGAGGTCCCCCACCACCACCCAGGAGCCCCAGAGCACCAGCCCCGTTCCTAGACATTCCTGGAGTCAAGAGGCTCCTTTCTGTGTCAGGCAGTGCGTCACAACATCAGCCTCCTCCACCCCATGCCAGCACCCCTCGCCAGGCACCTTCCCACACAATCATTAGCCGGTGAGTGCTGTGGCTGCCAGCGAAGTCACAGCACGATCATCTCCATCAGCGGATGCGGATCTGCTCAGCCCCAGTTAAGTCAGTCATCCACAGGACAGACACCTTTCCTTCTAGTAAATTCAGGTTACTCTCAGCTCTGCTCTCCACACAGTTCTGTGAATTGCCAGATCACTGGAATAAATGTTCATTTGCATGTGGGAAGTTCTTTCTTGGTGCTGATAAAAGAAACGGAGGATGGTTCCACAGCTTGCCTGTCGTCCTTGCGATCAACTGTAAAGTCCTCAGCTGCTTGATCATAATACATCTTATGTGTATTATGACTTCACAGGTGAAAGTGCATCTTAGTTAGATTTCACCTCATTTGAACCTTCTAGCTAGTCCCCAGTCCTCTGCCTGAGCAGTGCCTGTGTGAACTTTTTCTAAATCTCTCATAAGGCGAGGGGCGTTGCTCGGTGGCACAGCATTGCTAAGCATACAGGCGGCCCTCAGCTGGACCACACACACACAGAGGAAATGAAGCAGTTATGTAAAATGTCCCTTTCTGCACTGTCCTGCCTCCTTCACCTTGCCCTCTGGGGTTTTCTAGCTTTGTGATTTTATATTTTCCTATAAACATTGACCCTATTCTCTGATATGGCTACCAAGACCATCCGGATAGCTCAGGGAATTCACAATCTCTATGAAATAAAAAAGGAGCATCGCTGCATCCCACAGCACTTCCCCACATATCCAGAGAATGAGTCTAAAGAGTGCAGGCCACTGCCATCACTTCAAATCAACGTTTCTCCACCACTGTGTCAATCACAGCACCTCAGGATACTGCATGAAACAGTGTGAAGCCGTGTGGAAGGCTTCTGCTGCTTACTGACGCAGTGTGCTGTGACCAGCTAGGAAGGCAAAGCAGCACCACGCAGGGCAAAGGGAATACATTGCCCTCTATCATTTAAATACGGAAACAAAGTTCACCAAGAATATAGAGGTCTAGACCAAGAGAAAAATTGAAATTTCTACTTTTCTGTGTGTGCATGACATAGAATTCAGAGTTACAGCATGGAGAGTTTCATAGACCAGAAAGGAATAAAAAAAGAGAGAAGGGAGAGTTTTGTCGAGATGATTGCTCAAAAAATTACCTACGGTATCAGGAGCATCAAAGTGGAAGCTTGAGAGCCAGCAGTGGGCTTGAAAACACCCAGTGCGCAGTTTTGGAGGATCGCCTTGGCTCCAAAAGCAGGCAGCGGGCATGCAAACAGAGAGCACTGTTTCCTAACGAGAAGTTTGCACGACTGCCAAGAAAGTGGGCGAGCGCCGCCACACACTACCAGGCTTCCCCGCCTGACTCACGGACGGGCCTGGCGCTTCAGACCCTAGCAGGAGACCCGACGGGATCCTCTTCGTAAGTGGCACCCACCCAAACTCTGATTCCCGTTAGTGTGGGGAAGGCCTCCGTTCAGTCTTGCTGAAGGGGAGCGTCGTGGCGAGGCTGCTGCTACCCACAGGACGGCAGCTCCGACGGGGCGGGCACAGCTGAGCTACAGCGGGGCTCGCTACGTGCATCCGGAGCACAGCTCTCCTCTGGGGCCTCATCTCCAGGGAAGGCCCGAGGCCGGTCCCACAGCCTCGCGGGGCGGGCGCGGGACGCACAGCCTCGGCCCCGCCGGCCAGGAGCCCCACGGACGGAGCCCACCCCACCCACCCCGCGGGGAAGGGCTGCGCCCAGCCCGCCTGGACCCCGACCCAGCCGGGCCGGGCTGCTGGCTGAGGGGCTACGCTCACAGACCTCGAACTCGGGCTGCTCCCGAGCTCCGGCGGGAGAGGGCCCGGAGCAGGGTGCGGGGGGCGGCACCGGGCGGGGGCCGCGCGCTCTCCCCGCCGCTCCGAGCTGCGCCGCGCCCGGCTCCGGCTCCCGCTCAGCTCGGGCTCCTTCTGACCGAGCCGCGGCGGCGCTGTCCGCGGTGCTGAACCCCCCCTCGCCCCTCACCTTTTTCTTGCGATCGCGCGAGCGGTTCCTGCGCTTCCGGCTGGACTCCTCCTTCTCCCTTTGCTCCTGCAGGGCCTGCGCCTCGATGTCTTTGATCTTCTTCAGCTGCTTGGCCGCCTGAGCCATGGCCGCCCCGCGCCCCGACCCGGCCGGCGACCCCTGCCGAGGAGCAGCGCGCCCGGCCCGGGCTGCCTCCCGCAGCCGCTCGGCTCCGCTCGGCTTCGCTCGGCTCCGCCCGGTTCCGCCCGGCTCTGCTCGGCTCCGCTCGGCTCGCCCGGCCGGGGCGCGGGGCCCGGATGCGCTCCGCCGCGGCTCGCGCTCGCTTGGCTGCCCAGGAGGGGTTCTGGGCTCAGCAGCTGCTGTCGCTGCTCCCTGCGCTCCTGCGGCGGCGGCGGCGGGTGGGTTGGGATGGGGCGGGGCGGGGGCGGCCCGTACTGCGGCGCGCGGCAGGCGGACGGGCGCGGGCCAGGAGGGGCGGGCTCAAGCAGTTAGCGCTGGAGGGCGCGCGGGGAGTCGCGGGTCGGACGGGCCCAGACGGGCTCCGGGACCTGGTGCAGTGCCTCGGCGTGCCGGCCTCACGTCTGCGTTTCCCCGGGCACAGTGGGCATCCTGTCCAACCAGTGCAGCCAAGCCTCTGCGCGTGTCCCCGCCGCAGTGGACAGGTCGGTCAGGGGAAACCGAGGCCCGCCTGGGGCCGCGACCTTCGGCCTGGCGCGGCTTCTTCCCAGCCCGCGGGACGCAGCTCTGCCGACCGCTGCGGAGAAGACCGTGAAAAACAGCGGCTCGGACCTGGAAAAAGTTGCCGAGTTAGGAGAGAACCAGCCCGCGCGCCGCCCGTCCCGGGGCTTCGGTGCGCACCGAGGCCGCGCGACACGCGCACTGCAGGCCGCAGGTCGCTTCGCTCTGCCCGCTTCTGCCCCGGCCCTGCGTCTCTCCGCACTCGGGCGCAGGGGAACCGCGAAGAAAAGATTTATGAGCAACGGGGAGTTTCAAGTAGCCACTCGGAATTGAAAGATAAACTCTAAAACGTGAAAGAATTTGATAAAATTAGTTTTATCGATATATTTTAATTCAGTGTCTCCGGATGGGAAGAACTTGAGGGTGTCGTGCCTTCACTCACCAGGTCTGCCAACCACTGTAGGCTGAGCACCCCAGGGCGCTGAAGAAGCCCGAGCCCCTCACCAGCCGCCCTGAGTGTGAGGGCCCCGGGCTGTGTGGCACCGACCCCGGCAGTCTGGCCTGGGCAGCGTTGCTCCTCCAGCTCCAAGCCTCAGGGCTGCCAGGCCCGCGGTCCTCGAGCCCCGCACTTTCCCAGAGCTGCGCCCGCGTCCCCCCCCCCCCTTCCCACCCTCCTACCCTGTCAACTCCCTGCTTAAACCAGACCCTGCGGCCTGGCACCCTTCAAAGCCCTTCTCTAGCGCGTGTTGCCTCCCAGCTCAGCTGCAGGGTGAAGACTGGAATCAGTCACGCGGCCTGTGAGGACCCAGATCCTCTGCTGTTGGCCCTGCGCTTCGATGTCTCCTGCCATCTGCTGCCCCCCCTGCCCTGTCCCTCACCGCCTCCCTCCCTTGCCTGGCAGCTCTGTGTCTCCCAGTCCCCGGCAGACTCCACGTCTTACCCTCGGGCACGATTGCCAGGGACCCAGCAGCACGTCAGAGGGATACACTGGGACAGAGCCTGGCACCCGGGCTTACCTGGCACAACACGGGGTCCACATGTTTCCAGGGAGCGGCAGGGTTCCACCGCACTAAGCATTCTCATTCCACAGACTGGCCAGTGAGGCACAGAGCCTGCATGAGGTCACACAGCAGGCAGAGTGGAGCTGGACCCTGGAGTCCCGAAGTGGCTGCCCAGCCTGTGCCTTTCCCGGTGTCCCGGTGCTGAGCCATCTGACTTCCCCATTCCTGGTCAGAGCTGCTGCTAACAACTTCTCTGCAGGGCCGGCCTGAGCGTGGAAGACTGGTGCTGAACTGGGCTGAGTGTCCATGTAAGCAAAGGGCTGGGCTCCCTGCTGCCCACAGCCCCTGTTAGCCCCAGGACACTGACTTCTCCGTAGCCGAATCTTTCTAGCGGCCTCTGAGATTCAAAGGAGAGCTTCACTAAGAAACAGAGGCCGCAGCTCCACTGCCCCTCCAGTCACTGCCCACTGCAGTCTGGCCTGGGCTCTTGGAACCCCAGGGGGCAGGATGGAGGAGCAGGCCATGCCTGGGCTTTCTGAGGCAGAGCCTAGGTCTCATTACCTACAGGAAGCGCTCCCACAGAGGGAGAGGGAGCTGGCAGGGCCTGGTGGAAGCCATGGTCCCTGACAGGCCTAGGTCTGAACCTCAGGAGGGAGGATGGGCCCAGGAGGCGCCCTGCTGCCAGGACAAGCAGGCCTCATTGCTGGCCTCTTGGCTTAGGTTGTGCGGTGCCCAGCCAGTGAGAGCTCTGACCCAAACAGCCTGTGACAGCGCATTCTCACCTGCTTTTCACTCTAGATAGCTCAGGCAGGTTTCAGGGGCTTCCACCACACCAGACTCCCTAAGACACAGCAGGGCTTCAGACCCAAGGAGGCCCAGTGGATCCTATTAAACAGCAGCAGTGACCCAAGGCAGACACAGTGACACAGCCAGGCAGGTGCCCAGCATTCCTGCTATTTCCTCTGAAGTCAAAGACTCAAGACCCACACAGCATGAAGGGGCAGAAGTGGCCCAGCCTCCACTATGTGGCATCTGCCCACAGTGCCAGGCTGGGAGCCAGCAAGGGTACTTACTGCTGTCCCCACCATGCCTCAAGAGTCACCTGTCCTGCATGTACACCTGTCCCTGACTCCTGCAGACACCTAGGGAGACACCTAGAACCCCTCTTCTGGTCCCCAAGAGGACACTTATTTCTGAAGGTTTCTTCCCTAAGATTTCCAACTGGCCCCCCAACCTCATTCTGTAAGTATGTGGTTTATGCAACTGGAGCGATTTGTATTTTTAAAAGAAACATCATTAATAATTAAAACGCCCCAAGATAAAAGCTGCCTCAACTAAATTATATAAATAGCTAAACACACTGGATGCACCAGGCACTCCTCTAAGCATATTTAACCCTCAAAAGCAACTCCATTACCATCACCATTTTACACATAGGGAAACTGAGGCACAGGCAAGAGACTACCATGTTTAAGATCAAGGGCACTGCAGTCACAGGACCAAGGATCGGAGCTCTGTCCTTGGCTGCTGTTGGCGCTGACCTCCTTGGTCGAGGGTCTGGACAGAGTCACCTGTTCTGTGCCTGTGCCCTGACCCTTCTAGAACAGGAACAGCCAGCAAGGGCCAGTCAGCCCTGAGCCCCCAGGGCTGCCACAGCTGGCTTTCTTGCTTTGGGATTTGTACCAGTCTGTTTCCTGTTGCTGTTACAAAATAACCAAAGCTTAGTACTCACAATGAAAAGAGGAGTATCAGCCTCCTAATAGTGGAGATGGAAAGTCTGGGATCAAGCGGCCTGGCCATTCAGCCTCTGGCCAAGTCACAAAGCAGCAGATGGTATCTTTCATGGAGCTGCCCTGTGGGGAGACAGGAAGCCAGGGACTGGGCTTGCTGTGTTCAGCCTCACCATGGGAGGCTCATGAGATCAACCCTTGCGAAGGAAACCCCCCTCCTCTTCCCTCAGCACAGCTGCATTGCATAGTGCTCCCAGGGCAGGGGCCGTGCTGCCCACACAGGACCCTCCCAGAACGTGCTCAGACCACACCCTCACCACAGCCAGCTTCGGCTACCCAGGCCTCGCCCTGGGGTGTTGGCCTCAAGACTGCACCAGGGAAGATAAGGTGGTAGAGGGTAGAGCAACAAGGCGAAAGGAAATCAGGCTCTTGTCTCTGGCTTTCCCAGGCCGTGGGAGTCTGGGGCAACCATCCTGCCCTGCTGGAGCACAGCGCACCCAGGACACAGGCCAACATGGAACCTCTTCGTGGGTTGTCCTTCAGATATCTGAGGGCAGCTTTCACTCCCCTCTATGCTTGCCACAGATAATCTCAAGAGTTCACAGCAAAGGTGGACACTGAGTGCCTCTCCATGGCTTACAGACAGAGACAACACACGATTTCAGTACTGCACTCCCCAGGGTGGAGTCTGAAGAGATTCCGAAGCCACAGGCTGAGGTGTTCAGAGAGCACAACGAGGAAGATGGTTTGCGTCTTAGAAATTCCAGAATAGAATTGGTGTGTTCGTTCCACCTGGGCTGGGCCATCCTGCGTGCTCTCCTCCCTTCCCCTCTCTGCAGCTCTAACCCTCACACTCAGCTGTTCCCATCTGTGTCACGCTCTGCGATGGCCTTGTTTTCCACGTCATAGAGGAAATGAGGGCCGCCGAGGACAGTGCTCATGACCTCCTCTCACTTCCTCACCTCCCGTCAGTGCTTCTCCTTCGGTTTCTTCCGCAGGTCCAGGGTCCTCTCCTGTCCCAGCACACAGGGCCACCAGCACAGGCTCTTGCCCGGCACGCACCAGCCCCTGAGTTCCTTCTCCCCGTGGAAACCTGCTTAGCCTTAGCACCTGCTCTCCTCTGAGTCTGTAACTCTGGCTTCCACCTCTCTCTCCTAAAACCGAGGTGGTGTGAGCCTGGTGGCTCCCAGAGAGCCAGGTTTGGGCCACAACCGCTCATGGAATTGGAAGAGACAGAGCTGCACGCAAATTCTGCATCTTGGTCCTCAGCAAATGGTGTCCCATGACCCTCCCCCCAGCCAGCAACCTGGATGTCCTGTGAAGGTCTTCTGCCTCCCCTTTCTATGCCTCCCAGTGGCTCGCTGGACCCTAAAGTCTTTCTTTAAAGTAGTTCTTAAAGCTGTGTGTGCACTGAAACCTCCCAGGGGTCTTACTGGCATGCAGAGCTGCCTGTAGGTAATGGTGGGTCACACAGTAGCCCATATTCTCTTCTACCTGCGCATGGATCATCTCATTTCGTTGTCCAGTGCTGGAGATTAAACCCAGAGCATCACAGAGCCGTGCCAGTGCTCTTTAGTGAGCTTCCCCTGCAGGACCCTCCACCTCACGGTGTGAGAATGGGCCCCTGGGTGACACCATCACCTTGAGGTGGCATCTCTGGCACTGGATGCTCCTTTTCAGCCTGTCCCTGGCAGGGTCCTCCCAAAAAAGCAAGCACGTTCTGACTCCCTCTCATCCGTGGATCAGTTTTGCTGGCACTTAAACTTCACAAATGAAAGCACAAGACGTGTACCTCGGCATAAGACCTCCACTCACGCATGAGTCACCAACGGGGCACACTTGAGCAGCTGGATTTGAAGACGGCTGTGTGGGGTTCCACAGTGTGGACGTGCAGCTGCTCATTTCCCCATCTTCACACCACTGGGCGTTCCCCGTTTCCACAGCAGCCACAGCCTTCCACTTCATACTTGTTTCTTCCCAGAGGAGCACTGTTTGCACTGGGGTGAAGTTGCTGTGCCACAGGCATGATGTGTTTCACTTCACAGCGACTGCCAGCCATTTGTGCCAGGTGGTTCTGTCACTATTCCACGCCTACCAGCAACACAAGGGAGTCTTGTTCTGTGGCCTCACCGGCACTTGGTGTTACCATTTTTTTTAAGATTAGCCTTTCAGGTGGGTGAGTAGCACTGTCCTACTATGGTTTTAATGTGAATTTCCTGATAACTAAAGAAGTGGAGCAGCATTGCTTATCTGCCCTTGTGATGTTAGACTTCGCAGCCTTCCTGCTCTGTTAGACTCATTTGCTTCTGTAGAATTGCACTGCTGGCTGCTCCAGAGAGGAAGAACCGGAGTGAGGGCCCTACTCTCATGCACACACACGTGCAGGAAGCATTTCACTTCTGGTCCCTGACACCGCCTCTAGCTACTTACCTTCTGCAGGCAACATGGGTCCCATGGCACAAAGGTCCAGCCCCATAGGGCTGACCCAGGTCGGGTGCCGATTGAGAGCCCTAGGGGATGACTGTACCTCTGGCCAGTTCCCATCACCCCAAGGTGCTCCCTTCAGTGTGCACAGGTGGCGCCCCGGGAAACCCTCTGCGCACCCATTCACTGCCCAGGACCCTCAGAAGGTCGTTTTGGGGATGCTCCTGGCCGGCTCTGGGACGCTCTGGGAAGGAGGGCCCTTCTCAGGCCCCAGGCGCAGGCGTCGCTTCTCGTCCGCTCTCCAAACCCAGCTCTTCGGTCGGCTTGGAGGATTCCTGGGGCAGGCCTGAGGGCTGGCGTGGCTGGAGCCGCTCAGCCTGCAGCCTGCTCTCCTCCCTGGAGAGTGGACAGTGGACAGTGGGCTGAAACTTCTAAGGCTTCAGCCACTGGGTCGGTTCCCTTGGCAACAAGCCCTCCCCCTGGGCTGCCCGGGAGCCCCCCAGGAGAACCTTTGAAGCAGCCAAGGTGCTTGTAGCACAGAGAAGAGATTCAAAACTCGCCCCAAGGGGCCATTGTGAGAACAACAGATTGCTGCTGCCTCTCTTTGACCAAGAAATTAGGAGCTGCGCCCCAGGAAACCGAGAGGTGGAGGGCGAGATTCCCGGCATCCTGCAGCGGTGATTTCCTGACCCTGCCCACCGCGGGGCACCTTCTCCTTCCCCAGGCAGCCCCATCTCCAGCTCCGCAAACGCCAGCCCTCGGGCGGGGGCTCGCCTGGGCAGCAGGGCCTGCCCTGCATTCCCTGAGCTGCC
The DNA here is from genome assembly GCF_034190915.1 of Cavia porcellus. Lineage (NCBI taxonomy): Eukaryota > Metazoa > Chordata > Mammalia > Rodentia > Caviidae > Cavia > Cavia porcellus. The sequence goes on from NW_026947512.1 coordinate 48,940,545, forward strand.
ATGTTGGCCGGTGGCCCATGTTAAAGCTTGGCGTCGCGCACTGTGGCAGGGTCCAGCCTGGCCCGGTGGGAGCTGTGGCAGTCCGTGGTCTCCGGTACCCCAGGTCGCCCTCCAGCCCCGGGAGGAAGAGCGCTACCCCCCACCCCGGCCTCCAAGGGGCTCTGCGCCCCGTACACTGCCTTCCTGATCACTATTATTATTCCTGGCACTGGAAATTGAGCCCCAGGCCTTTGCGCTGCGCTGCATTCCCAGCCCTGCTTTACTCTGAGACAAGGTCTCACTAAGCCACTAAATCGTCCAGCCTGAACTCACAGTGTCATGAAAATTTTATCCTATGTTTCTTTCTCAGGTTTTGCAATTTCAGCTCTTAGATTTAGTTCTTTGTGTAATTTTTGTGAACAGTGTGGAAACAGCAGTCATGCTTCCTTTTTGGCTTGTGAATATTAGTTTTTCTAGCAGTTTCTTGAAAAGACTGTCATTTCTCCATTGAATAATCTTGGCAGCCTTGATCAAGGTTGAGGGTGTATTTTCCAGGTGAGGGTTTATTTCTGAGTTCCCTGCTCTCTTCCCTCAGTGTCCAGAGTGATTTTAATTGGCATGGCTGGAGTGTAATCTATTCCCCTGTCTGCACTTTGTCTCCCTCGATTCTCAGAGAGACCTAGGTTTCTCCCGCTGTCCTCCCATGCCCTTCCAGACAGCCCAGTCCAAATCTGGACCTCTCTCTCTCATCCCTAACATTTACTGGTCACCAGTCTGTCCTGCTGTAGAGGGGCAGGTCCCAGAGGAAGGAAGTTAGGCCAATGAGAACACACCCTTAGCGAGGGTACCAGCCTCTCCCTCTTCCTCCCCCGTCTTCCCTCCCTTTCTTCTGAGACCCCCACATGACATGCTCTGGTGCCACAGGCCCAAAGCCCCAGGACCCAGCACCATGGACCCGCGCTTTGAAACTGGGAGCCAGGAGAAGCCTTTCCCCACTCCGCTGCCGTAGGAGTTTTCCCAGTAAGGGAGAGCCGAGCATCATACCATCATTTCTCCCAGGGGCCCGGCACAACCTCTTAACTGTCCTGTTCACATAATGGTTTGTGTAACATTTTCTAATGTAGGACCAGCAAACTCACTGCTGCTCAAAGTGACACTGCTTATTCCCTTTTAGGGTACCTCCGACACCTTCCACATAGCCCCAGTCAAACTGGGAAGGAGCCACCCACGCTCAGCTGCTTCTTCTCCACCCAGAGGTCTGCAAGTGACTGCATGTGATAGGTACCAGCCGGGCTCTGAACGGGCTTTGCCCTGGGGTGCAGGTGGCCTGGGGCTGGGCCTCATTTACGTCTTGAGGGTCTGAGGCTGAAGGGAAAGCAGCAAGCTGGGCTGAGTGGAGTGTGGCATAAAGCACGCGGGCACACTTCGAGCTGTGTGCTCACCCTGTCTGCCCTCCTTGCGACCACAGTACAGCGCACCCCAGGTCAGCCTGGCACAAAGGTGTGTTCAGTCTGTGGCAGGCAGTAGAGGAGGCATTTGCTGGGTAAGCACATTGTTCTGCATGGCTGGCCAGGCCTACGTGATTTGATTCTGGCTTTCTTCCTAACATCATCAAACCACTCTCTCCCTCGCTCCGCACCGGCACTGGCCCCTGCCAGCCTGCCGGCTCTGCCCTTGGGTCCTTCACCCTGGCAGCTCTCTCAAAGGTGCCCAGATGGCTCATGCTATCACTTCCTCCAGATCCGCTCCAAGTGCCATCGTCCCAGAGGGCCCTCCTGGTGCCTTGCTGTAAAACAGCAACACTAGGCGTGTTGTCACTCTGACCTAGCTCTGCCTTCCCAGCACCCTCTCCGCTCGGGCATCACGGGTGTGCAGTCTGTCTGTCTGTCTGCAGCCCCTCAGTGGGTTGCACAGTTGGTTTCTGTTTTGTCTGCTTTGCTCTTTGCCATTGCATCAGCTCCCACAGCAGCACCTGGAACACAGGAAGTGTTCAGTATTTGTTGAATGAAATGCACGGGTTCAAGGCCTTTGCCACCAACAGACCGCTTTTCCTCGCTCACTCCACACGGGGCTTGGGGGTGCCCTGGCCGTGTTCATCTGTCCTGACCTCCCTCTTGCAGCCACAGAAAGCCCCGCCATTCTCAGGGCTCCATTCCGTGCCAGTCTCCTCCCTGAGACTTCTCTCTCATGTAGTCACTCTGTGGGGACAAAGTGGCCTTTCAAATGGACACATGGGATGCTGCTGATGTAGACATATGTATCATGTCCTCTCTCACATTGTCCCAGCCACACACAGCAGTGATGTTACTGCACACACGGTTTGCACCTGTCTGCCAAAGCATTTAGAGACCACGTGATTTCACGGAAAGAGTCCAGGATTCAGGTACAGGAGGCCCAAGCTTCTTTAATCATTTTAAAATTGGACCTTATGATGCACAAAAGTTCATAAAATACTGACAAAACTCAGTAATTATTATAAAACCAAATATACGTGTATCCATAGCCCAGGACAAGAAATGGAAATCCCTGGAACACAAGCGCCAGCCTCATACACCTCTTCCTGCTCCCTGCAGAGGTAACAGAGGCAACAGGTAAGTGCAGTAACTTTCAGGGCACCATTCTCCCGCTCTTTATTTTTTAACTGTCATGAAGTAGAGAAGATATAAAATCTCCCTTTAAAGAAAACCTTGCCATTCTAAGAGTACAGTTCACTGAAATAAAATACATTTGCACTGGTGTGCAACCAGCACCCCATACCCACTCAACACTCCCTTGCAGTCCTGTCCCTTGAGCCAGCCTCCGGGAGCCACCTGTGCCAGCTCAGCTCGACCCAACTGGCCTGAGAACTAGGGTCAATCGGGCTCACTTCCGGGTGTCTGATGAGGGGCCAAGAAGGCCCTGATGATGGTACCTGGTTCCTGGTCTCTTCCTCTCTGCCACTGTTCCCCTCCTTGCTGCCATGAAGCAATTAGTTTTGCCCTGCCAGCTCCTTCTGCATGCTGTTTCTGCCCTGGAGCCAAATGATCATGGGCTGAACCCCTGAGACCTGAGCCAAATAAAGGAAACCTCCCCTTTAAGTTGCAGGTGTCAGGTTTGCTGTCCCAGGAACAGGAAAGCTAATCACTACATCAACTTTATGCTTTCTCTGTGTATCTGACTCCTCAAGGAACCTTCTATTCATATGATTTATCCTTTGGTAATTGGATTCTTTGTTTTAGTTTAAGGCCCCCAAGGTTCATCCACATTGCATCAAGTGTCAGAATTTCCTTTCTTTTTAAGGGAGAACAAAAGCCCTATGTATGACTATATAATTTGTTCACCTATTCATCTGTTGATTGACATTAGAGTTTTTCCACATTTTGGTCACTGTGAGTAATGATGCCATGTGGCTGGGGATTTAGCTCAGCAGCATAAGCTCCTGCCTTGCAAGCACATGGTTGTGAGTTTGATCCCTGGTACCAAAAAAAATTTTAAAAATAATAAAATAATGTTGCTATGTACAAATTTCTCTTTTTAAAAAACCAAATTAATGAGGTATATACAATAAACAACACCACTTTTTTGTGGTACTGAGAATTAAACCCACCAGCTTTGCACTAAACTATATCCTCAACCCTTTTTTTTTATTGCAAGACAGAGTCTCACCAAGTTGCCTAGGTTTGGCTCAAACTTGTGATCCTCCTGCCTCAGCCTCCCAGAGTATGAGAGTACATCTGGCTAAATTTACCCATTTTGGTGTGAATTTAAGTGTCAGCTCTATATACTTCCACAACTTGTAAAGTTCCTCATGCCTCTTTGCAGGAATATCTCTGCACATCCCTAAGCAACCATTCATCTGCTTTCTGCTGTACAGGTGAGGTTGCCTTTTGCAAATTTGTATGTAAACAGACTGATACAGGAAGTGCTCTTGCTCTGGTTTTTCTGGTGCTGTGCTGTTTTGAGATTCACTCGTGTTGTCAAATGTACCATTGTTGCAGTGGAACTGTCCCACTGTGAGGCGATGCCACACTTGCTCCCCTGCCCCAGTTCCCGAGCGTTTGAGTTCTTCCCAGCATCCGTCATTTGAGAGTGAAGCCCATTGCTGCCACTGCTCTTGGATAAGGCCCGAAGTGTAGACCCGCGGGGACATGTGGTTAAGCCTCTGACTAACTTTCTCAGAAACTGCCACAATGTTTTGCAAAATGGTTTTACCATCTTAAACTACCCGGAAATACACAAATTGAAATTGCTGTACTCTTTACCAACACTTAGCATGGTCAGTCTCCGGCCAGGTGCGTAACTCAGTGGTAAAGTATGAGCTGAGAGTTCCTGAGGCTCTAGATTCAATCCTGGTCCCCCCAAATTCCCAAATATTGTCAATCTTTTTCTTGGAGGGGGACCTATTAGCATGTGTTGCAGTGCTGTGTGGAGCTGGTATGTGAACATAACATTTCTTAATTTTCCCTCATCTTCTCCCCCTCACCTCCTTCCCCCCTCTGTCTCTTGGTCTTCTTTCTTTTGCAAAAGCTCTATCTCACTTTTCCTATTAGGTAGCTTTTGTTTTGCTATTTATTTATATTTGAGGTTTCTCATATAAGGGAAACCATGTGATATTTAAGCTTATTGACTGACTGATTTTATTTAACATTGTGGTCTCAAGATGCATCAGTTTCCCTACACATGGTTCAAGTGTATTCTTCTTTATGGCACAGTAGTATTCCATTGTGTGTAAATACTACATTTTATTAATAAACTTATATTTTGATGAACGTGTAGCTCACCTCCAAAATTTACCTATCATGAATTGTGCTGCTATAAACATGAATATGCATGTGTCACTGTACTAATATGACTTCAATATTTTCAGGAAGATACTTAGAAGGGAAAGACCTGAGTCAAATAGAATTTCTACTTTTTTTTAACAGACTCTTCATACTGATTCCATACTAGTTTACATTTCCACCTACAATGTAGAAAAGTTCCTTTTTCCCTTAGCCTTGCCAGCATTTGTTATTATTTGATTTCCTGACAGACACTGTTCCTTCTGGAGTGAGATTATATCTCACTGTTGTTTTATTTGCATTTCTCTAGTGGCCAAAGCTGTTGAATATTTTTTCATGTAATTATTGGTGATTTATATTTCTTTTTCTGAGAAATACCTATTCATTTCACTTGTCTATTTTGTAATTGAGTCTTTATTTTGATGGGGTATGATTTTTTGAGTTGTTTATATATTCTAGATATTAGTCCTCTCTTTGTCAGAGGAATAGTTGGCAATTTTTTTGTCCATTTTGTAGATTGTTTCTTCACTCTTTTAGTTGTTTCATTTGCCGTGTAGAAGTTTTTAAATTTGATAGATCCCAATTATTGATTCTTAATGTAATTTCTAGTGCAATTGGGGTTCTTTTAGGAAAGTCTTCCATCTGGAGTTGCACAGGGCCCAGGAAAGGCCCACCCAGCAACCCCCAGCCCAATGGGGACCCTCAATGAGCCTCAGGGGGCCAGGAAAGGCCTACCCAGTAACCATTAGCTAGCCAGAGACCCTCAGTAGGCTGCATGAGGCTGGAAAAGGCCTGCCCAGCAGCTCCCAGCAGGCTGGGGACCCTTGGTGAGACCTGCTACTGGCCAGGCAGCCAATGCCAACATAGGAAGCAGCTGGGATTGGCATACAGCTGCTCTGGAGGAATACAGGAAAAATGCCAAAACAAAGGAGCAAAATGCAATCTCAGACTTCCAGCCCATCCCAAACAAGTCCAGGAGGCACAGACATAGAAGACGGTGGGAACTGCGTACCTGAGATTCCTGAAATGACGGCCGTGCAAGCCAAGAAACCACTCCACGAGGCTGTAAAGTAAATCAGATCAGAAACAACGCTCAGTAAAACAAGAGATGATAAACATAGTGAAAAATGCTGAGCACATCTAAAGAAGGCAAAGATTGAAAAAATAGAGGATCACTGGAAAATGATGGAAACCTTGAACAATATAGGAAAAAATTAGAATGCATGAAACAAAAAGAGATATCTAGGAAATCAAAAATTCCATCAAAAGCTGAAAAATCCCCTTGAATGAAAGTGAAGATAGACCTTGAAGACAAGATTGCAGCTAGCAATCAAGAATGGAAAGATCTCTTAAAAATAATAAGGAATCATGAAGTAACAATTCAACAGTTGCAAGATAATGCAAAGAATCTGATATACAGATAAGTGAAGCATATAGTACCCCAATTAGCCATATCTAAAATAAATCTACACACAGACATATAATTAGCAAGATTCCAGAAATTCAGCATAAGAACAGAATATTAAAAGCTGTTGGAGAAAAGAAACAGATCACCTATAAAGATCACCTGTAAAGAAACAGCAGATTTCTTAACACAAATCATCAATTCAAGAAGAACTTGGAGTGAAGTATTTCAAATGCTGAAAGAAAACAACTTCCAACTCAGACTGATGTACCCTGCAAAACTATCTTTCAAAACTCATGGAAAAATAAGTGACTCATGTCACTTCCATGACAAAGAACAACTAAAGAATTTCATGACTACTAAATGAACCCTACAAATAGTACTGAAAGACACTTTAGAAAAAGATAAAAATGACAATTTCAAAAACAACAGAAACAAACCACCAAGCAGTGCAAAACAGAGGGGTAAGGAACCAACAGCAGAAAGATAAAATAATAAAGATAAACTCATCCATCTCAGTTATAACCGTTAATGTAAATGGCCTCAATTCGCCAATCAAAAGAAACAGACTAGCAGAGTGGATCAAGAAACAAAATCCAACAATACACTGTATACAAGAAATTCATAGAACTCAAAATGAAACTCATACACTGAAAGTCAAAGGATAGAAAACAATACTCCATGAAACAGGAACCCAGAAAAAAGGAGGGATAGCTATTATGTTTGCAGACAATGTGAACTTCAAACCAGCAACGATAAAAATAGATAAAAGAAGAGCATTACATACTGATTAGAGGAAAAATTCAAGATGAAGAGATAACTATCTTGAATATATATGTGCCAAATAAAGGAGCACCAAGCTATATAAGACAAATATTAATAGACATGAAAAATCAAATAGCAAAATAACACAATTGTAATGGGGGATCTTAACATCCCATTGTCACAGATAGATCAACTAGACAAAGAATCAGCAAAGAAATAACAGAACTGAATCAAATCTATGAACAAATGGGCTTAGTAGATGTGTACAGGATGTTCCACCCAACAATATCAGAATACTTCTCAGCTGCACGTGGGACATTTTCTAAAATAGACCTTATATTAGCCCATGGAGCATGCTTAAGTAATTGCAAAATAACTGAAATTATCCTATGCATATTATCTCATCACAGTGCCATGAAATTGGAAATTAATGACAAAATAAACAGCAAAAGCTCCATAAGCACATGAAAATTAAATAACACACTCCTGAATCAATGGGTCACAGAGGAAATTAAAGAAGAAATTAAATAATATTTACAATGAAACAAAAATGCTAATACAACTTACTGGAACCTGTGGGACATAATTAAAGCAGTCCTCAGAGAGAAATTTATTGCTTGAATTATCACATCAGGAAAACAGAATGAGCACAAATAACCTGATGCTACACCTCAAATTTCTAGAAAAGGAAGAGCAAGTCAAACCCAAAGACCAAAGAAGGGAGGAAATTATAAAAGTCAGAGCAGGGCTGGGGATTTAGCTCAGCGGCATAAGTGCCTGCCTTGCAAGCAGGCAGTTGTGAGTTCGATCCCCGGTACCGATAAAAAGACAAAAAAAAATAAAAATAAAAATAAAATAAAAGTCAGAGCAGAATTAACACAATTCAGACTAAGAAAACAATACAAAGAAGTAATGAATCAAAGAGTTGGTTCTTTGAAAGAACAAATAAAATTGATAAATCTCTAGACAATCTTATCAGAAAAGGAAAAAAACCTCAACTTCATGCAATAAGGAATGAAAAGGGTGAAATAACTACAGATCCTGTGGAAATACAGATCATCAATACCTACTTTGAAAACTTTTACTCTCAGAGGTTCAAAAACACAGAACAGGTGGAAAGATTCCTAGAAACATATGAATTACCAAAGCTTAATCAGGAAAATATAAACGTTCTGAGTAATCCAATATCAGCTAATGAAAACATAGAAAGTTACCAACAAAGAAAAGCCCAAGCCCTGTTGGATTCATAACTGAATTCTACAAGAAATTTAGAGAAGACTTAATACCAACACTCTTGAAACTCTTCAATGAAATTGAAAGGGAAGCAAATCTCCCTAACTCATTTCAGGAGCCAAGTATTACCCTGATATCAAAACCAGAGAAAACCTATCAAAAAAAAAAAGAGAGAGAACTATAGACCAATCTCCTTAATGGATATAGATGCAAAATCTTCAGTAAAATACTAGCAAACAGAATGCAACAAATCAACAAGAAGACGGTACACCACGATTGAGTGGGATTCATCCCAGGGATGCAGGGATGGTTCAAAATACACAAATCAAGAAATGTATACACCATATCAACAGAACCAAAGATGAGAATCACATGATCATCTCAATAGGTACAGAAAAAGCTTTTGATAAACTCTACAGAAAACTGGAATAAAATTGGAATACATAGTCTTTACCTCAATATGATAAAAACCATATGTGATAAACCAACAGTAAATGTCTTTCTAAATGGACAAAAACTGAAAGCTTTCACTCTAAAATCAGGAACAACATAAAGATGTCCATTATCACCAATCCTATTTAATATAGTTCTGGAAAGCCAGGCATGATGGTGCATGCCTATAATCAGGACTCGGGAGGCTGAGGCAAGAGGATTGTTGCAAAATTGAGACTAGCCTGGGCTACAAGGAGAGTTCAAAGCCAGCTCAAAATGCATAGTAAAACCTTACCTCAAATATATATATATATTTTTCTGGAAACATTAGCCAGAGCAATTAGACAAGAAAGAAAAGGAATAAACGCTGAATTTTATTCATTCTAGAGTTTTTTGGTGGAATTTTTTGGTTTTCCATGTAGAAGATCATGTGATCTGCAAATAATGACAATTTGACTTCTTCCTTTCCTGTACACACCCTTTGTGTCTTTTCCTTGCCTCATTGTCCTGGTTACTTCAAGTACTATATGCAAATAGTGAGAGTGGACATCCTTATCTTTTCCCAATTTTAGAGGAAAAGCTTTTAATTTTCCCCAATTTTAATATGATGTTGGTAATAGGTTGTTAATAAATGGCTTATATCTGAGATAAGGTCCAAGGCTTTTTCTTCATTTACTAAGATGCTCATGTGATTTTTGTCTTTGCTTCTGTTTATGTAACGCATTACATTGATTGATGTGTATATGTTGCACCATCATCCATGCATTCCTGGGGTGAAATTTGGTTGGTCATGATATATGACATTTTTTTGATGATTTATTGCGTTCTTCTTGCTAGTAACTTATTAAACATTTTTGTGTATATGATTTTTTAAAAGGTTGGCTTGTGGTTCTCTTTTTTTGGTTGGATCCTTGTCTGGTTTTAGAAACAGGGTAATGCTTTCTCCTAGGAATGACTTTGGAAGTATCCCTCCCCTTTCAATTCATTAAAGAGTTTGAGAATATTAGCTTTATATCTTCCCTGATGTCTTATAGAATTCAGTGGAGAATCCATCAAGTTCTGAGCTTTTCTTAGTTGGTCGCTTTTGTTTTGTCTTTTATTATTGCATCAATTTCATTGCCCATTATTGCACTATTCATGATTCTTATATTTTGCTATTCTTATATTTTGGTAAGTCATATGTTTCTAGGAATCTATGAATTTCTTCTAAATTCTCCAGTTCATTAGAGTATGAGTTCTCAAAATTATTACTAATAACCTTCTGGATTTCAGAAATGTCCATAGTGATTTAAACTTTTTCATTTCTAACTGCACTGACTTAGATCTTTTCTTATTTTCATAAACCTGGCTAAAATTTTGTTGATCTTGCTTCTTTTCTCAAAGAACCAGCTCTTTAATTCATTGATTCTTGGATATTTTTTAGTGTCGATTTCATTACTTTTGGTCTGCTCTTTATAATTTCCTTCCTTATGCTAGTTTTGGATTTTCTTGTTTTCCTAGCCCTTGAGGTACCTCGTTAGGTTTTTTGTTTGCTTTGTCTTTCTGATGTGAGAAAGCCACAGCTATGAGCATCCATTTTAAGACTATTTTCACTGTGTCTCATAGGTTGTGATATGTTGTACTGGCATTATCATTCAATTCTAGGAACTAATTTTTTCCTTGATTTTTTTCTGTGATCCATTGATTATTTAAGAATGTATTGTTGAAATTTCCATCTGTTTGTAGAATTTCTGTGATTTCTTTTGTCATTGATTTCTAGTTTCATTGCACTAAGATCTAATATATGGAATAATTTCAGTTCTTTTACATTTAATTTAAGTATGTTTATGGGCTAGTATGTGGGCTATTTGGGATAATGCTTCACGTGCTGCTAAGAAGAATGTGTTTTCTAGTTTTGTTAGGAGGAACACTCTATAGATATCTATTAAATCTGTTTGTTAAGAGGTTTAGTAAATTCTGATATTTTTGTGGATTTTTTTCTAGTTGATTGGTCTATTAAGTTCTTGCACTAAAACTGAGCTGATATTTGTGTGACCTTTTATGCCCAGTAATAAGAAGGCGGGTGCACTAGTGTTTGGTACACGTGTTTATAATTGCTATCTTTTTCTGTTGAATTATCCCCTTAACCATTACATAGTGACTCTCTTTGCCTCTTCTGATTAGTTTTGGCTTGAAGTTTCCCTTATCTGACTGTAAGAGAGCTACTCCTGCTCGTTTTGGGGTTCCTGTTTTATGGCATATTGTTTTCCATTCTTTGTTTTTTAGTCTCTGAACTTCTTTTTGGATTAAAAAAGTTTCTTGCATATGGCATGCCATTTGATTGTTGAGATTATTGAGATCATTTACACTGTGTTATTATTTTGAAAGATACTGGCTTATTCCTGCCATTGCATTATTTTCCTGTTGCCGATTCCCTTTCTTTCCCTTCTGCCTTACTGCTCACCCTGCCTGATGTGCTCATTCTGTTAGATCTTTCAGCAGTCTTGGCTTCATTGTATCTTTTTTGTTTTTGTCTTTTTCGTTTTTATCGGTACCGGGGATTGAACTCACGACTGCCTGCTTGCAAGGCAGGCGCTTATGCCGCTGAGCTAAATCCCCAGCCTGGCTTCATTGTATCTTTATAGGATACCCTTAAGAATTTTTTTTTGGAGTGTTGGTTTGATGATATGAATTTCTTGAAATACTCTTTATAATACAAATATCTTATTTCTTCGTCAATTTTGAAAGATAGTTTTGTAGGATATACTGGATTGGAAGTGGTTTTCTTTTAAGACTTGAAACATTTCAAGCTCTTCAAGTTCTGATTGGAGAAGACTAATGGGTTTACCTTTACAAGTGATTTTTTGCCCTTCTCCAGTAACTTTTAACATCTGTCCTTGTGTTTGACAATTTGGATTTTGACTATGATGTATCATGGACAGGTTTTTTTTTTTTTTCTGATCATGGTTATTTCAAGTTTTACATGCCTTTTTGCTGGGTCTGTATGTTAGATTCTTTCCTCATATTTGGAAATTTTGCATCTTTTCCTTTCTGATTTTGTAGAATGCTACTTTATTGGATTTTTAAGTTGGGGTCCATTGCTAATATTGAACATCCTGTGATACTGAAGATCTTTTCACATACATTGGGTCATTTATATACCTTCTTTGGTGAAATGTCTATGCAAATCTTTTGTCCAATTTTTAAAAATTGGTTTGGTTAACTGATTACTAAGTTGAAAATTTCTCTCTATATTCTCTATATATTTTGTGTCACTTTTCAGATACATGCATCATAAATTTTGATAGCCTAGATTGTGCTGAAACTTTTCATTCTTTAATGGTATCTTTTGTAAATTTTTTTGTACCAAGGATTGAACTCATGACCTGATGCTTAGCAGGAAAGCGCTTGAGCTGCTGAGCTAAATCCCTGGCCTATAATGGTGTCTTTTGAAGGACAGAAATTTTTTATTTTGATGAAATTTAATTGACTAGTTTTCTTCTTTTGTGGTTTATGTTTGGGCCTTTCTAAATATACTTTTTTTTTTTTTTTGTCTTCTTGAAGCAGATTTTCACTATGTAGTTTAGTCTGGTCTTAAATTCACTTTGTAGCTCAGGCTGGCTTTGAATTTGCAGTGATCTTCCTGCCTCAGTCTCCAGGTATTGGGATTATAGGTGTGAACCACCATACCTGCTACCAAATACTCTTTTTTGTTTGGAATTTTTGTTTATTTTATTCATTGCATGTAATTGTAGTTATTTAAATTTTGCTGTTTTACAGAATGATTTGTGCATTCAGTATGTGCATCATACCGAAAATTGTTTAACCACTCTATCATTGATACTACTTGGGCTGTTTTCGTATTTCTGTGAATGATCTTGTACATGTACCCCAAAGCAAGTAGTGCATGTGTTTCTCTAGGTTTATAACTTAGGGAGGTGTTGCTGGGTGATACAATGAATATAACTTCAAGCATACTAGATAATACCAAGCAGTTTCCAGAAATAGGTGAAATATTCTACAGTCCAATTACCAGTTCATAAGAGGTCTCATTGTTCCACGTGATAACCCATATTTATATTTTCAGTTCATTTCAATTTTACTAGTCTGGTGGATACACAGTGGCCATTCATTTTTCAGGCCTTCTTTTTTACTAAATGTGTTATAGTTAAGGCCATAAGTTTATTTCCAAATACTTCTTTAGTTGCTTTTAAATAATTCTTAAACATTTGCCACTAAAATTTTAAACATTTTCAAAAATTGGATAGTATATTAAATTCACATGTATTCACTAGCTTCAAAGATCTCAGTTCATTGCAAATATTATTTCAATGATTATTAGCTCATTACTAATACTTCACTCATGCCAATGCTGGATTATTTTGAAGTAAATGTCAGGCAGCACACCTTTTCCCAGATAATATTTCAGTATTTAACTCTAAATGAAAATGACCTTTTAAAAAAACAAACACAATAACCTTAAATCATATTTTAAGGTAGTAACACTTCTTTAGTATCATTAAATATAGTGTTCAAATTTCCTATACCATAAACATTTTGAAGTTAACTCCTCTGAGCCAGGATTCATTTCATTCATGACTCTTAAATCTCTGAATCTATAAAATCCTTTCTCTTCAGAATGTCTGCCATTATTCCTTGTAATTTATCTGCCATGACCCTATAAAATTTCTTTCTTCTTCTTTTCTTCTTGTTCTCTCTTTTTTTAAAACAAGCTCTCACTATATAGTTCAGGATGGCCTTGAACTCTTATGTAGCTAGCCCAGGCTGGCCTTGAACTTGTAGCAATCCTCTTGCCTTAGCCTCCATAGTGCTGGGATTATGGGCATGTACCCCCATACTCAGTCCTACAAAGTTTCCAAAGCTCCAGATTTTGTTGACTATGGTGGTGGTGGTGGTGGTGGTGGTGTTTTGTGTGTGTGTGTGTGTGTGTGTGTGTGTGTGTGTGTGTGCCTGTGCATATGTGTCTGTACTTAATGCAACAAGATCTTGCTAAGTCACGAAATTGCCCAGGCTGGGCTAAATTTGTGATCTTCCTGTTTCAGCCTCTCAGAGTGCTGGGATTATAGGCATACCATGCCTGGGATGTGATGGTACTTAATATGTTCCCCTGTCCTTTGTCTCCCTGATAAAACAAAAAACTTTGGCTTATTCAGAATCAGTTTGATTCTTCTGGCAAGAATATTTTCATAGGTGGTATGAAAAGTTCATGATAATTCTGAATGTTTCTTTTGTGATACTATCAGCACTTAATGATCTTTGCTTGATCCATTATTTCACTGACTTGAAAATAGCTAAAAATATCTTTAAATTTCTATTTTCCTTGGCTTCATTTAAAAGAGTAATTCTTCCAGGTGTGGTAGTGCACACCTGTAATTCCAGGATTCAGGAAGCTGAGGCAGGAGGATCACTGAGAGTTTGAGATTAATCTGCTCTATACAGTAAGTTCAAAGCCAGCCTGGAAAACACAGTAAGACTTTGTCTCAGAAAGACACAAAAACAAAACAAAAAGAGTACTTCTCAATTTCTAAACATCTAGAGATGTTCTAGGTATCTTGTTACAGATTTTTAACACAAGCATACAGTGGTCATAAGATGGTATTTTAGTGCTTTAAGTCATTGGAACATGCTTTAGCAGTTAGTTTATGGCCAGTTTTTAAGGCTAATGCAGATTCTGCTATTGTTTCATACTGGTTTTACATGGGCCCACAATTTTTAAAATCATGATCAATCCTTTTTATCATTGCTGATTTTTCCCTGATAGTTTTATCATCTATCTCATTATGGCTTATATCTACATGTGCCCCTAAAGCCTCCTGCAATCATAGGTAGAGTTTTTCAGTGGTGGCTGGATCTAGTGTGTGATGCTGGGGTTAATTCATGGTGGGATTTGGTTGTGAGGGCCTGAGTGCTACCTGTCCTAAGGGTAGGTCGCCTCGATAAGAATGTAAGGGACAGAGGGCTACTATTAGGGTTGCTTGCAGCTTGCTGCCTTGCTGACTTTTTCCTTCCATGAACCATTTCTCCCCTGTGACACCCGTCTGCCATGCCATTCTGCCTTGGAACCAGCCAATAATGAATTTAAATCTTTACACACTGTAAGCTAAATAAAACTTGCTTCCTTTAACTTTGGATGTCAGGTATTATGCCACAGCAATAAGAAAAGTAACTAAGACACTTAGAAAATGCTTTTATAATTTGTAACTATACTTTTTCCTATGTAATAGTAATGAAACAAATAGAATTTAAAATTAGAAGCATCATGATTTACAATAACACCCTAAATTGAAGACATGTCTAAAACATATATGTGTGTATACATACATACAATATGTATATAAAGAAGATTACAAAAACTCTAAGAGTAAATAAAAAAGGAATCAAATACATGGACAGATATTACATTTCATGGATAGATTCAATATTGTCACTGTGTCAGTTCTTTCCAAATTGATCTATAAATTTAAATCAATCCCAATCAAAATCCCCCAAGATATTTTATGGGTTATCAAAACTGATTCTAAAAATTACAGACAAAAGATCCAGAATTACCAACTCAATATTAAAGAATGTTTCCAGATGACTGATGCTACTCTACTTCAATTCTATAAAGCAACAGTAATAAAGATAGTGTGGTACTAGTAAAAGTGTAGACATACAGACTAATGGAATAAACACAAATTTCAGAAATAGATGTACATACTTACAGTTCACTTCTGTTCAGCAAAGAGCAAGTGTAATATAGTGGAGCCAAAGAGAGTCTTTTCAACAAATGATGCTAGAAAAATTGGACGTCTACATGAAAAACGAAAGATTGAAACAGACTTTACTTCACACCACAGATATTAATTCAAAATGGGCCATCAGATCTAAATGGAAAACCAAAAGCAGAATATTCCAGAGGATAACAAGAGAAAACTTATAGACTTTGGGTATGGCATTCTCTACAGACACAGTATCAAAGGCACACTCTGTGTGGTGTAATCTGTGTAAGTGTCCTTCAAAGGCCCATGTTAAAAGACTTAGTCCCCAGCCTGTGTTGCTGTTGTGAGATGAAGGAACCTTTAAAAGGTGAAGCCCATGAAAGGGAGGCCACTAGGAGGGGCAGGCCCTTGAAGAGCATGCTGAAGTCCCAGCCCTTTCCTTTCACCCTTTGCCTTTGGGCCACCATTAAGAGTCTGCTCTGCCATATAGTCCTCAATATGATGTACTGCCCTGTCCCTGTTCCAAAGGCAATAAAGCCAAGTGACCATGGACTAAAACCTCGGAAAGCACAAGGCCAAAGGAGCCGCTCCTTCTTTAGTTCATCTCAGTTATGTTGTAGTAGCATTAGAAAGCTAACATACCATGAAAAAACTGATAAAGTGAGCTTCATTGAAGTTAAAAATTTCTGCTTTGCCAAAGACAATGTTATCACACCTGACAAAGAGTTATCAAAACTCAGTAAGAAAATGAACAACCTAATTTAAAAATGAGAAAAAGGCCTGAACAGACATCTCATCAAAGACAGACACTGCATCATGTGAAAAGATGCTACACATCACATGTATGATGGAAATGCACATCAAAATAATGAGCTACTACTACACAACAGTTAAGAGTGGCCCAAACCTGAAACACTGAAATCATCAGGTACTGGGCCAAGGCATGGGGCAGCACTAGAGTGCTCATTTCACCCCTGGTGGTAATGCAAAGTGCCTCAGCCATTGTGTAAGATGGTTTGGCAGTTTCTTTTTATTTTAAAAAGATTAAGACAAAACAGGACATAACAAAGCAGATCAGAACAGAACAACGGGGCTTCCGGATGAACATGGCAGATAGATAGCAGCAGCCTCTGAGGCTCTCTGAGAAACCGCACTTGAAATCTAGGAATGGTGCCGGGCAGGAAGTCCCAGGCAAGGGGGGATATTCTTTGCTGACCCAGGAACGAACTAAATTAAGAGAAACCATTTGGAAACGCAATCCTAGTGATACAGCAGGCACAGATAAGGTCTCAGCACAGAAGCTGGACCCACGCCACTGGAAACTGCGATTTGAATTACCTGCAGCTGCTGTTGTGTCCCGGTCGGCACATCGGGGAGAGAGGGGCAAAAGCTCGGAGAGTGGAAAGCGTTGAAAAGGAGTTCAGAGCAGGACTGGCCAGGTGCCCTGCATCAACCCGCAGTGAGTGAGCCAACCGCGACCCTTCCATAGAGAAGGAGGCTTCAGTGGAGGACATATTCAGACCCGGCAGACTACCCTGAAGGAGAAGCTACAGTGACTTCAGTCACATATACCCCTCTCAAGCAGGATTGGTGGGGAGTGCCTGGCCTGTGAGCGGCTGCTGGTTGAGACCCAATAGGCTAGCTCAACCCAGGTCCCAGCGCCTAGAGGTGCACCCTAGCGGCGAAGCCTGTGGTAGGTTGACCTGGAGGGGCAGGCCCACCATAGGCTACCCAGGTCTGTGTCTCCCTGGTGCCACTGTGGTGGGCGGGATCACCTAGCCAGCGCAATTCAAACAGACTGTGGCCAACAGGGAAGGAAGCTGGGCCTCCTATACATGCTTAAATATAAGGAACAAAGAATATGGGAAGAGGGAGCAATAAGAAAGGGTCCTCAGCCCCCAATCCTGAGACACATGCAATAGTAGACATGGCACCAATAAACATAAAGCACTATCTCCAGAGCCTCATAGACGAGTTCAGGGATGAAGTTATTAATGACCTGAAGCAAGACATAAGCAGAATAGTTAGAGAAATGCTAAGCACCATCCAAGAAAAAACAGATGGTGGAACGGAAGAACAAAAAAAAGGGGGAGAATTGTTTCATGGAGAAGATAGAGAAAACATAGAATACGTAAAGCAGGTTCAAAGAGATTATCAGGAAACTAAAAATTCTATCGAAAACTGGCATAACTGCTTGAAAGAAACTAAGGACAGATTATCTGAACTGGTGGGCAGAATTGTAATATGGGAGCATGAAATGAAAAACTTCTTAAAAATAACAAAAAACCAAACAGCAACAATACAAAAACTAGAAGATGATAAGAGGATCTATAACTTAAGAATTAAGAACATAAGAGAAGAAGTGGGGATATAAACAAATGGACTACAAAAGCTATTCACAGAAATAATCCAAGAGAATTTCCCTAATTTGGCAAATGGTAAAGATACTCAGATATATGAGGCGTACAGGACTCCAGCTACCTACAACCCAAACAGAGCGACACCTAGGCATATAATAATCAAAATTCCAGAAATCCAATATAAGAACAGAATATTAAAAGCTGTCAGAGACAAGAAACAGATCACTTACAAGGGAACACCCATCAGAATTACAGCAGACTTCTTGGCACAAACCATCAAATCACGAAGAACATGGGGGGAAATAATTCAAGCTTTGAAAGATAATAACCTCTAGCCAAGATTGATATATCCTGCACAACTTTCCCTAGAAATTGATGGAAAAACAAGGTGCTTCCAAGATAAAGAGTAACTAGGGGAATTTGCAACCACTAATTCAACTCTACAGAGAATACTGCAGGATAGTCTAAAAAAGGAAAATACCAAGATGCCAGAAATAGTGGCAGAGAGGCCACAATGAATGGAGCAGAAAACAAAATGGAGAAGACAAACTGACCACAAATGACAGAAAAAGAGCTCAACAGAAATGAGGCAGAGAAGATCGGAAGGTAGGAACAGCAATTTTGGAGAAAACAAGACATCATAATAGCTAGTGCTGATGTAATATCATCTTGTTTAGAAGTGTATTTTTCTGTCTCCATTGGTCTTAAAAGATTGTATATTATTGGATTTTATTATATATGATAATATAAGCAAAAACTTTTATAGACAAGGAGTTTATATAGAAACTATTGTTCATTTTCTGTCAATTAGTTCTAAATACCCTGTAATAATGTCATTCTTTTGAATGGTTTTATAGTGTCTTGATATGTTTGGTGCTACAGTATAAGAAGTTATACTCAAAGATTTCAAGGAAAGAGACACTATGGTAACTATTTCTATGTCAGGTTATCTTGTGGTGAAACACTATTTTGCTTCAATGGTTATGTTTTGACCTGCGCTGTTCTGTTGTTATGCCCTCTTTTATCTCAATACCCCTTTTTAAAAATTATTTACATTTTTCTTTTTATCTTTTTAATTAAGGGAAAAATAAAAAATAGCAGGATACATTATAATAACCTACTTTGATTTCCTATTAACTTGATTTGAAATCCTGTATTGCCCTCACTATCTTGTTTTGACTGATTTTCCTCTATTCTGCTTTGCTTGATAGTACCAAGTTCGAAAGTATAGGCATAATTGTGAAGACAATAAGAATCACTATGACGCCCATTCCGGTTGACTATTATTTTCTTTTAAAACCCTGTAATGTCTCCAATGCTTTGGTTTTATTCTTTACTGTTTAGTTCAATTTTATTATAACTGTCAATTCTTCTTAAAATAGCAAGAGGCAGTATGGTAACCATTGTTGATCACCTTATATTTTGTTTTTACATTATCTATTATGTCCATCCTTTTGATTTGACTGACTCTGTACTGATATGTCGCATTTGGTTTTACTCTCTTCAAAAAAAGTAATAAGAACTGTGGGAGTTATAAAAACCCAAAATGTGTAATTGTCATTGTACAAAAGAAAAGAAAGTGCTCTAAAGGTTATAACTGCATATATGTTTAAGTGTGTAAGATAGATAACCATATTACTGAGTGTTTTTTGGATCACTGAACAAAACTGTTTGCACTCTCACCGTTTGAAAGTCCACTTTATATGCTTCAAATTTGTAACTTGAACAACTATTTCTAAGATGAGAATATGTAATCTATTAACTAGTGATTTCTTACTGTTTGTTTTTTAAATTTTGTATTACTTGTACCCTTTTACTGTTTTTTTCCTTATTCTCCTTAAATAAGAAAAAAGAACAGAACAATGTAAGCAACACAGAATTTCACTAGAAGACAACCTGTACTTAACAGTAACTATCATGATGTCTCTTTCTTTGAAATAGTTGAGTATAACTTCATATACAATAGTATCAAGCATAACAAAATAGTATAAAAACATTTAAGAGAATGAGAGTGTTACAGGGCATTCAGAACCAAATAACAGAAAACAAACAATGGCTACTATATTATCTCATTTTTGTTAGAAAATGTGTTTATACTTTCACACATAATACAATCCAATAAGGTACAACATGATAGAGCCAATGGAAACAGAAGAGCAAGAGCACATTAGGACTTCAGAGTAAGATGATATTATACCAGTACTGGCTATTATAATGACTTGTTTTCCTATTTGAAAGTTTCTTACAAAACCAAAAATTCTCTTATCATATAATCCATCAACTGAGCTCCTCAGTTCTCACCAAATAAATTGAAAACTACATATACAAAACCTACAAGTGCATGTTTATACCAGCTCTATTCACAATTGCCAGCATTGGAAGAAACAAAGACATCCGAGAGTAGGTGGGTGAATAATAAATTGTGAAATATCCAATGAAATATCTGTACTAAAATGACATGATTAAAAGCATGTTACCAACTGGAAGAAATGAAAAAGAGCCATGTACTGTGTTATTCAAAATATATGACATTCTAGGAAAACCATGGAGAAGGAAAAAGATGATCAGTAGGCGATAGGGCTTAAGGGAGAGTGGGAGATACAGATACAGCAGAGTTACTGGGCAGCAAAAGCATTCTGCATGTTAGTACATGTTGTATGCGTGCCATGAGGCATCTGGAAAAGCCCAGAGCACGTGCTGGAGTGGCCTCCAGCATGAACTATGGGCTCTGAGAGAGGGCGATGGATAATACAGATTCAGCAGCTACAAGGAACATACCACTGGGTGGGAGCACTAGAGGGAGCTTCTCCAGTGTGAGGACGAGGAATTTCCTGCTTTCTGCTCAGTTTTGCTGTGAATCTAAAACTACACTAAAGTTTAATAAAAATAACACCTATTACTCATTAGAGAAATGCAAATTAAAACCACACTGAAATTCCATCTCACTTCAGAAGAATGGCCTGGATCAAGAAAACTACCAACAACAAATGCTGGAGAGGCTGTTGGGAAAAAGGAACTCTCCTGCACTGTTGGTGGGAGTGTAGACTGGTGCAGCCATTGTGGAGGTCAGTCTGGAGATTCCTCACAAAACTGGGATTGGAAGTCCCATTTGTTCCAGCTATTCCACTTCTAGGCATATTCCCAGAAGAACTGAAAACATCATACCACAGTGATATATGTGCACCCATGTTTATAGCAGCATAATTTGTAATAGCCAGATCTTGGAAACAACCTAAGTGTCCATCAACTGAGGAACGGATAAAAAAAGTTGTGGTATTTTTATACAATGGAGTATTACTCAGCTATAAAGAATGATCACACTGAGATATTTATAAAAAAAATGGACACAGCTTGAGACCATATTCATAAGTGAAATAAATCAAACTCACGTGCATAAATACCGAATAGTTTTCCTAGTATAACAAATGGTAAGAATACATAAAAGTATGTGGTAATCATGATTCCCCATTATATTGCTTTGAAGCCTTATAATGTTTTCATTCATTAATTGGAATGGTTTTATTCTGTGTTGTTTGATTTTATTGTCTGTGAAGGTATGAACAGCTATTTTAAAGAAAACAAGACATTATAATAGCTAGTGATGATTTAATATCATCTTGAAGTCCCACCAAGCTTTTGTTCTTCTGTCTCCATTGGTTTTATCATGTTACATCTTATTGGATTTATTATATGTGATAGTATAAACAAAGTTTTTTATACGCAAGGAGGTAATATAGAAATCATTGTTCATTTTCTGTTAGTTGGTTCTGAATACCCTGTAATACTTTCATTCTCTTGAATGGTTTTTGCACTGTCTTTTTATGTTGATACTATAGTGTATGAAGTTATACTCCAATATTTCAAGGAAGGAGACACTATGGTAGCTACTGTTATGTCAGGTTGTCTTGTGGTGAAACACTGTGTTGCTTAAATTTTTCTGTTCTAACCTGTATGGTTATGTCCTCTTTTATCTTAATCTTTTTTTAAAATAAAAAAATAAAAATAACACCCACTATGCCCATGGACATTTTCCTCATAGTTCCTCTACACATTATTATCTTACAAATATTTTTTGGAGTTGTGTTACTAAGACAATAAGACTTAGACTTTTATAGCCTAATGATGAATGAAACTTTTGTCATTATTGTAATCATCTGTTCTTTTGCGTAAATTCTATTTTGTTTCATGTAATATGGGTATTAGCAGCCCTTTTGTACATTTGTGTCATTTTTCCACTTTTTAGAATTTAACTTTTGTTAAGTTTTTGATATTTCTTTTGGAAGCAGAGTCTAATAGTTTTTAGGAGGCTTTCCTCTGATAATCTATGTCATTTTAATGGAATTTGAGTCATTACAAATTATTTATGTCTCTAAGCCTACTATGAATTTCTACTTAATAGAACTGGTTTTTTTTTTTTTTTTGTATATTTGTTCCTTTTTGGATTTATTGTTTGCTATGCATATTTTTGTGATTTTTATTTCTTATAGTTTATTATTTAAAATATATTTTTATTACTTACAAAATATTTTAAGGTGAGTTTTCATACATGCTATTTTGATTCTATTCCCCCCACTCCAAATCTGTACATTAAACTCCCTGCCTGTTTTCTGGCACTCTCCCTTCTCATTCATGCCTTCCCTCTCCTCTCACATATTTGGGAAAACATGTGATACTCATCTTTCTGAGTTTGGCTTATTTCGGTTGAACATAGTTCTCCAGTCCTGTCCATTTTCCTCCAAATGATATGATTTTTTTTATAGCTAAATAATACTCCAGTGTAGGTATGTCACATCTCCTTTATCCATTCATCTGTTGATGGGCAGCTAGGCTGCTTTGAAGCTTGACTACTGGGACTGGTATCACAATGAGCATGGGTACAGACGGGTCCCTACAGTATGCTGACTTCAGTTCATCTGGGGATATACCAGAGCGGTGCAGGTGGGTCCAAGAGCAGTTGCATTTTTAGTTTTTTGAGAAAACCTCATACTGATTCCTATAGTGGCTGCAGTAACTTACATTGCCTCAGCTGTGTAGAAAGACTTGTTTTTTCTTGCATTTTTGCCAGCATTTGCTGTTTTTTATATTCTTGATATCAATTCTGGCTGGAGTGAGGCAGGATGTCATGCATTTTTGATTTGCATTTCTCTAACAGTTAAAGATGTTGAACATGTTGTCATATACTTATTGAACATTTCTTTTCAGAAGTGTTCACTTGCCTATGTATTGATTGCGCTAATTGATTTTGGTTTTTGAGTTCTTTATATATTCATGATATTAATCCTCTGTCACAATACCTGGCAAAATATTAACTGTATATTATCATATGTTAAGTTGTACACTGTTCCTAATCATTCTTTTGGTGGTTATCTTGGTAATTTAAAATAGGCATTTTTATCAATAGCTACTAAATAGTTAATGAAAGCATAATGAAATACTTGAATTCCATTTATCCTCCACTAATATATGAAATTATCACCTTATATTTAATTATATGAAATGTGTATAATCATTTAGGTTTACCTACATATTTTCCCATATATTATGAACACATGAGGAAAACAATCAGCATTTTGGTCACATTAATAGATTCTAGGGAAAGAAAATCAGGAAAAGCATTTGATGAAATTCAACATTATTTCATGATGGACCTTTAAGAAAGTAGAAAATGAATGGGTTTTCTTTTATCTGATTAAGAGCGTGTCAGCTCTCATCACTTCAACATTGTACCAAAGCCAAACCCAGTACTGTGAGACCAGAAAAAGCAAAGTGAGTAAAATTCATCTTTAGAGATTACACAACTATGTAAGTAAAAATCCAAGTTTCTGTAGGCAAATTATTAGTTACTGAGTTTACCAGATATAAGATCTAAATACAAAAACCACACATTTCTGTACACTAAAATTAAGTATGTTAATATTTTATGGTTTCAAAACTATTACTCATAAAGGGAACAAAATGCAGAAATCTCATACATAAATCAATTTTAAAATATTGATAAGTTAAAGAAATCTTTAAATACAGAGATAGAACATGTTCAGTGAATCAATGATTAAGATGTTACCTTTTGCCAAATTGATCTTTAGTATGTTAATAGAATTTTTAAAATTTCTGATAAGCTAACTCTAAAAATATACAGACATGTAAAAAGCATAGAAGAATCAATCACTTTTGAAGAAGAAAACTTAGGATTTATTTAATATGAAAATTTAAAGCTACAGTAATTAAGAGGTTAACATGTATAAAGCAATGAAACAGAATATATAGTTCAGAAATAGACCTATGTATATATGGATACTATGTCAAGCAGTGGTAAAAATACAATGTGAGAACTATGTGTACCTATGAGAAAAATTAAACTCATTCCCTATCTCATAACAAAGAAAAAAATTTGGATATATTAAACTATGTGAGCAAAACAATGCAACTGTTAGAAATGACAGAGAATAACATAATCTCAGAAAATATTTTTCAATCTGGGTAGAAAAAGCACTACCCATAAAGGAAGTATTTATTCAACAAGAACACATCACTAAGAATTTATGTTCATCAAAAGGCATCATTAGAGTGAAAGGGCAAGTCACAGAATGCAGAAGATACATGTAACAAACAAAACTGACAAGAGTATGTAATATACTCTTACAAGAAGAAAAAGACAACTTAATAGTTAAAAAGACTTGAACATGTCATAAAAGAGGAATTTCAAATAGCCAATACAAATCTGAAAATGTACTCAATCTCATTAGTAATCAGGCAAATACAAAAGAAAACCAGAGATCCTACTATACCAGACTGAGTAAAATTAAAAAGTTAAAAATACCAAGTGTTGTAGAGACTGTGGAGAAAAAAAAAAGTATGGCTATTTTTGAAAACTTTGGCATTATCATATGATCAAAGTTACACCTGTGCTTTTAGGAATATACCTGAGAGAAATGTCTATAAATGTGCACCAGGAGACCTATGTAATTTATAAGAGTCCAAATGGCAAGAACATAAATATTTGTTAACTTCAGAATGTATAAAGATTTTTGTGCAGTCATGTAACATTATGACAGTGAAAATAAATGAACTACAACTACATCCAAGAGCACAAACAAATCTCAGAAGCATGTTGAGTGCGAGATACAAAATGCAGGATTGCATTTCTTTAAAGTATAAAACCAGGCAAAATGAAATGAAACCATGGTGCAGGCCTACGTGGTAAAATACAAGGAAATTTTAATAAAGTATTGACCACATGAGTCTAGTGATTTATCTGCGGATGGAACACTGTGATTAAAAAGGTGCCCTCCAAGTCAGGTGGGCCTGCTGTTCAACTTTTTGGACTTTGTATAGAAGCATTCACTTGATACAAATTCATTGGCTGTAATTTTTTGGGGGGGAGGGGGAGGAGTTTCTTCTGTGTGTTTTATTTTCACAATAAAAAAGGCGTAAGAAAGGGGACAGTTCTGGGCATTCTCTAGTCCTTGTGTGACAGCTGAATGTACATGAGAACCAGCTGAAGACGAAGTGCGCACAGCAGGGAGCTGGGGCAGGACATGGAGACGTTCCAGCCTGCGCTCACCACTCAACCTGACGAAGGCAGGCGGCAAGGACATTTCTGTCTTTTCTGCTCTTTTCCTTTGTACTCGTAGTGAAATTACTTCTGTGACCATTGAAATAGTCCGTATTATTCAACTTTCAGATTTACACTTTCCAACCAAGAACACCTTGAGAATATAGTTAGAAGTTCTTGCTAATTCTAGTCATTTTCTCTAAACACAAAGCCAAACCTTTCTTTGAAGTGAAATCATCCTACTTTGCCAGAGGCCCTTACCTGTAGAAGAGCCTTAATCACTGTGTCCTTGTCATATAGGTTTTCATTTTCTTTGGAAAACTATGCTGATTCAGTATTTTTTAATTATTGACTAGAGCTGCTTTATTATTCATTACTTTTATTAATGTAATAAATCAATTACAACTTGTGTGCAGAACAAGTTTAATGTATGAATGTTTTTCTCCACTCACAGACTTTAAATTGAAGATACCAATTTAAAGGGTTTATTGGAAATTTTCAGAAATGTAAGATTCTAGGGTTCAAAAAGCTCTTTTAAGTCCAATTTAAATAATGCAAGATGATCTGAATGGGTTGTCTTCTAACATTAAGCAGATAATCAACTTTTCAAACCTCATTACCACCACCAGCACTGTAGTTAATTTCTTGAGGGGGTGGTGATCAAGCACAGTGATGATGGCTGGTGGAAGTTAACACATCACCTCAGAAAACACCAAATACTGCATACCTGTGTCTTCCACAAACTTTAGAAGGGGAACTTCTCATTGAAATAACCTGCATGTGTATTTCCTATCAGGTTTATTTATATTAGCCACATGAAAACAATTCAGTGACTACCTGATTAGTGATTTAAAAGATTTCAAAAACAAAAGGCCCATTTACCCCTGGGCATTATCTATTTCAGCCAAAGTTGGAGCTCTCACTTTTTCAAAGCTTTATCTAACTGGTGAGCCAGTACTGGGGCTCCTTATTATGACAGCCAGGCATTTCCATTAAGCCCAATTTGTAGCTGTCTTGGAAGAGGGGCATGGGTATGTGCTGCATTATGTAATTACATACCAACTTACATAATGAACTCATCCACCCATCCTGTACTCAACAGAAATTAACAAATCTATTGGGTTTTGCTTTGGGAAATCCTTAGCTTTTAATTAACTATCATGCTAAAGCACTTCAGACATTTGCCAACATCAAAAATGTTACTCTAAATACTTTATAGAAATGTTTCACGTTGTCTTTACAGAGTCACACTGATGCTAGGTAGAACTTTTTCCCATTGATACTCCTGCAAACTGTACTGCCAAGTCAGTCATTTTGTTTCTCCTCTCACTATTCAATTATCATCACTGAGTCTTATCTGGCACACTATGAAAAGACCTGTGGAAGGAATATGATAAGAACTAGCAGGCACTGGCCAAACTGTAATCTGCAGAATCTGAAATAATTCTCTTGACTTTGGTGTTCAGTGAATAGTTGTCACCATGAAGGAGGTACCACTCAGACTTGGCAGGATCTTAATTCCTAGTCATGTTAATGCCATGTACTATCTTCTCCCTCCCACATCTACATTCTGAATAGTAAAAGCCCAGAATATAATGGCCTACTCAGTGATCATTCATGAGTTGGCTGTAAGTGGGATTATATAATTCAGATTATACTTTACGTGCAGTTTTTTTTCTCACATTGTCTCCTTTTGAAAATATCAGAATGCTTTGTTTCATTTAAGGCACGTGCTTGTAGCAGCAAAGGTTAGATGTTTTTTGAGAAAAATCCACAAGTAACTGCATAGTGCAGGGGCAAAGCCTGTGTCCAAATCATGGTTATGTACTCTCTAAATTTTAGTGATGTTTTGGAACAATCAGTGGCTACATTTGTCACGTGCACTTCTTACATCCCCATCCAAACAGAGAGGCCACCAGGACTTGCACTGATTCACCCTTTACCACAAAAGCCTAAGGCTGAGTTCACAAACTGAAATCTAGTTTCCTGTTATCTGTCTTATTATATCTAGGATTCTAAATGATGATAGCCAAGCACAACAGTTCAGACACCAAAAATAAGTAAATAAATAAAAAGGTCTCAGTGTGTAGAACCTTGCACAAGTCCCTTTGGCAAAATGAGAGTAACAGATTTTTGTAGATTATAACCAGGCAAACTGAGATGAGGAGCAAAACAAAACAAATCCACTTTTCTTAAAAATGTTTACATTTTAAAGATAAAAGTTTCTCTAATTTATTCAGATTCTACATGCTATTTGTTATTGCAATTATGTTTCTTTTCTTTATGTGAGTAAATTATCCTTCTGGAATGTTTACAAATGGATTTCCCTATCAAATCTAAAGTCAGGTTATTATATTTTCTTTGAAAAAGGAAAATAATCTTTATCATAGGTATTTAAAAATCTACACAATTGAAAATTGGAATGTCAAAGCAAACTTTTACTTGAAATTAAAGAGGCATATGAAAAAAGATGAATATTTACAGGTGTGTGTGTATGTCTGGAAAAAGAACTGGAGAACCTGAAATATTTGGAAGAAAAATTCCACATGCAAGACAGACATCCAAAATGGCTCAACATAATTTATTTTTTATGTTAAAATGTACAGAGTTCTTTTGAAAGTACTTGCTAGAAAGGGGAAAAAAAGATATTACATACAAGAAGAGGAAGGGGGCCAATGGCCCAGGAGCGCACGACATGGAGAAGTACAAAGGTGCCTCCGCTCCTTCCCCGAGCTTACAGGTCACCATGAACAAAGTACAAAGGTTACAAAACAGGAAAAGCAAATATAAACAGACAGGAATAGACTCAGCTTCATTTGTACATGCGGCTTTTAGAGGCATCTGGAGCTCTATTCACACACTCTAGAGATCTCTTTAAAGAGAATTTTTATCTTTCTTAAAATAGTTTTTAATATTCTACAACAAAGATAAAAAATTTTAAAGATGGAATGAAATGAAAAAGCTCTTATTTTAAAAGGCATCAAAGTCACTAACAGTGAGTTTTTAAATTTCTTTTTTAGAAGATTACCCAAGTTATCTTGCTAAAAATACATTTTTTTTTTTAAAACAGAAGTGAAAAAATGACAGGTACCAATATTACTGTGTTGGATAATTTCTTTTATAATATAGAAAAGAACATTTTTTCCTATGATAGTTATACAGTCACAAAGAGGCTTGTGGAAAAGGGAGCTGCCCGATTGATTTTTTTTTTAAAGAAACAAAATCAAACACAACCGCAAACCAACAGAAACTGATTTCACGGCCCTCATTTCAACAGCTTCTCCTTCTGCCCTGACCCACCCTCCTCCCAATACACTTCCCTCCCGGCCCCCCAGCCCCACCCCCGTCCCATCCAGGAAGCAATGATACAGCTGAAGATGTAGGGAGAGGGCAGCACAGCGAGCTTTCTACACAGATGACTGGGAACTGGAATAGTATATACAGAGAAACTGGGGCCTACAGCCTTGCACATGCTCAGAGTTGAGAGTGGTACAGTGTGGAATTCTGCCTTTTTCTATCTAACACACTTAATTGAGAAAGTCAATTTAAGTGTATAAAAAAAAGCAACAAACCTGTGCATCTGAAAAAAATTTAACGCCTAATTAGTACTTTAAAAATTTATCTATATAAAATGTACAAATAAAGGAGAGAATTTATGCTTACAGGTATTTCTTTAAGCAGTACTTCCCCCTTTTGGATATTTGACTGCACATACCAAGTGGTATAATAGTTTCCATCTTCTAATGATGGAATATATATATATATATATAATTTTTTTTTTTTTTTTACCTATCCCTGGAGCAAGTAATAGGAAGAGAATGGGTGAATTGGTTGCACAAGAGAAAAGAGAATGGACTGGGACAATGTGTGACCCCTGCCGCGTGCCTGCTGTCTAGATATGCCCTGTGATGCTGGTGGTGGGTCTGTCCCTCTTCTTGTCAGCCACTCACAGGAGAGGGGCCAGTGTAGCACTCTGATTCACAGGGGATGAAATCAAGATCTCAAATGACAAATGAAAGCCAGAGGTATGTGTCATTTAAGGAATTACGAAACTCACACCATGATCTCCCTTTGAACACACATTCTGCACCATCTCTTCCAACATAAAATCAACAGTGTCAAAGGTTTGCCAGGTATTTTGCAAATCACTGAGACGTACAGTCATCCACCAACACTGTCTGAAAGAATGTAAGAGGCAAATCGTTGGGGACTGTTCTCTGAGGCTCAAGAATCAAGACCCTTAATTAACATTTCAAAGTACATACTAAAAACAAGAGGGTGGGTAGAATATGTATGTTATGGCTGATTCACCAGGTGGTAAAAAACCAAGAGGTTCATTTCCTCTTTTTGATTGTTAATTAACCATCTCTATTCCTCCAAAGGCTGGGTTAGGATTGCAATCAGCTTTCCTCTGAGATTCTGCTGTTAAGTGAGACTTACAGTATTTTTGTGTCTCTGAGTGCTGAGAATATTACAAAAGAAAAAACATTATATTACACTTGATTCAAGAAAAAGATTTCAATGAAATCCATTTATATAAAAGAAACATTCTTGGGGAAAGGTTTCAAGAGGTGTGTGTGTAAAAGGAGTGGAGGGGATTTTAAAAGGAGAAGCATTTCCTGCCTCATTTTATTAATAATAATAATAACAATAATAATATTAACAATATGTTTAAGGAGCTTGGGTTGTTCTCCACATCCCCATCCTAGTCTCCCTTAAGTGCCTCCTGCTGGAATGAAGTAGGAAATGAAAAGTTGGGCTTGGAAGAAAGGGTATGGTTAACCCTGGAGATGTATATGACATTTAAAAATGACAACATTGGGAGCTGTGAACACTGAGGGGAAACATACATTTTTAAAATAAAAAAAGATAATTCACTTTACACAAATTCTGTCCATGTGGTATGTAAAGAAAGTAAGGCTCTTTTTAATTATGAAAAGATTTTGTGCATGTTTCCCCTACCCCCAAATACATTTTTTAGATGAGTTCTACTGTAAAATGTTCAAGACTGTGAAGAAAATCAAAACCCAGAACAAAATGAACCAAAAAAGAGATCAGGTTTTCTAAAAAATAAAATAAACCAAAGAAAAATTCTTCTAAGTCTACAGCAATATTTTAACTGGAAAAAGGTCCATTTTTCTCTGGTTTGTCAGTATAAAAGGTTCCTTTCTTTATATATATTTCAGTTTTAACTCTAGGTTTTCCTTGCTCATCTTCTCATGTAAGGTCCATTGAGTGACTGCTTGGGCACACCAGCAGCATTCATGTAGCTGTGATGGGAGGGGCCAGTGTACATCATGTTTCCATGAGGGTTTGGCTGCATAGGCTGCTGGGTATAGGCCTGGCTCCCCATCATCCCCATCTGCATCTGCATAGGATACTGTGCTGTCTGGTTCATGTAGGCAGGGTTACTATGGTAACTGCTGTTCATCATGGGCTGTGTCATCCGATAGCTGTTCATGGCATTCAAGGTGTTCATATTCATGGAATTGACATTATAGGCGGGGGTTGGCATTAAATTAACCCCCATGTTCATGCCACGCTGAACAGCCAGTGCACGAGGACCAGCCTGCATGGCAACTGCAGGTGGGCTACGACCATACAGCTGCTGCTGGTGAGCCGCTGCTGAGGGCAGTGGTGCGGATTTGGAGCGGATGGAAATGTGCCCCTTGACTGGCATCTGCCCTTGCAATCTCTGGGTGTGAGGAATACCAATGTTGGTGGCAGACATGTTACACTGGAGTAGAGGTGATGTGAGGTTCATGGTTGTGGATGCCAAGTTGGGGGGTGGCGTCATGGTGGCTTGTGCTTGAGGGGTCCCAGCTAATGGGTGAGATGGCGCTAACTGAGCCAGTCCTGTATTGGACAAAGAAACACTGGTTGCATAGGAAGTTACAGCAGGAGAATGGCTATAAGGCATGGCATGAGGGTCCATAATGGTGTTAGTCAGCTGCTGCAACTTGGCTAAACTGAAGGTGGCTGATGGTTGAGAGTAGCTGCTGGCACCAAAATCCCCTGGAATTCTTTCATAGATACTGATGTTCCCAGTGCTTCCAGATTCTGGTATCTCCATGATCATAGGAGCTGGAGTGAAACTGTTGTTCATACTACACTGTGACAGTGGGGGCTGCTGCTGGGGTGGGGGCTGAGGCTGCGGGGGTTGAGGTTGCTGCTGGGGCTGCGGCTGTGGCTGCGGCTGCGGTTGTGGCTGGGGTGGTGGAGGCTGTGGTGCTGGTTGTTGCTGCTGCTGCTGCTGCTGCTGGGGCTGCGGCAGTGGCTGCTGCTGCTGTGGTGGTGGTGGTGGTGGCGGCGGCTGCTGGTTACTAGGAGGCCTCTCCACCACACAACTCTGAGGTGACTTGATATTGCAATTGGAAGCAGGCTGGACAGTGTTCTGCTGCATCATGCTACAGCTGCTGCCCATGTTTGCCATTTGCTGAGTGACAACACAGCTGTTCTGGGTGAGGCTGCTGGAGGATGACAACCCACTGAAAGAGCAGCTGCTTTGAGAGGAGTTATTTCCACAAATGCTGCCTCCCATTGTGGAATCGTAGCTGCTTGGATTCTCATAGTTTTCTGTGGTGCTCTCAATACTGCCCAGATCACTGAAGCCACTGTCCACCACCTGCTGAGAGTGGTCTGATACGGAAGGCACATCCATCATGGGGCTGGTCTCCATGTTCTGCATAGAGGGCGCGGATAGGGAGCCCTGTTCTGGGCTGATCTGTGTGTAACCGCTTTCTAGGGCAGGCACATTGGGGCTGCTGACCGAACGGACAGACTGGCTGGGATGAGACTGAACTGAGGATATTGGGCTATTATGTTCTGAAGCATGGCAGTCTTCAACTATTGACATCTGAGGGTCTTCATCAGCCTGGGTGTAACTCTGCAAGGTCTGACAAGCTGCGAGGGTCTCTTCACAGTCCTGGTAGGCTCCCTCATGCTCATTGCGTTCTTCTTGAGTCAAAGACTGCACTGCTTGTACAGTTTCTAGGTCCAATTCACTATGAGGAATCTCTTCTTCCTCTTTTAATTCAATTAATTCTTCCTTAGCGTTGGAATCTTCTTCATGGTCATCCTCGGACCCTGGTACATGATCTGACACCACAGATGCCTCATGGGAAGGCTGTTCCTCTTCAGAATCTGGTTCTATTTCATCTTTATCCTTTATATTTTCCCTACTGTTCTGTATGTTAGTATCTAAAAAAGATTCCTGCCTGCCAGGTTCCTCCTTGACCTCTTCCCTAACCGGCTGCTCCTCTGACTCCTTTTTCTTTGAAGACTCCAGATGACCATCATCTTCATCATCTGCATCATGGTCTTCATTCTGGTTTGCCTCAATGGTCACTTCATCTTCTTCCTCTGGCTCTTGTTCTTCTAGTTCTTGTGATTCCTCCTCTGACTGCCTTTGCTCTTCTAACACACGAGGTTTCTCTTCTTCCTCCTCTGCCTCTGGTTCTTTTGCTTCTGTCCCGGGACTGTTGCTGCTATCCACTGGAGAAGTAGCTCTAACCTCACTGCTGGTTGTGTCCTCTTCTTCTCCCTCTTCGACCTCTTCTGCTTCCGCCTGCATCTCCTCTTCCTTCCTTTCTTCCAATAAAGGCATGTCTTCTTTCAGCTCCACAGTTTCTGCATTCTCTTGAGTTTTAGTTTTACGTCCAGGTTTAGGAATAGGCTCAATGATGCACTCTTGAGGAGAAATGGCCATGATTTCTCGATTCAGCTTAAGTCCCGGTTTTCGACCAGGTCTTTTCTTCCAGTGGATTGGTTTGCGGCTCTTGCCTTTGGGCCATCCCTTCTTCTTCTTCATAGGTGTGGATGTATCTGGCTCAAGGGAAGAACTGTTCATATCACATTTTCGTAAGAGAGATACTGGGTTTAGGATAGGAGTGTCTGTACAGGAGGGATAAAAAGATAAAAAGAAGTTATAAGACCTTATTCATCTAGTGCCTTTTTCTGAGTGCAGCATGTACAACAGAAATTATTTCTATAGTCACTGCTTTTAAGTGATTCAATTCATTTAAACATTAAGAATCTAACAGATAAAGCTAACTATATCTTCTAAAGTGAACTGGCAGAACAATGAAAAATTGTAGTCAGTATTATGTTATCATATACTAAGTAAAACCAGTTTGAGTTTATCAATACTAGCTGTTCAGCTTTAGGAAGCCACTCTTAAGATTTTGTTGCATCTCTGTAAAATGGGAACACTATCTTACAAACTTGTTAATAGTAAGTAGTACTTATAGTAAGTCTAGAGTTAATTTCAAATCTAGTACATAACTTGTATTTCCTCATTCCTGTGTTCTTATAAAACAATTACTTTAGTGATAAGATCACTGAATTCTTTGTTATGAAAAATTATAAATCAGCTTTATTTCTTCTTTTATTTTTCCTGCTTGCAATTTATATTATTTCTTTGATGTTTAATTTCCACATAGTCATCACTTCATGGATCAAGGCTGAGCCCTCCCAAGTGAAAGTGTTCAATGTTGTGTTCACTTGGAAAGAGTTATAAGACTTTTAGTCCAAGGCAAACATTGACATTTAGTCCTAGACAAGTAAAAAAAAGTTAGAGCACAAATAATATTTAGTAGAAATAAACCTTATATTAGCATTTTCTAAATGATGGCAAAATATACCCAACATAATATTTATTTTAACCATTTTATAGTGTACAGTTCAGTGCCATAAAGCACTTTCACAATTTTCAATAATTTTTTATAGGTTAAGAACATCAAGCAAGAACAGAATTTGGAAAGAAGTAAAAACATACAGTCCATGGTAGTAGTTTTAAAGCAAACATAAGAAACAACTGAGAATAGTGTGCTAGTCTACAGGAACTTAAGCAGGGGGTGCTATTGTAGTGTCCAGTGGTTCAAGATAGAATGCAAAGTGCCAAATTTACAAACTATATTTTTAGGTTCCTATTTCTGTATCTTAAAATATATGTAAAACTGGAGAATCATTCACAATAAAGAATTCAATTGTCTTACCACTGTATTAAAAGTATTTATCTAAAAACACAAGAATAAGGAAAATGCATGTCATATCTACTAGATTTGAAATCAAGATACTCAAAAGTAGCATGAAAAGCTCAACTAGGATTTCTTCATATTCATCCAGCAAAGTGGAAAAGCTCTATGCAAATCCACTGGAAGACAAATGCACTGCAGACAACCAGAAGCATCATACACTGGCAAAATTTTAAGATGCAAAAAGCCTAGTTTTTGATCCAGTTCCTAGTGTAAGTCCCACATTTGTGACTCTACAAAATGAAAACAAGGCTATTTTAAAAGTAAATAACTGGATCTTAACCTACATTTTAAAATGAACTTAACGTTATCATTTATGTGACATGTACTACTGTACTAGTTGGTAATACACCTTAAAGGTATGCTCTAGGAAGGATTCCTCAATAGATATGATACAAGTTCCAATGTACACAAACCTGCTTTTACTGAAGAACTGTCTTGTTGGCATTTATTCACTTAACAATGTTTACTGAATACCTATCTCAAGCACTCAGCATACAGCAATGCAGTCCAGAGAGCATATATTCTAGTAAATGGTTACTCCATCTTCCCAGGGCTAAGTCCAATTCATCCATTATCCACTAAGATTCAGATGAAGGCTGAGAAAACATTAGGCAAAAAAGAACACAGTCCTAACACTAAGATATTTTCTGCAGAGGCAAAAATAAGTTTCTGAGGTAAAGGGGAAACTAAGTACAAAAATGAGCATAGAGATAGTTGGTACTTGAGAGATAGGCAAGCATTCCTTTTCTTGCTTAATGGGCTGTGTTCATTTTTCAAACCTTTGTTGAAGGATCTGCAACCTTTTGTTGAATTACTGTTATGTATTTAAAAACAATAAGTAACAGTTATGTAACACATACCATCAGCATCATCTGATTCTTCATCTTCCTCTTCCTCCTTTGACTTCCTCTTTGAAGAGGACCTACACCTGAGAACACTTTGTGAGGACAGGCGATGGAAGTATCCTCTGTGGAAGAGCTCATTCTCATCCTCTTCCTCTTCTTCTTCATCAATTTCAAATGTGGGTTCTAATCTTGGCATTGGTCGCTCAGAATCAGAGTCTTCAAAGGGTTCATCTAACACCTCTGTGGTCTCAGAAATAGTTTCTGTGACTACACTGCTATTGTGGTGTTTCCGTTTTCGGACTCTCCTTCTTCGGTGAAGGATTGGTTTCTATTTGGTAGAAAAACAAGTATTTTATTTATAATAATGAATGCTACCTTTTCTATTAACAACAAAAAGATGTTTCAAACCCAGTAAAGCTGGGCTTGGTGGTGCACACTTGCAATCCTAGCACCTGGGAGGCCTGATGCAGGACTGCCCCAAGTTGGAGGCCAGCCTAGGACACATAGTGAGTTCAAGGACAGCTTGAACTGCATAGTAACACCCATCTTTAAAAACAAAACCCCCCAAAAATCTAACAGAATTAGCAAAAAAAAAAAAGTCTAAATATTTCTACTAAAGTAAGATAGTATATATAAAGTATATAAAGACATTCTCTAATTGCGTAAGACTTTGTGAAAGAACAAGCAGGCATCAGAGAACAGACATTATATTTTATTAGTAGTTCAATTAAATTAACACCACAGGGAGTCATCTATTTCAATAATGAAGCGACCCAGAGATTAGTTCCTTCACATCTCTTTTCTATAAGAGCAAAAGCAGGGGGTTGGGGATTTAGCTCAGCGGCATAAGCACCTGCCTTGCAAGCAGGCAGTCGTGAGTTCGATTCCTGGTACCGATAAAAAGGAAAAAGACGAAGAAAAAAAAAAAAAAAGAGCAAAAGCAGGAATAAAAATAGTCTCATATACTACTACTCTGAGGGCTAGTAGATCGATAAAGCTGTACACCATTTTCATGGACCATACATAAAGAGTAGAGTGCAAGTGATACCTTTCTTTTTTTCTTTTTTTTTTTTTGGTCTTTTTCCTTTTTATTGGTACTGGGGATCGAACTCACGACTGCCTGCTTGCAAGGCAGGCGCTTATGCTGCTGAGCTAAATCCCCAGCCCCAAGTGATACCTTTCAAAAGTAAAATGAATCTGCTGTTGAAACTCAAGTGTATGAGGCATACCTTTGCACTTGGCGCACCTAATATTTTAAAGTATACAAAGTATTAAAAATGACCACCCCTCAATGACACAGTACAATCCCCTCATTGTATAGTGGTTAGAAAGATTATAGGCCTTGCTCAAGGCGACACATCTAGTAAGAAACTGCTATAATACAGCACACAATCCCTTGATTACCAGGCAGCTGAATTTCTTCAAGAATGTCAAAAGTACTTTGCATATGGTCTCACTGGTTACTGTGATATTCTTTTAATATAAGGAAACAGTACATTTGTTTGAATTTATAAACAAGCAATATAAGCCTCTGGCTGGCAAAGACATTCTTCACACAATGAATAGTAAAGTTAATCAACGTTCCACTTTTCTTGCTTCAAATCTATGAGTTCTGAGAATATAATTTTTAAATTAAGATTTTAAAATGGCCCTGCTCCTCAGAAACAGCTTATTCTAGGCTTGGAGCAGGAAAAAGACAATGTTAATTTGGAGAATCTTGGAGAGGCAAAATGTAAGAAAGTGATCAAAACAGAACAAAAACAAACAGCAATGGGGGCATTTAGAACAAAAAGGCACAGGAGTGAAACTAAAAGAGTTAATGGCCAAAGC
Organism: Cavia porcellus; assembly: GCF_034190915.1. NCBI lineage: Eukaryota > Metazoa > Chordata > Mammalia > Rodentia > Caviidae > Cavia > Cavia porcellus. The sequence goes on from NW_026947512.1 coordinate 48,977,445, forward strand.
TGAACAATTTGAACTAAAAAAGAAAGAAAGAAAAAAAAAACCTAAAGTACAAACAAATGAATCACCAGTACTGGATGACAAACTAAAATGCCAAGTAAATACTTGAGTCCATACTGATAGGAATAAACGCCTGAATACATTGACAGGGAAAATGGATGAATCTCCCAAGTAAATCATTTACACAGATTATCTGCTGCAGGAAAACTACCACACCTGAAGTGTGGGCTGCACAGCTGATGTCACCCAGCAGCAAGGAAAAGGGGAAGGAAGGAATAACCTGACGGTACCACCTGCGTCAGAGGGAAGGCGCACTGAGGCACACATCCTGATACATGGACCTGTACTGCCGGTCACCTCCATCAGTGTGAGGAGATGTACTTTGCTGCTATGTCTTCCTCTCAAAACTCACACTGCCCCACTCTAATTTCATGAGGGATTATCTTCCACAAAGTAACTGACCAGTAATCCTCACAACAGTCAAGGCTGACGAAAACAAAGAAAGACTAAGAAACTGTCAGAACTAAGAAGAACCTAAAGACACACGACCACCAAATGTAATGTGGTATGCTGGATGGGGCCTGGAACAAGAAAAGGACATTAGGAAAAACTAGAAACTGGAATCAAGGATGGACTCTACTAATTAATGCTACAGTGCATCACAAATTGTGATAACATACCCCACCAACGTAAGAGAGCAAACTCGGGATGGAGTACATGGGAACTTGCTGGAATTTCTTTGCAGTGAAGTGTATGTGAAAATGTTCTTTAAAGTTTTTTTTAAAAAGGCCTTGCGAAGAAAAGCAATGGCCACACTGCTCTGGGAGAAAGCTATCACCCATTTCTGCGGGGGCATTTGGCAAGGTACGAACACACTCATGGCTGCCTCATGGCAATGCTGAAAGTTCGCTCCCGGAGCCTGGGCTATTTCTCATGTATAGTAATTCCCTCTTACAAGTGGTTGCAATATTCATGATTTCAGTCACTTTTGTGTTCAAATGCAGTCCAAAAAGATTAAAAAGAAAATTCTAGAAATAATTCTTAAATTTTTAGATCGCATGCTGTTCTGAGCAGCATGGGGAAATCTCGAGCCATCCTGCTTCCTCCTCCTTCCTGCACTGGACTGTGAAGTGTTCCTGGGCCTAGCGTATCCATACTTATCACAATACCACCCACTTGCCCCTACCTGTAAGTCTTCTAGTGGCCACCTTGGTTTTCAGATAAGACTATCTTGGTGTCATGGTTCATTCAGGTAGCCCGTACTTTACTTCATAATGACCCCAAAGAGCAAAAGCAGTGATGCCTGGCAGTTCAGATATGCATGAGAGATGCCATAAAAAGCACTCTTCAGTAGGACTCTGAGAGAGACACTCATGCAACTTTTATTATACTGTTATTGTTGTTCTATTTTACTATTGGTTATTTTTGTTAATATCTTACTGTGCCTGGTTTGAATATAAAGCTGGCAAGCTAAAATAGTTTGTCGTTAAATAACCTTATGACTGATAAATGAATTCCCAAGAACCAAAACACACATTTCAAGTGTTTTCTGGGAAGGTACTAAGCTATAATATATAGTGAGGTTCAAAAGTTTAAAAACAACACTAGGGATTTCTACTTTTATCCTTTGAGAACTGTAGGATAGAAAAAAAACATGCAAGTAGCTGCAACCAGAGGAAGAAAAGATGTGTAAGGAAAGCATTACCTTTCTTTTTAAAGTGGGCTTGGTAAGCACAGGTGGGGAATTTGACCGCGGACTTTCGGGCTCTTCCTCCTCCTCACTGCTCTCACTGAAGCCCCTGAGGACAGCCCTGTCACCATCACTGTAGCACCGCTGCAGTCGCTGGCTTCCTTCTGGTAATCTGCACTTCAGAGCCTCAGAGCTTTTCTTTAGTTGTCCCTGCCACAACTCAGTCCCCTCGCTGAATCTTCTTTTGGGAATGTCTGGCTTCCCCTCCTGGCTTGGCTGCTCCTGAGAGGCTGTCAACTGTTCTTCCCTCTCAGCATATTGTTCTTGTGAGGCTTCTGATTTTTCCTCACACTCTCCATATTGTTCCTGAGGAGCTGATGAAGTCTCTTCCAAAAGCAGTGTAGACTCTTTATCACCAAACTGGTCCTGGGTCTTTCTGTTCTTTCTCCCCCAGCGTCCCCGCCTCAAGGGCTGGCTGTTTGCAGGAAGAGTGTCTCGAGGAAGGACCTGTTTGTTCAAACGTGTAGAACCAGCGGGAGTTATAACTTCTGGTTTCTTTTCACTTTCTACTGAAGAGTAAGAATCTTGTTCTTTGTTTTCCCGAGACACTGACTTTCCCACCTGATTTTAGAAAATAAAATAAGACTGCTTAACTTTTCCAGTCCTGTTTGGTTATATCTACCTATTCTGCTCTTTTAAATACATATTGAGATAAGAAAAGAAATCAGAGCTTAAAAGGAAAACAATGAGTTACTTAATAATTAACATAAACATTTCCTGTGTGGTAGGAAATGTTTTAAATGTACTATTTACTACTTACATGCTATTCATTTAATCCTCATCACAACTGTGAAGTGCTGTCCTATCTCCACCTGAAAAACGAGGTAGTGAGGCACGAAAAAGCCCTATTACTGCCTACGACAAACTGGAACACAGACCTAAACAGTCTGACTCCTGCGTCTGCTCTTTAACTAGTATGGAACACCATCCTGATATACAAAGTGAGTGATTCATATAAATGGTTAAGTTAGATTGTTTATAAAATTTTTCAGAAATAATTTATCAACAGGGAAGAATAGGTTCTCAGAGCACAGGCAAGAGAAAGAAAATATTTGAAAAATATGAAAAAAATTCTGAAATTATTTTGATTCCAATATTTAATTCCACTTAAGTCAAAAGTTGTATGTTTATCAAAGGAGGACATAAGGATGAAAGCATTGTTTCTCTTTTAAAAGGGGAAAAAAAACAAGAACGGTATACGCCACATGAAATCTATAGAAGGTAGTACAGACAGCAATCAACCTTTCAATGGTTAAAGATGTCTTAGTGCCCATTGAACTTTATAGATCCACTGAAAATATATGCATGTTTATATTGTTTCCCTAATGTTCTATTTTAAAGAACACATATTTTTATTCCAACTGTCAAAGATATTATCACACACTTAAAATCCAACTGCCAGGGTTCTGAGAGGTACTCTGAATTTTTAGTCATAAAATTAACACAGTATAAGAAATTTGATGGGCTTAGAAACTATACAAGTTAAGAGCCAGTCTTCCTTAAATTTCTATCATTGAAATAAAATCTAAACTTCTAGTATAAATTTACTTCATTGTTAAAATACTGCAATACATATCAAAAATATTAATGAAAACCAAAACATCTTCTGTCATGAAAAACAGACTACTTACGCCCTTACCTTAGTCTCTAAATCTTTTTCCTGGCACTGTGGCTCTTCATTATCTTCCTCGTCAGCCTCTTCGTCATCATCTGAGACAACAGAGTTGGAGACTATGACAGGAGTCCAGCGTAAACATTCTGGATCTACATCTACAGGTCGCAGATTCAGCTGAAGCTTTGCCATATGATCTTGGATAAGTTTTTCCCGGCGGATAATCACAAATCTAAAACCAGAGAAAAGTTTATAGCAATTTACAATGCATAAGGTGCACACAAAATTAATATACAGACACAACCTATAAAAAACCCTGGAGATGATAAAGATGATGCTTTATAAATAACCTGTTCAGGAAGACGAGATAGGAAAATATGCTACCAGTGAGATTGCTAAGAACTATGAAGCTGGACAAAAACCTTACACTCCTCAATGGACTATGCTATTTAAACATTTATTGATGCAAATCTCCTACAGCTGTTATGTCTCCTGCTCCTCTGAGCTTTCCTATTCTCCACTTAGTTCAACTATGTCCCTCCTTTGTGATGTTTTCCTGAGTAGGCAAGAATGAACTGTGTTCTTCTCACTATTCCTTTCACTTTGCACTATTTGTATGGAAATTAATCAAGAAGATATTTTACTTAATGACATTGTTTCTAGATTGTTAATTTTAAAAAATGAACTCCCAGTATTAGAGGATAAAAGATTCTGTGGCTTAGGTTCAAAAATTAGGAAGAAGACCAGAAAAGCAATTTAAACATAAATATGATCATTAGAATAAAATACCATAGAAACAAAAATAATGTCAACACCACCAAGTATACTGTCTGTATTCGTTACCACCCTTTCCTCAATAATCTGGCTACCTGGCCAGAAAGTATCTGGGAATGACCTTGTGAGAGTGTGCAGAGGACGCAGTACTCACTGGTCACTACGGAAGTCCAGCATCCGTAGGTGGTGCAGAGTGGAGGTGATGTCTTGAGGGCAGATCCCAGTGAGCTTGCTCAGCCTCTTGATGCTGATCTGCCTGTCATGCTGGTGATGAAGGCACTCCAGTATCACACTCTTCCAGTAAGCCATGTAGGAGAGACGCCCGAGGTCTGAGAGGGGTTTTTCTGGAGACCCTGCCTGGCCTTCACGCTTTGATAACAAATAACCTATGAAATTCCAGATCACAAAAGGTCAGGGATGCTAGAACAGTTGAATTCACCAAAATAATAATGCCCTTTCCCATACTTAATCCAAGTATTACAGGCAATAATAACATGAAAGGTAAATTCCTTCAAACGTGGGGAACAAAACTGCAAAACGAATTTATAGGGAGATAACAAGTAGACTAATTATTTTGTCTACAATCAATGTAAGTACTTTTTTAAAATGTTCAAGCTGTTAAAAAACTAAGACTCCCGGGGCTGGGGATTTAGGTCAGTGGCATAAGCGCCTGCCTTGCAAGCAGGCAGTCGTGAGTTCGATCCCTGGTACCGATAAAAACGAAAAAGACAAAAAAAACAAAAAAAAAAACTAAGATTCCCATTTACAAACTGCATTAATAATGAATTTATAGCAACAGGAATTTTAATTTCAATATACTTCAGCAAGGCCAAAAATCACCCTTGCAAGTTTTATTTGGACCACAAGATGGCGACTGCTGTAGCTGAACTAAGAAAGTACAAAGCACACTGCAGTTCCTGCCTAATTCTAAGACTGCAGTTCTCTGAGCAAACTGGGGAATAATTTCTCATTCCAACGAAGGCTCCTTACAAAAATCACTCTACACTTAGAAAATGAGACTTTCAGCAGATTTGTGTAAACATACAATGCATTCTTCAGACCTCTGCTGTAGTATAACTACAACTCTCAAAAACTGGTAAAGAAAAGGGTGTTAATTTCTAAGAGAAAAGCATTGAAAACGGAGACAGTGGAAGAGACAGTCATTCAAGAACATTTAAAAGTAGTTTAACATCGGTAATCTGGAGAAATAGTCTACACTAGGGAAAAGTAAACTGAAACACCTGTCATCATGCAAAGAACTGGCTACCTCAAAATCACCATAAATAACATATCACTCATCACCATAAATAAAATCTTTTCCCTAATGGAGCAAGTTAGTTGTATTTAATATGTCAATCCTGAGTCTTATTTCAAAGCAATGTATTAAAGTTCCATCCTCTATTGCTTATCCAAGAAAATGTACAAAATAATCAATAGCAAATACCAATAAAATATGGTAGACAAAAGCCAAGTAAAACAAGTTTAACTGTGTAGGTCAGAATTAATTTCTCAAGAGTGGAATCAAAATCCTTAGCTTCAACTATTATTTCTGTATCTATTCCTTTAAAATATTTTAAAGCATATATAACAAGGAAAATGTTCCCTCGAATTACTATTTCATGATTATCCAATTTACTACATACCCTTAACTTTCTTACGAAGTTTACCTATATGTGTAATAGAATACAAGTTCTATAATGACCTCTTTAAAACTGGTAGCTTTTACTTCCTAATTCAGGTTAAATTATTTCCTGTAACATTCACTTTTTGTAATTTTTTAAGTTGTGTTGTACATTTTGAACCACAAGGTAGAGACTGTTAACTGAGAAGTGCACATGTATTCTCAGCTAATGGGTTAATAAAAATAGGACAGATGCTGTTTATTTTCTAACACTGATTTGAGGAGTTACGCAATGTTTTCAGCACTGCTGTTAGTATAATCACATAAAACCAATTTCCACCATAAATGAACAGTTGCAAATTAAAGTCATTTGCTGCCAACCACACAAAATTGTATTCAATATTAGCTATTAAAACTATGTTGAACTGAAGGCAATAAAACTTACGATTTTAAGTTTTAAAAACCCTTCTAATCATGACAAGAGATACTAGCAACCAATACACTTCCTACAAATTTTGGAATATACAGACACAGAAGGTTCACAGGAAAAGAAAATGAGAAGTTATATTAATATCACCCTTACTGAAATCGATGAGGAACCTGCCATAGCCCTTGCGCTGGTATTGAGGAAGAATCATTATACAGGAAACATTGTATTTTTGCTGGCAGTGCTTTTCCTGGTAGAGAAAACAGAAGCTAAGTTTTAAAATGACAAGCTCACAAAACTAAATAGGAAATTCAATTATTAAGAAACAAAGACTAATAGGTAAAACCACAGCCTGAGGCCTCTGGAAATAGAAAAATAAAAAATAAAAATACCCTAAAAAACAAAAAACCAAATCAAAGTAAGAGAAAAACCACACCAGTGGGAGAAGACAAGACAATGTTAAGTCACCACCACTATCATTACCGTCCTAGAGGAGTGATAATGTACAGTAAAATGACACTGTCTAACACCACAACAGCTCAGTGTCTCTGATCAGCAGAGGAATTTGAAACCCAAACAATCTACATACTAAAAGTGAAAAATCAACACAGTACTCTAGAAGGGAGAAGATTCATCAACATTTCAAAGTCTATTTCCTGCTTTGGTGCTACACAGGGCAGCTTTACTCCCTATTTGTTATACACAAAATGGTCCCTGAATGTGAGCTATGAATACCTTTTCATAGATTAGTCACTTTTAAATCATACATTTTAAATCACATTTGGCTAGTGAAGTAGTCCTTAAAGAACTCTTACAAAGCTAGCACTTTTCACTGAACTGTTTTATAAAAATTAAGATACTATAGATTTGCTTAAATTAAAAGTGTATCTTTTATGTTGTTTGACTAGAAACTTTCTTTCCCCTAAGGGAATAAAACAGGGAGGAAAAAGAAAATATTGTTTGAAAAAAAATGGACTCTTACTTTTATTCTAGGCTTAAAAATTCAAATTAGTAAGATTTAAGCTGAGAAAGAACTCAGAAGTAATGACTCTGTTTATTTCACAATTTCTATCTATTATTGCCATGGGAAAAGTCATTTTAAAACTTCCCTCTTGAGTATTCCCAGCAGTTCATGTTCCTGGGAGAATATAGGTTGTTGAATGTTACTAGGCGCCTTTTAAACAGCTGGTAAATTTCTGAATGTTCCTTCTGTTTCCTTCTCCAAAAAGCTAAATGATACCAGTATTATTTCCCACTGAGAACCAGCAAAAACCATTCCAGATTTCCAGGTGAACTCAAACATTTTAAGCTGGTATACTTACTTTAGAAAAGTAACCAACAAGGTGGCAGCCCTTGACATCATTCTGTGTTAGTACATAAAAAAGAAATGGTTCCACGTCATAATAGAGTGTTTTGTGGTCAAGAAACAACTTTGCCAAGAGACACAGGTTTTGACAATAAATGGTACTCACATTCCCATCAACCTAAATGGGGTACAAAAACACAGGAAGAAGTGGTCAGTAGACTGTTTCTTAGTTCTAAAACAATATGCATCAGTTACAAGCATCTCCAGGTATCTGTAGCCTACCTATCCCCAAGAGAAGGTATCAGTGATCAGAACACACTAGAACTTGGAAGGAAGCTCTCCTTTAAAATGGCAGTTATCAGGGAACCTGCTGTTTTAAGACAATCAAATATGTATTACACTTCAACAAAGCAGGAAGAGCTAATCTGATTTTAAAATTGCATATTCTGTTTTTATAAAAAAGATTAACTGTAGGGATATTTCTGACATCAAGCTTCATTTTCAAAAGTGCTTAATTCAATGAAAGATTCTGAAGTATAACCTCTTCTAAAACACATCCATTAGGTAAAACATGATGTTCTATCGGTACCAGCAGCCTGAAGCAACATGGTCTGACTACCACAATTAGGTATACTCTGAATAAACTTACACAAGGCAGTACTAGTGCCATTTAGAGACATTATACAGGTTCCTATGAATTCGGCAAATGAGATTCAGGCTGGCCAAGATCAGAAGCACTACATTCGTATGTTTTTTAGTGTGTGCATCTTTTTGAAACAGGGTTTCACTACACAGCTCAGGTTGGCCTTGAACTCACTTTGTAGTTCAGGTTAGTCTCAAACTCACAGCAATGCTCTTGCCTCAGCCTCCCATGCCTGCACCATGCCCAGCCATTTCCTGGGTTCTTAAGTTGCTAGAGTTCACTCTTTTATAAAATGCTGATGGGTGCCCATGTTAGTTTCCAAAACACTGGTGCACTAACTGAACTCCTTGACAATCTAAATATACAATACTTGCTGTGAATTCTTTTAAAATACACATCAATCAATGCATGATTAGAAGCAATTTGCTTTTGGATGTTCTGAAACGGTATTGTATACCATGCCTGATACCTCACTACTTTCCAGGTGAAGAGCTACTGAACAACTAAAATAGTCTTAGTGAAGACTAAGAAAGTGAGAGACTGAGCAGATCCAGACAATTTGAAATTCTGTCACTGTATTAAGTAATAAGACTGAGCATATAGCAAGTACTCAATAGCTGGCATGCAAACTACAGAACTGAAGATCAAAACACTAGAGGTCACTACTAATAGCACACAGGATCACAGATGTATCAACATGATACTAAAATTTACTAATACTGTTGGTTACATCTCTATTCCTTTTAAATCACTAAAATTCTTTCATTTAAATGCCACATTTCATAGCTTCTAAAAGATACACATTAGCATATGTAAAATTGGTTGGCTAAATATCAAATGGAGTTATCAGAAGTTATAATTAGCAGTACTTTTCTCCTTTAGTACTAAATAAAAAATAGTAAGATACATAACACTTTGATTCAATGAAATTCAGAGTAATCTATTCTGAAGCCACGCTGGTGAACTGGGTACCATGTAGGCTGGCCGAACTCAGTAACTAAAGTATCTGGCTAAGGGGTGAGCGAATAACAGCGAAACATCTCCCAAAAATTCATGTACAACACATGCAGCACAGATGGCACTGTTGTTGAAATGAATAGGAATATAAGTACTAAACATCTACCTTACCTCAAAGACAGAAATATTATTCTTTCGGTAAATCTCATTGGCAGGAGGATGGAACCAACCACATTTCTTCATGTGTTGTTGTAGAATAGTTCTACTTTTCATATATTTTAGACAGAACTCACAAAGATACAATTTAGGCAGCCTGTAAATAATAATTTCAAAACAGGGCTTTATATTTTGTAGACCTTCAAATGTTCACTTTATCTTTTTTGTCTTTCATTATCAAGTCAGAAAGATAGGGAATATATTAGTGTCCATTAATCAATAAATGAAAGAACAAAAAACCCAATTTAGATAATGGTGGCCAATTAATTAACAGTATGGGGCAAAGATTAGAGAAATGTAGACAACTAATTCAGTTTCTTCCCCATTAGGCTAATTTTAAATTTTTGATAATCTTTAAAAGCAGAATAAAGTTTACCTTCCTAACATATAAATAAATGAAGATGATTTTGCTGAGCTACAAGATTCCTTATTTCTTTGTTGTTTATTTCCATCCATCAGTTTTAGGAAATATCTCTTGAATACTTAACATATGTCAAGCCCCTTGTTAGGTATAGCAGGTGCATCTATAGTGCTCAGGAAAATGGACATATAGGGTATATTTTAAAGACAAACTTTGCAAATTTTTATGAAATTAAAACTCTGAATATATTTTTGTAAGTTAAGATATATGACACTACCCCATTTTTACCCCTGAAGTTCTGGCTTTTTTCCCTGGTTAAAAGTCATCACATGAAATCTTTTAAGTCAAAAGTCTATTATTCAACAAGTGAAATAGGCTTAAATTATTCATTCAGATATTCTCAATGATAATGTATCATTTATTCAGTAGTCTTAGTATTTCAGTAACAGTTTATCAGAGCTTCACGTTTATACACTAACATTCCTTTTATGAGCAGCTTGACAAAAGTGATTAGACCAGTTCCTAAGATAATGCAAGGAACATAACCTAAATTAAAAATCAGTGGCTTTCATATATATTTTAGTCTGAATTCTTAATGCTGAAAGGCTTTTCTGTAACAAAACACACATCCCATGTATATTCCGCACAAAGCTGACTTTTCTATATCTCCATTTGCATCCAGAACTGGTACTGTATGTCTTGATAATCTGAGATGTGATACCATCATTCAAACAATATGCTTACTAGATGATGAAATGACATAATATGTAATTCAAACAGAGTACTGTCTTGTCTCATAAATATTGAGATGGTAGAAAATTTCAGAAAGCTCATTAATTTGGTTGCTATCAGTTTAGACAGTTAATAAAAGATTACCCTAGAATTAAAAATACTTGCTAAGCAGATTAACACACACAAAAATATTAATTAAAGTGTGAAGACAATTATGCTTTCAGGTTTCCATTTTGAAGGCAGCTTCTAAACCATTACTGCAATTTCTCTGAAAAATCTAACATTCTACTAATGCCTTTCTAAAGGTGTTTATGGAACATCAGTCCTGTACATCTGTAATACACACTATTGTTTTCCAAAATCTCTAATATTAGCTACACCAACATAACGTGAGAGAATAACATTACTGCAAAAAAACATTCCAAAATAAAGTACTGAGTGAAACAAGTAACTGACATAAAGTCAACAAGAGCCAAGAGGATGGAAAAGAAATGTATACTAGACAATTTTGCTTACATCCTTTGCATACTGCTTCAAACCCCACTATTGAGAGGAGGAATGGCAGTAAGATAAATAGCTTCTTCTTTCTTTGATACCAGGCCTATAAAATGAAAAGATCACAAACATACGTTCTGTCATGTAATGTGGGAATTAAATGTGTTAACTCAGTCTTACAATCATTTGTAACTGCCACCTGACTTCCTGAATATATGGAATTCAAATACTTTCTGCTTGAAAGGATGGTAGAAGAATGGCATCTTTTCCCCCAAGTTCCTACTCCTAACTTTTATTCAGCTGTGCTAAGTTCTCAATAAACAATTTTAAACTGTCTCAATATGAAGACACAGAAGCGGCACTACTTGAGTAGAGATTCACTTTGAGGGCTACATTCTACCACTATAAATTTCCTAAAATATGAGTCTGAGAAACAAAAACATAACCCCGTGCTTTTTGAATTATTCAGAAAGAAAAATTATAGAAAAAAAGTGACAGACCACTTAACCTTTGAATTAGAAACAAAGGCTAACTTTTCATGTTGTTAATGACAAGTGTAATTTTGTCAATTAAAATAATAAATACTCAAAATATTTTAAAAAGAAAGGAAATACAATGTATTGCTTCTGGTCTATGAGAAAAAGACAAAAAAATTTTTAAAGTTCTACCAGTAACCAGCTTGCTTCTCTGAGAAACTTACTGCCAAGTCTTATCTAGTAAAGTATACATCCACGATAGTATCTTAGGATGTAGGACATTTTATTAACAATTAAAAAACTTTAGTGAACCAATTCTATTGTATGAAAAACAACAAAGTAAAAACAAGCATTATGGTCTACTCTATCACAATCTATTTCTTTCTGTAAACATTTTAAAATTCCCTGACTTCATTAGAACCAAGCCCACTGGCATGACACAGTTAATCTAAACAAAATAACCTAAGAGAAAAAGAGGAAAAATGTTTCTTTTGGTGAAGAAAAACAGCTTCAGTGATCCCACTGAAAAAGAACAGAGAAAAGGCACAACATGAAGGGACATGTAGTTATGGAGATTAGACTCCCAGCCCAAGAGGACTCTCCTGGGCTGCATCTAGGTCTTGAGTTTACCTCATTAGCTACACCCTGGAGTGCAGCCTCCATACTTGAAGTCTGCTTTAGTTGCCAATATGCTGACATCCCAGTTTGTAAAATCAGGCACGGGGTACAGCTATGTGTAATTTCCTTATTTCTGGAATAGTGTAAATAGTGTAAACATGACCCAAGACAGTAGCAATTTTTGTGGCCTTTAAAATAGGTCAAGCTGTAGTAAAATTTTGGTACAAAAATTCCATCAAGTATGACTTAAATTGAAGATGTAAGTCAAACCAAGCCTGCTTCCTTTAGAGCCAAAGCTGCAAGCACTAGCACAGGCTAAAGGCTTAAATGTGAAGGATATGTGGGATGGAGAAGTGGTGCTCAAATCTTAGTTCTGCCATTTACAAACTACTGATTATGTTTGCTGGGCTTGGGTCTGTAAAATAAGATATATCCACCTCACAGAATTATTTCTGAGATGCTTACAGTTCAGTACCAAGGTCAGTGAGTGATAATTATAGTTGCTATATTTATGATTTAAAAAAATTATCCTTTCATCCATTTTTCTTCATTATCTAGTAGCCAAAGACATTAAAGATTCCATTTTATTTCTTCAGTAGTTGGGATGTCCAACCTGGTTCTAGTAACAACCTCAAAATCTAAGCAACAGATCAAGTCAAGAAGAGGACAAAAAGGTAAGGAAAATGTCTAGGATACTCTATTGTTCTGCTTCTTCAAGACATAAAATACTCATATAGCAAAGAGGTTACTATGAAGCACAGCTCTAAGCAGCTCAGAAGTGGGAATGCTATGGCTTATATCTAGACATTTCCTCAAACCTCATACATTCAGAGGTGGGGCTCTGGGGAGGTGACTGGACCATGGAAGTATGATTCTCCTCACTGGCTAAGTCCACTGATGGGTTCACAGCTTGGTGTCATGCTGGGAGGTGAAGCCTGGTGGAAAGAGGTGATCACTCTGGGTGTGGTCTGGAAGGACATACAGATATTCTTCCTCCTCCTGTTGATCCCCTGCTGCCTCCTGCCTGCCAGGCCTCCCTGTCTTGGAGCCAGCCAACTGTGGAGCAAAACCTCTACAAACTGTGAGCCAAAATAAACCTTTCCTCCTTTAACGTAAGAGTGCTGGGCATTGTGTCTCAGTGAAAAAGTAACTCAAGGTAGGAGATGTGATGATAATTTCTCTTGTCCTCGGGTCATCAAAATCATGTTTCTAATGGCAGGGCTCTCTGTAAACTTTTCTCTATCTATAAGCATCACAAGGTGGTGGTAGAAAAACTTAGGTAAAAGCTGTAAAAGGTGTTGCATGCTCTAATTCTAGCATTCTGAGAAGCTGATCCAAGTTCAACCCTAACCAGGACAATTTAGTGAGACCTTGCCTCAAACTAAAGAAAGGGCTGGAGATGTAGATCAGTATAGGCCTTGAGTTCAACCCTCAGTACTAAAACAACAACAAAAACCAAAAACAAAACTATTACATTCTTTACTGTGTGAGACTTAATGCTTTTTTAGAAGCTAAGATTACAAGATTTCTTAGTATACAAATATAAATGTTGAGATATTATGGGACTTGCCCTAAAGCATGAATCCTATTTCCCAAAAGATTTTTTTCTCTTGTGATATCTTTCTTTTCTGTTTGTCCCAACTGCCTGTTTCCACCTACTGTAGGATCTGGAACTTTTTAAAAAAGAGCTTAAAACCTTTAATGACAGTAATACAATTTAGAGGTAATTCAGTGTAGAAAAAATACTGACAAGATTAAAGATAGAGGACATTATTTGGAAAATATAAGCTCTCCAAACATTTCAGTCAACTCAAGTTTAAAATAATTCAGAAACCAAATAGCCCAAATTCATTTGAATATATAGTGTTTTTAAAAATGTAACTAAGAGAATAAATACATAGGAAACATTTCATAATTACTAAAGGCACCATTAAATTACCAAATACTTTCTAATGGAAAACTCAAAAGAACCACAGTGGAGAAGGAAATGCAGAGGAAGTCTAAACTCCTGCTTGAAGGAAGGTGACTTTCAGTAGCCATCCTAGTTCTCTCTTCCATTTAATTTCTTTTTTTTGTTTTTGGTTATTTTCTGATGGCTATGTTTACTATTTCACCGATGAACAGTTCCCTCACACCTAATTCTAGTGACAAATGCGTAAGAAAACGAAGCAATTTTAATGAATCCTTTTATCATCTTAATAGACAAGGTTCTATTCTTGTCTTTTGAAAGGCAAGTGCTGAGGATGGCTATGTCCACCCCACTTGAGCAGAAGAGACATGGTGCCTGTGGTTCCAATCTATATGCCCCGCAATCCCTGGAGCAGTTGAGATATGTTAAACAAGCTTTCTTCTCCAAGTCAAGTGCTTTTGTGATGTGGAGAGCTTGTAAAAAGCCACTTAAGGATCAAGGATATAGCTTAGTGGCCTAAGCACGTGGTTGGCAACCACAAGATCCTGAATTTGACTCCCACTACCAAAAAAAAAAAAAAAAAAAAAAAAAAAAAAACCAAACAAAAAACCACCTCACTTATATCTGATAAAGAAATGAATTTCAGCTGGGCATGGTGGCACACACCTATAATCCTAGCACTTAGGAGGCTTAGGCAGGAGGATAATTTTGAATTCGAGACCAGCCTGGGCCACAAAGTATGCTCAAGGCCAGCCTGAACTGTGTATTGAGACCCTGTTTCAGAAAGAGAGAGAGAGAGAGAGAGAGAGAGAGAGAGAGAGAAAGGAATGAACTTCTCAGTGTATTTCTTTTTGATCATAAGAGGTTAGTCAAACTCCAGAGGAATGAGTTACCTTGAATACTAGAGTTCTACGGGGAGTTGAGGGAATCTATCTATCTCCCTCCCTCCTTCCCACCCACCCAACTTTCTTAATAATCTCTGATTGATGGTTGTTATTCCATGATACAGAGTACGCCAGTTTATTGGTTAGTTTGGGACTGACTCAATCATAAAGGGTTCTCAGTTGTTTTGTGCACCTGTCAGTTTTCTAGATCTTTTCTTGCCTCTTCTTTTCATAGTTGTGACTTCTTCACTGAAGTCAGGGTCTGTAATAGCATCATGCTCCTACTTTTCTAATTCTGCTACGTATTTAGAAACTATATCAGAAAGTTATTAGATTCTAGGGAAAGAAAAAAAGATGCTTTTAGTAGAAGATTAAAAAAAAAAAAAACTACACAGACATATTCCCAGCTTCTTGGAAACAATTTCGTATACTATGAAGCACTAAATAAATGTTACAATTAATTCTGCTAATATTTCAGACAGGCAATGTTATTAAGTAAAAGGCACAAATTTAACTCACGGAGAATCATACTTTATTATTCCATACAACACTTGCTAAATGGGAAACTGGGACATAAGTGGCTCACAGATTAGAAAGCATTACTATGATTGATATATTTCAAATTATAAACTATTTAACTTATTATATCTTACATGATTTTGCTTGATTCTGACTTTAAAAGAAAAATACAATGACTGAACATTTACCATTTTCTGATTTACATCAGACTCATTTAATGTCCATAATAACACTCTGAAGCAAGTACTGTTAGCATCCCCATTTATAGATGGGGAAACTGAGGCACAGAGTAGACAAGTAACTTCTAGGGTTACACTGGCTATTTATGTCACAGACAAATTACAAAACCAATTTGGCTTCAATATACAGCCTGCTTCATCACAAAAAGTTAGATGGAGCATGATTAGTTTTTATGCCTGGAAACCCGTTATTTATATATAAAATGGTAGTATCCCACTTATCCAATTATTCCTATACAAGACACTGTCCACTAAATTTGTTAAATTTGGGTCAAAGGCTACTTGAGTGAAACTCTGTATTACAGTTATTCCAGGTTTGTTTTTTTTTTTAATCTTTTGTGTAAAGAGTAAAGGCAAATTTGTCTTAAAGAGAGAAAATATTCCTCTTTCACCCTGACATGTGTAAGGTTTTTGGCTTCTGATTTTAAAGAATTTTAGAAAGGTTGGAAGAAAGAAAACATAAAGCTAGCAGAGACTAACTGGCTGCCACAGAATGCTACTGGGACTAGGCTCTTTAAAAGAGCCTAGGGCCAGGGATATAGACACAGCGCCCACCTGGCAAGTGCAAGGCCCAGAGTTTGAGTGCTGGTATCAAAAATAAATAAGCCAGTCTGGTTTCCTCAAATGTAAAAAGATGAACTGGATTAAAACATCTTTAGATCCCTTCTAACTCTACAGCACTACAAAACTAAAACAGGAAAGTAAAGAATCTGTCAACATACCTTGAGTATTCTTGAGGATATGGGGAGGAGTACCAGGTGTGAATTTCGTACTTCCCAAACTCAATGACAGAGGGACAACGAACTTGCGGATCAGGGGGACCAGTTACTCCAACTTTCTGTGTAGTCAAAAAATGTATTACAAAAGTTAGCTAAATTATATACACTGACATAATAACAAGAAAAGATGGGAATCTAAATAAACATTGTCTTCTCAGGCTTCCATATGCAGGGAGGGTGAGAAACAAGCTAACAAGTTTTTAAATAAGTTTTATTCTTTAAACACAGAATCCAAATGAATTAAAATGCTAAATCTTAGAACCAAATGCAGTTGGTGTCACTGCACTTTTTTATGTTTAGTAACACTGAATATTTTCCTTATCTTAGCATATTCCCTTAATGACTTATTAAAAAGAACTAGCATTTAAGGACATGAGCTAAAAAAGGGGAAGGAGTTGCTACTTATTTGCCTCAGCCCACAACAATGGAAACTACCTACTCAATATGTATCCACACATGAAAAAGAATGCTTTTTTGTTCAGGGACAGTAAATATCTAAGAATATATAAACAATGTAACAAAGCAAGTATCAAGAGAGTCTCTATTTCGCCTAATATTTCCTTTACTAGTAACTGTAACAGCTGGCAAAAGGCAGACACACAGATACAACTTTGCAGTGTGCAGGCTATTCCTTTCTTCTGCCTTCCTTTATAAGAAAAGAATCTCTATGGCTTCCCTCATTTCTACAATTACTTTAACAGTACCACAACAAGTGATCTTTAAAGCCTTTATAACTTGCCTGACTTTTATACTAGCAATTTAAATATAGGCTATTGCTAAAAGACAACAAAATTCAGATTTTAAAACCTTAAATTTAAGAACAACTTGATTTGCTCTGTACGTAAACTACCAACAGATTCATCATGTATGTGTATGTATTTACCAGATATGTCTTTAGATTCACAAACATAACAGAACAAAAAACTCTGAAAGAAAGAAGCCTTTTTATTACCACAACTCATCTGAGAATGCTCCTGGGTCTAACTATTCCCTTTTATAAAAGACCAAGGGATTAATCTCAGGTTTCATGCTATAATTCAGCCAACTGAGACCTTGAGCTCTTCCTCAGATACCTCAAAACAAAAGACAACTGCGCTCTTTCAGTTGAATAAACTGCACAGCAGAACTCCTCCAAAGGCCAAAATAATACGGTACTACACAAACTGAGGTTAAAATAAAATCTCTTTCATCTCTCAAAAACCAAAATGGTTTTTTAAAGATTGTTCCTTAAACTACATTCCAGAATCAAGTAAATAGGATCATTTCATTTATCTTCATGGCTCACAATAACTGCAGGAGCACAGGAAAACACCAGAAACCAAACCTAACTTCCTGAAGCAAGGATCCTATCATTCCAGTGCACAGAAACCAAAAATGTGCACCTGTGGTGGCACTGTGGCCTGCCGTCCCAGCACTCTCCCGTCGGTGGCCTGGCGCTCCTCCAGGCGGATGCCTGATGTGAAAGTGGATATCCAGTTCCAGTACAACTGTTTGCACATCACTGCAACTATGAGAATCTGGACACAACTAGACTCGTGGTTGATTCCACTGCCCACACCCACCCTTGCCTCTGCACTGCAAATGCTCTGGCACCTGCACTCATGCGCACTCTGCCCCGCTCCCAACTCCCTAGCGTGCAAGTCTCCAGAGAACAAGGCCTCCACCATTCACAAGGCTTATGGTAACAAGGCCTGGCACAGGGGAGGGGCCACGCTGCATCTGACCATTTACTAACAACCACCTGCCAACATCAAACTGTGAATCTCACTTACTATGAGGACACCTTTGCGAGGTTACTTTAAATTTCAGCCAAAATACTCTATTGAACATGCAACTTTGCAAAGTAATAATTATCTAATATAATCAAGAGCATAAAATACATATTTTTAAAACAGGTTCTGCCATTCCATGACTACCTCCTCATCTGAATATGCCAAAATCTTTAAGAGGTGACATATATTCCAGGCCAGAATTGACATTTTAATCTAAAATAATGAGGAGGCATTAAATGCAGTAGTAATTGAGTTATACCAAAAGAAAACTTTGAATATGCTTATTTCTAGAAAACAAAACCTTTATTACTAGCACTCTATAAGAAATACTATTCACCTACAAAAACCTGACTTCTATTCAATGACCTAGTTTCTAACACAGGAAGGCTGCGCCCGTAGTATTCAGCACTGGATTTGGTACAAAGAACAGAATTACCTTTCATGTAAACACTGCCCTCCTTGCTACCTTCTCCTGTCACTTAACGGCTTCCCTTGGACCTACTAATCTCTTCCATCCCTCCTTATCAACAGGGAAATGTGGGGAAAAGAGATGTTTTTTGGTATTGGAACATTTTTCTCCTAAGATCTACAGTAAGTAATTCTAGTCATTTGGGATTAAAAGTTAGATGATGAAAGAGGTATGTAAGAATGAGTTCAGACTCCAGAACAGTAAGGAGCACGAACTGAAGGAATAAAGAGTACTTGTATGCATGGAGCACATCCTATGCTAGATTCTAAACCTTCTTCTACTATCATCTTGTTTAAACCCCAAAATGCATTCCTCAATGTAGAGAAACACATGTCCATTTTACAGATGAAAAAGCAAGGCTCAGTGAGTTCAAGAGGGAAAACATCAGGATAGGAATAGCTAGCATGAAGCATAAATACAAAAAAAATAAGGAGATGTGGGATACAAGTATAGGTAGCCCTCAACTAATAAATATTCTGAATTCTAAAAGTTCAAGTATTTTTTCAAAATCAGAATTTTAAGCTTTCCAAAAAGAAAAAAAGTTATCAAGTCTACCATTTCTTATTCAAAACCTTCAGGATAGGT
Organism: Cavia porcellus; assembly: GCF_034190915.1. Taxonomy (NCBI): domain Eukaryota; kingdom Metazoa; phylum Chordata; class Mammalia; order Rodentia; family Caviidae; genus Cavia; species Cavia porcellus. Next base: position 48,996,586 of record NW_026947512.1, read on the forward strand.
TTTAAAAATCTGAGTTTTTCTAACTTTGGAAAAGTATTACATTATATACACATTTATTAAATGACCAGTCCCATTAGGATTTGGGGCAATATCCCATAATCAGACAAATTAATATTTCTTTAGCAAAATACAGTAAGTCTTGACTTACAAACATTCAAGTTGGAAACTTTCACAGGTAAGAATAGGCCTCACATTGTAAACATTCATAGATGTGAACAAATTGTGGAAGTAGTTCACATGTCTACTTTGCCACTTAAAGGTAACTGTAAAAGTAGAAATAATTCACAGTATTATTGTGGGGGGATGTTTTTATTCTCTTTGTGCTTTACAGTGTATATTTGTGTCAAAACTGTGTTAAGACTCACTTTGTGAACAAAGCCAACTTATGAATGTTCTCCCAGAACAGAACTCATGTATATGAAAACTCAGATTAACTCAAACATAAACATACTCACATCGGTTCAGATCATGCTTTTCCAACAACAGAGTTCTGGAAAAATGAGATTTACTGTAAAATGAGTTGTAAAATGTTCATTTCCTTTTCCAAAGACATACAGATGTGAACATGATGGATCATAAGCATGTGAAAAGATGCTCAACAGCATTAGTCATTAGAGAAATGCAAATCAAACCATAGTAAGATACTACTTTATACTCACTTGGATGGTTATTATTGCAAAAAATGAAACATCACAAAACAACAGTGTGGATGAGGACGCAAAGAAGTTAGAACCTCATCTCACTGCTGCTGGGAAGTTAAAATGGTGCAGCAGCTGTGGAAAGCATGATGACAGTTCTTAAAACTTTTAAAAAGAATGCTCAAACAGGTATCTGCACATGAATGTCACAGCAGTACTATTCACAATGGGCAAAAGGTGGAAACAACCCAACAGTTCACTAAAGGATCGACAGATAAACAAAATGTGATGCTATTACCTTAGCACATATACTAAAATGGGAACAAATCTTGAAGGCAAGATGTTAAGTAAAATGTTAGATATAAAGGAACAAACATTGTCCACTTATATAAGACACCTGAGTAGTAAAGTTAATAAAGAGAAAATAAAAACAATGGTTGGCAGGAAAGGAGAAAGGGCAACTGTTGGGTACAGATTATCAGTTTTGCCAGATAAAGATGAAAAGGACCTCGAAACAGATGGTGGTAATAGGTATATAATAATGCAAATGGTTAAAAAGGTAAATTTTATATCATATATATTTTATCACAATAATTTCTTTTAGGTTTTCAATATTCTTTGGATTTCAGTTGTGGATAAAGGATAATTGTTCTATCTAAAGAGTGATACCCAACTATGCCACAAAAGCTTGAGAGACTACTTCTGGGGAAGTACTGTAGTACATATAGTTTTTTGTTCTATACTTAAACATCTTTGCTAGTTCTTTTACCCTTAAGCAATGATAAAACCTACAATTCTGTGCTCAGCCCTTTGATAGTTTCCTTTTGTAGGATTTATATAATTTAGTGATCCTACCAGCCTTTCACTCTCATGTTCTTTTCTTCCTCCAACTCTTAAGATCTTCCCTTAAAAATCTCACTTTTTCATATACTCTTCACTTCCTTTTCTGCTAATCCAACAACAAAATCCCACTCTTACTAATTCATTTTTCTACATAATATAAATTGTCATCCTCAAAGTTTCAAAATAGTTGGAGGAAATTAGCCAGAGTAATCAGTCAATTAATAATAATCATTAACCTCAAATAGGCCCCTGTTTTCCTACTCTAGTCACTCATTCTGAGATAATATCATACTTTCTCATGTCTCCTGTTGTTTTCTACTAGAAACTATGAGAATAAAATTCTATTTTCCTTATAGCTCCTATATTGAACAGTTTATACAACATAATATGTACCCAATAAATAATGGGTTTGTTGGTTGGTTGGATTCCAGTATTAAAAGTCTTTATCATTTACTCCTTGATGGTGTTGCTCTTAAGACTATCTCAGACCCCAAAATAAAATCTTCTTGCAAAACACAAAGGACAGTGAGTGCAACTAGCTCAGTGGTAGAGAATTGGCCTGGGTTTGATCTCCAGCACGCATTAGTGAATCAATGAATGAACGAACCAACAAACAAACAGGTGGAAGTAGCTTGTACAAAGCCAACTCTGCGCTCTCAAAAATAACTTTATATATTATCTTTATGACTTTTTTATTATTCAAAAACATACTCTAACTACCACTAATTTTCCCAAATCACTTTCATTATTACACTGAAGCCAGAAATTAAGGCTCTTTACTGATAATCTCCTATTTCCTTAAAAAACAAAACAAAACAAAAAAAACTCCCCCAAAATTGAATCTATCACCAGGTTCTCTTGATTTCATCTCCAAAATATAATCCACTTCCATCTACTTTCCTTCCATTTCTGCCACCATCTCTCTAGTCCAAGCTACCATTTCTTTTACGCAATCTCTGCAAAAAATGATTTTCCTGACTGCATTTTTGCTTAATTCCAATCCATTCTTCACATAATGGCCACAAAACCACCTCTCCAAAATGGAGGTCATGCTACATTGTCCAGACTCCTGGGCTCAAGTGATCCTCCTGTTTTAGCCTGTCAAGTGGCAGAAGCCAGAGAGGTACCCTATTGTCTGCTTGAAAAATCTTTCCCTCCTCTCTTCTCCGTAGCACTGCCTGTGGTCTTTCTATTCATCTTTTAGATCTCTGTATAATTATTTCCCCCAAAAGTCTTTATTTCTCACACATCCTCCAACATAATCCCCAGTAATCTAGATCACTGCAATTAGAAATTATAATTTTATTTTTATGACTGCTTCCTGTCTGTGTTGCTTATGAGTGAGAGCTTCAGGAGGCAGACTTTTGGTCTTCCCATACAGCTCTAGTTTCATGTCAAGCATATCAATATTAAATGAACTTTACAAAGGAATGCCACTACTATCAGAATTTTAGTGCTTTGCCAATTCAAATAAGCATGAATTAGGACTTCTATATTCAGCTGTTTATTTCTTTGATGCCTGATACAATGTGCAACACCAGGAATTTAATGAAAGACCTGGAAGAAATATACAACTAGCCATATTACTATCAGCATAAATTTACAATGTCTCTACTGTCTTCAGCAAGGCTTATTAGCACCCTATTATTTCAACTCCTGTTCCATTCTTCCCAGCCAAAAATTTCACCCAAGTACCTAATCATTTAACGAACGTTCACTGAGCCAATCCAGTTGTACCTTGGCCCACAAACTTAATTCTCTCCACCAAACTGGACAGAACTGAATCAAATTTCTTCATAAGGTCAACACTGTACCAAATCACTGAATTTGATATGGTTCTCACATGACTCTGTTTGCAATCAGAACTGTTGGAAGAATCAAGTCCATCAACCAAAGTACTACTGTACTCAGTATATAGCATCACCAAAGAGAAAGTTTCTGTTCTCAAGGCACTTACATTCTAAAAATAAATATCTAAATTCAAGAGGTGGTAAGTATAGTATTATGTAAAAAGAGCAAGCAGGTAAGGAGACAGAGTTACACAAGGCAGGTAAAAGTAGCCTGGGAGTCACAGAAGTCTCTCTGATAACATGATTCATGGCCAGAAACCCAAAAGCAGTGAGCAGGAAGCCAACAAGGCCTCTAGACTACATCAAAAGTCACCCAGACAGAGGGAGCTGTGAGTGCAAAGACTCTCCCTGGCAGGCATACACCCAGGTGTGTGAGCAAGAGGAGAAGGCCTAAGACCAGAGGACAGTAAACAAAGACAAAGATGGAAGGGGAGGAGCCAGTCAAGTGGGAAGGCACAAGATCACACAGATCCTGGAGAGGATGGTAAGGATTTTGAAAATTCCAAGCAAAACTGAGATGTCAGAGGTTTTCTGAGCAGAAGAGGGGTATGCTCCAAGTTAAGTCAGAAAACAATTTGGTTTTCGATAAAGAACAGATGAAAGCTGTTCTAATAGTTCAAACCAGAGATGACAGTGGGATCAGAGACTCAGAGCAATAATATTCTCAATAAATTCTGAAGGCACACCAGCAGGATTTGCTGACACATTGAATGTATGGGAAAAAAAGAGAAAGAAAACAATGAAAGATTATACTTCTTTGGGCCTCAGCAAATATAAAAATAGAATTACTTTTATAGTTTGGGTCTTCTGCATCCCCCAAAGCTATATTTAAGGTTTGGTTGTTAGCTCTGTGGTACTGCCAGAAGGCAACAGAACCTTTAGAAGGTGAAGCCTAGTGGAAAGAAGTGGGGTCACCGAGGGCGTATTCTTTAAGAGATACAGGGACCCTACTCCTGCCTTCTCTCTTTTTGCATCTTGGCCATCATCTCAGGAGCAGCTTCCTTTTCCACATGCTCTCTGTGATGATGTGTTGCCCTGTCATGGGCCACAAATCAACACTGCCAAGAGACTACGAATGAAACCTTTGAAACTGTGAGCAGAAGTAACGAATCTCTTTTAAGTAGATTATCTCAGGCACTTTGTCACAGTGAAAGAAAGTTAACTGACACAATTCCCAATTACCCCCATTCTCCATTAAAAGAAACTGAGGAATTAGGCTAGAAAAGAGCCAAGGACATCATATTGTGACCAAAATAAAAACAATGAGACATGTCAAAAAGAAAAAGCCAACTTCTAGCCAATCTTAACACAATTCAAACATCAAAATAAATATCAATAGCAACAAGTGATATACCACATAAAACAGAATAATCTGAGTTGAAACAAAATGAGTAAATAGGAAGGAAGAAATGGTCCCACTTCTAGAATACCAATTAATAAACATAAAAGAAGTGGCAGAATGAGAAAATTATGTAAAAAATGGTAAAATTAGAATATTATGTTTCAGGGGAAGTTGATGTTTCAGGCAAAAATCACTGGATGCTAATCTGATGGGTAAAAGTTTGATGAGAAACAAAATACATTCATGGTCTCAAAGTATGTTACCATAGGGTAATTACAGAAAATAATCATTTTATAGAGAAAACACACTGGCAGAATGCCTCCTTCTTAACTACATGAATAAAGACTATATCACTGTAATAAGACAGATATTCCACATCTTCTAACAAGACGCAGTGAGAAGCACCTCTGTGGCACTGTCAAATCATGGTGAATCATAAAACAAGCTCCATGTGACAGACCTGCTGTGAAATATACAATCTGTACGCTTCAATAGTGTCAAGGGCATGAAAGATAAACTGTGAAACTGATCCAGGTGAGGAGAGCACAGAGACAACAAAATGAACCACATGACCCTAGCCTGGACAGCAGACCAAAAAAAGAGAAGCTCTCTTTTCTTCTGCTATAAATAATATTAGTAATATAATTAGTGCAATTTGAATAAAGTCTGTAAATAATAGCACTTTGTGGCAAGTTAACTTGATGATTGGATCATGGCCAGGTGTAAGAATGTCCTTTTTTCTTTATTAAGGAAATATACACGATAATCGGGAGTAGAGGGACATTAGCACTATGTCTACAAGTTAGAGGAAAAATGGTCTTCCAGTCAGAAAGAAAGTTAACTGTTTCCCACTTTAAATTCCCCCTGAACTTCATGTAGATATCCACAATAGTACCTGTAATATTTCATTTTACTTATTAGCAGGAAAAAAAACAGGCACTGAGAGATTAAGCAACTTGCCCAAAGCAGAAGTTAGTAAATGACAGATCAAGACTTAAAATCATGTCCATCTGACTTACAACTAATGCTCTGTCAAATAATACAGTAGAATGCTGAGTAATGTTTGGTGAGTCTTTATATTGCTGTTTTTATTTTTTAAAAGTTTTCACACAATGACACACAGTCTAGTCAGCCACCAACAGGTCTCTTAATTCAGTTTTAGTTACTAAACTGGAATCCTTAGCATTAGCTTTATATATTTTAACTTTTAAGATCAAAAACAGAGAACTTAACTTAGTAAACTGGTTGGTGGCAAGAAGGAAGAGACAAGCTAAACGAGCATAGCCTAGCAGAGTCTTCATGATCTATTCTCTGCACTTTCCCAACCTCATTTCCTATCTCCTACACCCAAGGCTCTTTATCCCAACCACTTTATTACAATTAATCATACTATCCCTATCTTCAACTGTTTCTTCAAATTATAGAGACCCTATTCCCTGTTGTACTGATAAACTACTCCATGTCTTTTAATACCCCACAATGACTCCTTTTCTGATCTCCCTAGTCATCTTCCAATATCATGTACTCCATAATTGATTTTTTATATTAAAATTCTTATTATAAGTCTCTCCTAGACTTGAGAGAAGAAATTTCATCACTCACTTTAGCCTCGTCAGTATCTGCTACAAAGCAGGGTCTGTGTATTTGCATCTTGCTACGTGCCACAAGGAATTTAAAAAGTCATTCTTGAATTAATGAATATGGTACTTCATTATGTACAAGAAGCTTTCTGTTTGTCTGGTCAAATCCCAAACTATTCGTTACACAATAAGACAGAAAATACATAAAACAGGTGCTTTTTTTTTTTTTTAAACTGGTACCAGGGATCGAACTCACAACTGTGCGGTTGCAAGGCAGGTGCTTATACCACTGAGCTAAATCCCCAGCCCCCAAAACAAGTACATTTAATACTGGTAATCAAGACAATGTATTTGTGTGCAAAGCCAGAGCAGTTTGAGTTTGAAAGGAATACCCTAACCAGCAGAATCACACAAACATACACACACCTCTTTTTCCAAACAGATGATAAGTTCCTTCTACTGTTTTACCCCACAATAAAAATAACTGTCTCTTTCTCATCCATCAACAACTTGCTTCACTGTTCAACCTGAATATCCAACTTTACCTGCAGTGCTTGTTCTTGGATATCACGAAATAATTCCATATCTTTCTCAGTCATGATTTCCTGGCTCCCAAAAAGTCGCTCCTCACTTTCTTGTTTGCCATCCCAGCCATCCTGATTGTCTGCACATAAAGAAAGGGTGACTGTGTTATTTGTACTATTCTTGAAATTTAGTACATGGGCTTCCAGTACGAAGACCTTAATATTATAAAAGAACAGTATTAAACTGGTAGAAAGATACTACTCAGTAAAGAATTTTACGTACTACATCTGCCTTTTAGTGAAAATTCTGAGTTGCCTTAATAATTCCTAAAATGATATAACCAAATTTAAACATCATTAAAAAAGATTACATTTTAATAGGCAGAACAGAAAAAGGGTATAAGATTTAAACAGAATGAATATGATGCTTAGTATAAGTTCAATGTATCAACATTCAAAAAGATAATTTTTAAGTAGCTACCTTAACTGACACCAGGAAATACTAACTCCCCTGACATTCTGGGTGCCCTGTTAAAGCACAAACTCCACAAACCTGAGGATCACAGTTGATAATCCTCTGGGTAAGTATGAAAAAATATAATCATCCACTAAATGATGGCTCTTCCTCAACTGGGCAAAAAAATTAGTGAAAGGAGTATTTGGGGATTATGTAGATCATTATCCTTTGCATTTGAAGATGACATTGCTGATGGCCTCATTTCCTCTTTGTATGAGTATGGCTGAAAAGACCAATCAGTGACAGTTCTTTTCAAATCGACTGTACATACAGGCTCTCTGTTATTCATGTTGTACAAGAAGAAAAAGGACAAAGACTCATTGTTGACATTATTTCCAAACTGAAAAAAAAAAAAAGTACAATCTAAAGGTACTATATAACTTTAATGACCCCTAGGTGCATGACATAGACGGATATAGGCACAGATTTAGTATAGCAGGCCGCAGCACCATGAGATGAGGTACACATTGTTCCTTGAAATCTACAATTTATAAAGGAAATGTCAGAGCCTATCAAAGCACTACACCATACTGATGCTTGAAATTTAGTTAGTTCTCCATGTTTCATGCATCCTCTAATAATTTCTATTCCTAAAACTTTCTAGTACATTCTTCTAATAATCTATATCCAGAGCAAACAGCTAAAGCAAAAATGTCTTTCATTAGGAAATGCTTTGGGATTCTTTCCTTCTAAGATCAATCTAAACAGATTGTTTATATTCATGCTCAGACTAAAAGGAATCTACATGCAAACTCCTGAATGCTTAAAGAGTAACTAGATTATTGCTACTCTGGTGAAAAATCAATCAAGTAGAAAAGTGGGAAACTAATGATAACATTCCGTCCTGCATCAAACCAATCAACCATTCTATATGCAGGAATAAAGAAGCGGTAAACAGAATCACTTACCAATGGGACATTTGGGGGAGGAAATCAAAGTTAACATACACTGTAACTTTGGTTCTTTTTATTCAAGAGTTCATTCTTATTTTTCTACTTTTCTCAAAAACCCTACTATTCCCAGGGTTAGTCCTTTGAACTCATGGCTCAGTAATAAGGCCATTAAAAGCTTGAACTGAGGGGCTGGGGATTTAGCTCAGCAGCATAAGTGCCTGCCTTGCAAGCAGGCAGTCGTGAGTTCAATCCCCGGTACCGATAAAAAAGGACAAAGACAAAAAAAAAAAAAAAAAAAAAGACCTTGAACTGTCTGGAAAGCTAATCAAATTCTTCTTATGTTATGTGTTACACTGTTGAGTCCTCTCCACAGATGTTGTCTACTTTGAAAACTAGGGAATTAAACCTATTAATGGGCAGTTATGGTTCTCTCTTAGTTTAATCCATGGAATTTATAAATACGCTTACCAAGATTGAGAGGCAGAAAAATCAGTGACCTTATTATATTTGCATATATTTTGGTCTTTACCGTATGCTTTACCATATGCAGTCACTGTCTCTGCTCTTTTCCTTATTTCTTACTAAGAATAAATCATGCTGATCATTATATAATTTATTTAGTAATTTGAGGAATATGAAGTTGTCCTTGATTCAACATTATATCCTAAATGGTTTAGTGCTTCTACCAAAAAAGCAACTTCTTTTGTTGCCTACAAGCTCCTACTAGTCTACTTTGCAACGTTAGTCGTTAATTCCTGCTACATATATCCTCAATAGATTTTAACCACCATAACCAGTTTTTTTTAGTATTCATATATAATCTAAATAACTAGTGTTACTCTAAATAATACACTTTTGGAACACTTTTTGTTCTAGGTTTGTTTCAAACTTTTACCTGTGGGCCAATCTGAAGTGCTTGATTTTCTGTTTCCCTTTTTTCTGATTCTATATTGCTCAGAGTAGTCTACCACTTCCCCTCGAGCTTTCCGCCCATCAGGGGAAGGGGTGAAGAATTTGGTAAGGCCATCAATGAGCCCTTTGGTTTTCTTGTTGAACTTCAAGGGGACACTGCTATCTCGGCAGAAATCCAAGCCATCTATTCGCTCTAAATAGCCTTCTTCTGATGATGATGCTGATTGGCTGGAGAGAGTGATTTTACGTTTCCGACCCCTTCCAGGGCCAGTTTGAACTTTGCTGAAGGGACTTTTTGATCTAAAGAATCAAAAGGGGAAAAAAATATAACTATTAAAAGAAATCATTATAAGATTTATATTTAATAAGTAACCTAGAAAATATATACTTAAGCTTTATTTTTAGGAACATATTAAAAGTCCTATAAATTATGAGTAATATATGAATGAGAAGCATTATGATTGGAAACATCTAAGAAATTGAGTAATACTGAAAAGAATCCTAAGTCAGAGATCAGAGTACATGTTCAAGTCATAATTCTGCCCCTTACTAGTTGTACATCTTAGGCAAATCAAATCCTGTCAGTATCTTCACTGTAAAATGAGAGCTGGACCAGAGAACAGCATCCTTTTCAGGCATAAAAACCCATGATGCTGTGATTTCTGTACCAACTCAGTTATACCTTTACCTCTAAACACAAAGATGGGCTATTTACTGGAGGCCAGAAATCAAAAGATCATCGTATAGGAAAGTTAAAATTTAAAAATTATAAGTATTGGCAACTTAGTGAGACTCTGTCTCAAAATACTGCTTTTTTAAAAGGGCTAAGGATGTAGCTTAATGATAGAGCGTCTTCCTAGGCCCTACATTCAATTCCCTGTACTGAAACACACAAACATACACATATGCACCACACATGTACTGTGTAACACTGGCTCATTATATTTTCAGCTATTGATGATCCTTCAGTTATAACATCTTCAAGATATCACTAAAAAAACTTATGTAAACTTTTTTAAAATGAAGAGATTTTATAAATCTGAAGATACTTTATGTATATCATCAAAGGTGAATTACTGTATATATGGATAGAATTAGCTATTAAATCTTTTTCTCTTTTCCAGATACAGCCCAGGTTCCTAGTCCACAATTTCTAATTTCTGCTAACAAAAGAAAACACATTATTTTTTATTGGGAGAAAACAAAAACAAGATTTAGCTATCACCCCAATATGAAGAATCTACCCAGTGATTTGTGTACCTAACAGATACTGAGACCAGCTCTGGAGAAGAACCCAAAATGCTAATACAATAACTAATTTTTCTTTTCTATTTTTTCTTTTTCTTTTCTATTTTTATAAGAAGCAATAAAAGGAATGATGTCAGACTACCTGGTTTTTAACCCTAGTTTAATACCAAACTATACAATTTTGTGGAAGATCTCTCTCTGCCTTAGTTTCCTCCTTTGAAAACCACAGGTAACAACAGTACCTACACTTCATTGGGCTGTTGGCAGAACTAAGTAATTTAGCACATGTAAGGTACATGCAATAGTGGCTGGCACTTTATTAAGGGCTCCCATAAGTATTAGCCATTATTATTACATAAAAGCACAAGTTAATAAAAATGGGTTTTTCAAAAAGAAAACAAGTGAGTCCTACACTATAAAGAAAGCCCTATCCTTTTCTCCCCTCACCTTGCCATAAGTACAACTTACACCGTGTTTTGTTTCTTTAACCTGTTTTTTGGACGTCCTATTGGATTAGCATAACGTCGTTTTATCTGTGCTGCCTTCTTTTGTAGCAGTTTTCGTCCTTTTTTTCTAGGTCGACATATTTGACATATCCACATGCCTATAAAGAAAAAATTCCACACAAGAGATGATAGACAAAAATACACTGGAGTCTACTTTCTTTAGGTCAAGGAATAGTATTTGAAAATCTAATGAATTTCCCCCAACCCCCAAAAGTAAGCATGAAAACATACACACAAAATCTTATAAATAACTAGAAGGGATTTGCATATACACTTAGAGCTTGCAATGTCTAGTTACAATCCTATAAAAAAAAGCAGCCAGGTTTCTATAGGCTAACACCTGATTCAAGGTCAGCACAGGGTAAACACAAGAAACCTAAAAGGTCATATAATGCCAGACAAAAAGAAATGTAAAGGCATTTTAAAAAATGATAAAGAGGGGCTGAGGATTTAGCTCAGTGGTTTAAGTACCTGCCTGGCAAGCGCAAGGTTGTGAATTCAATCCCCAGTCCGGAAAAAAAAGAAATTTCAAAAGGACACAAGAGCCAATTCAAATGAGTTACCCAATGGCTAAATCTAGGACAACTTGAGCAAAAACAAAACAAAACAAAAAACAATTGGAGTAATGGATGACAACCCATAGAGATCCAATTAAAATTAAATTGAATAAACAAAAGTGAAAAAAGAATAGCTCATTTTTACAGCAAAATTCCAATTAAAGGTAAAAAAATAGTGAAAATAAAAAGTCACATTATGTAAGCATTACAGTAACGATTGGCATAGGCAAGAATCATTGATTTCTTAGTTTTAGTAACTGTAACCTTGGGAGAAGCTCGGAAATAATATAAAGGCTCTGTCCTATTTTTGCCACTTATCTGTAAATCTGAGACAAGTTCAAAATAAAATGTTTCCTGCATTAAACTGCTATAAAACCTCTTCTATAAGTTAAATACACAGAAATTTTAAGAAAATCTTTATCTTGGAGGATTGTTCAGAAGGCTTCTTGTCTATGGACTTCAAATACTAAATAGAAAGAGGGTTAAATATTCTTAAATTTAAGACTGTTGGATTTCCTTAATTTGTATTAACTAAGAAAATAACAGAATGGCATAAGAATGATTAAAGAAGACCATTAAAGTGGATAACCTGACTGTAACTTAAGGATGTGTTCTTTTCCATCAATAGGGAAACTTTCTCCAGACAGGCACTATAAAATATCCTAGGAAGCATTTTACTTAAGAAGTTTATAAACCACAAAACTAAAGCTGGAATAGGATTTGTGATAGGACAAAAGAGGGATGACTAATTAAGTTTTCTTAAAAAAAAAAAAAGTAACAAAAGGTAATTATGTATATCCTAATACCCTTTCAAGGAATAGAAGTTAAATGTTAACAGGACTAACATTAAATTGTATATTTATATCTGAACATTTAGTTGTTTCACAACTTATTTTATACAAGTTTTGTTTCTAAATTTCAAATAAAATCAGATCTCAATAGCTCAGGGTCCCTCAAAAGTGCTGAGCAGTAATATAACCAAAACAACCTCACACAATTTCATTTCCTTCTTTAAAAAATGATAATTTAAAGGTAATACATAAGTATTTTAGCATCTAGCTAGTAACTGGCAAATATTTTTATATGAATCAGTTCACCCCTCCTGAATGCACGTTGAAAATAAAGGAAAACTGTAATAAATCCTTAGTGTGCAAAAATGTTAAGATGCCTAAACAGACTACCCCTACCTTTAAGGTGACTGCTTTCTTCCTATTTATACTCCCCTCAAAGAATCCATTACTTTTTACATTTTAATAGTAAGAAAATTGTGCTTTTGCTAACATATTCCATTTCAGAAAGTGTGGCTTACCTTTTGGCATCCGAGTGAGGGGTGGATCACAACATTCCATGTGAAAACCTCGGTCACATGAGTCGCAAAAGAGCATGTTATCCTTAAGAGGAAAAAATAAAGGCAAAGACAGTTCTTCTTAGCCTTTTGAAAAACATGTCAACAGGATCATATAAAACCTATGAAACTCAGGATCTCAAAAGAGATGAGTTACCATAATATTGTTTCTTCAGTTTGTATTAACTATGTAAGGAAACAATCTGAGTTAGCAAAAACTGAAAATCACAGCAAACTGAGTTGCCCTTCATCCAATTTTTGATGAAAAGTTACAGTTTCATTACTTTCTTGTATATTCAACAGCCAGAAAAAAGCTAAACTCGATCTATCTTAATAAAAAAGGATACCTTGTGATTAGGAGGGCCATGTTCATAAATGATTACCTTCATATTGCTCAAATAAATTTTGTGGTCATTTCTGTAAGTAACTCAGTCTCTCTGTACATATATACTTATAATGCTTTATAAATTATTTAGAAATATGTAAGCTAATGGAATGTGACTTAAAGAGGGTACTCTTCTAAATTCTCCGGGACTGACAACCAGTTACACATAGGTGAAAACACCACTGTACATTCTTATTTCTACGTAGAATATGCAAGTAGGAAGGCTAGACACTCACTGCATTTTTGCCTTGATCTCGACAGGAGCTGCATGTTTTACACTCAATACACTGCCACCGTAAGGCCTTCACTCTAACCGTTAGTTCGGGGGAAAATTTTAAACAGGATGGATGACCTAAGAAGAAAAAAATTCATGAATGAAGAATCAAGAATTATTCTGTACTAAATAATGTATAAAAAGGCAATTATGTTAAATACAAAATATATACCCAATAAAGCACGACACTGGAAGCCCACCATTTGTCTTAGGAGGATGTGGCACCCCAATTCAGTTTTCTTAATGTTACATAAGATTTTAAACATCCTCTAATTTGATTATTAAATATATTACAAGCTTTCATTAAGCCTGTATCAAAGTGTTATGTTTATACACATCCTGGTATGTTCATGGACACAAACATATAGGTCACCTCTGAAGAGTACACAAAAAGCAACTGGCAACATTTTAGAAAATACAAACATTCTGAAGGAACATTTTCCGTTTAACTTTGTATACTTTCATACTCTTCACTTTTTAAAATAACCCCTTCTCCTCCTCTTCTTCCTCCTCCTCTCTCTCTTTTTTCCTCTCTCCTTCCCTCCTTCCCTCCCTCTCTCTCTCAGTGCTTTTGAGACAAAGTCTTGCTATGTAGTCCAGGCTGGCCTTGAACTTACTGGGATCCTCCTGCCTCCAACTCCTGAGTACAGAGATTACAGGCGTGTACCACTATGCCTGGCATTGTATTTTTAAAATATGCAATAAAAATCTTATTTAAAATGATATAATCATCCATGATTTAAGCTGCTCAAACTAAAACCAAAAACAGTACTACTATTGATACCAGAATTAACAGCAACAGAAAAAAATTATTCTTCTTATAGGGGTAATTTTTGATTCTCAAAAATTCAAAGTAGCAGCCAGGTTCAGTGGCACACACCTGTAATCTCCGTACTTAGGAGGCTGAGGCAGGGAGATCACTGTGAGTTCAATGCCAGCCTGGGCTACAAAGTGAGCTCAAGGCCAGCCTGAACTGCATAGTGAGACCCTGTCTCAAAAACATCAAAAAATTTTTTAAAAATCCAAGTAGCCAGGGCCAGGGATATAACTCAGTGGCCCAAGTGCCTGCCTGGCAAGCACGAAGTCCTGAATTCGATTCCCAGTACCAGAAAAAAAAAAAAGGTAGATGTCCTCAAAGTAAGCCAATTATCCTCAGCGCTGAAAACATCTGTCTTTCTCCTATAAAAGTTAAGGTTATGTTTATTTTCCTCTGGTGAGACAAAGGGCTCATTAAATCATCTTTTCTCCTCACTTCCATATTCCTAAAGAATTGTACAAACTTAGTTAATCATCAAAGCATTATTCACTGAAGGAAGAGGGGAAGGGATGTGAACACTTCATTCTTAACCTCACCACCCTAGAACAGTGACAGTGAACCTTTTAGAGCTGTCAAAGATACAAACAACCCCCTGTAGCACATGTGCCATAGGTTTACTGCCACTATCCTATACCCATTTTCATGTTTTCCTTTTTAACTTGGCTGGAAGCCCTTGAATGGTTTTAATCACAGAATCTATAGTTCTTGTTTTCTTTATTATTTTATTCAAGTAAACTTTAAATTTATATTCCTTTAACTATTATATTCCACTAATCTGATACACCATAATCCATATGATCATTTTCCTATCATTAAGATCTTAGACCACTATCCATAACTATTAATGAAAGATCACTAAAATTATTTCATGTTTACAGATTCTTTTCTTTTTTTAAATTAATCTCAGGATAAATTCTCTAAAGTGAGACTGGTAAGTGGAATGAATTAAACATTTTATAACTTCATAGATTGAGGTGAATTGCCAAAACATTTTCCCAAAGCTATAATTTGATATTCAGTGCCATTACTGAAGTACAAAATTTATTTTTTACCATAATTGCATTAGCTCTAGATTGAGCATCTGTCATCTTTTAAGTTCATTAATGTTTGCTGTACATTTGTTATAACTTGGGTAAACTTTATATATTCAACAGTTAATTTTCTCTCACATAAATTGTTCACAGACTTCTTCTGACTCTGTGCTTCAATTTGGAAGCATACTCTTTTATTTTCTCCAAACTACTTCTGCTTTTTATTTTGGGTTTGTCAGTTTTCAGTTTAGAAAATACCTTTCATATATGACTCTTCTCCCTTAGTTACTGTGAGGCCAAACTCTAAGGTGCTCCTTGTGTGTTTCACTTTCTACAATGAAGACAGCTGATCTGGATAACTAACAGGATAAACGACTAAAATGACAGTTTCTAATACTAGGTTGGATACTTGCTCAAGGGAAGCCAACTGCCATGTTGTGGACACTCATGCAGCCCTACAGAGAGGTCCCCAGGGCCAAAGACTTGAGTCTTCTGGTCAATAGGAAGAAGCATCACTTGCCAGCCTTCAAGTGCTAAAAGCATCAGCTAACATCTTAATTGTGGTTAGGCATTACAGTTCACAGGTACAGTGCTGGTCTGACATAGACGAGGCCCTGGGTTCTATATTAGGCACACAAAAGAAAAACCTTAACTATTATCTTATGAAAGATTCCAAATCAAAACTGCCAAGATAAGCCAAACCCTAAGTTCCTGACTCACAGAAACAGCAGGAAATAAATGATGCTTGTTTTTGCTTTAAGCTGATTAATTTTAGATTAATTTATTTCTACAGCAAAAGATAATGACTACTTGAATAGATTCTTTTTCATGTCTTGTATACATAATTACATTTGGGGAAGGGATTATGCTGGTATAATAGTTTGGAAAATACTGCATTTATGTAACATGAACTATATTTTTATTTAATCTTTCATGATTTTATGGTTTTTGTTACAGTTTAAATCTAAAATCTCCCCCTGAAATCTCAAGCGTTCAGAAGCCATGTTGGACCATGAAAGCACTTAGATCATGAACTTGCTGAACTCATCAATGTGTTGTACTGATGAATTGGAGCTGAATGCAGGGACTCTGCTGGAGGGAGTAGCTCACTAGAGTCCACCCATGAAAGCTGTACCTTTTTTCTGCCTCTGCCATGATGTTTCTGTCTTGGAGTCTTCTGATCATGAACTAAAATTTCTAGAATTATTTGAGCATGGTAGCATGTTTATAATCCCAGACTCAGGAGGCCAAGGCAAGAAGATTGGTCAAGTTCGAGGCCAGCCTAAATTACAGTGAGACCTTGTCTCAAAGATAAAAATCTCTAAAGCTATGACAAAACAAACCTTTCCTCATTTTAAAGATGTAATAAAGTGACAGAAAGCTAATACAGTATTTAACTGTGAAACCATCCAGATTCCTTCTGGGTTGTATTTACTGGATGGATATGGTCCCCAAGTATTTAAGCTCTATTCGTGTTTCCTTCTCATGTTCTGCATACGAAAACTAAAAGCTAAAAAGCATACTTCCTAGATACCTCTGCAGCTAGACTCTTGATATGAATAGAACTGTGCCAATTAGATGTGTTCAAGATGGATACGAAAGGCAGAAGTAGAACAAAGATCATCTTCCTTCTGGTACTATCTCCTAATGATATGCAAAATCATGAAAACAACTGTGTCCACTCTTCTCCTTTAGGGTTGTCTAGAGACAGCTGAGGCGATGGCCAAATCCAGCATCTCAGTATCCAGCTACAGAACTTCACACCTCTGCATGGCCTCCCACTTCCACTCCTCCCCAGAGACCTGGCAACTCCCATGTTGTGTCACATCAGCAGGTCTCAGAAATCTCTGTCCTTAAAGCTCAGCCAAGGATTGCTTCTTCAGCTCTTCTAATAATTTCACAAGTACCTAATTTCAGTAAATTGCTTTGTTTTTGAAGTGTCTGATATGGATTTGTTTTATGGAACAAATCCTGAATGTTCCTAATAGTTTACTAAAGCCTTCTTTTTAGGTCTTATGAGTTCTTAAAATACAGAGCAAGAACATCTCTAGAATTGATGAATTAGTAGAGTGCAAAATTTTTCTCAGAGTCCAGAATTTCACACTGCTCACTAAACTGCAGTGTCAACAACTCTTTATCCCAATGTGGTACAAGTAAGTTTCCATCACGAAAAACAAATCTGTTGTTACCCTGGTTCTATGCAACAAGCCTGATATATAAAGCAAGAAAGATAAGCAGTGACTATTAAGCCAGTAGGGACTTCTAATTGACTGCTGTGATTTAAGGAGATGTTCAATAATGAAACAGAAAGATCAACAGGAAAAACTAAGTTCACCGTAAGTTTTTATTTAAAATACCCTACAATCAAACTTTAAATTGAACATTTCAGCTATTCAAATCCTTTTGCAGTACAGAAGCTCATCTCAGTTACCTAAAATCAAAATCAGATTAAAATTCTACCTGCATGCAGATGGCAGATACCAACTCAATTCCATATGCTCCTCCTGCTCTGCCAAGTATGTCAGAAGGTAAATGGGAAATCACGTACCACTGTTGCCACAGTCTGCACAGGAGATGAGTTCCTCTGGCTTCTTTTCCCGGTTTTGTTCTTTTGTACCAAGACAAAAACTACAGATGGGGATTGGTTCAGCAACTGGCTGTAAAGAAGAACAATTCATTCCAGTGTAAGTACTTTTTTTTTTATTAATTCAAGAACATTAAAGTTACAGGCTAGGTTCCTTTGAGAATTATATCTAACTCTGGGGACAACTGTGCCACTCTCCTAAAATCTCAACAAAGTAGTTAAGTTTGCACAAAGCCTATTCTGGCTGGGCTCTTTATGGCTATTTCCAAAAATCTATATCCCAATCATATTTGTTACTTACAAACTAAATCACAGTGTGGATTAAACAACCCAAGTTCACGTAAGACTAAAACAGTCATGTGAATTAAGTGCAAGAAGACATAGCATCAGCCCTCAAGAAGCATATGATCTAGCAGAATAGCAGTAAGATATATACAGATAAATACAAGGCAATGCAGAAAACATTAAGTGCTCTAAAAGAAACATGAACAGTACTCTAGCAGCAAGAAAGAAAATTCTCATTAAGGTTTAGAGAAGCGGAATACAATACATATTAAGCACCAGTACTTTGTTATAGCACTGAAAAAAGCTAATTTATATCTAGGTGTCTTGTCCCACTACAGCACCATTTCTTTCTTCAAGTGATGGACAGAAAGGCAACACAGGCAACAGAAGAATTCAGTTGGCAAGAGCCAACCAGAAATGCTAAGTATCTTCCAATACACCACAAGGCAATCCTTCATAATTAAGAATTACTGTACAGTTTTCTCATCAATTGTTCATGTGGCTAAAAATGTGGCTTAGATTTTATTTTTCACATAACATGAGCATCAGTGAACACTGAATTTCCCAGGAATGTCGCTACCATATATGTGGACCACTTCCCTCATATTAGAATATTAAATTCATTTCCTAGATCTTAAAAAATAGGAACTGCATTCCTAGAAACCATTACAAAACATTAAAGGAGATATGCCAGTTTCTAAGCCCATCTTCTCAAGTGTCAGTGAAACATGAAGGGAAGTCTATAGGGCGACTTGGGACATACCTGATCATTTCATGAGATGTAATGATGTGGCATGTTTAAATTGGGAGAAGGGATATAAGAAGAATTAAGATGTGTTCTATACATGTACAAATGCCTGCTAAGGAATAGTCATTATATACTACTAACATGTACTAATTCGAAAAAAAAATTTAAAAGTTTGGGACAAGAAAGGAACCAAGGTTCTTTGATTCCTGTGAGTCACTGAATCATATCTTAAGACTTACTACTAGATAAAATTCTCTTTAACACCGTTTCTGCTTTGGTTTTTTGGTGTACGTGTGTCAGCTGAAAGCAACCTACAAATGGCAGCCTTGGTTTTTGCGGTAAAAAAAAAAATCTTGCCTATGATAATACAGTATACTAGCCCTTCTAAATCTTCCAATTTGTACTGTTAATGTTACAAGATCCTCTATTTCCTCCTTCCCTTGGGAAATGTAGAAAGTATATAGGTTAGTCCCTCAAACTAATTGCCTCACTCCTCATAAACAAAAGAGACTGAGGTGCTTTTCATGCTTTTTTAAAAAATCCAGCATAGATCAAAAAGAATCAAGGTGCCAGACACAGGCCAGTAAAGACAGCTTAAAAAGTATGCCTTAAGAACATCAGGGACTTCATCAGTGCCTTGTTTTAAAAGCTACACCTAATAAACAGCTTAGTTTTCTATTTACCTAGCTTGCTCTGCCCCACCTGCATGGCACAGGTAGCTGGCTTGTCTGCAAGGCCTCGGTTGAAGGACCCCATGTACACACAAGTTCAATCCTTGTATCAGTATGGTGAGCCAACAAGAAGGGTGTTCATCTCTAGATGGCCTGCTTCCAAGTCCATGGCTCATCTCTTCCACTAAATGTGAGAGTTTCACCTTTCAAAAATATGGCTCCTCCAGTACAAACCAATAGAGCAATTGAAGGTAAGCCTCATGTATGCTAGGTAGGTAGTCCACCTAGTTAAGCTATACTCAACTATTTTTTGCCAGGCCTTAAGCAGGATGGCAACAGAAAGCTGTTAACATGCTTGTAGGAGAAAGCATATTAAGTATTATAGTACTTATAGGCACCACAGTAGAACTGTAATAGTGGGAAACAAAGAAGGAAATGACTAAGTACAATGGTGCCTTACTCCATGATCTGAATTCTATCCACGATTCTAGTTGTAAACTGAATGGGACAAGA
This sequence comes from Cavia porcellus, assembly GCF_034190915.1. Taxonomy (NCBI): domain Eukaryota; kingdom Metazoa; phylum Chordata; class Mammalia; order Rodentia; family Caviidae; genus Cavia; species Cavia porcellus. Next base: position 49,016,649 of record NW_026947512.1, read on the forward strand.
ACCTAATCAAATTGCCCCATAAGGTCAACCTAACCACTTAATTTGATTTGGTTGTTGCCCAACTCTGTTTGCAACCAGAATCATGGAAAGAATCAAGTTCATGAACTGAGATACCAGAGTAGGAGGAAAGGGTATAGGAATAGCTTTATGGGCATGTCATTAACTTTAGTTCTTCCAGAAGTATGTGACAGGCAAGCCCGTCAGTGGGGATGTTCCAAAAATGTAGAAACTATGGAAGGCTATCTGGGAGGGGGAAAGTGAGTTTAATTTGAAACTAAATGAGCTCAGAATGCTATGAAACATTCAAGTAACCATGCCAATGGACATTATGATACAGGGATTTGAAGACCAACAAAAAGTTGGGCCTAGAGATAAAAATTATAAGCTATACACCCACAATATGGCATGAAAGTCATCAGAGTCAGAAACTTTTTCTAAGGAGAACAGGTAGAAAGAAGACATCTACAGTCAGAACACCAACTTTTAAATGACTGATAGAAGGAACGGCTTATTAGCAGTGGAATATCAATGTCCAACAACAATAAAAATATTCAACATAACCAAATGAACAGCAGTACTCAGTCAAGCAATAAGTAACAGATGAACAGTTAAAACTGTCTTAGTTATTAGGACTGTGGTAAAGACTTCTTTTCCTTGAAAAGGAGCATTTTTTAAAAGAGCTGGAGAAGGCAGACAGACAGGAAAGACCATGCAGGAATGAAAACTTGAAGCAAACCCTAAGGAATATCTAGTGAGGAAAAAGTGGCCGAGAAGATTAGCAGTAAAATTTAGCCTCTCAGAGATCTGGAATCCATAAACTTGGAACTCAGAACTACTAAAATAAAACTTCACTTCAAGATTCCAAAGACTGAGTGAAAGACAGACAACAGAAGTAGTCACAGACAAGGAACAGGTTGGACAGAGAAGCCCTGAGGAGTTTAAGCTCAGGCCAGAACACAGGTCCCATTCTTTGTGGTAAGAAGCCAAGTCAGGCTTGAGGTGTGTGCAAAAACAACTGCATATGAAAATTCCAGAGTTTAATATTTGCACCATTCTCTGCAACTTACAGTCAGCACAAATCTGATTTCTGAGTACCTTCCTCAACCACCAATAAGAACAAGGATACACCTCAGCTCTGATGACTACCACATGCTGGGGTGAACTGAGACTGGCCTTTGGAACAGGCAGGGCAGCTCACAAACTCACAGCTCAAAAGGCTGAGGAAAAAAATTATGACTTGCTGGATCTCACAACCATGGATCCTGGAAATAAACCACTCATTCAAAAATATAGAGAATTTTTTCCCCCGTTTTTGGATTCATTTGTGCATGCCACTCTCCCCCACCCCCCTGCAACTTTTTTTCTTCTTTACTGGTTTATTATTGGCCATAGAATTTTCCTCCTTTTTTCCCCTTGTTTTTTCCTCTTTGATTTCTTTTATTCTCCATGTTTTATTTCTCCCTTTTCTGTTCTTCTTCTTCTTTTTTTTTTGTCTTTTCATTTTTGTTGGTACCGGGGATCGAATTCATGACCGCCTTTGCAAGGCAGGTGCTTATGCCGCTGAGCTAAATCCCCAGCCCCTCTTTTCTGTTCTTATTATTGTTTGTTCTTTTTGGTTACCTTTAGTTGTATAAATATACTTCTCTTTAATAGGATTATTTGTCTCACTTTTCCCTCCTCCGTTTTTCAAATTTTTCTTCTTTCAGTTGCCTATTCCTAACTCCCTGAGTGTTTACTATCATAGCTATTAAGCTTTAGTAATCTTTAGATAATTAAATACACACTACTACTAGAGCTTTTCCTATTACTAGTAGAGGCACAAATGTCACATTCAATAGATATTTATGTCAACCTTTGGTTTCTTTTAGTGCTTACAGTATGATTAAGGGTAGTAAATTACTGGTTCTTATGGTATATCAATCTCTGGTTTGACCTTGATTACTATTGCTAATTTATTGTCATTATCAGAGTTACACAGATGATATTATCAGAGATGATATTACTGTTACTAATAAGAGGTTTTCTCTGCATGCCAGTATGTGGATTTCTGTCAAGTCATTTTAACAATATTATGGTCCATTCCCAAAGAATTGTGTGTGTGGCTAATTACACTGTATCCTCCCCTCCCATATTAACAGAGGTGGTCAGACCTTGAGACAGAGAAAAAAGACTACAGTTAGCCATGCCCAGAGTGCATCATTGAAAAACAGACACTAACAAGAGAGATTTTCATACTAGCAACTAAGTCTTCCCACTATAAGTGCCTGCAACCCTCAGTACAAAACAGAACAAAACACAACAAATAAAAAACAGAAACATGAAGAGACAAGGGAACAAATGCCTCCCAATTTCCCAGAAGCTGATCCAGAGGATGCAGAGGAAGAAAGCAAAATACAACAGCCAAATTATTTGAAAGGGTAACAGAGGGCACTAACAGATCAATAGGTGCTCAGCAAGTTCAGAGAAGGCATAATTATGTATATAATAAAGTGGCCACAGAGCTTACCAAAGACACTAATAAAAAGCTACTGAGCTAAACAAAACAATAAAAAATATGAATAATCATTTTAGCAAAGAAGGAACATACACAAAAAAGTTCCAACAGAAATCCAAATGATTAAAAACTATATTGAAAGTATGGGCAAGAGAAGTGGCCAGTGTGAGGACAGTGTCAGAAGATAAGACTATGTCAGAAACCAATCACTGTCAAAATCTTAGATTGCAAATAACTTGGTCAGCAAGTGTTTCTCAAGAAAAGCAAATATTTCTAAGAAATTTTAAATTGATAAACAAGTGCTGTTTTGCTATATGAGTAATAATGTCACACAGAATGCCACATGATTACAGCTGGTTTCTCTCTTTTCTCTTGGTTTTGATATATAAGTGCTTTAGATTACAAAAAAAAAAGTATTCTTGCAAACCAAGATTTTACTGTCCTTAGAGATACCTTAAAAACAGTTTAAAAAACCAAAAAAATATGGACTCAATAGCTGCTATATGATGCAATTATTAACATAAACTGGAATAAGTGAAAAATCACTTATTCCACACACTACACATGGCATAAAAAGCCAATTTACAGAATTCATAGCAGAAACCTTTCCAAATATAGGGAAAGATTTAAACATTCACACAAGTGAGGCATATCACACCCCAAACATCCATGATCAAAAGAGAAGCTCTCCATGATATGTCATAATCAAACTTCTAGGAGTTCAACAAAGGGACACAATTTTAAAAGGCAAACCTATTAGTACTATAGCAGACTTCTCAAAACACAAATAAAAGACAGAAGAGCTTGGAGACAAAGTGTTTTCAACCCTAAATGAAAACAACTTCCAAATCAGACTTAAATATTCTCCAAAATTACCTTTCAAAATTGATGGACAAATAAGTTATTTCCACAAAAAGATTATCTAAAGAAACTCAAGACCACTAAATAATTATCAAAAAATATACTAGAAAGAGACCAAGAAGCCAACAAAGTCAGTAAGTCGAAATGAATGCACTAGGCGGGGAGAACAGTTAAGCGAAATGGGAAAAAGGGGAATCAAAAGCAACAGGAAAATAATGCAATGACAAGGATAAGTCATTTCAGCAATGACTCTCAATGTGAAAGATCTCGATTCCTCAATTTAAAAAGAGACTGGCAGAATGGATCAATAAACAAAACTGAATGATGTGCTATATATAAGAATCATACTCCAAAAAGAAATTCATACATTAAAAATCAAAAGATGAAAAATAATATTCCATTCAACACAAACCCAGATAAAAATAGAAGTAACTATCCTAATTTCAGATAAAGTGGACTCCAAGCCAAAACAAATCCGAAGAGGCAAAGAGGGTCACTTCATATTGGTTAACAGAACAAATCAACAGTGTCTTATTTACTTTTCTCTCATTGAGACAAAATACCTTACACCTAAAGTTAAGGGAGGAAAGGTTTATTTAGTTCACAGTTTATAGAAGTTTCAGTACAAAACTGGCTGGATCCCAGCCAGAGTGATACATAGCAGAGGGGCAAGAGTTCAAGGGGTAGAGGATAGCAAAAAAAATAAGGAGGGAGAGAGACAAGCCTCTTTCTGTCCCTTATACTGTATATAAACTACCTGTCATAGGATTATCCCTTAATCACAGCACTGGACCATGAATCAGTCACAAACTTCAGAAGCCTCCCTCTTATGACTGCATGAGGTTTTGGGGGGACATCCAGGCACAAATCATAACAAATAGTATGAGCACACTCAACTTCATAAAACAAACACGATAAAAAAAAAAAAATCCAAACACCATACCAACACAATTATAATGGGAGACTTCAATACCCCAGTGTCACAAATAGATCAACCAGACAAAAAAATCTCAGAGTTGAACCCTGAACAAATGGACTTAACAAGAGTATTCCCCCAACAACAGAATACATATGCTTCTCAGGAGCAGATGGGACTTTCCACATAATAAATCACATGATAACCCATAAAACCTGCAAAGTAAATGCAAAACAATCAAAATTACCCTGTGGATATTATTTTATGGTATAATGAAACTAGAAATCAATGAAAAAAGAAGCCACAGGGATTATACAAACACGTTGAAATTTAATAAGTCAATAGATCACAGAAGAAATTAATGAAAAAGTCCTAAAACAGACGCTTGTAGCTATGAATACTTACATCAAAAAAACAGAACAAGTCCAAATATATAACCTAATAACACACCTCAAAGTCCTACAAAAAAATCACAAGAAAAATCCAAATCCAAATCCAAAGCTAGTACAAAGAAGGAAATTATAAAGATCAGCACAAAGATTAATGAATTTAAAAACAAAAAGTGATCCGGGACAACATGGCGGATAGGTAACAGCAGCTATGGAGGCGCTCTGAGATAGCCAGTTTAGAATCCAGGAATGATGCAGTGCGAGGAGTCCTAAGCAGGGGGAGATATACCCTGCTGACCCAGGAACAAACTAAGCTGAGAGAAACCAACTGGAAATGCAATCCCAGGGCTATAACCGGAACAGATAAAATCTTAGCACGGAAGCAGGAACCCGCGCCTCTGGAAACCACGATTTGAATTTCCTGCTGCCGCTGCTGCATCTGAATGGGAACAGCAGGGACAGAGACGCAAAAGCTCTGAGAGTGGGAATCGGCGAACGGAGTAGAGATTGGGACTGGTGGGGAGCACTGCATTGACCTGCAGTGAGTGAGAGGAATGGAGACCTTTCCATAGACTAGGAGGCTCCAACAGAGGACATTCTGAGACTGGGCAGACTAGCCAGAACAGGGCGCTGCAGTGACTTTAGTCGCATATTCCCCTCTCAAGTAGGATTGGTGGGGAGCGCTAGGCCTGAGTGACGCCGCAGACTAAGACCCAGTAGACTAGCCCAAACCAGGTTCCAGCGCCTGGCGGTGCACCCTAGCAGTGAATCCTTCAAGTAGGTTGACCTGGAGGAGTGGGCCCAGCATAGGCTGCCCAGGTCTGTGTCTCCCTAGTACACTGCAGTGGGCAGGAACACCTAGCCAGCGCGATTCAAACAAACTGTAACCAACGAAGAAAAAGCTGGGCCTCCTATATACACCTGTATGGAAGGAACAAAAAATATGGGAAGAAGGAGCAACAAGAAAGGGTCCTCGGCCCCCAACACTGATCCAGGAAAGGTAAATGCAAAGGAGAATGAGGACAGAAAACATGCAATATCAGACACGGCACCAACAGACATAAAGTGGTATCTCCGGAGTCTCATAGACGAGTTCGAAAGTGAAGTATTTAACGAAGTAAAGCAAGATATAAGTAGAATAGTTAGAGAAATGTTAAGCACTGCCCAAGAAAAAACAGATGGTGGAATGGAAGAACAGAAAAAAGGGGAGAATTGTTTGATGGAGAAAATAGAGAAAACACAGAATACATGAAGCAGATTCAAAGAGATTACCAGGAAACTAAAAACTCTATTGAAAGCTGACATAACAACTTGAAAGAAACTAGGGACAGATTATCTGAACTGGAGGACAGATATGTAATGTGGGAGCATGAAATGAAAAACTTCTTAAAAATAACAAAGAAACAAACAGCAATAATACAAAGGCTTGAAGATGATAAGAGGATCTATAACTTAAGAATTAAGAACATAAAAGAAGAAGTAAGCACACAAACAAATGAACTACAAAGGTTATTAACAGAAATAATCCAGGAGAATTTCCCTAATTTAGCAAAAGGTAAAGATACTCAGATGTATGAGGCATACAGGACCCCAGCCACCTACAACCCAAACAGAACTACACCCAGGCATATAATAATCAAAATTCCAGAAATCCAATATAAGAACAGAATATTAAAAGCCGTCAGAGACAAGAAACAAATCACTTACAAGGGAACACCCATCAGAATTACAGCAGACTTCTTGGCACAAACCATTTTTAAATCACGAAGAGCGTGGGGGATAATAATTCAAGCTTTGAAAGACAATAACCTCTAGCCAAGATTGATATATCCTGCACAACTGTCCCTAGAAATTGATGGAAAAACAAGGTGCTTCCAGGATAAAGAGGAACTAGGGGAATTTGCAACCACCAATTCAACTCTACAGAGAATACTGCAGGACATTCTAAAAAACAAAAATAGTGGCAGAGAGGCCACAATGAATGGAGCAGAAAGCAAAATGAAGAAGACAAACTGACAACTAATGACAGAAAAAGAGCTCAACAGAAATGAGGCAGAGAGGGTTGGATGGTAGGAACAGCTATTTTGGAGAAAACAAGACATCATTATAGCTAGTGCTGATTTAATATCATCTTGTTTTGAAGTCCCATCTTCTGTCTCCATCGATCTTAACATGTTGTATCTTATTGGATTTTATTATATGTGATAACATAAACAAAAACTTTTATAGATGAGGAGATAATACAGAAACCATTGTTCATTTTCTGTTAGTTGATTCTAAATACCTTGTAATACTGTCATTCTCTTGAATGGTTTTGCATTGTCTTGATATGTTTGATGCTACAGTATATGAAGTTATACTCAAAGATTTCAAGGAAAGAGACATTATGGTAACTACTTTTATGTCAGGATATATTGTGGTGAAAACTATTTTGCTTAAATGGTTATGTTTTGACCTGTGCGTTTTGTTTTGTTGCTATGTCCTCTTTTATTACAATTTTTTTATTATTTACTTTTTTATTTTTATCTTTTTAATTAAGGGAAAAATAAAAATAGCAGGATATATTATAGTAACCCACTTTGATTTCCTATTAACTTGATTTGAAACCCTGTATTGCTCTCACCATCTTGTTTTGATTGATTTTCCTCTATTCTGTTTTGCTTGATAGTACCGAGTTCGAAAGTATAGGCAACAACTGTGAAGACAGTAAGATTCATTATGACGCCCATTCTGGTTGACTATTATCTTTTTTTGAAGTCCTGTAATGTCTCCAATGTTTTGGTTTTATTGGTTTTGTTCTTTACTGTTTTGTTCAATTTTATTATAACTGATGATATAGGCAATTCTTTTTAAAATAGCAAGAGGCATTATGGTAACCATTGTTGATCACCCTGTATTTTGTTTTTACATTATGTATTATGTCCATCCTTTTGATTTGACTGACTCTGTTCTGTTATGTCACATTAGGTTTTACCCGCTTCAAAAAAAAGTAATAAGAACTGTGGGAGTAATAAAACCCAAAATGTGTAATTGTCATTGTACAAAAGAGAGGAAAAGGAAGTGCTCTAAGGATATAACTGCATGTATTTCTAAGTATGAGGGATAGATGACCATATTGCTGAGTTTTGTTGGATCGCTGAACAGAACTCTTAGCAGTCTCATTGTTTGAATGTCCACTTTGTGTGCTTTGGTTTTGTAACTTGGACAACTATTTCTGGGATGGCAATGTGTGATCTGTTAACTAGTGATTTCCTACTGTTTATTTTTTCTGAAGTTCTGTATGACTTGTACCCTTTTTCTGTTTTTTTTTTTTTCTTTTTCTCCTTAAATAAAATTTTTTTAAACATGAAAAAAAAAAAAAAGTGGGCCAGTGATATAGCTCAGTGGCACAGCACCTGCCTGGCCAGCCAAGGTCCTGAGTTCGTTTTCTAGTACCAAAAAACAAAACAAAACAACAACAACAAAAAAAAGAGTACAAAAATCAATAAATCAAAGAACTGTGTTCTTTGAAAGAATGAACAGATAAACTCTTAGCCAATCTTACCAATAAAAGGAAGAAGATAAACAAATCAATGCAATTAGAAATGGAAAAAGGTGAAATCACTATAGACCCTCTGAAGCCTAGAAGACTATTAGTAACTACTTTGAAAACATATCACAATCCCAGAGTTAAAGTTACAGTACAAAACTACAGTGATTAAAAAAAAAAAATAAAACATCGAATAGGAAAAGAAAGCAAGAAAGAGTGAGAGAGAGAAAGAAAAAGAAAATCAGAAATCTTAAATAACAGAGAGAATAAAAGATGCAAATCCAACATGCACATGCAGCAATTCAGTCTTTAACAAAGGAGCTAAATGATGAGTAGATAGTCTATTTAACAAATGGTGCTGGGAAAACTGGCTATCCACATGCAAATGACTGAATATGGACCTGTATCTCTTACTATGTACTAAACTAAGAATCAAAATATGGATCAAAAGAATATTAAAACAGAAACACAATCTGCTGAAAGATAAAACAGGTAAACTCTTTAAGAGAAGGATTAATTTTAAAAATTAAATTTAGATCTGTGCTGAAACCCAGAACACCCTGATGTGCCTGCCCTGCCCCAAGCTGAAACCAAAGATTGCCAGGGACCCACATTGGAAAGAAGCCAGAGGACTTGGGAAGCCCCAGCCAATGCTGAAGTCCTCAGGGCCCTTAGCCAGGTGCAAGACTCAGGAACTGAGCACCCTCCCTCCAGTCCCTGGATTCACCACAGCACATAGCTGAAGAGTTGATAACCAACAGACCAACCTGACTGAAGAAGAGACCAGCATCCATGAGGTAGATCTCGCTAAAGTGATCCTTTCCATAGAGACTGGATAAGAGACAGCCTTAGGAAATAGACTTGAAGAGTGTGAGAGATAAATAGGGATCTCCTGAAATGCTCTAGGCTCAGACCAGGAAGATTACTGGGCCTGTATTCTGTTGTGGGAGGCCAGGTTTGGTGGAAGTAATCGTCAGAGAGGGTGTTCCTAAAGAATACATTTAACTTATTGGCATGTTTGAGCTCTGTCACTGCAGCCAATATCCAACAGAAGTCAGGGTTCTGAATTGCTACACGTAAACACAAAGGGGCCTAATAGTATTGACTAAAATCAGAGTCCTTTTTGTGTTGTTGCAGAGCTGTGCATCAGTGGTTTCTTTTTTTTTTTTTTTTAAATCGGTACCAGGGATCGAACTCACAACAGCCTACTTGCAAGGCTGGTGCTTATGTCGCTGAGCTAAACCCCCAGTCCCGCACCAGTGGTTTCTATGGTCTTTCAGTACTTGGGTGACATGTAAGGGCACCGTTGCTAAATTTACTACCATAACAAGGTAGTACAGTAACGGGTGACAACTGTTTTGCTCTCCATGCCAACACCTGGATTTCCTGGGGAGTTATAAACAATATTGTGCACTCACTCCCAAAGAATGGGAAGTAGGATTTGCAAACCTCAGTACAAAAAACAAACTAAAATCAGAAACATGAGAAGGAACCAAAATGCCACCCAAAATTCCCAACTGTATTGAAGGGGAGCAAATTATAAGCTGCACAGCAGATAGGTCTGAAAGGGAACCAAAAGAGGTAAAACAGTTTTATAGGGTTCTTGGTGAACTTAAAGAAAAAATCATGATGGAACAAATGATCAATAAGTCTAGAGAAGACATTACTAAACAGCTAGTGTGGGTAAAGGAATGCAAAACATGAGTGCTAGTATAGGAAAGAATGGGAGTTCATAAAAAAGTTTCAAACAGAAATCTAGGAGAAAGTATGGGTAGCAGAGGGGACCAATGCAAAGACAGTGTGTCAGATAGGGAACAGAGCTGTGGTCAATGATCATTTAATAAGACACATCTTAAAAACAACAAGGGAACATGAAAAATGGATCCAACATTTCCTAGATGATATAAAGAGATCTAATATAAGAGAAATTGGAAATAGCAAAAAATCAGACAGTAGCACAAAGGGCATCAGAAATCTGTACTTTCTAGACATTGAAAAAAGAATTTAACATGAGGATAAGTAAAGCATATAGAACCCCAAATAGCCATGATTAAAGGAAAATAAAAAACAAAAACAACAAACAAAACTCTATTTCATGCACATAATTAAAACATAAGAAATACAACACAATAATAGAATCTTAAATGTTGCTAGAGAAACCTAATGAATCACCTATGAATGAAAATCTACGAGAATTATAATAGATTTCTCAAAATAAGCCTTAAGGACAAGGAGAGCATAGAATGAAATATTACAAGCTCTCAATGAAAACGACTTCCAAACCAGACCATTAAACCCTGCAAAATTATCTTTCAAAATTGATAGAGAAAAAAAAGATACTTCCATAAAAAAAGAAAAAAAATCTAAAGAAATTCATGATCACCAAAGCAACACTCCAATAAATTCAAGGATTATCCTAAAAGGAGACAGTGAAGCCAACACTAAAAGTTTTGGTAAAATGAAATAAATCAGGTAGGGACAGTAATTACATAGAAGGAAAAGAAAGCAAAACAACACTGAAAAATTGATACTATGACAGGAGTAAATCAATACCTCTCAATTATAACTATCAATGTAAATGGACTCAACTTACCAACCAAAGGACTTAGCTTGGTAGACTAGATCAAGAAACAAAATCCAATGGTATACTGTATATAAGAAACACAATAAACACAAAAACAAACTCATATACTAAAAATGAAATGAAACAATATTCCATGCAACAGAAACCCAAAAACAAGCAGAAACACCTAATCTATTTTCATACCAATTGGATTTCAAGCCAGTGCTTATCAAAAGAATGTAGACAAAATATTACATATTGGTCAATGGAGCTAGTCAACAGAAAGAGATAACAATTACAAACATATATGTACCAAACTATAATGAACATAAAAGATCACATAAACATCAATACAACAGTAATAAGTGACCTCTATACCCCCACTATCACAAACAGATCAACAAAAAAATCAACAAATATCAGAGGTAAACCAAACCTTTATTTATATTTATTTTCAGTCTTTTTGAGATAGGGTCTTGCTAGGCAGTTCAGGTTGGCCTTGGGCTCACTTTGTAGCCCAGACTGGTCTCGAAATTGCAAATGATTCTCCTGCCTTAGCCTCCCAAGTGCTGGGATTACAGGAGTGCGCCACCATGTCTGGCATCAAACCCTTAAAGAAATGGGCTTATATAGATATTTCACCTAACGACAACAAAATACCCATTCTTTTCGAACACACATGGTGTTTTCTCCAAAACAGTACACATACTAACTAATAAAGCATGACTAAGTAATGTAAAAGAACTGAAACTTTATCATGCATATTATCAGATCACAGGGTAATGAAACTAGGAATCAATAGCAAAAGAAACCACAGAAATTACAGCAAACATAGATATTAAACACCATACTCTTGAATAATCAATGGATCACAGAAAAAATTAAGGAAGAAATAGGACAATTCCTACAATTAAATGACAATGACAGTATAACACACCAGAATTTATGGGACACAATGAAAGTAGTCCTATGAGGAAGTTTACTGCAATGAATGCCAATATCAGAAAAACAGAACAAGCATGCTATAGTTTATATCTGGATGTCCCCTCAAAAGCTTCACACATGTATAGGTAGGGCTTTTGGCTAGATCCATGAACCTAGACTATGGATGTGATAACTGGATTAGTATACTGACTGGGTTATTTTAGTTCTAGGTATGAATAATAGGAAGACTCACTCTAAATTTGGTTAGCACCAGCCAACAGGAAAATTTGAGTGCTGAAAAGATTAGCAGTATAAGGCCAAGTACTTTGAAACAAGACAAAAGAAAAGATAATCTAAGGGAATCACATGAATCAGCAGGATTCCACCACTTGTACCTTCAAAATTGCAAAGGTGCAAGATTTTGCTTTAGGAAGAAATCCCTAAAGTAGCATGTTCCAGAATGCCAGTGTCCTAGGGATTTTTTTCCTCAGGGTTGGGTCCATAGTGTTCTGCAATCCAGGCATTCAATACCTTCAAGCAAGACAGTAAGAAGCCTGGCTACTTCACCAGCTGGTGGCATCCATGTGGTACACGTTTTTGGTGCATGCAGAATGCAAGATCTATGGGGTCAGAAAGACTTCCACCAAGATTTCAGAAGGCCTAGGAAGCCAAGCAGTGTGCACTTTAGAAGACAGTATGTGAAGCTATGAGTGTGAAGTTAAAGGTACAGTAGAGACTCCAGAAGGTTGGCGAAGCCAGGAGTGTGGCTCCTCTAAGGAAAGCCACAAGGGTGAGCAAAGCTGGCCCCAGAGAAAAACCATGAGGGCTACAACCACTGGCAGTGCCACTGGAGTCACTTTCGCATCTTGCTACAGCCTGCACCAAATTTAATGTCTGCCCTACTGAATTTTGGTCTTGCCTCTGTCCCATTCCTTTCTATCCTGCTATCTCTACTTTTTGAATGAACATGTTTACCTTGTACTACACTGTGTTGGAAAAGTTTCAAATTTACAAGGGCTTGCAGGTAAGTTTGCCTTAAATCTCAGAAGAATTTGAATGTGGACTTTTCAATCTGAAAATTGTTAGGACTTGGGCAACTCTTAGAAATGTACTAAAAGTCTTTTGCATACAGGAATATGCATAAATATTTGGGGGGTTAGCAGAAGAATGTTGTGGCTTATATCTAGATGGCCCTGCAAAGCTTCATGTGCTAAAAGGTGGGGATTTTTAGAGGTGACTGAATTAGACCAGTGCTTGGTTTACCATAGTTCTATATATTGGTAATGGGAAGACACACATTGGGGTTTGGGTGGCACTAACCAACAGTCTTGTAGTCTGGATGAAACAAAAGGGAAATCAGAAAGAAGGCTGCTGCTTTCTGCCCATCTTGCCGTGGACTATTTCCCTGTATGTACGCTTCTGCTAGTTGACTATAACTTAAGATTCAGTTGACTATGGACTGAAACTTGAGACTATGAGATAAAATAAATTTGTGGGTTATTGGGCATTTTGTCCCAATAGCAAGAAAGTAACTAAGACAGACATAACCTAATTATGCATCTCAAGGTCTCAGAAAAACAACAATCCAAACCTAGAGCTTGTACAAAGAAAGAAGATTATAATGATTGGAGCAGAAAATAATGGATTTGAAAACAAACAATGAACCAGTGACCTAACTCTTTGAAAGACTAAATATATACTGCCAAGGGAGCACAAAAGAGTAAACATAATACACAAACTAACATGATTAGAAATGAAAAGGGCAAAATCTTAATGGACACTGCCAAAATCCAGAAAATTATTAACACTTACTTCACAAACACATAGGCCAAACAATTACAAAACTCAAAAGAAACTGAGGGATTCCTACATATACATAAATTGCCGAAACTGAACCAAAAATACTTAAAACTCTTGAACAATCCAGTAAACAGACAATAAAATTGAAGCAGTAATAATAAAAAAAAAAAAAACTAAGCATCTAAGAAAAGCCCAAGACCTGATGAATTCATTGCTGAATTCTGTAAGAACTTTAGGAAAGATCTAACACAAATACTTCCCAAACTTTTTAATGAGTTGGAGAGAAGAGGACTTCAAAACTTATTTGCAGAAGTTAATATTATCCTAAAGCCAAAGCCAGACAAAATTCTACCAAAAGAGAAAAACTATGGTCCAATTTCTCTAATGAACATAGATGTAAAAGTCCTAAACAAGACACAATCAAACAGAACACAACAAATCATCAGAAAGATCAAACATGCAAACACAAAAATCAATTGTGGGGCTGAGGATTTAGCTCAGTGGCATAAGCGCCTGCCTAGCAAGTGCAAGGTCATGAGTTCGATCCCCAGTACCCCCCCACAAAATCAATTGTGTTTTTATACATTAATAATGAATTCAAGCAAGTAGGAAAACAATGCCATTCTCAATAGCATTTAAAAAAAGAAAAAAAAGAAAGACTTTGGTATTAATCTAACTAAGGAAATGAAAAACTTCCACAATAAAATTCCATCAGACTAAAAAAGAAAATCGAGGAGGACATCAGAAAAATGGAAAAATATCCCCTGTTCCTGGTTAGAAAGAACCAACATAATCAAAATGGCTGTACTTCTAAAACTGATACACAGATTTAAAGTAATTTCAATCAGAATACAATGTAATTTCTCACAGAGCTATAGAAAACAACCCTATAATTTATATGGAATCAGAAGATATCCAGAGTAGCAAAAGCAATTCTGGATAACAAAATCAAGACAAGCGGCATTAGAAGCCCAGGCTTGAAGTTATATTATAAAGCTACAGTAATTAAAAAAACATAGTGCTGGGATAAAAATAGGGATATGGATCAATGGAGCAGAATAAAAGAAGCAGAAACAACCCCAGGCACAAACAGCTATTTGATCTCAACCAAGGAGGCAAAACATACATTAGAGGAAAGATAGTGTCTTTAATAAACTGTGCTGGGAAAACTGGATTAAAAACTTACAAAAGATTGAGTCTAGACCCATGTATCTCACCATGTACTAAACTAAAATCAAAATGGATCAAAGATATGTTAAAAAGAAACACAATCTATTAGAAGATAAAATAGATACAACTCTTAAGACAAAGATGTAGGCAAGGACTTTCTGATCAGAACTCCAATGGAATAAGAATAATACAGAGAATCAAAAAAAAGCTAGAAAGCTTCTGCCTGTAGAATGAGAAAGACTGTCAGCTATTCCACCAACAGAGGCCTCACTGCAGGAGGGGATTTCCAGGAAGATGACAAAGTAGGAAGCAGCAGAGAAAACAGCCTCTCTTGAGAGACATCATCTAGATGTGGGAATATTCCATTGTGAGGGGGACAGGAATGAAGCAAGTGGGTCCCTTGTGCCCAGAAAGAGTCTGAAGTCTGAATCGAAGCCCACAGAGAGTAAAAAGGAAAACTTCAACAAAGAAGAAGGTGACACCTGCTCCAGAAGCTGGACTCACTGCATGAGGGGAGCTGCTGGAACCTGGGGATGTATGCTCACAGAGACGGTGGCAGCTGGGCGAGTGTGGCAGATGTGGAGGAATGTGTGGGCTGGTGGTGAGTGCAGAGGACTCGTTCCTCCCACAGGAGGGAGAGAATGGCCAGGAGCCATTCTGGACTCAGCTGAATAAACCCAGAACCAGAACTGTTGCTGGCTTCCTCCAGCAGATCCCAGCCAGGCGCAGACCAGGGCAACTCTTGGACTGTAGTGAGCCCAGTGACTCTGGCCCCAGGGCAGGCCTGCTAAGGCTGCCTACTATTTTGACATAAAGGAACTCCTGGCTTGTGGTGATATAATGGCACGATTTGGGACACTGTCTCCACAGGCTGTCTACTGGTAAATTGAGACAATCCTGGAAGTGAACTACTTTTGTTTTGCTCTGTTGTTTTCTGTTTCTTTCCTTGTTTGGTTTATTGTTTGTTTTTTCTTTCTCTCTGGCTCTTTTTTTTTTTTTTTTTTTTTTGAGTGTGAGTATGGTTCCTAACTTCCTTGTGAGGGGTAGTTTTGTTTTGTTTTGTTCTACCTTTTATCTCTCCCAGCTTTCTTTTCCCTCAGTTTTCTGCATCAGTTTGCCCAAATTGGGGAGTCCATCTTTGCCCTCCAACATACTTCTAAATCTCTCTCTCTTCCCACTTTTCTGTTTTCTCTTTGATCCATTTGAATCTTAACCCTTGAGGACCAAATTGACATATTACAGTCTTATATATTGTATATAACTGTTTTGTATTCTGTTGAAATATATGAGAAGACACTGAAACAAGACACAATCTCAGACACCCAGTTCACCAAAGGTAAACTCAGGGGGCAATTACGCTGGGAAATCTGAAAGCCCCCTACCAGGGCTCTCTGAAGTGGTAACAAAGTGATTGAATGAGGCTCTGAAAAAAATAGAAATAATCTCTCAAATAAATACAGAGATTACCAAAATACATACCATGCTTAGTGACGTTAACATAGACACAGAAAAAATAGACAAACTTAAGCACCTTTGGAAACACAACATAAGAAACAAATGTCATCCATAAAACAGACTCAAGCAGATATCCAGAAGAATAAAAACTCCATTGAAAAGTATTTGAAGCAGATTAGGTCAATGAAGGACAGGATCTCAGATATTGAAGACAGGATTGTGGTTAGTGACCAGGAAAAAAAAAATTTCTCAAACCTAGCAAGGCAACATGAGAAATAAATCCAGCAGCTGCTAGATGAGACAAAGGAGAATAATTTAAGATTAACTAGAGTCAATCAACAAGCAGGAGATATCACAAATACATTAAAAACATCTTCACAGATACTCTGACAGACAACTTTCATGGTAGAGAAAAAGAGTTTGACAGAAAACTTACCAGGTATAGAGAAAGAATTTCACATACAAATAAGGGAGGCATATAAAACTCCAATTAAAAATAATCAAAAAATATCTACATCAGGCATATCATAATCAAGATTCCAGAAATTGAACACAAGAATAGAATTTTAAAAGCTGTTAGTGAAAAGAAACAAATCACCTATAAAGGAAAGCCTATAAGAATTACAGTTGGGCCAGGGATTTAGCTCAGTGGCATAAGTGCTGCCTTGTAAGCATGTGGTCGTGAGTTCGATCTCCGGTACCAAAAAATAAAAAATAAATAAATGAATAACAG
Organism: Cavia porcellus; assembly: GCF_034190915.1. Taxonomy (NCBI): domain Eukaryota; kingdom Metazoa; phylum Chordata; class Mammalia; order Rodentia; family Caviidae; genus Cavia; species Cavia porcellus. The sequence continues at coordinate 49,033,483 of NW_026947512.1, forward strand.
AATTACAGATGACTTCTCAGCATAAACTCTCAAGCTCAAGAAAAGCTTGGAGTGAATTACTCCAAGTTCTAAAAGAAAACAACTTTCAACCCAGATTGATGCATCTCACAAAACTGTCTTTCAAAATTGGGAGAGAAATAAGATACTTCTATGACAAAAAGTATAGGAAATCTATGACCACCAAAACAGCACTGAGAATGTTTTGAAGAACATTCTAGAAACTGGTAAGGACTACAACTCCATGAACCCCAACAGAAGGAATCCACTAGGAAAGGCAAAAAATTAGAGGGAAGGGATAAAGAAAGGGAGCCAATAAGAGGAAAATAATATGACAAGGATAAGTCTATACATATCAATTTTAACTGTTAATGTTACTAGTCTCAATTCACCAATCAAAAGATACAGACTGGCAGAAAGGGTCAAGAAGTAAGATTCAACAATACGCTGTATACATGAAACACATTTAATCCAAAAAGAAAATTCATAGATTGAAAGTTAAAAGATGGAAAATATATCCCACGCAACAGGAATTCAGAAAAAAGTAGGGGTTGCTATTCTATCTGAAGTAAATTTCAACCCAAGACTGATTAAGAGAGATAAAGAAAGTCACTACATCCTGGTAAAGGGAACAATTCAGGAGAAACAGATAACAATCACAAATATATATGCAATAAATATTAGTGCACCTAGTTATACAAGACAATTAGTGGGCATGAAAAATCAAGTAACACAACTACAACTGAATTGGGAAACCTCAATATCCTGCTGTCACAAAAAGATCAAATAGACAAAAAGTCAATCATGAAATGTTAGAACTAAACCAAACATCTGAGCAAGTGAATTTAGTAGATGTCAATAGTGTTCCACCCGACAATATCAGAATACACATTCTTCTCAGCTGCACATGGGACATTCTCCAAAACAGACCACATACTGGCTCAAAGAACATACTTGCATAAGTAAATGCAAAAGAACTAAAATTATCCCAAGGACAATGAAATTGGAAATCCATGTTAAAGGAAACCACATGAATTTCATTAACATATGGAAATTAAAGATGAAATTACACAGTTCTTAGGTTGAATGATAGTAACAGTACAACATACTGGAACTTGTGGAACACAATGAAAGCAGTCTTAAGAGGCAAATTTATAGGAGGAAATATCCTTATGAGGAAAACAGAACAAGCACATATAAACAACTTAATGCTGAACCTTAAACTTTAGAAAAACAAGAGCAGGCTAAATCAAGAGCTTATGCAAGGGAAGAAATTATAAGGATCAGAGCAGAAATTAACACACTGGAGATATAAAAAATTACAAAGAATCAATGAATGGAATAATTGGTTCTTTGAAAGATTAAATAAAATTGAAAAACCCTTGACTAACCTCCTCATACAAAGGAAAGAAAGACTCAAATCTGAGCTGGGAAGATGGTGGATTGAAGATGGTAGCCAGGTAGTAAGCCTCTCTGAGAAAAACAACTCAGATGCTAGAATTTAACACCATGGAGAAGACCAGACAAAAGGAGAGGGATTCTCACAACCCAGGAAGAAACTGAGGAAAAAGAAAAAGGAAAAAATAAAAAAGAAAGAAAGGAAGGAAAAACGTGGACAAAGGTAGGAACCAGACTCGATCTCAAGTGAGTCGGTCCTATGCTGTGCTGGGCATTCCTTGAGTGAGCCGATTCAAGGTCATGCTGAAGTTGCAGTCCCCAAAATTGGGGTTTGGTGAGCCCAGGACCCTTGGCGGCAGGATGCGGCGCAACAGAGAGAGGAACCAGCATGGAAAAATGCATTAACCCATGATGAGTGCTAGGAATTGGGTCCCATGGAAGGGGGTGACCAACTGGACAACATACTGGAGTTAGGGAGGACAGGTCTGAACCCGGAACCTCAGTGGCGTCAGTCGGCTGCCCCTGGCCTGAAGAGAACTGGTGGGATCTGCTTGGGCTCGGTCACGCCCCTGGGTGAGGACCCAATAGCCAGGGAAGAAACTGTCCCGAACCTGTGATGTCCACATGGCACAGACTAATGTGCTGAAGGCACTTGCCAGTTGACTGGCTCATAGGAGAGGGGCCAGCCCACATAGGCCCTGTATGCACCTCACAGATCAACAGTAAACTGGAGAGGGCAGCAATCCCTTAGCCAGCATGCTTCAGAAAAACTGTAAGCAATAGGAAAAGGGCTTCATACCTCCACTATATACCTGTCTGGAAGAAACCAGAAACATGACAAGAGAAAGAACAAGAAAAGCGTCCAGCTGCTCACCCAGGGAAAATAAGTCCAGGAGAGGTAAATACAGAAGAGATCAAGGGAAGCAATCATACAGTATTGGCCACAGGATCAAAAGACAAAAAAGAAATACTTTCGTGATCTCATAGACAAACTTAAAAGTGAAATTCTAATTCAAAGGAGGCAAGATATAAAAACATTAATAAAAGAAATCCTGGGTACCTCTCAAGAAGACACAGATGGAAAAATGGAGGAACCCAGAAAAAAGAGAGAAACCTTTGATGAAGAATATAAACAAAATCTAGAATTTATGAAACAGATCCAAAGAGATTACCAGGAAATTAAAAACTCCATTGAAAGCTGGTAGAATTCCTTGACAGAAACTAAAGTTAGCCTTTTAAACCTTGAAGATGGATTTGCAATGTGTGATCATGAAATAAAAGATCTCTTAAAAATAACAAGGAACCAGGAAGTAAAAATACGAAGGCTAGAAGATGACAAGAGGATCTACAACTTAAGGATAAAAAATGTGAATGAAGAAGCAAGAGTAAAAACAAATGAATTAGAAAGACTATTCACAGAAATAATTAAGGAAAACTTCCCAAGCATAGAAAAAGGAAATATCCAGATAAATGAGACATACAGAACTCCAGCAAGCTACAACCAAAACAGATCTACACCCAGACATATAATAATCAAAATCCCAGAAATTCATCACAAGAACAGAATATGAAAAGCGGTCAGAAAAAAGAAACAGATCACCTATAAAGGAAAACCCACAAAATCTCGACAGACTTCTTGACACAAACTATCAAATCAAGAAGAGCTTGGAATGAAAGTATTCCAAGACCTGAATGAAAATAACCTCCAACCCAGATTGATGTACCCTGAAAATTTGTCTCTCAAAATTAATGGAGAGACAAGATGTTTCCATGACAAAGAGGAACTGCAGGCGTTTGTGACCACCAATCCAACCCTACCAAAAATACTGAAGGATATTCTTTCTAGAGAGAGAGAGAAATATCAGGATTTCAGCAACAACAGTGGCAAAGAGGCCTCAATGAATGGGACAGACAGTGGAATGAAGGAGAAAAGTAGACAATCAACAGCAGAAAAATAGCATAGGAGAGATGAGGCAGAGAAAGTTGGCTATAATTTCTAACATAGATGGCCTTGAAACATTAACAAAAAGAAACACAGGCAGAGTAGATCAGGAGATAGGGTCCATCGAGATGCTCTGAATAGGGAATATACTCAACCTGAAAGAGGATTAATAAACTGAAAATCAAAGATAAGAAAACGATGCTCTATGTGCAGGGAACCAGAAAGAAATAGGGACAGCTCATCCAGCAGCTGCAGTTGGAGAGTCATGACACTTCTGTGCAGTCAATAACTACTCAGCTATGAGGAGGGAAAACCTTGAGGCTTTAGTAGGTAAAGGAATACAGCTCATGATCAAGCTCAGGGGTGAAAAGATTCAGCACCACTTTGGTAGATAACAGGTTGCCTCCCTAATCTAAAAACTGGGGGAGTCGGTGGGACCCAAAATGTATAAAGCACCCTGAGAAAGGGAAAGGGGAAGAATGGTTTAAAAAAAGAAGGCAGAGAACATTGTTAATAATGTATCAGGATTTAAAAGCCACATTAGTCTTTTTGCTCTGTTTAGTTCAATTTTATTCTGCTCCAGTCTGTCTACTTGTACTAGATTTGAGGGCACAGATAGCTATCACCAAAATAGCAGAATGTACTATGGTAACTATCCTTAATTTCCTATTAACTTAAAATGAAGCCCTGTATTACTTGCACTGTCTTACTATGATACTGAAGCCCTGTATTACTTGCACTGTCTTACTATGACTGATCTTATTTAAATCTGGTTTGTTAGATCGCTGTTTTGCCTTGACTGATTAGAACTTGGTATACTTGATAGTATCAAGTCTAAGAGTAGAGGCAATTACCTCGAAGACGACAAGATGCAATAGGACACCCATTCTGGTTTATTAACTGCTTTTGAAGTCCTACAATGTCCTCAATGCTGTGTTTTTATTAATATTGCTATGTAGTGCTATGTTCAATTATATTATGCCTGATATAGACAATTTTATGGAAAGTAACAAAAGACATCATAGTAACTACTGTAGATCAATGGTATTGTGGTTTTATGTCTTTTTCGTTTCATGTTTTTCTAGGAATTTGTTTTGTTGTCTTGTTTTGATCTGTTTTTCCCTATAATAGAGAAAGGATAGGTATACAGGAAGAGATTCACACATGTGTAAAACTTCTAAACAGTTTACGAGAATAGCTTATATAATGCACGATGTAATGAACAGATACTCTAAAGAAGAAGAAACACTTAAGATATCCAGTGCTAATTCTGTAGCGTTATGACATAAAATCTAGCAATAGTATTATTTTCTGTTCAGAGTAATATTAGTCTATTTTCTTTTGTTTAATTTCAACATATGTAAAGATATAGATAGCTATTTCAAAGAGAACGAGAGAGATGGCAGCCTTAGGTGACTTCCCTACTGTCTGGTTTTGAAGATCTAAAATGCTTTCATCATCCTGTTCTGGTCAGTTTAGTACTATTTTGTTCAGTATGTATTCACTGTGTATGAAGATATGGACAACTATTTGGAAGAAAACAAGAAACAATATGATAAACAGTGAAGATCTCTGGTGGTTTTGTTTTGAAATCTGTGTTTCTTAAATTGTTTTCTTATGATCTGTTTTTTCTGTTTAATTTTACCCTCTTTAAAATAAAAAAGAAAGAAAGAAAAGACTCAAATCTAGGCAATCAGGAATAAAAAGGGTAAAATTACAATAGACCTTTTAGGAATTCAGAAAAATCATCTACACTTACTTTGAAAACTTGTATTCTAATAAGACGGAAAATACAGAAGAAATGGACAGATTCCTAGATACACTTGAAATACCAAGCTCAATCAAGAAGATATAAAAATCCTAAATAACCTATTATCAATAAATGAAATTAAAAATATAATTAAAAACCTATCAACAAAGAAAAGCCCAGGCCCTGATAGATTCACTGTGAGTTCTACAAGAAATTTAGTGAAGACTTAACACCACTACTTCTCAAACTCTTCAATGAAATTGAAAGGGAGGCAATACTCCCAAATTCACTCCTGGAAGCAAGTAGTACTCTGACTCCAAAACCAAAGAAGGACCCAGCTAAGAAAGAGAATTATAGGCCAATCTCACTAATAGACATTGAAGCAAAAATCCTCAAGAAGATAATGGAAAACAGATTGCAGCAAATTATCTAGAAGACTGTATACCATGACCAAGTGGAATTCATCCCAGGGATACAGGGATGGTTCAACATACGTAAATCCATAAATGTAATACATTATAGTAACAGAGTCAAGCACAAAAATCATATGATCATCTCAATAGATATAGAAAAAGCTTTTGACAAAGTCCAGCATCCATGCATGATAAAAACCATACAGAAAATTGGAACAGATGGTCTCTATCTCAATCTGATAAAAGCCATTACAACAAACCAATAGCCAACATCATACTAAATGGACAAAAATCAAAAGCTTTCACTCTAAAATCAGGAACAAGACAAGGATGTCCACTCTCTCTACTCCTATTCAATACAGTCCTGGAAACTTTAGCCAGAGCAATTAGACAAGAGAAAGAAATAAAAGGAATAAAAATAGGAAAAGAAGTCATTAAATTATCATTATTTGCAGATGTCATGATACTCTACTTAGAAGACCCCAAAGACTCCACCAGAAGACTTGTAGATTTAATAAGCAAATTCAGTAATGTAGCTGGTTACAAAGTCAACACTCAAAAATCAATAACCTTCTTGTATATGAATAACAAAACTCACTAAGAAGGAAATCAGGGATATTATATCTTTTACAATAGCATCCAAAAAATTGCAATACCTAGGAATCAATCGAACAAAAGATGTAAAAGACCTCTAAGTTGAAAACCATAGTATTCAGAAAAAAAGAGATTGATGAGGATATTAGAAAATGGAGATATCCTATGCTCTTAATTAAGAAGAAGTAATACAGTGAAAATGGCCATACTTCTAAAACTGTTAAACAAATTCATTGCAATTTCACAAAATTCCAATAGTGTAGCTTAAAGAATTACAAGGAAACAATCCTAAAGTTCATCTGGAATCAGAAGAGACCTAGAATAGCAGAGATGATCCTGGGCAACAAATACAAGACGAGGGGCATCACAATACCAGGCTTGAAATTATACTACAAATCCACTGTGATAAAAAAAAAAAAAAAAAAAAAAAGTGTGGTATTGGCAAAAAAAAAAAAGCCAGACCTGAGGATCAATGAAATAGATTTGAAGATATAGAAATAACTGCAGACACACTAAGCTACCTCATTTTTGACAAAGGTGCCAAACACATTCACTGGAAAAGAGATAGTCTCTTTAATACATGGTGTTGGAAAAACTGGCTTTTCACATGCTGAAGATTGAAACTGGACCCATACCTTTTACCTTGTACTAAGCTAAAATCAGAATGGATTAAAGATTTTCATACTAAAACAGAAACATTCAATCTGCTGGAAGATGGAGTAGGTAAAACTCTTGAAGACACTGGCGTAGGCAAAGACTTCATGAATAAAACTCAGAATGCACAGTACTTACTGCAAAGAATCAACAAATGGAATCTCATCCTATTAAAAAGCTTTTGCACAGCAAGAGAAACCACCAAAAAGAGTGAAGAGACAATCCACTATGTGGGAGCAAACATTTGCCAGCTCTTCCTCAGATAAAGAATTATTATTAAGAACATATAAAGAACTAAAAAAAAAAAAAGCAAAAACAAAAACAAAAACAAAAAACAGTCCTTCCAGATTTAAAGACCCAATCCAAAAATGTGCATCTGAGATAAGTACACACTTCTCAGATGAAGAAGTAACAGCAAATAAATACCAGAAAAAATGTTCAACAGCACTGGCCATTTGAGAGATGCAAAATAAAACACTGAGATTTCGCCTCACCCCAGAAAAAATGGCTACTATTAAAAAAAAAAAATCAACATAACAACTGCTGGAGGGGTTGTAGGGAAAATGGAACCCTTCTCCATTGTTGGTGGGAATGCTGACTGGTGCAGCCACTGTGGATATCAGTGTGGAGATTCCTCAAAAAACTATGATTGATGGTCCTGTTCGACCCAGATATTCCTCTTCTGGATATCTTCCCAAAAGAATTAAAAACATCATACCGCACGGATGTATGTACACCCGTGTTTATAGCAGCACAGTTTATAATAGCCAGATCATGCTGGGGATTTAGCTCAGCAGCATAAGTGCCTGCCTGGCAAGTGCAAGGTCTTAAGTTTGACTCCCAGTAGCCCCCCAATAATAATAATAATAATGATAGCCAGATCTTAGAAACAACCTAAATGCCCATCAACTGAGGAATGGATAAAAAAGATGTGGGTCTATTCAGCCATAAAGAATGATAAACTGGGCATTTTTATAAATAAATGAATGTGCCTTGAAAATATACTTAATAGTGAAATAAATATGTCACACATACATAATCATCACATTGTTTCATCAGTATAAGGAAAAAAACATGTATTTTGTCCCAGAGAGAATGACTTCAGCCAAGCAACAAACGAGGCCTCACCTACCTTCACTTTAACTAACCCACTGTGAGCCATTTTGGGTTGACTTTCAGATGTTTTAAGAAAATTTTGGTGTGCTATAAGGTTTGAGTTTTGTGCATGTGGATATCCAGTTGTCCTAGTATATTTATTGAGAGTACAATCCTTTCTTCACTTAATTGCTTTGGCATTTCTGCCAGAAATCAAATGTCTGTTATGTGGATATCTATTTTGGGACTTCATATTGGTACTCTGGTGGTTTGTCTATCTTGATATGTCTTGATAATGTCATTTTGTCATGATTGGTGCAACTTTGTGATAAGTCGTGGGACTGGGGAAGGATGGAATTTTGTTCCTTTATCAAAGTTGTTTAGACTATTCTGAGTTTTTATTTTTACAGAAATGTAAGAATCAAAATGTGAATCTATATGAAAAATGATGTTGACAGTTTGATAAGGGATGGTGTTTTCTAATCTTTATTATTTTCTTCTATTCATTTTTGTTTCATTCTTTTATTTTTAATAAAAAAAGAATATACAAAGAACTCAAAATAATTAGACCTCCTCCAAAAAAGTAAAAGACTCAATAAAAAAATGGGAAGCTAAAATGAATAAATACATCTCAGAAGAAGTGCAAAAGTTAATATAAACATGAAAAAAATCCTATCATCACTGGCCATCAAATATCTGCAAACTAAAACAATACTGAGATACTAGCGTACCCCAGAAAGAACAGTTATCATCAAATAATCTAAGAAGAACAAACAAAAGCAGAATGTGGGTAAAAACGAAATGTACTACCCTGCTGATAGGAATGTAAACTAGTATAACACAATGGAAATCAGTGTAGCAATTCCTCAAAAAAACTAAAAATAGTAATTCCATTTGACCTAGCTATCCCCCTTTAGGTATCTTCCCAAGAGTTAAAATTATTATATTACAGGAATACATGCATGCCCATGTTTACAGCAGCACAATTTATAATAGCTTGATCTTGGAAACAGTGTATATGTCCATCAGCAGACGAATGGGTAAGGAAAATGTGCTACATATACACAATGGAGTACTATGCTCCTTTGTACAAAGATAAACTTGAGGCATTCATAAATAAATAATGCATCTTGAGAACATAATGTTAAGTGAAACAAGCCACACAAGCTCAAGTATTGCATGCTTCTCATACACACACACACACACACACACAAATAAAAAGCATAATGAACAGATAAATAGGTAATTCAACTATTTCCCAAATTACAGATCCTATAATTTTAAAAACATTCCTACACACTAGTTATTTTTATTTATACTACTAGTTTATCTTAGTTCACTAAAAAGATTTGTACTGTTTCTTTTCCGTCAGAATCTTTTTGATTTATGCCTTGCATTCTCAATAACTACTCTGAAGATAACAATACACAGTGCAACAACTATTATTATTCTCATCATTTGATTATGAAATTTTACTTTCCCATAAAATAAAAAAATTTAAGCCAGGAGTGGTGGTACACACCTGTAATCCCAGCACTTGGGAGGCTGAGGCAGGAGGATTGATGCAAATTTAAGGCCAGCCTCCACGACAAAGTGAGATCAAGGCCAAACTAAACTGCATAGTGAAACCCAGTATTAAAAAGACCTAAATAAATAAACATGGTATAGGACTGTGATATGTTAGAAAGACTTCAAATGCCAACAGTGATTTGGACGTTGTTGTTTAAACTTAAGAGAGAACAGGCTGGAGATAGATTTAAAACATACCAACATACCAGTGGTAACAGACAGCAGTAGGTGAAAAGGAGACAGCAAGGGGAGTTAAGAAACAGGAGGAACGGGGCTGGGGATTTAGCTCAGCGGCATAAGCGCCTGCCTTGCAAGCAGGCAGTCGTGAGTTCGATCCCTGGTACCGATAAAAAAAAGGAAAAAGACAAAAAAAAAAAAAAAAAAAAGAAACAGGAGGAAGTCTGACACAGGAACAAACATCAACAGTAATGAGCACTAGAGGGAAAAAAAAGATAACAGAATCAAGAGAAGTAATGACAAAAGAATTTCAAGATGCAAAGAGCATCAACAACTTTAGAAAGACAAAGAACCTATTGGGGGAGACAGTCTGTGGGGATAGCCCTTTTCAGTGACAGGAGAATAACCAAAATCACCGAAACCAACAAATTGCCGTGAAGGAATAGAGACCAGATAAGAGATGGCTAAAAAGAAACAGTGAAGAGTTTTAATATATCCTAAGTACTTACGATGGCAGAAACTAAATCTATTTAAATATGAAAGATAAGACAAATGTGCTCAAAGCAGTAAGGTCCATACTTGCTGAATTCAATATGGTAGGCACTACAATACACAGTAATTAAATTTAAATTAATTAAGTCACCCAGGCTACATTACAGTGACCCTCACCTCTTGCGTTATTTTGTCAAACTCTTGCCTCGGTCTCTCAAAGTGCTGGGATTGTTGGGGTGTGCCACCATGCCCAGCCATTAGTCTCATTTCAAGTGCCCAAAGTACTGACACCTCTAGCTAGTGAGTATTGGAAAGAATCAACAACACACAATGATTCCACAAAAGTTCTATTAGATAATACTGGTTTAGAAAAGAGGATGGGTTTTAAGGCGTAAGCAGAGTAATTTGCTTTAGGAGTAGTAGGAAATGGTAGAGATACCTGGAGAGCAGAAATAAGAAAAAAATTTTTGAGAGTGTCAATTCTGATAGCTTCCATTATTTCTAGAAAATAGGAAATAAAATCACCTACTAAAAGTAGGGCAGCAGCTGGGTAGATAGAACATGAGAAAATGATCATTGATAAGAAAAATGAGAAATTGGATTGGTGGAGGCTAGAATAGAGATAATAGAAACAACCCTCGCCAAAATGTAAAGTTGACACATTCCTCGATCAGGGCAGAATCAGAAAACCATGTGGTTAATGTAGAGAAATCAAAATACAGGAGAGAAAAGTTTGTATAAAATGCTCTCAATCTTTTCACTGAAATAGAAGCCAACATCATGTGCTAAGTGAAACATAGGTAAGTATGGACATGGTCATTTACAGAGAACAGACAAGTTTTGGAAATCTGTTTATGGAAGGTGCTAAGGGACTTACTTGATTAATGATGGGCAAGAAAACAGATGCTCAGCTCTAAGTAAGATCAGCCCTAAGTAAGATCTCAAAGAATCTATGTGTAGTAAATCCAATCAAAATGTATACAAATCTTCTTAGCACCTCTCAAAGCACTTACTCAACAAAAACAGAAGACTGATAAGATATATCAAAGAGTAAGGGCTACTAGAACACAGATATAAACATTTCTAACATGGTGGAAAAGAGTTTAGATTGGGCATTACAAACAGAAGGGGAATGACAAAATGAGGTATAGGAACTAAGGTGTAAGAATAAAATGGGGGCAACCCACTTTTCAGGTTCCCCTTCTCTCAGAAGTTTTCTTTTTCTTAATATATTCCGGTTTTTATTAGTATCTTTTTTTTTTTTTTTGTACCGGGGATCGAACTCATGACCTCACACTTGCCAGGCAGGTGCTATGCTGCTGAGCTAAATCCCTAGGCCTTCTGCTTTTTTAAAGAAAACTGTAAAAGCCTAAGACTGCCAATTGTGTTTGAGGAAGGAACTTTAGACTTTGTGATTTCCTAAGTAGAAAGTTCTGGCTAATAAAGGAAACTGCAAATGGCAAAAAAAAAAAAATGTGCATAAAGTCTTTAATATTTAATAAGCACCGTTCTAGATGCTGAGGTTATAGTGGTGAATGAGGCTAATAAAGCCCCTACATTCCCAAGGAGCTATGTTGTACTTAAGTGCTAAAGAAAGTAAAAAATAAACAATGAAATCAGAAAGAGGCTGGAAAAGGCATGGTTTGAGCTTAGTCATACAAATGTATTCAACTTGGTAAAACCAATGCTAGAGCCCAAAACAAGACACAGAAATATTGTGAAGTAAAAGTTTTAGAGAAAAGAGCATTGGTACGTAACAACTCACTCTCACACCCAATCACATGCTCATACAAAAGCAGATAGAGGTGTTTTTAAAAAGCTGTTCAATGATAAATAATCATGATTTGAGAGGAATGAAAATCGAGAAATACTTTTTCCTCTTGGGTTTCTTTCCTCCATCACTTTCTCTCTTTAAAACAAGCAGAGTGAGGAAAAGCAATCTCCAGGGAGCTTTGGACCCAGTAATGACCTACTAATGACAGGGCAGAGTACTCTGTTCAACTACAAAGCACATTATATTACTTTAGCAGTCTGATTTTAAAAAGCACTAAGTTGGATTAAATAAACAACCCTGTGTAAACTGCTACTACTGAAGTTAGGAAAGCTCACATAAGAACAGAAAGCTACATGAAAATTTGGAACATCACCACAACTTCAATTAAGTTATCATAACTAACACGTAAGGACAGTAAAATATTTAACTAGTCAAGCTACCACTTCTGAGAAATAGATTTAGATTTTACTGCTTTAAGGGACCAAACATACAAGGATGAAGAGAAAATTTCAAAACAGATTGTTGCTGTCTTTCAGCGTAGGAAAGTGTAATCAAGTAGACAGTAAGAATAATTTCTAATGCACTATAGGACAACAGGATAACTGTGATTGACATGTTAAATCATACTTCAAAGTTACTAACAGAAGATTCTGAATGGTTCCAACACAAAGAAATGATAAATGCTTGAGGTGATAGGTATGCCAGGTGCCTTGATCTGATCACTACAGATTGTACAAATACACTAAAATGTGCTCCATAATATACACAATTACTATGTATTCATTAAAAGTAAGTAATTTGTAAAATATTTTCATTACTACAAGTAGGTAGTAAGGTTCCTAAGATACTGTGTTTAAAATCATACCTAAGACTTCCGAAAGATGGCAGAACAGTAAGCAGCAGAGTAAACAGGCTCTCTGAGAGAAACAGTCCAGATGCTGGAATACAGAAAGCACTGTGGGGAACATAAGGAAGGACAGAAGTAGGTCTCCTGGACCCAGGAAGAATCTAAAGTGAGAACTCAAGTCCACAGACAGTAAAGAAGAAAAGCTTAAACAAAGAAGAAGGTGGTAGCTGGAGGTGCCTTTACACGGAGCCGGACCGACTGGGCGAGAGGAGCTGCTGGAACCTGGGGATGCACAGTCAAGGTGACAGTGGTGGCTGGTGACCCCAGAGGCTTTTGCAAAAAGACACAGCAGTGGAGGGGACTGGCAGACGCAGAGGACTGCACTAGCTGGCAGCAACTACTTTGAAGATAACAAGATGCATTATGGTACCCACTGTGGTTTTACTATTATCTTGTTTTGAAGTCCTGTACTGTTTCCATTGTTTTGTTTTTACTGGTTTTATTCTGTACTATTTTGTTTGATTTTATTATGCCTGATGGTATGGGCATTTCTTTTGAAGACAACAGCAGGCATTATGATAGCCATTATTGATTTCCTTGCATTCTGTTTTAAAGTCATGTACCATGTTTATCATTTTGTTTTGACTGACTCCATTGTTTTATTTCATTTGGTTTTATTCTCTTCAAAATAAAAATAAATAAAATAAAACAAAATAAAGTCATACCTAAGAAACTTCTAGCAAAACTGTCCCTATATGTCCCTGTATGTTTCCTATAATATTACTATTGTTAGTACTTTTATATATGATCGATGCTTCACATCAGTAGGCTTTGTTAATCCCAAATCAAATTTCCTGAGGCCATTCGAATTTACTGAAAGCAGAGTATGGGAACATAGTGATTCAGGTCAATGGCTGCCTGGTTACTCTGAGTTGCTACAGTGAGTTTCACTATTATGTCACTTGCCAGACGGTCACAGTCTTAGGCCTTGCCTACCGGTAACACAAAATTATTCCCTGGTTAGTGGTTAGTCTCAATCATTACAACTGAAGTTTAAATAGTTTGATAGTTATAATGCAAAAAAAAAACAATTCTGTTTAGAGAAAAAACAATTTTGTTAAGCCAAATAAAGGCTCTAGGCCAAGAACACTGAACATGTGAAAGTTTTCAGGAATACACAGCAATGTAGCTATAATCTACTTAACCCATGTACTTCCCCACTGGGATATAACAAGTCTGAACATAAAAATGATACATTATCAGTTATGAAAATAAAATAGAAACCACAGAAAATATACCATTATTGATGGAGAACATGATATTTTAACTAAGTGACAATTTGTTTTTCCTTTTTACATACAATTTAGAAAAGGATAGTACTTTAGGGGTTTGTTATTTTAGCTGATGAGCTACACACAAAAATGATTTGAATAAATCATATACATTGAGACGCAGTCTACCAAGTTTCCTTCAATTTGTTGATCAAACAGCACTGCCAGGCAAGGCATGATAGCACATACCTGTATTCCCAGCACTCAAGAGCCCGAGGCAAAAGATCAAGGTTAGTCTGGACTGGATAGCAAGACTATCTCAAAAAACAAAAAGGCAAAACCTCACCACTGCTAATCATTACAGTTAGTTTAGAATATGCAGAACTATGTTGTTAAGAAAACAAGAAATTAAACATTCGTATCTTTCTCATTCTCATCCCCAACCTTCTAACCCTCATGAAAACCAGTAAGACAAGGCTAACAACCCACACTGGACTTTTAAGACTTGAACCTGAGGTGTAATGAAGTGGTGGTATAAGACAGACGAGATCTTGCAACTTTTTTCAAGTATAACTCCATAAGCTGATTTCAACTAGCCTGTATCACAAAGAAAAAATAAGAATGGAGGATCCATAATTACAACTTTTAAAAATGTGTAAAAAAACAAGACAATACACAATATAATTGCTGCTATCATCCTTGTTCAAGCTTAGTTCTTTCTACCTTAGTCCTGTGATCTATATAAAGTAAACCTATTCCTGGAGCTAATAAAACAAGCAAGGTTGTAGCAAATGACTTTACACACCATTAAACACAGCAGCCAGAGTGAACTCTAAAATGGTAAATCAAAGCTTGTCATTCAGCTGCCTGAAATCTGCCAGTCCAAAGGTCTCCATTTCAGATTAAATGCCATATGGCCTACAAGGCCCAGTGTGATCCACAGCTTCCTCTACAACACTGACCTCATCTCCTATTGTTCTCATCCTTCTACATTCCACTCCAGCTTCCTTGCTTTAATTTTCTTCAGTATATCAGGAGTTTCAGGTATGGGGCCTCTGCATGGCTCCCTTCCATGTAGAGTACTCTTCCACAGATCCTTCAGATCTCAACTCAAGTCACCTCAATAAAGTCTCTTTGAAAACTCCATCTATCTAACATTTCAAAGCAACCCACTTACAATAATTCACAGCCCCCTTTCCTGCTTTAATTCTGCTCTTAACCCTTTTTTGTCAATTAATATATGTGTACATGTATCTCGTTTACTATTTATCCACAACTAAATGCAAACTCTGAGGGTTCTAATTTTTCTCTCTTTGTTTAGGATTGTATTATTAGTGATAATAAATAATGTCTAGCATATAAGTAGGTATTTGACATGTACTGCTGAATAATTAAATTACCTTGTAGAACTACAAAAAAAAAAAGTACCCTATATGGAAAAAATAAGCATATTTATGAATGTTCCTCTGTTTAGAAATCTCAAAAAGTGGTTTCACAACACTAAAAAGTTCTGCCACAGCATCCTACCTCCACTCAATTTCTCAAAAGCAGCGGGGAGCTTGTGGTTAGAAGCATATAGGTTGTACTTCCTGTCATCTGTCACCTTAAGTACCATATTGAGATCTCCATAATAATCACTAGATGGCAGCATTGAGGCAAATTTACACTACATCCTGATAAAAAGCACACAGAATACGCTGACTTAAGCGTTTGGAAATAACTGAAAAACATAAATGCATAAACTTTTACCAATGTCTTTGATTACTTGATGTCTGTATCATAAATTACCCCCCCAAAATGATTTATTTAGAATATCTTCCCCTAAAAAGAATTTATTTAGAACATCTTAAATAAGTACATTTTCTAAACAGCTGGATCCATTATTCTCATTTTAAAATCTACTTTTCATTTCTTTCCCCATAAGATTTTTAATTTTTAAAATAATTATCCCCTTGTCATTGTCTCCATTTCCAACACTGTCTGATAAACTCAACTCCACCTCAACGTTATCTGTTCTTACACAATGACATAAAGGATAATCTACAACATGTTATATTAAAGACATTCCTTAGCAACCTACCTGGTTAACGACTCTTTGGACTTACAACCAAGGCACACTGTTCAGACTTAGGACCCATCTATTTTGCTTGCTTGTTTCTTTGTTTGTTTTGGTACAGTTCTGTACCTCTTGTTTATAGAGCCTCAATGTCTTTTTTTTTCAATATACTATAGTACTGCATGTCAGGAGTTAGGCAAATAAAGACGAAGTCATCAAGCTGGAGTTTCCTTTGCCCATTTCTTTATTCAAATATTGTGATGTACATAATTCCTCACTTAGTGACCAGTTCATTTAACAACCTAGTCGTAGGACTCTAACTTAGTCATTAAATTGGGAGTGTCTCTATCTGTAGTTCAAATTCTTTAAAGACAGAACTGAAAATTTCTAGAATTTGTTACCACCAGGATTTTCAAGGGAAAAAACTATACTGTACTTGTAAACTCAGATTTAGGAGTTCAGAAACCTCAAAGAGATATTTATTTCATAATCTACAAGAACATAAACTATAATGGAACATGTCAAATCCAAAAACTCAAGTGCTCAACACAAAACTTCCTGTGTGACATGATGCCACAGGTGGAAAGTTCACACTTGATGATCGGTTCTAGTTAAAAAATACTGTGTAAAACTACCCCAGGGTGTGTGCCTATGGTGTATATTAAACATAAATGTCTTTAATATCTAGGCTTGGCCCCACCAAGATATTCCAGTATATATATGTAAACATTCAAAACTCTGAAATCCAAAACACTTCTGATCCCAAACATTTTGGATAAGGAAAACTCAAACTGTATGTGACTTCTTAAAAGCTACAAAATTTTTCAAGTTTTAAAGAGATTAGAAATTATAAACACGGGGCTGGGGGTTTAGCTCAGCGGCATAAGCACCTGCCTTGCAAGCAGGCGGTCGTCAGTTCGATCCCCGGTACCGATAAAAATGAAAAAAGACCAAAAAAAAAAAAAAAAAGAAATTATAAACACATTAAGAGAGTACAGAGAAAGTATATAATTTATGTAAGACTCTCTGTAAAACCCAAATATGAACTAAGTAATAAATAAAGTGCATCATTCTTCCATTGATTTACATATATATGACATATACAAATTTATGTTCAATTGTAATTACAATTAATTTTTTCATAAAATGTCCACAAAATGAAACACGACATATAATACCATTTCTATCAGGTACCTAAAATAAACTCATGCAAACAGAAAATAGAATACAAGCTACTGGAGCTTCCAGGTGGGAGTTAATTATTTTTTTAGATGCAGAAAAAGCTTTTTACTATTTTTTAAAATTTTTTATTGTTTTGAAGGTAGTAAAATACAACAGAACCAGATGGAACAAAGCCAATTGGGACAGTATAGTGCAGCTGGTACAGAACTTCACAGCAGGTTACTGGGATAACAGTAACAGATATCACAGTATATCTCATTATCTTCACAATAGTCCTTTCAATCAGTTACAGCAAAATAAAACGAAATACAGAACATTATAGAACTTATCAAAACAGAATATTGAATAGAGCAATAAATCAAATAAATCAAATAATCAGAATAAAGCAAAACAGTGGTAAAAATATTTGCCTTTGGACCTCAAAAAGATGGCGGATAGATAAGCAGCAGAATACAGAGACTCCTTGAGACAGAAAACTCAAATGCTGGAATAAAACATCGTGGGGAGATCCAGACAGAGGGAAATGGATCTTCTCGACCCAGGAAGAAACTAAAGGGAAAAGAACTGGTTAAACATGCAATCCTGGGCTACCATTGGAGCAGCTAAGATTAGCGGCCTCGTGCCCTCACTGCAGTGCCTGAACTCTTGGGGGTCATGATTTGCCAAGCGGCCCAAACTCCTGCCACTTCGAATGAGCTGAGCTAACTGCACTCTTGTTGCTGCGACTTGCTGGAACCTCAATCGTACTGAAGTCAGAGGTCGGCGAGCCCAACAGAGAACTTAGCTGGCAAGGGACCTGCATTATCCATGGTACGTGCTGGGAATAAGACCCTCCCATGGGAAAGGGGTGACCAACTGGACAACATGTTGGAATTGGGCAGGACGGACAGGAACAAGGAACAGCAGTGACTTCAGTCAGTTGTTTCCTTCCCAGACCAGATTGGTGGGATATGCTTGGCCTGGATCATACCTCTGGCTGGGACCCATTAAGTCACCTCAAACCAATTCCTTATGCAGCGCACGCTAATGCAGCAAAGGCCTCTGAAGGTTGAATGAGCCAGGGGGAGGGACCAGCATACGCCACCCCTGCTTGCACCTCAATGACCAATAGCAAACTGGAGAGGGCAGAAAACCCTAGCCAGCATGCTTCAGAAGGACCATACCAACAAGGAAAGGGGTTAGGACCTCCTCTATACACCTGTTTGGAAGAAACTAAAAACATGACAAGAGAAAGAAACAAGGAAAAGACCCCAGCCCTCAGCCCTGAGAACACTGATCCAGGAGAGGTAAATACAAAAGACACTGAGGGCAGCAAACATGCAATATCAGACACGGCATCAGTGGACGTAAAGAGATAGCTCTGGGACCTCACAGGTGAGCTCAAAAGTGAAATACTTAATCAAGTAAAGCAAGACATAAGTAGATTGATAAAAGAAATGCTAAGCACCTCTCAAAAAGACACAGATGGAAGACTGGAGGAACAAAAAAAGGACAGAAACATTCAATGAAGAATATAAAGAAAACCTAGAACACATGAAGCAGGTTCAAAGAGATTACCAGGAAATAAAAAACTCCATCAAAAGCTGGCAAAACTACTTGAAGGAAACTAAAGATAGACTATAAACTTGAAGACAGGTTCGCAATGTGTGATCAGGAAAGGAAAAATCTCTTTAAAATAACAAGGAAGCAGGCAGTAACAATACAAAGGCTAGAAGACAACAAGAGGATCTATAACTTAAGAATAAAGAATATGAAAAAAAGAATAAAGAATGTGAATGAAGAAGCAGGAGTAAAAACAAAGGAAATACAAAGGCTATTCATAGAAATAATTAAGGAAAACTGCTCAAGGAAGGAAAAGGAAATGATATTCAGATAAATGAGGCATACAGAAATCTAGCCACCTGTTATATACTAAGATGCTAAAAATTAAAATAATTGATTAAAAGATAATTAACAAAAATAGTTACTTAAAAATATAGTTATTAGTAATATTGTCATTCTGAACTGAGCTCATTACCCTAGTAACCAAGCACCAACCACATAGTTATAAATTAACTGACTATGTCGTTTTGCTGTTCTGTAATGCGTCACCCCCCCCCCTTAGTGACCTGTCTGTTATGTCAACTTTTGTTCCCCTTGTAAGAGACAAATGATGCTGTGTCAACCATTGTTCCCTTTATGAGAGACAAATGTTCCTGGAATTGGCAGACCAAGGGCTATAAATTGGCTAACCACCCACTGTGAAATGCTTCTTACCTCAAGCAAAGGGGAACAAAGGCCCACCTTATTTCTGTTTCTCATCACTATGTACTTAATGATCAATGAGCTAATCATAAATGAACTATAAAAATCAGTCAAAACTCTAACTCAGTTGCACAGCTTTGCAAATTCCATCTACACTGTGTCGCTGGGCCAGCTAAAATAAAAGCGCTTCTTTTAAAAAAGACGTCTTGCCCTGTTTGTCATCTTGGGGTCCTGCCCCGCTTTTCACCATGGGGTCTTGTTTTTTAAGTAAAGTACAACACCACCTACAACCAAAACAGAGCTATACCCAGACATATAATAATCAAGATCCCAGAAATTTATCACAAGAACAGAATATGAAAAGCCATCAAAGAAAAGAAACAGATCACTTATAAAGGAAAACCCATCAAAATCATGGCAGACTTCTGAACATAAGACCATCAAATCCAAAAAGAGCTTGGAGCGAAGTATCCCAAGTCCTGAAAGAAAATAACTTCCAGCCCAATTGAAGTACCCTGAAAAACTGTCTCTAGAAATTAATGGAGAAACAAGATGCTTCCAAGACAAAAAGGAACTGGGGTAATTCAGAACCATCAATCCAACCCTACAGAGAATACTGAAGGACATTCTAGAGAGAAAAAAAGTGCCAGGATTTCAGAAACAGTGACAGAGAGGCCTCAATGAATGGGGCAGGCAGTGGAATGAAGGAGAAAAGTAGACAACCAATAACAGAAAAATAGCATAGCAGAAATGAGGCAAAAAAGTTGGCTATAATCTCTAATATAGATGGCCTTGATACACTAAAAAAAAAAAAAAAAAAACACAGAAAAAAAAAAAAAGAAACACAGGCAGAGTAGATCAGAAGGCAGGGTCCACCGAGATGCTCTATATAGGAAATGTAATTAACGTAAAAAAAGGTTTACAGACCGAAAATCAAATATTAGAAAACAATGCTCTATGCAACAGGGAACCAGAGAGTAATAGGGGTAACTTGACCAGCACTTGCAGATAGGTTAGAAAGACAGGTTTTGTAGGTAAAGGAATACAACTTGAGATCAAGTCCAAGAGGGAGAGGTTCAGAACCTTAAATAGCAGGATGCTCCCTCAATCTAAAACTGAGGGAGTTGGTGGGACCCAAAAAGGCACACAGTGCACCCTGTGGGAGGAATAATCTAAAAAAAGAGGGCAAAGGATATTGTTAATAGCATATCAGGATTTAAAACCCACATTACTCACATCGCTCCATTTAGACAGATTATATTCTATCCCAGTGTGTCTACTTGCACTAGATGTGAGGGCACAAACAGCTATCCCAAAAATAGCAGGATAGCTCGGTAATCATTCTTAATTCCCTATTAACTTACATGAAGCCATGTATAACTTATACTGGTTTACCATGACTGATCTTAGTTGAATCTGATTTGTAAGACTGCTGTTTGATATCGACGGATTTGATTCAAAACTGTTATGATTGATAGTATCAAATCTGAGAGTATAGGCAACTACACTGAAGATGACAAGATTCACTACAATACCCATTCTGGTTTGATTATTACCTGCTTTTGAAGTTTTACACTATCTACAATGTTTTGTTTTTATTAATATTGTTATGTACTGCTATATTCAATTATACTGTGCCTGAAGATATGGACACTTTTATTGAAGATAACGAGACAACACAGTAACCACCATAGAACACCTTGTACTGTGGTTTTATATATATGACTTTTTCACTTCAAGTTTATAGGAATATGTTTTGTTTTGTCTTGCTTTGTTTTGTTACTCCCTCTAATATAGAAAGGATAGATATACATGTAGAGACTTATGCATGTGTAGAACCTATAAACAGTTTATAGAACTGATCTTATAACACATGATGAAATGAACAACTATTTTGAAGAAAAAGAGACACTACAGTACCCAGTGCTGATCCCGTAGTGTCATGATGTGAAATCAAGCAATAATATTATTCTTTGATCAGAGTGATTTTAGCCTGCTTTGGTTTGTTTAATCTTAACATACATGAAGATATGGATAATTGCATGTATGTTTAAGTGTATAGGATCGTTAACCATATTACTGAGTTTCTGTTGGATAGTTGAACAGAACTGTTTTCAGTCTCGCTGTTTGAATGTCCACTTTGTATGCTTCACTTTTGTAACTTGAACAACTATTTGTAAGAGGACAATATGGAATTATCAACTAGTGATTTCTTACTGTGTATATTTTCTCTGAAAATATGTATTATTTCTATACTCTTTTTCTGTTTATTCTTTCCTAAAAAAAAATATTTGCCTTCAAAGAGATAGTAGAAGGAAATCTCTCTTATTTGCTCTACTGCATGTGATCAACCTTCCAGGAGATGCTCAGATCTTTGGCTTCTTATTTGCTAACGGGAAGGGGAGAAGAGATGAGGTGTTTGAGTCTCAGCCCGCGAGCCAACACACTCACGGGCTGCTTACCAGGGGAGCAAGCTGGTTGCTTGGTTTCCCAGAGCCCTGAGTTCCAATATGGTGTAGATCTCAGGAGCACTGGTGGTTCTTGCCCTGGGGCGGCTGCAGCCTGCCACACCACAGCTGCATGGGGAGGGCGGGGAGCTGGTTACTTGTTTTCCCAGCACCTAAGTTAATTATTTTATAGGTATAGGTATAGGTTTGGAATGATTAAAAAGTTTTACAAATTGGTATTGGCGATTGTTTCAAAACATGGTAAATGAACTGTGTATCACTGAACTGCACACTAAAAATGGCTAAAATGGTAAATTTTATTTCATGTAAATTTAACCACGTTAGAAACAATGAACAAAAATCAAATGATACACTTTTCATATTCTGGCAAGTCAAATGACTTAAGGAACAGTTCAAATCTCATGAAGTAAGACCTCATTACTGTATTTGCTCTCCTTTGGAACTTGTAATTATTCCTGTGGAACCCCTTTAGTACACTAATCTTGGGTACTAACTAGATTTAGAAATACTCTAGTTGTAGCCTGTCAAAAATGAAAAAAAAATCAATAATTAATGACAAACTTTGGTTAATGAATTTAAATTTTAGTCTCACTGTACCTATATGGAAGTTGGTTATCTTTAAATCCAGTTATATAAAAATAACTCCTCTTTATGCCTTAACAATCTGGTTTTCTTGTAAGTCAAAGAATTAAAAGTGAATCATCAAGTACTTCTTAATTTCAAACTAAAAACTACCTATCATAAATTCTCTCAAATTTTTTCCTCCACCCTGCAACCATCTAGATTACTTCTTTCAATTTCCTAGTGATTCTGAGGTACTTGCCTATCCTGCTCCTTTCCTCTCCTACAATTATAACTGAATAAATTTAACAAGAAATTAATTTTCTTCAATGAATATTTACTTCACATAATTTAAAACTAGATAATTTTCAGCAGAGATATTATATATATAGCTTATAATATCTACTGTAAAGCACTCTATTATACATAATAAACACTTAAAAGATGAATAAATTGGGGGCTGGAAAAATAATTCAGTGATAGAATGAAAAACAAAACAAAATCTACATCAAATAGAAACCAATTAAGTACTATTCATATTATCCACATGCACACCAAAATTCAAAAGTACGTAACACTTTGAGAAAATCATGGCACAATTCATTATATACTGAGTGGCACACAGAGTTCACTTAGAAAATTCATACCAAATTATTTCCAGCAGTTTAGAATTCATCCTTCATTTTTTTCCCCAGAAAGAAAGTCCTAGGTAAACATAAATCACCCTAGTACTTTGCACAGTATGTACTAAATAACATTTCTTGAAATGAAAGCACAATGCAACAAAACCAATCAGTTATTTAATACCTCTTCTAAATTCAATCTTTTGGGGGCCTGTACTTGAGTACAATTTAACCTCTAGATTCCTCAGCAGCCCATATACTATCCCAAAGTACTCTTGACTGCTAATTAAACATTTTTAGAATATAATCTTAATAGAGTTGCAGAAGATAAAGAGTAATAAAGCACAGAAAAGAGACCATTTTCAACTATGGATAGCTGACAATAACCATATAATTTTAATCAGTTCCAAAGTTATATATTATACCACAAAGCTTTAATAGGGGTACTAAATTTAATTTATTTTACTATGATGTGCTCACTCACTGACTTCTACAATTAGACACAATAAAAAGATTACTGGCCCAAAAAAAGTTATATTATAATTGGATCAATAATGATCACTCAATTTATACTTTTACAGTACATGCATATTACTGTAAATTTAGATGAGAAAGCAATCATCTGCTAAGAAACTATAACAAATTTCTATTTCTTAAGCAGAAAAAATAATTAAGCATATATAACAACATGCATATTTGCGACATTTAAATTGTACCCTTAAAAACTATGGAGCTAATTTCCTTTCATGTGCTGAGTGTTTATCTGACAGTTCCACTTTCTGTAGGTGATAATTCATCTTCTTCACTCAACCAAATATCATTCTTCTAAATACCTATAAGTATGCCTTTCCCTTTCTTTGTAGCCTCGTTCTTTTTACTTTTCTTTAATACGCTTGTAGCTCTTACCTAACAGTCATAATACCTTAAGTGACCATCTACATAGACTACTACATCTACATGGACTACTATGTCTTTCTTATAATTTTTTCCCTAAATCTTACTACCAGATTAATCTACTTAAAATAGTTTCATCCCGTCATTAGTCTAATTCAAAACCTAAATAACATCTCAACTATCAACTTCTACCCACTAATACTCAGTTCTGTTCTCCACACACCAAACTGCCTCTCACTCTATCGTACTCTACTCCCAATGTTCTCATCTTCAGAGATCACATTTTATATTTTCTCTCCAAGTTATTTTACTCCATCCCTCAAAGTCCTTTGTACCCTTACCTATCAGATTCAGCTCAAAGTATTCTTACAGATTGGGTTCTGTCACTTTATAGCAACATTTTGGGAAAATTATTTAATCTTTTAAATGTAAAGAATAAAGGAGATAAAGTTATAAGTAAATCCAAATATAAGAAAGACCTACTAAATTTTGATTTCAACTACCTTTTACGAAACTGTAACACCTCTCATGAAGCTTATTTTTGTTAAGTGATTTCCACTTCTTAATGCAGGGCAATTTTTGGTTCTATTTTAACTTCCTGAAATAACAAAGATGACTGAAATTTTCTGTGCACTTGATGGGCGCCATGACACACACACACATAATTACAGCACTCTGGGAGGTTAAGGCAGGAGGATAGGAAGTCCACACTCAGTCTGCACAACTCACCTCAACCTTGTCTCAAAAGTTAAAAGATAAAAATAAAAAATAGGGCCAGGGAGAGCACTCCAGGTTCCATTCCCAGTAGCCCCCCCCCCCAAAAAAAGTAGGTGAACTAATAAATTTCTATATAGTATTTTTGCACAAGACTTTTAAATGTGTTTTCTATACACATACTTATCACACTACATACCATATCACCCATTTTTAAAAACAGTAATTCAGCACAAAAGCACTAAAAAAACACTTCTTATATACACTCTATATACATATTATCGTATATACACATGACAAAGCAAAATGGTCAGTAAGACTTTAACATTCATTTCATTTTTAAAAATTATTACAGCCATTTATTCCAGTCAAACCAAAGCCCAGGATAAGTAACAATTAAACAAACTGGCAAACAGCATTATTTCCACCAAGATTTAACAAGAATAATTATTGATACGTATCTTATAATATGCATCATTCTGCTACTATAGAGAATCATAGCGTCTAGAACTGGAAGGAATTTTCAAAAATCATTACATCTCATTTTTACGGAAGATGAAATTACCAAAAGGCTACATATGACTGTGTTTAAAGTGTCATCCAAAGACACATACATACTGGGACAAGTTCAAAATTTTAATTACATTATGCAGGATCAACTCTCTTAGATAATAAACAATCTACAGGTAAATAATTCTTTCCAAGACAAAAATTGAAAACAAGAATGAATGAAATTTAAAGTGGCAAACGTTGAGATTCCATTACTAGTAATAGTGACACTAAATAATATGATATGGCAGGATTTAAACTTTCATATTTTAAATTAAAACTGGCCACAAGGTCTCCTGCATTCTTTAAAAAGTGCCATTATTCATAGCAACAACAAATCAATCTTTGCTGTTCCCTGTTCTACTCTCAGAATCACTGAAGGAGAAAAGACAAAAATGTAGAAGCAATAGCAAGCTCCTAAATTTAATGGTGAAATTCTAATAAGCCTATTATTTTTACACAGCACATGAGCAGTTTTGTAAGCAAGTAAGGCGTGAAACAATTCTGCCTAAGAGATTCAGAGACGGTATTGAGAGGGTCAAGACATGTGAAGGAACTAGAATGTGGAAAAAGATGTGCCTGGATAAATACCTAGAGACAAAATGGTTAAAGGACTTCCGATAAATGTATAATATTTAATTATACATTTTGTCTCTGCTGCAATAAAAATCCTGAAATTACAATCAGCATGAAAAAACCACAAAATGTGGACTGGACACTCAAATTCCATTCGGTGCAGAGCACAGGAGATCAGTGCAGAGAGGAGAAGAGGAGCAAAGGAACTAAGTAAGGGAAAAGGAGCCTTGGGAACCTTGCCAGAAGCAATACTGCCAAAGCTCTAAGCATCTGAATAGAACTTGAAGAAGAATGAAACTTCCCAACAACCAGGAATAAGGGGCCTGTCAAAAGCCATCTCTGGTGTCAGCTACATCCAGATTATAGGACACGGCTTCCGCCCACAAAAAAAGTGGTTTAGCCTTCTAGGTCTTCTACAATTAAGGAAAGAATACTTAATACAACTACATGTGTGTGTGTATATATATATATATGTATATATATATACACACACACACATATTTGGTTCATTTTTTTAGTTCTGATAGAAACGCTAAATCATGTATCCTCATTATAAACCATACTTACTAAAATTATTAATATTAAAAATCTTTAAACAAAGAAACAAAAGACAGTAAAATTGTCCCCTACTCATTCTCTTTATAAGATTTAACACCACTAGGCTTCACTACAGTACTGTACTATGGAGTATGTACTCTTATCATTTTCTAGCTAGGTAAAAGATTAGTTTACTCAAGGTCATAAAGATAACAAATTGGCAGAGCCTAAATATAAACCTAGTCCTCCTGCTCTGACACCTACAATTTTCAATCTGACATTATACTATTTTTTCATGTACCTTGTTCTCAGCTTTTTCTATATATACATAGATTTAAAAACAAAGCCTAGACTACATAAGATGTACAATTTGCCACATAAAATTTGTATTTCCACATTGTTATGGCCTGTAACTAGACACCCCTACAAAGTCTCATGTGGGGCTTTTCAGAGGTGGCTGGATCTGGGGTGTGTTATGCCTGGATTAAGGGTGATCACTAAATCAGTCTACTGATTGGTTTGGCATCTTCTAAGGGTGTGGATAATTGGGAAGGCCCTCCCTGAGTGTGGGTGGAACAACCCTAAGGGCAGGTAGCCTGGGAGGGATAAAATGGAGAAGACATGCTGCTGCTCTGCTGCCTTCTGCCCACACTGAATGGTTTCTCTTCTGTGATGCCTTTCTGCCAAGCCACCTTACCCTGGAATACTGATTATGAACTTAACAAACTGTGAGCTAAATAAATATTTCCTCCTTAATCTTGGATGTTGGGCATTTTGTCTTAACAACTTGAGAAGTCACTAAGACATCCATCAATCATCATTAAATCCAAATCAACACCCTCTTTTTAGTGGCTATATATTTCATTATGTGTTCACCAATATGTACCAAATAGTTACACTGCTTCTGATTTTTAAATTACATGTAATATTATGAACAAATCACCTTTTATGTATACTAGTATCTTTACTCATTTTTTGGATGGCAGAGTTATGAAATAGCTTCTGAACTGGAATTACTGGGCCAAAAGATGTGCATATTTCTTACATACTGCCAAAATGAGTTTCGGAGAGGCTGCATTCATACCACTAATATCTGTGCAAGCTATTAAGCTCTCTGTCTCTCAATTACAAGCTTATCCTTCTATATTCTGCTTCATGATGCTGGGGAGACTCTATTCTTCCTCTGTTGGCTGGCTTTCAATTAGGCCCCACCAGTAAGAAACAAGAGAGAAAGATTAGAAGGTAAGGATGGTAACAGAACACAGTTTCTTCTTCTAGTCTGTTATGAATTAAAAACTGGTGGTCAACTTAACACCAGCTGAATTAAATCAACATGGTGCCGAGTGTAGAGACAGCCCACCAGAGGAAAATTGGTGGCATAAATAGAGACATGGAGAAGAGCGAGGCGCTTGGGTTCTTCTAAGTGTTGCTGTTTCAAGCTGTTCGTTTTCCTGGAGGAACTTGTCATGACTAGCTTCCCCAAAACGAATTCAACCGTTATAATCAGAGGAGCTCAGGACCTTGTTGGTGAGAGTGGCTGTGGTTCGCTGTGGGGGGAGTTCTGGTCCTTACATCAAACACTGCTTCCTGGCTCCAGAGGGGAAGATGTGTGCTGTTTAATCTACAGGAGAAACTTGTCACGCTGATTTCTGGCATATCCTCACCTATTCTTATTGTTGGAGGAGCTCGGAACCTCCGAGTCACTGAGGATGGCTATGGTACTTTTCAAGGAAGCCCTGGTCCTTATTTTGGGTGTGACTTCTCAGCTCCAGTATAGAACTCTCAATCTACCAGCACAGCTCCTTCACCCCCACTGGCAGAGATTTTCTAGATTCCACCGCTGAACTTTGGGCCTTCCCAGCACAGATCCATAAAAACAGACTGATGTGAGTCCTTGTAGGCTCTAGACTCCAGTTGGACTCATGAGAGGCATTATCATAGGCTCTAGGTCTTCATCTGGACTCATGCAGGATACTGCTGTGGGATCCAGGCCTTTGGATAAATATTCTGGGTCTTTAGTGTTGTGGACAGATTTCTTGCACTTTCTTGTGTTTATCTCTGGGTTACCACCATAAAATAGTATTATAAATTACTGTACCCTGATTGCAATTGTTCTCCTCACAACCCCTTGACTACAACACAGTCTCCTGTTCAGTGTCATCCTTGCAGTGGCACTTTTCCTAGTAAAAGCAGTTATTTCTGCTCCTCAGCTTCTTCTGGCTCTCTCCAGACCAGACTCACCATGCTCCCTCAGAAACAGTACCAACAGCAGGGAAAGGTATCCTCATGGGAAGTCTGAGTCTATTCTGCAGGTCTTGTCCAAGCCTTGGAAAGCACCCAGGCAGCAGGCCTTCCTCATAGGACTGAACAGTGGTGTACAGCTCCTTCTCCAATGTCTTAATAATCCAAGGCTCCTTCTTTGTGCCCATGGCCACAGAGGTACTAGGTATTTTAAGAATTTATCCACCTCAGTGTTCACATTTTGCATTTCATATTCCTACCATCTGCTTTATCAACTCCCTATATTGTATCTTCTCTACTGAAACATCTAGTGTGGGTTCTGTTTCTCTGGTGGTACAAAGTCTAGTATTGGAATAGTATGATATACCTATCTTCAGAAGGCAGGTGATATGAAAGCCCCAACATCCCCCATGTGTCTGACTGTATTTGGAGATAGGACCATTAAAGAGATAATTCACGTTAAATTAGGCCAGAAGAGTGGGCTCTAGTCCACACAGGAAGAGATACCACAAGTGTACAGGCTGACAGAAAGTGGTTATAAGGTGATACAGTAAGAAAGCAGCTGTTTGCAAGATGACAAAAGCCTCACCAAAAACCAACACTGCCACCACCTTGATTTGGACTTCCACCATTCAGAATGAAGGAAAAAATTTTTTCTGTTGTTTGTCATGGTATCCTTAGCAGACTAATACAAGCTAGTAAACTCACCTCACATTGTTCTCATCTTTAACGTTATCTCCACATTACCCATATACTTTATTACAAATAAAGATACTGAGTCAAGTGCTGGAGAAACAAAAATGCTGCTGGGTCTCATCAACCAGTCATAAAAATAGACATGCTAAGGAACAAACAAAAATACTATACTTAAAAGTGCCCATATGAACTTATTAAAATAATGCTTTTCTAATAAGCTCAAAAAGTAGGGTCTCATTTTTTTGTTGTTGTTGTTTAACACAGGGTCTCACTATGTAATTTAAGATGGCCTTTACCTCACTATGTAACCCAAACTAGCCTCAGCCTCTTAAGTGCTAAGAGTATAGGCATATACTACCACTTCAGGCTTCACTGTGTTTTTTAAAGGACTATCTAAAGTTCTAATTAATAGAGAAATCTTTTTCACATTTATATTCAAACAGTAGCACAAGTGAGAATAAAAGCTGTTTTTTCTTTGAAATCACTGGTGTATTTTGAAATCTAGGTAAAATACCTTAATAACAGTCTTGAAAATAACCCCTAAACTACAAAACCTCATATTATCTTCTTTAACCCAACAGTAAATAAATTACTTCTGTTCTAAAAATGAGTATTCACAACACTGATCAAAGCTAAAAGTCAGTTCCTTTTACATATTAATGGAGTCATACAGTAGAGAGCCTGGAGTCTGGCTTCTTTCACCTAGCTCAGTATGTATATCTGAGATTCATTCATGTTTTGTTTAAGACTAAATGGATTTGTTCCATTTTGTGGCTGGTAACATTCCATTATATGGATACACCAGAACTACTAATCCATTCCCTAGTTGAAGGTCATTTCGATTTGTTTCCAAATTCTGATTCTTGTGAATAAAGCAACTATAAATATTCACATTAAGAAATCAGTACAAGGGGCTGGGGATTTAGCTCAGCAGCATAAGCGCCTGCCTTTTAAGCAGGCAGTCATGAGTTCGATCCCTGGTACCAATAAAAAAGGAAAAAGACCAAAAAGAAAAAGAAAAGAAAAATCAGTACAGTGGTACCTCATTTCACAAACTTAATTCTTTCCAGAATTCAGTTTGCATAGTACATACACGGTTACATTTTGGTTGCAACCAGAATCATGTTACATATTTTGCAACCAGAATTGTAGAAAGAATTAAGTTTGTAAACTGAGGTACCCGTGTACTTTTCTTAGCTGTCTTCAAAGTCCTGTGATGCCTTTCTTCTTCCTGA
The DNA here is from genome assembly GCF_034190915.1 of Cavia porcellus. Taxonomy (NCBI): domain Eukaryota; kingdom Metazoa; phylum Chordata; class Mammalia; order Rodentia; family Caviidae; genus Cavia; species Cavia porcellus. Next base: position 49,064,032 of record NW_026947512.1, read on the forward strand.
AGAATATGTAGTCATTGCTTTAAAAAGCAATTTAGGGGCTGGGGCTTTAGCTCAGCAGCATAAGCACCTGCCTTGCAAGCAGGCGGTCCTGAGTTCGATCCCTGGTACCGATAAAAATGAAAAAGACAAAAAAAAAAAAAAAAAAGCAATCTAATAATTTCAGGTAGTTAACCAGTATATTATCCTTTTGACACAAACAAACATTCTGTCCATTTTTCAATTAAGTTTCTCTTTGAGACTTAATGTATTTCATCCACAACAGCATAAATAACGCCTCAAACAGGTAACATATCTGAAGCCTGAAGACAGTAGCTCTTCAAAAGACAGTGTGATAAGCATGGAGAATAAAGTAACGTGATATAGCACCTGAGAATCCCTGACAAGTGCAAACTGCACAAGTACATTAAGAAACTGAAGGAGCATGGCTGAAGTAGTCAGCTTGGATTCAGGCTGCAAAATTTTGGCAGACATTCAATTCTTTCTGCTGTTTTCCTAGCCAAAGCATTTATTTATGTTATGTCACCAGACCTAGGGCAAGAATAAGGTTAAAAGGATGGGGAAGAGGAAAAAAAAACTGTTCTGTAGGCTGCCAGCTCTTCTACACATGGTGTTACTATACAAAGATATCTAGAAAGTCAATGTGCTGCACAGATTCAAATGCTACAAGCATATGCACACATACACTTGCGTGTGCAAACACACACACACACACACACACACACATACACACAAACTCCAAAGAACTACAGAAAAGGGACCTGTATTTGGAAAAAACAAAAGCCTGTAATTAAAGACTTGATTCATAAGCAAAGACCCTTATGAAAAATTATTTCAGTTTGGGAGGGAAATTTGGTTCTAAATTCCAGGGGAAATAACTTGACTTCTACAAAAACACTTAACACCACACAAACCAGATCATGTGCAACCACAGAACTAAAACAACAGTTTCTGGGTACCCAGAGTATCTCATCAAATAACAATCACTTTACAAATACCCAATGTACATTCACTACCACTCTGCTAATGACTATGGGAAACAAAAATGAAATCTTGAGAAAAGAGTTCTGATGCTCTAGAAAGGCAGCCTTGTATATGTGTAGGGAAATCTACTGTTCTAGCACGCTTTGTGTATATCTGTAAATATGTGTGCCTATACAACAGCCATACTAAAACCAAAACTGTAACTATAACATAAAATTAAAGTCAGAATTCATAGCTCATAAAAAAGATGCGCTAGTGTCTATAAATGAACATTATAACCTGTAACACCTTTATTACTTTCAAACACAATACATGAAAAATAAAAACCTGAAATACTTATTTAACCCAAGAAATCAATCAATTTATTCTAGTATAAAACCAAAAATGTTGAGCCAGGCATGGTGGTGCACACCTATAATCCCAGCATTCAGGAGGATGAATCCTGGCAGGACAATCATTGTGAGTTCAAAGCCAGTCTGAACTACAAACTGAGACCCTGCCTCACAAAAATAAAATAAATAAATAAAATCTAAAATGCTTTTTCAAGATCGTAATACTGTTAACTCCAAAAATAGCATACAATCTGTTTCTAAGAATTGTCATAAATAATAAACAGGAAATAGTGTATATTGAAATCAGGAATTATAAGTAACTTTATGCTAGCATAGTTTAAATATATATCATAATAGACTCAGTGCAGAGTAATATTTAAGACTTCCTTCAAATTAACTGAACTATCTACTAGTCAAGGACATAGTCTAGAGGACAGTTAGCTCTCTAGTACTAATTCTCCAACTAAACATTCAACATTAACATCTTTTGTCAAACACGCAAAATATAAATTAACTTCACAACCCCAACTGGTTAATTCAAGCAGTCAATATCTCACTTCAGAAAAAATACAGTTTACCTAACATAAAAGCCAAATCTAGTTGGGCCTAGTGATTACACCTGTAATCCTAGCACTCAGGAGGCTAAGGTAGGAGGATTATTGTGAGTTTGAGGCCAGCCTGTGATACATAGTGAGTTCAACACAAAGCCTGTCTAAAAAAAAAAGACTCTAAGTCTGGACTGAGAAACTTATCTACAGAATCAGCTTTTTTATATACTACCATGGTGATTAATCTCAACTATGTTGCTTTTAACAGTTCCCAAAATGGAAGCTAAAAATCAAGGACAAGGCATGTAGCTATCTCTAAAAGTTTGTCTTCTCCCCAATTTAAGAATTAAAGCTTGCTTTACACAATTAATCTTAAAACTCTATCTTTCTAACCTACTCTCAAATGAGTACTAGCATTATCCAATGGATAAATTGTTGAGAGCACAGGAACTTATCTGGAAAATCCTTCAAAACTGGTGTAAAAACACTCATAACCAACTAACAAGTGATCTAACTAACAAATGACCAACTAACAAATGATTAACAAATGATCTGCTAAAACTGCAGTCATTCAACCCATATGCTCACTGAATAATTACTGTATTAAAGCACTAGTATTAAAGTACTGTATTAGTATTAAAGTACTGTATTAAAGTACTAGTGTCCTATTAGAAAACTTAAAAATTAGGCTCATATTCTAAAACTTTAACCTTATCCGTAAAGCAGTTAGAGGTACTTATTCAGGCAGACACACAAGAATCTAAACTGAAAAGGATTTATTTAGGAAAGCCCAGAGCTCTGCCTGGCTTTCTCCTGTACACACTTGGGCAAGTCTCTTCCAATTGCAACCTCTCAGCCTCAGAGCAATCTACTCTGCAAAAACACTGATTATGACCACCCCAATCCTAGGTCAGCAAAACAGTGCAGATTTACTCCTGTTGTCCCAACATCTCCTTCCACCTCTTACGTGGCCTGGGTTGTATGAAAAATTATATAATGACCCTACCCTTCACCACCACAGCAGTTGTTCTCAGCCAGGTTTACAAACTGTGCTCTACCATGTGCCTACCATTCTTGATGCCAGACTCTTTTTTGCCTCAAATGTCTCACAACTAGTTAAGAAAGCAACAAATAAATGGAAAGGTCACAAAGAAAGTGTTAGAAAACAATAAAATAATAATAATAAACAAATCCCTGACGGTAAACATAATAGAGGAATGTAAAAATTAATGTCATTACTAAGGTTTTAAACCAGCTGGTTGGTTTATTCAGTTCACATCATTAGAAAGCTAAATTGCACTCATCAGACTCTACTAGTCAATATTTTAAGTAAAGATTTTATAATATAGATATAGATACCTACAGATATGTCTAAGAGATCATTTCTATTTAAACAAAAATACTAGGTTTAAAACCTAATACCAGATTTCATGACTATTACCTATTTTTATAAGCTAAAAAAAAAAAAAATACATGCGACAACACAGATTTACCTGTGCCTATTCCAGTGGCTACTCTGCTTTTATCTATCTACAACCTCTACCCAGAAGGGCACTTAACCAGGAAGGGCCAAATGGTAAAAATATGTTCTGATTCATTCATTAAAACCATTTTCACTTACTATATACATAATGTTGTACAAGGCACAGAGGCAACAATAAAAAAGGCAAAGTCCTTAAATCTGTAGTTTACTGTTTAACAGGGAAAGACAAAAAAGAAATAGGCATTATAGTTTAGATCTAACATGTGTTCCCCAAAGTCCTTGTCAAAGGTGGTGCGAAGGTGATTTTATCATAGGGGCTCTAATCAGAATTGATAGCATTACTGGGAGACGATGGAAATTTAGGACATAAGACCTAATTCAAGGGAGTGGGTCATAGAGGTAGGACCTTGAGAAGTAACTGGACCTTTTACAAGGCCTCTTCGTCTCTGGATCTTTCTCTCTCTGCTTCCTGGCTGCCATAAGGTGTATGGTTTTCTTGAGTCACAATCTTTCACCATTTTCTTTCAGCCTTGAAGCCAGCAGACACAAACTGAAACCTCTGAAACCATGAGCTAAAATAAATCCTTCTCTAAATTGTTTACCTCAAGTATTTGGCCAGAGCAATGAAAACCTGACGGATACAGGTAAAGGTATGGATGAAACAATACTCAGTTGTTTAAAGAATTTGGTGAGGCAAATAAACAGGATGTTTGAAAAACAGATAGAAGAGAAGCTACATTTAAGGAAGGAATGAGGAAGTGACATTGGCACAAACAGCTAATAGATGGCGGAGAAGAGGCTGACCTTGCAAAGTCTACAGCAGTAAAACACTGAATGCACAAGAAAGGGCACGTGCATTACAAAACAATCAGCAAGGCTTTCTTACAGAAAATCACAGAGGAATCAAGGAGGCCTCTTTGTGTACTGGCTCTAATAAAAGAGGTGAATTTACTGAAGGAGAAAACTACCAAAGGAGAGGAGTTTGTTCTATTCCCATTCATTTTGCAGTTAAGATGCTGAAATAGATTACAGTGACTACTCTAGGGGTCTGCTTGTAACTCCAGGCTACATCCACAACAGTCACTGCTCAGGGATTTTCTGAGCTAAGTTTGCTAAGGGGATTCTTTTTTCCTCTGGGGTCACTAAAGTATAAGTCCTAAGACACCTATAAACATGATTCCAATCACTGGGAGAAAACCTGCCTGAGATAAGAGAGAAAGTAACCAGTTCAGGGAGACATCAGAAATGAGATGAAAAAATCCAAGCATACCATTTTATCTCAAGTTCTGCCTCCTGGGTTTCACTTACCCCAATCAAATGCAGCCCAAAAAATAATACCAGAAAATTCCAGAAATAAATAAGGCATAAGTTTTAAATGTTTTATTATATTTTTTATAACTGTTATTTATAATTATTGCTGCTACTCTCTAGTGTGCCTAAAACTAAGCTTTATTATGAGTAAGTATATAAAAGAAAAAACAGTGCAATCACGGCTCAGTTCTATCCAAGCTTCAAGCATTCACTGAGGGTCTTCGAAAAAAGGAGGAGGAAAAGACTACTACAAACTAATTCTCAGACCAGTTGTCTCTGGAGCAAATTCCATCCCTACCACTCCTCAAAGATTGGTGATAGGCACTAACAAAACACTCCTTTTACTCAAAGCTTTCAGTTTAGGCTTTTATTTCCTTTATTTTGTAAATCTATCAAAAGCCTGAAGAAGACTGTAACCCAATGTACCTCCTTGTAGAAACTGAAAAAAAGGAACAAATTCGTAGCACAAAAATGCGAAACATATCAAGTATTTCCAAAGCACACATCCTCCTAACTCCCTGGGACCCAGGACTAACTTTGGGGAGAGTAAGTTGTCAAAGAAAAACTAAAAAACAAATTCAACAAGGAGAAAGTAATCCAATTAAAAAATAGGCAAACTACTTGGACAAATACCTCAATAAGATATAAATAAACACATAAAAATATCCACATAATGAGTCAACAGGATATTAGCTAAAATCACAATGAAGTATCACCTCAACCTATCAGAATGTTTTTTTAAAATGGCAATACAGGCCATTCACGGTCCTGGGGTAGAGAGAAGAAGGCCACACCAGGAAGCAAGCCCAGTCTGGGAACCTGCGCCATGTGTGGGTTGTTGCTGCACTGGAACAAACAGACCGCAGCCCATTTGGAAGCACAGGCTGGCAAACAAGAAGTACCAACCAATCCCCAACCCCTACCCACATCCCACCCTAAGTAACCGGCTTATCTAGAGAAACACAGGCTGTGATGATAGCTATGAAGATGAAATGCAATTGGATGCCAGTGGTGCTTTGGTGTTTTCACTGACATTGCAGTTCAGCCATGAACTGTGGCCTAGCCATGCCTGCCTGCCTTGGAGCCAATTGAGCGTGGACTGAAACCTCCAAAAATTGTAAGAAATAAATCTTTCTTTTCCCAACTTTGGGCTTCAGGTATTTTGTCTCAGCGATGAGCATAAAGTAACTAAGACAGTGCTGGTGAGGATGCACAGCAAAAAACCACAAAAGAATAGCAAGAAGGAAGTTTTGTAAATGAATCAGGAAACTCTGTTGTATCTTGACTATAGAGGTAATTACACAATACTATGCATTTGTCAAGCCTCATAAAACTATACATAAAAAATTATGATACTGTATCTAAATTTATTAACAAATATGCAATATTACAAAGGACAGTGGCTCTGCTATTTTTCAATCTAAAAGGAAAAAAACACACACGTAAGTAGTCACTTCTTTATTCAATAAACATTCAAATGCCAGATATGGGGTTTCTGCTTCTATCTTCACCAAAGTTGTTAACTTTTGCTGTGATTTTCTTTCATTTAAAACTGCCCTTGGTATTTGGTAATCCTATTTTGTCTAAATGGGGTGGGAGGGGAGGTTTTTGAACAGCACAAAGCCCTCCTCAACATCTTAACACACAACTCTCTGCCACAGACTAGGTAAATTTTTATATTAGCACTGTCATGGTTCCAATCTAAAATGTCCCTCAAAAGTGGCCTATGTTGAGAGGTGGGTGCTGGGTGGAAGGGCTATGTCCTTGGAGACACGACCTGGAGGGTGTATTCTTGTTCCTGCACTCACTCACTCTGTCTCAGTTTCTCTCTCTGTCTACCTCTACCCTTTGCCTTGGAGCCAACCAACCATGGAGTAAATCCTCTAAAAACAGGCAAAATAAATCTCTCCTCAAACTGTGGGTGTCTGAGTGTTTTGCCCCAACAACTGGAATATTGATTAATGCAAACATGAATCCATGCACAAATCACATTCTGAACAATCTTCCCAGCATTTGTCAACATGCATTAAAAATTATACACTCATAGTTTATATGCATACTTTCATCTAATCATTAGCGAAACCTGCAGAGTCAATGTCTCAAGAGTTACAGGTGAGAAAAACTAAGGCTTAGAGAAAATAATTTACCAAAGAAGAGGAAATACCACTCGTTTACTGACATGAAATACAAAGTAAATAAACAGTAACAAGCTACAGAGTTAGTATCTAAACCTAAAAGATTGCAAAACTAATAAATTAATGTATCTTTCAGGTAGTAATGTAATATATAAAGTGAAATAGATCACCTATTCTAATTCTAAAGTTCTATAACTTATGAAGACCACCCACCACAAGGAAGTATCGGTCCACTATGGAAGCAACCATGAAACTATCTGGCAAAATTTTTTTCAGTAGAAGGTAAGATAGTAAATGTTTTACATTTTGCAGACCAAATTAATTCATACTACCGAAAAGATATGTCTGTTGGATTTCTTTTGCGACTCTTTAAAATATAAAACTGGCATAATTGCTATATTAGAACAAGCTTTAGCCAGGACTCGAGCTTACTGACAATCTCTCCATCAGTAGACTCAAGGCTATTTTGAATGGGGGTAGAGGGGACAGGGGAAGGAACTAGTTAGCTACCTTGGGGAGACTTCCTTTGGCTATTACTATTTAGAAGTTGGACATCTGGGTCACTGACAATTCAGGATGTTCACTGAGTACAGTGTATATTTTTCTTATTCTCATTCCCATCCAATCACTTCCAAATACTACTTTTTTTTTTCATGGCTATCTTCCTAACTATAGCTAAGTACCAATTTGATTTAAACAGAACAAAATCATCTTGAAGAGTACTTTGTGATGCCGACACACTTCTTTTGCTTCCAAGTTTTATTAATAATCTAATATATTTCTTGTCAAGCAGCAGCAAACACATTCAGGGGCAAGTGTAATATAAACACCACTGGTAAGTCTGGGGATTATCAATTGACCTAGATTGACTTGTTTCATAAATACTTAACCCTCACTAGGTGCCCAATACTGAGGAAAAAGCAGACATCATTAAAAACAAACAAACAAACAAAAAAACACCTCTTGAAGTTTATATTCTAGTGGGGAGAGACAGACCAAAAAAAATATATAGGATACTACACAGCATGGACTACTTTAGACAAAAATAACACAGCAAATGACACTAAGTTTCAGGTATGTTGGCAGAACTGCAATTTTATGTAGTTGAGTCTGGGCAGATGATTGGATATACAAGCTGTGCAAGTATTTACTCTGGCCACCTCTGAAACTCTGCATGTATCATTTTATAACACAATCCCTCATAATATGTCCTTTTCTTCACTGCATGTATTGATGCCATTTTTTTACAATACTGCATCATTTATTTATGACTGCTTTTTATAATTATCTACATTCATTTATATCCACACATACAGGGGAATATAAATTACATATCATACAGGATTTCAGGTAACTGGTCACTGATATATCCTAAGAACTAAGGATGCTACAAAATAGATACTCAAGGAGTACTGACTACCGAGGGAAAGGGATCCTGGTACAAGGAATAATATACACAAATTGCAGAGGCAGAATATATCCATATCTATGAAAATCACAGAAGTCAGTATGGGTGGCAGAGTAAGAAAGGAAAGGAGAGACTAAGGGGTAAGATCAAAGTTTATGAATGTGAGAAGGAGTCCAAGAGAACTTCATATTCTCCAGGGCAGAAGTTAGCAAACTACAATCTGCAAGATAATCTAGCTGCCACCCATTTTTATAACAGCAGCATCCATTTGTTTTCATCACTGTCTCATTTCACTCTAAAACAACAAAGCTGGGTACCTACAGGAGAAATGTAATGGAAAAAGTTGCCAATGGCCATTTATAAACACTTCAGATTTTCACACTTACACAAGCAAGACAGGAAACTACTAAATGGTTTTAAGCAAGAAGTAACAAGATCTGGTTCAACTTTTAAAAATAAAACCCCAGCTGAGCATGGTGGTATACAACTGTAATCCCAGCATTTGGGAGGCTGAGGCAGGAGAATCATTGTGAGTTTAAGGCCAACCTGGGCTACACAGTGAATTCAAAGCCAGTCCAAACTACATAGTAAGACCCTGTCTCATAAAAACAAAAAATAAAATAAAGCCAAAACAACAAAATAAAAACCTAACTCCACTGTCTCTGTAGGTTAAGGGGGGGGGGGGGGACAAAAGCAAGGAGATTAATTATGAGGCAATACCAATGGTTCAATCAAGAAGTTTAAATCAGACAACAGCAACAAAGAAGTAAGAATTGGATGGATTCTGTGACAGCAGAGCACAATTTGGCAAACTACTGTACTTCCAAAAGGGCCAAGAACTAATCACTGTATGTTTCGCAGGTCACAGGATCTATGTAGCAATTAATAAACTCTGTTGCTATAGCATAAAAGAAGCCACGGACTGATGTGCCCCAGTAAAATGAAAAAAAAAATATTCTTAGTTCATGAACTGTTTAAAAAAAAAAAGGTAGGGATGATTTGGTTTGAGGTCCATAACTGCTCAAATCCTGTTCAAAGGACCAAAAGAATCTGGTAGTACACTGGATGTAATGAGTTAGAAAAAGTGTCAGTATACTATTATACTCTCTTTGCTATTTTCCTACCAGTCTCATATATATATATATATATATATATATATAAGCAATCTCTATCATAATTCTATACTCAGCATTATAGGCCATCTACAATCACATACACCCATACTTTAACTATCGGGGACCAAACTACACTGAAAGATCAATTAAAAGCAACTACCAGTGAAACGAACTAAATTTTTGGATTAAGGTTGGAGGCTACACTCTATTTTAAAACATACACAGAAAAGTGTCTCTCAGGCCACCAGCTTTTAAGTATGCGTATATAATTAAATAAACAACACCTTCAAACTATTGTATGATCAATTAGGAGTAGACAGTAATCACAGTAATGTGGCATGGATAGTCTTGAGGAGACAAAAGAGGAATATAAGAAAGCAGAAAACGATGAACTAGGGCAGGGACAGTAGCAGACTGGCATATGAATATATATAATAAAGGTGGATGTGACAGTTCAAATTTATTTTATTTATTTATTTTGGTACCAGCGATCTCACTTATGACCTTGTGGCTTACCAGGCAAATTAAACCCCTGGCTCCTGGCACACTTTTAAAAAAAGAAATCCAGATGTTTTACTCAGTTACAAAAAGCAATGTCGTAACATGGGAGATGGGAACTGAAGCAGAGGCTGGAACAGTGTGTAATCCAATAATACGCTTTGGAGCACACAGTTATTAAGTTTAGTTACAATTTCAGGGTTAGATTAGGTTAGGTTAGATCAGATTACAGGTTGAGGTCTCTAATTAGCAAAGGATCCCCTGTTCATAACTGTTCAACAGCTCATCCTTCATCTCTAGAAACTCTTTCAAATGGGATAAGGGTGCATGAAGAAAGGTATGAGGACAGGGAGGAGAACACTACAGCTAGCTAACATGAATGGCTAATGTCACAAGCAGAGGTGCTCTCACAGTGTTTTTTCAAACATGCCCCCAAACCCAGCAGTAACCTGTACAACAAGGTCAAGGTCAGTGACTCATGTTCCTCTAGGTTAAAAGAAATCCTCACTCCCAAGCTGGCCATCTATGCTACAGTGAACAGGTCTATGATCTAGATCCAGATTCCTAAGAAGCCAGGAGGCTTCTTCAGAAGTCAGAAGTAACTGCAAAAGTTACTTTCCAGACATTCTGGCAGCTTCAAAGCAGATCTCAAGTGACTGTCACACACAGAGGAGGTGCTCTATAAATGAGTATACGAAGTCTTTCTTGCCTTAACTGCACAAAAAAAACTGTTATCACTCCTAAAACAGTACGTGCCTCTAGGAAATGCAAAGATGTATGAGGCACAAACATTTCACCTTCTAGGTGCTTACAAATCTGTAAACCTGTAAAGCTTTCACTGGCAAACCACAGCCTCCTGTACTATCTTAGAGACACATTTCAACTCTTGGTATATGTATTATTCTATCTTCCAGCAGAAAAACAAGGGAATTTTAAAAAGCAAAATAAATAGGCATATTCAAGGGCTATTTTATTCATCTGAATACTTTTTAGAATCATTTTGATTCAATCATAATTTTGTATTAACTATCTTTTTTTCCAAGATGGGTAATCAACCTAGGGCCTTCAAAATAAGCTGGATTCTGGGCCTGTTTTTGTTTTTTAAAGACAGAGTCTCACTAAATTGCTAAAAAACTGCCCATGCTGAACTGTGACCCTCCTGCCTCAGCTTCCCATGGAGCTGGGACTATAGGTGATTGAAACCACTCATCTTGCTGGTCCTTTCAATGCCACAAACAATTTAGTTGAACATCAATTTATCTATTCCAAGGCACATTTTTTAGATGAGTAAACAACAGTAATTTCTCTTCTGTGATATCCTATCATCAATTATCCACAACAGCCAACAAGCCTGAGTTCACACAGAATTAAAAAACAAGCCTTTCCAACTGAAACAGAATGACTCTTTTTCTTCTTGAAGTAATGCCCACAGATTCTGTACTGCAAATGCAGGTAAGTGCAAACATTAACTCTCATTAAACCACGAAAAAGCTAAATTCAAAAAAAACATCAGGACCCAGGTAAAAGCTGAACAGCAATGTTTCTTAAACAAGTCTTAAAGGAGGTAAGAGGGGAGAAGGGAAGTTGTCTTCCCTTAAGCAAACTAGTTGGCAAAGTGAAACAGAGGAATTCCACAAATCCCCTAATGAACTTACGTGAACTCTGACTACACAGTTTGCTAGGTTTACTGTCTCTGAACACATACTCAGAAACTAGGTGTCAAGGAAGCAATCTGAGAAATGCATTCTATTTATTGTTTTAAAATTAGAATTTAAAATGAGCACAGTAATCAAAGATTATGCCTTTCTGTTATAGTAAATGTACACATTCTAACAATCTTTTTGACAATAACAGACAGATATATATATATATCCTTGAACCGAAATAGGGTACACTAAGCACTTGACACCTCGGCAAACAAATGTGCTGGGACTATGCTCTGTGGTACAGCGCAGGAAAGTCTTATGGGGTGAGGAGTAAGGCACAGACAAAGAGGTAAATGGTTATAAATACAAAAGTTAAATTAGCATCTGGCGGGACACCTGTCACACACCTTTAACCTCAGTACTCGAGAGGCTGAGGCAGGAGGATCACTGTCTATTCCAGGCTACCCAAGGCTACAAAGTGAGTTCACAGCCAGCCTGAACTGCACAGTGAAATACTATTTCAAAGAAAAAAAAAAAGGCCAACATGGTGGCACAAGCCCGTAATCCCATCATTTTCGAGGGTGAGGCATGGGGATTGCTGTGAGTTTGAGATCAGCCGGGGCTACAAAATGAGTTGAAGGCCACCCTGAACTACATGGCAAGACCTTGTCTCAAAAAAAAAAAAAAAAAAAAAGTACTATCCATAAAATAAGGTCCAATGAGTACTGCACTATGAAAAACTCTAAATCTACTGTTTTTAAAAAGGGAAGTATTGGTAAAATACTGAGTATATAAGTAGTTCTACCATAAAAGGAGAGGATGTAGGAAACATTTTTCCTAGGGTAGCACTGAAAGGTCAAAATCTTTACTCTTGGAAAAATAACTGTAATAATTTAGATGCAAAAATGATTTACTAAATGAACATTTTTTTCAAAATGTATTTCATATGTTACTAAACTATCCCAATAACTTTGGGACCCTGCTCAAAAAATCAGCACTGCACATATTTCTGCTTTCTCCAGTTTTTACAGTATCTCCTCAATGACTTCAAACACTACTTAATTTAAAAAGCTACTCCTACTGCTGTGTGGACACTTTTTTTTTGGTGTGTGTTACAGCTTGTATCTAGATGTCCCTTCAAAACTCACGCAGTCACAAGTGCTGCGTTTCAGAGGTGGAAGAATCTAGGGTGTGTGATGCTGGGATTAACTGCAATGCTGGGATCAAGGGCGTGTAAGGTCTAAATTAAGTATACTGATTGGTCTGACATAGTTCTGGGAATGGATAAAAGAAAGGCCCACCCTGGGTGTGAGTGCTACCTGTTCTAAGGGCAGGTAGTCTGGATAAAATATAAGGGACAGAAAGAGGGCTGCTGTTTTTGTTACTTGTTACTTGCCACCTGCCTGCTCTGAGATGTCCACCATGCCTTGGAGTCAACCAACTATGAACTGAAACCTCTAAAAACTGTGAGCTACAATAAACCTTTCCTCCTTTGTCTTCTGGTATCGGATATTTTCTCAGCTACAAAAAAAGTAAGACAGTGGTACTGGAACTTGAAACCAGGTCCTTGGCACATGCTAGGCAAGTGTTCTACTACCAAGTTACATTGTAACCCATTGTATGGATACTTGACAAAGACTACTGAGATTGTATATGTATATGTAAATACATATGTATGAGGCTATCTACTGTGAAAATGAAGAATTTGCCTGAGGAAAAATTGTCTATCATTCGTTAACAGTAATAAGTACTCCAAAAATTTAAAAGTTTATAAAATGAACCTTCAACATTCTCCAGACAGACAGCAATGAGATGCCGAAAATCTGGGCCGTTCATTCCTTTGCTCAACAAGTATCTCCCACTCACTATCAGCTAGGTCCTTGACACATACTGAAAGAAGAAACAAGAAGCAGCACTTGCCTTTAATTCTAAGAAGACAGGCAGACAGATAGACAATGATCCAAATGCAGTAACACATACCTGTATGCTCAATTATTTGGGGTACTGAAGCAGAAGGATCACGAGGTACAGCCCAGGCTTGGCAACACAGTGATATGCTCTTATTAAAATAGTAATATTTTGTCATACTATCTATCATAATACAGGAAATAAAATGTCATAGTATAAGTAAGCCTAATGTACACTGAGAATATGTCTTTTTCTTTATAAAGTCTAATGTACACTGAGAATATGTCTTTTTCTTTATAAAGTCGTCTTCCCAAAGCAAAGAAATGCTCATGAGCAAGTCAAGGAGGCTTACAAGATTAATACAGTAGTCCCTCAGGATCCATAAGAAATTGATTCTGGGATCTCTCACTGATACCAAAATCCAAATAAGCTCAAAAGTTTTGTATTAAGCCATTTGGCTTAGTATTTTCACTTAACTTGTATGTTCTATTTTAAATAATTACTAGATTGCTTATTATAATAACTAATATAAATGTTATACAAATAGTCACTGTATTGTTAATACAAGAAGAAAAAAGTAAATATTTAGTACAGATGCTAATGATTTCACTCTGTGGTTGGTTAGGTCTTCAGATGCTGAAACTGAAGACATGAACAGCCCATTATATCAGTAATTTTTGGTTTTGGTTTTGTTTGGTGGAAAGCAAAGGAATAACATCCCAAAGAGGCAGATACATAAAAACTGAAAGGACGGTGGTGCAAACTGATTACAATATATAGTATTAGAAGACTAAGAGTGAACAAGATCATGACAATAGATGAAGGTGCATGAAGACTAACAAGGAGCCTGAACTTTGTGTGGACAGCAATCAAAATCCACTGGACTTGAGGATTACAAACAAATTTTAGAAAGAGCGCTGAGACAAAGGTCTAAGGTATAAGCTCTAAAAGCCTAGAGCTGGAGTCAGTTAACTAATGTTAAGCTCTGGGAGGGCAGAGAATTGTGACATCTGGCTCACTGCCAAATCCCTAACACAGTCCTACCACATGCTGGGTTATCATTATATTTGGGGAGGGGAAGGGAGGGGAGAAGAGGACAAGGGAGGGGATTAAGAAAAGAAAGCAAAGATGTGGTCCTAAACCAAGGAAGCTGGCGATCAATGTGAGAGGCATGACTAGCCCTGCTCAACAGCAATGACTTCATGTTTCTGCCATCAGTACTCTATGGCACCTTTTTGCAGGAGTCCAAGACACATTACCCAAAAATATGACTGTAAGGATCTGGAATGTACCTCCCCAAAACAGACTTCTCTGGCACATTTTGAGGTTATTTTGAGACTGCAGACACCAAAGTAATTCTGAAAAGCTGTCCTTTTGCAAAACACATTTACATCTCTGAAGGAAATCTACCTTAGTAAGATATCTTGAAGAGGAAGAAAGCTGCTTTGAGGTAACTGCTATAACCTGAGAGGCCTTTCATCTCTCTGCATAGCAGGACAGCCTTATTCACTGTGCATTTACTCCCTGGGCTTACATTTCTCCCTTCCCCTCATCTCCTGACTTGCTTGTGATCATCTCCCCTCACCTATCACCAGCAATCCTAGGTCCCAGTCCCTTTCGATAGTTCAGGATGACACAGTCCAATGTGACCTTTCTCTAAGTCTCGTGTTTTGTAGGACTCCCATATATATGGACTTAGCTAAAATTTTCTCCTCTTATAAATCTATGAAATTGGCAGTAATCAAAACTACATAGGGCTGTGGATATAGCTTGGTAGCATAGTGCCTGCCTAGTAAGCACAAGGTTCTGAGTTCAATTCCCAGTATTAAAAAAAAAAAAAAAAAGCTATGCAACCTTCAGAGGGATGAAAGTTTACATTCCCCTACAAGGCTAACAATATTATCAGTTCTAGGCTATACAAAAAAATCTAAATTTACTATATAGCTACAAAAATGTCAAAGAAAATTATTCATGACATCAAAGCAAAGTTATTTCATTTACAAAGATTATGAATACCTCCATCTCTGTGGAAGCCAGCAAATTATTTAACATTCAGCATGTGTCCAAAATATGTAGAGCAAGCTATAAGGTACTTAAGCTGAAACAGATTCCTAATCAAAAGGCAGTGAATATCTGCCATTAATAAATGGCAGTTAAGAGAATCCCCTTATCAAACAGGCATAATGGCACACTCCTGTGATCCCTGCACCTCCAGGAGGCTGAGGCAGAAAAATCAAAAGTTCAGCCCAGCAATTTAGTGAAATCCCTGGCCCAAAAATAAAAAATAAAGAGAGGCTGGGGATGTAGATCAAAGTCACACAAAGATAACATGTAAACATTTAGGGCATATTTATAGAGGAAAAATCTTCTCATCTTTCAGATTATTTTAATAAGAGTTTGAATTTAAAGAAATCCTAAGAATTATTTTTATAATTAAATGATTTTTTCTTACCTATGAGATAGCCTTTATATATTATTTTTAATACACAAAGTGTATTTTTAATAGTAATACACAAAGATATCTTTGTGTATTATTTTTAAAAGTATTCCTGTTTTACTTTTTTTATACTTCCAAGAAAATGTTATGATTTTATGTGCCAGCAATGTTCGTCTCCTCAGCCTCCTTCAGTACATTAATAACCTGCTCTGTGGGCAGATCAGAAAAAGAAGACAGTAACAACCACTGAAGGGCCAACATTCACCACTGCTATACCATGTGCTACCCAAAATTCCTGCAAAGCCCTAAATTGCAGAATCACTATCCTATGCAGAACATGAGGGCAGAGAGATTAAATAATTAAAATTCATTCAGTGAGTTAAGTGGTAAAAACAGAAAGCAAATTCACAGCCCCAATTCTGTTCCCAGTCCTAAAAGATGGTAACTGCAAAGGGTACCTAGGGATAGTTTCATCTGATCTGAGAACTTCATATTTTTCACTTTTGTCTACAAAAGGCAACTTAACAGAAATGCTGCACTGATACCCATATGGAGATTCCCTAACTCTTCCCACCTATCACAACCTCTTCCTCTCATCTAATAAAAGGGGAAATTCCAAGACATCTGTACAGTTTTTAGGTGCATAAACTGAAACTCTAGAGTAGTTGACGTTAGCTATTTTCTTGCCAGTAGCATGTATCCTCAGGGGTATTCCTAGGTACCCCTGCAAACAACTCATGTTCCACGACAGCATATTCAAAAGTAAATGAATTAGTATTGTTATTATAGAGGTACCACCTTAATTTTTCAACTAACTTACTCCTTACTTTATTTTAAATTGTATTCAATATACCTGACAACTGAGTGCAACACCCTGCTGTTCTAGAGCAGGGATCTGCAACCAGATCTGTAGACCCAATCTAGCCACCAGCCATTTTGTAAATCTCACAGGAATATGGCCCTAAAAGCCAAAAATATTTATAATCTGGTCCTTCAGCTACAAAAAAGAGTTTGTTAACAACTGTTTTAGACCGATGATCTATTCAGTCAAAGTTCTATCTATACCAGCAGAAATCTACTGAAAAAATGTCTAAAAATAGTCATATAATTTTATGACTATCTGAAAAAATAAGTACAGGATTTAACATAATTGGTCTGAAGTCTGTTACCCCAGTACACTGGGAGACTGAAGCAGAAGGATCAAAAATTTAAGCCCAGTCTAGTAAATTTAGTAACTTAATAAGATCTCAAAATTAAAAAATTGCTAAAAGGGTTAGGAATATAGTCCATAAGAAGGCCCTGGGTTCAATACACAGTAACCCTCCCTCTCCTAGCCCACAAAAAAGATAACTGGTCAAGAGTGAAAAAGAGATTTGGTCCTATGGAAATTTATCATGCATTTGTTTCATGCAACAGTTTGACAACTTGTTAGAAATGCAAATCTTCACCAAAGACTTGCAAATGCATTTTAACAAGATCCCCACGTGACAGTTTGAGAACTATACAACATGATGTTTAATTATGCTAAATTCATTAACTCAATTCCTAATATGAGCCAGGGCATTCTGCATTCAGGAAAAAAGTTCTATGACTTTGTCCTTACTTTATTCTTGAGTCTCACGAAACAATAGAGACCTATTTTGACAATTTTAATAAAGGCAATATGGTTTGCTTCTATGAAGCTTTTGGTTTTATTCTATTAGAAAAACACAGAGAGTTACCTCCAAATACAAAACATATGGCCAAACTGGTGCAAAGGAGAACTGTTCAAGCAGTTCCAAAAGAATATGACCACAGAATATCTATCCTAATTTATATAATTATTTTTTATTATTTTTATTTTAAAGAATAAAACCAAGCAAAACAAAACAGAATAAAGCCAATCAAAGCAAACCAGTATAAGTGACACTGGACTTCAAAAATAGGAAATCAACAATGGTTATACCATAATACCTCTTGTTGTCTTCAAAATAGCTGTGGATACCTTCAGACATCGTAAAAACCAAACAAAACAGAATAGAACCAACAACAACAACAAAAAAACAATGAATGCAATAAAGGACTTCAAAACCAGATAATAGTAAACCCACAATGGCTACCAAATATATCTTGTTATTTTTTAAATAGCTGCCTATGGGGCTGGGGATTTAACTCAGCGGCATAAGCGCCTGCCTTGCAAGCAGGCAGTTGTGAGTTCAATCCCTGGTACCAATAAAAATGAAAAAGACAAAAAAAAATAAAAAAATAAAAAAAAAATAGCTGCCTATGCCATTGGATATAATAAAATCAAACAAGAGAAATGCTTTTTTAAACTATGTGGATATTTCTATATCTTGTTAAAATTTATATCTGTTCATGAAAATTTCAAATACTGTAGTCTTCAAAATATGACAGTAAAATTTTGTGGATAATCTGATTTTTTTTGTTTCATTTTAGTGGTGAAAGAAGAGTCAATACTTCCTGCTATTTTTAAAGTAAAGGCTAAAAAATCCACTAGGAAAGAAAAAAAATGAAATAAAGGGCTGGAGGTTTAGCTCAGCGGCGTAAGTGCCTGCCTTGCAAGCAGGCAGTCGAGAGTTTGATCCCCGGTACCGATAAAAAGGAAAAAGACAAAAAAAAAAAAAAATCCACTAGAGTTATGACCTGCTCAGGTTAAAAGCAATCTTTAAAAAGGTTGCCACTAGCCTGGCACGGTGGTGCACGCCTGTAATCTCAGCACTTAGGAGGCTGAGGCAAGAGAATTGACGCAAGTTTGAAGCTAGCCCAGACTATATAGTGAGTTCAGGGGCAGCCTGAACTGTACAGTGAGATCCTGTCTCAAAAAAAAAAAAGCAAAATAAATAAATAAATAAGTAGCTACTTTATGAATTTGGCAATTTAAATATTATTACTAACCCTCTTTTACAGAAAATGAACGAAAGCTCATCAGAGAATTAGGTAACTTTAAAGTCAAGTAAGCATAAAGCCCTAAACTTACCAGAATTAGTGTTATAATCATTCCATATTTATTAAACTACTGCACTAATTTAATAGAATTTCAGTTTATCTGAACTCTGTTGCAAATTTCCCACCTCTTGTCAATTCTACTAGCCTCTACATTCTAACAGGCAAATTACTTTTGGCAAACCACTTGACCTACCCAAGGATTTACTGCACTCTTTCTTATAGAGTTGCTATGATGCAAATGTAGTTTCTGTTCAAAATTATACAGGTTTTCAAATATAAGGACTACATAATGTACACTCAAAGCCACAAACACTACATCTATTAAACAGGATTTCCCTGACATCAGTAGAAAAGCAATAGGCCGATTTTTATTCCAGTAAGTAAGAGCTCCTATAACACAAAAATCAATCAGCACAGATCATTACTTACATGTGGCCCAGCAAAAGACATTTATACAGGAACATTATAGCTGAAAGAAGAAAAATCTAGCAAATTTCTGATTGGCAAAAAGACAAATATTTCTACACGAACAGCAAAAAAAAAAAAATTCTGACGGCCTATAAGGGCATCACATTAAGGGCTAGGGATACGGCTCAGTGCCTGCCTGGCAAGCACAAGGTCATGAGTTCAAATCCCGGTATCAAAAAGTAAAAAATAAAAAGAACATCACCTTAAACAATCATATAAAGAACACTCTAGTAGCAGAAACACAGATCAAGGGCTGTCTGTCTGGTCAGTAAGATAGGAGAACAAACTCCAATAAAACTAAAAAAATACAGTAAACAATATATAATGGTTTGCAGGACATGGGATTACATGCCCATAACCCCAGCATTTTGAAAACCGAGACAGGAAGACAGCAAACTGGACAACTTAACAAGTCTGGGCAACCTAACAAGACCCTGATTTAAAGTAAAAAGGGGCAGGGATCTAACTCAGTGTTCAATCCCTGGTACCACCCTCCAAAAAAAAAATAAAGTACGTGAGATTGCCCAAGACCAAAAAGGTGACAATGTGTAGCAAAAGTTGTAAACCAACTACTACTGAGGAATTTCTTTGGATAGATACTGAGAATTATCAGAGTTACAAGGACATTTACTGAGTAGCTCTACTTCTAGGAACTTGTAAATGAAATGATGTACCATCTTAGTACTTAATGAAGTATTGTCTGTAAGCATAAGAGATTTGTAAACAGAGCCAGGGATTTAGCTCAGTGGCACAGTGCCTGCCTGGCAAGTGCGAGGTCCTAAATTTGGTTCCTGATACCAAAAAGAAAAAAGATTTGTAAACACAAGCCTTTTTTTTTCTTTTTTTGAGACAGAGTTTCACTAGGTAATTCAGGCTGGCCTTCAACTTATTTTGTAGCCCAGGCTGTTGTCAAACTTGTAGCAATCTTCCTGCCTCAGTATCCGAGTGCTGGGATTACAGATGTGCACCACCCATGCCCAGTGTACAAATGCCCTTTAGCATGGAATTAGTTACACAAATTATGCTATAATAACACCAAGCTTTGATGTACCAATCTGGAATATTCTTTTTTTTTTTTTTTTTTTGGTTTTTTGAGACAGGATCTCATTATGCAATTTAGGCTGGCTTTGAACTCACTTTAATGGTCCAGGCTGGCCTCAAACTCAAAAGTGATCTTCCTGCCGCTGTCTCCTCAGCTGGATTACAGCGTGCACTACCACACCAGTCATGGAATATTCTTATACAAAAAGTACAAAATAAACTCACTGGCTATCTCTCAAGAGAACCAGGCAGCTAGGGACAGGAATTAGAGTAGTATTCTTCAGGAAAACTCTTTAAAATTTCATATACTGATAAATACATTATCTATTAAGAATATCTTTAACTTTTGAAAGTACAACATGGATGACAATGAACATTACCTTGAAGAAGCAGGAAATGGTACTTTCAGTTAAAGTATCAAACACTGCTAGAACACATCTGAAGTTTTCTCCCTCTTAACCTGTGGAGGCTGTAAAATCTGAGGGGATAAACTAATTTATTAAAACAGTATATATATATATATATATATATATACATATATATATATACAGAGTAAAATCATATATATCTATATATATATACACATTTACATATGTAGATATACATACCCATTCACAAGTATATATACATATACATGTATATATACATATATATGTATATACAAATGTACGTATTTGATGGAATTCTAGCTGAACATGTATATACATATATACAAATGTATATACGTATATATGTATATGTGTATACTTATATATCTATATCTATACACAGATATAGATACAGATGGTTTTACTCTGTAGTTCACATTGGCCCCGAACTCATATTGTTGCCAAGACTTGTCTTTAACTCAGCAATCCTCCTGCCTCCATTTCCCAAGTGCTGGGACTACAGATGTGCACCACCACTCTCAGTAATTTAAGTGATGTTTTTTCTAAAAATTATTTACTTCCTATCATTAGAAATTCAAACCTGACAATTTCAATTAAAAAAAGTTTTGATCATCTGATAAAGTGCCAAGGGCTGCACACAAAGATTAATAACACATATAATTTGATAAACAATTTAACAGATGTATGCTAAAGAAATACTTTTTTAGATGCTAGTCATTTTCATAAACACCAGTCATTCTCAAGAGGCTAAAGAAGTCTGGACTCGAAGGACCTGTTCTAGATCCATTTACTCCCTTAACTGTTTAATTCTGTGTAAGTAAAACTTGGTCATCCCAGCATCTGAATTTATCTACTGTCTTAATCACTTTCTTGTCACTGTGACACATCTCACACCCACAAGTAAAGCAGGAGGACACTTTGGTGCACAATTTGTAGAGGTTTCAATCCATAGTATGCTGGATCCAAGGCAAGATAGCATGGCAGAAAAGGCTTCCTTACAGCATAGCAGATAAGCAGCAGAGACTGATCAGAGGCTGAGGTACCCACCTCCTCCAACCAGGCTTCACCTCCCCCACCATGTTCAGCTAGAATCCCATCAGAGGACTAATCCATAATGAGAATCACATGTCCATGGAGCAGTAACCTCTCCTAGGAGCCCCCTATCTAAGAGCATATGAGGCTTTGGAGGGGCATTTAAATACAAACCTGTAACACCTATCTTATTTGAAAGTATTATAGCAAAGTAAAATACATGTAAAAGCAAAATTCTTTATAACTTAAAATACTTCAGAAACATGACATTACACACATGAAGTTTTAGGGGAAATGATTTTATTTCCCACTTCATTCTCCTCTGGGTTTGTTCCACTTTGCTGTCATCAGAAACAAAACTAGATTTGTATCAGTCTTTATTCTCAATGTTCACAGATAATTAAGTCAATCCACATATAAAGCATTTAAGGAAAGTAAAAGGTAAGTTTTTACTGAACATTACATGCACAATGCCCCAAACACCCAAAAGCTGGTGTTAATAGTTGGCACTTGCACTGAACATTAACCAATGCCTTTTTACTCTTGCAGGAGGGTTAATCAGAGAAATAGCAGCAGCAACACCAACTAGGGCAACAAAGTGACAGTTGTGGTTGACATGCTGGTTGTCTGTCAGCTTTCTTAAATAACATGCCTTCTCAGTGTTGTAAATTTAAAGATGTTTGTTTCAAATCTTGGTCTGGTCTTATACAATGAGAAAAATGTGTTCTTAGTCCTGATGAATAATTTTCAGAAAAAAACTAGTCATTTTTTCTGCTTTAAAAAGTAAAATAAATAAACTGTATCCTGTTGGCTTACAAGTTATTCTATCACACCTCATCCATCAACTCAAAGAAAGCGTGATATCAAGGATAAAACCTACTTTAAAAATACAAAGCATATACAATGCAGTGTTTGATGGGGAAGGTGAAAACAGAGATACAAGTGAGATG
Source organism: Cavia porcellus (assembly GCF_034190915.1). NCBI lineage: Eukaryota > Metazoa > Chordata > Mammalia > Rodentia > Caviidae > Cavia > Cavia porcellus. Next base: position 49,086,660 of record NW_026947512.1, read on the forward strand.
TCCAATTTTTTAAAACTCACATCCCATTATACATTTACTATGTGCCTAAATGTTTTGCTTCTAGGCCTTTGTACATGCTGTTCCCTCTGCAGGAACCACTCTTTCCCACCACACCCATCTGCTTCCCCATTTCACTAATCTCTCACATGTGACTTCCTCTAAGGCTTCTTTGGCCCACCCCACCCATCCTCTGCATTCACATAGTACTGCTGCAGCCCATCAGAGTACTGTATCGTTACACATGTTAATTACAAAGACTGCAGTTCCTTTACTCAGGACAAAATCATTGTTCTGGCAACTGGAAGGTGTTCAATAAATATTTGTAAAGCAACCATACGCTGTGTTAGATAGATGGGAATACAAAGACAAAAAATAAGACCCTAAATTCACTAATAGGCAATAGGTTAAAAACATTAATACACAGCTGTCATTGCTGAGACAAAATACCCAACACCCACAAGTTAAGGGAAGAAAGATTGATTTATCTCAGTTTGTAGAGGTTTCAGTCTACAATTGGCTGGCTGCAAAGCAAAGTGGCATTACAGAGGAGAAACAGTTCATGGAGGGCAGGAGGTAGCAAGGCACTGAGAAAGGGCAAGACAAGCTTCTTTTGGTTCCTTACACTGTACCCAGGACTAGCACAGTGCCAAACTAATCAGTGGACTGATTTGGTAATCACCTACTACTCGCACCCTTAATCCCAGCACTGCATGCATCAATCACACACTCTAGATCCAGTCACCTTGGAAAAGCCCCACCGACAACATGAGGCTTTGGGGGGACACCTAGACACAGGTCATGACAAATGTAAAAAGGGCTGTGATGGAGGTATGTGCAGGCTACCAGGAGCATGAAGAGAGCCAAGTCAGTCAGGGAGCAGTGAGAATGACATTGAGAGACTGGAATGCAAGAACATGACTGAACTAAGTCTGCAAGGCTCAACAATAGCTAATAAAGAAAGAACTGATAATTATTCCCGACAGGAAAAAGAAAAAGCAAGTAAATCTAGGGGACTATGAAGAGTCTGACACAGAGCAGAGAAATCCTCAAACTTATGAACACACGTAGCCTGCAAGTCCAATCCTACCTTCTGAATAAGTAGACTGGAACTCTGCTCAAGAATTCATATTGCAAGAAAAAAAAAAAAAAAAAAAAACAAGAAATCTGTATTTCAGCCATAAATGGCAGTGTGTTATTATAATCCTAGAGTGAGGGAGGCTGAAGCAGGAGGATCTCAAGCTCAAGGTCAGCCTGAACTATAAGTGAGCTCAGGACCAGCCTGGACTATACAGGGAGATACTGTCTCAAAACAAAACAAAAACAAAATTTCCATTTCAAGCAATCCTCCAGGGCATACTACTAGTGTACACAGATGGCATATGAAAAAGCAGTATAAGTTTGGAGCAACTCAAGAAGATGGCCACAAATCATATATACTATACCATAGAATGTGGCACTGAAAGATTTTAAGCAGAGAAGTTAAATTTAATTTTGGAAATATAGTAATGGAAAACATTTATATAGTTTCTTTTCACTATTCTAAGGATTTTATACATTCTACACTGTCTAATACAGAACCTACTGGCTGTATGTGGCTACTCCAACTGAATTACAATTAAAATTAAAAGTGCAAGCCAGGCATGGTGGTGCACGCCTGTAATCCCAGTACTCTGGAGGCTAAGGCAGGAGGACTGTGGCGAGTTTGAAGCCAGCCTGGGCTATAAAGTGAGTTCAGGTCTGAACTGCATAGTGAAACCCTGCCCTAAAAAAAAAAAAAAAAAAAAAAAAAAGAGACAAAACTGTAAGTGCAAGTAACCACATCTCAAGATATCAACAGCTACCTTTTGGCTATGACCACCAGAGGTGATGACTAATACAGAGTACAGTGTTAGCAGGGTTTACAAACTCAATTCTCTCCATGATTCTGGCTGCAAACCAAACTGGACAAGAACTAAATCTTATTTCCCCATAAGGTCAACACTGAACCTAACGACTCAATTTGATATGGTTCTCATCCAACTCAGTTTGCAACCAGAAGTATGTAAAAAATCAAGTTTTTGAACGGAGGTACCACTGCATTTCTATCATTGTACAAAGTTTTATTAGATAGTGCTGAGGTATATTAACTCATTAAACCCTCACAACTTTGTGATGAGATAAGCACTGTATTATTCCTATGTTGTAGAAGAAAATGTGGCAAAGAAAGTTTAAGGTTGTAAAGCAAGTAGTATCAACATAGCACATAAATCTACAAGGCCTGGTCCTTGAGTCTTTGTTCTTAATCATTTCTTAATACGAGCATTATTAGCAATAATCTGAACTGGAGAGAGATGACTGGAAGAGGGAAAGCTGGTGAGAACACTGCTCAGGTAGATCAGGAAGGAAATGCCAAGGACCAAAAGTGGAAGCTGAAATGGAGGAGATGAGGTTAATTATTAACTGTCATGCTTAAAAAATGTTAAGAGAAGACTGGGGACACACCAGAATTGAATCCAAAAGGAACCCAAGAAAGGTATGGAAAATAATACCAGTTTCTGTTTTAAGTATTAGTCAATGGCAATGCCTCTTATTACAGGAAGAAAGTAGAAAAGCAAGTTGCAGCTGACTGACAAATACACCCAGATCATTGCAAATGTGCAATGATGGAGGTAAGATATTATCCATACACAGCAGGATGATATACAAGTTCGGAGCTCAGAAGTGACACCTGGAATTGTAATGTTAGAGGTTTCAATTTAGAGGAGAGAGAGAATGCAGGAGAATGGAAAAAGAAACAATGGGTGAAAAACAGAACCTTAAGGAAGACTAACATAAAATACAGGCAAAAGATAACATGTTGAAAAGGAGTTACTGTGAAAATGAAAGAAAAGAAAGAATTCAAAGGAAAGAATTGTCCCAGAAGCCAAGGAAGGAGAAAACAGTTAAGAAGTACAAAATGCTGCTGACAGTTCAGGTAAAATAAAACTTAAAAACCATCCAAAAGAGCAGCTTCAAACTGTATTCCAGGGCCAAAAGCTGGACCGCAGCAGATCTGGAATGCAGAGCAGTCATTTTTCAAAAGCATGAGATCGACAGGCTATAGAAAAGAGGCTCTGAAAAAAGGGAGTCAGTTGGTTGGTTGGTTGGTTTTTCACTCTGATAAAAAGGACTTCTGTATGTCCAGGGCTAAGGTGTATGTCCAGGGCTAAGAAGTGAAAGAGAGAAAGATAGCAGAGTCAAAAGACGGATGTATATTCTTAATGAAACAAGATTCTTGAGGCCAGAGAGAGTAGGATCCCACATGTAAACGGAGGGTAAACCTATGGTACTTCTCTTTCTCTCTACTAAAGAAGGCAGCAAGGGGGTAAACTTAAGCACAGAAATATTGAAGTTAGCATGAATAGCACTGAATAGATGGACAGACAGACTCCACTCTATGAAGGATATGTATGGAACTAGATACTGACAATAAGAAAGATCCAGTGAGAACAGGCTATACAAAGATGCAGTGTCATGGAGCTGAGATTGGGGGACGCGAATTTGTGAGTAGCACTCTATCATGTGATTGTGTGATTTTCTCCAAAAAGAAAAGCAGTCCTATGTAACAGCTGGCAGGGAAAACAGTTGGCTGCACATTAAGTACACATTCTTTAAACACACACACACCCCTCTGACACCTGGATCCCACAGCTAAAGATTAATCTAATGCTTGGTGTTTCTTTTTTTAAGTACCTCAGGTGTGGCTAAAGTGGATTTAGAATCAAGAACTACCTCTTTAGAAAGAACAGGGGTTTAGATTTATGTTACAGAATTAAAGAAAACCTAACTGCAATGAAAAAAAATTTAAGTAAGACTGGGAAATCACTGAAGTAGATCACATTACCACACATCACTATGTTTCTCAGAGTTCTATTACAAGTTATAGAAAACTCTGGAGTTAAAATGTTTCACTGTAGCCAATGACTATGGAAAAAGTAACCTACAAGCTCAAAGAATTGAAAACTAACACTCAGCAGTAGCTCTGTAGGTCAAGTACAGTTCATAAATGGTTGGAAGAAAAATCAACCTATAGTACAGGTCTGCTAATGCCCCTCAAACAGAGAATCCAGGGCCAGCCATTTAGCTCAGCCGACCTAAGCACTCATCTGGCAAGCTCGAGGTTGTGAGTCCAATCCCGGTACCAAAATAATAAAAAACAGGGAATCAGCCTATGTGTACAAAAGGTCACAGTAACAAGATGTCAACTGTCATCTTTTGCACACATAAAAATCTTTCAGAAAGATTTTATTTTTATTATTTCAGCTTCCAGATTTTCTACATCAGTTTTTTCCTTCATAAATTATACCAATAATCTTAAAACCCTAACCCAATTATTTTACATAAAATTGTCTTAAATCTTAATCTTTATTGGCTACGATCGTGATGAATTTTCTGTTTTATGATAAAATAGAAGTTACATAAAGATGAATTACTAGTTAAAAAGATGAGTAAAGGCAAAAATAATTTGTTGCCCACTTTCTTCCCTATGCAGTTTAACAGCACTAGTACAAAGCTCCCAAGCTCCTCCCAGGTGTTACCTATAAAACAGTGAGTGCTGAAATACATACTATTCGTCTACTCACACTTAATACCTTTGATAAAAAGTACTTCATTAATACAAATGCTGGTACTTGGCCATCTGTCTAAGTCTCAAGAACTTTAAAGTCTAACCAATTATCCAATCACTGAGAGGTGTTGCAGATCCACTAAAAAATCATATTTATTTCTAAGTGGACATTTTTTCAGAGCTAGAGGAACATTTTTCTTCCCACATTAAGCTGGCTCAAAATGTTCTCCTAATATTTTGCTAAAACTTAAGTCCTCTTTGAACTGTAAAAAAACAATCTCTTCAAATTAAAAAAAAAAGTTGTTTCAACTCTAACAATGTGTAAGACTGTAGAACGATTTTCAAATTCTGTAACAAGCGGATTACACAACTACGGCTTACAATTCTCTAGACAAGGGTTTTTCTATGATTTCCATTAAGGGAGAGAGTTCTACACTACCTAACACTCATTTTAAAAGACTACAAAACCAGTATTACCGAAAAAATGAAAAACGACCTGACCAATTCTCTTGAATATTAGTAACTGTTTGTATGACACCAGACAGGATACATCTCTTTGGCTCTGTTTCTCTATTTGTGGAAATAATTACAATCACTATGATTCAATACTGCCACTGGCTCAAAATTCTACAAAAGCCAAAAGAATCAATTCTAACAATTTATCTATACTTTGTAAGCATAATATAATTCAACTACAAAATACACATTCATCAACACTACTGCCTGATTTACTTTACCTTAGCAGGATTTTTTTCTCCCACTGGTGGCAGTCACAAATTATTCTGACCAAGAACAGCATTCTACAAATCTGAGTGCTACATTAATTGTAATCTTTATGCTTAACAAAATAGTACCATACTACAAACTGTTTCTTCACCTGTTTCCTAAAAGAGCTGCAGGTCATTCTCCAGCCTTGAATTTAGAGACCTATGTACAGAGCTGATGAAAGCCACTTGTTGAGAATTATGATTCTCCTATCAAAAGGAAAAACCAAAAGGAACCGCCTGTGTTTTCTTGGGAACCAGCTGCCACTGAATGAGTCCTAATCCCGCTCCGTTGGGCCAAGTGCAAGAGTGAAGGTGGTCTAATTCACCTGCTCAGATTCTTTGTGAAATGACTCCACTCTTGCATAGCCATTTGGTAAACAACTTTACCAGAATGAAGCTCTTAATTCATATACACAATACACATGTATTTCTTTAAAGTGTGAAAAGTACTCACTATTGTAACTTAAAGAAGCTCTCCAGTTCAGCAGAAAAAAATTCTTTAATTCTACTTTAACCAACAAACTTGACAACTAGATTGAGTCTTCTCTACAGCCAGAACAAAGTCAATGTCAAAATATATTTTCTCCAAAATTTTACATCGAAAGAGAAAAAAAACTAAATCCTGTCAAGGAGCTCCTTATAACCTCTAGAGGCCTGAATGATAAATCTTTGTGGATTCCTCAAACAGTTCCTGTTATGTGTTTGTTTTCACAATACTCAAAGTAAGTGCCATGTAAAAAAAAATAGCAGCCAATATATCCAGGATGAACTCAATAAAAATCAGGCAACAAAAGTAAGAGAAAATTTAATGGGTCTTACATTTTATATTCATTTTCCATTTGGTTTTACATTAGAAGCCACAATGAAAATCTATATTAAACACTGTAAGGAGCTATAATACAAATATTGTAATACAGCTATAAAACTTATCTAGAGTTCTTTTTAGACTTTAATAAGGAAACACATGTTTAACACTTAGAACAGTACATAAGCCAGGCATGGTGGTGCAAATTTGTAATCCCAGCACTCAGGAAGCTGAAGCAGGAAGACTGCCATGAGTTTGAGGCCAGGTTAGGCTATACAGTGAGGTCAAAGGCTCAGCCTGGACTACACAGCAAAACCTTGTCTCAAAAAAAAAAGAAAACCCACAGAACTCAATACATCATTCACTCTTAAAAATGTTTAACTATGTATTGGTTTCTATTCCCTAAATCTATAGATAATGGCAAGGTTGGGGAAGGGAAGGCTAGAAACCTGTGGATTTCTATTTTTGAAGCTATTCATAACATCTGATGTCTTAATTTTTTCCTTTTATTATGAATTTATTAATAATAGGCAAGAAACAGTTAAGTGTTAGTAAAGGTAACACAAATGGCTATGCACGCTTCCTGGGCATAGATGCTTTGATTAATACTGGCCAATCCAAGCTTTAATAGGTCAAATCTTTCAGGGCATGTCATGAGCTAAAAATCACCAAATATCATGGAGCTGACAGGACCAAAAGAGAACCAAAAAATATTTCAATTTAATACACTTGATTGTATTAAAGCAAAATATGGTTTAAACAAATATAGTATTATCAACATATTTCTACCTGAATTAATTTTAAGTCTGTGAGTTTTTTATAGACAAATCTGCTGAGACAAAGTCAATTCCTAATCATACTTACAATTAATCTATCTCAGGGATTTGTTAGTGATACATTTTTATGGGAGCAAAAAAACAGTATAAACAATAATATAGGCTATGTATGGTACAGAATTTAAATATATAAATTACCATTTATTACCATTTTAAAACTTAAGATTAGTTTTAAATGATAACATTACATTTTTGTAGTATCTTTTGTTTTCAAAAGTTTTTAAATGAACAATAGTTCTGTTAAGCAATTCATTCAAACTAAACTTAATAGCATGCACAACTATTCCCTGCCTTATTAATAAAATAACATAACACAGGATACCTGATATTAAAATTATCAAACTTCCACTTATAAACAATTTTCTATCACTATTCTACATTAAATATTAACAATTTTATTATAAAGACCATTTCCAAATAGCTAAGTCAAAACTTTATCATTTTTACTCTCAATAACTTGTGAACATATCCTAGTCTAATCAGTATCTCTACCTTAAAAATTTAAATTCCTTGTGGTGGTGCACGCTTGTAATTCTACCACTCAGGAGGCTGAGGCAGGAGGATCACCATGAGTTTGACGCTAGCCTAGGCTATGTGGTAAGTTTAAGGCCAACCCAACTGCGTCTCAAGACCCTGTCTCAAAAAAAAAAAAAGAAATAAAAATCAAGTTCCTGTCAAAACCCCACTTAACTCTGGATTTAAAATACAAATTCCTGTAAAATTAAGTACTCTCTACTAAAAGATTACTGTATTAACCTATGACTTACAGTAAAAGGTAAAGGATTTATCAATCTTTTTGCTCCAATTTACCTAACTGTATAGTAACCTAAACAATCACAATAACAGTTATCTCCTCTTCTCTTTCCAACAAAATGTTTCTGTAAATTGCAATTCTGTTCTAAAATACTACTCCAAAGAACATTTTAATGATTTAGATGGTCACCACAAAAGAGCTTATTTTTCTGGATTAGTGATACAGAACATAAGCCAAATAAATTACTGCAAATGTATACAGTGAAGCCCAAAATTTGAATCAAGGTGAGTATTTCTGGAAAGAATATAAATCCTTCTAAGAAAATGGATCATCAAACCTCAAGTATATAAAACTTCATCAAAGAAACTCTAATTATTTCTCAAAAATTAACAATGATTAATTGGTATTTTAAAATGATGACATTGCTGGACATGGTAATGCACACCCGTAATCCCTGCGCTTGGGAGGCTGAGGCAGGAGGACTGCCCAAAGTTCAAGGGCAGCCTGAACTACATAGTGAGTTCACAGGTAGTCTGAACTATAGAGGTGAGATCCTGTCTCAAAAAAAAAAAACAAAATTAAAAAAAAGATGATTTATTAGAAAGGGTTCCCCCCCAAACTGTACTTTGTATACTATAGTATCTCTCTTCTGCCTGCCTTAGTGTCCCACAGAATACAAATCTTAAATGCAGTTTTGGAAAGGCATTCAAATGTTTGCTGAGTGAACCATAAATGAAACAAATGAACAAACCATCTTACATTTATAACTACATTTCAAAAAGAAAGCATTGGAAGGTGCGTAGAGGGGTAACTGCCAATAATCACAACACTCAGGAGCTTGAAGCAGGAGGAATGTGAGAGTTCAAGGTCAGCCTGGGCTACACAGGGGAGACAAGATCAATTTGGGCTACATTTCAAGACACCATCCTCACGGCATCACTTTCTTTCTGATAATTAAAGTATCTTATTATTAATCTCTAAACTGCAAATCAGAAAGCTTTACTAACAATCAAAACAAAAATTAATAAATATAGAAAAAAGTTTTGTTGCAGTACTGGGAATTGAACATCGGATCTATGCACTGAACTGTACACCACTCCATTTTTAATATTTTATTTAGAAAAAGAATCTCATTGAGCATTAAATCGCAGGTACTGGGCTTAAATTTAAGAACCTCCAGCCTTAGCCTTCCAGATTACAGGTGTGCACCACCAAGCCTGGACATAGAAAGTATCTTTGAGATAAAAAAAAAAAATTAGGAAACGTGCTATGAAGTTAAGCACCAAGGACATTCACAGCTCTGTACCTGAGTACAGTGATAAATACGCATTATAACCACAAGAGGTGGCCATGTAGGTGTAAGACTCTGGAGCCATACTGGAGTCAAATCTGCTCTACTGGGATGTACTAGTGTGACATGAGCAAGTTACTGAATCTCTTATGGCTCACCTATAAAATAACAGTACCTACACTTCGTTGTTGGTACACATCAATGTTAGTTACACAAGCAGTAAGTGAGTTAAGTCCCCTCTTAGCTATTGTTTTACATTCTACAGTTTTAGTTATCTGACGATCAACCATAATATGAAAATAGTAAATGAAACACTCTAAAAATAAACAATTTATGAATTTTAAGGAACATATAGTATAATTATTCTACTTGATTATTAATTATTGTTACTGATCTCTTATTATGCCTAATTGGTAACTCAAATCTTACTGTATGCATGGACGCTTAGGAAAAAAAAAGTACAGAAAACCCAAATGCTCCTGCAGTTACAAGATGACTACTTCCAGATAAACTCATGGTAAATTTAAATAACAGAAATTAAAAGTGCATTTAATATACCTACTGACCATGACAGATTGGCATCACACCACACTTTGGAGTATTGGTGTTTTCCTGGAGCTGGAGCTCACTGTCCAGCTTCACAAGAGTCCATAGCCCAGGAATGGATCAAAATTCAAAACCCAAAGCCGTTTCTCCTAATGTATGATGTTTTCATTACATTATAAAAATTTTTTTAGAAATCCAGAACACAGTGGGGCAATCCCAGCACATCGAGGCCAAAACATGCAGATCACTGGGTTAAGTCCAGCCAGGCAACTTAACAAGATTTGATTTTAAAAAAAATTTAAAAAGGGCTGAGACTGTATGTACCAATCTCATTGAAAAACTGCTTGCATGATACTATATGAAGTTAAGAGTTGATGAGGCATATTCAGTATTTCTGATGACGTAATTAATAATTTACAGTTCTCCTCACTTAAATCCCACAATTCAAAAAAAAGCAACATTTTCCTTTCTGATAATTTATTTATTTATTTATTATTATTTTGGGGGGGGGTCTATTTCCTTGTTTTCGGTACCGGGGATCAAACTCACGACTGCCTGCTTGCAGGGCAGGCGCTTATGCCGCTGAGCTAAATCCCCAGCCCCACTTTCTGATAATTAAGGTATCTGAATATTAATCCCTAAACTGTAAATCAGGAAATTAGTAAGTATAGAAAAAAATTCTGTTGCAGTACTGGGAACTAAACTCAGGGCTCTAAATTCAGCCCCTAGTACAAAAGGAAGAAAAAAAAAAAAAAGGTACAAAAATCCTAAATTAAACCATAGTCAGGGTCCATCTATATAGGGTCTGGCACTACCTTCAGTCTCAGGTATCTTCTAAAGGTCTTGCAATACACCCCTGGTGGATACAGGGGACTAGTGTACAGCACTGAAGTTATGATACCTGACACAGAGCAAACATTTATTAAGTAAATAACACAATAAATGACCATGCCCTAAAACTAGTGCAGAAATGTCCCTTATAACATGGATAAGACTTTTAAATCATGGTATCTCATGGATTTTACTTTCCAATGTGAAAGTAACACACAAACCTTCAAGTGATTTTACACTAAACTTAAAAATGTTTCTACACTAATCTCCCAAAAAAGAACAAAAACTACCTGTCTGCTGAAAATCTAACCCACAATTTCTTCTCAAGGTTAACAGCCAAAATAAAAAGAACTGACTCAGTAAAAAGTGAAGAGGAACTTGCTCTGGCCCTTCCACACACTGCAGTCCTTGAACTTCATCTCTTACTACACAGTTGCCTAGGTGAGCAGACACATAAGCATTAGCATTAGAGACCATAAAGCCTCCTCAGTTCCAAGCAGAGCGTGTGGCTCACAGAAGGCACTCAGAACTATCTGCTGAGCTAATTAATGCCTAACAGGGTAATAGTTTCCAGTTACATCTTCCTTTCTTTATCACTGTCAAACACATTCTGGATACATACACATAAGTTTCTTTTCTCTTTTCCTTTCCTTTTTTTATTTTTTCCTGAAATTATCTAGGTCCATGACAGCAAGCCAATCAATTCTGATTTAGAACTGACTGGGCAGTTTCAAGAGAGAGGAAGGCAAGTAGTTCTAGTACAATAAAACAGCAGGCATACTCTGTTTAGAGGAGAAATAATTCCTCACATTGGAGTTCACAGTATTAGGACGCCGAATGTGGACTTTTCACCTCTGAAGAAAATCACTCAAGCAATTTAGTGCTGAAAATATGACTTCATTTAAAAATACAGAGCATATCTCATCAACTCTAATTTCATAGATGTTATCATGAAAGCAGTTTCCCAATGAAATCGGTATACACAGCAGTCTCCTCAAAGAAACTCGATTTTCCCAAATGTATACTCCAAATTTAGTCACTCTGATTAACTATACTACATAATAGAGCTCTGCAGCCAAACAAGTATTTGTAAACTTGCATTCTTCCAAATGGGCTGTGCAATGGCCTCAGCAAGGTCTTCTGCTCAGCTGCACAGTAAGGTCAGATGGCCCTTGAGGGACCTACTAAAGAAAAAGTCCAAGGGTCTAAGACTTGGACTTACCCTGCTTGTACTATACTGTATCCAAATTCACTACCTCTTAAAAATATGCACAACTGACATTTTATGTATAATTAATATGTGTCAAAATATCTAGACCTGGAGACATAAGCTCAGTAGTATAGATGATAACTCACATGTTTGAGACCCTAGGTTCAATCCTCAGTTCAAAAAAATAAAAAATACAATTTCTAATTCTGCTGGGCATAGTGGCACATGCCTGTAATCTCTGTCGTCTAGCAAACTGAGGTAGGAGGATCACAAATTCAAACCCAGTCTGGACAATTTATCAATCCCGTGTCTCAAAAGGCAGGGAGGGGTGAAGTTGTAAAAACTATTACACAAGTAAATACTCAAGTGTTTTAATAACTTATAATACCTAATTCATAGCAAAGACACTGACTGACTGTAATCTGAATTATTTAGCTATAAAATATAAACTTCCTGTTTCCATACAGTTAACCTATTAGATTATTTGACTACACTTGTAGGAATCAAGTCATTTTCTTTAACTTCAGCCATATAATCAAGAAACAATTTCTAGGCTGAGGCAGAAGGATTGTCACAAGCTCAAGACCAGGCTGGGCTATACAGTGAATTCAAGGACAATCTACACTACACAGTAATACTGTCTCAAAAAAAAATAAAATAAAACAAAATTACAGTTCTTACAGTACTGAACTACAAAACAGCACTTCAGTTACTTGTCTACCTTGAATTGCTGTAGAACTATTTTCTAAATGGGATTCTCTACCCATTCTTAAGAATCAGTTTAAAGGTTGAGTATCCCTTATCCAAAATGCTTGGGACATGAAGTTATTTCAGATTTTATAGTTTTTTTGACTGTGGAGTATTTGTATTTGCATTTGTAATGAATGTTAAGCAATCCTTATCTGAAAGCCCAAAATCCAAAATTCTCCAAAATATGGAACTTGGAAGAACTGTGGATCATTAAGCTTCAGAGCATTTGCATATACTCAAAAAAGATTCAGATTTGAGAACATTCTGGATTTTTAGATTAGAGATGTTGAACAATATGCTTTTATTCCAAAGCTCACTGAAAAAAACTAAATCCTAAAATATATCGCTAAGTAGTTCACCAAAGAAAAATACTTAATGCTAATTTTCAACTCTGATCTAGACAAAAATCTACAAGTGGGATGTCATCAACTACAATGAAGTAAATCAAATCTCAAAATATTTTTAAATATGCTCACTTTTTCTTTTCTTCTTTTTTTTTTTTTTGGTCTTTTTGAGATAGGGTCTTGCTGTGCAGTGCAGGCTGGCCTTGGGCTCACTTTGTAGCCTAGATTGGTCTTGAACTTGGAACAATCTTCCTGCCTCAGCTTCCTGAATGCTGGGATTACAGGAATGTGCCACCATGCACCGCATTATGCTCAATACTAACTTTATAATCTTCTCATCCTAGAAAAAGCCTTCATGATCTTAGACAAAAGAGAACCTGACTTACTCCTGTCTAATGATAACCTGCAATAAACTGGAGTGAGATTGTTCTTAATCATCTGTTGGTTTCAAATTCAAGTCTCCTCCAGAACATACAGCACTAAGGTACCCTAAGAACCTTACAACTTTAAAGCTGTATGTCACTCTTAAAATTCTAAATTAAGTTTTTTTAAATCTTAGCTTCAAATATATTAAAGTACCCAAACGATTAGCATCTATGAAGTTCTTATAGCTAGAATTCATTAATAAGAAACCTGAAGTCAGGCATGGTGGTACATGCCTGTAAACCAATCACTCAGGAGGCTGAGGCAGGAGGATTACTTGGAGTTTGGGGCCATCCTCCATTATATGAGTTCAAGGCCAGACTATTCTTCAAGACCCTGTCTGACAAAAACAAAACAAAACACACAGAAAAGATCACTCAAGTCCCAAACATACATCTTGAATGTAATATCTATATAACTTCAAAGAAACATGAATTTGTAGCACTCTACATCATTTCTATGAACACTAACGCATACACCTTGCTCACCTTGTCCTTTTCATGTGGAAGCAATGACACTGGAGGTAAACAGGAAAGAGACTCGCAACTCTCCTTCCCATCAGCATTGGCAGCTTTAGTGTTGAGCCTGTAGAGAGGTCCATCTTTAAGGAGTCTGCCGTGCCCAATGGCACGTTTGATAGCCAATCGTAACTGCTGGTGAAAGCTGGAGGCAGTACTACCTTCGAATAATGCTGATACATCCTTCTGACCTTTCAAAAAGCGTTCAATGCTTTTCAAAGTTGAACCACCAGACTCTGCCAAGCCCTCAAACGCCCTTTTGATCAGTTTATTCCAATCTACATTTTGTTTATCCAATTTTCCATGGTTTCGAGGTTTAGGAAGTGCTATTCGCCCAGGATTATCAGGATCTTTATAGGAATTGAGACCTTTGTTTGAGACTTTTAAAATTGTTCCATCTTTAACACTCAACTCCAATTGTTCCAAAACAGTTTTACGATCCAAGCCATGGGATGAAGATACTGCATTGCATATCCTTTCTTCTGAAGGACGCTGTTTCTGCTTTTTTACTTTTTTGATGGCCTCCAAAATCCACTCAGTGTACAGCGGGTTAGCGAGTTTTACCATGGTGAAGGATTCTGTATATCCATAGAGTCGTTATCCCTTATCTTGATGCTGAGTAAATTTTACACCATGGAAAACAAGATTCTCGGAGGATGGGAACCAGTTAACCATAGCATACAAGTTTTCTGGCCTGAGTCCTTCCTCCCTTTCACAAAACAGAATGCCTTCCCATTCTTACTTCAGAAATTTCTCAAAAAGTTTTCAATAGCACCATACATAGGTCTCTTCACAAAGCTGTAAGAAGTCCACAGACTTCATCCCCAGTATCAGAGCAGAAAATGCACATCTTATGCCTGAAAAAGTAATTAAAACAATGTCAGTTTTCCAGCAAAGTTCATTTTTAGAAACCAATTATAATTGAGACATCCTAGTCTTTTTTGAGGCAATGGAAAAGCAATGTGTTTACTGAATACTCCTACTAATATACTTCTACCAAAATTCCTAGACGTACATGTATGTAAGCAATCAAATAAAAGAAAAAAGATGAGTAATTGAAATATAATGAGGAAATACAATGAGATGTTCAATGAATGATTCTAAGCTATGCCTACCTAGAGGAGTGCTGGCTACCTGTACTCCACAATCTGCTCACCACTCTATGAACTGAAAGGTTTCCTTGACATGTTTCCCCAGGAAACTATTCAGCACATCTTATGCCTGAAAAAGTAATTAAAACAATGTCAGTTTTCTAGCAAAGTCCATTTTTAGAAACCAATTATAATTGAAACATCCTAGTCTTTTTGAGGCAATGCTTCAACAACTATCTATATTAGCAGAAAGAATCCTGCAATGAAAGTTATGAGTGAACCATTCATCTTTCAAAATTCCAAGTCATGGGGGCTGGGGATTTAGCTCAGCGGCATAAGCGCCTTCCTTGCAAGCAGGCAGTCGTGAGTTCGATCCCTGGTACCAATAAAAACGAAAAAGACAAAAAAAAAAAAAATTCCAAGACATTCAGAAGATAAAAATAGTCAATCATTAAAAGAAATACAAGTTTCACAGACCAAGTTCATAATTTAAGTATAGTATTACTGTACCTTAAATTTCCCAATGCAAATGAATGTAATACTGAAAACAGCCTAGTGTAAAGGTGCTTACAAAGTCTGAAAATAATCCAATTCAACTTTTAAAAAATTCAGACTAACTTTTCCTAACCCAAACTAAGAGACTAATATCCACCCACTGGAGTGAATTCCAACTTGTCTAGTTGTTTATAAACAATCTGTAGAGGACGGGAATTAAGAAAGGTCAAGAATAACTGGGGTCAAAAGCGCATTTACATCAAATCTATAAAATAGAAAAAAAAAACTGAATGGGTTGTTTGTGAATCTAGAGAGAAATCAACCTGATAAAAGATCTAAATTCGAGATTGCAGTCACAAAATGAACATTAATGAATAAAACAAACATACAAACACATGGCTTCTCTGGGTCAAAATCAATCAATATTCTTTCATACAAAAGAATTTGGCAGATACACATTTTTTAAATCACTAAACTATTGAATTATGACCTAAAATAATCTATTTGCTTCGAAAACTACGTCTAACTTTACCTAAGTGATTTTTTTAAAAGAACTTCTGCTCTTATTCAGGGAAATATTTACATTACAATATAAACAATGCTAGGAAAAATGCTATGGTTAGCAACTATTTTTAAAAGTGACATTAAAATCTAAAGGCAAGCTGACATTTGGAAAGAGTTCTGTTAATCGTAAAACGAAAGCAGAGAGTAAAACAAAACACTAGAACCTGAGCCAGTATTTATCTCAAAATCAGTTGACTAAAACTAAGCCCCCTGAGAAAGTTAAGCTTCATCTTGGTCAGGATCTCGAGAGTTGGAAAACATCATCACTCCAAGAAAGTTTACGACACATCAACGATAAATCGAAAGAAGTTAAAACCGGAGTTCAAGAAGTTGGGAACGTCCTCCTGATTAAGTTCCCAGGGAAAAGAACAGAGGAAAAAAAGCATGACAGTCACTTGTCTTTCCGCCCAAGATTTTCATCAGTAACCAGGTCTGCGGAAAGCGCAGGTCCGTGGACTTGAACCTAACTCTGAGAAAGTGCAGAAGCGGCCAGAGAGCGCGGAACTCGCTTGCGACAGTCCTTCCCGGGCCCCATTCCCCACCCCGGAACACGGCTTCGCGCTCTCTTTTTAAAGAGCTAGAAACTTTAAAAACTTGCAATGGCACAGACGTGCGGCTTACCAATGGGCTGCTTCGCCGCTTCCACCGGCTGGAAACAGAACCCGAGGAGTAAGTTAACAATGCAGTCACGTGGAGTTGCATGCTAGGTAGCCCCTGTGCCCGGCTCCTCGCCCCATCTCCGCGCCGGCCGGCTCGCGGGGGCGTCAGCGGCGCGGGACGGCGCGAGGCCTGACAGGTCCGGCAGCAGCGGTCCGGGCGCCGTCCCCTCCCCGCCGGGGTGACAGCCCAACACTCTGCCACACGTGCTGCCTCTTCCGCACCACAACACCGCCCGCCTGTCACCCCCACTCCACGGCGGCCTGGCCGAGGAGAGGCCGGAGAGCACAAGCCAGGAGCGGGCCGGGCGGCGGCGGGCGCGCCCCGAGAGAGCGGCGGGCGGGCGAGCAGCGCAAGCAGCTGAGGCCCCACAACCCCGCAGCTCCAGGCCTGGCCGCCCGCAGGCTGCCCTGGACTGCCCTGCGCGGCGGGGGCGGGGGCGCGGACGCGGGCCGCGAGCTCTGGGCTGCCGGCCGGCGGCGCGCGGGCCAAGCCGGGGGAGCCGGGCGCTGGTCGGTCGCGAGGGGGCGGCCACGGCGCCCCGGCCCGAGGCCTGGCGCAGAGCAGCGGGAGGCGGCGCAGGCCGCGGCGGGGCCTGCAGCAGCTGCCGACCCCGCCAGGCGGCAGAGCGGGCCCCGGAGCGGCTCTGCACCGGGCTTGGCGGCCAGGGGCGTCCCCTCGGCTACTTACCGGGGGAGAAGAGAGCCAGGATCCCGGGGCCCCGGGCCGGACCGCGGAGATGCCCCAAACTGACACGGCCGCCATCTTGGAGACAGTGAGCTCCGGCCGGGGGGAGGGGCGGCGAGGTGGTGGAACAGCCGCGGGGGGAGGGGACGCGCGCGCGGGAACGGCCGCCGAGGGCGGGAACAGGAACAGCTGGACAGGCGGCGGGGAGGGGGGCGGCCACAGACTGGAAGAGCGCGCCGGGAGCAGAGCAGGACCGGAGGGCGGGCGGGGCACGAGGGAAGAGCTGGTCGGGGTCACGTGGGGCGGGTACAAAAGGCCTACACCGGCGGGGGCGGGACGGCGGGCCCTGACGGCTCGGGGTCTTAGCTCTTCTCCCGTGCTGCTGAGGCGGAAGCGGGCGATGTGCGCCCCGGGACGGCAGAGGAGCCGACACTTGAGCGGCAGCGGGGCTGCGCGGCGTTCACGGCCGCGGAGGAAGCGCCCTGCCCGCGCCAGACGGACCTCCCGCGGCGTGGGCCCCGCTCAAGGTCACGCTGGCCCGGGCCGGGCTGTCGACCTGCTCCGTCCTCAGCCCCAGTCCCGCGGGCGCCGCTCCTTTGTCTGTCTTGGCCCCTGGCGACCGTGCGGCGGAGGTGTAGGCAGTACTTGCCCCGTTCACCGAAAGGCGGTAAATGACGGGCAGGAGACGGGTGGCTGAGCTCCTGCGACTGCTTTGTGTTCCCTGCCCGGATCCCTCCCCACGCCGCGTTTTGTCAACTTTGCCCTTTAAATACTTGCCTCTGCTTCCCGACCACTCGCCGCTGTAGCTTTGACGTTCACTCCCTTCTCTGAACCCCAGCTTGCACTTGTGTGATCTTTACTTTTTTTTTGTATGAATGGAGCTCAGGATACGTGCTGTCCGGTGACACCTCTTTGCGTTTCCAAGGTCTAACGTAATGTACAAGTGGTAGGGTGTTCCAAAAAAAAGTGTTTCTAGTGAAGGAACTTTTTTCTTTGCCCATTCTGAGACGGTACTGTTAAATTGCCAGCACAGGTCTCAACCCTGAAATCTTCCTCGCCCTCCCAAGAAGTTGGGTTGTAAATTTGTGTCCCCTTCTCTGGTGAAAATAAACATTCTTTTTAAATCACTAAGAATAGTTTCTGTCCCAGTTTATCCGCTGTCCTGTTAAACTTCAACCTGGGTTTTCCTGGGCCTGCAGTCCTGTCCACACTAATCCTTAGCCCAGTGGTTCAGTACCTGAGTACCTTTTGTCATGAATTTTAATTGTGCATTTTTATTTATAAATATACTTCTTGAACCTATGTACCGATAATTGAATCCAGGACCTTCACACAAAGCTACACCCCAGCCTTAATGTTTTAAGTTTAAGACAGGGTCTGCCTGTATTGCTACATTGCGAGGGCTGAGTTCAAACTTGGGATCCTCCTGCCTCAGCCTCTCAGATTTCCGGGATTACATGCATGCACCACTACATCCAGTTAATTGTACATAATTTTAAGCCACACAAGAATTTACACTTACTGTATTCTAGACAGTGAACACTTACATTTACCATTATATTTACCCTTTTTGTTGCTATTTCAATACACATTTCTGTGCTCTGTGTGGAATTGTTTCCTTCCATCTGAAATAATTCCTATTTAGAGCAAGTCTGCTAATATTTTTTCTGAGGCTTTTTCCCCCTAAGATTTTTGTCTTATTCTTCATATCTTTGCAAGTTTTTAGTTGGGCAGGTGTTTTTTTCAGCACTTTAAAAGTGCCTTTGCATGGTCTTCTGGTTCCCATCGTTCAGATTTAGACTTTTGATAGCACAGTCAGGCCTCCAGAGCCATAGTTTCCATGGGTCCTGCACCCATGGATTCAGAAGACATGGATCAAAATACTAGGAAGACAAATCTGATGATGCATGCCTGTCATCCTCAAGGAGGATGAGGCAGAAGGATCAAAGCCCAGTTTGGGAGATACATCAAAATCCTGTCTCAAAACATTTAAAAAGTGTTGTGGATACAACTCAATATGTAGGTCCTGGTTTCAGTCCTCAGGAGTGCTGATTAAATAAGTAAGTAAATCTCTTATTTTTTATGTTTTTCTTTTTTCCCTCTTTGTGCATTACTCTGTATATTTTCTATCAACGCCTAAATCTATTCATTGAGTTCTAATTTCATGGTATTTTTGTTCTTGAATTTTCAAGATAACTTTAAAAAAATACATTTGGAAAATTTTTCCATTTTCTTCTGTATTTCTTCCACTTTGCCTGTATTTCCCTAACCATATCAACCATAACAATTGTAAAGCTTTTGCTGAGCATTATGATCTCTGTGAGTCTGTTTCAGTGGCATATTCTTGCTGCTGGTTTTGGCTCTTGGCTTGCCTGGGCAGTTTTAATAGAATGCCACACATTCAGTAGATTTGGATACTATTGTTATATAGAAAAGCCTCACCCTGACCTTTGCAAAGCAATTAGAGTGAACCAGTCTGATCTTCCTAGTGAGAGATGGAGATAACTGGAGGCTGAGTTTAGGCAGGGCTTAGTTGACCTTGTTGATGCTGCTTCTGTACATGGCCTTCTAGGGTTTCAAGTGAGAGTCATGTGTGTTCTCTGAGCCCCTTCATCTGGGGGGATACTGCACTGGGTTCTTGTCAGAACCTTAACCTTGCTAGGAACTCCTGCTTCTCAGAGGCATTCTGCTTCTTACCTTCCATCTTTTGCACCTCCAGAACTGGGCGAATGACTTTAGGGAACCTGCACAGCATGGACTCAGTTATTCGCCCTTCTTTACTCACAGGGAGCTTGACCCCGCTCATCTCCAACCTTGCAGAGGCTGACAAAATTCTTGCAGTTGCCTTGGCCTCCTAGCAACCTCTTTCTGTCTTCAGAATCAAACCTCTGACTGAACCTCTGCTAGAATTCCCCCAAGGAACCAATGTACTGCTGAATGTCATCCCACTTCGATGTAATTTGCCCTTCTCTGAGCCAGTGCCTGTGTAGGTCCTGGTGGGCTCAATACCTCACTAGTGTCTTCAAACATACGTTTCCTATTTTATTTGCCTCTCCTGTTTTCACCTGGAATATTGGCTGACTGAGTTCTTTCATCATTCTTAAACCCAGAGAAAGGTTTTAAATGAAAGGTCTAGTCTTCCTTTAAAAAAAAGTCTGAACAAAGTTTGGCCTGAGATACCAAGATACAGTTTGCAACACTACCTATGTATCACAATCTCTGAGTGCTTTTTAGTAACAGTGCAGAACTACATCTCAGAATTTCCCAGAGTGAGATGAGTTTAGCTCTGTTTTTTAAATCTCTACAGGTAAGAACATCGGCTGTGACTGTGACTGAATCTCTCCTCTTAAATGGCTGGGAAACCTAACAAAATACACAGAACAGTGGTTTTCAGACTCTGAAGGAGATGGGGAAGGAAAGTGATTGACGGGTGACAGGCGAACATGTTGAGCCACACAGTGGCCCCAGCTTTCCTGCCTTGTGGTGGTGTCCAGGCCACAGGAAAGGAAGCGGAGAATCCCAAGACCGTTAACATTGCTGACCTTGGGAAACAAATACTAGGATTTGGAGAGGCCAAAGGAACTAAAATTTGCAGGGCAGAGAACCCAAAAAGGGAAGTTAGGCAAATACAGAACCCCAGATGTCTATCAAAAGCTCTTCTTGATTTTTTTAATTTTAAAGGGAATAAAGCAAATTGAAACAGTTGTAAGAGAGTATAAAATCTGAAAGAGTTAGTATACTGCATATTGTTGGCCTCTAAATAGTTGCTCCACTGTAGGCCTGCAAAGTTAATCAAACAATACAGTTCCTCCAAATCAGCTGGTTGCTCACGGAGAGGGGTGGGCACTATTCTCTTCTCACTGTGTGCTGACCAGCTCACAGGTGGGGGCTTAGCTTCCTTCCTTGTTCTCCCCATCTTTGTGATTCTTGGGATGAGGATTGATGTGCATTTTTGATGAAAACCAATCAGAAAAAAGAACCATCCAAAAATGGTGGACAGCGCCCAGGAATACAGTGTGTTGGCATAAGAGCGACCTGGCAAGTGCAAGGTCCTGAATTCAGTTCCCAGTACCAAAAAAAAAAAGGAGGGTGAAGGTCGCAGAGCAATTCCCAGAATGCCCCTGTGGCTCTAGATAGAGCCATGTGGCCTGTCTAGATAGAGCCATGTGCCCATGTGGCCTGTTTCCACCAACCAGCATTTTAAGCATTAGTTCTCAGGAGAAAATGATCTTAGTACTTCTAAGGATAAACTCTTTCTACACATATTACAGAAGGTGGGGAAGACCTGAAGAAGTAATGGCTGAAATCATCCTAAATTTAATGAAAAATACAAGCCCACAAATTCAAGCTGAGTAAACACCAAACAAAAATTATAACCAGACTGGAACTTCTTAGCTTTCGTCTCATCCATCTTCAGAATTTGACAAATGACATGAGAGACACTTCATACTAAAAATGGCTTGAAAATACTGAAAAATCTGAACAAGAGCCAGAGGGGAGAAAAAGACGTAAGTAGTACCTCGGTTCATGAATTCAGTTCTTTCCATGATTCTGGTCACAAACCCAGTCATATGAAAACTGAATCAATTTCATTAGTTTGGTTGAATGCTGGCCTTATGAGTAAATTTGATTTGGTTCTTATTCAAAGTGGTCTGTGATCAGAATCATGGGGAGAATCGAGTTTGTGGACCGAGGTACCCCTGTATTGCATACAAAGGAACAAAGATAGAAATTACATCAGACTTCTCATTAGAAACTATGCAACAAGGACAAATGTCTTACTTAATGAAAGTGAAAGATTTTTAAAAATCAGTCTAGAATTCTTTATTCAGCAAAAATATTTCATAATGAAAGTCAAGTAAGAATTTTTTCACCAGATATAGTGGTACACACCAATGATCTCAGCCCTCAGGAGGCTTAGGCAGAAAGGTCATGTGGGCTACTGGTGTGTTCAAGGCCAGCCTAAACTACATAACAAGACGCTGCCAAAAAGGGGGGGGGGGAGGACAGAAAGAAAAAAAAGCTTGCTTGCGAGAACAGAGAGTTAAAAACAGTTTTATTACTAGCAGACCTGAACTGCCAGAAATGTTGAGAAATTTCTTCAAAAAGAAGGAAGAAGGAGGGCTGGGGATTTAGCTCAGCAGCATAAGCGCCTGCTTAGCAAGTGTGTGATCATGAGTTCAATCCCTGGTAGAAAAAAAAAAAGGACGAAGAATATTGAAATTTAGATATATAAGTAGGTTTTGTTTTTGTTTTTGTTTTTATTTTTATTTTTGTACCAGGAATCAAACTTAGGGCCTTGTGTTTGCCACGCAGGCTCTGTGTTGCTAAGCTACATCTACAAGTAGTTATTAAGAGCACTGGAAATGTGAAGTATGTGAAGTAAGTTTAATCTGTAAAAATTTGTCCATAAAAAGAATGCTTAAGGTGGGCTGGGGATTTAGCTCAACAGCATAAGCACCTGCCTTGCAAGAGTGTGGTCGTGAGTTTGATCCTCGCTACCAAAAAAAAAAGAATGCTTAAGGCAAATTCATAATAATGAGGTTTAAAGTTTACATGGAAGTGGAATGTATAATGAATTGGTGGGAATAATGTCAGAAGGTGTTACACATACAAGCAGTGACATGTTGGTACTGTGGTAAGGCGAAGGTACATATTTTAACCCTTAGAACAACCACTAAAATGATAAGCAAATCAGTTAGTAGTGGAAATAAAATGGAATCACAAAAATACTCAATCCAAAAGAAAACCAGAAAAGAAAAATAAAAAAGAGCAAAGAATGGATGAAATAGAAAACTTCAGCAAGACGGTATCATCTATTCAGAGTCTGATAAATTGATAGTTGTTGATCTAACAATCCAGTTACCAGGAAGAACTTACAGTTCCAGACTGGATGTAGGACAGAGATTGTGCTGTGTGCTGGGCACATGTTTTAAGGAAAAGGATGATTCGATTAAAAGTAAAAGGATGAGGAAAGATGCAACAGGCAAACAATACCCACTGTAATCACTTCTACTGAGCAGCACACTGAGATTCTGGCCAGTGCACTAGGGCCTAGGTGTAGTTGGCTCCACAGAGGTTCCGGTATTGGAAGCTGGATTCTCAGTGTGGCAGTATTAAAAGGTAATGGATCCTTAATGGGTAGTGGAATCTGCAGGAGATGATTAAGTCATCAGCGCTGCACCCTCACAAATGGAACGATGCTGTCTCTGAGGAGTGGGTCGGATCTCATGGGACTGGCACATCCCCTAAATCCTCCTTTTAACAATGCTGCTCACCCTTTCGTACATGCTCCTACCATCACAAGGCCGTCCACCATGAGGCCTTTCCCAGAGCAGAGCAGATGCCAGTGCCAGGCCCTTGAACCTGCAGGCCTGAGAGCTAAGTGAATTTCTTTATTATGTGTACACACAACCCCCGCTATGATGTTATAGCAACACAAAATGAATGTAAGACATGGAGGAACAAGGCAAGAAAAACTGAAGACATATAAATTGGAAAGAAAGTAATTTACTCACAGATGACACAATGATACGTCTAGAAAATCCCACAAACTACTACTAGAATTAATGATTCATCTAAGTTGCAAGATATAAGATCAATATACAAAATAAAAGTTAGAAACAGTCCAGTTCAAACTGGGCAAAGGACTTGGACAGACATTTCTCAAGATGTACAAATGGCCAATAAGCACATGAGAAGATTCTCAGCCTTACTATCATTAGGGAAGTACAAGTCAAATCACCATGAGAAGCTGGATGTGTTGGCACATACCTATAATCTCAGCACTTGTAGGCTGAAGTAGGAGGATTGCTGCAAGTTTGAGGTCAGCCTGGGCCAGTGAGTTCAATGCCAGTCTGAATTCATAGCAAGACCCTGTCTTTAAAAACAAAGTCACCATGAAAAAGCCTCATGGCACATCCCAGCAGTCTGAGAGGCTGAGGCAGACAGATGGCAAGTTAGAGCCTAGCCTGTTCAACTTAGTGATTTAGAAAGACCCTGTCTCAAAAATAGTCAAATGTGCTGGTCAATGTGAAGGTGCTGAGTTCAATCCCCAGTACCATAAAAAAAGAAAACACATCATCATCTCAGACATTAGGATGGCCCCTATCAAAAAACACAAAATACCAAGTATTAATAAAACATAGTGATATTGGAGCCCTCGTGCACTCTTAGCAAAAAGGTAAAATGATGCAGTCACTATGGAAATAGGATGGAATTTCCTGAAAACATTAAAACAGAAATGCCATATCATCTAGCAATTCCACTTGTGAATATGTATACAAAAGAAGGTAAAGCAGAATCTTTTTATATTTCCATCTTCATAGCAGCATGTATACATAGCAACCAAGAGGTGTGAGCAACTCAAATATCCATCAACAGATGATGAATAAATAAAATGTGGCATACTGTGTGTGTGTGTGTGTGTGTGTATGGCATGATTAAACTATACAGCAAATGTTTACACTTTAAAACTATTATAGAAAAGATATATTGCAAATAATCCCCTTCATATAAACCCCATGCTCAAACACACTTATTCCACCATTCTGGCCATTCTGAAGCAGTTCTGCAAGTCTCCTTTTGTGTCTCCCCAGCAGGGACACCTCTATCAATAATTCCTTTGGAATTTGTGTGACTGTATGTATGAGTAAACCTGACTTATAAAGGTGTGATTAAAAAAAAAAACACAGTGAAAGCTGTGGCTGTGTGCCATCCAGTGGAAAGACAGGCTTGTAAAAACATTGCCATGTGTTCTCAACTGGACACTGCACCAATGAACCTCTGGCTCTTCCCCCAAATCAAAATGACCTTGAAAGAGAAAACTTTTGTGTTGATTCAGGACATCAAGGCTGCCACACCAATGCAACGAAAAGCACAAAAGGGTGAGTGTACACTTAAAATGATTAATACAGTAATTTTGTGTGTGATTTACCACAAAGTTTAAAGACCAAGTATATTTCTAAGTAATAATAAATTGTTGGCAGATTAAAATGCAGAAAACTACAATTTACAGTAACATCAAAATAGGAACTGCTGGGGGATAAATTGACAAAAGATGTGCATGATCAGTTCATTGAATACTGCAAAATATGACTAAGAGAAATGAAAGAAACCCTAAGAAAATGGTAAGCAATATCTTGTGTCAGGATTAGAAAACTCAGTGCTGTTAAGAGATCAGTTACTTCCAGGTTGATCTGTAGTTTCAATGGAATTGCAGTCATAACCACAGCAGCCCTAGTTTACAGAAACTGATAAGCAGATTTTAAAATTGCAATGGAAATGTAGAAAATACAGAATTGTCACACAGTTTTGAAAAAGAACGAAGTTGGAGGATTGATACCATGATTTCAATGTTTGTTTTTCATGTAGTAGTAGTAATGCCTATCATGTGATTACCCAAGATCACTGTGAGAATTTTAAGTCACTTTCATCATATCCGTTATAAACATAACACAGTCTATTGTGTTTATTGTAACTAACATTTCGCTGATTACTAGTGTGGTTATCCCTTTCTTTTCATGTTTATTGCTCACTTTTTCTTGTTGTACTCTACATCTTCAGCCATTTTTAATGTATTTTTTTATTTCAAGATAAAATCTCATTAAATTGCCAAACTGTCTGGCAACCCTCCTGCCTCAGCTTCTGGAGTGCTAGGATTACAGATATGCTCCCCTATCCAGCTCAGGCCAACTTTGTGCTCCCATAGCACAGATTGTCTGAAATTTGAGGTCCTCCTACTTTAGGCTCACAAGTGCTGGACCTTTTTTCTTTTGCTTCTAGTATCACAGGGAAGACTTTCAAATTGAGGACAATGTTTGCTGCAGGTATGATGAGGAACTTTCCTTCTGTTTCCACATTGCTAAGAGTTTTTAATATAACTAAATACTAACATTTACCAAAAGTTTTTCCTGTAACTCATGACATGCTCAGTGGTTTTCTCTCTTAATATCCCAAGTTTGTGAATGTTAATGATTCTTTCCTAATGTGAAATCAAACTTCTGTGCTTGGGATTACAATCCAGCAAGGACACCTCTATCAATAATTCCTTTGGAATTTGTGTGACTATATGTATGAGTAAACCTGACTTAGAAATGTCTTATCTGGAACTATTCTTGCTTGTTTTGATATCAAACTTATTCTGGACTCGTAGAACATGCAATAAAAATTCTCTCTTTTTCTATGCTCCGGGTTTTTTTTTTTCTTTTTGTTTTATTTTGGTACCAGTGATCAAACTCATGACCTTGCAAATGCCAGGCAGGCACTTATGCCACTGAGCTAAATCCCTGGCCCTGGGTTTTTAAAAATGGAATTATTATTTAAATATTTGAGAAAATCCACCAATGCAACCATTTACACCTCATGTGTTTCTTTGTGGGAAAATGTTTGTATACTGATTCGGTCTCTTAAGGTTTTACATACTTAGTGAGTTTTGAGAAATATCTTTCTAAGAATTTATTTTCGTTCTCAGAAACTTGTTTATAATATCTTTTATGACCCTGTGGTTTCCATAGCATCTGTAATTATGTTTTTTGTGGTATCAGGAATTGAATTTGCAACCTTGCACTTGCCAGGCAGGTGCTTAAGCCACTGAGCTAAGCCCCAGTCCCTGTAATTATGTTTTGACTACTGTTTTCAATCTCGGGATTTTTTTTTCTTCCTTTCTCACCTTTATTTACTTGAGTATTATTGACAAAAGTTTTCAGTATTGTGCATCCTTTCAAAAAACAACTTCAGGCCATGTTAATGTTGTTTATTGTATGTCTCCCCCCCCCCCCGCAAACCCTTAATTTTTATCTTTCACTGTAATATTTCTTTTCTTCTCTTTTTGCTAGAGTTGTTCTTTTTTCTAATCTCTTGATTAGAACTTGGCATTTATTTTTACCTTCTGTGATAATTTAATATATCATTCTAAGATTTGAGATGTGATTTTTTTTATCATTTTCAAATCTGAATATTTTTCTGTTTGTACTCATATGTGTTCATTTTTTGGTTCTCTTTTTATTATTCATTCTAAAAGTACTTGGGCTGTGGCTAAGGATCATGCATGACATTAAGTTTTTGCAAACTTTTTGAGAATTACTTTATGGCCCAGTACATGTAGTAAGTTTCATAAATATTTCACTGTGCTTGAAAAAAAGTGATGCTCAAAAACAATATCCTGTATATGACTACTGAAGCAAGTGTCTTAATTGTGATAATCAACTCTCCTGTTTCCTTCTGATATTTTTCCCCTGCTTGATTTATTCATTATCAAGAATAATAATTAAAATCATGTTATGATGATGAATTTGTCTATTTCCTCTTGAAATTCTTCCCAATATTTAAAAAAATGTTATATTTTACATAGCTATGGTAACTAGGTACATATGCATTTACAATTATGACATTCTAGGAAATTGAACATTTTGAACATCATTTTTAGCTTTAGAGTACTTTTGGCCTTAAAGCTTATTTTTTTCTGGAACTAACTTTGTTAGTATTTGCAGTCTATTTTTCCATTATTTTGCTTTCTACTTTCTATATCCTTCAGTGTCAGACATTCCTTTTGTAAACCACTTTATACCTTGAGTTTTTCAAATTGCCATTTAATATTTATGTTTAGTTGAAGCATCTAGTTCATTTATTTTTTACTCCATTTTATTTTGTGATTGTTTAAAATCTTTGCTGATTTGGATGATAAATATCCTCCTTTTAGTGGTGACCCCAAGAAGTTTTAATGTATATTCATACTTATCAACGTCTAAAGCTAATATCTTTACTATCATCTTGGATGGTACAAGAGCCCTAGAACACACCAGCTGTGATGTCTCTTATTGACATAACTGGGTTTTTGTCAAGAATATTATCTCTCTCTTTAAATTCTTGAAACATTGTTGTTTATATAATCAATATTGTTACTTGTTCAAATACTTGTAATTTCTTTACTTACAATTCTTCCTTTTCTTTCTTTCTGTCTCTCTCATGAGCTGTACCCCAGCCCTTATAATTCCTTCTTGGATCTCACTTCTTCCATATCGGATCACTTTTATTCTGTCTGAAATATATCCTTTAAAAGTTCCGTTAGTTGCTGGGCATAGTTGCACACATCTGTAATCCCAGCACTTAGGAAGGCTAAAGTAAGGAGATGATAGGTTGGAGTCCTACCTGGGCAATTTAGCAAGACCTTCTCTCAAAATAATAATATAACAATAGCAATAATAATACAGTGCCAGGGATGTAGCTCAAGTGATTCACTTCAAGGTTTGATCCCCAGTACACCAAATAAATAAATAGGAAAAAAGAAAAGAAAAAAATACTTTTGAAAGAAAAGGTATTATTCTTCCCCATTTCCATTTTTAAAACATTTTGCCTTTTGAAATCATTCTTTTTTAAGTTTTATTTTGAAGAAGGGCTCAGATGTATCTCAGTGGTAGAACACTTGCATAGTATGTGCAAGGAACTAGGTTCAGTTCCTAGCACTGCACCCAATCACTCCATAAGATTTATTTTTAAATAATTTTGAACCAGGCATGGTGGCACAGACCTGTAATCCTATCACTCAAGAGACTGAGGCAAAGGATCATTACAAGTTGGAGGTTAGCCTGGCTACAAGGTGAGTTCAAATTCAGCCAGAACTGCGTAGCAAGATTGTAGCTCAATCAAAAGAATAATTTTGGTTTTAAAGAATTGTTCTAGTTTTATTTTTCAATCAGCTTTTGGGAGGAATGCGAGGGATATAACATGCTTTCCCATTGCGTCCCATCAGGGAATGCATGTTGACGTGATCTATTTGTGGTGTTGTTAACCCTGATGATGTAGTCCAGGGTGTCTCACCAACCTAGTTGTTCTCTTCTGTATTGTTGTTAGAGGCCAGTCACCAAACCCTCCCAGTACTCAAGAGGAAGGGGAAGTCCCGCTTCCTGGACGAGGAGCGGCTTAGAATGTGTGGGCCTCTGTGGAAAACACCAGCCACACATGGAATTACCCTGTGTGAAGGGAGCAGTGCCAAGGGCTGCACGGGGAGGAGGCGATCGCTTCCCTCCAAGTGCTGTCCCTGTCACCGTCCTCAGTGACCCTCCCAGCCTCAGCCACCAGCCTTCCTCAGCTGCAGTGCTTGTCACAGCAGGTTCCATCCAGACTATGAAGTCGTTTTCTACTATCTCTGAGCCTGTACACAGTTGTATTACTGTGCTCGCCCGGCTGCACTAGGCCATGCCACCATCCCAGCTAGCGGCAGCTGTCTAATGCCAGGTGACTCGGTACACAGAAAGATCAAGCAAGCCCATCACCTTTCTTCTTGTACATGCACTAATTTTCTAGAAGCACTGTTGTATGAGACTACAGTGGCACACAGGGCTCCGTAAGCCCGCTCGTGGCAATACTACAAATACAGCAGAGGAAGGAAACATGCGGATTCGGAGCTGTGAAGGATGGGCTGCTGCCCCTCCACCCAGAGGCCCAGGCCGAGAGATGGCGGTGGAGGGAAGTAAAAGCTTTCGGACGTGTTCCACGCTGGCGCCCCCACCGGGAAGACGGTCACTGTGTACTAGCAAGGCGAACTAATGCAAACTTATTTTTACAGGTTCAGAGGTATGCAGTCAACCTAGGAGCCCTGGGCGGCTTATTCCTCTAGGACAAGCGCCATGTGGAGAACGAAGGGTTGGGTGCTGCTGCCTGCGGAGTTGAGCACGCAGCACTTGTGACCAGGACCTTTTCAGTGACATTTTGCAGCCCTCTGCCTCGCCACCTCTCCCGCTCTGTTGGTGAGTCACTGAGCAAGCCCTCAAGTGACTGGAAGAGGCCTGGCCCCTCAGGGCAGATCACCTTGCTGTTCCAGTTCTCTGCAGTGCAGGGCTGCTGCTGAACATTACCTGGGCACCTGGGCAGGTGGCTGCGTGCTCTCGGCCATTCGGAGAGGTCTGTCCTTGGTCCTCTTCTTTAAACCTCAGTTCTCTTCCCTACCTTCCTGGCCAGTGGTCTTCCAATCATGGCCAGCCCAAGTCACTGGGCATCCAGGGAAGCCTCTAGCCTTTGCCTGTGAACTGATGCGGGTTCCTAATTCAGGCTGATTTATTCTTTGGATGGAGTGGAGCAGGAGATGTGCTGCTTAATGATCTACCTGCTTGGTGGTGGTGGTTTCTCCCCTTCACTGTCCTTCAGCTGCACCACCACGATCTGGAAACCAGGTTCAGAACAGCTCTTCCTCAGCTGGTGAGATTCCCAGATGTCTCCTTCGGGGTACGTGTCCACATTTGAGTAGCAGCTGGAGTTTACCGTGTGTAGACACACTGCAAGTATGATCCATCTGCTTTTGAGAGTGATTGCCTTTCAGGACCTGTTCAGGCGTGGCCCTCCTGTGATGAGGAGCTCGCCCTGCTGATGCAGCAGTGTAGTTTGTGTGGGCAGGAACTCATGGCAGCTACCTAGCTCAGCTGGTGTGCCATGCACAGCAGGCAGCTCGTGTTACACAGCATCTCATTGTCCAGTAGCCCAGTATTCAGTCTTTACCGAGCCAAGAGCTGTTAAAAGAAATCCACACCTGCCTGAAGAACTTAGGGCATTTCCTGTGAGCTCAAGTGTCCCATGTTACTGGATGTCCATGTTACTGAGGCTTCTAGATATACCCCAGATGATCTGATCAAGAAAGATTGGGGAGCCAGGAGTGGGAGTACACATGAGTAACCCCAGCCCTCTGGGAGGCTGAGACAGGAGGATCACAAGTTGTAACACAGTTTGGGCAACTTAGCCACTTGATGAGACCCTGTTTCAAAAGTAAAAACAGGCCTGGGATGTAGCTCAGAGAGTGAAGGCCTTGCATCTAATTCTTATTACTAAAAAAAGTTTTTTGGTAGGGAAAAGGCCAGTGATTCCGCTTAACCTCTTTTAAAAGAAAGTTTTTGTAAAACAAGGGAAACATGCAGATATATTACACAGCAAAATAAATATGTGCAATTCATAGAGTAATAAAATAATATCCATGTACCCTACCTCCAGTCCAACACACACACACACACACACACACACACACACACACACCAAAAATAGACCAGTACAGGCAACGTTTGTATTTTCCCTCCAGGTTCATTTCTCTGCACTTCACTGGCTTCACTTCCAGGTGACCACTGTCCTGCTTGCCGATGCAGTTTCCTGGGGTGACTGACTGCTACAGGCTGTGGTGGCCAGGTCTGCACACAGAGCCGGGGTGGGTCTCAGCATAGAAGCCCTGCAAGCAAGAGAAATGCTCTGTGCTTTGTGTCTCTGGGCCATGGAGGGATTCACAAGGACGCAGTTAGACAGGGACCGGAGGGAGGGACAGGAGGGACACACGCGGGAGGTGGTTGTAGCTCGTGCCTTGTTTCTTTTGCAACTAAGTAATATTCCATTATGTGGATATGCTACATTATATTTATTTACTTATCAATTGACGGACATTCAGGTTGTTTTCACTTTCAAGCGATTATGTATACGGCTACTAACATTCACCTGCAACTTTTATGAAGACAGTTATTTTCATTTCTCTTGGATATATTATTTGGGTGTATTATTTGGTTACTTAACTAACTCTACTTTTAAATTTTTGAGGAGCTGCCAAACTGTTTTCAAGTTGGAAACTGTAGGTCTTCTGGACTTGGTCTTTTTCAAAATTATTTTGGTTCTGCTGGGTGATTTCTGTGTTAACTTTAGGGTTAGCTGGTCAATTTCTGCAAAGAAGATGCTGGAATTTTAATAACAATTGCACGGAATCTGGAGGTACTGCCACTTTTTTGTTGTTTTGTTGTTGGTTTTGTTTTCTGTACTGGGGTTAAAACCACGGCCTTGGCACTGATTTACGTCCTCTGCCCTTTTTTATTTTTAATTTTGAGTAAAGGTCTTTGTAACTTGTGATCCTTCTACCTCAGCCTCCCAGACTGAAGGGATTATAGGTGTACCCACTGCTCCTGGCAGTGTTATCATCTCATCAGTATTAAATCTGATGAGAATAGGAGCCTTTTTGAGATCTTACCACATTTCTTTCACCAATATTTTATAGTTTTCAGTGTAGAAGTCTTGCACCTTTTTTTGTTAAATTTATACCCCAGTATTTTATTCTTCCTGATAACAATGTAATGAAATTTCTTGATTTTGATTTTGGAAAGTTTGCTGCTAAGTTATTAAGATATGATTGATTTTTGTATATTGCTTGTATCTTGAAAACTTGTTCAACTTGTTTATTAACTGTAGGTGTTCTTAGTGGACTGTTTAGGATTTTCTGTATATAAAAGATCATGTCATTTGTTAACAGAGATTGTTTTACTTCTTCTTTTCCAAACAGGTTACCTTTTATTTCTTTGTCTTGCTTAAGACTCTGGCTACCACTTTATGTACAGTGTAGGAGAAAAGTAGTGAGAACAGACATCCTTGTCTATTTTTCCATCACAATAGGAAAACATTCAGTATTTCTCCATGAAGTATGACAGCTGCAGGTTTTTACAGTCACTTATTAGTTTGAAGAAGTTCCTTTCTATTCTTATTTTTTTGAACATTTTTATCATGAAAAAGTGTCAGATTTTGTCAGATGCTTTATGTGCATTTATTGGAATGAGTTTGCCCTTGATTCTATTAATTTGGAATATTACATTGATTGGTTTTCAGATCTTAAACCAGCCTGCAATTCCAAGGATAAGTTCCACTTGTCATGGTATAGGATCCTTTTCATATGTGGCTACATTCAGTTTGCTGGTATTTTGTTGGGAATTTTCACATCATATGCATGAAGGGTATTATTCTGTAGTTTGTGTTATTTTATTTATTTGTTTCCTATAATGTTTTTGCTGTTGGAATCAGGGAAGTATTGCTCTGGCTGAGTATCTGGGAAGTGTTTCCTCTTCTGCTTGAGCAGCACAGTCCTCTGGGCCTGAGCTTCTCTTGTGGGACAGAAGCTTTTAAATCCCCAGTTCAGCCTCCCCACTCACTAGTTAAAGGCTTGTTCAGACTTTCTGTTTGGTTTTTCCTTGCCCCTCACTTGTCTCCCCTGAGGTGCACGATATGTTGGCACAGTTGTTCATAGTTTTCTCTTCTGGTCTCTACCTTGGAGGATGTCCCCCTTTGCAGTCCTGGTTTTATTGGTTTGAGGCTTTTCTTATTTTCATTCCCCAGTCTTGCTATCAGTGGGCCTGATCTTTAAGAAGCAACTCTTGGTTTAGTTGATTTTCCTTATTCTGTATTTCACTTATTCTCGCTCCGGTTTTTATTTCCCTCCTTCTACTTGCTTTAAGTTTGTTCTTCTTTACCTGTTTTCATTTGTTTGTTTCCATTTTTATGGTGTGTTTTGTTTTGTTTTTGGAGACAGGGTCCTGCTATGTACTTCAGGCTGGCTGTGAGCTCTCTATGTAGCCTAGGCTGGTTTTGAACTCTCAGTAATCCTCCTGCCTCAGCTTCTCAGTGTTGGAACTACAGGCATGTGCCACACACCTGACGTATGTTTTATTTAGAGATGGGGTCTCTCTGAGTTGCACTTAGTTGCCCACACTGGCCTTGAACCTGAGAACCTCCTGTCTCAACCTCTGGAGTGCCGGAATTACAGGCATGTGCCACCAGCCCATTGGTCCTGTTGCTTTTGTTTTTTCAATGCTGAGCATTAAACCCAAAGTCTCTTGTGTCTCACCACTAACCTGTACCCCAACTCCTTCCATTACTAGTTTTGTAAGGTAGAAAGTGAAGCGAGTGGTTTGACATTTTTCTTCTCTTTTATTAATACAGATATTTAGTTGGTGGTGTTAACTTTGATCACCTAGTCAATCTATTGTTTGGCTTCATGACCACAAAATTGCTGGTTTTCTCTTTGCAGCTAATAATCACTCTTTGGAGAGACACTTCTTACAATCTGTTGTTCTTTGGTGAAATAAACAATTGTACATTTCCTAAAAGCCACAAATGACTAAATCCAGACTAATGACATTGGAAATCTATTTAATCAAATTAACAAAAGACTTCCCAAATCCTGGGGACGATATAAAAGGCATCTCATCTCAGAAGTACTTTTTTTCCTAAAACAAATTGCGTGGTTCTTAATTAGGCGTCTATTGCACTCTGATGAACAAACAGCATGAGCTTTCTGTGTTGTTTTATTGTGTTACGCAGACCAACCTCAGACTCCTGGGTTTACACAGTCCTCCCTCATCCTCCCAGTTGTGTGACTATTTAAAGACCTGACCAAGTTTACCTTACCAAATGCTCCTTACTCGCTGTAAAAAGGACAGGAAATTTTTTGCAGAAGATTAAAACTTTCGCTCTTGAGGTTCAAGGTTTTATTTTAAATTTTGGTTGTATTTATTTCTTATTAAGACATGTTTGCAGCACATAAAGTTTGCATTCCTGACGTGGAGCTGGTGCATATACACAGCACATCTCAATTCCCCCTTTCATCCTCTTTCCCTCTCTTCCCTCCATCTCTGGATCTGGATCCTCTTCCCATCTGAGACACAGCCATCTCCCTCTTCCTGTTTCTTTTTTTTCCTCTTTATTTATCATTTGTGTTTCTCATGTAAGAGAAACCATTTATTCTTGTGTCTGATTTATTTTATTTAATGTTATGGTCTCAAGATTCATTCATTTTCCTACAAATGATGTGAGGCTATCTTTCTTCATGGCAGAGTAGTATTTCATCATGTGTAAATACCACATTTTCTTTCTCCATTCATCTGCTGATGGACATATAAGCTGCTTCCAAGGTCTAGCTATTATGAATTGTGCTGCTATAAACGTGGGTATGCATGTGGCACTCTAATATGGTGTCTTTAACTCTTTCAGGAAGATTCTCAGAAGAATAATAGCTGGGTCAAATGGAATTTCTAGTTTTAGTTTTTTGAGGAATCTCCATGCCAATTTCCATCATGGTTGCACTATTTTATGTTCTCACACCAGTATAGAAGGCTTCACAACTCACCAGCATTTGCTATTAATTTTGTGATGATGGTGACTCTGTTTAAGGGAATCTCAGTATTGTTTGAATTTGCATCTCTCTTATGACCATCAGTGTTGAGCATGTCTTCATGTATTTGTTGCCCTTGTAATTCTTTCTTCTGTGATGTTTCTATTCATTTCATTTGCCCCTTTTTTATTAGGTCTGTTATTTTGGGCTAATTTTTTTTTTTACCGGTACCAGGGATTGAACTCACAACCACGCGCTTGCAAGGCAGGCACTTATGCCACTGAGCTAAATCCCCAGCCCCTTTTTTGTTTGTTTGTTTGTTTGTTTGTTTGTTTGTTTGTTTTTTGGAGTCTAATTTTTTTGAGTTTTTAAAAAATATATTCTAGATACTAGTCTTCTATATGACGAATAGCTAGCAAAAATAGTTTCCCATTTGGTAAGTTGTCTTTTCACTCTGTTGGTTGTCTCCTTTGCGGTGCAGAAGCTTTTTAATTTGATATAATTCCATCTGTTGATTCTCGGTGCTATTTCCTGAGCAACCAGGATTCTGTTCAGAAAGTTCTTCCTTATGCCTGTGACTTCAGGAGTTTTACATACATTGTCTTCCAGCAGGTTAAGTGTTTATGTTTTGTTTTGATT
The DNA here is from genome assembly GCF_034190915.1 of Cavia porcellus. Classification (NCBI taxonomy): domain Eukaryota; kingdom Metazoa; phylum Chordata; class Mammalia; order Rodentia; family Caviidae; genus Cavia; species Cavia porcellus. Next base: position 49,122,346 of record NW_026947512.1, read on the forward strand.
TTTGGGTTTTTTTGAAGTAGGTTCTCGTTGTGTTGTCTAGGTTGGCCTTGAACTCACTAGGCAGCCCAGGCTGGCTGCAAACTTGCAGCAGTCGTCTTGCCTCAGCCTCCTGACTTCAGGAATTACAGAAATGTGCCACAATGCCAAGCTAGTGTTTCTTTTTTAAATTAGTTATTTGATCCATCTTGATATTAGTTTAATACACAGTGAGAGATAAGGGTCTACAGTCAACCTTCTGCTCATGGATAGGCAGTTTTCCCAGCACTATTTGTTGAAAAGGCTATTGTATCTTTCCTCTAGTATATGTTTTTGTCCCCTTTGTCAAAGATCAGATAGTTTAATGCACCGGAGTTGTTTCAGGATCCTCTTTCTGTTCTGTTCCATTTATCTACATGTCTGTTTTTGTACCAGTACCCTGTTGGATCCTTTCTTTTTAATCCCTGTAGCTTTATCATATAATTTCAAGTCTAGAATTTTGATGCCTCCCACTTTTCTCTTTTTACCTAGGACTGCTTTTGCTATATGCTGGGTCTCTTCTGGTTCCATATCAATTTTATGACAGTTTTCTCCAGTTATGTGAAGAATGCTGTTGGTATTTTGATTGGGGTGCATTAATCTTATATCAATTTTGGAAGTATGGCCATTTGATTACATGGGAAGTTCAAGATTATAAGGATATTTCACTAGCATGGGTCAGGCCTGTCCAAAGTCCTCTATCAAGAAAAGATGACAGGTGTCCCCAGCCAGTCACTATGAGAAGAATGAAGTCTGAGCCCAAACCCAGGTTGGATCGTCAGCTGACAACATGACTAGGAGCACTGTCACACACTAGAGGTAGACATGGCCTTGGCCAAAGCCTCCAGGCTGAGTAATGCCTGTCAGGCATTCAGGCTAAGTAAGAGCTGGGACATAGAGCTGAGAACTCCAGATGGACAGTGGGGTCTGCATGATGGACCCACGGATTGCTAGGACTGTTTAGTGGCCCCAGACAGTAAAGGGATGTGGCCTTCTATGTGTTCTGAGCTGGTGCAACTGGTCATTTCCAGGCCCTCTGTTTTCTTATTTTAATTGTGGCTACTTTCATTGATCATCTTTTTTCTTTTCTTTTCTTTCCTTTTCTTTCTTTCTTTTTTGGTGCTGGGGTGGAGCCCAGGGTGTCCCACATGCTCTACCAGCCCCTCACTGCTAAACATTTATGTCATGGAGCACACCCAGGAAAAAGTTAATTTCTTAGGTTAAAATAGAAAGAATTCTGCTTACTTTATTTTACAGATGTTAATAATCTGGTAGCATCTGCCTGGTTCCCATCTCCATATTTAACAAAACCTGAAGCAACATTTTTCTTGTAAAGTCAAAGCATCATTTGAGTGAATATTAACACAGGTTTCTAGCAATAAAGTAAACTAAAATGTCTGCAAAAGATTTCAAAGCCAACCAAGATATTAACATTGCTCATTTTAAATAAATAAATAGATGCATCTGCAGAAATCAAGCAGGGTTCCTTGGATGCCATAAACAAACCAGCCAGGGAACAGTCATCATCAAAGCTCACCAAGTCCTTTGCCCCAGGCGCTGGTGCCAAGGCCCTGATCTGTGCAGTGGTGCATGCCTGTAATCCCAGCACTCAGGAGGCTGAGGCAGAAGGATCACTGCAAGTTCAAGGCCATCCTGGGCTACAAAATAAGTTCAAGGCTGGCCCACAATGCATAGTGAAACCTTGTGTCAAAAAGACATAGAAAATAAAATAAAATAAAATAAATAGATGGATTGCAAGTTGTGGGGAGCCCTGTAATTGGCTGCCACCTTATATCTACAGGCAGCAGCTCCTTGCCTAGCCCATTCAGGGATTATGTTAAGCAGCCCACTTTATGAGCCCGGGCACAGGAGATTTGAATTACCCTATAACCCTCGGTCTTGCCACTGTTGCTAAGTTACCTGCTGATGTCTTAGAACCCAACTCCCTCCTCCCCCAATACACTATATATTCCTTACTCTTTCTTTGAATATACGAGACTTGATCAGAATCCTGTCTTGTCTCCATTCTTCGCGTCTCTTGTCCCTTCTCATCCCCACTCCCCTGCTAGCATCTATGTTGACTCCTTGTGGGCTGGGACAGCAAGTGGGGTGCTGCTCAGTGGTAAAGCCCATGACTGGCATGAGAATGGCCCTGGAGTTAATCCCCATTTTATGCTTTGTGTCTAGGTATCCCCTAAAACCTCATGCAGTCATAGGTGGGGCTTTATCAGAGGTGGCTGGATCTAAAGTTTAACACTGGGATTAAGGATGTGTGATTACTAAATCAGTCCACTGCTTGGTTTGGCACCTGCCCTAAGTCAGTAGGCCTAGATAGAATATAAAAGGAGAAGAAAGAAGCTGCTTGTTCTCGCCTACCTGCTTGCTGTGGATTGTTTTGCCTCGGTGATGCTTCTGCCTGCCACCCTGTTTCAGAGTCAGCCAACTGTGAGCTGAAAATTCTACAAATCGTGAGCCAAATAAACCTTTCTTTCTTGAACTTTGGGTGTTGGGTATTTTGTCTCAGCAAGAAGAAAATAACTAAGACATCCCAATAGAAACAGAACCTAGTGGTGAATATGACCCAGTAGGGCCCAGATAAGGCCAGAAGCATATGCAAATTTCTCAAAGAAAGGTTCTTTTTACCTGGATCTGGAAGAAACCCAACAGAGACATTTAGACAGAGATGAGCTAACAAACCCAATGACAATGTACACAAGGAAATAAATCATCATGAGGAAGATTCAGTACTGTAAGTGAATCAGTCCCATAAAGATCCCAAATGTAGTATTCAGAGTAACCAGGTAAAATATGAGATGCCCAGTTATATTAGAATTTCAAATAATAAATAATTTTTTGACATAAGTATGTCACAGGAAACATTTGGGGCACACTTACAATCAAAAGATTATTTGTTGCTTACCTAAAATTCAAATGTAATTTAGCACTCTGCATTTTTCCCCACAGTTGTAGGGATTGAACATAGGGCCTTTGAACTAAACTGTGTCCCCAGACCATTTTTATTTTGACACAGGGTCTCACTAAGTGGCCAAGTTGTTCAGGCTGGGTTTAAACTTGCAGTCCTCCTGTCTGAGCTTCCCAGAGTGCTAGGATTACAGGCCTGCACCATGAGTCCCAGCAGCATTCTGTGTTTTCCATTGCTGTATCTGACAACTTTCCATAGAAATTATAAAGTAAATATGTCTAATCTATTATGAAATAAAAGAATGGAGGTCTAAAGATGGTGGCTTGATAGGTTGCAGGGTAGAGAGCCTCTCTGAGAAAAACAACTCAGACACTTGAATTTAACAACATGGAGAAGACCAGACAAAAGGAGAGGGATTCTCATGACCCAGGAAGAAACTGAGGGAAAAAAAAAGGAAGGAAAAACGTGGACAAAAGGCTGGGACCAGATCCTCTCACTGGGGCCAGTCCCACGCTGTGCTGGGTGACCCTTGGAGTTGGATGATTCACCATCATGCGGAAGTTGCAGCTGCAGAAATCAGGAGGTGGTGAGTTCAGGGCCCTGGCAGGAGGATGCAGTGCAACCAAGAATGGAACCAATCTGGAGAGCTGCATTAATCTTTGGTGAGTGCTAGGAATTGGTGCCATGGAGGGAAGGTGACCAGCTGGATGACATATTGGAGTTGGGCAGAATGGTCCTGAATGCAGAACCACGGTGGCGTCAGTCAGCCACCACTGGCCCAAAGAGGACTGGTGGGATCTGCTTGGGCTGGGCCATGCCCCTGGTAAAGACCCAATAGCCAGGGAGGAAAATGTCCTGAACCTGTGACATATGCACAGCACAGACTAACATGCTGAAGACACTCACTGATTGACTGGCTCAGAGGAGAGGGAACAGCCCTGGGTGCACCTCACAGATCAACAGTAAACTGGAGAGGGCAGCAATCCAAAGCCTCCAGCCGCTGACCCAGGGAAAATAAGTGCAGGAGAGGTAAATACAGAACAGATCAAGGGAAACAATCATGCAACATCAGCCACAGGATCAGCAGAAATAAAGAAATACTTTAGTGATCTCATAGATGAACTTAAAACTGAAATTGTAATTCAAGTGAGGCAAGATATAAAAACATTAATAAAAGAAATCCTGGGCACCTCTCAAGAAGACACAGATGGAAAAATGGAGGAACCAAGAAAAAAGAGAGAAACCTTTGATGAAGACTATAAACAAAATCTAGAATTTATGAAACAGATCCAAAGAGATTACCAGGAAATTAAAAACTCCATTGAAAGCTGTCAGAATTCCTTGACAGAAACTAAAGTTAGCCTTTCAAAACTTGAAGATAGATATGCAATATGTGATCATGAAAGAAAACATCTCTTAAAAATAATAAAGAACCAGGAAGTAAAAATACGAAGGCTAGAAGATGACAAGAGGATCTACAACTTAAGGATAAAAAATGTGAATGAAGAAGCAAGAGTAAAAACAAATGAATTAGAAAGACTATTCACAGAAATAATTAAGGAAAACTTCCCAAGCATAGGAAAAGGAAATGATATCCAGATAAATGAGGCATACAGAACTCCAGCCAGCTACAACCAAAACAGATCTACACCTAGACATATAATAATCAAAATCCCAGAAATTCATCACAAGAACAGAATATGAAAAGTGGTCAGAGAAAAGAAACAGATCACCTATAAAGGAAAACCCATCAAAATCATGAGAGACTTCTTGACACAAACTATCAAATCAAGAAGAGCTTGGATCGAAGTATTCCAAGCCCTGAAAGAAAATAACCTCCAACTCAGATTGATGTACCCTGAAAAACTGTCTCTCAAAATTAATGGAGAGACAAGATGTACCCTAACCTTGTACTCTGTTCTTACATCATGTACTATGTCTATCCTTGGTTTTGACTGACAGCTTTGTTTTGCCATATTTGACTTTATTTCTTCAAAAAAAAAGTAATAAGAACTAAGGAGTAATAAAACCCAAAATGTGTAAATTTTGTTGTAAAAAAGAGAGGGAAAAAAGTGCTCTAAAGGATACAACTGCAAGTGTGTTTAGGGGTGTTAAATAGCTGACCATATTAATGTTTTTGGTTGGATCATTGAACACAACTGTTTGCAGTCTCTCTGTTTGAATGTCCACTTTGTATGCTTTGATACTGTGACTTGAGCAACTATCTCTAAGACGATAATGTATAATCTATTAACTGGTGATTTCTTACTGTTTTTTTTTTTTTTTTGTAGTTCTGTATTACTTGTACCCTTGCACCGCTTTGTTTTTTCTCTTTTTCCTTTTAAATAAAATTTTAAAAAAAAAGATGTTTCCATGACAAAGAGGAACTGTAGGAGTTTGTGACCACCAATCCAACCCTACAAAAAATACTGAAGGACATTCTAGAGAGAGAGAGAAAAAAATACCAGGATTCCAGCAACAGTAGCAGAGAGGCCTCAATGAAAGGGACAGACAGTGGAATGAAGGAGAAAAGTAGATAATCAGCAGCAGAAAATTAGCATAGCAGAGATGAGGCAGAGAAGGTGGGCTATAATCTCTTAACACAGATGACCTTGACACACTAACAAAAAGAAACACAGGCAGAGTAGATCAGGAGATAGTTACCCTGGACCCATTGAGATGCTCTGAATAGGAAAAATAATCAACCTGAAAGAGGGTTAACAAACTGAAAGTCAAAGATGAGAAAACAATGCTCTATGTGACGGGGAACCAGAGAGAAACAGGGACAGCTCATCCAGCAGCTGCAGATAGGTTGGAGAGTCATGACACTTTTGTGCAGTGGATAACTCCTCAGCCATGAGGAGGTTTTAGGGCTGGGGATTTAGCTCAGCAGCATAAGCACCTGCTTTGCAAGCACATGGTCATGAGTTCGATCCCTGGTACTGATTAAAAAAAACATTTAAAAAAATATAAGGAGGCTTTAGTAGGTAAAGGAATACAGCTCAAGATCAAGCTCAGGGGTAAAAAGGTTCAGCATCACTTAGGTAGATAATAGGTTGCCCCCCTAATCTAAAAATTAAAGGAGTTAGTGGTGCCCAAAATGTACAAAGCACCCTGAGAAAGGGAAAGGGGAGGAACTGTCTAAAAAAAGAAGGCAGAGGACATTCTTAATAGTGTATCAGGACTTAAAAGCCACATTAGTCTTACTGCTCTATTTAGTTTGATTTTATTCTGTTCCAGTCTGTCTAGTTGTACTAGATTTGAGGGCACAGACAGCTATTCCAAAGATAACAGGATATACTATGGTAACTATCCTTAATTTCCTATTAACTTAACCTGAAGTTTTGTATTACTTACAGTGTCTTAGTGTGACTGATCTTATTTGAATCTAGTTTGTTAGATCGCTGTTTTGTCTTGACTGATTTTATTCTAGACTAATGTTATTCAAATATGCTTGATAGTATCAAGTCTAAGAGTAGAGGCAAATACTCTGAAGATGACAAGATGCAATAGGATACCTATTCCGGATGGATTAACTGCTTTTGAAGTCCTACAATGTCCCCAATGTTGTGTTTTTATTAATATTACTATGTAGTACTATGTTCAACTATATTATGCCTGATGATATAGACAATTCTATTGAAAATAAAAAAGACATCATAGCAACTACTATAGATCAACTAGTGTTGTGTTTTATATGTCTTCTTCGTTTCATGTTTTTCTAGGAATTTGTTTTGTTGTCTTGTTTTGATCTATTTTTCCCTATAACAGAGAAAGGATAGGTATATATGTAGAGATTCACACGTGTGTAGAACTTCTTTTTTTTAAATTTTATTTAAAAGGAAAAAGAGAAACACAAAACAAAACAAAGCGGTGTAAGGGTACAAGTAATACAGAACTACAAAAAAAAACAGTAAGAAATCACCAGTTAATAGATTACATATTATCATCTTAGAAATAGTTGCTCAAATCACAGTATCAAAGAATACAAAGTGTACATTCAAACAGTGAGACTGCAAACAGTTGTGTTCAATGATCCAACCAAAAACATTAATATGGTCAGCTATTTAACACCCCTAAACACACTTGCAGTTGTATCCTTTAGAGCACGTTTTTCCCTCTCTTTTTTACAACAAAATTTACACATTTTGGGTTTTATTACTCCTTAGTTCTTATTACTTTTTGGGAGGGGAGAGAATAAAGTCAAATATGGCAAAACAAAGCTGTCAGTCAAAACCAAGGATAGACATAGCACATGATGTAAAACAGAGTACAAGGTTATCAACAATGGTTATCAACGATGTCTCTGGTTTCCTTAAAAAGAATTGTCTATCTCATTGGATATCATAAAGTTGAACAAAACAGTAGAGAACAAGACCAATAAAACTTAAGCATTGTAAACATTACAGGACTTCCAAAGGAGACAATAGTCAAACCAGAATGGGCATCTTAGTGAATCTTATTGCCTTCAAGGTAGTTGCCTATACCCTCAAACTTGATACTATCATACAGAACAGAACAGAGTCTAATCAGTCAAAAAAGATCATGGGAGTATTACAGGACTTCCAAAACAAGTTAATTGGAAATCAAAAAAAGTTACTATTATATATCCTGCTAATTTTTTTTAATTTTTCCCCTTAATTAAAACAAACATAAGAAATAACTAAATAATTTTTTTAAAGAATAAGGGAGAGATTGAGATAAAACAGGACATAACAATATAATAATACAGGTCAAAGCATGACTGTTTCAGCAACCCAGTGGTTCACCACCAAATAACCCGACTTAATAATAGTTACCATAGTGTCTGTCTTTTACCTTGAAATATTTGAATAAAACTTCATATACTATAGCTTCAAATATTTCCATATCAAGAAGCCCAGAATAAAGCCTTTCCAATTAATAAGTGAAAACTTTATAAGGCTTCAAGGCCACATAATGGGGGATCATGATTACCACATATTTTTATATATTTGAATCATTACTTACATTAGGGAAACTATTCGGTATTCACACATGTGAGATTGGTTTATTTCACTTATGAGTATGGTCTCAAGCTGCGCCCATTTATTGATAAATATCTCAATGTGATCCTTCTTTATAGCTGAATAATACTCCATTGTATAGAAATACCACCACTTTTTTATCCATTCCTCAGTTGATGGACACTTAGGTTGTTTCCAAGATCTGGCAATTACAAATTGTGCTGCTATAAACATAGGTGCACATATATCACTGTGGTATGATGCTTTCAGGTCTTCTGGGAATATGCCTAGAAGTGGAATAGCTGGAATAAATGGGACTTCCAATCCCAGCTTTTTGAGAAATCTCCAGACTGACCTCCACAAAGGCTGTACCAGTCTACACTCCCACCAACAGTGTACAGGCGAGTTCCTTTTTTCCCACAGCCTCTCCAGCATTTGTTGTTGTTGGTTTTCTTGATCCTGGCCATTCTTTCAGGAGTGAGATGGTATCTCAGTGTGGTTTTAATTTGTATTTCTCTAATGACCAATGATGATGAACATTTTTCATGTATTTATTTGCCATTTGCATTTCTTCATCTGAGAAGTGCGTATACATCTCAGATGCCCATTTTTGGATTGGATCTTTGAATTTTGGGGGTCTGAGTTTTTTTAATTCTTTATATGTTTTAGACAAGAGTCCGTTGTCTGAGAGGGAGTTCACTAAAATCTTTTCCCAGTTTGTGGGTTTTCTTTTCACTATGCTGGAGACTTCTTTTGACATGCAGAAACTTTTTAATAAGAAGTGGTCCCAGTTATTGATTCTGGGAAGTATTTCCTGTGCGGTTTGAGTCCTGTTCATGAATTCTCTACTTACTCCTATGTCTTGAAGGTTTCTATCCAATTTGTCTTCCAATAGATTTAGTGTTTCTGTTTTAATATTCAGATCTTTGATCCATTTAGATTTTAACTTAGTACATGGTGATAGACATGGGTCTAGCTTTATTTTTCGGCAAATGAAGAGCCAGTTTTTCCAGCACCATTTATTGAAGAGACTTTCGTTCTTCCAGTGGATATGCTTGGCTCCTTTATCAAAGATAAGGTGGTTGAGTGTGTTTGTAGTTGTGGTTGTATCTTCTAATCTATTCCACTGATCTTCGGCTCTGTTTTGATTCCAATACCATGTTGATTTTACTACTGTTGCTTTGTAGTATAACTTCAAGTCAGGGATTGTGATGCCTCCTGCTTTGTCTTTGCTGCTTAGAATTTCCTTTGCTATTCTAGGTCTCTTCTGGTTCCAGATGAAATTTAGGAGCGATTTCTCTAGATCTATAAGGTATGTTGATGGTATTTTTATTGGGATTGCATTAAATCTGTATAACGGTTTTGGGAGAATGGCCATTTTCACAATGTTTGTTCTTCCTATCCCATGAGCAAGGGATGTCTTTCCATTTTCTTAGATCATCTTCAGTTTCTTTTTTCAGTGCATTATAATTTTCACTGTAGAAGTCTTTCACTTCTTTCGTAAGAGTAATTCCTAAATATTTCATTTTTTGGCTTGCTAATGTGAAAAGTACAGTTTCTCTTATTTTCCTCTCTGTGATTTTGTTGTTCGTGTATAGGATTGCTATTGATTTCTGAGTATTGATTTTGTATCCAGCCACATTACTGAATTTATTTATTGTATCTAAGAGTTTTTCAATGGAGTTTAGGGGGTCTTCTATGTAGAGTATCATGTCATCTGCAAACAATGATAATTTAACTTCTTCTTTTCCTATCTTTACCCTTTTTATTTCTCTCTCTTGCCTAATTGCTCTGGCTAGTACTTCCAGTACTATATTAAATAAGAGTGGTGATAAAGGACATCCTTGTCTTGTGCCTGATTTTAAAGTAAAGGCTTTCAATTTTTGGCCATTTAGTATGATGCTGGCTGTTGGTTTGTCATAAGTGGCCCTTATTATATTGAGGTAAGGACCATCTATTCCAATTTTCTGTAAAGTTCCTATCATGAATAAATGTTGGACCTTATCAAAGGCTTTTTCTGCATCTATAGAAATGATCATGTGATTCTTATTTTTGGCTTTATTGATATGGCGGATTACATTTATTGATTTACGTATGTTGAACCATCCTTGCATTCCTGGGATGAATCCCACTTGGTCATGGTGTATAATCTTCTTGATGATTTGCTGGATCCTATTTGCCAATATTTTATTGAGGATTTTTGCATCTGTGTTCATTAGGGAGATCGGTCTATAGTTCTCTTTTTTAGTTGGGTCTTTCTCAGGTTTTGGTACTAGAGTAATATTTGCTTCCAGGAATGACTTAGGAAGGATTGCTTCCCTTTCAATTTCATTGAAGAGTTTGAGGAGTGTCGGCATTAGGTCTTCTTTGTATTTCTTGTAGAATTCTGCAAAATCCATCTGGGCCTGGGCTCTACTTGGTGAGTAAGCACTTAATTACATTTTCAGTTTCATTAACAGAGATTGGGTTATTCAACAGTTTTACATCCTCTTGATCTAGCTTTGGTACTTCATATGTTTCTAAGAATCTGTCTATTTCTTCTTTGTTATCAAACTTTTGAGAATAGAGGTTTTCGAAATAGGTGTTGATGATCTTCTGTATTTCTATTGGGTCTGTAGTGATTTCACCTTTTTCATTTCTTATTGCATGAATTTGAGCTTTTTCTTCCCTTTTTTAAATAAGGTTGGCTAGGGGCTTATCGATTTTATTTATTCTTTCAAAGAACTGATTCTTTTGATTGTATTCTTAGTCTCTACTGCATTGATTTCTGCTCTGATTTTTATAATTTCCTCTCTTCTTTTGTCTTTGGGCTTGACTTGCTCTTCTTTTTCTAGCTGTTTGAGGTGTAGCATCAGGTTATTTATTTGTATTCGTTCTGTTTTCCTGATGTGGGAACTCAGTGCAATAAATTTTCCTCTGAGGACGGCTTTCATTGCATCCCAGAGATTCTGGTAAGTTGTATCTGCATTTTCATTTTCTTGTAGGTATTGTTTAATTTCTTCTTTAATTTCTTGTGTGACCCACTGATTACTCAAGAGGGTGTTATTCAGTTTCCATGTGTTTGCGGGATTTTTGCAGTATCTTTTATCATTAATTTCTAATTTCAGAGCGCTATGATCCGATAACATGCAAGGGATGATTTTAACTCTTTTGCATTTGTTTAAATATGTTCTGTGAGCTAATATATGGTCTATTTTAGAGAATGATCCATGTACTGCTGTGAAGAATGTGTATTCTGATGTTGTTGGGTGGAACATTCTGTATATGTCTATCAAACCCATTTGTTCACAGGTGTGATTCAGTTCTGTTATTTCTTTGCTCATTTTCTCTCTGGTTGTTCTGTCCCTTGGTATCAATGGTGTATTAAGGTCTCCTGTTACAATTGTGTTACTGATAATTTGAGTTTTCATTTCTGTTAATAGTTGTTTTATATAACTGGGTGATCTGGAGTTTGGTGTGTATATATTTAAGATAGTTATCTCTTCCTCCTGGAGTTTTCCCCTTACGAGTATGTAGTGACCTTCTTTGTCCTTTATGGTCATTGTTACTTTAAAGTTCACGTTGTCTGCAAACAGAATGGCTACTCCTGCCTTTTTTTTGGATTCCTGCTGCATGAAGTATTGTTTTCCATCCTTTGACTTTCAGTCTGTGAGTATCTTTCTGGGTTAGATGGGTTTCCTGTAAACAGCATATGGTTGGATTTTGTTTCTTGATCCATTCTGCTAGTCTGCTTCTTTTGATTGGTGCATTGAGACCATTTACATTAATGGTTATTACTGTTAAATGCTGGTTTATTGTTGGCATGTTATCACTCTGCTGTTGCATCTTTATCTTTCTGTTCTGTTTAATTATCTGCTTTGCTTTGTGGTTTTTTCCCTCTGTGTATCTAAACTGTCTTTCAGTATTTTTTTGCAGGGTTGGTTTGGTGTTCATGAAGTTCTTCAGCTGTTCTTTGTCATGGAAGTATCATATTTCACCATCTATTTTGAATGATAGTTTTGCAGGATATATCAGTCTAGGTTGGAAATCATTTTGCTTTAGGATCTGGAATACTTCACTCCATGCTCTTCTTGACTTTATTGTTTGTGATAAGTCTGCTGTGATTCTGATAGGTTTTCCTTTATAAGTGATCTGTCTTTTCTCTCTGACAGCTTTTAATAATCTATTGTTGTGTTGGATTTCTGGGATGGTGATTATTATATGTCTGGGTGTAGTTTTATTTTGGTTTTGACTATTTGGAGTTCTATATGCTTCACTGATCCTGATGTCGGTTTGTGATCTCATGCTTGGGGAATTGTCAGCTATTACTTCTCTAAATATCCTCTTGACATCCTTTATGTTGTCTCCTTCTTTTTCATTAATCCCTATCACTCTTATGTTATTTTTCTTTGCATCGTCTTGCAGTTGTTGAATTGTTGTTTCCTGATTCCTTGTTATTTTTAAAAGATCTTTCCTTTCCTGTTCACTAGCTGCAATCCAGTCTTCAAGGTCTGAAATTCTATCTTCACTTTCATTAAGGCAGTTTTTACAACTTTCAGTGGAGTTTTTTATTTCCTGCATCAGCCTTATGTATTCTGTTGCATTATGTATTCTGTTTGTTTCTTATATTGCTCGTCTAGGGATTCTATCTTTTTGTTTAGTTCCTCCAATTTTTTATCTGTGTTTTCTTTAGATATATTCAGAGTCTCTTTCATTTCTTTTATCATTTCTTCTTTTACCTGGGAGATTATTTCGAGTTTGAATTTCTTTAAAGCTTCCTGGAGTTGCTTGTTAACTTCAGTGGCGATTGTGTCCGATATTTGAGGTGAATGGCATATATTTTCTTCTATATACATTGCTCCTAGTGTTTCTTGAGAGGGGCTGGAGGTTTGAGGTTGTAATTTGGTCTTTCGTTTTGTCACTTTCCTATATTTCTGTGTTTCAAGTGTTATTTGAAAGCTTCCTCAGGATCTGTTGGAAATACCCTTCTATGTTTGCAGCTACTGAGACTCTGGCACCACACTACCCCAAGCCACTGGGCATGCAGAACCAATGGCCCTCCTCTGCCTGCTCAGAACTCCGCAGTTCCAGACAAGCTGGGCCTCAGGGACACTGTGCGCCCACCTGCCCCTTGGCAGCTCCACAGCTCTCCAATCGCAGCTGGGATGTGGAGGCAGATGTAGACGCCTCAAACCCACTTCTCCACTTCACTGCACCCGGAAGCCTGAATGGTCCCAAACAGTCTGGGATTTGGACAGAGTGCGCTGAGCACTCACCACAGGCCGCGGTGCCTCAGGAACCTGTGATCCCTCCCTGCTTGCTGAGATATCCACAGTCCTCCAGACACACGGGGAGGCTGATGCAGGCGCCCCAGATCTGCCCAGCCCCTCCTCTGCACAGGGATGGCTAGGTGCGGCAGTCCGAAACAGGCTGGGCTCCGGGGATAGTGTGGGCCCGCCCACCCATTGGAAGCTCAGCAGTTCTCCAAGTGCAGCTGGGGTGGGGAGGTGGATGTAGAGGCCTCAAACCCACTTCTCCACTTCACTGCACCTGGAAGCCTGGAGGGTCTGGAACAGTCTGGGATTTGGGCAGAGTGCGCTGAGCACTCACCACAGGCTGCGATGCCTCAGGAACCTGCGATCCCTCCCTGCTTGCTGAGACATCCACAGTCCTCCAGACACATAGGGAGGCCAATGCAGGCGCCCCAGATCCGCCCAGCCCCTCCTCTGCACACCGATGGCTAGGCGCGGCAGTCCGAAACAGGCTGGGCTCCGGGGATAGTCGTGTGTAGAACTTCTAAAGAGTGTACAAGAACAGATTATGTAATGCATAATGTAATGAACAGATACTCTGAAGAAGAAGAGACACTAAGATACCCAGTGCTAATTCTGTAGCGTTATGATATAAAATCTAGCAATACTATTATTCTCTGTTCAGAGTGATATTAGTCTATTTTCTTTTGTTTAATTTCAACACACGTAAAGATATGGACAGCTATTTTGAAGAGACGTTATGGCAGCCATGGTTGACTCCCCTATTATCTGGTCTTGAAGACCTAAAATGCCTTCATCATCCTGTTCTGCACAGTTTAGTAATATAATGTTCAGTATGTACTCACTGTATGTGAAGATGGGGACAACTATTTGGAAGAAAACAAGAGACAATATGATAGACAGTGAAGATCTCCTGTGGTCTTGCTTTGAAATCTGTGTTTCTTAAATTGTTTTCTTATGATCTGTTTTGTTCTGTTTTGGTATGTTTAATTTTATCCTCTTTAAAATAAAAAAAATTAAAAACAAATAAAAGAACGAATTAGAAAGATGAGCAAGAGAAGATGAGAAACAAATGGGTACAGTGAAAAGGATTAAGAGGACACTGCAGACACTGGAAATGTACAAATTAAAAATAAAAACTAACCAGAGTCTTGGCGCTGAGCGTGCGATGTTGCAGCTTACTCTGATAACTACAAGAGACTTGGATTGAAGTGTCTTAGTCACTTCCTGGCCACTGAGGCACAGTACCCTTCCCCTTCCTGACACCCACAACTTAAGGGGGAAGAGGTTTATCTCAGTTCACTCCATCCTTGGCTGGTCAGTGTCAAGGCAGACCGGGAGCAGAAGGGAGCTGGCTCAGGGCAGGGCAACCAGGGAACTGCGACTGGGGAGGCGGCCAGCGGAGGAGCCCAGGGAAAGATGCCATCCCTCCTCCCTGGGGGTCCCCGGGCTACGCCCCCAGCCGGCCCCGTCCACCACTCCCCAAATTTGGCTGGCGGGTCCTCCCGGGGTAGGAGCCCTCAGCTCCGCAAGCCTGCTTGTGAGTGGGGCCTGCAGGCCACGTCTGATTCTGCCTGGTCACAGCGTGCAGCCCTTTAAAACTTCGAGGTGAAAGGTGGGGTGATGGATGTGCAAAAGGACAGACAGGCACACGACCAAAACAGTACAGTAAAGTGGTAACTGTGGGCTGGTACTGGAGCGTGCACGGGAATGTAACACACTGGGCTTTCGGTTTGCCTGCATTTTGAAAGCTGTCATAAAACACTGGAAGAAAACAGTGACATCACACAGCATATGGGACAAAGTTTAATACTGAACTGGAAGGTACATCGGAGGAAATTTCAGAAACTGCAACCCTGGGCGGGTGAGAGACTGGAAGACTGGCTGTGATGCCCGGGGCTGTGCCCTCTGGCCTCCGCCTGCTGCTTTGAAATCCTGATCCCAAGGCAATGATGCTAGGACGGGGTTTTTCAGGGTGATCAGGTTCTGAGGGTGAGCGCCTGGAGGCCCGGAGAGCCCCTCCCTTCCCAAGCACACAGAACTCGGCCTCCCCAGCCCTGCTGGGGCGGCTTCTGGCCTTCACGGGCTGCCCAATCTGGGATCTTCTGCAGCCGCCTGAACTGCCTAAGATGTTGGGTAAGACACATGTTGGTAAAGTGAGCAGTTGCCACACATATCCTCACCAAGGTCCCCCAGAGGTCACAGGACAGTGGAGAGGTGCACTGCAAGTTACAGTAGCTGAGGGTTTGGGTGTTTGTTTGGTTTTGGTACTTAACTGAACCCAGGACCTTTGCACTGTGTTACACCTTCAACCCTTTTAATTTTTTTTTTTTTTTTTTTTTTTTTTCTGATAGGCCTCACTAAGTTGTTGAGTTGTCCGGGTGGGCCTTGAACTTGTGATAGGCAAGCACCACTACTCCTAGCAGAGAATCTCCTATAACTGACAAAATGTAACCTACAGATTCAGCAATTCCAATAAAGGCTAAAGATAAGTAAGAGAGAAAAAAATGCTTCTCACTAAAATAATTGCCCAAGGGCATGTTTCATGAAGAAATAAATGATTCTAGAAAAGACATAAGATTGTGGGTAATTCTAAGCAAACTGGGTATTATAAAGTAGAATGATTTGTGGGGCTCAAGAAATAATATGAAATGCCCTTCAGAAGGGGAGCGGATAAACTGGTAGATCCAGAAGATGAAGTACTATTTGGCAGTAAAAAGTTGCCATGCCATGTAAACCCGCAGAGCAGCCTTAACTGCGTGTCACTGGGTGAAAGAGTCAACCTAAGAGGGCTATGGACTATGAAAATGCAACTCTCTGACAGCGAAATTAGGGCTATTGCGGGTGGGAAGGAGCATGGGCCCAGTAAGTGGAGCACAGAGGACTCCACTCGGAGCAGCTCGGAGCCCTTCCTGGGCGTGGATACCCCAGGATGGCCCAACCTGAACCCAGGAACTCGTAGTGCAGGACACCAGTGGCCACTGTGCCCTGGGAGCCCTAGGTGGCGCGGTAGCTGTGATCCGCACTCCAGGAAGGGGCTCCTAATGCAAAAAGCTCGATGTGCGCTCTCAGTTTTGCTGTGAAACTAAAACTGCTCTAGAAAAGAAAGTGTTTAAAATTAAAAACAATAGCAGCAACCTCCCATAAAACCCCAGAGGCCTAGCAATACAGGCTTCCTTGGCATTTAAGTGTTATTTGGGATAAAGCTAAAAACAGTTTTTGTTAACACAGGTAGTTAAAATTCCAAAAACGACTACTATAAGAAAAAAGTTTTAAAACCTATAGAGGACAAAAATGAAAAGTTTTTATTTTAAAAATTCAAGTTACTCTCATTTTGCAGATAACAGTGCAAGTCCTATTATATAAGAAATAATAAAGGTACATAGACTAAAAATACCATAGGCGGTTGTAAATTTCCAGCCAGGGTGGATCTGCCCAGGCCTTGCCCAGCCACTTCTCCCCAACACACCACTCTGCCCATCAGTCTCGGGAGCGGGAAGAGAGGAGATGGAGAGAGGAGAGGTTCCTGCTCATAGCGCACTGCTGTGACAACAGAGCTGGCCAGGCCTAACTGTTTTTACCACCCGTAGGTCTGGGTGCAGTTCTTTCCATCTTTGTGTTACTTCATAAATTCAGGAAGACCTGAATTCAAAAATATCTTAAATATTGCTGAATGGTAGTATATGTCTATGATCCCAGCACTCCAGAAGCTAAGGCAGGACGATCACTGTGAGCTTGAGACCAGCCTGGACTACATAAGGAGACCCTGACTCAAAAACAAAAAAAATTAAATATTAGTAGTTCCCTATGGGGAAAAATTAAACATTTGATTATAAATTTATGTAGCTCTGTTCCTTTCTTCCATTTCTTTTTTATTCTAAAGTCTTTCTTTCTCCCTCCTTCTCTGTTTCCTCCCTTCTTCTCACCCACCCTTTCCTCCCCTTTTTTGTTCCTCCCTCCCTCTGCCCCTCCCTCCCCCCACCCTGCTTTCTCTCTCTCTCTCTCTCTCTCTCTCTCTCTCTCTCTCATGCTGATATAAATCCCAGGCTCACACATCCTAGTCAGGTCCTCTGCCACTGAGCTACACATGGCAGCGCCTCATCCTTTCTTTGCCCTGTCTAAGATCTCCCCGTCCGTAAGGAATAATACCATTTTCAGCTACTGGTCAAGGAGATGGCGGTACATCATGTTGTAGGACAGCACATGGTTGAGGAGATGCTGCAGGTGACACCATGAGCAATGCTCAAGTACCACTCCCCTCCTGCAGCAGTGGCTGGGGACCCAAGCTCACCCCAAGGTGTGTGGCTTATGAGTACAGACAATATCATCCTCCTGTTATTGCCTGTTGGAAAAGGGCTAGAGAAATAGCGAAGGCAGGCTGCAGGTTCCAGGCATAGCATCAGCTGCTGTTAGGGATAGTCCCCGAAGTGTCTGGCCTGAAACTCCGCCAGGGCCCAGCCTACCTCCTGGCTTACACATCAACCTCGTCAAGGGTTTGTGACTTAGTCCACTGGAGTCCCATTTTCCATTTTCAGGAACCAGAGGGTCTCTAACTTATGTAAGCCTCACATCAAGACATGATTGAAAAAGTCTCCTGCCAGTCTTCTGCTGAGAGGCACACCTGCCTCCTCTAGACTTTAAAAGGCTTAGCAAGAACTACCCAGCTTGCACAGCAATGAAATGAGTACAAACAACTTCGTCCCTAAGTTTCAAGTATAAGTGGCAATCTTTATATGGCGAACACTGTTAGTTACTACCTAAGATCTGCTTTTCTCCTAAAAAAAAAAGGACTAAATTTGAATAGAAAAATGTGCCCTTTAGATGATGTGCTCATTTCTCTTGAACACAGACTTTTGATGAGTTGGGAGTAGAAGTTATTGGACAGGGGCTGGAGGTTTAGCTTAGTGGCACAAGTACCTGCCTGGCAGCTCAAGGTCATGAGTTTGATCCCTGGTACAAAAAAAAAAAAGGTACTGGACAAAACTTGCAGAAAAGTTCTTCAAGGAGGATAGACCCTGCCACGCTTCTTTCTGTTCCTCAGCCTTGTCTTTTAGAATGCACACATGAATGCTGGTGCTGCAAGAGCTGGCTTGAACCATCAAAAAGCCTTGCAGACGAAAACCATGTGTCAAAGATGGCAGACAGGAATGACAGAAGCACCCTGGGTGTCTGGGGTTCACAGAGCTGCCTGCCTCAGAGCACCTATCACAGTAAAAAGAATGAACCTGTGTCCTGTATGATCCATATGTTTGTGGACAAAATTTATTCCCAATTAACATGTCACATGCCACAGCTAGAATGAAGTTCTGGCTCAGACAGATCACACTATAGGTGATCAGCTGTGTGGCTCTGGCAAGTTACTCTGTCCCTCTTAGCCACCACCCAAGATCTGCAAAATAGGGATAATGGGTGGTACCTACCTGGAAGGATTGTGTCAAGATGAAGTAAGAGAGGACTTCTGGGAGAACATGGCAGATAGATAACAGCAGCTACAGAGACTCTCTGAGATTGCCAGCTTAGAATCCAGGAATGGTGCAGTGTGAGGAGTCCTAAGCAAGGGGAGATATATACCCTGCTGACCCAGGAACGAACTAAGCTGAGAGAAACCAACTGGAAATGCAATCCTGGTGCTATAACTGGAACAGATAAGATCTCAGCACGGAAGCTGGAACCTGCGCCTCTGGAAGCTGCGATTTGAATTTCCTGCTGCCGCTGTTGGATCTGAATCGGCACAGCAGGGAGAGAGATGTGTGAAAGACCTGAGAGCAGGAATCAGCAAATGGAGTTGAGAGTGGGACTGGCAGGGAGCCCTGCATCAACCTGCAGTGAGTGAGAGGAACTGTACCCTTCCATAGACTAGGAGGCTCCAACAGAGGACATTCTGGGACCAGGCAGACTAGCCGGAACAGGATGCTGCAGTGACTAATTAGTCACATATTCCCCTCTCAAGCGGGATTGGTGGGGAGTGCTAGGCCTGGGTGATGTCCCGGACTAAGACACAGTAGGCTAGCCCAAACCAGGTCCCATTGCCTGGCAGTGCACTCTAGCATTGAAGCCTTCAGTAGGTTGACCTGGAGGGGCGGGCCCAGCAGAGGCTGCCCAGTTGTGTCTCCCTAGTACACTGCAGTGGGCAGGAACACCTAGCTGGCGGATTAAAACAAACTGTAACCAACAGAGAAAAAACTGGGCCTCCTATATATGCTTGTACATAGCATATATAGGAGGAACAAAAAGTATAGGAAGAGGGAGCAACAAGAAAGGGTCCTCAGTCCCCAATCCTGAGAACACTGATCCAGGAATGGTAAATGCAAAGGAGAATGAGGACAGAAAACGTGCAATATCAGACACGGCACCAACAGACATAAAGCGTTATCTCTGGAGTCTCATAGATGAGTTCAAAAGTGAAGTATTTAATGAAGTGAAGCAAGATATAAGTAGAATAGTTAGAGAAATGCTAAGCACCGCCCAAGAAAAAAACAGATGGTGGAATGGAAGAACAGAAAAAAAGGGAGAATTGTTTGATGGAGAAAACAGAGAAAACATAGAATACATGAAGCAGGTTCAAAGAGATTACCAGGAAACTAAAAACTCTATTGAAACCTGGCATAACAGCTTGAAAGAAACCAAGGATAGATTATCTGAACTGGAGGACAGATTTGTAAGGTGGGAGCATGGAATGAAAAACTTCTTAAAAATAACAAGGAAACAAACAGCAATAATACAAAGGCTTGAAGATGATAAGAGGATCTATAACTTAAGAATTAAGAACATAGGGGGCTGGGGAGTTAGCTCAGTGGCATAAGCACCTGCCTTGCAAGCAGGCAGTTGTGAGTTCGATCCCCAGTACCAATAAAAAAGAAAAATACAAAAAAAGAAGAAGAAGAGGTAGGGACACAAACAAATGGACTACAAAAGCTATTCACAGAAATAATCAAGGAGAATTTCCCTAATTTAGCAAATGGTAAAGATACTCAGATGTATGAGGCATACAGGACCCCAGCCACCTACAACCCAAACAGAGCTACACCCAGGCATATAACAATCAAAATTCCAGAAATCCAATATAAGAACAGAATATTAAAAGCCATCAGAGACAAGAAACAGATCACTTACAAGGGAACACCCATCAGAATTACAGCAGACTTCTTGGCTCAAACCATCAAATCATAAAGAGCATAGGGGAAAATAATTCAAGTTTTGAAAGATAATAACCTCCAGCCAAGATTGATATATCCTGCACAACTGTCCCTAGAAATTGATGGAAAACAAGGTGCTTCCAGGAAAAAGAGAAACTAGAGGAATTTGCAACCACCAATTCAACTCTACAGAGAATACTACAGGACATTCTAAAAAACAAAAATACCAAGATTCCAGAAACAGTGGCAGAGAGGCCACAATGAATGGAGCAGAAAGCAAAATGAAGAAGACAAACTGACAACTAATGACAGAAAAAGAGCTCAACAGAAATGAGGCAGAGAAGGTTGGATGTTAGGAACAGCTATTTTGGAGAAAACAAGACATCATAATAGCTAGAGTTGATCTAATATCATCTTGTTTTGAAGTCTCATCAAGCTTTTGTTCTTCTGTCTCCACCGGTCTTAACATGTTGTATCTTATTGGATTTTATTATATGTGATAACATAAACAAAAACTTTTATAGATGAGGAGATTATACAGAAACCATTGTTCATTTTAGGTTAGTTGATTCTAAATACCCTATAATACTGTCATTCTCTTGAACGGTTTTGAATTGTCTTGATATGTTTGATGCTACAGTATATGAAGTTATACTCAAAGATTTCAAGGAAAGAGACACTATGGTAACTATTTTTAAGTCAGGATATATTGTGGTGAAACACTATTTTGCTTAAATGGTTATGTTTTGACCTGCACTGTTTTGTTATGCCCTCTTTTATCTCAATCTCCTTTTTTTATTATTTACTTTTTTATTTTTATCTTTTTAATTAAGGGAAAAATAAATAAAAAATAGCAGGATATATTATAGTAACCCACTTTGATTTCCTATTAACTTGATTTGAAACCCTGTATTGCTCTCACCATCTTATTTTGACTGATTTTCCTCTATTCTGTTTTGCTTGATAGTACCAAGTTCAAAAGTATAGGCAACAGCTGTAAAGACAATAAGATTCATTATGACGCCCATTCTGGTTGACTATTATCTTTTTTTGAAGTCCTGTAATGTCTCCAATGTTTTGGTTTTATTGGTTTTGTTCTTTACTGTTTTGTTCAATTTTATTATAACTGATGATATAGGCAATTCTTTTTAAAATAGCAAGAGGCATTATGGTAACCATTGTTGATCACCCTGTATTTTGTTTTTACATTATGTATTATGTCCATCCTTTTGATTTGACTGACTCTGTTCTGTTATGTCACATTAGGTTTTACCCGCTTCAAAAAAAAGTAATAAGAACTGTGGGAGTAATAAAACCCAAAATGTGTAATTGTCATTGTACAAAAGAGAGGAAAAGAAAGTGCTCTAAAGGATATAACTGCATGTATATTTAAGTGTATAAGATAGATAACCATATTACTGAGTTTTGTTGGATCATTGAACAGAACTGTTTGCAGTCTCACTGTTTGAATATCCATTTTATATGCTTTAATTTTCTAACCTGAACAACTATTTCTAAGATGACAATATGTAATCTATTAACTAGTGATTTCCTACTGTTTATTTTTTCTGAAATTCTGTATAACTTGTACCCTTTTTTCTGTTTTTTTTTCTCCTTAAATAAAATTTTTAAAAAAGATGAAGTAAGACTATACAAGTCTAGTACAGAGCTATTGTCAAGATCCAATGAGATAACACAGTGCCAAGCTCAGTATGATGATTAGCACAGGGCAACTGTGTGGCAGAAGCCACCCACTCAGGTGAGGGAGAAGGAGAAAGAGAGATGACTTACCATGGGTTGCCAACCTCCGCTAAGACCTGGTACCTCATGTTCTTCTAGATATCTTTGGTCATCTGTCCAAACCTGTGCTTCTTAAGATCCCTGCCCCTCTCAGCATATCCTATTGCCTCCTCCTTGCAAGGAAAATGAACTTATTGGGAGTGCGCCCCTGCATGTCTTGCTGCACACCAACTCGCTTCTTCCCAAGGAATGTTTTCTACTGCCCAGAGCTGATGTTCCTATCTGGGGTTCGGAGGTAATGACTCCCATCACTCCTAAGTCCAGGCTCATCATGCCCCATCTCCCTCTCCTGCCTCTCAGCAAACAGACCACTCACATCTCTGCCATTACAAAAGTCAAGATCACACTAGCACTGTCCCTCTTTGACCCTTAGTCCCCTTCTTTCCTTTGCCCCTCCCAGCCAAACTCCTTTTAAAGATGTCTTTTCCAACGCTTGCTACATGTGGGTAACATAGGCTTCTATTCAGGAAATGTCACTGTGCTGGAGAACTTACTTGTGTTGTCCAGTCTTTGGGGACACAAATGAGATTCTCACTGCCATTTTCATAAGAAGAGGTCCACAGAGATTGAAGTATCTTTTTCTGGTTCAACTCACTTAAATGACACAGCATGAGAATTGGAACCCAGGACCCTCTGAATCCAATTCATGTTGTCTGTATCCAAACTAGTTGTTCCCAAAGCTGCCAGAGTATCAGAGTCCACCTGAGACCTTAAATCCACGCTAATTCTTAGGTTCCTTCTCAGTCTCCACGAGGAGCCTAGCATCTGTGTGTGAAGCTCCTGGGTGAATCTGACCCCCAGGTCTGGTGGGGTGGGGAGAGGCTTTCTTGTACTGCTTCTCATCAGCTCCCAAGGGTGCCCCAGGTCGGCATCAGGTTTTACTTCTCAAACCCAACTGTCCCTCTGCCTAAATCCTCCAGCCAGTGCCAGTCTTCACCTTGCCTCACTTCTTTTTAGCATTTGACAGTCTCATTTCTAACTTTCTTTAACTTCCAGAATATGCGATATAATCAAAAATACAGTAAGTGTTTAATTGTTAAGAAGTTATTACAATAAGGACATGTTTCCATGAATACCCCCCAACGCTCCCTTTCACTGTGAACAGTGAATCCCATTGTTCTAGTCCCTTGCTGAAGTGGTCCCAAAAGTCTTCTTTCCTGAGTGTCTTTATGAGGTGTGATAAAAAATATGGTGAATGCTGCTTCCAAGGGACACCCAGTGGAAAAGTGAGCTTGTAAAAACACTATACTGAGTCCTCCACCCGAATTCATCAGACCTGGACTGTGCAACTTCCCCAAAGTTAAAATGACTGTGAAAAATAAATGCTCTAAATCAGTTCAGGACATGAAGGCAGTCACCATAGTCCCAAGTAAAGATACAAAAGAGGATCTCTAGAAATACTTCACAAAGTGGCAAGAAAAACAGGACTTGTGTGTTTGAAGTAAGGGGGGATATTTTCAGGGAGACTAACAGCAGTGTGTCTTTTGCTATAATACATTTTAAAAATATTTAAACCTTCGGTGTATTTCAGTCACACCCCTCACCATGCCCTACCCTGGGATTTCCTCCTTTCTGTTTAATCATCTTGTCTGCTCTGGGTTCTCTGCACCTCCTGAACACTGGCACCCCACCCCTGGTTTCAGCCTTATTCTCTGCTTCAAACACTTTGCCTGGTGATCTCATCCACTTCTAGGGACCTAATTACTTTCATGTGATGGCGACTCCCAAACTGGTATTTCTAGCCTCGCTCATGGCCACTGGATCTATATAAGTCTGTGATTGAGGAACTGCCAGCTGAACCACTCAGATCCTTTAACTCAATCAGTGCTCGATGGAATTCAGTCTTTAAACTGCTTCCTCCCCTGGGTTCACCCGTGTATTACCTTGGCTGCCATAACAGAATACCTGAGAGGAAGGGCTTAAACATCAGAGGCTGGAAGTCCAAGATCGAGACACTAGCTGGGCTCTGGCGAAGACCTCTTCCTACCTTACCAACAGCTGCTTTCTCACCATGTGCTGTCGTGGCTTTTTGTGAGTGTATGTTCCTGGAGACATGCGTCTCCAACTTAGAAAGACAGCGGTACTATTGGATTAGAAGTCTGTATGATTTACATCTAGAATGTTCCTCAAAAGACCATGTGTTCAGAAGTGGGCTTTTGGAAGATGATTGGGTCATGGGGGTGCTTTGCTCCTCCATGAGTCAGTGGATTCACTGATACATTCATAGCGGACTGTGCTATTAGCAGGTAGAGCGTGGTTGGTGGAGGTCCCTGTGGGCATGACCTGGGCCAAGGTATCTCTCTCCCTGGCTCCACCCTTCTTTCTCTGCTCCTTGGCTGCTATAAGAAGAACAGGCTTCCTCCATGGCAGGTCCCTCCATGATCCTGTTTCTGTGTTGAAGCCAGTGGACCATGGACTGATGTTTCTGTAACTATGAACCAGGATGAGCCTGTACCAGAGCATGCTAGGGATTTGCACCTCTCATCCTTTGAGTTGTGGGTGTTGAATATTGGATCCAGCAATGGGAAAGTGACTGAGACAGAACTTGACTTTTACAATCTCATCTACAATAATTTACTTGCTCAAAGCCCTGTTTCCAAGCACAAATTTGGGGTTAAGGCATCAACTTATGAATTCTGAAGGAGTAAAATGTTCAGTCCACACCACAGTGTGCAGTCAGGGCAACTGCACAAGCCGTGTGCTTGGAAGTACTCAGTGCTTGAAGTTTAATGCCTTTTGCTCATGTTTTGAGACTGTTAATACTTTTCTCTCTGGATTTACATTTAGGCAAAGTCCTGGGGAGCATGTGCTCGGTGCTTAGAGCCTTAGTTCAGATACTGTTCTGCATCTCTTGAGCTCCCTGCACCCCTGGGACCAGCAATCGCCCTGCTCCAGGGCTCAAGCCTACCCTTGTCATCCCCTGTGGTGCTGCCAACCTCTGTACCCAGAGACAATGTCCTGGGCATGGACACAGGAAGGATCAGGGCTGGGTACTGTCCCTCCGTGGTATCTCAGGAAGGGGCACAGCTGTGGTGGCAGACCCAGCTCTGGAGTGACGCCCACTGCTCATCCAGGGGGCCTCTTGGCAGTCTCCCCTCCTCCCCGTACAAATCCCTACCATGCTCTGGTACCTGTAGTAATGTTCTTGAGTCACCAGCTTCAATGGGCGAGGAAGATGCCTGAGTTACATGGGTGTTTGTCCCTAGTTGGCAGAGCTGAGAACCTCGCAGCTCTGTGCTCAGTCCCAAGAGGAGGCCCGGGTTCCACCCTTTGGGGTTTCACTCATCCTGTATGCAAGGTCATGGGACATCAGACAGGAAATAAAAACCACCATGATGGGTCAAGGAGAAAGGATCACCTGGAAAGAGTAAAAAGAATTTTTCCTGAATTCTGATGTAGGGGCCTTGAATTTTTCTTTCAGGACAGACCACATAAACCATGAAGCTGATCTTGACTAGTCCTAGGCCTCTCTTCATTTTCTTATTCATAATACCACCAATCTAGTCACCAACACCAAATCTGGGGATCATCCTTACTGCTCTGTTTCTCCTTCTCCCTATTCCAAGACTTACAATTCTTTTTCTAGATATTTCTGGTCTCTTCATTCCCAGATGCTCCTAGGTTCATTCAAATAACTAAAGAAAATTGTATTGAGAGAGAGAGAGAGAGAGAGAGAGAGAGAGATGGAGAGAGAGAGAGAGAGAGAGAGAGAGAGAGAGAGAGAGCACAGACACAGACACAATAACCAATAATTTTTAACAGAGATAGAATTTTATAGAATAATCATGGAACTTTTAAGACAGTTTTTTTTTTGTCCTGCTGGGCACTGGGCTCAGGGACTTACACATGCTCAGCAAAAGCTATACCCCTGAGCTACATCCCCAGGCTTAGACCAGCTTTCCCCAGTATTTATTAAGGTTAACTGCTAATCCTAAATACCACGGACACTACTGGGGGCAGGACAGAGCAGAGAAGGGCCATGTGACCACCATAAGTATTGGTGGGCATTCAAAGTCTCCCTTTATGAGACAGCCACTGGCTCGTGGTGTCAAGCTGGATACAAGGTGTAGGATGTGAACCCTAAATCACCCTTAGCACTTATCCTAAAACAGCCCTTTCTGTACCTCAGTTCCCTGCTGAGTACTTTGGTATTGTCCCAGTCTTTTACAGGCAAAAGTCCAGGAGGCTGTTCCGGGCCCTCCACCCACCCATCTTCCTGTGCCTGTATCTAACATCACTGTCACAATAGCAGCTTGCATGGAGGTCAAGCCCTTTCCTTCCTGTCCTCGCTGCTCCCGTGCCTGCCTACCTTGGAAGTTTCATTACTCACTTAGTAAAGCTCATCCCATCCAGCTCAGGCGCTGCCGCCACTTTTAGGGTTTTCTTTTTTTTTCTTAACAAATGTTTGAGAATCATTCCTATGCACCATTACAGTGTTTTGCATTATTAATACTTCAATCACACAACACAACAGCCCCATGATGAAAGGACAGTTACCCACTGCCAGCTTAGACATGAAGTTTGCCAGCTACCCCAGGGCACAGCCAGGATTTGAACCCAAACCACTCTTGACCAGCCCTTGTCCTCAACTTCTGTGCCATCTTGCCACAGTAAGCCTTCTATGCCCAGTCCTGCTTGTTTATGCTTAAAGCTGATTTGTTGGCTCTTATACCCCAATGAGTCATGGGAAATCCCTTTTATCTCCTCTTCCCTCCTGTACCTTTCACTTTGTTGTATGTTGTATGCCGGATTCTCAGATCAGCAAACATTTTCATAGGAAAACAAAAGGAGACATCCAAATATATAAGAGTTTGATGCTTCATGTGGCTCATCAACACAAAACTACATTTTACACATTTTTCTGATGGAGGGGTCATATTGTTGGTTCCTGCAGTGCCATGTACTTCAGGGATTAGTAGTACTGGGGAGCCCATTCTGGATATTTCAAACAGAAAAGGAATTTAGTCCAGTGTGACCGGCGCAGCTCCAATGAAACAGGAGACAGGAGACGCTTTTGTGGACGACAGTTAACTGCTAGTTTATTTATGCGGGCTCTGGTTTATATATTTGGCTGTGACCAATCACAGGCTGCCACAAGGAAGCAGGGCGGGAATGGGATGCAGGCTCTGGCTACTATATCCAGCTGTGGCCAATCAGGAGTTGCCACAGAGTACGGAGTAGAGCTCGGGGTGCGCACGGGTTGGCTAATTTAAAGAGGAACCTAGCGCATTGCGGAAGCTGGCGTGGTCCTTAGTCCCGGTTGGGGTATGGTATGTTGAGCGCCTGCGCCCAACACAGTGTATTGTTGGAGGGGTTGGAAAAGTAACTTTAGGTGAGGCCGGGTCCCCAGCCCCCAGGCAATGGACTGATACTGATTTGCCCAGGAAGCCAGCTGCGGTTGGACCAGCAAAGCTTCCTCAGTGTTTACTGCTGCTCCCACTGATGGTGTGAGTCTGGGCTCCCTCTCCCTCTCCCTCTCCTGTGGGTTAGATCAGTAGTGGCCCTCGATTCCCACTCCACTGTGAGGAGGGCATTGGAGGGATCCAGGCGTGGCTCCTTAGGAGAACTGAATGCCAAGCACAGCCCTAGCTGCCCCACCCCTCGCGCCTCCATCTGTGGAAACATCATCTTTCACAAAACCAGTCCCCGGTGCCAAAAATGTCGGGGTCCCCTGGGTTACACCTTCAGGAGTGAGCCTCAGAATGACCCTGCCAGAGAGGCTCCCGCTCTTCCCATAAACAGCCTGAAGTGACCCCTGAAAATAGTTTACTACCCTCTTGACGCAGAGAGACTCCAGATGGCACCGAAGGACCGGCTCCTGGGGACATCCGTGCAGTCCATCGAGAGCGCCCAGCCGTGGAGAGCCCCACACCTGTCGCTGTGCAGTAACCATGTGCCTCTGTGTGTTGTGTGCTGGAGCCTCAGGTGCGGCCCCACCAAACAGCAGAGCTGGCCGCAAGGTCAGTGGCCCAAAGAGAGTGCTGAGCTTCTGCTGTACCTGCGCAAACTGATCAGTGCTGAACTGGGCAGTGCAGGTACCGTCTCTGGCAGCTGACGGCGTTTTAGGCGAACACAGCTCCCTGGCTACCCCGCTGTAGCTTGTGGTCCTCAAGGACTCACTGAGCCAGTCGCACTGAGATGATCCTTAAGAAGAAGGGGAATTGTTCTTGAGGAGGGAAAGAGGTCCGGAGAGAGAGGGTGAGGAGAGGAAGCTGAAGAAACGGAACATTTGCAGCTCAGCAGTAAATGTAGCCTACAATAAATACAAAATGATAATGATAAACAAAAGCAAAAAAGAAAAACAAAAAAACAAAGTCTCTTTCAGGCAATGGCTACTTTGCTGTGACTGGAAGCTTCAGAAACAGGGACCCCACTCGTGGGATTTCAGGTTTTGGGCCAGTCTGCAGTGCTCCCTCAAAGCCTCCTACATTCAGAGTTGGGGTTTCTGGAAAGTGAGCGGGTCACGGGCCCAGGCTTCAGCACAGAATAACCCACCACCGCATTGGCAGCTGGACAGCTGTGAAACGGAGAAGTTGGGCAGAGGAAGCTGGGCACCAGGGAGTGCCCCGGAAGGCTGCATCTTGGCCCTGGCCCCTTTCTCTCCTTCTGTCTGTTTCCCAGCTCCCATGTGGTCCCTCTACCATTGTGAGGCTGCTGCCTTGTCCCAGACCTGTAGCGATGGAGCCAATGGACTGTGGCCTGACCGTTAAACCACAAGCAAAACTAGACCTTTCTTTTTAAAGTTGATTTTTGCCAGGTATTGTGTCACAATGACAGAAAGATGACTGATACAGACACTGTCGACATTTCAGGCAGGATAAGCCTTGCAGAGGGGACTGTCCTCTGTATTTCTAGTGTCTAACAACATCCCTAGCTTCTCCACTAGTTGCTGGTAGTACGCCATTCACTGTGACAATATAAAGTGACTCTACACTTTGCTAAATGCCCCTGTGTGAGTTAGAGTTCATGAAAGGAATAGATTTAATATAAAAAGTGATATATATCATAAACTATATATATAGGCTATATATGATTTAAAAGGTAGGCTACAATGGCTTCCTGCAGAATCAGGTATAGAAGAATCCAGAAGAGTCATCTGTACTCTGGAGAGCTGGAGAATGCAGTGAAACGTTGAGGGTCTGGAGCTCCTGCAGTCCCATGCAAAACTATATTGGGAAGCCAAGGAGTCTGGCTAGAATCCCGCAGACAGATGTCCAAGGCCATGGCCAAGACTGGAACCTTTCTGAAGAAGCAAAAGTGAGAGTTCCTCCTTTCTCTCTCTCTCTCTCTCTCTTTTTTTTTTTTACTTCCTCCAGGATAAAGGCCTGTTGGTGCCAACCATACTCAGGGTAGACCTTCGTCTTGAGTGGTTTCATTATCCAGACACACCAAGAACCAGGCTAACCCAGTCAGCCAGGCATTTCTTATGCAAGTTGATGCCACCATTAACTACTACCAAAGCGCCCTCTGGGAGCAAAATAGCTTGGGTTGGGAACCACTTGTCTGAAACAGCATAATCTTGGCCTTTAAAGAGTTTAGAAAGCGGCTGCCATACTGCTGTCCTTGGTCCAGGAAATACTTAGGAACATGTGCCTTCACCAGGCTCCATGGATCAGCAGCACTAGAAAACAGGTGGCACCAAAGCCGCATTGCGCCTTCACCCACTCACAGCAGCAGAGTGAATGCCTTTGCCTCTTCCCCCACTGAACTCTGTTCCTGATTCCCTTCTTGTGTGATGCCATCAGACTGGCAGAACCTGAATCACACCTGTACTTCCAGCTGAAGGGAACATGGCAAAGGCTTCATTTTTGGCTCTCCTGTTTCTGCAGTGCAAGAAGGTACCCTAGCAAGAGGTCAAATAGTATTGAGAATAGATCTACCATTACACCATGTAAACTTCTGGTTTTTGTCAAATGAAGTAAGATGAGAATGTAAACATATTTGAATTTTAAAAAGTGGAAGGAGCAGAACACTATCAATGTCTGTTATCAGAAAGAAGATAAATTCTAGCAACATTGTGTTAACCAGTCGCTGGGACGTGAACAATATACCGTGAAATTTCACCTTCCACGTGTAAATATTTTGTTTCCCTGAGAAGCTGCAGGTTCTGTGTACTCCCATGAAACTGGAACAGAAGTACCGAGGTTTTGTCTTGTGGATATTAAGAATCATTAAACCTTTTTGTGGTACTGGTGACTGAGCTCTGGGCCTCTGCTCTGAGCTTTTTATTTATTTTTTTAAAATTTTATTTAAAAAAAAAACAGGGGCTGGGGATTTAGCTCAGCGGCATAAGCACCTGCCTTGCAAGCAGGTGGTCGTGAGTTTGATCCCTGGTACCGATAAAAAGTTTAAAAAATTATTTAAAAAAACAAAACAGTAAAAGAGTACAGGTAATATAGAATTTCAAAAAAAAAACAGTAAGAAATCACTAATTAATAGATTACATATTGTCATCTTAGAAATAGTTGTTCAAGTTACAAAATTAAAGCATACAAAGTGGAGATTCGAACAGTGAGACTGCAAACAGTTGTGTTCAGTGATCCAAAAAAACTTAGTAATATGGTCATCTATCTTACACACCTAAACACTCTTGCAGTTGTATCCTTTAGAGCACTTTCTTTTCCTCTCTTTTTTTATTTTTTATTTTTTTTTGAGACAGTGTTTTGCTAAGTCACTAAGTTGTCCAGGACGGGCATGAAATGTCACTCTTCCTGCCTTAGACTCCTAGAGTTCTGGAATTATAGGTGAGCCACACACTCATCATGAACTATTAAACGTCTTTTTGTAAAAAAAAGGTTTGGTACTGGAGATTGAACCCAATCTTTAACCTCTTCAATATCCTTTAAAATTAAATTTATCTGACCATCAGAAATAGTTAGGAACACTGCATAATCTCCTCTTTTGGGAACATTATGTGACTTTGATACACCAGTCATTGGCACTGAATTTGAATTGAGACATATATTGAGGGCTAAGGGTTTAATAATTTAAAATTTTCTTTTTCATCTTAAATATATTCTGCTACTGTTTCATCTCTGCTCCCCATGGAGTAGCAGAGACCAGGTTTGTCCTTCGGCCTGAAGTGACAGCAACAACAAAGACAGACAAAAATATGCAGAAGGCTGATTTCTGAAGCACTGGACATCAGGCGAAAAGGACCATAGTTCCCGTGGGACAGGAAGCAAATGAGGAAACTGCCATTCTCGTGCCATTGCTTTAAGGGTGCTCTCCATGTCAGCACCCATGTAGGAGAAACTGAGGCACCACCTAGTAGATACCCTGCCATCTGTGGGGAAAGGCTGAAGCCAAAGATCAATCACATGTGCAGGGCTGGAGCAAGGTGGAACTGCACCTCACACACACCTACAACACCTGAGAAGAATTCATTCTCAGGGGAAACTACACATGTTTGGAAAGAGTTGGTTTTGAAATGACAAAAGGAACTGGATTATTTAATGATAAAAATAAGGTGACACCCTCCCTCCCACTCAAGTGGCCAAGCCAATTAAGGAATATCGTGACAGATTTCTTTTTTGACTGTGATCAGAAGTATCCCATGATGTCACTTACACAGTAAGACTTAAAAGATACTGGGGATTCATATCCCATCCATTTGACACTCCATCAAATCAACAAAGATTTAAAAGTCTAAACTGTATCCTCCTAGAGAGGGTGATGGGCTTTGGGCCCTGTTTCATGATGTGTCTTAGCATTTTTGTCAGAGATATTTATGATGTCCTATTAGTTTGGGTCTGTAGACAGCACAGAAATTTGCACAGGGGGCTGAGGGGAAGACTGTGTACCTTTTTTAGTGAGAAAAAGGGAAGTACATATAGACTGAACGTTAGGTAGAAGTTGTCAGGGACTGGAATCAATGACAGAAAAGCAGTAAAATTATCTTTCCTAGACACTGTTTAAAAATACAACAAATGTTCATTTGTAAAAGTTAATGCATTTCTTAAAATAAATTGTCTAGCGCTCTCGTAGGCCCCCAGGACACAGCAATTAGAACAAGGTGCACATGCCCCCGGAGCCCACAGTTCACAGCAAGTCACACCTTCTGCTCAGAACTTTGCAAGCAGGACCTGGCCTCTCACAGCCGTGGTGTGGGGAGGAAATGTACCCACCTGCCTGCAGCAACCAGGGAGGCCTGAGACAGGGCGTGAGCACCTGGATTGAGCCCAGGGTGGCAAGGTAGGCCAGAATCTGCTGGGCCAGACGGCAAGAAACGTGCAGCAGGCAGGAGGGCGGAGGACAGGCAGAGAGGCCTGGGAGCGGGAGGGTTTGAGGGCTCCATGACTGACTGGCCGATGTTTAAGGTGAGTGGCAGAGAGCAGGGAGGCCATGCAGGGAGTCTGTGTCATCAGGCCTGAGTGCATGGTGGAGAAGCATGAGTGCATGGACATGAATGTGCACTGAGAAGAAGGTAGGAAGAGACACATCTGTAACTTGACAGCCAGCAAGGTCGCTCCAGAGGCTGTTCTCAGAGCCAATAGCCTGACTCCTAAAATCAGGGCCACTCAAGCCTGTCTCCAGAGCTCCAGCCTCGGTTCCAAACCTTACTCGTGGTGTGTTCTGGAGAACGTGACATAGTCCCTCCACGCTCCAGTGTTCTCCTCTGTGACCTGAAGGCATAGTGACACGTCTCTCATGGGAGAGCTGGGGATTAAATGCACTCCTACCTGGAAAGTGCTTAGAATAAGGCTTGGCACGCAGAGACCCCCACACAGGTGTTTGCTCTTACGGCTACTCTATGCCACAAAGAGTTTACTGGGTTTTTACTGAAGAAGGAAGAGGTTTTTGTTGTCATTACTGTGGTTTTATTTTCCCCATTTGTATGAGCTCTGGGTGCTCCAGTGCCTGGAGGAGCTTACAAAATGAAGGGAATGGGCAACTCACATGGAGTCTGTCTTGTTTGCCAGACTTTAAGACTCAATATGAAGAATGGCTCTTTATTTTTATTTTAAAGATAGTAAACAAGACAGAACAAAGCCATTTAAAACAATGCAGCAAAACTGGTACAGAACTTCAAAGCAGGATAGCAGGAAAACAACAATAGTACCATAGTACATCTTGTTATCTTCACAATAGTTGTCCACTCCATTAGAGATAGCAATATCAAACCAAAAACAAAACGATAAAAACAATCAAGACAGAATATTGAATAAAGCAAAATAATTATTCAGAACAAAGCAAAACAGTGAAAACAATATTGGACTTCAAAGACAAGACAGAAGGAAATCCCCCATATTTGCTACACTGCATACCGTCATCCTCCCAGGAGATGCTCAAACTGCTGGCCCCAGGCCTACATAATCAACCCAACAATACAAGAATTTAGTTGCTTTATGAGCCTTAGTTGCTATCAACTCAGCCTGTCCTCCAAACCAGCGGGTTACTTGGGGGATGTAGTGGGGACTCGGAGGGTGTTTGAATCTCAGCCATGCATGATAGCAGATTCACAGGCGCCGCTATCTGACTTTTCTCTCCCTGGAACTTGCGCAGCTTGTGCAGCTTACCAGGAAGGGTGGATGGTTGATTTCTTGGCTGGTCCCCCACGTCCCAGCAGGGACGATTCTTGGTAGATGCTGACTTTTCTCCCCGTGGAGCCCACGCAGCAGGAATGTCTCTTTAGGACCCAGTGACCAAATCGCCCTACAGGATGAGGGAGGAGTGTCCTCTGCACTCTGCCTGAGCACACAGGGACACTGGGAGGCATGTGTCAGGAGAAGGACCAACAGACAGTCATGGTGACGTTGGCAACTGTGGCACCTCCCTGAAGAAAGACCAAGAACCAGCTGCTTCTGAGCAGATGTGGGGCTTGTGCTGGGATCCCAGAAGGAACTGAAGGAACATCAGAGGTGATGAAGTCTGGTCCTACAACAGATGCATGTCACAAAATAAGTGCTAGTGCCATTAGGGGTGAACTGCAGCTTTTTTGAGTCCAGGTGGGGCCTGAATTTCTGTGGATTTGAAGTTTCACCCCGGACACCACCCTAATCCTGCTGTAGAACTGCTGGGACTCTCTGGCACAAACCTAACTCTGACCACTGTGAGGGAGGGCCATGCCTCGAACTGGACACTGGCATGAAGTTGCAGTCCCCAGAAGACAGCCACAGGCTCCAAATCACAAAAATGTTTTTCTTTTTTTTCTTCACTGTTGATCTTTTTAAAAAATTTTTAAAATTGTTCATTTGGGTTTTTTAATTTTTTTATTGTTTTTGTTTTTTGTATGTGTGTGTCTGTATGAACATGCCTGCTCATTTTTTTGTTTTGTTTTGGTTGTATTTTTGCTTTCTCATTCTTTCCCTCCCTCCTGTCCTTGCCACAAATGTCCTGAGGCTTAATCTTCCTTTGTCCTTCAGTCTCAGCTCTAATCTCTTTTTCTTCTTTCATTGTATCTAGTTTTTTTTCCTCTTTTTTTAAAAAAAATTTTAAACAGAAAAAAGTAAAAACAATAAATTTTAATGTTTTTTAATGTTTTAATTTCAAGACAGGCTAGTAGGAGAGTAACAATAATCAACACACTGCACATTGTTGTCTTCATAGTAGCTGTTCAGAGTAGCAGATACAGACATGAAACCCAGAAGGGGAATAGCTGGGTTGAATGGGACCACTAATCCTAGTTTTTGAAGAATCTTCACAGAGATTTGCACAGTGGCTGTATTAGTCTCCCACTAACAGTGGAGAAGGGCTCCTTTTTCCTCACAACCCTGCAAGCATTTGTTATTGGTGGATTTTTTGATCGTAGCCATTCTTTCTGGAGTGAGATGGAAGCACTGTATTGTTTTAATTTGCACCTTTTGAAGCACAAATGATGTTGAATGTTTTCTCATGTATCTATTTGGTGTTTGTATTTCTTCATCTGAGAAGTGTGTATTTATCTCAGATACCCATTTTTGGATTGGGTCTTTGAATTTTGGAGGCCTGATTTTTGGTATGTTCTAGATATAAGTCTTTGTCTGAAGGAAAACTGGATATAGTTTTTTCCACTCTGTGAGTTCCCTTTTCACTTTATAGGTGATATCTTTTGTTGTGTAAAAGTTTTTAATAAAGTAAGATCACATTTGTTAATACTTTGTTGTGTTCCCTGTGTGGTCTGGATTTTGTTCATGAAGTCTCTGCTTACACCTGTGTCTTTCAGATTTCTACCTATTTTCTCTTCTAGTATATTGGGAGTTTCTGTTTTAATATTTAGATCTTTGATCCATTTTGACTTTAGTTTAGTGCATCATGATAGACATGGGTCACATTTTAGTCATTAGCATGTAGAAAGCCAGTTTTTCCAGCACTATGTATTAAACAAATTGTCTTTTTTCCGTCATTGTGTTTGGCACCTTTGTCAAAGATAAGTGTGTTTGAAGTTGAATATGCATTTTCTGGTCTCATGTTCTTTTTTTGTTTTTGCCAGTACCATGCTGATTTTTATCACAGTAGCTTTGGAGTATAATTTCAAGGGATTGTGGGATTGTGATGCTTCCTAACTTACCTTTGTTGCCCAGGATTTTTTTTTTTCTATTTTAGGTCTCTTTTGGCATCAAATGAATTTTAGGAATGTTTTCTCCAGTTCTGTGAGGTATGCTAATGGTATTTTGATCAGGATTGCATGAAATCTGTATAACAGTTTTGGGAGTGGTAGGGCCATTTGCACTGTGTTGGTTCTTCCTATCCATGAGCAGGGAATATCATTCCATCTTATGATATCTTCTTCAGTATCCTTTTTAAGAGTACTGTAGTTTTCAAGGTATAGGTCTTATACTCCTTTTGTTAGATTGATTCCTAAATATTTCATTTTATTTGGATGCTATTATAAAGAGTGTGGGGGTGGGGATTTAGCTCAGTGGCATAAGTGCCTGCCTGGCAAGCATGAGGTCATGATTTTGATCCCCAGTACCAAAAAAGAAAAAATAAAAATAAAGGGTGTGGTTCTCTAATTTCTTTTTATGTGACTTTGTTGGTTGTATACAGGAATACTATTGATTTTTGAGTGTTGACTTTGTATTCAGCTAAATCACTGAATTTGGTTATTAAATCTATTAGTCTTTTGGTGAAGCTTCTGGGGTCTTCTATGTAGAGTACTGTAACATCTGCAAATAATGATCACTTAACTTCTTCCTGGCCCATCCTTATTACTTACATTTCTTTCTCTTATCTGATTGCTCTGGCTAATGGTTCCAGAACTATATTGAATAAGAGTGGTGATAGTGGCCATCCTTGTCTTTTCCTGATTTAGAGTGAAAGTTTTTAGATGGTTCTTATTAGATTGAGGCAAAGACCATGTATCCCAATTTTCTGTAGAATTTTTAGCATAAATGAAGTGTTGGACTTTGTCAAATGCTTTTTCTGCATCTATTGAGATGATCATGTGATTTTTGTTTTTGGTTCTGTTAATATGGTATATTACATTTATGGATTTACGTACATTAAACCATCCCTACACCCTGATGAGAACCTAACTTGATCATGGTGCATAAACTTCTTGATGATTTGCTGCACTCTGTTTCCCAATATCTTATCGAGGATTTTTACATCTATGTTCATTAGAGGGATTGGCCTGTAGTTTCTTCTTTGGTTTGTTTCTTCTCTGGTTTTGGAATCAGGGTAATTCTTGCTTCCAGGAATGATTTTGGAATCATACTGCTTCTCTTTTAATTTCCCTAAAGAGTTTCAGCATAAGTGGCATCAATTATTCTCTAAATTTCTTGTAGAATTCAACCATGAAATCATCAGGGCCTGGGCTTTACTTTGTTGGTTAAATTTTTAATTACATTTTCAATTTCACTGGCTGATAGTGGGTTATTTAGAATTTTTATACCTCCTTGATTTAGTTTTGGTAGTTGGATCATTTATAGCACTCTATCCATATCTTCTGTGTTTTCTAACTTGTTAGAATATATGTTCTCATACTATGTATTGTTGATCTTCTGAATTTCTGTAGAATCTGTTGTGATTTCCCCCTTTTCATTCCTAATTGCTTGAATTTATGTTTTTTCTCTTTTTGATGAGAGTAATGATGATTTATCAATTTTATTAATTCATATAAAGAACTAACTTTTCAATTCATTGATTTATTGTATTTTTTAGTCTCAATTGCATTTTTGCTCTTCATAATTTCCTCCTTCACATGAACTTTGGTTTTCATTTGTTGTTTTATTTTTAGAAGTTTGAGGTTCAATATTACATTGTTTGAGTTCCTTTTTTAAAAATTTATTTATTTAAAAAAAGATTAAGATAAAAGAAGACATAACAAAACAACTCAGAACAGAGCAATTTAAGCAACACAGTACTTCACCACAAGACAACCCCATATTAACAATAGCTACCATAATGTCTCTTTCTTTGAAAAAGTTGAGCATACCTTCACATACAGTAGCATTAAACATAACAAAATAGTATAAAACCATTCAAGAGAATGAAAGTATTACAGGGTATTCAGAACCAAATAACAGAAAATGAACAATGGTTTCTATATTATCTCTTAGTCTATAAAAAATTTGTTTATACTATCACATACAATAAAATCCAATAAGATATAATATGATAAAATTATAATATATATAATATGATATATATGATATATATTATATATAATATATAATATATATTATAATATATATTATATATTAATATATATAATATATAATATATATATTATAATATATATTATAATATATATAATATGATATATATATTATAATATATATAATATGATATAATATATAATATGATAAATCAATGAAGACAGAAGAACAAAAGCTTGGTAGGAATTCAAAACAAGATGATATAAAATCATCACTAGCTATTATAATGTCTTGTTTTCTTCAAAATAGCTGTTCATCCATCACAGACAATAAAATCAAACAACCCAGAAAAAAAATCCATTCCAACTAATGAATAAGAACATTACAGGGCTTCAAAGCAATATAATGGGGAATCATGACAACCACATACCTTTATGTATTCTTACCATTTCTTACACAAGAGAGACTATTCAGTATTTATACATGTGAGTTTGATTTATTTGACTTATGAGTATGGTCTCAAGCTGCATCCATTTATTTATAAATATCTCAATGTGATCATTCTTAATAGCTGAGTAATACTCCATTGTATAGAAATGCCACAACTTTTTTTATCCATTCCTCAGTTGATGGACACTTGGGTTGTTTCCAAGATCTGGCAATTACAAATTGTGCTGCTATAAACACAGGTGCACATATATCACTGTGGTATGATGCCTTCAGTTCTTCTGGAAATATGCCTAGAAGTGGAATAGCTGGGTCAAATGGGACTTTCAATCCCAGGTTTTGAGGTATCTCTGGACTGACCTCCACAGTGGTTGCACCAGTCTACACTCCCACCAACAGTGTACAGGAGAGTTCCTTTTTCCCCACAGCCTCTCCAGCATTTGTTGTTGTTGGTTTTCTTGATCTTGGCCATTCTTTCAGGGGTGAGATGGAATCTCAGTGTGGTTTTAATTTGCATTTCTCTAATGTCTAATGATGATGAACATTTTTCCATGTGTTTATTTGCCATTTGCATTTCTTCATCTGAGAATTGTGTATTCATTTCAGATGCCCATTTTTGGATTGTATCTTTGAATTTTGGGGGTCTGATTTTTAAAAATTCTTTATATGTTTTAGACAGAAGTCCTTTGTCTGAAGGACAGTTCATTAAGATTTTTTCCCAGTTTGTGGGTTTTCTTTTCACCATGCTGGAGATTTCTTTTGAGGAGCAGAAATTTTTTAATAAGATGTGATCCCAGTTATTGACTCTGGGAAGTATTTCCCATGTGATTTGATTTCTGTTCATGAATTCTCTACCTACCCCTATGTCTTCAAGGTTTTTACCCAATTTGTCTTCCAACAGATTTAGTGTTTATGTTTTAATATTCAGACCTTTGATCCATTTATATTTTAGTTTAGAACACGGTGATAGGCATGGGTCTAGTTTTAGTTTTTGGTATTTGGAGAGCCAGTTTTCCCAGCACCATTTATTAAAGAGACATTGGTTCTTGCAGTGAACACGTTTAGCCCCTTTATCAAAGATAAGGTGGTTGAGTGTGTTTGTAGTTGTGGTTGTATCTTATAATCTATTCCATTGATCTTCAGTTCTTTTTTTATTCCAGTACCATGTTGATTTTACTACAGTTGCTTTGTAGTATAACTTGAAGTCAGGGATTGTGATACATCCTGTCTTGCTTTTGCTGCTTAGAACTGTCTTTGCTACTTTAGGTCTCTTCTGGTTCCAGATGAATTTTAGGAGTGATTTCTCTATATCTATGAGGTATGTTGATGGTATTTTTATTGGAATTGCATTGAATCTGTATAACAGTTTTGGGAGAATGGCCATTTTCACAATCTTTATTCTTCCTACCCATGAACAAGGGATGTCTTTCCATGTTCTGAGATCCTCTTTGATTTCTTTTTCAGGGTATTATAATTTTCCCTGTATTGATCATTCATTTCTTTCGTGAGATTAATTCTTCTTTTTTTTTTTTGTCTTTTTGCTTCTTGTCGGTACCAGGGATTGAACTCACGACTGCCTGTTTTCAAGGCAGGCACTTATGCCACTGAGCTAAATCCCCAGCCCCTATGAGCTTAATTCTTAAGTATTTCATTTTTATGGATGCTAGTGTGAAGGGTGTAGCTTCTCTTAGTTTTCTCTCTGTGATTTTGCTGTTAGTGTATAGGAATGCTATTGATTTCTGAGTATTGATTTTGTATCCAGCCACATTACTGAATTTATTTATTGTATCTAAGAGTCTTTCAATGGAGTTTAGGGGGTCTTCTATGTAAAGTATCATGTCATCTGCAAACAATGATAATTTAACTTCTTCTTTTCCTATCTTTACCCCTTTTATTTCTCTTTCTTGCCTAATTGCTCTGGCTAGTACTTCCAGTACTATATTAAATAGGAGTGGTGATAAAGGACATCCTTGTCTTGTGCCTGATTTTAAAGTAAAGGCTTTCAATTTTTGACCATTTAGTATGATGCTGGCTGTTGGTTTGTCATAAATGGCCTTTATTATATTGAGGTAAAGACCATCTATTCCAATTTTCTGTAAAGTTCCTATCATGAATAAATGTTGGACCTTATCAAAGGCTTTTTCTGCATCTATAGAAATGATCATGTGATTCTTATTTTTGGCTTTATTGATATGGTGGATTACATTTATTGATTTGCGTATGTTGAACCATCCTTGCATTCCTGGGATGAATCCACTTGGTCATGGTGTATAATCTTCTTGATGATTTGGTGGATCCTATTTGCCAATATTTTATTAAGGATTTTTGCATCTGTGTTCATTAGGGAGATCGGTCTATAGTTCTCTTTTTTAGTTGGGTCTTTCTCAGGTTTTGGTACTAGAGTAATATTTGCTTCCAGGAATGACTTAGGAAGGATTGCTTCCCTTTCAATTTCATTGAAGAGTTTGAGGAGTGTCGGCATTAGGTCTTCTTTGTATTTCTTGTAGAATTCTGCAGTGAATCCATCTGGGCCTGGGCTCTACTTGGTGGATAAGCACTTAATTACATTTTCAATTTCATTTACAGAGATTGGGTTATTCAACAGTTTTACATCCTCTTGATCTAGCTTTGGTACTTCATATGCTTCTAAGAATCTGTCTATTTCTTCTGTGTTATCAAACTTTTGAGAATAGAGGTTTTCGAAATAGGTGTTGATGATCTTCTGTATTTCTATTGGGTCTGTAGTGATTTCACCTTTTTCATTTCTTATTGCATGAATTTGAGCTTTTTCTTCCCTTTTTTAAATAAGGTTGGCTAGGGGCTTATCGATTTTATTTATTCTTTCAAAGAACTGATTCTTTTGATTGTATTCTTAGTCTCTACTGCATTGATTTCTGCTCTGATTTTTATAATTTCCTCTCTTCTTTTGTCTTTGGGCTTGACTTGCTCTTCTTTTTCTAGCTGTTTGAGGTGTAGCATCAGGTTATTTATTTGTATTCGTTCTGTTTTCCTGATGTGGGAACTCAGTGCAATAAATTTTCCTCTGAGGACGGCTTTCATTGCATCCCAGAGATTCTGGTAAGTTGTATCTGCATTTTCATTTTCTTGTAGGTATTGTTTAATTTCTTCTTTAATTTCTTGTGTGACCCACTGATTACTCAAGAGGGTGTTATTCAGTTTCCATGTGTTTGTGGGATTTTTGCAGTGTTTCAAGTGTTGTT
This sequence comes from Cavia porcellus, assembly GCF_034190915.1. Taxonomy (NCBI): domain Eukaryota; kingdom Metazoa; phylum Chordata; class Mammalia; order Rodentia; family Caviidae; genus Cavia; species Cavia porcellus. Next base: position 49,163,646 of record NW_026947512.1, read on the forward strand.
CCAAGGCTTCCCCTGGGCCTGTTAGAAATTGTCTACTATTCCTTCAGCTCCTGGGACTCTGGATGCCCAGTACCCCAGATTGAGAGAGGGTCACTGGGGGTAGGGCAGGCAGGTGGAGCTGGTCGAGTGTGGCAGGAAGCTGGGAAGTTCCTTGGCCAGTGGAAGGGATGATCTTAAACTCCCAGGGCTTGGGAAGGTGCAGGAACACTCACCTCCAGTAGCCTAGTTTCCAGAATTGAGGGCACAGGCAGGTGCAAGACGCCCCTGAGCCCCTGAACCTGGCCAAGTGCAGCAGGAAGCTGGGAAGTTGGCACAGGCAGGCAAGAGCGGTTGAATGTGGCAGAAAGCTGGGAAATTCCTTGACCAGCACAAAGATCCCAAACTCCTGGGGCTCAGGACGGTGTGCGGACACTCACCTCTGGCCGCCCAGTTCCCAGGAATGAGAGAGGGTTACTGGGTGTGGGCAAGCAGGCCTGAGACCTGCAGAGCTGGTTAAATGTTGTTTGTTTGAATTCATTCTGTTTTCATGTTGTGAGAGTTTATCACTCTAAATTTCCTTTTTCGGATTGCTTTCACTGTGTCTCCTAAGTTTCAATATGTGGGTATTGACATTGTCAGTAATTGTATATACTGTATAATTTCATATTTAATTTCTTCTGTGAGCCATTAGTTATTCAGAAATGTATAGTTTAATTTCCATATGTTTGTGTAGTTCTTGTGATTTTTTTTTTTGTTGTTGTTGATTTCTAGTTTCGTTGCACTATAGTGTACAAGGAATAATTTTAGTTCTCTATTTTCAGGTAGACATGTTTTGTGGCAAGTATGTGATCTATTTTGGAGAATATCCCATTTTCACCTAGGAATGTGTTTTCTGATATTTTGGGGTGGAACACTCTTTAGACATCTATTGAGTCCATTTGTTCACAGGTTTGGTTTAAATTTTTTTTTTTTTGGTCTTTTTTTCAGTACTGGGGATCAAACTCATGACTGCCTGCTTGCAAGGCAGGCGCTTATGCCACTGAGCTAAATCCCCAGCCCCAGGTTTGGTTTAATTTTGATCTTTCTTTGTTGATTTTTTTATATAGTTGATTTATTTGTGAGACTGAGGTATTAAGGACCCCCACTATACTTGTGTTAGTGCTTATTTGGTTATTTATGTCTGTTAGTATTTGTTTTATGTAGTTGGGTGCACTGGTGTTTGGTACATATATTTATGACTGTTATCTCTTCTTGGAGATTTTCCTTCACATGTTTGTGATAACCTTGTCTCTTTTTCATCAATTTTGGCTTACAGTTTACATTCTCTGTGAATAGAAAAGCTTCCCCTGTTTTTTCCTGAGTTATTGTGGCATGGAGAATTGTTTTCCATCCTTTAACTTTTAGTCTATGAATTTATTTTGGGGTTAAATGTGTTTCTTGAACACAGCATATGATGGATCTTGTTTCTTGTTCCACTCTGCCGGTTTGTTTCTTTTGATCGGTGAGTTGAGATCAGTTACATTGATGGTTATAACTGTAATGTATTGGATTATCTTTTTCATGTTACTTTCCTGTTGTTGGTTCCCTCTTTCTTCTCTGTTGGTGTGCCCTGCTTGGTAGTTTCTTTCTATTGGTGTTATTGTGTTTGTGGTGTTCATTGTCTTTCTAATACATCCTTCAGAGCATTCTGTAGAGCTGCTTTGATGATCATGAATTTCTTCAGTTTTTCTTTGTCATTAAAGTATTTTATTTCTCTGTTGAATTTGAAACAGTTTTGCAAGGTACAGTTTTTCAAGGTACATCAGTCTGAGTTGAAGATTGCTTGCTTTTAGGACTTGAAATACCTCAGTCCAATCTCTCCTTGATTTGAGGGTTTGTGTTGAGAAGTCTGATGGTGTTTCCTTTATAAGTAATTTGTTTCTTTTCCCTAGCTGTTTTTAATATTTTGTTCTTGTGTTGAATTTTTGTAATCTTGATTATTGTATGTTTTGGTGTAGATTTATTTTGGTCATGGCTATTTGGAGTTCTATATGCTTCACTTATTTGTTTATCAAATTTTTATCTATGTTTGATAGGTTTTATTTGTGTGAAGAGATTTTTTAATGGCATTTGCGCTGTCTCCAGCTTTCCCTTGGACTCCAGTCAGTCTTATATTGTTCTTCTTTGCTTCATCTTGTAACTGTTGGATTGATTTTTTTGTGGTCCCTTGCTATTTTTAAGATATCTTTCTTTTCTTGGTCACTAGTCACAGTTTTGTCTTCTAGGTGTAATATTCTATCTTCATCTTTATTCAGTCTGTTGCATATACTTTCAATGGACTTTTTAATCTCCTGTATTTCTATTTGGATATGATTCATTGATTCCATTTCTTGTTCACAATGTTTATAACAGCACATTTTATAATCATGAAATCTTTTTTTTTTTGTCTTTTTCGTTTTTATCGGTACTAGGGATCAAACTCACAACCACACACTTGCAAGGAAGGCGCTTATGCCGCTGAGCTAAATCCCCAGCCCCTAATCATGAAATCTTGGAACTAGACTATATGTTCAGCAACAGATGAATGCATAAAGAAAATGTGCTATTTGCTCATAACGGAGTACTGCTCTACTATAAAGATGGATAAGCTTGAGTTATTTTTGTGAAAAAGGCTGCACCTTGAAACCATAAGGTTAAATGAAATAAATCACACAAGTGTAAATATCGGTTTGTTTCTCTTGTGTTAGAGACACAAAACATAGACAAGGAGCAAAACAAAGGCTAAATATTTGGAAGTAAGAACATAGTCAAATAGAAGGACAGTCAGGAGGAGGGAAGGGAATTTTACCAAAGAGAATGAAAGGGAAAAATGGAAACATAACTTTTGTAAGTGGGGAGGGAAAGAAAGGTTAAAGGGATAGGAGGGAAATGGGGAAAAATTAAGACGTATTATGTACAGGTACAAATTCTCCAATGAATGTGATCACTATGTATGGCAAATACTTACTAATAACACTTTTTAAAAATCAAGCAAGAGAAATACATAAAAAGAACATGAATAGGAAAACAAGAAGTCAAACTATTCTTATTCATAGATGACATGATCCTTTACATAGAACACCCCAGAAGACTTTTAGAATGAATAAGTAAATTTGGCAAAGTGGCAGAATACAAAATCAATACACAAAAATGAACAGCATTTCTGTACTCTAACGAATCTGAATCCACTGAAAACGAATTCAAGAATTCTATTCATGGAAGCTTAAATAATTAAAATCCTAATCAAGAAAGTGAAAGACCTCTACAAAGAAAATTACAGCTCTATTAAAAAAAAAAGATTCATCCAGGCCTACTGGCACTGCCTATAGTTTCAGCACTTGGAAGACTGAGGCAGGCAGAGTCATGTGAGTTCAAGGCCAGCCTGGACTACATGGCAAGACCCTGTGTTAGAAAAACCAGAGAGGGAGAGAGATTGAAGAGGACATTAGAAAATGGAAAAAATCCTCCCCCCCCCCATTCCTGGATAGGCAGAGCCGATATTGACAATGGCAGTGCTGCTGGCTGTGGCACCATGTGCTTGTGCTTGTAATCTTAGTGTTCTGGGAGACAGAGCTGAGGTAGAAGGATTTTAAGTTCAAGCCCAACCTGATAAACTTACCACTTAGTGAGACCTTGCTCAAAATTAAAAATTTAAAAAGGGGCTGGAGATGTAGCTCAGTGGGAAGGCTTGGTTCAATACCAGTATCACAAAAGAGCTATATTACCAAAAATAATATATAATTTAATGTCATTCCAATCAAAATACCATCCAAAGTCTTTACAGAACTAGAAAAAATTTCTAAAATTTATATGGAATCAGAAGAGACCCAGAAGCCAAAGCAATCCTGAACAATAGGATCAAAGCAGAGGCACCACAATTCCGGATTTCAAGTTATCACAAAGCCCCTGTGATTAAAAAGAAAACCTGCATGGTAATAAAAATTGTCACACTGCCCAGCAGGATGGGACAGATGCAGAAATAGCCCCAAGCACCATCAGGCATCTGATCATCAACAAGAAGGCCAAAAACACATGTTGAAGGAAAGGCAGACTCTTATCTTCAGTGATGCTGGAAGGTGATTACCCACACAGAAGAAGCTATAATGCTAATGCCAGATCTCTCACCATGTAGTCAGATAAAATAAAATGGATCAAAGACTTAACGCAAAAACAGAAACACTGAAAATAGGTAAAATTCTTGAAGACATAGACAGGCATAAGCAAGGACTTTCTAAACAGAACCCCAATTACATAAGAAATCAACAAATTTCACCAAGAATCAGCAAGCTCAGGACTCTATCTCATTTAAAAGTTTCTGCACAGAGTAAGAGACACTCTACAGAATGAGAAAAAAGTTTTGTCAGTTACTCTTTGAACAGTGTCTAAGAATTAAACCACAGCTATAAAAGATCCATCAAATAGCAGGCACTGAAACAGACAACTCTCAAAAGAAGTATAAATGGTCAGTAAGAACATAGGAAAGTGTTCAGCATAGTTAGCTGTTAAGAAATAGAAACTAAAACAACCCTCAGATCCCTTCCCACTCCAGAAAGAATGGTTGTCATCCAGGAACTCAAAACTCATAAATGCTGGCAAGGTTGTGGAGGGAAGAACACTTCTGCATTGTTGGTGGGAATGAAAACAACCTCTATGGAGCCAGTAAGGAGATTTCTCAAAAAACTAAAACTAGAAATTCCCTTTGACCCAGCTATCCTTCTGGGATCTTCCTGAAAGAGTTAAAGATGTCATATTACAGTGGTACATGCATACCCATGTTTATAGCAGCACAATTCATAATACATAAAATCTGAGAGCAGTCTATATGCCTAACAGTTCACTAGATAGAGCAAATGTAATATTTATACACTGTGGAGTACTACTCAGCCATTAAGAAAGTTAAATCTAAATCATTTGTAGGGAAATGGATCCACCTTCAGGCTATAATGCTAAATGAATTAAATCAGACATAGAAACTTAAATATCATATGGTTCCTCTTATATGAGAAACTCAAAATATAGACAATTGAAGAGCAAAAGAAAACAGATGATAGGAAATATGGAGGCAGACTTTGTGGAGATGGGAGGGGATCTAAGGACAGGGGAGAGGAAAGGATCAGGAGAAAAAGAGAAAATAAAAATGATTAAGGTGTGATATGTATAGCTACCAAGCCCCCCAGGTGAACATAATTACTGTGTACAGTAAACACATACCAGCTTAAACGAGTTAACCCATCTGGGTCATGTGACACGGTGGAGCCATGCCTGTAGATATTCTCTGGCTTCCTGGTGGAGCTCTGTGCCCCTTCCTGACAGCAGATACCCTTGTCCCTCACCAGCAGGGCCCTGAGGTCCATCATCTGTACCAGATGCAACCACGCCTGCTGAAACTGTGCCCATCTGTGACCCAGGTCACAGATGAATTTGCTGCAACTGCCACCTCTGCCAGATAATTCCTCTGTGTGATGGGAAATTAAGCCACACAAGAGCAGGCTCCCTCATGTCCTCATGCAGCCTTCTGGGCTTTTTGTTACAGTGGTTGGGGATCCTCCAAATTTAGGATTTTTATCCTGCTTCAGAAAGGATGAGCCCCACCTGATGAGATTTGAGCTGTGCTCCTGCTGGTTGTTGCAGCAGCAGGATACATGGACACGTGAGGCCACCACTCCTCAGCATGGTGGATGGCTCTGAGAGAGCCTGAGTTAGCTGCTTGAGGCTTCACAAGAGCAACTAAACCTGTGCAACGGGTCTGGAGAGGCGCAGCTCTTCTTCAGCATGAGAAAGCTGCCATTCACAGGCTGCCATCCACTGTTTGAAAAGTCCTGGAGTGGCTGTGGCCACACACCTCCCTATTAACTGTCACCTGAGTGGCTTACACCCCCACCCCCATTGGCCTGGACTACACCTGAAAGTTTCTAAGACCCTGAACTTCCCACTGGGCACTTTGGTTTCAGCACTTGCATGGTAACATGATCAATGCAGTCTTTCTCAAACACCCACGTGGACAGTAATTAGTTCCACAGATTATGGGACAAAGCAGCCACACATAATTTCAATGAATGGAAATTACTTTATAGCCCAGCTGCTGTTAACTGACAACCTCTGTTTGAAAAAAATTCACTGCTTCTATTTCTTTTCCCACATAGGTATGTGAGACACCATGTTCCCGTGGTTGTAGGTGTGCCCCACCCTGTGCACATGCCCAGGATCCCTTCTATGCATTAAGCTTTTGGAAACTGCTGAAAATTCTCTTTATGCCGCCCTATGAAAAGTCCTCTCTTCTCCCCCAGTTCTTTCCTCTAGATGAGTCTGGCAATGAGCTCTTCCACTCCGATCTTTAAAGACCTACCTGGTCTCTACCTGGTTTCTCTCTGTCACTTCTCTCCCCGGAGCCCTCCAGGCAGCAGAGAGGAGAATTTCAGGGATTCCCTCTTAATTGCCCATTTGCTTCCCTTGCTCAGAGTTGTTTCCCACTCTCTCTCTGGATTTCCCCGAGGCCCTCTGGCTTTGGTCTTCCACCCCACTACAGTACCTGCTCAACTTACAATTATTCCAAATACCTGTTAAGTCAAGATGGTATAAGCACCTCTTTATGATAATTTTAACTTGGTCTTTCAGAGCCCTGCCACCCTCTGGTTCTCTTCTAATCAGAGTGAAGGGCACCAATTCTCTTAAATATTTCTTTCAAAACACTCTTGGCGATGCACTTGTCTTCTTCCTCACCTCCCCTGCCAAGTCTACCATCTTACTGACAAATGTCCTGGGAGCCCTGTAGTGCTCCCATGCAGTCCTCTGACCCAACACTGATGCCCCCCAATCTCCCAGGTGCTTTAGGAGCCCTGGTTGGCACAAAGTCAGTGACCACCTTCTCTCTGATGAAGCCCTGTTAAATGGAATGCTGGTGTCTTCCTTTGCTCCTGCTACCATAAGAAGACATCACAGACTAGATAATTTATAAATAACAGAACTCTATTTCTCATGGTTTCCAAGACCAAGACACTGGTAGTTTTGGTATCTGATGAAGGCTTGCCGCTGTGTCTTCATGTGGAGGAAGGGATGGAAAGGATGAACTTGTTTCCTGGAGCTCTTTTATGAGGGTACTAATCCCAGCCATAGAGAATCAGTCTCATCACCACCTAATGGTCCCACTGTCAAAACCGCTGCCTGGAGAATCACACCAGGAACTGTAATTGCAGACTATAGGATCTGGATTCCAGTCCGTATGCAGGGAACAGTATCTGAACTCATGCTAAAACCAGTTCATTCAGCTAGCTCTAGAGCGGCCAATCTGCTTTACCTGCAAAGCTTGACATATTGTGCTTCACCATCAGACCTGTTGGTTTGGCATGAAACCCAGGCTGCACAGCAAGATTACAGTGAGTACTAGGACCTCATGCTGCCTACAGTTCACCAAATGTGAGAGATCACACATGGGCATTTCCATTGCTTACCCCAATCAAGAATTTGCTCCTCCCCCTCTTTAGTTCAGGCCTTGAGACTCGCTTCTTTTCCCTTTGTCAGCAGCTGCTACCTCCACCCTGGATCTGGAGTATTTTTGTGAGCCAGTGAGTGGGCCATAGTCTTCACAGCTTCTTCCCAAATGTGAGCACATAGGATGTGGGGGCTTAATTTCTATTTTATTCATTCATTGTTCAGAGAAAACATGGACAAGTTGAAGTTAGAAATCTGTTCATTACTAGCTCCTGATTGAATGTGGCTGAGAACCTTTGGCAATGACCAGGGTTTCAGCTCAGTGCTTTAATTTCCAGGGAGAAGACTCACCACCGCCCACCCTCCTCCATCTGACACAGCTCCCAAGCCCTTGCGTCAACCTCACCTCCGGTCTCCGAGTGTGAACTGAATCATACAGATCGTGTTGCCTCCAAGGAAGAAGTTGCCTCTCTGGAATGATCCCTTTCTGGTGTTTACTCAATATACATTAGCAGCACTGTGGCTCCCTCTCTTCGCCACCAACAGCCAGCCTTCAGACCCTCACAAGAGCAGGTGGACCTTCCCACCATTCTCGTTCTCATCTGTAGTGGGCAGAATCTTGGCTCCATGATGCCCATTTCTGATGACTGGCCTTGTGCACCAACTTGACCCAGAGGTATGATACAGCTTTCAGTATAACACTATTCTGTTTTGCTGTGAAGGTGTTTTGTAGGTGTAGAAATCATCTGCAATTGGTTGACTTAAAGATTTTCTTAGGTACTGTAGGTGAAGATCTTAGAATTAAAATCAGACTACTTTTTTGCGGGGGGGGACAGGGTCTCCCTATGCAGTCCAGTCTAGACTTGAACCCACTATGGAGCCCAGGATTACAGATGCATGCCACCATACCTGGCATGCTGCAAGTCACTGAAGTAATCAACACCTCCTGTCTCAGTGGGATGGTGACACACACGTTATACTGCAGAAAAGCATATGGCTCCCCAAGTTGGTAAAGGATATCTTTTAAAAATACACAACCTACTTTATACTTACAGGTGAAAGAATGAGTATTTTCTCTGTAAAGTCAAGAACAAGACAAGGATCTCGCTCTCACCAGATCTTTTTAACATTGCACTGGAGGCTGACAATTAAGCAAAAAAAAAAAAAAAAAAAAAAAAAAAAAAAAAAAAAAAAGAAATAAAAGCATCTAGTTTGAAAGGGAAAAAGTAAAATATGCAGAAGACATGACCCTAAATATAGAAACCCCTCAGGAGAGCATTCTGTGCACTTGCTTCTCTGCACCTGTGACCTTTTCAATGCCCATACTACTGCCATAGTTGTCACCATGAGGGAGACTGTCCACCTGCAGGCCTGGCAGTGCAGCAACCAGATGGGAGGAAACTTCTGGGAGGCAATCAGCGACCAGCATGGTACTGACCCTACTGGCATGTACTACTATGGAGACAGCATCCTGCAGTTGGAGTGTATTAATATGTACTATAAGACTGTGGCAAATACATACCCCATGCCGTGCCTGTGGACCTGCAGCCCAGCATGGACTCTGTGTGCTCAGGGCTCTTCGGACAGATTTTCAGACTGACAACTTTGTCTTGGGTCAGGGTGGTGCTGGGAACAATTGGGCTAAGAGGCAATACACAGGTGCAGAGCTGGTGGACTCGGTGCCAAATGTTGTGAGAAAGGAAGCAGACAGCTATGGCTGCCTTCAGGTCTTCCAGCTGACCCAGCCCCTGGAGGGTGGGCCAGGTCTGGGATGGGTACCCTCCTCATCAGCATGACCTGGGCAGAGCACCCAGACCAGATCATGAACAAATTCAGTGTGGTGCCTTCCCCCAAAGTGTGGGAAACAATGGTTGAGGCTTACAATCACAGTCTAGCAGCTGTGTGTGCTCAGGGCACACACAGGACTTCCCGAGACTGAGAGCAGCATGAATGACCTGGTGTCCGAGCCATCTGTGGAAAACACAGATGAAACCTATTGCACTGATAAGGAAGCCCTGTATGACATCTGCTTCAGAACCCTAAAGCTCACCACACCCACCTAAGGTGAGCTGCACCACCTGGTGTTGGCCACCATGAGTGGGCTCACTACTTGTCTGCACTTCTCTGGCCAGCTCAATGCTGACCTGCGGAAGCTGTGAACATGGTGCCCTTCCCCCACCTACACTTCTTCATGTCTGGCTTTGCCCCCTTGCCAGCCATGGCAACCAGTAGTATAGGGCCTTCAAAGTGCCCAAACTCACCCAGCAGATGTTTGATGCTAAGAACATGATGGCCACCTGCAACCCCTGCCACGGCCGCTAGCTGACAGTGGTCACAGTGTTCCAAGGGCCACGTGTCCATGAAGGAGGTGAATGAATAGGTGCTTAACGTCCAAAACAAGAATAGCGGGTATTTTGTTGAGTGTATTCCCAATAACATGAAGACAGCTATTTGTGACATCACATCCCGGGGACCAAAAATGTCAGCCACCTTCATCGGCAACAGCATGACCATCCAGGAGCTGCTCAGGTGCATCTCGGAGCAGTTCACGGCCCTGTTCCAGCGCAAGGCCTTCCTGCACTGGTCCACGGCAAATGCATGGATGAGAAGGACTTCCTGAGACTGAGAGCAGCATGAATGACCTGCTCTCAGTGGCTGAACCAGCAGTGCCAGGATGCCACGCCAAGGAGGAGGGGGAGTTTGAGGAGGAGGGAGCTTGAGGAGGCGGCATAGAACCATTAGCTGGTAGAGTGTGGGAGCAGTGTGTACTCTTTATTCACCCACAGTCTGCTGAAGCCCTGTCTCACTCTGCACTGCTGTCTTTATCTTGACATCACATCCTATACAGGCAGACCAGTAAAGCATTTTCATAGTGAAAACAAAAATCCTTAAGGAAACCATTAACATGATTAGAACTAACAGAGAAGTTCAACAAGGTTGCAGGAAACAAAATCAATATACAGTTTAAAAATCAGTTGTTTAAGCACTTCCAATTAACAATCTGAAAGTAAAACTAAGAAAATAAAATACCTAGAAACAAATTCAACAAAAATAAGAGCAAAACTAATACTCTGAAAACTATAAAACATTGTTCAAAAAAATTAACAGATAAATGTAAAGACATCTCAAAGTCATGGATCAGAAAATTTAAAGATAATACTCTCCAAATTGATCTACAGTTTTAATGTGATTTCTGACAAAATTTCAACAGACTTTACAGAAACTAACAAACAAATCCTAACATACACAGAATTGCAATGGTCTTTGACTTATTACAAATCTCCAGTAATTAAGACAGTGTGGTATTAATATAGGAATCTGTAGGGAGCGGTGCGACCACCCCACTGCTGTCTCCCCACCTCTCCCTCCTATGGGCACATAATGCACCTGCCTACATTAACCATAATCCTCTCCTACTTACCTTATAACAGGTGAGAGGTATCATCATCCAACCCTACACTAAAAATCAAATAGTCTGGCTATTCCAGACAACTGAGGCCTGGCCCATTGCTCTGGCTGCATTTAAAGAACAAATTGATAATCATTACCCACCTGATAAGATTTTAGATTTTGCCAACCACCACGCTTTCATTTTTTCAAAGGCTACAGCCTCTCAGCCCCTTCCTAACGCCCTGGTGCTATTTACCGATGGCTCCTCCTCGGGCAGAGCCAATTATGCCTTCCAAGATAAGGTGGTTTCCTTCCAAACCAGTTCCACCTCAGCCCAACTAACGGAACTCCAGGCCATCCTGGCTGTTTTCACCACCTTCCCCCTCCAGCCTTTCAATCTCTATACAGATCGTTTCTATTTGGCTCACTCTGTCCCCCTATTGGAGACAGTAGGTGCTATTTGCCAGGCCTCCCAGCAGCAAACCTATTTACTAAATTACAAAGCCACATACGACTCTGTTGCCATAAGTTTTTCATTGGGCACCTAAGAGCCCAATCAGGCCTTCCTGGCCCCCTAACAAGGGGCAACCACCTTGCATATCTAGCCACATGAGCACAGATCTTTTTTCAAGATTCTGATCCCCCAGGCAATAAGATAGACCAAAATATATCTTAAATGCCCAACACACTCACCAGCTGCACCACCTTAATGCCCAGTCCCCTCGCTTCCTCCATAAAATTTCCCGTACCAAGCCAGACAGATTGTAAAAGACTGCCCATCCTGTGCTATCCACCTACCCATGCAACACTTAGGGGTTAATCCAAGGGGCCTGTTCCCAATGCCCTGTGGCAAATGGATGTCACTCATATCCCAGAATTTGGCAACCTAAAATATATCCATGTGGTGTTGATACATACAGTGGCTTTATCTTTGCCACCCTCCAAACCGGAGAGGCTACTAAACATATCATTGCTCACATGCTGTCAGCTTTATCAGTGCTTAGAAACCCTCATCAACTTAAGACCGACAATGGTCCTGGATATACTAGCACTTCCTTTGTCCACTTCTGCAAGTGCCTCAACATCCTCCATACAACAGGAATACCTTACAATCCACAAGGCCAAGGCATTGTTGAACATGCACATGTTTCTCTCAAACTCACTATTGATAAAGTCAAAGGGGGATCATGGTATCCTATACAAGGACCCCCCAGAAATATTCTATCTCATGCCTTATGCATCCTTAATTTTTAAAATTTGGATGCTTCTGGACAGTCAGCAACCATGCATTTTTGGCATACTGAAACACAAAAGCAATCTGCTTCTATACTTTGGAGACCCTCTGACTAATTCATGGCATGGCCCAGACCCCGTTCTCATATGGGGACATGGTTCAGTGTGCATACACTCCCTCCAAGACAAAGAGGCTAGATAGCTCCCCGAACGCCTTGTTAGGCAAATTAATGAGCCAAATAATAATAACCCCCAAAAGGCCCAGGAGTAAACACATACCCTGAGGCAATTTCTTCTGCTTCCTTACAGAAAATGCCAAAACAATGGATTACGCGGCACCTTCTCGAGATCCTCCTTGGACCACCCTTGACCAATGGTAGATTTGGACCTCCCATCACAAATGGTCTCTAACCCCTTCTCCACGCTCTGGGGAGGGCTCTTCCCCTACCTAGCGCCCCTCCTGGGGCCCCTAGCTGCCTTGTTGCTTCTCCTCTCTGTGGGTCCTTGTATTTTTCAGAGGATTATGGCACTCATTAATAACCGGATAGACGTGTTTATGACAAAGCCCATTTAGGTACACTATCACCAGCTGGAGATGGCAAATTAACAAACCTACTGGGAAAAAATTCCCACGAGTGCTACAACACCAGCCACCTAAGACAGGCACAGGACCAACTGCTGTCCTGCAAGCCCATGACGGGTAAGGCCTGGTTGGGTTCATGTAATGAGGTCCTTGACCTAAGACAGGTGCTGTCTTCACAGGGCCTGGCACACTCCTGATTAAAAAATATAGAAAGGGAGGAGATGTAGGGAGCAGTGCAACCACCCCACTGCTGTCTCCCCGCCTCTCCCTCCTATGGGCACATAATGCGCCTGCCTACATTAACCATAATCCTCTCCTACTTATGTCACGTACACAGATGTGACGATGACCCATCAGAGATTAGCCCATAGCCTCTTCCTGTCCCACCGGCCCGCCCCTGCCCTATAAAAGCAGCGATCACTTTATTAATAAATGAGGCTTGATCGGATTCTCTCGACTTGTCTCCAATCTCTGTCTCCAGCCCTGTCTGTTTAATCCCCGTTCCTTCTCCAGGAAACTGCCCCACAGATCCGGATTGACCCGCGGGCCGGGTCAGGAATCGACATTTAGATCAATGGAAATGACTTAAGAATCTAAAAATAAACCCGTACTTTTATGGTCAGTTTTTTTTTTCTACTTTCATTAGTACCTGTGTGCAGTAAATATGATTACATTCACTGTAGGGAATTGATACGTGTTCATAACACATTTAAATTCCTTTCTTTTTTTAAAATTTTATTTAAAAGGAAAAAGAGAAAAAACAAAACAAAACAAAGTGGTGTAAGGGTACAAGTAATACCGAACTACAAAAAACAGTAAGAAATCACCAGTTAATAGATTACACATTATCATCTTAGAGATACTTGCTCAAGTCACAGTATCAAAGCATACAAAGTGGACATTCAAACAGTGAGACTGCAAACAGTTGTGTTCAATGATCCAACCAAAAACATTAATATGGTCAGCTATTTAACACCTCTAAACACACTTGCAGTTGTATCCTTTAGAGCACATTTTTCCCTCTCTTTTTTACAACAAAATTTACACATTTTGGGTTTTATTACTCCTCAGTTTTTATTACTTTTTTTTGGAAGAGAATAAAGTCAAATATGGCAAAACAAAGCTGTCAGTCAAAACCAAGGATAGACATAGTACATGATGTAAAAACAGAATACAAGGTTATCAACAATGGTTACCATAATGCCTCTTGCTTCCTTAAAAAGGATTATCTATCTCATTAGGTATTATAAAGTTGAACAAAACAGTAGAGAACAAAACCAATAAAACTTAAACATTGTAAACATTACAGGATTTCCAAAGGAGATAATAGTCAAACCAGAATGGGCATCTTAGTGAATCTTATTGCCTTCAAAGTAGTTGCCTATACCCTCAAACTTGATACTATCATACAGAACAGAACAGAGTCTAATCAGTCAAAACAAGATAGTGGGAGTATTATAGGACTTCAAATCAAGTTAATAGGAAATCAAAAAGTTACTATAATATACCCTGCTAATTTTTAAAATTTTTCCCCTTAATTAAAAAAAAATAAAAAATAACTAAATAACTTTTTTAATGAATAAGGGAGAGACTGAGATAAAAGGGGACATAACAACAATACAGATCAAAGCATGACTGTTTCAGCAACCTAGAGTTTCACCACCAAATAACCCGACTTAATAGTAGTTACCATAGTGTCTTTTTCCTTGAAATATTGGAATGTAACTTCATATACTATAGCTTCAAAATTTCCATATCAAGAAGCCCAGAATAAAGCCATTCCAATTAATAAGTGAAAACTTTTTAAGGCTTCAAGGCCACATAATGGGGAATCATGATTACCACATACTTGTATATATTTGAATCATTACTTACATTAGGGAAACTATTCGGTATTCATACATGTGAGTTTGATTTATTTCACTTATGAGTATGGTCTCAAGCTGCACCCATTTATTGATAAATATCTCAATGTGATCCTTCTTTATAGCTGAGTAATACTCCATTGTATAGAAATACCACAACTTTCTAAATCTATTCCTCAGTTGATGGATACTTGGGTTGTTTCCAAGATCTGGTGATTACAAATTGTGCTGCTATAAACACAGGTGCACATATATCACTGTGGTATGATGCTTTCAGTGCTTCTGGGAATATGCCTAGAAGTAGAATAGCTGGAATAATTGGGACTTCCAATCCCAGCTTTTTGAGAAATCTCCAGACTGACCTCCACAGTGGTTGCACCAGTCTACACTCCCACCAACAGTGTAGGAGAGTTCCTTTTTCCCCACAGCCTCTCAAGCATTTGTTGTTGTTGGTTTTCTTGATCCTGGCCATTCTTTCTGGAGTGACATGGAATCTCAGTGTGGTTTTAATTTGCATTCCTCTCATGACCAATGATGATGAACATTTTTTCATGTATCTGTTTGCCATTTGTATTTCTTCATCTGAGAAGTGCGTATTCATCTCAGATGCCCATTTTTGGATTGGATCTCTGAATTTTGGGGGTCTGAGTTTTTTTAATTCTTTATATGTTTTAGACAAGAGTCCCTTGTCTGAGACAGAGTTCACTAAAATCTTTTCCCAGTTTGTGGGTTTTCTTTTCACTATGCTGGAGATTTCTTTTGACATGCAGAAACTTTTTAATAAGAAATGGTCCCAGTTATTGATTCTGGGAAGTATTTCCTGTGCAGTTTGAATCCTGTTTATGAATTCCCTGCCTACCCCTATGTCTTCCAGGTTTCTACCCAATTTTCTTCCAATAGATTTAGTGTTTCTGTTTTAATATTCAGATCTTTGACCCATTTGGATTTTAATTTAGTACATGGTGATAGGCATGAGTCTAGCTTTAGTTTTCGGCAAATGGAGGGCCAGTTTTTCCAGCACCATTTATTAAAGAGACTGTTGTTCTTCCAGTGAACCTGCTTGGCTCCTTTATCAAAGATAAGGTGGTTGAGTGTGTTTGTAGAGCAAACAAGGGGGAAAAGTGGGAAACCTATTCTATCTAATCTATTCCATTGATCTTCGTCTCTGTTTTGATTCCAGTACCATGTTGATTTTACTACTGTTGCTTTGTAGTATAACTTGAAGTCAGGGATTGTGATGCCTCCTGCCTTGCCTTTGCTGCTTAAAATTGCTTTTGCTATTCTAGGTCTCTTCCAGTTCCAGATGAATTTTAGGAGTGATTTCTCTAGATCTATAAGGTATATGGAGGGTATTTTTATTGGGATTGCATTGAATCTGTATAACAGTTTTGGGAGAATGGCCATTTTCACAATGTTTGTTCTTCCTATCCATGAGCAAGGGATATCTTGCCATTTTCTGAGATCATCTTCAATTTCTTTTTTCAGTGTATTATAATTTTCCCTGTATAGGTCTTTCACTTCTTTCGTAAGAGTAATTCCTAAATATTTCATTTTTTTTGCTTGCTAGTGTGAAGAGTGTGGTTTCTCTTATTTCCCTCTCTGTGATTTTGTTGTTAGTGTATAGGAATGCTATTGATTTCTGAGTATTGCTTTTGTATCCAGCTACATTACTGAAATCATTTATTATATCTAAGTGCCTTTCAATGGAGTTTAGGGGGTCTTCTATGTGGAGTATCATGTCATCTGCAAACAATGATAATTTAACTTCTTCTTTTCCTATCTTTACCCTTTTTATTTCTCTCTCTTGCCTAATTGCTCTGGCTAGTACTTCCAGTACTATATTAAATAGGAGTGGTGATAAAGGACATCCTTGTCTTGTGCCTGATTTTAAAGTAAAGGCTTTAAATTTTTGGCCATTTAGTATGATGCTGGCTGTTGGTTTGTCATAAGTGGCCTTTATTATATTGAGGTAAAGACCATCTATTCCTATTTTCTGTCATTTGTCATTTGGCCTTTATTATATTGAGGTAAAGACCATCTATTCCTATTTTCTGTAAAGTTCTTATCATGAATGAATGTAGGACCTTATCGAAGGCTTTTTCTGCATCTATAGAAATGATCATGTGATTCTTACCGTTGGCTTTATTGATATGGTGGATTACATTTATTGATTTATGTATGTTGAACCATCCTTGCATTCCTGGGATGAATCGCACTTGGTCATGGTGAATAATCTTCTTGATGATTTGCTGCATCCTATTTGCCAATATTTTATTGAGGATTTTTGCCTCTGTGTTCATTAGGGACATTGGTCTATAGTTCTCTTTTTTAGTTGAGTCTTTCTCAGGTTTTGGTGCTTCCAGGAATGACTTAGGAAGGATTGCTTCCCTTTCAATTTCATTAAAGAGTTTGAGGAATGTCGGCATTAGGTCTTCTTTGTATTTCTTGTAGAATTCTGCAGTGAATCCATCTGGGCCTGGGCTCTTCTTTGTAGGTAAGTACTTAATTACTTTTCAATTTCATTTACAGAGATTGGGTTATTCAGCAGTTTTACATCCTCTTGATCTAGCTTTGGTACTTCATATGTTTCTAAGAATCTGTCTATTTCTTCTGTGTTATCAAACCTTTGAGAGTAGAGGTTTTTGAAATAGGTGTTGATGATCTTCTGTATTTCTTTAGAGTATGTAGTGATTTCACCTTTTTCATTTCTTATTGCATGAATTTGAGCTTTTTCTTCCCTTTTTTAAATAAGATTAGCTAGGGGCTTATCAGTTTTATTTATTCTTTCAAAGAACCAACTCTTTGATTTGCTGATTGTTTGGATTGTTTTCTTAGTCTCTATTGCATTGATTTCTGCTCTGACTTTTATAATTTCCTCTCTTCTTTTGGCTTTGGGCTTGACTTGCTCTTCTTTTTCTAGCTGTTTGAGGTGTAGCATCAGGTTATTTATTTGTATTCGTTCTGTTTTCCTGATGTGGGAACTCAGTGCAATAAATTTTCCTCTGAGGATGGCTTTCATTGCATCCCACAGATTCTGGTAAGTTGTATCTGCATTTTCATTTTCTTGTAGGTACTGTTTAATTTCTTCTTTAATTTCTTGTGTGACCCACTGATTACTCAAGAGGGTGTTATTCAGTTTCCATGTGTTTGTGGGATTTTTGCAGTGTCTTTTATCATTAATTTCTAATTTCAGAGCGCTATGATCTGATAACATGCAAGGGATGATTTCAACTCTTTTGCATTTGTTTAAATATATTCTGTGAGCTAATATATGGTCTATTTTAGAGAATGATCCATGGACTGCTGAGAAGAATGTGTACTCTGATGTTGTTGCATGGAACATTCTGTATATGTTTATCAAATCCATTTGTTTGCAGGTGTGATTCAGTTCTGTTATTTCTTTGCTCATTTTCTGTCTGGTTGATCTGTCCCTTGGTGTCAATGGCGTTTTAAGGTCTCCTGTTACAGTTGTGTTACTGATAATTTGAGTTTTCATTTCTGTTAATAGTTGTTTTATATAACTGGGTGCCCTGGAGTTTGGTGCATATATATTTAAGATAGTTATCTCTTCCTCTTGGAGTTTTCCCCCTAACAAGTATGTAGTGACCTTCTTTGTCCTTTATGATCATTGTTGGTTTAAAGTTCACGTTGTCTGCCAACAGAATGGCTACTGCTGCTTTTTATTGGATTCCTGCTGCATGAAGTATTGTTTTCCATCCTTTGACTTTCAGTCTGTGAGTATCCTTCTGGGTTAGATGGGTTTCTTGTAAACAGCATATGGTTGGATTTTGTTTCTTGATCCATTCTGCTAGTCTGCTTCTTTTGATTGGTGCATTGAGACCATTTACATTAATGATTGTAACTGTTAAATGCTGGTTTATTGTTGACATGTTATCTCTCTGCTGTTGCATCTTTATCTTTCTGTTCTGTTTAATTATCTGCTTTGCTTTGTGGTTTTTTCTTTGTGTATCTAAACTGTCTTTCAGTATTTTTTGCAGGGTTGGCTTGGTGTTCATGAAGTTCTTCAGCTGTTCTTTGTCATGGAAATATCGTATTTCACCATCTATTTTGAATGATAGTTTTGCAGGGTACATCAGTCTAGGTTGGAAATCATTTTGCTTTAGGATCTGGAATACTTCACTCCATGCTCTTCTTGACTTTATTGTTTGTGATGAGAAGTCTGCTGTGATTCTGATAGGTTTTCCTTTATAAGTGATCTGTCTTTTCTCTCTGACAGCTTTTAATAATCTATTCTTGTGTTGGATTTCTGGGATGGTGATTATTATATGTCTGAGTGTAGTTTTATTTTGGTTTTGACTATTTGGAGTTCTATATGCTTCACTGATCCTGATGTTGGTTTCTGATCTCATGCTTGGGGAATTTTCAGCTATTACTTCTCTAAATATCCTCTTGACATCCTTTATGTTGTCTCCTTCTTTTTCATTAATCCCTATCACTCTTATGTTATTCTTCTTTGCATCGTCTTGCAGTTGTTGAATTGTTGTTTCCTGATTCCTTGTTATTTTTAAAAGATCTTTCCTTTCCTGTTCACTAACTGCAATCCTGTCTTCAAGGTCCGAAATTCTATCTTCACTTTCATTGAGACGGTTTTTACAACTTTCAGTGGAGTTTTTTATTTCCTGTATATCCCTGTGCATCTGCATTATGTATTCTGTTTGTTTCTTATATTGCTCATCTAGGGATTCAATATTTTTAATTCCTCCAATTTTTAAAATGTTTTTTTAGATATATTCAGAATCTCTTTCATTTCTTTTATCATTTCTTCTTTTAGCTGGGAGATTATTTTGAGTTTGAATTCCTTTAAAGCTTCCTAGAGTTGCTTGTTAATTTCAGTAGCTATTACGTCCGATATCTGAAGTGAATGGCATATATTTTCTTCTATATACATTGCTCCTAGGATTTCTTGAGATGGGCTGGAGGTTCGAGGTTGTAATTTGGTCTTTCGTTTTGTCATTTTCCTATATTTCTGTGTTTCAAGTGTTATTTGAAAGCTTCCCCAGGATCTGTTGGAAATCCACTTCTATGTTCCCAACTCCTGGGACTCTGGCACCCAGTTCCCCCAAGCCACTGGGCCTGTAGAACCAATGGCCCTCGTCTGCCTGTTTAGAATTCCATAGTTCCAGATAAGCTGAGCTCCAGGGACACTGTGCGCCCATATGCTTGCTGGAAGCTCCACAGTTCTCCAAGTGCAGCCAGAATGGGGAGGCGGATGTATATGCCTCAAACCCACTTATCCAATTCACTGCACCCAGAAGCCTGGAGGGTCCCGAACAGTGTGGGTTTTGGGCAGAGTGCACTGAGCACTTCCCGCAGGCCACAGGGCCTCTGGAACCTGCGATGCTCGCCTGCTTGTTGAGATATCCACAGTCCTCCAGACCTAAATTCCTTTTTTTTATCCCTGCCTTCACCTTCCTTTTATTTTTCCAGTGTTAGATTCCTTTATTTATAAGAACTTAGATGGAGTTAATTATCATATATATAAATAGAAAACTATGCTAACAGGCCAAAGAATATATAAAACATATAAAGACAATTGTACTAAGTCAAGGTACATTTTTAGATTTATTGCCCACACTGGATTACAATGCCTTACCTTCTTTTTCTTTCTCTTCCTCATTATCTGACTTTTACTTCATACTCCATATACATATATATTGTGCTTTTCATATATGAGAAACCACATGATATTTAAACTTGTGTCTAAGTTACTTCACTTAAAATTATGATCTCAAGATACATCCATTTTTCTTCATATGACTCAATTTAATGCTTCTATATGGCACAGTAGTACTCCATTGTATACAAACACAACATTTCCTTTATCCATTTATCTGTTGATGGGTGTATAGGCTGTTTCCAAGATTTAACTATTACAGTTTTGCTGCTATAAACATAGGTTCAGTGACACGCACATCACTGGGGTATGTCTTTAACTCTTTTGGGAAGATACATAGAAGGGAAATAGCTAGGTCAAATGGAATTTTTATTTTTATAATTCTTTGAGGAATCTCCACACTGATTTCCATAGTTAGTTACATAAGTTTATAGTTCTACCAACAGTGAGGAAGAGTTCCTTTCTCACCATAGCCTTGTCAGCATGTTACTGGTTGATTTCTTAATGTTAGCCATTCTTTCTGGAGTGAGATGGAATGTCAGTGTTGTTTTAATTTGTATTTCTCAAAAGGTCAACACTAAACTGGGTGTGGTGGCTCACACCTGTAATCCCAGCATTTGGGAGGCTGAGGCAGGAGGATCGTTGCAAGTTCAAGACCAGCCTAGGCTACAAAGTGAGCCCAAGACCAACCTGAACTGCACAGCAAGACCCTGTCTCAAAAAGACAAAAAAAAAAAAAAAGTCAACACTGTTCAATATTTTTTCATATATTTCTCAGTCATTTGTATTTCTTCACCTGAGAAGTATCTATTCATTTTATTTAGATCTTTAAATTTGAATAGCATAACACTGTGTTCCACAAACTAATCCTTTATTTTTCTACTGCAATTATTTACTTTAGAATAATAATGGCTGGCTGTGCACCTCAGTAGCTGCACCTGGGGCATGCAGGAAGCAATCTTTTGTGTTTACCCACTTGGTAGGATTTAATGCAGGTGTGTATACGTGTCAAATGTCAAACCAGGATTTACACTCATGTGACACTCTGCTTCACAGGTTGTATGTATGTTTACTGGAGCATTATGAGGGTATAATACACCCACACCACTCTAAGATTTGTTTTAAAAATGTTTTCTTTCGATTTTTCTGGTAGAAGTAGCCCAATTCAGTATAATGACACATGAAAAACCAGATTTGCAAGTTTTGGAAGACGTAAAAAGTGAATCATCAGATTACTCATTCATGGATGAAGATATTCTAATATGGTAAAATACGTATTTTCATAACAGAAAAGTGGCGTTGGTAGATGATGATGGTGATGATGACGGAGATGACTAATGATGATGATAACTTTGACACTGGGTATGTGAGCCAAAGTTCCTGTGACAGTGAAATGAAGCAAGAATCCACTTTTATAAACAGAGGGAACACAGAGCTCCTTTATTGAGATGATGAAGAAAACAGAAATGTGAGTATGTATTTGACTAGTTGAAATGTTGCAAAATTGTCATGCAACCAAATAGAACAATCTAATGTTAGAATTAGGTCTAAAAATATACTGAAAATCTTGGCAGGAGTGAAACATATTGGAAAGAATGCCAGCACTGCTATTCAGTGTTAGAACTTATAACAGATGAAATGCTAAAAGACGCTGTGAAATACACAAAGGCTGAAATACAAGCAGAACATTTGGTGTGCACCAATAGCTATATTAAAAGTATATTTATTATGACACCTTACTAGTTGAACTGAAAGTATTCACAGGTCTGCTATAATTAGCAGGAATTTCTCATGGTAATCACAGGAATGTAAGACTTGGAAAAACTATGCATCAAAATATGGCATAAAAATTATGCCTTTGTAGATGCAAAGACCTATTATGCTTTCAATTTAGAAATTTATCCTGGAACTCAGCCATAAGCTCATTTGTATAGTAACAAACTGAATGATGTTGTGAACAGACTTGTTGCTCCCATCTTCCAAACCAATTGGAATCTGATATTCCACAGTCAGCTTCCCAATTTCTGATTGAAGTTACATTTGCTAACACAGCACAAGATGACCAGCACAGAAACTGTATGCAGGAACAAAGCAGAAATTCCAAATGAAATGTTGCAATTTCAAAACACAGAATTTTATAGTACAATCTTTGGATTTCAGTAAGATTTACTTTACCCTGGTATGTGGCAAAGAAAAAAAAATGGATACGGCTGGATGTCAACATTGCACCATTATATAAATGTTGATAGACAAACTTCAACAAAATGGAAGCATGAGATACAAACTCTCTACAACAAAATCAAAGGCAAAGAAGATATTGTTGATGAGTTATGTAGCAACTATGATATCACTCAAAACACAAAGCATTAGGCATTAGTTGAGTTTTACAAGATCCTAAATGTGTGGCATAAATAGTTTGAAAGTTTACAAAGAAAATAACAAATGCAAACTACCACAGAGAAATTTTCTTAGAGGATTGGGACAGGAACTATTAAGAGATTGTAGCAGAAAATGGCCCTCCCGGCCAGTATACTTCAGTTCCTGCTGGTTAAGAGTTCCTGCTGCAGTTCCCTTTGTTTTTGTCTTCTAGAAACAGCTGGTCACTGTGTTGCATATTGTAACAACCAATCAAAGACAGCCAAGCCTCTACTTTCCCTTTGCAATCCCATAAAATCCTCCCTCCCTGAGCCTTTAGGTCCTGATATTTGGGGAATTCCAGTCAGTGCCTATCAATGTAAAATAAGTCTCTCTCCAAATCCTGGGTGTCATTTCAGTGTTTCTGCTTGCTGTTGCAAGATCGTGTACAGCAGAGAAAAACAAGGTTTCTTCTCAGGAAACTATGCAAAAAATTTATGGACCACATTGGTGAGCTGACAGGCAGGTACTGCAGCCCAAAGACCTTCTATGACGATATGAAAACCAAAAAGATGTCAACTGTGCCCTATAAGACAGGACAAGAAAACAAAACATATGTGCTGTTAGTGTAAGTGGTAACTGTGTATGAAACACAATTCTGGTGTGTAAAGACTGTCTCAGGTGTGACAATTGAAACAAAGATTATTTTTGTTGTAGAGTTCTATTGGTAGTTTCATTGCAGTTCACATAGGTTTTTATTTCAGGTGTTATCTCTTGGTTTTGTAAGCAAGTAAACAGCTGATGTGAAAATGCCAATGTCAATCTAAATGCACAATACATATTAAGAATTTCGTACTTTATTTTATTAATATTTATTTTCTTGTTAACTATACATTATATACTATAGTGAGAACCTCCTGATAAAACAGCAAGACCAGCCATACGTCACGTATGTCCTACAGAAAGGCCATGAAAGCAAAACACATGTGCTGTCAGTGTAAGTGATGCCTGTGTGTGAAATGCACAGTTGTCATGTGTGCAGACTACCTTAGGTGTGATAATTGAAGACTTTTTTTTGTAGAGTGCTCATTGTAATTCTATGGGAATTTATTTTTGATGTTCTTTTTTTAGACTTTGTACACCAAAAACCAATGTTGAAAATTGATGTTTTATAAACATAAAAATTGATGTTTTATAAACTCAATAGATATTAAAAGTGTAATATTTTATTTTTGTGATTTTTTCCTGTTAAGCAATCATTAATACTCATAAAACTGTTGTTCAAAACTCAGAAAATTAAAACTAATAATTCACCAATAGAAATAGTCTACAGAATAAATGAGTTTGACACATCCATGGTTATTGGCTTTCTGACAAAAAATTTGTTATGCTTTGTGGGGGTATCTAATTTTTTTGACTTCTCTATATACTCTAGATATTAGTCCTTTGAGGAGTACCTTGCAAAAATTACTTTCCCACTCTATGGTTGGTTCTTCGCTCTGTTAGTGGTTTCATTCGCTACTTAGAAGCTTTTCAATTTGATGTGATCTCATTTGTTGATTTTGGTATTATTTTCTGTGCTACTGAGCCTACACTTAGAGCTTTGCCTGTTTTGTCTTCTATGAGATTGTTTCTGCTCTAGATTTTTATAAGCTATTTTGACTTTAGTTTAGTGCATGTTTAGCGATACACATCTAGGTTGAACCTTCAGCATGTGGAAAGTCAGTTTTCCCAGGACCATTTGTTAAAGAGGCTCTCTTTGCTTTACTGAAGGGATTTGGCCTCTTTGTCAAAATTAACATAGTTGAGTGTGCCCAGAGCTGTTTTCATGTCTTGTATTCCATTCCACTGATCCAGAGTCTTTTTTGCCAATACCATATTGTTTTTATCACTGTAGCTTTGTAGAGTAACTTAAATTGTGATTCCCCCTGCCTTGCTTTTGTTGCCAAGGATTGCTTTTGCTATTCTAGGTTTCAAATAGTTCCATATGAATTCTAGGACTGCTTTCAGTTAGCTGATTTTTTTTTATTTTTGGTACCAGGAATTGAATTCACGACCTCACATTTGCCAGGAAAGCACTGTGACCCTGAACTATATCCCCAGGCCTTAGTCAACTGATTTTCAACAAGGGTGGCAAGACTATTCAGTGGAGAAAGAAGACAGTAGTCTTCTCAACAAATGATGATAGGGAATCTAGATAGCTACACACAACACAGTAAAAGTTGGATCTCTAGCTAGCACTATATATAAAAATGGGTCAAATTTAATTTTAAGTACCATAATTATAAAACTCTTAGAAGGAAGCAGAGGCATAAATCTTTGTAACATTGAATTGGGTGATATTTTCTTAAATGTAACATCAAAAACAACAGTAATAAAAATAAATAACTTAAACTTTATCAAAATTAGAAACTGTACTATAGAGGACACTATCAACTGAAAAAGTAAAAAGATAACCCATTAAATGGCATAAAATATATCAAACCATATACAGAACTTTTATGACTCAATAATAAAAAGACAAATGATTAAGATGGGCAAAAGAATATGAGGCACTTCTCAAAAGATATACAAGTGGCCAATAAGAAGATGAATGTTTAGCATCAGTAGTTATCAGAGAAATGTGTATCTAAACTTCAGTAAGATACCATCTCATATCCAGAAAAGTATAATGAAAGATAAATAATAATAAGTGTTAATGAAAATATAGAGAAATTAGTACCCTCATACACTACCAGTGTGAATATAAAATAGTATGGCTGCTTTGAAAAAGTATTTGGGTGTTCCTCAAAAAGTTAAACACAAAGTTATCAATGTCCAGCAACTCTACTCATAAGTACTCATGAGAGAG
The DNA here is from genome assembly GCF_034190915.1 of Cavia porcellus. Taxonomy (NCBI): domain Eukaryota; kingdom Metazoa; phylum Chordata; class Mammalia; order Rodentia; family Caviidae; genus Cavia; species Cavia porcellus. Next base: position 49,188,982 of record NW_026947512.1, read on the forward strand.
TATTTTACATGAGTATATATGAGAGAGTAATTTACTTGAAAGCTTGCTCATGAACGTTCCTAATAGCATTATTCATAACAGTCAGCACATGAGAATGACTCATATCCATCAAATAATAAACAGATAAATAAAATGTAAATCCATGCAATGAAACACTGTCCAACCATAAAAAGAAATGGAAGTCTTAAACATTAAGGAGACATCAATTCCACCTTACCTCGCTATGCCATGGATTAACCTTGAAAATATGCCAGCCAGTTGCAGTGAGCCATGGATTATGGTTTCATTTATATCAAATGTCCATAATACAGAAGTATATAGAAACAAAGTAGACTGAAGGTTGCCCAAGAGTTGTGAGAAAGGAGGTGATTTCTGGGGAAGCGGGGTTTTAGGGAGAGTGATGAAAACGTTCTAAAATTGATTGTGGTGATACATAACAATATATTGAAACCACTGAACCATATACTTTAAATAGTTGAACTGTAATGGTGTTCAAACTGTACCCCATTCCAACTGTTACTTTGGAAGAGGCATGTGGGGTGGACTGTGTCAGGAAATACAGTTGACAGGTGAGGGCCAGGTCTGTAAGGCAGAGAAGATTCAGGGGAGGCTTTAGATTACCGCCCTTCTTTGCTCCAAAATGTGACCTTGTGTCATTCCAAAGTTCTCTCAAGTACCCACAGTTGGCTCAGGACAAGTTCACAGTCAACATACCTAGTGCATCCCAGAGTGGGACACATTGGGGTGGGGTATATTGGGGGAGCCGGGAGCAACCTGGTATGGTACAGAGCAGGGAATTTTATGCTAGTCTCAATAATTCACAGCTCCATCAGAGATTTCAGACCATAGTAGGACACTGCAGAGGAGAAGCAGATGGAGGCAGGCAGACCAGCAAGGCAGGGAAGCAGTAAAGCAGCAGCAAACAGCAACCAACCCTTCTTCTACCCCTTACATCCTACCAGCGTGGGCACACCCTGGACTGTGGCAGGTCAAGCAGGGGGCTCAGTAATCACACACTCCTAACCCCAGTAACATGCCCTTAATCTCAGCATCACATACTCTAGATCCAGTCACCTCTGAAAAGCCCCACTATGACTGCATGAGCCTTTGGGGGACATCCAGACACAAGCCACAGTAGGTCCTGTGTACTTCTGAGCATCTGGCAAAAGCTCATTTCTTTAACATCACACTCTCGGATTAAGGTACCCAAAAGCCTCAGGCAGAAAAAAATGCTAAGTCTGAGCCCAGGTATCTAGGCAAACTTACGCTAGATGAGTGTCTTATTCGGAAACTGCAAACTGAGCCACCTGTTGATAATCAGTTCCTCTTTTTGATTATCCTACTCTCCTATTTCCAGACCCTTCTGACTGTGGGACTGCATCCTAACCAAGTCTCTGGTCCAGATTTACTTGTTATTTGCCTACCCACTTTCTGACTCATCTCCTATTTACGTACTGACTCTTCTGAGAAAGGTAGACAGACTGCACATCTGGCCCCTCGGCCTTTTCCACAGGCAATTGATATGGTTCTGGAAAGTTCTGGGGTAGCCTAAGCTGGTCAAGTACAATAATCACTTTCAAGACCTGTTCTGGACCTGATGGGGATATGACAGCTAAATATAAAAGAACTCTGCTTTTCTAAAACCCTGATGTCTGTAGTAATTCTAAATGCTAACTTTATTTCGTGTCTGCGCTCTGTTACTCAGCTCTGGCCATTCTGTTCAGGACTCTGGCGCCATGGCTAACTTTGGCCGCCTTACTGCCACCTTCTGGCTCAGAGGGTTTGACGAAAGGCAGATGTCAAGGCCATTTTCTGCAAACAGCTGACATTTGCAAGTGAAGTGAACCCAGCTTCTGTGTTTACTCTACCTCTAGACTCCAGGTCCTGGGGGGTTCAATGGGCCACTGACTCTTAGCCCTGACCCAGCTTTACTTTACAGCTACCCTGCAAGGCAAAAGTGAGAGAGACAGACAGGGAGAAGATAAATCTTCACAGCTCTACAAGAATACAGTAGCAGGACCATTGGGAAACTGGCAGAATGGACTAAGTGGCATTAAAAAACCCTCTTTTCTTCACCGGGTACCTATAAAATTGGCCTGTAACATTTGACCCTGTCCTGGGAGAACCAGCCAAGAAGTGAACATTCTACTTTCTATAGCAGGGCTAGAAGAACTAACATGATGGCGGGGTATGAGGGTTGAACTTAGGGTTTTCTGTAGATACAGTGTTCTCTTCTTGTATTGGCACAGCAAAAATAAAAATAGCGAGGCCAAGTCCTCCTTGAAGGGGTACAAGGCGCAGAGCTCCAGGCAGGCTCAGGGATACCCTGGCTTAGTAGGCTGGGTGCCCACACACATATGCTTGTTGGGCCTTGCTACTGTCAGGCAGGGTTTCTGCCTTGCTTGGCTGAAGGTACATGCCCTTGGCTCTCCCTGGCTGTGACCTTTGGAGCCCCCACACTGTCCACAGATTCATTCAATAGTTGTTCAAGCAAGCTTGGAGGTCCTAAGCAATTCCCCATCTTGGAAGATAGGGCCAGATTTCAAATTAATCCAATCCCATATTCCCTGATTTATCACCTGGCTCCATGGCTATGAGCTGAGGTGAAGCAGACACCATGATGGAAGGGAGTGGCAGAGCAGAGCTGCTCATCACAGCAGCTGCAAAGCACACAGGAGACGGAGAGAAGCAGAGAGGAGTGGGCCAGGGACCACACAGAGTCTCCAAGGTCATGGCCCCGTGATCTACTCACAGCTGGGCCTCACTTTCTGCTGCCAGCACCTTGCACGGACACTGTCAAATTTTGACCTCGTTGGCTGGGAGTGGTGGCACATGTCTGTACTCCAAGCATTCCGGAGGCTGAGCCAGCAGGGTCACTGTAATTTCCAGGCTAGCCCAGACTACACAGTGAGGTCAAGGCCACCCTGAACTACACAATGAGACCCTGAAAAACAAAATGAAACAAAGCAAAAATTATGACCTTATCAATGGATCAGTTTACTTGATAAAATTAGAGCCTTCATGATTCAATCACTTTTCAAAAGCTGCCAACCAAGCCCTAGCCTATGAGTTTGGGGAAACATTTGAAATCCACACAAGAATCACAGGCCAGTTTCAGGAGCACCCAACGCCACACCTGCCTAGTTGACCCATCTGTACCCTTGACTACACTTTGTCTCCTGTCACTGTGGGTGTCCCACATCTTCTTATGCCTAAAAGGGTGACCCTCTCCTGTGCTATGGGTACTGTCCCAGCTCACCCATCACTCAGCTTGTCTAATGTGTCCCTTCTTATGGAATCCTTTCCAGTAGTATATACTGCAAACCCACCGCTGCCTCTCCCATTTAAAAACAAGTCAATGTTTTATTCCACCCGTCACCTCCGCTGTCTTCCTCTACTTACAGCGATATTACTGTGTGAGTTATTCTAGCTCCTTGTCTCCTGTTCTTCCTTGAACTCCACTGACTGCTCTGATCATTGTCTCAGTAACCACACTGCTAGACCTAATGAAAAGTTCTCGGTCCCCATCTTACTTACCTATCAGCACCCTCTGGGCCATCAAGCTTTTCCTCAGGGGCTCCATCCTCAGGCTCCCGTGCTAGTTCCGTCTCTTCATTGCTGCCTGTCAGCTTGCCTGCAAGGTCTCTGAGCTCACGTTATCCAATTGTGAGCATTTAAACACTATTTCCACGTCCACAACGCATGGTCTTTTCCCTCCAGCCCCCACTGTTTTCCTGAATCTCCCTCTGGCCTCGCACCACTGGGTGTCCTGTAATATGATTCAACTCCAATTCTAACCACAGGAGCAGCTATGAGGCTCCAGATAATAGGATAATAGGAACTATTACACAGATAATACGAACTATTCCTTAGAGTCACACACAAGCCACCGGTGGGGTTCCCCAAGTCCCCTGCATCTCTGACTGATGTGCTATAAATTTGGGGGTTCTCATGAACTCTCTCAGTTTCAATTATTCAATCAAGTGATTGCCTTGGGCAACCAAGGCAGAAGGATCAGCCTTGGCAACTTAGAAACTTAGTGAGACCTTGTCTCAAAATAAAAACCAGAAAAATGTAAAGAGGGCTTTTACGTAGCTAAGCGCAATGGCCTTGGGTTCAATCCTCAGAACCACAGCAAACAAACACAAAAACTACTAACAGACCTCAGCAGAGGAGCTGCTCGGGACAACGCCACAGAGGGCAGCCGCGTGGAGTCAGAGCAATCGCCCTCGCTGATGACTGGTGGCCAGGCCATGTGGCTCCTGTCCCGATGGGGCCAGCCCGTGGGCCCATCCGTCCACAGCTCTGCTCACAGGGCTGACTTCTTGGTGAGCAGCCCCAACCTGAGGTCGCCGTCTGGGCGTGTTGGAAGGCCCTGCTCTCGCACAGGGACTCCCAGGAGTTCCGATGGCCTCGGGGATACCAACACCGCCTGGAGGCGCTGGTTACGGTATTCCACGCAGTGGCTCCCCTGGTCGTGCCCCAGATTTAAACTGTCCGGAGCCCAGCAGCTGGCTCTCCACAGGCCCGCGCCCCTAGCTCCTCACAGGGGTGTCTCACTCCTTCCGGGAGCCTGGACGTCACTTGGAAGCCAGGCCTGCCCCTCGGCCCAGCCTATCCGGGAGTCAGCGGGCCGCTCTGGCACCGCCCTCGCCCGCGTGGCGCTCCAGGCCCAGCAGCCCCTGCGGCAGCAGCGGGGCGCGCGGGACGCGGGGTCAGAGGTCGGCGCGCCAGGAGAACCGCGCTGCCCCTCCCAGCCCGCGGGCCGGACCTGAGGCCCAGGTGGCGCGGCATGTTGCTCCAAGGGCTGGGGGCGAAGCCGCGCGGAAGTCGTGGCTCCTTTCCCGGCCAGCGTTCCCGAGTGGCGCGAGGGAAGAGCTGCCTGCACTGGGGACGCCGAGTCGCGGTAAGAGAGGACGCTGGGCCGTCGAGGCCCCGCCTCAGCCGCATTGCGAAGCCCTGGACCGACGGCTGAGCGAGCAGGCGAGCAGCCTGGGTCTGCAGGGCAGCGTCGAGCCTGCCGCTCTCACACAGCGCGCGGAGCAGCCAGAGGCATGGAACCGCGACGTTGGGCGCAGCCTCTGCGCCGGCCTCGGCTCTCTCTACCCAGGGCGCCGCCGCAGCTGGGAACGCGAAGCAGAGACCAAGCGACGCCCAGAGCGCTGTCCTTGTAAAACCAGGCCTGGCCAGAGGCCAGGATCAGCCCGGTACCCAGCACAGAGTCTACCGCAGATTTGGTGGTGGGGGGGGGGGGGAATCCTTACCACTTTTCTGTTATCAGACTTGGATACTAACGCAGAACTCTGGCCACCAGGGGAATTTATTGTTTTTCTTTTTCTGGGTTTTTTTTTTTTTTTTCTGTGTAGATTTCTTACCTGTATTTTTGCTTTGTTCTAGTCGTTTTGTTTCTCTCTTGCCTTAACTATGATTTTTTTAGAAGTATTTTCATGGGTGTGGAGATTTGTCACTTCACTTTCTGATTCACTTCAATATTCTCTTGCTTTCTCTCCTGTGCTCTGCTCCAGTTTCCCAAAACTTGAGTGAAATCCTTTGCCTTCCAGCCTTATTTTTACTACTTTTGTCCTGTTTCATCTCCCCTCCCCCATCCTCTAACATCCCCTCCCCAAAAGGGTAAAATCCTTCTACTACTGGCATGCAAGTTCATGGTGTGTGTTGGACTTTCGTGTAACTGTAGAACGTGCTACTATGGTTAAAGGTATCTAGTTAATAGTTTCCATGTTTGTCAGTAACTAGGCTATGATTGATGCTATTGTTACGGATAACTGTACTTAGCCAGGATGTCATGTAATATTATTTTATGATGGTTACCCAGAGATAAACACAAGAAAGTGCAGGAAATCTGTCCACATCACTAAAGACATAGGATATTCAGCCAAAGGCCTGAATCCCACAACAATGTCCTACATGAGATGAAGACCTAGAGCTCATGACAATGCCTCCCACAAGTCCACCTTTGTTTCTCCTACCTTGTGTGATGACACCGTGGTTGAGGTCATAGCCATCACATGGTCCAGTATAAAGGGACTGCGTGCAGAGCCAAAGAGATAGCAACTTCTCATCCTTAATAAATTGGGAAGGTGGGTTCTCAGAATAGGCACAAAGACTAAGAACAATCTACAGCTAGAAGACATCCTGGAGGAATAGACATTTCCTAGGGAAGCCTTGCTGCTAGAGATAAAGCTGTTTACCATAAGAAAAGTACAAGCATTAACACAAGAAACAACATAAAAAGTAGAAAGTAACAAGATTCAGAAACAAAGTGCAACCCCAGACCTACAGCCCACCCAAGACACATCCAGAGCACGGAGAGATAGAGAAAAATAGGAGCTACCTATTGAAGCTTTCTGAATGGTAGCAGCAAAAGTGAAAAAAAAAAACAAATAAATAAGGCTATAGAAAACATAATCTCTGGTAAAAAAATAAATGATCAAAATGAAAGACATTAGAATAGACACAGATTTTAAAAAGAGAAGAGCTTAGGAAATGAGGGAAGCCATGAATGCCCAACATAAGAAAGAAATGGAATCCATGAAGCAGAAACATCCCAACAGATACCCAGGAGATTAAAAATTCCATCAAAATTATATCCAGCAGGCCAGGGATTTAGCAGCATACGTGCCTGCCTGACAAACATGAAGTTGTGAGTTCAATCCCCGGTACCATACACACACACAAAATGCCACAGATTGAATGAAAGCAAGGGTAGAATATCAGATCTAGAAGACAGGATTGTAGTTAGCCACCACAAAAAGAAAGATACCTTGTAAATAGTAAGGGACCATGAAAAATCAATCCAACCACTGTAAAATGAAACAAAGAAGAAAAGTATAAGATTGGAACCAACAAGAAAGCTGGAAATAGCATAAAAAAAATTCTTCACAGAAGTAGCAGCAGAAAACTTTCCAAATATGGACAAAGAATTGGACATACAAATAAGTGAAGCATATAGAACTCCAAATATCCATGACCAAAATAAATCTACACCAAGGTATATAATAATCAAGACTCCAGATATTAAGCAGAAAAACAGTCTATTAGAAGTGGCGAAGGAAAAAGAAACATCACTATAAAGGAAATCCCAACAAAATCACAGCAACCTTCTCAACACAAACCCTCAAGTCAAGAAGAGCTTGGAATGAGGTATTGTAAGCCTCTAAAAGAAAACAACCTCCAACCCAGATTGATGTACCCCACCAAATTATCTTTTAAAATCATTGGAGAAATAAAATGACAACAGCTAAAGAAATTTATGATTACCAAACCAGTACTACAAAATGTTCTGAAAAAAGAGATAAGGAAGATCATAATTCCAATACAACAAATAAGCTACCAGACAAGGAAGCAGTTGAACAGAAAAAGTCAGGGAACCAACAATAGGAAAATAATGCGAGAAGGATAAGCCAATACATATCAGTAATAACCATCACTCTAAGTGGTCTCAATTCACCAGTCAAAAGAAACAGACTGGCATAATTGACCAAGAAGCAAGATACAGTAATATGCTACATACAAGAAACACATTTAATGGAAAAATAAATTCATAGGCTGAAATTCAAATGATAGAAAACATTACTCCATAAGATAGGAAACCAGCAAAAAACAGGGGTACCTATTCCATTTGCAGACAATGTCAACTACAAGCCAAGATCAAAAGAGACAAAGAAGCAAAGAAAATCAGTCCATATTTGTTAAGGGAAAACTCCAAGAGTTAACAAAATTAAGTATATATGCACCAATTACTGGTGCACCGAACTATGTGAAACAAATATTAACAGCCATGAAAAATCAAGTAAGCACTAACAAATTGTAATGGGTGACTTTAATACCTCACTGTCACAAACAGATAAATCAACAAGACAAAAAAATCAACAAATATCAGAATTAAACCAAACCTGTCAACAAATGAAGTTAGCAGATGTTAACAAAGTGTTGCACCCATATGTTATAGTCAGGGGTTGAGAGGAGAACAATTTGAATGAGGACACAGAATTTATGATATTATTTTATGATGGTTACCCAGAGATAAACACAAGAAAGTGCAGGAAATCTGTCCACATCACTAAAGACATAGGATATTCAGCCAAAGGCCCGAATCCCACAACAATGTCCTACATGAGTACAGATGAAGACCTAGAGCTCATGACAATGCCTCCCACAAGTCCACCTTTGTTTCTCCAGCACTTGACTCAGTATCCTTATTTGTAGTAAAGTATATGGGTAATGTGGAGATAACGTTAAAGATGAGAACAGTGTGAGGTGAGTTTACTAGCTTGTATTAGTCTGCTAAGGCTACCATGACAAACAACAGAAAAAAATTTTTTCCTTCTTCATTCTGAATGGTGGAAGTCCAAATCAAGGTGCTGGCAGTATTGGTTTTTTGGTGAGGCTTTTGTCATCTTGCAAACAGCTGCTTTCTTACTGTATCACTTTTTAACCACTTTCTGTCAGCCTGTACACTTGTGGTATCTCTTCCTGTGTGGACTAGAGCCCACTCTTCTGGCCTAATTTAACATGAATTATCTCTTTAATGGTCCTATCTCCAAATACAGTCAGACACATGGGGGATGTTAGGGCTTTCATATCACCTGCCTTCTGAAGATAGGTATATCATACTATTCCAATACTAGACTTTGTACCACCAGAGAAACAGAACCCACACTAGATGTCTCAGTAGAGAAGATACAATATAGGGAGTTGATAAAGCAGATGGTAGGGATATGAAATGCAAAATGCGAACACTGAAATATCACAGAGGTGGCTAACTTCTTAAAATAGCTACTACCTCTGTAGCCATGGGCACAAAGAAGGAGGCTTGGATTATTAAGACATTGGAGAAGGAGCTGTACACAACTGTTCAGTCCTATGAGGAAGGGCTGCTGCCTGGGTGCTTTCCAAGGCTTGGACAAGACCTGCAGAATAGACTCAGACTTTCCACGAGAATACCTTTCCCTGCTGTTGGTACTGTTTCTGAGGGAGCATGGTGAGTCTGGTCTGGAGAGAGCCAGAAGAAGCTGAGGATCAGAAATAACTGCTTTTACTAGGAAAAGTGCCAGTGCAAGGATGACACTGAATAGGAGACTGTGTCGTAGTCGGGGGTTGTGAGGAGAACAATTGCAGTCAGGACACAGAATTTATAATATTATTTTATGATGGTCACCCAGAGATAAACACAAAAAAGTGTGAGAAATCTGTCCACAACACTAGAGACCCAGAATATTCATCCAAAGGCCTACATCCCACATGTCCTGCATGAGTCCAAATGAAAACCTAGAACCCATGACAATGCTTCCCACAAGAAGGACTCACAACCAGTCTCTTTTATGGATGCTTGCTGGGCTTTTATGGATGCTTGCTGGAAGGGCCCAAAAGTCAGCAGTGGAAGGTAGAAAGTCTATGCCAGCAGGATGAAGGAGCTGTCTGGTAGCTTCCTTATTTGTTGTTATTGGAATTATGGTCTTCCTTATCTCTACCCTGTGCTGGTATGTTGAGGGTTCTACACTGGAGCCAAGAAGTCACACTCATTTTTTTTTAATTTTATTTAAGGAGAAAAGAAAAAAAAAAGCAGAGAAAGGGTACAAGTTATACAGATTTGCAGAAAAAAAAATGAACAGTAGGAAATTACTAGTTAATGGATTACATATTGTCATCTTAGAAATAATTGTTCAAGTCACAAAATTAAAGCTTGTAAAGTGGACATTCCATCAATGATACTGCAAACAGTTCTGTTCAATGATCCAATAAAACTCTGTGATATCATATTCTATCTTATACACTTAAATATACATGCAGTTATATAGTTTAGAGCACTTTCTTTTCCTCTCTTTTGTACAATGACTATTACACATTTTGGGTTTCATTGCTCTCACGGTTCTTATTACTTTTTTGGAAGAGAGTAAAACCAAATGTGACATAACAGAACAGAATCGGTCAAGTCAAAAGGGTGGACACAATAGATAATGTGAAAACATAATACAAGGTGATCAACAATGGTTACCATAATGCCTCCCGCTATCTCTAATAGAATTGCCTATACCATTAGTTATAATACAATTGAACAAAACAGTAAAGAACAAAACCGACAAAACCAAACCATTGGAGACATTGTAGGTCTTCAAAAGTAGATAAAAGTCAACGAGAATGGGCGTTATAATGAATCTCATTATCTTCACAGCTGATGCCTAAATTTTCGAACCTGATACTATCCAGCAAAACAGAATAGGGGAACATCAGTTAAAAACCAGATGGTGAGAGTAATACAGGGCTTTAAATCGAGGTAATGGAAAGTCAAAGTGGGTTACTATAATATATCCTGTTATTTTTTTTCCTTTAATTAAAAGGATAAAAATTTTTTTAAAAGTATTAAAAAGTAAATAATGGAGTGGAGATTGAGATAAAAGAGGGCATAACAACGAAACAGCACAGATCAAAACATAACCATTTAAGCAGAATAGTGTTTCACCACCAGATAATCCTGACCTAAAAGTAGTTACCATATTGTCTCTTTCCTTGAAATCCTTGAGTACAACTTTGTATACTGTAGCATTAAGTATATCAAAACAATGTAAAACCATTTAAGAGAATGACAGCATTACAGAGTATTTAGAATCGACTAACAGAAAATGAATAATGGTTTCTGTATAATCTCCTTGTCTTTAAAAGGTTTTTGCTTATACTACCGTACATAATAAAATCCAGTAAGATACAGCCTATTTAGACCATTGGAGACAGAAGGACAAAAGCTAGATGAGACTTCAAAACAAGATGATACTAAATCAGTATTACCTATTAAGATGTCATTTTCTCCAAAATAGCTGTTCCTATCATCCAATCTTCTCTGCCTCATTTCTGTTGAGCTCTTATTCTGTCAGTAGCTGTCAGTTTGTCTTCTTCACTTTGTTCTCTGCTCCATTCGTTGTGGCCTCCCCGCCACTATTTCTGGATTCTTTGTATTTTTCTTTTTTTAGAATATCCTGCAATACTCTCTGTAGAGTTGAATTGGTGGTTGCAAATTCCCCCAGTTCCTCTTTATCCTGGAAGCACCTTGTTTTTCCATCAATTTCCAGGGACAGTTGTGCAGGATATCTCAATCTTGGCTGGAGATTATTATCTTTCAAAGCTTGAATTATTTCCCCCCACGCTCTTCGTGATTTGATGGTTTGTGCAGAGAAATCTGCTGTAATTCTGATGGGTGTTCCCTTGTGAGTGATCTGTTTCTTGTCTCTGATGACTTTTAATATTCTGTTCTTGTATTGAATTTCTGGAATTTTAATTATTATATGCCTGGGTGTAGTTCTGTTTGGGTTGTAGGTGGCTGGGGTCCTGAATGCTTCATACAACTGAGTATCTTTACCTTTTGCTAAATTAGGGAAATTCTTCTGGATTATTTCTGTGAGCAGCTTTTGTAGTTCATTTGTTTATGTCTCTACTTCTTCTTTTATGTTCTTAATCCTTAAGTTATGGATCCTCTTATCATCTTCTTGTCTTTGTATTATTGCTGTTTGTTTCTTTGTTATTTTTAAGAAGTTTTTCATTTCATTCTCCCATATTACAATTCTGCCCTCCAGTTCAGATAGTCTGTCCTTAGTTTCTTTCAAGCTGTTATGCCAGTCTTCGATAGACTTCTTAGTTTCTTGGTAGTCCCTTTGAACCTGCTTCACGTATTCTATGCTTTCCCTGTTTTCTCCGTCAAACAATTCTCCCCTCTTTTTCTTTTCTTCCATTCCACCATCTGTTTTTTCTTGGGTGGGGCTTAGCATTTCTCTAACTATTTTGCATACTTCTAGCTTCAGGTCGTTGATAACTTCATTCCTGAATTGGTCTATGAGGCTCTCTATATGGTGCTTTATGTGTATTGGTGCGGTGTCCGCTATTGCCTGTTTCTCAGAATTGGGGGCCGAGGAGCCTTTCTTGTTGCTGCCTCTTCCCATATTCTCTGTTCCTTATATATGCAAGCTTATATGAGAGGCCCAGCTTCTCTCCCTGTCAGCCACAGCCTGATCGAATTGCGCCGGTTAGGTGTTCCCACTCACCGCTGCGCACCAGGCAGCCTACGCGGGGGCCTGCCCCTCCCGGCCTCCGTCAGGCTCTGGGATCTGGTTTGGGCCAGCCTACGGGGTCCGCCGGCAGCGTCACGCAGGCCAGGCACTTTTCACCAATCCCGCCCGAGAGGGGAATGTGTGGCTGGAGTCTCCACCGCGCCCTGCTCCCGCAGGACTGCTCGGGCCCAGAAAGTCCGCTGAAGTCAAACTGTGGTGGAGTGTCAGTTTCTCTCACTCACCTCGCCACAAGTCAGAACATGACTCCCTGCCCGTCCTGTTTTCGACTCCATTCGCAGACTCCCGTTCTCAGAGTTTCCGCGCGTCTCTCTCCTTGCCAAGCCGATGTAGAGGCAGCCAGCCACTGCGCGGCGGGAAACCCAAATCGCAGCTTCCAATGGCGCAGGGTCCAGCCTCAGCAGCGAGACTTTTCTGTTCCTGTTTTAGCACCAGGACTGCATTCCAAGTTGGTTTCTCTCAGCCGAGTTCATTCCTGAGTCAGCAGAGCATAACTCCACCTGCTTATGTCTCTTTAGTCCGCACCATATCTGGCTTCTGAGCCTAGTTTTTCAGAGAGCCTCCGGTAGTTGCTGTTATCTGTCTGCCATGTTCTCCCGGAAGTCAAGAAGTCACACTCATAATAAAGACCAGGACTGAAACAACACACCATAGCCATCCTCAGTGATACAGAGGTCACTGAGCTACTCCGACAATAAGAACAATAGAGAACTATGTCAGAAAGATAGCATGACAGGTTTCTCCTGGAGATTAAATGGTACACATCTTCCCCCCCAGAGCCAGGAATTGATGCTCCATGTAAGGACCAGAGCTCCCCCAAAGGGAACCACAGCCATTCTCAACAACAAGGTCCTGAACTCTTTCAATGACAATGGTAGACTTCACCCTGGGGAAGCTAGTCATGATGAGCTCCTCTAGGAGAACCAGTGGCTCAAACATCAACTCTTAGAGAAACCCACAATGCTTCACTCATCTTCTCCATGTCTTTTTATCCTGGCAACTTTCCTCAGATGGAACATCTACACTCAGCACCCTGCTTATTTAATTCAACTGGCGTTAAGCTGACCATCAGTTTCTAATCCATAACACCATACATCAGAGTATACATTTTTCACAGTTGGACATAGGACATTCTCCAAAATAGACCACATACATATTCATCTCCATAGATGCACAAAAAGTATTTGATAGAGTCCATCACCCATTCATGATAAAAGTCCTTAAGAAAATTGGAATACATGGTCTTTATCTCAATGTGATAAAGGCCATCTAGGACAAACCAACAGTCAAAATAAGACTAAATGGACAAATACTGAAAACTTTCACTCTAAAATCAGGAACAAGACAAGAATGTCCACTATCACAATAGTTCAATATAGGTTTGGAAACAGCAAGAGCAATTAGACAAGAGAAAGAAATGAAAGGAAAAATGATAAGAAAAGAAGAATTTATTATTATTTGTAGATGACATCATACTCTACATGATCTCAGAAGAGATCTCAACAACTCCACCAAAAGAGTTATAGATTTAATAACTAAATTCAGTAGTGTAGCTGTATACAAAGTCAACACTCAAAAATCAACAGCATTCCTTTACACAACAAACTCACTGAGAGAGAAATTAGAGAAAAAGCATCCAAAAAAATGAAATACTTAGAAATCAGTCTAACAAAAGAAGTAAAATAATTGAAAATTCCTCTAAATAAGGAGACTGAAGAGGCTATCAGAAAATGGAAATATAACTCTTGCTTATGGATAAAAAGATCCAATATAGTGAAAATGGACATGCTCCCAAGATTGTCATACAGATTTAATGCAAATATCAATCAAAATACCATTAATATGCCTCATAGAAATAAAGAAAGCATTCTTAAAATTCACTTGAAACCAAAAGAGACCAAGAATAGTGAAAACAATTCTCAGCAACAAAGGGAAGGCAGCGAGCATCATGATCCCTGACTTAAATTATAGTACAAAGCTACTATGATAAAAAACAGCATGGTACTTGGAAAAATAATTTTTAAAACACATCCATGAGTCATTGGAATGGATTAGAAGATGCAGAAACAACTACGAACATACTCATCCACTTATCTTTGACAAAGGGGCCAAACACCTTCACTGGAAAAAAGACAGCCTCTTTAATACATAGTGCTGGAAAAACTGGCTTTCCATATGCCAAAGACCCATGACTCTCATCATTTAAACTAAAGTGTAAATGGATTGAAGATCTAAATATTAAAACAGAAACACTAAATCTACTGAAAGAGAAAATAGGTAGAGCTGTTGAAGACGTAGGTGTCGGCCAAGGCTTCATGAACAATACCAGAACTGCATGGGAAATACTACAAAGAATCAACATCTCATTAGAAAGCTAATGGGGTTTCATCTCATTAGAAAGCTTTTGTACATCAAAAGAAATCATTTAACAGAATTTGAAGACAGCCTACCGAGTGTAAAAAAGTTTTAGCCAGTTGTCCCTCAAATAAAGGACTAACATCCAGAATATATAAAGAATTGAAAAAATCAAACTCCCCAAATTTAAAGACTCACTCCAAAAATGGACATCTGAGACGAATATACACTTCTCAGAGGAAGAAATATAAGAGGCAAAAAAAATATTTTTGAAAAATGGGGCCAGGGGTAAGCTCAGCAGCACAAGGACCTGCTGGTAGGTCCAAAATCCTGAGTTCTGTTTCTGGTACTATAAAAAAAAAAAAACACTGATCATTCAACATAACTATCCTTGAAATAGCTTCTCCTTGTCATTGGGTTTAACATAAATGAAAGAGAATTTAACATAATCAAACAAAACAATGGAAATGATATATGAACTCAAAACAAGACCATAGGGAATCAACAATGACTGCAACCCTCAAAAGGAGATCCGCCCCCCCCCCCAGATGCCACACTGTGTACCAATATCCTCTGGACCTGTGAGCAGACCACTGGCCCTAGACCTGCAATTTAGTGAATCACCAAAGCACCACAGGCATCCAATTGCACTTCACCTCTGTAGCTGTCATCACAGCCTGTGGTGTTTCTCCAGATAAGCTGGAAGAGGCTGGGATCTGGCCATTCCCAGTCCAGCAGTAGCCTGCATAGGCGCAGGTTCCCAGACTAGACTTGTTTGCTGCTGTGGCCATTGTTCTCTCTCAAAGACCATACTTTTGTCTTTTTGAGACAGGGTTTCACAATGGAGTTCAGGCTGGGCTTGAATTCACTTTGTAGCACAGTCTGGCCTCAAACTTGCAGCAGTCCTCCTGTCCACAGACTCCTAAATGCTAGGATTATAGGTGTGCACTACCATGCCAGCGAGACCATACTCTTAATTGAAATAATTTGGACATACATGGGAATACTGCCTTGACTCACTGGTGCCAGAACCTGAAAGAGTAAATAAGGACTAAAATGTTCAGTAGATACTGTGAAATAGGAAGAATTATTCAAAAGGAAAGAGAAACGAGGGAGGAGGGAAAGGGAAAAAGGAAGGGAAATTTTAAAACAAAAGATTAAAATGGAAAGAAATCTTTCTAAATAAAGAAGAGAAGAGGGGTTGAAGGGAATGGATGGGATTGTGCAAAAAAAGGAATAAAAAAATATATATATATGTAGGTGAATACAATTACTATGTATATCTAAACTGTACCAATAAACTTAATTTAAAAATTATGTAGAGACTTCAGCTACAGTGGTACATTGGTTCTCATTGTTCGTTGGTGCAGTAGGCAGGATGAGAACTAGATTGTTTGGAATGGAAAGAGTAGTGAGTCACTGGGCAACTAACAAGTATTAGCTTATACCTGGAACACCAAACAAACGACAAGTATCAGGACAAAATTGTGTGTCTGAATACATCAAGTACCAAACTGCAGGAGCTTCCAAGCAGTCAAGGACCCAAGGTGTGATGCCTTCTGCCCCTTTCACACACATGCAGTCTGGTACTTGTTGTCTTGTGGCCAGCCACTTTCAAGGTCCATCCTGTTGTACAAGCTCCAGTATTTCTTTCCTGTTGATGTCTGAACCAAGGAAAATTCCACTGCATGGATAACACAACATTTTACTTATCCATCCACTCATGTGTGAGTATCTCGGTTGTTTCTAGTTTTTTGCTGCTTTGAGTAATACTGCTATGAATATTCATATGCAGGTTTTTGTGTAGAGATGTTTTCAGTTCTGCTGGGTGTGTACCTAGGAGTGATATTGCTGCATCCTATCGCAACCTCATGTTTAGGATCTTGAGGGAGAAGCAAACTGTTTCCCACAGTAGCTGCACAGTATTCCATTTCTGCTTGGAATGTGCCAAGAGGTAAATGTTCTTACAGTCTAAAACAGCATAGAAGATTCCAACCAAAAGTATAAAATGATTCTTTCATGTTGCAGAATATTTTAATAATAATATGTATGCAGTAAGAAGAGCTAAAATGTCAGATAGAAAGGATAATGCAGAATTAGGATACCATTGAGGCCCAAATCAACATCATTATAAAATTGATAAAATAGGACTAAGAAGCAGAATGCAAAACACAAATATGAGAATGAATGATACGGAGAAAGCCTGGAGATAATCTCAGTCAACACAGATTAAGACAACACTGGGGAATCTGACGGATGAAGAAGTCAAAGATAACCTAATATATATTCAAAGAACCCCCCAAACAGAAAGTAGTCATGTTAAATTGTATCATTCTAGAATGCATATGTAAAAATGAATTAAAAGGAAAACTTACATCTGCAGAGTAAAAACATAATGTAGCAGGTAATCTTGATAAACATTCCTCTCCAAGACATCTCTAAGTAAGCTTTTGAACTTAAGGAGAAAATTCTCTAGACATTTGAGCCTGAAACAAAATTACCCATGAAGAAAAGCTTGGGCAACTTCACATTAAAGAAACAGGAGCTAGAAAGTTTAAACAACAACAACAAAAAAAAAAAAAAAAAAAAAAAACGTTGTTACCCATTACTACTATCAGCATACATGATTCTGTTCATGTACATAATTAATAGGATATTTTCAGACATGAATGATTTCAAGAAATACAAAACCATGATGTCAGATCTCAGCTCTTGAGGCCAAGTTTTCTGTATGATAAAAGCCTCCTTCAGTCTGCATTTCCACCATGACATGCTGGGCCACCTTAGGCCCAGAGCAATAGGGCCCAGTGACCAGGGACTAAGTCTCTGTAACCATGAGCTAAAATAAACCTTTTCTTCTTATAAACTGGTTAACTCAAGTATTTTGTTACAGTAACATATAGGTGACTAACACAGCCCATACCTTTTAGCTGATTAGCCTTCTTTATCTTGCCCTTTATCTTGCCTTGCAAGCAGGCGGTCGTGAGTTCGATCCCCACTACCAATAAAAATGAAAAAGACAAAAAAAATGTAAAAAAAGTTTAGGCTATCTCAGAATTTTTATTTTGTCAATGAGTTCTTAGAAAAAAAAAACCTGCATGACAATGAAATACAACTGCACAATGAATCATCCAAAGTTGAAATAAATAGAGTTTAAAAAGAGGACACTTTTTTATAGTCTCTCATTGTTTCCCTTACTCGTCCCTTCCTCCGTTTGGCCTTTCCTTTCCTTTATTCCTTCTGGCCTGCCTGTCTTCCCTTCTTCCTTTACATCTTTATAGTTTACTTGAAAATTGAAGTTTCTTTGTTTTTTTTTTTTTTTTCAGTACCAGGGATCAAACTTACAACACATGCTTGCAAGACAGGCACTTATGCCACTGAGCTAAATCCCTGGCCTCAAGTTTCTTTCTTCTTTTTTTTTAAATTTTATTTAAGGAGGAAAAAAAAGCAGAGAAAGGGTACAAGTTATACAGATTTATAGAAAAAAATAAACAGTAGGAAATAACTAGTTAATGGATTACATATTGTCATCCTAGAAATAATTGTTCAAGTTACAAAACTAAAGCTTGTAAAGTGGACATTCCAACAGTGAGACTGCAAACAGTTCTGTTCAATGATCCAACAAAACTCAGTGATATCATTATCTATCTTATACACTTAAATATAAATACAGTTATATCGTTTAGAGCACTTTCTTTTCCTCTCTTTTGTACAATGACAATTACACATTTTGGGTTTTGTTGCTCCCACAGTTCTTATTACTTTTTTGGAAGGGAATAGAACCAAATGTGACATAACAGAACAGAGTCAATCAAATCAAAAGGGTGGACATAATAGACAATGTAAAAACATAATACAAGGTGATCAACAATGGTTACCATAATGCCTCCCACTATCTCTAATAGAATTGCTTATATCATCAGTTATAATAAAATTGAACAAAACAGTAAAGAACAAAACCAAAACATTGGAGACATTATAGGTCTTCAAAAGTGGATAATAGTCAACCAGAATGGGCGTCATAATGAATCCCACTATCTTCACAGCTGTTGCCTAAACTTTCGAACCTGGTACTATCAAGCAAAACAGAATAGGGGGACATCAGTGAAAAACAAGATGGTGAGAGCAATACAGGGCTTTAAATCAAGATAATGGAAATTCAAAGTGGGTTACTAAAATATATCCTGCTATTTTTTGTTTACTTTTCCCTTAATTAAAAGGATAAAAATAAAAAAGTAAATAATGAAGTGGAGATTGAGATAAAAGAGGGCATAACAGCAAAATAGCGCAGATCAAAACATAACCATTTAAGCAGAATAGTGTTTCACCACAAGATAATCCTGACATAAAAGTAGTTACCATATTGTCTCTTTCCTTGAAATCTTTGAGTATAACTTCGTATACTATAGCATCAAATATATCAAAACAATGTAAAACCATTTAAGAGAATGACAGCATTACAGGGTATTTATAATCAACTAACAGAAAATGAACAATGGTTTCTGTATAATCTCCTTGTCTATAAAAGTTTTTGCTTATACCTTCATACATAATAAAATCCAATAAGATACAACCTATTTAGACCAATGGAGACAGAAGAACAAAAGCTTGATGAGACTTCAAAACAAGATGATACTAAATCAGTATTACCTATTAAGACGTCATTTTCTCCAAAATAGCTGTTCCTATCATCCAATCTTCTCTGCCTCATTTCTGTTGAGCTCTTTTTCTGTCATTAGTTGTCAGTTTGTCTTCTTCATTTTGTTTTATGCTCCATTCATTGTGGCCTCTCTGCCACTATTTCTGGATTCTTCATATTTTTCTTTTTTAGAATATCCTGCAGTATTCTCTGTAGAGTTGAATTGGTGGTTGCATATTCCCCTAGTTCCTCTTTATCCTGGAAGCACCTTGTTTTTCCATCAATTTCCAGGGACAGTTGTGCAGGATATATCAATCTTGGCTGGAGATTATTATCTTTCAAAGCTTGAATTATTTCCCCCCACGCTCTTCGTGATTTGATGGTTTGTGCAGAGAAATCTGCTGTAATTCTGATGGGTGTTCCCTTGTGAGTGATCTGTTTCTTGTCTCTGATGACTTTTAATATTCTGTTCTTGTATTGAATTTCTGGAATTTTAATTATTATATGCCTGGGTGTAGTTCTGTTTGGGTTGTAGGTGGCTGGGGTCCTGAATGCTTCATACAACTGAGTATCTTTACCTTTTGCTAAATTAGGGAAATTCTTCTGGATTATTTCTGTGAGCAGCTTTTGTAGTTCATTTGTTTATGTCTCTACTTCTTCTTTTATGTTCTTAATTCTTAAGTTATGGATCCTCTTATCATCTTCTAGTCTTTGTATTATTGCTGTTTGTTTCTTTGTTACTTTTAAGAAGTTTTTCATTTCATTCTCCTATATTACAAATCTGCCCTCCAGTTCAGATAGTCTGTCCTTAGTTTCTTTCAAGCTGTTATGCCAGTTTTCAATAGAGTTTTTAGTTTCCTGGTATTCTATGCTTTCTCTATTTTCTCCATCAAACAATTCTCCCCTCTTTTTCTGTTCTTCCATTCCACCATCTGTTTTTTCTTGGGTGGTGCTTAGCATTTCTCTAGCTATTCTGCTTATTTCTAGCTTCAGGTCATTAATAACTTCATTACTGAACTGATCTATGAGGCTCTGGAGATGGCGCTTTATGTCTATTGGTGCGGTGTCCGCTATTGCCTGTTTCTCAGGATTGGGGGCCGAAGGGCCTTTCTTGTTGATCCCTCTTCCCATATTCTTTGTTCCTTATTTATGCAAGCGTATATAGGAGGCCCAGCTTCCTTCCCTGTCAGCCACAGTCTGATTGAATTGCGCCGGCTAGGTGTTCCCACCCACCGCAGCACACCAGGAAGTTGCAGATCAGGCAGCCTATGCGGGGCCCACCCCTCCAGGTCACCCTCAGCCGCTGGGATCTGGGTTGTGCTAGCCTACTGGGTCTCAGCCAGTAGCGTCACATAAGCCAGGCACTTCTCACCAATCCCGCTTGAGAGGGGGATACGTGGCTGAAGTCACTGCAGCGCCCTGTTCCCGCAAGTCTGCCCAGTCCCAGAATGTCCTCTGTTGGAGTCTCCTAAATTGTGGAAGAGTCTCAGTTTCTCTCACTCACCTCACCGCAAGTCAATTCACAGCTCCCCGCCCGTCCTGCTTTCAACTCCATTCACCGATTCCCGTTCTCAGAGCTTTCACGCGTCTCTCTCCCTGCTGAGCCGATGTAGAAGCAGCCGCCATGCAGCGGGAAACCCAAATTGTGGCTTCCAATGCCACGGGCTTCAGCTTCCACACTGAGGCTTTTCTGTTCCTGTTATAGCACCAGGACTGCATTCCAAGTTGGTTTCTCTCAGGCCAGTTCGTTCTTGGGTCAGCAGGGCATATCTCCACTTGTTTATGATTCCTTACTCCGCACCATTCCTGAATTCTAAGCTGGGTCTTTCAGAGAGCCTCCATAGCTGCTGCTATCTGTCCGCCATGTTCTCCCGGAAGTCCTGCAGTCCTCTCTTAACTCTTCTAGCACCTGGTGGCCCCAAGTATTCCTTGGCTTACAGCAGCTGCATCCTAGTTTGCCTCATCTTTATGTGGCCTGTGTCTCTCTAAGTTTCTTTAGGTGTGTTTCACTTTTAAAAATTCTATCCAAAGCAATAAATAAATAAACAGTACATTTTTCACTAAAAATAACATCTAGGGCTGGGGATTTAGCTTAGTTTCACAAGCCCCTGCCTAGCAAGATACAAGGTTGTGAGTTTGATCCCCAGTATCAAATCAAACCAAACAAACCATCTAACCTGGTTCTAACCCCTATAATCCCAGCACTCTGGGAGGCTGATACAGGATTACAAATTCGAGACCAGCCTGAGAAACAGATTTTCTTTTAAAAAAAACCTACACTTTGCTCTATTGTAATACAGTCTTCCTTTAAGTGCATTTGTATAGTTTGTGTGTGTGTGTGGGGGGGGTGTCCATGTGCTATACTTAGAATTAATCACTACCTAAACTTAACACTTAATGGAATGTGGGATAACTTTTTTCCTCTTTGAACTTCTCTGTATCATTTAAATTCTTTGTTGTAAAGACAGCAATTTATACAAATAAAAGATTTATATAAGTAAATACAGCTCACAGGGACTAATCCTAGGTATAGTAGTAGTATGTGAAATATTTTATTGGGGATACTTTTCTATAATTTTAAATCTACCCCATAATAATTTTTAAATTTTTATTGATATCATTTATAACAAGACTATTTTGAAGTATATATTGCAATAGTTTTAGATACATTAATAGGCTGTGCAGCCATCATTCCCATCTAATTCTAGAACCTTTACATTATCTCAAAAAAACCTGGTTTCTATAAGTAGTTAACTCCAACTTCCTTTTCTTTCCAAGCCCTGGCAACCAATAATCCATTTTCTGTCCTACAGGTTTTCCTCTTCTGGGCATTTTGCACAAATGGCATCTGACAGTGCTTGGCCCCTCTCACCCAGCAGATGCTTCCCAGGGCTCTCACGATGTATCAGAAGTTCAACAGTAGTCCCCATGTGGTTATTTACATATTGCTCATCCTTTCATCAGTGATGCATATTTGGGTTATTTCTTCTTTTTGTCCATTATGAGTAACATTTATAGGAACATTAACTTACAAGTCTTTGTGTGAATTTATGTTTTCAGTTCTCTTGGGTACATCCACAGAAGTGACATTTCTGGACTATACTGTTACTCCATTTTTAACATATAGAGGAACCATCAGAACGCTTTCCTTAGTAACTACACTATTTTACATTCCCAGCAGTAATAGAATATTCCCAGTTTTTTCAACTCTTCATCAACATTTACATCCCCTCACATTTGCCTGTCATTGTTATAGTGTTCACAGTGGACATCAGTGGTATTTTATCAAGGTGTTGATTGGCATTCCCCACTGAAAACTGATCTTGAGCATTTTTTATGAGCTTATATGATATATGGTTTATAAATATTTTCTCCCATTTCTTCGGTTAAATTTCTTAATAGTGTTTAATTTGAAGATGGTGTTTTTTCTTTGTTGCTTGTGCTTTGGTGTCATACCTAAGTGAGTACTGCCTAAGCCAAAGCAAGCCAGATTTATACCTGTTTCCTTCTAAGAATTTTATAGTTTTAGTTTTACCCCAAAATTGTTGGATATACTTTGAGTCAACTTTTGTTTGAGACAGGGTCTCACTATACAGTTCGAGCCGGTCTTGAACCCACTTTGTAGCTCAGGCTGGTCTCAAACTCACAACAGTCCTCCTGCCTCAGCCTCCCAAGTGGCGTGCACCATCACACCAGGCTTTTGAATTAATTTTTTAAAATGTCTTTCCTGCAACTCTTCTCTCATTGCTAATTTTCTATTACTCCCTAATGGGTGCCCCTTTCTCACTTTTCTCTCTTCCTTTTCATAGTCCATTAATTTTTCAAATTTCACTTTTTTCTTTCTTTGGTTTCCCACCCATCTATCTTTACTAGCACTGTATAACTACTAAGCTTTATGAATTTCTAGATAATTAGTTAACTTTATTGTTGCTAATATTGTTGCTATTGTTAGTAGGGATAAAGTTGTTCCATTTACTGTACTGTCCTGCACTTACTGTAAGTCAGTAATTGGTCAGTGGAGTATTTGGTTTGTCTTAGAGTTTATACTATAAGCATAGATCTCTTTTCTACAGTTAAAGGTGGTACATTTCTGGTTCTTAGAGGTGGTACATTTCTGGTTTCTTCTGTCAATCTTTGGTTTGCATCTGACACTATAATTTATGCTAGTTTTATTACTGTGGTATAGCTAAGGTGACATAGTGGTTACTAAATGGCTTTGTTGGGATGCTAATATCTGGATTGCCTTGAAATCGTTAACAATACTTTTTTCCTATAGTTTCTAGAAGATTTCCTAGACATGCTCTCCTAAATTATTTTTAAAATTTCTTGTGTAGATAGCTACATTTGAAAACTTTTGAGCTTCTTTCTTATTTTCTGTCTCTTTTTCATACTATCCTGTTTTCATCCAGATAGTAATACAGATTTCCTCTCTTTTTTCAGGAGAGTATCTTAATTATTTTCCTGATTTTTGTGGTAAAAGACCATGCTAATTTTCCACTTTTTTTACGGTCACTATTTGTAGTTTATATCCACTTCAACTCGATCTTTAGATTTTCTATCATATAATTCCCTTAAAAAAACCCTTTGAAAAAAAAGAAACTCTCATATCTGTATTGATGTCTTATTCTTTTTTTTTTTTTTTTTTTTTTTTTTTTGTCTTTTTGAGATAGGGTCTTGCTATGTAGTTCAGACCGGCCTTGAGCTCACTTTGTAGCCCAGGTTGGTCTCAAATTTGCAACGATCCTTCTGCCTCTGGCCCCTGAGTGCCGGGATTACAGGAGTATACCACCATGCCCAGCCATGTTTTATTCTTGTATTTCTTGATCAATTTTCAGTTTCATTCATTAAAACTGATTATTTGCATTTTCTCCAATTTCTTCCTCTTTTTCCACCTTAATAAATAAATACTTGACTCCTTATAAACTTTTGTGGAATGGATAATTGAAGTTAGGGAACTATATGAATATATTAATATGAAACAGTATTAAGGTTAAACATTTGTTTCAGTCTAATTCGCTGAAGGCACAATGTTCATTATTCATCTCATATTTTCTATATATATTTTATATGTGCACTGAAAGGGCTAAGAGGTGAGCTGGTAACAATTAGCAGGTAGTTGCTATGGAAAGGACAGCTGTGGATGCTTTTTGGAGTGATAAGAGAAACTGACACAGGATACTTTGATATCAATCCCTCTACTCTGGGCTCTTTAGGATCTTCTGGTAGATGATGGTGTTCAAAGAGGGCAAACTAGGTGCTCCACAATTAAATCACAGCAGTGTAAAACTTAATGGAGAGAAACATTCTATAATCAGGCATAGTACTATTACCATTTACTGATGATTCAAAAATAATGTTTAGGACCCATTTTTCAAGTTGTAAGAAAAGACCATTGAAATTACCACAGTTTTTGAACCTCATCCTATATTTTTATTGTTGTAGTATCCTTATCATCTTTATTCTTCATTCCTCTCCACTCCCAAACCCAGACAGGGTTTTGCTAACTTGCCCAGGCCAGTCATCCTGCCTCAGCCTCCAGAGTAACCAGGATTATAAATGTGCCACCATGATTTTAATTGAAGTGGATTTTTAAAGGAGAGTTGTTTTGAAACTAGAAATTCCAGCATCTCTTTAAATAACAGTTGTCTTTTGTTCCTCAGAAATTGGAGAACATAAGAGTTTTCATATTAGAATCTAATTTTCTCCAACACATGATTAGGAAAAACCCTAAAACAAACAGAAAATTTGAAAGAAATGTACAGGGACTATTCATATAGCCAACACCTAACTTCTTCCATCAGAATTTAATTTTTATCAGTTGACATTAGTACGTGCCTAAACTTGTGAGTAATATCTGTACTGTAATTATACAGAAGCATTTTGTTCTTGCTTGTAAGTCCTGTGCTTCCTTGTCCCTGGTTACAACCAATTTCATGAATGCTTTAAACAAGCCAACACAGATAAGCTATTAGCTGGGTGGAGGCACTTCCAGAAGTCTCTTCTCATCTTAAAGAAACAAAATGTCAGACTCATCTGGCTTGCTGCCTAAACACACCTAGAGCGCTGGTTCTCAGAGCAGGCCAAGTCCACAGGCCTAAACTCAGGACTTCCCCATCAGCAGCAAGAGTAGCCACTGCTGCTCTGGGCTAGAAAGTGACATAACAGTAATGGGGAGGAGAAGCTTGCCAGAATCCACATCCCCTCAGTACCAACTGTCTTAGCAGTTCTGCCCTGGATTACAGGAAGCTATTGCCATGGATAGCATAGTGCTCTTGCCCCACAAGCTCACCTACCAATTCACACAACCTGCTGTATGTCTTTTCCAAGCCTACTGATGCTTTTAAAATCAGAACACAATTCTTTGCAATATAAGGAAAACAATGGCAATCATCCAGTACATCCACCTACTGTATGTGGTATCACAAGCATGTAATTATAACTGACTCATTCTGGCATAGTATTGTCAGTTCTTGGTTTTCTTCTTCCCTGGAATATTTTTGGTTAAGAAAATTATCACAATCCATAGGTGAATGGATAAGGAAAATGTGGTGTGTATGCACAGTGAAGTATTACTCTGCCATAAAGGATAAACCTGAGTCATTTGTAGGAAAATAGATGCAACTTGAGATCACAGTGTTGAGAAGTAAATCAGACACACAAACTTAAACATTGTATGGCTTCTCTTACAAGAGAAGCCCAAGGTATAAATAATTTAAAGAGCAAAATAAAAGACAGACAATAGGAAACAAAAGGTATATATTTTGCAAATGGGAAAGGGATCCAGAGATGGAGAAAAGATGGCCAGGGAAAGGGGAAATAAAAATAATTAAATGTGTTATGTACATTTACCAACTCCCCACAATGAATATAATTATGTACTGCAAACATAGACTAATAAAAATATTTTTATAAAAGAACAGCATCCTAGAGCAAAGGATGCAGCAGTCATCATATAAAACCAGATGCTATTTCTGCTGCATGTGGTAGCACACACCTGTAACCCTAGCACTCAGGAGGCTGAGGCAGGAGGATTGCTTCGAGTTTGAGATCAGCCTGAGCTATACAGTGAGTTCAAGGGCAGCCCAAAGTACAAAGCAAGACCTTGTCTCAAAAAAGAAAGGAAAGAAAGAAAGGAGAAATGGCATTTTCTCAGTGCTAAAGCTCTTTGGTATGTCAGTGAATGTACAATTTTGAACAGGACTGGAGCACTTGGGTGGGTATAAAAATAACACTTTTTAAATGGAGATGGCATTTTTAAAATTTAAGTGTCCTTCTCTCTCACTTTGTGAGCTATATGACCATCACTGTAGATCAAGGGTCAGTAAAGATTTCCACAATGGTTCACATAGTAAATTTTTTAGACATAGGAGCCCATACGGTTTGTATTACAATAGTTCATTCTGCCACAATAGCACAAAAAGTAGCCACAGACAACACTTAAGTAAACGAGTGTGACTGTTTTCCAAAAAACTGTTATTTACCAATACTGAAATTAAGACTCCATTAGTTATACACAAAACAAATAGCTCACGTGTACTCTGGTCAAGCAAGCTGAAACGTGGAGTATGCGTTTTAATCATAATTTTTAAAAGGAATGTGTAAAGGTTAAAAAGAGATCAATCAGAGGTGAATTCAGAATGCAGACTGCAGCTTTCTGCAGTGCGATGTTAGATAAACTGAACACTTTTTACATGTTTTTCACTGCCAATCAGGAAAATAGTTTGAAGATTAAAATAATGCTCAACATAGTGTTCCATGAGATGTAAATGTTCAATAGATGTTCACTTACTATCGCTATTGTTATTTTTTTTTTGTCTTTTTCCTTTTTATAGGAACCAGGGATCGAACTCAGGACTCCCTGCTTGCAAGGCAGGCACTTGTTACCGCTGAGCTAAATCCCCAGCCCTGCTATTGTTATTTTTAAGTAAGACTTTTATTTTCATCTGCATAGAAAGATCGTCCATGACATTGGAGTTCAGAAGTCCATGATCTCACTGATCACGCATCATTCTGTAAATAGGAAACAGTCCTAATTGCGTGTTTACTTTAGGGACTCTGTGGTTAATCTTATAATGAATAGATGGTGCCACAGTCAGGATCTGAGGGCCCTGAGCGCCATATGCTGAGGGTAGCTTTCCAGCCTTTTGTGTACTGGTAGGCGCTGGAAGTTTTAGGAGGTGAACTTCACTGAAAAAGTCAGCCACAGAGGCGCGCCTTTCAAGGGGGTTTTGAGACCGTGGCCCGTTCGCGTCTCCATTGCCTGGCTGCCATGAAGTAGGCGGCTCCTCTGCCATGCCATGTTGCCATGTTCTTCATCACCAACGGCAATGGGCCCCGGTGATCATGGACGGAAACCCTGAAACCATGAGCCCAAATTCACCCTTCCTCTTTATGTTAATCTTCCCAGGTGTTTTATCAAAAGAAACAGAAAGGCAACACAGATGTGTTGTAATGGCCCCTCAAATGCCTTCTATCTGGGCACCACGAGGCAGGAAGGCGTGTGCTTCCACACTTGAATTACCACTGTTACTACCTTTACATATCTTTATGTTGACAGCATTTGTATGTGCATGCATATTTAAAATTCAATATTAAAGTTTTTTTAAATGCGTGAGCCCAGCAGGATGGTGCACACCTACAATCCCAGAACTGGGAGGCCAAAGCAGTAGGGTTACAACCTCCAATCCAGAAGAGGCAACTCAGTGAGAGATGCAACTTAGGGAAAGACCTTGGGTTCAGTACCCAGCAAAGAAAAAAGTATTCAAACAAATTCAATCTTAAAGTTCTTCTGTCTATTTAAACAGGCAAGACTACCATTTATGGCAAAATTCAAATGCTGCATAAGATTATGTGATGCAGTTTCCTCATCTCTTCTTACGGTTTCTCCTAAAATGCAATCACTTCCTGAATGCAAGCACACACACTGTTCACCTCTTCTATTCTCTGTTCATGTCGCACATACAGGAAAATGCGCTATCTTCGCGTGCAGGGCTACCTTGTGCACATTCCTCAAGGGCAGCTAAGGCTCCAACTGCTGGGTGAGCCTCGTGGCATTAAATCAGCCCCAAGGACACACACTCGGGTTGGTTCCTGTCCGCTGGCTCTTACAGGCCGCACTGTGACGCTGCCTTGCAATGTTAAACCTCCCACACCGGGAACCCTCTGCTGCTCTCTTAGCAGAGGGAGAGCGACGCCCCGTCGCTCTACCGCTCCCTCCCAGCCCGCAGGAGCCGCGCAGGCGTAGCAGCAGGTGCGCCCGAGCCGACGTGGGCGCGCCTCGCGTTGCGTCGGCGCACGCATGCGCCGCGCTGATTTCCGGTGCGTGCTGCGGGGCTCCGGCCTGGGTACAAGCTGTGGCTTTGCGTCCACAGCGTGTGCTAAAGTCGAGGCGACGCTGCCATCTGCGGCTTCGGCCCGGACACGGCCCGAGGGTCGGAGGAGGCGGCTCCGCACAGGCGCAGCCGCACAGCAGGCGAACAATGGGAGCTTTCAGCCGCCGGCCGTTGCCATGGCAACCAACCTGCCGGTGGGTCCGCGCGCTCCCGCCGCCCCGCCGTATGGCTTGTGTGGCACTGGCAGCTGTTGTCACAAGAAGGCCCCCTTTGTCTGCAGAGGATAAAAGGCATTTGGTTTCCATCGCCACCCTTTCTCGCGCGACAGCTCGTCTCTGCGCCCGGCTCCCAAAAGGTGGCCATGGACGGCCCAGTCGCCTCCCACCGAGGCGCCAGCGAGCGCGGCTCCTCCACGCCGGGCCTAGGGCGCCCCCTTCAGCGCGTGGCGGCGCCGGCGGGGCGAGAGAGGACAGCGGCTGAGGCTGAATGTATTATTAGATACTTTCCAAGACTTGTTACCTTTGACAGTTTCTAAATATGATTTCCTTTCTTTTGTCTGAAAGAACTCTATGAAAATGAAATCCTCAAAAGTTAGAAAATAATTTAGGCTACCATGTGGCTGGGTTTTTGGGGTCCGAAGTGCACCTGTAATCTTCCCCAGGGATCCTCAAGTCGGAACGAATGGTGTGTTCAAGACCTGCCTGGGGATCACAAGGGTCCCGTGGTGAGAGAAATAGGGATAAAAGAGGCAGACCTTGGAAAGATGAGTGGAGATGCTTGTGTTGTAAGTGGCAAGAGGGTAAAGCCACATATGTTGAGTTATATAGAGGAAAACATTTCGGATTCTTTGAGGGTGGGAAAAACCTGTATAGAGAAGTTTGGGGGCAACAGCTTTTGATCTTAAGTCTGTCTATGATTATTTTGTGATAGTGTAAAAATAATTACCAAGTGATTAAAAAGTCATTTAAAGAGCTTGGGAATGGAAAAAAAATCCAGTAACGAAAAAGAAGTTCTGCAGGTAAATGACCAGAGGTAAATATTTCTACTCTACTGTTTTTGATTCCAGTTACAGTTATGTTTCATAAACAGGAAGCAGCCATGTCTAGCACACAGGAAACAAGTATTTACAAAGCTAAGGTTTTTCTCCTCCAGCTCTGAGAACAAATTTGATTTAAATAACTGTCTAGAAAATACTAAGTATGTTTCTCTGAAAACTACTCTCCAAGCTCTTGTCTTCCCCCGTTGAATGTTATGTGTGATGAACAATTCTCCAGTGATTTCAAATGAGAATCACAAAAAGCAGTATCACAGTTTTGAAACTCTGGTTTGTTAATCTGATGGCTAAATTCGGCTTAGATTGTTATTACTAAGTAGAAGCCACTTTGTGTTTGTGGGAATATTCATGATTATATCTGCAGTGTGCTTTTCACATATTAGTTACAAGTGGAACTATATAAAAGTGTGCTCCATGGTGCTCAAGAACAACACTGACATGAAGACAGAGGCCAAAGAGCCAGAGCTCCAGGATTCTCACCCATACTTTGCTGTTTTGGGAGTAAGCTTTCATTTGACTAAAACATTTCACTTAAGTTTTAAAAAGGCCACTGTTAAATTAGGGTTTTAGAATTGGAATAATAATTGAGTCAAATCTCTCCTAAGGCTGTTGAGAACCAACTAATTAGATAGCCTGCCCAAGTCAGAGGGTGACTGTAACTCTGTGACTGCTTGTCATTACACTCACTGGCCAGCATTTATTTAATTTTCTTTTTGTTATGGATATGTTTTTGTATTTTCTTTGTGTGAGATGAAGTAAAAGCTAGCTTGGGAAGGCTTCCCGGCTTCCCATCTGCTTTCCCGGAGCCCTTTGGTTCAGAATCTTGTTTAAAATACTGAAGTCTTTTCATTGGTTGTAGTCACACTGCTCACTCTCAGTGGCTGTTGCCAGCCTGCAAGTGTCCTGTCTACTGTCCATTCTCCTGTCTTCCTTAAAGAGTCTCATTTTGGAGATGGGGTGGGAATAATAATGTGCCCAGCTAAAAACATTCCCAGCACCTCTTTGAGCTCCTAGATTCTAAACACAGAGTACAAGTAGGCCTTCAGGAAAAACTTGCTAAGAGTTTACTCAGTCGGCTCATGCCCTTTTGCTCCTGGTCTTTCTCCTCCTGCCTGAAATATAGCTTGATGATGAATCCATGGCAACAACCTTGTGAGCATGAGGGTGGAAGTGCCACCCGAGGAATGGGGAAATGATTGACCAAAAACAGCAGCAACAACATTGAGTCCTTAATGGAAGTTACCATTCCAGCCTGTGATTTGTTACCTCCTGACTTCTTATAATGTGAAAGAAAAATAAATATTTTGTGCAAGCCAGTGTTGTTTGGCATTTCTCTTAAGTACAGTTGACCATACATAATCCTGCATTGGGTCTCATTTAGGACAAAAACTAAGAATTCAGTTTTATTAAGTGAAATTTTTGAACACTTAGCAACTTCACAGACTATACATCCAGCTACTGAGCTTCTAATTTGTATAATTCATTCACTTAGTTGAATAATTAAACGATCTTCTCCCCATCTCTCGACCCCTGACTACTATATGTCTTTTATCCAGATGCTAAATCTGTGTATAGTGAAACCTAAAATTTCAAATGCTGCTCTGAGGTCTTTGAGTAGCACAAGGCCCAAGACACTACTCACAAGAAAGTCTCATGCCACATTCCCTATCACCTGGACACACAGCCCCTCACACATGAGCCAAGTGGGTTCACCTTGCCATTAGCCCGTGAAATTATTAAAACAAGCTGATCACATGTTCTCCGGGGCATCAGGGTTGCCCACTCTTATCATCACCATGCCAGTGTCCCACAGCCCTACCCTGTTTCCCTACTCCTGATAGTAATCAGACTTTACCTGCCATGGCATGGGTGCATGCGTCCCACAATGAATGTCACACAAACTGCTACTGATGCCCTTTGTCTAGGCCAGGTGCTACAGGTTCGGACATCTTAGACTTTAGTGAGGATCTCCACCTTCAGGCAAATGAGAATTATTAAAATAGACTGTGTTCAAAACATTTGTCAAGGCCACTTGAGTGTCAGATGCTGCCAGGAAGGACTAGAAGGGTAAGTGAGGCAAACACAGTGCCTGCTGTAGGATACTAGTGCTCTAGTCGGGAGGATGACAAAGAGCTCCATTCTAAACACAGAGTACAAGTAGACCTTCAGGAAAAACTTGCTAAGAGTTTACTCAGTCGGCTCGCAGGACACGCAGTGGTTACCAGCCGTGATGAGTATGTGAGACTAGAATGCCTATGGAGGAGAGGGAGGGAGGCAACACGTAACAAGACTCCCCAAGAAGGTGACTGTTAGTCATCTTTCCATCACTGTAACAAGCAGCTGAGGTAATTGTTAAGAGCGAAGCTCTGTTTTGGCTCACAGCTGTGGGAGTTTCAGTCTAAAATTAGGCTTATGGCAAGGCGATGTGTCTCAGGGAGTGCATGGCGCAGCCTCCCTCTAACACATGGATTTTGGGGTGAGCTGGAAGGAAGGGATGTGAACTCGATAATCCACACAGGTTTATTGCTAAACCTGAGCAGAACAGAGCTGTCTCTTACAGGATAAGAAGCCTTTTCTA
The DNA here is from genome assembly GCF_034190915.1 of Cavia porcellus. NCBI lineage: Eukaryota > Metazoa > Chordata > Mammalia > Rodentia > Caviidae > Cavia > Cavia porcellus. The sequence goes on from NW_026947512.1 coordinate 49,221,014, forward strand.
TTGCATTTTTGGCTGGCTTTTGAGAGGGTAGATGGGAGAAACAGCAGGTTTGTGGCTTGCTTATGTGTCCTCTTTGTCCTCTGTAATCTGCTGGTGTGTCCCCACGGGACTGCTAGTGACCGGGTGATGCATCCTTTGTGACCCAACTTTCCTTAAAATGGTGGTGTGTCCTTGTCGAGGCTCTAGGGCAGTCTAGACCACAATGCAAGGGGGACACAAGGGTAGAGCAGGAATGAGCTGTGTGGAAATGGGGCGGGGAGGGGGAGCTTTGCAACAACGAAACACGTTTTCTAGGTCCAGAAGCTGGAGCTACAGCAAAAGGATGCAGGAGATTGAACTAGAGATACCGGAGGGCATGTGGAGGTGGAGGAGGGTGGATTCCTAGCTTGTCAGAGGTGGGAAAAATGGCTTAGATGAGGGAGAAGGGTAGTAGAGGATTTCATGATGATCCATGGTGTTGGTTTGAATAATTGGATGGACAATGGTATCACTGATGACATACGCAAAACTAGAGGTGAGGGGAACTGGAAGAGGAACAGATTTGAGAAAGAAACTCAAGATTCTTTGAATCCATTAAGATGGCTGTGGGGCATCTGAGTGGAGGTGTAAATAGGCTATCAGGGTTGGCATGTCTGTGAAGAGGTTGGGGTTTGGAGATATAAAATCAAGAGACTTTGTAAGAAATCTCATACTTATGTGGTCATCTAGGCCTAGAGCTGGAGAAGGAACAGAAGAGTGTTTGACAGTAAGCAGAACAGCATGCCCTGAGGTGAGAGGAGGGCCTCCCAGTGGACATTTCTACGGCTGAGCATCTAAGGAAAGGGTCATGTGGTGCCCTAGCCATTGCCTCAGCAGACTCCACCCAAGGACCAGTCCAAGGCTGCCAGGAGACAGGTTCCATCTTTTTGTCAGGGTCTGAAGTTCGGGAACCTGAGTTGACTTGCTGGGTCTCCAGGATAAGTGGAGGTACAGACATCTCTGCTGCCAGGGGAGGTGTGCATCCCATGAAGATGCAAGCTGCTTGATTACATCTCCTCTGGGAGCTGCATTACTGTACATCAGCGTGCAACTCTTTCTGCTCCTTTTCCCACATCCATTATCTTTGCTGTGTTCTTCTTGGTCATGGCTCTGTAGTAGGAAATTAAACCACAACAGCATCAAAGCAAAGATATGTCCCCAAGATATGATTAAAAACTACAGTGAATGTTTAAATTTTAAAAATGCATCACAGTGAAAGACTATTGCCACTCATCCCTCTCAAAATACTCCCCTCACTTTAAACACACTTTAAATTCTCATCGCTCTGGGAATCCTCTTTTGTGGGTGACTTTAGTTGTCATGGCTGAATCAATTAAAAACATTTATTTTTCCTGGTCATTTTGATTTTGGGGTAGAGCTAGAAGGTGCATGATGCCAGATCCAATGAATAAAGTAGAAGAGGACAAACTGTAATGTTTTTACAAGCCTGCCTTTCCATTGGATGGTAGCAGCTTTCAATGTATTTTTGGTTACACCTTATAAAGGCATTCGCAAAAAAAAAAAAAATACACAGTTGCTTCAGAAAGTGGCAAGAATGATGGGATAAATTTGTTTGAGGCAAGGGGGAGCAATTTTCGGGAAATTAATAGCCAATGAGTCTTACACTGAAATATATGTTAAAAATTTAATCATTCATTATATATTCTGACCATACCTTGCACATTGGTGTTGAAAAATTCAAAGGATATTGAGCCTCCCACATCCAGTATGGTGGGAACAATGGCCAGTAAGGAACAGTCCTTAGGTGGAACTAGGTCTCTTTTTTGAGAGTAGGGTATCAAGTTCCGTCTCTGCTTCCCACACCAATAGGCTTTTTTTCATAGCCAGCTTTAGAGATATTGGCTTTGATACTGTAAAGCAGAGGTCTTTAACATCTTGGCAACAAGCTGGTCCTATGTTGGGGACCGTGAATTATAAATGACACAGATCTGTCTGAGGCCCTCCTTGCCCTCCCTTGTGGATCACTTTCACAATGCAGAGCTCCTGCTTCCTCTCAGTTCCTGCTAATATCTTGGTGGTCACTGAGGCTGTGGTGCTCACAGAACAGGGTAAAATCTGTTCAGGACAGTACAGGGAAAACTAGGACCCAGGTGTGGGGATGAATCTTGTTTCTTTTATGATGTTATGATGTTTATGAAGTTAAACTTGCCTATTCAACCATTACATCTACTGTGTTCCAGGATAAGCACTATCTCTCCCAGCACTGGCTAATAAAGAGGTGGCTAGTGGAGACTGTGGGTCTTTGTTCCCAGAGAACACTGATCCTGTGGGGCTGTGTTTCCTTGCAATTCTTGTCTCTTGCTCTTTTTCTTTCTCATTGTGCACCGTAACTCCAGGCAGCAGACTGGAGACTCACTGCAGAGGTCCCTGATAACTGGCTATGTGGAAAGGACCACTGATAGTACTGGGTCTGTAGCCCATCAGGGTGAGGGGCAGGCAAGTTTGAGAAGTTTCCTCTGTGTGCGCAGCCACTCCCCATCTCAGAATTACATTCTGAGCTCCACCTCCTGTCAGAGACAGCCTCATCGGGTTCTCACAGAAGGACGAGCCCTACTGTGAACTGCACATGCAAGGAATGTAGATCCTGTGCTCCTTATGAAAATCTAATGACTGATGATTTGAGATGGAGGTGAGGTGGTGATGCTTATACATTGGGGAGCAGCTATAAATACAGATCAACGTTAGCAGAGAGGGTTCCCCCCTTTTATTAGTATATGTGTATAATACAGAATAAGTGCATTTACCATGAGAGATTTGTACTACATATACATGTTGCATCTTTTTAAAAAATTTTTTTTGTACCGGGGATCAAACTCATGACTTTACGCTTGTCAGACAGGCACTTATGCTACTGAGCTAAATCTCCAGCCCTATATATTGCATCTTGATCCTTTTTATTTACCCTTTTTCTCTTATTCCTGTATCTCCCCTTTCTCAGAATCTCTTCCCATTCTTGCAAAGAACCAACTCTTTCATTCATTGATCATTGGAATCTTACTCCCAATTTAATTAATTTCTGTTCTGATCTTCATTTATATTTATTTCAGATTTGTGTTCTTGCTTTTCAGTGACTTTGAAATGCATCATTAGGTTATTTATTTGGGGTCATTCTCTTTTATGTGTGGGTTCATAACTACAGACTCCCTTATCAGAATTATCAGATTTGACTGTACAGGGACTATAATAAACCAATTGCTTGCAAACTCATATCAAAACTCTATTAGCAGCTGGTGACAGGTTTTATGACAAATTGTCAGTTGATGTACATCAATTCCACAACTGCATCTTGTGGTAGACTTAACGTCAGAATATAATTCATTTTAGTCCATGCATGGCCTGCCCTTCATTTTATTTACCACTTCCATACATTCCTCTTTCATGCTCTGTGCAGTTGTTTCAGCCACAGATTTAGAAAAGCTCACAAGCTAACTCTAGCCAAAATAAGTAAAAACCAAATGTCACTGGAGAGCTCCTTTGAAAAAGGGGAAAGACTCAGTGAAAAGAAGGTAGAAAATTCTAAGACTTCCTATGAAAATAAAACTGCAGTTAAAAGAAAATACCAGGCATCCTATTTAAATTACATGTTCATTACAGTAGGAGGTTCACATTCTCCAAGATTGCTTTGTATAATTATGTGTCTGATCAGCTATCCAGTGAAGCCATGTTTCACTTAAGAGTTCTTTAGAGGAACAGATACAATGTAAATTATGTGTGTGATTATAAGAGAGATGTATGAGGCAGGCTTATAGAGTCAAAATCAGGAGAGTCCCAGAGGCTGTCTGTCAAATCAGAGATGAAAGAATGCCACATGGCCATGGATGCACGGGAGAGCCAGAGGATCCAGAAGCAGATGAACATCAAAGGCCTGGGAGCCCACTGCAGAGTCACTGGTGCCCGACTTTGACAGGAACCTGGAGTGTGCTCTGGAAGCCTGAAGGAACTGGAAACCAATAAAAATGCAATGGTGAAGAAAACGGTAAAGACTGGAGCGCCTCTAAAAACATTTCTTTCTACTCTTTTTATCTCGACAAGTTGCTACCCACATCAGGGTGAGTCTCCCCCTCTCAGACTGACATCATGAACAGCCACGCCCAAAATTTGTTAATCTGCTGGGTGGTTCTTACTCAAGTTGATGTATCACAATTAATGATCACACCATGAAAACTTCGAAACTGCTCTGCCACAAGAGATCAAGCACCCTGTACTAAAAGACTAGCCTTGGGAGTTTTTCAAAAGAAAAAAATCATGAATACAAACAAGAGCATTTATAGAAGGCCACCGTATCAGAATTTACTGGAGAAACATATAACACAAGATACACAAATATATGTAAGAATTTCTTACAGGGGCCATCCACAGAGTCAGATGTGGAAGTGTGCAGAGTCTCTTGAGGGATCCAGTTCAAAGTCTGGTGCTGACTGTAGCATTCCTTGTGTGTCTGTATCAGGAAACCAGTGAGTCTGCAGCCAGAGACTGAGGGATCTGTGCTGAAAGCCAAAGAGTCCTTGCTGGAAGCCAGAGGATGGCATCCAAGTGAGGATGAAGACTGGAGCTCCTTTGAGGAAACAGAAGATCTGTCCTTCCTCATTTCCCTTTTAGTCCATCCAGGTGATGAGACACCATAGGGTGGAATTGCTGAGCTGATTTAGTTAAGCTTCTCTTACCCAAGTTGACAGAATGAATCAACCAGCACAGCCACCATTTCATCAAATGCGTCTGCACCAAAATCATTCTTGGTGGCCACTACATTGCTAAGTCTAAGGTGTCATTTACTATTTGTGAAGAGTTGATATGGCCTGATGATAAGGACATTTGTTGTCAACATTTAGGACAATTTTCAGTTCAAAAGATGACACTCATGTAACTCCTAGAGTCCAGAAATGACTTTTTTTTTTGTCTTTTTCCTTTTTAGCTAGTACCCTAACTAGATGGATTGATGTACTAGCAGAGGCACAATTCTTAGCAAAAACTACTTGTCTGGGTCTAAAAATCTACCAGTGTTGACAAGAAGGCAACAATGTTTTTATGCAGTTTACTTTTCAGGAGTGGTACATGAAGATATGTTATGTGCACTTTTGTTGCCAATCATTTCCAAGTCCATGAACAAATTCATATAGGGAAAACAGAATTGGTCAGAGGTTTCTTTTAGAAAAACAGTCACCTTTGTCAGTTCATTTCAGTGATGCAGTATGTGACAAATTCAGCCCACTCAACAGATTCAACCTGTCACATCAAGGAAGAATGACAACTGTGTTCAAGTAGGCAGATAAAAGGGGATGCACTCAAAGCCAAACTATAATTTTGTAGTAATGCATGATTATACTGACTTGTTTCAAACACTAGCAGAAATTTCAAAAGAGACAGTTAGGACTCCCTTCTCCCAGCCAGTGCACCTATCTTATCTTCCAAAGGAGTCTAGCAATGACTTCCCAACTACAAAAGACTGTGAACTAGGAAAGAGCAGATCCTTGACCTATTTGTGAATAAGCCAGGCGAATCACCTTTGTTCATGGTAGGGAGGGATCAACTGTTTGAGATTATAAATGATGGAGGCTTTAAAAATATGTTTAAGACAACTTCAAATCTCCACACATTCTGGATTAAGGTCAAGGCAGAACATCCTGAGGTTTCTACAGAAGTGCTGAAAAACCTGCTTCCATTCCTAGCAACTGTATTTGTGAAGTGAGTTTTCTGCAGTGCCAGCAACAAGACAAGTAGACCAGACAGGAGCAGCACACTGCGGTGTCACTGTCTCCTGTTATTCCAGGATGAGACCAGCTGGTTGCAGGAAAACAAGCTCAGGGCTTCCACTGATTCTGCATTATGGTGAGCCATATAATTGTTTCATTTTATATCACAGAGCAATAATAATAGAAATACAGTGCACAATAAGTGTGGTGCTCCCAAGTCATCCTGAAGTTATCCCCCCAGTTCCTGGAAAAACTGTGTCCATGAAACTGGTGCCAAAAATGTTAGGGACTGCTGTTTTAAAGGAAACTGGCCTTTTCTGTAGAGCAGCCCTCCCCATTTTATTATGTACTCTGTGAGGCAGCATGCTTCATGCCAGCATGCGAGGCTCCCAGTAGTCCACAGGCATTGCATCAGTGTCCAGTAGATGGTCAAATGCATAGAAGTCAGCATGACACACGTGCAGTGGTTCCACAGAGAACCTGCATTCCAGCTATGATGCTCAAGCACAAACAGGAAGGCACAGTAGCATGACAAAAGCACTAGAGGTCACCTAGGAGGCTGGGACTGTTACTTCACCACTGAGAAAGTATTTCCAATGTGGAGGCACCAAGATTGGGGTGTACCTCATGGAGGAGGAAACATACAACTGGGCCTCGAGAGCTGAAAGAAATTTCCACAAATAGGAAGAATGAGGGAGGAATCCAGGCTGGAGGTGTCACTAAGGGAGGGCAGCACACATGGAGAGGGGGAGAGGGCAGCAACACTGAAGAAGTGCATTGGGGCCACTGAAGAGCCCCACAAGTTGTGTTTCTCAGTGAAGCCTCTTTTGTCTCAGATCAAAGATAGGCTCTGCTGGATTCAAGCTCCAACACCAAAAAAAGAAAAGAAAATGAACAGAAAGAAAAATTTAAAAATGTAGGTACTTATATAAACATAAACATAATATAGACACATATAAGCATATATTGTATAACTTTATTGCATTATTAAAAATTATATACTATATAAATTCATGTCATTGGTATCATATGTATCATTAAAACACACATTTATATACATATATAAAACAAATAAATCATTCTCAATGAACCACAAGAGCCGTGATTAGTTTTTTATGGCAGGAAATTTTCTTAGCCACAAGAGCTGTTAAACACTAGAATGAAACAAACAAACTAAAAATAAACCAAAACAGAACACTAGAATGGTTTATCAGTGGCACATTTAAAAAAAATCTTTCCTTGGGGCTGGGGATTTAGCTCAGCAGCATAAGTACCTGCCTTGCAAGCAGGCGGTCGTAAGTTCGATCCCCAGTACCGATTAAAAAAAAACTTTCCTTAAAGATTTTTATACACAAAATAGGTGAGTTGTCAGTGATTTCCTGAGGCTTTTCTTAAAATCATGGGACTGTTATACAAACTCCCAAATCCTCTAATTATTTGATTCAATTCATTGAATTTTGTATCAGCTTTGCACACAACCCTGGGCTTCTCTGTGGCTGATTTTGTGCTGTGCTACCAGGCCTCTTCTAGCGGGCTCTACCAACTGCTGGCCCTCGCCCCACTCTGTGGCAGTCAGGAACCTTATTAATCCCCACCCCTATCCTTCATGAGAGCATCTCGGCTTCCATTCTGCATCCACCTGGTTCTAACCACTAGCAAGCAGCTCTGGATCATTGCTGCACTAGGCCAATGGCCTCCCGCCTCTAAACCTGGCCTGCTCCAAGCCAATCCACACATGGTCTTCTGAACACGGAAATCTGAAATTATGTCGCCCTATTTCGTAGTTCTTCATTTTTCCCACTGCTTCGGGTTTACAAGAGAAGCGGGAGCTGTGGCTTCCGAGCCAGCCGTATGAGGTCTCCCAGTGTGCTTGAACTCAAGCTCCAGATCCCTTGTAGCTCGCTCCCTCACCTCCTACAAGTCTCAGCCTAACGTCTTCCCAGTGCCCTTTACTCTCCTGTTCTGTCCCGGCAATGCTGGGGATGGAATTCAGAGCCTTACACATACTAGACAGACTTCTACCCCTGAGCTACCCCGGACTCTTCACAACTCTTTTCAAAATTATAACTTGCCCTCCAGTCCCTGATACCAGCCACCTCCCTGCTAGGTTTGTTTTTCTCATTACACATATCACCTAACACACATACTTTCCTTAATACGTTTATTGGTTAATATCTGTCTGCCCCACTGCTGTTGTGTACCCAGGTGCTGAACGGGAGAGTTCACTAAAGATGTACAAGGTGATAGTGGGCAGTTACTTTTAAAATTGAGGCAGGAAGATCACTTGGGCCATAGAGATTTCTAGAACAGAGAGACTTTATCTTCTAAAAAACACAAGGTGAATGGACAGTGTGCCAAACGTAGTATTTGATGAGTATTCACAACTCTTTATGAACAGTTCTCTTCACCTGGTTTATCTCACCTCGCTATCCCCATCTTGTCCTCAGTTAGCTCAGCTGCACTGCCTTCTCTTCTCTCCCACACGTTCTGTGTGCTCTTTTCTCTGTCTTTGACCTCTCTATTCCAGAACCTCTGGCACCCCCAGGCGTTAGTTTAGAAGAGCTCCCAGACTCCAGGCCAGTCCCACCTCAGCTCACCCAGCCCCAGCACATTTCCGTGCTTTCACACCATCCGAATTACTTGCCATAGCCTTCCTGGCAAATGGTGTACGGTGTACAGTACGTAGTGTTAGCAGCACCTTCTCTTTCCTGCACAGGGCATAGCATTCAGCAGGGGCTCAGCAAACCTTAATTCAATGAGTGAATGAGATATGCCCACCCTGGGGACATCCATTATGTGTTATCATGTCTTAGGTAATCATTTTCCAACTCTGTTGAAGCAGGTTCTTGAATATCCCCAAGAAGTGAGAAATTTGGCCATTGGTGAGGTGAAGGTACCTTCTAAGGGTCACGTGGGTGGAAAATGTTGGAGCAAGTTTCAAGTCAAGGCACTCTGGCACCAAAGCCCCCAAGTTTATACAGTGCCACATCATGTAGTCACTTTGCTTTTGGTTTTCTTCCTGCACTTAGTTCAGAATTAGCCAACTATCTGCCCTTCCCAAGGATGGCAAAGAACAAACAATGACACCTTCAGCAAAAGTATTGTGTATGGCGGGGTTGCTACCCACACCCCATGTTACCAAAGTGAAAATCAACTCATAAAAGGCAAAGCACTCCTCGTCTAGGTCAACATTATTATTGTCATCTTTGCAAAATCCTTTCCACATTTCATCTTACTTCAAGCCTTACTTTTAGTTTAACTAAAAGTTGATTCTTGTCTTCTGACATCTGTTTCACACTTTACTGGATTACAATGACTCAGAACACTTCAGTTTAAGTTAAAGTAACATCAGATGGGCATAGTGGCACATACCTATAATCTCAACTACTCAGGAGGCTGGGGTAGATTTGTGAGTTTGAGGCCAGCTTGGGTTACCTAGTGAGAAATTCTTGTCTCAGGAAAACTAAATAGACCAATAAATGCATAAAAAACGATCACCATCACTGGCATTTAGAGAAATGCAAATCAAAACAACATAAGTTCCACTTTACTCCAAAAAAAATAATTATTTGCAAAGACAGAAAAAGAAAAAAAAATGCTGGCAAGGTTGTGGGGGAAAAGAAACACTTCTACATTGTTGATAGGAATGTAAACTACAACAACCACTATTGAAATCAGTATGGAGATTCAAAAAACTAAAAATAGAAATCTCATTTTACCCACTACATCTCTTTAGAGTATCTTCCTGAGTTAAAGTGATCATACCAAGGTAATACATGCATATCTATACTCAAAATAGCTAAGGCATGCAAGCAGCCTTATGCCTATCAATAGATAAATGAATAAAGAAAACGTGATATATTTATATACTGTTTATATATGCACACCCCACTCACACACACAGTGGGATATTATTTAGCCATAAAGAAGGACAAACTGAAACATTTGCGGGAAAATGGATCTTGAGACCATAATAGTAAATGAAACAAATCAGAGGTTAAAAATTGGATGATTTCTCTGAGATTCAAAATATAAATAATTTAATGAACAAAATAAAAGAGGGGTGATAGGAAACAAGAACGTAGACTTTGTGGAGATGGGGAGGAAATCTGGAGGGAATGATCAAGATGCCATATGTATATGGACCAATTCCCTAAGACAAACGTAATTCATCTATGTGTTGCAAACATAAACGTACAGAGGTTTTTTTTTTTTTTTTTTAAGTTTTAAAAACTAAGTAAATTAACAGATAAAGATGAAGGTCATTAGCACATCAAATCAACTGAGACCAGCCTAACCCCTTGATTTTCCTGTCAGGAAGCTGAAAGCAGAGATGCTGCATCAAAGGTCAGGCAGGCCAATCACATTTACCTTACCCAAATGAAAAGGTATGTCTCTTTTTAAATGCTGAGCCCTAATGGAGGGCAATTATGCTCAGAATTTATAGCTGTGATGCGGTATTAGATAAACTGTGCCTGGAATTCAACCCTTCCTTTCTCAGTTCATCCTTCTCCACATCCCCTCCAAGTGCAGCCCCAAAGCCTGGGCTCTTTGTGATTGGATGACTGTAACCAGTCCGCCCGAACTGCAGTCACCTTCCAATTAGGGCTGGGAGCCACAGAGTTGCACCAATCGGAGGTTAGCAGACCCCAACAAGAGCCAGTCAGGGGTTGAAGCTCAACAGGACAAGCCACAAAGAGTGGCCAATCAGAGGAGAAGAGCGCCTCATCCCCGCTCAATCAGCAGCCTAAGACCTCGGCGTCCGCTACGCGGCGCGGGCCCGCGGCTGGCCAATCAGGGCAGGGTGGTGGTCGCGGAGCGCGGGGGGCGGTGCCTTCGGTTCGGTCGCGTCGTGGGTGCTGTGAGAGGCCGGGTGAGGAGAGCGGCGATCCGGGGCCCGGGGGCGGGGCTGGAGGTGCTGTGGGCCGTGAGCACGCGGGGAGCACGAGGGGCGCGGGAGCGGGCAGAGTCGCGGGGCCGCCGGGCAGAGGGACCAGCGGAGTGTCGGCTGCAGCGGGGCGGGCGGGGGCAAGGCGCGGCCAGGGTGGCGGTCGTCCGGCCAAGGCGGAGGCTCCGGTTTGCTATGGTAACGCGTGGGTGCCTGCTGGCCGGGCCCCGCGCCTTCCAGGTTCCCAGCCCAAACGCAGTCCTCCCTTAAAGCTTCCACACCCCCACGTCCCTGGAGGCCCCCGCGGGCTGGACCTGCGAAGCAGTCACCCCCTTCCACCATCCAGGATGTGGCTCGCGGGGGCTCGGGGTTCAGCAGGCCCTTTTGCGTGCCCAGGTGGGCCAGGTCGCAGCCCTTTAGTGGCACAGCCACCGCGGGGGTCTAGCTCGGCCACTGGCACTATGGGGATGCTGTTGCTGGGGCTCTGGGCTCGCTCTCAGGAGGGTTTTTGTAAAGACCCCCCTAGAAGCCTGTGACTGCTAAGTGCTCAGAGATGAAGTCTGACTGAGGAAAGACCACGATGGCAGCTTCCCATCCTTTGGAGCAACTTGGGCCAATAAAAACAGAAAACAAACCACATACGTAATTTTACATTTTCTAGTAACGGTTAAGGTAATAAAATAGGTTTAGTTTTAATAAAATAGGTTACTTTTCCTAGTGTATCCAAAATTTATAATAATCAATATTTAATTATTGATACAGTATTTGAAAGTCTACTTTTTTCAGTTGCAGCTGTTCAAGCTCTCATTGTTCCATTTGGCGGGGGCTACTCCAGTTATTTGGGGGGTGCATAGGGATTGAGATAACAGGGCATCACACTCGCTAAATTGGCTCTCTACCGCTGAGTCCCAGTCCCAGTTGCTAGTGACTGCGATAGTATTTCTTGTTTACGTGAGCTGTGGCCAGAACATAATGTCAAAGTCACCAGTATTCTTTGAAGTTTTCCCATCCCCCTATTTGCATCTAGCAACAAGGACACAGGGTCCTTTTCTTCAAGGATGTTCCAGTCTGGTTGAAGAGAAAATAAATGTCCAAAGATTAAGTAGCACTTTAAATGGATATAAGTGATACTGTAGCTGTAGAATAGGGGCTGGAATGTAGTATGTGCACCAAAAAACAAACGAACTGGGAGTATATAGTTGCATGACAATGAGATGACTGATAATTATTCTAGGAATTCTTGGGGAAGATGCTTCAGGGTGGCTAAGTCTGAGAGTGTTGAAAAGATAAGGATGGTGTTTCAATTGGCTGGAACTGAATATAACTTCTTTTTTTTTTTTTTTAGGGGTGCAGTTTGGCCAAATCCAAGGCTTTCCTCTGCCCTGGTAGTCTCCGCCATGATCCACAGTCTCTTCCTGATCAACTCCTCTGGAGACATTTTCCTGGAGAAACACTGGAAGAGTGTTGTCAGCCGTTCTGTTTGTGATTACTTTTTTGAGGCACAGGAGAGAGCTACTGAGGCAGAAAATGTGCCTCCAGTGATTCCTACCCCTCACCACTACCTCTTGAGTGTTTACCGTCACAAGATCTTTTTTGTGGCTGTGATCCAAACAGAGGTCCCACCTCTGTTTGTCATTGAGTTCCTTCACCGAGTAGTGGACACCTTCCAGGTTTGTGAGAGTGGGGCAGTTCGTGGGTGCAGACTGAAGTATCTATGTGCTCCTGTTTCCATTATATTCTATCTCAGTTAAGACAGTGCCTAAGAAACCCAAACTCTGATATTGGTCACTTCCTCTCCCAGCTAAAATTCTTCTTTCTTTCCTTTATTTGTTTTTAATTTTTGTACTAGGGATTAAACCTGGAATCTTTGCACCCCAGTTATATCTTCAGATTTTTTTTTTTTTTGAGGCAGGATTTTATTACATCACCCAGACTGTGGACTTGGATTTGTGATCTTCTTGCTTCAGCCTCCCAGAGTACTGAAATTACAGGCATGCACCGCCACTCCCAGCTCTTATTTCTTTATTGATCTGACTGCATCCAGAATGATAAAAATGAGTATTTTTTACTCTCTTGCATGATAAACCCACCCTACTTAATTTGACTATATATTATACAGTATTTTTAGTTCTGATTCTACATTTTTCTCACAAATTAGATTTAATGCTAAACCATTGTTAATGTTGCTCTGAGTTACACCAAAAAGCAGTAGATGTACAGTTTTAGAAGAAGACGAAAAAGCCAAGTAATCCTTTTCCTTTGGTTTAAGATGGCTATCCATACCACGTGAATGCTGGTGATGAGTTTTTGTTACAAACGTAAGACTGGGAAATATTCTGTACCTCAAAGAAGGATGACATTTTGTGAGGTGCAGTTATTGTACTTGAAGATATTGAGGGTTAGGGTAGAGGTAAGATATTTATTCCAGGACATGAGCATGCCAATCATATGCAGAATTTCAGACTATCAGACTTTGAATTCACACAGAAGCTCCCCTCCAATAGAATTGTACAACTTCTGCTGTGGTTATTTGCATAATTTAGAAGCAAGTGCCCTTTGGTTTAACTTTTGTGTTATGTGATATCCAGAGTTAATCACGTGGGAGTTGTGGAGTTGGAGAAGAGAATGAAAACCCAGACATAAAAATTTAAAAGCAAATCAAGGAGTTCTTTCACTTATGATCATCTCTAATGCTGCTTTTATCCCCAAGAGACTTAAGCTGTGTTTTATAAACTGTGTTCCTAGAAGAACTCTGTGATTTTAACTTTCCTGTAGCATAGTAGCTCCTTTGCATAGTACAGATGTGTTTAACTCTGTGGTAGAGTGCTGGCCAGCATGAGTGAGACCCTGGGGGTGACACATAGTGTTATTTAAAAAAAAAAGTAAGATGAAAGTGCTGCAGGCCTCATTATGTGAAGGAAGTAGAAATAGAAGAGCCCATGATATTAAACAACTCTTATCAGGTATCATTTCCACATCAGCAGTATCACTGGTGAAACTTGACAGCTGCTTAATCTTGCAACATCACTGTTACGTTAACGGTTACGGGGCAGGGTACAGGAGAGTTGTTTAATACAGTTGAAATTACAGTGGAACTTGGTGATGCAGTACAGTTACTAATTTAGAAGCCTGGGGCTTCAGACTTTGTCATTTTTGAAGTGGTTCTTAAAAGTAAAGGTACAATCTGTATTTAAATGCTTTTTTTTGGTGTTCAGCCTCTCCAGTCGCATTATTTTTTTAGTGCTAGAATATGATGAAAGGGACCCAGCTAAAGAATTGCAAGTAGTTTTGCTATAACATTTTGTCATATTGCAAGACTCCTTTACAGCTGCTTTTGTCTGGTTTGTACAACATAATGATTTGTTATTTTTTAAAATCACTTTTGAGAAGAAAATGTGACCTTCCCCCTTTAAATCCTTTTTTTTTTTTTTAGGAACATATTCCTAAGTGATTTGGGTGTTAGAGTTTCACTGGTAGTTGACATTATCTGGTATAATTTAGACCACATAGTAGAGTCTTTACAGTTTTGTATTGTGCTGCTGAAGGGAGCACAGTTTTTCAATTTTGGATGTCAAAAGAATATGCAAAAATGGTAACCCACTCTGGAAACTGTACCATAGTGGGAGTTTGTTCCTGAAAAGGAAAAAAAGTTGAAAATTTATCTTAGATACATTTTAGATAATGACAGGGCTAAGGTGTAAACTTGCTCTTGTAAGGCACCTAGGAAGCAGATTTCAGTTTAGAAAAGAAAGAACTTCCTGGTGATCAGAGACCCCCTGCGAGAAGGATGTGATTTCTCAGGACGGGTAATTTCCCTTCCTTGGATAAATTCAGGAAGGGTCTCATGACCATCTTGGTGACCCTGTATAAAGAAGGGTATGCTAATGACAGACCTTTCTTCCTAAGTTGTTGTCATCCATTCTGTCTCACATGGAGCTCTCATGCCTCATCATCTGATGAGTTGTACTGAGTCCTTGCTGCTTCCTTCTGCATCCACATGATGTTTCTTGATTAAAGAAATCCAGGCCTGTATTAAAACTGCTTAATCCAGTAAGTGGCAGGCAGGGCGTGTGGCTCAGTGGCGGAGTGTGTGCTTGGCATGCACAAGGCCCTGGGTTCTATCCCTGCCACAAATGAAACAATACCAAATCCAGTAAGCAACATTGAGGTTGTAATACAGATCTTGCGATTGTAGTGTTCAGCTCCTTTCCCAAACCCAGAGAATTCAGTATCTTCAGTTTACCCCTTTTGTTCTTTTTAGTTTGTGGGGGGTTCACCCATGCTCATCTCTGTTGCTCATGCTGTTCTCAAAACTCCTGAGCTTCAGTGATCCTCCTGCCTCAGCCTCTCGAGTGCTGGAACTCCAGGAATGTGCCACTGGGCCCAGTTAGCCTCTGTCGTGAGAGGACAAAGCATTCTTGGAGCCCTAACATGAAGGAAGATGAAAAGTGATTTTCTGCCATGCTGGGTCACCCCTGTCATTTCATTTTCCCAACTCTTAACTGGCTGCACAGTGTTGAGAAATCACACAAGAGGAGGGCTTAAAAAGATTTCACATACAATTCTGTGTCACATCTAGGTTACAAGTTGTGTAACTCTTTTAAATGCTTGTTCCTAAGCACAAATAACCTAGATTCAATTTTGTATTCTTTGTATTTTATGAAGTTTAAGAAATTAAAGAGGTCAACTGACTTCCTCCTGTTTGTGGAAGAAACTGCTAATGATACCTGACACTGGTACCATAAGCCAGGTGGCCCAGGAGAACCAGCTCTGTTCTGTTACCTCACCCAATGAGAGTAACCCAGAAATACCAAGCGAACATCCTTACTTTATGGGAACATACCTGTATTTTTTTACAGTTCTAAGTGATAAATGTTGTTATGTCTTCACCAGGATTATTTTGGAGTGTGTTCAGAGCCAGTGATCAAAGACAATGTGGTCGTGGTTTATGAGGTATTGGAAGAAATGCTTGACAATGGGTTTCCCTTGGCTACTGAGTCAAACATCCTCAAAGAACTGATAAAACCTCCCACGATCCTTCGGACCGTTGTCAACACCATAACAGGTAAGGATTGGGGACTGCAGGGGTTGTTTGCCTCCATGTTGAGTGATTGGGACTCTCAAGTTAGGTGCTGAATTTCACTCTGTGGTCTCTGAGACTCATCAGAAATTGTGTTTATCTTGTGTGGAGTGTACCCTGTTCTCAGTGTATTCCTGGTCCAGGGCTTGGCTTGACAGAGCGTGTGAGACCAAGAGTTCCATCCTCACTGCCACCAGGAAAAGAGTATTATTCTTAACAATATTTGTTTTCATGTGAAAGTATTCTTCTAGCAATACTTTTTTCTGATTACAGAAGATGTGGTTAGTATAGAAACTTCTGAAGTACAGAAAAACACAACACAAACAGGTTGTATGTCTTCTAACAGGTGCCCTACAGGGCTGTCATTTGTATGTCTGGCCGCCAGCAACTCAGCCACTGGTGGCACATGCGTGACTGTGACATCCCAGCGTGCACACCAATGCCACTGTCTGTGTGGCCTGATGGGACCGTTGTGCATCTGCTCCTGGGGTGTAGGCCGGCAGGAGTGTGTTAACCCCACTGTTTGAACAGTGATGCTGTGTATATTCCTTACCTTTCCTAGGTTGGTGAAAGGTGGATGGGTAGAATATTTTTAAACAAAACTCTTGCATTTTTTAAATGTATATTTTACCAGTATTTTATAAACATATGATACTTTATCATTTTTAATGCCTTTGTAGTTTTCTTCCATGTTAAAGTTATTTACTCATTTCATGTTTATGATGCATTTTTGTTTTAAATAGCAAGGGATTAGCATTCTTATGCTTTTGTTTATTTCGAGACAAAATTCTGGCTAAATTACCCAGTCTAGCTCTGAGTTCGCAATCCTTCTTCCTCAGCCTCCTGAGTAGCTAGGACTATAGGCATGAATATAAGTTATTATTTTATTTTGTGCTACTGAGGATTGAACCCAAGAGTACTCTACCCCATCCCATATCTCCAGCCATTTTTATTTTGTATTTTGGGATAAGGGCTTGCTAAGTCTCCCAAGTTGGATTCAAATTTTCAGTCCTCCTGCCGTAGCCGTTGGAGTGTGAGGATACAGGTCTCCTCTGCCCTGTTTGGCATCATTCTTTCCCTTTAGATCTTCCTCAACAGGCTTTCTTTTCAGTACTAAAAATGGAAATACTTAATCAGAGAGTATGTACATTTTGTTTTAAATAGCAAGGGATTAGTATTCCACATATGGTATCAGGTTGCCCTCAAAGTGTTAACATCAGTTTATGTTTCAGCAGTAGTTTCTGTGATTGTAGTCAACCCTGTTGTTAATATTCAGAAATGTTGGCAGTTTGATAGTTTGTTGACATCTTTTTGTCTGCACATTGTTTTTGTTACTAGAGAGGTCAAAACCTATTCAAATGTTTACCAGTTGTTCTCTATGGTGAATTACTTTTTCATGTCCTTTACCCTTTTTTTGGTATTTGAAATGTTTTTCTTATTTCATACTGTTTTTCTTATTCATACTGATACAGAAGAATTCATTCATTTAAGGATATGTTCCAATCTGTGTGGTAGTGTGTAGGAGTTTTAGTATTTTAATCCTGCATTGCAGGTGTACTCCTATGACCTGTCACTTATCATCTAACATTGTTCATGGCATTTTATTTAGGCAGGTCTGATTTTTTTTTTTATTTTTTGTAATTAAGTTTCCTGGTACATTTTAGGTATACATAATGATCACATTTATTATAGGGAATTTGTCCCTGTATGTGTTATAACCTGATTCTTTTTCCCCCATTTGTCCACCCTCCCTTTAATACCTCTTTCCCTTCTTATTTACGAAAGCGTTGTTTCCATTTTATCCCTATCATTTTTTTCTTTTTTCTTTGTTCCTTTCCTCCTCTTCCCTCCCTAGGTTTCCTTCCCATTTGAATTTTTCTTCCTATTTCACAATATCTATTATACAGCTTGGTCCTTATTTATACTTTGTTTCTCATAACAGAGAAACAATATGGTATTTACACGTGTATCCAACTTACTTCACTGAAGAGTATGTTTTTAGCTATATTTTAAATGTTTTGATTTAGTAAAATTAATCATTATTTCATACTTTGGGTCTTGTTTGTTTCATGGAATTTGACAAGACAACCAAGTGAGAAAAAACTTTCAAAAGTGTAAATTTTGAAAAGAATTGTAAAGAATTTGAGAGAATTTGCCCCATCATGACATATTAAGTTTATATTATACAGGAGATAAAAATTCATAAACTAACAGTGCTGTAAGCACCAAACCAGTTTTGCAAATAATTATTTTAACCAGAGAGTAAGAAAAAAATGTATCTTACATAGACAGGCTATATTAAGAAGTTTTGATAATTTTTTTAAAATACTATATTGGCCCAGTAACAAATTTTGTGTGTTTTATAAATTCTGAGTTTACTTTAAGCCTTAAAAGAGTTGTGTTTGAGTCACTTTATAGATATTAGGAAGTTATTTAAGCCTGGATCTCACTTAGCTCTGGAAAAGTATCTGAAAACTCCTTATGAATAACTGGAATTTTTTTGTAAACATGCTCAGTAAATACATGCTTAGAGTTTCTTTAGAGTATAGAGACTCGGTCAATGGAAAGAAGAAATAAGAGTATAAGTTATAGTTATTGTTTCAGTATAAAACCTTTGAATTAAATACTTTTGATGCTTATAAGGGAAAAGCAGGTCAAGGAGTTGATCCTTAATTCTGAGGACAGGGAAGTGTTGAGCAGCTCACCAGGGTTGAAACCCAGCCTAATAATAATTTAGAAAGACAAAGTTTAATGAAAGGAGGACACTTTGTTTGCAAGAGGAAAAGAAGGGAGAAAGGAGAAGATAGAAAGAATTGGGCGGCTCCAGGAAGATGGAGGACCTGTAGGCCCTTTGTTCTCAGCTGTTTTTGTTGGTGGATAAGTGACTCCCCTCCACCTGGAACTTGCCATAACTGAACTGGCTTCTGGGCACCTCTGCCTGAAGTCAGTTCTTCCTGTGGGCTGTGTGCAGTGTCTTTCTATTTGTCCTTGACCTACCTATCAAGAATTGATCTTTGGATGTGTGACTTGTTGGTGGGGGTAGGGGATGGCCCTTAGTCTTGGTTGGCTTAGCCTTAGTAAGGGGTAGGTGTATATCTGTCATACTCTGTAATGACCCTAGACTGAATACTGTAGTGACTGCAGTGAGTGAACGTGTATATACATGTATATACTGGTGTCTGCACATACTGCCTTAGTCAACACCCCATTTCCCTCCCTATATTTTATTGGAGGTGGGGCGGATTGCCAGTTGTACATCTGGCCTTCTCTGTGTGCCCTTGCTGACCAGGTCTTTTTCTGGTCTCTTGGTGTAAGTCCCAAAGCCATTTGGTACCTTTCTTTATCTGGTCTTTTTTTTCTCTACCTCTGTCTTTGACTTGCTTCCCAGGGGAATATCTCTAGTCTGGATTAGCTGGGAGACCTAAGGAGGCCCCTGTTTCATTTTCTCCTCTACAGGCCCTGTACCCACAGAAGGATCTAGTCTGTGTTCTTTGCCTAGACTTCTGTATTGCTAAGAGCTGATCGTGTAGATGTATACATCTTCATGCCCACTGTTAATATACCTGAGACCCTCTCTCAAACTAGAGCATGTCGTTTACCCTTCAAGATATTATGTCAATATGCAGATTACCAGCCCTCCGGAAAACCAATACATTATTTAAGCTGCAAGCTATTGTGATATTTAAGACATTAAGTTCATGTTACTTTCAAAACAGAAATACGGTATCTGTTTCTCAGGTAACTTTTTTAAAAGTCTTTTTTCTGCTTGAGCAGACCAGATGGTGACAGTGAGTTTTAAAAATAGACTAAGTTGCCCTACATAGAAGTTGGGAATATACTTCTCTGTGTGAGAGCACAGTAATGGTAAGCACATAAAACCTTCCAGGGAAATGTTCTTTGCTTACTAGAATTGACTAGAACCAAACTAACATTAAAGTGCTGACTGGCGTCTGCAACGACCAACACCAACTTTCTTAGGAAGCACCAATGTGGGTGAGCAGCTTCCCACAGGACAGCTGTCAGTGGTGCCTTGGCGACGGACGGGCGTGAAGTATACCAACAACGAGGCCTATTTTGATGTGATTGAAGAGATCGACGCCATCATTGATAAGTCGGGTAGGTGTCCTCTCGTATTACCCTCACTACTCTCTGTCAGAGCCCCCTTTTAGGATCATTCATTTTAATTGAGTGCTGACTTTGTTAGGTGCTGTGCTGTGTAACAAGAGTGAAATGTGATGTAAGATTCGTGCCAGTGTTTGCCTCACCCTTATTTTCCATTTTTATAACTCTTACTCTCTTGAATAGAAAGGGGAAGTAACAAACGAATACCTTGCTGATTAGATTTCCCTTTGTTAAAGTATTTGACTTCTAATTCTGGTTCCAGAACTAAAATTGTAATTACTAAGATTCACCTTCTTTTCTGTCTGTTCTGAATTAAGTGAATAGGACTAGAACTCTTAGAGCTTAGACATTCATAGACGATTCACCTTAATGAACTGACCCATCAGCACGCTGACTGGAAACTCGTTGCACTGTAGCCCAGTACTGGATCGTGGGTGCTGGTGGTGAGACACGTCAGAGACAGTAGGAGGCTTAAGTAAACTAGTGAAGGAGGACGGAAGGTAAAGGATGAGTGTAGACTTGAATTGTCCTCTGCCCTAAGTGAAGGGTGCACGGTGTGTGCTTTGCAGTGGGGTGAACAGAATTTTTAAGACTGGGATTGGTTTGGGTGCAATCACTGATAAATGCAGTGGTTCCCAAAATACTTTTGGGAAGTAAAGTAGTTCAGTGTGACTGAATTGAGAAGAATAAAAAGAGAAAGTTAGTGATGAGGCCTTAAAATTAAGACAGTAAAGCAACTTTTCACATTAATCCACTGGGAGATAAGCAGATTCCATCAGCAATATAAAAAGGTTAAATAAATTGATATGATCAGATAGTGAAATAGTATGCGATAGTGAAAAAGAATGGGCTGTGGGTTACTGTCCACTATGTAAGTGAATCTCACTGTGTTGAACACAAAGTCAGATGGATAAGATTGTGTACAATGTGATTACTTTTATCTGAAGTTTAAAAACAGGCACAGTTTAAGGTACTAGAAGTCAGGATTTGGGAGATGCCATTCCTGAGGATGGACATGAGGGACATACCAGGTTGATGAAAAGCTTCCGTATCTTGATGTGGCTGGGTGCAGTTTATATAGATGTATGCATGCCTGGAAATTCACTGAACTGCAAAAGTTTTGTGTCTTATTTTACATCAGTGGAAAAGTCTAAACAATTGATGGCCAGATCACAGTGAGCCTGGCACGGTGTTTTAAGGAGCGCATCATGAGTTGGAGCGTAGCCTGACCAGGCTTGTCTTTTCAGTGACGCATCAGGTATGGGGTCAGCCTGAGATAGGCCAGGTGATATTGGCTCCCCCCCCCCCCCGAGGCAGGGTGTGAAGCACAGGTGTTGGCAGTGGTACGCAGATGTGTTTTAAGTTGCACGTCCCACAAGGAGTGGGAGCCGAGGTCTACCTGTGCTGCTGGCTTAGGCAGCGGGACAGCGGGGGGCCGGCCTTAGAGCATGGAAAGTGGGCAGGTCAGGAGTAGGGTGACAGGTTTGCTGCTTTTGGCCCATGGAGTGTGGATACCGCAGGGGGCTTCTGGCTACTCAGGCATGAGGCTGGACTTGAAAGTGGAGTAGGAAATCGTTGGCTGTCAGTAAACATGGGAGCTGTATGACTAAAGAGCTGTGTGACTAAAGAGACGTCGCCCAGAACTGCAAAAAAGCATGCACATGGAGGGATGTGGACGGAAACTTGGAGAGGACATCGAGGGAGGGGCCCGGGGAGGTGGGGAACCGGGAGAGTCAGAGAAGAGTGGTGCCAGATGCAGGGAAGAGCTCGCCCTGAGCTCAGGGAGAGCAGCTGCTGGTGGAGAGTTTTCTGTACCGGTGGTTGGGATGATGAGGTTCTGTGTGATCCTGGCACTAAGCTGGAAACTCCTCTAGGCTGGTAGCTGCCTCACTAAGCTTTATGCCCATTACTGCCTCATGGCGTCTCACCCTTTGTCTGCAGTTGGTGAAGGGTTGGAAGGGTACACGAATGGATCAGATAAGTGAATTGGATGGTGAGACAGAAGGAGAGAAGAAAGGGCGGCAGGAGGAGGGGAGGCAGCAGGAAGAACAAAGGGCATTCCCTGAGAGGCCCATAGGAGCGGCCCGTGAGCTTTTCGTCTCCTTCCTGTCTTAGGCTCCACAGTCACTGCGGAGATCCAGGGGGTGATCGATGCCTGTGTCAAGCTGACTGGGATGCCAGACCTCACGCTTTCCTTCATGGTAAATTCTGGGCAGAGCTTGAGTTCCTGAGATGGGAAAGTAAATGTTTCTGGAAAGACTGAGTGGTAAGAATGAAAAAATAAGAAGAAATAATTAGAGAAGCACCAAAACTTGTATCAGGTTTGAATGTTTGAATCAGGTACAGAATTTCTGTGTTTGTGTGCATGTGTTTTAATGAAAACAGCATCTCCATTACTTTTCCTGAAAGCATAGTGTTTGATCCAGCGTCTCGCTTTCTTGCCTGGTGACTGCAGAACCCTAGGCTGCTGGATGACGTCAGCTTCCATCCTTGCGTTCGTTTCAAGCGCTGGGAGTCTGAACGGATCCTCTCCTTCATCCCTCCAGATGGCAACTTCCGCCTGCTCTCTTACCACGTCAGTGCACAGAAGTAAGCGGCTCTCGTCTTTCGGGTAGAATCTGTGTCTGTGCGTGTATGTGGAAACAGGATCTGTTGTGATTATGAGTGGGGCTCTAGAGTTACTTGGGTTCAAGTTCCACCTCCAGTAGTTACTGTGTCAACTCAGTAAGTTGCTTCCCTACTCTGTGTTTTCTTATCTAAAAATAATAAACTTTTCTATGAGGATTAGGTAGGAGGGTATAAGTAGTACTGAACATGAGACGAGGGCTCATGAAGTTTGCTGCAGTGACCTTTGTTGTTGTGTCCAAACAAGAACGTTTTCGTCTCAAATTAGAAACTGAGCATACCTATATTTACTCTCCTGGCTCACCAAAATGCACTAAATTGTCCTGAGTGCTCTCTCGGCAGAGTGGAAGGTTTCAGGAACAGGATTGTGCAGGGATATGCACGAGGAGATCTAGAGCCCTCACAGCTGCCAGTGCCTTTCTGTGTGATTCAGAATCAGTCACCTAAGGAAATGCTTGGGTGCTTGAGATTAGAGTCCCTGGAATCAGACTGGGGACTTAAACTCCACCTGAGAGCAGTACTTGGAGTGCACAACTCTAAGCAAGATGCGTAACCAGGTTATGGAGAAAGCCTTCAATGTTCATCTACCAGGCCATTGTGCACTTCATACTTCATGCCACTTGCTCGGAGGGTACGTGAGCTCAGGATTGCAGGCTGCCCGCATTTAGCTTGGGGAGCAGCACCCTCAATGCTCAGTGAGTGTTGAGAACTGCTGTTTAGGATTATTCTGTGGCTTCTCTGTTTCCTGGCCTTTGAGATCACGACTCTATCTCTTAGGATTTCGTGAGGTTACCACGAAGTCAGAGAAATTATTAAAAGTCCTGAGGTATGAGTATTACTCTCCCCAGTACAAATAATGGTTGGACATATGTCACAAATTAAAGCATAGAAACATGGTGACTCCATTTTTGCTTGTTATTCCTTTTGCATAGCACCCTTGGTATGCTCTTTGATTTGACTTGCTTATATTATTCAGAGTCTTCAAAAAATGTAGCATCTTAGCTTTTCAAAAGAATAATGAATGCCATATTTTTAAGTTAAGGAATGAGAACATAAGGGAGAGAAAGCAGAAAAAAAAAAAAAAAACCCAAAAAGCAAAAACCCATGTAATGTAAAAGAGGGGAAATAATGTGATTTTTTTCAGTGCATTTATGAAATGGACTCTTTTGTCTTTGTTTTCTAGTCTGGTTGCAATTCCAGTGTATGTGAAACATAGTATCAGTTTCCGGGACAGCAGTTCACTTGGACGCTTTGAGATAACAGTGGGACCAAAGCAGACCATGGGGAAGACCATAGAGGGGGTGACCGTGCTCAGCCAGATGCCCAGAGGAGTCCTGAATATGAGCCTCACTCCCTCGCAGGGCACACATACATTTGACCCAGTGACAAAGGTAGGGGAAAGGTGACTTTGCAAGTGACTCTTACACAGACCTGAGACCTTGTTTAGAAGGCATGATTAGTCCAAGACATAATGTTTTCTGCCTTGAGATAACTTTTGGTGGCAAATAGGACTCTATTAAAAAGTACCCCAGGCCAGAGATTTAGCTCAGTGGCACCAGCGCTTGCATGGCAAGCGCGAGGTCGTGAGTTTGATCCCTACAAAAAAAAAAAAAGAAGAAAAAGAAAAGCACCCCAGAGACAGCGTATGGTTCTGTGAACAAAAGACCTCAATTTTGAGCTCAGCCACCTCTAGGGAAGGGTCCCACTGCATTTCTTTTCATTTGTTCACTGTAAAGACCACTTCTTTTTAAAATTTTCTTTGAAGATGCTGTCTTGGGATGTAGGAAAAATAAATCCTCAAAAGCTACCAAGTTTGAAGGGGACCATGAGTTTGCAGGCTGGAGCTTCCAAGCCGGATGAAAACCCCACAATTAACCTGCAGTTTAAGATCCAACAGCTGGCCATTTCTGGTGAGTGACCCATGGCTCAGGTGGCTGTCTGGGAACAGAAGTGGCTTTCTCCCATGAAGTGGGGGCATCAGGAGGCCTTCCTGTGGCTCCCTACTTATATGACGTGGTTTTGTGCCTGTTGTGTATCTCAAGGAAATCTTTTCCATAGTATTTCTGGGGGAAGTTTAGGGCCCTTACTTTAAAGTTGACCCAAGTATCTAATATAAAACCGGGAAAGAAATAACACTGGTGGCTAGCAGTGGTCATGGGCCATTGTTCAGTCATCTCAGTTTTCTGTACGCAAGTGCTCCTGCATCTTTAGCTTGTAATAGGAGAGAACCATTTCCATTCCTTTTTCCCAGTTACAGAAGATTTGTTTTGTGGTCAGGATCCCTTTGGAACCACCGGGCCTGTGCAGCCCAGTCTCTCCCGTCTGCACCTTCCTTAGGATGGTGGGGATAGTAACTCACCATTTACTGGGCACTTATTATATACCGGGCACTCTTCATCTCTTTTCTTGTATTTTATTGTTTAACAACCTCACAAGGTAGAAAGGAGATGACTTTATAATGTTCCTGTTTTTCTGTAGTAAAAGACCTTGTCTAAGTGATTAGAATTCAGTTAAATTATAAGCTTTTATTTTAAAGCATGTAGTAAACTATAAAGCTATATACAGTATCAGTGTTTTGTTCATTATAATGAGAATACTTAGCATTCATTGACCAGTTCATTCTCATTAGTTATAATTTGTTTCATTCATTAATTTTGTTATTACTAATTTATTTTCTAAGTCCAGTAATTTAAGGAAACATAGAGTGATCTTATTTTCTGATTCCTGTTATTTCCTGTGCATATAATTTACCACCCTTTCCACTTTAGGAAGAGATCTTCTAATAGGATAGCTTTTGGTTGAAGCAGTTTTTTATGATCAGTATATCTGCTCAGAGTGCACACTCTGCCAGCTTCTTCACAAAAGTGGTTTTATTGTTACAGAAATTTCTGTTGTACAAAATGTTTGAATTGAAACGAATGTAAGCAGTAATGCCAAATACTTTCCCTGAATAATGCCCATTTTATTTTTCCCTATTTCCTCCTTTCCAGGACTCAAAGTGAATCGTCTGGATATGTATGGAGAAAAATATAAACCCTTTAAGGGCATAAAATACATGACCAAAGCTGGAAAATTCCAAGTTCGAACCTGAAGGAAAGAGTTTTGTAGAAGGAACAATCATGAACACTTTTTTTTATTTCTTGTCTAAAAGTAAAAAATATCAGCCTGTCTCTTAGGTCAGTCCCCCAGGACTCACCAGCTCCCTTTTTTCCTTAGCCTTGAGTGCCGTGGAAGTAATGAAGGGAGAAGAGGACAGAACTGCAGCTCGGTCGGCACCAGCTCAGTCTGAGGGAGGTGTGTGTGGAAGGCCGGCAGTGCGTGCCACCATATATAACTGCTCTGAATGTGGCTTCTGTAGGAAACCATACATATTTGTTGCTTGCCTGGCTTTAATTATCTAAAGCCAATGAAAGATTTCTTTAGTGTTTTTTTTTTTTTTTTTAAGGTAGAAGGAGAAACGGAAAGGGAAGGGAAGAGATTAGGTGAAAAATGACCACTGAAGAAAGCCCAGCTGAAGGGAGATCTGTGGGCTGAGGTGCTTCATGGTAATGCCCTTGCTTAGCAGGTTCTGCGGTTTAGTCTCCAGCATGGGTGTGTGCAAGCGTGTATCTATGAAGGAGAAGAAAAGGGAAATAGTATTGAAGAAGAACTGTGAGGAAGATGGCAAAGAACAGTATAAACTTGCTGTCAGGACATTTGGGAAGAGTAGAGTTGGTTTCTTTCTGATCCCTCTAATACATAAAATTCCTTTGCACTTCTGGAAATGGATTGGACCTTTCTAACACCCAAGTCCACTCTTGCCATGGGCACCCCAGTAGAATCATATTTTCCCTTGAAGACTGAGATGGCATTGAACTGACTTTCAGGGTCTAACTGTTGCTTGCCTTTAATACTTAGGCTGTCATCTATAAGACAATGACCTATCTTTTTGCCAAAACAGTTACACTAATATCACTCTAAGAATTCACCAGCCTTTGCTGGTTACCAGGTCTTTCTTCAGAGTTTCCTAAAGTGTAGGAGAATTTCAGTGCAGCCATATTTCATGAGTGGAGATGGCAGTTCATCCCCAGGAAGGGGCACAGCTGATATTCACATGCGTCCCATGGCATTGGGTCCTAAGCGATCTGCCTGAAGCTGCTCCATCAGTAGTCCTGAGGAAAAAGACTGCTCACTAGTTGGGGCCTGATAGATCATTAAAGCTATGTGGTAAAATTATTTCAGTCTCGTGTTTGGTACTCTCCTCTATAATATATCTCTTAACAGTAACTGTCTACCAGTCCATTCTTAAGACAAGTCACTTAAATCTTCGAATAAAACTAATTTTATAAGAAGACAGACCACGTTGATGATGTGTAACCAAGTCAGTAAGAAACAGGGTAACTTAAGGACTGCTTCAGGCTTTCCAATGGCTCATTTTTATTCTGCACCCATGTTTTAATTACCCATTTTAATATCTAGATAAAAGACAAGTTCAGGGTTTTATTATTTTTGAGTTACAGCTTACTGATACTGTGCTCTACATTGTGCATGGAGAAAAGAAGAGCTGTGTTCTCCAAAATGTAGAACTTGTCTCTGAAGCCCCATTACCAAATACTAATATGTGTGTGTGTGTGTGTGTGTGTGTGTTGGTGAGTGGACTGGCTAGTTTTATCTCGCTGCTTCTAGGACTTACTTTTGCTGCAGAGTAATACTGCTTTGTGATTTTCCTCTGGGATGAATTCTGCTGTGTACAGCCAGAGGTGTTTTATATTTCATCATTCCAGAATTTGTCCTGGGTTGCTATGGCCCGTATAGACCTACCTTGGTAGGGTAAGTATCTCTGCCTGGAGATTCCAGAAACCACTTCTGAGGGCTCTGAAGGGTTTAAGATTTCTTAGGTCATAGAAAATAACTAATCTTAGTTCCTAAATACTTTTAGGTTTATGAGTGTAGCTGTTTCATTTCCTCTAGGGCAGCTCATCCCATTTTGTGAGATACGTGAAAGTAAAGTATCTGCAGAGTCTGGGACCTGCAGGCCTCAGCGTGTGTGAGGTGTCACATGGATGCAGCAGACAGACGTCACGCCTGCCGCCCGCAGTGTCAGCATGCGTGGTGCGGGGCATCTAGCAGCTATTCAGTTCCGTGTGTGTTTAACGTGCTGAAGTGGCTTGAAATCCTAATAAAGTTGTTTTTCCCA
Source organism: Cavia porcellus (assembly GCF_034190915.1). Taxonomy (NCBI): domain Eukaryota; kingdom Metazoa; phylum Chordata; class Mammalia; order Rodentia; family Caviidae; genus Cavia; species Cavia porcellus. Next base: position 49,248,634 of record NW_026947512.1, read on the forward strand.
GTGTTCTTTGGCTTATGTGTTTTGTTACTGGCACAAGCAGTAATACCACGCTATGTCTTCCTCAGCAGAAGCAGCAAGGCCCAGGCCACATGTGTAGTTTGATACTAGTCACCTCTGAAAAGTAGGGGATTTGGGTGTTAAGGTCGTTTTGAAGGTGTGGTGACCAAGATTCTGATCAACTGAATTACTTCTGTCAGAGCAGCAGAGAAGACCATTGAAGGTGCGATGTTACTCTAGTGCTTTCCTTCCCCTGGTAGGCTCCTCTGGCTGGCGATGTGGGCATGAAGCAGGTTGCAGGGTGTACACAGACGTCTGCTGTGGTAGAGGGTGCTTGGAAGATAAGGAGTAGGGGTCTGTACAGGAGACATGCTGGGTTCTGCATCTGTGGTGATTTTCTCCAGAGACTTGACTAACCACCAGCGGTTACTGTTTATTATTACTTGGTTTCTGCTGCCCTTGGTCATTCTGTACTACAGAGTTCCCCTTTTATCCACAGCTTTGTTTCACCCATTTTCAGTTGTCTGGGGTCTGAAATACTAAATTTCAGAAATAAGCACTGTATGTTTTTAAATTGTGTACTGTTCTGTTTTGGGTTTTTTCCCTGTTTGTTTTTGTACCAGGGAGTGAACTCACAACCTTGCACTTGCCAGGCAGGCATGTGCCCTTGAGCTATCTCCCCAGCCTTTTGTGCACTGTTCTGACAGCTTGATGAGATCTTTCACCATGCTGGTCAGCCTTGCCTCATCTCACCCCACTTTGTTCCTCCCATCATTCCCCGGGTGTGAATCACCTGCACGTGAGCAATGACTGTCTGGTGGTCAAAGTAGTTGTGCTGGACATGTGCGTATACAAAAAAAAAAAAAAAAAAAAAAAAAAAAAAAAAAAAAAAACCCATGAAGTGCTTCCTTTTAAGGAAAAGTTAAAGTTTTCTACTTAATATAGTAAAAAATTATACCCTGAGGTTGCTAAGATCTATGGTAAAAATGGAGCATCTCTGAAATTGTAAAGAAGGAAAAGGAAATTTGTACTAATTTTGCTCTTGTACCTTAAGCTGCAACACAGACATAGTGTTGTTAAAATTACTCAGTAAAGATGGAAGAGGCATCAGCTCTGTGGGTGGAAAGTGCAGCAGTTGGTGATATTGTGTACCCCAGGAATCCTTGAACTGGAACGAGGGCCTGAGCCAGGAAACCCCAGACAATGGCACCAAGCCCTTTACTGCAGGTGGGGTGAGAGAGAGGGAGAGAAAGAGACCACACTCATACAACTTTTATATAGTCATGTAATGTGTTTTGGCCATGTTTTTATTGGTGGATTATTAGATTTCCTTTTGGCAGATTTGCACACGCACATAATGTGTTATAATGATCTTCCTGACTGCTGTGTTAGGCAGGGCTTCCACGTGTGTAATGTGTTTGGATCACATCTGTGCCACCATAACCAGCCCTCACTCCCTCCCCTTTCTTTCCTTCCTCTTGTCTGGAAATATCTACCTTCTACTTTCTCGACATCTTTTTAGAATTCCATTTATTAGCACATGTGATACTTGTTCATTGTGATGGTCTTCAGATTCATACTTCTGCAAATGAAAAAATCTCAGTCTAGTTTATGCTGAATAATATTTTGTTGCGGATGCACACTACGTTCCCTTTATCTGTTGATTTAGCGGTAGGCGCCGCAGCTGGTTCCATAGCTTGGCTGTTGTGTGCTGTGCCGGCACAGTATGCAGATAACTCTGGGTACACTCATCTTAATTCTTCCGGGTGCGAGTCAAGGAAGGCATAGCTGATCCAGTGATAGTTCTACAACAGCACTTTGGCTGTACTAGTCGACATTCCCATGAGCAGGGCAGAATAGAAGAGTTCCACTTCTACCCTCCTCACCCCTATATTCTCGCCAGCATTTACTGTTTTTTATATTCTTGGTGGCAGTTATTCTCACTGAAGTGAGATGGCTTTCATTTGCCTTTCTCTAATGTCTTAACACACTAAATATACTTACTGGCCATTTGTATTTTTTTTTTTAGAAGTGTCTGTTCTGTTCTTTTGCCAGATTATTGATGATGCTCTTTTATTTTTTGGTGGTGTTTTTTAATACCATGTTAATATTAATCCTCTGCCAGAAGAGTAGCCAGCAAGTTTTTCTTCCCCATCCCGAGGCTGTCTGCTCACTCTGTTGATTCCCTTGCAAAGCAGGGAATGTGATACTTGTTCACATTCCTGCTTCCTACGCTGCACTCCTCCTGTGTCCTGGCTGCTGCCTGCATTTCTATCAGTGAAACGCTGGCTTCCGAACATATCGGATAGTGCAGTGCTTGCCCCTGTGCACTTGCCTATAGTTTTTTTTTTTTTTTTTTTTTACACCAGTACCAGGGATCAAACTCACAACCACATGCTTGCAAGGCAGGCGCCACTCAACTAATTTGTTGAGTCTTGCTGTTATTTTTGTGCTATGCGAGAAGACTTTGCTTTTGCCTATGGCTTTGTTTCTTCTGCATCAACAGTACGTTATTATAATTGTCCTGTTACTAATCTCTTAATGAGCCTAGTTGAGAAATGTGCATATAGGTATGTATAATGTAGGAAAAAACAGTGTATGTGGGTTGGTTCCTAGCTGGGGTTTCAGGAGTGCACAGGGGTCTCAGGACTGTCCCCACAGTGCAGGGCTAGTGTTCTGGTAGTGTTGTTTTGGGACTGGAATTTTCTTGCATACTTGTACTTTTCTCTGATGCCAGTAGGTGGTGACTCGCCATCAGTACTAGTGTTTGTAATTGTTAGAATTTTTTCAAGTGTATTTCATTTGAAACTCACACCTCCTCCAAGATCCTAAGTACTAGGAATTGGGTGGCCCTTTCGCTTTTGAAGTTCAGGGTGCTATAACCAGAAGCTTATAACATGTTTTGAGAAAGAGGAGTGAGTGGAGCTATAGAAGCTTCAGCTGTCTGCTCTTCTGGGTCTTTGCCCCTGAAATCCAACTGCACAAAAATTAGGAATCTTTCTCGTTCTCTGGTATTGTTGGTGTCCATTTGTTTTATTAATCAACCAGGGATAATGGGGAAATAGTATTTAATTTCCTCTTATACCCATTCCCCTCACCAACATGTCCCAAGAGTTTTGTGTGAATCTTCTAGCGCATGCTGGGTGCTGTGTTACTCTTTTATGTTTTAGTGTAATTGAAAGGACGTGTTCTGGGCTGTTGGTCAGTTGGTGGCCTCTTGTGAGCAGTTGTCTTACTCTACTCAGCAGTTTCCAGGGCTCTGCTCCAAGGAATGCCGGGGCCTTTTGACTTTGAATTCCTGCCCAAACAGGCCTCAGGACTGCTTTGTGATAGGGCTTTCACCAAGGCTATCACCAAGAAGCCACTGTCCAAAGCAAAGCTCCCTGTGGCCTGGGGTGGGGGCTGTGTTTTGGCCAGAGGTGAAGTCAGGGATTCTTGATTACCACTCTCCTCAGGCAGTGTTTTTAGAAACAGTTGAGATGAACATCTATGTAAAATAAAATTTTAGGGCTTATGGGCAAGTGGTGTGAAATGTCAGGAACTGTGTGGTGTAAGTCTGGGACCTGCACTGGCTTAAGGGGCCTGAGGACCTCAGCCTTGCAGGGCTGCCCCTGCCTCCCACTCCTGCCCCCAGGCATTAGAGAATTTCTTTTGTGACTTAAGCTGCTTTTCTCCCCAGAACCTCTAGCTGGGCAGTTCTGACAGCCTCTCACAAGATAAAGAACATTCTTCTCTTTAAAACTATAGGCAAAGGGGCTGGGGATTTAGCTCAGTCCCATAAGCACCTGCCTTGCAAGCATGTGGTTGTGAGTTTGATCCCTGGTACTGGTGTAAAAAAAAAAAAAAACAAACAAACAAACAAAAAAAAAACTATAGGCAAGTGCACAGGGGCAAGCACTGCACTATCCGATATGTTCAGGAAGCCAGCGTTTCACTGATAGAAATGCAGGCAGCAGCCAGGACACAGGAGTGCAGTGTAGGAAGCAGGAGGCAGCAAGACAGCTGTCCTTAAGAGCTCATTCTTCTGATGAGCAGAAGGGCAGAGGAACACAGCGGAAAGGCCCAGGCACTTGCTTCTAGTCTGAAGTAAGAACTGTGAAGTTGCTGTGTTAGGTGTGCTTTTCCTTTATGCTGCAGAGTAAGCGCCCAGAGTTGTGTGACCCACCTGCTCACTCTAGCCATGGTGACTAATCTGCCTGAGGCATGCCCAGTTTATGTCTCCTGGTGCTGCAGAATTGGGTCTAAACTCACTTTGGCGCTCAGAGGCCCTGTAATCTAAATTCCAAACAACAGTCCTCCATGAAGTTCTCTCCAAGCTGCTGCTCACTCCTCTGTCTCTTTGGCCTCTGGCGTTCAGTATGTGTAGTATCTAGGGAACTTGTGTTGGGACTGCCTTTCCTGCCCCATGCACCCGTCCACGTCTGACTCAGTTGGTGAGAGCCCCCATAAGTCTGTGTTTCTCTTAGACTCCCTTACCCCACTGCATGGGAGTCCCGGTGGCCCATGTCCATCCCACCTTGTTTTGTTTTTTTTTTGCCAATGCCTTGTGCTGTCTCCACACCAGGCTTCCTTTCTCCCCTGCCCTGACTGTCCATAGTCCTGGCATGTTTCCTTGTGGGCAGCAGGCATTCCACATGTGTGGAAGGAAATACTTAAATGTTCAAAAAAATGTGAACGTGAACACCAAGAGAAAGTCAGCGGTGGAAACTGTTTAACAAAAAAGTTCCACTGATTTGAGAACAATGTGAAAAATATATCTGAATTTATTATTTAAGTATAATATAGTACAAAGTTGTGACAACAGAAAATAAAATGGATCGATATAAATATGCTAGAGCCTAGCTCATAGATTATTAAGACGATACAATTCTCCCATTCTAGAAAGTCTTTGTAAAGACTGTCATCTCCTGTATGCGTAAAGAATGCCTCCAGAGTGTGCAGTGAGTGGGGAGGAGTCCAAGAGTGGTTTTGGAGGGGGTGATCTGGCCAGCCAGGCCATCCCCCGTTGGAGGCCTCCACGGCTCTCCTGTAACTGTGGATACATGTTCTCGCCAGGTGGTCCTAGCTGGAGGACTTGGTCATTTCTGACTTTTGGGTCTGCTTTATCCTGAGGTCTCAGCTCCAGTGCTCCTGACCCACGGTGAGACCAGGCTTTCCTGCCTGCTGGATCTCAGGAGAGGCCAGCATTACCGACCTGTCTTTTCACCGGACAGAAGACATTCTCAAGTCAGACCTCGGTCCCTAAAATCTTCTAAAAGAAGTTAGTCTTGGTTCTGTTCTATTGATTCTCCTCCCTGCCACAGGGTGGTGGGTGGTTGAGAAACTGCTGTAAAGAAGCACTTGGTGTTAGAAGTGTCTTTGGATGAGGAAGAAGGTGGTGTCTCCTTTGAGTCCAGGAGCTGGGTGTCCTCAGTCACAGTCCCATATTTTCTTGAATCCATGAGAGGTAATTGGTGACCTTGGTGTACACGCCTGGCACATCCTTCTGCCCACAGCCAATGCCCCAGCTGATGATGCCAACCAGCATCATGCGCCCATCCTTCAGGCACACCAAGGGGCCGCCGGAGTCGCCCTGTGAGAGACACAACGGAACGTCACACACAGCAGAACAGAGAACACTGGGCTCATGTGTGCACTCGTGAGTTGTATTCCTCAGAATACTTAGTTCAGAGAGCAAATGTCTTTGCCCTGCTGTCTTGATCCTCTAGGGCCCTGATGGCAAACTGTGACCCAAACCCACTTACTTATCACAGAGTGCCAGCATTGCAACTGAACCTGAACACTGAGATTTTAGTTTAGAAAAAACAACTCACATATAAGCATATTTTAAAAGGAAAACAATAAGCGCCATGAAGAAACAGAGAGGAAATCACTGCCGTTGCCGTATACCAGCAGAGCCCACAAAGCAGGAGGCGCCAGCCTGCACAGCCTTCTCTCTGTGACTTCACCCCCCAGCCCTAAAGAAGGGCCTGACACACCTTGGGCACCAGAGCACCTAAGCAGTGTGAACTCCCCGGCCATGTTGAGGACCCCAGTAGGGACGTCTGACCCTGTGCCCCAGTATCTTGTTAACCATCAAACAAGTATGAGCTCTGGTAACGGTCCCAGCACAGAGAACTTAAGTAGTTTGCTTTCTGTGGTATAAAGGCTGAATGTGAGCTTTTGAAACTCATTTCTCAGAACCACCTATGTCCTGCTTTGCAACAAGCTGCCCTTCTCCATTGTCCTGCCACGGAGCAGACCCCAGTTATCTAGTGCTCGCAGAGCTAAGCATTTTAAGTTATGTGGCTTCACCTGTCACTTCCCCTGCCTGGCTCACAGGAAGTCCTGTACCAGGTGGAGTTTCCTGTGCAGACACTGGGGAAAAATTTCCTACAGTTAGCTTTCTGAAATGTGGGTACCTTTGATCTTTCTCCAACTGCTTTATTCTCTGAGGCTGTCATCTAGAATTTCCAGGACCTCAATAGAGTGAGATCACTCTACCCTGGCTCCTGAGTTAAGAGCCCGCTGGTGAGGAACGTTTTATCCTGGGAGGTTCAGAGTATGGAGCAGTGCTCACGCTCACCTGGCAAGCGTCGTGTAGGTTTGCTTGGTTCCCCCCACTGCGAGTGTCCCCAGCACACAGCATGTTGTTCGTGATGGTTTTGTTAAACAGGTGTTGTGACGTGCAGCGGCTGGGTGGGTACAGTCTGACATGAGCCTCCTTCAGTCGCTCAGAGTAGAAAGGAGAAGCTGAAAGAGAGGGGAAGCACCTTACAGTTATAGGGGAAGTTACTTGGAAAGAGAACGGAAAATGTGCCAGGAACAGCTGACATTTATCAATTGTTACTGGGTTCAATGCAGTTTCGCTATAGCAATGCAGAGACACAGTGACCAGAGGACTCTCTGCTGTGAGGAGCGCCCTCTGCACTGTGCTCAGCAGCCTCCATTGCTGCACTCGTGAGTGCCACTGTCACCCTCAGTCAGAGGTCACAGCCCCACCTGTACAGACATGGGGAACGTTCCCTAGGTGGCCGACACATGTTCCCATTTAATCCTGTCATCTAGTGAGGCGTTAGTTCGGGGTCCACCTTAGCTTGGAGTTCAAGCTCTTTACAACACCTGTACCTTTCTGGCCTTCACCAGCACCTTCTTCTCACACGCAGGCAGCCAAGGGCCTCACTCACATTCACCCAGCACGGTGACAGCTCCTGCAACTGCCCTTCCTCCCACTAGCTCAGCCACCACGGCCCCGCAGACAGGTGAGACACCCTACTCACACGCCTCATGCTTGCCGTAGCCGGACAGCTCACACTCCGTCCAGTCGGGCAGCTGCAGGGCGGCATCTGGGAGGCAGACAGTGCGGACCACGCTGCTTTCCTGGGCACAGTGCTGTGAGGCTGACTTCAGGTGCAGCAACGCTGGGGGAGAGCGTGGGGAGCTGAGCATGGAGAGGAGCCCTTTCCTCCCCTCCCTTGGCTGCTTCTCTCCCTTCCCCTCTGGTGGTTCTTCCCTTCCCTCCCCTGTCTTTCCCCTTTCCTCCCCTCTCCTTCTCCTCCCCTCCAGTCATGGGACTGGGGCACAGAATAAGGAGGGGGAGGAGGAGGGATATGCAAGTGAGCACATGTGGGTACTGTGTGTGCTCTGTTGTGCAAAGGGGCTGGGAATCAGGCAGTCTTACCAATGTCATTGTCATAGGTGTCCTCATCAAAGTCCTTGTGAAGGATATATTTTTCAACTTCAAATTTCTGCTCCTCTTCTCCAGGGATCTCCCTGTATGTCCTGCCCAAGACCACCTGAAGTTCGTGAGAAGACCTGAGGGAGAAATGGCCTTAGAACATGGTTTCGGCTGCGCTCCACAGCGCCTAGTCCCAAGGCCTTGGAGAGCATTCAGACGCTCCTGTCCCTACCTCTCCAGGAAGCAGTGGGCAGCAGACAGGACCCAGCAGGAGCTGATGAGCACACCCCCACACAGGAACCTTTCTTCCTGTGACCTCCGGTCCCATATAAGGATTGCAGCCTGCCAGGGGTGTGAGGCGATGTCAGCGTAGAGCCCTCCACTGATGCGGAACTGCGGCTGCTGGTACTGGCGCAGGCCACAGGTGGCTGGGAGAGGACAGAGGTGGGGCTCAGACCTGGCTCATTGGGCCAAATGTCTCCCACAGTGGGTCAGGAGCAACAGACCCATGTCCCCGCAGTAGAAACACGACATTCACTTGTGCTGTGGCCACGCGTGTGCAACCTGTGTTCCACCCAACCTGACTGTCACAGAGGCAGAGCAACTCTTGTCCAAGATCACAGAGGCATCTGGATGGAACCCAGGTCCCTTAACTCCCAACCTGGGAATCTGTTGTGCTGCATTCTGTTTTTTTCCTGCAGTCATCTCCTTGCCAAAAATAATATAAAGTGCTATGAATTTTTCCTGAGGAACACTGCATATTTCTATCTACCCAATCTTCCCCATCCCTGAAGCTAGGTGAAGTTCAGCTCTGCAAAGGAGAGGGGGTGCTTTCTTAGCAGCCTGGCTTCCCCTCTCGGGGCACCACTGGCACAACTCCCAAGGCCTCACTGGTGACCTTGGTGGGGAGTTAACCGAGTTCATGTCAGACCCTGCATTCCTTCAGAAGATCCCAGCTCATCTTTGTGTTCACAGGAACTGAGTTATGTATTCTTGGGCAATTTCCAAACTGAAGTTTGTTTTTGAGAGTTTGCCAACTGAAAATTTCTCTTTCCCATCCCTTACTGTAACTCAGCTCCTCCTCCTCGGTGATAAATGGACTTTGCAGGAATTGTGGAAGAGCTCACAGTGGGTATGTAGCCCTTAGCCACAGGACAGGCCCAGCTCTGCCTCAAAGAGCCCCGGGAGCCTGTGCAGGCCATGTGTGACTTCCCAGAGTGCATTTCCTAATTTCACTGGAGGATCAGGCAGATGTGGCAAAGTCACCATCTTCTCTAAGATCACCTCCCTCCCCTCCCCCACCAGTGCAGAAAGACATCTACACAAGAAGTTCTGAGGAAAATCAGTGCACTTATCTCCTTTCGGCTGCCCCCATCACCCCTGAATCCAGGCCCAGAGCCTCTCCACCCACCACTGCAGGAGTCTAGGAAGCCTCTCCCCACCACGAGGAAGCCTGGCACTACCATCTGAGCACAACAGTGTAGAGTCAGAAGCAGCTCAAGGAAGAGTGGCAAAATGTGACTAGGCAAAGGCAGGTGCCAGAGGGCACTCACAGCACTGGGGCAGATCACAGTATTCCCAGGTCAGCTTGCGGTCTTTTAGCACGTGGCACCAGGGCTTGGCATCCCCATCCGGGTTCCTAGGTAAGAAGGGACTTTAAGGTCTCCAGGCACATTTTCACTCACGTCAGGCCACAGGATGGTGAGATGAGCCTCCGTAAAGCAATGGCACACATCTGAGCTGTGTGGAGGACCTCAAGGGGACCTCCAGCAGGCCCCAGGCAGGAGAATAACCATCCCTTTGATGTCGCTTTTCTATCCCAACATGCTCTCATCTCACAGGGGTGCTGGGAGGAACTCGGAGCTATTCTGTGACAAAACCTTTGCAGCGCACCACAGTAAGAGTGTCTTGGGGCACAGAGGGGGCTGATCTTGGGCGGGACCTGTGACCTGGGGTCAGCGCAGGAGCACAGGATCTTTTTAAAACTAAACTTTATTCTAGAAAATGAATTGGTTGGCTGCCACAGCCGGCAGGTCATCACTGAAGGTTCTAAGAGGTTTGCCATTGTTGGCCTAGATAACGTCCACAGTTTCTGTCTGAGTCCCAGCAGACCTTGCCATTACTTTCAACATTAAATGCACTCCCACCTCACACCCCAAAACTCCCTGCCAAGGACTGAACCCCTCGGACGCTGTGCTACGCACCGGCAAAAATTATGTTTCCCCAAGCCCAGAGCCTGGGAGTTGAACCTCCACGCCGTGTAACCCCTTCCCCTCAGGATCATGGAGTCCCACGGGAGGCAGGAGGCTCCGGATGTGGTGAGGCTTTGGGTGCCACGGTATGCTGAGCCATTCCCAAAGTAGCAGTCTTCTTGCTTTCCTGGAACAAAAGAAATCTCAAGCTGAAACATGATCAGTTAAATGACAAAGCAGGCAAGTCAGGTTCGAGGTGGTGATCCGGCCTGGGAGTGTAAGGTGGCCACTCCTAGGTGGAGAAGGGTATAGCCTCTCCAGTTTCCCCTTTCTTCTCTTCAAGCACTTTTATCCGGAAATGACAAGTGAATTTTGCTACAGTTTGATCTTAAGTGTCTCTCAAAGGCCCATGTTCCCTAGTTCTGTGCTGTTGGACTTTGTGGCCCCTTTAAGAGGTGGGGCCTATTGGGAGGTCTGTAGGTCACTGGGGGCATGTCCTTGAAGGCAGCTGGATACCTTTGTGTCTTCCTTTCTTTCATTTCCTGGCCATGAAGTGAGCAGTTTTGCCTTATCCCTTGGTCCTGCCATGAAATGCTACCTTGAGAACAAAGCAATAGGACTCACTATCCCAGACTAAACTTCTAAAAGTGTGAGCCACAAGACACCTGTTTTAAAAGTTGATTCAGAAAAGTATTATAGTGACGTAAAGCTGACACAGACTTCATCCATCTCAGGTACCAGCTCCCATCAGCTGACTTGGCTTCCAGGAAAAGCGCGCTTGGTCCTAAGGGGCTGGCTGCTTGGGTCACCGCTGTGGAGCTGGCTCTTGGAGCTGTTCTGAAGGTCAGTAGGAGTTTCTTGTTTGTGCCTGATGGTTGCATGGCCTTCAGTAATTGCCATGCTGGCAGGTCCTGCTTCCTCGGGTTAGTTCTGTTAGTGCTTGAAGGATTCCCAGGCTTGCAGACAGCATGAGCCCTAGAGCGCCCCCTACTTTCAGCTACTTTCCCTATCCTTAGCTCTTTCCACCCACTCAAAACTGAAAAGGTACACCTCTCCACACAAATGCTATGATTAGAAAGGATCTGTGACAGGATCTCCAGCTTTAACTCCAGGTATGACCAAATCCTTGGGGTGGAGAGGGTGCTTTAGAATTGTCAAGAGTCTTCATATTCAGTCACAGGTGTACCCATGACCTGTGGACCCACAGACTGAATGCACCTTATTTTTTGTGTGTAGCACTTAAAGATCTTTCATGCTGTTGTGATAAATGACAATCATTAGGGAACACCCCACTGAGTTCATAGTACCTTTTTAAACTTGGTATTTTTTCATCTTGGGAAATGCTTTCACATTAAAAGAACGAGAGAGAGAGGAGAGAGAGAGAAAGAAGAGAGAGAGAGAGAGAGAGAGAGAGAGAGAGAGAGAGAGAGAAAGAGCGGTACTTTCCAGGCATTTTTAACAAAAATTGTCCATTCATTCTCAAAAAGGACTGAAAATGATGGATTCAGCCCCATTCTCTCTGGAGTGAGGACGCCGAAGGTCAGAGGGCTGAGGAGATGAGCTCAAGGTCTAACAACCAGAAGCCGAGCTGGGTGAGGACCCACATCTGCTGACAATTCTCCCTCTGCACCCATAACGAGCAATGCTCACCCTACTCCTTCCCCTCCTCAGTTTTAGGAGGACTGTCAGCCTGTCCTCCAAAGCTTCTCCCGAGTACTACGTGGGGGCTAGGGTGGCTATCACTTACCCCTGGAGCAGGCTGGTGTGCTGCAGAACTCTGGGATGTATTTTCCTGCCTTAAAAACATAACACCAGGGCTTCGAGTCCTTGTCTGGGTTTCTGCAAAATCAGCCAAGGAGGTCAGGAAAGTTAAGAGTAAGACTCCCCCTCAGACCCCAGGCTCTGCACACTCCTTGAGGGAAATGGTATGTTTTGGGCTGAGCCTGAATTAGTTGTCTTTGTGTGGAGTTTAAATGTAGCTCAAGGAAATGAACATGAGTGCAAATTGATAAAGGGTGGACAAGCATCCGTCCTGTGTGTCAGGACATAGTGGCAGGGAAATACCAAACATTAATGCATGCACTGCTGGGTGGCTGTGGTCAGCATCTGCAGTGAGTTGAGCTGCCGGAGATTATCCCTGATAAGGTGGGCAGGCCTGCGAAAGTCAGTCCTCAGGCTTGGCTGGCCAGGCCTTTGAAGCAAACACTGGGAGATGGGGCCCGCAGCGACCGCTCCATGCCTGTCTTGAGACCCTGGCCTGCTGGCTTCCACACAGGCCTCAGGCACAGCAGTGGGAACCAACCTGTAGGCTGCCATGTCTCTATCTGCCGTGCTGTTTGTTTTCTCTGGAGAGCCTGACTGATGTGCTGTAAGGCTCTTCCCTGCCAGAGAACCGAGGGCAGCCCTCACCTGCAGTAGTTGTGGTTCCCAAGGCCCAGCCTGATGGCACCCGGCCTCCGTGCGCTGTAGGGCTTCAGGACCAGCACGCTGCTGTTCCAGTTGACACACTCGGCCCCGCTCTCCGCTGTGCTCCATGTGCCCCGGTAGGAGATGCCCTGGTCCTTGTAGCAGGTAACCCTGGTATCTGATGGAGGAAAAGACACAACCCTGTGCGTGAGGCTCCAGCTGCTCCTAGAGCTCTCAGGGGGCCTCTGCAGTCTCAGGCAGCACCCGTGCTGCCCATACCCCTGGCCCCAGCAGCCCTCCTGGTCCCCAGCCTGCCCCTCACCACGCGCCCCTTTCCCATCCAAGCTGATGGTGGTGTAGGGATGCAGCCTCTCACACCCCACCTCTGCACTCACCTATTTCACAGCGTTTCCCCATAAATCCTTTGGGGCACTGGCAGACAAAGTCTGAGAAATACAGGGGCTGCCAGCAAGTCCCCCCGTTGAAACACCTGGGCTCGCTGCAGCCTGCAGGGCGAAGACAAGGAAAGCCCTGGTTACCTTCTGAGCCATGTAAGGACAGCTTTACAGGTGCACTCCACATGCTGGCCTGTTCTGTTCAGTTCCCAAAATGAACTGACAGATCCCAAGCTGCTCACAACACATGCACCACTGTTATCCTCCTGAGTCATCTAGGAGGACACTACCGGGCGTGATGCGCCTCTCCTCTCACCCAAGGCAGGCCTGGCTGGGGTCTCCTGGAGAGGCCCCCTATGTGCGTGAGAGCCAAGAGCCAGGCTGGCGTGGGCACATACCTTTGACAGGCACCGAGTGGCACTGTGGTCTGCCGCCATTACACCAGCAGAACTCCACTCGGTTGGCTCTGAGCAGGGGGCGCAGCCATGACTCATGCAGCTGGTAAGTCGTCTGAGTCTTCTCATCCCTGCAGGTCACTGAAACACAGACATCCACGGCCTTAGACTTTACCCCCCTGGGCCTGATGTGGGAAACCCTTCACTTGCTTGCCACACACAGGCTGCCCACCATGTCTGCAGTTCTACAGGGCCCAGGGTGGCCGCAGCCACATGACACCCCCACAGGTATGGGGCAATGGTCTCTGTGTGTGGTGCAGAGGATTCTGTTGTACTGGGGTCTAGTGGTGTTCTGAAGAGTGCGGGAGGACTGCTCGGGCTCTGTGGGATGTGAACCGTGTCATTTCCTATAAGGGGCCTCGAGGGTCTGAGGGGCCTTGAGTTCCGAGGGGCCATGGAGCTGATCCCCAGGGACATGAGGATGGCTGCAGGCTAATGTGTGTCCCCAAGGAATACGGCTGGCAGGGAATAAATAGCCAATATTTTATCACCGAGGACCGCTTTTATGTTCTCCCTCTGGTGAGCCCTTACTTTAAAAGCATATATTTATCATTTGAACTATGTATTAAGAGATATGCAACGTTTCATTTTAATCCATGAAAATATAACTACCTATGTGTAACCTGTCAGAGTGGTTAACCCACATGAGGATTATTACATAGAAATGTAATCTTTGATCCCAAACAGAGAAAATTAATATTTTAGTCTAAAAAATGTGCTGCTTCCTGTGGTACTTTTGATACAATGAAAATAGTTGAAGTACTTCAGCTAATATTTTATCTTTCTCTATATTCAAACTAAAATGCCAATTAAAACACATCCACACACATTGTAACTCCTGCAGGCAGTGACAGAGGCTCCCTGGAGACAATGCCTTGCTCTTGGAGTGTCAAAGGCCAGGACGCCCCTGCAGGAGGCTGCTCCCCATCAGCAAAACCAGCATGACTCCATAGAGGAAATTCCCCTTTAAAAGGGTCCAGGCCAGGCCTGAAGACATAGACCTGTAACCACAGCAGGGTAGAAGGCTGAGGCAGGGAGATCGCCAAATTCAAGATCAGTGTAGGCAATCTAGTGAGGCACCAAGGCCCTGTCTCAAAATTAAAAGAGGGCCTGAGGATGAGGTCTGATTTGAAGGCCCTGGGTTCAGTCCCCAGCACTACAGGAAGTGGCGGTGGGATTGATGTCTTCCAGACCCAACTGGCGGAGGAGGCTGAGGGCTCCCAGTTGCTAGCTTGGGACTTGAAGTCGGCCAGGAGCACTTCCTTCCTCTCAAAACAGGGATGTTAGCATATTTGTCCTTGGACACTGGACGGAAGTCAGCTCTGGCTGTGGACCTCAAGAAGTGGGTCTGTGACATAGCCGAGGCAAGTTATCCCCATTTTAGTTCTTTTTCTTTTTCTTTTTTTGGTACAGGGATCGAACTCATGACCTAGCACTTGCCAGGCAGGCACTCATGCCACTGAGCTAAATCCCCGGCCAAGTTATCCCCATTTTACCAAAGGGAAAAGACAGAAAGGGAGACAGCTGCAGTGATGGCTGAGTAGACCTGGTGGCCTAAAGGCCTGGGGGGCCTGGCAGCAGCCACTGAGGCTCTGAGCTTGCAGCTGCCCGGCCTCCAGCAGGTCGTACAGTCTCTCAGGGCCTTGTTTCCTCATCAGTGTGTCAAGGCCTCAGGGCCACAAGCGTTAGGCTCTTGCCCTGCAGCTGGCTCCTCTTCTTGGCCACCTGTCTGCAGCTGAGTGGCATCTGTGCAGACCCCTCTGAAGCTCATCTTCACCGGGAGATGAACCCTTGCGTGTCTAGGGCAGCTGGTGTCCCGGTGCCCATGCCCTGCCCTGGCCACCTGTCTCCAGCCCCTCACCACTGCTTCCTCTCACCTCTGTAGGACCTGGCGCCTCTTCTGAAGCGGACACGGGTTTTCTGCAAAGAAAGCGAAAGAGGGGGATCAGCACACACAGGAAAAGAACAGCACCGACCTGCAAGCAGATGCCCCTGGGGCCCCGTCCAGACACCAGGTTTCCTGCCTCATCTCTACCCTCTCTCTCCTTCCTCCCCGGCACTTTCCAAAAATATGCTGAAAGATGGAAATGTTTCCCATCTGCGCTTCCACTGCAATAGCCGCTAATCCCACATGGCCAAGGCAGAGCTAGAATTTGGCTGGTGCAGCCAACTGAATTTTCAACTTGTTTCGTTTTAGTTAATTTAGATTTAAATGGCTGCACGTGCTTAGTGGCTCCCTGTGTCCTCTGCACAGCTGGTCTTGGTGCCTTCAGCCTCACACAGGTGTTTGCTGCCTGTCACTCGGCCTCACACAGGTGTTCGCTGCCTGTCACTCGGCCTCACACAGGTGTTCATTGCCTGTCACTCCGGCCAGCAGCAGAGCCACTGCTGGCCACATGCCTCAACATGCTTGTGGCATCTGTTATAAGTGCTTTCTGGGTTAATCCAAATATTTTCTTTAAAAAAAAAAACTGCAAAGAAAGCTGAGGCAGGGAAGTGGGAGGAAGAACTCTTGCTCAAGTCAGAATAGGCATCCAGGTTCAGAGGCTGGGGCTTGAATCCCAGCCCAAACCATCCAGAGGGGAGCTGTTTGCACATGCGGGCTATGGAGGCCCTGTGCCTCTTTTCACACCCCCTTTTAGACACTTTTCCACCACTGCACTGGGGGGCTAGGCGGACATGAGGTCCCAGTCACACTGGGGCAGCTTCGGGGGGCCCCACAGAGACTCGGGGACACGCACCTGGCTGGGGAGGGTGGAGACAGCCCCACAAAGCAGCAGCACATAGAGGAACGCTCGCCTCATTCTCCTGCTTGTTTCCTCAGCTTCACTTCAATTCTGGGAGAGAAAAAGAGCATGAGTGGGAGGGACAGGAGGAGAGTACAGCAGAGCTCAGGAGCTCAGGGATCAAGACCCCCACGCCCAAAGATCTGGGAGGTGCACGTGGATTTCCATTGTGATAAAACACACGTTGTTCACATGCACCACCTTCACCACTTGTAAGTGTGCAATGCAGTGGTGTTAAGGACACACATCACACAGCTGTCACCACCAGCCACCTCCAGAACTTGGTCCTCACAAGCCAAATTTCTGCAGCCACCAAAGTTTTTCTGTGTAGCCACAGGAATCACCCTTTTCTGTAGTCTCTATCACTCTGACAACTCACATTTGTGACAAAAGTGTCTCCTACAGTGTTTGCGCTCTGCGCCTGGTTATTCCACCAAGCACGGGGGCCTGAGGAGTCCCCTCCTCGGTGTGGCTGGAGGTATGTGCTGTCTGGGTAGATCTCGTCTTGCTCATCCGCTTTCCTGATGGCACCTGATGGGTGCTGGGCGAGCTTTGCCCTGGATGTCTGTGGGCTGCACGCTTTTGGCAGCCCCGGGATACAGGCTTGGTTTCCTGGGAGGGAGTTCCTACCCTGGGACTGGCTAGATGCAGCCACAGACATCTTGACTTTTCAGAGGACACTTTAGGGACCTCACAGCTGGTGCCCAGCTCCACCCGCCCTTCCCCTGCTCACTCAGCTCAGCGTCCCTCACAGACAGGGCTGCTTCCTCATCTTACAAAGAGTTGTGCCCACCAGGACAGCATCCTTCCCACTGACCCCTGAGGATATCTGTCCTGTTTTATAGCCTGTGACAGAGTCGGCAAAGTCTACATTTGCCAAAATAGAAGCAACATCTGGTTTCGGTCAAAGACTCAGATCTTCCCGGTTTCAGTTTCCAGCCACCTCGCCCTTGGACCTCAGAGTAGGTTAGCTGCACAGCGTGCTCTCACTCTCACCCTTTCTTCCCCCTGACTCACTTCCCTGCAGTAGTAAGGGGTTCCCACCCTGCCCCCAGCCTTAGGCCTGGGCCAGCTGCCTTCCTTTGTCTGTGAAGAGCTCTCCACAGGGCAAAGGCAGGCAAGGCTGGAGACACTTGGAGTCTTGTGGGCTGCTGGTGCATAACCAGGGCCTCCCTCGGAGAGAGCACCAGGCAGTCTGCAGCCTTCTCTCACCCAGGGAGCAGCTGTGCCACCAGCTCTCCAGCTTCTGGCAGTTTCTGAGGAAGGGATGTGGGCAGTGAGAAGAGACAGTCTCCCTCTCAAGCAGACGCCTGTTCAGTGGAATCTTCTGGTCACAGGGAATTTCCCAGATTTTCTTTTTTCTCAGCTTTCCTCGAATTTCTCCTTCCCCCAAATTTCCCTAAGCTTCTGCTGAAATTCCCCTTTTGAATTTTACTCCTTCCCAATAGCCCTTGAACACATGTCTTCTCAAACCCGCTCCCCTTCCCTTCCCAGGGCTCTCTGTGTGCAGCCAGTCCTGGGTGGGCCTAGAAGGGTCCGCCTACCGGAGCCCAGAAGGAAGTGTGAGCTCCAGTCATTACATAGGTGAGTAGAAGAACCAGCAGTGGACCGTAAACGCCTCCTTTCCCCTTTGCCCGTCAAAGCACCCGGCCCTTTCAGGCTACCCACTCACTACCCCACAGGGCCCAGGGAGTCTTGTTTTCTGGACACTTTGCTCTCTCACTCTGAGAGCTCAGGTCCTCCACACGGCACCTGACCTCAGATCCTGGCAGCTGCAGAGAGAGGTCTTGCCATATTTGCACCCCTGCTATCCCCAAGACTCTTCCACAGCATGTGGGGATGGGTGGGGGGCAAGGGACAGGCTGCTCAACCCTGTCACAACCAGAGAACAAGCAGGAGGGCTGAGGTGGTCCTGTTACGCGCTCTGGCTGAGCTGGAGACTATCCTTATCTCCCATGGCCCCTGATTTCCTTGGCCTCCAGCCCAGCAGTGAAGTTCTCCCTGCATGCACAGCTGGGGGGACACTCGGCCTGACAAAGAAATGAGTCATCCAGACTCAGAAAAACAGCGCTGTCCACAGACAAGAGAGGAGCCAGGGAGAAAACGTGTCTTTTGTTTCGTCTTTGCTGGAGGCGTGGGTGCACAGCGAAGGGCCTGGATGCAGAACAAAGGGAATTCTGGATGGAGACTCAGACCCAGGGTCCGGTCAGCCTGACCCCCAAGACTATGCTGAGGTCACAGCCTCCCAAGGGGCTCAGCCTGGGAAGCCCTTCTGGGACTCAGTTCACAGGCACAGACTGACTTTCTCCTCCTGAGTCCCCTCCCTTCTGCCTACTCGATAGCTTCCCAGTGTTATTAAGTTATAGGAAAGCAAGAGGAGGATAGAAGGAGAGAAAGAAGGGAAGAGGAATGAGGGAGAGAAGGAAGTGCGGAAGGGAAGGGAGGCCAGGAGGCCACCTGGGAGGAGACTGAGGGCTGCGCTGGAGCTGGAGTACAGTATGAAGAGGGGCATTAACGGACGGCTTTCTGTCTCCAAGTCCCGCCTGAGCACACAAAGGTGAGTTTTATAGCTTTGCAAGAGGCACTATCTCTGGATAGTACAGTTCTATCTCTGGTTAGTACAGTTCAGCAGCCTTAGGGCTTGGCAAACTGATGGATTCTATAAATTAAAAAAGCACAAAGCACATGGCTTGGCAGATAAAGCATGCCGTGGATGGCAAGGATATGTGAGCCAGCATCCTTGTGCAGTACCCAGATGGCACATCCATACTCAGTAGGCCTTGTCTGCTCTAACATGCATGTCTCACTTCCCTACCTGTATCGTCCTATCAGACACAGCGGCAATGACTGTTTACTGGTCTCTCTGGGTAACCTTCAAAAAATGACTGCTCTAGAGTAAGGAGAAAGTTGAGTAATGAAGGATGGTAATTTTGGTGTAAGCAGCCCTCCTATGAGACGCTCCGTTTCCAGGGCAAAGAAAGTGCGCCTTCTTGGGTACTGTACAGGATGCCAGCACATACCCCTTGCCATCCAGGGCGGACTTTACCTGCCAACCCACGTGCTTTGTGTTTTATTAATTTATGGAATATGTCCACTTGCCGAGCCCTAAGTCTGCTGAGGATTGTTCATTGTAGCCAGCCAGGGTAGTCATTCCTGCAAGGTGACAATGTGGGGGTGGAGGGGGGCAGACCACCAATGGGCAATAACCAATTCTGGGTGGCAGTGGGTGACTCATGGGGAGGCAGATAGCACTGGGCCTCAGCACCTTGCTGCAAGCTGCCTCCCCTTTTCCTCTCTGTCTTTCCTCCTAAGCATCTGCTCTCATGCTCTCAAGAAAGGAACTGATAAACTCAGCCCCTGAGGTGAAACAGGAAGTGCCCATGCTGGAAACAAGACTCGTGTCCTGGCAATGCAGGTACCAGGGAGGTGGAGTGCGCGGGGCAGGAATCCCTGCTGCACTGTCAGAGGAAAGACATCGAGGAGCCCGAGCCACCTGGGTAGGGACTTCAGTAAATGGGTATGAGTTCTACAAGAGCACCCACCACATGCTGTGCTCTCTCCCCGGCTTCTGCTTTGTGGTTCGGGGGACTGAGTCCAGGCCTTTGCACTCAGCTGCATTTGCAGCCCTTTTTTAATTTCATCTGCAGCTGACCAGGCTGGACTTGAACATGTGACCCTCTTGATTTGTAGTAAAAAAACTGTAAAAATGCAGCCATCAGTCAATCCAGTTTTATAATTCTGGCGCATACAAGCTTATACTTTTGCTCAGCAACATGAGCAAGTTGAAAGAGGACAGAAATGGCCAGGGAAGACCAAAGTGGACTGGGACTGCTTTCAGCTTGCATGTCACGCTCAAGGTTTGCTGGGACTGCCTGTGGTAAAGGAGAGGCTAGGCTACAGCAGTGATCCACTGGCTGAGAAACAGCCACTCCCATCCTTCACTCCTAGGGACAGAGGCCAGATGGCAGTCAATGAACTGGGAAATAAACAGCAGGAGCAAAGAAACAGTGAAGCAGAGCCAGCCCAGAGGGCGTGCACCTTAATCTCAGCGCTCAGGAGACAGAAGCAGGGAGGTTGCAGGTTCAAGCCCAGCCTGGGCTACTTAGGGACTTAACAAGATCCTGCCTTTAAATAAGAATAGAAAGAGAAAGAAAGGAAGGAGGAAGGGAAAAGGGAAAAGGAGGAAGGGAGGGGCGATGGACAGAAGGAAGAAAGAAAGGAGAGGGAGCTGGGCTCCTGGCAGTGAGCGAGGTCACAGAAGAGGCCGGAAGGCCCCCACAGTTCACCTGGTAAGAGCAGTCTGCCCTCCAGCCAGGCCACAGGACAGGTCCTGTCCAGCAGCTGCCATCACCTGAGCCATTCCTAACTCTTCACAAGGTGACCCTCCCCTAGCCAACCTGCTTATCTTTGCTCCTGAGCAGGACCCTTTCTCAGGGTGGGGAGAGGAGCAGGGAGCTGAGAAGAAAGCACCCTGCACCCTGCACCCTGCCACTCCTACCAGGGCAGGAGACTTGGCAAAGCACATGCAAAGCCCAGGAGCCCAGGCATGACCTATAACCTACATCTAAGGAGAAATCAGCCTCAGAACCGTCCACACCCAGGGTGTTTGTCGTTATCCCCTGGCATTCCACTTCTACCAGGTACAAAGGAAGCACTGGCCGTGGGAATAAGTCTCTCTTGCCCTCTGCAAAGGAAAGGAGAAAAGGAGCCCTTTCTCAATAAACTGAGAGGTTCAACTAGCAAAGGGCAACTCAAACAGTGCACTACAGTGTTAACTCCAGGGCCAGACTAACTCCACCGGGGCCAGCGTTCACCTAAATGGACATCTTGGTCAGCAAAGAAGCCAGCACTGCATTTCCAGTCCACTCCTGAAGCCACCTCAGGTCTCCGTGCCCTTGACTCAGAAAGTAAAGCCAAAAGCTTTCGCTGTAGCATTACAGGCATTCACCCTGTTTGCTGGCCTGCTGTGGAAGTTACACTTCCTGGGGCAGCGCCACTCACCAACAGGGACCTGTTCCTACTGCCACCTTCCCCCGCATTACACAGTCCCACAGCCTTGTCAATTAGGTTTTCTCTCCAAGTTTATACAGATGCCAGACCTGAGCTTTACCAGTGACACTCCCAGAATTCTGAGTTCCTCCAGTTAAAACCCAGCATTCTTTCTATTTCTTACCATCTCTGTGACACTATCTTGTAAGGGGCAGGTACTGGGGATGGAACCTAGGCTTGCCACATACTTGGCAAGAGCTCCACAGCTGAATTAAGTAAAACTCTTTATTTTTATTATAGGACAGGCTGGCCTTGAATTTGCAATCCTCCTGCCTCGGCCTCCCAGAGTACTGGCATTACAGGTATGAGCCACCATGCCTGGCTTTTTCTGACATTCTTAATGTGCTCAGAGTTGGTATCAGAGCAGCCTGGCAGAATGTGTGTGCACAGATGTTGCTGTGTCTGGGTGGGTGACCCCCTTTCCTGAGCCTTCACCCCCTTGCTGCATCACAGGTGAACCCCTCTACCTTGCTGCCTCATCCTGGCTGTCCAGAGAGGGACTATTCCTGTGTGGTGCATGGCATCTGCTGTGCTTATTGCCCCCGTGCCCTTCCACAGTGGCCTCCAGGAGCCTGGCAGCAGGCACAGCTCTGCGTGTGGGTGCCGCATCCAGCATGGACCCTGAGCCTGTCTCTGAGTGACCCGTCCATGTCACGGTGACCTAAGGCTGATCCCAGCTCAAGGGGCGGCTGTGTGCCGAGTGCAGGGGGGATGTTTTGCACCCTATTCTAACCATTCTCTTGCTGCCTTTCCAGGCTTGTTTATACCACAGGTTCTGGGAGGAGGCGAGACGTCCAGGAGCTCAGATGTCACCACAGATGCAGGGCACAGTGACATCTGGAGGCCAGAGCCACCCTGTGGATGCCAGAGGCCCCCAGAAGGACAAAACCCACAGACCTTTCCTTTCCCTTTGCTGCTAAGTGGCAGAGACTGGCTCTTGCTACAGCTGCAGACTAGGACACGTTCTTCTTCCTTGAGTCCCTGACACACTGCCAGCTGCCAGGCAGCACAGATGCCCAGTCTGTTTCCTCCCAGGCTGGCCTCACTGGCCCCCTGGTGTGGCTTCCCTAGCTGGCACTGGCCTGCACCTTCCGAAGCCCGGGCTTCTCCAGGTGACTACCAGATCCTCACCCTCACCGAGGCCTCACCCCGCCCAGGTGAACCCCCTTTCCATGGCACACACATCCTGCACAGTCACACTCAGGCCAAGCTGGCTCTGGTGACACAGACTCCATACTCCAGGTACTCGTACTCCTGGACAAGGAAAGGGACTGACCATTGTGCAGCTCCAGGGCAGAGGGCACCCAGTGCCACGTGTACCCACCTGGGGTGGGGAGAGAGGCCTCGCTCAGCCTCAGCAAGGGGCTCTCAAGGCGGGCTTTCCAGATTATGTGAACAGATGCCACCCTCTGAGCAGAAGGAGGGGTTCACTAGACAAGGACATGGTGTTCCTGCCAGGCTCCCGCCCTGAAATGGTGCATGGCTTGGGGTCTGGGGCTATACGGTAAGAGACCCAAACCCCTCACTCTTCAGGGCACGCCCCTCTTGGTAGACAAAGGGGAGGATATATGCACCCCTGGCTCTCATCCTGGAGTGGTGTGTCTGGAATCCCCAAGAGTTCTGAGGATGAAGGAGCTTTGGGGGAGCCCAGTGTGGGTTTCCTAACCTCTGCTTGTGAGTTACCACACTGAACAGAAAAGGTGTTTATACAGAGGTCTGCACTGTGGTTTCGGGTTGGTGGCAACTATTTTGGAGGCTCCAAGTAGGATCAGATCTTCTCCATCCATCCCTAAATGGAAGTCATGGAGCCTCAGCTGTGCTGTCAGGAACATGGTGTAAGCATCTACATACTTAATAGCTGGGCCTGTGAGTCAAGGGTCACCTTGCGTGCACTCTGGCCATGGCACTGCTCTGCAGTGCATCGAGCTGAGTCTACCCTTCCCATGTGCAGGAAGCCGTCTCCAATGAGTGCTTAGCCTGGTTAGGGGAGAACCAGGCCATCAATTCTAAGTCTGTCTCCAGCTCTAATTCTCTTTCTTTGGTGTTTTGAGACAGTTTCTTCCTAGGTAGTTCAGGCTGGCCTTGCATTCACTGTATAACTCAGGCTGGCCTCAAACTCATGACAATCCTCTGTCACAGGCTCCCAACACTGAGGTTACAGGTGGGCTGCACCACACCTGGCTGGAGATCTAATTTTCTATGAATCTAGGTCGCCCTCTCTCTTACAGGGTTTGATCATTGTTCCATGAGCTGTTTTCCCTGGGATGAGATTTATAGCTGAAAACCTAGGTTGTGGAATTTGTCCTGGGTTACTGGATTTACCTTCTCCCTGCAGACTTTTCTCCTGTGTTTACAAAACATATGGCCCAAAGTAGGAGTGAACAGAATATTGCCATCCCTCAGTGCCCATCTCAAAATTTTACCAAAACAGAGCGGAAAATTACTCCCAGAAAATTTTATTCTTTGACTTCAGATGCACGATGCCAACTAATCAAAAGACAACTAAAACATTTCAACTAAAAACTCAAAATCTTCCTTACTCCGGATACTTGCCATCTCAGAGGAGTCCAGAGGCTTTGAATCAGAGTGGAGCTAAGTCCACTATCATTCCATAAACTTGCTGCCTCCTTCATGTTGGGCTGAGCAGTGCTCCCACGTGCAGCCACTAAATTCCCTAAGTTTTCAGAAAACTCTGAGACTGAACAAGGATTGGGATTCTGCTCAAGGATTGGGAACCAGCCTCTACCAGATACCGAGCTCACTCACATGTGCCCTGGTCCAAGAGAAGCTGTGGGCAGAATCACTTAGAGCCACACCACCAGTGTGCCTGGCTGCATGGGCCTGCACAAGCCCTGAGTTCTGCTGCTAGCACAGGAGCCCCAAAAAGGGACCCAGAGTCCTGCGCTGGGGAGCCTGGTGGCTGTGTTGCCTGTCACAGGCTGCAATGCAGGGCAGGTGCTGGGAGTCTGGTAAGAGGCACAGAATAAATGGGGAGCTGGTGGGCACAGGGGGGCCTGGGGACAGGGCAAGACTCACAGGCCCAGGCTGATCTCAGAAGTCCTCAGCAGAGTACACTGGTGGGTGGGAAGAAGCTGTTCATGTCTGGGTGGTCCTGGCATCCCAGCAGCACCCTGGCCTGACTGCTCTCGCAGGAGGCACGCCCCAGCACCCCTGGGGACCACTGTGACTGACCCAGGTCTGCACCCAGCATGAGCCTGGCCCACACCCAAGGAAGGCTAGGAAGTCACCTTCGGGGGCTCCAGTTGCAGCTATCCTACACAGACACACACATACACGCACACGCACACACACACACTTTGTCACCCATCAGCCCCAGGAGACTATATTATTCCAAATACTATATTATTCCAAATCTGCTACCAAACAAATCACTGCTGCCACACTTTTTCATGCCCTAGTTCATCATTAGTTACCGAGGAGCTCAGCATATTTTCCTGCTTCTCTCCCTTTTTATGAGGTTAAAAAAGCGAGAGAAAATACCAGAAGCATCCAGAGAGGCTGCCCAGGCTCCTGCTGAGTGCCTTGGGATAAAAGACATCGATGCTATTTTTTCCCTGGAGTAGAAAAGGCCTTAAGGAGGACAGCAGCCTGGATCAACGCCCCTGGAGAGAAAGCCAGCACAAACCAACCGGTGGCGTTTTTTCTACCCAGACTCCAAGTGGGAATGCCAGGCGGCTGAAAGCCAGGCTGCTCTTTCCTGGTGCTTCCTTCCCACTGGATCGTCAGGTTCCGGAGGGGAGGGATCCCCAGCATCCCAGCCTTGGTTGCTTCACTGGCTCCCGGTTCCCTGGAGAGGCCACAGCAGGCCTCACCCTCCAGGACACTGTGGCTCCAGCCCGGTCTGCACCCAGCACTGCCCGCTGTCTGCAGAGGCTCTGCGGGGCACTGCTGCAACTTCCCAAAGCCTGCATGTGAGCAGAGGCTCCTTCCCCCTCTTGGCTTTCCTGGCCACCACACCCCTCAGATCACCTCAGCACAGCGAATACAGAAAGAACTCCCACCAGTCCTCCCAGACTCAGTGGCACAGCCACCCCTTCTTTGGCTCCCTCTGCCTGAAATTGTTAAAGAGACAGAAGAGGGGACAGCGCCCAAAAAGCACAGATCCCGACTCACCACAGACTCCACTGCTCAGCTGCTCAGGCTCCCTCTGCTCTGTGCCTGCTGCTCTTAAGGTCCCGGTGGGAGGCTGGGTGATGGTGGGGCGGGATCAACGAGGGAGGGTGCCTAGTGGACAGGACTTGCTCGGAGGGGGAGCAGCCATCTGGCTTGGCCTGGCGCCCGCTGGATTATTCACAGCCCTGATGTCATTGGATCACAGGAACCAGGGACCGGATGGGGGCCTGAGGAATCTTCTTTAGAATCCTGCACTCAGACTAAGAGGGACTCTCAGGAAGGGGGCGCTAATCCTCCTGGCTAAAAGTAGCCTGGTGCAAAGCAGGCCATAGGGAGACTGAGGTGGAGGGTCTTCTGTCCCTGTGTCCCGTTGGAGTATCAAGGGTGGAAGGGCTGGGTGCCCATCTGCTATGAAGGTGCCAGGCCTGGTCTCGGCTGCTCAGGCCTCCTGGGTTTCATTTTCTCCCAGCCCTGGTCTCCGGGAGTTTATTTCCCTCCTCCTTGGAGCCACCTGCCTGCTTTGGCTTCTGGAATTTGCCATCAAGCAGAAGCAGCTGTGGGAGCTGGCACCTGCTGAACCGGCCGACGCCTTTTCGGAGGGTACAGGGAAAGTTTTAGGGCGGAACTGGCTGCACTGGTAACCAGGGACGTGACCTCAGACAGGCTCTCAGCTGTGCTGAGCCTGTTCTTTCTGGCTGCCAGCCTGGGAGCGTTAGAGACCGAGTGCACCAGAGCTGTCAGCGTGGTCCAGTAGCCTCAGTAGGAGTCCAAGGACCACCAACAGCCCCCACCCCACCTGGGGCTTTGCTGAAGTGCACCCTGTTAGCACTAGGGCTCCCTGCAAACCAAGGCTTTGTGTTCCCACCACAGTGAGGTTGTTCAGCCTCCCACAAGGTGTGGAGGAGGAGGAGTGGGGAGTGGATAAGGTAACAATGGGGACTTTGATTTGAGGCAGGGACTCACTGGTGGGGTAGGGAGAGGGATACAAAGATAAAAATCACTTGTGGTGACATCGCATTCCAGGAAACTTGCCTCAAAGCTCTTTGAGTTCAAGAAATAAAATGAAATCTCTGCCTAGATAGTGTGCACACAAAGTGGGCACCTCATCCCCAAGTCAGAGGAAAGTTTCCCCGTCAGCAGCGGCACTGCCCTTCAGGGGTGTTCAGGTCACTGTGGGCCAAGGGAAGGGGACATGGGGATCCCCTGAGCTGGCAGGCAGCTGAGCCAGAAGTGCTATGATGCTAGTTAAACTCAGACAGGAGAGGCCAGGGTAGTTTTGAACTGGGAGACAGTAAAAGTTAAAAGCTGGGTTGTTCACTTAGAGCTGTTGTTCTTTAAATATTTAACCTAATGAAACACATTTTTAAAATTCTCATGTAAGATAACAGTGGGTCTGAAACACTGTTTTGACTATCTGAGTGCTGAAAATATCTCAGATACCCAGACATAGAGAAATATCTCTAAAGGATGTCAGTACAGTGCAATATCAGGCAGCCATTATGATGACCAGTAACGAGGTTGTGCAGACATAGCAAAATCAATCATCAAATCACCTTTCCCAAAACAGTGGAAAGCAAACATGTATATAAACTGTAATATAAACATTCAAGTGCTATGTGGATATATGGGAAACGACTGAAAAGTAACACTGTGAAACGCTGCCCTCCCGGGGCTGTTTCTGGGAGGCACCTTGTCTGACATTGTTGAGTCAAAGCCCCGCTGACCTACCACGGAACCCTTCGAGGCTGCCGTGCTGGCCCAGGGTCCTGGGGGCTCAGGCAGTGGAAGGGCAAGGTCGCTGGAGAAAGTACATTGGGATACCAGGGATTTTCCTTAGTAACCGTGATCTATTCAGACTCTTTTGATCATTCTCATTTCCAGTCAGTTCCCTGGTGGAGGGAACTGCATTGCTTAGATTCACTTTCTGAGTCTCCAACAGAACCTCCTTTTCCTTGGTCCTCAAGCATTGGCACTTCAGGTGTCAGCCCACTTGCCACCCTCTGGGACTCCGTAGAGTAAACAAGCCCGCGTCCCTCCCCTGCAGGGCCTGGCATCTGGAGCGCGTGGCCTGTGCGGAGCCCAGACTGGACATCAGGCAGTCTGCTTTCTCCTGGGCTCTGGTGGTTGCCTATCTGTTGGCAGGAAAGGCCGTTTGCTCTGTGCTTAGCTCTCTTGTGTGTTTCCAATGAGACCAAGAAACTGGGTTGTTAACCGACTCACAGAATATCACCAGAAAATGTTTTCAGACAAACGACACACGTGACCTGGGAAATCACCTCATGAATGCATTTCAGGCTGGGGTACAGCTTGGTGGTAGAGTGCATGCACACGGGGCCTGTTTTACTTTTATAATTTTTTTCCAGCTTCGTCACTTTCCTGAATCTCTCCCCAGGAGGAAAGCCCTCTGCTGGGAAAAGCCTCTTCCTATGTCTGACACTGGTGTCACATGGGAACAGAAGTAAAAGCCAATGAGGTTTTTTTTTTCTTTTAAAAACAGTTTCACCACATTTGGGAAACCTGAAACTTCTCTAAAAAACGTCTATTACTTAAAAATGACTTGAAAGTGCACAGATGACCCTTTCTGACCTTATAGATCTACTGGATCATTCGTGCATGAATATCAGAATAAGAAGGTAACTATTTTGCAGAGATTAATTGGTCTGTGAGATCATCTACATATACTACTTATACCCAAGCACACTATATCAATGATGGCGAATCTTTTAGAGATAGAGTACTAAATGGCAAAACCCACTGACTTATCGTCAAGCAACAACACTGCAATTAATCCTGAATATTGAGGTTTTAGTTTGGAAAAAAACAACTCTGTGTTAACATTTTTTTGTCTTAAAAGATAAACAACATGTGTGCCATAGGTTTACCACCCCTGCTATGTATCTCGTTCTGACGTTATTCTGCTGCTGCAATGGTGTCTGTGGTTAATACGTCTAAGAAAAATGAACTGCTGGAATCCAAGTTGATTTGTCTGTTTTGTTCCTGAGGTGCTGTGGGTCAAACCCAGGGCCTTGCACATGTTAGGCAAGTGCTCCACCCCCGAGCTAAATGCCAATCCAATCCTTGTTTTTATTTAGTTATTTATTTTTTGAGACAAGGTCTCACTTTATAGTTCAGGCAGACCTTGAACTCACAGCGAACCTCACTTCCATCCCTGAGTGCTACGATTCAGGTGTGTGCCATCATGCCCAGCTTTAATCCTGTGTTTCACATCTGAGGGTGCTGAGGAAGGATTCCTGACCTCATGGGAACTGTGGTGCCCGGAGTACTTGGCTTGTTTCCCGGCAGCCCTTCTGGTCATTTCATTTGTACTGGTTTGCTCATTTCTGTTTTAGAATGATGATAACCACAATAACCAAAACTCAAGCCAACACAGGTGACTTAGTCACCCCGACTCTCCAGTGACCCAGCAGTGTCTCTCGATTGCCACATCTGAGCAGGCGCCTGGAGAAAATCACCCAAAGCCCTCTGTACCTCTGCAATGAGGTCACCCTGATCCTGCTAGGAGGGCTGCGGCCTGGGCTCCAAAGCCCGGTGACTTAATGCTGAGATGGCTCTTGCATCATCCTTCATCCCTGTCACCCACGCGGGACCGGTCCGTGTTTGGTGGCAGGACACTGGTGTTTATATTGGGCTACCTCCTGCTGCCTGGCAGTCCCTTTCCGTCCCCACCTTAGCTTCACACAGGCCCACGCCTACCCCAGGAAAGTCTTCCACCAAGCCAGATAACCGGAGGTCATTTTCCCCAGCCTTCCTTTATCTCTTGGGCTTAGGACTTCCTGTCTGATTTTAGTCACCAGCTGAATCGATGACATCTCAAATGTCCCTTGACCTATCTCCCCATCTAGGCAGGAGTGGTTCAACCCACACCATTTATTAAAAATTAAAGGAAATGAATGTGCCTGGGTGCAGCTAGCAGTCCAGCACTGCCTTACATGTACAAGGTCCTGCATTTCATCCCCAGCCAGCAAAATAAATAGATACACAAATAAAATAATGAGGAAGCCGCCAGAATGCAGTGCTTGGATGATCTCAGTTCTGAATTGTCTGCCTTAAACCCTTAGGCAAAGGAGAGACCCTCTGTAAGCACTTATCTTCTCCCACCTTGGAGACTTTTGGATGTGTGTGGGGCTCCTTATACATTTTCATGCTGGTTTTTTAAAAAAAAACACCTCTATGGGACAAGAGGCTGCTGCTGGAGCTCTGAGAGGCAACTGCTCTGAACAATGCGAAGCCCAGCGAGGCCTGGGAGTCCCAGTAGAGGGCGTGGGCCAGGTAGGCAGCTAGCCAGAGGGGCTTCCAGAGCAGCCGAGCCCCGCCGGCTGAGGGTGGTGCTGCAGGATGGGGATGTGGCGGCATGAGGGGAAATGGGGATTCCAGGGCCCTGGAGGGGATGCTGGAAAGGCTGCCAGGCACCCAAAGCTCGAGGGAGGAAGCTGTGCATAAACGACAGGTGTTCTGACCCGCAGGGAGGGCATTCTTCACAGTCTAGAGTCACCACACCAAAGCTGTGCTGGCCAGAGGATGAGGCCTCCCTGGGCCGGGTCCCTCTGCCCGCTGCACACTGCAACAAAGGGTTTAGTCAGAGAGTTTATTTGTAGGTGGCCAAGGACTGAGCCTTGGGGTTGTGGAAGATACAGAAGGCATGATTTGAGGACAAGGGAAGAGCTGGTGGGCGTGGTCAGGGGTCCATGCCTGTGCCTAACTGGGTTGAACACATGTTAGCAAGATCTGAGAGTGGAGCTTTCAGACTTCTGGGGTCCCAAGGTCCCTATCAGATGTGCAGGCCCTGGTGAAGACTCAGTGGATTTGGCAAAAACAGCGTTCCACTCCCTGAAAAGTAACTTGAGCAACTGTTCAGAGGTGTTATCTACAGAGCTGGTCAAAGTCCACTAAAAGCAAGCGCTGAGGTAGCACAGAAGCCAAGAGTCAGAGAAACACAAAGCGTGGGTGCTGGCTGGGGACAGGAGCCCAGGCTGTCTGTGTTTGTTGGCTGGAAATTGCTCCCAGGGCCTGGGGACCAGAGCCTGAGCTCACATCCTTCTGATGGCTGCATTCATGAGCAGCTGAGAGAGCTCCTTAGCTGTGAAAAGTTCAGATTTCCACTGTTAAGTCCAGCTGGTGGTTGTGAACCACTGAACAAAGGCTGGGTTTTAGTGAGCTTTTGGAGAGAAAACAGACAGAGGCGACTCTAAACAAAGAAGCAAGATCTCCCTACATCGAGCCAGTTCTGCAGTTCCAGGTGGCTGCTGCTAATGACGAACTTTAGAACTTGGTCTTTCACGAGGCTCTGTCACACATTACCACATCTGTCCCTCAGATGTCACATCCTGTGAGAGGGCAGAGGATTTCTGTGTTAGTCAACTTTCTGTAACTATAACAAAATACCAGAGATCACTGATAAGAGAAAAGATTTACTTTGTCCCACGACTGGAGATTCCAACCCAAGATAGAGTGGCTGCTTGGCTTTGAGCAGCCTGCAGCACAAGGTGGGGAAAGCATATAACCATGCACAGCCCTGATCTCTCCAGCAGAAGGAAAGAGTGAAGGGGACAGTGGCTTTCCACCTCGGCCACCTCCCAAAACTCCCCACAGAGCAATGCTGGGGACCGAGCCCTGCTACACGTGTCCTTGGGGGGGAGGGGATTTATCCAAGCTACACCGTGTCAGACCCGACTCACAGAGCAAGAACTGGAGGTGCACAGAGGCCAGAGGACTCACCTGCAGGCCCTGGATTGGTCACTACTGTAGGAAAGAACCCAGAAAGCTCACCTGAAATAAAACCTGAGCCCACATCACAGCAGGAAAAGAAGTCCCTCCTGCTGGCCTTGTGGCAGCCACAGGGAGTCCACACCAGCTTGCCAAGGAGACAACACAGTGAGAACTGGACTTGTCCTGGCCCCTCCTGGCTACCCTGCATGGACACAAGGACAGCAAGCTGGTTAGGGGGCATATTATCATGCGTGGCAACAGGTAGAGTGGCTTCCTGACCTCATGCCCCCTGCACTCTGATGGCTTTGCCTCTGACACTCCAAGCGCTTCCCACAGCAGGCCCTTGCCTTGAGTACTATACTCGCCCCATTTCCTGGGCCCCACTGCTTAGCCCCAGAGTCAGGACCCCCATGCAGGCACAGGAAGTTCCTGGGGTGGAGTGGGAGTGTGAGGACGACCACAGTGTGGCACCTTGCCCCCACACCTGCTTCCAGCCTGCCATTTGATGTTGCCCAGCCCCGAGGATACCATGAGCTTCCATGGCTAGTATGCCTGCAGGAGCCTGGAGCCCAGGGGTGGCAGCAGGGCCTGCTGGCCTGCGATGGACTGAAGGACATGAGAGCAGAGGAGGGCAGGCAGAACACATCTGCCCAGAAGCTCTGCAGAAGTCACACTGCACCTGAGTCCCAGGGCTACTGTGCAAGTCACCTAAGTCCTCAGAGCCAGCTTCTTCATACGTGCAATGCGGGCACGACCCAGCACTGTCTGCTGTCACAGGGGTGTGGAGAATCCAGTGACAGTGTTTGTGACGCTGAGATGCAAGCATACGCTGAATTCCTATTCCTGGGTCAGGGATGTGGTTCAGTGTGCAGCACTTGCCCAGGATGCACAAGGCCCAGGTTCCACCTCCAGCACCACAAATGGATAACGGGGGTGCACAGAGCTGTGGGGAGCAGGGCCTGACGGAGGAGCCCCAAGCCCACTGCCAGCTGGCACAATGGGCTTTGCTGGCCACCACATGCCACACAGCGGTGCTGACCAGCGCGTAAAAGGCTGAACAGCACCATTTCCTTTGTCTCCCTACAAGGATGGGGCCCTGAGTGGGGAATTCCTATAAATGATTTGACTCCAGTAAATAAGAATACATCTGAAGTGATCCCATCCTGCTGGGAATTGGACAAAAAGCCAAACACAGTTGTTTATTAATGGGCTCAAGTAACTGCTCTCCCAGGCAGGAGGGAGAACGTGTTTTGATCAAAGGTCCGAACTTCCTGCACTGCCACTGGGGATGTCCCCACATGTTGGGGCAGGCAGCACGCACCGGCACTGGCTCTAGCATGCCCGACCGGGTCAGTGTTTCAAGCACTGTTTCCAGGATGTCAGGTCTCAAGGCGAGTCTGTGTTCCCTGGGAGTGGCCGCCGATGGCAAACACACTTCTGTGACTCCTCGGGGCACTGTGTGTCACACCATGACACGGGGACAGCTGCCTCCTGGGTCCTACGTCAAGCCGGAGCCCACAGGTAACTAGGATTCCAGATATTCCCCTTCGCTGGCTCTCTCAGCTTGACCCAGTGTAAAAACAATTTTATCAAAAGGAGGATTCAACTACCCTGGAGGACACCAGTCGACACTCCTTAGGTTTCTGTCCACGAGTGGGTCCCTCACCTACACCCTATCCTATGAGGTAGGTGCCGTGCTGTCCCAATTTACAGAGGAGGAAGCAGAGACCCTGAGTGTGGGACTCTGACCCGTGAGTGTCTGCTGTGTTCCCTGAGGGCAGGGTTAGGTGAGGCCCTGGCATTTGGGTCCGCGGGTGAGGTGTCACTTTGCTGCAGGACAGTGTGACGGCACAGAAAAGCCCCATGCTAAGCAGGGACACAGAGGAGGAAGAGGAAGCGGCTGGGAAACATGATTCCCCCTCGTCCTGCCCACTTCCTGCCAGGCTCAACCATCACCCAGTCCTGCAGCCTAGGGATCAAGGGCAGCACATGGGCCTTGGGGGAACATTTAAAAACCACAAGAGGGGGATGCAGGAAGACAGTGAGCCACCAAAAGCCACACCAGACCCTCTACCCTGACACTTTCTCTTATTCCTGTAAGAAACAAATGGGATTTGCAGGATTATACAACTAGAAGCTGCCTTAGCCTCCACTTCATCCAGGTTATTGTTTGACATTTTCCCTTCCCTGGAGCTTGAGGGGCTCAACCAGGAGGTGCTGAAACTAGGGCTGGGCTTGAGGATTCAAGAAAAATCAGAGTTATATATGGTTACGGGTCGAAGATGCTGCCTGGCTGAAGGAAGCCTCACAGAACGATGGGAGCCTCCCTGTGTATTGGAGATCACTACCAAGTGGCTCTGAGCAGGATTTAAATGGGGCTGGGGATTTAGCTCAGCAGCATAAACGCCTGCCTTGGAAGCAGGCAGTCGTGAGTTCGATCCCTGGTAACGATAAAAAGACAAAAAAAATTAATAATTGGCTTTCTATGTTTATCTGTGAGTCTGTTCTAGGCCTAGGCCTCTTGCCTGGCGACGGGAGCTGATCCATAGTAAGTGAACCTCTATGAATTACTGGTCCTGGCTGAGCCCTGTAGTGGCCTGTGAGGCCAGAGATGCCTCAAAGGGCAAGATAAGGCCACAGCTGCGGACACTTGGCTCCAACCCAATTAACAAATACAGACTGCAGCTGCAAAGATCACTCCTGCAGTCTCACTTATGAAGACATGTTTCATGAAAAGACAGTGCTACTAAATTGACTTGATTCATGACTTGGAGATGTCCTTGAAGTGACTCCCAAGGTCCTGCTCATTGCCTGCACTTTCCTCAGTCTCTCTGCCCTTTGTCCTCAGTCCTAATATAAGTGGACTGATCCAGAAAATCCTTTGTCTTTACCCTCGAAGCCTCAAGCTTAATTAAAGGGTTTTGAGGCCCTCCCCACCGAAGCCCTAAAAATCATACAATTTGTCTCTTTTTATTTAACCTCTGCCGTACACTCGTTTGGGAGATCAGGAATCTAGGTCACAACCGATACCTGTGCCCACTTCCAAAGGCTGAGCGGGAGGATCACAAATTCAAGCCCGGCCTGGGCAACATAACTAGACCATGTATCAAAATAAAAATAAAAAGAAGAGGGCTCAGTTACTGATGCTCCACAGACGTCATTATAGAAAGTCTCAGCCAGTTTAATGCCAGACCATTTCATGACAAACTGACTTGACTATCAGATTCTGACTGATAACTCTTCCTCAGACAAAAGTGGTTTCATTGCCCCCCCAGGCTCCCTGGTCCCTGGTCCACAGCCTGCCTGCAGTCCCAGGGATGTTGGGGCCTCCCCAGGAGCATGTTGCTGGGGGGAGAATCTCTTGCGCTTGGCTGAGTTTTCATGCCCCAGTGAGCCGTCTTTCACTGCTGGGCTCCAGGAAGCCTTGGCTTCCTCACCAGGAACTTCCTCTAAGTTCACACTGCGCAGCGGTCCCTACCCTAGGGTAAAGAACACTCTATCACCTTGCCACGCAAAGGCAAGTGGCACCCACCTCTTGAGTGTCTCATGGGGGAACAAAAATAGGTACTAGAACAGGTGGTCGGTATATTTTCTGGTAAAAAGTCAGATGGTAAGTGCCTCAGCTTTATGGTCCATGCAGTCCCCATCAGAACCACGCATTCCAGCCATGTCAGTCAGTGTTTACTGAAGAAACAGATACAGCACAAGACAAACAATTATGTAAGAATTTACAAGAGTGGCTCACAGTGGCCACCCACTTCGAGCGAGTCAGATGTGGAAGCGTGCAGAGGGTCTCTCTGTACCCTGGGGACCGGAAGAGCCAGTCAAAGGTCTGGAGCCCACTGCAGCATCCTGTGCGTGTCCACACCAGGGGGCTGATGGATCTGATGGCAATTGATGCCAGAAGCTGAAGAGTCTATGCTGGAAGCCAGGAGATGACGTCCAAGGTGAGGGTGAAGACTGGGAGCTGCACTGAAGAAACAGAAGCAGCTCTGTCCTCCTTCATTTCTCCTTTGTACCATCCGGGCAGTAAGCTGCCCTAGGGTGGTCCTCCACATCTTAGGGTGCTGAATTGCTGAGCCGATTCAGTTGAACTTCTCTTGCTCAAGCTGATATTGTCAATCAGCCATCACACCTGCTCTTAGTTACTGTTTGATCCAAATGCCCCCGAAGGCCCATCAGTTGAAGGCTTGGTTGCTAGCCAGCGGTTCTATGTGGGGGACCTTTATGGTGGGAGGAAGTTAGTGGAGTTGCTGGTGGGGGGGGGCATTGGGAATGTGGCCCTTTCCTACCCACTTTGGCTTCCAGGGCCACTGTCATGTGTGCAGCCTCTGCCATGCAATCCCATCACCAGTTGTTTTCACCCCAGGCCAAAAGCAACATGGCTAAGCGCTCACTGACTAAAACCTCTGAAACCATGAGGTGAAGTAGATGTCTCCTCCTGATAAGAGGTTTCTCTTGTTTATTCTGTCAAGCAATGGAAAGGTTGTGATGGCATGCACGCGGATGAGCCCGAAGGTGGGCACATGAGTGTGACTCTGCTCAGTAAAGCTTTACCTCCCAAAGCGGAGAGCAGCAGGCCCAGCCCCTGGCTGCAGTTTTCAGTCCTACACTGGAGTGTGGTATGCAGCATGGGAGGAGGGACCTGGCCTCCTATGGCTCCAAGGACGGTGGGGTGCTCTCCCTGCACAGGGACAGGCCTGTGGGGGAAGCATCCAATTAACAGAGCGATGAATTTGAAATCCCCCAGGTGGGCTGGGCTGAGGTAGAACCACACAGACCAGGAAGGTGGGTAGAATGGCACCAGGGGAGGTTCTAGACAGCCACCACTGGCCATGTAACCCAGCCTGTGGAAAGGAGATCTAGCAGTAGGCTAGAGTGGGGAGCAGACCAGCTTGGCTTATCCATCCTTAACGCAGATGGGGGAGCAGCACCATGCTGGACGAACCCCTGTGTTCTGGCTTTTTTCCCAAATGCCTGAGTAAATGATCTTGTTTTTGTTTTTGCAAAGCATGGTGACGCTATGCTTCCCCTAAGTGGGAGGCTCAGGAGGATCTGCACTCTTTCGGCCAAATACCGTGCCTTCTCTACCCTGTAGCAGCCACAGGTCCACACCAGGAGCCTTTCCCACCATTGCTGGGTCGCCAGTGCTTCAGTGCTGGCCCCGCTCTGCCCAGCTGTGCAGTGTTGGGCTGGCTACGAGGAGTGGGGTGTGAATCCTGGGTAGTGCAGGGAGGGCTCCCGGAGGAAAGGTGCTGGTGGCTGCAGAGCATTGTGAGCTGGGCAGAGTGTGCTCACCTAGCTGCCTGCGGTGGCCCTTGAGCAAAGCCAGTCCTTGGCCTTGAGGAATCTGTCTATGTCCTTCTTTCCAGCAGAGGCCCCTGCCAGAGAGGCCCAAGGGCATCTCTGGAGGTCACCAGAATGAGGAATTCCAGAGATTCCTGCTGAAGAGCACAGCTCTGTCTCCTCCCTGCCCAGGGTTTACACGGTTGCTTAGCTACAGAAGGTTTCAGATCTTTGATTCCATTCTGAAAGCTAGTCTCTTCCTCTGTCATACATGCGAAGCATTTGGTAGCTTCCTGGTAAATATTTGTTGGATGAAATAATTAATATCGATTATCATCTGAACAAAGGCTGCTCTTCCTTTTTTTAAAAATTTTAATTGTGTGTGTGTGTGTGTGTGTGTGTGTGTGTGTGTACGTGGTATGTTTTGAGACAGGGTTTCACTATGCAGTTCAGGATGGACTTGATCTCACTACGTAGCCCAGGCTGGCCTCAAACTCATATTGATCCTCTGCCTCAACCTCCCAAGTGCTAGCATTGCAGGCACGCATGTGCCATTACATCTGTCATGTACAAACACCTTTTATTTAGTTCTTTACATTTTTTCCACATCAAGACTTGAAATCATTTTTTCAGAAATCTGGAACCCTGCTACTCAAAGTGGAGCTTTAGATCAGCAGCACTGGCCCTGAGGGGGACCTTCTGGGAATGGAAGTCTCCCGGCTGGGCTTTGGTTCAGGGACAGGGCATGAGATTTCCATGTGTGGGACCCTGGGCTCCATCCCTAGCCTGCCAAAGAGGAGAGAAGGAGGAAGGGGATGGGAGGGAAAGGAAGGGGAAGAGAAAGGAAGGGAGAGAGAGAGGGAGCAGGGCGGAGGGAAGACAACCTCCTCCTTGACCTACTAGTCAGAATCCCCTGG
Organism: Cavia porcellus; assembly: GCF_034190915.1. NCBI lineage: Eukaryota > Metazoa > Chordata > Mammalia > Rodentia > Caviidae > Cavia > Cavia porcellus. The sequence continues at coordinate 49,285,635 of NW_026947512.1, forward strand.
GTGATTCGCATGCACATTAAAATTTTGGAAAAACTGGGGACATTGGCAGCTGTGCTCAGAAATGGTACTAACCCTAATTCCATTCCTTCATATCTAAGGTGATAGATACTCTTAATGTGTTCTGAATCCAAAAAAAATGTAGCACCTCTCATTCTCTCCCCCATCTGAACTCTTTCCCTCTGATGCATCTGCCCAGCACTTGAGGCTGGACAGATGGACTTCCTGCAGCTGCGATGCTGAGATAGGTAAAGAAGGAAGCGAGGACAGGAAAATGACCAGGATCTGGGGACACACTGGGGGAGAAGAGCCAAGCACTCTGCTCTGGACCGCATCCTGGGAAGGCTGTGTGCCTTGCTGGTGTCCATCAAGGGTAAGAGGACTCTTTCTCAAGGTCACAATAAGTAAAGTGGCAAGGGAAAAGTTGGGGGACAGGAGCACTTAAACCCTAAGATCCCCGTGCTGCACCCCTATCCCAAAAGAACAGAAGAATGCACCAGCCTGGTCCTTGCACCCCTGCCCACCTCCGCCACAGCAGCAGAGCTTCTGCACCTGATCAGGCAGAGGGACAGAGAGCTGCAGAGCAGGCTCCCAGCAGTGAATCTCAGCTCTCACAGTGTGGTCCTGGGAAGGCGCTGCTTTCTGAATGTCTTCCTTACACATCAAGCAGCAGCAGCCTTCCCTTGAGAAGTGCGTCTGGGCGCAGGTCTGTCCTGTGTCCTGCACACAGTGGAGACTCGGAGTCCAGAGTAAGCACTTCTCAGAGGCGTTCCCAGGCTGCAGTTGCTGCTCAATCACAGATTCCTGGCCTAGCCTGTGCCAGGCCCGGGGCCTTGATCCTCAGCACCACCAAGGAAAATCACAACACCGTGCCTTGCTCCGGGTCACCTCCCAACAACGCCTTTCTTGCTCTGCATACTCACTGACATTCCCCGTACCTGTGCAAGCTGGGAGTCCAGCCTTCCTCATCTGCCCCATTCACTGCTCCGCTGTCATCTACTTTTCTACTGCTCCATTGTCCTCAGTTTGGAGGTCACAATCCAGGGCCTCCACAAACTGGACAAGCGCTCTCACTGAGCCACACCTTGCTCCCTTACTCTTCCTTTGAATTAAAACTATGCTAAGACATCTGGCTTTCTTACTTCCAATTTACGTCAGTGTCATTTCTTTTATATATCGATTAGTTGCAGATTAGTCATAGGTTGCTATGAGTGCAGATTGATTATAGGAATTAATTGGTACCTTTTTTTACTGCTATGCCTTCTTTTCCATTAAGATACATAGATGCATAGTGAAACCCTGTCTCAAAACATACCCTGAGCAGGCTGCAAGTCTAGCTCAGGTCTAGCACGTGCTCCGCATGCCCAAGGTTCTGGGTTCAGCCCCAAGCAGAAAAAAAAAAATCCCATAAAATAACTCAAAGATGATTATTGCTGCATGTTCTCATTGCTAACATTTAACCTCACCTCCATTTAGACAACTGTCTCTAGGTGGAGTTGGTCTCTCCTGCTAATAAACTCCAAGCCATTTTGCAACATAGATGACGTCATCGTAATTGTTCATGAGTTGTTGGCTTAGTTACGGGGTTGTGAACTGATAAGCTTTGGGTGTACCCTTCTAGTTAACTATTTTTTTCTTTTTCTGAAGAAATAGAATTTTGACAAATATATTTGCTGTATAAGATATTAAAAAAAACCTCTAATCTATTTTTCTTTGACATTTTCTGTATCTGTTTCCTAATATACTCTTGGATAATACAGATCTTTATGTAGGATATGTAACAGCAGCGTTGGTAATCAGTGTTTGAGGACATAAGGTGTAAAATGAAAAGTAGATCCAACAGGTGTGGGAGAAGACCCTGCCCCCAGTTACTGCTCAGATCAGCAGCACAAGGCGGAGTTGTGAGGATCTGAAGCAGCCCCGGAGGTCCCCTACCAGCCCTGCCCACCTTCCCTGTCGGCAGAAGTCTTCCCTCTCGAAACCAATTGCAGCAGAGCTTCTTTAGTGTTTTGTTTTTTAAAGAACAGCTTTCATTATAGAGTGTTTTTGTGATCATTCCTCCCAGAATACTGGTACAAAAATCAGAATCATTCATCTCAGGAACACAGGGAGCCTTTTCCATTTCTTGTTCTTCATTTTGTTCTGAACCCTTGTTTGCATTGAAGCTGTCAGTAGATGCCAGAAGGGAGCAGGGGGAAGCTGTGGGCCTTTGCAGTGTATGTGTGACAGGCAGGGAGGACGGTAACTGACACAGCCATTGCGTTTCACCCGGGACAGGAAGTCTTCACAAAACGACTTGAATTTATACTCAGTAAGAACAGGCTTCACGAAGAGCCTCTGGCTTCTTGAAGGCAATGAATATACTTCTGCATTTACCCTGAGTTCTGTTAACTTTTCTCCTATAGTTTCATATGGTTTGTTTCCAACCACTGGCCATCCATCCGTGCAGAAGGAACCGATGTTAGACATGATTAGTGTGGAAACAGTCAGGTCTGTTGTGAGCCAGCCTACATCTCGGGCCGACACTGCTGGCAATGAGAGAGTGGGTAGAGTGCGGTGGGAAGCTCTCCGCGGGGCATGAAATGGTGGGGAGAGGGCAGTGCAGCTTGAGAACGAGAACCTGAAGGTAGGGGGAAATCACCCAGCTTGGAGTCCACTGCCTGCCTCCTGAGCTGGTGCATATGGCCTGCGGGGTCCTGCCTAGGTCTGGTTAACTTTTTATGCAAAGGATCTAAGTTTCAGTCTTTGCTAAGTTTGCCAATTATTTTGATTGTCATTTTTATAACACTTTTCTAAATCCTCCGTGTTTTGAACTTCAATGATTGCTATGAATGTTTGGGAAATGTTAACTATAGTTTAATTTTTAGGCTTAGGAGAGGAGGAGGATGAGTTCAGAGTAACCAGCTCACTCCACAGATAAATTGGTTTCTGTCTTGAGCTATAATTTGATTCATCCAAGAATTCTGTTCTATGTTTATCACGTTCTGACTCATCGCTCTATATAAATGCCAGTAAAATTAATCATGTTATGAATTACAGATTTTTCCTTTTGGGCAAGATAGTATACGAGGGCTTTGTTAACTCTTTGTATTAATTAATTATTATACCTTCTGTCAAACTTTACTCCAGGAAGGTTTTTATAATAATGTGCAATACTCTAAATAAGAGAACTAGTCTATTTTTAATCCAAACACTGCACCTTTTCCTATAAATTTTGTAACTGTTCTTATGCTTTCTCTCTACTCAATTAAGATTTGCTGCTATGGCCCGTAATCTGAAGTAGATAGGAGAATGTCAATGGTAGAATAAATCACTTTTTTCTTGTTAATAAATATTAATTGTACAAAATAATGGAATTCAGTGCCACATTTCCATCTGTGCACACAGTGTGCACTGATCAAATCAAACCTCCCTTTTGTCACACTGCTACTTGTCTTCCTGTGCCTGGTTTATCTCACACAACATAATGATCTCTGCTTCTACCAGTGTTTGCTGGTGACAGGATTTCATTCCTCTGGGAATGAAACAGTATTCCACTAGGCATGTGTATCCCATTGTCTTTACTAGTTAATCTACTGATGAGCACGTTACTACAATTCTCTGACAATAAATATTTTATCTGTGTTAGTTTAGGATAAAGTACAGAGAAGTATCTAATTCTTCTCAGGGTCTCAAGTCACGTATTATCTAATATTAAATTCATTTTCTTACAGTCAGAGTTTCTTACAACTCTAAATGTAATAATTTACTCATCCAACGATCATCAATAGATGCTAAAATTTCACCTGTAAGGTGAAATTTTGTGGTGAATAAAATATTCCCATGATACCAATGAGTCATCTTCAGAATAACTGTGAATTACAGAGACAGTACCTTCCTAATAGAGAGATCTGGTAGTCACCACTTTAACTGAGTGATCCTAATTAGCCTTATACAGAGTAGAACATCCAGATCGTAATTATCTCTTCAGTCCACACATTTTTGGTTCAAAATGCTTAATGTGAGTCTAATCAAGGCTGTGAACTTCACTTCCAGTTTCCCAGAAATACAGAGGATGGCAAAAAGTGTGTGGTATTTCTCAGTTACTTTCCATGGCTGAGACAAAACACCTGACAACCACAACTTTAAGGAGGAACCACAGTTTATAGAGGTTTCAATCCATAGTTGGCTGGCTCCAAGGCAGGGTGGTATGGCATCAAGAGGTATTGCACAGAATCAACAGTTCATTGTGAGAAGCAGCGGGAGAAATCATGGGAGGCCTTTCCATGTCACCCCACAGTGACCCTCCTCCAAGCAGGCTTCAGCTCCCAGCTATAAACTCATCAGTGGACTAATCCACTGACAAACATCACATTCTCATGACCTAATTGTCTCCCTGAAGAAGCATATGAAGTGTTGTTGGGGGAAATCTAGTTATAAACTCTAAAGGTATTTAGAGACCCACTTAGATTATTTAGGGAAATCCAAACTGTGCAACATTCCTTAAGACAACTATACTTCATCAAGAAATCAAAGTCATTACAAGTTAAAAAAAAAAAAGGAATTCATGTTCCGAAGATCATATAAGAAGCAACTGCAAAGCAGTGAAAGCAGAGAGAGGTGTTCCTGGGACAATTGACAAATTTCGAATAAGTGCTGTATGTTCACCCAGTTTTCTGTTAACATACCAGAGATGATCAGCTTACAAAGGGAAAGGCTTGCTTTGCCTCAGTTTTGAAGACTTTAGTCCATGGCTACTTGATGCTTTTGCTTCAGGTTGATGGTGAGGCGTATAGCAGCAGGGAGCACCTGGTGCTCAAAAAAAAGAAGAGAGAGACTGGGGTTCCACAGTTCCCTTTAAGAGCACACCCCAAAGATCTGAAGACTCCCGCTAGGTCCCACCCCGCACAGATTCCACCAACACCGACAATGCTACACTAGGACCAAGCTTTTAAAATATGGGTCTTCAGGAGACACTGCAGACCTGAACTTCAGCAGATGATGCTGGAGACTTATGAGTAGTCCTCCTCGGTCTTATGATGGTCCCAAAGTTGTATAGGAGCTTGACTTTAGCTTAAACGACTCATATTGGAATACTAAAGGATGATCTGTGATCTTTCCTAAAGCCTAAAACTTACTTTAAGTGACAGAAGAAAATACAGACATAAAATTTGTATTGATCTATTTGAAAGAAATACAGACTGAGAAGGAAACAGTGACGAATAAGTAGAAAGTCAGTAATTGCTTCATCAGATAAGAAAGTGCTCGGATTTTCATTGTACCATTCTTGTACCTTTACTGTATGTTTGAATCACCACCCATTCGGCACCTAAAAGGAAAAATCATCTACCCTCATTTTTATTCAGCTGGAGCTAGCTACGATGTACTTAAAATTTAACTTCATTTTGTAAATCTTAGACATATTTGACATTGGAGAGTATTGGTTTATATCAATTATATGAACTCAGTTGCTAGGATGAAATTTGCTTCTTTTTCCCCACTACTGGGGATAAAACTTAAGGCTTTACACACGCTAGGAATGTGCTCTAGCACGTATATCTCAGAACTTTTTTTTAAAGAGGGTAAAATTTAAATACAACAAAACAGAACAAAACAGAACATAAGTAAGCAATGTAAGAGACACAGATTTCAAAGCAAGACAACCAGAGTCTCAGAACATTTAAAAAATTTTTTTTATTATTTTGAAGGTAGTAAAATACAACAGAACAAGATGGAACAAAGCCAATTGAGACAGTGTAGTGAAACTGGTACAGAACTTCACAGCAGGTTACCAGGATAACAGTAATAACCACCATAATACATCTCATTATCTTCACAATAGCTGTTCTTTCAATCAGGGATAGCAAAATCAAATGAAATACAGAACATTACAGAACTTATCAAAACAGAATTTTGAATAGAGTAATACCATTGATCACAACAAAGTAAAACAGTGATAAAAATATTTGCTTTCAAAGAGATGATAGAAGGAAATCCCCCTTATTTGCTCTATTGCATATGGTCAACCTCCCAAGAGTTGCTCAAATCTCTGGCTTCCATTTACTAATGGGGGAAGAGGGAGAGAGATAGGGTGTTTGATTCTCAGCCCGCACTCCAGTAGGCTCATTGGTGCTTACAAGAGGGGTGAGCTGGTTGCTTGATTTCTCAGTGCACTTTCCAATATGGCGCAGATCTCAGTAGGTGCTAGTGGTTATTGCCCTGGGGCAGCCTCAGCTTGCTAAGTCACAGCCACTTACCAGGGGGGCGAGCTTGTTGCTTGGTTTCCCAGTGCCCTATGTTCCAACATCCTTTTATTTTTCTATTTTGAGGGAGAGTTTTGCCACATTGTCCAGACTGAGTGGGAGCCTGTTTTAGTTACTTTCTTGTTGCTGACACAAATTACCAGACATCCACAAGTTAAAGGAGAGAAGTTTATTTTAGCTCAAAATTTGTAGAGCTTTTTTCCTTCTTCTTTCCCTTTTTATTCCATTCAGGATGAGAACCTATTGGTTGGTGCCCCCTACACCCAGGGTGGGTTTTCCCTTTTCAGTAAATTCATCTTCCACACCCAGAACTATGTTAACCACTTAATGGATTAATCCAGTATCATACTCCCAAAACCCTTACCTGTGAGTGCATGAGGCTTTGAGGGGGACATCCTGATATAAGCTTTAACATTCTGCCCCTAACTGCCAAAAGATTCAGGCACATCTATTTGTGCAAAATGCATTTAGTCCATCTCTACTGGTAAAGAATTGTCAAAGTCCTAACAGTTTCAGCATTGCTGAAAAGTCCCAGTTCAAATTCTCCTCTGAGGTTTAAGACTAACTATTGTAAACCCAAATATCAAGTTCAATCACCCAAGTACTGTAATCCTCTTTCTAGTTTTTCCTCACAATCCAAAAAGTTATATTTATAATCCCAGTGAGACGTTATTGGAATCCCAGCAAGTTATTTCCAATCTACCACCACCAATCCAACCCACGGCAAGAGTAAAGACACCAAGACATATTCCAAGTTAAAGGTAGCCAAGGGGTCCTAAGCCCAATCCTCATGAGGACATGTGGACTAAGCCTCTCCCAGAACTTATTATCTTGTGAAGAAGGGGACATCACTCAGGGCTGAGTGATAGGATGGCAGGAATTACTTGAATAACTTGAGCTGGCTGACCAGGTGCAAAATTGGCATTTCTGTAAATTGTAGAGATAAAGATATGCACAAAGGATCAATTTACATAATCCAATTAAGGTAGCAGTGGAATTGTTTTGGGGGGCTATTGCTTTGGTTTCTGATATGCAAACTCTTGTGCCCTTGGGGAGTCATAGCCTTTTATCTTGAGGCTGTACCCAGTTGACATTCTTGGAGCTGTTTGCTCTAACATCTTGCCTGCTCATATCCTATACATATCAGGAAAACACTATTTGAAGAAATAGGACTGTATGTTGGCTATAGAGATTGCATATTAGCACCTTGGCTAGCCTTATTTGCAATGCTTAGAGCCAATTGAAGAGAGAAGGAAATACCCTAGCCAGCCTTTTACATATCAGTATAAGGAAATGAGTCTCCAAATAATCAAAGTCACAACTGTTTTGGATTCAAAGGGAGTCACTGGAGTTGTCACCAAGACTTTGTATAAGTGAAAATAAAGATAAACACTTTCACCATACAGTGGAACAAGATAAATGTTTCTATTTCAAAAGGTAGAAGTAGGGGGATAAAAAAGAACAAGACCAAAGAAAGACCAAAACCCAGCAGGGAAAATATTAAGTGCTATAGTTTCATGTCCAGCAATACAGGCAATCTGTGGCAAGAGCCAAGGGCTTGGTTTGGCTTTACTCCTATAGCACTGCTAGTGGTTGTAGCCTCCATGGCTTCTCTTGGGCTAACTTTGCTCAGTCATTGCAGCTTTTCTCTGACAATTCACGTTCCTAGTTTCTCCAGCTTTCTAGGCTGTCCACCACACTTCTGGCTTCACACTCATAGCTTCACATGCTGCCCCCCCCCAAGGGCACACTGCCTGGCCTCCTCAACCTTCTTCTGAAATCTAGCAAAAGCCTTCTTGACCCCAGAATTCTTGCATTCTACATGCACCTAAAACCCAGTACCACATGGAAGATGCCAGTGTCTGTCACCAGCTGGAGCAATAGCCAGGTTTCCTTCTGTCTTGCCTGGACATAGAGGTTGAGTACCTGGTTTTCGGGGCCTTCTGACCCAATAGTGAGGAACAATTTCTCTAGGCAGCTTCCATTCAGAAATGTGGTGCTCAGGGTTCTTTTAAAGCAGTCTTTCACGTTTGCAATTTTGAGCCTGTAGAGACTGGAGTCCTGCTGGTACTTGTGATGCCTTTAGGCCATCTTTTCTATTGTCCTGTTCCAAAGTACAGCAAAACTCTATTTTTTAAGCATAATTCATTTTGGAAATATGCTTGTAACCCCAAACAATTGAATATCAAAGTGAATTACCTCCATAAGAAATAATGAAAACTCAGATAAATCATTTTCCACAACCTAACAACATTCATATAAAACTGATTACTGATAGAACTGTGGGGGACCAGCAGCGCTGAAAAGATAAGAAGTATGAAATATAAATGACCTTTACTTTGAGAATGCGGAGAGAGACACCCCTGACCCCCTGGGGCATGGCATCTCCACCCCGGGTTGGCGATCTCTCCGTGGAACACGTGGAGTGAGGCACATAAGTAGCCTCAGCTTGGGGTGGAACCTAAGGGGGCATTAGGGATGCACAGGTAGCCCATTGGTCTTTGTTTGGTGCCAGAGGTAGATTCGTAAGGGTGGGAGAGATAGAGCTCCTTGGCTTTACTGGCTACAGTGTCTGGCCTGTGCCAAAACCCTTTCATATCCCGTCTTATGGTTATTATTATGAAAAGGGGCAAAGATTTTTCTCTTTAAGTGTTTCCTGCTGGCTGAGGGTGCTGTACTGTGGTCTAGGGGAATTGACAGGATGATGGTTGATGCCCAAGTAGAAGCTGGTGCCAGGTGTTTTAGCCAGGACAACTTTACTGGCGAATGCACGTATGTTAGACTGGAAAAACAAAGAGACAAGATGTTATAGGAGACATGGCACTGTCATATTTAAGGACCCAGGTGAGGTAGAAGGGAAGGTACCTTTGATTTAGACATGTCATTCTATCAGGACCATGTTGAGGTAGAAACATTTCCATGGTAAGGCAGAATTCTGAAAACTAAACGTGGGGTTAGGAGCAGTGAATTTATGAAAGGTGCTTACTCCCCCATCTGAAAGCATAAAAGTTAAGAGGGTAGGTGTGTAAAACTTGTCTCTGGTCTAGGAGTTGAACTGGAAAAAATAGGGGGAGCAGGGAAGGTGGTGGCTGTACCAGTATAGGGAAGGTAAGGTCTTAGGCTTTCAGGGATGTCACGTTTAACCAGACAGCTGAGGGTAGAAAGAACTATGACAGTCATCACATAGAACATTATGTAGATTATCTTACGCATGATGTGGGAGTCTTTGGGAAAGACCATCAAGAGTCCTGCTGTAAAAATGATCATTAATAGAATGTAAGAAATTAGGAACCAAAGTGGATAACAAAACATGACAACCTGTGAGTCATGGCCATGAGGCCTTGGTAAGGCAGAGATGAGTAGGGAAAAGATGGTGAGATCTAGGGCCTGAGTGATGCGAAACCAGAATGGCAGTCTAGCAAATTTGATCATTGTCCTTGGAATGATTTGCCATAACAGAACGTTAGCAAGTATATCAGCAGTTTCCCTGGTTGTGGGAAAGGCTTTTATGTAGCCTGAAAAAGTATAAACAAAGTGAGAGGACAAAATGTATCTGTCAGTCTTGACCAGGGTTACCTGAGAAATTGGTGAATAAGAAAGGAAGGAGGTGGTCTTATATCACTGAGGAGAGGTTTACTAGTGATAGGACTGGGACCTGCACAAAATAGGCCCTGTTTATAAATGACATAGGTTGACCATCAATACCCCGTCACAGAGATTGAGGACTTAATATAGCAGCCTGAAAACCCTATGTCCATAAATACAGAGAACGTTTTACCTGAGAGTTTAATGTGACTTGGATTCTGAGATGGACACCCACAAAGTGGGCTGTGTTAGCCCTGAGCCCCTTAGTCTTCGGTAGCAATTTTTGTCGGAAACAGATCTGGCAGTGTTGGCACTTCCTGTGAGGGCTAGAGGTTAGGATGGCTTACTCACTCTCTGGTGGCTAGGACACCCCAGCAGCCCTGGAGTAAGGTCTCAAAGAAAGCCAGGATGGGGCACTCTCTTGCCCAATGTCTTCTGCTGCATTTGAGTGTGATCTGTGGGGGAGAGGGGGCAGGTAGCTTCACCTTGTGTAGATTTGCCTGTCTCAGAACTGCAAGTGTTATAAGTGTTAAAATATGAAAAACCATATCAAGATCTCTCTAAGGTTTGAAGGTCAAGTTTTGCCTTTTAGTTTGGGATTTGGACTACAGTAAAAGGTATCTGTAGAATTAAATAAGTATGTAGGAGTTTAATATTGGCATTTTAGGTCAGAGAGCAGGCTTTATCTGGATGGCATATCACTTTTAGGGTGTTGGGTGGAATTGTATATTTAACAAAAAAGGCTTTAGTCTGCCCCAAAAGGCTTTAGTCTGCTTTTGTCTTTTGGAGTAAAATCTTAATGGAAACATTTTGCAGTAAAGGTTTACCAATCTTATGAATAAATCTATGAAAACTGATCTAATACTGTCACATTTGGAACACGCTCACTTGTTTTTAAATCTGTTATTTTCAGTAATATGAACCAAGACAAATAAAATTTACATCCTCTTGAGCTTTCTACAATTAACATCCTCTCGAGCCTTCTACCACTTTCTATATACCCTCAAGTCTTAACCAAGACAAATATACCCTCAAGTTGCGCTTTCTTTTTTAACTTTTTTTACATTATAACTTACTATATACTCTGAAGTTACCAGTCAATTACCTTTCTTCTTGTTTGTCAAACAACATTAAAACTTTTAACAAAACCCTTGGCTTGGAACAGAGCTAGTGGTTTTCAGCAAAGAGGAATTTATAACCTTAGTTGTTAAACAGGAGATTGGCGACAACACAGTACAATAGAGGCAATAAGTTTAACAGAGAACATTACTGGTGGTCCACAGCAAAAGGAATTGATAAATATCTCTTTATTTTAGTGGTTAAAACAGGAGATTAGTGGAGGCTTTGATTGATAAACAAGGCTGGTAAAATTACCAGGTGGCCACTAACCTTGATTAAATGGTTTGAGAATCGTAATAATAATAAAAAATAGTATCTCTGAGTGGAGCTGAATTGTAAAAAAAAAAAAATAGCATGTCTGAGTGGACCCGCCAAGGTGTTGTCTATCTGTGCCTGTGTTTAAAGCGGCGCTTGTGTTTGGGAGGAGCCTGCCTGGGAAACACACAGTGTCCAAGGCAGTTTGGAACTCAGACAGACAGAGCATGCCTGTAGAGAGGGCATACTCGTGCTTGGGGGTGGAGGCTGAGATCTGTCTGGCATGCAGTGCGTAGGTGGAACACACAGAGTGGGCAGGGTGAGCGCCAGGACACAGCGCACAAGGGCGGGCTGAGATCACACCCAGAAATGCATAAGGTGGCGGCAACAATGGCACTGGGACGGTGCATGGAAACACGCAAGGCAGTGGTGACATTGGCACACGTGGGCGGGGCTTACAGGCTTGCAACTGTGGTGGCGACAGTCTAGCTGCTGGTGATGAAGTCGGTGGCGTGCGGCACGAAGGGCGGCAGGGGGGGTGGTGGTGGTGGCGGCGGGGCTGGGAGGCACCCCAACGCAGCTCGAAGCAAGCCGGGGCCGCTCCTGGAGGCACATGGCTGGCAGCTGCTGAATCGCCACTTGGAGGAGCCGCTCACAGGGCGCCCGGCTTAGGGCGCTGCATTAAAAACCAAATCGCGCGTGTGGACCTGAATTGCGGCATGAGAGCCAAAACATGGCATGCAGAGTTGGGGGCGGGGCGTGAAAGCCAAAAAAGCTGTTTAAAGCCCTAAGAAGTTTTGTGTGTATCTCTTAGCATTATTTTTAGTCTCATTTATTTTATCTCGGCTGGGGAATGAGTTGGCATGCATGGGAAACAAAGGGACGCTGGCAGCGCGGTGTGGGGGGGGAAGCAGGGAGGAAAGGAGACACTGAGAAAGCTCAGAAAGGCTGCAAGGGAAGACGCTGTTATCTCTTTAAGTATAGGGAGGGGGAGGGATCCTGGAGGACACAAAGGGACGGGGATGCTGGCGGGAAAAGGCACATTCCCAAAACAAAGATAGAGAGTTTTGTAAGCTTGTCGGCAGTGTGATAAGCCTTAGACAGGTATGGTTTCGGGGGGGGGGGGGACAGGAAGTGGTCTCCGAGATAAAATCTGGTGTGGGGTATAGCCCATGGGGCTACAATCAGATGAAGCAATGGACTGTGGTCTGTCAAGATGAAAGCCATCACTTTGTATCCTAGACCAATTGGTTGGTTATATGGTTTCAAACTCCTAATAATTGGCTGTCACCAATATTATGAGTGGGCTTTACATGGGCCGAGTAACCACTCTGCTGTGAGAACTTAAAAGGCTCTGAAGGACTTAAGGGCCTCTCAGTGTGGGCAGTCCAGAGTGGACACAGGCTTGCCCAGAAAAAACCCTGCCTTGGGCTGTGAGGGTCTCTCAGTGTGGGCGGTCCAGAGTGGACACAGGCTTGCCCAGAAAAAACCCTGCCTTGGGCTGTGAGGGTCTCTCAGTGTGGGCGGTCCAGAGTGGACACAGGTTTGCCCAGAAAAACCCTATTTTGGGCTGTCCAAAGGATGTGAAAGTGTCATGAACCCACGCAAAGGAGGAGAAAATCTGCTGGGCCTGGCAGAGGCTATCTCCGGGGAGTTGCTCACCTGTGGTAAATTGGTGGGTGTTGCTTGTGAACCAGCAGTGACAAGCTTACAGCTCTTGAGAGTAGAAGTGAGGAATTAATGCAGGATGCAGTCCAGTCCTGGTCCTGAACAGCAGGGGACTCAAAACTGGGAACCAGCCCCAGGAGTCTCTCGGTCAGTTCCCAGTCAGGGAACCATATGATAGAACGGTGGGGGACCAGTGGCGGCTGAAAACATAAGAAGTATGAAATATAAATGACCTTTATTTTGAGAATGTGGGGAAAGACACCCCCGATCTGCTGGGGCATGGCATCTCCACCCCGGGTTGGCGATCTCTCCGTGGAACACGTGGAGTGAGGCACATAAGTAGCCTCAGCTTGGGGTGGAACCTAAGGGGGCATTAGGGATGCACAGGTAGCCCATTGGTCTTTGTTTGGTGCCAGAGGTAGATTCGTAAGGGTGGGGGAGATAGAGCTCCTTGGCTTTACTGGCTACAGTGTCTGGCCTGGGCCAAAACCCTTTCAATTACAGAAAGGATTTTGCCTCAGAAGGGACACTATAGTCATTGGAAGCTGGGAGGCAGAACCAAGGGGCTCTATCTTGAGGTCATCTTCCTGCCCCTAGGCAATTTACCTATGGCGCAAAATGAATATCAGTGGGCTACTCGTGCATCACTAATGCCCCTTAGGCACTACCCCAAACCTAAGCTACATGTATGCCCCCACACCATGTGTCTGGTGGAGAGAATGCCAGACCCCAGAGGTCATGGGGTCTCTCCCCACATTCTTAAAATAAAGGCCGCTTTTATTTCATACTTCTTATTTTTTTAGCCACACCAAAAATCCTATCAGATGGTTCCCTTCTGTGCCAAAAATTCTATCAGATGGTTCCCTGACCAGGAACGGCAGACAAGAGACTGCTGGTGAGTCCCCTGCAGTTCAGGATGGACTGCATACTGGATTAATTCCTCACTTCTCAACATGTGGGAGCTGCTAAACTTGTCACTGCTGGTTTGCAAACAACACCAGTCTAATTCATTTACCACAGGTGAGCCACCTCTGGAGATTACTTGGTGCTGGGCCAGGCCCCACCGTGGGTTTTCTTCCCATTCCCTGGACTCCAGTGGTGCTCTCACATCCTTAGACAGCTGTGAGGCAGAGATTTTACTATAAGCTCTCACATCCTTTTAGAGCCCCAGGCAGAGCCTTTAGTCCCGGCAAAGCCTTTAAGCTCTCACAGCAGAGCCGTTACTATAATCCATGGGAACTCCACTCCTGTCTTTGGTGACGGCCAAAAATCACGAGCTTTGGAACCAATTACGATTACCATCCGGTCTAAGAGGTTAAAAGATGACGATCTGACCTGGTTAGGCCACAGTCCGTTGCCTCACCTGACTGTGACTCCGTGGGCCAGACCCCACACCAGATTTTCTTATCTTGGGGACAACTTCCTGTCCCCCAAAAAACTATACCTATTTATAGCTTATCACACTGATGACAAGTTTGCAAAAACTGTCTTTGGGCCTTTATTTTAAGAATGTGTCTTTTTCTCTCTCTGCTCCTCCAGGATCCTTCTCCCTCCCCACACTTAGGAGATAACATAGCATCTTTCTTTACAGCTTTTCAAAGTTTTCTCAGCTTCACCCATTTCTCAGTTCCTCCCCACGCCTTTCGCGCTGGGATAGTGGAGGCGTGCCGGGACAGTGTTGAGAGGTATGCGTGGGCTGCTCTGGGCCCTCATACCACACCCCATCCCCGCCCTGCATGCCCTGCCTGCCACTCTGCATGCACCGCCCCCCAACCCGGGTGCCCCATCCACCCTGCACACTCTGCCCCCGCCCTCCATGCTCCAGCCCTGCACGCTCTGCGGGTCTCCTGAGCAGTCCCAGCCCCCACCCCCAGGTACAAACGCTGCTCTGAGCACAAACACAGACCAGCGACAGCTCGGCAGCTCAGAGGAGGAGACAACGAGATGCTATGGGAAAAAAAGGGGGCCAGTTCTTGGTTCACACCAGCCTTTTTTACATTCTCAAACCATTTAATCAAGGTTTATTTAGGTTTTATCTATAACCCAAATAACCTTATGTGAGATACCTCAACTAAAGTTAATATGACTAAGACAATTCATTGTTGCTGATCTGATGGTGTATTCATGCCTTCAAATGTAAAATTGGGATTGTTTCTGCTGCCTTTTTCTTGTGCTCCAGTCAGGTGATTCAGATCAGACCAACATGAGTAAACCAGTCAAATAACAATTTATACAAAAATTTATGTAATGTATAATGACAAATGTTGTCTTTCAGATCCAGACATATGCTTAGAGATGTTTCACAAATTTCTTCGGCTTTCAATTGGTACATTTACAGTCAGCTCCAACTAATATTTTTTTTCCTTGTTCCTTAGAAATGCCTCTTATTAAGCAACCCATTGCCCCAGAGCGAGCCTATTTTAGGGAGAAGCGCATCATCAGTCCATAATCAGCTCGTTGGAAGGCAGGGTGGCACATGACCCGGGGGTAACACATTCAGGCAGCAGCCAGCAAAAGCAGCCAGAGCAAAAGGGTAGGCAACAAGTCTCTCTCTTCTCCTCCCTTACATTATATGCAGCCACATCCCATTCCCAGGGCAAGTGCAGTGCTCACAGAATCTCAGCTCTCCTCTTGCACAGGATGAGGATGTTTACAAAGTAAGGAGCCTGGCTCCCTGCTGAGTCTCTTAGTTAAACTTCTCAAGTTGACACAATGTATCAATCATAACACATGGTTTTTACAGCCCCCTGAAAACTCATGTTGACATCTAACTGCCATTGCCATGGCATTGGGAGAAGGAATTTTAAGGGTGCCTAGCCACAGAGGGACTCCTGCTGATACTGCAAGAGTCAGTGAGCTGTTTGTTACAAATTAACCCTCTACTGCTGTCTATAGTGAGAGCTCCCCAGCAGTAAAAGTCACCTCCTTCCAGGCAAGAGCAAGAACAGAGTTTGTTTATACTCATCAGAATCTGCTACCTCCTAGAGAAAACAAAATAAAACAAAGCAAACTCCAAACGTATATTTATGAGCCTAGACCTTACTACTCACCACAATCCAAGTTCTATGAAAAAGTCATATTTTAAAAGTTGTTAGGGCTGTAGTATAGCTGAGTGGTTAAAACATTCACTAGCATGAGCAGGTCCAGGTTTGGTCCTCAGCACCATACAAAATTCTTCTTTAAATAAAAATTTAAAAAATTGACTTTCAATGTCCAGTTTACTATGTGTGATAATAATATCAACTGGAGTTAATCAGACTTACTTAAGATACACAAATGCTCAAGAACATATGAAAACAAGATGCAAAAAAGCTCTACCAAGCTCTGAAACGGACAACACCAGGATGTGGAGCAGCAAGACTCTCACTCATTGCCGGTGGAAATGCAGAGTGGAACTTTGGAAGATGGTTTGGCAGTTTCTCTCAAAACTAAATGTAGTCTTACTGTGTCATCCAGCAGTCATGCACTACGGTACTTGCCCAAAAGAGCTGAAAATGTTCATGCAAAAACCTACACATGGAGATTTATAGCAACTTTATTTGTATTTGCCCGAACTTGGAAGCCAATCAAGATGTCCTTCAGTCGGTGAATGAATAAAGTATGTTGGTACATGTAATGATGGAGACTTACTCAACGCTGAAAAGAAATAAGCAAATTCATTGCTCCATGAAAAGACATGGAAGAAACTTAAGCATACATTACTAAGAAAGAGAAGATTGTCTGAAAAGGATACATATTATGCAATACTAACTATGTGGTATTCTGGAAAAGGTAAATAGGGTTAGGGGATTGGAGAGGGGAACAGATGCTGTGATGGCAGATACATTTTTCCAGTCCCATAGAATATGCAACAGTAAGTATGAACCTTAATGTGCACCATTGACTTTGAGTGTGATGGTGTGTGGAGCAGGTTTCTCAACTGCAGCAAATGCATCCCTCCAGCAGGGAGCGCAGATAATGGAGATGGCTGTGCATGTGGGGTGCCCTCCTCTCCAGTTCGCTTTGAACCTAACACTGTTCTAAAAAATAAAGCCCATTAAAATTTTTTTGTGATTGCTATTTTTTTCTTCTTTTGAACTGTTCAGAGTAATAAAAACACAATTAGAAATAATCCAATTTACTAAAAGTTATTTATGTTTAAATACACTTTAAACCAAGTCTACACAAGTGTTTTGGTTCAACTAGTCATAGACTTAATGACGAACAAGAGATTGCATGTAATCCCACAGAAAGACAGAGGCTTAAAATCCTTCCTTTGCACTATGTTACCACTAATATAAGTAGCCTCTCTTTAGCCAAATGCTCTCCTTAGCTTATTTTTAAACTTTTAAAATTACTAAATATTTTGCCTTTAGGACAGTAAAGAAAATAAGGGTGGATGTTAATGTGGCACCATATGTGTGGCATGGTGATTATTGGGGCACCAGCTCAGGAGGCAGGCAGTGGACTCCAAGCTGGGTGATTTCCCCCTACTCTCAGATTCTCGTTCTCAAGCTGCACTGCCCTCTCCCCACCATTTCATGCCCCGCGGAGAGCTTCCCACCGCACTCTACCCACTCTCTCATTGCCAGCAGTGTCGGCCCGAGATGTAGGCTGGCTCACAACAGACCTGACTGTTTCCACACTAATCATGTTGAACATCGGTTCCTTCTACACGGATGGATGGCCAGTGGTTGGAAACAAACCATATGAAACTATAGGAGAAAAGTTAACAGAACTAAGGGTGAACGCAGAAGTATATTCATTGTAACTGTAGTCAACTGGCATTAAATGACACAATAGCTGATCTCTCTCCTAAATAAACAGGTAAAATTAATAAAACAGGCCATCCTCCAAAAATCAGATGGCATTAGACATTTCAACAGCATAAAGAGATACTTATATAAAGTTATAATCATATTATATTTGACTCCTGCATACTTAATTAATTCTACAGATATCTTCTCCTGTAGACCAGATCCCAAGACAAAAGGCAAAACTTGGCCCTCAATCCCCACAGGGAGACCTTCTTAATATGGCTTTTCGTGTTTTCAACAACAGAAATAAAAAAACAACAATCTGAGCTTTTAGCAGTAACACTTGGAGCTCTGAGACAGGTAAACTGACACAAGGTGGGATTGCCTGAGGCCCCCCGCACCATGGACCATGCTTCCAATGCAGCAGAAAGACATTGGGCAAGAGAGTGCCCCATCCTGGCATTCCTTTGAGACCTTACCCCAGGGCTACTGGACTGTCCTAGCCACCAGAGAGTAGGTAAGCCATCCTAACTTCTAGCCCTCACAGGAAATGCCAACACTACCAGATTCATCGCTGACATATCTGCTTAAACTTGCTGCTGAAGACTAACGGGGCTCAGGGCCCACAGCCCCCATTAAGGTGTCCTTCTCAGGGTCCCAACTCCCACTAAAGGTCTCAGGTAAGACATTCTCTATACTTGTGGGCATATAGGCCATGTATAGGGTTCTTCCTGAGCTTTCAGGCCACTATGTTAAATGCCCAGTCTCTATAGGGGGTATTGACAGCCAACCTATGCAGCCTGTACAGACAGGGCCTGTTTCATGCAGGTTCCAGACTGCTTCTCCCCAGTCCACCCAGTGTTGCCAAACCCTTATACTATGCTTTCATATCCCTCCCTCCACCACTCACTCTACAGTCCTAAATCTTAAAAATGCCTTTTTATTCCTTTGTGTTTATACAGACTGACCCAGACCCTCTGAGGTCTCAACAGCTTACACCTGTTATCTCTAGTAAAACTTCTCCTCAGTAATATATACCACCCCTTCCTTTCCTAGTCACCAATTTCTCAGACACAACCCTGGTCAAGACTGACAGATAAATTTTATCTTCTCACTTTTGTTTATACTTTTTCAGGATAAATAAAAGCCTTTCCCACAACCAGGAAAACTGCTGATATACTTACTAAAGTCCTGTTACAACAAATCATCACAAAGACTACAACCAAGTTAGAGCGGCCCATTCCTGGTCTTCTTGACATCCTCAACAGCGGTCAAAGTTGCTAGACTGCCATCCTGGTTTCACATCAGTCAGGCTAAGTGGTGCCCTTCCAGCCCTAAATCTAACCATCCTTTTGCCCACTCATCTCCACCTCACCAAGGCCTCAGAGCCACAACTGTCAGGCTGTCATGTTTTATTATCCAATTTGGTTCCTAATTTCTTATACTTTTTACATCAGGAATCTCAACAGTATTTCCTAAAGACTCCCACATCATGCATACCAGAGACAAGTCTTACCTACCTACCCTTTTAACTTTTACCCTTTCAGATGGGGTAATAATCACCTCTCATAACTTCACTCCTCCTAACCCCACACTTATTTTTCAGAATTCTACCTCAACATGGTCCTGATAAAATGACATATCAAAACCAAAGCACCTTTCCTTTTACCTCATCTGGGTCCTTAAATATGATAGAGGCATGCCTCCTCATAACATCTTCTCTTTTTGTTTTTCCAGTCCAACATATGTGCATTCACCAGTGATAAAGTTGTCTTGGCTAAGACACCTGGCACCAGCTTCTACATGGGCATCAACCGTCGTCCCGTCAATCCTCCTAAACCCCAGTACAGTGCCCCCTTTCAGCAGGAATCAGTAAAAGAAAAAAATCTTCACCCTTTTTCCTAATAATCAAAAGACGAGAATGAAAGGATTTTACCTCAGATGTGACACTAGCCAGTGGAAGCTGGGAGGCAGAACCGAGGCACTGTATCTTGAGGTCATCTTCCCACCCCTTGGCAATTTACCTGTGGCACGAAATGAATACCAATGGGCTACCTGTGCATCACTAATGCCCCTTAGGCACCACCCCAAACCTAAGCTACATGTATGCCCCCACACCATGTGTCTGGCGGAGAGAATGCCAGACCCTGGAGGTCATGGGGGTCTCTCCCCACATTTTTAAAATAAAGGCCACTTTTATTTCATACTTCTTATTTTTTTTAACCACGACAAAAATCCTATCAGATGGTTTCCTTCTGTGCCAAAAATTCTATCCATTACAATAGTATAATAAAAATAATAAAATACAAAATATGAAGAAAAATAAACAAATTAACTTGCACTTACCTTTGAAAACTTTCATGAGAGAGATGAGAGGAAAGTTATTTGTAGGATGACTTTCACTACCACTAATGGAATCACTACTATCTTTTGCTTAATGAAATCTTTTCTTTTGTAGAACTTCAACAAGGAATCTATCCAATGCCACTTGCTTTTGCCTCTTTTTGTAGATTTTGGGGAAATGTGATAGTGCATTGTTATAAAAAAAGATTCATTGCTTGCACTGCTAATTAGTAAACTGGATTATTTCTTACTCAGATGGTGATTATCTATAAACATTTCTATAAAAACCACAGTTTAGTCTCCCTAATCTCACTTGAAGTGAGGGATTCCTTCACCTTTTCCACCTTCTCCTCTACAGGTAAGGTCTCCATAACCTCTGGTTGTTGAGAGTAAATTGCATGTAATCCCACAGAAAGACAGAGACAGAAACAGACAGACAGACAGAGAAAGAGACAAAGAGACAAACAGAGACAGAGAGTGACAGAGAAAGAGAGAAGAATCATTGACTCAGTTGTGATTGTGACATTTGGCATCGTGTACTATTCATATTGAATGACATTGCTCAATTATCAAGTTAAAATTTATTAGAAATATTTGCTTGTTTTGTGAAACACTAACAGAACAAGTTTCTCATAAACCAAGGTTTTACTGTACTTGACTTTTTAATGATAATCTTTTCAGCAACCAAATTTTCCTCTGTTCTATCTTTGCAAGCAACAGCTTTACTGGAGCTTTCTTTTTGGTCAAATTCTAAACTTTCAAAATCATTCTGCTGGGCCATTTTTTTCATGATTTCCAAGGTTAAAAGCCCCAATAATCACCATGCCACACATATGGTGCCACATTAACATCCACCCTTATTTTCTTTACTGTCCTAAAGGCAAAATATTTAGTAATTTTAAAAGTTTAAAAATAAGCTAAGGAGAGCATTTGGCTAAAGAGAGGCTACTTATATTAGTGGTAACATAGTGCAAAGGAAGGATTTTAAGCCTCTGTCTTTCTGTGGGATTACATGCAATCTCTTGTTCGTCATTAAGTCTATGACTAGTTGAACCAAAACACTTGTGTAGACTTGGTTTAAAGTGTATTTAAACATAAATAACTTTTAGTAAATTGGATTATTTCTAATTGTGTTTTTATTACTCTGAACAGTTCAAAAGAAGAAAAAAATAGCAATCACAAAAAAATTTTAATGGGCTTTATTTTTTAGAACAGTGTTAGGTTCAAAGCGAACTGGAGAGGAGGGCACCCCACATGCACAGCCATCTCCATTATCTGCGCTCCCTGCTGGAGGGATGCATTTGCTGCAGTTGAGAAACCTGCTCCACACACCATCACACTCAAAGTCAATGGTGCACATTAAGGTTCATACTTACTGTTGCATATTCTATGGGACTGGAAAAATGTATCTGCCATCACAGCATCTGTTCCCCTCTCCAATCCCCTAACCCTATTTACCTTTTCCAGAATACCACATAGTTAGTATTGCATAATATGTATCCTTTTCAGACAATCTTCTCTTTCTTAGTAATGTATGCTTAAGTTTCTTCCATGTCTTTTCATGGAGCAATGAATTTGCTTATTTCTTTTCAGCGTTGAGTAAGTCTCCATCATTACATGTACCAACATACTTTATTCATTCACCGACTGAAGGACATCTTGATTGGCTTCCAAGTTCGGGCAAATACAAATAAAGTTGCTATAAATCTCCATGTGTAGGTTTTTGCATGAACATTTTCAGCTCTTTTGGGCAAGTACCGTAGTGCATGACTGCTGGATGACACAGTAAGACTACATTTAGTTTTGAGAGAAACTGCCAAACCATCTTCCAAAGTTCCACTCTGCATTTCCACCGGCAATGAGTGAGAGTCTTGCTGCTCCACATCCTGGTGTTGTCCGTTTCAGAGCTTGGTAGAGCTTTTTTGCATCTTGTTTTCATATGTTCTTGAGCATTTGTGTATCTTAAGTAAGTCTGATTAACTCCAGTTGATATTATTATCACACATAGTAAACTGGACATTGAAAGTCAATTTTTTAAATTTTTATTTAAAGAAGAATTTTGTATGGTGCTGAGGACCAAACCTGGACCTGCTCATGCTAGTGAATGTTTTAACCACTCAGCTATACTACAGCCCTAACAACTTTTAAAATATGACTTTTTCATAGAACTTGGATTGTGGTGAGTAGTAAGGTCTAGGCTCATAAATATACGTTTGGAGTTTGCTTTGTTTTATTTTGTTTTCTCTAGGAGGTAGCAGATTCTGATGAGTATAAACAAACTCTGTTCTTGCTCTTGCCTGGAAGGAGGTGACTTTTACTGCTGGGGAGCTCTCACTATAGACAGCAGTAGAGGGTTAATTTGTAACAAACAGCTCACTGACTCTTGCAGTATCAGCAGGAGTCCCTCTGTGGCTAGGCACCCTTAAAATTCCTTCTCCCAATGCCATGGCAATGGCAGTTAGATGTCAACATGAGTTTTCAGGGGGCTGTAAAAACCATGTGTTATGATTGATACATTGTGTCAACTTGAGAAGTTTAACTAAGAGACTCAGCAGGGAGCCAGGCTCCTTACTTTGTAAACATCCTCATCCTGTGCAAGAGGAGAGCTGAGATTCTGTGAGCACTGCACTTGCCCTGGGAATGGGATGTGGCTGCATATAATGTAAGGGAGGAGAAGAGAGAGGCTTGTTGCCTACCCTTTTGCTCTGGCTGCTTTTGCTGGCTGCTGCCTGAATGTGTTACCCCCGGGTCATGTGCCACCCTGCCTTCCAACGAGCTGATTATGGACTGATGATGCGCTTCTCCCTAAAATAGGCTCGCTCTGGGGCAATGGGTTGCTTAATAAGAGGCATTTCTAAGGAACAAGGAAAAAAAATATTAGTTGGAGCTGACTGTAAACCTAGTTTATATCAATGCACAGCCAGCTAAGGAGTCTGGATCTGTATCCAAGGGATCTGTTGAAGTTTGAGTGACCTTTGGTAATGTCGATGTGTAGCCAGGGGACTTGCACAGACAGAAGGTGTGTGGGAATATTTCCAGAGGACTCACCAAGTTGCACGTCTTCTACTTGTAGGAGTTGAGAAAATGGGAAAATTTTGTTCTTAGTGATTTCAAGTCAGAAAAATGGGGAAAAATTTTAAACCATTAAATTATATAGTCAAAAATGTGAAAAAACTGAAGAATTCAGACTTCAGTCCAGCTTGAAGGTAAAAAAAAAAACTCTATAAAGAAAATTAATGACCCGAGTCAAATAAGGGTCATGCTATCATTTTCTATGGAAACAATGTTTTTTCCCCTGGAGTAAATTTCACTTCTACCAAAGACAATATAGGTGATCAAAGATAATCTTTCAAAATTAATCCTGCCCTGTTAAAGCTTGGCCTGCCTATTTGCTTAAGTGCAGCAAGAATAGTTATTTACCCAACAAGATCTTTTAAAGTCTTCTTTCCTGGATGTTTTCATGAGGAATCCTGGCTTAGACTTTTAAAATCTTTTCCAGGCTATGAAAAAGCCAAGCCCAGGGAGCTGGGAATTTAGCTCAGTGGCATAAGCACCTGCCTTGCAAGCAGGCGGTCGTGAGTTCAATCCCTGGTACTGATACATAAAATAAAATAAAAGCCAAGCCCAGGACTTAGCATTGTTCTGCACTTATAGTACCTATAGCTTTGGGTCAGTGCCTCTCTACTCCATTTTTTAGTGCTGAGGATCAAATCCACACTTGCTGACCGTACACTCGACCACTGAGCTACATCCCCAGTCCCTAGCCCCTCTCTAAGTTTCTCAAGACACTGAACGCCCTAGGCTGCCAGGAAGAGCCACAACTTCCTCATCTACAGGTGTAGCAATGCTTTCAAGCCAGGCCAAAGGCTAGTCATCCCAAGAGCTTTTATTGATTCCACAAACCAAAATCAGCTCCTCAAATCATTAGACTACATCTGACTACATTCATCATTTTCACATGCGCCATCCCCTCCAAGCCCTTGGTAGCAGAAACAGTATTTCCAATTGTGTTTTCTTCAAAGGAACAGACGCCCATTGAATTTACATAAATATTGCTATGAAAATGGAATTCAGCGGAGAGAAAAAGTTGAAAGCTTTAGTTCCATTTACAAAGGTATAATTGACAAGATTGTGAGCTATAGTTAAGAAAAAAGAGAAAAGTTGGCTTAAATCTAGACAAACAAAACATCAAAGAATCAACAATGTTAAATAAAAAAAGAATCAACAAAGTTTTAACCATTCTTGTAGGGGTGATTCATCGAGTGCCATGAAATCAGCTATTGTTCTGCTTGGCCTCAGCAGTTTTAAGAGCCAGTTTGTTTCTTCATTAGAATTCTGGAACCTCTTACCAGAGTCCAAAAGCACAATGCTAAACTTTCCACACACTTGTACTTGTCAGAGTAATTTCCATGAATTTCCTTGAAGACCAAAGGTTTTCAGATTATACCTGTTTGCAAAAAGCTTTTAGGAAAGCATTTCTGTATGACATAAGATTTTAGATGGCCACATTGAAAGATCTGATGAGAGTTCATTATAATGAAATTGACAAGAAAGTAGTTCCTTCCACACACAGTATTTTAAGATAATAATTGGATGGGGCTGGTGGTCTGGGCAGCTACTTGAAGGATGGCAGTGTGCATTGTGTCAACTGTGGGGCATATCCTATTTGTTTTTGAAATCAAATGCTTGTTCAATTTATTGTTTTGTTTTATTCAGTGTTATGCTTTGATTTGTTTTATTCTGTTTTGTTTGATTTTGCTATGTCTGATGGTATAGACAACTACTGTGAAGACAGTAAGACATATTGCAGTAGCCATTGTTGATGACCTATTGTCCTGTTCTGGAGGTCAGCACCACTTCCCCTGCTTTGTTTTGATTGGCTTTATTCTGTTTTGTTTTGTTGGGTTCTATTCTCTTTAAAATAAAAATTTTTAAAAAGATAATAATTTAAAAAAGAAAATAATTGCAATTATTGCTTATAGACAACATTATACCAAGACAGATAGGACTTATTAGAGCTGAATGTGTAGGCACAGGCCTATTATGCCAGTACTCCAGGAGGGTAAGACAGCAGAGTTGCAAGTGAGGCTCAGCCTGGGCAACTGAGAGACAGTGAGAGCCTGTCTCAAAATAAAAAATAAAAAGAGAGCTTGATGCTCCGTGAAAAGATCTTGGGTTCAACTCCCAGGACAAAATGAATATCAATCAATTATTATCTCATTTAAACCAAACTTTTTTTTTTTTTTTTTTGTCTTTTTCATTTTTATCGGTACCGGGGATTGAACTCATGACCGCCTGCTTGCAAGGCAGGTGCTTATGCCACTGAGCTAAATCCCCAGCGCCTTAAACCAAACTTTTATTGCTGTCAAGTGACTCAACCAAAACCAATGTCTTTTGTGACTTAAAACCAATGTCTTTTGAGTCTTAACCCCAGAGAGTGCACAGATGTGCAGTGGTCCTCTGGAGTCTACAGCAGCTCTTGTGGACAGCTGGAAGAAAGGCTTAGATGCCCCACCTGGAACTGGCAGTGGGCCAGAATGCAAGCTGATACAGGCAGAACTTGCTTCAGTGACAGTGGGAAATGAAAACTGTGGCAAAGCGTGAATTTACAGGCAAAAGCTTTAATTTAGAAAAAAAGAGAGAACACCGAGGGGAGCTCAGTTGGAGAAGAGCTGAAATGGGTGCAGCTATCATGGAAAAGATCAGACTGGCCTATTAACAAAGGAACAGGATTGATTTTATGGAGCCACCGGGGTGGACTGGGGCCTGATGATTTTTCACTTGGTCATGAATATTTCCCAAAACTTCTTCCTTGTGTTTTAGGGGACTTCCTTCCAGTAGAGGATATGGACAGGGAAAATTTTGACCTTCTTCCCTTGATGGGAGGCCGAGATCCAGGACAGTTGAGTTTGGTAAGTATTCTTACGTTTCTCAGGATCCCATGGCAGGTTCTGGAGCCAGGGGGGAATCTCAGCTAGCTCACCCTCTTCACTGGAACTACAGGGAGAAAAAGTAATGTTTTCTCTACTCTTTCTGAGTTTTTAATTGCTTAAGATTCCTGTAATAACAGATAGATTAGCAACAGAAACACAAACAAAAATTTAATTACTTACACAACAGGAGTTAGTCACAGAAATGAGTAAATCTCATTGATTTCTCTGATTTCAGACGTGAATACCATCATTACGTGAAACAAAGAAAGACGGCCGTGGGGTCAGAGAAAGAGCAGCCTAAGGAAAGGGCTGCTGTGTAGATTGAGTCAGCACCTTCCCTGTCTCTCCTTTCCAAATTCAGATCAATTAGAGAAAAAGACTTGTAAGAAATCGTGTTTTGGGAGGACTTCCAAGAGAACATGGCAGGTAGATAACAGCAGCTACGGAGGCTCTCTGAGATAGCCAGCTTAGAATCCAGGAATGGTGGGGTGTGAGGAGTCCTAAGGAGGAGGAGATATACCCTGCTGAACCAGGAACAAACTAAGCTGAGAGAAACCAACTGGAAATGTAATCCCAGTGCTATAACTGGAACAGATAAAATCTCAGTGCCGAAGCTGGAACCCGTGCCTCTGGAAGCTGCGATTTGAATTTCCTGCCACCACTCCGGCGTCTGAATCGGCACAGCAGAGACAGAGACACAAAACCTCTGAGAGTGGGAATCGGTGAACGGAGTTGAGAGTGGGACTGGTGGGGAGCCCTGCATCGACCTGCGGTGAGTGAGAGGAATGGGACCCTTCCATAGACTAGGAGGCTCCAACAGAAGACATTCTGGGACCCGGCAGAGTAGCCAAACAGGATGCTGCAGTGACTTTAGTCGCATATTCCCCTCTCAAGAGGGATTGGTGGGGAGCACTTGGCCTGGGTGACGCCACGGACTAAGACCCAGTAGGCTAGCCCAAACTAGGTCCCAGCACCTGGTGGTGCACTCTAGCAGTGAAGCCTTCAGGTAGGTGACCTGGAGGGGCGGGCCCAGCAGAGGCTGCCCAGGTCTGTGTCTCCCTAGTACACTGCAGTGGGCAGGAACACCTAGCTGGCAGATTCAAACAAACTGTAACCAACAAAGAAAGAAACTGGGCCTCCTATATATGCTTGTATGGAAGTAACAAAAAGTATGGGAAGAGGGAGCAACAAGAAAGGGTCTTCAGTCCCCAATTCTGAGAACACGGATCCAGGGAAGGTAAATGCAATGGACAGAAAACATGCAATATCAGACACAGCATCAACAGACATAAAGCGATATCTCCAGAGCCTCATAGACGAGTTCAAAAGTGAAGTATTTTATGAAATAAAGCAAGATATAAGTGAGAAATGCTAAGCATCGCCCAAGAAAAAAACAGATAGTGGAATGGAAGAACAGAAAAAAAGGGGAGAATTGTTTGATGGAGAAAATAGAGAAAACATAGAATACGTAAAGCAAGTTCAAAGAGACTACCAGGAAACTAAAAACTCTATTGAAAGCTGGCATAACAGCTTGAAAGAAACTAAGGATAGATTATCTGAACTGAAGGACAGATTTGTAATGTGGGAACATGAAATGAAAAACTTCTTAAAAATAACAAGGAAACAAACAGTAACAATACAAAGGCTAGATGATAAAAGGATCTATAACTTAAGAATTAAGAATGTAAAAGAAGAAGTAGGGATACAAATAAATGAACTACAAAGTCTATTCACAGAAATAATCAAGGAGAATTTCCCTAATTTAGCAAAAGGTAAAGATACTCAGATGTATGAGGCATACAGGACCCCAGCCACCTACAACCCAAACAGAACTACACCCAGGCATATAATCATCAAAATTCCAGAAATCCAATATAAGAACAGAATATTAAAAGCCGTCAAAGACAAGAAACAAATCACTTACAAGGGAACACCCATCAGAATTACAGCTGACTTCTTGGCACAAATCATCAAATCACGAAGAGTGTGGGGAGAAATAATTCAAGCTTTGAAAGATAATAACCTCCAGCCAAGATTGATATATCCTACACAACTGTCCCTAGAAATTGATGGAAAAACAAGGTGCTTCCAGGGTAAAGAGGAACTAGGGGAATTTGCAGCCATCAATTCAACTCTACGGAGAATACTGCAGGGCATTTTAAAAAAAGAGAAATATCAAGATTCCAGAAGCAGTGGCAGAGAGGCCACAATGAATGGAGCAGAAAGTGAAATGAAGAAGACAAGCTGACAACTAATGACAGAAAAAGAGCTCAATAGAAATGAGGTAGAGAAGGTTGGATGGTAGGAACAGCTATTTTGGAGAAAACAAGACATCATAATAGCTAGTGCTGATTTAATATCATCTTGCTTTGAAGTCCCATCAAGCTTTTGTTCTTCGGTCTCCATTGGTCTAAACAGGTTGTATCTTATTGGATTTAATTATATGTGATAATATAAACAAAAAATTTTATAGACAAGGAGATTATACAGAAACCATTGTTCATTTTCTGTTAGTTGATTCTAAGTACCCTGTAATACTGTCATTCTCTTGAATGGTTTTACATTGTCTTGATATGTTTGATGCTACAGTATACAAAGTTATACTCAAAGATTTCAAGGAAAGAGACACTATGGTAACTACTCTTATGTTGGGATATCTTGTGGTGAAACACTATTTTGGTTAAATGGTTATGTTTTGACCTGTGCTGTTTTGTTGTTATGTCCTCTTTTATCTCAATCTCCTTTTTATTATTTACTTTTTTATTTTTATCTTTTTAATTAAGGGAAAAACAAAAAATAGCAGGATATATTATAGTAACCCACTTTGATTTCCTATTAACTTGATTTGAAACCCTGTATTGCTCTCACCATCTTGTTTTGACTGATTTTCCTTTATTCTGTTTTGCTTGATAGTACTAAGTTTGACAGTATAGGCAACAACTGTGAAGACTATAAGATTCATTATGATGCCCATTCTGGTTGACTATTATCTTCTTTTGAAGTCCTGTAATGTCTCCAATGTTTTGGTTTTATTGGTTTTGTTCTTTACTGTTTTGTACAATTTTATTATAACTGATGATATAGGCAATTCTTTTTAAGATAGCAAGAGGCATTATGGTAACCATTGTTGATCACCTTGTATTTTGTTTTTACATTATGTATTATGTCCATCCTTTTGATTTGACTGACTCTGTTTTGTTATGGCACATTTGGTTTCATTCTCCTCAGAAAAAGTAATAAGAACTGTGGGAGTAATAAAACCCAAAATGTGTAATTGTCATTGTACAAAAGAGAGGAAAAGAAAGTGCTCTAAACTATATAACTGCATGTATATTTAAGTGTATAAGATAGATAACCATATTACTGAGTTTTGTTGGATCACTGAACAGAACTGTTTGCAGTCTCACTGTTTGAATGTCCACTTTATATGCTTTAATTTTGTAACTTGAACAACTATTTTTAAGATGACAATATGTAATCTATTAACTAGTGATTTCCTACTGTTTATTTTTTTCTGAAATTCTGTATAACTTGTACCCTTTTTCTGTCTTTTTTTTTTTTCTCCTTAAATAAAACTTAAAAGAAATTCATGTTTTTGGATTGTGCCTCTGTGTCAGTTTGGTTTGAGGAAACCAAGTGGCATCTCTCACTCCCAGAGACGGTTAACGCTGCTGCTTTTCTTGTTTTACGTCTGGTGAATTTGGCTTGACTTTCACCTACAGTGTAGCCAGGATATCAGGTCCCTTCAGCAACCGGCCAAACGTTAGACACAGGCAGGTAGTGCTGTGGTCTGGAATTTCCTGAGAAACGTGTATTAGAGGTGGGGCTTCTCCAAAGTTATTTGCTCACAGGGGCTCACATGTCATTAATGAATTAATCCATTGGTGGATCTAGTATGTGATGGGTTACAGGAAAGAGAAACTATGAGGTGGGACCTAGTTGAAGGAGACATGTTTCTGGGGACTATGTCTTGTCCCCAGCCCCTCACCCTCACCCCTTCTAGCCCTGAGGTGAGCAGCCTTGCTCCACCACACCCTCCCTCCATGATGTTTCTTCCTAACCAAGACCAAAGCGATGAAGCCAGTTGATCATGGACTGAAACCCAAAACCATGAGCCAAACTAAACCTTTCTTCCTTTAAATTGTTGTTCTTAGGCATTTTGTCAGTCACAGAAATGAAACTAGCTAAGAAACACCAAGAGTATGGCTAGATAGAAATGTGAGTGCACCCCGTTTATGGCTCTGATATAGGACTGAGATCTTCAGAGGGACAAGGGACAAGGATTCTTAAGACTGTTAGTACAAATTTCCAGTGATTTAGAGTCACTTGGATGCTGTCATAAGCATCCAAGTTAGATATAAATTAATAGTCATTCACGCAGGGGCAAGGCCTTGAGAGAGTTAGTGCAAAAGACAAGAATACACTAAAACCGGCTGGAGGTGCATCCACTGAAGGCCAGGCCTCAAGATAAAGACGCATTGGCCAGACAAACCTGACCCTCTGAGGAATAACCAATGACGTGAGATGGCACTGTTAGTGATATCACTGGGTCCAGTAAAGTCCAGATAGACACCAGTGTCCCATGTGTTCAGATCCATCCCTTTGTTCTTTCCATGTATCCTTGCTACATGACTAATTTCCCTACTGTATTGATATTAGCTAAGCAGCTGTGCTTGTAATCATATGCATGTCGTACCCACATTGTGACTTTGCTGTATAAATTACCCCTGACAAAGGGCCTCTGTGGCAACCCTCTTCTGGAACCCCTTCCTGTCTCTCAAGAGCTCTCAGTAAATGTTTCCTACTCGTTACCTTGGTTTTTCCTTCAAATTTATTTCTTTTATTTCAGTGGACACAAACTCAGAATATCTGACATCTATTAAGTTGAGAGTTATATTCCTCCTATATCAATCTTACTGTTTCTGGTAGACTTTTACAAATGGAGATTTCCCAAACAGATGTAATTGTCTTTAAAAAATAATAATTTCTACTTATGATATCTCCTACTGTTAGAGTCACTCAAAATAATCCTTATGCCAAAAGGCATAGTTTAGGGTTATCAATTCTGGTCTCCTACACTTGATTAAAAGAAAGAAGCAGGAGAGGCTGGAGGTATATATATTACTCAGAAGTAAGCATATGCTTAGCCTAGCAAGGCCCTGGAGCTAGTTCACACACACACATGCATGCACACATATGGACACACACACATTACCGTGTGTATGAGGCTTGTGGTCCCACAAATGTCAAAGAATGAAGTCACAAACTAAAGGGGGAGGTTAGGTACGTTTTTATTGGAAATAAGAAGAAAAAGAACAGCTTCTGGATTTCCAGGAGGGGTCCTGAGTGGGTGCCCCGAGAGGGCCCTCAGTCTAGAGTCACTTACAGGTAAGCAGCACATGGGAAATGCTTAATTTTTTAGTGGGCACTATCACAGGTATCTCTGTCAAGTTAAAAAACATGAACCCGTGGAACTCAGACTCTCTAACCCAGTTCTTTTACATAGTGTTCCAGTACACTGTGATCTTAGAAAAACAGTTCATTGTTTTACATTATAGTTTCCTCAGAACTCAGGAACTTACAAGGGGGTAGGTGCACCTCTATTTAGGAGGGCATGGGCTGCATTCCATGTTTTCTGAGGAAGTTCATTGCATTTTGAATTTCTCAAAACTCAGGAGGCTGAACAGCAGCCATCAAGACTAGCAGCTAACTCAGGCCAGGAGAATCAGCCAGGTAAGACCCGCATAACTGCTATCATCAGGGGAGTCTCAGTGTAGCCTTTGTGACTGGAGAAGCCTGCCTAGCACTCCACCGCCTGCCCAGGAACCTAGACTAGGGAAAATCCAGGTGCCTGGCCCATTGGCCTATACTGCAGACAGGCAGCCAATGCACCTCACAACTGGCTCATTTGTAGGAACCCAGGAGAATGTAAAAACAAAGGAGCAAAAGGCAATCTCAGACCTCCAGCCCATTGTAGATGGCCTCAATTCACCAATAAAAAGAACTAGTCTAGGAGACATAGATATGGAAGAAAGCAGAAGTTGCACACCTGAAATTTCTGAAATGATAGCAACTGAAGTGAAGAAACAACTTCATGAGGTTGTAAAAGTAATCAGATCAGAAATAATACATCAGGTACAAGAAGAAATTACAAACATAGAAAAAGAATTGTTTAAAGAAGACATAGATAAAAAAAAGAGGAGCATAAGAAAATGATGGGAGGCTTGAACAAAGAATATCAGCAGGAATTACGATGTGTGAGACAGATTCAAAAACATATTAAGGAAATTAAAAATTCCACTGAAAACTGGCAAAACTGCTTGAAAGAAACTGAAGACAGACTGTAAGACCTTGAAGAAAAGATTGCAGCTAGTGGTCACAAAAGGAAAGATCTCTTAAAAATAACAAGGGACCAGGAAGTAACAATTCAATGACTGCAAGATAATGCAAAGAAAAGTAATTTAGACTGATGTGTCCATAAAAAAGCAGGGTGGTCAATATATATGACACAAAAAGACTATCTACAGAAGTAATAACAGAAATAGCATGAGAAAAGGACCTGACGCACAGATACATCAGATAAGTGAGGCGTATAGAACTCCAACTAGTCATAACCAAAATAAATCTACACCCAGATATATGATAAAGATCCCAGAAATTCAACATCAGAACAGAATATTAAAGGCTGTTGGGAAAGAGACAGATCACCTATAAAAGAGAACCCATCAGAATTATGATAGACTTTTCAACACAAACCATCAAGTCAAGAAGAGTTTGGAGCAAATTGTTTTAAGTCCTGAAAGAAAACAACTTCCAACCTAGATTCATGTATCCCACAAAACTATCCTTCAAAATTAATGGAGAAATAAGATACTTCCATGATAAAGAACAACTAAAGGAATTCATGACCACCAAACCAACCCTAATGAAGAATATTCTAAAGACAGATAAAGATGACCATGGTTCCAGGAATAGCAGGAGGGGGATCACTAAATGTGGCAGACAATTGAATAGTAAGGAAAATAGTATGACAGAGATGAGCCATTAATGTAGATGGCCTCAATTCACCAATAAAAAGAAACACAGGCAGAGCGGATTGAGAGACAGGATCCATCAATATGCTATATCAATATGCAGGAGTAGCTTTCCCATCAACTGCAGAAGGGATAAGAAAGGTATGGCAGGGGGCTGGGGATTTAGCTCAGTGGCATAAGGGCCTGCCTTGCAAGCAGGCAGTCGTGAGTTCAATCCCCGGTACCAACAAAAAGGAAAAAGACAAAAAAAAAAAAAAAAGAAAGGTATGGTATGTGTATTCAGTGGAAAGCTACTCAGCCATAAAGAAGGAAAATCTCAAGGCTCTTGTAGGTAAATGGAAGCAACATGAGATCATGCTCAGGGGTGACATGATTCAGACTGACATGGGTCAACATTGTGTTGTCTCTCTAGCATAAAAAATCTGAAGGAGTTAATGGGATCCAAAATGTACAACAGATACTGTGAAAACGAAAGGAGAGGAAAAGTCTAAAAAGGAAAGTAGTAGCCATCATTAATTTCCTTTTATCTTGTTTTGAAGTCCTGTACCATTTTCACTGTTTTGTCTTGCTTGATTTTATTCTGTTTTGTTTTGTTTGATTTTATCATGTCTGATGGCATGGGCGGCTATTTTGAAGATTTTGTTTGGTTTTATTCTTGAAAAAAAAAAAACAAACTCTGGAGGCTGCTCTCTTTAGAAGAGACAGGCCGCGTTCTGTGTTATCTGGAGAAGTGTGCTCTTGATCTGAAGAATTCGCATTAGTATCGCTAACTTTATGTTGGCCTTTTCCTAGCTAGCTGCCTTATTCATAAGCCCACTAAACAAACTATTTTCTACACAAGCATTGCAAGTTTGCCTTAATTAATTAAATTAACAGGAAGAAAAACTTAAGTTTAACCCCGTCTCTTTCTGTCAGGCTCAGCACCAAACCTGTTTGTCAGCAGCCGCATTGTTCTCAGAAAAACCCAGCTCAGCACAGTTGCCATTGCCCTTGGCAATCACAGGATGTCATAAAGCAGCGACAAGGTGGAGCATGCGATCACCCAAGTGCCAGGACATCATTTATACTGGGTACTTCAAGGACTTTGAACACTGAAGCACTGGACCAGAGAACTTTGACCACTGATGTTTGCTCAGATTTTCTCACCCTTGCTTCTTTCAAGCCCTTTAAAAATCCAGCTTTCCTTTGTTCCCAAACATATAATAAAGATCCCAGAAATTCAGCATAAGAATTTTTCTTTGCCTTCATACAAGCCTGTTGCGTGGTCTCTGCCTCACATCATTCATTTACACTAGTACTGTTTATAATCTTCACACAAATAAATAGAACTACTTGCTACAAATTTCTTTACCATCTGAATTACCAAATAAAATGACATAGAAATTAAGCCCAAGAGAACCTTTACACACTTGAATAAGAACTATTCCTATTGTTGCTCAAGGAGAAGCCATTTGTGATTTTTAAAAATCTTGTTACAAACATATCTCACGGCCTAGGGCTATAGCCTAGTGTAGAGCATTTGCAGCATGCATGAGGCTCTGGGTTCAATTCCCAGCCACATCTATCTATTTACTGTCTATCTACCCATTGTCTGTCTACCTTCCTATCCCAAGTGGAAGTGTTAAACAGTATGAAAATAGATAGGGATTTCTGCTTCTGTTCCTGTTCAATAGGCCAGGTTCTTGTGCACAACAAAGAATTGCTAAGAGTACACCTTGTAGTAAGGAGTAAGTAGCTGCATTCATTGAGGATCATGGGAAAGGGAGCAGCAGCAACCAGGGGGAAAAGGAAGAGCAGAAAGGGGGTCAACAAGTCAGGCTTTTAGGATTTGAAAGCCAGACACCTCTGCCTTTAGGTGCCTCCTACTGAACTTCCCATTTACATCCAGGGCTCAGGGGTCTCCTAGGCTTTTGTTATTTTTTTTTTTTTATCCCCTAGCATGATGAGAGCAGGAATAACCATAGAGGGCTGTTCACAGTTAGAGGGAAGGCAGTAAATCTTTGTGTGTTCTACTTTGAGGCAGAGGGTGTAGATGTGCTACTATAATAAAGACAACAAGAAACCCTGGACATTTTAAATAAACATAAGAAGACTCTAAAAGGGGAACATATGACTGTTAATCAGTTTTTTATTACTATAACAAGATATCTGACACAATGAACTTATAAGGAAGAAAGGTTTATTTTAGCTCCCAGTTTGAGTGTTACAATCTTATAGCTATTGCTTTTGTGCCTTGGTGAGGGCATACATCACGGTGGGAGCACATGGCAGAAGCTGCTCATGCACGGCAGCGGGGAAGCAGAGAGACAGGAAGGGGCTGAGGGTCCCAGTGTCCCCTCCAGCGGCTCCCCCTCCAATGACCTAACTTTCTGTCCAGGCTGCAGTCCTCAAGGCTCTACCATGTCACCAAAACGCCACAGGCTAGGGATTAAGGCTTTCACATACGAGACTTAGAGAGGCAGTCTAGATCCAAATCATAGCAAAGACAGACCACACAGGCCCCAAGACCTGGAACATGCCGTGGTGCATTCCCTGGCTTTCTTTTTGCCTCTCATATTCTAGACTTAGAGTGTGGAAGTGTGAGGTACTGGGAATGCCAATGGGCACAGACCAGAAAAAAACAAAACAAAACCCTTGTTTTCTCTAGGCCAAGGGCCAGCAGAGTCACAGCCTAGCTTGACAGCAAACTTTCAGACAGTGTCTCTCTATCCTGACCAAATATCACAGGAAAAAAGTCCTCTGATCTGACACCTGCTGCTGTGGTTCGACTGTGTCCCCCCAAGTTTCTTGTGTTAGAAGCTTAAATCCAAAAGCCATACATTAATGGTGCTTGAAAGGTTAGGCCTTTGGGAAGTAACTAGCTCATGTAGCAAGGCCTCCAACATAGCATTAGTGGGTTTATTTATTTATTTATTTTCAGACCGTGTAGTGAAATTGGTACAGAACTTCACAGCAGGTTACGTTGGTATATCTCCTTCTCTTCACAATAGTTGTTCTTTCAATTAGGTATAGCAAAATCAAACCAAATACAGAACATTATAGAACTTATCAAAACAGAATATTATAGAGCAATACCATTAATCAGAACAAAGCAAACAGTGATGAAAATATTTGCCTTCAAAGAGATGGTAAAAGGAAATCCCCCCTTTTTGCTCTATTGCATATGGTCAACCTCCCAAAAGATGCTCAGATCTCTGGCTCCCATTTGCCAGAGGGGGGTGGGGGATGGGGAGATGGGGTGTTTGATTCTCAGCCTGTGTGCTGGTTGCTTGGTTTCCCAGCGCCCCAAGTTCCAACATGGCACAGATCTGAGGAGATGCTGGTGGTTCTTGCCCTGGCGTGGCTGAAGCTTGCCAGGCCACAGCCACTTACCTGGTTGCTTGGTTTCCCAGCACCCTAAGTTCCAACATTTTTTTTTTTTTTTTTTTTGGTGCCAAGGATTGAACCATGACCTCATTCTTGCCAGGCAGGTACTTAAGCCATTGAGCTAAATCTCCAGCCCTTTTTGTTTTTAACAAAAAAAAAAAAAAAAAAAAAAAAAAAGGAAGGAAGACCAAGCTGGAATGCAGATACTGAGCAGATGTTGGTGCCGTGCTCTTAAAATTTTCAGTGCTCAGAACCATGTGCTAAACAAACTAGCATTCATTGTCAATTATCCAGCCTCTGAGATTTTTGGATAGCGGTAGAAAATGGGCTAATGCAATGACCCAGACTAGCAAAGCCAGGTGGAAAGATTTGCTACTCCCCAGGCTGTTATAAATGGACTCCATGCCTCCCTGCGGGTGGCTGTCAAAAAAGCCTAGTGAAAAGTGGGGTTCGTGTGCAGCCAAACGTGTCAATGGAGACTGACCCCACATTTGGACACCAGCGTGGGCTGCGTGAAGAACGTGGACTTCCACTCCCTCTTGACACTAACAAGGCAGTGCCCTCCTCCTACCCTTCCCTGTCAGAATGATATTGGGGAAGCACACTACAGCACAAGGTTCAAATTAGTCTCATGGCACCACAAATACTCAGGTTTTGCTGAGAAACTAGCCCTCCTGCCTGGTGAGCCATCCTCATACTGTAGGGGTACTTTTCTGTACCTGCTTTTACTGGGCCCAAACTCACCCTGCAGAACCCATTTCTTTCTTTCTTTTTTTTTTTTTTTTTTGTTAGTTTTTTTCCTTTTTATCGGTACCGGGGATCCAACTCATGACTACCTGCTTGCAAGGCAGGCACTTATGCCGCTAAGCTAAATCCTCAGCCCCCAGAACCCATTTCTTTTCCTGCCCCTAATGAAACTTTGCTATTATTAAAGCAAAATAAAACATAACAAAACACAACACCAGTCCTCAAGAGAGGATAAGAAAGACTTCACACTGATTTTAAAAAAACACCAACAGAAAGCAGTGAGATGTTAGGATGATCCTGCAACGATTTTAAAGTGATCATCATTAAAATGCATAACCTAGAACCTACAATCCATAATCTAGGACCTATAATCCCAGCACTCTGGGGGACTAAGGCAGGTCTCCCTCCGTTTCTGATCACACCCTATCTAGCATTGGTTCCCGAAGGTTCATTTATGTCTCCCAACATGAGATGTACTCAGTTCAATCCCAGGAGTCTCCAGAGTCTTAATTGCTTCAGCATTGACCAAGACCCAAGTCCAAAGTCTCTTCTGAGACTCAAAATAAGCCCAGTCATTAATCTCTATAGTAATCATTTTAAAAGTTACATATACTGTGGTGGAAGAGGCATAGGGCAGGCATTCTTATTCCAAAAAGGATGGAAGGGGGAAAATAAAGAGGGATCAGACTAAAGCAGGACTAAAACCAAGCAGGGCAAAACCCTCAAATCTTTCTGCTCCACGTTGGCTTTGGGTTACACTGCAGCAGGATGTGGGCTCCAAGGGCTGGGGCAGCCTGCCTTATGGTGTCGGTGGTTGCAGCTCCCCTGATTGGCTTTCTGGGCAGGTTTTGCCTGCAGCTTCTTTGGCAGCTGTTCCATGTCCCTGGCATCTCTGATCTGGGATCTCCACTGTAGCTTTGATTTCACTCTCACAGCTCCATGCATTGCTCTGTCAGGGGCTGATTGCACTGATGACTTTGACTCTGCAACACATTACCTGGCCTCCCAGGCTTTCTTCTGAAATCACAGTGGAAGCCTCCCTGACCCCAAGACACTTTTCATGCCTGGATATCCAGCATCATGTGGACAATGCCAGAGTCTGGAACAGCACAAGATACACATTATACTGTTTGAGAGAGAATCACACCATGTTACCCAGAATGGTCTTAAACGTGTGACCTTCCTGCCTCAGCTTCCTGAGGACCACTGCATCTGGCACATCTGCCACATGACTTTTTGGTGGTGCTTGTTACCTTAGCAATTATTTTTCCTAAGTTGCATCTTTACATGTACTCCTTTTCCCTCCAAGCTGTGAACTTTTAAAATCTTTTCATTTAGTTCTTTTGATTCTCACTATAAATTTAGCTAAAATCATCTTGTAATCCCCATGCTGCTGCCTGTGCTGCCTTCAAACTTATTCTGCCAGATGAACTAGTGCCTTTACAATCAGCCTTTCATAACGGCTCAGAGGGAACAAAGTACATCCAAATTCTTTGCCATCATACAGCAAGGATGGCCTCTACTCCAACTGCCAGTGGAATCCTTGCTTTCATCTGAGACCTCGTTGGCAGAGTTTCACAGTCTGCATTTCTGCTAGCATTCTGGTCTTCTGAGATCCCACCAGAATCACCCACTGAGCTCCTCTTACAGAATTCTAAGCTTTTCTAGCCCATTCCTCCAAACTCTTCTGTATTCACTCTGAAACCAGCTCCTTCCATTCTAATTCCACATCATATCAGATAGCATGACCACTCCACTCTTGATACTTGATTTCTATGTTATTCAGCATTGTACAACTAGAACAGAGTTTTGTTTTGGTTGGTTTGGCTCATGATCTTGGTAATTTCAGCCCAGATCAATTGGTGCTGTTAGCTTTGGGCCTGTGCTGAGCAGCACATCCCGGTGGAAGCACGTGGTAGGGCAAACTCTCTCACCTCATGCCAGGAAGCAAAAAGAGAGAGAAAGGGCCAGGGCCCCGCGTTCTCTTCCAGGGCAAACCACCAATGGCTGAAGTCTCCCCACTAGACTTGAATTCCTAACAGCTTCATCTCTTCCCAAGTGCACCACACTGCGGAGTCTTTAGCACACAGAACTCTGGGGACACTTCAGATCCAAACTCTAACAACATCTTAACCCCAGCTCCTTGGAAGGCTGAGGCAGAGGACCATGAGTGAAAGACTAGCCTGGTGACCTAGTAAGGCTCTCAGGCTGTATCTCATTATAGTTTTGATTTGCATTTTCCTAATAATTAGTGATGTGAGTCTCTTTTCATATGTTTTTTTAGTCACTTGTGTCTTTTTTTCAGAACTGCCTTTTTGCTCAGGCTGAGCTCAAACTTGTGATCCTCTTGCCTCAGTCTCCCAGAGTGATACCATTGCTGGCTTGGGTGGTTGGTTATTGTTGGATTGTAAGTGTTCTTTATATATTCCAGATATGAGTATTGCCTTGTTCTTGTGTTTAGTATATGTTTTGATACACAGAGTTTAAAATTTTGATATAGTCCAACTTACTTACTTTTGATCTGTTTTTGGTGTCTAAGAAACCACTGCCAAATTTAAGTTTGTGAAGCTTTCCTCCCAAGTTTTTTTCTGAAAGTTTTATGATTTTAACTCTTATATTTAGGTCTTTGACTCGTTTTTAGTTAATTTTCACATCTGGTGTAAAGTAGAGACTCAGCTTCATTCTTTTCCTTCTGGGTGTTCAGTTGTCATCTGACTAGGGGTCTCAAGGCAGTTGTTTCCATATTCTTAATATCCTGAACAAAGAATTGAGCAGAACACGCAAAAGAAATAACAAGGTTTATTTAAAAAGCAGGAATAAGAGTAAATAAAAGAAGTGAAGATGGACTCCTCCGAGTGAGAGCCAGCCAGTAAGAAGAGCTTATGTGACAGGGACAGGTACTGGGTCTCTAAATGTCCTAAGGCTATGGGAAAGTCTATGGTTAGGATTGGCAATAGCCATAGCCCAGTGCCTGACTCAGCCCATCTGTTGGGATGGGAGTTTTTGACCATACAAGGTTTCTAGTGGAAGCATCATGATGTTCAAAGTCTATGGGTTGGGGATCAAAGCCACAATGGAAATGAAGTTGGACACAGACCATGGTCATGGATTTTGGGTTTTCACATGTCTGGGGCCCTTGGCGGGGAGGTCTGTGTGACTGTTATCTACTGGTTTTCTAGTGTTTTGGCAAAGTCATCCTTGCACTCAGTTCTTGTTTCACAACTCTTTGTCATTTACCTGTGCTTGTTTTACCTCCTGGCTTGTGGTAATCGTAGCACTGTTTGTTGGAAAGATTATCCTCTCTCTGGGATAGGCTTCCAGCCAGTAAGACCTGGACTCAGCTATTGGTCCCCTCATGGACTAGTCCAGAGACAAATGATCACCCCCTCTGAATGGAAGCAGTCAGTGTGTAGGTTGCCATTCATTCTTGTTCCTAGGCCAACTGTGCCAGGACATAATGTGACCGTCTACAGACAGATGGCATGTTCACCATGGGGGTGGGATCACAACACAACTGGGAGCTCTGCTAATGAGGTTTTAGGCACTTTGTTCAAAAATTGTATTTTTATAATTCTTCATGTCAGGACTTTCTACCCTCCCCTCAATACACCAAAAAGGGCTATGATCAGATAGCATCATGGGCCCACAACTTCTGATGAAAGCAACAGGACACAGGAGGGTACCCACTCCCCCAGGCTTCAGTGTGAGTGTCATAGATGCACAATCAGCTGTGCCTAGGTGGCTTGTGCTTTGGCCCTGGGGAAGCAGGTAAGAGCAATAACAGGGAGAGCAGTGTGAGCTTATCTGGATGCCTTTGCCATATATTTCATAGCCAAATAGAGGAAGAGGAAGCTTGCTATAGTTTGCATCTGGAATGTGGTTCCCACGTTAGTGCTATTGGGAGATGATGGAAACTTTCAGGGGTGGGGCTGAGTGGGTAGTCTTCAGGTACCAGGATGTGACCTTGAAGAGGACCATCCATCCCCAGTGTCTTCCTCTCTTTTTTTTTTCACTTCCCAGCATGAAGCAAGCAGCATGCATTGCCCTTCCATAGGCCTAAACCAATGGTGCCAACTGATCATGGGCTGGAACCAAAATATGACCCAGTACAAAATCTCTCTCAAAGATTATCTTAGGTTTCTTATTAGCGAATGCAAAGGTGACTAAAACAGATCTCATAGTTTCATCTCACTATGATCACAATAAAATCAAGGATTAAGCAGCTTTTAACTTAATAGTCCCAGATGCTCTTATCTGGAGAAGATAAGTAAAACATAAATAATTTGGATTTAAAAAAACCAATTTGGATAGCAATTTGGTAATAGCTATTGCAAATATTTATATTTGCATACTTTTGAGTAAGCAAGTATATTTCCAGGAATCTTTGTAAAATTCTTGGTGTGTGTGTAAACATACGCATACAAGGATGTTTACTATGAAACACAGGGAAGTGGTTAATTAAGAAGTGGCACATTCATCCAGTGGAATATGAGCCCACAGTTAGAATAAGGACTAATACACACATTTTAAAGACATAGTACTAGGGAAAGAAAATTCCAGAAGAATTAATTTCTTAGAGTGCCTTTGTAGAACTTTTTGCTTTCTGTGCTATGTTTCTCTTTCGCTCAGAACTCCTGTCCCTTAATAGACACTGTTTTAAAAGTATTAAAATGGGAAAGGAGTGAATACTATAACATCTCGAAAGACACAATTATCTTATATGTAAAAACTGCATATCCATAAAGGTCCAATGAGATGTTTAAACTCCCCAGCACAGATGAGGCAAGGAGTAATACTTGCTAAGTCTTAGCTCTGCAGTATCACTAGATACCGAAGTACAATAACACTTTCCTGGTCCTGATGCAAAAACTGCAGTGACCAGGGTCAGTGGAAATAGCTTCCTAAGTAGTTGTTTTGGTCTTTGATCCTTCTGCAGGCAATTTTAAATTTCCCATCTAAAAAAGATGAACTTGTTTCCTAGAGTGTGCAGACCATCACTGGCCATATAGTTTTTACTGGGAAGCTGTCAGGACCAATGGTGGCAAAGAAGGAAGACAGATTTGCTCTTTGCTTGACAGTCCAATCCCATGGCTCCTTTCTTAAACACTTCTGGTTTTCAGACAGAGTGGTCACCATACAATTGGACTCTAATCAGTTGGGCATGCCTTTTTTTTTTTTTTTTAAGACATGGTCTTGCTATGTAGTACAGGGTGGAACTCACTATGTAGCCCAGGATG
The DNA here is from genome assembly GCF_034190915.1 of Cavia porcellus. Lineage (NCBI taxonomy): Eukaryota > Metazoa > Chordata > Mammalia > Rodentia > Caviidae > Cavia > Cavia porcellus. The sequence continues at coordinate 49,327,897 of NW_026947512.1, forward strand.
ACCTCAGACTCATGGTGATCCTCCTGGCTCAGCCTCCCATGCACTGGGATTACAGATGTGCACCACCAGTCCTAGTAGGGTATGTTTCTTTTAACATGACCCAATGTACTCTCTAAATTCGAACTGCAAAACAGATAAGCAAAGAAACAAATTTTACAATGGCAAAAAAATTCTGCCTATTAGGATTTCTTTGAAGACTTCCTTTTAACTTCTCTGGCCCATCTGAATAGGGTTTGCTTTATAAAAATTGGATAACACAGCTTTTAAGTGCCTACCACATAGAGCTGCTGGGTTCAGCTAACAGTAGTGAGTGCAAGGCTTGTCACACTCTGGTGACCCTCCTGGATCTCGGTAGCACATGAAAACCTACGAAGCTCTGTGCGGAAAGCCATGTTCAAGAAGGGCTTGGAGAGGAGTGATGAAGCTGGGGCAGATCCACTGAGCTGCTGATGTCCCTGCAGCCTCGGACAGTCCTTGCACTCCTCCCCCATGTCCTCGTGCAGTTCTGGGAGAATGTGTTTTCTCCTTAAATTATTTTTGAGGGTTAAATGAGATCATATATCCTCTTTCAAGTGCAAAAACATAAGATAAAATTAAATAACAAAAGTAGTTTTTAGTTTTTCCCAGAGGGGAAAAAAGAAAATAGGGTTAAAGTGAAACAGACCTAAAACATGAGAGTGAAATTTATAGTATGGTGGCATTACACTGTGGTGAGAAGTAAGATGGATTTTAAAATAAATGGCTGGAACTATAAGCGAATCCTTTGAGGGGTAGAACAATAGTTCTGAATTCTTCTTCATTCCTTACACAAAAAGAAATACCAAATGAATCATTCATTACACTTGAAAAAAGAAACTACACAAGTACAAAGACAAAACTTAAGTGAAATGTATGTGTCATCTTATGCTAGGAAAGGCTTCTCTAACCCTAGAAACTATAAAATATTACTAAGTTGGTCATCATGAATTTTTAAAACTTTTTTGTTAAGCTTATTGGTATAATTTAGATACACCTAATGATCATATTCATCATAGGGAAATTGTACCTGTGTATATATATTTTGATTCCTCTTTTTCCCCTAATCCTCTCTCTTCCCTTCAATTCCTCTTCCTCTCCTTATTTACAAAGCTTTGTTTCCATTTCACCTTTTTTGTTTTTTCTCCTTTTCCCTTCCTTCATTTCTCCCTCTCTTTCCCTAGTTCCTCTTTCCTTTTGAACTATTTCATATTATTTTACAATATCTATTGAATATTTTAGTCCTTATATACTCTTTTAGTTTCTCACACCAGGGAGACAATGTGATATTTACATGCATGCTGATTTATTTCACTTGAATATGGTCTCAAGGTCCTTCATATACCTAAAAAAGTCTCAAGTTTATTTTTCTTTATGGTTGAGTAGTTCTCTGTTGTACTAAAAGTACTTTTTAAAATCATTCCTCTGTTGATGGGCATTTGATTTATTTCCAAGATTTAGCTATTACAAACTGTGCTGCTATAAACATGAGTGCACATATATTGCTGAGGTATGCTTTTAATTCTTCCAGGAAGATACCTAAAAAGCAAATAGCTGTGTTGAATGGGATCTCCAAATCTTGTTTTTTGAGGACTCTCCGCACTGATTTCCACAATGGTTGTACCAGTCTACACTCCCACAAAGAGAGGAGAATGGTTCCTTTTTCCCCACAGCCCCTGTGCATTTGTTTTTGGTTGATTTTCTCCTGAGGTGAGGTGGAATGTCAGCATTGTTTTAATTTGAATCTCTTGAATAACCACTGATGTCAAACATTTTTCTATATTTATTTGACATTTGTATTTCTTCCCCTGAGAAATGTGTATTCATTTCAGATGCCCGCTTTTGCATTAGGTTTTTGAAGTGTGTGTGTGATTTTTTTTCACTTCCTTATATGTTCTAGGTATAAGTCCGTTGAGGGACAACTAGCTAAAATTTTTTTGTACTCTCTGGGTTGTCTTATCACTCTGTTGCTGATTCTTTTGCTGTGCAAAAGTTTTTCAATAGGATGAGATCCAAGTTGTTAATTTTTTTATTATTTCCCATGCAATCAGGGTTTTGTTCATGAAATCTCTGCCTACACCTGTGTCTTCAACTGTTCTGCCTATTATGTTTCAGCAGATTTCTTATTCTAATCTTAATTTAGATCTTTGGTACATTTTGATTTTAGTTTAGAGCATGGTGATACACATGAGTCTTTAGTTTTCCACATGTGAAAAATTAATTTTCCCAGCACCATTTACTAAAGAGGCTATCTTTCTTCTAGTGAACGTGTTTGGCTCCTTTGTCAAAGCTAAGGTGCCTGAGTGTGTTTGCATCTACCAACCTGGTCCATTGATCCTCAGGTCTGTTTGTGTTAAAAAAAATGAAATACTTAGAAGTCAATCCAACAAGGAAGTAAAAGATGTATACAATGCAAATTACAGTACTCTGAAAAAAGAGATCAAAGAGAATATCAGAAAATGGAAAGATATTCTTTGCTTATGAATAGGAAAAACCAATGCAGTGAAAATGACCCTACTTCCAAAATTATTATACAAATTTAATGAAATATCAATCAAAATACAATTAGCATACCTTATAGAACTAGAGAAAACATTCCTGAAATTCATTTGGAGTCAAAAGACATCTAGAATAGCAAAGGCAATCTTGGGCAACAAAGGCAAGGCAGGGGGTATCACAATCCCTGGCTGAAATTATCCCACAAAGCTACTGTGTTTAAAACTTTTCCAGAGCAAAAAAAAAAAAAAAAAAAAAAAAAAAAAAAAAAAAAAAAAAATCCAAGGCAATGCCACAGAACAAACAGTAAATTGGGAAAATTATTGTCAAAAGGCTAATTTTCTTCATCAACAGAAAAGGTCAAGAAAAACAAAGTGTTTTACAGAGTTTACAAACAAGACTTTTCATAGATCAAAGAGTAAGAGATATGATAGTTAAATAAATGGAACACATTGTCCTGGATTGGATCCTGGACTATTAAAAAATAGCAATAAATGATATTACCAATACAACAAAATCTAAATATGAGCTGTGAATTAGGTAACATTTTGTATCAATGTTAAGTCCTCAGGTTTTAATAACTGTATTCTGGTTATGTAAAATAAAGTCTTACTCTTAGAAAATATGTCCTAGGCTAACAAAGAGTACAGTGAAGGAAATACATTTTTCCTCTATATTTTAGGAGTTCTTTGTAACAAAAGATTAACAAGACAATGGCAGAATATACTAATATGTGTCCGGGAACCATAACATGTATGGGAAACTATAAAGTGTACATGGAAAATTTTCAACAAGATTTAGAATTTCAGGTTTAAATACCATCTCTAGGTGACACAAAAGGGGGAGGGAAGTTGTGGGAAAGTCACCAAGAAAAGCTCAGTAAACACCAGTACAATGTGCGCTGCTTAAGAGGTGTAAGTGCATGCTTCCCCACTGATAACAATCTCTTGGCCTTTAGTCATCCTTTTCCTGGTACACAGAGGGAGAACACTTACAAAAAGGAGATTTCCTTCACAGAAGGAAATTTTCCTTACCCAAAGATAACTTTGGCTTTATTTTCAGAGCTGCTATTTTGGTCATGGTTCCTCTAATCCCTAGCTGAAAGGCGTATATTTGATATTGAGGGTGGTGAATCCGGTCTCCTCTGACCTCCCGCTGGAAAGTCAGCTTTTATAAGAAGTTGCACAAACTAGCAGCTGCGCAGGGTAGTTGCAGAGTGAACTTCAGGTCAGAAGTTACCCAAGATCTGCAAATAGTGAGCGAGGAAAAAAAACAGATGGGAACAAACATGAATAAACAAAAACACACTTTTAGCCCGAGCACAGCTGGGACCCCAAATTTCCCCCAAAGGTCTGTGTAGAAGGCTAGATTTCACCCCCCCTGCTGAAGCGCGAGGGGTGACTGATAGAACTGTGGGGGGAGGAGGACCTGCGGCTGAAAAGATAGGAAGTACGAAATATAAATAACCTTTATTCTGGGAATGCAGGGAGAGACACCCCCGACCCCCTGGGGCGTGGCATCTCCACCCCTGGCCGGTGATCTCTCCGTGGAACACGTGGAGTGAGGCACATAAGTAGCCTTGGCTTGGGGTGGAAACTAAGGGGGCATTGGAGATGCACAGGTAGCCCATTGGTCTTAGTTTGCCACCAGAGGTAGATTCCTAAGGGTGGGGGAGGTAGGAGCTTCCTGGCTTTACTGGCTACAGTGTCCGGTCTGGGTCAACAACCCTTTCATATCCCGTCTTATGATTATTATGAAAAGGGGTGACGATTTCTCTCTTTAACTCCTTCCTGCTGGCAGGGGGCGCTGAACTGGAGCCTAGGGGAGTCTACGGGATATCGGTTGATGCCCAGGTAGATGCTGACGCCAGGTGTTTTAGCCAGGACAACTTCACTGGTAAATGTACGTATGTCAGACTGGAAAAACAAAGAGACAAGATGTTATGAGGAGACATGGCACTGTCACATTTAAGGACCCAAGTGAGGTAGAGGGAAAAGTGCCTTTGATTTAGACATGTCATTCTATCAGAAAAAGCCTCAGCCAGAATTAGGGAGCTCCTGTCTCCCCTGCCCCTTTAGATTTACCTATAACCCTATATCACCCCACCCTTCGGAATCTGCCCCTGGCGCCAAACGTATGCCAATGAAATACCTGTGCATCTCTAATGGCCTTAGGGCACTGCCCTAAGCTTAGGCTACTTATATTTCCCCACATCCGCGAGAGAGATCACCAGACTTTAGGGGCCGGGGTGCCAGTCATCTCTCTCCGTGTTCTCAGAATAAAGGCCTCTTTTGTTTTATACTTCTCATCTTTTGGAAATATTTTTGTCTTTTGGAAATAATCCTATCAGTGACCTTCTCAGAACTGGGCCCCTGTGGGGGGGGGGCGCAGGGGGTCACTGGGTCCGGCCTGGACGTGCACAGATGTGAGGCAGGAGGAGGATGCTGCAAAACTGGACCTGTTCATCACTTGATCCTGGGACACAACACAGTTCCCAAAGACCCTGCGCGGACTACTCGGGAGAACCCACAGTGTGCAACTAAAAAAGAGAGGCTGCAGGGAGCAGCCCGCACTACACTAAAGGACAGCAATGGTGACCCTCTCAGCTCCCGCGAGGCCACAGCCAGCTTCACCACGCCTGCAGTGGGCTTTACTGTCCGGGAGTAACTTTAATTTAATTTCTAGTCTTAACTATATTCTTGTCTTTGTTTTTCTTGTAATCCACAAAGGAGCCCCCAAGCTCGAGTTCAAAAAATAAGGCAAATACATATTTTAAAAAGCAGCGCTGATTTATGTTACCCTGGGCCCAGCAACACAGTGCAGCTGGAGAATGCCAAAGCTGTGTGTCCCTCCTCTACCCTTGCCGTCCCTCTAGTACCTATCACAGCTCACAAAGTAAAGGTCATGGGCGTGGATCAGGAAATGAGAGAATCCTTGATCTGCTAAGGAATGAGGAAGACCTTTGTTTCCCTTAGGAGAGGACAGAGAAGTCTCACAGGAATTTACAATTCTTTACAGAGGAGAGCATTGATTAACATATCAGTAAGGTCACCCAGAGGGAGAAGGGGGAAGGGAAGCATATATACAGAACAGTTAGGGTCCCGTTTACAGGTATTTTGGTATAATACAAATATAACGAAGCTCTGTTTTTCTAGGGTACAACAGTTTTCCCTTCCATTTTACTCAGCCCAAACTCATTGCAAACCCAGTTTCTCGCACTTTAATCTTTCCGATGTCAAATACATGGGTAAGTTTGCCAATATTTTGCTTATTTCATTCAATTCTTTGTTCGAAACAGGAAAAACACCTAGAAGCCACCTCCAGAGGGACTCCAGCAACCCAAAATCCAGGAACACATGTTTCCCTCCAGGAAAACAGATGAGGCCTTTTGGGCACATTTTTGGTTTGTTCGCTTGTTGCTTTCTCTCTAAAATGTCAGGAAGGTTTTTCTTCTTCTTTCCTAACTTTCTCCTGTAGGCCAGGAATTCAGGGAGCTCTCCTCATGTTTACTGCTTTTCCTGTCAGGAGGGAGGAAGGAGAGAGGAGGCAGGGAGGAGACAGGATCGAGAGAGGAAGGGGGGATGAGGGGGAAAGGCAGGGATGTATGGACTTGGTGTTTTTCCAGTCTCAGTAGACCTAAATTTGCTTCCTCTTTTCCTTCTTTGTTTGCTGGAGCTCACTCTGGGGGTTGGTGCACCCCATTGTCTTCTGTAGAATATTTTGCTCCCCTTGTGGAAATCAGCCAGTCCTAGCTGTCTGGGGTCACACCACCTTGTCATATGCTAGATGCCACTTGGGGTCAACCCCCACTATCTTGTTTACCTTAATTTTTTCCTTTTCTGTTTACCAACTGACTTTAGGAAATCTCACCCTTGTAGATAAGAGCTAAGCCTCTGATTTAGAGAACATGTGGGCTTCTTCATCCTTTCTTTTGAATTACAGTGGTACCTTGGTACATAAACTTAATGAAAGGCTTTTGGCCCAGTCTAGACACTGTAACCGGAACCAGGAAGCCCCTATCTCCCCCGCCCCCAGGAATTTACCTGTGATGCCATCTTCCCACCCCTGGGAATTTACCTATGGTGCCAAACCTAGGACCAATGGGCTACCTGTGCATCCCTAATGCCCCCCTTAGGTTCCACCCCAAACCGAGGCTACTTATGTGCCTCACTCCATGTGTTCCACAGAGAGATTGCTGGACTCCAGCGGTGGGGGATGCCAGTCATCTCTCTCCATGTTCTCAGAATAAAGGCCTCTTTTGGTTTTATACTTCTCATCTTTTGGAAATACTTTTCATCTTTTGGAAATAATCCTATCACTTAACTAACTTGCTGGTGATTTAGGAAAAGATGTCCCTGTTTGTACTGGTGTAGGAAGATGGCCAGGGTGGGATCAGTCAGCCAATGCAGAGTTTGCAAACAAAGACAAGTTTTGCAAACACTTCTGTTTGTGAACAAAATTGTTTGTAAACAAAAGTGTTTGTGAACTTAAATATCAGTGTATTTTAACAAATACAGTATCTTCTTGTATGAGAAGAGAAAAACTGGTCTGCTTTACCCACTTAACAGTTTACTCTGTGCATCAGCGTGTTTATTCACCCACTGACTGTGCTGCTCAGCCGGGGTCACTTCAACCAGCCAATTCTGGTACTGAATAAATCGATACAGCTGTCATTTTCATAGATATGAAAATGCATGGGAAAATACAATGTTTGGTCACTGTCTATTTAAATATGTGGACTGGGAAGTGGTTAAGCCCCTCCTCAGCTCCCACTTACTCCCTTTCCACACTCAACAATTAGGACCCTGAGGAGAGACAAAAGAGAAGGGCTAAGATCACAGCTGTCACAGTCGGCAAAACTTTGCACTTACCCAGGTTCCCTAAGGGAAAACGCAGAGCTCCTGTTTCAAGTACAAGGAGCCTGGGCCTGGCAGGAGGCTGCACCACACCTCCAGCTGGGCCTCATCCTGAGTGGCAGCCACTTGCCTGACCCATGGCCCTGGAGGCTGACCGCCCCCACTCCCAGAGAGGTGCTAGGCCAGCCAAACCCTAGGTTCCCTCTCCGATGAGGCCCAAGGGAACCTACAATGCCCCTGTCCATGGAGGTCATCGTGCCCTGCGTAACACTGGATGCCTCAGATGGCCTAATTCAATTACTTCATTCAGCTTCTGACTTCCTTGTCTAGAAACTCTCTAGATCTATCACCATAGTTGGGGTCAATGAGACCTCTAGGCAGAGATTTTTTTTTTTTTTTTTTGCAGAACTGGGGATTGAACTCATAACCTTGTGCACAACCAAGCAGGCACTTACTCCACTGATCTAAATCCCCAGCCCAAGGCAGAGATTCTTTATTCCTGCTCTGACATGTCACTTTGATGGCCAAACCTTTAACCATGAGTTTCTAATTGTCCCACGTGTCCTACTGTTGCAGGCAGCTGAGTTAGTTAGAAATATTACAGGCAGTGAGACAGGGCTAGGTCCTTGAAGGAGCCAGTGCAGAATCCCAGATACCTTGCAACTGTTGGGGAGACAGATACCTCCTGCTGTGGGCTAGGCCTCAAGACAAAAGATCAAACAAATGCATCCACATCCTAAGGACTGATATTCTAATTAGTTTCCTGTCACTCTGAGGATATCAAGAGTCACCCTCCTAACTCCCTAGGGAAGAGTCCCTGCTCTCTAAGAATGCTTGCTTTCTACATGACTCCCTTCCCCTTTTGTCTCCATTTGTCCCCAATTTAATCAATTTTACCTGAATCTTATTGGTTAACCATAGTTCTGTCCCACCTTATGCCCATCTGCCTTGTCAGTTCCCAGTTTTCCCCATCTTGAACCTGTCTCACCCCATGATTTTACTCTAAAAGTTCCTGGAAAAAACAAACTCCTTGGGAACCTGGTTGGGACCCCTTCTGTCTCTCTCTCAGACAGAAGCTTTCTTTCCCTGAATAAATATATTCTGCTCTTAACCTCTGTTGTTCCTAAAATTCGTTCTTTGGTTTTAGAGAACATGAACTGGTACCAGATATAGTAGGTCAGGAGTTTCATTTCCCTATGTCACTACTCCCTTGCTATGATGAGCTTTACTAGCTAAGTTGGGGAAAACTCTTAAATCCTGGCTAATTCCAAAGTACATTTTACCTTTGGGGATTACACTTGGCCTCTCGTCAAATTAACCAACAGGTGGATCCTGCCCTGTGGTACAGTGCAGTGATGGAGAACTTTTCAGAGCTTTGAAGGATACAAACTGCCCCTTGTGGCATGGGTGCTGCAGGTTCACCACCACTGGTATAATGGAATACCTGGTAGGGCAAAATCAGCTATGCCAGTAGTTACAAGACTAAACAGCCCCAGCTGAGTTCCTAACTTAAAATCAGTATCCAATGAAGGAAGAGGCTCATAAAGGCCTCCAGTCTCTCATAGACAGGTTTCTCAAACACAGCCTTCACTCTCTCAATCTGGGGAACTGGGCAGCCAAAGGTGAGTGTCTGCATACCATCCTGAGCCCCGGGAGTTTAAGATCATCACTCCCTGCCATGTTGAACTTAGGACACTGGGAAACCAAGCAAGCAGCATCCCTCCCTGGTAAGTGGCTGTGGTATGGCAGGCTGCAGCCCCTCTAGGGGGAGAACCACCAGTGTCTCCTGAGATCCATACCATGTTGGATCTTAGGACTCTGGGAAACCAAGCAACCAGCCTGCCTCCCTGCTAAGCAATAGTGAACCTACTGGTACACAGGCTGAGAGTCAGACATCCCACTTTCCCTACCCCCTATCTGCTGCTCCTCATTAGCAAATGGGAACCAGAAATCTGAGCATCTCCTGGGAGGTTGACCTAGCAAATAAGGGGGATTTCCTTCTACTATCTCTTTGAAGGAAAATATTTTTATTATTGTTTTGCTTTATTCTGATTAATGGTATTGCTCTATAATATTCTGTTTTGATAAGTTCTAAAATGTTCTGTATTTTATCTCATTTTGATATACATAATTGAAAGAACAACTATTGTGAAGATAACAAGATATGCTGTAATAACTATTACTGTTATCCTGGTAATCTGCTGTGAAGTTCTATACCAATTTCACTACACTGTCTCAGTTGACTTTATTCTGTCTTGTTCTATTGTATTTTACTACCTTCAAAATAAAAATTTAAAAGAAAAAAAAAGATCATCACTCTCCATGGTCAAAGAACCTATCAGTGTCCCACCAAACTGGACCAGCTCCACAGGTCTTGGGCCTTCCTGCAGCACGCCCAGTGACCCTCTCTCAATCTGGGGAACTTGGTGGCCAGAGGGAACTGGGCGGCCAGACGTGAGTGTTCGCACACCATCCTGAGCCCCAAGAGTTTAAGATCATCGCTCTCAGCTGTCAAAGAACTGCCCAGCTTCCTGCCACACTTGACCAGCTTCAGCTACATAGGTTTTCAGCCTGCCTGTGCCACCCCCAGTGACCCTCTCTAAATCCTGGGAACTCAGCGGCCAGAGGCCCAGGAGAAGCATTGGAACAACATGTGAAAGAGGGAAATATAGGAAAATGACAAAATGAAAGACCAGCCCATCCCAAGAAGCCTAGGAGCTATGCACATAGAAGAAAATAAATGCCATACACCTGAAATACCTGAAATAATACCAACTGAAATAAAGAAGCAACTCCAGGAAGCTTTAAAGGAATTCCAACTGGAAATAATCTGTCAGGTAAAAGAAGAAATGATAAAAGTAATGAAAGAGATGCTAAACACATCTAAAGAAGACACAGTTAAAAAAATAAGAGGAACAAAGCAAAAAGATAGAATCAATATTGGATGAACAATATAAGAAACAAACAGAATACATGAAGCAGATTCAAAGAGATATACAGGAAATCAAAAATTCCTTCAAAAGTTGTCAAAATTGCCTCAATGAAAGTGAACATAGAATTTCAGACCTTGAAGACAAGATTGCAGCTAGGGAACTGGAAAGGAAAGATCTTTTAAAAATAAATCAGGAAATAACAATTCAACAGCTGCAAGATGATGCAAAGAAAAACAATGTAAGACTGATAGGAATTGGGGCTGGGGATTTAGCTCAGCGGCATAAGTGCCTGCCTTGCAAGCAGGCAGTCATGAGTTCGATCCCTGGTACCCATAAAAAAAGAAAAAGACAAAAAAAAAAAAAAAAAAAAAGACTGATAGGAATAAATGAAAAAGAAGGGGACAACATAAAGGATGTCAAGAGGATATTAGAGAAGTAATAGCTGAAATTTTCCCAAACATGAGAATGGAAACAGACAGCAGGATCAGTGAAGCATATAGAACTCCATATAGCCATAACCAAAATAAAACTACACCCAGACATATAATAATCACCATCCCAGAAATCCAACATAAAAATAAAATATTAAAAGCTGTTAGAAAAGACAGATCACCTATAAAGTAAAACCTATCAGAATCACAGCAGACTTCTCAGCACAAACAATGAAGTCAAGAAGAGCATAGAGTGAAGTATTTCAGATCCTAAAGGAAAATGATTTCCAACCTAGACTGATGTACCCTGAAAAACTGTCCTTCAAAATTGATGGAGAAATAAGATACTTCTATCACAAAGAACAGCTAAAGAACTTCATGATCTGCAAGCCAACCCTGCAAAGAATACTGAAAGACAGTTTGGATACACTTAGGAAAAAAAAACACTAAACAAAGCAGACAATTAAGCAGAATGGAAAGATAAAGATGCAACAGCAGAAAGATAACATGTCAACAACAAACCAATATATAACAGTTATAACCATTAATGCAAATGGTCTCAATTCAACAACTAAAAGAAAAAAATTGGCAGAATGGATCAAGAAACAATATCCAACCATATGCTGTCTACAAGAAACCATCTAACCCAAAATGAAACTCATAGACTGAAAGTCAAAGGATGGAAAACAACTTCATGCAACAGGAACTGAAAAAAAAAGTAGGGGTAGCTATTCTGTTTGCAGACAATGTGAACTTCAAACAAAGAATGATCGGAACAGACAAAGAAGGTCAGTACATACTGTTAGGGGAAAACTTGAAGAGGAAGAGATGACAATCTTAAATATATATGCACCAAATTCCAGGGCACCCAGTTATACAAAGCAAGTATTAATAGAAATGAAAACTTAAATAAGCAATAACACAATTATAGCAGGAGACTTTAACACACCATTGACATCCAGGGACTGATCAACTAGACAGAAAATCAGCAAAGTAATAACAGAACTGAATCAGACCTGTGAACAAATGGACTTGATAGAAATGTACAGAGTGTGCCATCCAACAACATCAGAATACACATTCTTCTCAGCAGTACATGGGACATTCTCTAAAATTGACCATATACTAGCTCACAGAACATATTTAAATAAATGCAAAATAATTGAAACTATCCCATGCATGTTATCAGATCATAGCACCATTACACTAAAAATTAATGATAGAAGAAACTGCAAAACTTCCACAATCACATGGAAATTGAATATCACATTCTTGAGCAATCAGTGGGTCACAGGGGAAATTAAAGAAGAAATTAAACAATACCTACAGGCAAACAAAAATGCAAATACAACTTACCGGAATCTGTGGGATGCTATGAAAGCAGCCCTCAGAGGAAAATTTATTGCATCAGGAAAACAGAATGAATACAAATAAATAACCTCATGCTACACCTCAAATATCTAGAAAAAGATGAGCAAGTCCAGCCCAAAGCCAAAAGAAGGGAGGGGAGGAAATTATAAAAATTAGAGCAGAAATTAATGCAATAGAGACTAAGAAAACAATCCAAGGCATCACAATCCCTGACTTGAAGTTATACTACAAAGCAACAGTAGTAAAATCAACATGGTATTGGAATCAAAACAGAGCCGAAGATCAGTGGAATAGATTAGAAGATACAACCACAACTACAAACACACTCAACCACCTTATCTTTGATAAAGGAGCCAAACAGGTTCACTGGAAGAATGACAGTCTCTTTAATAAATGGTGCTGGAAAAACTGGCTCTCCATTTGCTGAAAACTAAAGCTAGACCCATGTCTATCACCATGTACTAAATTAAAATCTAAATGGGTCAAAGATCTGAATATTAAAACAGAAACACTAAATCTATTGGAAGACAAATTAGGTAGAAACCTTGGAGACATAGGAATAGGTAAAGAATTCATGAACAGGACTCAAACCGCACGGGAAATACTTCCCAGAATCAATAACTGGGACCACTTCTTATTAAAAAGTTTCTGCATGTCAAAAGAAATCTCCAGCATAGTGAAAAGAAAACCCACAAACTGGGAAAAGATTTTAGTGAACTCTTTCTCAGACAAGGGCCTCTTGTCTAAAACATATAAAGAATTAAAGAAACTCAGACCTCCAAAATTCAAAGATCCAATCCAAAAATGGGCATCTGAGATGAATACGCAATTCTCAGATGAAGAAATGCAAATGGCAAATAAACACAAGAAAAAATGCTCATCATCATTGGTCATTAGAGAAATGCAAATTAAAACCACACTGAGATACCATCTCACTCCTGAAAGAATGGCCAGGATCAAGAAAACCAACAACAAATGCTGGAGAGGCTGTGGGGAAAAAGGAACTCTCCTGCACTGCTGGTGGGAGTGTAGACTGGTACAGCCTTTGTGGAGATCTGTCTGGAGATTTCTCAAAAAGTTGGGACTGGAAATCCCATTTATTCCAGCTATTCCACTTCTAGGCATATTCCCAGAAGAACTGAAAGCATCATACCACAGTGATATATGTGCACCTATGTTTATAGCAGCACAATTTGTAATCGCCAGATCTTGGAAACAACCCAAGTGTCCATCAACTGAGGAATGGATAAAAAAGTTGTGGTATTTCTATACAATGGAGTATTATTCAGCTATAAAGAAGGATCACATTGAGATATTTATCAATAAATGGGCACAGCTTGAGACCATACTCATAAGTGAAATAAATCAATCTCGCATGTGTGAATACCGAATAGTTTCCCTAATGTAAGTAATGATTCAAATATATAAAAATATGTGGTAATCATGATTCCCCATTAGGTGGCCTTGAAGCCTTATAAAGTTTTCACTCATTAATTAGAAAGGCTTTATTCTGGGCTTCTTGATATGGAAATATTTGAAGCTAGAGTATATGAAGTTTTATCCAAATATTTCAAGGAAAAAGACAGACATTATGGTAACTACTATTAAGTCGGGTTATATGGTGGTGAAGTACTAGGTTGCTGAAACAGTCATGCTTTGACCTGTATTGCTATATTGTTATGTCCTGTTTTATCTCAATCTCCCCCTTATTCTTTTAAAAAAAATTATTTAGTCATTTCTTATGTTTGTCTTAATTAAAGAAAAAATTTAAAAAATTAGGATATATAAATAGTAACTCTTTTTGATTTCCTATTAACTTGTTTTGAAGTCCTGTAATACTCCCACGATCTTGTTTTGACTGATTAGACTCTGTTCCATTCTATATGATAGTATCAAGTTTGAAGACATAGGCAACTACTTTGAAGGCAATAAAATTCACTAAGATACCCATTCTGGTTTGACTATTGTCTTTTTTGGAAGTCCTGTAATGTTTACAATGCCTAAGTTTTACTGGTCTTGTTCTCTACTGTTTTGTCCAACTTTATAATATCTAATGAGATAGATAATTCTTTTTAAGGAAACAAGAGACAACGTTGATAACCATTGTTGATAACCTTGTACTCTGTTCTACACCATGTGCTATGTCTATCCTTGGTTTTGACTGACAGCTTTGTTTTGCCATATTTGACTGTATTCTCTCCCCCCCCCAAAAAAGTAATAAGCACTAAGGAGTAATAAAATCCAAAATGTGTAAATTTTGTTGTAAAAAAGAAAAAAGAAAAAGAGCTCTAACGGATATAACAGCAAGTGTGTTTAGGGGTGTTAAATAGCTGACTATATCAATGTTTTTGGATCATTGAACACAGCTGTTTGCAGTCTCCCTGTTTGAATGTCCACCTTGTATTCTTTGATACTGTGATTTGAGCAACTATTTTCAAGATGATAATATGTAATCTACTAACAGGTGATTTCTTACTGTTACTTTTTTTTTTTTTGTAGTTCTGTATTACGTGTACCCTTACACCGCTTTGTTTTGTTTTGTGTTTTTCTCTTTTTCCTCTTAAATAAAAAAAAAAAAAGAAAATAATCCAAAGAATCAATGAATCAAAGAGCTGGTTCTTTGAAGGAATAAATAAAAATTGATAAGCCCTTAGCCAACTTAATTTTAAAAAGGGAAGAAAAAGGTCAAATTCATGTAATAAGAAATGAAAAAGGTGAAATCACTACAGACTCTGTTGAAATACAGAAGATCATCAACATCTATTTCAAAAACCTCTACTCTCATAGGTTCGATAACAGAAGAAATGGACAGATTCCTAGAAACATATGAAGTACCAAAGCTAGATCAAGAAGATATAAAACTACTGAATAATCCAATTTCTATTAATGAAATTTAAAATGTAATTAAGTCCTTAGCTACAAAGAAGAGCCCAGGTCCAGACAGATTCACTGTGGAAGTCTACAACAAATACAAAGAAGACTTAATGCCAACACTCGTCAAACTCTTCAGTGAAATCAAAAGGGAAGCAATTCTTCCTAAACCATTCCTGGAAGCAAATATTACTCTAGTACTAAAACCTGAGAAAGACTCAACTAAAAAAGAGAACTACAGGCCAATCTCCCTAATGAACAGAACCTCAATAGAATATTGGTAAATAGGATGTAGCAAATCATCAAGAAGATCATACACCATGACCAAATGGGATTCATCCCAGGCATGCAGGGATGGTTCAACATACATAAATCAATAAATGTAATCCACCATATCAATAAAGCCAAAATAAGAATCACATGATCATTTCTATAGATTCAGAAAAAGCTTTTGATAAAGTCCAACATTCATTCATGATAAGAACCTTACAGAAAATTGGAATAGATGGTCTCTACCTCAATATGACAAAGACCATCTATGACAAACGAACAGCCAATATCATATTAAATGGCCAAAACTGAAGGCCTTTACCTTAAAATCAGGCACAAGACAAGGATGTCCCTTATCATTGCTCCTTTCAATATAGTAGTGGAAATACTAGCCAGAGCAATTAGATGAGAGAGAAATAAAAGGGATAAAGATAGGAAAAGAGGAAGTTAAATTATCATTATTTGCAGATGACATGATACTCTACATAGAAGATTCCCCCAAAACTCCATTGAAAGACTCATAATAAATAAATTCAACTATCTAGCTGGATACAAAATCAATACTCAAAAATCAATAGCATTTATATACACTAACAACAAAATCACTGAGAGGGAAATAACAGAAGCCACACCCTTCACACTAGCATCCAAAAAAATGAAATACTTAGGAATTAATCTCACAAAAGAAGTGAAAGATCTATATAGGGAAAACTATAATATCCTGAAAAAAGAAATCAAAGATCTCAGAAAATGGAAAGCCATCCCTTGTTCATGGGTAGGAAGAATAAATATTGTGAAAATGGCCATTGTCCCAAAACTCTTATACAGATTCAATGCAATCCCAATAAAAATATCAACATACCACATTGATCTAGAGAAATCACTCCTAAAATTGATCTGGAACCAGAAGAGACCTAGAATACCAAAGACAATTCTAAGCAGCAAAGGCAAGGCAGGAAGTATCACAATCCCTGACTTGAAGTTATACTACAAAGCAACAGTAGTAAAATCAACATGGTACCGGAATAAAAACAGAGCTGAAGATTAATGGACTATATTAGAAGATTACAACCACAACTTCAAACATTCTCAACCACCTTATCTTTGATAAAGGGGCCAAACATGTTCACTGCAAGAACGACAGTCTCTTTAATAAATGGTGTTGATGAAACTGGCTCTCCACATGCCAAAAACTAAAACTAGACCCATGCCTATCACTATGTACTAAATTAAAATCTAAATGGATCAAAGATCTGAATATTAAAACAGAAACACTAAATCGATTGGAATTGGGTAAAAACCTTGAAGACATAGGGGTAGGTAGAGAATTCATGAACAGGAATCAAACCACACAGGAACTACTTCCCAGAATCAATAACTGGGATCATGTCTTATTAAAAAATTTCTGCATGTCAAAAGAAATCTCCAGCATTGTGAAAAGAAAACCCACAAACTGGGAAAAAAATCTTAGTGAACTGTCCCTCAGACAAAGGATTTCTGTCTAAAACATATAAAGAATTTTAAAAAATCAGACCCCCAAAATTCAAAGATCCAATCCAAAAATGGGCATCTGAGATGAATACACACTTCTCAGATGAAAAAATACAAATGGCAAGTAAATACATGAAAAAATGTTCATCATCATTAGTCATTAGAGAAATACAAATCAAAATCACACTGATTCCATCTTACTCCTGAAAGAATGGCCAGGATCAAGAAAACCACCAACAACAAATGTTGGAGAGGCTACAGGGAAAAAGAAACACTCCTGCACTGTTGGTGGGAGTGTAGACTGGTGCAACAATTGGGGAGGTCAGTCTGGAGATTCCTCAAAAAGCTGGGATTGGAAGTCCCATTCATCCTAGCTATTTCACTTCTAGGCATATTCCCAGAAGAACTGAAAACATCATACCACAGTGATATTTGTGCACCCAGGAATATAGTAGCACAATTTGTAATAGCCCGATCTTGGAAACAACCTAAGTGTCCATCAACTGAGGAATGGATAAAAAAGCTGTGGTATGTTTATACAATGGAGTACTACTCAGCTATAAAGAATGATCACATTGAGATGTTTGCTAATAAATGGGCACAACTTGTAACCATATTCATAAGTGAAATAAATCAAACTCACATGTATAAATACTGAATAATTTCCCTAGTGTAAGAAAGGGTAAGAATAGAACAGGGCCTTGGGATTTAGCTCAGTGGCATAAGCACCTGCCTTGCAAGCAGGCAGTCGTGAGTTCAATCCCTGGTACTGATTTTAAAAAAAAAAAGGATAAGAATACATAAAAGTATATGGTAATCATGAACCCCCATTATATTGCTTTGAAGCCTTATAATGTGTTCATTCATTAGTTGGAATGTTTTTATTCTGGATTGTTTGATTTTATTGTCTGTGACAGTATGAACAACAATTTTGAAGAAAACAAGACATTATAATAGCTAGTGCTGATTTGATATCATCTTGTTTTTAAGTCCTACCATGCTTTTGTTCTTCTGTCTCTATCAGTTTTATCATGTTGTATATTATTGGATTTTATTATGTGTCATTGTATAAACAAAATTTTCGTGGACAAGGAGATAATATAGTAACCATTCTTCATTTTTCTGTTAGTTGGTTCTGAATTCCCTGTAGTACTTGCATTCTCTTGAATGGTTTTGTACTACTTTGTTATGTTTGATACTATAGTGAATGAAGGTATACTCAAATATTTCACGGAAAGAGATACTATGGTAGCTACTGTTATGTCGGGTTGTCTTGTGGTAAAATCCTATGTTGCTTAAATTGTTCTGTTCTGATCTGTTTTGTTATGTCCTCTTTTATCTTAATCTTCTTAAAATTAAAAACACACACACACACAGCCTTCTGTGGCCTTGTGAGTACTCTCGGAATACTCCCATTTTCTCTGCAGCAAACGCCCCACAGGAGAATATAGCAGGCTGTCATTCCAAGTCACCCTCTAGTGTGGACCCACATACAATTCTCCCTCAAATTCCAGGGGGCACTAGTTGGTTCTCAGTCTCATACTCAAAAGATGTATTTCTCCCTTCCCTACATCCAGACTCTTAGCTTCTGTTTGCCTTTGAATGGGAAAATTTCATTTCCAGAGGAAAACAGCCATATACGTGGATAATTTGCCACACATTTAGAGATACTACTCACCTTTTTGCTTGGGCACTAGAGAAAGATTTAAGAAATCTAGAGCTTAAATGGGAAACTATCCTATAGCATGTAGATGATACTCTAGTTTGCAGCCCAACTTGGGAATTATCCAACTATAACGCTATGCAAACTCTCACTTTTGTTGCTAAGAAGTGACATAAAGTCTCCAAAGACTCAGATATCCCTCCAAGAAGTTCAGTATCTGGGATATGTTCTACACATGAGGAATGACAGCTGCCTAGCGACTAGATCCAGGCTGTCATCTTGGGCCTCTTGCAGCAAAACGACCGCTTTGCTCCTTCCTGGGAATGGCTTTTATAGGCTCTGACTACCTCATTTTGGACTAATGGCAAAGCCTCTACATGAGGCTGAAAAAGCCCTGAGTCTGTGCCCTTACAGTAGACCAAAGTGACTGACAGTGCCCTTAGGAAAGTAAAACATGCCCTTACTTAGGCTGAATTGCTGGGAATGTCTGACTTAAGAAAACCTTTCTTCATCTACGTATCAAAAAAGAGAAGAATTGCTTTGGGCATCTTGGCACAAAAGCTAGAATAAGTATCCCATCCGGTAGCATACTTTTCAAAAAAGTTAGATGGAGCAGCTGCTGGATGGCCACCCTGCCTGAGAGCAGTAGCAGATACAGGTAAATAACAGAGAAAGCTGCAAAGTTAGCTTTAGGGTGGGGACTAACAGTCCTGACTCCCCATCAAATCGAAGCTCTTCTGGAGACAAAAAGTTACTTATGCTTAACAGGAGGACAGCTTATCAAATATCAGGCTGTGTTCTTAGACAACTCTGAAGTTATCATAAAAAAACTCCCAATACTCTTAATCCTGCCCCATTGATGTCTATAGGCACAGAGGTTAGACGTTCTTGTGAATAAGTTATCTCCTGGACCTGTGCAAGCAGGCATCTGTGACCTGGCCCTCCTGAGCTGGAGGAACTGTGGTTCACTGATGGAAGCAGCTTCGTCCCAGAAGGACATCGGAAAGCAGGCTATGAACTTACCAGCTCCCAACGAGACACGGAAGGTAAACTTCTTTACCCAGGAACTTCTGCTCAAATGGCAGACCTAATAGCTCTTACTCAGACATTGATATTAGGAAAAGACAAACAGATAAATATCTATCCAGACTCTAAATATGCCTTTCTGTTGCCACATGCCCATGCAGTGACCTGGAAAAAAAGGTGCCTACTGACTCATAAGCAATCATCTTTAAAGCACAAGCAGGAAATTCTGCAACTCTAAGAGGTAGTCCATCCTCCCAAACAGGTCACAGCCATGCACTGTAAAGGGAACGCAAGAGACACAACTAAAATCTCGGAAGATCAAATGGCTGATAGGGAAGAAAAAAGGAAAACCTTACACTCCCTTAAGACTCTAGTCTTATTCCCCGTTCCTGAGGAATCATTAAAACTGTTCAATCCTCCCTAGGAAGGCAAACTGGCCTTAGGACAAGGGGGAATTGAAAAGGGACTCTGATGGTATTTATAAAACAAACTGGCCCTTCCCCAGGGTACACAATGGAGGGCTATAGAAACATTTTGAGATTCTTTCCCTGCAAGAATAGATGTTGTGTTGGAAAAGGTCACCTGCATTTTCACAGGACTGGGACTAGCAGTGGCCAGCTGACAATCTGCAAACTTGCCCATTCTGGGCCTCCCACACCTTGGGCAAACCCAAACCGCTTCCTTTATTAGGACCTCCACAGAGGAGAAGGACATACCCTGGGGAGGACTGGAAATTAGATTTCCCCCAAATACCGCCATGCGAAGGGTTTAAACAGATGTTGGTCCTGATTGATACCTTTACAGGCAGGACTGAAGCCTTTTCTACCCACTCGGAAAAGGTTATGGTAGTCAAGGTGCTTCTTAAAGAAGTCATCCCACCAGTTTGGACTACTCCAGCCCCTGCAGAGGAAGGACTTGAAACTTCTTTTATCTTTCAAATAACCCAAGGGGTAGCAAAGGCTTTAGGAATAAAGTACCATCTCTGTTCCACTTGGTGGCCTCAATCCGCTGAAAAGGTAGAGAAAGCCAACCAGATCCTAAAGTGAGCTCTGGAAAAACTTTGCCAAGAGATTACTGGCCTCTGACTACTGGCCAGCAGCACACAGGAAGGCTCACAACACATCCAGAACTGGGCTAAATTTGAGCCCATTGAGATATTATATGGGAGGCCATTTCTGTCCTCTGATGTGATGGTAAATCCTGAGACCATGACGCTCTTAAGAGATCTCATCAATCTGGGCCAAGTACAACAGGCGATCCAAATGCATGAGAGCAGAGCCTGCCAGCTCCTGGCTTAGGGGACTTCCTAGTGTCCACCCTGCAGACTAGGTACCATAAAAACTTGGAGAGGGGGAACATCAGCAGAACAGTTAAAACCAAAATAGAAAGGCCCCTTCTCAGTGATCCGTGCCACACCTACTGCAATAAAGATGGCACAGATAGATAACTGGTTTAATCATTCCAGATTAAAGCAAGTCCCATTTGAACTGTCTAAAAAACAGAATCACCCAAAAAGGAGAAAGGTATTCCCATGAGTCTCTGGAAGATTTGAGATTTCTCTTCTAAAAGTAAGTCTCCAGTGCTGCTCCAGATAAGTAAACAGGATTATGCTGAGGTCATGGCTCTCAGACTCTTAATAATGTGCATTAATAATGCTTCTCTGACATACGTCCTCCACAGGAAGCGTGGCAATCTGACCTGTTCCTCGTATGTGTGCTAATAGCAAAGTTTCCTTCTTCCATCACACACAGCTCAGTGGTCACTAACTCAGTTCTGTCTTCTGACAGGTTGTTTTCCTTCAGCCCAGTCAGTGAGCCACAGCATCCCAGGGTAGATGGAAAGCACATTATCATTCTCCATAGGTCAGAGATATAGCCCCTTCCAGCCAGAAAAAGCTAGAGATGACAGAGGCTTCCGTTCCTTCAGCACCCTGTAAAGAATTAGGGGGATTTGTTGTCTCTCAGGAGTGAGGCAGGAAGGTAGCATGTGGCAGAGCTGGCTGCTGAGTAAGCGTGACCTGTTAATTACAGAATTCCAGGACATGTGCACAGAACAAACAGTTCCTGAGTCCCCTCATGTGGACTTCTCACAAGAACTCTCAATGTATGGAATGAATAAACAGGAGACAGATGCCAGTAAGAGCCTGCTAATGTGCCACCTCATGCTAGCCCACCCTACATTCTAGGGTGTACCTTTATCTTCAGTTGAATTTTTGTATCTATATTACTTTTGTTTCCTCTCCCATTTTACTCAGCCCAACTCACCCTGCAGAGCCTGTTTCCCCCCTTACCCTTCATTTTAAATTTTTCCTATCATTTTAATTTTTCCTGTCTCAAATGTGCAACATTGCCAGTGTTTTGCTTGATTTGGTCAGCTCTTTGTTTGAGATGAAAAGAGCCTAGAAACCACCTCCAGAAGGAGGCTTCAGCATGCTAAAATCTACTAACGTGGCACCAACCCTCCCTTTCCCTTTCCCTCTCTCTCTGCTATGAGAGGAACAGTTTTCTTCTGCCACATGCTCCCACATGACATGCTGCCCATCACAAGTCTGCAAATGATTAGAGTTGTACTAGACCTGGTAGGTAGGCCTGCAGATGACCGCGGTAACAAAAGCAGGGTAAAGGCTGGAGTCTCTGCATTCATTGTTTGCGTCCTTTATTGCCTTAGAGTTGCGTCAGGCCCCTGCTCAACTCTACAATGGGCACGTTAATCTCGTAAGGCAGTGGTGGTGAACCTTTCAGAGACCGGTACTCAAACTGCAACCCCAAATCCACCTATTTATTGTAAAGCGTCAATTAAATCTCAATACTGACAACTCATACACTAACATCTTTTGTCTCAAAAGAAAAGCAGGGTAACAGAGCTTTCAATGATACAAACAGCCTGCTGTGGTATGCGTACCGCATACTGTAAGTGCGCCACCACTTACTTAAGGAATGCCTGTATTACAAAGTTTAGAAGCCCTAAAATTACCTACCCTACTCAGGCCTCAGTTTCAATTCCCATTACCCATGGGTAAGCACCTGCCCCTGACAGAGCCAACTGATCGTGATGTGAAGCCTCCGACACTGGATCCAAACTCAACATCTTGTCTTTATAACCTTATTATCTCAGGTATTTATTACAGTATCAGAAAGCTGCTGACCCAGTAGTTCAGTCCATTTATGCAGTCACATCTTGGTTTAAGAGATGGTGCTGTAGGTGGGCTTCCACTAAGCCAGATTTCTACCTAGAATTATCCATCACTTAACAACAGCCATTGTTATGAAAACAAATAATAACAATTGGAGCAGACTACAAACCCAGTTTCTGAGTCTGGAATCTGCCCTCAAAATTTCTAAATAATGTATTGGATGACTTTTCTGCATTTGAAATTCCTGGTGATATCACTGGGTGTTCTGGAAAACTCTTTGGATGGCCTATGCAGCCAGAGACAGGAAAGTTGTTCATATGTGAGATCTGGTAATTTCTCTGAAGGGTATTATTGGTTTGTTCAGGTTCAGCCTCCTGAGATTCACAAAAAAGGATGGGTTTTGTTCTTAGTGATCCTTAGTCAGATTGTTTCAGAATGTTAAAGAGTCATAACCGGATATGGGAGAAAGCTAGACTAATTGAGAACTCAATCCACTTTGCAGATAAATAACCAAGTTCCAAAGACAGTGAACAGGACTAGAATCTAATTATGGGCATGCTAGAGTTTCCTATTAAAACATAATCTTTCTTTCTAAAGTCATCCGTATTTCAACCAAATATCATAGAAGTAGGACTAATCAGTTTGCATAAGTGTATACTCATTAAACCAGGCCTGATTACTTACATAAGTGCAACAAAAATAGTGATTAATCATGTAAGCTCTGTTTAGTTCTGCTTTGTTAGAATTTCATTAAAGAATCTCAGATTAGGTGTTAAAGACCGCTGGAGTAGGAAGCCAAGCTGGGAATTTATCTAGCTTTTCAGTCTTTGCCAGCAATACTCATAGAAGTTTGTGTCCTCTTGAAGGCCACAAAGTATTCCCAGGTTCCCAGGCTTGCCAGTGAATAACCTACATTGCTTATTTGTAAGACAATCCTGTGAAGGAATGACACATCTAAGCTACCATGCCTTTTTTTAAAAAAAGCATCAGAATTAAACAATTAGCTTTATGTTGAACGATACGATGAGAGTTTGACTAGCATGTCTACATTTTAAAGTAATAACTAGAACTAGGACATACAAGAGTTTTAGGAATGTCATACAATGCCTAGAATATTTGTATCAGTAATATATATCCATATAAATACAACATAAAGAAGGCTTAGTATCTTTTTATTATTTATTTGTACATTTGTTTATTGTACTACTGGGAATTGAACCCAGGGCCTCCATACTGAGCTACATACATCTCCAGGCCTTTAAAATTTTTTTCTGGTACTGGGACTCGAATTTAGACCTTGTACTTGCCAGGCAGGAACTTATGCCTCTGAGCTATATCCCTGACCCCTCCAGTCCTTTAATGAGTCAGGAACTCATTAAAGTTGCCCAGGCTGGGCTTCAACTTGTGATACTCCTGCCTCAGCATCCCAGAGTTTTGGGATTACAGGTGTATGCCACCACACCCAGCATACTGTTTCTTTTCTTATATAATTAGCATAGCACATTGGGTTAATTAGTTTAACATTTCTTTTCATAAGAAGAAAGTAAATCATCTTTCAGGATGTTCCAGAGGCCCTCGGGAAACCTGGATCTCAGTTCTGGTCATAAAGACTACATTTAGGTGGAGGATCAGTGGGTTGGGAGTGTAGAAGTACCTGGCATGCTTCCCTCCATGAAAAAGGACCCTCATACCCACACCCCCGAAAAGAGAAGCAAGAACTGCTATTTCACTGGGATGTCTGGAGCAGAGCACCTATTACAGTAGGGAACTCTGGAGCACAGAGTCGCTGTGTCCTAAAAACCAAGGAACCTAAGCACATGACACTTCCTGCTCCATCTCTCAGATGAACCCTGAACCAAGAGGGACTTTGCGAAGGAGCACAGAGAAGCAGGAGATCCCAGGAACCCTCATCGTGCCATGGGTTCTGGATGCATCTGCTGCTGCCTCGCAGACTGCAGGTGCCTACCCACAGCATTGCCCTGGAGAAAGTGTCTGGCACTTGCACACTTTGCTACCCAGGCTGCTACAGCACGGAGTCGTCCTGAGAACTCTCCTGCAGGCGGCCCACTTGAGCAGCTCGGCCTACAGAGACACTGGGCCATAGTCAGGCAGCCCTGCCATCCCCTTTCTGCCCTTGAAGTGGCGAGGAGGTCCTTGTCCCAAGCCCAGCCAGCTGCTGAGATTCCTTCCTTAGGTGGCCCATCCTGTCCCCCATGTTCCTGCAGCCCCCAGAGCAACTATGGCTTGTTCTATTCTCAGCTCTCCATGCGTGGAGGCCCTGAGAAGCACATGAGCAGTCCCTCTACCTATGCTCAGTTCTGGGAAACAGCTCAGCAGCCTGTTCCAAGCAGACCAGACTCAAAAAGTCCAAAGGAGCCTTTGCATACCTACATGACAGTGCTCTGTTCAGGGCTCCTGGTCTATCCTGCCCTCTGTATGGCCTCAAGACACTTGCAGACCCCCTAATCCACTACCGTCATGTTAGCAGCACCTACCTGGTGCCACTGAAGTAGGCTTGCCCCTGCACAAGCACTAGGCAGCCCAACTCTCAGCGAGTGTGCTGTGCTGAGTAGCCAGCAGCCTTGCTTCTCCTGAGCCCTGTGCTTCCCTGTCGTGAGAGCAGCCCTACAACCTGAAGCTCAGTCACTGAGACCTTCTTAGACATCCCTGCCACAGACCAGAGCATCCACTGCACTAAGGCCTACCTGGGGCCAAGACCAGCGCAGTATGTCTGCCAGGCATGCCAGGGTACACACCAGCGACTTTCACTGTGAAAGCTATCCTTTAAAATTTACAAAGCCTGGCATGGCTATCGTCCCAGCATTCTGGGAGGCTGAGGCAAGAAGATTGCAAGTTTGAGCCCAGCCTGGGCAATTTAAGGAAGGAAACCCTATCTCAAAAGAGGGGATAGATGAGGGTGGAACTTAGTCCAAAGATCTTGGGTTCAACTTTCAGCATTAAAAAAATAATTGTAGAGCAACTGATTTACTAGATGCACAAATATCAATGTAGGGACACAGAAGCCTGGAAAAGCAAACTAACATCCTGCCTCCAGACTTAAGGGTGGTTCTCCAGCAGTAGACCCCAAAGAAACAGAAATCTATGAAATACCTACCTGAAAAAAAATTCAAAATAATTATTTTTAAAGTCTACTGAAATACAGGAAAACACAGGCAGTTCAGAGGTATTAGGAAGCAAATTCATGATATGATTAGAAGTTCAGCCAACAAAAGAACACAACAAAGAAACAAACAGAAATCTTGGTGATGAAGAATTCAGTAAATGAAATAAAATATAGAGGTGAGAGTCTCACAGCAGAAAAAAAGAATTTCTGAGCTTGAAGACAGATCTCTTGAAATAACCAGTCATAAAACAAATAATTAAAGAGAGACTTCAATACTTACAGCACCCTATAAAGTGAGCAGACCTCTACACTATGAGCGTCTCAGAAGGAGGGAAGGGGGAAGCATACAAAATCTATTCAATGACATAATTTCAGAAAACAGCCCAAATCTTAGGAAGGATATTGAACTTGATGGTCCCAGAACCTCAAAAGACTCCTTGCAGAGTCGACAAAAAAAAAAAAAATGTTTTCTGAGAAAGAAGTTAAACTATCATTGTTTGCAGACATGATACTCTACCTAAAAGACCTCAGAACACCACCAAAAGACTCCTACAGTTAATAACCAAAATCAGTAGCTGCATAAAAAGTCAACACTCAAAAAAATCAATAGCATTCCTGTACATGAACAACAAACCCACCAGAGAAAACTTAGGGAAACCACACCCTTCATAATAGTGTCCAGAAAATGAAATAGGAATCAATCTAACAAAGGAAGTAAAGGATCTATACATTGAAAATTAAAGTACTCTGACAAGGAGACCAAAGGGGGTACCAGAAAATGGAAAGATTTCCCTTGTTCATGGACAGGAAGAGCCAACATTGTGAAAATACCACAGTCCCAAATTGTTTCTTTTTTTTTTTTTTCCTACTTGCTCCTTGGAGGGCCCAACCCTGTCTGGCTGTAATATTTCTAATTCAGCTGCCTATAACACAGATATCACTCCCTTCTTAAGTTCCCACCCCCAAACCTCTGTTATGTTCCATAGCACCGAGCAGCTTAAAATTACTTTTACTCTCTTATCCATGAAGTCAGTTCTCTTGGACAGAATGATGTGGTTGTCTCTTTTGATGGCCTTTCTATCCCCCTGGGGACAACATCAGCAAGAAGCTCTTGCTTTATTAACGGGAGTGGAGTTTCTGGTTTTCCTTTTATTGGCATTCAGCTTGTCGTTTGAGTGAACTGAGTAAGTGAGAGCCAGTAATCTTGGTCAGCTATGCCTTAGGCAGCTTCTGACCTAACAGGGACAGCCAGGCAGAGGAAAGGAGATCTCAGATATCTTATTCACACTTATCTGGATCTGGATTAGGGCTTCTGAAATGAGGTTGGGGGAATGAAGAAATGCTGGCATTGTGCCTGTATCACAATATTAGTCTGAAAATGGAAAGGGAGCTCTGTGTTACTGACATTACTTTCTTAGCATTTCTGTTTCACTAAGTCAGCAAAATGGGAGTGGGGAACAGGGGTAAATAGCATCTTAAACACTACAGATTGATATTGCTTTTAAAACTTAGTAGACATTTCTCAAAGAAATATTTTTTCATTTGCTGTATTCCCCCAGGACAATTTTCCAAGATTTGTAATTTTTAGGGTTTTCTGGGGCAATGGAGAAGCAAAAGGAAAGAAGAAATGGCCTTTATTGAGGATATGGAAAGGAGCTGACTACTCATGAGGCTGGGCATTTCTCCTCTGCTGGAGACAAACATGGCTGGAGGTTTTATTGATACAGGGGAATGAAACTGCCAACCTACTATGTCTGGTACAAGTTCGTGTTCTCTAAAATCGAAGAATGGATTTTAGGAACAATGGAGGTTAAGAGCAGAAATATTTATTGAGAGAACGCAAGCTTCTGTCTGAGAGAGAGACAGAAGGGGTCCTGAGCAGCTTGCCCTCCCAAATTGTTATACAGATTTAATGCAATCCTGATCAAAATTCCATTAGCATACCTTACAGAACTGGAGAAACATTCCTAAAATTCATCTGGAAGCAGAAGAGACCTAAAATAGCAAAGGCAATCTTTTTTTTTTTTTTTTCCTGTCTTTCAGACAGGGTCTTCAGGCTGGCCTTGAGCTCACTTTGTAGCCCAGGCTGGTCTCGAACTCGCAATGATCCTCCTGCCTCAGCCTCCCAAGTGCTGGGATTACAGGCATGAGCCACCACGCTCCGCTAGCAAAGGCAATCTTGTTTAAAAGCTACTATCATAAAATCAGCATGGTACTGGCAAAAAACAACAAACAAAAAGATCTGAGGATGAATGGAACAGATTAGAACATGCAGACCCAACTACAGATGCACTCAGCCACTTTATCTTTGACAAAGGGGCCAAACATGTCCACTGGAAGAACGACAGTCTCTTTCATAAATGGCGCAAGAGAAACTGACTTTTTCTATATATGCTGAAGACTAAAACTAGACCCAGGCCTATCATACACTAAATTAAAGTCAAAATGGATCAGAGATCTAAGTATTATAACAGAAACACTAAATCTGCTGAAGAGAAAGTAGGTAAAATCTTGAAGACATAGGGTCTTCAGGAAGAAAAAAACCCAAACAGTATTCCAAAGAATCAACAACTGGGATGTCATCTTATTAAAAGCTTTTGCACTTCAAAAGACATCACCAACAGAGTAAAAAGACAATCCATAGAGTGGGGAAAAAAATTTAGCCAATTTTCCCTCAGACAAAGGACTTACATCTAGAACATATAAAGAACTAAAACAGTTCAACCCTGCCAAATTCAAAGATCCAATCCAAAAATGGACAGCTGAGATGCATACATACTTCTCAGATGAAGACACACAAATAGCAAATCAATATATGAAAAGATGTTCAGTATCATTGGTCATTTGAGAGATATAACTTAAAATAACACTGTGATGCCAACATTTGGGACTGCTGTGGCAGGAGGATCACCACAAGTTCAAGTTTGAGTCCACAGAATGAATGCAAATCCAGCCTGAACTACATAGCAAGACCCTGTCTCAAAAAAATCACAATACATATTTGCATGCATTCATATATACATTTTTAAAAATTTTAAACTTGACTTCTAGCCAAAAACTGCAAAAAAAAAAAAAAAAAAAAAAAGCCAGGCACAGTGGTGCACGTCTATAATCCCAGTACTCAGGAGGCTAAGGCAGGAGGACTGCTTTAAGTCTGAGGCCAGCCTGGGTTACAGAGTAATTTCAAGGCCAGCTTGGCCTCTGTAGGGAAACCCTGTCTCAGAAAGACTAAATAAATAAATATTTTTAAAAATGAAGATTACTATACAGTAATTACTTTAAACCCCAAATTTGCAGGAGTTATGTTCCTAGAGCACCCAGGAAAAACTGTGAATTTCAGATATGGTCAGAAAAATTTAGACATGGTCACAGTTTAATTGATTTTCAACTAAAATAACTTCTTAGTCTGTGAAACAAATCCAGTAGCTCAACCTTCTCCTACAGTGTCTTAAACTTCTGGTGCTAACGTTAATTGCCAGAAGCCTTAGAAGATGCAGGGCATTCTGGTGGCATCTTAGGGCTCGCAGGGCTTTAAGGAGAATAAAATGAAGAACACTGAGACAGTTACAGCTGAACAGCACCCTGTGGTGATGCAGGGATGCTGGTGCACCTGCAGGGTTACAGGACAGCAGCCAATCAGCAGCTAGGACGACTGAATAATGCTCTCAGACTAGCTCCTTGCAAACCTCCCCCCACCCTGAAAAACAACTACAGGGAATATTTGCCATTTCTGTGAAGTTGCAAGGGTTTCCATGAACAGTTATTAGGTTCTAGGGAAAACTTTGCCAGTGACTGAGCCTGCAAACTCTGAATCACAACTTTGTGTGAGTACACTATGTAATAATAAAAGAATCAATGCAACAAAAATTGCAAATATATAAGTACACCAGCAGGAACATCCAATTATATAAAGCAAACGTTATCAGACACAAAAGGAGAGATAAGCTGTAATACAATAACAGATACTGACTTCAATATTACACTTTCTTCAATGGATGGATTATCCAGTCTAAAAAAAAATCAACAAAGAAACATCAACATTAAATAAAAACTAAGGAAAACAGTAAACAAAACACAATATTCCAAACTCTGCAGGACATAGGAAAACAGTACTGATGCAAGTATGTACATCTTTTAAAAAGTTCAAATGGCTAGCTTAGTAATATCTAGGAACTAGAAAAGCAGGAACAAACCCAAACCCAAATTAGTAGAGGGAAAAAAGATCAATGCAGAAATAAATGAAATAAAACCTTAATTCATTAATTAAAACAATGCAAAAGATCAGTGAATGAAAAGATAGTTTTTGGAAAAAATATTTAAAAATGACAAAGCTTTAGCAAAACTAATAGAGAAAGAAAGAGAGAGACAGCGCTCAAATGAAGTCAGAGATGAAAAAAGAGGCATTACAAGTGATGCCACAGAAATGTAAAGAATCATTTCAGACTGTTATGAATACAGGTCAATCAACTGGAAAATTGAGAAGAAATGGATACACTTCTAGATACATATAACATACACAGTTTGAACCATGAGGACACAAAAAGTCCAAACAGACCGTTAACAATAAGTTTTGAATCACCAATAGTCTCCCAACAAAGAAAAACTCAGGACTGGATGGCTTAACTCCTAAATTCCACCAAATTCATTCTTTCTTTCTCATGCTAGGCAAGTGCTCTACTAGTGAGCTACACACTAGGCCCATTAAACATGTAAAGAAGAATGAATTCCAATTCTCGTAAAGCTATTCCAAAGTATTGGAAGTGCAGATCATTTCCGGACTCAGTCTATGAGGCCAGCATCACTGTGATGCCACAGCCAGATAGGGACACAAGAAAACAAAACTAAAGACAAATACCTCTGCTGAACTTTAGGCACAAAAGTTTGCAACAAAATATAAGCAAATCAAATTCAACCAAACATAAAAAAGATGATATACCATAAGCACTTGATATTTATTCAAGAAATGTAAGATTCAACATAGGTAAAGCAGTAAGTATATCACACCAACAGGAAAAAGGGTGTAAATCATGTGGTCATCTCGAGACTGAGAAAAAACATTTAGTAAATTTAACTCCAAGATGTTATGTATAGAAGGAGTGTACTTCAATACAATAAAGGTTACTGATGAAAAGCCTTCAGACAACATCACACAGAATGATGAAGAGCTAAAGTCATTTCTTCTAAGATCAGCCACTAGACGAGAGTGTCCATTTTAATTACTCTTCTCACAGGCAGCATTAGCAGGTGGGGAGCAATGGGACAAGAGAGATAAACAGAGGAAGGTAGAGGTCAAATATCACTGTTTGCAGATGACATGATTTTAGATATAGAAAACCTAAAGACATCACCAAAAATTGTTAGTACTTAGAAATAAATTCATTGACATTGGAGAATGAAAATCAACATACAAGAATCAGGAAGTTTTTATATATGAGTAACAAAATTGCTAAGAATGAAATCAAGAAAACAATTGAGGGCTGGAGGTATAGCTCAACGGCACAAGTGCCTGCCCAGCAAGCTCATGATCATGAGTCCAATTCCTGGTATAAAAAAAAAAAAAAAGAAAAAGAATAAAACGACTGCATCCATATAGCTACAAATAAAATAAGATCAGTAAGTAGGAATAAATTTAGTCAAGGAAGTGAATAATCTCTACAGTGAAAATTACAAAACACTGATGAAAGAAATTGAAGAAAACATAAAAGATGGAAAGATATTTATTATTAAATGTGCATACTACCCAAAGCAGTCTACAGGTTTAAGGCAACTCCTATAAGAATACTAATGATATTCTTCACAGTAGTAGAAAAAAAAAATCTCCTAAATTTTGTATAGAACTACAAAAATCCTGACTAGTTCAAGCCAAATGAACAAATCAGGGAGTATGATGTTATCTGGCTTAAAAATACACTAAAAAGCTATAATTACCAAAACAACATGGCATTGGCCAAAAAAAGAAAGAAAGAAAGAAAAACAGATACACAGACTGATGAAACAGAATAGAGAACCTAGAAATAACCCTACATATTTTCAACCAACCTTTTTTTTTTACAGAGACTACAAGAATATACATTGGAAAAGGAAAATCTCTTCAATTAATGGTGCTAGGAAAAGTGGATATTCATATATAGAAAAAAAGAATCTAGTCTCCGATATCTCATTCTCTACAAAAACCAAAGTGGATAAAAGACTTACATGTTGACCGCAAACTATGAAATGACTAGAAGAAAACTTAAGGGAAATTCTTTAGTACATTGGTTTAGGCAAAGATTTTTTAATATGACCCTCAAAAGACAAACAACAACAACAAAAAAAGGACAAACAGAATTGCACCAACTAAAAGCCTTCTGAAGAGTCCAATCCCTCTCTGATTGTGTAATAATTTCTGTCTAATTCAGTTACCCATATATTAGCACTGGTTATTCAGGAAACTTGCTCATTTTATCTAAATTTGTTGACAAGAAATTATTCATAGTATTTTCTTTTTATTTGCCTTTGAAAATAAATTTTAGAATAACCTTGCCTATAGATTTTAAAAGACTTAAAATTTTTTTTAAAAAGTCTTACCGGAAGGCTGGGGATTTAGCTCAGCAACATAAGCGCCTGCCTGGCAAGCATGAAGTCGTGAGTTCCATCCCCAGAACCAAAAGACTTACTGGAATTTTGATATGGATTTTCTTAATCCTGCATGTCTATTTAGGAAAAATTGTCATCTTTACTATGCTGAATTTTCCAATGAATGAATGTGGCTTTTAAAAATTTATTCTTTAGCGTTGTGTAGTTTTTTAAGTGTACATATTCTGTACCTGTTTTACATATATTTATACCTCTTTTTTCAATAATTTTAAATAGTACTGTATTTTACAGTTCAGTGTTAAGTTCACTGACAGAAAACAGAAGTACAAGTTGTTGTTGTTTTTGTATAGACAATTGTGTTAACCACAAACAGGGACTGTCTTATTTCTTTCTTTAAAGTGTCTGACAAGCCAGGTGTGGTGGCGCATGCCTGTAATCCCAGCACTCGGGGAGGCTGAGGCAGGAGGATTGTTGCAAATTCCAGACCAGACTGGGCTACAAAATGAACTCAAGCTCAGCCTGAACTGCATAGTGAGACCCTATCTCAAAAAGACAAATAAATAAATAAAATTAATTAGTTAAAAAATAAAACAAAATACAATAAAATAAAAGCCTTCTGTACAGCAAACACAGCAGCCCGCAGAGTGAAGAGGCTGTCAAAAGGGAAGAACTGCTGGGAAACTGTTCCTCTAACAAGGGTTAATCTCCAGGCTCATAAGGAACTTGGAAAGGTCAACGGCAAAAAAGAATTCAATATAATAATGATGATTTTAAGTGATGACACAGAATTTCAAAACAAAATAATCAGAAATTAACACTAGGTAATATATTGCATATTGTTATCTTCAAAGTAGTTCAGATTACAAGATACAGACACGGAAAAATGATCAGCCAAACAGTGAAAGCACAAACTGTTCTTTTTGATGAACTAAGAGAAATTAGTAGTATACTTATCTCTTGTATATACATATATATATTATATATAATATATATGATTTTTTCTTTTCCTTCTTTTTTCCTTTCCCTATCTCAGTGGTTTTTTCCTTTTGAGCAGTTTCTTTCCCTTTCACAGTATCTATTGTACATTTTGGATCTTTACTCTTTCACGTTTTTACACTAGGGAGTTTTTATTCTTTTTTCATTTTAAAATAAAAAAATCAAAAACAACACAAAATCACCTAAAGAAATTAAAACATTCACCCAAAACATTCAATTTTAAAGTGTGCAAATTACCCTGAATAGATATTTCTCTAAAGAAGATATAAACATGCCCAGAAAAGCATATGAGGAAAGATAACCCGCATCACTAACCTGTAGAGAAATGCACATCAAAACCACAGGGAGACACCACTTACCCCAGAGAGGATGGTTATCCCCAAAAGACGGGAAGCCTTGCCAAGGACTCGGGGAAGGGCCTCTCAGCTGCCAGCAGTGCGGATGCAAACTGTGCCCCAGGAAAGCGCTCCATTATGTTCAGGTTAATAGCATTTGGAGGCGGGCCTTGAGGGCAGTTAGGGTTGGACAAGGTCAGGACTAGTTCGTGTTGCATAGGAGGAAAGAGACCCACGCCAGGGCGCTTTCTCCGTCTCTCTGTGTGATGCCCTCCACCGTGCCATCCGTGGCACAGAGAACCTCACCTGATGCCAGCCAGATGCCAGAGACTTGCAGGTTTCCAGCCTGCAGCACTATGAGTCAGATAAATCCCTATGCTTTAAAGCCTGCCTGGCCTGCCATATTATTTATTTATATATATATATATATATATATATATATATATATATATATGGCACTAGAAACAGACTAAGACACTAGTTCCTTCAAGAAAAAAAAAAAACACCTTGCTGAGCCTGGTGGCATGTATGTTGTGCCTGGCGGCATGTAGGTTGGAACCCAGACACTCTGCCAGAGCAGGAGGACTGGAAGTTTGAACCCAGTGTGTAACTTCATGAGATTCTGTCTCAAACACAAAAAAACAATAAAATCAATGTTTATAGAAGAGACAAAGTTATCATCAGTTGGATTTTTTAAAATCAAATAACCTTTCCCCCCTTATGATAAAGATTTGCCCTGAAATGGGATACCCCTCAGATCCCAGAGATAACAGGATAGATTTTAAAAAAGAAAGAAAACAGTCTAGAAAACGGACGTCTCAATGAACAGAGAAAGGATGCATGTTTTCTCCTAGAGAGTGTTTTGGGGCACAGAGGCTGAGTTTATGCAAGGTTCAGACTACATTTTAGGCAAGTGCCTGAGGAGATGCTGAGTGGGGCTCTCACTGTGTCCAGAGGTCACCAGTGTGACTGAAACACCCAGCCTGATTCCAGTCACTTTGCGTCTTTTTAACATCGAGTAGTTGCTTCTGTGGAGAACGGGATGCCCATGTTAAGGGACGCAGGGTGGGAGAGAGAGGGGAAAGCCTGGCGGCATGGGCAGAGGCACGGAGGAAGTGGGGCTTGAACAGGGCAAAGAGAGAGAGCTAACGGGAAGGCAGCGAGAGGCCTGGGGGAGGCACTGCGGGGAGGTTTAGTGTCCTGGAAAAGCCCCAGGCACCGCAGTGAATTGTGCCAGTGGTGAGGAGGTGGACAGTGTTGGTGAAGCATGGAGTTAGCAGAGGTTTGGGAAGCAGGCGTCAAGGCCTGAGTCAAGGCCAAAAGTAATATGCCTCTGATGACTTCGAATTAATAAGTCTCTTATGGAACGTTTATGGAACCTTCCACAGAAGATTCAAAAGACATAGCTGTCCAAAAATCTAGTGTGACTCCCTAAGTCAGCCAGAGATGGAAAGTCTTAGGAAACTGTGACTCTGGAAATAGCTGGTAGGAGACCAGTTGCCAATGAGGGGCACAAACCATATTTGTGTCTGGTCATGCTCCTGGATGTGTCAGCCTCATGGCTAGCTGCCTGTACAGGTCGTCCTGGTAAGCTGGATACCCAGACAGGTGGAAATCAAAGCCCAGCTTTTTTAGCACACAAAGGTTAACAAAACAGAAAGCAATCACTATTCCTGGAGGGAAAAGATGAATAACCAATAGTTACCCTAAAACTGAATTTAATCATGGGCACATTACAAAAAATTTTTAATTCTTACAAATATTGTCTTCTGCCAATATGAATTTGGGGCAGAAAGGACACGAAGAAGTGTGCACCTGCTTTGCATGACAGGGTGCTACAGGACAGAGACCCAAGAGACTCTTTTGCTCTATTCTGGTTTTCCCAAGGTTCTCCCAGTAGGTTCCAGAGCATCCCAAGGTTCCATCTGGGTCACCAAAGCTGTATAGGAAGAAAAACAATTTTCTTTCTGTCCTTTCTGTGTCTCTGAGTGGCACACCTTGTAACAAAACACAGATTAAAAAGAGAAAAACAAATAGAAGCTTTAGTCTATATGCCTTGTGCATAGTAGAAGACACCCAGAGAAATGAGTAAACCTAGAAAGGTGGCTGAGAGTTCCGGCTTCTGGTCCATCTCCAGCTGAAACACAGCGGGTCTGGGTCAGACAGTTCCCAGGGGTGGTGGGGAAAGCGTGGGAACAGGGCACGGTGAGTTACATGGGTCCTGTTGGTGTCCTTATCATCAATAGTCTGGTGACTTACTGTTCTCTCCTCTGCCTGGGTGAGCAGAGGGAGATGTGCCCAAAGATGCAGATCGTTCGTGTAATGCTGATTTCTCTTATGAAAAGGTAAACTTTGATTTTGTTTTCAGAGCTTCTTTGGCTGCTTTATCTCAAAATAATTCCTATTCCAAAGAGGATGTTTTGAGGTGACATATGCTGGTTTTCTACAGTGTCATTCAGGGTATCACATTTTGATCTTCTGCAAGCCTGGGAGTCACCGTAACCTCTTCCAGAAAGGAGAAATGGGGACAGGCAGGTAGGTGGGACTGAAAGCACTGATAAGAGGAAGCACTGAGGAGCCAGCTCAGCTCAGGATGGAACTGGGCTCGCAGTGGAGTCACACCACTGCCCAGCCTTTACCTAACTCGCCCGTCTTCACTGGCCTTCTGGGGGCTGGTTTGTTTCTCTCTCTCTCTCTCTCTCTCTCTCTCCCCTGAGTCCCTGATTCTTGGCATGGGCTCTGCAGTCTTAGTGACCAGCAGTTCTTCCCACCTCAGGAGATCAGCCCCGTGCTCTCTTGGGGCAGCTGATCTGGGCCACTCCTGCATGGGTCAGCCATTTGGTCATCTTTGGCCTCTGACTCCATGGCATGAGAAATCTAGTCCAACCCAGCTTAATGTTTCTCTAGAAATTGTAGATAGGAGGACAAAATAAAACTAGCCAAGTTACAAAAGTACAGTGACCACAGATCCAGTGCTGACAGGGGTGGGGTTAAGAGTGTGAGGGAGGGTGTCTCTGGAGGATTCTCCTGACTCTTCCAACGCTATTTCTCTCTTTCACTCTGTCTCTGTCTCTGTCTCTGTCTCCGTCTCTCTCTCTCTCTCTCTCTCTCTCTCTCTCTCTTTCTCTCTCTCTCTCTCACACACACACACACACACACTCATTAAAGTAGTACACAGGGCATCGGTGAACACCTATAATCCCAGCTACTCAGGAGGCTGACGCAGGAGGGCAATGAATTTGAGGCATCTTAGGTAGCTTAGGGAGGCGCTGCCTTGTAAGAAAAAATAAAAAGGGCTAGAGATGTAGCTCAGTGATAGAGTAACCTTTGGTTCAACAGCCACATTACAAAAAACAAACAAAAAAGTATTAAATTATACACTTAAAATTGGTAAATTTCATGGTATATAAATTATATTTGTCTGTGTGAAATAGATTGTCTCTGCATTTAAATACCCTCTGATATATCTTTTTCGTGCCCAGGAATTATCTGCCTTCCTCCTGGGAAAATTAGCAAGACTCTGTTCCAAATAAAAAGGGCTAAGGATGTAGCTCAGTGGAAGAATATTTGCCTAGCATATGTAAGGCCTTGGGTTCTGTTCCCAGTAACTGCTAAAAAATAAGTAAATAAATTTATCTTCTATTTGTTCATTTTTTAAAAGGTAATTACTCCTCCAAGTCTTGCTGTATTTTGTCCACCTTGTTGTCCTGCGTACCCAACCCTGTGAATTCCTAGATTGCCAGTTCATAGTTATTAGACATAACAAAAAGCAATCTGCCAGTGTAGTGTCTTCTAAGGGAGGTACAATTCAAATCAAATCACTACCGGGCCCTTTTTATTTCAGAGTGGTGGCCAGGGCCCATAAAGAAAGGAACCAGATACCACCTAGGTGTTTAGCCCAGGACTTTGGTCACAAAAAAGGGAAGGTGTTAAAGTAGTGCCCAGATGATCTGGGGTAAGTGGTGTCATCTTGATCCAGAGAGACTTCCTCTCCCCTGCAAGGGCAGGATATTAGCTGTCAGCTGTGAACAAGCTGCCTAGGAGCAGGCCTGGCATTCCAAACCAATGTGTGGTCTCCTCAGGGAAGCATGTGGTTGGGGGCTGAGGAGAGCCAGCTGTTCTGCAGAAGAAACTGGGAGAGACCTGTTGTTTGTGAAAGCACATGTGGCCTGAGGAGCTGGGCAGCAGAGGAGAGGGCTGGATAGGAGCCACAGAGGGGCTTGTGGGACAGGGACCTTTAAAAAGAAGTTCTCTGACGTTTTATTTCTGATGGCTTGTGGCACTGTAATGTCAGTCCCCACACCTCGCCATGATGTTGCTCAACTCTGTCAAACACCGAGTCCTCCTGTGAATGGTCATTAGCTGAAATCAGGGAAAAGAGTGACTTCTACCCTCTGGCAGAAGAGGCAGTATCTACCAATCTTAAATACCAAAATGACCCATAAACTCATCAAACTGCTCCATACATAATTCAGAGCATTTTGTTAGCTTTGTGTCACTGTGACCAAATACTTGCAATAAACAACTTTTACGAACAGCTTTTGCTTTGGCTTATGGTTTCAGAGATGACAGATCATGGACCTTGGCCCTGCTGTCCTGGGCAGGTGGTGAGGCAGCTCACATGGAAGGGAGTCATGACGGAGCAGAGCTGTTCACTTCATGCTGGCCAGAAAGCACAAACAGAGGAAAAAGTTGGCTTCTCTTGGTGCCTTGGTGACTGGAAAACCTTTCAGTTGGCCCAGCTCTTAGAGGTCCCATGGTCTCCATTGTGGTCACTGACTGGGGACTAGGTCTTTTTTTTTTTTTTTTTTTTTTTTTTTTTTATTTAAGAGGAAAAAGAGAAAAACACAAAACAAGACAAAGCAGTGTAAGGTTACACATAATACAGAACTACAAAAAAAAAATAAACATAACAGTAAGAAATCACCTGTTAATAGATTACATAATATCATCTTGGAAATAGTTGCTCAAATCACAGTATCAAAGAATACAAAGTAGACATTCAAACGGAGAGACTGCAAACAGCTGTGTTCAATGATCCAAAAACATTAATATAGTCAGCTATTTAACATCCCTAAACACACTTGTTGTTATATCCGTTAGAGCTCTTTTTTTTTTCCCTCCCTCTCTTTTTTATAACAAAATTTACACATTTTGGATTTTATTACTCCTCAGTTCTCATTACTCTCTTGGGGGGGAGATAATAAAGTCAAATATGGCAAAACAAAGCTGTAAGTCCAAACCAAGGATAGACATAGCACATGATGTAGAACAGAGTACAAGGTCATCAACAATGGTTATCAACATTGTCTCTTGTTTCCTTAAAAGGAATTGTCTATCTCATTAGATATTATAAAGTTGGACAAAACAGTGGAGAACAAGACCAATAAAACTTAGGCATTGTGAACATTGCAGGACTTCCAAAGGAGACAATAGTCAAACCAGAATGGGCATCTTTGTGAATCTTATTGCCTTCAAATTAGTTGCCTATACCTTCAAACTTGCTACTGTCGCACAGAATGGAACAGAGTCTAATCAGTCAAAACAAGATCTTGGGAGTATTACAGGACTTCAAAACAAGTTAATAGGAGATCAAAAAGAGTTACTACTATATATCCTAATTTTTTAAGTTTTTCCCTTAATTAAAATAAACATAAGAAATAGCTAAATAATTTTTTTTAAAGAATAGTGGGGACTAGGTCTTTAACACCGTGAGTCTGTAGGCCACACTTACCCGAACCACAGGAGATACCTACTATGCAGCAATGAACATTGTTGCTATTGTGAGAGGCAGCAAGAAGTGAGGCTTAGGCAGTTGGGCACAAAATATCCAGTAGGTAGTTGACAGTACTAGGGGGCAATAAATAAAGAACAAATACAGTATTAAAATGAAGGATGAGTGCTACAAACAATCAGAACAAAGTGGTGACAAAATAAACCAGCTGCAGAGGGAGGAGGATCCATTTAGCAAGGGCAGCTAAGAATTCAGCAAAAGTAGGAAATGAAGTTAGAGGGGAGGGAAAAACAAACTGCTCTTCCCCCACATCAGCCGGGTCTCTTCAAGGTCCTGGTGAGGTAGGAGGTAGTAGCGGGATCGTTCTTCAAGGGGAGGGAGGGCCACCCAAGCACATCTTGCTTCCATCCCAAAGTATGGGGATCTCAACTGATCACAGATTTCTACAGAGCTGGCAGTGCAGCTCCATGACAAATGCTTCCTGCACAAAGCTCTGCGTTCAAACTTAGTGCCCCCAGCACCACACATACACACATGTGTACATACACATGAACATACATATACAAATACACATATGCACACACATGTGCATGCAATAAAGTAACAACTTTAATGATTACTATTCAAAAAAGGCTTAATAAACACCTGGGTCTGTGAGATATATACACATATATATTACAGCCATAAGTAGGTTTTATTAGCTCCTATTTTACAAAACAAAATTGAGGCCCAGTGACACCACAAATTTAAAAAAGGGATTCTCGCCTGGTGTGGTGGTACACGCCTGTAGTCTCAGCACTCGGGAGGCTGAGGCAGGAGGATCATTGCTGGGCTATGTAAAGTGAGCTCAAAGCCAGCCTGAATTGCATAGTGAAACTCTGTCTCAAAAAGACGGGAAAAAAGGGGGTGGGGGATGCTTGGTTGGAAGCCATGTCTCTCAAACTCGAGAGATCACGTATAACCAAAAGCTGGAGCACAGAACACCAATTTTTGCATTAACCAATTCCATTATTCATCTGGTAAAAGCATAATTGACCACTCATGGTGTGCTCAGCACTAGATACGCCGCAGTGCACAGAAGCTGCTCGTAGGGAGCAGGTGCAAGCACTCAGAACCGAGCTAAGTTAAGAAACACACCTGCCAGGCTGGTAAACTCAGAAGCCTCCTCTCCAGCTGGGGGGTGGGTACTTGTCCTTTGGAGATTTCTTCCTCTTTGATTTGAATTACTGAAATAAAAACACGTGTAAAAGTGAAAGGAGAGTCTCAAGTGCCTTCCTCTCCCAAGCTATGATTCCCTCAGGGAGAGCAACAGAGGAATCCTTGGCTTCCAGTCAGTATTTGATCCTGTTTGAGGGCCAAGGCCCATGGGACCTCACTCCTCTACAAGTTTCGCCATTGGCTGCGTGCCCCCTGAGAAGCGGCCACCTTCAGCATGGCCCTCAGCATGGCCCTCGGCATGGCTCAGCACGGCCCTCGGCATGGCTCTGCACAGCCCTCTGCACAGCTCTGCACTGCTCTGCCCTGAGCTGACAAGGGCTGGGTGGAGGCTCACCGTCACCATGACACTCCACTGGCCCGCACCTTCTCTCCTCAACTCCCTGGAAAGAAAGGCAGATTTCTTGTGCTCCAATAAGCTCTTCCAACTTTCCCGGTGCAGGAACATTTGTTGAAGGAGCAAGACCTGACTTATAGTCCTCTCTCTGCAGGATTAGGATAAAACTTTCTTGGAAAGGTAAGGAAAGAATTACTGAAATCACGGGCCCCCAGCTGAGTTTGGGGCTGGGGATAGACTGTCCTGTTCTGTTTACCTCCTATCTTTGGTATGGGTGCAGGCAACGAACGGTTCCTTCCTTGCGGACAGAAGCTAGTGCTGCTTTGCCTGGCTCCTGTTAGGGGAGAGAGCACATGTAATCAGTGGATAACCTTCAAGACTGAGAAAGAGGATAGTGATCTCTGACTTTCTGTAGGAACAAGATTTCATTTTGAAGTTAGTGATGCTTAGACTTTATCCTTATCCTGGCCCTGCACTGTCTCTGCAACAGAGTAAATTAGGGCCCAATGAATAGTGCCTGGGCCTTGTCTCACCTGATCCAGTTTCCCAGTAAGATTCTCTGTGCCTATCATGTGAATTATGCTGCTTGGATGCCTGGGATTGGTGATGCTTAGAGTTTAGATGTTCAGTATTTCTTAATTATCTGAAGGTCACAGCTGAGTAGCACACTCAGCTTCAAAGTATGATGAAAAATGAACATTTTTTTGTGCATCTGAAAAATATTTGTCAACAGTCTGTTCACATCTCTGGAACAGGACAGAAATCAGATGCAACGAAGATCTAGATATGGTCTTATCTGGTGGGAAAGGGGCTTAAAATGGTAAATATCCTGGTTAGAATATGATAAAATTCAGAGACTCCTTTCTGGGCCATCACTAATTGTTTTTTAAAGTGCCTATTAACACACAATCTTATCAGAGAGAGTTATGTTCAATTGAAAGCCAAGTTATTTTGAGCTGAACAAAATGAGAACTCAAGTTACAGTGGTGTAGAGTAAGTCTCTGGCCTTTTGGTGGGTGCTTTGTTAAGTTTTTTAGAACAGTGATTTTCAGAGGTGATATGATTAAAGAAAAACTTTTAAAGACATCAAATAGGAAAGATTCTACAGTGTTCAGCACGTATGGGTACTCAATAATATTTCAAAATTAGTAAACAAACACAGATCAGTTACACTCTGCTATTGTGTTTTCTGACTAACGGATTCATTTCTCTTTCCTAGTACTTCGAGGCTGAGTGTGTGTGCTTTGTCTGTGACTACAGAGTGATGAAGAAACGCCAAGCAGGAGTTAGGGCTGTGGGTCAGTGGTACAGTATGTGGTTAGTGTGCATGAAGCCTTGGGTTCAATCCCCAACAATGCTGTTGTGCACCAGGACTGGCACTTACTTTTGACACCATACTCATCAACAGCCTCCTCTAACTTCCTGTCCTGCTACTGTTGGTCCTACCCAGATGAAACTGCTAATCCTCCTTACTGACATTTTAACTGATTTCTAAAATAATGACAATTGCATGTAATGTAACCTAACACTGCCTACATTTTAAGAGGAAACAGATGTTTGGATTGATTAAGTAACTAGTCCTAACATACAGACAGCCCAAACTAAGATCTAGATTTAGAACTTAACCTTGTCTCTTGGTGAACTGCTCAGCATAGTGCTTCCACCCAGATATTAAGACAGGTCTGAAAACTGTTTGCTTGGGTTTGAAATTCAGTTCATCCAGTTAGTAGCTCTGCGATGGAGAGATAAAGGCCTGACCTTTCTTTTCGACAGTCTTCTTCCTGGAAAAATGGAGGTAATATTGGTGACGCGATAGGGTTCAATTTGTAGGCTTGTCCTGAGGATTGAATGAAGAAATCTAAATAGCTTAAGATAATGCCTGGTACAAAGTAAGCAATTCACAAATACTAGATTGTATAGCCTCCAGGTTTCTTTTAATACTTTTTTTTACACACACACACATACACACACACACACACCTGAGAAACACAGCTGGGGAAGTCCTTGCTGTTCATAGCAGTGCAGGAGAGGCCTGTGGGGCTCACACAGCTGTCGGGGACTTCCCTACTCTGCTGGAGCTGGGACTCCAATTTAGCCTGACTCTACTCTTTTTTTCTTTTTCTTTTTCTTTTTTTTTTTTTTTTTGAGACGGGGGTCTCGCTATGCAGTTCATGCTGGCCTTGAGCTCACTTTATAGCCCAGGCTGGTCTCAAA
Source organism: Cavia porcellus (assembly GCF_034190915.1). NCBI lineage: Eukaryota > Metazoa > Chordata > Mammalia > Rodentia > Caviidae > Cavia > Cavia porcellus. The sequence continues at coordinate 49,370,984 of NW_026947512.1, forward strand.
CTCGCAACGATCCTCCTGCCTCAGCCTCCCAGTGCTGGGCATAAACCACCACACCTAGCTCACTCTACTCCATTTTTGTCTTTCTTTTCTTTCAGGATAAGGAGTAGGAGCTATCACTTTTGAGGTGCGGGTTGTGACCAATCCTCCCTGCCGATGGCCAAGCCCACTCATGCAGCTCTGGTCAGCGCCTTGAAATGAACAGGAGAGAAGCCTCTTGGAGCTCCCGCGTGGGTCTAAACTGTGCCCTAATTTGTAAAGACACGGCAGCGCGCCAGGAAAAACTTATCTAGTGAACCCTTTTGAGAAACTTACAAAAATGTCTTCTAGAAAATGTATTTGTACCGTAAAGAAATATTTTTGTAACCACAGGACTAGTGCATATTTGTTCGCCACCATAAGATCAGCACGTCTGCATCAAACGCTCCACGCACAAAAGAGGAAGCCTCTGGCTGCTCTGCAGCTGGGTCTCCGCTCAAACTCTTGGCCCACGCTTTGGACCCTGCGCTCTCCCGCAGAGCTGGGCCACCGTCTGTGACCCTCACTGCGACCACCGACCCCGGGTGCATAGGAACGCCCGAGCACCGCCCCGTCAAGCCGCCCCCACGCCGCACGGGGAATTCCGCGTCCGGAACGGGGCGTGGGGCGAGCTCCGGCAGCAGGAAATCCCCATGCTGCATCCCGCCCCGTGGGGCCTAGATCCTGAGCCTGCAGGCCCCACTCGAGGGCCAGCTCCCAGCTTGGAGCGACGGTGTCTTCGCCTCCCACTCCACGCAGGGCGCAGGCCGGGCGGCCCCTCGCGGCACCCTCGTCCCGGCGGCCCCTTTAAGGGCGGGCATGTGCCCGTGACGTCATACCCGGAAGCGCGGCTGCCGCCTCGAAGGAGGAGGCTCGGGCCTGCCGGCTCGGGCCTGCCGGCTCGGTCCGATTCGCCGCCACAGTGAGTTCCGCCGCGCCGCGTGCCCTCCCGCCTGGCGGCGCCCGAGAGCCAGGGGCCCATGAGTGGGGTTCTGGGCGCGGGCGCCTCTCGGGAGGGGCCGTGGTCAGCACCTGCGCGCCGCGGACGCGCGTGGCCGTGGGGCGTGAGCTGGGGCCCTTCCGGGGTGACTACCTACGGCCCCGGGGGCGGAGTTCACCCCTGGCTGGCAGCGCCCGATCCGCGCCTTCCCGGAGGAAAGAAAGCTCAGCTCCCTCGTGGGGCGCTGAGGTGGCTTTTCCTGACTTTTCTCTCACCCACCCCACTTACAGAGTTTAGCAAACGACAGCATGAGCTGGTCACCATCCCTGCCCACGCAGACATGTGGGGCCTGGGAAATGAAGGAGCGGCTGGGGACCGGGGGTTTTGGAAACGTCATCCGCTGGCATAACCAGGTAGGCGCTGCGGACCGGCGGGGGTCAGGCCCAGGCTGCAGCACAGCCTTATGCCCTTGGTGGACAGGCGCCCCTGCGCTGCTGTTGGAGCAAGCTCTGGTAGAGAGCTCAGAAAAGGAACTGGGAGGGGACCTCAGGCTTGCTAAATTGACTCGAGGCTTTTCAAAGTATGGCGCCGAAATAGTAAAAAAAAAAAACTAACTTCTCAGTCTCAATTACATATTTTAGGTCATAGATTTTTGCTTACATCAGAAGATTGTGCACTAGCTGGGCTTGGTGGTGCACTCCTGGCATCCCAGCACTTGGGAGGCTGAAGCAGGAGGATCCCTGTGAGTCCAAGACCAGTCTGGGCTACGCAGTGAACTCAATGCCAGTGTGAACTACACAGTGAGATCCTATTTCAAAAAAAAAAAAAAAATCATGCATAAATACGTTGTGTACTGATACATGTCATAAAGCCTGATACATGTCATAAAGTCATAAAGCCAGAGAGAAAAACGTAAAAGAATAATTAAGTATTTTACAAAACATTTTAAAATTTACTTAAAATATTTTAAATACTTGCTAATTACAGTCCCTCCCAGTGTTGCTTGTACCGTTGTATAGCATATAATACCCAGATCCTCATGAAAGTGAGATTGATCAATTTTTAAAGCTAATGGACAGCTGTGTGTGTTCACACCTTCAGTTCCTACTATTCAAAAGGCTGAGGCAGGAGGATTCCAAACTGGAGCCCTGCCTAGGCAACTTAGCTAGACCTTGTCTGCAAAAAACAAAATAGATAGGGTGTAGTTTAGTGAAAAGGTCTAGGGTTCATTCCCTAGTACTGTAATGGGGAGAGGGTGAAAATTCACATGATAGATAATTTCTCTGATTTTTGAATAATTGGGACTGAGTTCTTTTTGGACCTGATTAGAATCTTGCTGTGTTTGATCTGTGTCTCACACAACTTCCTAACATTAGAGGTGTCATGTCCCCTGTATTTGGTTTGTGCGGGAATAAGAGGGTCTGACATTCTCTGCAGGAATCTCTTTTAAGACCTGAGTCATTGTGCAAATTATTTGCACGATGTGATCTGTAATCTACCTACACAGGGTGTGTAACCTGTCACAGTTCCACGAGCCATGTCCAGCTTCCTGCTATGGGAGGCTTCCTTTTCCCTGGAACTTGAGTGCTGGGTGTGGCCTGGGGCCCACGATGAGTGATGGGGGAGAGTGCCACATGGGAGCTTGCTTTTACCTTATTATTTTGGATTCCAGCCTGGGGTAATACTTGGAGAACACATGCCCAATTTGGAGACTATTGCTCTAGGAAACCCTCAGTCATCAAATAGCAGAAATGAAGTTCATGATGTGAAATTCAGATCCACCAATTCAAATCATGGACGGTAGCACTAATTTTAGTCAAGCGCTGTTGAACACCTTGGCTTGAGCGACTGGCAGATTCCTGGCCTCAGCCTGGGCACAGCAGAAAGGGCTGGTGCCTGGGGCCATGCTTGAGGCTGTCAGCCCCAAGTGTATGTGGAGACCCCTGGAGCAGTGTAGAGATAAGGGTTGGATGGCTGCATGTGGCTCCATGTGCTAACGCTCACACACCCAGCTCAGGAAGTGGAATTTCTGGCACCCTGTGGCTGAGAAGGCCTTGGGGACCTGGCCATCTCATGTTTATCCTGGTCAGAGGACAGCCAGGGTCCGAGTAAAGACAGAAGGGCTAGCTCCATCTGTGGCCGCACATAAACCTCATGCTTAGTGGTCTGAAAGTCATCTTAGCCAGAGACATTTCCTTCTAAAGATTGTGTCCCTGTGTGCCCTGTGCCTCCCATCTCTAGCTCAGAGTAGCCTGGGCTTGGAAGGAGATCAGCAGGTAGAATTTCATGTTTGGCTTTATAGGTAGGGGCCTGTGTGTGTAGATTAGTCCTAGAGTTACTGCTTCCTTGTGCTTTTCTAAGCTTTGATTTGTCCTTTTGAAAAGGCAAAAGCTGGACTCCTGTCATTTGAGGCCCATCCACAGCTGATCTGTATCCTGCCTCTGTCCAGCACTGCCTTTCTTGTGGGTCCCGGTGTGGACAAGCCTCCCCGTCCTTGATGTGTTGGACAAATTCTTCCTACTCATCAGGACCTGCGAGGTGTCCTCCAATGCCCTCCGTAGACCTTCCCTCCCTTGAACACCTTGTCTTGGCTCAGTTGGTGTCTCTTGGCCATTGTCTTGATGGCTGTGTGGAGGAGGAGGTCTCTTGGTCCCTGTGAGCCAGGGCTGCATTGGACTTGGGTTTCTTTGATTCCCCTAGATCAGAGATTCTATAAATGTGTTAGGTGACAAAATCACACAGCATCCATAACTATTTATCTACTGTATTTTGAAGAAGAGAAAAAACTACTAATCAACCAGTTATAAAGGGTCACTCCCACTTGTCAGTGTGACTGAGTAGAGGACCTAGTGCAGTGAGATCTTATTCTGGGGTAGAGCTTTGTCCACGAGAAATTGGCACTGCGAGTGGGCAGGGTTGAAGGGCTGGAGGGCCTAGAGTGGGCAGGGGAGCCATGTCTCAAGATAGAAGGTGAAAGTCACCCTTCAGGACTTGTTGGCAGTGTAAGCTGAGGTTTTCCCCTGGTCTAGAGGCAGGGAGGTGGTGGAGGCAGGGAGGCAGTGAAGGGAGGTTGGTTCTTACAGCAAGGACAGATAAGAAGGGGCCCAGGCACTGGGTGTGGCATTGCAAAAATTCCTGAAACACTGATTTTCAATGCTGACCATATCCACCGAGTAACTTAATTCTCATTGGCGCTAGAACCATCCATTCTTGTCAAACTCCTGTTTAACAATTGGCTCTCAGTGCAACCTACATCACTGGCACCGCCCAGTAATGTGGAGAGACAGTTACAAAGCTTTGAGAATAGTCCCAGAAAGGGGAAGAGGGGAAAAGTGCATGGGTTTAGGTAGCAGGATAGGAACTGAGGAAGGGGAGGGAAAGGGTTGTGGAATACAGACAGAGACTTCACAGTGCTGATGATGCTGTTCAGTTCAGGACGCGCTCTGCCTTTCTGCACTTTGCCATGGGTTGTTCCTGAGTTTGGGGAGCCCTAAGGCTGACTTGGGGTTTGGGAAAGTCTTTAGTCAGCATCCAAGATCAAAAGGTGAGCAGAAGGCACATTGTCTGTACAGAGCCTCTTGGATTCAGGGAAGGTATTGTTTACCTAGTCCTTGTCAAGAAAAAGTGCATGTGCAAACACATAACTGCATGCTTAACACACATTTGCCTTGTTCTTTATCTCATCTGCACGTGAGAGACTATTTGTAGTTCTCACAGGAAAAATTACTTGGGAGAACATATGCATTGGTATCCTCAGTCAGAAAAATAAGGCCTGACATTCAGACTTACTTACTGCGAGCCTACTCTATTCCAGCATTGGGCTCAGTATCTTACATGGTTTTATTGTCCACTGCTGGGGATGGAACCCAGAGCCTTGTGCATGCCAGGCAAGCATACTGCTAAGCCATTGCTGGGAAGATGCATCTCCTTCATGGTTTGCCTCCAGTTTTTACAGTGACTCTCATCAAAGAAAGTATTGTCCGTTCCTATTTTATAACTGAAGAAACTGAGGCATGCAAGGTTTTGGAACATGAGCTTAGTAAATAAAGAAGCTTACGTTGGAACTTGCATCTTTTCAAGTCCCACATTCCCCCCATGACATCTCCAGCTGGGGAACCAAGGTTAGGGACACCCCCCAGAACATTCCCAGTGTTTTGTAAGTGCTCCTTTTTCCTCTTCAGTCATTCTGTCAGTTGTTGAAGTACTGATGGAAAAGCCCTTTGGAAGGCAAGATATGGAAGTCTTCCTTGTTAAACAGAGAACTCCAGGATGGGTGTGGGTCGTATATTCTAATCCAGAAATGCTCCAGAATCCAGAACAGTGTGAGCACCATGTGGCACCCCAAGTGGACTCTTCCACATTTGGCTTTCTGGCGTGTCATAGGCAGAATGCAGGTGCACTGTAAATATGTACAAAATTACTGTCAGACTACATGTGTAAGGTGTTGTGAAATGAAAATGAATTGAGTGATTAAACGTGGATCCTGTCCCAAGGTAGCTCATTATGCATATGTAAATATCCCTAAATCTGAAAAAAAAATCCAAAATCTGAAATAGTTGGTCCCAAGCAGTTTGGATAATAGTATTGTCTGTGTTTCCTGGTAAGAAAGGGTGGCATGAAACTGACTACAGCCCCATTCTCTCTGGTTTCCCTGATTCTACACGGCAAGGGCAGTGACAGTCCCTCCTCAGTCTATAAACCCTTACATCCCCAGGCCGAGCCTCAGCGCAGACTATTCCTTGACATAGCCCAGCCAATGTGTTCAATAAGTCCTCGTTATATATGAAAGAAGGAGGAGGTAAGGGCAGTAATCCCAGCTGGCAGCTGTTTTAGGAGTGAGGGTAGGGCTCACTTTCACACAGACCTTGGTTCAGATCCCCATTCTGCCCCTGGCCGCATCCTTGACTTTGGATCACAATTTCCCACATGCATTGTGAGGTTCTAAGATACTGATCTTCTCTACTGTGGATCCCCACCATGACCAGCAGGACATGGGGCAGCTCCTCTCTGGAGGCATCCTGGGAGGTGTCATGGCGGTGGCTGTCTCTGCGCACTTGATAGTGGCCAGCAAGTGCTGCCTGGGATCATGCTGAAGGTAGAGTGTGACAGATGCGCTTGCTATTGCAAAGCAAGGTGCTGTGAGTTGTCCTTCGTATGAAGTTGTACTGACTTTTCCTGGGTATCAGTGTACTTCTGCTTATCTCTGTGTTCAGATCTCATCCACCTGTCCATTCACTATGAGCTCTTTTCCAGTCCTGGAGATTGTACCTCCTCATGTTAAGCTATATTCCCCACCCTTTTTTACTTTTTATTTTGAGATGGAGCTTAAGTTGCTAAGTTGCCAGGCTCGATCCAAACTTACAGGCTGCCTGCCTGAGCCTTTTGGAGTGCTGGGACTATAGGCACGCACTGCCAACGTGGTGTACTAGTAATTTATTGGGCATGCGCCTGAGCTTTGTTTGGGAGACAGGAGTAAAAGAGAAGATTTTGTCCTTCACATACTTACCTTCTCATTGAACGAATGGGAGTATATTGAGCAAGTCTAGATGTAAGCTCTAAGTTGTATGGCAGTGAAAACTGGTCACTGCTTACAGAAAGCACAGAGCACCAGGTGTTCTAGATACTCTGTACATGGTCTCTCTTTCAAATGCTCAGAGGCAAAATGGGACTTCAGTGGCATCTTGAAGGGACATAACCTTTAGATAACCAGACAGGAAACAGAGGAGAGAAGACAAGTGGGTAGAGCAACATTTATATTGGACTAGAAAAAGGAAGTGATCATGGTGTATTTCATCTGAGGCTCACGATGGGTCAGAGGCCACCTTTCATGTTCATTGGCATTGGAAGGGTAGAGTCATTTCCATTATGATTGAACCCAAAGCCTAAATAGTGTCCTGCACACCCTGTACTTGCCAGGCACAGGAGGAGGGAATGCTGCCTTTCTCTCAGGACCATGCTACTGGCTCCTGTAAATGAGATCAGAGGCACCCTGGGTGCTCGCATCATAGGGAGGAAGGTTGAAGTCACTGGTCCTCTTGGAAGGGGGTCAGTGCTGAGGGAAAGTGTTTTATCACCTCTCCATAACAGGAGGAAGCTGCAGCTTCCCAGCTGGACCCCACCCCCAAATCTCTCAGGGCCCAGCCTTGCAGCTTCTTTCTTAAGCACTCATCTAGTGGGTAAGAATCTGAGAAGGAATGATTGCTGCTTGTACCACTGTGGCCTGTTCTGGTTGCATAGGACTGAATTTTCAGGATAAGGGTCTAGATGGAGCTTTTGCCTCCTGCATGTTTCTCTGGCCTCTTAAGAGGTTATCTTCCAGGGCTGGGCTTTTTGTTTCCCAGGCACACAGCATTCTGGTGCCTCTGCTAAAGCATCTCTGTTAAAGCACCCTTGGGAGCTATGGGAAGTCTGAGGTGTGTGTCCCCTCACTCCCTGCCTTTTTATACCTTACAGGTTACTCACATTTATATATATATATATATATATATATATATATATTTTTTTTTTTTTTTTTTTTTTTTAAATCAGTACCAGGGATCGAACTCATGATCGGGCTTGCAAGGCAGGTGCTTATGTCGCTGAGCTAAATTCTTGGTCCACTCACATTTATATACAAGTGTTATGTTTTCTTATATAAAAAGCAAAGAATTTTAAATGTTAAGACCTTCAAAATCAGCTACACTTGTATAGCTTAACTGTTGTCTCCCTTCCCCTGGGAGACCTGGTTAGTCATATCAGTGCTGCAGCCTGCACCCTGGAGGCTGCTGGTGTCTCAGACATGGATGTGCAGTTGCAGCATAAAGACCTTTGAAACACTGTGTTGTGTAAGAAAAGCCCACATGCTCTATGACTATATTTATGTGAAACATCCAGAACAGACAGGCCCATTGATTGGTGGGTACAGAGGGGTAGAAGAGCTCAGGAAAATGAAGTAGCTGCTAATGGGGATGAGTTTCTTTGCAGGATAGTGAACATGTTCTACTATTGATTGTGGTTTTTGTTGCACAACTGTGAGTATCCCCCAAACCATTGAATTGCATGTTTTCAATGAATTCATTGTATATTGCATGAATTAACATCATTATAGAACTGTTAAAAACAAAAGAAGTAGACATGTGTGATCATTGCATCTTAGCTTAAAGCTATATTGGGTTTTGATAAAATCGGCGTTTGAGAATTTTAAAGGTGTTGTATTTCTTTTCTGGTATTAACAGTGTCATGGTCCAAAGATGCTCCTGCCTCAGTTCCAGAGCTCTGACTTCATGAATGTGTGTTTTAGGAATATGTGGTTAATGACTGGAGAGGCAGTGGTCTTACTAGACAACTTCTGCTTGTGGTTGGAGATTGCCCTGGTTCATGGATGGCCTTGGTCCTGGAGGGGTTATGGCCAGTTTGTTAACTTAAGACTGTGGTGAACTTTAGTGTAGCTGTGTGTCCCTCTCTGAATGTCTTTCTTTCTTTTTTTTTTTTTTTTTATTGGCACCAGGGATCAAACTCATGACTGCGCGTTTGTAAGGCAAGTGCTTATGCCGCTGAGCTAAATCCCCAGCCCGTCCAAATGTCTTTTTAAGTCCCACCTTTTCATAAAATGAGAAGCTTGGGAAGATGGTCTGACAGGACATCTTTAAAGGGGGCCAACATTATTGTCTGTGTCAAATATGGCTGATTTTGAAGGTGCAGTTGTTTGCCTTTTGCCGATGGGCATGAAGGTCATGTATCACAAAAGTGTGAGATCTGTAGAATTTTGGTAGTTACCCTGCTATCCAATTGGCTGTGAAACATCCCAGATCTAACGCTTTGTGCGGGGCTTCAGGGACAATGACACAGAATAGCTTGCTTAGTAGCACTTTGCTCAATTGTGGTTGGGGACAGTGCTGTCCCTCAGCCATCCTGGTAGCTCATGGGACTAAGGAGAGGACAGTGGCTTAGTGGTGATGGCTGGAGTGCTTGAGCCAGAGCCACTCACTGTGTTGACACCAGCATACAGCCTCAGCCCTCCACATGCCCCAGGGTCCCCATTGGCTTCTCGTTGCACTGACAAAGAGGCATTAATCCTCAGGAATCAGTGCCTCAGCTAATTAATCACAGAAAAGTTGATTCCCTTCTCATCCTTCAAGAAACCACAGTGGGGTGTATGTGTGTGTGTGTGCGCGTGTATGTGTGTGTGCTACTTCCTGGTGTAAAGGGCAAAGCTCATAGAGATGAACATGTATGTAATTTGGGAAAGAAAAGAGGAGGATGGAAACCTGTCGCCCATAGGGAAGAGCTAACTAGTATGAGTGCAGTGGAAGAACCACCTCTTGCAGAAGCAGAGGAGGTGAGGTCCTGTGCTGTGTGATGGGGCGGATGGTCTGATCTGGATGTATGAGCCATGGGAGAGGGCTAGGAAGGCAGTGGGGAGCCAGGCTCCAGGGGATCCTAAGAGCAGGATACCCGCATTGTGATGTGGATAATCAGACTCCTGTTAAGGGCTGACACTGCTAGTGCTCATCTCCACGGCAGCCTGGCAGATGGTTGTCATTGTTACCTTTTTATGGAGAAGACAGTGAGTCAGACTTCATGGCTTGTCCAGGTCATGGAGCTAGTAGAAGGTGGAGTTGGAATCTGAGCTGGCCTACATCCTGTCTGTTCTCTCTAGAGATACAACTCTTAAATGAAACACTGAAGGTGCTCAATGTGATGTTAGTTTGGACAGATCAAAATGGCCAGCCAGGCCTGGTAGCACATGCCTATAATCTCAACACCATGAGAGGCTGATGCAGGAGGATTTCAAATTAGAGTCCAGCCTGGGCAACATAGTGATTTAGCATGACTCTTGTCAAAATAAAAAATAAAAGAAAGACTGGTAATGCAGCTCAATGTAAAAGCCCTGAATTCAATCCCCAGAACTAAACATAAAAAGTGGCCAAAATTAGCAGTGTCATATGATTTAACATAATACAAAGTGAGATAGGGCTCAGAGAGAAAAACTGCAACCTCTATGGGTAGGCCTGGTCAGCAGAGGTTTCACAGAGACGCAGAGACAAAGCATGCTTTGTAGACTCTGGCTGGGTAAAAACTGGGCAGGCTGAGGGGCATGTGGTGGGGATCTACCATACCCCAGGGATCAATACTCCGGAGTTCTCAGGGAGACTTATGAGCCTTCCTTCCCAGCCCCAAGAGGTGATTACATGCTCAGTTCATTCTCCAGTCCCATTCCTACAGGAAACAGGTGAGCAGATCGCCATCAAGCAGTGCCGGCAGGAACTCAGCCCACGAAACCGGGAGCGCTGGTGCCTGGAAATCCAGATCATGAGAAGGTGAGGCCTGAGCCCAGAGCTTCCGGAGCCACTTCAGCAGCCTAGAGACAGTGACATTAGATCTACGCCATCAGATTCCAGTTATGCTGTGCAGATACATAGTGTTAGCTTTCTCATCACTGGGACAAAATAGTCAATGCCTGCAACTTAAAAGGTGGAGAGGTTTATTTTGGCTCACAGTTTCAGTGGGTTCAGTCCATGGTGAGCTGACTGCAAAGCAAAAATGGCATGGAAGGGAGACAAGGCAGCAGAGCACACTGGGAGGAACCAGGGACAAAAATATACCCTTCTGGTTGTACTCTTGGTGACCTGCCCCTTCTGACCAGTCCCTGCTTATGAGAACATGAGACTTTTAGGGGATATTTTAGATTGAAGCCATGATAGATGACTCTCCCCTTCTGTAGACTCCTGACAGAGTGACATTTAAAGATTTTTCTGGGTTTTAGTCATGTTTATGACCTGGTGTAAATACTTTACACTAGTTATTATTTCTAAGTGCAGTGACACCCACCTGTAGACCCACCTACTTGAGAAGCTGAGGAAGGAAGATCACTTGAGTCCAAGAATATAAGGCCAGTCCTAGCAAGGCCCCATCTCAAAAATAAATAGTCATCATGGTGAATTTTCCTTCATCACCAAAACAATCCTTCCTCTCTATTTCCAGTTCTGGGGCAGCATGCGACTCTGCTGTCAGCCTCCTGCTAGTATCTGTTGCTAATATAAAGGTCTGTCACTTGCCAGGTAACTACCATTTTCCTGGCTTACAGCCTATAGGACAGCAAGCAGGTGCTCTCTCTGCTGGCCTCGTCCAAAGGGCAGGCATGTATACACAGTATCCCCCTATAGTGCCATATGCTTAGAAGTCACTCTGTTTTCTCTGCTTTTAGAAAGAGTTTTGCAGAATGGTGGGGACTTGAGATGGGCACTTTGTAAAAACCGCTAAGTGACTCAGGCACAGACACAGGTTGCTTGAGTTCAGGGTGCTGGAAGTAGAGCAGGTGGCTACTGCTGGCCTGGCTGTGAACCCCACCTCCTGTGTGTCCTCACATGCCCTCCTTGGCCTAGGCGTTGGGGAGGAGGTGAGCTCAGCTGGTCATGGAGGAGGAGCAGGTTCATGCTGAAGCCTGGGTTCTGCCGTCATCGATTTCTCCTCCTCCCCAGGTTGAACCACCCCAATGTGGTGGCCGCCCGGGATGTCCCAGAGGGGATGCAGAACCTGGCACCCAACGACTTGCCCCTGCTGGCCATGGAGTACTGCCAAGGAGGAGACCTCCGGAAGGTAAGGCTTTGAGGTGCATAGCCCTCTGGGCAGGGTTGAGACACTGGGACTGGAGGGAACGGGATCTTTTCTCTGCTGTTGTCAGCAGCAGCTCAGCACCACAGTGATGTCAGCAGGCTTGTCCTTTTCACTCCCTCGCCTGAGTGCCTGCTTTGGGTGGGGCGTGTGCCTGTGAATCACACAGCGTGACGTGGAAGCCAGGAAGGACTACATCCTGCATGATGACTGCTACACTGACAGAAATCCATCATCTTAACTGAACCACTAGGGGGAGGCTGGATGAATCCCAACACAAACTCCTCTGGCTGCCAGGCCCACCATGGGCTGGTGGGGTCGACCTCACTGCTGTCCTGTGAGGAAAGGTTTTCTCCAGGTGTTACAGCAGGGCCCTGTGTAACAGGAAGGGAGCTGGCTTAGTTACCTAGGAACCAGGCTGTGGTTCAGATGCACCCCTGACTCACCTGGAGCTCTGCCTTCTCCCGCCTCACATCACCTCCTCTATTTGAGAGACAGGGGGTGACCTCAGGAACTGTTCCTTGTGCCAACTCCCAGGTGTTCCCCACAGCACCACAGCTGTGGCCTTTGACAGCCGGTGATATTGGTACATGATAGGATCCTCACATTCCTGACAGGTGCTGGGCTCAGGAGTGTGGCTGATTTCTGGGCCGCATGGAGCCCAGCAGGCCTGGGTCCCTGACGTCAACCAGTGCAATGTAACAGTAGGAAAAGAGAGTGTATTGATTTCTCTTGAATCTACTCTTAGCACAGCTCTTCCTAGCTCCTTTTTCCAGAGGGTCCTGCCTGACTTATAAGGGTAGGGGTGGCAGGTTCCCAGGCTTTCGTTCCATTTGGATGTAGTGGTCTCCAATACACAGTGTGCTTTTCACACTATCTTTATCTTGCAAAAGGGCAATTTCCACAAGGGTCAATCTGTGTGAGTAAGTATCCTACCATGGGTGGTGGATACATCCCCGGAAGGGTGTAACAGCAGGCAGGATATGAGCACAGTAGTTGGTATAACCCAGGAGTGGCACTGATAACAATGAGAAATGGAGAACTTGACAGTTCTTTCTGTATTTTCCTGCTTGTGACACTCGCCCCTCACTGACTATACCTGTGTGTAAATAAAGCTGTGGTGTGATGATGTGGTGACTGGAGCTGGTGAGCCTAGAACGAAGACGATGGCAGTGCCTTGTGTGGGCTGCAGGCAGATCTGTGGGAGACTTGGGGAGGAGCACCCTAGGGCCTGACCTTGAGGTACAGTGCCAGGGTGGGTGCTGTAAACTGTGTGCCCCCTGTTCCCCAAATGAGGCAGCCTATCTCTCTCCTCTAAAACACTCAAAGCCATAACCATGAGCACACTTGGCCAGCAAATGGCAGCATCAGAACTTACTTACGTAGTTAAGTCTGGTAGGAGGGTGGATAGCTTGAACCCAGGAGTTCTAGGCCAGCTTTGCAATATAGAAAGACCCAGTCTCAAACAACCCAAAAAGATAAACAGGCCCTTAAATGTTGAGAGATGTAAGGATTGGCTCATGATCCTGAGCCACAGTTGGGAAGTTACTTTTTCTGCTGAGCCCCTGCAGGCCAAAGGCTAAGTGCTGGATGTGGATTGTGAAGGCTTGGCTTCTGCCTCCAGCCCCACCTCTAATCCTGTGTGTGCTGTAGGCTTCTCTGGTCTGTTTCCTTATCCCTGCTCTGGAGAGATCAGCAGGCTTAGCACAGGGAGTTGTGTGATGACGCAGGCCGAGTCCTGCCATGCTGGTTCACTCAGAGGTTAGCCCATATGGGCTCAGAACAAGTGTGTGCTCAGTGCTCATGTCCTGTCACTACATGGCAAGCTGTGTCAGGGAAATGGCCAGCAGGTGGCTGTGGGACTCTCTGGAGCTGACACTCAGTTGTGGCCAAGCTTAGACCCTAGTTTCCTCCTTTCAGCGTGTGGCAGCAGGTGAAGCTTGCAAATTCCTTACCTTGAAGTGAGTCAGGCATCCCCTGCCAGGGCCCATACTGTGAACATGAGCAGGCCCAGGGCATTGCCCCAGCCTACCCTGTGCACCAGTTCCCACCAGCCCTGCTGCCCGGGCCCTGCAGAGTCAGGTCCCCAGAGCCCAGGCTCACACTCTGGTGGGCTCAGCAGGTGGTACACACTGGAGGGTTGATTGGTGACTTGCGACTGCTCACACTGATTTTCTTTCCAACTCATGGCAGTACCTGAACCAGTTTGAGAACTGCTGTGGCCTGCGGGAAGGAGCCATCCTCACCCTGCTGAGTGACATCGGTAAGCCGCAGCCGTGGGAACAATGGATCCCTCAGGGAAACTGTGTGGGACCTTGGGAATCTCTGCAGAGCACGGAGAGGAGCTGCCCCCATCCCGTGGTCTTTACACAGGTTGGATGGGGCGTGGAGGGCCTCGGGGAGCAAGAGGTCAGTGAGGGGCTAGTCGGGCGGACACTGTGCTCACATAGCTCTCCCTTCCTTCCGAATGAAATCATGGAGAGTGACAGATTTCCTTTCCCATTCAGAGCTTGGCTCCCTGCTTTCCTGCAAAGGCCAGTGATGGAGATGGTTATCATTTGCATGAATTGTGTCCCCTGACAGTGAGTTTTTCCACTCTGTGTTGCCAGCTGCAGGCATAGGAAAAAACTACCCTTGTTTAACCTTTTGGCCTCACCAGTGTCCTCAGATGAGAATGTTTGTGGTGCTCTGAGAAGGTTATGTGGCTTTGGGAGAATGGGTTGTCTCAGCAGAGCATCTCCTTGGCCCTGGGCCAACTCCAGGGGAATGGGGCATGAAGGGTCATAGCTACCACTAAGACCTGCTCATGACTTTGTTATAATTTCTAGGATGTTGGAGTAAGTTCATAGTTTAGGATCTGAGGGTCAAAGTTACCCGCTGTTTATCCTTGAATATTTGCCCCAGGTTTGATGGATGCCACCATTTTCATACTTGTCCACCTCAGCCTTTTGAAACTCTGTGTACTTTTTTTTTGTCCAAATGGTCATACTGAAAAGTTAAAAGAGTAGAGTGGATGAACTCAGACGCTCCCTCAGCTTCTTCACCAGCTGTGCACGTTTGCCACATGTGTAAAGCTGTGTTCTCCAGTCCTTGGCCTGGTGCATTGGTTGGAGGGGGGCAAAAAGGAAACGAGGGGGGAAAGCCATGAAATGACAGGTCTGAAGCTAAGATCCAAACAGTCTGACACATAAAGTACCCATCTCTTTGTGTCCTGTCTCGTCCTTTTCAGTGGAGGTCTCTTGGAGGGCAAAGGGACATTACCTCAGCCTGACCTCCCTTGTGTGAGGTGCGTGAGGTTCCTCAGTGGACCTGCCATGAGGGCGCCAGCAGCCTGCAGCCCTGGTGCGGAAGTCAGGAAGCCACACTTTCTTGGCACCTTGCCTTGCGGCTCCCCGTTTTCCTTAGATCTTTACTTGGCTGTATCTTTTACTCTCAGTAGGCAAATTACTGATTTGTTTACTGTTGAATTTAAAGCAGATAGGTTGGGGAATATTCTTTTTTTCTTCATGGTCAACTTTTGTTAGAATTTACAGGTTTTTGGTTTTTTTGAGTTGTGGCACAGGGATCGAACCCATGGCCTTCATGTTGAGTTATATTTCTAACCCTCTCATATTTTCAGATAGGGTCTTATGAAGTCTTTAAATTGTCCAGGCTGGGCTCAAATTTGTGCTCTTCCTAGTCATCCTTCCCAGAATGCTGGGATTACAGGCATGTGCCATGTTGCCCAGCTGAAAAGTTCTTTAAAGTCCGGGAGAACATGGCAGACAGATAACAGCTACTACGGAGGCTCTCTGAAAGGATTGGTTCAGAAGTCAGGAAGGGTGCGGAGTAAGGAGACATAAGCAGGTGGAGATATGTTTTCTGCTGACTCAGGAATGAACTGGGCTGAGAGAAACCAACTTGGAATGCAGTCCTGGTGCTAAAACAGGAACAGAAAAGCCTCAGTGTGGAGGCTGGACCCCGCGCTATTGGAAGCCGCGATTTGGGTTTCCCGCCGCACGGCGACTGCCTCTACAGCGTCTCGGCAAGGAGACAGATGCTCGGAAGCTCTAAGAATGGGAATCTGCGAACAGAGTCGAAAACAGGACGGGCAGGGAGGTGTGCACTGACTTGTGGTGAGGTGAGTGAGAGAAACTGACACTCTTCCACAGTTGACTCCAGCGGAGGACTTTCTGGGCCTGGGCAGTCCTGCGGGAGCAGGGCGCGGTAGCGACTCCAGCCACACATTCCCATCTCGGGCGGGATTGGTGAAAAGTGCCTGGCCTGCATGACGCTGCTGGCGGACCCGGTAGGCTGGCCCAGCCCAGATCCCAGAGCCTGATGGTGGCCGGGAGGGGCGGGCCTCGAGTAGGCTGCCTGGTCCGTAACTCCCTGGTGCGCTGCAGTGAGCGGGAACACCTAGACGGCGCAATTCGATCAGGCTGTGGCTGACAGGGAGAGAAGCTGGGTCTTCTATATAAGCTTGCATATATAGGGAGCAGAGAATATGGGAAGAGGCAGCAACAAGAAAGGCTCCTCGGCCCCCAATTCTGAGAAACAGGCAATAGCGGACACCGCACCAATAGACATAAAGCGCCATATAGAGAGCCTCATAGATCAGTTCAGGAATGAAGTTATCAATGACCTGAAGCTAGAAGTATGCAGAATAGTTAGAGAAATGCTAAGCACCACCCAAGAAAAAACAGATGGTGGAATGGAAGAACAGAAAAAGAGGGGAGAATTGTTTGATGGAGAAAACAGAGAAAGCATAGAATACGTGAAGCAGGTTCAAAGGGACTACCAAGAAACTAAGAAGTCTATCAAAAAGACTGGCATAACAGCTTGAAAGAAACTAAGGACAGACTATCTGAACTGGAGGGCAGACTTGTAATATGGGAGAATGAAATGAAAAACTTCTTAAAAATAACAAAGAAACAAACAGCAATAATACAAAGACAAGAAGATGATAAGAGGAGCCATAACTTAAGGATTAAGAACATAAAAGAAGAAGTAGGGACACAAACAAGTGAACTACAAAAGCTACTCACAGAAATAATCCAGGAGAATTTTCCTAATTTAGCAAAAGGTAAGGATACTCAGATGTATGAGCCATATAGGACCCCAGCTACCTACAACCCAAACAGAGCAACACCCAGGCATATAATAATAAAAATTCCAGAAATTCAATACAAGAACAGAATATTAAAAGCTGTCAGAGACAAGAAACAGACCACTTACAAGGGAACACCCATCAGAATTACAGCAGATTTCTCTGCACAAACCATCAAATCATGAAGAGCGTGGGGGGAAATAATTCAAACTTTGAAAGATAATAATCTCCAGCCAAGATTGAGATATCCTGCACAACTGTCCCTGGAAATTGATGGAAAAACAAGGTGCTTCCAGGATAAAGAGAAACTGGGGGAATTTGCAACCACCAATTCAACTCTACAGAGAGTATTGCAGGATATTCTAAAAAAAGAAAAATACAAAGAATCCAGAAATAGTGGCGGGGAGGCCACAACGAATGGAGCAGAGAACAAAATGAAGAAGACAAACTGACAGCTACTGACAGAAAAAGAGCTCAACAGAAACAAGGCAGAGAAGATTGGATGATAGGAACAGCTATTTTGGAGAAAATGACATCTTAATAGGTAATACTGATTTAGTGTCATCTTGTTTTGAAGTTTCATCTAGCTTTTGTTCTTCTGTCTCCAATGGTCTAAATAGGTTGTATCTTATTGGATTTTATTATGTATGATAGTATAAGCAAAAACCTTTTAAAGACAAGGAGATTATACAGAAACCATTGTTCATTTTCTCTTAGTTGATTCTAAATACTCTGTAATGCTGTCATTCTCTTAAATGGTTTTACATTGTTTTGATATACTTAATGCTACAGTATACGAAGTTGTACTCAAGGATTTCAAGGAGAGAGACAATATGGTAACTACTTTTAGGTCAGGATTATCTGGTGGTGAAACACTATTCTGCTTAAATGGTTATGTTTTGATCTGCGCTGTTTCGCTGTTATATGCCCTCTTTTATCTCAATCTCCACTCCATTATTTACTTTTTTATTTTTATCCTTTTAATTAAAGGAAAAAAATAGCAGGATATATTATAGTAACCCACTTTGACTTTCCATTATCTCGATTTAAAGCCCTGTATTACTCTCACCATCTTGTTTTTGACTGATGTTCTCCTATTCTGTTTTGCTGCATAGTATCAGGTTCGAAAGTTTAGGCAACAGCTGTGAAGATAATGAGATTCATTAAGATGCCCATTCTCGTTGACTTTTATCTACTTTTGAAGACCTACAATGTCTCCAATGTTTTGGTTTTATCGGTTTTATTCTTTACTGTTTTGTTCAATTTTATTATAACTAATGATATAGGCAATTCTATTAGAGATAGTGGGAGGCATTATGGTAACCATTGTTGATCACCTTGTATTATGTTTTTACATTATCTATTATGTCCACCCTTTTGACTTGACCGATTCTGTTCTGTTATGTCACATTTGGTTTTACTCTCTTCCAAAAAAGTAATAAGAACCGTGGGAGCAATGAAACCCAAAATGTGTAATAGTCATTGTACAAAAGAGAGGAAAAGAAAGTGCTCTAAACTATATAACTGCATGTATATTTAAGTGTATAAGATAGAAAATGATATCACAGAGTTTTATTGGATCATTGAACAGAACTGTTTGCAGTATCATTGTTGGAATGTCCACTTTACAAGCTTTAATTTTGTAACTTGAACAATTATTTCTAAGATGACAATATGTAATCCATTAACTAGTGATTTCCTACTGTTCATTTTTTTCTGTAAATCTGTATAACTTGTACCCTTTCTCTGCTTTTTTTTTCTTTTCTCCTTAAATAAAATTTAAAAAAAAAAAAAAAAAAAAGAAAAGTTCTTTAAAGTACTGGCTCAAGTCCACAGAACTGTCTATTGCCTTGTAATGTTTTACTTACAGTGATTTCCTACTGGAACTAATTATGTCTTTACTCACTGCACATTCTTTTGGCCTGGGTGCATTTTGAATCCATTTGCTATTGGCTTGTATAGGAGCTTTTACGTTATCTAAGTTTATTTACGTGTGTGTAAATTATACGGAAATCACACTAAGAAAGATAGGCGAGCTTTAAAATGCTGCTGTCCTATAGGTCATGGATATTAAATTCTGTAGGTCACTGATCCCTTGTTGTTCCTCTCTGTGATCCCAAATTAGAAATAATTAGACTCTGGGGACCAGCACACTAGTATTTAAATTTTGTTTTTGTTTTAGTTTTTGGTGCTAGCAGTGAAACCCAGAGCCTCGTGTATGCTAACCACATACTGTTACCATTGAGCTTTTCCTTCAGCCCTGAATTAAACTTCTTAAAGGCAGAAACTGTACTCACTGTTTTGTCTTCAGTATCTAGAGTAAAAGATAGATAGATACTAACTTCTCTATTAATGTTTATCAATTGAATGAAATCCCAAAATAAAATAAGTAAGCACTTACGTTTTCAAATCCAGAAGTCCCCAAACATTCCCACCTCACTTCCTAGCAGTCTGACCTGGGGAATGTCACTTGATTTTTCAGAACTGATGTTTCCTTGGTGAGATGTGAGCATTGCTCACCTTGTTGGATTGTTGCGAGGAGAAGGTGAGACAGTGTACACAAAACCTGAGCACAGTGCTCTTTTCCTAGCAGATGAGCCTCCCTTGCTGTTCTTCTTCCCCCTCTGCAATTATATTCACATCTCCCTGTTGGAAAATCTCCATCCCTAATTGTGGGTTTCAGTATGAGGTTAAGCCACAGACCTGGCAGGTGGCTGTCCCCAGAGGCTCCCTTTCTGGAAGTGGTAGTCTCCTTTCCTCATTCCCAACTCCGTCACCTGCAGATGCAGTCACTTCCCCAAGTCTGTGGGTGTGGTTGAAGCCCCTGATCAGTTGCTGTGTTACTTTTATTCACATTTCTGCTTTGTGAATAAGACCCATCAAATTTATTTCTTTTGCAAGAATTTCATGGCTGAGTCAGAGTTCAGCAGCTGTATGGAGCAGCTTGTGTTGTGCACATTTCCTGAGCATATTTTATTCCAGTGCTGGCCCCAAGTGCCTTTTGTTGGAGCTGGCTGCTGTCCTCTGCCCAGCTGACTTCAGATAAGTGATGGAGCCACGCCCTTGGCCAGTTCATTGTCTTCTTTGCAGGCCAAACTTGTTTGCCCCAAGTCTTTTGTGCCCCTCGCCTCCCAGAGATTCCAGCTCAAATCAGCAGCAGGAAGTAGGATTTTTCTAGCCGATGTAAATTGCAGTGAGATCCTGCAGAGCTCCCATGAGAAGTGAGCAGGTGGCTGGCAGGCACAGGGTTCACCTCCTGCTTTGTATGCAGCAGGGTGTCAGGCCTTGCCCCTGCACTAAAGGCACCAGAGAGGATTTGGACTCCACGTAATGTGATCTATAGCTCACAGAAGAAGTGTATTTAGGATCTTGCTCATTATACTGTGGAAAACACTGGAGTGTGTTTCCTTCTGCCAGTGGAAGAACAGCCTCCCGGCAGTCAAGATCCAGGGGCAGGCACCAGCACTCCTGCTGCTAGGGTGTGGCTGGAGAGCCTGCTGATGCCATTGCTAGCCAAGCAGGCCAGGACACATCTGTGTGACTTGTGGGTTGCTGGATTTTACGTTAGATTCTCTAGGTGGCTGGCTAGCTGTGGTGACTGGTAGTCAGCTGTCTGATCTTCTAACAAATATCTGAGAAAAGCATCTTATAAAGAGAAAAGGTTCATCTGGCTCACAGTTTTGCAGCTTTAGCTCGTGACTGTTTAGCTCATTGCTTTTGTGCAGAGAGTATGCTCACTGCAGGACTAGGATGTAGAAGAGACAGAGTTACAGGGAAGGACCTGGGGTCCCACTGTCCCCCCAGGGCACACACCCAGGGGCTGACAGACCTCTCACAAGTCCACCTCATCCTCCCAGTAGTATCTGGGCTTTTACACATGGTGTTGGAAGAAGCTGAACCGGGCTGTAGCCCTGGCCAGGTTGCTTTCAGGAGCCCTCTTCCCAGCTTGTCTCTTGTCCCTATGTCACCATCTCTACTCCTGCCAGAGCCGCTCCTGTGGGCATCCAGGACTTCGGAAATGAGGATTCCAGGAGTACACAACCTGCCCAAGGAAGGAGAGCTCCACATTAGGAATTGGAAAGTTGGCTTTTTGTGGGTTTCCCCACTCTTGGATTTTCCTGCTGGATCTGTTGAACACATTGGTCTGACTCCACTGTTGATTATAACAAAAGATAATTACTTGACCTCAGATAGTCTGTATAGAAAGTGTGTTGGAAAAACATAAAGAACCAGGTTAACAAATATAACAGTAATAATAATAGGGAGACCACAACTTTCATTCCTAGCTTCTCCACTTGGCCAGCTCTGTAACCGTGCCATAAAACTTTCTGGACCTGAATATTCTTGTGTTCAGAAAGACATCTGGACCTCTGTGTGATCTCCTAGGTTCTTTCCACCCCAGTGGCTCTATTTTACTTGGAATCTACTTCTGTTCCTCTTCCATACTCTTCTATTGAAAGTGTCTCCAGGGTTCAGAGTGCACCTCAGTGATAGAGTGCTTGTATAGCATGCACAAGGTCCTGGGTCGCATCCTCAGCTACACACACACAACAATTCCCAGCTTCAGCGTTTCTCCTTTGTGTTGTATATCCTGTTTCCAGTGCTGTGCTGCTGCCGCCCCTAGTTCAGTATAGAACAGATCATATCCTTACTGACCATACCTGATTTTGCTAATCCATCTGTCATGCTTTTGAAAGGACACTTCTATCATAGTTCACTGTGAGCTAACTGTTCTCCCCACCCACTGCAGCCAGCCCTGAATGTACTGTACTTGACTCTTGGGACCATTTTTCAACCCTTTGCCAGCCTGCACCCTGCTACCCAGGGACCCTCAGCCGTTCTCTCTAGGGGCACAGCTTTAGACTGGGCTTTCACTCAGTGACTGTCTCCTCTGGTTCTACTGCTTGGTGAATGCTTTCTGAATGAGGAGGAACAGGATCTTGCACTTTCCTCTTAGGTTTGGTGTTACTACCCCGCCACCTTGCTTATTAGTCACAGAGCCTGTTTTAGTCAAGAAGCCATTTGCCAGACTTAATCTTTTTCCACACAATACGCTGAGAACAAGATGGAGGGCAGCTCTTCAGGCATAAAGAAACCAGAGTCTTTGACTTCATGTGGTTGGTAACTGGACCTGAAAGAGTTTATTGTATCATGTAGGCAAGTGAAGAAAATAAGGAACAATTAGGGAATGTTGGCACCTTGTGGCCAAACCCCAGGTTTTAAAAGACAGATTTAATTCTGAGTTTTGTAGTGCAGTTTATTGTAATGACCCTCCCTGATGGGACACACTTCTCCATATGTAACTGTCTGTCGTGTGCTGCGCTTGTAGGAAACACTCACCTGAAAGTCTCTGAGTGTGTGCTTGAGCCCTCTCTGTCCAGGTGCTGCTGGTGTATGCATGCATGCATGTGTGCATGTGTGTGCATGCACATGTGTTTGTGTGAGGTGTAGGCGTGTGTTTGAGTGGTGTGCATTTATGTTTGTGTGGAGGCTGTGTTTGGGTGTGTTTATATGTGTGTATGTGTGTGTTTATGTGTGTGAGGAGTGTGTCTGTGTGATCGTACAGTGAGGGCTTATTCAGCCTCTCAGTATTGTTTTTACTTTTGCTTTTTATTTCATTTTTTTCCCCCAAAACCAAAAATTATTCCCATACACTTGGCAGGACATCATTTCCATTCGAGTCAGAAACTAGAAGCCTAAGTTATTTCTAAGGAGCTGCCTGTTGTAATGTGGCTCAGCCATAATTTGTCTCACCATTCCCTTATTGTCACTTTGTTTCTCGTTAGTTTATGCCATGCTATGCAGGAGGTATAGTACCCTTAGATTTGTGTCATGATGCTCTTGATTTTATAAGCTGAAGTCCTAGAGGTATACATAACAATTAGAACAGTTGACAATTTAACAGGTATCTCCATGTCACTGTTCTTTTCCAAAAATACAGACCATTTTTACTCCTTCCAGCGATGTAGAGGAATGCTTTTCATTTCTCATTTTAAATTTTCATGGCTGGAGAGATGGAAAAAGGTATTTTATGTTGCTTTCCTTTGCATTTTCTGACGTCTGGTAAGCTTGAATGACTGTGCACATGATTGATTGCCACTTGAGTCCCTCCTCCATGATTGCCTTTCTTAATTGTCACCTGTTTGTCTACTAGGCTGTGTTATCAGTTTCTAAGTGCTGTTGTCTGTTAGGTAGACTTACTCTTTGGCATATGTGTTGCAAGTGTTTTTCCCCAGGCTCTTTACCTTTGTTTATAGTCTCTTACCATAAAATTTTAAAGTCTCTTAATATTTTTGCTGTTTTTCTGTATGCCATATAGTTTTCATCCTGTAATATTACTTTTTTTCTGCTAAATGTATTGCTTGGTTATGGAGCTTTTGATACTAATAAGAATGGGATTTTTTTTCCTTTTCAATTAGATAAGCTGACATAGAGAAAAGCTGTTGATTTGTATATACTGCTCTAGCCAACTTAATAAACATTCTAGTTTTTAGTCTGTTGAATTCTTTAGGCATATAGTCACATCCTCGCCTTCTAAGGATAGTTTTCTTGCTAATACTCCATTTTTTCTTCTGTAGTACTAGTACTCCTCCTACAGTGCAGTAACTATCCTATCTTGTTGGGGTCTAAGCTGCACACGGATGGGTCCCAATCACTGTATGCCAGGTTCTTTCTCAGTTAACATCCGCAAGGAGGAGAAGCTGTAGGTGTCAGATGACCTCACTGCAGGGTGGCACAGGCTGTCTCTTTCCCCACTAGATTCTGAGCTTTCTGTAGCTGGGGATATGTCCCTTTTATAGCCCACAGAACCTGCCAGGAAACTCAGCTGACTGTAATACATAGTGAACTGTTCAAAAGGTTGAAGATCTCCCTGCTGTTTCCCCACTTCTTCCATGAAGCCAGCACAGGCCTTATTGAGTCTATTTTATGACCGTTGTAGCCTCTGAAGGGCCCTTCTCTGCTCACCTGCAGACTTTAGGACACCTCTGGACCAGGGGTGTCCCCTTCTCAGATTTTATCAGTGGACTGGAGGACCTAGGATGCTGTAGTGAGGCCTGGGAGTTTTGCATTTTTGAGCTTGGATGCCATGGTCCAGGCAACATGGTGTGTTTCTCTGGGATATATCTGGTGACTTCATGGATACAAGGCAAAGAATATTTGATTTTTGAGGGGCAGAGGAGGTCACATGAAGAAGCCAGAATCTTGTGGGAGTCAAAGTTCTGCTCATCGAGCCAGGTCCCCTTCACTCTGCCTGAAGAGCTCCTGCCTAAAGAGCTCCTCCACAGGCAAAGGAGTGCATTTCAGGAACACAGAGTAGGAGATTCTAAAATGAAAAGCATTTCCTAGGTATAATAAAACCACTCCCTTTTCACTCTTTCAGCATCTGCACTTAGATACCTTCACGAAAACAGAATCATCCATCGGGATCTAAAACCAGAAAACATCGTTCTGCAGCAAGGAGAGCAAAGAGTGAGTGACCCTCAGGATGTCTTGGGGCTGCCCCAGGAGGTGCCTGGTGGAGAGGAACTGCTTCATAGGTTTGTTTATTTTCACTTTTCCTTGAGTCATGCTTTGATTCTCTGGCAGTGTTTTGATTTGAAACAAAATTCAGCAAAACAGTTGCTTGTAGATTGAGGTAAGTTTGAATGGATCAAATTGTTAGTTGCCTACCTTGTAGGAATCTGATAAGGAAAATAATCTTCGTTGTCCTGCCTCTGCTTTTGCCTCTGGGATTAGTACTTCTTGGAAACAGGCATTGTTTTCCGTTTGTTTTGAGAGTGCTGACTTTCGATTCTAAAATGGAACCCAGTGTCTGTTGGTTGTGGATGTGGGTGCCGTTGGAGCTGGTGCCTGTTCATTGCAAGTTCTCTCCAGCCTGGGTTTCCCCAGAGCTCTCTGGAAACATCTTGAGGGCACCCCATGCAGACATGGTGGCTACTGGGGCTCACCCTCTGGGTCTGCTCAGCAGGGGTGAGGAGCAGGGCCCAGCTCAGTGGGATGGACTAACTCAACTCCAGAGCCTCTCATGCCTCCTGGTAGCACTTTCTCCACCAGCATGGACCTGACCCAACCCATGACTGTGACAGGGTCGCCTTTGTTCCAGGCACACTCACTCTTGCTGGTGGTTCTAAGATCTCAGGGCTGTGTTTCCTAAGCAGGGACTGGCTGCATCTCCCGCACTAGAGGTCCATGCCTGGGGCTCCTAAGAGCTGTGTGTGACCCATGAACATTGGCCTCCCTGTGAGCACCAAGGCAGAGCAAGACAAAGTGTGAACCAAGCATGCATTTTATAGCATGCATTTGCTCTTGCCCTGAGTCTACCATGCTGCGGGCATTCTCCTTAGTTATGTGGAGGCTCCTTAAGACTCTAGGCTCCATACCCTTTGGGAATTTAGAAATATCTCTGCCCTAGTGGTAGGACAATATTTGTTTGTTTGTTTGTTTGTTTTGTAGAGGGAATCTAAAAATACTTGTTTCTTTGTTTTGTATAGGGAATCTAACATATAACTTGGTAAGTTAGATTCCCTATACAACTTGCTAGGCAGGTACAGTGTTTCCTTACAACCCTTAGATTTCCACTTCCTTTTTTTCAGTTAATACACAAAATTATTGACCTAGGATATGCCAAGGAACTGGATCAGGGCAGTCTTTGTACTTCATTTGTGGGGACCCTGCAGTACCTGGTAAGAAATGGAATTGATGTGTTTGCTTGTCAGTTTCTCTGGTGGTATGCTTGTGGGGTTCTGTTCTACCTTCCTTCCCATCTGACTCTTGCTGGCTCTGTGGATATTTCCTGAATGCATTGTCAAGTGAGCGTGTAGAACCATTATCCATTCGAATGAGCATTCTCTGCCAGCAAGGATTCCTTGTCTTCTCTGACATCAGAAGGACTATACTAGTGTCATTACACAGGTCAGCCTGGCTGTGCCTCAGTATTTTATCTGGAAATTAAGAAACTGAACTTCAGACCTGTGCTGGTCTAGAGGCTGCACATTTCACAAGGCTGAGCTGCCCTTCCTGTTACCTTATGTCACCTGAGGACTGGGCTTCTGCTTCAGTCACCCTTATTCAGCAGTAAGGACCAAGTGAAGAGTGTGTGCCCAGTGCTGGCAGTGCATCCATCGGCAAAGAAGATGCATATTTTTCACCTCTTCAGGATTTTAGAGCTTGACAAGAATGCAGGCATTGCCATGATATCCACAAGACTCAGAAACAGCACTGGGAACTCTAGGAATGTTTGTAGGAGGACCTAGTGTAGCCCTGCAGGATGAGGTGGAGGGGCTGGAGAATGGAGGATGCAGAGGTGTAGAGAAGAGGGAAAGACCTGAGAGTGTGGAGTGGCCCTACAGGAAGGAAAAGAGAGTCTGAGATAAACTGGGAAGGGAAGCAAGGACCCTTGTAGCTGGACCAAGGCTTTTAGGCTGTATCTTCAAACCTCCAGAGTGACACTGGAGGGTGTTACACTGGAGAAGGCCCAGGCTTTGAAAAGACAGCTATAGTGTGAAGAGTGACCTGCATGGGACAGGTGTGAGCAGCAGGGCATGTAGGGGGAAGAGGGCCCCGAGGGAGAGGTCACCGTCCCTGTGCAGAGCGGAGCAGCAGTGCGGGTGCAGGGATGAGGGTGTAGCTGAGCACGTTGAGACCGTTCATGGGCGGCGCATCTGTGAGTGCCAGTCACAGTGTGATCGTGATGGGGTCTGGGCTAGATGGCTCAGGCATGCCATCTAGTTCTTAAGTAAGAAAGTACTTGATGACTGTGTGCACTGTGTTTCCTGCTATCCTACTGGTGAGGGCAGTGGGCAGCTCCTCTGTGAGGTGGAAGTGTCCCAATGTCTAAAGGAAGGTGTCACCACATGCACCCTTTGGGCCCCCAGAACCCCTGCAGCCTAGCAGCAGCTGACCAAAGGCCACCCACACTCTGCCCAGGGTGGTGAGTCAGGTTCTCAGACATCCATCCCTATCCAGGCCCTGCAGTGACTGGCTATCTCCGAACTTCTCTAGGATCAGGCTCCTGGTCCTTTTATAAATGTCACATTGCCACAGCAACAATAGCCAGTCCTGTCTCTGTGACTCCATGATGGTCTTCTCTGGAACGGCACCAGGATCCCTTGGGCCCTGTCACCATCCTAGGTCAGCTCAGCTCTCTCCACCTTGACAAGGAGCCATGCCTTTTGCTGCTTCCTGCCTGGCTGTAAATGTCCCATCCCGTTGCATTGGTCTGTGTTTAATGCAGCTTACTAGTTTTCCCTGGCTGTGCCAGCCTGTCTCTACATGGCCCACAGGACTGGATACTAACTACCCCAAGTTAGTTTTCAATAAACTCCTAAAATGCTGCCATCCTTCAGCTTGTGTGTGTGTGTGTGTGTGTGTGTGTGTGTGTGTGTGTGTGTGTGCTGTTCTGTCTGTCTGTCTGCACGCCACTGGGAATGGGACCCAGGGCCTCACATGCTAACTGCTCTTCCACTGAGCCACAGTCCTAGCCTCTAGCCATGGTTATCAGAGGGGAAGAACTGAAGCACAAGTGTGGCCCATGCTCATGGGTCTACTCCAGGTGATTCCGGGAGTCCTGATTCCTGTACCCTCTGCCAGTGCTTAGTGAGCCTGTGAGACACAGCAGGCCTTAGGTCATACCTGCTGATCAGACTGGTCACCTCCTCCCAAGTGGACACACTGTCCCAGGATGGAACCTGAAGAGTGTGGGTCCTGACCTGATGACTGCTGCCTTTCCTGACAGTGCATCCCCACTTGTGTGGTTGCAGGCCCCTGAGCTACTGGAGCAGCAGAAGTACACAGTGACAGTGGACTACTGGAGCTTCGGCACCCTGGCCTTCGAGTGCATCACTGGCTTCCGGCCTTTCCTCCCCAACTGGCAGCCAGTGCAGTGGTGAGTGAGCCAGTGGAACCCTGGGGGCCGCCCAGGTGACAGACTGGCTCTGCCCATCCTAGTCGTCCTCCTGGTTCACTGTGTGCCCCAGGCTGTGCTGTCCCTAGGGAGAGGCCCAGTGGGACCCAAGTGTGATCAACATGTACCCAGGAAAATAGAGTGCTGTTCAGTGGAGTCTTTAGATAGCAGATCAGTGTCGTTTGCTCTGTGTTCAGTAACAAGTCCTTGTTACTACAGCGCCTAGACAGGACACACTGTGTGCTAATAAACAGCAGTGAAGGCTGTGTATACAGACAAGCCCGGACAGCCTTCTGTGTGGACACTTCCTGCTGGCCAATTTCACTATACTTGGAAAGTGGCTTAAAATGTGAACCTAAGAAATCATTAAGAAAACTGTTTAATTAAACAATCAAAGGATACAATTAAGGTTTTCAAAATCCACTCTGTTAACTTTTTCTCTTTTTGAGGTGGAGGTCTCACTAGTTTGGCCTCAGTGGCTTCAAACTCAGCTCTCCTACCCTCAGCTCTCTAAATAGCTGGAATTACCACCACACTGGCCTTTTACTTACTAATTATAAAAATAATGTATTATTTATAAATATAGGTTAATCATCACCACAAGAAATTGTAAGTGTAATACATATGTTAATTACTTTATCCATCTTACACGGTAAATATGTGCTAAGTATGGTGTTGTACACAACACATATATACAGCTTTTATCAGTAAAGGTACTTGGGGGGAGAAAAAAGTTGACTCTTAGTGACATGAATAATTTAAAAGCTAACTTTCCTCCAAATCAGTAATTTTCAGTCAAAACTATTCCTTAAGACTAATTTAAATGACTGCTATTGCTCAGATTTTTTTAAATCTTCCTTTTTTGGAGCAGTAGTAAGTTTGCAAGTTTTAGACTTCAAAGTATAAAAACTGCATAGTGAAAAGAACTCTCATCCCAGTTTCTCACCCCTATGGTCCTTTCCCTCTTCCTTGGTTGTTAGGATGTTATATACCCGTTCAGTCAGGTGGACATGTTTGTCCCTGTGGATCCTCCCCTTTGGACCTCAGTGGCAGTGTAGCATGAAGCTGTCTTCAGATGTCTTTAAAACATTTCACAGTGAGAATCTCCTTCAGAGCCTGTTTATAACACAACAAATCCTTTGTCTTGAACCTAAAAATGCTATACAGTTAATATTATTTTATGTTTTTGGAAAATACAAAAAAAGTAAGCAAGAATGATGTATAATAAGACAATCTGGAAACAATTGCTCTCAATATTTTGTGTGTCTCCAGACTTTCTAATGTATGTGTGTATGTTTTATATCCTTTTTTAAATTTTGTATACTCTGATATAACCTGCTTTTTAAACTAATATTGAATGTTTCTGTATTTTCTATATGTCTGTCTGTAATCCACTGGATGGCTGTACTTGTGCCCTGTGACTGGAAGCTAGAGTGGTTTACAACTCGGTGTCATAAAATTACACCAAGAATTACATCCTGGAGGGGACCCTTGCATCCCTGTAGTTATTTCTGTAGGACAAATTCATAGGAATGGAATTAACAGATGAAAGAATATGTGTCCTATGAATTAGAAAGCCCTGCACTTTTTGTTCAAATTTCCCAACTCTTGAGAATATATTTTTGAACATCAAAATATATTTGAACATCAGGCAGAGTAGAGAGAACACCAGATTTTGAATTTGAGTTCCCTTACTTACTGACTGCTTACTCACTGCTCTGGAGAGATAATCTGACCTTCATTTCCTCATGGCTAAGCAGCAGGCTGCATGGGTTTCACAGCAGTGACGAGAGCCATGTGCACAGTTCACCTGTGAGGCATTCTCCACATTTGCATCATCCTTGTTATCAGGAAGGCTACAAGCCAGTCATGTTTAAAATTTTTCCCCATCAAATTTTACTTCAGGTATATCAAGAAGTCCTTAAGTTGGGAAAATTAAAAAAGTTAGCTTATCCTTAGAAAAAATACTTACCTGTGTATGCTCAGAGGGAAGTGCATGTATGTATGTATGTGTATTATGCCTATTGCATATGACATGTATGCAAGGTCTTGGTTTGGAAGACCTGATTCTTCCCTCTGTCAAAACATGAGCACTCACAAAGATGAAATGGAAATTAGGGAGAGGGAAAAGCCAAGAGTGATACAGGACTCAGCAGTTCTGTCTGCAGACGCAGAATGTGTCCTTCAGAACATCCTCAGATCTTCCAACCTTTGTGGTTGCCTTGGTGAGTCTGACATGGCCTCTGCAGCCCAGCTCCAGTACCCACCATTCTTCAACTCTTAGAGAAACCTTGTCTCAGGTTCCATGTCGTCACTAAGACACAATACCCAGCAGCCACCACTGTAAGTAGGACAAGTTTATTTTGTAAGTTTGTTCAGTTTGTAGTAGTTTTAGCATAAGGCCTGGTAGTGGGGAGAGAGCTCATGGCAGGGCAGCAGGAAACAGAGAGAAAGATCAGGGAGGAGGGAGGGAGGTGGACCTCTCCAGGTCACACCCCCAGTGACCCATATTAGTGGACTGACCCACCTAAGTCACGTCCCCATGATCCAGTCAGGAGCTCATGAGGCTTTGGGGCCAGGCTGTTGATCATTATTCCAGAAGGTTGAGTGTCCATGGGGGGAGGGTATCCTGCATGTCCTGTAGAGTTGTGTGTCATGTTACAAATGGAAGGGGTCTTTGACCACTGAGTGCACATACTTAACATATGGCTCCTTTGCAGGCATTCAAAAGTCCGGCAGAAGAGTGAGGTGGACATCGTTGTTAGTGAAGACTTGAATGGAGCAGTGAAGTTCTCAAGCTCTTTACCTTACCCCAACAATCTAAACAGGTGAGGCCCAGTCATCTGACTCTTCTACATACTTGCCTTCTTTTTGCAGAAATGCAGAGCTGTGGTGACATCTGATAACTTTTAAGTAAGACTGAGAATTTGCCATAATCCATCTCAGAAGAAATCCTTTCATTTCATTTTGTGACGCCAGAGATGAGACCAGTCTTGGCTTTTTATTCTTTCTTTCTTTTTTTTATTGGTACCAGGGATCGAATTCACGACTGCCTGCTTGCAAGGCAGGTACTTATGCCGATGAGCTAAATCCCCAGCCCTAGTCTTGACTTTTTAAAGATAGGCGTTACACCTTATTTCTCTTCACACTGTTTGGCCTAAAAGTATATCCTGACAAGAAGTAAATCTCCAGTCTAGTCTTACAGCCAGAACATGGGCAGGTATTTATTTACTGGAGTTAGGTCACATTACAAAGGACATTTTTAAGGCAGTCGCACGTAACTGCGTTGCATAGGTAATGAGGACCAGGAGTGTTTGCAGAGGGGAGAGGTTTCATGTGCAATGACTGTCTATGCTGGAGCTTCTGGGAAAGTTCTGGAAAGATGAACATGAGCAGATGAAGAGGGTAGAGGAAGAAAACTCAAAGGGTCAAGGTGGGGCCAGCAGAGGCTTGCCGAGGAGGTAGCAAGTGGCTGTCACGGCCCCTGGGAAGGGTCTGATGCCTCCAGGAGGCACATGCAGAGCCAGGAGAGAGTTTGAGGCTCATGTGTGCTCCCACCAGATGCTCCTGGCAGGTGGGATTAACCCATTGGGCTGCATGAAAGCTTGCTCAGCAGGTCACCCTCCTTGAAGCAGAGGTCAGTGTCGTGGGAGACAGTTTTTCTATGCACTGGGTAGGAGGTGGTTTCAGGATGGCACACCTCAGTGCGACATTTCCTGTGCACTTTACTGTTACATTAGCTCACTGCCTGGGCCGCACAGTTCACAGGAGGCATCAGCTTCCGGACTGACAGGAGGGGCAGTCAGGTAGCATTCTCAATCCAGGAGCCACTGTATAACCAGACAGAACTGTGCTCACTCCCTGCTCCCTACTTTATGTTGTGCAGCCCTGTTCCTAACAAGCCATAGACTAGTGCTGTCAATGGCCCAAAAGTGGAGAGTGCTGGTCCAGTCTGTCACCCTGCCCCACCCACCCCAGCCCCCTAGCCCTGGCCACAGAGCTGGATGGAACCAAGGGCACCCACTGTGCATGCTGTGCTGTGCGGTGCTGTGTGTTGCTGCTAGCCAGTAGGGATCTCTCTGCTTGCCATCCCTTCCTGGCGAGAGCTATTTCAGTGGGAGGTTGGGGGAGGGGATAAGTACCAAATCGTTAGATTGGGTGGTAGATTTCAGTTCTTCCACTCAGACCTGTCCATTTTCATTTTTAATAATTGTTGTGGCTGCCCTCATGACAAGGCACACCCCAGGCTGCACTGTCAGATCCACCCTGCTGTGGCTCAGGCCTGGCAGAAGGCAGCACTCCTCACCCTGCTCCTGTTCTTAGTGTGCTGGCAGAGCAACTGGAGAAGTGGTTGCAGCTGATGCTTATGTGGCACCCACGGCAGAGGGGCACGGACCCCCAGTATGGGCCCAATGGCTGCTTCCGGGCACTGGATGACATCTTAAACCTAAAGGTGAGCATGTGGCCTATGGAGCTCCAAAAACAGTGGGACAAGAAGGAGATGCGCAGGGCAAGCCTGCTGTGCCCAGGCAGCTGAGTGGAAAATACAGGGTCCAGGGAAAGTCTGTCTCCACAGGGAAGGGGAGGGGACCACTGAATGAAGAATGCTGGTGGCTGCTCCACTGTAGTGGGCAGGCAGGAATCCTGAAGCCTGGAACGTCGGAGCCTGGCTGCCCACCTCCCTCCCTTGAGTTAGGCCTTTACTTTTAGGGCTGGGAAATGTGGGGAGTAGTGGAGAATCTTGACACAGAGATGGGCACCACTGTAAAGACTGTACTTCTCCTAATATCTGCATTGTGTTGCAGCTGGTTCATATCTTGAACATGGTCACAGGCACCATTCACACCTATCCAGTGACAGAAGACGAGAGTCTGCAGAGCTTGAAGGCCAGAATCCAGGAGGACACAGGGATCCCAGAGAATGACCAGGAGCTGCTACAGGAGGCAGGCCTGGCCTTGATCCCTGACAAGCCTGCCACTCAGTGTATTTCTGATGGCAAGGTGAGCACTGGCTACTTGCAGCTTCCGCACGGTTCTCTCTGACTTTGTCTCATAGGAAATGCACCACATAGTCTGATTGCTGCTTTACCTTATGAAGCAGTTAAGCCCCCACAGCACAGGTGCCTGCTTGTGCTGTATGGTGAGCTATGGAGTCCCCTGTGTACCCTACTAGCAGGCAGACATCACTTCACACTTGACTTATTCCTTCCAGACCATGGAGAGTGGCACTCATTTGCCTTTACTGCCAAATGATGCCTTGCTTTTGTGAGTCGATACAAGCCTTTTATGGTTATCCCTGTGTTGATTGCAGCAGTATAGACGTAAGTGCTTGTAAGTCAGCATAATGATGGCGTTAACATAGGAGAAACAGTTACTGCAGAGTGGGGTAGATAGTGAGCTTAGCTTCATAGGAAAGGCAGTCAAAATAAGGTAGGACATGAAGGTGTAGCTTCAGAAAATCGGCATGAAAGGGCAGCAGCAAGGAAGTGTGTGGAACTGGGAAGAAAGGCGTTGTGTGTGCTCTATCTCCGCTGGCCTGGGATGATACTCTAGGTGACAGCAGGAAGTGCTCTGAGGCTGCTTAGGATTAGTTGAAAAGGGACAGGTTGGAGCCACTGGATCTTACTCTGTCCTTATCTCTTTGCAGCCAAATGAGGGCCGCACTTTGGACATGGATCTTGTGTTCCTCTTTGACAACAGTAAAGTCACCTATGAAACTCAGATCTCCCCACGACCCCAACCTGAAAGTGTCAGTTGCATCCGTAAGAGCATCATTTCTTTTTTTTTTCCCACTATAATGCTCTTTCATTTGTCTTTTATTTTTTTTATTTTAAAGAGATTAAAACAAAACAGGACATAATAAAGCAGATCAGAACAAAACAATGTAAGCCACACAGTATTTCACTAGAAGACCACCCGTAATTAACAGTGACTACCATAATGTCTCTTTCTTTGAAATAGTTGAGCATAAAGAGAGCATCATTTCTTTACAAATGATCAGTGGTGGCACTTGGGTCAAGGGGGAAGAAGGGTATGAGCGGGAAAATCTGCATACCCAGTACTGGGGCCTGGGCCGAGCAGCCCAGGTGCCCAGGAGACACAGAGGTTCTCAGGTCACTCTCGGAGCAGAGAATGCTGCTTGCTTGTCTACTAGCCATTTGATAGATTTTTCAGGTTGCATTTGTATTCTGGTAATTAGTATATATACATGGTATTTTTAAAAAGTCTAAGAGTACATGAAAATGAGCACACAGTGAAAAAGCAGCCAGTCTCGACCTAGTCCCTTGGTTTGTGAGAACCTGTCCCAGGAAGATGCTGCTGAGAGGTTCTCAGGTGTCTTCCAGGGCCAGTCTCCTATACAGATGGTGATGTCATGCATCGTGCACTGCGCTCTATTCTTACCCTTTTTAATTAACAGTGTTTGCAGTGTTTCCACCATTGGCGCATATAGAACCATCTTGTTTTAATGGCCCTTAGTATCCCACTGGTTGAGTGTTCTGAGAACATTTGAATGCCTCTTCCACTTCTATGTCCCGACGCCCACACTTAGAATACACAGATCTTAGAGATCTCCAGCCTTCCTGTTTTTTTAACCATCTTCATTACTGCTGGCTGAGGTTGCACTTTTATAGAAATTAACATAACTTCAAATGTCATGGATATTGAGTTTCTATTGCAAGCGTATGTAGGGAGCCCAGGGTGGTGGTGTGCTCTTGTAATCTCAGCTGTCTTGGAGGCAGAGGCAGGAGGATCAATTGCAAGATCGAACCTAGCCTTAGGAAGATCCACCTTGAAACTGAAAATAAAAAAAGTGCTGGGGATACAGCTCAGTGCAAGGGCCCTGAGTCTAAACTTCAGTGCTGAGGAGTAGGAAAGGCTAACACCCATCAAGTTCTGTGATCGGATAGTAGTTAATGGTTTTTCAAGGGCCAGTGAGTGGGAAGGGAGGATGTGGCCTTTTGTAGGAGAGTTGACTACTGACAGTTGCTTGTCTCTGTGCGCAGTTCAGGAGCCCAAGAGGAATCTCCCTTTCTTCCAGCTGAGGAAAGTGTGGGGCCAGGTTTGGCACAGCGTCCAGACCCTGAAGGAGGACTGCAACCGGCTGCAGCAGGGACAGCGAGCTGCCATGTATTGTGCCCGGTGTTCTTGACTTAGTTCATTTAGAATTGCTTGGTGACTTTGCCCTTGGGAGGTGGCTGAGGCAGGGACAAGAGGTGACTATTTTGAGAGACAAAAAGGAGACCCTGGTTTGGACAAGCAGGAGGTGGTCAGGGCGGGCCATCTGGAGGGAGGCCCTTCTGCCCAGGGAGAGCCTGACGAGGTGAGTGTGGTTAGTACATGGCACAGGAGTGCAGCACTGAGGGTTGGGCGGACCAAGCCGAGGACAGAATTTGGACCTCAGAGCAGCTTGTTACCATTTGGGTTGGCCAAACTCCCCTGATTATTATGCAGGGAGCTTGTTTACTCTGTCCCCAGTTAAGACCAGTTTAGATTGTTGGCCTTCTCTGTAGTACTTTGCCTAATTCCAGCTTTGGCGCAGAACCTCATTTGTCACCGAAAGCCAGGAAGTTGTCTTAACGGTTATAAATGGCTGCTTTAGTATTAGTAATGATGGGTGTTATTACAGCGAGGCCCTCCTTTGACTTTTGATGGGATTCTGTTATTGTAGGATCCCAGAACTCTCCTGTTCCATTTCTTATGGTCTCTGCAGGATGAATCTCCTCCGGAATAACAGCTGCCTCTCCAAAATGAAGAATGCGATGGCCTCCATGTCTCAGCAGCTCAAGGCCAAGTTGGATTTCTTTAAAACCAGCATCCAGATCGACCTGGAGAAGTACAGTGAGCAGACGGAGTTTGGGATCAGTGAGTATTCCACAGGGAACTTAAACCCTTTCTTTTTGTCTTTTTAAGAATTTTTTTTTCTCTTACAGTGGGGTTGCTTATTTCTGTTTTAGTTTTCTGGGCATTTTTATTTGGTCTTTTCCCCCAATTTTTTTTTTCCAGCATCTGATAAACTGCTGCTGGCCTGGAAGGAGATGGAACAGAAAGTGGAGCTGTGTGGGCGGGTAGGAAACTCAAATTCAGTTTCTGTACTTATGGTGTAGATGAGGTTTTGTTCTGTTTAACTTTTGGGGGGGAGGAGAGGTAACTGAGAATTGAACTCAGACCCTCGTGCTTGCCAGGCAGACCATGTAGCTAAATCCTGGGCCTGGGCCCTCAGTTTCCGTTCTTGTCAAACACTGCATTGGTCTTCTGTGTCAGAATTCCAGTTTTCCTCACCATCCCCTTAGACTGTCATCAAACTCTCTGGAAACAAACTGAAAGTGCACAGGAGCCCCCCTGTGGCAAGACCTCAGCGCTGTACAGAGGGACAGAGAGGTTCCATGTTTAAGTAAGGAGCCAATGCCAGGTGCCCTTAAGGAAGAGTCTAGGGCTCTTGCTCCTGGGAAGAGCATTGGAGAATGATCAGTGCTCTCTCTTGTCAGAAGTGTTTGCTTAATTTCATTGGATGTGAAATCTGTAAGACAAAATTGAGGCAGAAAGTCTCAGGACATACAAATCATGTCCCCCTGAAGAGAGTGATTATAAAGCCAGAGGAAGTAAGCATGACTGACTCCATGAAGCACACAGAGAAACAAGGCCCTGGGCTCCCAGGCTTCCCCAGCGTCTTCCCCTGTGCCCTTGAAGGAGGTCTTCCCTGTATGTCCTGACATCTGTTTTGTTGATAGTCCTGGCAAATTCGTGTGTGCTCAGAGTGGATGTCCTGCAAGTGGTTCCTTAGCATAGAGGCAGCCATGCTTCTCTCAGACTTGGCTCTCTCACACACCACCTTTGAAATGAAGAGATCCAGGCCTCCTCATATGGGCTGGTATTAAGAGGGACAAATTCAGGGGGACAGAGTAGTATGCATCGGCCAACTCTCCTGTGCCAGATATTTAATCCCTTGAGTAGCCATATTAGAAGCCTATCTATGGAAGCAGAAAGTGCAACTCACAGGTTAGGGAGCTGCCCAAGAGTCCTACAGCCAGAAAGTGGTAGATGCTGGATCCAAACTCAGCTCTCTCTGATGCCAGAGTTCACATTCCTTCCGGCCAGTCAACTAAGAGTCCCCTTGGAGTTAGGACCTGAGGTCATGTGTCTCAGTGTGCTCTTCTTACATCAGTTGACATTAGCACAGCCTTTTCATTAGGAGAACGAAGTGAAGTGTCTGGTGGAGCGGATGATGGCCCTGCAGACTGATATTGTGGACTTGCAGAGGAGCCCAATGGGGCGAAAGCAGGGCGGCACACTGGATGACCTGTGAGTATGCCCAGTGGAGTTCTGAGTGTGTTGTGATGGTCTCAGG
Organism: Cavia porcellus; assembly: GCF_034190915.1. Classification (NCBI taxonomy): domain Eukaryota; kingdom Metazoa; phylum Chordata; class Mammalia; order Rodentia; family Caviidae; genus Cavia; species Cavia porcellus. The sequence continues at coordinate 49,407,869 of NW_026947512.1, forward strand.
ACACTGGCACTGTGCTCCCTTGCAGCCTGTCCCCTGTCTGCCTGTGTCCTAGAGGTAGCCACAGCAAATCATGTTAATCTGAGCCTTAGTTTTCAAAACTATTAAGTGGCAAAGAAACCCTGTTGATATCACAGAGTTGTAAGGATCCATTCAGATAATGCAGTTGAGAAGCAGTTTGTAATCTATAAAGGCTGTAAAACGCAAGTGACCTTTACCATCCTACCAGATGTGCCTGCTTGGTCCACCTACCCTAGTCCAGGTTTTGAGGCTCAAAGAACGGGAAGTGTTACAGGGAGGGAGGAGCCTGGCAACCTTAGGAGTTTGGACATGGATGCTGTTTATTTGAGCCCTTGTCAGGGATCTGGCTTTGGCACCCTGAAGGGATTTGGCACTGGGCAGACCCACACTGGCCGGAGGAAGTGACTTGCAGCCTCCAGTGTACATATAGTCTGGACTGGTTTATTGAGGTTTACTGAGGTGTCTGTCACTTTGAACTCAGCAGTGTTTCCTGATTCTTAGGATGATAAATCTGAACAGAGATTTAATTATTTGTTTTATATGTCCTTTAATTCTTTAGCTAATTCCTTAGCTTTTAATTCCCAAGTCAGTCTTCTTGGGGGATACTTGCAGTCTCCCTGTATTGGACCCAGGTTGTCAGGGTAGGTGTATGCTCCTGCTCAGGCCCCAGGAGGGCACTGGACTCACATAATGGAAGCCAAATAGAGGAGAAATTCAGGGTAGCATGAATGTTTCTTCCTTCCTAAGCCTTGGGGTATTTGAACTTTGATAATGAGGGTTGTCACTTGATTACTGTGGACATCACCAGAAAAACTAGTCCTCAGTCAAGAAGGACCTGTGATTAGTCTTGGTACCAGACCTTGCCACACTGCATGACAGGCTGAAAGAGGATGTACCGAGGCCAGGCAGTTGCCTGCTGACCAGAGGAGCCTTGTCCAGATCCATCTTGCCATGCAGCTGCAGCTGCCTGAGAGGTGGTTAATATAGGCAGGGGGCAGGTGTCACCAGACTGCAGGGCTCCTGCTCACAGAGAAGGGGCCAGGTGATGCACCTCAAATCTGAACTACTATACTCTTTAGTTCTTCAGATCTCAGGAGCAGAGGTCAGCACTCCTTGGTTTGTCCTCCTCTTTGATTAGTCTGCCAATGTAGAGTTCTGACACATCACACATTAAACAGGGTAGAGGGGCACTGTCCCACTGTACTCTTTCTGATCACTATACTCATGTGATGAGACATTTTTTGCCTAATTATTGTGGAAGACAAGGGTAAAATCTTGAGGTACAAGATTTGGTTTCACTGCTCAGTTTAAGCCTTTTATCTAGAAGTCAGTAATTGTGCTGGCAAGAAGTAGCAGTGTTAGTTGGGTATCCCAGCACTCAAGAGGCTGAGACAAAAGGATCACCCCAAGTTCAAGACTAGGCTAAGCTTCATAGTGAATTCATGGCCAGCCTGCACAACATAGCAATATAGTAAGATCCTGTCTCAAAAAACGAAAAGAAAGAATTAGCAGTGCTGTGTATGCATCTGTTTGACCTTGAATCAACACACAGCTGCTTATGTATTTCAGAGAGGAGCAAGCAAGAGAGCTCTACAGGAGATTAAGGGAAAAGCCAAGAGGTAGGTGGTCCGGGCACCTCAGCACCTTTCCGTTGCATTTCTGAGGCATTGGTTCTTACTGCCAACCTTCTGGAGCAACTGTGCCACTCTCTTTCCCAGACCAGAGAACAGATGGTGACAGTCAGGAAATGGTGCGGTTACTACTTCAGGCCATTCAAGGCTTTGAGAAGAAAGTGCGAGTGATTTACACACAGCTGAGGTACAAAGCCCTTTGCAGCTCCAGGGTAGGAGGTGGAATCACAGCTCAGCTCCAATCACTGCCTCAGCTGGCAGTGGCTCTTGCTCCAGTTGGAGTTGTAGCTATCAGTGAAACTGTTGCCAGTCCTCACTGGACCACTGGCTGCTCGGGAAGGCACTCTGCACAACCCAAGGCCCACGGGAGTGCATCCTGTTTGTTCTTTACAGTAAAACTGTGGTTTGTAAGCAGAAGGCCCTGGAGTTGCTGCCCAAGGTGGAAGAGGTGGTGAGTCTGATGAACGAGGATGAGAAGACAGTGGTCCAGCTCCAGGAGAAGCGACAAAAGGAGCTCTGGAACCTCCTGAAGATCGCCTGTGTGAGTGACAGTGTCTGTTGATACCAAGCCTCCCACTGAGGCAGCCACAGGGCACCTGAAGCCTTCCGAAGCATCTGCTCGGACCACTCCCTGGGACGGGGTGTGGAGTAAGGATGATGTCAGAGGCTGTGCCTTTATTATTCTCATAGCAGCTGAAATCAGTGCAACCAGATGGCAGCAAACCACAGAGATGATTTTCTCAGAGATTTTAAGACTAGAGTCTGGACTCCAGGTGTCAGCAGGATGGTGCCCCTCTGTGGCTCTGGAGGAGAATTCACCGTGACCTCTCTGGCTTCTGGGGCACCAGGCATTCCATAACTTCTGGCTGCACTACTCCGATCTGTCTCTTTCTGTGACTTTCATGTCTCCCTGAGGACACTGTCACCAGACTTGAATCGCAGTTGTATAGTCCAGGATGATCTTCTCTTAGGATTCTGCCTCCAGTTACCTCTACAAAGACCCTTTTCCTAATTAAGGCAAACGACAGGTCAGGGCAAAGATGTGACCATGTTTTAGGGCTGACACTCCTTCACCTGCCATGCACCTGCCTCAGTGCACCTGTGACCAAGCTGATGGCTCGCAAGAGGAGATGGAAAGCCAGACAGCCAGAGGAAGGGGACATGCAGGGTACAGGAGAAGCTGGAGCTTCTGAGGAATGGCCCTTTTGGGCTGCAGAGAGGTGGCAGAGAGGGAAGAGAGTAGTCAGTCGACAGCACTTTAAGGGTAGAGGGAAGGAAGGAGGGCAGAGGGCTGCTTGTTCTGGGAGGCCTGGAGGCTGGAGCACCTCTGTGGGCCAAGCAGGACATTGAGAGTATTGGAGAGGGCACAGTTGGTATCTTCAGTTATGACCAGGAACATGGAAGGGCTGAATGGCATTTCCTCCTATAAGAAAGAAAACAGGAACCACCACCAGACGAAGAAATTGAGAGAAGTGGAGGTACACACAGAGGAGGCCATTCCTGGGGCTCTGCCTGTCTCAAGGAGTCGTGATCTGGCGGGGGCACAGCCAGCCGTCCAGAGCAGGGAATGCTCTAAAGCTGTGTCCCAGTGAGCAGTGGAGGCAGCTTCTTCCTCAGTGGGGAGGGAAGAAGGAAAGTTTCTGAAGGGTGAGTAGGAGTTAGGGGGTGGGATGGCTGCCTGGAAAGATGCCCAGGACAATGGCATTACTTTGTTAAAGGCCTTGCCAAAACTGATGTCTTCTGGGTGGTTGGAGTGATCACTGAGGATGAAATTGGAGGGCTTAAGCTGGCTTGTGGAAGCACCATGTGCAGAAACTGGACAGCGTTCCCGTTCAGATCAAAGGAGCTGATGGGACACAGATCCCATTTTTGTTTTAGAGGTGTCACTTTATGTTGGATAAGTTGGGTTGAGTGAGGGCCACATAGTGGGGGTCTGGAGCTGGGTAGCTCCTGGGTGCATGGAAATTTGGGGAATAGCTGACGCCAACTGTGTGGGAACGGCTTGCCACCTTGCAGCCTCACAAGCCTAGTGCAAAGGAGATATGGACAGTTGGGTCTCTCAGGTGCTGAACAGCAGGTAAGGCATAACAGATGGATGAGGAGCAGGGTGGAGTTGGCCCTAGAAAGGCCGGTTTAGGTGGAGTGGTGGAGGTGAAGCCAGGGAGGGTCCCTAGCTCAAGGGCCACAGGCTGGATATACTAAGAGCAAGAAGCAGGGACAGGAGTCTTTGAGGTATGTGGACAGCAGCTGACCAGAGGCTCAGCGAGGGCAGAGCCTGAAGTGCTGATAAGTTGGCAGTGGGTCACATGCGTGGGGTGCAAGTATGAGGAGGTGTGTGTGACCGTAGCACCCCAGGGCTAGAGAATTTTCAGTTTTCCCTTTGCTGTCATGGTTTCCTGACCTTTCGTGTAGCTCTACCTTCTGCTTGGGAAAGGCTAGCAATATCTGCCTTCTCTTTCTGTGTAAGAGTTCACTGAGGAGTCACATGAAGGAAGTAAAGCCTGGAGGTGCAGGTACCCACATCTCAGCATTAAGACACAGACACACTCCAAGGCTGAATGGGCAGGCCCAGCTGTGATCACCGACAAATGCAGGCTGGGAGTTTTGAGGAACAGCTAGTGTCTTGCAGCAGAAATACTGTAGTGTGAGTGTAAAATGTGTTCCATCATTGGCCTTCAGAATGTTGTTGGCTATCTTTCTGGTTTTGCCCTTCAGAGCAAGGTCCGTGGCCCTGTCAGTGGAAGCCCAGATAGCATGAACATGTCTCGGCTCAGCCACTCTGGTCAGCTGCTGTCCCAGCCTTCCACTGCCTCTGACAGTAGCCCTGAGCCAGCCAAGAAAAGGTAAGTCACCGCTAGCAGTGCACATCCCAGGGAATGTGAGGAGCCCCTGAGGATGGCACTGATAAACATGTGTCTAATTAATTTGTGTGTGCTCCTCTTTGTTATAGATAGGATATTGCTTCTCGGCCTTGTGAGTAAGATCAAGTGTAGTGTGCGCTGGGGTGGAAGCATTGTGAAGCTACATCCCCCCAAACAGAGCTTGAGGCTGTATATCAGCGCCCCCATGTCCCTTGTAACTAACTAACTAAATGGTTTATTTGTCCAGGTGTTGGGTTACTAATTGCTTAGTGAGGATATTGAAAGTCTGTTGCTCATACTCTATCAGGCTTCCTCTGTGTTTCAAAACTAGAGACCCTTCAGAATGAGTCCTCTTCGTCAGCCTGAGTCCTCTGGCCTCCTCTGCCTGCCTGTATTTACCACGCTACTGTTTTTCTTCCCAGTGTGTCTCATCATCTGTTCATCCTGCCCTTGCTCGCTGTTGCCTGGGCCACTGCAGCAGAGCAGTGAACAGAACATTCTGGCCTCTTCCTGGCAGGGCTTTCTGCCTGCCACTTCCTGTCCGTTCTGCCACCAAGCCCTCAGTCCTCCCAAAATGCCATTCTGACCTAGTTCAGTGACTCCTGATGACTTTCCACTCCAAGTATGAACTTTTCCATGCACTTGTCATTGCCTCAGTGTGGCTCTTTTGTAGTACCCAGGCCTCACACCTGTCTGGTTGCCCTATAGGGCTGGTAGCAAGCCTCTAACCTAATAGCAAGTAAGGCTGAGAAAAACACGCTGTGGAGACCTTGGGCGTAGCTCCATGGTACAGCACTTGTCTAGCATGTGTGAGGCCCTAGGTTCTATTCCTAGTACTGCAAAAAAAAAAAAGAAGAAGAAGAAGAAGCATTCCAGGTTCCTTCCTGCACACAGTGCCACATTTTGCAGAGTGAAATGTGTTAAAGGGTACTGACTTCCTGTCCTGCGTGTTATCCTCCAGTGTTATTCTCAACCAGAAAAGTCCCCCTGGGAGCACAGGGGTTATGGTGGTCTCTGTGTCACAGAGCTGTGGTCGGAAAAGGAAGGATGGTTTGTTAGATTGTCTTTGTTCCATGGTGACCCATTCATGATAGAAGACATGCATTTCTTATTGCAGAGAAGAGAGAGCAGATTGGACTAAATAAGTTTCCAGGATTTTGCATCTCAAGTCAGAAGGAAAAATACATAAACCTAGTGAACTGCTTTGTCCATTGCTTTTTCCTTTCTCTTTTGAAAATTGGAAAGCAGGTGACTTGGGTAAAAGCTTTAGATTTTTTGGAAGTTAGTCTGTTATTTAGTAAGTAAAACAGGGCTCTTTTGCTTTTTTATTCTTGGAGATCTATGTACTTTTCTTATTTTGAACAGTAATGCTCATGACTGGATTTTGGCTTCTCAGAAGTACTTAATCAGGTAAATGATGTCACCATTTGGTGATGTACTGTTTTAAGACATTCAGGGCCAAAATAATAGCTGCCTTATTTTTAAAATAATGTCAAAAATTCTATTACGTATTTTGAAGCAATAGGAATAGCTGCAGTGCATGCAGATGACCTCTCACAGCCTGACTGCTTGGTTGTCACCCACAGTGAGGAGCTTGTGGCCGAAGCGCACTCCCTGTGCTCCCAGCTGGAGAGCACCATGCAGGACACCATGAAGGAGAAGGACCAGAGCCTCATGGTAACTCCCTCAGGAGCCCCAGCCCTACCTGGCCCTTCTTCTGCAGAAAAACAGGGGAAGCCAGTATTAACCTCAGTGTCATATAGCCTCGGTATATACTTAAGACCTCCTGGTAAATTATGTATAGTAATTATGACTATTATTGCATGCTACAGACACATTATATATGTTATCCTACTTAATTTACCTTTGTGAAGTTTGAATCCTGATGAGGAGGCATCATTACTTCCATTATGCTTACCTGCACCACAGATCCTGCTGCCCTAGGTGTGCACCAGGTGCTCTGCTGGGCTGCAGTGAGACAGGACCTGGCATGGCTCTGCAGCGCGAGGCATGGAGCGCAGCCGTGTCATTGTCTGAGTGAAAAGATACTGATGAGAGGACTCTAAATGGTTCCCTTGGCCTTGAATGGACTCATCACCTTCTCCATGTGGGCACTCTGTCTCTAGCTGCTCATTCCTTCCTCCTATATAGCAATCATTTCATTGCTTACACTCCGCCCGAGAAAAAAGGAAGTCTTCTGAACCCATTTCCTCTGTAGAAACTATTTGTAAAATCCTCTGTATGACTGGAAATCAATGGCTGAGTTCAGCCTCACTCCCACCAATCTTTAGTGGACCTGTATGTGAGGGCTGTATACTACAGGCAGGACTAACGTTACCTTTCCACTTTGCACAGTCACAAGATTTTAGTCCAAAGGAAGCTCCACTCCCAAGTTGTGCTGCAGTATAGGACCTGTGCTGACAAAAGGGTTAACTGTACTTCCCCGCTGTGCTGTTTACCCCAGAAAAGAAAAGCTGAGCTGAGGTTTACAGTAACTGCTGAACATTAACTTGCCTGTACTTTCAGACTCTGGACTGGAGCTGGTTACACACAGAGGACGAGGAACAGATTGCCCTGGAGCAGGCCTTGTGAGCGAGGCTTCCACACCAGGTCCGTGGCTCTCCCACGGTGGCTGCTGTTGCAGCAACGTCCCAGCACTCTAGCAGCTGGATGGAGGTCTGTCATCCTTGCAGCTGCAACGTTCGCCATGGCCCAGAGCGTGACATCTCTGCAGGCAATGCTGGTGCCCTGCGTGCACACTGGAAGTCTGCTGTGGCCCCGTGTGATCAGGGAAACAGAGCCCCACAGCTGCCTTCTCTGCTGTGAATAAAGACCTCCGATGTGGTTTGCCACAGAGACTGCCAGACAGAAGTCTGCCTTGAATGTTTCGGGACAGCTGAGATGACAGCTGGTGCCAGCTTGTCCTCACCTGTCCTCTCCTTAACTCTAGAGAGGCCTTCACCTGTCGCCTCACTCGTCTTTTAGCCATCTGGATTCAGCTTCTGTTCAACAGATGTTTTAATCATAGGCCTGACCTGGCCACATCCTTTCTTCCACTCTTTACTTAACTACTGCTAAAGTTTTATTTTTATCTACTACGTTGGTGGTCATCCCCTTCGGCAGGGTTGTACAGTGATGCCAAGCTTGCTGCTGTCTGCGTCCATTCGCCAGACTGACTCACTGGAGCCAGCCATTTGCCTGGGCGTCACTGCCACACAGAAGGGAAGAAGCAAAGTGCCTGTCAGCCACCAGCCTGCTGCCACTGCCCACCTCTGCCTAGGCAAACACCTCTATGCGCGCCTGCGGTGGGACAGGTGTTTCTGCCTTTCATGTCATCCAGAAGTTTTATTAAATTGGCTGTTTTTACAAGTAGTTTCTATATTTTTTTAAGAGGACTCAAGTGTTACTTACACAGGATGCTGCAGTCCACTTTTATAACTGTGGTTAGGGCTTCTGAACTTACAGTTCATCAAAATGAGACATTCTGTAAAATTCAACAGTACCTGAATCAGTCACAATGCAGTCACATTACTTCCTCCATACTTCACAAAACTTTTTAAAATATATGGACAGAGTAAGAAAGCAAAACTAGTGGACGTAATCACAGATAGGTAACATATGCTTAGAGAAGAAAGTTGGAAAGTGGCTTCCATGGAGATAGCATGAAGCAGTCCCTGGTGAAGTAAGTTTAGAAAATGCCGCCTACATCCATGCTTGGAGAATCATACTGGTAACCTGTCTGAAAAGGCTTATAATAAAATGGCTTAATTTATGTAAGTCTACTGTTTTCCTGTATCATTTGACCACAGAACTCTGCTACCCCTTTATAAATGTCCAAAGGATCTAGAGTCTGAAAAAGCGTGGTTTGGAATTCTTGGTAAAAGGCATGTAGGGAATAAGAGTATAAAACAGATGGGGCAGATTAGGGAGGTAGTGAATGCTGGCTAAGTAGAGGCTGTGGACAAGCTTTGTAGGTATCTGGGAGTCCCTCAAGAATTTCTAGCAAGATGGGGCTGGGGATTTAGCTCAGCGGCATAAGCGCCTGCCTTGTAAGCAGGCAGTCGTGAGCTCGATCCCTGGTACCGATAAAAAGGAAAAAGACAAAAACAAAAAAAAAGAATTTCTAGCAAGAAAATGACATAACCAAAGCCATAGTTCAACTAGCTTGTTGTTGGACCATTCTAATTAAAAAGTGGAAACCCAGGAGTTAGGACTTCTTGTGCTTCTAAACAGAGTAAATGTGCTTTAAAGTCTTCGGACACTGTGTGTAAGCAAATGCAGTAAAGGACTGTGAAAGGCAAGGATGAGGTGACTAGCTGGAGGCCTTGAGCTCTGAGCGTGTTGTGGGAAGTGAGTTCCTAGAACAGTTTTGTTTGTCGTAGCCCAGGTCAGGTGCTGGAGGAGCTGTTGAATGGGCACAGATACAAACACCCAAGGAAGCCTGAGCCGCCTGGCTGTGTGTTTCCCAGGCTACCTCAACAAGAATTCCAGGCTTAAAAGACAAGAGAAGTTTATTCTCACAGCTCCAAAGGCACATACCTATAATGTCAGCATCAGGCTGAGGCAGTACAGTTGTGAGTGTTGCATAGTGAGACCTTAGCTCAAGAAAAAAAAAATGTATGACTTTTGAGCTGGAACCCTCAGCAAAGCATTTATTGAACAAAATATTATTCAATACTTTTATGGAAATATTTCATTAATATATTACAGAAATTTTGAGATTTCATAAAATAAAAAAACTAAAAAAAAGTGGTGCTCCCAACCAGGGGATTTTAGTTGATAGTAGTCTTCTATAAGCAATTCTGATGAGCTAAGTGCTGCTATCATTACCTTAATTTTACCTTGGGAGATTTAATAAGGGTCAGTGAACTGACCTCTGGGAAGGGCCCTTCCTTGGTACCTTCCACTGCAGTGGGAATGAGGCAGACGTCAGATCATCCCAGCACTAACTGCCTCTCGTTTACTGTCACGAAGGCTCCTGTAGCCATGCTGTGCTGTGCACAGGTGACTGGGAATATTCAAATATTTAGGAGTTTTCAGAATGCTTTATGATGGGGAGTTTGGCAACTATATAAAAATAGGCAAAAATATGAAGCACGATATTCCGCTTCCCTGGACTTAGCAGATATCATATGTGTACCTCCTCATCTATTTATTAGATCTCAGATATCACACAACCCATATTTCAGTATGTATCTCTAAAAGCACAGTGTGCACACAGGCTGGGGACAGACCCCCGGACCATGTGCCTGTCAAGCAGGTCTTCTGCCACTCCCCAGTCCTCCACTGCTTTTTGTTTTTAGCATAACTACAGTGCCACTCCCATGCTTTTTAAATCATGGTCCAGTCAGGAATATAAAACCACCCTTTTATATTAAACTGTTAAACCACTTCCTTTAGTAAAGAAAACAATATAAAAAATCACTTAACTACAACAGAGAATCGGCTTCTTGTAGCAGCTGCTGCCTTGGAGGCTGAGGCAGAGGACTCAATGGAAAAACATCTGAAAGAGCTGCTGCTCTCAGCCATAATCCAGCTGGACCCAGCTGGCGAGTACATGGCTTTGAGATGCCACAGGAACCGCAGGTGCCAGGCCCACAGAGAGAAGGACCTGGTGGCTGTCGGAAACTACCCATGGGGGAAGTGCAGTGTGGGAAGCTACCCTTCTTACTGGCCCAGGAACCTTCCTGCTGGCTGCAGCACATTCCAGCAGATGGCCCCAGATACCCAAAGGGGATCTGTTCCCTTCTGGTTATCCTCTGAAAATGCTTTCTTGTGGCAGGGGAAGAACGTAGTAGTAGCCAAAGCAAGACAAGGGTGGATTTGGATTTGAACAACAGCACATCCTTTGACCATGCAGTTTGCAGATGCACCCTAGACTGACTATTTCCGTCCAGCAACATGCAGCCGCCTTTCATAGAAATAAGTGGATTTTCCTTCTTACTCCAGAATGAAATACATAGACCCAGCAGTCACTGAACCTGTTGGTAGCTACATTAATCACCAAATTAAATTACACCAAATTGTAAAGTTTATTCCAGCAATTTGTATATAAAACAATATCAGGAAAGGAGGAGAAGAGAGTGGATAATGTAAGGTTCAAATGGGACTTGACTCCCCCAGACCCCAGCCTGCCTACCTGGCAGAGGTGCTTTTCTCTGCAGGGCACTTGGCTCAGCCCTGGAGCTGTCAGTGGCAAGCCCAGAATGTCTTAAAGGAGATAAGGCACGACAAAGAATTTTGCAGGTCCCAGGACATCTGGAGACACCTGAGCAAATACACTGGACACTTCAAGAACTTTGCCCACTTCCTGCCAATGTCCCTTGCCTTCTGTAAGTCCCTGTAAAAGGAACCCACTTCTCTTTGTTCCCTACAGATGATCTTTTTGCCTTCTGCCTGCTTGCACCCAGGCACAATGAATTCTAGCCATGTTGCCTTTACACAAACCTGGTGGTCTCTGCTGGTGCCCCATCATTCACCCCTTATGTTATAGGTAACACACACAAATAGCCAGTTACATATGACAAGCAAATAGAAATGTGAAAAGCTACTTACTGCAGTTCCTCTTTTTGTAATTATTACTGATGTCTTCCATGAAGCGGTTATTGATAGCTATTGATTTCTTTCCTTTGTCCTCAGCCAGTAACTTCAACTTTTTGGAATTCCTTATCCCATGCAGTAATACAAATTGTCATTCCTAAAAGGACCTGAGTCCATGGTCATCCAGCTTTTAATTTTTGCTCTTACTTTCCATTATTCTCCACTGTGGCACATGAGTGTATGCACATATGACCCACATAATCCCCTGGGGTCCAGACAAAGTCCTCACTGTGTCACTGCTCCAGTGGTGATAATCCAGTTCCCCTTGGCAACCAAGATCAATCATCCCAATCAATAAACTTTTTTTTTTTTTTTTTGCCTGTTAACCCCATTGCCTCATGGAGTCCCAAATGGCATCTTACCTCCCAAGTCAGTGGAACCTCACTGTAGTCTTGGTTGAAGTATCTTGCCCACCCTTGAGCACTAGCAGCTCTAGGCCAGCACAGATTGCTAGCGTGAGAAACAAAAAATTTCCAGGTGAGTTTTTGTACGTGCAGAGGGATAAGCCGTTACCATTTTCAGCCTTTGTTTGAGCCTCAGGCCCATGCATTCTGACCCTTGTGGGAGGTGTGGCCTTTGCTTCATATAATGATATTAGTACACACACTTCACCTTTTAACACATAGTATGCTACATGGGGAGCTATAACTGTCTTCATTAAGCCATCCCAGTTTCAGATACTCCAGCGGCTGCTGAATGATAGGACATGTGGAAAGTCTAGTTAACCCCCTGAGCTGAGTCTTCCTTTGCTGAGAAATGAGATCCTTGATGAGGAGCAGTCATATGGGGAGGACAGTCCTGTAGGTCCACAGATGTGCTAGCGGAGTAGCAAGGGAAGACAAATCCATATTCAGATTATGTATCTAATCCAACAAAGTGTGACAGTGAGGGTGAAGCTGCTCCTCCCAGATAGGAGAGGTCCCATATAATCAGCCCACCATCAGATTGCTTCTGGGAGAATTGTGTGCTATACTTGGGGGACTCAGTGCTAGTCTCTGTTGGCAGGTAAACAGTAGCATGAGCAAGATCAGTTTTGTAAGGGGAAGTTCCCATTGGTGAACCCCTACATAGGCTCTGTCCCTGTTCCCGTACCACTTTGTTCATGACCTGGTGAGCAAAAGCTGGGCTGGCTGGAGAAAAAGACTGACAAAACCACTCACCAATGGGCAGTTACAGAAGATGTAAACACCAATCTGTGTCTGTTTTGCAACATCTACCCGCATATCTTTCTGCTTCACTGTCACCAGTCTTTCGATCCTGTTCCTTCCAATCCTGTCATTATCCAGCCAAAACATTAGTTAGAGCCCATGAATCAGATTTGATCCACATTTCTGGCCACATCTTATTTCAGACACAGTGGGAAAAATAGGTACTATTTACCTCCTAGGAAGATTTTCTTTACCTCTGTCCTTAAGAGCTCAAGTGGGCTGTTGGTGCTACAGCTGTCTACTGTCACTGTGTTGTGAAGAGTCATCAATAAACTAAGCTACAGCCTTTTCTTCTCAGGCGACAGTCATAGAGATATTCAGAAAACATAAGCACAGACTAAGGCGGGAAGTGATTTGACATAGTCACTGTGATGGGCTGAGCCACACGCTCATGAAACGCACTTGAACCTTTTTCTCCTAGGCAATTACCCTCAATACCGAAAAGAGTTAGTTTTCTGACTTAAGTCACCAGAGATAAGTTTTGCCTGTTTGAACTTCATGTAGATGTAACCTATAGTACATCTTGTAGTGTGCTCTTGTGTTTACCTTCCTTCACTGTTGCAGATGTGCGATTCACCTGTTTCATGTATGTATTTAGGTTTTTTAAAACTTTTAAATAGTTCAAAGATTTTAATCTTCTGGATATTATGCATTTAAAAAATTCCTAAATTTTGATAGCTTTTTTTCGTGCTGACTTAGGTAATTTTGTCAATATATTTTGCTTTCTACAATTTCTTTTTTACTGGTTGTTGCTGGTAGGTAAAAATAAGTTAATACTTGTAATGCAATCATATAGTTGGAAACTTAGTAAACTTTTTATTTTAATAGTGCCTCTTGATTTTGTGTCATCTGTATGTTACTTTCCACTGTAAATACTTATGATTTTGTCTCTTTTAATCTCTTTGCCCTTTATTTCTTTTTCTTGTCATACTATATTGGCTAGGATCTATTTGCACAGTGGTGATGATAGTGGACATCCCTGCGCTCTTCTGAAACCAAAATCTCTTGCCAGAAAAAGTGTTTACTGTGGGTTTCTAGAATATAGTCAGTATCAGGTTAAGGATATTTTTTAAGATTCTGATTTTCTGAATCCCTTTAAAGTCATAAATTGGTTTGAACTTTATCAGTTATTTGATTGTACTGTTTTTAAATTCAGTTATGTAACTATTTTTGCATTTATTTTTATATCTGAAAAGAAGCTGCAATTTTCCATTGGTACTCAAAGCAGAAAGTATATTTTATAAATTTGAAGGAAAATGCTGTTTTTTTCCAATTTTGAAGCTCATCATCATAACTATTGTGTTTATGCTGAGGCTCACACACTTATAATTCTAATGCTAAACTTCAAATGTTTATATCTACCCACTGCAACATATCCAAACACCTCAGAGACTACTTTTATTATCCACCCCTTCCTCAAATCTGTTGAATCTCTGCTTTTTATTTTAGATAATGAAATTGCCACCTAGTAAGTCCTATAAGCCATATATTAGTGATCGCATTAGCTTTGTTATTGAATAAATACCCAAAAGAATTATCTTACAAAAGAAAAGTGTTATTTTTGTCCACACTTTTGGAAGCTCTGGTCTGTGATCACTGCTCCCATTGCTTTGGCAAGGCAGCATATCCCGTGGTGAAGCAAAACCATATATTTTGTGGCTAGGGGAACACAGAAGAAGAAACTGGGGATCCCAAATCCCGTTGGGGAACACAGCTCCCAGAAGGCCTCGCAGTCAAAAGTTCCATACTGCTTACCTGGGCATCTAGCGGGCCTTTGGGACACATGTGAGATCCAAAACACAGCTCTGATCATGCTAACATCTGTCATCATCCATGCTGCTTTCATCCAAGGCCCACCTTTTTTTCACCTACTAGTTAAACCTTTTCCCTTTCTTATACTCTCTTGCCTTAGTTTTTTAAGTAATCTCCTTGTTTTTAGAATACTTACTAATACCTCCCATCTTAACAGACACATATTCTGTAGTGCTACTAGAGTGATTTTACTATACGAAAATTGAAATATCACCATGCTGCATGAAATGATCTAGACACTCAAGTCTGGACTCCACGATCTACCTGCAGAGACCTTCACCTTGGCCTCTAAGCTTATGTCTACCAGCTTCTACACGGTGCCCATTTCCTCTATACTCACCAGGCTGTTTCTTCTTTTTACCTAGTACACTTGTCATGGATGGTTCTTCCTGTTTTTTCAGCTTATTCCATGATACCCACCTGATCTCTCTCTGCTTTCCTCAACCAGATTTCTTCTTTCTCTAAAAATGCTGTTATGGCACAACCTAAGCAGCCCATGGTCCCTTGGATGAAGGACCATGAATGTATGAGAAAATAAAGAGACAAAGCTGGGGTCAGGTGGAGCCTTTACTCTCCAGATGGGAGGAAAGCTACCGACCTCTTACTGCAAGGGAACTTACTTATGCATTTTAGCAACTTAATGTCACATGACACCCTGTTGTCCTAGCAGCTCACTGTTAGGATCATCTTTGGGCTGGGTGTTCTCTGGGCTAAAGCAGCTTCTTCCTGTAGCTGGGCGCTCTTTATTCTTGGGACAGCCATGCCCTAGCCTTGCACAAGTGATCAATTTCCAGCTGCAATGGCTCCCAATACCTTAAGGACCAGGGATATAGCTCAGCAGCACAGCGCCGGCCTTGCAAGCATGATGTCATGAATTCAATCCCTGCTACCAAAAAAAACAAAGATACCTTTACTCCCAAAGTGATTAATTCTGCCTCAGAGCTTTAAATACCACACAAATACTGCACTCCAGAATATCCAACTGCCTTGTCAATATTATCAGCTAATTGTACTGCAATAGGGATTTCACATTCCCAAAGCCCACTTCTGATTTTGGCTCCCAGACTTCTTGTAGTCTTCCCATCTACATAAATGGCAGTCACATTCTTCTAGTGACTCAAATAACCAGGAAGCCCCTCTGAGTTTCTCACCATCCCCTGCCAATTGTGAGCCCTGCTGACTCAGCATTCAAAATATATCCAGATCTGATTCCTTCTCACTGTCTCCTTGGATGTCCTGGGCCTGAGCCATCGCCATATCCTGCCTGGATTATTGCAGTTGCCTGCTAGCTGGTCTCCTCCCCTGCCTCAGCCAGAATATTATTTTGAGAACTATGTCAGATTGTCACTTCTTTGCTCGAAACCTTCCAAGGATTACACTTCAGTCGGACTAAAATCCAAAGTTCTAAGGACAGCCTACTAGAAGGTCCTCCACAACCCAGGCCCCACCACCACGTCTCTTTCTCCCACTGCCACCCCCTCTCTGACCTCATACTGTGCCACTCTTGCCCTTGCTAACTGTGTATTTTGCACACTATTTTACTTCCTCAAGTCAAAGCAGCTCATTCTAAGTTACTCTCATTGGTATAACCATTGGTTAGAACGGTGAGAGCATTCATCCCAGTTTGTGTAGAGTTTTTTCTTGGCCTTGGGGCTGTCCTTGTTGCTTCTTCTGCCTGCACTAGGTTCCCTGGACTCCTTGCTACTCCTTTCCTCCTCAGGCACTTCTCTGCTCATGGTAGTTGTGTCACAAAGGCCTTTACTAACCACCCTCTCAGACCTAGAACCCATTCTATTCAGGGACTGCCCTCACAACTTATTTTGACTCATTTTGTTTGTGTTTGTGATGCTGGAGATTTGACTCGTGGCCCTCACACATGCTCCACAACTGAGCACGCCCCCGGTACTTGAGTTGTTTTAATGCTATTTTATCACCAACTGACATCTTCAGATCTCCACAAGAGATCTGGTTTATTGGTTGCTGTCTATATAGCACCCAGAGCAGTGTTTGTTATGTATTGGGAGTCCAGCCAAGAGTCCTGAATGTCTATCTTAAGAATATGGCAAGAAAAATAAAAAACAGACAAATACAGTATTGTATCAGGGGCAGGGAAGTCAGTGTCCCCTAGATGACTTTTTCCACTCCCAAAGCAACCACTTTTTATTAGGTATATACAGTGGTAGGTGGGGCTAGTAAAAGATTACAGTTATCAGAAGATTCAGACTCAAGAGGGGTAGATGATCTTATACTAAGAAGGATCTGCTCCTGGAGTATAATCCTGGGATGATTTAAGAAAACATAGATGATGATCTTAATGCTTAGAAGAGTCAATGGGAAATCTCAGATAGATGGTACTGATAATCCCAAACCTCCCTTTTATCCCATAGGGAAATGTGCAAAATTAGCCATTGTGAATTTGTGATCCTCAACAACATAGGTGCCACAGACAAAGAGAAAAGTAAGAAATAAAATTATTTCTTATAGGCAGGGTTATGTTAGGATCATATTGGGTCATTATGGATCCTAATAGGCCCGGGCCACAGGAAGGAGTTTAGATTTCACTCAAGGTGGAATGAGGATATTTGAATAAATGTGATGTGTTTTGGTATTACAGCTTTAAAAGATCACTCGATGTATTTTTTGCTGACGAGTCTTGAGGAGGACGAGAGCAGAAGCAGGAAGTCAGTTGATGAGGCCAAGGCAGTAGCTCAGGAGACCACCACAGGTCGCACTAAACTGAGGTGATGAGAGAGAATCTGACCCAGTATGTATACAGTCTTCTTCATATCCATGGGGGATTTTTCCAGGGTCCCCCAAGAATTCAAAGTAAATGATGCTTAAGTACCTGACTAAAGTGGTGAAGTGTTTGTGTAGAACCTATGAATATCCTTTCAGGTATTTTAAATCGTGTCTAGCTACATCTAGTACAATGGACATGTTATATACATAGAGTTATATTGTCTTGTTTAGGCAATAACAAGAAAAAATGTGTATGTTGAGGACAGACAGTTTTATTCAGAGTATTTGTGATCCACAGTGATTGCCTGCAAATGTGAAAACAGCAGAGACTAAAGGCCAACAGTGTTCTGGAGACAAAACAACAAGAACTTGCCAAGAGACTGAATGTGAAGCATAAAAAGAAAGTAATTAAGGAAGACTTCTGTGGTTTGGCCTGATGATAGAGTGGATTAAACTGTTGTTTGCTGTGATGGGGGAAAGTTCAGGAGAAGCTAAGAGGAAAAGAATCAAGAGTGCTTAGGACATTTTATCTTTAAGATACATATGATAAAGAACTAGAGATATTCAGGAGTAAGTTTGGTACATGAAAGGAGCTCAAGGCTAAAAATAGAAATACGGAAGTCTTCAAGCTAGACATGGTGTTTAAGAAGGTAAAGCTGGACAAGGTGGAAAAGCTAGTTAGACAGTCAAAGCCTGAGGCCATCTCCCATAAAGGCTGGCCAGTGAAGAGCTAGGGGAAAGAGGCCAGAAAAGAGAAGGAAAATGCAGAGTAGGTGGTACTTCCGGAGTCAATCCATAAATTATATCAATAAGAGTGGTTATGTGGCTCAAATGTAGGTTGGTATAACAAGATAAAGACAGAAGTGATCAATGTTCTTGGTAGATTTTCATATGGTGTTCATAATATTTATTAAAAATTATCTCAATTCCCTACATTTGTAACTTTCAAACTTGGGAGGGGGATTAAAACATTTTGATTTAGTGAGGAATAATTCTCCAGAACAAAGTAATCTGAATAGAGCCTGGAGTAGCACTTTGACAGGGAAAAATATGAGTAGGAGAAAAATATGAATAAGGAAAAATGAGGGCAAATCTAAACAGATGGGAGTTATAATTTTATAGGAATAAAGTTGAAAGCCAAGAAACAAATTAGAAAAAAATACAAAATTTATAAAAATTTTAGGGGCCAGGAATTTAAATTTAGCTCAGTAGCCTAAGTGCCTGCCTAGCAAGCGTGAGTTTGATCCCTGGTACCACCAAAAAAAAGTTTCTTAGGGGCTGGGAATTTAGCTCTGTGGCATAAGTGCCTGCCTGGCAAGTGCAAGGTCATGAATTGGATCCCTGGTACCAAAATAAATAAATATCTTTAAATACAATAATACAAACGAATACTATAGTAGTATGTAAAAGATCTAACAGATTAATAAATATCCCAGGGAGAACCTGGAGCTCAGGCTCAGAGAAGGACACTTCAGATTGTTTTGAGAAAATGGCAGACAAGCCAGACATGGAGGAAATTGCCAGCTTCCATAAGGCCGAGCTGAAGAAGACAGGCAGGCAGGAGAAGAACACCTTGCCATACCCTGCCGACCAAAGAGACCACTGAGCAGGAAAAGCGAGTGAGATTTCCTAAAAGCCTAGGGGATTTCTCACCCCATCGTCTCCAAACCCCCACACCCTAAGCGTGATGTGGGGAAGAGCTGCTTTCAAGATGGACACGAGTCACAAGTTGCACTGTGAGCCCGGGCCAATGCCACCAGCCCGGGGTCTCAGAGAGGACCTCCCCACCACCGGGCTGACAGAATCTCTGGTTTGCCCTGGGATATTATAGAAATTATCTGTCTGATAAATGAAAATAAAACACACCTCGTGGCAGATGGAACAGAAGGAGGAGATGGGGCGGAGGGGAAAGGGGGAGGGGGAGGGGAGGAGGAGGAAGAAAAACACCCACTGGGTCTTGATTCTGGGGTGCCCTGCCAAGTTCGCAGCGCACTCAGAGGTGGGCTTGTGGACTGGGGTTGGTGCTAAGGCTGAGGGCCTTGCGGGTAGGAGGTGGGACTTGGTTTAGAGCTAGGTTCCCTGGGGACGCCCTGGAAGGGCGTGTCTCCCTCCCCAGCTCCTCCCCTTTCTGGCTTTCTGTTAACCTGACTTAGCAGTTTTCTTCCCATACCCTGTCTTTCACCATGCCCTTTCCACCTGGGGCCAGAGGATTATGAACTGAAACCTCTAAAACCTATGAGCCCAAATAAACCTCTTCTTTCAATTGTGGGTGCTGGGACAAAACTGTCCTAGCAATGAGTTACTAAGACAGCCCCCTAAGGAAACTCAGTAAAGGGTGAGTGAGAAATTAAACAAAATAAGAACACAAAGGTTTAATAAGCGTTACTTAAGATTTATGGTGCTCTAAAAAGGAAAACCATGACCTAATTAAAAAAAAAAACTAGTCTGAAACATTACTTCATTACTTTTAATGGAAATTTTAAAAGAACTGTATTAGAAACCTAGAAATGTATGTTCCAAATTATAAATAGGACTTAAGCTGGATGGTGAGATAATCACTAACTTTAATTCTCTTCTTTTACACATGTTTCAAATTTTTCGATAGCAACTATATATCATTTTATAATAAACATTTAAATTTATGCACAAGACAACGGCCTTGAATTGCAGTTGGGATGAAGCAAGGAGTTATATTTAAACAGTAATGCTGATGTCATGTTTCCGTTTCTCAAGTAGACTGTACACTTCTCATGGATGGGCTTTCATGTTATAATAAGGGCTGGTGCCCGCACCAGGTCAACATATCTCCCTTTCTTGTGCTATTTCATCGCAGGGACGTGACAAAAGGCAAGAGAGTGCACAGCTTAGAGCCGCACTGTGAGACGCGCTAGACAGCTCTGTGTCCGAGGATGCCTGTACCGGTCATTCTGGTCCCAGTTGCAGCGCTGTCTCTTTCCATCTCATACCATGCATCCCACGCCCAGCGAGTATGTGCAACAGCGTGTCAGCAAGAGCAGTCCCGGCCCCGGCCCCCGCCCTCTCAAAATCCAGAGCACCCCCGCCCGCGCGGGCTCATCCATGTGTCTATGGCCCCGCCCCTCACATCCTGGCCACGCCCATAGCACACCTATAGGGCCGGGTGAGCACCCCGGCCCCGCCCCTGGCCCGCCTCCGTGACGTCACCACGCGCGCCGCGCCTCCTGTCAGAGGCGGCCATTGTCCGGCGGTCGCGCCTACCTCCCTGAGCTGGGTGGCTCCTTCCCTGCTCCAGGTCTCAGTCTTTCGGTACGGCCGGAAGAGGGGGTCGGGCTCAGGTGCTGGACACCTGGGGCCCTCCGTGCAGACCGCCATGAGTAAAAGGAAGGCGCCGCAGGAGACGCTCAACGGGGGAATCACCGACATGCTCATGGGTGAGTCCTGCAGTGCCGCCGGCTTCCCTCTCCCCACCCGCGACTCCCGTCCAGACTGCCCAGAGGTAGGTCAGCCCGTTGCAGCGGTCGCTTTCCGCGGGCATCTTCGTTAGTCGGGACTCCTGGTCATCGCTGGAGCGGCCTTTGGTCTGGCCTGGGGGAATCGGGTGGGCACCCCCAGAGGGAACCCTGTTCTCGTGTGTTTCACGTGGTTCTTGCTCACCTGATCCTCTCGTTGCCTTTTCAGAACTCGCAAATTTTGAGAAGAATGTGAGCCAGGCTATCCACAAGTACAATGCTTACAGGTGGGACAGTGCGGCTTTGACTGGTAGCGTGTGTTCTGAGATGCCCTTGTTTTGTGTGGCAGTTAACAGGGTTGAGGGTCCAGTGGATATTTGAACCATCTTCAAGAGGGGAAAACGGGGTTGGAGATTTAGCTCAGCGGCATAAGCACCTGCTTTGCAAGCGCGCCATCATAAGTTCAATCCCCGGTACCGGTTAAAAAACAAAACAAAACAGTGGATGAAGTCTATGCTGTGAAACAAATATGGTTCAAGGAAACATCTTTTCATCTGTTTGGTTTCTGGCTGATTCTATCACATTCATAGGATCTCATCCTTGCCCATCACCAGGGGCTCAAAAGGAGACATGTCCTATCCAATATGCCCACATCCACCTCCGTCTGCTCTTTAGCCTGTCAAATTATGCAAGTTGGGGGACTTCAAGAGTTAAGGAGCTCTTTAAAGTAAAATCAAAGCAATCTTAACTTCTTTAGTTTAGCTAGTAAAAGCTTCAGTTAGTTTTCTTGGATAATCAGTTTCATGTGTGGACTTCCTCATCTATAGTCAGTCCTTATGGCACTGTAGTATAGTTTTTGTCCTACCATCTCTGAAATCTCACCTGTGTCTGATCTTATTGCACTCTTTGTGGCATTCACCATATGAGAGTCTTTCCCTTGACTCCTGTGAGTATCATCATTTTCCCTTTCTTTATCTGTCTTGTCTTGTTGGTATTCCCAGAAGTCTGCTGATAGACCTTTTCTCTCACTTTTATAATTTCCCTTTTTTAGTTTACCACATATTCAAGTGGCTTACCATCTGAATACCACTTGTCTCAGTGACTTCAAGGCTGTGTCTCACTGGACTTTTCCCCAGAGTTTTCCATTCCTGCTGAGCATATTTCAGAACTGATTATGTTTCCTTCATTTCCTACTTCCTGTGACTTCCTATAAAAAGTAATTGAGCTATCTTCCATGTATTGGTAATCTGGAAGTTGGAGTGATAGTCAACTGTATATTCTGATTGAGTCACAGAAGTCTTCAGCGATAAGGTTTTTAGTCTTGAAGAAGCTCATCAGGGATTAAATGAGAGGAAAAACAATCCAGACAAGGAAACCAAATATACCAAGGCATTGAGACACGATGCTAGTAAGTCAGTTTGTTTAAGTAATATGGCATGAATGGGAAATAAGTCTAGGAAAGGAAATGATACCCTACTATCTTTACATATTGCTTTCTACCCCTGTATACATTTCTGTTGGTTGTGGCCAAAGAAATCTTTTGAAATTAGTTATCTAATCCTTTCATTCTTCCATTTTAATTAAATATTTTCTCTTTACCTTGATAAAGCCCAGTTACATTATGGCACGTGAATACCCCCACTTTGTTTAACATAGTACTGGGGATTGAACTCAGGGCCTCACATATGCCTTCCCTCCCTTACAGTGTATATGCTAGTCAGGCACTCTACTGCTCAGCTACATTGTTGGCATTTTCTCAACTTTATTTTGAGACAGAGTTTCATTAAAGTTGTCCAGACTGGCTCTAAACTTGTAATTCTCTTTCCTCAGCATTCCAAGTAGCTGGGACTCTTAATAGGTGTGTACCATCACACTCAGCTCAAAAAATCTTTCATGATCTAATTTTTCTTCCTTGTCAGTCTCTGTCCCATAGTACCAGTTATCTGGGCCAACTTGCTTTTCCTGAAATAATTTTCATAAACTGCCTAAAGCTTACTTCTCCCTACTTCCTATTGTCTATTTTGTATTTTGCTCTTTCTTTATACATTGAGTATCTTATATAAGAGAAACCACTCAGTAATTAAGCTTGTGTCTGATTTATTTCATTTAACATTATAGTTTTAAGGTATATCCATTTTCCTACAAATAATTCAAATTTATCTTTCTTTATGACTGAGTTAGCTCTCCATCATTTGTAAGTATCACATTTTCTTTACATACTCATCTGTTGATGGACATATTTGCTTCCAAGATTTAAGTATTTCATTTGTGCTGATATAAACATAGGCATCCATGTATCACTATAATATGTCTATCTCTTTTTGGAAGACGCCCAGAAAAGGAATACTGGGTCAAATGTAATCTCTAGTTTTTGGAGGAAACTCCACAACACTGGTTTCCACAGAAGAGTTCCTTTTCCCTTTTAGCCCCTCCAGCGTTTGTTATTATTTGATTTCTTGTTGATGTCCATTCTTTTTGGAGTAAAATGAAATCTCAGTGTTGTTTTAATTTGCATTTCACAATTGGCTAGAGATGTTGCACATTTCTTCTTGTATTTATTGGCCATTCGTACTTCTGTGAATTGTCTATTCATTTTAGTTGCCCATTTTTTTATTGGATCTTTTATTTGGGGAGTCTGATATTTTTGAGTCCTTTACATATTCTAGATATGAGTCATCTAAGTGTCTTAGTTATTTTTCTCTCATTGCTAAGAGAAATAGCTAACACCCAAAGATAATAGAAGAAAACTTTAATTTGCTCACAATTTGTAGAGGTTTCAGTCTATCAACTGTCGCCAAAATATGGTGGTGTGGCAGTGGGACAACAGTCCATGGTGGCAGAAGAGAGCAAAAGCAGCAAATATAAAAGAGAAAGACAAGCATTTCCCTCTTTATATATGTAGGGGTGGGTGTAGCACCCTGTGATAGGTGTACCACACCCTCAATTCCAGTGCTAAACAGTGAACCAATCACAAACTCCAGATTCAGTCGCCTCCAAAAAGCACACCTCATGACCCATGAGGCTTTGGGGGACATCCAAACACAAGCTATAACCCTGAGGAATAACTGGCAAAAAGTTTTCCATTCTGTTGTTTGTCTTTTCAGTGTCTTGGTTGTTTCTTTTGCTCTACAGAAGCTTTTTAATTTGATATAATCTCATTTGTTGATTCTTGGT
This sequence comes from Cavia porcellus, assembly GCF_034190915.1. Classification (NCBI taxonomy): domain Eukaryota; kingdom Metazoa; phylum Chordata; class Mammalia; order Rodentia; family Caviidae; genus Cavia; species Cavia porcellus. Next base: position 49,431,340 of record NW_026947512.1, read on the forward strand.
ACTATTTCTTATGCAACTGGGGTTCAGTTCAGAAGATCCTTGCCAAAGTTTGCAACTTCAAGTTTTCCTATTTTATCTTTCAGTGGATAGATATTTGTTGTATTTCAACATTTAGTTCTCTGATCCATTTTGATTTTAGTTTAGTACATGGTGAGAGATATGGATACAGATTCAGTCTTCTACATGTAGATAACTAGCTTTCCCAACACCATTTATTTAAAAGGCTATCTTTCCTCCAATGTATGTATTTGACTCCTTTGTCAAGATTAAATAGTGGGGGGGCTGGGGATTTAGCTCAGTGGCATAAGCACCTGCCTTGCAAGCAGGTCATGAGTTCAATCCCTGGTACCGATTAAAAAAAAAAAAAGACACCCCCCCCCCGCAAAAAACAACAACAACAACAAAAAAGATCAAATAGTGGAATGTGCTTGGGGTTGTTTCTGATCTCTATTTTGTTCTGTTGTCTATTTTTATGTCAGTACCCTGCTGTTTTTGTTGCAGTAGTTTTGTAATACAATGTCCTGTTGGGGATTGTGATCCTGCTTTGTTCTTTTTACCCAAGCAATGCTGGATCTCTTCTGATTCAATATGAACTTTAAGACTGTTTTCTCCAGTTTGAGAAGAATGCTGTTGGAATTTTGGTTGGGAGATTGAGTTTTTTAAAAAAAAATGTACATCAATTTTGGAAATACAGCCTTTTTGGTTATATTGGTTCTGCGTTTCCAGGATCTTTTCTAATGAATTTCCTCTTCAATTTCCTTTTTCACAGTATAGTACTATAGTTTTCATTGTACAGGTCTTTTATTTCCTTAATCAGGCTAACTCCTAAGTGTTTAATTTTTCTTGCTGCTATTGTGAATGGTGTTTATTCCAAATTTTCTTTACAATAGGTTCATTATTAGTGTACAGGAATACTACTGATTTTTATATCCTACATTACTGAATTTGATTATTAATTTAAGAGTCTTTTGTTGGATTATTTGGATCTTCTATATAGAGTATCTTCTGCAAATATTAATTTGACTTCTTCCTTTCCTGTACATATCCCTTTTTATTTCTTTTTCTTGCCCAATTGCTTTTAATGTTCCAAGTACTATGTGATAGTGGATATCCTTGTTTTGTTCTGATTTTAGAGCAAAAGCTTTCAGTTTTTCCTCATTTGATGTCATGTTGGCAGCAGATTGGTCATAAATGGCTTTTATCAGATTGAGAAAAAGTTCTTCTGTACTTATTTTCTTTACTTATCATCGTAAGAGAGGATATTAGATTTTGTCAAAAGCTTTTTCTGTGTTTATTGAGATGACTTGTGATTTTTGGATTATTTAGGGTTTTTACATCTTGGTTCAGTTTTAGTAATTCATATATACCTGAGAATCTGTCCATTTCTTCTGAATTAATCAATTTATTGGTTTACGTGTTTGTAGAGTAATTGTTAGTAATCTTTTTTATTTTGGTAGTATCTATTGTGACCTTTTTCATTTCTTTTTGGTTGAGACAGAGTCTCACTCTGTAATTTAGACTGGCCTTGAACTCACTTTTATTGCCCAGGACAGGCACAAGCTCAGGGTAATCCTGTTTTTTTTTTTTTTTTTTTCTTTGTCTTTTTCGTTTTTATTGGTACCAGGGATCGAACTCACGACTGCCTGCTTGCAAGGCAGGCGCTTATGCCGCTGAGCTAAATCCCCAGCCCCCCAGGGTAATCCTCTTGCCTCAACCTCCATAGTGCTGGGATTAAAAGCGTGTGCTGCCACGCCTGGCTGCTTTTTCATTTCTGATGGCACTGATTCATATCTTTTCCGTCCTTTGTTTGTTTGTGTAGATTGGCTAAGGATTTGTCTGTTTTGTTTATTCTTTTGAAGAACTAACTCTTGAGTTTGTTGACTATTTTTTTGGTGTCAATTTCATTGATTTATGATTTTCATAATTTCCTTCCTGTAGAAGCTTTGCGTTTAGATTGTTTTTGTTTTTCTAGGACCTTTAGGTGTATCATTAAGTTATTTATTTGTACTGACTTCGTTTTTGTGATGTAGGAGTTCTCAACCTATGAACTTTCCTTTAGGAATGCTTTGTGTCCCATAAGTTCTAGTATGTTGTACTGACATTATTATTTAGGTATAGAAAGGAACATCAAGATACCTTTACAAATTAAAATATAGTAGGTGGTCTATCAGCAATCTTAAGTTTTAATTTTATATGGAGATGAATGAGTTATCTTGGTATTTGGATACCAGTTAAAGAAAATTAAAGCCTTGATGGACTTTTAATTTGTTTTCCTTTTTTTTTCTTATAGGAAAGCAGCATCAGTTATAGCAAAATACCCACACAAAATCAAGAGTGGAGCAGAAGCCAAGAAACTGGTAGGTTTAGTGAACACTTTGATTGAACAGTTCATGCATGTAGAAATTCTGGGTTCCCACAAAACTAAGCTTCCCTCTGAAGAGATTGCCTTGACTCATACATAGGCAGAGTTCACTGATCCTGGAATAAAATTAATTCTTTAGGGGCTGGGGATTTAGCTCAGCGGCATAAGCACCTGCCTTGCAAGCTTGTGGTTGTGAGTTTGATCCCTGGTACCAATAAAAAAAAAATTAATTCTTTATCAAGCATACTTTCCAATTCAAGTGTTTTTATTTGGAGGAAAGATGGGTTAACATTTTTAAAAATTTATGTAATCATGGCTTTTTTCCCCTCTTTTGTCATGTATGCATGTTGTCACTCTTACATTGAATTTCATCTCGAGTGTGGGTCCTCAAGACATTAGTGTCTGAGAGAGATACTAGCATACGTGGTTCGTAGCTGTTTTTCTTGGATTCCCGGCTATTGTAACTTATAGGAATTACTGTCCCCTAAAAGCTCTTATCTGTGAATTATCAGATAATTAAACCCTTTCACATTATAGCAGTTAACCCTCTTCTCTGTAATTTCCATGAGGTCCCCTTTACTAGTAGTGTCACAGTTTCTTTAGGGCTGTCTCTCCTGGTAGTTTGTAACAGTATCACTTAAATATATCCTGGGAAGATCAACCTGTTAATAGATTGTTTTCTGTTGTCTAAATTCTACCAAATGATTCAAAACTCCTTAGATTTACTACAGATAGCTTCCTCATTTATTATAGAAAGATTCTTTTTTTTTTTTTTTTTTTTGGTCTTTTTGAGACAGGGTCTCGCTATGGGGTTTAGGCTGGCATTGAGCTCACTTTGTAGCCCAGGCTGGTCTCAAACTTGCAACGATCCTCCTGCCTCAGCCTCCCAAGTGCTGGGATTACAGGCATGAGCCACCATGCTTGGTTTATAGAAAGATTCTAAACAGCTCTGATAATTTTCATCCCCAATCTGAGATCATGGTATTTTCCTAATAGTAATACAAAAGTATCTGAAACTACTTTTCCATTCATTAGACTTAACATAAAAAATAATCATTATTCTTTTTCACTATCTAGTCCATATGAAGGCTCATCAGTAATTCCAGAAATCTAAAAAAAAAAAATTTCTAGATATCTTGTCTTGTGTTTCTTGAACAAGTAAAGGATTTTTTTTTTGTACTGGGAATTGAATTTAGGACTGCATTTGCCAGGCAGGTGTGTATGCTGCTGAGCTGTATCCCCAGCCCTGTCTTGTATTTCTTAATGGTAGGTATGAAAAATAGATTGAGTCTAAATTGCTTGAGGTCATTATTTTATGGAGTAAAAATTATTGTAGTGATGCTTGAGGTCAGTATGCTATATAATAAAATTATTTTTAGCACTAGTATAGATTAATTATCATCCAACATAGGAAATAAGTACTTTCCCTTTTCTAGTTTCCCTAAACCTTTTGTTCATTTCTACTTTGTAATTGCTCTTTTCAGAACTTGAATAGGCATTCAGTAGCTTTGGGCCATTTATTGAACATTAAATAAACCCAGTATACAGAAGAAAACGTAGGGCCATGAGAAAGTAAGAAGTAAGTAGCATGTCTTATCACATGTTGAAAGTGTAACTAAAAAGGGCCAACGTGAAAAAAGCTTTACTTCACTAATAAAGTTAGAAATTAAAACAAAATACTATACAGTACCTATCAAATTATTCAATACATTATAATATATAGTGTGGACAAAGATATAAAAAAGGCACACTCACTGCTGTGAACTGTGTTCACTGTTTCAGCTTTCCTGAAGGCAAACTTGATATATGTCCTTTGAAATAGCACAAGGATATATTGTTTCGTAACTTTTAAAAATTTGTATGCCAGGTACTCTGGATAATGCAGTGAAGATAGGCTCTCTGCCCTTTAGAGCTTACATTTGGGAGCACTGCTCTCCAGTAAGGCAATCATGACCCACATTCGCTTACTGAATTCTTGAAATGAGACCAGTTAACTGAAAATTTTAAAATTTTAATTTCAGTTAAATTGTCACATGTGTCTAGTAGGCTATATTGAACTGTGCAGTTGTGGTTTGCAGTGTGTTGATGCCCTGAACAGCAGCACCTGAGAACTTAGAGGTATAAATTCTTGGCCTCTTCCTTTGACAAAGTGATCATTCCCATCCAGTCCTGTCTGTCCTCCTTTCCCTGTACTGATATAGGCTGAAGCTTAAAAACCTGTACTTTAAAGGAAGTTTATGATCCACTGTGTAGATACGTTTGTTAGGTAAGTTATACACTCATACAGTGATATACTATACAGCCACTAAAGATCCATAGTTACATTTATTGATATGAAAATCTGTTCAAAATGTGGAAAAAATACATAAGTGTGTATGTATATTTATAAGCAGAAAAGAATTCAGTATGTCACAGATGTGAGGGGATCAGGCTGTAGGTGATCTTGATTTTCAGATCAGCAAGATTGATAAGTAATTTAACAGTCTTTGTAGAATGTTCTAATTTTTTCTACAAGAAAAATCAATTTTAAATAAATTAGAGTCATATGTTTTGTTATGGTTTTTCTTTTGCCTGTCACTTAAGCATTTTGGCTCTGGGAGAATTTATTACTAGGATTCAGATTTCTGTCTGCTTTTGAAACTTGTCAAATGATCTTTTTTTTTTTCATTTTTTCACTTTTTACTTTATTTTTTAGTGATTTGGTAGATATATTTATATGACTTTTAATTTTCTTTATAGCCTGGAGTAGGAACAAAAATTGCTGAAAAAATTGATGAGTTTTTAGCAACCGGAAAATTACGTAAACTGGAAAAGGTAAAATTTAATTTATTTGTGTGCTTATTTTATTACAGTATCTCCTATGGCAACTGTTTTGTGTCAGGGTGATTGATGTCAGTCAGTCTAGTGACACTCAGAAGGAAAAGATATGAATGAATTTTATGGCTTTAAGTATTCTGTTTCTAAGAATGTGAGTATTGCCCTGTAAAATTTTCATGTGTAACCCTGTGTAGTGTTATATTCCTGTAGTTCCAGCTAGCCTTGGAAGGTTGAATGGGAGAATTACTTTAGCTCATGAATTTGAGACCAGGCTAAGCAACACAATGAGATACCATCTAAAAAAACCATGCATGTGCACACATGCACACACAACTTTTTCCACTTTATGTGACATTTAAGCAACTATGAGCGTTGATGGTAGTGTTGTCTCTTCATTTTCAGTAACATGCAGAAAAGAGATTATAACTTTTACTAAAAGATCATTATCACTTAGATTGTCTGTGCTGAAACTCTCCTAAACATTTTTATGACTTTATTTCACCCTAATGATTTTTAGTCTTTTATGAACAGGCCCTTTAAAAAAGTATTGGGAAATTAAAAATGCAGAGAGTAAGATGTTAAATGTTCTCAACATAAAAATAAATATGAGAGGCCACAAATTAGTTAATTAGCTAGATTTAACCATTCTACAACATATGTATACTTCAAAATATTGTTATACATGATAAATGTATGTATATAGATCTATTTGCCTATATATCTCTGTCAATTTAAAAGAAAAGAAATTCTTTTAATTATTTGGTCTTAGGGACCAGGGCCTGGTCCATACTAAGCATATACTGTGCCTCTGAGCTACACCCTAGGCAAAAATTTTGGAAAGCGTTGAATAAATCAGAGATGGGACATCCTTACTTGCTGTGTTACCTGTAACTATTTATGATAGATATGAATACTTCTGTCTGGGTTATCCAGGCAAGTGTAAATAGCTTTTCACACCTCTCATAGCATACTGATATAGTCCCATTGAGATCATTTACATTCTCAAAACATTTCTAAATTATTGTTAACCACTTTGTTCTCTTTAGATTCGGCAAGATGATACGAGTTCATCCATTAATTTTCTGACTCGAGTTAGTGGCATTGGGTAAGAACTATTAAGCAAACACAGTTGTAGATTGGTTTTATTTTTTGTGTCAGGCAACCAACATGCAATTTCTTTGTAAGCTTGTGCTTTTATAAACTTAAATGTTGTTTCTCTTTCAAACCTGTATTCTGTGTTTTTACCTTTGCCCATACAATGTACCATCCTGTATGATCATCCTTCCTTATAGTCCAAGTCTGGTTTGCCTAATGCTGCTTCCACATTAAAAGCACATAGCAGACAAATGTCACCTCCTTCACAAACTGCTTTGATTCTCCAGCCAGAAACAATCCCTTCTTTCATCTAAATTCCACATGCTGAGTATGTCTTACTGCTTCCTTTAGGTCATGCTCTTCTGCTTCTCTTAAACACTTAAGCATGTTTATTTTAAGCACTTATGCTGTTACCCATAGCATCTTATAATCTGAAACAAGCTTTTAGACAGTTTTTAATGAAGGAATTGTTATCTTAAAATTTGGGCTAGCAAGGAAGGTAGCTTCTTTGACACTGGACAAAGGAAAGGTTAGCATTGAAATATTAAGGCCATAAGGCTTTACTTGCCTCTCATTTTTATGGAATAAGGCATTCCTTTAGGTTTTAGTGGCTGTGTTTCTGATGCAAGTTAGTCTAAAGTATAATAAATTCTTAAACATAGTATACTGACAATGAACATTCTCCTTAGGAACTTAAGACCACTGGATAAGTGGAAAAAGACCAAGGTTATTTGTCTTATTTATGCAGTATTTTCAGCTGAGTATTTGTCATGTAGTAGGTTCCTTAGTAGACCTTAGCTGAATGAATGGACAATTTTCTATACTGAATGAATGGACAGTTTTCTATATTGTCTATGTGTAGACAGTATATGGCCATTGTGATGGCTAGCTGCTTAGGTATTTTTTTTTCATTCACAAGTGTGTGGTTGTCTTCCTAATAATTGAAGCTTCAAAAGTTCTTCCTTTGGATAAAATTGGACATTACTAAAGTAACCATGGAAGATTTTATCAGGTCTTGTTTAGTTTAATATCTCTGTTGTTTGACATAGCAGATATTTGGTTATTTGTTCCAAAAGCCCTGAGTTTTACCTGATATTGAAATAATGTGTTTCTTTCTTTATAGTCCATCTGCTGCAAGGAAGTTTGTAGATGAAGGAATTAAAACATTAGAAGGTGAGTAATATCATAGGTTTCTAATTCCAGGTTAAATATAGTCCAAAAGAACTAATACACTAACAAATTAAAACTTGAAAAATTTGTTTTTAATCAATACAGGAAGACCTTTTAACTCTGCAATATAGAACATGTAGGATATAGTTTATATCCCATGTCAAACATTTTTAGGTTTGTAACTCAGAAGAAAATCAGGAAGGACAATAAATAACTTTAAGACAGTGAAATAGTAATAATTTACAAATTTTTAGAAGAAGTAAATTTCTTTTGTTTATTTAATAAAATTTTAGGTGAAGTCTTATATATCTGACTAAAATCTATGTATATTGAGAGATTTTTAATGCTTTTTGAAGAAATGTTTTCCTTCAAGGAAATGACAGAAATAGAACCCAAGTCAAGTAAGTTTAAAACAGTCTCCTTAAACCTACTATAACAATCCAATAAACTTGTTTATTCATGCTTTTCAAGGAAGGGCATATTCTATATGTATGGATTCGTTACATCTGTGGCATTTTGAGTGTAGTGTTTGTAGGTTTAGCTACTTACAAAGAGCCCCTGTGTTAAATGGACAGGTTTGAAGACTGACCTGAATGGGTATTTCTACCTCATATGACTTAATGTTTTAATCTAACACTTAGCAGAGTGCTTGAATCATAGCAAATACTTAAAATGCTAACTGACTCCCATAAGGCATCATTTGTCACTAGTATTACTAATCTAAGAATTCATGAGAGGAGACCAAGATGGTGGGACAGGAAGCAGCAGGGACAACAGCCTCTCTGAGAGTCGCCATCCAGACACTGGAATATAGCATGATGAGGAAGACAAAAAGCAGGGAAGTGGGTCCACTGGACTCAGGAAGACTCTGAAGTGCAAATCAGAGCCCACAGAGAGAATGAAGAGAGAAAATTGAATGAAGAAGGAGACAAGACTCACTGCACGAGAGGAGCAGTTCAAACCTGCAAACCCAGTGTAATGGTGACGGCTGGTTACCCGAGAGTCCTCTATACAGAGACATAGTGGTGGAGGGCAGCAACAACATATATGAGGGATTGCACTGGCTGGTGGTGAATGTAGAGGGCTTAGTCCTCCCACAGAAGAAAATGATTAGCCAGAAGCCATCTTGGAGTTGGGTTGGCTGAGCTCAGAACCGAGAACTGCTGCTGGCTTCATCTAGTAGATCCCAGCTGGGCTTAGACCTGTAGAAATTACTTGGGCAGTATTAAGCCCAGTGAGTCCAGTCTTGGAGCAGGCCTGGTAAGATTATCTAGTACCCTACAAAAAACTACTGCTAGCTTGCTGGAGATCTGCACAAATCAGGACTCTGTCTCCATAGGTTGTCTACTAGTAAAACTAGAGCAAACCCTGGTAGTGGAGGGGTTTTTTCTTTTCCCTCTTTCTCCTTCATTATTTGATCTTGTTTTTGTATGAATGTGAATGTGGTTCCTAGCCTCTTTGTGGTTGTGGATCTATTCTGTTCTGTTTTTCCTTTGGTCTCTTCCATCTCTCCCTGTCTTTTTTATTTTTTTATTTTTTTGTTAACAGGGATTGAACTTTCCAGGCAGGCACTTGTGCCCCTGGGTTAAACCTCCTGCCTCCATCTCTTCTTTCAGTCTTCTGCACCAGTTTCCCAAAGTTGGTATGATCCCCTTTTGTCCTCCAGTCTTCTAATCTCTTCCTTTTCTTTTGCTTCCCTATTTTCTTCTTAATTCATTTTAAATTCTAACTCCCGAGGGCAAAATTCACTGTGTACTGCATATAATTTTTTAGTTTGTCTTACATTTTGTTATATAATTACAAATCTGTTTCATATGGTTAAAAGTGGCAAAGTGTTAGCCCCGTTTATCATTTGGTAGGATGTGTTTGATGCTATTGGTACCACTATTGCCGGAATTGACAGAATTCTTTTGAAGAGCTCTTCGTTCTGGTATCCATGACTGAGACTGACTGTTACAAAATGCTATGGTACAGGGCCAAAGAACTAGGGACTGGGCTAGACAAGCAACAGCTTCCCATACCCAAAAAACTGAAAAGGTGAGATCTTCCAACAGACTCAAACCTAAAAACAAGGTACACCTGGAAGATACTTCAGAGAAGTAGCCATCATCTAAGGATTCTAAATACTAGCAATAGAGCAACCCACCATAGGAAATTTACAAGCCATGATCAAAAAAATTCTACAGCCAGGCGTATCATAGTCAAGACTCTAGAAAGTCAACACAAGGATAGACTCTTAAAAGTGATTAGAGAAAAGAAACAAATCACCTATAAAGGGAAGCCAGTCAGAATCACAGCTAATTTCTCAGTACAGATGCTCAAGTCAAGGAGAACTTGGAGTGAAGTAATCCAAGCTTTAAAGGAAAATGACTTTCAACCCAGATTGATATACCCCACGAAACTATCTTTCAAAATCAATGGAGAAATGAAATACTTTCATGGCAAAGAATACCTGAGGAAACTTACTAGCACCAAAACAGTACTCAAAATGTTTTGAAGGACATTCTAGAGAGACATAATAAGGACTACAGCTCCATGAACCCCGACAGAAAGAATCTACCAGGCAAGGCAAACAATTGGAGGGGGACAAAGTGAGAGGAACCATCAACAGAAAAACAACATGACAAGGATAAGTCAATTATAACCATCAGTGTTAATGATCTCAGTTCACCAGTCAAAAGACACAGTGGCAAAATGGATCAAGAAGCAAGATCCAGCAATATACTGCTTACAAGAGACACATTTAATTAAAAAAGAAATTCATAGAATGAAAATCAAAGGGTGGAAAATAATGCTACAAAAAGGGATAGCTATTCTATTTACAGACAAAATGAATTTCAAGCCAAGACTGATTAAGAGACATAAAGAAGGTCACTACATCCCCATAAAGGCAACAATCCCAAGAGGAAGAGGTAACAATCATAAATATATATGTAACAAATGCCAGTGCACCAAACTATATAAGACAATTACTAACAGACATGAAAAATCAAATAAGCCCTAATACAATTATATTGGGCTTACCCCTGTTGTCATAATACCCCTGCTGTCACAGACAGATTAACTAGACAAAAAGTCAGTAATGAAATAGAACAAAATCAAGCTTTTAAACAAATGGACTCAGTAGATGTCAATAGAGTATTCCACCCTACAACATCAGAAGCTTTCCTGTACATGAATAACAAACTCACTAAGAGTATAATGGCTAGGAATCAATCCAATGAAAGATGTCAAAACCAGAGATGCAGGGATGGTTCAACATATATAAATCATTAAATGTAATACATTAATGGAGCCAAAGACAAAAATCATATGATTATCTCAATAGATACAGAAAAAGCTTTTAACAAAGTCCACCATCCATTCATCATAAAAACCCTACAGATAATTGGAATAGATGGTCTATGTCAATCTGATAAAAAGCCCTCTATGACAAACCAACAGCCAACATCATACTAAATGGACAAAAATTGAAAGCTTTTACTTTAAAATCAGGAACAAGATGAGAATGCCCACTGTCTCCACTCCTATTCAACATAGTCCTGGAAACTTTAGCCAGAGCACTTGACAAGAGAAAGAAATAAAAGGAATAAAAATAAGAAAGGAAGAAGTTAAACTATCATTATTTACAGAGGACATGATACTTTACATAGAAGAAAGACCCCCAAAACTCCGCTAGAACTCTGGTAGATTTAATGAGCAAATTCAGTAACAGTGACATAGAAAATCAACACTTAAAAATCAGTAGCTTTCCTGTACATGAACTCACTAAGAGAGAAATCAGGGAAGCAACACCTTTCACAATGGCATCCCCCAAAAATGTAATGGCTAAGAATTGATCCAATGAAGGATGTCAAAGATGTCTACATTAAAAACTACAGTACTGTGAAAAAGGAGATTGAAGAGGATGTTAGAAAATGGAGAGATATCCCATGTTCTTGGGTAGGAAGAACCAATATAGTGAAAACAGTCATACTTCAAAAACAGATTCAGTGAAACTGCAATCAAAATTCCAGTAGCATATGTCACAGAATTAGAGAAAACAATCCTCAAATTCATCTGGAACTAGAAGAGACCTAGAATAATAAATGCTATTCTGTGCATCACAGTCCTTGACTTGAAATTATACTATAATGCTACTGTGATAAAAAACAGCATTGTACTAGCAAACAAACAAAGACCTAAAGATCAGTGGAACAGTTTAGAAGATACAAAAACAACTCCAGACACATTAGCCACCTTATCTTTACAAAGGTGCCAAACACATTCACAGGAAGAAAGATAGCTTTTTATTTTTAATTTTTTTTAAGATAGCTTTTTAATAAATGATACTGGTAAAACTGGCTCTGCACATGCTGAAGATTAAAGTTGGACCCATGTCTTTGACCATACACTAAATTCAGAATAGATCAAAGATCTAAATATTAGAACAGAAATATTAAATCTACTGGAAGATAGACTAGGTAAAACTCTTGAGGACATTAGTGTAGGCAAAGACTGTAAACACAACCGCAGTTGTACAGGAACTGTCACAAAGAATCAGCAACTGAAATCTCACTAAAAAGGTTTTGCACAGCAAAAGAAACCACCAATAATAGAAGGAAGAGACAACCCACAATGTGGGAGAAAATGTTTGCAGGTGTTCCTCAGTCAGAGGAGTACTATCAAAAACAACGAAGAACTCAAAAAAATCTGTCCTCTCAGATTTAATAACCCAATCTAAAAATGGTCATGTGAGGTGAATATACACTTCTCAGATGAGGAAATACAAACAGCAAATATATATACATGAAAAAATGTTCAACATCACTGGTCATTTGAAAGATGCAAATTAAAACAACACTGAGATTCCACTTCACCCCAGAAAGAATGGTTATTATCAAGAAATCAACCAATAACAAAAGCTAGAGGGACTGAGAAGGAAAAAGGAACCCTTCTCCATTGTTAGTGGGAGTGTAGACTGGTGCAGCCAGATTCTTCAAAAGGCTAAGCATGGAGGTCCCATTTGATCCAGCTATATCTTCCTAGAAGAATTAAAAGCATCATACCCCAGTAATATATGTGCACCTCTGTTCATAGCAGCACAGTTTGTAACAGCTAGATCTTATCAACTGAGGAATGGATAAAAAAGTTGTACATTTATACAGTGGAGTTCTACTCAGCCAAAAAGGACAAACTGGAGGCTTTTCATAGGTTAATGGATGCAACTTGAGACCATACTTGTAAGTGAGATAAATCAGACATGCATTGTGTAAACATCATATTGTCTCACTAGTGTGAAAAGCTGAAACTGTGTGTATGTGTGTGTGTGAAATATAGTTAAGATAGTTATGCTACTGATTTCTCTGAGTTCATTGAAGAGAAAGGTTTGTGCTGGTGTTCTCTAGACAATTGAATGCATATGTCTTGTGCTCTGGGTGACTGACTTGGGGATGGCACCATTGTTGTCCCCTGATAGTTGTGTTTGGAAATTGTTTTTCTCTGTGAATTAAAGTGGATTTCAAAAAAATAAAATAAGACTTCATGTGAGTCATATGACTAGAGAGAATGAGTTCTGTGTATTCAGAAGGGATGTGTGGTTTTGTGCTTATAGCATATCAGTTTATCTGAGTGAGATGAATGGATAAAGGAGTCCAGAATTTCGGGACTTATCAAAGTCATTTATGGTAGTATCAAGGATCTACTTTTCTGTTTATATTTCATAATTAAGATGAGTTATATAACTTGATATCTAGATCATAAATTCAGTATTTCCATTTTACTTTCAGACATACACAAAAAGTATTTTCTGTGGGAGATATAAAGTGCTGCATGTGTCATGAAGATACTCACTTTCTCTTTTATATATATATCCAGAGGGAATATATGCATTCATGAATATAAGGTTAATTGTAAGAACTGCTTTTAAAGCACATTTCTCTTGTTTGTTTAACTCACTTTTAGTATTCAAAATGCAGTGCTATGACAGGTTTTGCAGATTAGAAAAATGAAGATAATAGAGTGCCTTTACTAATGGATTTTTAGCAGAAATCCTTAGTAAGTACTAATTAAAGGAAGTAGATGAACAAGTGTACAATATGAATGAACCCAGTTAATTATGTAGTCTTCAGACATGATTACTACTACTGCTATGAACAATAAATTAAATAGCATTGTTTCTTTTAGGGTTGCTTTTTGCTATAGTCAGTAAAATTTGATATAATTCCTGGTATATTTTATCTACTATTTCATGCAACTATTAACTGATATTTTGATTCAATACATTAAAATGATCATGAAATCAGCTGTTAGTTTTACATTGATTGAAGAGTTACTTCATCTAGTTTTTAATACCTGGAAATTTTTTCTCTGTTTCCAAAATCACTTCACTTCACCTCAGTAGTTTTTTGTAGAAGGGCTATGAAGTTCAGTTTTTCCAAAAAATATTTAAATTAACACCTCAACTTTATCTTCTATTCAGATCTCAGGAAAAATGAAGATAAATTGAATCATCACCAACGAATTGGGCTAAAGTAAGATAGCAAATTTTCTTTTGATATTTGAGAAGTAAAAATTTAAAAAATTTATAAATTCTTTATATACCATAATTCTTCACACTTAGCAAAATATAACCATTTTTAGTTTAGAAATGCTAAATTCATTGCACACTCTTGTAGAGTATATTCCTGTTTTCAAACATTTTGTTATTGCTTTCTAGTTTGTGTGCTTGTTTTTGAGGATTTCCCTCATACTCTTGACTTTAGCTGGGAGCTTCCTTCTAAGATAAGTAAACTAAGTACATTAGGCAGATGATGGCTGTTTACTTTGTGTTGTATAGTGTAGTGTGTTATGTCTGAGATAAGGTTCAGTATAGCTTCTAAGGGGCTTATATTCTGCCTGAGAAGAACATCAAACATGAAAAACTAAACTTAAAAAGAAACCACAAACACCTAATTCGCAGCATAAGAATAACTAACAAATGTGTGCCTGTGCAAACTAGTAATTATTTTGTATGCTATATATAGATTACTTCTGCTGGTAGTGAGTAAGTGTTGTATGTAACTACGATTGGCGATTCGGTCCCAACAACCTTCTGAACTTTCCTGTTGATGCCTTCCGCAAATATCCTTAAATTTACATTACTGTTCTAAGAGTAGTTAGTACCAGTAACAGCAGGATGGTGTGTTTCTCACTTTGCTTGTATTTCCATAGTAAATGAGATCGCCTGGTCGTCATGAAAACTGGTTTTGAATAGGTACATAATGATTTTTAAACATTTGCTTAGACATTATTTCAACCTGAAATATCTTTGTAGCAGGCTTTTTGAGATACAGTTACATATAATTCAACCATTTAAACTCCAGAGTTTAATGTTTTTGCTGTAGTTGCTCCTCCATCATACAGTCAGTGAGTTCATCCATGTTAGGATAACATTTTAAAATATAATTTTGCTGAATTTTTGTGTTATTTCTTAATTTAAATATGTAAGTTATACGTATTTGTGAGGTGCGATGCGATGTTTTGCTATATGTACACATTTTATAATATGTAAGTCAAGTTAAACCTATCTCCTGAAATATAATTTTTTTGTGTTGAAAATGTTCAAATCTTTTCTTCTAGCTTTTTGATGTAAACTGTATTTTTCTCTAAAATTATGCTACCATGCCATAGTACACTAGCACTTCTGCCGTAGTATTTTTGCATGACTCATAAGCAATAAACTATAACCCTTTCACTTACCAATAAAGAATAGTCTACTTTGAAAACATGTATATCTTAAATATATCTGTTTACTCTTATTATGTGAACCAGGCTCACATAGTTTAGGTGGAGTCTCTGAAATATTAAAAAGAATTAACTTCAAGAATAGACACCTTGTCCCACTTTTACTGTTGTCTTCTCAATGTGTTTTATACTTGATTTGTAAGACTTATGAGAATGATCTTTTGGTAAAAGGATTAGGCAGTTTAATTTTTAAAGAGATTTAAGTTTACAAAAATCTTTTGCCCTTGTAGATATTTTGAGGACTTTGAAAAAAGAATCCCCCGTGAAGAGATGTTACAAATGCAAGTAAGAGTGTGCTACTGAATTGTGTTCTTTGGTTAGTATTGAGAATGTCACCACGGAAAGCCATTTTTGGAATACTGACTTAATTTTTCTTCTATTAGGATATTGTACTAACGGAAGTTAAAAAACTGGATTCTGAATACATTGCTACAGTGTGTGGCAGTTTCAGAAGAGGTAATATACTTCCGAATCTCGGGCTATTCATGCTTTGATGTTACAATTGATAATTGTCTATGAATAACTTGGATTAAAAAGGTGTGTTTGGCTTACTTCAGATTTACTAATACCCCCTTGTACAGTATTAGCAAAGTTTATTTGTTCATAAATGTGACTATCTATAAATAGAGGAAACTCATCCTAATTTTGTTTATAGGATATTTTATGACTAAATTTAATAAAATTGACATAATGATTTTAAGTAGATTAAGATGCTAATGATGATGTCTTTGATTAGGTGTAGTGAAACTGGTTAGCTGTATTTTGTTAAAGTTTTCTACATTTTCTATAGCAGATCTAAATAATAATGTCTCAGAAGGACTGTGAAGGCCTGGGCCCTATGACCCACAGCTGACACACGCAGGACACTACTTGTAGTTTGTGACCTCACGGTGTCGCAGCAGCCCTCCTGCCCCGCCCCTCTCCTGATCTCTGCCCTGATCTCTGTGTACTCATGTATTCTGCCTACCCCTTCCTGTTTCCGGCTGCTGCCTCTGGGCGCTCCCTCTCCCAGTGACGGTGCCCCACCATGTGGTGCTTCCTGCGGGGCATGGCCTTCGTCCCCTTCTTGCTGGTGATCTGGTCGTCGGCCGCAGTCATCATCTCCTACGTGGTGGCTGTGCTGTCTGGGCACGTGAACCCCTTCCTGCCCTACATCAGCGATACGGGAACAGTCCCACCAGAGAGCGGCATTTTTGGATTCATGATAAACTTCTCTGCATTTCTTGGCACGGCCACGATATACATGAGATATAAAATCTTGGAGAAGCAGAATGAAACCAGCTACTTAAGCACGCCTGTCCTCAACCTGGTGTCGTTAGTTCTTGGCCTGGTGGGCTGCATTGGCATGGGCATCGTGGCTAACTTCCAGGAGCTGACCATGCCCGTGGTCCATGACGGCGGCGCCCTGCTTGCCTTTGTGTGCGGTGTGATGTACATCCTCTTGCAGTCCGTCATCTCCTACAAGTCCTGTCCCCAGTGGAACAGCCTGGCCACATGCCACACCCGGATGGCCATCTCTGTGGTGTCCTGTGCAGCTGTCCTCCCCATGATCGCCTGTGCCTCCCTGATCTCTATCACCAAGCTGAAGTGGAATCCGAAAGAAAAGGATTATGTGTATCACCTCGTCAGCGCCATCTGCGAGTGGACCGCGGCCTTTGGTTTCATTTTCTACTTCCTGACTTTTATCCAAGATTTTCAGAGCGTGACCCTAAGGATATCCATAGAAACCAACGGGGACATCTGAAGACGCCAGAGCAGGATCTCACTCCGCACGGGTGCAGGCAGTCCCTAGCCGTGGCACAGGATAGACAGGTGTTGGCGCCCTGCTGATCCAAGGTGTCTGGGGATCATGACATTGTGGCCATGTTTTTATACTTAACTATGCAGACGGTTTTTTTATACTAACAAGTTGATATCCAAAAAAGATAAGGTGATACAGCAAATGGAGAGCTTCTATTTTTGTACAGATTCTGGGGGTTTGGGGGAGTTTTTTTGTTTTGTTTTTTGTCTGTCTGAGTGATCTGTGGAAATACACTAAAGGAGAATTTAAGTTTAGTAGATTTTTTAAAAAGTAAAATCAGGGGATAGTCATTCTAAAATTCCATTTTCAGAGTATCAGTTTTTCCTCTGTAACCTATTTGTTGAGGCACGGCCTCACTGGTCTTGGTTTTACACTGGTTTTACACTGGTCTTGACCTCACTTAGAAGTTCTGACTGGCCTGGACCTGGTGGTGATCTTCCTGCCTTGGTCTTCCAAGTCCTGAAATGACAGGCATATGTCACTATGCCTAGCCATGTACTTTTTTTTTTTAATCCCACGAGTATTTATAAAATTACATTTATAATAATCATAGATCTAAATCTTACTAATCAAACTTTACAAGGCTGTCATGCAATGCACATTAACTAAGCAAATCAGGGTAGTGCTGGGGCTTTGAAGTTCGGCCTCCTTCCCCTGTGACTCCTGACAGCCATAGAGAATGTGGGTCTGGGTGGGAGGATTCAGCAAGGCCGATTAGGAGTCATATGGTATCCTTTTTGTGACTGCATAATTTGGCATAGAGTCTGAGCCCACAGCTGCAGCCAGTATCCAGAATTTACCCATGGTGGCCAGCATAGGGACATACTTCGCAGAGACAGGGAGGAAGGAGGTGGCAGTGGGCACTTCTGAGTCTGAGTGCTATTTGTGGGCTCCTCCTCTTTTTTGAGACAGGGTCACACTTTAGTTAAGGCTGGCCTTGAACTCACTGTGTACTCCAGACTGGCTTCAGATTTGCAGTGGTCTTCCTGCCTCAGCCTCTTGAATGCCAGGATTACAGGTGTATGGCACCATGCCTGGTTGGACTCCTCCTCTGAATGCCCATGACCTGATGTCCTCAACATCCTGGGAAGTAGGAGTCGAGCTGTCTGTGGTCACCACATCTCCTAGATGCCATCTCTGCCCAAATTATTGAAGAAGATGGAAAGCAAGTCATCTTGCAGGAAGAAGCAGCCTGGCTGGTGACAGGAGCACTCCAAGGCCCCCTCTGTCTGTCGACTAGTGCACGAGCTGCTCCCTGAACTCTTAGGGGAGTGAGTCAAGGATGGGGCTGGGCTGCTGCCAGTTACAGCCACCTCACCTAGGGTACCCATGTACCCCACAAGCTTACAGGAATGGCCTATTGCTGGGTCTGCTCTGACAGTGCTCAGACTGTGGATCATCCTTGCATCACTGAGCCATATTATGAAGCAGAAGAGGAGCTCCTGAGCTGCTGTAGGACCCCATGGCAGAAGTCCATGATGATGTGTGTCCATCAGCACTACTTCACATCTCTGCGTGGTGACATAGAGCCATGGGCAGGGTGTATTCTTTCATCTTCACCTGTCACTCAGGATTTAGGACAGTGCCTTCTGGTATACCAGTGCTTAATGAACAGTCATTAAATAATGCGTGTGAGTGAGCAGAGGAAAGATAACTAAGCATGTTTTGGTGTTTTGAGGCAGGATCTCACTGTGTAGTTCAGGTTGTGCTTGAACTCACTATGTAGCCTAGGCTTGCCCAGGGGATCCTCCTCCCTTAGCCTCCCAGGCATTGGGATGATAGGTGAGCACCACTACATCCAGCAACTAGGGGTGTTTGAGGTGCTGTGTCATGGGATCATTCGCCCTCATGTATTATTTTGATGTAAACAAATGGTCTGTGTAATGTCACTGTTTGCATATTACGTTGGTGATTCTATGCCAACCCTCTCTGGATAGTGACTACCGAAATTGTTCCATGATCTGTTCAAAACCAGTTCTTACTAGTTTTTTCAGTCACTTCCCCACTTACAGTGTGAGTCCAAGCAAAGAGAATCACACAGTCCTGACTCTTACTGGCTTAAAATTTAAAAGGCTAAAGAAATTTTAAAATATTACCTTTTTAGGCTATGGACATGTAGCTCATTGTTAAAGTGCTTACCTAGCATGCACAAGGCCCTGGGTTAAATCCCACGTAGGGAAAAAGAATTAAAATTGGGATAGAGAAGTTTCATTTAAACGTTTAGAATACAATAGATAACGTGGACTGCATCTGTGTCTGTTGGTGGGATTTTGCTCGGCAGTTGTTGATACGCTATTTGAAAAACTCTAGGTTGCTGTAAGAATTCAGAGTTGGGGAAAAAAAAAGAAAGCAATCCATAATGTTGCTGTTAAGTAGGATTACATAAAAAGATCTGGTTACATAAAAAGATTGGTGTGAATCAGTTGTTCAGTAATGTCTGCATCAGAAAAACCTGGGAAACTTCTTAAAAATATGTATAACTCTTACCTAGCTATAAACCCACCAAGTTAAGAATCTTGCTAAGTGGGAACTTGGACTCTATATTTTCAAAATGTAAATTTTGATTCACAGCAAGCCAAATGCATATTCTATTTCTTTCTGAAGGTACAATTTCTATTTTGTTATTGTGCATGTTCTTTGGTTACATACTTCAATATAAAACAAGTATACTTTACAAAGTCTCACATTACCTTATTGATTCTGTACACTTCCTTCTGCCATTGTTCTGTTGATAACCACTTTTTCCTGTACTGTTTCAGTGTATCTGCATGAATGTGAGTATGTGTGGATATCAGTGTGCGTCCTTGGTTTACTCCTCCCCATCCTCCCCCCTCACTGGTAACATACGGTGTATGTATGGACTTGCAAATGCATTCTGGAGGTCTTCCTGCTGCTCAGTGTGTAGAGAGCATCTTTATTCTTTGATTTAGCTGTATAACATTTGAATGTGGGAGTGTATCATACTTTAATACTGCCTCATTAATGGGCCCCTAGATTTTCTTTTGCTCTCTTTTTGATAATTCAGTTTATTATGTTTTTTAATAAAACATGTTTTGGTGGTAGGTGGGTAGGTGGTGGATAACGAGACATTTAGCTTTTAAGTAAAAGAAAAAAAGACAATAGAATGTTCTTGGTGGAAATAGCTTCCGTAGATGTCCAGGAACGAGTACACATTTAATCTTGTCTTCCTTATATTTAAATACAGTAGGGTACCACTTATCTATAGTTTTACTTTCGGAGGTTTCAGTTACTCAGAGTCAACCACAGTCTAAACATATTACATGGAAAATTCTAGGAATAAGCAACTCAGGTTTTAAACTGCATTCTATTTTGAGAGTGTGATAAAATCTTTAGTCTGTTGACTTGGAAGTGAATCCTTGCACTGACCAGCACCTCTGCGCCAGTGTACCTGCTTCCTGCTACTCACTTAGCACAGTCTCCAGGACTGGCATCAGGTGTCTGGGAAGTAGCTGTTGACCTGTAACTGTGCTTGTGTTAAAGTCACCCTTACTGTATTTCATAATGTCCCCGAAGCACAACAGTAGCACTGCTTGCAATTTGGATATACAGAGTCCTCATTTACATTACTGAGTGGGTGGCAGGTAGGTTTAAAGTAAAGCAAAACATAAAGGGAGAAAAAATGTTATAGGGTAAGGAACAGCTGTGTATAACTTGTTGGAGTTACATGGTTGTAAGATCAAAACCAAAGCCCAAATTATTTTTAAGGGCTATGTTCTTAATAAATATTGATTAAAAATTATTACAATGGTATTGTAATTATTAAGTGAATTCAGTCATATGAGTTAAAATAAGCTTTTGATTAACTTTTGTCTTTTTTTGATACTGGGAGTCGAACTGAGGACCTTGTGCTTGTTAGGCAGGTGCTATGCTGCTGAGCTATATACCCAGCCCCCTGGTTAATACCTAAAAAATTAAGATTTTTTTTAGGTATCATTTTTTTTTTTTTGGTCTTTTTCATTTTTATCGGTACCAGGGATTGAACTCACGACTGCCTGCTTGCAAGGCAGGTGCTTATGCCGCTGAGCTAAATCCCCAGCCCTTTAGGTATCATTTTAAATAGATATATTTTCATTTTCTTTTTAATTTTCAACAGAAAAGAAATAGCTATAAAACAGTTTCAAAACAGGCTACTAAGAGAGTAAGAATAATCAACATATTTTGTATTGCTATCTTCACAATGGTTGCTCAGAGTACAAGATACAGACATGAAATATTGTCCAGAAAATTACTAGCACAAAACCTTCTCAGTGAACCAAAAGAAACCAGCTATATAATTATCTTAACCATGTTGCATTTATATATTTTTTTCCTTTTCCCTTCCTGCCTTTCATCTTTCTCCCATGACAGTTTTTATTTTCTTTTGAAGAGTTTCTTCCCTATTGAGAATATCTATTGTACATTTGGATCTTGTTTACAACTTCAGATTTTCTTTTTTTTTTTTTTTCAACTTCAGATTTTCACACTGGTGAGACAATATGACATTTACACATGTGAGTCTGGGTTATTTCACTTATGAGTATGGTCTCAAATTGCATCCATTTACTTAAAAAAGTCCTAAGTTTATCTTTTTCATGGCTGAATAGTATTTATGTATGTTGGACCATCCCTGCATCCTGATGAGAATCCAACTTGGTCACTGTGTATAAACTTCTTGATGATTTGCTGCATTCTGTTTCCCAGTGTCTTATTGAGGACTTTTGCGTCTATGTTCATTAGGGAGATTGGCCTTTAGTTTCTTCTTTGGTTTGGTTCTTCTCTGGTTTTGGAATTCGGGTAATGCTTGCTTCTAGGAATGATTTTGGAAGTATTGCTTCCCTTTCAGTTTCCCTAAAGAGTTTCAGCATTAGTGACATTAGTTCTTCTCTAAATTTCTTGTAGAATTCAGCTATGAATCCCATCAGAGCCTGGGCTTTACTTTGTTGGTAAATTTCAATTTCACTTGCTGATACTGGGTTATTTAGAATTTTCATATCTTCTTGATTAAGTTTTGGCAGTTGGATTGTTTCTAGGAATCTGTTCCTTTCTTCTGTGTTTTCTATCTTGTTAGTATATAGGTTCTCATAGTATGTATTGATCTTCTGAATTTCTGTAGGATCTGTTGTGATTTCCCCCTTTTCATGCCTAATTGCTTGAATTTGTGTTTTTTCTTTCCTCATTTTGATGAGGGTGACTAATGCTTTATCAATTTTTCATTCAAAGAACCAACTTTTCAATTCTTTGATTCTTTGTATTTTTTGTCTCAATTGCATTTTTGTTCTTTATAATTTTCTCCTTTATATAAGCTTTGAATTTGATTTGTTCTTTTTGAGGTTCAACATTACATTGTTTATTTGAGTTCATTCTGTTTTCCTGATGAGAGGATTTATTACTATAAATTTCCTCCTTAGGACTGCTTTCATTGTGTCCCCTAAGTTTCGGCATGTAGTATTGACATTGTCATTTAATTGTATATACTGTATAATTTTGCATTTCATTTTCTTTGTGATCCTTTAGTTGTTCAGAAGTGTGTTGATTTCCATGTATTCATGCAGTTTTTGTGGTTTCTTTTATTGATTTCCAGTTTCATTGTGTTATTATCAGGTAGTATGCAAGTAGTTATTTCAATTCTTGTACATTTACTTAAATATGTTTTGTGTTGTAGTATTTGGTCTATTTAGAGAATGTCCCACATGCAGATGAGAAGAATATGTATTCTGATGCCTTTGGGTGGGACACTCTTTAAACATCTGCCAAGTCCATTTGTTCACAGGTTTGGTTTAATTCTGATATTTCTTTGTTTTTTTGTTTGTTTGTTTTGGTCTGGTTGATCTATCTATTTATGAGAATGGAATATTAAGGTCCCTCACTACAATAATGTTAGGGCTTTTTTGGTTATCCATATCTGTTAATGTTTGTGTTATGTAGTTGGGTACACCAGTGTTTGGTGCATATCTATTTATGACTGTTTTCTGTGAGTTTTCCCTTAATGAGTGTGTAGTGACCTTCCTTGTCACTTTGATCTGTTTTGGCTTAAATTTTACACTTCTGAGGATAGAATAGCTACCTGCTTTTATCTGGGTTCCTGTTGCATGGAAGATTGTGTTCCTTCCTTTGACTATTAGTCTGTGAATTTGTTTTGGGGTTAAATGTGTTTCTTAAGTGCAGTGTATTGATGGATCTTGTTTCTTGATCCATTCTGCCAGTCTGTTTCTTTTGTTTGCTGAGTTGATGGTTATAATGTATATTAGCTTATCTTTTTCATGTTATTTTCCTGCTGTTGGTTCCCTGTTTTTCTCCTCTTTTTAATTGCTTGCCCTTCTTGGTGGTTTCTATTGGTGTTCATGAGTGTGTGGTCTTCATTATCTCTTTCTAATATATACTTTAGAGTATTCTGTAATGCTGGTTTGGTGGTCTTGAATTCCTTCAATTCTTTGTCATGGAATTACCTTATTTCTCTGTTGAATCTGAAAGATAGTTTTACAGGTTGCATCATTCTGGATTGAAGATTGATTGCTTTTAGGGCTTGAAATACCTCAGTCCAGGCTCTCCTTGATTTGAGGGTTTGTGTTGAGAAATGTGCTGTAATTCTGAGGGGCTTTTCTTTACAGGTGATCTGTTTCTTTTCTCTACCTGTTTTTAATATTTTGTTATTGCATTGAATTTCTGGAATCTTGATTATTATATGCCTTGGTATAGTTTTCTTCTGGTCATGGCTATTTGGGCTTCTGTATGCTTCATTTATTTGTAGGTCAAATTCTTTGTTCATATTTGGGAAGTTTTCTTCCATTATCTCTGTGAAGAGGTTTTTAATGGCATTAATGCTGTCTCCAGCTTTCTCACTGACTCCAGTCAATCTTTTTTGTTTTACTTCTTTGCTTTATCTTGTAACTGTTGGTTTGATTTTTCATGATCCTTTGCTGTTTTTAAGATATTTGTCTTTTCCTGGTTACTAGTCACATTCCTGTCTTCTAGGTCTGATACTTTATCCTTGCCTTCATGCAATCTGTTTATTTTCTCTCTCAGTGAGTTTTTTGTGTACAGGAATGCTATTGATTTTTGAGCATCGACTTCGTATCCAGCTACACTGCTGAATTTATTACTCTAGTAGTCTTTTAATGGAGTATTTTGGGTCTTCTGTTGCATATACTTTCAGTGGAACTTTTAATCTCCTGGATTTCTGTTTGGGTCTGTCTCATTGACTCCATTTCTTGTTTATGTTGGGCATTCATGGTTTTCTTTGTTTTCCTAATCTTCTCTATTTTTTTTATCTGTGTCTGCTTTAATTTCTTTCATTTTGATTGTCATTGCTTTAGGTATTATTTTACTATAGCCTCTTCCATTTGTCTTTTCACTTCTGCTGTTTTCATTTGAGAGAGTTCTAGTGGTTGGCTTCTGATTTCCTCTGTCCCTTTTGAGCTCTGAACCTGTCCTGAGGAGGTTGGGCATTTGGGGTTGTATTTTGTTTCTTCTTGTTGTCATTTTCTATTTTTTTTTTTTTTTATCGGTACCAGGGATCGAACTCATGACTGCCTGCTTGCAAGGCAGGTGCTTATGCTGCTGAGCTAAATCGCTAGCCCCTATCATTTTCTATTTTTTAAATTCTATTTTGTTTTCTATCTTGATGCCCGTAGAGTTAGATAGCTTTATCCCTGGTATCAAGGCTTTCCTAAGCATTGTCTCTTCCTCAAGGATGTCTTATACATATAGGTGTTCTTGTTCTTTTGTCTATTACTAGATCCTACCTTCCCACTATATTAAGAATGTAGAGCTGCTATCTTTTTGGCTGAGAATGTATTCCTTTGGCACTGGACTTTGGTGATGGATATGGCTTCTTGCAATCTCAGTGCTGGCATACAGGGGAGAAAAAACTGATCATAATAGGTATGGCATCCTGGTTAAAGTAGTACAGTTAGCAGTAACAATAAGCTCAACCAGAGTCTGGCTACTGAAACTGTGATAACTATCAGCCTGACAACTTTACTCATAGGAACAAGTTCTATAGTTATGTAATATAATCCAACTTACACCAGGAATTTGTATGCAATGTTTGTCCACTTAGTTGAGTGATTTTTACCCTGTTGAGAGTGTTGGGAGAGTGGTTAAGAAGGATAGGGAGTAGGGTGGACAGGTGGATGGGGTTAAATACAGTAGGAAAAAATTTGGTGGACAAAGGATGATCATCCAAGTTTTGGGTAATTGTAGGATATGAGAAGCAGGGATTAGAAGAGAAAACACAGGAGTATTGAAGTGAACCAGAAAAGGAAGAGACAGTGTTTACCCACATGAAAGGCTCATTAAATCAAGTGAGATAGTTGATGAAACAGAGTCAGGACAAGTGGAATAATACAAAGGGAAAGTTTAGAGACCTAAATCATGAACAAGAACAAGAAGATAGAAAAAAGAAGGAAAAGAAAAGGGGAAAAACACCAGGAAACAAATAATCACACACAGAGGGGAAAAAACATTGAAAAAATGGCAAGACAGAGAAAAAGAGAACACAAACAAAAAAAACAACATCAACCAAACTACAATAAAAATAAACAGTAAAACAAACACACTTGCCCAGCAGACTACCAAGAGGAAAACCCATTAGAGAAAAATAAAAATAGTGAGATTTCTTTAATGTCTACAGTTCCACAGCAGGTTCAAGTGTGATGCTAGAATGTGCGCACTAGCCAAGATTGCAGGTGAATTTGTGCAGGGATTTGGTCTGATCTTTGTCTCTGGATTTGGAGAAAGAAATTAGTTTTCTGTGACTGGAGTTCTCCCCAGCTGTTTAAAATACAAAGAAAAGGGCCTGGGGATTTAGCTCAGTCTCGCGTATAAGGGTCGATCCCTGGTACCAAAAAAAAAAAAAAAGAAACGAAAAGAAAAGAACTACCAGCCCGCTTCTATTCCACGGGTCTTTGTTGGTTCACCCAGCTTACATCTGCTGGTTCATATTGTTACTGTTGCTTAGGACTTTTCTGTGCTTCCAGTCCCATCTGTCCGTCAGGTGCACTCTAGCCTGGGTCCTTTTGTATCACTGACTTTTTGAGTGCTGGTCTCTGGTCCCTGAGTCCCATCATGGTGGGAACAGGAGCCAGTGTCCAACCCCTTCCTGCCTGTTGCCATAGCTCTAGGTCATTGGTGGAAAGGGAGCTGGTCTTAGACCCCTTTCTTGCCAGTCACCACAGTACATGTGTTTTAAAGCTGTTTCTAAATATTACTTTTATTATTGAGTGATTAGGTACATTTCTAACACAGTAATAAATTATATGTAATTTATGTCTAATGCTAATTACTGTTATTGTCCAATTTCTGCTGTCTCTATTAGTATGGCTTCATAATTGCAGAGAAAATTGAAATTTTTTAAGTAATTGTGAATATGAAGCCCAGCAAAGTAGAAAGTTTGGCTATAAGAAGTAAGACTCTTCTGTGCATTCTTTATTTAGTTCAGTGTTGGCCTGAATTCACAGAGTGCTCCATGCATATTTTTTGGTGTCCTAGGTGCAGAATCCAGTGGTGACATGGATGTTCTTCTGACCCATGCAAACTTCACTTCCGAATCAAACAAGCAGGTACCTCAGAGTTTGTGACTTGTGTGATTAGTTTCAATGCAGCAGCAAATACCATTTTCTAAATGATAGTTGGACGTTTTCACAGTAAAGTTTATTTTAATCATTCTGAAAATGCAATGCGGTGTTCTAAGTTCTGGAAAGGATACACATGATTCTTCTGGGGGGAACTGAGAGGACAGTCTAACATTTGAAAGACATGAAATTTAATTAAATATTCTCATGATTTTGTATAGTCTATCAATATCCATTTCAGAAATATTAAGTGTAGTATTAGATTTTTACTAAGGGAATATTTTTCTGTTAAATACATATTGAGAAACTTTATTTTTTCCCCCAAGAAACTTTATTTTTATCAGAAAACTCATGAAGGCAAAAACATAATTGATTTTGGAATATATAAACCATTAACAAACAGTGAAGCAGCTAACTCTTTAATTTAATGAATCATATATACACAAATTATGTTTATTTTAGGACATCATGAGGTTGGTGAAAACTGGTTTCTAAAAATATATTTCATATGACAAGATGAAGGGAAAAATACTTACGAAGAACATTAACAAGAACAAAGAGTTCTAAGGGTACAGTCAGGGCAGAGATGTGATGTGTGAAGTCACCAGTTCAATACCTAGCATGAAAAAGAAACCAACAGCCAAAAAATTAAAACAGAGATTTCTGTGTAGAAAATCTGAAAACTAGTGTTAGAAATAGTTTTAGGGCTGGAACTCTGGTAGAGCATAAGGCCCTAGGTTCAATCCCCAACATCCCCCCAAAAAGAGGGTTTTTGTTCTTTGTGTTTTTTTTATCATGGCAAGATTTTTTTATCACAGCTCTTGTTCTTATTCCCTGATTATGATTCTACAGCCAAAGCTGTTACATCGTGTTGTGGAACAATTACAAAAGGTCCATTTTATTACAGATACTCTTTCAAAGGGTGAAACCAAGTTTATGGTGAGTATTCATTTGAGTTAACCTGTCTAAAAAAACTGCTAGAGACTGTGAATAACCATCAAGAGTTTGTGACTTCATTGTGCTTTGTGTCAGTGTCAATGAATAGGACATCTCTGAGGCCTTAAGGGAAAATAATTAGGATACCAGAATGTCAAAGCTATTTTCAC
The DNA here is from genome assembly GCF_034190915.1 of Cavia porcellus. Classification (NCBI taxonomy): domain Eukaryota; kingdom Metazoa; phylum Chordata; class Mammalia; order Rodentia; family Caviidae; genus Cavia; species Cavia porcellus. The sequence continues at coordinate 49,459,027 of NW_026947512.1, forward strand.
AATAGTTTAGTAAAAAATTTTGTTTTAAACTCCTGTTTGTAAGTATACTTTCACAATAAATAACTATAATTCACATTTTAAAAAAAATTTGGGAATCCATGCTGGTCCTGGGAAGAGAAACAAGAAGCTATATGAAATTCTGGAGAGCTGGTGCAAGCCATGTGGAGCCTGGAAAGAAAAACAAGCTATTTTTCCCTTCCTATAAGTTGGCAGAAGCAATGCTGGGCCTGGGAGGAAAAATAAGAAGCTAATTCTCCTTTCCTATGAGCCAACAGCACGTGGGCTAGCAGACAAGAATACCACTTTCCCTGACTGCCCCCCCCCCCCCGCCGCCCTGTGTAAACAACCTGCTAATTTGGAGGACAGGCTGAATTGATAGCAATTTAGATACAAAAATAATTTAATACTTGTATTGTTTGATTGACTTTGTAGGCCTAAGGCCTGTAATCTGAGCATGTATTAAGAGGATAACAATATGCAATATAGTAAATATGGAGGATTTCCTTTTGTCTTGTTTTTGAAGTTCTAATACTACTGTTTTGTTGTTTTATTGTTTTGTTTTATTCAGTGTTCTACTATGATTGGTTTTATTCTGATCTGTTTTGATTTTTTTGTATTGGGAATTGAACTCAGGACCTTGCTCTTACCAGGCAGGTGCTGTGCCACTGAGCTATATCCTGGCCCCTTGTTTGATTTTATTATGTCTGATGGTATGGGCAGCAGTTTTGAAGATAACAAGAGGCATTATGGTAGACATTGTTGATTTCCTATTATCCTGTTTTGAAGTCCTATATCACTTTCAGTGTTTTGTTTGTTTTGATTGGCTTTATTCTGTTTCATTGTTTGGTTTTATTCTCTTTTTTAAAAAATCCACAATGACTCCGATATACAGCAAGTTTTTCCTGAAAATATAGCAAATCACTCTTGCATTGTCTAACCCAGAGTTCTTCAGTGAGATTAGAAGTGACTAAAGAGTATTAATCCACACCCAAAAGAGGAGATATTGGGGTGTATAAACTAACACCCAGAAGAACTATGATAATAGGATGATAAGAGGGAGGTGGTGGGGTGCTGGCCCAGGCTTCCTGGGAAGCATCATGATGCTCTTAGAATCCAGTGGATTTCCTACTGCGTTGAGATTTAAAAACTTAAGACAAGTGAATAAAACCAGGTAAATGGCCCTGTGTAATAACCAACAGGAAAGCCAGTAGAAACTTAGGATCAAGACTCTTCTTAGACTTATCTTTGTTCTTAACTTGATGCTTCACTTGGATCTCTGCTCTCTGCCCCACCTTTCTTGAGTCACATGACTGATAGGAAAGGAACCATGCTCTGGGGTGTGGACTTGCGAAGGATTTGAAGAGTTTCAGAATGTGCAGATTTGACAGGAGTGCTAGCTAAAAGTTAGAAAAGGTGTCTGAGTCCTTCAGAAAGCAGTATTGTAGTGGTAGGCCTGGGAAGAGGAGGAAGTGAGTCTCAGGGGTGATGAAAGGCTTCTGCAGATGGGTGATGGTTATGGTTGCACAGTGGTGAGGGTGCACAACTGCTATGGGACTGTGCACTTAGAAGAAGCTAAGGTGAGTAAACAAGGTTGAGGTGGTCAGTGTTATGCATGTTCACACACACACACACACACCCGTGCATACAGTCTTAAGTTGAACACTGTGATTTTAATGGGCTGTGAAAGTGTTTCCCCTAAGTTCATCATACTTCAGCAGCATTTTTGGAAAAACTTTCTTCAGGCAAGATTTTAAAAAAAGTTCTTATCCGTCTTTGTGAAATGAAATTTATGCTTTGTTCTTTTGACTCTCAGGTTTTGAGGTTTTATTCTGTGCCCAATAGTATATACACCTGATTAAAAATAGGGTTTGCAAATGCCCAAGAACCTCCTTTTTAAAATTTAATTTGATTTTAATTCTATAGGTAGAACTTACATTTGGCGATTGGGGAAGGGACTAATGGTTAACAATGAACATAAATAGGTAAACTTAGTATGTCTGCTGAAGGTGGTAGTCAGTGCCATGAAAAAAGGAAGAGCAGGATTGCGGGAGATGGAAGTGGAGGAGGGTGCACAGGGGAAGCCTCCTAAGAGAATGGGATTCAGAGAAAGCATTGATACAAGGCAGTGAGCCAGGAAGTACCTATCAAGAGGATGACAGCCCTTAGAGCCTCTGTGCAGGGGACAGAGGTGTACAAAGAAGTTAAGGTCTCTAGCTTTCTGAAAGGAGATTGACTGCAAAGTAAATGCAGGTTATAGAGAAGGAAAAAAATTAGCATTCCATCTACACTTAATTCTAAAACCTTTGTTCCTTTAACCACTGACTAGTTTTAAAGTTATATATATGTAAGTCATTTTCAAAACATAGATTCCCTTCTGCTCATTGCAGCTGAACCTTAGGACAGGGTTATTCCAGGTAGTCTTATAAAAATCATGCCTTTTACATAGAGCTGTTTTTTCCTCTTGATTAAAACATAGGAAGAAAAAAAAAAACCATTTCTTCTGCTTTAATTGTCTGTTACATTTATATAAGGTGGCTACCATTCATGGTTTAGTATATTTGACTTTGGATGACTTTTCCGTGGAATAGCTATGGAAACAATTCAAGGGACAGAAGAAGATACCTTAACGACTCTAAGGAAATGACAGGCTTTATTCCAGATACTCAGCATGAAGCTACAGAACTGAAAGGGCAAACAAAACTAATCCATTCAATCTAAGACTTTACAGTAATACAGAGAAATCTTTTAACATTAGCAGTTCAGAAAAAGTTCAGGAAATAAAATTTCCTGAGGAAAAAATAGTCCTAAATGAAATCCTGATACTGACGTGACAGATGGCAAGACCATGGCTTGTGAGTATCCAAGCGCCCCTATCCACAAGTAATTCCACATGGAACCCTTTGTGACTCACTTGCAAATAGAAGTGATTCCTAAGAAGACGAGTTTCATATTTTGAAGATCAACATGTTTTGGTAGTTTTTCAGCCATGGAAACAACTAAATAAAATACTCATTTTAAAATTATTTCAATTAGGCTAGCCTAGGTCACATAGTAGGCTCAAGACAGGACTATGCAGAGACCTGTCTCAAAACAAAAAATGAATAATAATTATTTTTAAATTATTTTAATTTTTCTATTTTCTTAAGTGGAAGACTGTGGCTTTTATTGATGTGTGTATTAATTTGATACCCCTTAGGATCCAAAGCCTGCTGTTTGTGTATTTTTCCTCCAATGATTTTAGGTACTTTTAACTTGAAGTTTGGTGATTTCTGGAAGCTCTTTTCCCACATGCATGGGTTTCTGCCCAGCCCAGAAATTTTGCCTATTTTTCTGGAAAGGGAAAAAAATGACAAGATGGACTGGTAATATTTGTTTGAAAATTGTGGAAGTATAATGAAAATGTACCTATAGGAAAGGAAGAAAATTATCCTCTAATTTTCTTATCTTTTAATTTTTATCTATCAGATAGATTTTTGAAGTATCTCTTCAAACTCTTCTACTTTTGCTATCACATTTAAGCTTTTCCTACACACGTGTTTTCTGTAGTATCCTGCCCCTGATTAATGGGTCATATTATCTTCTATTTTGTGGGAATATTTGTACTAAGTTGTTTGTTTTCTTCTTTCTTCCAGACCATTGTTTCAAGTTTTTCTTGTTTCATCTCTGCTTCATGTTCAATGCTTCCCTTGATTAATTTGTTTAGGGTCACATAAAGACCAAATTCTTATAACTAGAATCCCTGTCTGCTGTTACATGTAGTTCTCTAATTATCATAAAGTGTAATGGGAAACCTGTGGTAAGTAGAAAAGATACTCATTTGAAATGCTTAGAATTCTAAAACTGTTACTGTAAAAGACAAAAGTAGACTCATGTTCAAGATTTGATTAAAACTAAGCTTGATGCTTAAAAACTTTAAACATTCTTTAAAATATCCATTTTAGGGTGTTTGCCAACTTCCCATTAAAAATGATGAAAAGGAATATCCACACAGAAGAATTGATATCAGGTATTCTCAGACTATTACTTTTCCATCCTCAGATCTTTCGTCCACTCGCTCTGTATGTATTGAAGTTAACATAAGTGCATAGAGCTCTGTTTTATTCTGAAGAGTCATATGTTCCTACCAAAAAAAATATTTAGCCTGAAATATGTAAAGAAAGACAATATATAGACTCTTTCTCTAGACTTTCATCTCACAATGATGCCTTCCACACCTCAAGGGTAGTTTCAAGTGTAAGGACAGTTAGTGTATAAATCACACTGCTTTTCATTTCTGCATACTTCTTATAGAGCCAGGTTTTTCAAAACCAAAGACAATGCAAGTTTAGGTGCTAGTCAACCTAATAATAATGTGTTCTTCAGGCTATTAGGTCAGAGACTTATTTTAGGTATTGTATTTTGTTCTTTTCAGACATTAGGGATCCTATACTTGCTAAATTTGAAATGTGTAGTAAAATAGTTGCCTATCTTTTTTGTAGGTTAATTCCCAAAGATCAGTATTACTGTGGTGTTCTCTACTTCACTGGGAGTGATATTTTCAATAAGAATATGAGAGCTCATGCCCTAGAACAGGGCTTCACAATCAACGAATATACCATCCGCCCCTTGGGAGTCACTGGTGAGTGTGTTTACCTTAGAAATAATCCCTGACATAATGGTGAGAAAAATATTTCAGAGATATTTTGGGTTAGCAAATTTATTTTCTCTAAAAAGCTTTTTAATGACTATGTCAGTTAGTTGTCATCTCTATATTTTTTTCTCCTTCCTGCAAAAAGAGGCACATCCAGGCCCTTACTTGGTGGCTATTAAGGCAAGAGTTATTTCTAGCCTACTAAAATGAATTAAGCTCATTTCTACATACGGTTATCATTAAAAAATCTTATTGGTCAGCCAGCCATGATGATGATGCATGCTCGTCATTTCAGCACTCTGGAGGCCAAGGCAGAAGGATCACAAGTTTGAGCCTAGTGGGGCAACTTAGCCACTTAGCAAGGACCTGTCTCAAAATTTTAAAAAGGACTGGGAACTCGGTGGGATAGCCCTGGATACCACAAAAAGAAGAAGAAGAAGAAGAAAAGATCTTATTGGTGTAAAGGGCTTATCTGTTTCAATATATCTGTAAGATTTCTGAAGAACTCAAATTACCATTGCTTTTAGTTTCACTTAAGACCAAGTATCTGGGGTAAGAGCATGGCTCCATGATAGGAATCCATCCCTAACACCAAAATGAAACAAAACTGGGCAACTGTGATCCCAAGCCTTAAAGTTTAAAGAATATGGCTTGCTGAAAATTGATGCCTTATGGATCTTTTTGACCTTTTACAATGTACTATATGGTTTATTATTCTTTGCTAGGAGAATGAATGTTTTGTATTTTGTACTGAAAGCACAGAGCTTTGGTTTGCAGTACACCAGAGTGGTGCTTTTTATATTCAGCACACATCCACTGTCCACTTGGGTCCCTGGTAGAGGCAGAGTCTGTTCTGTGGGCTTCAGTGGGACTGAATGTAAAGCTTCCAAGCCATGTTAGTGGTTCTGGTCCAGAACCATTGAGAGTGTTTTATGTAATACATGACATGGCAAGGACCAGGAAAGAGGAAAATGAATAAAGGTGACTTCCAGGGCCCTTATTGGGATATGCAGGCTGCTGATGTGCCCTGGAGATGTGATGTAGCTCAAACACATAGGGGGCTGGAGGGAAGCAGTGAAGCAGGGTTTAGAGGCACGCTCACTGTTTCTGTAGTACTGAGGGCAGAGACCAGGCCTGAATGAGGCAGGAGCTCTGCCACTGAGCCATAGCCCTCACCAGCTCACTATTTTCTGTTCCTTCTGAAAGCAGGCCCTACCAACTCTCAATTCTCCGTGGGAACCTCTGCATCTGAATCTCACAACTGGCTCTTAAAATTAGCCTCTTTCTTTCTGTGCAGGAGTTGCTGGAGAACCCTTGCCTGTGGACAGCGAGAAAGACATCTTTGATTACATCCAGTGGAAATACCGAGAACCTAAGGATCGAAGTGAATGAGTCTGTTCTCCCTCCTGGGCACAGCCCAATAGAAGTCTTAATTTATTTCTTAACCTTTGCTATGGAGGGGGGTTTGGTGTTTTAACTGATTATTTCTCCTTCATGCTTAGCTTGCCTTAGTTAATAAACCCTCTTGCACTATTACTGGATGATTTTATTTTCTTAACAAATATGTGTTTAGTTTAAATTTTATGTTCATGATCATACTTTACTGTAGGTACAGGAATGAGGAACAAAAGATGAGATGATAGCAAATTTTAATGGAAATTTTTATTTTTTAATTTTCTGCCATATGCTATAATCTGTATTACTCTATTGCATTCCCTCCTGCTGATTACAAATTAATCATTTGAGGTATACCCAGAGGCTAGCTACTAGAAGATGGCTTTAGAAAGATTTTTTTAGAAACTAGCAAGCTTCAGAGATTTAATTTTTTTCTTTGACTTATATTCTATTTTGTAATATATATGTATAACTTAAATAGGTCAGGTGTTTGATTATTTATTAGAATCTGTGGCACTTGGTTGGAATCCATTAGAAAGAGTTTACCTGAGCAAAACCACTTCTAATATGCACAAAATATGGCCTCTTAAACTTTAAACAAACCAAAATTTTATTTCTAAGTTTTTTTCCAGGTAACTTTTATGTACAAATGATCAAAATATGTAAGTTAAAACATTCCTGGAAGGACTGGGGATTTAGCTTAGTAATGTAAGTGCTTGCTTGGCAAGCATGAGGTTGTGAGTTCAATCCCCTGTACTAAAACAAACCAACAAACAAACATGTTCCTGGAAATTGCTTGGTTTTAAACATAAAAAGTATATAGATATAAAATACAAGCAGTTATAAAGACTTCCAGGGGCTGGGGATTTAGCTCAGCAGCATAAGCGCCTGCCTTGCAAGCAGGCAGTCATGAGTTCGATCCCTGGTACCGATAAAAACGAAAAAGACAAAAAAAAAAAAAAAAAAAAAAAAAAGACTTCCAGGAAGATGGCAGAGTGTAAGGAGCAGAGAAACAGCCTCTCTGAGAGTCACCATCCAGGCACTGGAATATAACAACGAGAGGATGACAGGAAGGAAGGAAGTGGGTGCCCTGGGCCAGGAAAGATCTGCAGTGGGAACTGAAGCCCCCAGGAAGCGTGAAGAGAGAGACTTCAGTGAAAAAGGTGGTGGAGCAATCCAGCCTGCAGACACATGGCGATTGCTTGTGACACCAGAGGCCTCCAAGGCAAACAGCAGTACAGTTGGACAACTGCACTAGCTGGGGCTGAGTGCTGGGGGCACAGTTGTCTCACAGGACAGTGATTGGCTGGGAGCTGTTTTGGAGAGGGGCCAGCTGAGCTCAGAACTCAGAACAGCTGCTAGATCCATCCTGAATTTCAGAGGAAATAAAGGTGCAGGCTTGATGAGCTTACCCACTACCCCACCCTAAAGCTAATTGCTGGCTTGCTGGATTAAATCAGTACCACCAGTGACAGCAGACAAACCTGGAAGTCAATTTTTTTCCCTTTCTCCTCTTGTTTTTTGCCTTCATAGTTTGATCTTGTTTTTAATGTGAGTATGGACATGGTTTCTAGCTTCTTTGTGGTTCTCTTTCATCCTCTTATTTCTTCCTTTTCTTCTCTCCTGTGTTCTGCACCAGTTTCCCAAAGTTTGCATGATTCCCATGTCTTCCATCCTTGCTTCTAATCTTTATTTTCTTCTACTTAACTACTTTTTTCCCTAAAACCTTTCAAATTTTCTCTCATCAGAGTAAAACTGATGTATCAAGGACTTATTTACTGCATATAATTTTCTAGTATTATATGCAGTAAATAAGTCCTTGATGTGTCAATCCAGCAGTTGCTAGATAATGCAAAGAAGAATAACATAAGATGATGGGAGTCAGTGAAAAAACAGAAAATGGCACAAATGATATTAAAAAAAAAAGAAAAACCTGTTCACAAACCCCATGGTAGAAATCTTCCCTGGCAGGAAAAAGAATTTGACATACAGATAAGTGAGGTATACAGAACTCCATTTAGCCATGATTGAAAAAATAAATTCTATAGCCAGGCATATCATAGTCAAGATTCTACAAATTCAACACAAGAATAGAATACTAAAAGCTTTAAAAAAAAAAAAAAGAAACAGGGGCTGGGGATTTAGCTCAGCAGCATAAGCACCTGTCTTGCAAGCAGGTGGTCGTGAGTTCGATCCCCAGTACCGATAAAAATGACAAAGACAAAAAAAAAAAAAAAAAAGAAAGAAAGAAAGAAAAGAAAAAGAAACAAACCACCTGTAAAGGAAAGCCCATCAGAATCACAGCTGACTTCTTAACACAAAACCATCAGGGAGAGCTCTGAGTGAAGAATTTCAAGCCCTAAAGGAAAACAACCTCCAACTCAGATTAATATACACTAGGGACATGTTCCTTTTTCCCTCAGCAACCTATCTCAGATTAACCATAAATTAAGTTCCTTTTCTGTTGACCCCCAAACTTATGTTAGAGAATTTAAATTTATAACTAATTGTTATGATTTACACTTCAAGGATGTTTATGTGATTCTAAACATCACCCTCGGCTCACAAGAGCAAGCTCAATTATGGCAAGCAGCTTGAGAGAAAGTAAGTCATAGATACTGAACAAATACTATTAAAAATGACCATGGATCTATTATTTCAAGAGATTTTTGTTACTTGACCTATAAAAACATTCTTATTTATATTTACAAATGTAAAAACTATAGAAGAGTTATTAAAATTCAAATTGGCCAAATATATTTGAGTGCACAATGATTATGTAAAGTATTTGTCTGTTAAACTGTGTTTCTATGTCTAATCTGTACATCATCTATATATATGTATGTCTTTGTCATATCCACAAACAGATATTCTTTTTTATTTGCACTCAACAATCTTTTCTCTTTCTTTTTTCTTTTGCATTTTCAGATCATTTAATCAAGGTTTTTTTGGATTACTTACTTAAAAAGCATGCTTCTACCTGGGTTGCCAGCTGGTCAAAATGATGCTAAAATTGGTTAAACAAAATCCCTCAGGATTGGGATTGTTAGACAGGACTGCAGTTGATGAATAAGGAAGCAGCTGCCTGGTAATATTTTTAACCAGTTTTAATTCATTAATCAGAGGCCCCAGTAATCTCCATAGTCTTATGGAAGACACCCTAACTAAAAATACATTAAGGTTTTTGATTTAAAGATGCTAATATGAAAGTTTCATATAGCTAAGACAGTTCAATATAGCTGATCTTTTGATATATTAAATATATTCATGCTTCAAGTATACAAATCATCTCAACTATATGATGAACATCATCTTTCAATTCCAGACATTGCCTTTTTCTTGTGCTTCAGCCAGGAGATTCAAGTCAAACCAAACAAGGTCACCAGTAAGATGATAATTTTTTAACAAAAATTTGTATAATATATATGTTATATATGTACCACTATACTTAGAGATACTTAAACACTGAGCAGACCAAATGTCACAAATTTCTTCAATAACATCCTATTAAATACCAAATTAAGTAAAAGCCTCTTATGTATTAGGTAGAGATGACTGACCATAAAGGGAATAGCTTATGTCAAAAATGCAAATTCGAATATGTTACAAAATGTCATCGTGATTGTCAGGTAGATTTTACACACATGGCCCACCACAAAACTCTTGAATATCTCTTTACCTTTGTACTTTTTCAGGATGGATAAAAGTCTTTCTTACAACCAGGGAAACTACTCACATCGTTACTAAAGTCCTGTTACAAGAAATCATTCTCAGGTTTGGTCTACCTCAGAGTATCCTGTCAGATAATGGTCCAGCCTTTATTTCTCAAATCATTCAACAGGTATCCTCAAGCTTACACATCACCTGATGCCTACACATTTCGTACCATCCACAATCCTCATAAAAACACACCTCACAAAACTTATTTTAGAATTACACTAATCTTGGCCCTACCTCCTTCACCTAGCCTTAGCCAAACTCAGAGCACTTTCCCCCTCCTCCTACCTTTCTAAGCCCTTTTAAACTCAAGTATGGCCAACCATTCCTAGTCCACTATCTTCCTACCTTTCTCCCAAAGTCTCCCTCCTCTTGCTGACTACATCCCAATTCACTCCTTCCTCTGACACATTACAACAGCATGCCAGTCTCTGTCGTCCCCAACCCTCTGATGAGAACAAACCAGATCCTCCCATATTCCCCGGAGACCTAAACTATCTTAAATCTTCTAAATCCACAGGACTGCAACTAAAGTGGAGGGGTACCCTCCTGGTCTTCCTCGCAACTCCTATGGCAGTCAAGGTTGCTGGACTGCCACTCTGGTTCCATGTCACTCAGGCTGAGTGGTGACCTCCTAATGCTAGCTACCTGGACTCCAAACATCCTGAGTGATCATCACATCTCCTATCCCACCTGTCTCCACCTCACCAAGGGCCCACAGCCACAACTTTCAGACTAACTCATGTTTTGTTGCCCTATCTGTTTCCTGATCCTATACATTCTATTAGTTAAACAGGAGACCCTTCTGAGTCTGGGCTCTCATCTCACAGCGACAGTCACAGCTTCCCCACCCCTTGTCTGTAATTTCCCGAACATGATTCAACTGTCAAGCCTTACATTTCTCATGCTTCCCATTCTCTCCAGCTCAACCCCTCGCCAAGGACATCCTACCTATACTTTTACCCTTTCAGGTGGGGGAATAATTGCCTCCCATAATTCACCCCATCGCAACTCCACTGTCAATGTTCAGATTCCCTTACTGTCACCTTAGACCTTATGCCAAACTTGGGATAAGGGAAAACCTAACCAAAATGGAGTAATTTGCCAGTCTGTCAGTTAAGCTAGAAATATTGTTCCTCACCATGGTCCTGGTAGAATAACACATTCAGATCATGGGCACCTTCCCTTCTACCTGTCCTGGGTCCTTTAATTATGATAGTGGCCTGCCTCCTCATTGTGCCTTGCCTTTTTTTTTTTTTTAATTTTATTTAAGGAGAAAAAAAAGCAGAGAAAGGGTACAAGTTATACAGATTTACAGAAAAAAATAAACAGGAAATCACTAGTTAATGGATTACATATTGTCATCCTCGAAATAATTGTTCAAGTCACAAAATTAAAGCTTGTAAAGTGGACATTCCAACAGTGAGACTGCAAACAGTTCCGTTCAATGATCCAATAAAACTCAGTGATATCATTTTCTATCTTATACACTTAAATATACATGCAGGTATATCATTTAGAGCACTTTCTTTTCCTCTCTTTTGTACAATGACAATTACACATTTTGGGTTTTGTTGCTCCCACAGTTCTTATTACTTTTTTGGAAGGGAGTAGAACCAAATGTGACATAACAGAACAGAGTCAATCAAATCAAAAGGGTGGACATAATAGATATTGTAAAAGCATAATACAAGGTGATCAATAATGGGTACCATAATGCCTCCCGCTATCTCTAATAGATTTGCCTATATCATCAGTCACAATAAAATTGAACAAAACAGTAAAGAACAAAACTGACAAAACCAAAACATTGGAGACATTATAGGTCTTCAAAAGTAGATAAAAATCAACGAGAATGGGCGTCATAATGAATCTCACTATCTTCACAGCTGTTGCCTAAACTTTCGAACCTGGTACTATCAAGCAAAACAGAATAGGGGGACATCAGTCAAAAACAAGATGGTGAGAGTAATACAGGACTTTAAATCAAGATAATAGAAAGTCAAAGTGGGTTACTATAATATATCCTGCTATTTTTTATTTATTTTTCCTTTAATTAAAAGGATAAAAATAAAAAAGTAAATAATGAAGTGGAGATTGAGATAAAAGAGGGCATAACAGCAAAACAGCGCAGATCAAAACATAACTATTTAAGCAGAATAGTGTTTCACCACAAGATAATCCTGACATAAAAGTAGTTACCATATTGTCACTTTCCTTGAAATCTTTGAGTATAACTTCGTATACTATAGCATCAAATATAGTAAAACAATGTAAAACCATTTAAGAGAATGACAGCATTACAGGGTATTTATAGTCAACTAACATAAAATGAACAATGGTTTCTGTATAATCTCCTTGTCTTTAAAAGTTTTTGCTTATACTATCGTACATAATAAAATCCAATAAGATACAACCTGTTTAGACCAAAGGAGACAGAAGAACAAAAGCTTGATGAGACTTCAAAACAAGATGATACTAAATCAGTATTACCTATTAAGACATCATTTTCTCCAAAATAGCTGTTCCTATCATCCAATCTTCTCTGCCTCTTTTCTGTTGAGCTCTTTTTCTGTCATTAGTTGTCAGTTTGTCTTCTTCATTTTGTTTTCTGCTCCATTCATTGTGGCCTCTCTGCCACTATTTCTGGATTCTTTGTATTTTTCTTTTTTAGAATATCCTGCAGTATTCTCTGTAGAGTTGAATTGGTGGTTGCATATTCCCCTAGTTCCTCTTTATCCTGGAAGCACCTTGTTTTTCCATCAATTTCCAGGGATAGTTGTGCAGGATATATCAATCTTGGCTGGAGATTATTATCTTTCAAAGTTTGAATTATTTCCCCCCACGTTCTTCGTGATTTGATGGTTTGGGCAGAGAAATCTGCTGTAATTCTGATGGGTGTTCCCTTGTAAGTGGTCTGTTTCTTGTCTCTGACAGCTTTTAATATTCTGTTCTTGTATTGAATTTCTGGAATTTTTATTATTATATGCCTGGGTGTTGCTCTGTTTGGGTTGTAGGTGGCTGGGGTCCTGTATGTCTCATACATCTGAGTATCTTTACCTTTTGCTAAATTAGGAAAACTCTCCTGGATTATTTCTGTGAGTAGCTTTTGTAGCTCATTTGTTTGTGTCCCTATTTATTCTTTTAGGTTCTTAATTCTTAAGTTATGGATCCTCTTATCATCTTCTAGTCTTTGTATTATTGCTGTTTGTTTCTTTGTTACTTTTAAGAAGTTTTTCATTTCATTCTCCCATATTACAAATCTGCCCTCCAGTTCAGATAGTCTGTCCTTAGTTTCTTTCAAGCTGTTATGCCAGTTTTCGATAGAGTTTTTAGTTTCCTGGTAGTCTCTTTGAACCTGCTTCACGTATTCTATGCTTTCTCTATTTTCTCCATCAAACAATTCTCCCCTCTTTTTCTGTTCTTCCATTCCACCATCTGTTTTTTCTTGGGTGGTGCTTAGCATTTCTCTAGCTATTCTGCTTATTTCTAGCTTCAGGTCATTAATAACTTCATTACTGAACTGATCTATGAGGCTCTAGATGGCACTTTATGTCTATTGGTGCGGTGTCCGCTATTGCCTGTTTCTCAGGATTGGGGGCCGAGGAGCCTTTCTTGTTGCTGCCTCTTCCCATATTCTTTGTTCCTTATATAGGCAAGCGTATATAGGAGGCCCAGCTTCCCTCCCTGTCAGCCACAGCCTGATTGAATTGCGCTGGCTAGGTGTTCCCGCCCACCGCAGCACACCAAGAAGTTGCAGATCAGGCAGCCTATGCGGGGCCTGCCCCTCCAGGCCACCCTCAGGTTCTGGGATCTGGGCTGTGCTAACCTACTGGGTCGCTGCCAGCAGTGTCATGTAGGCCAGGCACTTCTCACTAATCCCGCTTGAGAGGGGGATACGTGGCTGAAGTTGCTGCAGCGCCCTGCTCCTGCAAGTCTGCCCAGTCCCAGAATGTCTTCTGCTGGGGTCTCATTAAACTGTGGAAGAGTGTCAGTTTCTCTCACTCACCTCACGGCAAGTCAATGCACAGCTCCCCGCCCGTCCTGTTTTCGACTCCGTTCGCCGATTCCCAATTCCCGTTCTCAGGTCTCTCTCCCTGCCAAGCTGATGTAGATGTAGCCGCCGCGCGGCGGGAAACCCAAATTGCGGCTTCCAATGGTGCGGGCTCCAGCCTCCACACTGAGGCCCCTCTGTTCCTGTTCTAGCACCAGGACTGCATTCCAAGTTGGTTTCTCTCAGCCCAGTTCGTTCCTGGGTCAGCAGAACATATCTCCACCTGCTTATGACTCCTTATTCCGCACTATTCCTGAATTCTAAGCTGAGTCTTTCAGAGAGCCTCCGTAGCTGCTGTTATCTGTCCGCCATGTTCTCCTGGAAGTCTGCCTTGCCTTTTTAATTCTCCAGTCTAGGATGTGAACCTTCAGCAACGAGGAACTCCTTTTCCAGGCTGAAACACTTGGTACCGTCATCCTGTCAATACTCCTGACCCTCAACACAATGTCCCCAACTAGTAAACAGACTTGTCCTCCTCTCCTAACAACATAAAGACGAGAATGAAAGGATTCTGCCCTAGTATAAATTACTGGACATTATGGCAGTGGTCTAACATGGTGGAAGGTAAAGCAAAAACAATTATCCTGATGACCACTTCCTCCTCCTCCTCCTCCTCCACCTCCTCCACCACCCCAATGACAACTTCATCTTTCCTGTCCCGTGTGCACAAAGAGAATTCCAGTCAGTTCCTTGCACATCATCAGTGCCTTCCCCAAGTGCTGCTTCTGGTCAAAGATCATGAGACCTCCTGCCATGTGTGTCTCAGAAGAAAAATAGCCTACCCCACGAATGGTGTGCTCCTTCCACGTCCTCAATAAAGGACAGTTTCTTTCCTTCTGCTCTATTGCACTGGAAAACTCTAACAGACATCTGAGATGAACACACACTTCTCAGATGAAGAAGTACAAACACCAAATGAAAAAACATTCATCACTGGTCACTGAGATTCCATCTCACTCCAGAAGAATAACTATTATCAAGAAATCAGTAACACATGCTAGAGGGGCCATGGGGGAAAAGGAACACTTCTCCACTGTTGGTGGGAACAGAGACTGGTGCAGCCACTCTGGAAATCAGAGGAAAATTTGCTAAAAAAATTAGGACTCGAGTTTCCATTTGATCCAGATATTATTATTCTGGTTATTTTCCTAAAAGAACTGCAATCATTGTACTGCAGTGATATATGCACACCTGTGTTTTTAGGAGCACAATTTCAATAGCTAAATCTTGGGAACAACCCAAGTGCCTATCAACTGGTGAATGGATTAAGATTTGGGTTCTTTATTTGATGGAGTACTACTCTGCTATAAAGAAGGATATGCTCAAGACATTTTTAGGAAAATGGCTACAGCTTGAGACCATATACTTGATGAATAAAACTGGACACACATGTAAATACTGCATTGTTTCTCTGGTGTGAGAAACCAAAAGTGTAAATAAAGATCAAAATGTATAATAGATATTAGATAGAAAATGTTCAAATTGGGAGGGGAGGGGAGTGGGAACATTAAAAAAATGAGAAAAGAAGGAAAACATGGAAACAAAACTTTTGTAAATGGGGAAAAGAGGGGTTAAAGAGAGGGTAGAGGAATGGGAAAAACAAGTTATATCACGTACAAGTACAAATTCTCTATGATGAATGTGATCATTATGTATACCTAAAATGTATCAATAAAATCTGAGGAAAAAGAGAAGAAAAAGTTATCACTGGTAAGTAGTTATTGAAAACTATGTAAAAATGCTTTGTAACTTATAAAGGACTGTCTAAACCTAACATTGCCTTTGAGTCTTTTTCTTCAGTATTCAAAGTCTTTCATGGGAAATGTGATTTTGCATCCAAGAAATGAAAGCAAATAGTTTTTAAAGAATAAAAGGTATTTACTGACATAATTTTCCCTGGTAAGCTACAGGAATTCATTTACGTTTTTTAAAATGTTTTTGTGTGACTGGGGATTGAACCCAGAGACTTGTGCACACAAGGTGAGAACATTCCTAGCCACCATTTACTTTTAATTCCAGGTACCAGGACTGTCAGGTACTAGCCCTTTATCAGTAATTTATACTAGGGCAGAAATTACTTAGAAGATTTGTGGGGAGGGATATACAAACTTGTACATTTTAACAATATGTAATTTTTAAAGTATTTTATTTGAACTATAAGTAGTTCAAGACTAATTTTTTGTTAGTTTTTCTTGTAGAATCACATCCATTTTATTTGTTTTTTTAGCCAAAAACAAAACAAAACAAAACAAAACAAAACAAAACAAAACCCAAACAAACCAAAGCTAGGTTCCACTCCTAACAGCGGAACATGTTACTCTCCTTATCCTGTAACAGGTTCGGTGACAAAGGAGAACCACGCCAGGGGTTCGAGGGGTCTGAAGGCCATGGACTTTCAGTCTGCCCCTGTTGCTAGATTAGGTTTTAGGGCATATTTATATAGAAGTACTTCAAAGTTAGTGCACAAGATCCTGCTTGAACACGATGAGGAGCCTTCTTTATGGTGACGCGTTTGCGTCTTTTTGTACTTTCTGGCATACTTTTAACCTTGCATGTTGCCAGCTGCCTTGACTTCGACAGGCTAGCCCGGGACCACAGTCACAGCGCTGGAAGATCTCAGGGGCTTGCGCAGTATCTTTATGGCCTCTCCTAGAGCAGAGCTGTCCCTCTAACAGGACTGGTTTACAGATCTTAGTCCAAAAATGACGAGCGCAGCAAAGACCAGGGCCACAGTCGGAAGTTCTAAGACAGCTTTCTCCTTCTTGTCCTGTAACAAGATTAAGGTAGGCTCAGTGACAAAGGAGAGAAACACACCGGGGGCTGCTCCTGAAATGAGGCCAGGGGTAGAGGACTGAAGGCTAAGGTAAAAATGAAGACAGCCCGCGGCCCTTAGAGATAGGCCTCATGCTGAAATCATTAAGGAAGTGGAAATTCCAGCCCCACATAACAGGATTTGTCCTTCTTATGAAGTTAAAACATTCATCAAGGAAAGACGGAATTTCCAGTCTTGAGAAATGAAAATAATGTCACCTGGCAACAATTTATTAAATGGAGTTTATGGTCCTACAAAGAGACACATTTACTTGTAAGAGGCCAGTTCACTGGACTGGAATTTGAAACAATTTAGTTTAAAAAAAAGAAAAAGAAGAAAACGTTGTACAAAGCTGAATAGTTAATGCATCTGTTTCTCTATTTTGTATCCCAAGGATCTAGGAAAGAAAACTGTGATTTGCCGAATTACAGCTAATAGATAGTGCACAGCGTGCGCGTGTAAAATTGAGCTTAACAGTAAAAGAGCTCCCGGCTTCGCGGTGCGCTGTCGGGTGATTCCCTGTTCTCCTGGCGGGCAGCGCGCACGGTGATCCCGCACTGGCTCGCGGACCTCACACAGTATGCACTCCCGCGGTGTCGGGTGAAGAGAAGTGGGTCTCCGCCTATTTTAGGAGGCGGAGTGGAGAACGTTTTCCCTGAAGTGCCGCACACGCTGCCCTTACCCTTGACGCTCTGTGGTTTCTTGGCGTTTGGCTTCCTCCTGGGTTTGTTCTCCTCCACTGGGAGCTCAGTGGGTCCCGCGGCGTCCAGGCCCCCTGGCGGGTCAGTCCTGCTTTCCAGCCCCGGGGCTGCGTCTTCCCCGGGAGCGCACGCATCTGTGGCACAGGCGGACGGACCCGTTAGACCTTCGGAGCAGCGCTGTTCGTCTGCCACACCTCTGCCTTCTCTAGTGACCGTGGTTTCCGGGACGTGCACTGGCTACTCACGGGCTCACCGAAGCGAAGAGGGCCACCAGAGGGAGTAAGTGCCAGAAGCCCACGGTTATGCGTCAAGGGAAGGAGATGCGGAGGTGCGCGCGCTCGGAAGGGACCCGCCAGCCCTTGCCCTCCCCGAACCCGAGCCGCTCACCGTTGGCGCAGCGCGCCCCGGGGCAGCACGAGGCTCCAGGCCGGCACGGCCTCCAAGGCCCGCGGCAGGCCGCGCAGAAGCGCTGCTCCCCGCGCGGCGCTACACAGACCTTCCGGGGGCCGCAGTCCTCGTCCGCCACGCACGGCGGGCCCTGCGGAGAGGAGCGGGGAGCGCTGCAGCCGCGGTGGGTAGGGCGGCTGGGCGGCGCTCTGCACCGCCCACCAGGCTTCTCTGCGGAGACGCCCGCCGGCTCCGATCCCCAAGCAGCTTTGAAAGCTTTCGTTTCCTTTCCTCCGTTCTCACGGAAAAGGGACGAAAAGGGCTTCCCGCGCGTCCCGCGGAGGCCGTCACCCCGGGGCTGTGCACACCCCGGGATCGCGCTGCCTTCCGCCTGCCCGCCCTGGCGGCGGAGCTCCCGCCTCCCTCCCACGCCTCCTCTGCACCGGGTGTCTGCACCCGCGGTCCCCGCACGCCGCGCGCCTGGGGGCGCTGCGGTATCCGCGGTTCCTGCGACTGCCCCGAGGCGCCGTGCTGCCCCGCGCGGAAGCGCGCACTCGGGGGTTCGCGGGCTGCGAGGCCGATCAGACGGTGACACCCACTTCACGTCGTGGAGAATGTCCGGCAACCGCCGTGGCTAGGCGGCACCTGCCAGACCTTCCCAACTGTGGCTCAGTCCCGGGTTGCGGACAGGCAGAGCCACGCCCCTGGAGGCCGCCCTGCCCCCCTGCAGAGCGCGTGGACGCCGAGGACCCGGTCCGGGCTGGGGGCGTCCGGGCCCCGCGCCCAGCGACTGGCTGCGTCAGCCTATACCGACCTTGCGCGCGCCCTGCGCGTCCGCAGCACTTTTGATGCCGTTGAAGTCCAGGACCAGGGCGGCCAGCGGCGCGCAGAGCTCGCCGAGTCCCAGAACGGCCAGCAGCAAAGCCCCGAAGCCCCGCATGTCCCCGCCTGCTGCTGCCGCCGGGCCGCGACACTTATAGCGCGGGCTCGGCCCCCGCCTGCTTCCGTCCGGGCTGCACGCGGGCCCCGACACGTCCCCGGATGCGTTTGATCGATGGTTCAAAACAGGCGCGGGGGAGGCATGGGACGCCGCGAATCCCGGATCGCGCTCAGAGTGGCCTTGGGGCGGCGGGGATCAAAGGCCACGCTCACCGTGTTCGCCGTGCAGACACCGGGGGTCGGCCCCGCGCCTCCCCACGGGCGGACTGCGAGGAGCTGGGCTTGCTGTACGAGGACCTTACGGGGTGTACGGAAATCTCGTCCAGACGCAGGGGAGGACCGCAGAAAACCTGTTTTAGACAAAGGGGTACTATTCAGTAGGACCATTGAATTCATTTCAGGAGCAACAGATTTAGTTTGTGCGCATGGTGCTACATTCAGTGCTGCAGGTCTTTAAGTCTTTAGCTGATTCTACATCTCCAATTCCTGGATTTGGGGAAGGCGCTGGGTTGGAACTCAGGATGCCAAGTAAGTGCCTTATCAATCCTAGTGTGTATATTCAAAAACTTCTGCTCCAGCCCCTTGTTTGGTCTGACATTTATTAATTTGTTTGAGTGTCTGTGGGTTTCTGGGACAGGGTGTTGTTATGTTGCCCGTGGCCTTGAACTCTTGGGCTCAAGTAATCTTCCTGCCTCAGCCTCCTGAGTAGCTAGGATTAAAGGCATGCACTCCTGCAGTGGGCTGTCTGGTTACTTTTACCCCAGCAGGCTGATAACAGAAGTCAAGGAATTTGCTTCAGAGTTTTAATCCCTTTTAAAATTGTTTTGTCTTCATTGTTCCCAGTGTAGACTCGTGGGTATGAAGGGTGCGAAGTTTTATTTAATATCTAGGAAGGCAGATTTCCCCTTCCCTAAGTGCAGTCTTCATCTACTGGGTCTTCCTGCAGGACAAGCTGACATGGGTCCACTGTCCTGTGCCTGGACATTTTGAGTAAGAAGAACAACCCTAGTTTTCTTTTTGGGGCTGCTGGGGATGGAACTCCAAGACATGCACACACTAGACAAGCGCTGAGCCTCAATCAGCCTCTGCCCCTGGCTGCAGAGCCCTGGGGGCCCTCCGTGTTTCTTAGGGATCCTGTCCTCTGGCTGCAGGGGGCGCTCTTTCTCCCACACCACTGTTTTTGTCACCTGCCTTGGCATCCCTGAGGCCCCTCACTGCCATGAGCCTGCTGGGTGGGGCTGTTGTGAATTTGTTTCAGAGTTAAACAGTTAGGACCCAGGATAAAGGCGAGAGTCTAGGTCCTCTGCAATGCTGGCTTCTCTGCTTCCTGTTGCCTAACTGGACACAGTCTGTCTGGGAGCCACGGCCTCCACAGGAGTTGTGAGCAGCAGGGCTTGTGTGTGGGGGGTGCTGTGACAGGGCAGTACTCCGTGCTAGAACTGGAGTATAAAATGCTGAGCCTCTAGAGTCTAGACAAGACATTTATAGGTAGATAACTTCCATGTATTGTGAGGAGCACTGAAATAAAGCTATAAAAGGTATCAACACAGAGGAGGGCATGGTTCATTCTGAAGAAATAATAAAGGAGAGTTAATATTTGAGCTGTGATTTGTGAAATGAATAGGAGTTTGCTAGGTTGAGAAGCATGGGTTGGTATTCTGCCAGGCTTAGAGGGCAGGGAGATACATGTGGGTTCCAATGAGAGATTCTGTGTGGCAGAGTCAATGATAGGAAGATGAGATGAGCGGAACTGAGAAAAACCTGGCACACCAGGCCGAGAAAATTGGACTTTATTCTCTATGCAATGGAAACTCATTGGAGCTGTCAGAGCAGGAAAATGGCAGGTGACTTTCTAAGAGAATTAAACTGTTGGCAGTGGGGAACCAGGGTCACGGCAGGTGACTCAGGAGATGTCCCATCACAAGCCATGGTGACACCGTAATGGTGAGAGCCAGGTGTGGGATTGGTGGTCCAGGATGCGTGGCTGATGGGGTGGAGGTGGATATGATAATTCTCACTGGGTAAGAGGGGGTGGCACCAACCAGAGTCCCAGCTGGAGATTGGGTGCAGGGAGCAGGGTGCCACATGCCTCAAGAAGAGTCACTGCACAAGTGCTGGACTGCAGTGAGGAGATGCATGGAAGATACCTGCACTGCACCTCCCCAACCAGGGTGCCATGTCAGGAGGAGCAGCACCCTACAGCCCCTCCACCTCATGTCTTGTGCATCGGAGACCTTGTGGGCTTTGGAGCTGGCAGGCTGGCCCTGGTCACGCACCTATCTGCCTGTTCTGGTGCCCACAAAGTTCCAGTTGTGCATATGTCAGTCCCTGAAACTGACGCCAGGCTCCACGAGGGCAGGGCCACTCACATCCTTGCTTCCGTGGTGCCTGGCATGTGGTGAGAGCCCTGCAGGGTTTTATGTGACACATGAATGCTGACTGTGTTGATGGGGTGAGGCAGCTTGCTCCAGGCCACAGTCTCTTCAGCTGCAAAGCTGGTCATACCTTGCAATCTGGTCCACTTCCCATTACCGTGACAAGCACCAGAGGTGACCAGTGTGAAAGCAGAAAGGGTTACTTGGGCTTGAGTTTTGTTGGTGGTCCCTTGGTGATGTGCCTGTGTCAAGGTAGAACAGCGTGGCGGGAATAGGTGGCAGAGGGGGCTGCTCAGCTCACAGCAGCTGGGAAGCGAAGAGAGTGACAGGAAGGATGGGGGTTTCGTGAACTTGGATGCCCAGCAACCGTGGACCCCAACAGGGCCCCCACTGACACTTGCTGAATACAGTTTGTCAAGGCCCAGTTCCCCCTAAGCTGAAGCCTCATTTTCAAAGATGACCATTTCAACCCCTAAAAGGCAGGGACCTTAGAGGACAGCAGGTGCAGACACTAACTGTGACTTGGAAAGGGACTCTGGATATTTTTCAAACCCACTGTGACTGGCTGCCAGACAGTAGTCACCGTGCTCCTCTGTTGGTATCTCCAGCCTGAAGCTGCATCTCAGTTATTTGGGGCAGAGATGCAGTGGGGGCAGTGCAGAGGAGAACAGGGAGGGCTGGGGCAGGAAGAGGAAAGCTTTAAAAATGTTTCTGCTTAAAAAGGATCAGCTTGGTGGTGTATGTCTGTAATCCCAGCACTGCTGGAGGCTGGGGCAGGAGGATTGCAAGTTTTCAGTACAGGCTAGGAAGTTTAGCCATACCCTGTCTAAAACAGTGAAAAAGAAAAAAAAAAAAAAAAGATCTAGAGATACAGGTCATTGCAAAAGCCCTTAGTTTACTCCCAAGGATTGAAAAACAAACAAACAAAAAACCAAATAAAAACTCCCTCAAAACCCAGAAAACAGTATCTTTTTCTTCTCTGCTCTTTGGTCTCTGCTTCCAGGCTGCCGTGAGGTGAGCGGCTCCTTTCCACAGCTTCCTGCCATGATGCTCCCCCTCACCACTGCCATCCATGCCTGTGAAGGGTTTGCAGGACCACTCAGCAAGGCCCCCTGCAGGACGGGCACCTCCTGTGCTAATGTCACTGCAAGGTTCTGCTTCCATACTGGGACAAAGGGAGTCCTCTGGGCTGTTCTGGCCACCAGGCCACCACATTGGTGCCCCTGGCAGGAATTAGTTGAAAAACTCAAACTGATCCTCCTAGATTTGTAATGAACACTTGGACCAAAGGAACCCTAAAACTGAGTGCTGTTGAGTAAGCCTAGAGGAAGTGAAAATCCTCAAAAGAAATTTCTGTAGATGCAGTTGGTTTTGTGTGTCTGAGCCTACCCCAAAGGCTCCCTGACCCAGAGAGGACTGCCAGCTGGGGTCTGTGAGCTGCACCTGTAGGCTCCCCTTCCAGCTGCTGCCCTGCAGTCAGAGGCAGTGTGTTGGAACTGATGATTTATGTTCATTTGTGAGTGAGGGGAAATCTTTGTTTGTTATGGTTCTTGTTTCAAAACCAGTTTTATTTCCATAAATTTTGCTTTTCTTAGAAGAAAAATCAAAGTAACTGAAATAAACAGGTCTTTGGCAGACTCTCACAGGAAATGCTGAATACAGTCAGAGAGGAGAGAGGCACACTGATGGGGCAGACCACAGGGTACAATCCCCAAGCCCTTGGAAGCAAACTGCCGACTCCTTAGTTGGGGTCAAGGAGGAAAAGGAAGCCTCCGTGTGCCTAGGTAATGTCCATGGCCTCCAGAACAGGGAAACTAACGCCAGTCTGTCTCACTGTCTTAGTTTCTTTTCTCTCTCATTGTTGAGCCAAAATACGTGATGCCCAAAGTTAGGGAAGGGAAGGTTTCTTTCTTTCAGGTTGGAAGTTTCAGGCCATACTCAGCTCCAAGGCAAAATGACATGGCTGAGGGACAGCAGTTCATGGCCACCCCTATAGCAAAGCACTAACCGGGCAAAAGAGAGAAAGATATGCCTTCATCCCTCCATTACCCTGTGTGCTGGCTCCACTCCTGGGCAGCTGTAGTATTCACACCATCAATTGGAGCACTAGACAACAAACCAATCACCAACGCTAGATGTGGCTGTGTCCATGATTGCATGAAGTTTGGTGGTGGTGGTGGGGTGCTTCTGAACATAAACCGTAACACCAACTGTGTCACTTCAGCAGGGCCCAACACCTTCAGCCTCAGCATTTTCTGTCCCTATGCTGTCCAGCTCTGAAATACACTTTTCAGACCAGGCCAGGACCCCGGTCTTTCCTTCAGGAGGTCCTTCTTGTCTGTCTAACACAGAATTAGGTGCCACTTCTTGTGACTTTGTAAGTCCTGGCACCTGCCCCCATGACAACCTCGCCCCAGGCACTTCTCTGTTCTTGCTTCTCTGAGTGGACCCCAAACCATCTGGGGATGACACTCATGTTCCCCAGGGGCAAGAAGAGGAGAGGCCACCACAGTGGTTAGTGCTGCTCTCCTGTGGTAGGAAGGAGGTGGCAAACTGGGAAGGGGGCACTGTCCGAGTGCATGGCTCAGTGTTGGAGCTGCCAGATTCTGTGCCAGGTGTCCTAGAACCAACATCCCAGTGCATGTCAGTGGCAGTCTACAGGCCATGTGGCCATGTACATAAAGCTTTTGTCTTGGGGTACCAGGGATGGAATCTGGAGTGCTCTAGTGCCAAGCTGTGTTCCCAGCTGGGTTTAATTTTTTTTAATTTTAATACTGGACCTTGCTAAATGGGCCACTAATTTGTGATTCTCCTGCCTCAGCTTCCCAAGTAGTTGGAACTGCAGATGTGCTCCACCATATGAAATTGAAATATCAACTGGGCAAGCAAAATGTTTCCCTGAGTTCACTTTGATGCACTGTCTTTATTGTAATATCAGGCCAGAGGCAGAGCCACTCACAGGAGAGAAACCTGCTCAACCAAGTAAGCCCATTCTTCTCCAGGAGTCTCTCTCCCATGGGTACTTGTATCTCCCAGGCTTTCCTGCTTGTCTCACTTCTCTCCTCTTAAATTTTTCTCTTCCTTTTGTATCCCTGTAGATAACCCCATGTATTCTTTCCCTTTTAATTCAAAATGCTTTCTGGGATTGTATGATATTGTGACATTTTGAGCCCAAGGGGTGCAGAAAGCTGAGGTTAGCTCTGCCCTGCGGTGCTGGGCTGCAATGGTGGCCCCTGCAGAGCCTGTCATCAAGGGTCTGCGGGGACCCAGACCAAGGCCACAAGTGGCCCTGAAACAGCAAAGGCAGGAGCACTATAGAGGAGGGAAAGGAAAGTAGACACACCAACACCTGTGTGGGGCCTGGGGCAGGGGTGGACGTTATAAGTGCTCTAGCAACCCGGTGTCAATAATGACCCAAGAAAGATAAGCCTTCCGGTCGGTCGGCAGCCTCTTCCCCAGAGAGGGAACGAATTCTGCCATGTCTGGCCTGGACACTGATATAGCCCGAGCAAGGTCTGTTTTTTCCCCTCAAAAGTAAGGGGTGAATCGAATTACCCCAAAAGTCCCAAACTGCCTTAAGTGCTAGTTCTGATCAAGTTTTTCTTGTTTGTTTTGCTTTTCTGTGGTGCTGGGAAGGGACTTGGGTTTGTGCTTGCCAGGTGGGCACGCTACTATGGAGCTGTGCCTTCTGTAGCTGTCACTGAGATGGTCTCAGGACAGTCGCAGAGCCTGGTATCCAATGCTTGATCCTGCTTGCCAAGGCCTCTGAATGGCTGGGCCCTCATGCCTGCCCTGGCCCAGCTGGGCCTCTGCACACTTCACACCCTGCGGGATGAAGTTCCTGGCTTGCCTTCCCCACTGTGGGCATCTCCAGGGCGCAGCCTCTTCTGAGAGCCACCCCAGCTGTCCAGGAGTATCCAAACCTCCCCAGAACTTTGACCAAAGCAAGCTGTGACTGAAGCTTCCTTCTGGTGGGCCCCAGCGGATGGGTCGGGAGTTTACTTTTGTGGATTTCCGCTTTAAAAACGAGGACACCGAGGCTCAGAGGGGTAAAGTAACCTGCTCCCGGCCAGAGGGCCGCTGTGCTTCGCCTGGGATTGCTTCCCTAGCAGCAGCGCAAATGCGGGGGAGGGGGGAGGGGATAGCGGGGAAGCGCCCGCAGCACCCACTCAGAGTGCTGTGGATGGCGCGGGGAGGAGAAGGGAGGGTAAGGGGGAGAGGTTGTGGGGTGCGGGGCTTGGGGCCGCCTTCTGGCCGGCTGGTCCGAATCTCAGGTCTGGGTCTCAGTTCGAGTCCCGGTCCCGGCTCTGCGGGGTAGGCAAGGCCGTCCCTGGCGCGTCCCACCCATCACCCTGCTCCTCGGCACGCCTTCGGCCGGCCCCGCCTCGCCCCAGGGTGCTGGTGACTGGCCAGGGCGGAGGGTGGACTGGCGGTCCAGGGGCTTCTGGCGGGAATTCCCGGCCTGCGTCCCCCTCCGCGGAAGTCGGTGCTGGCTCACCCTGAAAGGCGCAAATAACGCCCCAAACCTTAGAAATTCTGGAAAATGCAGAAAAGTTCAAATAAGAAAACTAAAAATCATACACTCTGACTTGAAAGAAATACCGTCAGACATCGGCAAAATCTCCTCAGCTCCTGTGTGCGCGCGGGGGAGGTGGGGCACCAGAACACAGGGCACTGCGTCCCAAGCGCCCACCCGCCCTCCGCAGCAAGCCTGAGCTACTGACTCAGCAATAGCCTCGAGGTTTAGGCCCCCACCATGCTCTGCACCACCCTACCCCGCCCCCAGCCCCAGTCCCCAGCTCCATCAGTGGCATACACTGGCGTGCCTCCGTTCCTTCCTTCTCTCCCATCCTTGTTATTTGGGTATTGAACCTAGAGCCTTGCCAGTGAGCTACACCAGCCCTTATCAACTTTGAGAAAGGGACTTAAGTCGTCCAGCGAGGACTTGAACTTGCAACCCTCCTGCTTCAGCCTCCCAGACTGCTGAGATTACCTAAGGGCACCACCACAGCCAGCTCCCCTCTCGTTGAAGTTACCACACAGGTGCAGTCACAAATGGAATTCTTTGTTTCCTCCTCCTCTTTCTTTTGCACTGAGCCTCCTCCCCCATCACCACATATCACAAGGCAGTGCAAAACCACAACTCAAGACACAGGTGTGTTGTAGTTTATTTAGGGAATCTTCTAAATGTTGGGCATTTGATTACTTTTTATATTTTCTGCTTTAAATCACTGAGGTTATTCAAGATAAATCTTTTCGTTGAGACGAGACCCTCAGCATGGATTTGTGCAGCCCTCAGTACCATGGCCAGTAGGAGCACTGTGCCTGGGGATTCAGCAATGTTCATTCCCTCTCTTAGGCTTCCACCAGGTCTGTCTTTTAAAAGGCGGAGACCACAGCAGCCTTGCACCCTCCACAGACCTGCCGTCCCCATACCTGAGGAGGCAGGCAGTGGGAGAAGGCATGGGAGAGCGGCTAACAAGTCAGCCTTCCTTGCTCCCTGTCCTGCTGGCCCTGCCCAGTTAGCAGAATCCAGATTAACACTGTCCATCTCGATGCCACATGAGAGCTGTGGCCATTTCCCCACCTACAGTGTGATCTAAACCCTTCAGATGTGTAGAAAGGACTTTCTCCACCCAAACCCTAGCATTGTGGTATTCCGATTCTCCAAAATTGATAGAATTTTAGAACTTTATAACAGGATGGGGACTTTAAACTTTCCATTAACGGCATTTGCTAAGTGTTTGCTATCCTCAGGGCACTATGCTCAGAGCCAGGATATCAGAAGCATCCCAGAGTGTTAGCCCTGCAGGTCAGCAGGACAGGACTCAGGCTACCCACTCAATTACATCCATATTGCCTTTTTGCCAGAAAAATCTTAGAGATTAAAAGAGCAGCTGAGAGCAGCAGCTCCACTGTGAAGATTTGGTAGCTGACGGCCTCAAGTGGAAGCACAGAGGAGTCTACAATCAGTGGTGGTATTTCTTAAGGAAAAAGAGCCATTGCTTGTTTTCAAAAATTCCAGAATTCCGAGGACCTTGAGACCCCCAATTTCCCAAGCAGCTAGTGACATCTTTGAAAGGAAGAGGGCATCACGAGGAGACAGCAAAGCAAGGACAGTGGTAACAGCACCTTCTGACCCTGGAGGAGGCCTAGTGGCATCTCAGGAGAGCTAGAGGACCAGGAGGGGGCTCCTAGAGAAAGAGCTGGGGAGTTTGGCAGAAGGTTCCTTGATCTGGATTTATGGTCATGCTCTCATGAGCAGAGATAAATCACACCCTTCTGGCAAGAACACTGTCTGTGCTCTCCGCATGGCATGGGTCCCTTTATTCCTGGCGGTGTGACGTTGATCGCTTGGTACAGGTGAGTTCCTTGATGTGACAGGTCCTTGCCACAGAATACTGTCAGCCATCCCTTGGCCGCAATCCTTTATTACAGTGATGGTTCCAGAGTGGTGCCGTCTCTCTTTACACATTTCTCCTAAATGGATTAAGTTAGAGGTATTTTCCGCTAAAGATCTTTCCATCTCTTTTTCTCTTTTCATATTATCACCTCGTTCTAACTGCATGATCTCGAATAAACCGCTTACCCCCTGGAGAAAAAGATGGCCTAGGGCCTTTCGGTCAGCCTGGGTGAAATTCCATGAAGACCTGGAAGACCTCCTCGCAGAAGTTTAGGAAGCAGCAGCCTCACTCAGCAAAGAAACCCCGCATTACTTTGCGCTCTCCTCCGCAGGAACGGCAGCCAGCAGGGCGGTGCATTCTCGCGAGAACAAGACCCTCGGGCCAGGCTGCGGCTCCGGGCCTCGCCACGGCTGCCGCTCCTCAACGCCCCTGCCCCGCGCCGGGCCCTGCTGCGCACGCGCGGGCTCGAGCCGGCGGTTGGCGGTGTGCGTGCGCTCCGGCGGCGGCGGCCTCGACACCCAGCCCCGCGGCGCGACTGCGGCGCCACACGAAGGCGCTGACGCGCTCGGGCCAGGCAGGGGCGCGCAGGCGCCGCGTCAGGGAGCGAGGCCGCGCAGGCGCGGACGGCTGTGGCTCGAAGGAGACCTTCAGCGTTGCCCTGGCGGAGCGGGACGGTCTCGGGTCGGAGGTGAGGGCTGCGGGCCCCCGGGCCGGGCCGGGCCGGCGGAGAGTGGCGGGCCGCGGGCGGCCAGTTCATGGGCGTGGAAGGAGCGGGAGAGGCGGGTGACGCCCGGGTGCGGAGCAGACCCCCTCCCGGTGTCAGGCCCGCGGGGAGGTCGGTTTCTAGGGGCGGTCGGCCCTGGCATCCGAGCTCCGGCCCCGGCGCCGCCTTCCCTCCGGAGTCGCCTGCCAGCCTCGGGCGAGTCGGAGCGAGGATGCTGTGACTGTAGCCTAGGACGCGGAAGCCGGGAACAAAGGGGCTCCGCCACAGCTGCCCGGTAACGCCTGTCCCGTCTGTGCCTGGTGTAGCTCGGCGCTCGGAGCCTCTGCCAGCTGGAAGTTCTGCCTAGAGGAGTAGAAAGAAACGTGCGGATGTAGCTTTGGCCTCGAGCGCCGCGAAGGCTCCTCGGTTTTTGCTGGATCATACCAGCAGTGCATTTCGCGTCGGAAGAATCCGGGCCTGAAAAAAGGAAGCTTCAACTAGACAGAATTGAGATCAGTCCGTAAAATAAACCAGCCACACGAGTTTTGCAAAATACATATAGTCCTGTTTTGAAAAATAGTAGTACAATACCAAAAGAATGCAGTTAATACCTAGATGTACACATGGGTACATCTGAACGTTTCAGGGGCAGTGTGAGAAAAGCAGACGAACGCGTAGACATTTGTTTGAATATGTAGTACTTGCATTGTGTACTTACTTCCAAGTTACAAATTTCTGGCAACATTTCAGCACCATCAACTGGGATCACAGAGTATAGTAGCATATTGTAATAGAGAATACCTGTGAAGTACAGAGTACAGAGTAAGAGGATTGAATTGTAAAACAGTTACTCTGGAAGTGAATGTGAAACCTGTGGTTTAGACAATATTTTATTATGGCTTAAGCCAGTATATTTGTACCACTCATTTACCTTTATTGTGCTCTTTCCTTTTAACTTTATGTGACAGTGTCTGTTGTATTTAATAGGTTTAGGTTAGAAATTAATTCCTAATTATCTCATGGGCATATGTTCAATTATAATGGTATGGTAGAAATTTAGCAGAAGCCCAGATTAAGAGCTGGATTAGATATACATAATTTATTGATTTCATTAAATAGTGTATGATGGTTTGTTCCTAATAATGAAAGGGCTAACTGGCTCTTTGGAGTTTTCTGGTACAGCATAGTAAATTCGTGCTAATGGGACTGCCTGAGAGGGCTTCCTCATTGGTAGAAATGTTTTTGAGTCTGCAACAGGGATGGCAACGTGCTGCAGGAAAAGATAAATGATCTTCCATTACACCAGGAAGAGAGAGGTGTTGTTGGTAGTTTTGATGAATTGGATGTGAGGGTCTTTGGTAGTTTTGATGTGAGGTGTTGTTGGTAGTTTTGATGAATTGGATATTAGCAGTAAAGAAGTTGGGAGCATACTGAATAGGAAGATGTAAAGTCAAGGTATCTTGGGTGTTTGAATACCTTAACTTTAGGGTTTCCTTTTTTTTTTTTTTTTTTTTTTTGTGAAGAGATTCCTGCATGTAGAACCTCCTATTTCTGGTTCATGTGAAAATTATAGCAGTTCTTTCTGGGCTTGAGAGAGCACATTGTCTGGATAAATACATTTCAGTGGATATGATAATTCTTATTTTAAGAATTCAGTTTTAGAGTAGCAAAATGTTAATCCTGAGGATTTTCTTTTCTTGTTTTTGGCATTCAGTATTAAACCCCCTGCCTTGTACATACTAAACATATGCTCTGCTACTCTACTACATCCTCATCACTAACCTGGAGGATTTTGATGGCATGTTCCTCAGCACATTTTATCTTAGTACTTTACACAGTTCTTTGGGTGTATCACAAGGGGCTTTTGTAAGGTAAGTTTTGCTGTTTTTTTTTTTTTTTTTTAGAAGTCTGATTTAACAAAGCATTTTCAGCTTGTGACAATTTTTCTTTGAAATCTAATCATAAAGATAATCTATATGAAATCTCATAGGCCAACCCTTTTTCCCCTCAGTGTTCTGGAAGACTCTTTAAGGAGCAGAATGCCTTCTTTTAATTATGATTCGTTTAGGTGTACAAGTTGGTGATTCAAAGGAAGAAAAAAACCCCTCATTGGATGAAAGAGTAGACAACTATGAGTGAATTTGCACTAAATGATTGTTTCTCTGTTTTCATTTTTCTGTATAAGATATGTGTAGCACACCAACTTACTGTGACCTAGGAAAGGCTGCCAAGGATGTCTTCAACAAAGGATATGGTAAGTATGCCATCTCCAGTTTGGGTGAAGGGTCAGTGTTGAATTTCTCCTGTTTATGAGGTAATTTGTTAGTAAAGTAAGGATAAGTCTGGATTAATCTACTGCACAGGCTTTAAGGGGGTAATGTTAAAAGGGTACTGAACTTCATACTAGAGGTAGAGTCCCTTGCATGCTTTAAAAGCAGCTATATACATGTGTATGCAAACACCTACACATATTTTATACATAATGCAGTCTGTAATATGAAGTAGTAGAGACCTGCAATATTTATACCTTCTTTGGCTAGTTGTGAGAATAATGGAAATAAATCTTCTCCCTGCAAATAATGTCATTGTTTTTATACAAGTGAAGACACAGCGTTGGGGGTTAGCTCAGTGGCACAAGCGCCTGCCTGGAAAGCACAAGGTTATGAGTTCAATCCTTGATACAAAAAAAAGACACAAATTTTGACTTTTTCAGAGTAGCATATTTTCTCTTGATTTGCAGTAGATATTTATTTTCAGGTTTTAAAATTCAAATTTTTAGCTTTTTTCCACTGTACATTGGTTTTTTTCTCATTAGTAATATTGTGTATTTTAACCATACTTATGTACATACATATATATGTGTGTGTGTTCTAGTAGCGTATTCTAATATACTTTAGTAATTTTGTTCTTAAAATAGTGCATATTCTTTTCATTCACTTGTTCATTTACTTATATTTTAAAAGTGTATATGTATTCTTTTTTTTTTTTGGTACTGAGAACCAAACTTAGGACCTTGTGCTTGCCAGGCAAGCACCACACTGCTGAGTGTGTGCCCTGGCCAATGTGTTCATTTTGAGAAACTTAAAAGTTTTACTTTGTTATAATTCAGTTTCTTATGGAACTCTTACCTCATAAGAATACCATTTAATTTACATGTGGAAGATACTGTATACCAGTGGTGGTAAACCTATGATACATATGCTATAGCAAGCTGTTTGTATCATTGAAAGCTCTAAAAAGTTCACTATCACTGCTGTATACTATTTGCATAATTTGACTTGCAAAAATGAGTGAATGCTGCATTTTTACATTACTTTGTTTTCGTGTGTGTATCCAGGGTTCGGCATGGTCAAAATAGACCTGAAAACCAAGTCTTGTAGTGGAGTGGTAAGTACCTAATTTTTTTTTTTAATTTATAAATTACTTTATTTGTTAATATTAAGAAGAAAAGGTAAAACAAATTTTCACAACAAAATAATGAAAAAGTAACAATTGTTGATAAATTACACATCATTATCTTTAGTCACTCAAGTACAAAATATGGGCATAAAAATTTCTTCAATCAATATTAGCACAACCTTTCCTATTCAGTGAACTAAGTGACACTAATGGTATAACTAACTTGCAATTTTTTCTTTTCCCTTCTATCCTTTCTCTTTTCCCTTATCTTAGTTTCTTCTGTACCTAATATTTTTTAATAGATGTAATATACTTACAACAAGTTGTTTAAAAACCCTTTTTCCTGTAGTTATATGAAACAGCATACCCTTGGCACTATGCTATGTTTTTTCCACAGCTTTTCTCCTGCCCTCAGATTTTCGTGAGCATACTCAGCCAGTTAAACTTGTAGATAACCAGTTTTAATGTGGGGGAGACCCTTTATGTTTGTCATAACAAGAGTACTTTGCATCTTGCTCTTAGAGAATATGTATTTTTGACTGAGACCCTAGTACTCTCATGAATATATATATGAATAATAAAAACTTTATTTTTATTGTAAGAAGTTCATGTAGGTTTTGTTCTTTGTACATAAGCAATTCTAATTTCTGTATCTTTATTATTCATTGAAGCAAAATACAGAAATAAAATGTATTTCTACATGTGTTCATGTAGAAGATTATTGTGGTTTTTAGCTGATGCTTAATTTCAGTCTTTTTTTATTAGAAATTAATGATGTGGTAAAGTATATGTTGACGTATTTTCAAAGCATTGTTATCCAGAGCTTTTTTCAGTAAATCTAAGCAAATAGAATTAACTTTTCTTGTACTTCATTCTCTGGTTTTTTCTCATTGGCTCCATCTCTTGTTGGTGTGTACCTATTCATACCCATGCAGACTTTATTTTTGAATAAACAGATGTGATATTTTGTATTGTGCTTTGTATAAGCTGGGTTTGTCACTGTGTTTCTTTCTCTGGGTTTCTGTAACGAATATATGTATATGCACCCACCTTACTAAAGAGGGCATATTGTATGTATGGTATGGTTAAATAGAAGAATGATATGTCTTTTCAGTAGGTTAGAGAATTTGTGCTGTTTACATTTGTGTTGTGAAAATCATCAACTACAATTTTGTCTCCTTTTCCTGCTCCCGCTATGGTTTTATCTGTTCAGATGGTAAGGAAAAATTTATGTGTTTGTTTTCATGGTTGCTTTGCATTTCTGATCTTGGTTTAGGATAAATTTCATCAATCATTCTTTGGTCTTTTTAGATTGTATCTTGGAATGTTTTTATCGTGTGCCATCTATTTAACAGTAACACTTAAAAAAATTTTTGTTGTTTACTAGCATTAATATAGAGCTATAGATTTTCATGCATGGTTACGCATGTAATTTTTACTTATTTGAACTAATTATGAAATTAGACAAAATTGAGGCAGTCGTGAGCTTGGAACTCATCTTGGACCGACTGTAGCCTTCACTTTGAGATTAGTTTTTCTAGCATTTTAGTTTCTTTACAAGCTTCAGACTAAGAAATGATAACAAGGAAGGCTTGTTGACTGTTCCATTATTTTAATTTTATGCATAAAGTTTTCCTAACAACAACAGTAAGATGTCAGGTGAGAGCCAGGTGTTGTGGTGCATGCCTACAATTCCAGTACTCTGCAGTATAAGAGGCTGAGACAGGAGGATTGCAGATTTGAGCCCAACCTGGGAACTTAGTGACTTAGTGAGACCCTGTCTCAAAATACAAGGGCTGGGGATGTAGTTTAGTTCAATCCCCAGTACCACCTCCCAGTCAGCCACTACAGTAACTACTGGAAAACAAAATATACAAACAAAAGCCACTGGGTAGTTGGAACTACTTAAAAAAACAAACAAACAAACAAAAAAAACCAGTTGTCACATTAAAGAATTAGTGAACCCTTATACATGACTCACATTTTATCATTTTTTACTGAGGTCTTGACCCAAATGTGCACCCTGACAGTACTTTGAAATCTTTCTGTGGTGTTGATAAACAGATCATAACTTTGCAGTTGCATCATCCGTCAGTGGAACTTCAGTTGGGGGCAGGACATTTGTTAAAAGAGTGCTTGCATTTCAGGCAGGGATGTGGAGCTGTGTAGGTTTGGAGACCTGGCCTTACACTGGCAGCATTTCATAAATGCTTCTTGCATACAGGGCCAATCAAAATGTTCTCTTCTTGACAGTTGGTAGATGTCAGTGACAGGTGTTGACTCTGCTCTTCCCTAGAAGTCTATTTCTAGTTGTTTACTGTCATGTGTATGAAGGCACATCATGAGGAGGAGACATATTTAGATGTTCATAGCATTTATTAAAAGTACTTTAGAATTGTGCTTATAGTCGGGGATTTAGCTCAGTGGGTTAAGCACCTGCCTGATAGGCACAAGGTTGTGAGTTCAATCCCTGATGAAAAAAAAATTGTGTTTATATGGGTCGATCAATTTTGCCTGCTTGTATCTTATAATCTGAGTACCTACTTTGAATATAATACCCAATATATTAACCACTTTTAATTTGTTGTCTGGTTTTGAAACTATGTATCATTGTTTTTATTGTTTTTTTTCTCTTAAAAAAAGATCCATATAACTTCTGAGCTAAAAAAAAAAAGGCGCTTTAGAAAGCAGGCAGGATGAAGGAGGAGAAACATAAATATAGCATTCTGTTTTATTGTGAAAAATGAATAATTTCAGATATGAAAATTGCTTGTGCTGAAAATTTTGTAAGTAGTTTTGCAGATTTGCAGTTTTTTTGGTCTTTTTCGTTTTCATCGGTACCAGGGATCGAACTCACGACTGCCTGCTTGCAAGGCAGGCGCTTATGCCGCTGAGCTAAATCCCCAGCGCCAAAGATAGAAGTCTTTCCACAGCAGTGTGAGTGTACTGAATGCCACTTAAGTGAACCCTCGAACATTGTTAAAATTGTACATTTTATGGTAATTGTATTTTTCCACAATAAAAACATATTTGTAAGGTAACGAAGTATAGACCCAATTCAAAGGGGGAGTTTTAAAGGACCTCTGGATTAGCTACTAGTTTGAAAGATATTACAGAGAATTGATTCTGTTTTTTCCTGGCCATGAAAGTAAAACATGTGGCAGTATTTTTGTCTTTGTAGTAAAGGCATTTACTTTAAGTTGAGGTATTTTCCTTTAAAGGAGAGAATTTAAGACGCTCTATTAGAGAGTATATAGAAAAATAAATACCAGTAAGAAAAGCAGTGTTATAAAAAGTAATGATTAAACTGTTTAGAGCTTGGAAACAAAGGAAAGCAGAAAATAAATTGTTGTAGAGTAGCACTGTGGTTAAAAAGTAAATTGTGTTGGTTTCTCATGCATTAAACACTTCTGAAATGAATACTTTCCGTTTGACAAACTAATTTTAATTATGTTTTTTCGCTTTCCAGGAATTTTCTACTTCAGGTCATGCTTACACTGATACAGGGAAAGCATCAGGCAGCCTAGAGACCAAATATAAGGTCTGTAACTATGGCCTTACTTTCACCCAAAAGTGGAACACAGACAATACCCTTGGGACAGAAATCTCTTTGGAGAATAAGGTAAGGGAAAGTATTAGAAGTTACTTGCAGGTTCAGTTTCTCTTGTGGATTGAAAAATGAACGAACCCCAAGTACCAACTGAATGAGATCTTATACTCGAACTAGAAGCAGTGGTTTTTTTCTTCTCTCTGTGGCAATTTAAGCTATGCCTGTATGTTTCTAGAAAATAAGGCTTTGTGAATATTCTAATTACCTCACCTCGCCCATTTTGTTTATTTTTCTCTATAGCTTCCCCTCTCCTGAGTAATTTAGTTTAATTTTGTAATTATCGCAAAATTAGCTCCATGGAAAAATGTTTCTTCAGTATTTTCAAGGAGAAAAATCTATTGGCAGAATTATTTGTCAAGGGAACTGTTTTTTGAGGAATGTGTAAGTGCACATTGCCGTTTATAGACAATAAAGAGGTATGACTGAAGGAATTACTTGTTGGCTTGTTTAAGTGTCAGGTTACCTTATTACAATAATTTCAAGAAAATGGGAAGATTATTTTGTTATATTGGAATATGTTATTTTTGTGCTATATGTTATTTGCTGTCAGAGGATTTAGCCTATACATTTTAAACTGTTTTTTGACGGGAGAATCATGTCTGGGTGAGGGGAAAGGAGAAAGGGAACGATGAGATATAATTTATTATATGACTTAGTATCTGGCTCTCTTTAGTAACTTCCTTTTTTCTCAAAGAGGAAGTTGGAGGAAACTTAAAATTGGCTTTTTGAGTCAAAGAATTGAAAATTACTAATTGTTAATTTAAAATCTTTGTTTTTCAGTTGGCGGAAGGTTTGAAACTGACTCTTGATACTATATTTGTACCGAATACAGGGTAACTATCCAAACGCCATTTTTTGCATTGTTGTTGGGCCTTAGAACTTTAGGAGAGGAGTTATAGTGGAAATCTAGAGGCAGGAAGAGTTCAGGAGGCTGCTGTTTGGGATGTCTGAGGCCTTGTGTGTGTGATAAGAATTCTTCCCTCCTTGAGGCAGGGTAGAATTTCCATTTGAAAACTGAATAAATGAACAAAAACTTAAGAGGCACATTGAAGAAAAGTTTAGGAGTTAGAAAGGTGTGAGACCACAGATGTATCTCAACTATTCTGCGAATTGAAAAGTATTGTATTCTGCTTGTTTGATTTCTTTGGAATTTACTGACTGTAACACACCATGGTAATTCTGCTCCTGACTTGATTTCTTAGCTTCTGTAAATCACCCATATCTTGGCTCAGATTCTCATGTGAAAAGTGAGCACTGTGCCATTTCCAGTGTGCCTATGATGGGGTCCTGCTAGTTTAAGGACAAGATGCTGGATAAATACAAAGTGGAATTTCTTCTCCACTGTAACAGCAAGTGTGTCCTTCCTGCCATATGCTTTAGTTATCATTAGCATAAGTACTTTTATAATGGGAGTAATAGAGGGCTATGAAGGACTGATACTGGGTATTTGAGAGTCTTCTTTTGAGAAATATACTTTGCTCTGTGATAGGTTAATTGGGTGTGGATGTTACTTTTTGTGGTATTTAAAGAGATTTGATTTGTCATATGTTGGTGTAGTTTTTTTTTTTTTTTTTTTTTTTTTTTTTTTAGTACTGGAAATTGAACTCACGACCTTGAGCTTGCCAGGCAGGTACTTTTGCTGCTGAGCTATATCCCCAGCTCATTACACATGTATTTTCAGATTACAATATTTCACACTGAAATATCTTTGTATTTCATATATTTTTAATTGACAAAATTGCACAAATTTATTGGGTATTAGTAGTTTTTAGAACATGTATAATGTTCAAGTCATGGTAAGCATATTTCCTCAAACATTTATCATTTTTTTTCTTTTTTTAATGGTGAAAACATTCAGAATGCTTTCTTCTTCTTCTTCTTTTTTTTGTCTTTTTTGAGATGGGGTCTCGCTATGCAGTTCAGGCTGGCCTTGAGCTCACTTTGTAGCCCAGGCTGGTCTCAAACTCCCAACGATCCTCCCGCCTCAGCCTCCTGAGTGCTGGGATGACAGGCGTGAGCCACCACGCCTGGCTCCAGAATGCTTTCTTCTATTGAATCATAATTTAGTTCTTATGATCAGTGTGTGTCTTTCTTGTATTTTGTTCTTACTTTTATGAAATTAAACATGAAGTATGCTATTATTTTTGAACTTGTGGTGGGAAATAGAAAATACTAGTGTATACCTTTCTAACCTAACAGAAATCATTTGGAACATTTTTACTACATGTATGCATTGGGAAATAGGATCTAAAGATTCCTGGACAGTAGTAGAAATTCATGTTTTATTGTATTGTTTTTGTTTTTACAGAAAGAAGAGTGGGAAATTGAAGGCCTCCTATAAACGGGATTGTTTCAGTCTTGGCAGTAATGTTGATATAGATTTTTCTGGACCAACCATCTATGGCTGGGCTGTGTTGGCCTTTGAAGGTTGGCTTGCTGGCTATCAGATGAGTTTTGATACAGCGAAATCCAAACTGTCTCAGAATAATTTTGCTCTGGGTTACAAGGCTGCAGACTTTCAGCTGCACACTCATGTGTGAGTGTCTACCATTGATTCTTCTTTAGTGCTAGTGCCATTCACCAAAGTATAGCTTCTTAGCACACCTGACACTGATCCATGTCAGTAAAACTCCCAAGAGGCCATCTGCTTGGTGCGCATTGCTGTGTTGTGGGTGGCTCCTGGCCTCTTGGCCTCTCCCTGAACTTGCAGGAGTTCTGAGCTCTGTAGGAGCCCTGAGTGCAGCATGGAGCACTGCCTTGGTAGACGGTCTGCCTTCTCTGGTACAGTACTCACTTGGGCAATATCTGGCTGCAGGTCTGGGTTACAAAGAATAGCTTCCAGTTGACCTCAGCATCCTGGAACATCTCCTGGAATCCTGTAAGATACTTACGTGTCTTTCATTGGAACCATGCTACCCTCTCTTACTGAAAACTTATAGGAGCCCTGAGAACAGTTCTGGCATTCGTTTATATAGGCTGCATCATGCTGACTGAATCTGAACTTCTCAATGATGTTTTATGCCATGGCCTCTTGGATGGTGCTGCTGCACCAGGAAAAAGAGCAGAGGGCGGGCCTTGTGCTTTTGAAGTTCTGCAGATTATCCTTCACTAGACACTAATTTATTTATGATTGAAATGAAGCCATCTAGTGGTATATTCTAGATAGAAGCATTGATGAAAATATTATTAGGGAACTCATGAAAACTCAAGGACTGACTTTTGTAATGCTTCAAAGCAGTTATTTAGGTGCTTCTCTGGAGCAGAACCCATAGATATTGTAGGCTTGTGTTTTAAAATAAAATCCAGAATTAGCTTTATTCCTGTACTTTTTTTTCAGAATCTTTGCACTCTGAAGTTTGCATTCCCTGAAAATCCCAGAGATGGTGTTAGATCTGTAGAGCATATTTACCAGAGTTATTTGCCTCTGTACAGAGCATAATTGAATTATGTTTAAGAAATTTGTGTTGTATGGCTGGATACAGTGGGCCGTATCTGTAATCCTGGCACTCTGGGAAGCTGAGGCAGGGAAATCGAAAGTTTGAACCCAGTCTGGGCAACTTAGTGACTTCGTTTGACTTTATCTCAAAATTAAAACAAACCACAGATCTGAGGATGTAATTCAGTGTCAGGGTCCTAGGTTTAATTCTTATTATTGCAAAAAAAAAAAAAAAGATAAAAATTTTCTTTATGTGAAAGAGCTCAGCAAATCAGTTTGATTTTACTGTGTTTTAATTAGGTGATTATATATCACAAAACTGGATTCAGTTACTTGTTCAGTAGTCTTTATGCTGGAAATTTGCTGAAATTTTTAGTTAGAAAATGCGACCTGTATTTAGATAGAATTTGTTTCCATATCATAGCAGTGGTATAGATGAGTATTTATGGCTTTTTCTTATGCTGTGAACACAGGAATGACGGCACTGAATTTGGAGGTTCTATCTACCAGAAGGTTAATGAGAAGATTGAAACATCAATAAACCTTGCTTGGACAGCTGGCAGCAACAACACCCGCTTTGGCATCGCTGCTAAATACAAGCTGGATTGTAGAACTTCTCTGTCTGTAAGATTATGCTGTGCATCAGACCTGCTCTTCTGTTTTTGCCTGGGTTGTCGATGGATGTTGTGATAGGGTGTAATTTGCATGTTCTTTATTCGTTTTAACAAGCAGCGCACTGTGTAAGGTAGAAATGATCATGTCTCAAGTCAGGACACTGGGGTCTTGTCCTGATCCTTCTGCTTACTTAGCTGTTGTCTGGCCTTCTGAAGTAATTTAATCTCTGTTTTCAAGTCTGTGACTTTATGGGATTAGATTACTATTAGCAGTTCTTACTAATAATAGCTGTAAGTGAGCTGTTGGATTTCAGGTGTTCTAAAGCTTCATATGTAGTGTCTCTAATGTTCACAACTACTTTGTGCGCTGAGCAGTGTGACTGTATTCCTGATACATAGAAGAGCACAAGATCACAGTATGTGGCAGTGTCAGAATTTGAAGCCACGTATGTTTTTCTGTCACCAGTGTTCATGCTGTCACTGCTGTCAGGCTGTGAGTTGCATCTCAAAGGACTAGAATGTGGAAGGGTTTGACTACACAGTGCATTGAAAGGTTTTGTTAAAGCCCTGCAAGCACACAGTCTCTAGACCCCATGATTCCTGCCTTCCAGTCGACTTTTTACCAGGTCATCCTTCTGTTAATTCCTTTTTCACTTTCAGCATCTCTAAATTGGGAAACCTAATTAGCTTTGGAAACCTAATGCCTGAAGTAGTGGTTGTGTTGGACTTCAGTATGATGGAATTGATTGCTTTCTGTTTCTGTCCCTCTTGATTTAGGCTAAGGTAAATAACGCCAGCCTGATTGGACTGGGTTACACTCAGACCCTTCGGCCAGGTAGGTGGAGACGAATACAGAGGGGTGGGTAGAGCAGCCTGGGGGGCAGCTGTGGTCACCAGAACTTGGTTCAGGCTGTTTTATTACATTTGGTTGTGCAGACAGAAAGTCAAATAAATGTAGGGGATATTTATGTATTTTTAACTATAGTTCGGCCACTTTGGCCTTTGCATTTGTTTACTCTTTTTCTTAATCCTGAAACTCCAAATGCGGTCGCCATGTTCATGCTCTACACCGTGGATCACATGGTCACAGCTGTGCCCACCGCGGACTTAGCACACTGCACGCTCGGCTGCAGCTGTCTGCTGACGCCATCCATCATTGCTGTCACACCAGCCACGAGTGATGGTGTTGTTTTCTTCTTTCTAGGAGTCAAACTGACCCTGTCAGCTTTGATCGATGGGAAGAACTTCAGCGCTGGAGGCCATAAGGTTGGGCTGGGATTTGAACTGGAAGCTTAACGTGATTTTGAGTAAAGCCTTGGATTTATCCTTGCAAGTGAAGAGAAACAAACCCGCTATGTTCTGGCCTTAAAATTCTGTGAAATTTTAAAAGTGTGAACTTTTTATTCTTCCAAAGAATTGTAATCCTCCTCACACTGAATTCAAGAGATTGCAAGTCCATCCTCCAGGTTGTTCAGAAGGCAGGCCTGGAAATTGTCGTGTTTGTGCCACATTCATTGAGTTCCGCAGTGTTAATTGAAGTGTGTTCCTTGGCGACCGTGTAGTGTCATGGTAAAGGAATGGCGCGACCCCCGGGTTTGTACATTGCGTCCTGCATGTCCCACACCACTTTTTCATGGTGTTTTAATATACTGGTCTCTGTGCTATAGTAGAATCTTTAGTTTTGCATCAGAGTAAAATAAAATAAACCATCACACTTGGAACATAATTGCTTCATTGTTTGCTGGTGGTGGCTTTTTCGTATGTACTGTGATTGGTTTTATAGGCGGCCAGGTCTGCCATGGTGTGTGAGAGCAGTCTGTGGTGTTGCCTGCACTCTGCGTTGGCTTCCTTGCTTGGTCTCTAATGACGGAGCAGTGAGTTCTGTCCTGCCGGGGAGCAGCATAGCTGCTGCATAACTTCCCATCCTGCAGTGATTAGGTGGTGGCCTGTTGGTAGTTTTATAAATCTGAGAAGTGAGGGTGATGGAGGCATGGTGGTACTCACCTGGAACCCCAGTGCTCGGGAGGCCTCAGTAGGAGGGACCCTGTGGGTTGGAGGTCAGCCTGGGTCATACTGAGCTCAAGACCAGCCTGCACTATGTAGCAAGACCCTGGCTAAAAAAAAAAAAAAAAAAAAAAAAAAAAAAGTGGAGTTGTGAGTGGGTAAAATAGCGGGGCAGAGGGACCAGAACAGTTAGGGGAAAGAGGAAAGGGAAGTGTGTGGGTAGGAAAGGGTCAGGGCAGGGGAAGGAGGCATCTATGGCTCCTCAAGGGCTTGGGAAACATTTCTGAGCAGTAGATCTAAAAACATGACGACCAGAGAAGAAAGTACTGGTTTAGGAAAGAAATCAGACTCCTTAATCCCTGACGGCTTTTCAGCTTCTGAAAATCTCTTGTAAAACACAAGATATATATTGGAGTTTTAGCAAATTCAGACAGTTTAGGAGCAAATTAAAGATGAAAGTCCCCAGTTCCTCTTTGCAGTCCCCATCCCTTAAGTGCCCCTCACAGGTTGGTCTGTGTCCTTGCAGATGTTTCCATGTTATTAGTGATTTCATAAATAAACTATATGTCCAGTGGTATAGTGCATCTTGTGGTTGTCACATACTTTTAACACTGGAGTTCTTTTTGTTCATATATTTGCATGCATTTTTTATTTAATGCCTTGGTATAAATGGGACGTAATTTATTTAACCATCCTGGGCTTGCATCCTGCCCTGCTCGGCAGCCCTAAAGCAGGTGCTGCGGTGTGCGCATGCGCAGTGCCCTTGCGCTCCGACTTGGCGCAGGCCCCCAGGTGCTTCTTAGGGTCCCGCCGCAGAGACAGTAGTGACCGATGGGGCAGTGGGAAGGGGACGAGATAATGGAACGCCGTTTTTTAAGAAAACGTGAAGGGATGCTCAATAGCAGAAGGAGAGGGAGCTGCGGTAGTGCTCGTGAATGTAGGAGGGGACTGCCCCCACGAGCCACTAGACTTTGGGCGCGTTTCTCGCAGGTGACTGGGGAGAGGAGGACCCCTGGGGGCGCCGGGCGGAGGGTCGGGGAAGACGGAGTCCTGTCCCGCAGCGGACGCCTCTGGGCAGCGAGTGACTGCCAGAGGTCATCGGTGCTGCGCGCTGGGGTGGCAGCCGAGCTCTGCTGGGCCTAACCCGCTTGGCCTGGTTGCGCAGATTGTAGAGTACACTTGGTGCCGGCACCGTCATTGTCGCCACCTCCTCCTCGCCAGGCGTGGCCTGGACACCACTGCGGACTCCCTCTGCGCGCCCGCCCGAGGGCTGCTGTTCCCCTGCATGGAGGTGGCGTTCACATCTAGCCTTGCCCTCGCTTCCGCTGGGTGTGGTGTTCGTGGGACACAGTGGGAGTACCGACCGCCTGCTCCGCCCGCTCCTGGCTCTTGGGAGCACGAGGCGCCCTCTGCCAATCCCGGGATCAGGATGGGCTGAGGAGCCCTGGTCCCCTTCCCTTAGAGCTGGTCTCCACCCAGGAGCAGCGAGAGCTCCCAGCCTTTACCTTCAACCGCCTGTCTCCCTGGCTTCTTAGCAGCTGCTGATCCATTTTCTGGACAGCCGGCTGCACTGCCCCGGTTCAGGGCACCCACCCCGCCCTCAGACTGCCCTCTCTCTGCCCCCACCTGACTGCAGTACTGGGCTCCCCTACCGTTTGCAGAATGAATGCAAGTGGGCCTGCTCCGCATAGTCCTAGTTCTCTGTGAGATCAGATGCACAGATAATTCCTAGCATTTCTTGCAT
Source organism: Cavia porcellus (assembly GCF_034190915.1). Classification (NCBI taxonomy): domain Eukaryota; kingdom Metazoa; phylum Chordata; class Mammalia; order Rodentia; family Caviidae; genus Cavia; species Cavia porcellus. The sequence continues at coordinate 49,501,951 of NW_026947512.1, forward strand.
GATAAAACTAACGTTTTGTAAGGTGACGCCTCCCATCAGTGGCACAGGACCTGGCAACCATTGGGGTCGTGGCCCCCTGCTTCCTGCTCTGAGGCCCTCAGGCCTCTGCTTTTGGCCTCCATTTCTAATTCAGCCTCTGCCTTGGGAAAGGAAAGGACATTCTGCAGTCTAGTGACTGGAACCCCTCTGCTGCTGAAGTGGCACTGCTCTTGCCACACTGCTGTCCCTGGCGTGGACCTCTGCAGTCCTCTTGATTCCTGGGTTTCCTGTGGAGAGACAGTCAGCCTCTCCCTGCCTTGCAGGACTGCTTTCTAAGTGTTAGTCACCTTCACCGTGTCCCTTCTCCACACCTTCCTCCCAGATGCCTAAAATTTAAAAATCTTTATTATAAAGTTCATTTTTTAAACCACTGGTTTCCCCCTAAGCTTGGAGCAGCTTTAGTTGTGGAGAAAGCCAAGTGGGACCGCAGAAGTGCAGGCGCTTATGCGGCTGAACTAAATCCCAAGTCCCTTATTTTACATTTTTAAAATAATAATAAAGGATGATGTGTTGTGAAGACGTTGAAGAGATGACAGTTTATTATGAACTGCTTGGCAGCTTTCTCCAAGGCTTCTGCTCTCAGTCTCCACTGAGCAGGCAGGTAGCCCACTCTGGTGTTTCTCAGCTCTGTTTTTTCATATTTGTTTGTTTGTTTTTAAGCTAATTTTCCTGGTACACGTTAGATACACCTCATGATCACAGTCATCACCAGAAATTTGCACCACAGATCTTGATTCACTGTTTGTCTGATTCTTCTCCCTTCCTTAAACACACAGTCTTGCTTCCATTCTTTTCCTTTGCTTTCTTGTACCTTCCTTTCCTCCTCCCTTCCCCTTCCCTTTCCCATTTGAACATTTTCTTCCTGCTGCCCAAATCTGTTTTACATTTTGGTCCTTATTTACACTTTTGCTTTCTCACACCAGGAAACAATAGGATATTTACACATATGTGTCCAGTGTACTTCACTGAAGAGGATGGTTTCAGGGTGCATCCATGTTCCTGGAAACGCCTCAGTGTTATCTTTTATGGCATCTGGTTTACGTTTTATTCCTTTTCTTCACCTGATTTCACGCTGTCCTAGGAGCATCCCTCCTGAAGGGAGGCATAAACAACAGGTGGTGAGCAGCCACTTCCTTCCCCGGGGAAGCAGGACACGTTTACGAAGCTTGTCTTGGGCCAAGCCCTGGAATGGTCCTTTTCCACACACACCCCTGGCCACTGAGTCCTCAGGATGCTGAGCCAGCCTCGCGGTCCCCATGTGAAAATGGAGCTGACAGCGGTTTTGTGGCCCAGGGTCACCTTCTACAACCTGAGGTCAGGTTGCAGACCTAGGAAGCTGCCCTCCAGCGGTAAGCCTGGACAGATGCAGCAGGACTCTGCAAAAATCCTCAGAAAGCTCCCTTTTCGGGCCTTGCTTTATAATTGAGTAAAATCCTGATTCCATCCATCTTTACACTCAACACTTTGTGAACTATGGGGTGGTTTTTAAAATGTTCTTCAGAATTCTGCAACTTAACAATTGTCACTTAGGGGGAGTGGGAAAGCCTTGTTTTAAAAGTTGCCCTGTGAAAGTGAACAAATGTGTGTATATGGCTGCTCAGAAATGCAAATCCTCAAGACGTGCACTAGAGGGCATCGCTGATTTCCAATAGCACCCAGGCGGCCTCCCGTCCCCTCCCCTTCGGAGGTCTGGGAGAGGTGACAGCTGTCCCTCGGGCTGCAGCCCGGGCGGACCCTGCAGTTTAGACTTTTCCTTCAGGGGTCTCGCTGCCTGGCCGCCCCATGGCCTGGAGGTGGTTTCTAGGCTCCCACTCCACTGCCTCCTTCTAATAAGCTCCTCCCTCCTTGTAGTCGGTTTTGGATTCCACATACTGAGGAGAAGATGTGATACTCAGCGTTCTGAATCAGGCTGATTTCCCTGGACATGAAGATCTCTAAATCCATCTATTTTCTTGCAGACAACAGGATTTGAGCCCACTGCATGTGGATGTTTTAGGTGTGCGGGCGGCTCTGAACCTTCTGTGTACCAAGGAGTGGCCCACAGCCGGGGTCACTCAGGGGCTCTGCCTTTAGGGTTTAAGGAGCCTGCAGCAAAGCCCACAGTGGCTGATTATCTTTCCTCCAACAGTGACGCAGGGGTTTCATTAGGCCCCCGCACCCCCCCAAAAGCCAATATTTACTGGTTTTGTATTCTTTTTTTTTGGTCTTTTTCCTTTTTATCCGTACCGGGTTTTATATTCTTGATGAGAGCTTTTCTGACGGGGTGGAATCTGTCTCAGTGTGGTTTTGAGTTCCATTTCCCCATAGCTTTCACTTTTGTGGAAATTGAAAGAAAAACATGAAGATATATAAAAAAGACTTCAGAGGCAAACTTATGAGGGGCATTTTTTAAATTATAAATTTAATATGGTTGATTAATGAAAAATCACAATGAAGTACCAAGAAAATGTTTGTCAATATAAAAATTTTAGCAGCATTTCCATAGTTTGAGGCTCTAACATTAGTCAGACTTCTTCCCTGTCCCTATCAGAAGGGAAGAATCCAGTGGGCTACAGAAGCGCGTCAGGATGCAAAGGCCTCAGGAAACCCTCAAACCCAGTGCGCTGTCCAATATTCCCTGAGCTCCAGACTTCTGCCATGTCAAAGTGCATCAAAAGCCTCGCCGACTTTAGTGTCTGAGACAAGAATTCTGTGTTGTGGGCTGCAGGGCAGGACAGGTAGGAACGCAACTGGACTTGCTTTGTAGTGCTTCTCACGCATCCTTCCACCAGTACCTTCTCCACGCTGGTGACAATATAAGGCCACGGGGGGGGGGGGGCTGAGGGGATCTGGGTGTGGCAGCATGGCACTGCCGTGGGACGAGGCAGGGGACCCAGGGTGACACAGCTGTGAGGCACGGCTGGTCCTGCTCCCCAGGCATCGGGGGTGAACTTAGGAAGGGAGACGGATGAAATGAGGCATAACACTGGCAAACTATTCCCCTGCTTCTTTGGTACTTTCCAAAATTCTCTGCTCAAAAGGTATAAGGGAACCACACCATTAAAAAAAAAATTACAATTTTAAGTACTGTATTTACAAAAGCAACTATTATCTATTATACAATAGTAATACACAGCATCTGAACACACTTCCCTCTGAAAGCACTGGTGACCTCGTCCCAGTGCCAAAAGCTGCCCCTATGCATAATTGCCCAAGTCTGTTTGTGTATCTCGCTCATCTTGTGTACATTAAAAAGGGAAAATAGTTGTAAAAAAACTGTTTCCAACCCACACTTTCCTTTGTAGCCTTAACATTTGCCACTGAAATCATTATGTACATGATTCATTAATACTGAATTCTAGGCAGTAATCTCCTCTCCCATTTTGAGTATATTTGACACGCTACCTATGCTATGTGCACAATGTATATGTAATCTATAAGTGACTGTGCCACCTTGTATCACCTCAAGAGCAGTGTAGTACACAGTACTATGTACAGCAGTTCTGTGAGCTCTGCTGCCACCGCTGTGGCCTGGGGGGCAGCGGCCCGCAAGGCAGGCGTGTGACGCACACTTGCGCAGGACGACTCTTTAGCAGCTCGCTGGTTGGGAGATGATCACACGTGCGGAAGGACCCCGTACATAAGCAGAGCCATAATAGCAGCGCTAAACAGCCCGGCCACGGGGACAGTCACGAACCATGCCACGAAGATGTTCCGGAAGAGGCGCCAGTCCACGGCCTTGCGGGAGCGGATCCAGCCCACGGCCACCACTGAGCCCACCTGCGGGGGCACAGACGGTTTCAAGTAAAAATAAGGCTGGCAGAGGTTTAAAGGTGAGGCCCAAAATCTACAGGCGATGACAGCAACAGGCTGAGCACCCAAATAAATGTTATAAAACTGCCATTCTTATAAAGTTTGTTTTAAAAAGTTTTAGATTGTGTATGTGATTAAGGGTTATTCTATTCAATATACAGTTCTGATATACTTTTTCACCACTGTTCTGCACTGTCCACAATAAATCATGAAATGCCAGTCAGACACGTGAATGTCAGAACATCAATAATGATCCACGTATTTTTCTAAAAACTTCCAGCTCACTGATGTGGTTTTTTTAATTTTAAAAAGGAAAAACAATGTAATTTTATCTTGAAAATGACTGCAACAGGCAAACAATGCCCACACCACCTTGAGCCGAGGGCTGGGTAAGGTGCCCCCTCCCTTGTGTGAGCTGGAGTCTGAAGAACTCCATGAGATACGCTTTGTTTCTTGTGATCTCCAACTACTTAAGAATTAGCAGTGACCAGTGAGATTCAAATAGGTGACCTAAAGCATCAGCAGCATAACAACAGAAAAATAAAACCCAACATCAGTTTCATATAGAAGCAAACTGAATACCAAAGAATGGCAGCATCCAGCCCTCTGACCCACACCAAGATGACTGGCAACTTCAGCACCTGCCTGCCAAGTGTGTGGTTGTGAGTTCAATTCCCCCGTGCCAAAAAAACCCCAAAACAAAACAATAAAAATCACCAAGTCTTTCAAGAAATTAAACAACCAAGATTAGAAGTTCCATTCAACCCAGCTATTACCCTTTTGGGTATTTTCCTAGAAGAATTAAAAACATCATACCCCAGTATATATGTGCACCCATGTTTATAGCAGCACAACTTGTAATAACTACATTTTGCAAACCACCAAAATGCCCATCAAGTGAGGAATGGATAAAAAAGATGTGGTTTTTTAAAAAAAATATAATTGACTACTACTCAGCCATAAAAAGACAGACTTGAGACTATTATAACTAAATGGATGCAATCTAAGTCCATACTTGTAAGTGAAATAAACCAGACCCACATGTGTAAATGTTGTATTTTCACTAATGTGAGAATCCAAAAGAGTAAACAAGATCCCAAATGTACAACAGATATTGTGACTCGGGAAGAAACTGCTCAAAAGAATAGAACAACTGATGGGAAAGGGAAAGGAAGGGAAAAGAAAAAAAAATATATATATATATATATACATATATATTTATAAAACACAAGGCAGTTAAGACAATTACCGAACTGGTTTCTCTTGGTTCCTTGACGGGAAGGTTTTGTGCCAGTAATTTTTATGGACAATGCTTCCTGTCTGTATCTTGTGCTATGAACAACTGCTATGAAGACAGCAGTGTGCAATATAATTGTTATTCTCCTAGTAGCCTGTTTTGAAACTTCTATTATTATTTCTTACTTTTTTTTCTGTTGAAAATAAAAAAAGATCAAGTCCACAGTGATTAGCCTGTGAGAGCAAGTTCTTGCTGTCTTGTGTGGAGCTGCCACGCACGAGCCCAGGCTCTGCTGGGGGACTCAGACTGCTCTGCACCTTCTGCCTGTCCCAGAAGAGCCAAGTAATATGGACCTGTGATGGCCAGCATTTGTGTAGGAAGGACGAGGGCACCCAATGCTGCCACTGCCATGTGCACACACCCCTTTCTGGCCTTTCCTTAGGGGGCGGCACAGCCTTTATGAAGGCTGCGTGCCATGGTGATGTGCTTTAATTTCAGGGTGCCTCTGAGTCCTCACTATCAACATGAGTTCCATCTTTAATGCATTCACTCATAGGGCTTATATTCAGACTTAAAATTAATGTCCCCTGAAACACAAAGTGAAAAGGAGCCTTTAAACAATGTATTTAGTATATGTTTGTGACACATAATAATTACATGCATCTCAGGGAACAGTTACATATACTTATCCAATCTAGATCATTTTTATATAACTTGAAACAAAATGTACAACAATTTCCATATATGCTCAACCCAAATTCACTAATTTTAACGTCTTGCTACAGTTTGTGAGAGACATTTTAGTATTTTGCTTCTCATCAAATCTTTTTCCTTTCTGCTAAAGGTTAAGTAATCAATTCAGTATTATGATGGCAGCAAAATGGGTACTTACCAATGTCCTATTTCTCACACGGATAAAGAGGGACAGCTCATTTTTCTCAGTGTGTCTTAGTATCATAACACAATGTGCCTATATAATGTCATCCATAATGTGTGAATTTCTGCATGCCCTAAGTCTCCTATAATGATCTTGCTAACCAATCAGTAAAAGGCGCATCATGTCTTAATTTGCATATCCTTACTTATGTAGTGGTGCCAGGCATGGAACCCAGAGCCTGGGCACAGTGAAGCATCCCACCACTGAGATACTGCCTTTACCCATTTCGGGTATTTTTAAGTATAAGCTAAGGCTGAATTTTTTATTCATCCAGTTCCGTTCCCCCTAGTTTTTAACATATAAAAACTGTCTTTCTGTATTTTGTTCATTTATGTTATTGGAATTAAACATATGTTTACAAGTGATCATTAGTGAATGATACCATCTCAGTGGTATCTAATATAAATGTTAGTCTAGGATCTTGCTTTGTTTCACTTTTGAGTTTCTAATTTTGTGCAATAAAATCTGGTTTTCTTCTGTAATTTAGCCTTAGCTTGCATATATGTCATGTACATAATTCTAAATTTTCTAACACAAAATTCTATTTTACCCTCAATTTAGGAGTATTTCTAAATCATTAGAACTTTGGAGACCTGGGGTCTAATTTTGATTGCGTAGACTGATAGTCAACTATCTGATGTCATTTACTGGATGCATTTTTTTTCCCCACCACCTACTAACGAGGAGCATTTTTCTTCCTCAAAATAAATGCTCACATTTGACAGATTTACATCTCCCGGCTCCTAACTGTTCTTATACAGTACCCACTGCCTTATTACTGTGTAAGACATGCAGTTTCGGTTTTGATCTGGAATGTGCTGGAAGGGCAGTGCCTGTGAGACGCATGCACTGTGACGGATGTGCCCGCCTGCTGCCGAGGCATAGTGGCGTGGTCACAGGCAGGACACTGAAGACTGCAACTTGTCCTGGGCTTGCTCTCTTCTTGCCTCCTGTTTGCCTTGAGGCGGCCACGCGACCGTGCCACAACCCCCCTGCCCACTGCTCGGCCCAACCTGGAGGGAGACAGCAGCGCCTGAGCCACGGGCCTGATCTGCTGAAGCGGTCAGCCAAAATCAGTTATTCTTCCTTTATTGTGCTTTCCCTGCGGTGCAAAGCTGACAACAGTCACCACTGTCATGTTTTCACCTAGGCACGGCAGCAGCGTGGCGCACACTATCAAGGCCATGTGATCTCCACCACCACTGTCTCCACTGTTCCCATCACCCAGACAGACTCTTCACTCACGAGTCACTATGGAAACGGTCAGGAGCTAGGAAGTAATGGGTTGAGTAAATTAAAAACAGTGAAGAGGGGAGAGAAGAGAGCCTGCCCTCTATCTCTATAGTACCTTTTAACTTTTTATACTCTATGAAGTATGCTAGTTTCTTCTCATCACTTTTCTTTCTAGATCATTTTGTATTCTTGATAATTTATTCTACCAAAATAATCTCGTTTTGTTAAGTTCTAAGAAATATTGTGCCAGGGGTATACTGTATTGGGGAGAACTGGAATTGCTACAAAACCTAGTTTTCCTATCTTATCCAATAGTAAATCTCCTAATCAGCTCCTTGTTTATACTTCTCAGCGAAGTTCAGGGCCTTGTGTGTCTATCTTGTAACATAATTGTTACGAGGATTCTCTTTTTTGCTGTAACTAGGATACTGAAACATTTTTATGCCATTTTCTGATTGGTGACAGTTTTTTACATTTTGTCTTGGATTTGGTCATTTTTCCTCCAGTGTCTGAAGATGTGAGGATTATCTAGTGTCTTTCTGGGTATGGGTCCCTGGGATCACCATCTAGAATGGGTCTAAAGCATACCACATCTGACAACGTCCATTGTCCATCTTGGGTCATCTGTCGAGGTCCTGTGAAGCCAGGCCTGTGTGGCCACCGACTGGGTGAACAGTAATTTAGGAGGATCTATATGGTCCTGCTGATACATTAAAGTTTTATATACACATTCATAGGTAAATACGCCTTTTATTGTTTGGGATATTTTAAATTTGGTTTTGGTATGAAGCTGTTCTGTGTCTGCCCTGTGGAATGAACTGGAGAATTTCCACTTTGTTTTGCTGTTTTCCACCTACACTGTGGAAATGTTTAAATAAAGTGAGAATTATGTTTTTCAAATGGAAAAGACTAATGAGTTAATCTAGAATAGGTGTCAGATGTACCCTGTCGATCTGGCTTCTGGATAATTTCCTTTATTGCTCTGGTCAGGTTTTCCATTTTTCCTACTGACAGAACACACAGATTGTACTGTTATCACGGCAGCTGTTTCCACATGGACAAGCTGGTGGCGCTAGCATACCTGCCCCATGCAACATGACCACCCCATCCATGGATTATTCTCCTCATTCAACCTGAAACTCATGCCAGGTGGTATTTCTCTGTCATCCATATTTTTGCAGAAAAGAATTCATTTCACAGATACTCTCAAACCCGGGGCTTATAGCTGTGTAGTTTCTTTGGTAATGTAAACAGCTCAAGCCTGGCTCAGGTGGTACCTGCAGTGAAGGCTACTCAGAGGCAGGAAGCTCTCACGAGCCCACAGTGGGAGGCCAGCTTGGGCTACCACCAAGATCTGGTCTTGGTAAGAGTAAAAGACAAAAACTTCCTCTGTGTCTGTTCACAGCATGTCTTTCTTAATTCCTCTTTTTTTTTGATGTAACTGCATATATTTTTAATCACTGTCCTTCGCTGTTTTAAAATTTATTTTACTTTCAGATTTCTTTTATCCTTAAATTTCCTTAGTTTTTATTGTTCTGAATGCTTTGTAAAACCCTAATTTGATTATTTGCTTATTTTCCCTTTGAGGTTTTTAAAGGTATGAATTACCTTTTAAATCCCAATTAAGGTTTTTAGAGATATGAATTTTCATTTTATCACAACGTTGACTGCTACAGGTTTTGCTATGTGTATCCACAGACAGATATACATATAGACACCATCAGTCTTTATTAATTTTCAAGAAAGTGATCATCATATTCTTTGGAACTCCCTGATTAAATGTGAAAAGACCACTGAAGAGCTGGCGTGGAGGGTGGCACGCACTTGCAGTCCCAGCTCACTGGAGGACAGTGCCAGAGGATCCTGAGTTCAAGGCCAGCTTGAGCAACTTAGCAAGCTCCATTCCAAGACAGAACCAAGAATCAGGCATGTGGCTCAGCATGCCCACACTCAGCCCTGGAAGCTACTGACAGCCAGCACGAGAGCATTAAAAACTCAAAGGTGATGCATACTTCTTTCAAATCTTAAGTTTCTAACTTCATTTCCATGTCTGTGGAAAACGTAACTTCTGCTTTTAAAAATTTATAGATACTTATCATGGTCCCCTGAATTTATGATTTAATTTTTACAAATGTTTTTGACACCTGACATCAAACATGACAGGTAAAAATCCAAAACATATGTATTATATTCTGCCTCAAATATATTGTTTACATATGCTAGCCTTTCTCTACTTCATTCATGGCAAGCTTGGCTAACAGCTTTGACTTTATTTTATTCTATAAAATAATAATAATAAATAAAAGTAATCTGGCACATGGAAGCTGCGGAGCGTCAGGCTTCCATGCCAATGCTGGCTCTCGCTGCAGAAATCGGGGTTCCTCGCTCTACCTGGACTTCCCTCTGATGGCCTGAGTGTGAATTGCTGCTCAAAGCCCTGGTCAGGAACAAACAGCAACAGTGTTACTACAAGCATGGGAATCAGACAGCATGAGTGAAAAAGATTAGAAGAGATCGTTCTGTTTTAAACTCCATGTTTCCTACACGTAGTTCCACGTGGAAAGCTAGGTGGAACCATATACATCATCAACAGAGACTGATGAAATTCACAGAAGAATACGGGCAGCCTCGCTAGATACAGAATGGAAGATGCGAGCTCGAGCCCCAATTGAAGGGCCCGTGGATGGGCGCTGGTCCTCAGCTGTCACTGGGTGCTTCCAATTAGGGCTGATGACAAAAAGCAGATCCAGGCTAACAGAAATGAACCACTAGCAAGATGTGTGTGTAAACACACGTCTGAGGCTCCTTTTGCTATCAAGGCTGGTTTCCATTCTTTAGTAAAGGATTGAACTTAATCAGAAGCCTTAACCCATGACAATCTAACACACTGCTCTCTGACACAAAGTACAGAACAGAGGGGTATGACTTGGGAGCGCAAAGCTGGTAATCAAAGCGCACTGTCCTACAGGTGCTTCTGGAATAAAATGTGATAATACTTTTTTTAGTTGTCATTTTTCATATTATACATTCAGCTAGCACTGGCATCAAAACAGAGTAGGACAAAATTTAAACTACACGCTTAGCTCTGTGCATTCAGCAGGGAATATAAACCAATGAAACCTATCTAGGCACACTGGAAGCTCATTTTAAATAGTTTCCATGTTTCCTATTTCCCAACCTCTACTCTCCTTCTGATGAATGATAAACTTAAAAGTCAATCACAAGAGGAATATTCTGCAAATCTACTGTGATTGGGTTAGGATGTATGTGGACGTCCAAGCTGGCCCTGCTCCCGCACCCCCACTCTTGATGCCTCCATGTGTGGCAATAGGTCCTGTTACATGGAGAGGAAACATGAGTTGGCCGCAGTGGCCCCCAGCATCCTGTCCTCCGGGGTGATGCCAGGGCTCCACGCCACATGCTATAGGACTCTGTGTGTCCAAAGTCCATGTCTGTGGCATCAGCCCACAGCGTAGGGTCCCACCAGAGAGTATGATTAATCATTACAGAGGTGACCAAAGCTGTCTCTTCAGGAGAGTTAAAAGCCTTTTCCATGAAAAGACTAATTAAAAAGCATCATTTCTCTTCTGAGTTTGCCTGGTGTGGTGGTTAGGGTGGAGGGCACTTTGTGTTCTTCGCACTTTGTACTGCTTGAAATGCTTCCGTGAGTGTGTCCTAGGTGGTTTTATTTTACTTTTTGTGGTGCCAGGGAAGGAATCCACTGCTTCACCATGCAAGGCAAGCACTGTCCCCTGAGCTGCAGCCCAGTCCCTTTGGGATCATTTTAATAACCCAAATGCAAACAGTTTCCACCGTTGAGTGGGAGTGATCTGGGTCCCCTCCACCCCTTCCTCCCTCCTAGACAGCAGAGTTCGGGCCATATCTCTGTAGCAGCTCCTAGGACCATGGACATCTGCCATCTCCCGCAAGCTGGCCTCGGGGAGCACTGGCTCTCACCCCAAAGGTTCCCGTGACACTGACCTGAATTAGTATCCCAGGGCACTCGCTCCAGTGCAGCAAATATGACTTGGTGTGACTGTGGCGAGGCTATCTCGGTGACAACAGGAGTATCCTGGACGAGAACAACCTGAGGCCACTCCTGTCACACGCTAGCTGCAGGACCTCTGGAAAGTGACCTAATTCTGCAGCCTCAGTTTTTCTCCTCTGCACACTGGGGATAACTGACAGTGTTGCAGAGCCTCGGTGGAAAGCAGGTGTCTTGTTTGCAGAAAGCAGCGCCAGGCCCACCGCATCCTCTCTGCAAGCACTAGTGATAACTGACGTTTTCCCATATATGGTAGCAAAGGAGGCAGGAGAGCCATGACCCTGGTTTCCCAAGAGGTTGACCCTGTTGCTGTGTGTTAGCCCTGCTGGCCCAGATATCTAGCATTCAGAGGGCTCTGATCTTTCATCCAGCACAATGCTGGAGGCTGGGGGGCTGCAGTGAACATGCCCACCTGTGGCTGTGAACTCCGCTGTGTCTGCGACAGTGGCTCAGCACAGTGGGGGCTAGTGAGTGTGGCTCTCGGATGTTGTCTTTGCTTTCTGAGGATGTGGAGCATTTCCGTGTGCACGAGGCACTGAACGACACCCAACACCGGACTTCCTCCCCAGCTTTATTCAAGCTGGCTTTGAAGCCCTGCAATCCAAAGTCATGCAGCCCCTCCTACTCCAACGCCATCGCTGTGTGTGCAGCGGATCCTGGCAGCAGTTACCCGTCCACCAGGATCCACTCCCAGGCAACATCATTGCTCTAAACATCACTGAAAGGACAAGCTGAAACCCTGTGTTTGGTCCCCTCCCTCACCAAAGCGCCAGAGCTGAGCACTGCCACCAGACAATGTGGAGGGTGGGGCTTGTGTGACCTCAGTGCAAACTCCAGGCCTGGGGAGTGAGACGGCACAGACCCCAAGAACTAATGGCACACACACACACGCACACGTGGAGGCCCGGTGCTGGCACCTGAGAACACTGTTGGGTATGGTCGGCCCCAAGGACCTTCAGGGGGAGGGGGACCAACGCCACACCTGCCCCTGGTGCCCTGGACACTTCTCTCGAAGCAGCCACATGGAAAGCACAGCGTTTTCACCCACCTACCTTGCAGTGTGTCGTGCTGATGGGCAGCCCGATGTTGGAGGCGATGACCACTGTGAAGGCTGAGGCCAGCTCGATCGTGAAGCCGCTGCAGGAGGACACAGGAAGATGCATTATGGCCACTCTGCACCGCCCCAACACTGTGCACGCCCAGTCCCTCCCGAGACGCTGGGCCTGATAGACACAGGCCGCAGTGAGTCATAGCATGGCCAAACCAGTACCGCCCGTCACCCGGTCACTCGCTGTCCCTGAGTCCAAAATCACACTCTGCAGGCAGCTGGGGCACAAGCTCCTGCCATCATGACGTGCTCCTTTTAATGAATGGGAAAAGCTATGCACTCATTTTTACAATGTGTGATTATAAAAAGATGAATTTTTCTCAGGTGATTAATTTTGCTTCAAATCAGTCTTTTGTTAAAATGAATTTCAAGGAGGGGGAAAACTGAATAAAAAGGAAATGGACACTTCCAAAGTTTTAACAAGATGGGGAAGAAATCAAGATTTTCCAAAATAGGTACTTTTGTATTTTAGTTGGGAGGTCCTGAAAGTTCTGTTTTAAGTTTGTTATTTAATACCTAATGTGCCCAATGGCCAGCAGAAGGATCACATACAAAACTCCCCAAACAATGGACACAGCTGCCCATGTGACTGGCCTAGGGGAAGATACCAGCAGCAGAGTGGGTGTGAAGGATCTGTGTGTGTGTGTGTGTGTGTGTGTGTGTGTGTGTGTGTGTGTGATAGATAGAGACAGAGACAAAGAGACAGAGACAAAGAAACAGACAAAGAAACAGAGACAAAGAAAGAGAGAGAGACAGACAGACAGACAGATAGACAGACAGAGAAGGGAATGAACCCAGGAATCACTGGTCTACATCCCCAGTAAAATATTCTTACAATTTTGAGACAAGGTCTTGCTGAGTTGACCAGGCTGGCCTTGATCACCTACTGCAGTTTCCAGAGTTGCTGGGACTCCAGAGCCAGGGCCACTGGAGGCAGCTAACCTCGAGTGGAGCCTGGGACCCAGCCCCTGGCCTCCCCATGCTCCTGCCTCCTGGCTGTGGAGAAGCACCTGTGTTCTGCCACTCATGGCTGCCTGAATGGCCAAGGCCAACTGAGCAGAACCTTTCACCTGAGCCAAAACAATCCTCATTGTTGCCTGCTGTCTCTCTTTGGTCCTGAGAACTGAACCCAGGACCACCCTGAGCTGCATCTCCAGCCCTTGTTCTTTGAATTTTGAGGTAGGGTCTTGCTAGGTCACTGAGTTGTGCAAGCTGGCCTCAAACTTGCAATCCTCTTGCCTCGGCCTCCTGGAGTGCTGAGATTATAGACCTGTGCCACCTTGCTCGGCTTAACTTCTCTCTTTTTCTGCCAATTATCTCAGCTGTGTGAGCAGGAACAAACATAGAAGCTAGGTGGGGTCTGCAGCACCTTACCGAGGTGGGGGAGGGGCTGGAGAACCCTGAGAGAGGCCGCAATGGGCCTCTCCCTGGCTCTGCTCCACTTCTCCTGTCCTCTGCGTTACCCTGGGGCCCTGGAGATGCATGCTCCGCCCACCCGCACCCCTGCAGGTGAGTGCTGCACCCTGGCCTGACCTCCCGGTGCCCTCCGCCTACCTGGATGGGGTGATGGGGGTGAGGTCCTTCCCCATGGTCTGGATCACTCTCCTGCCCCAGACCCAGAGACCTGTGCAGATTCCAACTCCTCCATAGAAGAGCAGCCAGACTGGTGTGGCTGCTTCCTGCATGACTGCACCCTGCTCGTAAATCAGCCACAGAGCTACCAGGGGCCCGATGGCATTGCTGGAAAGAAAAAGACCGGTCACACACATCCCCACTACCTGGCCACCACACAGCATCTTTAGCCCTGGGACCATTTTACTGCAGTCAGGAGCAAAGCTCAGCATTTAAGTGTCTTAGCCCTTTTTCCTGGTACGGCTTGGTAGTGTTAACATCTTTATGCTGCTGTGGAGAAGGTTGCAGAACTTTTTCATCTGGAATCTGAACCTCTGTACTCGATGGCCACCTCCCCGAGGCCCTCCTGGCCTCCCCTCTGTCTTTTGCCTGGTACCTTGGCCTCCTTCAGATGGCTCAGGCGGGAGAATCAGAAGCACTGTCTGTCTGTGCTCAGCACGATGAGCACTTTAGGTGAATCAGGGATGTGGCGTGGCCCAGAGTTTCCTTCCTTTTTGAAAAGCTAGCTGCATGCCATTGTGTAACCCTTCCCCACGTCTGTTATTCATCTTCACTGTACCCCGCTGTTGCAGTCTCTGGCATAAGGACAGCCGCCCCCACCATGGTGGATACAGAGTTTTTGAGACCCTGCTTTTAGCCCTTTGGAATGGGTGTGCAGGAGGACGGCTGGAGCAAATGGTACTTATGGTTTTCATTTCTGAGGACCCTCCACATTATCTTCCACAGTGGTCAGTGTTTTGCGTTCCCACCCACAGTGCACAGGATTCCAATTCTTCGAGTCCGAGCCAGCATTTTCAACAGACACCAACTAAATGGGTTTGTTATTTATTAATTCAGTCAAAAGTCCTGGAAAAGTCACAGAAATAACCCAGCAAGTTCTAGCTCTCTCATTTTCCTCTCCAGTCTGCAGTCCTTCTATGACTGCTGCTGCTCTGGTTAGGGTGGGCTCTGCAGGGTGGGCTCTGTCACTCCACCTGCCCAGGGATCCTAACCAGGGCGGCAGCCATCATAGGGGAGCCCTGAGTGTCTCTCCGCTGCAGCTGGGGACCTGGGCAGCTGGAGCCCTGCTGTCACACCGATGGTCTGAGTGCCATACCCTCACCCCACACAGCGGTGAAGGGGAAGCAGGGTGTGGCACAGCGGGCCAGGAAGGAGCAGAGTCAATCAGAGGATCCGAGTGCTGAGCCACACCACTCACGAGATCCTGCTCACGGGCTCTGAAAGACGCAGATGAAAAGGACAGATGTCAGCAGGAGCTGCCACAGCGACTGCACGGCAGCCCGCTCTACTTTTCCAGACCAGGGTGCACTTCTGTGTTTGCTCTGCTCTCTTGTTCGGCCCAAGTTTGCTCTGCAGGGCTGGTTTCTCCCTTACCTCGTTACTCCTCACTTTTCAAATCAAGTTCTGGCACTGTTTTTGGCTCATCTCATCTGATTCCTGTTCAAGGCAAGAAGGACCTGGAATGTTCTGCTGGCAAGCCACTCCTAAAGGGACCACACGACAGCAGTGTGTGCTCAGTAAACATTTGCCGACTGAGTGAGCGGCTGGATGTTAAACATTTTGCTTGCAATTTTGAGAGTCACTTTTAGTAACAAGTCAAAAGCCTATAAATGAATAGACTTAGAGGGGCACCAGTATCAGCTTCTAGCTTGATGGATGCTGTCAGCTTCCACAAAGTCCTTAGCACTCCCCACCACTTCCCATAGTCCTGCCACAGCACTTCCCATAGCCCAGGGCCTGGCCTGGACACCCCAGTTCTCCTCTTGCAGCTTCCACTCCTGGGTCTCCTGCCCGCGCCACCCTCCGTGTGCCTTGCACACCTGCCTGGCCTCCTTGTGAGTGTGGCCCACAGTGGCTGCAGCCCTTGGACTCCACAGGGCTCTGGGCGTGGGCTTGAGCCACCTTGCCGGGCGCAGCCAGCTCCTTCTTGAGCAGCAAAACAGCAGACAAGCCTGCTGCTTCAGTGCTTCCACACTCAGCCAATCTGTCCCAAATCCGGGGGCCCAGCGCCATGGCCCCTCCCAAGGTCACGTGTCATGCCTCTTCTTGGACAGCTTCCGTGGGCTCCTAATGGGTCCCCCATAGAGTCCAACGGGCTATTAAGCTCTGAAGCACTCGCTCTTCCCAGTGTGATGCTCCCACTCCATGTCTATGTGGTGCTGCCTGGACTGGTCCCAGCTTCTGCCCTTGAGTGCCCGTCCTGCCTTAGCCTCTGGCCCAGGGCTTGCGGGTGCGAGCACTGTTCCGCTGATACAAATGTCCTTCCTGTGTCCGCCTGGCCATGTGCACTGCAGGCCTTGGGGACCTGCAGCCTGCATGGGCTCTGCCTCCTCCCTTGGGTGTCTTGTTCTTCTCAGTGACCCAGGCCTGTGCTGCCCTGGCCTTCCCCCCGAGGTCCCTCTTTCCGCCATACTCTGGGCTCAGGTCCTCACCACTCCCGACCCGCTCAGCACACCCTGCCCTCGCCTGCCTCTCATGTCCTCTGTGGCCTTTCCAGCTGCCCAGTGTATGGCATGTGTGTCACCAACTGTGCCCACTCCAGGAGCATCTGTCCTGGCACCCACCAGCCCCTGCTTCACACTCATTGAACCCATGAGCCTCCTCACCTCACGTCATTGCCACCATGAGCAAAGGACCCGAAGCAGGCAGTGAGGACCTGCAGGAAGTGGAACAGGAGGTGGACCTCAGCTGCGTCCTTCTCTTCCTTTTCCTCCTCTGCAGGATCCTCTTGAGGCAGGGCCGGATCTGTGAGCTCAGATGCCAGCTTCATTTCCACGCCACCCTCCTCTGCTTCAATCTCTGCTTCTGCCACTGCATTACAGTAGCTGGAGTAGCTGTCATAGCGCAGTCTCTTCTTAGAGTAGGACACGGTGTCCCCCACCAGCTTCTCACTGTCCTCGGGGGCCGTGGACACATCGGCGGCCTTGAAGGTGGCATGGACGGGCAGGCCACAAATGGCCGCGGTGTAGCAGGTATAGCTGTTGTTGCGCCTCAGTAGCCGGTAGCTGCTCTCCTGGGCCGGTTTCTCCTCAGAGCCCCTGTCTATGTGGATTTTGTGCAGCAAGTCTTTGTAGAGTCCCGAGTCCTTGTGTACTGTGTGGTACACATGGCCGTCACTCCTCGTGTGGCCATCAAAGCCAAAGGTGCCGTTGGAGACTGGGGACTTAGCAGAGCTGTGAGTCATAGACAGTGCCCGTCCTGAAAAGCAGTTTGCAAAGTCATGTTACTGCCCAAGGTGCTAACAGAAAACATGTTGGAGGGAAATTTCACTACCATTCCATGGCTCTGAGCCCCACAGGTGATTTAAATTTTTTCTATATACTTATTTCCTAAATTAAATAAATAAAGGACATGCCAGAAACTTAAAACTGACCAATCAGTCCACCCACAGAAACAACCAAGGGGTGGAACTAGTAATACAGCATGGCAGAATGCTGTTTACAGTCTGCTGTGAGGCAGCTTCCAGAAAGCATGACTGCATTCCTGCCCATTTCTAGATGTCAATCCAGGCAATCCAGGGTGATGCTTTCAGGAATTTATTTTAGCAAAACCTGCCATGAGGCAAAACCCTATGCAGAAGAGAAAGAGAGATGCTGGTGTATCTCAACAGGTCATTTGGGACCATTAGGGGATACTCCTCGGAGCCAGGGCAGAATCGGTCTGCTGGTCTGGAGGCTGGGGCGTGGCTTGGTGACAGGGTGCACACTGATGGTGCACAGCTCTGGGACTGGGAAAAAAGCCCCAAACACCAGTTTGCTTACTTTTGCAGAGTACAAGTCTACACCTAGGGATGACAGGGGCCAGGGCCTCTCCTCGAAGTCCCGGTGGCAAGAGGCTGAGGATGGCCCACGGTGAGAGATTCTCCTGCCCTCCAGCTTCAGCATTCTCCTCAGGTCTCCCCTGGGGAAGGCAGCCCTGAGCCAAGAGAACTGATCTCCAATAACTCCACAGCCCCTGTGGAGTAGGGGATGCTGCCCGCATTACGTGGCAAAAACCACAAGACAAGAGGGAACCTGCTCAGGTGACAATAGCATGGCTTCCTGAGGCCTCTGCCACATCCAGGTTTCCAGGCAACAGAGAGTATACCTGGGTCACATGAGGCTCTGGCTCAACCCCCAGCACCATAAAGACACAAGACAAAATGGGGGACCAAGGCATGTCCCCTCCTGAGAAATGTCTCCCGCCATGCATAAACCCTGCTGTCCAAGTGGGCCATACCGTAGGTGGCCCGGGGGTGGCTCCCTGTGGAGGGGCCCTCTGCGGCCCCTGACGTCTCTCCAGGTGGCCCTGTGAGAGGGACAGTGCTGTCGTCCTCGCTGGTCCTGGTGCCTGGCAGCTCCGTGAAGACAGGGGACTCTACCTCCTGGACTTTACCGAGGCTTTCGTCAGAGGTTCGTGATAAAGCACCTTCTTTTTGTAATTTTCCTGGAGAAGAAAGAGGAGTAGGGGCACATTTTGGAAGAATACTAGTATTACTGGAAAATGACTGCCAATCGGAAGGGAATGTATCTCTTCACACTTTAATACTTACCTTGGGAACAGAAAAAGTTACACTGAAAAAAGAAACGGGCATTTAGGGCTTAAGATACCACATCCAAAGACATCAGGAAAGTGGGTAATATCGGTCACTCCCAAGATGAGTCACCCGCCCTCCCACGTGTCTGGACACTCACTAGGTGGGTCCAGCAGGAGAAGGCACTGCTGCCCATACCAGCCAGCTCCCCAGGAGGTCTGTTTGGCTTTCGGTCAGTCCCATTGGTCTCGAAGGTTCACAGTGCATCTCTTTCTACTGTTTTTGTTATCTGAAGTATAAACTGGTGACCCAGGGCATGGACGGGCCACAGAGCTGCCCTGCCTGCACTTGAACCGTGGCCCCGCACCTGCTATGAGACCTTGGGCCAGTGACTTAAATCACTATGCCTCAGTTTGCTCATCAACAAAATGGAGCAAGTAACAGCAATACCTTGGATAAAAATCAAGGTTCTGTCATTGTTATAATCTCTAGAAGTATTTTCTCTTCTCATCTAGATTTTAAACCACTTGAGAATCAGAGATTTTTATGCACAGTTTTTGTATTGTATATATATCATAACAGAAATTTAATTAAAAAATCACTGGTAGACATAGATAGTAGGGATTATTTGTGAAAATACCTGAAGAATTTAGTTTATTTCATTTTGGTGCTACAGGTAAGAGCTTAGAAATTTGTTCAGAATAATTTTCAAGCAGCATGATAAATCAGCAGAATGTTATATCACATTTTAAAAGAACATTATTGAATTTTAAAATAACTTTTTAAAAATCCCTTGTTTTATTTTGTTTGGTTTAGTTTTTAAGAAGTCATCCTCCTGCCTCTCTGCCTCCCATGTAAAGTAGAATCCAGGAGTGTACCATCACCTGGCTGTGTGAGTGTTTTCATTCATTCATCTATCTGTATCTATTTATAATCTGTCTGCTTCATCCAATCCAGAGATGTTCTACCACTAAACTGAACATATGCCTTTTTACTTTTTATTCTGAGACAGGGTCTCACTGAGCTGTTGGGGTGCAGTCCATCTACCTTGCCCATCCAGGTAGCCAGGGATAGGGGTATGTGCCACTGTGCTTGGTCTCTTGCTTCTTTTTAAAGCAGAGAATTTTTTAAACTTTAAAAAGTTTCCCTTTTCCTTCTGAGGAAAGCATTTACTTTTTTCATAAAAGTTGGTGTGATAAAGAAATCTGAGACTACTACTGTGCTGAGCAGAATAATACCCATGAAGACTGATCAAGGTTAAGTACTTCAGTGACCTGAGGTCACCATAAGGCAGGATGCAGTCTAAGTGACATGGACAGCCACAGCGCCTTCTCCTGCTAGGACTTACAGTCTGTATCTGGGAAGCAAAGAATCCCACCCTGACATTCAGGTTAGTTAACTGAAAAAGTGTCTGGTTCAGTCTGTCACCCTATGGGGTGTACAGACACACAGGGGAGGGGAGGTGACCCATCTTGGGCCAAGCTGCATGAACTTGGTGGGTAGCACTGAGCAGGAGCAGGAAGCAGCTTCATAAGAGAGAAAAAAGAAGCTGGTTTTAAATCCCTTAGCAATGTGGCCTTGCCATTATGCACTAAAGTGGATTTTTAACCTCATTATTTTTAAATTGACATGCCATAAACTGACTTTGTATGAGTTTTCAAACCGGCTCAGGTCTGCATCAGCACCAGCATGGTCAGGCTAGAGAAGGGAACTGTAACTCCCAGAGTGGCCCACAGTTAAGCTTTACCAGTGCCACCATGACACTCACGATCCTGGGCACGGTCTCTGTGGCGCTGGCCTTTTCAGTCACTGAAATGCAGCCCTAAGGTCTGTAACACTGGCGTGAGATACCTCTGTGACTCAGCCCAACTCCAATATCCACTACGCTGCTGTGGAGAGAGATGTTGCATCCTGTGCCCTGCTGCATCCTTCAGGTGATGAAACAGGGGCCCCAGCCACTAAGGGTAGGGGAGACACCTGGGGTGCAGCCTCTGCCCACACAGTCGGTGGGGGGGCCTCACTCACCACTTCATGTTTCTTATCTGGGAAAAGTCAGTTATCTGAAATGGTTTATTTATTTTGGTGAATTTTCTTTATTGGTCAATAAAAGAAGCTTCTTAGAATGAGGTTTCTCAAAGCAAAAGTTTCTACTTTTGCTAAGGTTCAATTTATCAATCTCTTCTACAGATCATGGTTTCAGTGTCATGTCTGGAAGCTCTCTGCTTAACCTAAGGTCTCAAAACTTTCCCCTTCTTTTTTCTTCAAAGTCTTACTGTTTTTTATTTTATACTTGGACCTATGAAATATTTTGAGTTAAGGTCTAAGGTTTATGCCAAGGTTCTGGTTCCGGTGTCTGGCTGTACATGTGTAGAACAGCTGCCTAGAAAGCAGTTTGCTGGGCAGAACACCTTGCTCTGTGGAACTGCCTCTGTGCCTCTGCTGCAAGTCTATGTGCCATGCATAGCTCATTTCTAGACTCTCTTCAGTTCCATCGTCTGTGTGCCTGTCCCTTCACCAATGACACTGTCCTACAGCATTATAGTATATCTTACATTAGGAATGGCTCTTCCAACTTATCCTTTTTCAAAAGTATTTTGGGTATACTCACTCCTTTGGGCTATCTATGCAAATTTTTAAAGCAGCTTGGCTAGGTCTACAAAACACCCTGCTGCAATTTCTATTTCAATTATATTAAGGCCACAGACCAACTTGAGAACAATCAACAACTTTACTATATTGAGACTTTTTTTTTTTTTGTCTTTTTCCTTTTTATCGGTACCGGGGATTGAACTCACGACTGCCTGCTTGCAAGGCAGGTGCTTATGCCGCTGAGCTAAATCCCCAGCCCCAATATTGAGACTTTTAATTTATGTGCATGTTATATCTCCTCACTTATTCTGGTCTTCTTTGAAACACATTTTTCAAATTGAGATCTGGCCATATTGAAACACAACGACAAAGCACAATTGGAGGCCACATTTAAATATTCCTCTTTTTTTGTGTGTGTGTAAACCCCATAAAAATCTGTGGCTTCAAAGCTTGGAATTCAACTGTGTTGCTGGGAATAGCAAAATAGCCCTGGTGGACCCTACTGTCCTTTCCTTCCTTTCTGTTGCTCTCCATTCCTTCCTCCTCACTCTTTCTCCATTTCATTTCATTTCATTTGATTTATTTCATTTCATTTCATTTCTCTCTCTGGTGCTACTTACTAAACCCAGGGCCCTGCACCTTTCAAATGTTAGGCAAGGGCTAAGCACCCAGCTCAGCTATAGTTTTTTGCTTTATAAAAATTGCCTATTTTATAGTAAAATTTATAATTTTTTTTTTTGGTACTAGGAATTGAACTCATGACTCAGGGCTTGCCAAGCAGGTGCTTGCCACTAAGCCGTCTCCCTGGCCTGTAGTATAATTTGTATATGACAAAGCTCATATACTTTAAATGGAAAATCTATGACAAATCAGCATACTCCACAGCCACTTCCCTGTTAGGGCCACATCCATTCCCCTGTCCCTGAAAAGTTCATCTGTCTCCTTCAGTTTCCTCTGTACCCCATATACCCTGAGCAGCCAGTGATATCCATCACTGCCAATCACTTTGCTCTGTCCTTGAATTTTATGGAAACTTCTATAAAATTTTGGAACCTGGAATCACACACTGGTCACTCTCGTGTCCAGCTCCTCTTGTTCTATGGGACATCATGAGACTCACTTTGGAGCTGTGCCTGCTTCAGCCCTGAGCGGTCTCTTGGCACACATATGTTGCACTGTGGCTGTCTTTTCGGTGAACACCTGAGTTGCTTCCAGTTTTCTGGCTATTACAACTGAAAGACTTATGGGGTACTTTTTTTGTTTTGTTTTCCCTTTTCCCTTTACAGACCACATCTCACTATGCAGCCCAGTTGGCCGGGAACTTGTGATCTTCCTGCTGCAACCTGCTATGTGCATCACCACATCTGGCTCATGGCTAAGGCTTTATGAATGTGCATCTTCACTTCTCTTGGATGAATGCCTAGGAGTGGAAGTCTTGGGTCATGTGGTAAGTGTATGGTTAACTTCACAGGAACTGCTAACTAACTTTCTAAGTGGTCATGCTATTTTATAGTTCACTCTAACATGAGACTTTCACAACTTCACCAACACTTGGAACTGGTTTCCAGGCTCTGCCCTTCCTGGGGGTGTGATAGGACACCGTACTGCAGCAATCTGTATTTCCTTGAGATCACTTTCCCACCAGGTTGGCAGAACTGGCCACACAGTAACCTCTATAGTTACCCACGGCAATGAAGATCTTCCTGTTCACATGGGTCACAGGTTACCCAGAAAAGCCAGGAGGCACAGGGCGGGGTGAAGGCCCGGGCATGTTTTGAAGTGTCCACACTATCACCACCTGCTCCTCAGGATTTGTGCCTGTTATGTGGAAGCTCAGAAACCAAGAGCACATCTGTGACTGAAAAGAAGGAAAGGTCCTTACCTGCTATTTTCCTCCGCATCCATGGACAGACAAAGAGCCACACGAAAAAGGCGAAGAGCAGAGCGATGCCAAATGAAATGAGCGCGATGGCCCACATTGGGAGCACCAGGCCCAGCACTGGGGACGAAGATGGACAGCAATGTCACTGTGGGTGGTGAGGCACCTGGATTTTGTCTTTAATGAAGCGCTTGACCAAACCAGACTAAGACATTAGGTTAGGAAGCTCTGCTTACGACGCACTACACCTTGTGAACCTGTGCTTACCCTGGCTGGTAACCTAACTGCTACCCTGCTGCCGACGCACATTGATGGCACAGGGGCTGCGAGTACAGCCACCCGCCGCAGATGTGGCCACACCTGCACCACTGCATAGCACATGGCTACACAGGGTCCACGCCTCCACCCTAAGGCACTAGCTCAAGGATGCTGCACTTGTAAACATCAGCCTAGAAATAAAAGTCTACTCAGAAGATACTGACCTTCAAACATAACTTCTCTGAAACATCACATTATGGAATTACAACATAAAAAACTTTCCAATAAGATGCAATAATGATCCCAGTGGCCCGTTAAAGGGCAGAAGCACCACAGCTCAGCAGCGTCGCCTTCCTGTGTGCTGCTGCCCCCGAGCTGACTGCTCTCAGTGTTGCCCATCTGCATAACTGGGGCACAGGCACCATTCAGACACTCACAGATGCACAGCTCATACTCATGCCTGACACACACCTCGAGCACACTGTCACAGGAGGACCTGTAATGGCAAGGATCTGCAGAACAACTTGTGTGTACAGCATTACGGAAGCGTAAAATAATCACAGTGCAGTCATACAAACAAGGCAGGTCTGAGTGTACCTGCAGGTAAAGAGGACCAAAGTCCAGTAAGTGACAAAGCCTGGCTATATGAGTACCCACAGCATGATCCAGCTTATGTTAAAAAACAAACAAAGAAACAAAAAAACCAAAAAACAAGAAAAACCCTTCCTCACTATGGATTAATACAGCAGTTTCTTCTATGGAGAGCTGAGAAACTGGCATAAGGTTCTATTTCTTATTGCATACACAAGGGGTGATCCAAATGTAAAGTGAATGCTTAAATTTCGAAATCTAAGACACATTGCTGTTAATCCCTCTTGCCCTTCCCCCCCAAACACACTTATCCCATCATTCCTGCCACTTCCCAAAGGAGCTCTGGCAGTTCTCCCTCCTTCATTAGTTCCTTTTTTGTTTTTTGGTACCAGAATCGCAATCAGGACCTCGCACTTGCCAGGCAGCCCTACGCTGCTGACCTACATCGTTGGTCCCTTCATTGGTGTCTTAATAAGGTGTGATTAAAAAATACAGTGAATTCTTCTGCCAAGTGCTATCCAATGCAAGGACAGGCTCTAAGACAACCAACACAGTGAGGAAATGATTTATAGGATGGAAAAAATTTTTGCTAGGTAGTCCTCAGAGACAGGACTCATATCTAGAATATATAAAGAACTCAAAAAAAAATCAGACCCCCAAATGAAAAACTGAATCAACAAATGGGCAAGTGAAGAGGACAGATACTTCACCAAAGAAGAACAAGTGGCCAAGAGCTACAGTCAATACTGCTGGCCACTAGAGAAACGGGAAGGAAAACAACACCAAGATTTCATCTTTCCCCAGAAAAAATGCCCATCATCAAGAAATCAAATAATAACAAATGCTGGTGAAGCTGTGGAGAAAAAGGAACTTCTACATTGTTAGTGAGAATGTAAACTAGTACAACCACAATGGAAATCAGAATGGGAGAGTCCTCAAAAAAACTAAAACTACGAATTCTATTCGACCTAGCTATTCTCCTTGTAGGTATCTTCCCCCAAATCCCTCTTCCCTCTAAATCTCAGAAGCAGCCTGTATATCTATCAACAGAAGAATGGAGAAAGAAAATGTGATATTTACACACAACAGAGTACTACTCTGCCTAAACAAAGATAAACCTGAGTCATCTGTAGGAAAATGGATGCACCTTGAGACCATCATGTTAAGTGAAATAAATGAGACACACAAGTTTAAACATCACACGGTATATCTTATATGAGAAACCCAAAGTATAAATAAAGAGCAAAATAAAAGATACAAAGCTGAAGTAGAGATGGCTCTTTCTCACAGGAGAAGGGGATCCAGAGATGGAGGGGAGAGGGACAGCGGAAAAGGAATCAAGATGTGTTGTGTACCTAACCAGGCCTACCAGGAAATAAGACATTACATACTATATGCGTGCACTAACACCACGATGGCACGTCCTTGCCGTCTCCCGGGGTGATCTGGTCCCGAGCCAAGTGGTGTGATCAACCCGGGACAGAAAGCATCCATCATAGTCAACCACAGACACCAGATATCACATTCTGGCTATACAACTACTTTTAAACTGGTAACTAAAAAGTCTATTAAAAAGTCATTTTTGAGAATTATTTTCTTTAAAGGAGTAAGCTACTGAAGCTTGGATTTTAAACAAAATGTTAGTGATGCAGGCTTTGTGACCTTGTTAACTATTTCATACAAATAAGCCAACTCAAACTTACTCAATTAAGATTTCATTCAACATTTTTTTGTTCAACGTTTTGATAACTGTCAAAGGTTACAAAATAGTAGTTAATACTGTAAATGGTGAGTCAGAATTCATGTATATTAAGAACAAAAAGTCAGAGGTACACAGGTGGCTGAGTAGCTCTCGCTCCACCCACAAATGTGGGTGGCACAGGTGGCCAGGTCTCTGCACTGCTCCAGGCTGCACCGCATTCAGCTCAGCCCCTCCTCCCCTTCCCATCCCAGCTCCAGCTCTGCCCTGGGCCTGAAGCCTGGAGCTGCTCTGGAAGCCCACAGGCCCAATCCCCATCCTGGTCTGTGGCCACAGCTTCCTGGTTTTTATCTGCTTGGCAGTATCTTCACACACAGGACAAAGGGTCACACTGCAAAGCTATTTCTTGTCCAACTGAGGGAAAACTGTTCATTAGCAACATCAAGCTGAAAACTAACTCCATGACCATCGCTCTGGAAGCTTCAAAGCTTCAGGGCTTTGAAGAGGTTTTCCCTTCGGTGGTTTACCGAGGATAGACTGTGAAGTGTGCTACTTGTGGTCTCACTGTGCTGACCGATGCTGCCCTGATCCAAGATCTGCATAACGATCTGAAATATATGTTTTTTTCTTTAAAATGAAGTTAGGTGAGGTGGTGCATGCCTGCAATTCCAGTTAGCTGAAGAGGAGGAGACAAGAAGATCACAAGTTCAAGGTGCATCTGGGCAGTTCAGTGAGACCTTATCTCAAAATAAAAAGGGCTAGAGATGTAGCTGTGTGGTCCAGCACTTCCAACAAAGACACTCCCCGGATTCAACCTAGTACAACAAACACACTAACAAAACCCCATGAAATAACAATAAAATGAGTGAACAATTTTCATTATCTGATCTTTTCTAGCCAGGTCAACCATGGCCGCAAACGAAAGCTTTCTGTGCTTCCTCCAAGCCTACCTCTACACTCCCTTTTGGGACATTTGGGGTTCCAGATTATGTCGAGACCAACAGCCAAAAGGATTAACTTAACTGGGGTCACATTCAGGACTCTGGACTGGACCATAAGACTGAACTGCCTGCCCTTTGTACTTTACATCCTGTCTGCCATTGCTATTGATTTGACCTATAAGTCTTGGTCAGAAAACTCCAGGGTCATGGCCTGCATCAAAAGAAACCAGCTGAGCAGGCAGGGGACAGATGCACCTCTGAAGGTGTAAGCAATGGGGAGATGCAGTGAAAACTTGGGCACCAGGCAAAGAGGAAGATCACTTTGTAATAAGAGGAGAGATGGAACAGGACAGCAATCTCACCACATTATATTCCACCAGTGTAATACGCACAAGGAATTACTTTTAAAATCTGTTAACTGAGAGTTATTTATGTATACAGCTCCAAACCACATTAACTATATAAAAAATTAAGCTGCATAGATAAAAACTAATTAAGTATAAGAATTCAGCCTAGAAAAGCACCTGAATCAACATACACTCAATGCATAACTTTTTTCTTTTAAAAACGTAAGGTTGACTTACAGACCACAAAATCCATGACAAAATACTTTGTACTGGACTGTCTTTCTGCTGAGATCTCAAATTGTTTCCAAATAACTACACCTTCTGAGGGCAGAGAGGCAAGGCACATGGACCACAAAGCAGGGCACGGCTGGAACTGCTGGCATCCACACAGCCGAGGTGGGTGCCGGGAGCGACAGATCAGCTCTCACTCTGCCACCGCATGGCCTTTCACCCCGTGCTCCTTCCATGGCTGAACAACAAAGACACGATGGACAGTGATTTAGTGCTGACCTCAAGCATCTTAATAAGCATATTCCACATCCCCCAAAGATCAGAATGATAGCCAAGCCATTCAGGGAAGAAACGAAACCTCCTTCTCCACAGTCCGCTCTTTGCTATGCTTCATTATCAGACACAGAACCACTGTTAGCACAATGGAGAAAACTTAGGTGTGAAATCAGTAAAATCCTAGCCTACATCAGTCCCTGTCCATCCCTGTTAAGGAGCCCTTCCAGGGAGCCCCCCTTCCTTCTCAGTGACTCACTGTGCAAATTTCGCTTTTTAATGTTACACTTAATACACACTTAAAAAACAGCAGCACTGGCAAAGACACCTAGGTGCACACACAGAGTTTCCTGTCACGTTCCCCTTTTGAACCCACCTCCCAGGGGAAAGTGGGGAGATTCTGTGCAGAGGTTTTCAGGACATTTGAATACACATTGTGGCTGCCTGCGATGGTATCTGGTTCCTTTTTTAACATAGGCAGAAGGACACTATATGCACTACCCCATGCCTTCACTCATCAAGTGGACATCTCCTGCAGTGATACACAGGCGTGTGTGGTCTTTTTTTGTTTTGCTGCAAGCCAACATTTCAAGACACTGATGGTGCTACTTAGGTAGAAGCAATGTGGGAGTAACTCTTTAAGAGAATAAAGTATGCTTTTGAAATAAAATATGCTGTGTTCTCATTTTCAGTTAACTACCACCTTCAGGCCTGTAGCCAGCCCAAGTAAGCAGGTTATTTCCTAAGTTACTGTTAGCTCTTGTTAATCAATTTTTAGGATAAAAATGCAAAGATGATTTTTTAAAAAGTCAAGTACAAGATTTTCATCTATGTCAGACACAAAGTAAAACAAATCAAACTAATGCTAAGATCTAAGCAACCTCATTATGCACCTGGACAAGTAGAGACAGCCTGTCCAAGGGAACAGCACCTATGCTGCAGAATTTGGGCTCCTCTACTGGGTGTTCTAGAAATATCCCCCCAGGAACCAAAATATGAACAAAGTGCTTTGATGACTTACTGGAAGAATGAATAATTGCTCCTTCAGTAACAATCACAAAACTTCAAATAAGAAGTTTTCCACACAAGAATAGGTGGGAGAAATAGATCAGATGGCACAAGGTTTGCTGTTGATAGGCAGCTGAAAACACAGGGCTAACAGTGACCAATGTGACACAACTGTCTCCACCACACAGGTACAGTGTGCAGGTGTCACCTGCACCATCCCAGGACACAATTCCTGTCAGCAGAGGTGTCCTGCTGTCCCATTCTGTCACACAGTGTGGGACTGAGGGTGCTGACAGCAGTCACACTTCCATCAGGAGAGCTGCTCGCTGTGGGTGACATGGAACCATCTCTGGGACTCGGGACACTGCTGAGCAACCACTGAGGGATGATCTTACAGATTCCTAACTAAGAAGGTGGCTGCCCCTTCACACTAACCAGAGTATTAAACACATATGAAATATGCACAGCTTGGTACCTAAGTGCATTGTTGGTATCTTTAAAGATAGTTAAGAGAGAATTTGTGAAGGTCAATGCATTGTCTCTTGTCCGTACTGGTCACATGATGGACATAACAGGAGCCACACTGAATGCTTTCTTAAGCTGTCTCACAATGGACTAGGTTGCTCACTTCAAATTCTGGTTGTGTATGTTCCCACTTACAGGAGCTAACACTGCTGTTTGCTACCTGTGCAGGGGGCTGGCAATGTTACCAACCTCCTCGAAGAGCTGAGAGATGTGTGGGTTCCTTCGTGTAGCATTCAGCTTCAGTGCACCTGTAGCATTATTCCCGCCACAACCCAGGATGTGTGTACATTGTTCTCAGTGTCTCATCCACTATTAAGTTTAATTTTCCCTAGAACAGTGTACACACCTCTTAAGATGGCTCTTTCAGCTAATGTGCAATAAAACTGCAGCACAGTCAAGGGCTCTGACATTTGGAAGAACACAAGGAAGCAAGACACCCTGCTAGAAAAAAAAAAAAACCTCAAATCCTAAATGCTTGCAAAAAGAGCAAAAGCCACCAGAATAGGATGAAAAGAGTAACTGTGAAAGGAAGATCATCACTGGATGCAATACAAAGCCCAGGAATTCCACCTCCCTACTGAGGCCCTTTCTTGATTCTGGAGTGAGCAACACATACACAGACTGCTCAGTCACTGCTGTACTTACTTACACCTGCATAGTACCAAGCATGGTCATAGGCCTCTCATGCATTCTCGGTGGGTGTTGCTGGCCGTTGTGTGTGTGCATGTGTGTTGGCCTAGGAGGCGTGTGCTGGCCTGGTGTGTGTTGACCTGGGTAGTGTACACTGGTCTGGGGTTTGTGTCTGTGTGTGTGTGTGTGTGTGTGTGTGTGTGTGTGTGTGTGCATGTATGTGCTGGCCTAGGGGGTGTATGCTGGCCTGGAGTGTGTGTGTTGGCCAGGGGGGTGGTATATGCTGGCCTGGGGTTTGTGTATGTGTGTGTGTATGCACGCGTGCATGCACACATGCTGGCCCTGGGGTGTGGTGTATGCTGGCCCAGGGTGTGTGTGTGTGTGTGTGTGTGTGCTGGCCCAGGGGTGTGAGTTCTGAGACTCAGTGGTTGACTTCTATTTTAAGGCAACTCAGCAGGATTTGTAGCACAAGGGGATTTAAATTTTTTAAATTTACTTTTAAAAAATTATTTTTTAATTTCAAAGACTATTGCCTTTGTGCCTCACATATACCATGAGTATTTAAAACAAACCAATAAATACTAACTGTTTTACTACTTAGTAACGACCATGAGTAATGCTTTCCATTATCAGCAAACAACACCAGCTCCAAACAAATTGAGGGAGTCAGGAACATGTGCCTTTCCCCATGGGTTTCAGCTTCCATGGAATTCTTACCTGGTGCTCCTGTGTACATGATGGAAAAGACGTTTATTGCTATGGTGGCAGCATAGAACAGTGGAAGTGCCCGGAGGCCATTGGGAACAGGGTCCTCCTGTGTAACAATGACATGAAGTGTGAGGTTAGGGCTCTGAGCCTATGTCCTGAAACAGCATGATGACACAAGACACTTCTAGAAAGTTTCCCAAGTCCCACTGCAGCAAAAAGGTGGTTGTGCCGAGTCCCAAAAGCTGCTTCAATGTATGCAAAGGGCCGGGCCAGGGCATTTCTCTGCATGGCACAGTGTTTGAGGGCCACTGCTGAGCAGCGGGCTCACTAAAGCCTGGTATCACATGAGCTGACGTCAGGGACAGAAACAGAAGGGGACTGTGAGGGAGCTCAGCAACCTGTGCAGCTTTCTACTCTGAGTGCATGCCTGTCCAGGAGCATCTACATGGATAGATACTTGGGAGGCCAAATTCTGAGGATCCTCTAAGACAGCCCACATCTTAGCTACACTGAATATATTAAGCATATATATATATATATATATATATATATATATATATATATTTTTTTTTTTTTTTTTTGGTCTTTTTGAGACAGTCTCACTATGCAGCTCAGGCTGGCCTTGAGCTCACTTTGTAACCCAGGCTGGTCTCAAACTTGAAAGGATCCTCCTGCCTCAACCTTCCGAGTGCTGGGATTACAGGCGTGAGCCACCACGCCCAGCTCTATATTTTTTCTGTATGCTAAGA
Organism: Cavia porcellus; assembly: GCF_034190915.1. Taxonomy (NCBI): domain Eukaryota; kingdom Metazoa; phylum Chordata; class Mammalia; order Rodentia; family Caviidae; genus Cavia; species Cavia porcellus. The sequence goes on from NW_026947512.1 coordinate 49,532,915, forward strand.
TTTTTCAAATTATTTTGTAATGCATATGTAATGTATTTTGAACCTTCAGCTATTGAAAGTTAGAATTGTGGGTTATTTGTGTTGAAAAAAACAAAAGCCATCAGGAAGAAAAGAGTAACTACACTTTTGTCTAATCTGAAGGTAGTCTTGAGTTTATTTTTCAAGGCAGTTATCTTGTCTTCTGCGGTGCTGGGGATCCAATGCTTGGTATCCTACATGTCAGGCAAGTGCCACTCATCTGCACCGTGGCCTCAGACAACCTACTCTGGCAATTCACATGACACACTTCTCACTGCAACCTCTCTCTGGGTCATTCCTGTTTCACTCCTTCTTGCCTATCAGTCACAGCCTGTCACACACCTGAGCCGCTGTCACTGACCAATAGGATGGTGGTGAGTGGTGAGTACCAGAATGAACAGAATGTCTATCGAGGACGGCAAACAGGCAAAGCAGTGAGGCATGAAGCACTGCACAAAGTGGCAAATGTAGGAGGAGACAGCAGTGCGCCGGGGGAAGAAGGCAGGACATCGTGGGGTCAGAGTGGGCAGGCTCCCAGGCGGGAGCAGGGAAGGCTGAGTGTGAGGGCACCAGGTAAGAAGGGGTTGAAGGCAGAGGAACTAGGCAGGGTGGCGGCTTCTGAGATGCAAATGGATGTCTCCATGGCTGCTTGGAGCCCAGGAGAGAGCATGACAAGAAATGATGACGGCAAGCCCTTCAGTGGACTCTGGGGTGATGCTAAGAGCAGAGCTGGATTTTCAGGCCCAGAATGCTAGATGTGCTAAGTGTTCACTTAGCAGCCCTAGGAACAGGTGTTCAAGTGTCTCCAGATGCTGGGTGTGCCCGATCCCCCGTATGTACTATGTTTTTCCTCTGCATACACATGCAGGATAAGTTTATCAGTTAGGGACACTACGAGGTTAATAGCAATAGCTAACTAAAATTCCACGAATGTGGTGTCTCTCTCAAAGTATCTCATTCACTCCACCCTCTTTGCTTGTGGTAATGATGTAACACAATACCACGGCGATCTGTGAGGTGGACGATGCAGGCACTGTGAACAGCACTGGGAACAGCACTACGTTAAGTGAAAGCAGCCAGGCACAGTAAGTCAAGAACTGTATGTTTTCCCTCATTTGTAAAAGCTAAGAATTTTGATCAAACAGAAGTAAGAAGTAGGGAGAGGCAGAGGGTGGATGGATAGTGGGTATCAAAACATAGTTAGGTGAGGAAACATCTGCTATAGTTTGAATCCTGAATGTCCCCTGAGTCTCCAGTTCTGGCACTAATGGGAGGTGGGGAACTTTAAGGAGTAGGGGTCTCTAGCAGGAAGTTGGGTCTCGGGGGCAGCCCTTGCTTCTCAGTCCCTAGAGGTAAACACACCTTCTCCACTACACTCTCTCTACAATGCTGCTTTCACAGGCTCAGCCAAATGGGGCCATGTGACCATGGACCGAAACCTCTGAAACCATGAGCCAACATACAGCTTTTCTCCTCTATATTGCTTATTTTTAGGTACTTTGTGTGGTGACATAAAGCAAACATATAGTTCTAACGTTATATAACATAATAGGGCAAATAAGGACATCATGGTTCAGTATTCATTTCAAAACAGAAAAGTGTTGAGGTTTCTAATACATAGATAGGGTGATATCTGAGAAGATGGAAATCATTACCCACTGCATACATGTATCAAAACAAAACACTGCACCCCATAAACAAGCACAAATATTATGTGCCGATTTTAAAAATTACGTTAGCATACTTAGTCAGGACCTTGTGCTTGTCAGGCAGGCACTTCGCTACTGAGCTACATGCCCAGCCCAAGTTACAATACATTTTAAAAAGAAACATATATTGCAACTGCCATTGACAGTCAAAAAACAAATGACACTAGTTTTTTTCCCCATACATTGATCTCAGTAAGTTCTAATTTTAATCTTATTTCTTTTTAGACAAAATGCACCCTGGTACAGGTATATTTCCTTCTTTGTATGTTTCCCTCAAAATCAATGTTCTAGTTTTTTTCTCTATTGAAAAAAACATAAAATTCCTTTACTTTTGGGTAAGAAACACCTCCAGCTATCTTTAATGACAACTGACTTCAGAACCTAACAGTATTTCATTCCATTCTGTTCAATATTTAGGAAAAAATTACCCACCCTTGGCAGGGCTTGGTGGCACAAGTGCCTGCCTGGCAAGCGTGAGGTCATGAGTTCAATCCCCAGTACCCACTCCCTAAAAAAATGACCGTCCTTATTGAAGCTGAGCATAGTTACTAGGAGTGCTGACTGATGAACTGAAACACAGAGCCAGCAGCACCGCTGGAGGTGTGGGCTCTGATGAGACTTGGGGCACTTCACACAGGCACCCCTGGCGACTCACAGGAACAACTGACTTCAGTCAGGTGCTATGACTTTCGAGTCCAAGGTGCCAGGCCTTAGCCACACAAAGGCAGTTCTCCTTCCACCTCTCCCACTGTGAATCCCTATCAGGAGAACTAAAGACAGTTCTAAAATGTAATAGGAAACAGCAGCCTCACTTACCTTTTTTAAGATGAACATTCTGATCAGTATAAACAGCACGCCAGACATGAAACCAGACAACAGTGGAGATATAAACCAAGAAGCAACTGAATAATTAAAAAAAATCTGGTGAATGTTAAATTCGTACATAACTGAGGTTGTACTTACAATTTACATAACAGTGATAACATTGCTAGATATAACAGATATTTGCCTCTCCACAGCTTGCTCTGCCAGGAGACGAGTCTAGGCCTTTCAGGTTGTCCTGCATATGCCTGCCTCCTTCTGTGCTTCCCCACCACCAGCCCAGGAGGCAGATTTGTTGACTTCCCACAGGGCCTATCTGACTCTGCAGAGACCTAGCACCTACTCAGACTGGCAGGTCAATCAGAAGGTGGGTCACTCTTGCTCCACAGACCAGTCTGGTACTGACACTGCAGGCACCTCACTGAGGGAGCGCTCTGCCTTTGACTTTGTGCCTGATGGGGCTAACACTGGGTCACTCAGGTAGTTTTCACAAATCAGCTACACATGGAGCTCTACCCTCAGAATCCCGTAAGTTGATATGGTCCTGAATGAGGTCTGGGCATTGGTTTGTAAGTTGCACCCCAGGGACTTCTAAGGTGCTGCTGGAGCTGAGAGCCAGTGTCCTGGGAGCCTGGGATGTCAGCTGGTTTTCTTGATGGTCTGTGACCTGCTAGGCAAGTCAGGGATGTAGTCTGACCTACAGCTCCCAATGCACACCCATGTTTATTTACAGCAGCAAAATGCATTACAGTTAAATCATAGAAGAGGCCTGAACATCCACCAGCAGATGAATGGAAAACAAAGATGTGGTGCTTGCACACAGTGGAATGTTGCTCTGTCATAAGCAAGGTTAAACTTGAGTCATTTGTTAGCAATGGTTCTGGTAAAAGAATGAACAATACAGGGGACAGAGGTGGGGCAAAAGAGCATGGGTTCATATGTGCAAGCCTCTTGCTACAAGGAGATCCAGAAGTCCGCAGTTATAACACTGGGACTGGGGATTAGCCTATGTCTTGGACCCTGCTGAGCAGCCCACACCCAGAAGGAACCCTAGAGAGCTTCTTCCTAGGCAGCTGTGGGGTAAACAGCCCTGGCCTCCTTTTATACTTCCTCAGGACCATAGCTATAGACTTTTGATTCAAGGTACTTGCCTTGGGCCTAGTCTTTAGGCTGATTTCAATCAAATACATTTCTCTTCTGCTTTCAGTATCAAATAGATACTGATTTTCAATGCTGAATGATGATGTAAAATTTTAAAAGTGGTCTTAAAAAAGGTAAAGTGCATTACCCGTACCACAGAGGGCTTCGATTTATGTTAAGATTTATTAACATACAAAGGAAGAAAACACATTATAAAAGTAACTTTTTGTAAAACTTACTCTAGTAAAGGTAAATTTTCCTTCTTATAGGTAAAAGAAAATGGCAATTACCAATCTTGACCAGCTCCATCCACTGCACACCTTTCGTGCCAATTGCAACAAGTGAGAATCCTATGGTGGAGCCAACAATGCAGTGAGTGCCTGAGATCGGAAGTCTCAGAAAGGATGCGATCAGCTGCCACACAGCTGAACCTGCAGGGTGAAAGATTAAAAAATCAGACATGCAGCAGAGTTATAAGCTACTACGGGGAAAAAAATCTAAATTGTTATTCCCCACAACAACATTTCCCTGAGCTCATTTTCCATGGGTTGTTTCTTTACAATGTGTAAAAGTTCTAACTAAAAACATTTGACCCAGCTATTCCTCTTCTAGGTGTCTTCCCAAGAGTTAAAGACCTATTACAGAGATCCATGCATACCCATAGTGATAGCATCACAACTCATAATACTTATATCTTGGAAGCAGCCTGCAAGTCCATCAACAGACGAATGAAAAAGGAAAGCATGATAGTTCTACACAATAGAGTACTACTCTGACATAAAGAAGGATAAACTTGAGTCATTTGTAGGAAAATGACTGCATCTTGAAATCATAATGTTAAGTGAAGTAAATCAGACACACAAATACTGTATGGATTATCTTACATGAGAAACTCAAGTGTATAAACAAAATTCAAAATAAGATGGATAATAGGAAAAAAGAGAAAATGTATTGTAATCCAGCACAAATAACATATCTAAAAATGTACCATGATTTAGTATAACTATCTTATATGTTTTATATGTTTTTTGACCTACTAGTCTGGTTGTTAACCTATATGTATGATAATTAACTTAGTAAAGACTTATAAATAATAAGAAGCTGGCAAAAAAAGGTGGTGGGAAGGAGGAAACAAAGACTCGTGATGTGTTTTTGAATATGCACTGATTCTCACAATGAACACAGTCACCATGCACAGCAGAGCAGGGGCTGCTGTCCTGTCTTCCACATGGCAGGAGTCTCCCGGCACCTGCTGTTAAGGTTAATCACCTTTGTCACACAATAGGGAGAAGCTGATGAACCTGTTCTGATGTGAAGTTTGGCCAAAACCAAGTGGGGATTAAAGATCCACTAACACAGAAAGAAAAAGTCAACATTTTGAAGGAAAGTATTAAAGTTATGCCTTCCGGTACAGAATGGGAGCACCACAGATCAGCCAGTTGATTTGTGCCACTTAAAAGTAACTGTGGTACTGAACTCAGAGTTGCAGATCTACCCTCAATCTTGCTCAGTATGTCAGGAGCCCTCATTTTGCTTTGTCTCTTTACTCCTATCCACCACTCTTTCTAGGCTACAGTTCACAGTGGTTATTTTCATAAGCAGATCAGATTTTGCAGTGAGTATTAAAAGCATCAGCTGAGACAGATCACTTTCAGAAGCAGTTGCTGAAAAGCTTGTACAGAACTGTATGGGAACAAAGGGCTTGGCTGATAAGCTGGGCACATTATTAATCCTAAATGTTAATTCTGGAAACCTGGTTGCATGGCAGCAGCAGCACTGTGCAGCAGACCTCTGGCACCTCCTTCAAAGATGTCTGAGTCCTGTAGAGGTCACTTAGGGCTGCACTGGTCCCAGTGTGAGGCGACTGCTCCTCAGTGAGGGTGGGTTATGGCAGCCTTTGAGCCAAGGGTGATGGTGACTCTGTGTCCACTCCCGCGGCCTGTGCTACTAACCAGGACTAGGCACCCAGGCAGAGCCCGCTTTCCCAGGCAGAATTACCTGGGCTTCACAGCTGAGCACTGGACACCACGGGGCTTGACTGCTCTAAAAATAAAATCAGAGTCTGGAGCTCATTTTATAGCCCAGAAAAGGAACTTTCTGCTTTAACATTCTTACACAAATCAAATAGTCTCCAGATGTAGGTGAATGGTACAAACTCACTCTGGTGCTTTCATCTAGGAGACTGTTCCTCCTGGAAGGTGCTGTCCCTTCTCGGGCTGGCTCTGTAAAATACGTCCCAGACAAGGACAGAGTGGAGGGGGAGGTGGGGAGTGTGGGCACTCCCTGTGCAGGGACAAAGCAAACAGCAAGGGGGACGTGGGAAAGAGGGAAAGGACAGCTGAGGTGGGTAGCGGGAGGCAGGGGTTCCTGGAGGCCTGGGAGCAGACAAGAGGCCCCCTCAACTCCGAACTGCTGACTAAATGGGTTACACTCACTTAGCGAAGGTGGGGAAAGAGATGTTTCAGTTAAGATACTGGTATTCTACAGAGAGGAAAGGGATTGGCTAAGATGGGGTAAGGATATGAGACAGCACCTAGGAGGACCTGGAGGATGGCATCCTGGAGGCAGCAGGTTCAGTGGATCACAGTGGAGGTGGTGGGAAGGGCAGGGGTGCAGTGGGAGGCAGGCTTGGTGAGCAGCGGCTACAGGGGCTCAGCTGTAGGTCGCTGAGCAGGGTCAGGGCCTTGGCCCTTTTGGGTGGTTTGAGGAGATGGCTTGTTCATGTTGGCATGGGGCTTTCCACAAAAAGAAGCTGAGCTTTCAGTTCTCAGGAGGGTTTTGGAACCAGTGATGGTTTCATTCCAAGCACACTGACTAATGGTTTAGAGTTCAGCAAAAGATAACTGGTTCAAGAGGCTCAGCCAGCATGGACAGCATCTTCTACCAACAACTTAACTCTGCCAGCAGCCATGGGGAAGCACGGAGGTCCGTGGGCTTGGGGAAAGGTTACTGAGGACAAAAGAGAAAACGGAATAAAAGAGTACAGAGTAAGAGGAGAGAGAGGGAGGAGAAAAAATGGAAGTAGAGTTTAGAAGAGGAAGACTGGGAGAGTTCAGGCATCTGAACAGAATTAGCTTTGGTTTTGGCCAATAATAATGCTATCACCATCTTAAATTTACATAGCTATTTTCAAGGAATTCTAGGTAACTTATAAAATTCCAAACAAAACAGGCTTTGGGATTCATCTAACCTCATACCAAAAAAAAAAAAAAAAAAAAAAAAAAAAAAAATCAAACAACCATGTTATTCAAGCAAAACCTCAAATTGCTTTGGTAAACCCAAATTCTAGTTGAGGTAAGTATCTTTTGTTCTTTCAGTAAAGAGCCAAAAGCCATGGGTGGGAAAACTGAACAACTGGACAAGTCGTATTGACCATATGAAAAGTTAGAAGTGAAAATTATAAAGTTCACTAAGCTTTCTGTCTAGCCAAAGTCCTGAGTAACAAAACTAATAAGCACAATCATTTCTGGGAAGTTTTACCCAACAAGATGAAAAATTTCAGGGAAGATTGAAGTTTGCTATTTCTTTATTTCTTCTGTACTTTCAATATATCTTGCCCATACCACAATGATGAGAAAAATTCAAATTTCATGTTGATATGATTTTATATTAGATATTGAGAATGAATTTTACAAGCAGTGGTTACATTCTTGGGAGAATTTTGTATTCTATCTGGGAAATATATGTTCAGTGAAAGTAAGTAAACAATCATGACAGTAGTAGGAATGAAAGTGACCTTGAACATTACCAGACTACTGTGCTTAGAAATACTGAACACTTTAGTATAGCAGTCTGCTTCCCATTGGATCTTTCAATGACAACTCTAACTTACTGTCACAGGATTGTGGGTTGCCTTTTGTTTGGCAAATAATCTCCACGGTTTGGGCACTGAAGGAATGCTAGTGACACCATAAATAACTAGGGACCCGTGGAGTGTGTCTGTGTTCTGGGTACACCAACATCTTACCTCCTACTGCAGGACTCTTCCTACAAAAGGATATGTCCTGTTGGAAGCAGAAGGTGGTAGAATTCCTCTCTAACCCTCTTCTCCCTAACCAAATTACCCGTAAAGATCAGCTGTCTGCTGTGACGTCATCTCTACCTAGAGGCAAGCAGAGAGAGAGTCCTGTCAGCTGCACTCTGCTCATTCCTGCCTGGACGCTGTCTTGCCACTGTTAGTGAGGGCAGTAAGCGAAATGTCCCCATAGTGCACTGAGTCTGTAAGAGGTCAAACTGTCCAACCAGCCAACCTGCTGATTCACACATTTCCGTTCACCTCCATTCTTTTCTCCTTCCAAGCAGCAGAAAACTACCAATAAAAGTTGAACTACTCACAGGTAACATACAATTTTTTTTTTGGCCAGACCAAAAAAAAAAACCACATATGAAACAAAGCTTCTAGAGAGAGAGCATCAGAAAATCAAAGCCAAAGCCAAAGAATTGCAAACAACACAGAAGACCAAAATTCCTTGAAACATAAGCACTTCATTAAGATTCGTTTGGTAATAGTTCTAGAAATTAAATGGAGGACAAAAAAGGTAAATTCGTAAGTAATTGAATAATGAACCCAGAGCCATGTGCACGCTAACTAAGCATGCATTCTGCAACTAAGAATGCTCTGATTCCAGTAAATATCATTTTGTTTTATTTTGTTTGGAGCACTAGGGATCAAACTTAGGACCTGGAGCAGCTAGGCAGGTACTCTACCATTAAGCCACACCTACTAGCTCCATAATTTCAAAACACTGTACCTTTACGTCTTGTAAAAGATGTAAATCAACTTTCTGAAATAGTTTTTAACCTTAAACCAGTCAAGAGTTCTTCCATGAGTATCTTTTTCTGCACTTTGGAGCAGTATTGACTTAGCCAAAATCTACTCTGACCACCAAGATTGCTAGAATTTGAAAAAAGTTTGCTTGATATTTAAAATCTTAAAAATCATAAAATATACAAAGCAAAAATCAAATAATAAATATGAAACACTCAACCGGTTTTTTAAAAGTGAACACAAAAATCACATTCCTAGATATGGCAAAGCAATTGGGAAGCAAGTCTGTGACACCCCTCTCCGTGTGTAGAGAGGAAAGCTACTCACCAACCATTGCGCTGACTTCCCCGGCCATCAGCGTCTCCACAGTCTCATTGTACAGGTTCACGTCAATGATACCTTTCCGTATAGTCTCTCCTACTTTGGCTCCCAACAGAACAGAGCCGGTGGTTTCAAATATTGAAGCCAAAATGCATGCCTGTCTCAAGGTTACCACACCAGAGCCCACGGCAGTACCAAACGAATTGGCCACGTCATTTGCACCAACAGAAAATGCCAAGATGAAAGCTATAATAAAACCCAAAATGACCATCCACAAATATTCCTCCATGGCCATTTTGGAAAACAGGCCCCAGGTACTTTTCTTTTGTAGAATATTTTGAATAAACAAAGCTTGGGGTTATAAGCTTCGTAAGGTTGAGAGTTCTTGTAAACAGTGAACTTGCTCTGGAAAGTGCTGGACAGTGTTAGCGCCTGAACAAACTGCTAACTGCTGGTTTTCAAATTACTGTCAGGACAGTTCATTTGGTTGTGTTCAGTCAGCGGTAAAACACATTCCATATTTTTTCTCCCAATCTGGGAAAGCTGTGATGTCTCCTCCTGTAACAAGAAAACAAAAGAAATCAATTACCCTGAGCAACCTGTAACAGTTTGTTCTTTCAGAAATGAATGTTTTAAGCCTGCTAATGGGCTCTTACTTTGGCATGTGACAGATCTAACCCTAAAGCAATTCATGAAGATTGTAATTAGGCTACCCCCCCAACCAAAAAATAAAACCTGAAAAACAAAGCTGGCCTCTAGATTGAGAGTGGTTGACTCATGCTTAATAATTACAGACTGACAGTAAGACTCACTTTGGTGAAATTTTATGCAATTTGAAAGACATGTTAGGTCACCAGTGAGAAAGGAGCAGCTGTCTCAAATGAGTGAAAGATCAAGAAATGAGATGGTAAAGTTCCACAGTTTTTCAAATATGAGGACTCTCCTGGTTTCTGATAACCAAGTCTGACTGAGGGTGAAACAAGGACTCCTGTCAGGAGTAATCCCTGTGGCGGAGACACAGGCAGCAGCTCTGGCGCTAAGGTCGCTCATGCAGGATGGTGAAGGTGAGACGTGAAGGGCCTTAAGAGAAGAGATGGAGCAGCCCCGTTAGGGCAGAGATACACAGTACTGTGGAGGAAGAGCTCAGAGCCTCAGGGCCAGCAGCTTAGCAGCCCACTGAGCTCGGCTCCTGACAACCCTTGCTACACACACTGTGACCTCAGGGACTTCTGGAACTGAGGGCTCCTCTGCCAGGAAAACCTTCCGGACAGCTGCACTGCTCACTTCTCACTCCATTCAGGTCTCTGCTCAGATGTCACTGGCACAGGGGGCCCTCCCTGACCTTGGAAAGGAGTGCCCTCCCCCAGGCTGTTCAGCATCCCTTTAGGCCACCAGTTTTCTTGTACTTATCACCTGGCTCACTCAATTCATTCATTCATTCATTCATTCATTATTGTTCAACTGTACACTCCTACTAGAATGCAGAAACTTTCATCCACTGTTGACTTCTACTATGTAGACCACTTTCCAGTATGGAGTAAGCCCTCATCAGTCTGTTGAGTAGATAAAGAAAAATGCTACTGAACAAATGGAGAGAAGTCTTGCTTATTCATTCTTCCGGGAAGGACAGAAGATGCCACAAAATATAACTGTACTGTAAGAATGTCACCAAAATCTTTGTAAGTATGGTAGTTGTTACTAGACAGCCCAGTACTAAACCAGGGTGTGTTCTCCTGTGCTGTCACTGAGTAGAGTATGCCTCACCCTGTGTATTTCTCCACAAATGCTAGCTGAACTGAGCTGACAAATGACGCTCCTTTAATGTATCATATTCAATATAACGCTTTGATCAATCAACAGCAAGGTATTTAGGAAAAAGTGGGTCACAAAATTTTACACACATTGTGATTATGGCAATGTTAACAAAGCACATAAAAAAGACCAAAAGGAATCTGGGGCCATAGATCAGTGGTATGCAACTTGTCTAGCATGTAATGGACCCTGGGTAAAATACCCAACACTGAAAAAACAAGCAAGCAAAAGAGCAAGTAAGTAAACAAACAAAAAAAAATCACTAACAACCCAAATTTAGAACTTAATATATTAACTGTAACAGAGGTTGAGTTTAAGTGGTGCGACAATTTTTTCCTTTCTTCTCAAAACTGTATACTATTGTTATATGCTTTTTAAATGAAAATAATAATAAAAAGTCAACAAACATTTTGAGTGCCATGTATACATGCAATGTTATAGACAAACAACCATATAAAATGCACACTATAGACCTTATCATTTTCCAAGATTTGTAGCCTTTGGAATTTTGGAGATTCAGATGCTAAGTGGAGCAAAGAAAAAGACCACTCTAAAGGTAAAGATAATATTCCACCTATGATGGACACATTAAATCTATTCATGAAAATTAGAATACAAATATTTTGGGCTAAAGTTACTTAAAAATATAAACAAATTCGTGATGAAATCTTGTTTGCTAGGCCAGGCTGCCAACAGGACAAACAGGAACCTCCTTTGTGCCAGTCACTGGCAATATAATAATGAGTGGAAGTGGTGTGGGCATGTTACAGCTGGGGCTGACAGGAAACAAGTGCCAATCAAATGACTGTGCAAGAGTCGGCTCCATGCTGGTAAAAAGTGTTAAAGAGATGGTGAGACGGTGTCATACAATGTATGTCAGGAGAGCACAGACTGGACCTTGACCTCATCTATGAGCACAAGACAGGCTTCCCTGAGCCTAAGGCTGATGGGATTGAACCCTGAACCTAGAGGAGGCACTGTGCTGTGCAGATCTCAGGGTGGAAGTGGAAAAGACTGAGGGCCACGAGAGATGCCATAATGAAGACTGGGAACCCTGAAAGCCCAGGGTCCCCCATGAACAATACAGTACCAGTGAAAAGTCAGAGAGAGGCACTGATACAGTAGGACTCAGCATTCTTAAAAGATCATTCTGGCTGCAGTGTGGAGAGGACTACATGGAAGGCAAGTATGCAAGTGGGGATGAGACTGATCCTGGACCAGAGAGGTGATGAAAGCAGATGAAGACAAAAAACGACTTCAGAGGTGGTGAAATTCAATGGGATGAGATGACAGTTGTTATATGGGGCTGAGAGAGGATAGGACTTATGATATGGATTTAGGAAACCAGAATAAAAAATATCAAAACAGGCTCATTCTCTCTTTTGAGTTGCCCGCAGTTTTGCAGGTTTGACCACAGGTTCTCTTCTGAACACGCTGCACTTAGTGGTAAATCACACGGATGGGAGAGCAGAGCAACTGGGAGGTGTGTACCACAGTGGCTGTCCCTTCAGCCAGATTTGCCTTGGAGTCATTAGTCACCCTTCTGCTGCCTTTGGCACTTTCAGTTCAGAGACTCCCTTTCCTACCTAGGCAGTCTTACACTTATTTCCACAGTTGTGTCTAGGCTCTTTAATATGGCCTTTCGCCTTTGCATCTGACCTTAGGTTGGTGACGGTGAACCTTTTAGAACTTTCAATGAAAACGAACAGCCCACTGTACTGCACTAGCACAGGCCTGGTAAGCATTGGTTTGTGGAGAAAGGCTTGCCAGTTTTTGCAACCTAAATGATTGCTGTCTTTTTCTCAAATGTACAATATATTAAGGTCTATCTTTTAAACAATATTTAATTTCCTCCCTTTCCATTAATTTTTATCAAAATAAAACAGAATGCTTAAATAATAATGCAATTTGCAACACGAAAAAAGACACTACTGAAATGGATCACTTGCCAGGCCAGAGGGTGTCATACACAAGGCCAAAAGATTAATCTACCATAAATATAGAAAGCCAAATACAGAGTGGCTGAGGTCTGCTCCGATCTGATCAAAGAGAGTGCTGATTGTTCGAAAGTTAGATTTAAAAAATTTTTTTATTTTTATTTTATTTTATTTTTTTTTGTACCGGGGATCAAACTCATGACCAAGCGTTTGCAAGGGAGGCGCTTATGCCACTAAACTAAATCCTTGGCTGAAAGTTAGATTTTAAAGGATTATACAATCAGTCAGTGGAGAAACAAATTCATTTAATAAATGTTGTTTAGGGGGCTGGGGATTTAGCTCAGCGGCATAAGTACCTGCCTTGTAAACAGGCAGTCATGAGTTCGATCCCCAGTACCGATAAAAAAAAAAAAGGTGAAAAAAAAAAATGTTGTTTAGACAACACATCAGTAATTGTCTGTCAGTAAAAAGACATCATATTCCTACCTCACACCAGAATAAAAATTCAAATGTAGGAAGAAAAAAAAATGAGAGAAACAAAAAAGAAAGGAGAAATACAAGTAAGTATTCTCTTCACATATTGGGCTGGGGAAGCCTAGACATGACATAAAGGCAGTTAATGAAGGGAACCAACACGTGAGAGTCCACACCATTCATGCTGATAAGATACAGAGGTCTCGGGTAAGGGAGCAGCTTGTGGAAATGCCAGCTCTCTCCCACAGTAATGACTCTAACAAGGAAGCAGTGCACAGAATTTCCGGCAAATGCCTTGATCCTTTCTAATTTCCCTACGTGGGCTTTTCTGAGAAATGTCAACATTACTGCATCGAAACAGGAAGGAAGGCTAGGACAAACTTAACTCTTTTTGCTACTCTGAAAGCCTCCTATATATGGCTGTGACTCAAAGGAATGAGTGCTACCAGATATTCTTCAAGTTTTCAATGCTGCAGACTCCTTGAATTGAGGGATCTCAGAGTGTTTTCAATTCTGGAGAGTTCCATGTCCAAACCTGCAACACTTTAACAAGACCTCCCCCTCCACACCTCCCCTAGCCAGCACCAGGCAGTACTTCAGGTTCTAAACTGGACTCTCGCCTTTGGGTCAGCCTCACTGCACACCGCCCCTCCTCTGCAGCTGCTCCTCTGCTTTTGCTAGGGCTAGGAAGGGTCCCCACAGCACTCCACTATTTCCACTTATGTATCTGTTTGTTTTGTGGTACTGGGCATCAAACCCAGGGCCTGTGCATGCCAGATAGGAGCTCTGCCACTGAGCTCACCCACAGCAAATTCGCTCTTCCTAAGTTCTTCCATGTGCATCAGCTCAACTCTGCCTAATATCCTCTTACCATACTAGAAATGTGAATTTCAGAGTAAAAGCAAAAACATTCTCAGAACATTTCTAGAAATATTTAACATACTGTTCAGAAGGATGGATGCTGCTGAACTGTGGCCCCGACACATTCATCCAGAATGAAGTTTGGGTAGGAGGGAGCCTGCTTTGGGACGCGGACAGAGGTAACATCAAGAGCACTGGTAGTTCTAAAGCCTGGACCTCAGTCAGCTCCTGGTTGCTGCCTTTGCTCCTGTGATTTCACCCACTGCACACAAACCACACCTGCCCTCCAAGGTAAGTACCAGGTTCTGAAGTACTTTTCTTATTTCCTCCCTTAAAGCTCATAAGCCCCACCCCCACCTCCAGTTTGGAATTCTGAATTCTGACCCTTAGGGAAAAATAAGAACGCACAGATACCTATTTGGCAGTGTGGTATAGTTTGACAACTACAGTTCATTGGTGCCTTGGCCTCAGACGTGAAAGTTACTCACTTTTCCTAGTAATTCTGATGTATAACAGAAGATTCACTTTTGAAATGCTATTATTTGCAGAATAACATAGCACAAATATTTCTTTTAAACCTCAATATGTAGATCATAAATTTCGAGTAATAACATCATTCTTGAGTAACTCATGAAAACATTTATCTTGCAGTTTAAAATGGAATCATTGTAAGTCCTCTGTCTGAGAGTAAACTGGCTACAATTTTTTCCCACTCTGTGGGTTGTTTTTTCACTCTGTTGGTGATTTCTTTTGTTGTGCAAAAGCTTTTTAATAGGGTGAGATCCCATATTTAGTCTTTGTGGTATCTCTTAGGCGGTCTGAGTTTTGTTCATGAAACCTCTGCTTATACCTGTGTCTTTGAGATTTCTACCTATTTTTCTTCCAGTAGATTTAGTGTGCTGTTTTAATATTTAGATCTCTGATCCATTTTGACTTTAGTTTAGTGCATGGTGATGGGTTTAGGTCTAATTTTAATCTTTGGCATGTGGAAAGCTAGTTTTCCCAGCACCACTTATTAAAGAGACTATCTTTCTTCCAGTAGATTGTGTTTGGCTCCTCCATCAAAGATAATGTGGCTGAGTATATTTGGAGTTGTCTCAGCATCTTCTATTCTGTTCCCCTGATCCTCATGTCTGTTTTTGCCAGTGTCATGCTAATTTTATCACAGTAGCTTTGTAGTATAATTTCCAGGTCAGGGGATTGTGATGTTCCCTGACTTGCCTTTGTTGCCCATGATTGCTTTTGCTAGTCTATGTTTCTTCTGATTCTAAATTAATTTTAGGAATGTTTTCTCCTGTTCTGTGTGGTGTACTATGGTATTTTGAATCAGATTACATTAAATGTATATAATGGTTTTGGGAATAGAGCCATTTTCATTATAAAGAATTGAAAAAAATCAGGCCCTCCAAATTTAAGATTTCAGATGAAGAAATAAAAATTTAATGATTTAAGATTTCAGAGGAAGAAATACAAGTGGCAAATGAATATATGAAAAAATGTTTAACATCACTGGTCATTCAAGAGATGCAGAATAAAACAACACTGAGTTTCATCTCACTCCAGAAAGAATGGCTACCATCAAGAAATCAACCAATAACAAATGCTGACAGGGCTGTGGGGAAAAAGGAACTCTTCTCCACTGTTGGTGGGAGTGTAGTTTGATACAATCACTGTGGAAATCAGTATAGAGATTCTTTAAAAAACTAGGATTAGAGGTCCTATTCAACCCAGGTATTCTCCTTCTGGATATCTTCCCAGAAGAATTAAAAACATACCACAGTAATATATATATACTCATTTATAGCAGCACAATTTGTAACAGTTAAATCTTAGAAACAAACCCAAATGGCCATTAACCAAGGACTGGAGTCCTTGGGTTTTTTTTATACAGTGTAGTACTACTCAGCCATAAAGGATAAATTTGAGACTTTCATAAGTAAATGGATGTCACTTAAGACTATCGTTGTAAGTGGAATAAATCAGACTCATGTGTGTAAACATCGCTTTGCCTCACTAGTGTGAGAAGCTGAATGAATAAATAAAATGCAAAAGGTACAACAGATAATGTGAAATGGGAAGAAACTGTTCAAAAGGAAAGAGAAATTAGGGTGGGGGAAAGGAGAAAAAAGAGAAAAGGGGGAAATACACACACACACACACATACATACATACACACAATAGTTAAGATAATTACACATCCAGTTTCTCTTAGCTCATTTAAAAGAAAGATTTGTGGTAATACTGTCTGGATGTATTTCATGCCTACATCTTGTGCTCTGAGTAACTACTATGAAGATAATAATGTACAATGTGCTGCTGATTATTGTTATTCTTCTATCAGCATGATTTCACTGTTTTATTTTATTGCTATTTTTCTTTTTCTTCTCTTTAAAAAATGCACTCATTTAAAATATAATCATACACTCAAGACAGAGTTGAGAGAAGGGGAGAAATGTCAGAAAGGTAGATGATGATGCCACATGTGAGATCAGGTTGGGAGCACAGAGAACACTGAAACCATAAGATACCACAGAAGCAGAAATCAGGTAGATTTATTCAACGGGGACAGGGAGCCTGAGAATGAAGGGCAAAGACACCCACCGCAAACAAGCCACAGAACTGAAAGTGGAATCAGGACACTTTAGGTGCTTTGCTAACAGGCTGTGGCTTCTCCTTCTCCTCTTCTCCCTGGGGCTGAAAGAGGAACATCTGTTGTTCCCCCCTGGAAAAGGACAGAGAACGCAGTCCTGAGTCACAATCTTGGGTTCCTCCCTGTCCAGTCGGCCCCCAGCCCACATCACCTTGGCAGGTCACCTGAATGGCCATGGCTAAGTGGTGATATCAGACACAGCCACTGAGTATGTGCAAACTAGAGAGGCAACTCGGAGACCATCAGCATCCCTAGCAGATGAAGTCCCAGGCTCTGAGGCCTAACCATACTACTAGCAGCTGACCTTGAGCAACCCACATGGCTTTTCTGACCACGGCAACACGTGTAAAGGGTGGTAAGGACACTCATGCTCTTAGAGGACCTCTGTAAGAATCAAACTGAAGTATTCAAAAATGTTTTGTACGTTGTGGTGAACCTCAAGCAACTGGAAATTACTGGAACAGACACAGGAAAAATAACAGGTCCCTGAATTCTTCTAGGAGGGTCTTTCTTAGTTCCATGCCCTCCATTCCTCTAATAGTCCTGTCCTGGTACCCAGCCCTGCTCTTCCTCAGTGTATAGACTGGCTGGGCCTTCAGTTAAAAGAGACATAGACTGTAAAGCACAGAAGGGGTAAAGAGAGGAGAGACGGTGGAGATAAAAATACATGCAAAAGTGCCAAGGAAAGATCACTTAAAATGGTAAAGCCACAGTGGCAACCAGCTTCTTATAAAGTGAAATCTATACTGCACACATCACCTGCCATCTCATCCTGCAGTGTATACACCATGATAAATGTCATGTATGGACTGCAAATGTGTCCTAATTAAAAAGTGAAAACAACTGTCTACATAGAAAGCTATTTTCTATACCTTGAGCATGGTGGTAGTCACACTTGTCTATGTCTATCAAAACTCATGAAACTATACACTTACAATTGGTGAACTTTCAGTAAAGTTATACCTCAAAACGACTAATTAGAAAACAAGTATAATATTCAACAAGGTCAAAATAATGTCAAAAAGGTAATTAATATTCAGTTCTGGTAAGTTTCCTTTCCTATACTATAATACTGCCCTCCTGCCAAGCCCCTAGGATGTTACATAACTTACACAGGCAAAGAAAGAACTTCACAATGATAATCTTAAGTGACATTATTCAGACACGCAAGCTTAAATATCACATGATTTCTCTTATACAAGCAACTCAAAGTGTAAATAAATCAGAGAGCAAAATAAAAGATAAATAATAGCAAATGGGAAAGATAAGATATTTTGCAAATGTGAAGGAGACCAAGAAATGGAAGGAGGGGGCAGTGAGGGAGAAGAGGAAGCAGTGAATGAAGATGTGTCACATACCGTACCAACGCCCCATGACAAATGCAGTTACTTCATACTGCAAACACGCACTAACAAAAATAAAATAGCAAGACTTCTTTTACTCAATGAAAAAGGAAGCCTCATATGGAGACATAGTCAGGCAGCCAGTGCATCAATCAACATAGGGACCAGGATAGCTCATCTCACCATGTTCAGAGAGCAGCGCTGCAGAGTGCACAGCTGCACAGGTCCGTGCGGGGGGCAGTAGTGCAGGAATATACAGGTGAAGCTCCACAGCCTGGATTCAGGACCAACCAGAGACCAGAGGAAGAGTCCTCTGCCTGGTCAGGATGTGGACTTTCTCTAAATCAAGGTCTATCTGACTCTGTGTCTTCCCTTACACTGCAGTCTGCAGCCCGAGGCTCACATGCAGGCACTACGGCCCTGACCCTGGGGTCCTTCTTCCTCTTCTCGTTACTTCCCTTGAGCTCTGGCCATCAGCACTGAACTAAGAAAATGTCCACAGGGTGCCAAGCACTCTGCAAGGCTCTTTACTGAAAAGAATGTAAAGAATCACAGAACATCCAAGTTTGCAGGAATTTCGGAAGCTATCTAGTTTTGAGCATTTTAACGATGGCACCGTCCTAAGAGAAAGTGTAAATAATGAGCCTTTAGTTGCACTGTCTAAAACACTTAGTGTTGTGGTAAGAGGAACTCAAAGGAAAACAGCAAAAGGAAGTGAGGAAGTGATGTTCTGGTGTGGCCTTTATCTGGTCTTGGCCTCAGCAAGGGGTGAGCGCGACAGACCAGTGATGTGGACAGTGATAAAGTGAAGAGATAGCAAAGAATGCTGCAGAGACTCGGGAAGCTGTCAAGAGCAGACTGTGTCTTCACGTCCATTACTGCATACCAACCAGAGACCCAGGGTCAGCAAGAAGCATTTCAGGCTGGATGCATAAACCGCAGGACCGCCCTAGGGAGACAGGGGTCCGGGAGTCCCTGAGCCTTGCTTAAGCAATGCAACTGCCAGCCTTCGGGAATCACAGAAAGTCAACTGACTTATTTTTGTGTTCCATAAAGTTTCCAGTTCAGACTTTCAGGACTATTTTCCTCTCCATGCCTCATGCTTGCTACATTACTTTGCCGCCTGCATTCTTCTCATTCTGACATTTAAATTTCTTTCCAGCTCATAAAGCTTTTGTGTTATTTAGATATTTTCCACATAGCCTTTTGCTCTCTGGGAAGTCATTACATAAATCTAATAAGTAAATACATTTTAAAGGATAAGAAATAAATGGCAGAAATAATTAATTAAAATGAGATAAAGTTCAAAAGTTAGGGTGATTTGGACTACAAAGAAAACATTTAAAAGGTACACATAGCTACAAAGAAAGTACTATTTAAACACTGCTGCCTCAGAAAGACAGGGGTCGTTTTCCTGGGGATGCTGGAGTGGAATCGGAATATGGCGGGTTACTGTCAGCAAGTTCTTATTTAGTGTTTTCATTTTAAATTTATAATTCAACATTCATGAAAAGATTATCATAAGAAAATACAGGAGGCACCAAACATGTTTAAGTAAAAAGTTATTGTAGGGGGCTGGGGATTTAGCTCAGCGGCATAAAGCGCCTGCCTTGCAAGCAGGCAGTCGTGAGTTCGATCCCTGGTACCAATAAAAACGAAAAAGACAAAAAAAAAAAAGTTACTGTGGTAAAAGACAGTGCTATTCACTAATCCCTCTCCAAATACTCTTCCTCACTTCAAGTACACTTAGCCCACTGCTCTTGTCATATTCTGAAGCAGCTCTGGAAGTCCTCTTTTGTAAATATCTTTATGAGATGCAATAAAAATCACACTGAATACTGCTGCAGAGTAGGAAGGCAGGCTCGTAAAAGCAGTATAGCGTCCTCATCCACTTTGTTCAAGAGATCTGGCACTGTGAGACTCTGGCTCCTCCCCAGCTAAAGTAACCATAACAGTAAATATTCTGAACCCATTCAGGACATCAAGGCAACCACAACAGCACACAGAAGACGCTCATGAAACAGGGCTTCCTGAATTGCTTAAGAACGTGGCAGGAACAATGGGTAAATGTGTTTGAAGTGAGGGGAGGATTCTGAAGAGGATTAATGGCAAGATATCACTTACTGTAATAGTTTTTAAAAATGTAAACATTCACTATATTTTTCTAGCTTTATATGTACACATCAGCCACTAAAATCTGAGGATGCAGCCCATGATGGCAGTCTCTCCAGGACCAACAACAACAAAAACTGCCCTTGGACAGAAGGAAAAAGAGCTCTTAACTAGATGGTGCATGGCACACTGACGTTAGTGTGGGTCAAAGTGTGGGGGCCCCGGAGGCAGAGGTTTTCAAAGCAGATGACCACCTGACCTGAGTGTCATAGACAGCGCTGCTGGAAAGCAAGGACAAGAATCAACAGCTGGGGTCAGGAATTTATTTCCACTTTGACAGAAAGGCTTCTTAACATGTTCCCTTTTCTGTAGGCACTAGGGATTAGTTCCCCCGGATCCAGGGTTTTTTCTTTTTCACTGATAACCAAAAACAGATTGATTCTCGAATCAAATCACTTAACATATGAAGCTTGTATCAGCTGGCAAGCCTAAGATGACTTGTTCCCACTCTGTGACCTCCCGTGTTGGGCTGTCTGGCTTGGCGCCAAATGCTATATTAGGGAAATACTTTCCTTTCAGCCACAGTTTAAAATGGAACCATGGATGTAAATAGATATCTTGGTTCTTACATACTTATTTGCTAATTTTGTTCTGATTATTTTTGAAGTTCATTAAGAATAGGGCTGGTATTAAAGCTTTGATTCTGATACTACAAAGCATTGATAAGTGATAATTATCTCAACTATTTTTCACGCTCAACTTAAAACATTCTATTTCTTGTTTACTCCAGAGATTGATTTTTTTTTTTTTTTTTTTTTTGGTACTGGAGTTTAAACTAATGACCTCACACTTACCAGGCAAATGCTTGAGCCACTGAGCTAAATCCCTAGCCCCTATTCCAGAGATTCTTAAACAATAGTCTATAAGTGGCAGACAAAGCAAGAAAGGACAAATAATTATTAAGCAGATTTAGCTAGCCTCTTCCCTTTGCCACGTAAGAATGTCCAAGGTTCAGAAATGCTTCATCAGAAACCAGAAAGGATTCAACTCCACCAATAATTTGACAAACTAGCAGTGTAAACAGGTTAAATGAGTGAATAAATTCACAAAATTACTCACGTGATTGGTCAGTCAGGTGGAGATTAAGTAGCTCTTTATTGCTTCAAAAGAGACTAACTAAATTGAAATCATTTCCTGAATTAAGAAACCATAAACAGTTGTTTGATGTTACCTTCAAAGAACCATAGGAATAGCAGCTAACAAACCATGAAAGAGACAAGACAGTTGAAAAGATTTCCTTGAAAACCATTTCCTCATTTGGAGAAGAATGAGAGAACCTGATTCCTCCTGGACGATGGTGAAGTGGTAGGGGTAGCAGGGGGCTCAGTGGCAGAGTGCCTGCCTAGCATACATGGGGTCCAGGTTCCACCCCAGTTCAGAGAGGGTGGGAGGGAAGGCAGTTGGGGTAGGAGGGATGCAGGGCGGGCCAAGAGATAAAGAGGTGTCTATTTCGTGGCCTGTTTTTCCTTTAGACAACTCAGAGTGAGGGAAGATACTCCAATATAACTACAAGGACCTTTCTTATAAGAACTAAAGAGCAACCAAGTCTAAGGTGCAAAAGAAACAAGCAATTATTTGGACTTTATCATTAACTGCTTAATGACTAGTACCAGAGCTTCAGTATGTGTTTGTGTGTGGGGGGATTCAAACCTGCCCAGAGCTACTTCTTTCAGCATGGATTACTTCCTCAGTATTTCTTGCAAGGCAGGAGTGCTGCCAATGGATTCTCTGAGTTTTTATTTAGTTGGGAAGGTTTTTATTTTGCCTTCACTTTTGGAAGACAGCTTTGCTAGATTTGGGATCCGTTAGCACCTTTACTATGTCATCTCACTGCCTTCCAGCCACAGGGTTCTGAAGAGCTAAGAGGTAGGTGACAGCGGTGAGCTTTGCTAGAGTTCCACTTATGGGACAGTAGCTTCTCTCTTACTGCTTGTGGGGTTTCCTCCTCTCCTTCAGTCTTTTGACACAAATGTGTCTGGATTTAGATCTTTTTATGTTCATCTTCATTGGACTTTTGTTATGCTTCCTGGATATATAACATATTTCATCAAATTTGAAAAGTTAAAATATTCTTTAAATGTTTAATTAATTTTAAAATGTTAATTATTTAAATATGTAAGCTTGTCATTTTCCTCTTCCTCTGGTGCACTTAATGGTGACCCATATTTCTCTGTGGTTGTTGCTTTTCCTCATTCTCTTCTCCGGCTGTCAGACTGTGTAACTTCCCTTGCTCTATCATCAAGTCTGCTGGGTCTTCTGTTAACCCCAATTTACTGCTGAGCCCTCTAGTGAGCTTTTCATTTAGTTACTATATTTTTCAACTCCTGAATTAATTTTTTTCTCTTTTTTCTTTCTTTAAATTTTAATTGTGGTAAGATGCACAAAAATAAAATTTACCATCTTAACAAGGTTAAATGGGCAGCTTGGCTTCATTAAACACATTAACATTGTTTTACAACCTTCACCACCCATCCCTCTAAATCTCATTTGAGTGGAATCATACAGCATTATCCTTTTGTGACCAGCTTGTTTTATTTAGCATAATATCTACAGGGTTCACTAACGTTGCACTATGTGTTAGAATTTCCTCCCTTTTAAAAATGGAATAGTGAATTGTATGTATCTGTATGCCACATTTTACTCCTCCATTCAGCCGTCAGTGGACATGAGTTGCTTCATTGTTTAGTTATTGGTGAACAATACTATTGTGAACACAGGTATACAAATATTTCTTGGAGCTCATGTTTTCAGTTACTTTGAATCTACATGTAGAAGTGGAACTACTAGATGATCTAGTAGTTCTGCTTTTAATTCTTAAGCAACTGCCATACTGATTTCCACAATAGCCTCACCATTCAACATTTCTACTAATAATGTATAGGGTTCCACCATCTCCATGTCTTTGCCAACATTTGTGATTTTCTATCATTTTCATACATATAGCAATTAACCTAATGGATTGGAGGTGATACCTTGTAGCTTTGATTTTCATTTCCCTAATGACAAGTGATATTGAACATTCTGTCACATGCTTTTTAGCCAAGTCCCTCATACCTATTAAAAGCAGGGTTTTAAAAAAACATTGCTGAACTATAGGAATCCTCTATGTATTCTAGGTACTAACCTCTTACCAGATGCATGATTTATAGATATTTTTCTGCCATCCTATAGGTTGCCTTTGTATTCTACTGGGTCCTCTGGTGTACAAAAGTTTTAAATTCTGATGTAGTTCAATATTTTTGCTTGTGTTGCTGATGCTTTTGGTGTCTTATCTCCATCTGTTTCTTTTAGAAATAATTTATATTTCTTTATGAATATTCTCTGTTGGACAAGTTACTGCTACCCTACCTTCTTTTAATCCCTTGAACATGGTTTCCTCACTCTTTAAACACAGTTAATAAAAATCATCTGCAAAGTTCAGTATGTGAGCTCCCTTAAAAACAGACTCTATTGCCTCCCCCAGTCCTTGTGTCACAGTACTCAGTTCCTTTACATCTTTCATACAGATTGAGATATCTGTATAGATATCTGGTGTTGAAAACTGGCTATTTTAGATAATACACTGATTGCAGCAGCTCTGGTTACAGATCTCCCCACTACTCAGAACTCTGATGCTGTCCTTCAAGTTTTTGTGAATCTGGCTGAATTACTCCTGTGACGTTACTTCCCCTGCAGAGTAGGATGCTGATAGCCCTGCTCAGACTTTCCTCATGTTTCACCCTTCACAGTCTGGCTCACTGGGATGAACCCTGGGCAGCCTGAGTTGCACTTAGGAAAAGGAAAGGTTTTCCTCCCAGCTGTGCTGTTTCATGTCGCCACAGCTGTGAGTGGGCTGGAGATTGCCCTCACAGGCCAGGGAAGCACTGGGTATTTGGGAGGAACTGGAGTTACTCTGCGAAGTGATAAATATTTGTCTTTAGAAAAAGATACTTTTAGGGCTGGGGATTTAGCTCAGCAGCATAAGTGCCTGCCTTGTAAGCAGACAGTCGTTTCGATCCCTGGTACCGATAAAAACGAAAAAGACAAAAAAAAAAGAAAAAGATACTTTTACATCTGTACTGTTTTTCCACAGCTGGATCCATTCTGATCACTGGAGTTCCTATAAGTTGATTACTTAATATTTAGAAGAATGGTAGAAAATAAAATCTTTATTGTTAAGAAACTAAAATCTTGGGGCCTGGGGATTTAGCTCAGTGGCAGTTTGATCCCTGGTACCACAACAAAAACAATCAAAACAAACAAACAAACAAAAACCGAAACTCTTTCTCTGCTTCTTGGAACACAATAAAAATTAAGGTTTAAAAAAGCCATTCTAATACAGTACTTCTGAGTGAATATTACAAGGTCAACATTTCATACCTGATCAAAGTTTCTTCTAGATCAGTTTGAGTCAACTTTCCTTAAATAAAAATTTGGGGTTTAATTAATTATTACTGACAAGTCTGACAGAGCTGGAAGACTCTAGGACCCAAGGGACAGGGAACCCAAGCAAAGGCAGGCAGCAGTGGAGACAAGATCAAGTCTGACAGAAAGAGGCACGTGACTGGAAGCTCTCCCTCAAAGTCCTTAAGGGCGCTCAGTTCTGGCCAGCAGGCTGGGGCAGAAAGTGACAGGACAGCCCAGTCATTCTCTCTTCCTGATCCAGCTGCCACTTTAATTTCAAGTCATGTGAACACAATTGCTTTTTAAAAATCCTTTATAATGCATGAGCTTGTTTATAAGTCCTGACCATCTCACTATGTTAACTACATCTCCATCTCTTTTGCTTTTAGAATTCAGAGTAATAGCAAACACAAAGGCGAATGATCACACAACAGCAAAAGCAAAAACAAGAAGGAAGAAAATGAGATCACACTAGATCTTCAAACTAAAAGCCACTCTCCTCCTTGGAAAGCTAGCCTCTTTCCTTTGACAGCTTTTGCCTTACCGAATGTCATCTACAGTCCACAAAAATACTTTCACCTACTTTATCCCTTTTAAAGATGATATTTTCTTTCTTCTTTTGAGCCACTCAACTTGCATATAATTCTCTTAATTAAATCTCGTGGCCTGGTCGCACTCTATGAGTCTCACAAATCTAGGCTGAGGCAGCTGCTCGGGCCCTGGACTTGGCTCTGTCAAGCTTTCTGTGCACCGGGCACATAGGTGTCTTGGAACTGCAGCACACTGACTGACGTTCACTGAACCCCTCAAGCCCACATCCCCATGCAGGGGCGTCCTCACTTCTCCAGGGGACTTGAGGGTGAGAATTACCCACCACTCCCACCTGTCACTGGAGAAGTGAGAGGCAAGACAGCAAGGAGAGGTGGGAGAGAAAGGACCTGTGCTCCTCCTAAGGATGAACAGGGGACAAAAGAAACGGGAATGATCAGCTTTCTGGTTTCAGGAAACACTTGTCTATGAGTCATAAATTTTCACAAGCAGAAGCTAGGCCAAAACAGTGCTGCACACGACCCTAGACACTGTTTACCTCAGACACACTGGTTCCAAACCAGAAGGTGTCAGTGCAGCTGAGCTGGATTCAATTTAGTCTCAATCTAAACCTCTGTGCCCTACATATGCCTGGTTACAGATTTCACTTCCCTCCAGGCCCACATCAGGAATGTATTTCACAGACCCCTAAATAACCATCAAAAGTCCTTATTGTCATGTGTCACTGTACGAAATTGGCTGAAATTAGGGCTACTGTTTTTGCTCCAGGCTTTACTAACCCACCAGTATCAAAACAATTTTCCCAAATGACCTTCTGATTGAGGCCACAAGGACATCTTAGCAGTGTTTGGCAGTAGTAACAGAGAAAACCAGGACTCTCTTAAAGTGCTATCATTTTTAGTACACACTGGTGAGACACATGGTGATACTGCAAAGATGAACAACCTGCAAATCCTAGCTGGTGACTTATTCTTTCCATCATCCCCAAAGCTGTCACTCAAGATATTTCTGGAGGTCTGAGGAGCATGGCTCCACCATTCCCCACTTCAAGCTTAAGATCCTAAACTATGGTCCCTCCCCAAATTTAAATACATATCCCAATACCAAAAATACTATTTTAAATATTCACTGCAGGGGCTGGGGATTTAGCTCAGCGGCATAAGCGCCTGCCTTGGAAGCAGGCAGTCGTGAGTTCGATCCCCGGTACCGATAAAAAGACAAAAAAATAAAAAAATAAATAAATATTCACTGCAACACAGCATTTGGTTAAACCTCTTGATCCTAACCTACTGCTACAAAACAATCACGATTAGTACACTGTACTAGTTTTTCTTTTCTTTTTTTGTTTTTGTAGTATTTTGGAATACTATATTAGTTTTATCAGTTGGCTTCAGCATTTATTGTGTAAGCCCCTGACAGGTCCAAATTAAATAAAACAGTTAATATAAACACTAATTAAAATAGTTCTGTGTAAAAAGAAAGTTTTCATTTTTATATAACGTACTCACTGAAGAAATGATGCAACATACAGAAGGGGGAAAATCAAAAAAGAAGGAATCACGAATCATTTCTTACTAGTAACTAATGCATATATTGGGGGTATAGTGTTCTTTTTTATGTATATAAACATAAATATCCTCTATAAAATGGGGTCATAAATACATAAGATCTTGTAATTTGCCAGTTTACTCGATATATATATATATATATATATATATATATATATAACAGCATCATTTTAAATGACTACATAATGTTGCATTACAGGGGATCACTATAAATTATTTAATCGGTTTACTATTAGTTGTTTCTGGGTATATTTTATTAAATTATTAGATCAGGGACTCCTGCATAGTCTAATAAGTAAGAGGCTTTTGTCTTCTAGCATTTCAAGTTTAATTTTTTTGACTAAACAATGATAAGAAACAAAGTTTACCCCACATCTCTTAGCTACTTTTATTTTTTCAAGGCACATATATGAACTAACTCTAAATTGATGTGAGAAACAACTTTATTTTTCCAATGAAGACATACTACAAAAGAATGACTAAAAAGAGTGACTTGTCTCTTTATAGAAATAAACATAATGTTTTGGGGTGCTTGATGGGTACTAAACCCATGGCTACACACATGCAGAGTGTGTGTGCCCCAGAGCTACACACCTTGCTCTGACAGCAGCCTTCTTACTACTGTTGTTAAGGACATAATGGATGAGTCATCTGGAATTTTCCTATTGGGTATACAGTTACTGAGAATCCATAGGTTTTGAAGAAATTGTGTTTGTACTCATTCAGGGTGTTAACTCTCTGATGCCTGGTGACTCCCTTTTCAACACCCATAACAATGGAACACAATGAAATGTGTTCTAACTCTTGTTATTTCAGTTTTTCTAGGTAAATACATGAATTTTATTTTTAAAAATTTAAATGAGCTAATAATTGGCACTCTATGCCCTCTGGATATCTATCTTAGGGTGCAAGTGGCTCCAGGGCCTCTTATTTTCTGAAAATAGGCACAGATGCAAAAAATAAAGTCTATGCAGCTTGATGTCTAAGAGGTCAGTTTTCAAACTAGATCCAAAGCCTGAATAAGAACATACTTGCCACTTCAGGGCCTCTGCCAAGTGGAAAGTGAACGAGACTCCCCTTGCCTGTTTTTTTTCACTCCAAAGACTTTTACATACTCTGCAAACATAGAATTAAGTACGTTAATAGCTACAGAAGCCAAGGATTTTACCTAGCCTATTTTCAAGAGCTAAAACATTAGTGCCACAATTCCCAGCTAAGGGAGGGCATGTTCTTAGACACTGCAATGTGTTACTGTACGACACTCAACTGTACTGGTAAAACATGTCCTCAGAGAGCCAATTCTTTCCGATGATTACAAAAATCTTGTACTAGGTGCTATACAAAGTATAACAATAGATACTCTCAGTAGTCTGTCTTCAACCCAAGGCAATTCCCTCAAACAAAAAGCACAACGGAAAATACAGAAGAACAAAGATGTAACTAGCTTAAAACACACTTATAGATATGCAAGTAAATCTGAAGTGGGGCTCTTAGGAATCACTTAGGAGTCTTGCAGGCCATTTGCCTGAGTCCAGACTACTC
Organism: Cavia porcellus; assembly: GCF_034190915.1. Taxonomy (NCBI): domain Eukaryota; kingdom Metazoa; phylum Chordata; class Mammalia; order Rodentia; family Caviidae; genus Cavia; species Cavia porcellus. Next base: position 49,560,984 of record NW_026947512.1, read on the forward strand.
ATGACAAGCAAGGGGCAGAAACTTGTGCCTTGGATATTTCTACTGCTGTGTGTCACAGACTTGGGGTCAAATGCCTCGCATGTGCAACACTGGCCTATTCGAATGGAAACATGACAGTCCAGGGAACCCAACTCCAGGGAAGTCCTCACACCTGATAGCTCATGACAGCGGTCTAGATCTCCACAGTCCTTCTATGCTGCCCTGCTTCTAGGCTGTCACAGTGGGATGAGGAATGGCATGCCCACAACTGGAAGGTCAGGTCACCCACCAAATCTTCTCCAGAGGAAGGGACAGAGCTGGAGAACTGGAGGAGAACCAAACTTCTGCCACAGCCTCCTATCAGGAACATGCTTCCTGAAGACTACGACCGATTTAGCCAGCAGGGTGTGACAGAAAGTGACTATGGGATAATGTCAAGGGGATCCCTGTGTTGACTATACCACCTCTGTTCAACTGTCCCTGCAAGGGGGTATAAAAGGTGAAATGCAGTATGGGGAGTTATTTAACAACACTACTAAAGCACAGTAGACTGCATTTGATGGTCAGTGTTGCTGCTCCCACATTGTTTCATTTGTTCATTCGTTTAGAATGGCACTGTCAGGGCTTCTATGTAGCTCAGTAGGACAGCACTTGCCCAGCACGTGTGAGGCCCTGGGTTTCATACCTAGTACCACAAGAAAGAAAAGTAAGTCTACAAAGTAATGGATACTGCCTTAACCACTGAATTCATTGCAAAAGTTCCCTGGTTAATTATCAATCTTCTTCAAGCAACAAAAAGAAATCTATTGGCAAAGTCAGAGCTAGAAGGGACTTTGAGAGGTCACTTATCTCTTTGCTTCAAAGACAATACTGGAAACACTGCAGACAAACATAAACTCAGTTTTAGTGATTTCAAGAAAAGGTCTACATTTCTCCTACTTAATTTTTTTCTAATAGCTCACTGAGTGGTCCCTGAAATACAGCACAAATCACAATTGTTGTAGAGGCTTCTTCATACACATTGGCCTTGGTGCCAATCTCTGTACCAAGAGGTCCCAGGCCTGAGAGCCTGAGAGTCACACAAGGGCTCCCTTAGTGTGATGCCAAGGACCCAGGCTCCCACCGCCAGAGAGTTGCCCTGCACTGCCCTGGCTGGCTTGGCTCGTCAATCCTGAAGGAAACAGATCTGGTTGGTTCAAAGACACACATGGGTGGAATAACAATTCAAGAGTCTCTCAGTCATCTTTTCCCCTCCAGGCTAAATAATACAAGTTCTCTAACCTCTTATTATGGGCATCATTTCCCAACCCTTTAATCATTTTTTGGAGATTCTTTGTGGAGGCCATTCCAAATGCCTTTCGGTTGTGGAGCCAAGAATCAGACCCAGAACCTCAGTTGCAGACTCGCTGAGGTCGGCACAGAGAAGAGTGATTAATAGACGCAGGCGGCGGGCTCAGATTTATGAATCTCCCATGTGCCAGCTGCCTGGCTAGCTCTCCTGAGTCACACTCTCCTGACTCCCTGATGAGCTGCAGTAATAATACCTACCTTCCAGCTCAACAGCTGACTGGGCATTGTAAGCCAGCGTAGGGCTAAGTAACCTGTCCAGCCTCAAACCAGTTCAGGATGGAAGGTAGTTCCAAAAATCAAATTCAGATTTCTATCTCAATATCATGGGAGAAGTACTGGTCTTTGTGTCAGGGTTATCTTTCCACAAAATAACAGTGTCAAGGGCTGCTGAAGCTGCAGTCTCCTCCTGTCTACAAAAGAAGGAGACAAGGTGCTCACCTATCTGCGGACCTAATTGCAGCAAGAGGAAGGCAAGCAGCATCTTGAAGCAGGCACCACAAGAAGCTACAAGCTAACCTCAGCTCTGCTCCACCCTCTGTCCTTCTCTTCTTCTTTTCTTCCCCCAGGGGTCGGTTTCTGTGTTTGTGTTTTCACTGAGGAATTTTAGCCTGCAAGTTCCGTAGGAGTAGGAACTGTGCTCTCTTTGTACATGCTTGGGGAATTCATAACACATGCTGCATAGTAACAGTAGTCCCGGAACTTCCCAGAAACATCAGCATTCCTCCCAGTCCCTTCCCATGGACACACACTTCTGTCCTAGGCATCGAAGCTGAAGGACGGCATCTCCCTGCTCACTTTGCCTTTCACTTTAAATAACCCCGCTGACTCTGGATATAACACAGCCTCTTCTACCAAATGTCCTGGTGAAAGAAGAGAATGGCTCCATGCTCAAAGGCTCAAATGTATAGTATACTTCCTGCACTGCATACAGATAAATTTTCTACTGAAAACTTCACTCATGTGCGGAGTTGACTCAGGGGTAAAGTACTTGCCTACTGGTGAGTCTCTGGTTCAACTTCCAGCACTGGGGCAAAAAAATCATGAGGAGGAAAGGGAAAGATTCTGTTTCCATGAAACTTCCTCAAAGCTTTAGGGCAGAGGCTGTTCTCTTGGAATAAAACAAACACACCACAGCTACTCTGCAGTTTCTGGGTCTCTCGGCCTCTCAAGGGGCAGAAGACTAGGCTGAGGAGAGTGCCGAAGACTAGACTGAGGAGAGTAGGGCTGGTGAGAGCAGCTCTGATGGCATGAACCACGAGTGTGCACAGGGGCCTACGGGGATCACAGCGCGGCAGGTGCAACTGTGCACCACACAGGCTGAGGCGGCTGCTCCCGGCTCCGAGCAGGTCCTCCACCACCCAAGGCTCTCAGCATGTGACTCTCTCATTTGTGTCTGCACCAGTTCCACTCACTTCATCTGTCACATCCAGGTCCTAACAAGACAACTGAGGTTCAAATGAAGCGGGAACCCTCAAAATCAGTGTCACTTCGTTGGGTACAGAGGATAAGTTGGGATGAGAGAGACAGCACCAGCAAACACGGGAGAGTTCAGCACTGTCTCTTACATAACTGAAACTATCTCTTCTTTCCTGTGCCCAGATCACTCTCTCACAGTACATAAATCACTAGAACAAACACTCTGGAAGTGTTTATGAGCATTTTAACAAGTTGTCCAAAAATACATACATCCTACCAGCAGAGAAATCTATAGAAACCTGTTAAATTTTTAAAAAAGGACAAATTCTAGCCAGCTTTTCTTTCAGACAGCACTAAAAACTATAATTGATCAAATGAATTTTAGTGTGAAAACTTACAACAATCTTATACCCTTAAAACACTCCATTGAGATTCTGATGGTACCTTAACTAACAAAATAACAGGAAATGTTACATTCTTTTGATAAAGCATATATTATGAAGCATACACTGTAACACAATTCCTTGTATTGCTGAAGATGACACTAGAAAAATTTGTTATAATTAATCTGTACTATAAGTTTCTGCTCAAGAAAAAAGTTTCAGAAAAGTATTTTTCTAAAAATAGTTTAAGGATTCAGTTCTATTTTCTTTTCTTACATTCTTCTCCTACTTAGTGCTAAAACATTTCCTTTCATTGTTGATACTTTATGTCATTTGTATTTAAAAATCGGACAACACATAGAACAAAGAAGTCTTTAAATAAAGCTTTGTAAAACGGGAAAATGGCATTCTCAGCACTGAGGGCTTGCCTCCCTGCTCATAGATGGAGACTAGGAAGCCCAGTTGTTTCATTAAAATCAACATTCCTTGAGGTGATAAAGTTTACGCGGTAACTGAAAATTCCTGCCTGGTTCTATGCTATAAGCAGGCTGTTTGACAGTTTCCTCTGGGTGCCAACACACTTCAAACTAAGTAAGGTGATTCTGGCTTAATGTAAAATATTGAATATTTAATAACTCATGAATTAAGAGCAGTTAACAATAGTGAATTTCTTACTTTGAATAATTGTTAACTAAACTAGAAGATATCTTAAATTGCTGAAACTTTCCTACAAAATTAATTTCTCAAGAGGGCTTCTCTTTAGGATTACATAAGTCTATTTTAAAGCACAAAATCTTTAAAAATAAAAGTTGTCTATCTACACATCTAACAAAATTACACTTGAGGCTTCCATTATTTGTGTAGCATAAACTTGTAGAGCCTGGCGTAAGAGGAATGCACTTGTAACATTTTTTCCCTAAGAGTTAGGTTACCATAGAAAATAAATCACAGAGACACAATATAACATTTCAGGATTTATAGGTGCCATTTCCACTAAAAAACATTTTAATGGATAGGTAATAATTTACAGATTGTTTTTGCAAAAATAAAAGTAAGTGAGAATAAAACACTTTCTCTGGGAAAACAGAGTAAGGCAGGTTTCTCGCAGCAGTGCACAACTTTGCCATTGTTTTTAGATAGGTCTGAAGTATCAACACCAAGTTTCCAGTTTGCCCAAGAGATAAGGAATTGCTGTAACAGTCATTATTAGGAAGATTTAAGGCACAAATAACAAGGAGAAGTCTTTAAAATTCGCCCAGTACTTACAAGGAGTTTCAAAGGAAATCTGAACCACAGTTCTTCAGCAGGCTGCTCTCCCGATCATAAACACAATCCGAAGACTAAAATATCCTATCACATTAGGCTGAGAAGTCACATTTCAGCTTACTAACTTCTACTTGGGTAAACAGTTTTACAACTCATAGAACAAACCCTGGCTAAAATTAACTGCAGCCGAGCAGCCGGCAGGAACACGCTGATTTACATCATGTGTGCTGGGATTTATTCACTAGGACAACACTGATGTCCTCTTAATGGGAAATGTGGCCAAGGGGCGTGCCCTAGTGAACAATACATAGCATCATGGTCATGCCCACTGCTGAATTCAGTCCAACAACACTAACTTAAGTTGGTTTTGCAAGTACTGACAAAGAGAAAGAATAAGCTCTTTTTTTGCAACTAGCAATCACTTGATTTTTAAGCACATCCAGTTCAGACAAAACTTTGGCAACAAGGTGGCAGTATAGTATACTCTTCCCAAGGAAAGGCAGAGGAAAAGGATGTTTGGTCAGATTACTTAAACAGCATAATCAGATGTAATGCTATCGAACACACAGATGGCCAAGTCTGTCAATGAACGAGCTTCCATAAAAGCCTTTACAGGTGAAGAACCATTTACAGCCACTCGCTTGCCTCTGAAACTGTCTTTTACACCTCCCAACCAGTCACCATGATACAGACTCAACAGTACGCCACAATTGAAAGCAAACATCTCAAATATTTCAAAAGACATTGTTTCGGGCAAGGAACATTTTGAAGTGCATTTAGCAGCTTGGCTGGCTAGGAGTGGAAAAAAACAGTGTTCTATAGGTAACTCACAATCCTCAAAAAACACTGAAGCTCAAACTAAGACTCCAAGCACACAGCTGATAGGTAACAGAAAATCAGAACATGACAAAGTATAAATGCCCCTAGTAAGTATGACTTGGAACAAAGACACAGAACCATTTTTATCTATTCAGAGTGATTCACACTCGTTTGCTCTAGGCATTTCAGTTCTGATGTTTTGTTCTCACTGGGTATATTATGAAGGCCATCAAAGCACTTGTGAACTTCAGTCAACTCTGCAAATAACTTTAGATGTCATCTTCCCCTCCTCCTGCCACTTTTTGAGGAAGGGACTGATGAGCACTGCCTGACCTCAAACTCTCTGGCCTCAGAAGTGCATGTGCCACTGCACTGGCCTCCCTTCTTTGTGTTTTAAACAGTTAAGTAAACAGACATAAGATAATCCAATGACTGGAATCAACACTGGATTACTCTATCCCCTGTCCACACCCTGTAGGATGTAGCTTCCATATTAACTATTTAGCTATAACCCTATAGAAGCCATGAAGCTACTTTTGACCTAATTATTCTTATCCTATCATGGCATGTTTCAATAGAGAAGTCTATAAGTAAAATACTATGTTTGACCTAAATGAGAAAGTAAGAAAAAGCAAATATATTAAGTTCATTTATGCCAGAATTTTGCACTGGAGAAGAACTCAGTGTTCAATGGAGCTCACATCCATTGCATGTACTGAAGGTGGGTGACGCTGAGCAATTTTCCTGTCTCTCATGTCTCAGCTATGCTGCGTGTGACTCTGCTGTTTCTTTCAACAGCAGCCACACCTGCTACAAGATGCAAGAAGCAAAACATTCCACAGAAAATAGTGTGGCCTCCAACCTATGTTAGTCACTTTGCTGTTTCCTTTTCATTAGTGAACATAACCTGAGTCAACTTCATCTTTGCTGTAGGCAACTTACAACAGTAGACAAAAATCTGCATGTACCATTGACAAGTGAAGTCTCCCCACTTGTTCTGCTGCAAAAATTTTGGGTAGGGAGAGGAGGAAAAAGCAGCACCATGTAAGTAAAGGGTGGCCATTTGTGGGGTCTTTAATCCGGTAGATACAAGAAATAAACAATTCCTATTTTTGTGATTTCATGGTAATGAATTAACCTGAATAAAGATTGCAATGTGTATATTAATTTTCTAGTAGTTGCTTTTAAAAAACAAAAGATGAAATTAATTTTAATAACACATCCAATACATTCATTTCACAATGCAATGAATATAAGGCCTGTTATTGGAAGGCTTGCTGTGTGTATGCGAGAGTGAGTGGCATCTGGCAACCAGAGCATCTCGATGCAGAGGACCTGAGTCTGCAATGTCCAGTACACATATATGCAGAATGACTGTCACACGAAGGAGCTCACATCTGGAAACACTTTCCTGGCAACAGTTTTCTACAACTGTATTAACAATCACACACCTGTGAGTGTATGCTTGCTCTTTTATTTGCAATAAACGAAAACAGAACTGGCATATGAGAATGAAAAAGTTTAGTTTTGTCCTCACTGATTGAAAGTCTAGAGACTATACTTTAAGCCAGGTGTAGTGGTGCATGCCTGTAATCACAGCACTGAAGAGGCTGAGGCAGTAGGATCTTTGCAGAGACCAAGATCAGCCTGGGCTAAAAAGTGAGTCCAAGGCCAGCCTAAACTACAGGGGAGACCCAATCTCAAACACACACACACACACACCCCACCAAGTTTAGAGACTGTACTCTTAACTTCTGAAATAACATGCAAAAGGTTCTATGTGCATTTTCCTGGAGTGATAAATTTCTTTATAGCTTTACTGAAAAGGGGTTTGGGATCTAAAAAAACGGAAAGAGCCATGAGGCTAGCCTGGCAGGAGGCTAAAAAACAAAAAATGAAAAGCTGTGGAATACCGTGGAACTGAGGCAGAAAGGACCAAAAGGACCTTTAGAAAGAAAGGACCAAAAAGAAGGTAAATAAACCAAAAAAAAAAAAAAGGGAAGAACTTATTTTCATTCCTAGAGTGAAGTTCAGTTTTGAATCCTGTAGGCACTGGTGCTTTCAAGTTATCAGGCTAGATGCTACAAACAGAAAGAAGGGGCATGTTTCAGCTCATGTTTCAAGCAGGGAGCACACATGTAGTTCACTTTTAAATGAAGGTAATTTCCAGATGAAATTTAAGATACAGGCTCTTGACTATGGGAATATTCTGTATTTTGCTTTTACTGAGCATTTACTTTGCTCAGAAGAGCAATAGATCATGGAGAGATCACATATTCCAAAATACCTAAAAATTACAAACAAGAATAGCAGTTATCATCTTCAAATTGAATCTGGTGATTTGGTCCAAGGTGATGGAATAGGGGGAAAAATTCAGATTCTACCATAGTTCTCAGGTTTTTTGAGGATGATATACTCACAGCCTAAATAAATGTTTAATAAAAAAAAAAAAGTCATACCAATCCATGAGGGAAGAAATTCTTTTGAAGGGAGACCTAGGGTCAAAATGGAATGAACCACCTGCTCAGCATATGCCCTCTGGATCCTTCCTGACCCCTGGGCATCTGTTCCTGGTCTATAAAATGGGGTGACAATGCTGACATCAAAGGGCAGTGCAGGAACCCAATGAGGTGACAGGCAGCACTGGCGGCCAGCACTCTTAATAAACAATGGTGGCCAGCGTGGATGGGGCTGGGGACTTAGCTCAGCGGCATAAGAGCCTGCCTTGCAAGCAGGCAGTCGTGAGTTCAATCCCTGGTACCGATAAAAAGGAAAAAGACAAAAAAAAAAAAAAAAAAAAAAAGAATAAACAATGGTGGCTGCCATGATCACATCTCTGCTGTCAATGTGTACACACTGAGGACCAGTTTGGACTACTTTCTGAACAAGGATTAAAGGTTTCTTGCTTTTACAGCTCAAAGCTTCAGAGAATAGAAAGTTGAAAGGAACTTCCAATCATTGTTAGTATTTCAGAGAAACCTGGGGTCAATAAATGCTTTAAAAAGCCTATAACCACAAGGGCTTGTTTAATTTTTCTCTACTATATTTCTTCAGGTCTAGAGGCTGAATGAGAATTTGGGGCACTAAATAATTCATATGAATTGTGTGTCTTGGTACTCTGTACTAGTAATGATGCCCTATTTGGGCCTATTTCCTATATCCTAATCCTTGAGCCTGGCTTGGCCACCAGGACAACAGCAAAATAACCCACAGCCATAAAAAGGGCTCATTCTCTGGAAGCTTCCTGAGGTCTCTGCACACCCAGTCTGTCCAGACAGCATCTATGTTAGTGCAGACACCGTGTGGCCTGCAGAACTTTGAGGCATTCGAAATGCTTGTTCTCTCAGGAACCAGTGTCAGGTGGTTAGCTCTGCAGCACTCACTCACTAATGCACACACCTTTAATGAGCTGAATGCTAAAAAAGGGCTGGAAATACAGCTCAGCAGCACAAACGCCTGCCTGGCAAGCACAAGCTAATGGAGTTTGATTCCTGGTATCAAAAAAAAAAAAAAAAAAAAAAAGCTAAAGAAATTATGCCTCCTATTCACTGTATTTTTCAGAATGATCTCATTAGTATAATCCAATGAGTCTGTCTTAACACTAAAGAAATGAATTGAGTATCATTTTATACATACATAAACTGAGAACTCTGTAAATAGAAAGCTTTTTATTCAGCATTCTTTTTTTGTGAAATAATTCTTCAAGTAAGGTATTTTTGTTTTTGGTTTTTGTACTGGAAATCAAACTCAAGATCTTGTGCTTGCCAGGCAGGTGTTGTGCCACTGAGTCATACTCCCAACATGATGAATTGTTTTTAAAATTGATGAATAATATAATTTTATGACAAGATTTCTATTAGGACTATGAAAGTAAAGGCACACTATCACTGCTATTGTGTGAACACTTACTTTAATAGTTGATTTTGTTAAAGTACCCTAGAATTCCACTGGGAAATTTTATGCTACTATTAGTTATCTATTTAACAAACACTGGTTAAACAGCTGATTCCTGCTACAGGAAACTCAAGCAAGTGCAACCTTCGTATGAATGGCAGACAGCTGTGACCACAGCACAAAGTAGTATAAATGACAGCTTTGCCTTAAGGGGTCTATAATCTGATATGAGACAGATACATATGCTTTTTGTTATGCATTAAGGCATCATTAGTAAGCAAAAGATTAAAAATTTATACCAACAGGAATGTTAAAAGAATAGTTTCCAGTTGTGCTGGTCAAGAAAGATACCTTGGGAGAAATAACATCTAAATTGAGCCCCAGTGTGGTGGTCAGTTTTCAGCAGTGAAAGGAGTGGGGAGACCGTCACACAGAAGAGAAGCACAGGGCGCAAGGCAAGCTATGATGTGGGTCTGGGCAGTAGTTAGGGTTCAGATTTCAACTCCACACATAGCAGCTGTTTCCACTACTGGTTAGTTACTCATTTCTCCAAATCTAGGCTGTGAAGTACCCAATGACAATAAAGGGTAGGAAGCAATATGAAGATCAGAATGGTTTATATCAGTAAAGCACATAGAACAGTACCTGGCATAAACATTTTAAAAATAAATTCATAGGTTTATGCACATACAGCAAGAAAGACAGAGATAGACCAATGGCTGTATATGACTGCAGGTGACACTGTAATAGATACAGTGTTATCATCAAAGGCATCACCCAGTATAGAGAAGGTGCTAAATACACTTCAGTATTTGTTTTCCTTCTTTCCATTTTGCCTTGAGTTCATACACCTGCATCACAGCACAGGGTTCAAACATGTTTTCACGCCCTCCAATCTCAGTCGTCACTCCATTAAAAACTAAGGCTGTCCTTCCTCTATTTGGAAACTAGGGGCTTCCTCCTCTCTCTGTGATTCAAGCTGCTAGGCTTGGCATTGCTGGAGACAGACACCGCAACAGCCTCTGACTCAAAACAAATGAGCACAGGGATCTTATGCAATGAAGACACCTTAAAAGGAAAAACAAACACTGGCTTATTAATTGCAACGTGAACTTCTGTAATTTATTACTCTTTGAGCTAATTTAAAACAAGAAACCTTAAATGTACAATAATTGGAGACTTTGGAACAAAGTCAAACATTAGATTTAAAGATAAGTAATTTGAAAATTAGGAAAAAAATATATATATATTTTCAGTGCCAGGAATGGAATCCAGGGCTTCATAAACGCAAATATTCCACCACTAAGCTAAATCTCTATCTCTGAAAAACAAAAATTTTCCCCCAATACTGGGATTGAACCTAGGGCTTTTGCACTGAGCTGCATCTTTAGCCCTTTTTTCTTATTTTTTATTTTAAGACAGGGTCTAAGCTAAGTTGCCCAAGCTGGGCTCAAACTTTCCTATCTCAGCCTCCCTGAGAGCAGGGGCTTATAGCTATGCACCACCAGTTTGAGCTTTGAAAATACTTTTAACTGTAGTTTTATTATTTGAATCTAGCAACAAAATGTTAAATTGAGTTTTCTGTTTTTAAGACAGCAGTAATAGTAATCAAGTTTGACCAAAATAAAACAAGAGAACCTGCTAAAACCACTTGACAAACATTGCTTTGTCTAAATAAGTAATATTTTCCTAAAATTTTACTTATACTATGTATAGCAATCACTTTTTCACAAAAAATTGTGAAGGTAAATTTTACACATCACAAATCAAACTGTATTGCTAAATGTGTGTGGGACACAATCTCAACTGTTCGTCATAAATGTGTACTTTTCACTTCACCTACCACAGGAAAACAACACACAACTCCAGTCACACAACAAACAGCTGATTTCCCAGTATGTTTTACATTTTGTTACCTAAGTACCAGCTACTATTCCTTATTTGAATCACAACACTTCCTAGCAACAGTGTCTCATGGCGACTCAGCAGCATTTGTCCCAATACTAGAGTGCTGCATACCCAGCCCCTTTTTTATTTATTTTTCAAAATTTTGAGACAAGGTCTCCCTAGTTTCGCAGATGGGCTTGAACTTGCAATCCTCTTGCCTCTGCCTCCAGAGCTGGGAGTACAGATGTGAGCCACCACACCCAGCTGCACCACCTTTTTTGAGTAAGGCCTACCACACTACTAAACTTGGAAATTAAAGACTTTCTGAGGAAAAGAGGGCGACAGAAGAGCATTTTAATTAGAGCTGTACTGCTAGGTTCAATCAAATCCTAGCTCCACCAATTGTTAGTTTTAAGGTTATACACAAGTATTTAACAGAATTCAACTTCTAGGACTCTTACAAAGACAACTTAATGCAGATAAAGCATTCAGGATGATGCCTGACACAGATTTTAAAAATTATATTCACGTACATGCCTCACTCTGTGGATAGTTATATATGCATATACACTGACATAACAATGACAGGGAATTCCCAGGTGAAGGCTGCGGGGTAATCTACTGTGTGCTTTTAGGCTTTGAGGTGCCTCCACTGGCTCACTTTAGGTGGACAGGACATTTGCTAGGTAAGACTGAAAGGGCCCTTATGAGAACAGCCCTAGGTCACCACTTTTACTATCAGTAATTCAAGTATATTCCAATGACTCTTGCTACTCTACTCCAGATTTTAAGATTTGTCTGAAGGGTGCATGACTGAGAATTTATTTCCTAATTTTTAACAGTATTGCTGTGAATGGATATGATCTGCTCCCAAAAGAGACATGGTCATTTTTAGGGAAAGCAGTTCAAATCTACTTCAAATTAAAGACATGAATTATTCATGAGAGTTCTAACTGTACTAGGTCATGAGAATTAGCAGGTGGCCAGTGTCAACAGAGGGGACTGCTGGGGTCTCCTGATGAGATGTGTACATCACTGCATCCTTAACTGTGAAATATTCCATTTTAAAAAGTACTCCAAGGAGTACTCATTTTTAAAAAAGCACAATAAACAAATTCTGACTCTCAACCTAGAAGGATCAACAAGCCAACTCTAAGAACTATAATAACCCAATAATTATAATAATCCAAGAGGCCATTCTCAGACATGCCAGAGGCCAACTCCTTCACACAGGCACTTGGAATAGTGGACACAGTCCCAGGATACCATAGTTGATGGTAGACTCTGAAATAATGGACAATTATCCATTTTAGACCTTAATGCTTTCATTGTATGAGCTGGCTGCTTTTTTCTTTGATATTATGTTCTTGTCTCTGAAACAGTCAGGAAAGGTTGTATTTCCCAATTGTTTGACTCAGATATATGAAAAAATGTTCTTTGAAAAAATGAGTGGAACTCTCCTTTTTATTTTCCCAAGTTGAGATCCTTTCATTTAAACCATATTAAAAAAAGAAAAGAGAGAAAGAAAGCTCTTTACAGAGCCAGATTCCTTTAAGGAATCAAAACCAAAAGGAAAACAAAAACTCTCTTTTTAATAAAATAGATTGAAATATAAAGGAGAAATTAACATTTTGATGATGAAAAGAACAATCTTGTCCTTATTCAGGGTTTTAAAGGAATCAGCAGCTGGTTAGACTGAGTACTGTATTTGTTCACTAGCAACATATCGAAGCTAGCACTACCCAGATCATAACACCAAGCCAGTTTGTACTGTTCTTTGTATTAGCTTTGAATAAGCCATCTCTTTTCATAGGAGTTTTATGTTGCTCAATGTTTGGGAAAAAGTATTAAGGTAAAGGGCAAATAAATAACTCAGAATATTCCTCAGACAATGTTTGAAAGACTCTGATATCACTTACTGAATAAACCAAGCTCTTTCAACAAAATCAACTTAAACTGATCACTGGCACTGAAAAAAACAGGAAGAATAAATCACAAACTCACAATTTTTTAGAATATATTGAATAATTTGGAGACAAGAAGGAAAAAATTCTTAAAAATAGCCAAGAGAAAGATTAGACAGCAGCACAACACAAAGGCTAGAGATGAGATTAAAATTAGAAACGCATAATGCCAGAGCGCCTGTCTAAGGATATCTTTAGGCCAGTAACTAAATTGAGATAACCCACGGGCCTGCAGGAACCACTGTCGCCAATCTACTGGCTCATTCTCTCTCATTTGGAAAAATTTCTCATGAGTCGCAGGAGACAGCTATGACATGACTTTATGCTGTTAGACTGACCAACACTCAATGTGTGGGGATATTTTCAAAACTGGTCTTTACTTTCCTTGCCCTAGAGAAGACACTTTGACTTTTCATAGAGGAATAAAAAAGCAATAGAAGAGGAAAAAGTTCTCAAAACATTGCTGACCACATGGAGGGTCATCACAGTCACCATGTTTCAAACCCCATGGTTTCCCTGCGAGCAGGAGTCTCCTCATCCTCACTATCCAGCAATCAGGCTCTTGGGGAGATCCCCGACCTCATGCAGCATGCAGGAGAAGTAAAATGAGTCAGGCCCAGCTTCTAAGACATCACTGCACTCAGAAAGCAGCTCTACACGTAATTATGGTACAGAGTAAATGCTGCAATGGAAGTTTGTACAAAAGTAAGGGATGTACTTCCTGGGGACACAGGGGAAGGTTTTGCAAGGGAAATGCCCGCGTGCCCGCGTCGGTAAAAGGCAAAAGGGAGGCAGAACAACAGGGTAAGCCCAGATTCTGAGCACAAACCATCGATTCTGAGAACAGATGAGACAACAGTGGGAGAAGGGCAAATTAGGCTGAAAATAAACCACTCACAGAGACTGCGGAAGGGTCACATATGCCCTGCTCAGAATGGGCCTACTGCCCTGTGGCCTGGTGGCTCTCAACTCTAGGTTTGCGGTAGAGTCTCCTGGGAAACCTTAAAACACAGTTCCATTGCCTGCTACTTGTTAATATTGTTGACTGGCCTGAGGTGGGGCTAAGCATCAGTATTTTTAGCACTTTCCACAACCCCACCACAGTGTGTGGTCAAGGATAAGAAGTATGAGTGCACGGGAAGCCAGGTCAGCACAACTGTACAGGCAGGACAGTATTACAGCAAGGTTTTTAAACTGAGGTGGGCGACAGTGTGAGCAATAGGTAAGAGGCAGTGAGACCAAGGAAGGGAAGTCTGTTCAGGCTACTAATACAGGCACGAGAGGAGGCTCGGCCAGACCACTAACCTTTCCTCTGGTACTGACAGTGTGACTAGCAGTGAAGAAGGCTACACAAGTCTACACACTCTCAGGGGACTCTGAACCACTCTCAGCAATGGTGTGGTGTACAGCCTTGGTGCAGGGGCACTCTTGGTATGGTTGACAGCAATGATGACTGGTGGAGCAAAAAAAAGAACCAGGGACAGCACTACCATTACTGGCTTGAAGGAGAAAATAATAAGTATGTATTGTGCATCGGAACACACCTGTAATCTCAGCACTCTGGGAGGCTGAGGCAGGAATATTTCACGTTTGAAGCCAGCCTGGGCAACTTAGCAAAATGCTATCGCAAAATAAAAACAAGAAAAAGAGCTGGGGATATATACCAATGGTAGAGTATTTTTGCCTGGCATATGCAAGGCCCTGGGTTGGATGCCCTGGACTGAAAAAAAAAAAAAAAAACCCCAGAAACTGTGCATTGAAGTCTCAGGAGCCATACCAAACACTGAGTATATGCTATGCTTATGAGTTCTTCCTAGTCTGTAATACAGACTACTCTCACATCTATTTCAAACCAAGGAAAGAGACTGAGACGTGAATTACTTTGTCCAAGGTCACATGGAGACAAGTGGTTGAACAGCAGTGTGACCCTGGCAGTTGTGAACTGGCTTGTGGATAGAAGGATGAGCAACCCGCCCCCCCACCAGGAAGCAGCAGAGCAGGGAGGACACAGCAGGAGTTGTTCAGGACAAAAGGTGGAGATGGAGGACAGAAGAGGGTTAGTTGTAGGTATACTGTGTGCAAGTCAGTACAAGATACACAGATGACAGAGCTGGGGGTTAAATCAGAAGAGATCAAGAGGTGAGAGCAGAAAATCCAGTCAGAGCTGGTTTGTGGGGTCCTCCCTCCACTCAAGGTGCTGGGCTTCATGCCTCCTCTGCCAGGGCAACTTTTGTCATTATCTCTGCTTTACAAGTGAGATGAAGCGTGGAGATCAGGGTCACACAACCCGTTGCAGCAGAGCCGGCCCAAACCCTGTACCCCACTCTTGTAACCTCCAGCCTGTCCCCTGGGCACTAGGAATCAAGATGTGCTGTGCACATGTACTAACTTCTGTATACCCCCCACACTAATAAGTGAAAATGACATTAAAAACTCAGTCATACACAAAAAGAAGAGAAAGAAAAACAAGTAAACCTGTAACACCCTAAACAGCAGCCACCACCAGCCTTGCCTTGAACTCTCTATGTATCTCAGGCTGGCCTCAAACTCACAGCCATCCTCTTGCCTCAGCCTCCTGACTGCTGGGATTACAGGCATGTGCACAGCGCTCAACCAAATACTGTGTTTTTAGAAAGAAGTTTCATATAGAAACTTTTCGGGGATGGACTATGGCTCAGTGTCAGAGCATTTGCCTAGCAGGCACTAGGTCCCTGGCTTAATTCCCAGTACCACAACAGTGGAAATATTTTTTAATTATTTATCCATTTCTGTAACTGAAAGGACTGCTGTACTGTTCTAATAATATGAAGGACAATGCACTTCTGTACCAACTGACTTAAATACCAGAGGAACATTTATGCAAGCCAGTATGAAAACCTGGGTGCAAGTGCATGTAAGTGACAGAGCATGACAGATTCCATACCATGTTCCCATTTTCACAGTGGGTAGCTCCTCCCATAGGGATGGGGACAGAGGCCTGTGTGTCCTCAGGACTCAGGACACTCCACAATGGTGGCACTTCTGTTCCCACTCACTTTTATTTGCAAAGATTGTATGTTTTCTTCTCTTCAAAGTGATGAAAGTGGAATCTTAAAGCCACACCATATACAAGCGCCAATTAATGATTTCAAGTCGGACAGTGAAATGACTTATGTACCAGTTTCAGATAAAAATTTGTAATGTTTCAATTTTCCAATACCTTTGAAGCACTTGTACTGACAAAAATGAAGTCTTTTGAGTTGAAGTGTTCCTTCTTTAAAAAGTACTTTTTAAAAGACTACGATATCATTTCAGAATTTTCTTGTTTTAGAATTAAGAAACCTGAAAGAAGAAACATTAAATTCCAATTAAAATAATCTTCGTGGCCCATGTGAGCAGCGGCTCTGTTCACAGGCCTCTCCCTGTCACCTGCTGCTAAGAGAGACAGGCATTGGCCTGGGCATGCAGCCTAATTCAGGGGAGCTCTCCCTGCGCCAAAGCAGGGTGCTGGATCAAGTCAAAGTCACAGTGCTTTGGGATTCACGTTCCTTCGCTCAGAGCACTATGGGTCCTGCAAGCTCTCCACATCAGTCTGCTCTTCCTAGTTCCCAGTCTGTCAGGGCTTCCTCCACCACTCCTACAGCTGTCTTTAGGTCCAGCAATAGTTTCCTTAGCAATATTTCCTCCTCATGAGACTGCAGTTCCCAGCCACCACTGTCCTTTGTCTTCCTCCTTTGCCAACATCTCATTTGAAATGTAGTTCAGTTTTACACACAGTTCATCAAATACGACCTAACTGGAGGATCACACAGGCCGCAGACTCACTGTAATCTAGGCGGGAACTAATGAAGCCTGACCGCAGGCTGCTCTCAGGAGCCTCATCACAGAGGCTGCGCGTGTCAGCTTGTGGGCACACCCTCATGGCTCTTCTTCCTCATCTGTGTCTGAGCTTATCTGCCAACCCCCAGCATTTCTCAATTCCTGTACATGGCCTAAACTTAGTATATTTTATCTTGCTCATCTTAGGATGTTATTAAAACCCATTTAAGAGTATTCTGAACTAGTCTCTTATCTATAGTATTAAGTCATCTCTCTTAGGTTTATGTCATCTGAAAGGCAGACGTTTAATTCAATCTAGGTCTTTACAGAAAAAAGGACACTGATTTAAAATGCAACAACAGGACCTTGATGTATTTTACAGATTTTCTGGATTTTGTATTACTCTGAGTCATATATCATGATTTCTAAATTTCTGTGGTAACACAAGTGACAAAATCTGCGTCTGCACATCACTTTTGTTAAATATCATATAGTTCTGGGCTCTCGTGAAGTCCATTCATGGGCTTTCTTCCTGCTAAAGATTCCCAAACCTACAAAAGCCTTTGGTTCACTAGGATTCATTAGTATGCAAACTCTTCCAAAATAATCAATTCTTTCATATTTTCCACAAGAAAAGTGTGAAGTAGGCCGAGCATGGTGGTGCACACCTGTAATCCCAACACTCGGGAGGCTGAGAAAGGAAGTCTGCTATGAGTTTGAGACCAGCCTGCACTGCAAAGTGAGACCCTGTCTCCAAAAAAAAAAAAAAAAAAAGTGTGAATAAGACATGAAAAATGATTCATTAATAAAGCAAAATAATATTCACTTACTACAAATCCTAAACTCTGTTCAGGGTAAGAGTTAAATTTGTATTATTGACCAGGAGAAATATTCATGATACATTAAAGATGAAAAGCAAGCTTCAAAATAATGTGTAGAATATAATCCAATTTCATTTTATTTTAGGTACTGGGGATCGAACTCATGACTTCTTGAGCTAAACCCCCTGGCCCATAATCCAATTTTAAAAATCATCAAGGGCTGGGGATTTAGCTCAGCAACACAAATGCCTGCCTGGCAAGTTCGAGGTTGTGAGTTTGATCTCCAGTTCAAAAAAAAAAAAAAAAATTAAGAGGAGTAAAAAATCATCAAAAACTCGTTAATTTTTATGCTTCCTGAGTATAGGAAAAAGAGTGAGAAAGAAGTCATACCATACCAGGCTAAGAACAGAGGCATCATTCATCCTTTCTACTTTCATTTGCAATAGAGAAATACTGGTATTTTACAAAGTAAAAAGATTAAAAAAGAAAAAAAGATAGCTCACAATCATATCAATATTCTCTGATCACTCACTCCACACTCCATGCAAGTTTTGTAAATATTAATTTCCCCATAATGTTCTCAATCTATCACACGGCACTGGGGAACCAGTGCTTGGCTTCCTTGCACAAGCATTCCTGTGGCACTCACATGACAGCTGTGCTCCAGGTAGATGTGTTCACATTCACAGGGGTGACTTTCTCACCTTCAGGGTAATACGCACAGCAGCAGAACCATACATGAAAGTTATGAATAAAGAGTAAAAGATAGATGATAGGAAGTAGAGAGATAGATGTTTCTCAAATAGGAAGGGGTTCAAGAGATGGAGGGGAGGAGAGGGAGGTGAGAGAAGCAGGTAAAAAAGGAATTAAGACATGGACTCCATACAAAGAATGTGAACGATGGGTGTATCCTGCAAACACATACTAATAGAAAAAAAGGAAAAAGCTGACACACTGGGCTTTTCTTCCATCCAAATACTAACCAGGCCTGACCCTGCTTAGCTTCCGAGATCAGACCAGATTGGGCGCGTTCAGGGTGGTATGGCCGTAGACTGCACTGGGCTTTTCGATCACACTAATCTGAAGCCCAGGGAAAAGACATCTGCAACACAAACACTATCAATTTCAGAGTGAAGATACAGGCAGGCACAGAGGCAGATCCTGGTAATCCCATGGTCTCGATCCTGGTCAAACAGTAAATCACCTAGGAAGCATTTTTTTCAAACATCAATGCCTGTGGGCCACTTTGGTGAGTCAAACAGACTTGGCCCTGACATGGGTACTGATTCTATTTCAAAGGCCAGCAAGATAATGCAGATGTGCAGAGTTGAGAACCATTTTGTACATTTCACTCTTCTGTGACAAAATTTGTTACAAGTGCATTTTCTGTAACAGTTCTTTTTTGTTGGGGCGGGGGAGTTACTAGGAATTGAACTCAGGACCTCCCACTTGCCAGGAAGGTGCTGTACTCTGAGCTATAGCCCTGGTCCTGTGTATCAGTTATTTTAAGACTATATTTCTATTTCTATTTGGGAAAGCTGAAATCTACTAACCAGCTACTGCCAGTAAAACATTTATAATTTAGGCTGTCCTTATGTTGTCTCTGATGCCTCTTTTAAAGTTTCTTAAATTTATGACTATATAATTAAGAACCCTTAGCATGTCAAGGAATATTTGTAGCCTCATCCAAATAATACCTTACAATTTATTATGACTATGGGAGACAAAGAGTATGAAATACCTTGAGTCCCTAAGCATAACAACAACAAAAAAAGGCCAACATGTAATTAGTTGAGCTGTTATTGGACATTAGTCCAATTAACTTCATGATTCTTAGTGCTAACTTTTGTAAATATTTTAAAAATTCTATTATGTTGTGAAGAATTCATAAAAAGAAAACTATGACTTGAGATATTTTCCTCCAAATTTAGTATCTGAGAATGGTAATATTCCAACAAGAAAAATAATGAAACATGAAAAATGATTAACAAAACAAAGTACTTGTTTAGTACACATTACAGTACATAAGCCAGGATTCTATATTCAAACTACTGTTGCAAATTAAACAGAAAAGCTTTTTTTTTTGTACCAGGGATCAGACTCATGACCTCACCTTTGCCAGGCAGGCATTTATGCCACTGAGCTAAATCTTCAGCCAGAAAAGCATTTTAAGACAAGGAACATTATATTCGTAACATCTGGCATTAAGAATTGCCTTTATACATCTGTAAGTGCTGACTGCCTTAGCACGTATTTTCAAATAAGTCTACTGATACATTAAAAAAGTTGGACCTAGGATTTATTTCAGAGAAAAAGAAAACTTAGATCTATACAAAAACTGTACATAAATATTCAGATACTATAGACAACATTCTACAATTGACAGTAATTAATTACAGGATACCTAACCATGGAACTCCACTCAGCCATACAAAAGAACGAACTACTGAGCTTCCAGGAAGATGGCAGAAGAGTAAGCAGCAGAGTAAACAGCCTCTCTGAGAGAAACAGTCCAGATGCTGGAATACAGCATAGTGGGGAAGACAAGAAGGAAGGAAGGGTGTCCCCTGGACCCAGGAATAATCTAACGTGAGAATTGAAGCCCACAGAGATATTAAAAAAGAAAAACTTAAACCAAGACGGCAGTAGCTGGTGGTGCCTTCACCCAGAGCTGGACCCACTGTGCAAGAGGAGCTACTGGAACCTGGGGATGCACAGTCACAGTGATGATAGTGTCTGGTGACCCCAGAGGCCCCTGCAAAGAGACATGGTGGAGGGCAGCAGTGGACACGAAGGACTGCACTGGCTGGCAGTGAGTGAAGAGGACTCCATCCTCCTGTGGGAGACAGCAATTGGCTGGGAGCCATTTTGGAGTCAGGCCAGATAATCCCAGAACCAAAAGTGCTACTGGCTTCCTCCAGCAGATCCTGGCTGGGAGCAGACTGGTGGAGACTGCTTGAACTGAACCCCACTCCGCATGCATTCCAGCAGCCATCACAGAGGTTCCCCAACAAGCAGCCAGCTCAGCCTGGAGGTGGTGCCAGCCCTGCCCCTATGTACACTCCAACGGCCATGGTAGGGATTCGCCAGTGGTAACCAGCTCAGTCTGGAGATGGTGGTTGGCCCTGCCCCTGTGTGCACTCCAGCTGCCATTGGAAAGCCAACACAAGCTGAGAAAAGCAGTAGACAGCCCTGTACCAGTGCAACCAATGGTCACCATCAGATATCTATAGCCAGCACCCAACATTCTCACTTCAGAGAAATTGTAGCCAATGCAGGAAATGCCTGGAACCCCACTACCCACTGGTCTGGAAGAACCCAGGAATATATCAAGAGGAAGAAGCAAAAGGCAGACTCTGGCCTCCAACCCAAGCAGAGCAAGTCCACAGATGTAAACACAGAAGAGAAGGCTGGAAGTTGCACACCTGAAATTTCTGAAGTGATGGCAACTGAAGTAAAGAAACAACTTCATGAGCCTATAAAAGAAATTAGAAGAGCTTATAAAAGAAATTAGAACAGAAATACTATCTCAGGTAAAAGAAGGAATGAAAAACTGCTAAGCACCTCTAAAGAAGACATCCATAAAACAGAGGAGCACAGGAAAATGAGGGAAACCTTTAATGAACAATATAAAAAAGATTTAGAATACATGAAACAAAGAAATATCCAGGAAATTAAAAACTTCACTGAAAGCTAGCAAAAATGCTTGAAAGAAACTTAAGACAGACATTCAAACTTTGAAGGTTTGCAGCTTGTAATCATGAAAGGAAAGACCTCTTAACAATAACAAGGAATTAGGAAATAACAATTCAACCCAAAGAAACATAACTTAAGAATAACAGGTGTGAATGCAAAAAGCAGAGGTCAACACAAATGACATTAGAAGTCTATTTACAGAAATCAGAAAACTTCTCAAGCATGGGAAAAGGAAGTGACATTCAGGTAAGTGAGGCATACAGAATTCCAGCTAGCCATAACCAAAATAAATCCATACCCAGGCATATAATAATCAAGAGCCAAGAAATTCAACAGAAGAACAGAATATTAAAAAACTGTTACAGGAAAGAAATGTATCACCTATAAAGGAAAACCCATCAGAATCACAACAGACTTCTCAACACAAACCATCAAGTCAAGAAGAGTTTGAAGTATTTCAAGTCCTGAAAGAAAACAACTTCCAACCCAGACTGATGAAACCCTGAAAAAGTATGTTTCAAAATTAATGGAGAAACAAGATACTTCCATGACAAAGAACAACTGAAGAAATTCATGACCACCAAACTCAACCTACAAAGAATATTAAAAGACATTCTAAAGAGAGATAAAAAAGACCATGGTTCCAGGAACAGCAGCAGTGGGGAATCACTGGCAGGACAATGGAATGGAGGGGAAAAGTAGACAACTAGTGGCAGGAAAATAGTGAGGCAGAGAAGATCCAGTCATGTTGGCTGTAACCATTGATATAGACGGCTCAATTCACCAATAAAAAGAAACATAGGCAGAGTGGATCAGGAGACAGAATCCATCAATATGCTTTATACGAGAAATACATTTAACCCAAAAGGGGGTTCACAGACTGAAAGTCAAAGGAGAGAGAACAATACTCTAAGTGATACGGAACCAGAAAAAAGTGGGGGTAGTTTGCCCATCAACTGCAGACTGGATAAGAAAGACATAGCACTTTTATACAATAGAAAGCTGCTCAGCTACTCAGCTATAAAGAAAGCCTTAAGGCTCTTGTAGGTAAATGGTTACAATTTGAGATTATGCACATGGATGAACATCCTATGGTCTCCCTAGTATAAAAAATGAAAGTAGTGGGATCCAAAATGAGCAATATAAGGCTGAGGATTTAGCTCAGTGACATAAGCGCCTGCCTGGCAAGCACAGGTCATGAGTTTAATCCCTGGTACAAACAACAGCAAAACCGACAACATATACTGTGAAAACAAAAGGGGAGTAGGTATCTAAAAAAGGAAGGCAATAGCCATTTTTAACCTATTATTGTGATTTGAAACCCATATTGTTTTCATTGTTGTTTGGTTTTATTCTGTTTCCGTTTATCTATTGTTACTATATTTGATGGCATGGACAGCTATTTCAAAGATAACATACCATGGTAGCCATTATTGATTTCCTATTGTCTTGTTCTGAAGCCTTGTATTGCTTTCATTGTTCTGTTTTGATTGATTTTACTCTATTTTGGTTTGATTGTGTCATGTCTGATGGTATATACAACTACTCTGAAGATAACAAGATGTACTATGGTAGCCACTATTGTTTTACTGTTTTCTTGAAGTCCTGTACTGCTTCCATTGTTTTGTTTTTATTGGTCTTATTCTGTACTACTATTTTATTATGCCTGATTAGGTATGGGCAGTTCTTTTGAAGATAACAAGAGGCACTACAGTGATTTCCTTGTATTTTGTTTTGAAGTCATATACCATGTTCATTGTTATGTTTT
Source organism: Cavia porcellus (assembly GCF_034190915.1). Classification (NCBI taxonomy): domain Eukaryota; kingdom Metazoa; phylum Chordata; class Mammalia; order Rodentia; family Caviidae; genus Cavia; species Cavia porcellus. The sequence goes on from NW_026947512.1 coordinate 49,584,025, forward strand.
GATTGGCTATTCTGTTTTGTTTCACTTGGCTTCATTCTCTGTTAAAAAAAAAAAAGAATCAACTACTGATACAAATGATCATGACTTATGGTTCTCAAGGGCGCACCTAGTGATAAAGGTCAGTCTCACATACTGCAGATTCTTACACAACAGTCTTGAAATGACAAGATGACAGAGCACAGGTAAGTAGGTACCAGAGGAAGGGCAAAGATGGTCGATAAAAGGCCAGAAGCTGTGGGACAATGAATCTTTCTGTTTTGAGTACAGTAATCAAACTGTACAAAATTACACACACACACACACACACACACACACACACACACAGATATACACACAGAACCAATGAGTGTTCTTAAAAGTAGCAGAGTCTGAACAAACTCTATGGATGTCCCAACATGATTTTCCAGGTGTGGCCTTACCTGAGTTACCTTTTGGGGAAACAGAATGAAGGTATGTGTAATCTCTTTGTACTACTTTTGCAAATTCCTGTAAAAAAACCCTTAAAACAAAAACTTAAAATGCTTGGGAAAAATGTGAGGAGAGTGATTTAAAATACATAAAATATTTTTGTAAAAAAACCTAAGTGAATATAAAGGGGAGAGATAATAAACATGGATAGAGAGGAGAAGGGGGCTGTAGTAATATTTTCAGAGCATTTACTGTGTCCCCAGCACTACAGCTGATGTCATTTAACTCAAACAGAAAATGAAGTGGTTGCTACTCAATGCTCTCACTTTCCAGACAAGAAAACCGAAGGGCAGAGGACAAGAAATTCAATCCTGGTCACATAGCTGGCCTGAAGCAAAAAGGTTAAAGTTGAAAAAAATGAGACAATCTGAAAGCCAAGAGGACTAAAGAAAAAAGTACGACTGCCTCAAGGGCTTAAAAAATAGTGTGAGTCAGGTAGAGTAGGTGAAACGTGAGCTAAATCTTAAATATACACTCACATTCAGTGTCTATGTTGACTATAATGTTTTCCAAGAACCTTTAATCCACAAACACATTTAGCCAAAGGTAACTAAATATCTTTGACCAGGGATGCATTTGAAAGCATGATTATTTTTATTACTTTCAACTTTTGCTCAAAAACAATAAAACACTAACTTCTTTTCTTAAAAGGTGTTCACTGAGTGGAAGTAAGCAGATAAAAACCAAGCCAAAAGTCAACTAACACAGAGGGCCCTCCAAGGACGAGGAAAACAAAGCTGCCTGCCTTTGCCACCACCTGCTAATGGCCAACACCTGTGAGCCAGGCAGTCAGCAGTGCTGTAAGATGCAAGGTAGAAAAGCCTAAATGAGGTTAGAGAAAAACATGAATCTGCAACAATTTCTGAAAGCAAGTTGAATATCTAATTGCAATAAATTAGTTTTAAATAAAATCATGCAGTTCAGATTGGTTTACCTTAGAAAAAACAAAAGGCAATTTCTGTCTACTTTTACATCCTACCTTCAATTTAAATCATTGATCTTTCGTTGTTTGGTTTGGTTTGAATCCTTTTGCTTTGTTGATAGAGGGTCTTGCTATAGTTCAGGCTAGTTTTAAACTCACAGCCCAAGCTGGCCTTAAATTTATGGTGATGCTCCTACTTCAGCCTCCCAACTGCTGGGATTACAGGAATGCACCACTGTGCCTGGTTAAATCATTGCATATTTTAACAGCACATCAAAAACCAGAAGCAAGCATCTATAATCTCAGAGCTTTGTGGGAGGTTCAGGCAGGAGATTCGCAAATTCCAGCTCAGCCCAGGCAACTCAGCCTTTCTCTCACAATAAAAGACAATAAAGGCTGAGGATGCAGCTCTGCAGGAAGGCCCTGGGTTCAATCCCCAGTACTGAAAAAATTCAAAGGTCATTTAGGAAGTTTGTTATTCTGGTTGTAAAGCATCTGAGACAGGAATGTTTTTCTGTGGCGAGACAGAATCTCACCTAATTTTATAATCAAGTGCAAACAGAGATGACAATATTTAAAACCCTGGGAGAGTTAATCACCCTTTAAAGGTATAGACTGTCAAGAAATTCACTTAACATGCTCCTTGAAGGAAATGGAGTAACTGCTGTCCATTCTGCCCTTAGGATCCCCTGGGATAGTGAAGATATTCTGTCCTTTTAGGTCTTCTTAGAAGCACTTGTAAATGCAGCAACATTAAGGCTGGCTTCCTTAGGAGTTCCCTCCACAAGTCTGACTCAGGACAGAGCACGCAGGAATCTCAACTAAGAGGCACGATGACCTCCAGGGGCCGCAAAGCTGCATACCCATCCCTGGCCTTGGTCAGTGTGGAAGGTCTGAGAGTTCCCTTCCTGCATCCTTGAAGGTCTTCCTCACTCACAGGCAGTGAAGCAGGGTAGAAAAGGCAAGAGAGACGTCACACATTCCACATGACGAGAGACCAACTGCTCTCTTCTGGGTAGTGGCCCCAGCAGACTTGCAGAAGAACCATGACTTCCCAGACTGTTCTGTTTGGCTAACAGAATTTCTCTAACCCCTGGAAGATTAACCAAGGAACTTTATATTCACCAATGTTAGTTTCTAATCTGTGGCAATAATACATTTTGGAGTTTTTATAACTAAGTATCTCCCTTGAATAGAAATGATTCTGAAATATGGTAATGGTATTGTGGTTATGCTTTAAAAGATCTTTCCTTCTGAATCTGTCATTTATAAGTGAAGTGACCCAATTAGCTGCAATTTGATTCACAATAACAAGATGGCAGGGGAGTGGGTAGGAGTTTTAAACAAGTTTAGTCATGAACTGATAATGCTGGGTAACGGGAACACAGGATTAATTGTACTATTTTATCTTCTTTGGTAATGTTTGAAGTTTTCCATTATATTCTTGTGTGGGATATAAAATATACTTCTGTAAAAGAATTCTGAAACTCATACAGAAATCCAGATTTTTGAGTTTTTCTTACTTTATCGCATAGTTCAGACAGATCATCTCACCTAATAAATGTTTCCTATTTCTGAAGTGCAGTTAGAACACGATCGTTTCTTTAAGGTCACTTTCAGGTCTAAAGTTTTCATTCTGATAACGCTCTGTTTTTTCTAAGTTGAATTTAAATTCACCTGTTGTCTATAGGAACTGATTCTGCACTAAAATGGAAACAGTGGTCTCATGATCTCAAAGCAGCTCTTCAGTACTCTGGGCTGCACATCCACTGGTCGTGATCACAGGGGTTAAACGGTAAGGCTGTGAACTAAGATGATAAATATGCTTCTATTTTCTATAGGTAAAGTGAAAATGCTCTCTCCTCAGAAATATGCTTAAGATATCTTCTAGCATCACATAAATACAAAATGGGCAGATACTATAAACACAGAAACTTTTCCTGAATAATCAAGTATTTTTAAAAATGTTTTCTGGGGGGCTGGAGGTTTAGCTTAGTGGCATAAGCACCTGCAGGCAGTCGTGAGTTCGATCCCCGGTACCGATAAAAAGGGAAAAAAAAAAAAGTTTTCTGAAGATTTCTTAATAGCAGTGAGAAATCTGATACCTGAATCACCACTAAGAAATGGCTAAGTATACTGTGGCCCATTCTTTGAACAAAACATTATATAGTTAGCTGAAAAATGAAGATATAAACCCACAAGGACAGGAGCATACTAGGGGGATGCAGGAAAACTTGGGCAAGGAAGAGACACTGACAACCTGAAATGTAAATATCATTAGTCTACACTGATGAAAATAACTGAATAAAATGTAAGTGGGGGAGGATGAGCAAGTGTTGCACAGAAGAGTTCCAAGTAACTGGAGTGGACATTGCCAGAGGGGCTGCAGCATCATTCTCAATCCTGTGCAGCTGCATCAAAGTGGCATGGAAGGGGCAGGGCAACCATACTGTGCAGAGCCCTGCCAAGCAGCTCGCACCCAGGCAGAGGGCAACATGAGCCGATAGCCTTGCTGATGGCAGTTGGTGAGCCCCTCCTTTTACCGCCCTTCTACTCTTGGGCTCCTAACTCCATTTAAACAGAGGAAATCAGACACAGTCTCCACTGAGTAACAGCCTATATCTGATGACTACACTGCAAAACTGTCACAGTCACAGAAACAGAAGGCGAGTAAGAGCAACTATCCCAGGAAAGGGGAGCCTTGGGAGACATGCGGACTAAACGAGATGTATCTGGACATGAACCCAGGACAGAAGACCATGGAAATTTGAAGAAAATTTGGATTTTGATTAATAATAATAATATATACCAATATTAATTCACTAATTTTAATGAATGCATGATATTAACGTAAAGTGTTAATAATAGAAGCTAAGCCAGGCATGGTGAAATGCATCTGTAATTCCAGCTCTCTGGGAAGCTGTGGTAGTAGGATCGCAAGTTCAAATCTAGCCTGGGCAACTTAGTGACTTGGTAAGAACTTGTCACAAGATAAAAAACCAAACAAAACAAAAAGAGCTGTGGATATAGCTCAGCTTCTGTGATGGACCTGGATGTAACCTCCAATCCTGGGGCGGGGGTGGACACAGGAAGCTGGATGGGCAGTACAGTCTGCTGGACTCCCTGTACTACTGCTGCAACTTTTCTGTAAATCTAGAACTTTTCTAAAATAAGAAAGGCTTTATTAGAAAGAAGAAAAAATTTTAAATGAAGATGTATACTTACTACATAATAACACGGGACTATGACCAAGACATAAATGAAAGTTATATATAAAACACACATTATGAACTTGTTTGTATTTTTAAAATATATGTGAAGGTATTTATAGACCAAAAACCAGGACAATTGTACATAACCATGTGACCCTCACGGTGGTAGTGTTCCTAGTGATTTACCATACGTTATCCCTTTTTCTATTGTCTGACCTCAGCCCCGACTACTCTTCACGCCGTGCCCCCTTACTTCTGCAGTCAGGCACAGTCTCTACTTTGGAAAACAGACAGGTGTACAGTCTACGACTGACAGAGCATTCCTTAGCTCAAAATAAATCTATTTGAGTCACAACTGAAAAAAAAAAAAAAACTGAAAAGGACAGTATAGAAAAGTAGTTGAAAGCTTTCGATTTAATCAGGCTTTAAAATCTCCAGCTTATCGTTTACTATCTACATGGTATTGGGCTGTTGTATAACCACAGTTGCCTCATTTTTAAAAATGCAACAGACCTTCTGATCTTCTGAATATCCCTAACATTTATTTATTTACTTATTCACATATCTATATTGAACACTATATTCAGTATCACATTTACTTACACATTAACATGTATAGGTTAAGAAAATATTATTTCATAACTTCAAATTTTATTAAACATTACACAGCAGCAAAGAATCAAATGTCAAAAGCCTGACCATATTGGTGACTTACTATTGACAATATTAATAAACAAAAATGCAAGTGAAAACAAAACTAAGTTTCTCTGAGAACATAAGGGGAAACACACTAGTACTTCAGCTCATTCTACATGGGCAGCAATTTACCAGACACTTCTGGTAGACCTTCATTGTGGCAATTAAACATGCTGATGCTTTGTGTCACAGCACTACTGGAATCTACTCTTCTGGTCACAACTGGCCTAAATGGGATCTTCAAATACCAATGTACACATCTCCCTTTCTAAGGAAATACACTTTTTCTATGAATATAATGTGAATATAATAAAATACACATTAAGCTTACTGAAATTTCTTGATTATAAAATTAAGTTTTAAAAGGTGGTTTTAGATGAGATGCATACTTGGACCATCAAAACTGTGGGTGGGTAGTTTTAGCTCATTAGAGCTGTCCTGTAGTATGTGGCAGGGCATTTGTCTCAGGAACCCACAGACATCAAAATCTACAGATGCACAAGTCCCTTATACAAAACAGTGTAGTACTGCATGGAACCTGCACACATCCTCCTGAAGATGTTAAACCATTCTTGGTTGATTCATAATACCTAATACAGTATGAGTACTATTTAAATAGTTGCTGTGCTATACTATTTAGGGAATAATGACCATAAGACAAATGTCCATGTTTGGTACAGACATAATTTATTAATTTTTAAAAATATTTTTGGATCCCAGATTGGCTCAATCGGTGGATGTGAAAAACTAGTGGACAGGGAACCAGTGGGAATGGAGAGCTGACTATACTTACATTTTTAAATTACCCTAACTATAATCCTTATGATATGGAAAAAGCATAATAGATAAATCTAATCACAGTATGAACTACTGAAAATTCAAAAGGCCAAACAACCCAGTTCAGAAGAATGAATTTGATTCAAGTGAAAAATCTACCCAACCTATTATCATATGTTGCAGATAACAGATTCTAATCTGATAATGTAAGAAGATAATCAATACATAATCACATACATAGTATCAACTGCTCTGCCAATTTATTCTACACTAGAAATAAAAATTGTTCAGCCTAGTTCTGTTAAAGGAAGTTAATTTAAACACCAATGTTTAAAATTAAAAAACTAATTTTGCTCAAAGCTCAAAAACACATACACACATAAATCATAAATTTACTTAGGTTCGTGTATATATAGCCCAATGCTGGATTCGTAACTGTACATGTAACTGACTGATTTTATAACATACACCGAAACTTCTGCACATCATGATTTTTAATTGAACTTTCTTGGAAGTATTCCAATGGTGATCTTTACTAGACCCTAGCACAATTTTTTTATGCTCAACTGTTATAATTTTTTTTTTCTTTTGATCTTTTTGAGACAGAGTCCTATTATACAGTTCAGGCTGACCTTGGGCTCTTCATAGCTCAGGCTGGTCTCAAACTTGCAAACGATTCTCCTGCCTGGAATGGATTTGATTTATGAGAATGAGATTTGATTAATGAGATGAGTCATTAAGACAGCCAACTGGCAACAGATGGAACTAAATAAACTTCTTTTGTTTACAAAAAAGAAAAAAGGAACTGACTTTAAGGTAATATGGTTGGTTTTAAAATAAACAGAAAAATACATACAAAGCAGAGAACCCAAGCACTTTGAGCACTCACATTTTCTTTGTAGCCAAGTGCACAACTTCCCAGTATGTTTTCCAATACTATGTTCTCTATCCCTTTTAGTTCTCCAAATTCTAAACAAAAATTGAATAAGGGACCCTAATGGCTTCTCATATAAACTATCTCATTTAATATATATACACTACTAAATAGTATCACTATTTCAAAGATGAATAAATGTCCAATTTATACTAGTAATGAAGGGCAGACAGAAATTATTTTATAGAATTTTTCTTACCAAATATGTATGTATCATGGACCTGACCTATTTAGGCTTTTGATTCATACTTTCTAATTTTCTTTAGTCTGATCCTCTAAGTAGCGTTAATTATGTACATTTCACCCATGGCCACAATGTAGTGCAATCATTCATATCAATATTTCTACTGAATTTTCAGTTTCTAGGGAAAATGGGCCACACCTTGTTTCTTTCCATTGTCCCAGAATACAGGCCCAGAATTATCACATCTATATAAATTGCTTTTTAGCAGCCCACCTGCAGCTTTGGGGCCATTTTTTTTTTTTTTTTTTTTTTTACCAGCTGCTTGAGGCTGCAACCTCACCCGTACCATTATTGCCCAAATAGCTGTTCCCTTACCTCAAGATACCCAACACACACCAGCACAGCTGGGGAGCGCCCAGGAAGGAAGAGTATTCAGTACCATCAACCCCTAGCTGTTAAGGCACTTTTGAGCATTTTGACACCACTGTATGTACTGTACAGGGATTTTCCCTCATTACATTTAAGAACTGCACTCATATTAGTTGGCTTCCAACAATTCATACACATAAACTACATTACAGCCCAGCACAATATTCATATGCAAGAATATCAACCGAAACAAAGAAAACATGAAAAAACAAGCAGCATGAGATAAAACCTTTCCACAAGCTATCTTTTAACTATAATACTAGAGGTTTAAGGGGCAAGACCACACAACTGATATGCTTTATATCACAAAAAACTACTGAGTCAGTAGTTACCAGCATTTTGAGACTGTTAAAGTATAATTATAAAATGACTGATTAATATTTAAGGAGACAGCAAGTCCTTCAACACAAAAGGAATATTTACAAGAGTAAATCTGTCTTTTAAAATATTAGTCTTAGGAGAAATGCAAAAATATACAAATGATGTCAGAGTAAAACTAGTTAATATAGTTCCCAATATCTTTATTTTTTTAGGGAATGCTAAGGCTGTGGTTTCAGGTTTTTTCATTTTAAGAAATTATTACCATGAGTCCTTTGCAATAGTACTTACCTTCCTGCCCTCCCCCAATTTGTAGCTCATACTTGATTGTTCTGTAATCTTTTATACAGTGACAAATGTAAGATGTTAACTTTTTGAGTAAGAAGTTAACATGACAGCACTGTGTGATTATCCTTGATTCTCTTTAGTATTACTCTTAGTACTAGTCTAGAACACCAATCTAATTCTTAAAAACAGAAAACACAGGAAGCTCAATACTTTAAGAAAAGTTAAACAGTAATTGATTCATCCCGGCTACTCAGGAAATGAACAGCAAAGATCTGTGTTCTACCCAAAGACCAACAATCAATCCATCTAATAATGCCTACCACCCAGAGACTGGGAAAACAGAAAAAATTCAGGGAGCGATTGAATCATGACTAAAAAGAAAACATTAATTTGGGGATAGAATGAAGAGCTAGAGGCACATGGCAGATTTGTGTGCTACAGACAGAAGCAGACGGAAGACAAGAGTGCCAGAGAAGGGCCCATCCACGATGGGATGAGCCTGTGGTGCAAGATGCAAGTAAACACCAACCAGAGCAGGCAGGAGCAGGGAGGACTGCTGTGTGATGAGAGACAACAGCAACAAAGGATTGGAGGTGGCAGAGAGGTGGGAGGCACACACATGTCAAGGGAGGGCAAGGGGATAAAAGCATTCCAAAGGGGAGGCGGAGTCATGAGCAAGGCAGTCAGTGAACAGAACTCAAACAAGGAACCCTGGAGAGCCAGGAAAAGTCATAAGCAGAAAGAGCAAAAGGTGAAAGAGGGAAGAGTGGAGAGAAGCTGGCCTCCTTGAGATGGAAATAATAAAATTAACCAAATGTTTCACGGAATTTTGTTTCACTAAATTAAAATCTCTTCTTTATTTTATATTTTTCCTTGCTGAGTAAAAACTTGATCCCTAAGAGCAAAACTTTCTATATTTTACAGAAAATTACTGATGAGTTCTACTCCCCATCAATGAACATGATACCAATTAACTCATGCTACTCTTCTGGCAGTGCTGGAGACTGAACCCAGGGGTCCGCCAAGGCTAGGTTAAGCGCTCACCACCGAGCTACACTACCCACCCAGATCAAGCACTTGTAGCTCTAACCAGCAAAAGCATTTCTTACTGAAAATGTATGCATGCACGCGAATGACCATAGTGGCATGTCTTAATTAAAAATGCTTCCCCCTTCCTTTTGTGCTCAGCAACCGTTAGAGAAATTCTTGCTCCTTAATGTAAGATGATATCATGTCAGTATTACTAAAAAGAAGTTTGATATAAGCTTTCAGAGGGTTAAAAGATTTTATAAATTTTTCATTAAAGTTCTGTTATTCATGTTTCTCTGGCCTCCCAGGAAACTGGGAATAGAACATGCAAACCACCCTGATTTTCAAAATGGGAACAACAACAATAAACATTGGCAAATACAAAAAAACTGTGGAAAAGAATGGAAACTATTCTATTCTTGATCCTGGAAAATAACCCAGGGGAGAATAGCAAATATATACCAAAGGTCTATTTATGAAGATGAAATTACTTTAAACTGAAAGAATATAATAGGTCTTCAGTGCCAAAAATATGTTCAACAAAAAAGCAGGTATCTACAGAGGCTGGGCATAGATAAAGATGAAACTAAAGTTGCAATGAATATGAACAAAGCATCACATCATTACAAAGAAATAATCCATCTACACATCACACCCTTTAGTGATTATTCAAGTAAGAGTCCACTGCTGGGGGCCAATATCCCAGTGCATGGCTTGTATTTATCTTCCTACTACGGTGACTCTTCCATTCATCCATAAAAAAACTCTGCTCATAAGTAGTCTGAAGTACTGCAATGGTGGCAAATATATATTATCAAAGTGGATGGGTTAACAAAGATAATGTAAGAAATACATAATAAAATGTACTAGGATCTTATCACTCATATTATTGTAACTATCTTCTTTCAGCTGTTCAAATATCTTAAATGACATTGGAGTTGCTTCTTGAAATGCACCTTCTCTTCAGTTTTTTAATATTCTTCCACAAATATCTTAACGAGTCCTCAGGCCATCCAGTCCACTCACAGGTATTATTTACTTCTGCAAATGGTTGCTGTTTGAGAAGACTTCTTGCAGGAATAAACCTGGTCTGCTGGTCTCTACTGAGGATAGCTGAAACTAGGATTATCTCTCATATTCAAAGATGACATGGAAGCCAACTGTGCTGTTTCCAAGGTAAGAGGCCTTAAAAAAAGAAAAGTTACAAATCAACCAGATTTTAAAAAATGACTACAATGCAGTGCAAATTTTCACACAATACTGTATTTCACCTAAGGTTAAAAAATAATTCCACTAAGAAATTTTAATGTTTCACTTCAGCATAAAAAAACAGTATTTTTTTAGAATAAAGAGTACCAAATAATAGCCAGTAAAAATGCTGCAAATAATAATTGTTGAAATAAAACACATCAGTTAAAACTAAGGAAATTCTTGTGACTGACTGCAGAAGACGATCTGGGCACCTTTCCTTGCATGAAACATTAGTTAAATTGAGTCCTATTTCCATAGGTACAGAGCAGGATATCCTATTCCTTTCGTCCTTCAATTGGTTCTAAGTGTTGCAAATAAGGCCAGCTAAGGCACTGATACTTAATCCTTGAGGCCAACCTGACACTGTACTCTCTGCATTGTGCTCTCTGTAAAGGACGAAGTACAGTGGGACGGCAGAGCTATGTAGCTCCAGCAATGTTAGCTGGGTACTTGCCTCAAACTGAGAAGTTAAGTCCCAGCACACGGAAGTTTACACATCAGAAATTGAAGCAACAGCCTCCTAAAACCATTCAAATGTTACGTAGACAGATTCTTCTGTATATCATTCTCCCTGCATACTGCAAAGATGCTTTCCTACCCCTCTGGCTAGCCAGCTGAAGTTAATCACGTAATTTCCCCTGTCCTCACTGTTACTCATTCTTCACAAGATAATAAATTCTGGGAGAGGCCTTGGATCAAAGGTTTTGTCCATAGATCCTCACTTGGTGTGGACTTAGGACTTTCTGGCTGCCGATAACTTTGAATATCTTAGTGTGTTTACTCTTGCCCATAGGTTACACTGGAGGTGGCTGAAATTAACTTGCTGGAATTCCAGTAATGTTTCTATGGAATTACAAATATAACTTCCTAGATTATGAGGTGAACTGAAAAAGTATTACAATACTCGGATTACAATATATTATATCTGGACTATAATATACAATATTGGGATTTCAATAATTGACTTTTCATTCTTTACCATGACCAGGACAGAAAACAGACTTCAACAAAATACCATTTCTCTGCATTATCATCTTTCTTGCAAATAGTATGAATAGGGACATTTTATATTCAGCTACACAAAGAGCTACCATAATGATGATCTAGAAAACTTCTTCATAGACAAACAAAACAAAAAAACAATAAAAGGGGCTGGGGATTTAGCTCAGCGGCATAAGCACCTGCCTTGCAAGCAGGCAGTCATGAGTTCGATCCCCAGTACCGATAAAAATGAAAAAGACAAAAAAAAAAAAAAGAAAACTTCTTCAAGGGCTGAGGATTTAGCTTAGCAGCATAAATGCCTGCCTGGCAAGCATGAGGTCGTGAGTTCGATCCCTAGTACCAAAAAAAAAAAAAAAAAAAAAAAAAACCTTCTTCAAGCCACAAAATTCTGGAATGTTATATTACATAGTGATATAATCCTGTGCCAGCAAACCAACTCTTGGCAAGTTGTTTTGCTTTGCCCTATCTATCAAATACAAGGCTGGTTACTTTTACAAGGAGAAGAAACAGTCTCAGTCTCAGACAGATATCAAGAGTGTTGTGGCAGCCCTGTAGTCGGCATCTCTGGGCTAAGTGAAGATTCACCTGTTACTTTTATAATAAATCCTAGGTTGTTTTGAGGTACACTCCTGGTTAACAAACTAGATCATGTTCAGGATCCAGTTCCATAGCCTTGTAATTTGTAAATGGGATAGCAGAGACTTCACACAAAATTATCCTAGCTTCACAGGCTTAAAATAAATGAATCAGTGTATCCAGTTTTCTTCTGCTAAAAACCTTCCATTCAGGAAGAGTCTGCAGTTACATCAAACATGCCAGGTGGATAAATGCTTAAATATGGATCATTTCAACTCAAATTTTCCAAGTTAGTTCCTCAGATATTTAACTAGAATGCAGGCTGTGGGACCATATTTGTAAGCTGCTTTTATGTAGACCATTTCAAAACAGGCGATGTTAAAACGACAGCAGCATGTGGCCATTTCTTCACTGACTGAAATTCTGAAGCAGCCCTGAAGACACGAACATGACAGCCTCCCCAGAGCAAATGGTCTGGAATACAGCATACAATACCTGCAAAGTTTGTGTCCACCCTGGCTCCTACCAGGTCTGTGGCCTGTGCTTCACTCAAGGGCACTTCCTTCTGATTCCTGGGTCACAGGCGATGATGTGTCTACTGCCTCAGAAGTCATCTAGTTTCAGTGGTTGCTGATATCCCAGTCCTCCAAAGTAACAGTGACCTCATGACAAAAAGGACATGGAACTGGGCTTCTGGAGAATATCATTTCTATTCATCTTGCTGCATACTGTTTGAAGGTGCTCATCTAAGTCCACATGGCTTCAAAGTGACTTTATTCCTAGTCTGTCACTAAAGCAAGACGCAATTCTACACTAACTCTTGGCAAGAAGAGGCCTTCTGATCCTGATAGCACTTACTGTTCAAAACAAGTCAAAAAGTGTACCTAGTGTTATGAAGGACAATGTAAATGGACAGAAATGTGTAAGTCACCAGGAACACCTATATCATGAGAGGTTATTGCATTAGTATTTTAAATCTGATGAATGTTTTAAAAACAAAAAGCAGTAACGTATTGAATGCCATTCAATATTTTATTTGGCCTAAGGTGTGTTTTTAGTTTGCCGGTTTATTTTGTAGTACTGGGGTTTGAACTTTTGCACTAATTTGTATTCTCAGACACTTTTTAAATTTTTAATCTGGAGATAAGGTGTCCCTAATTCACTAATTTGCCCAGTCTGCCATGAATGTGTGATCCTCCTGTCTCAGGACTCCAAAGTGCTGGGATTCCAGGTTATGTATGCCACTCCTGCTACCCAGTATTAGTTCTGACTCTAGTAGGAAGAGTCACTGTTCTGCATTCTGGTAAATCACTGTCTAAAGCCCAACAGCTAGACAGAGTTACAATCTCTTGAGATTCAGTTCAGCTCCTCTCTCCTTGTCTTGAGTCACTATCCCATGCAGTACTGCATCCCTTTGACTGTTGCCTCATCAACCTCTTCTATCTGGAAAATTCACCATTGCTTCTGCAGGTTAGAGCCACTGCACTTATATGCTAATTTGAAATTTTAAAAATAAACAACTTCTACAGCTATAAATGTAGTGTAAATAGTGAGCTCTTTCTTTGAAGTAGAAAATAAAATTTCCCAGAGAAACTCCACTGATGGGAGCCATGCTGCCTCTTTAGTACCTGCGTCATGATCTTCGGCCAGTGATTCCACTGCCTCATCTGACAAACAGGGTAATTGTACCTACTTCAAGGGCTGTTGTGAGATTCAAGTAAACAAGTCAAGGGGCTTGGGATATGGTGGCACATTTAAATGCTTGCTATTATTACATTTTATTTACTGCCAAATGTTCATTTGGTTTCATAAGTGGCACAAAGTTTGCCACAGAATGTGTTACGTATGGTTGGTTTTTTTTTTTTTTTTTGGTTATGTATGGTTTTATCTTCCATGTTTCCATGTTGGTCAGTCCATACATTTAAACCCACTCTGTATACATAAACCCAGGATACCAAGGCAGTTAAAAATAGTATGGTCTAAATACTTGGCCTTGAGGAGCTCATATTGTGAATGGAGAAACACTACAAGAACCAACATATGTAGCAATATAAAGTCACATAAGAGTGTAGTACAAACAGTGAATGTTCAAAGAGCTCACTGTGCTGCAGACTTTGTCCCATCCCTGAAGGTACATGGGCTCTTCATAAATGGAAACAGGTAAGAGTGTACCCATACACTATCATTTCACAAATACAGTATACACTGAGTACCTCCCGCAGGCCAGGCTCTGTTCTAGGGGTGTGCACCTGCCTACAAGGGATACAAAAAAAGTCCTGTACTTGGGGAATTAAAGGGCACTCAACACATGAGCCAAGTTTTTTCATTTTGTTTGTGGTATTTGGGATGAACCCAGGGCCTGGGGCAAACTAGGCAAGCACCGCACCACTGAGCTGGATCCTCAGCCTGAAAGGCAAGTTCTGAAGTGAAGAATGACAAGTGCTTATTTTCCTATCACAGAAAACATCATGGGTGAAACAATGCCTTACAGACAGGAGCCAGTACTGTTACCATGGTCACCATGGGGTCCCTACAGTCACAAAGAAATACAATAATAATTCAATAATTAAGTTCTGTTGCTTACAAAACACAATAAGGGGATATTATACATATTTCTTGATACACATAAGAGATTTAGAAGCTTATGCAGCCAGTATAATAGGGATGACTTTTTAAAGTTTCTAAAATTTTGCCCAAATGAATGTCCAGTAATGCACTGTTTGAATACTCTTGTGCTTTGGGGATTCTTTATCCTCACTTTTTCTTGTTTTTATTTCATCTATCAGTGACTTCCCACAAACATCAAAACTGAGCGAGTACCTAAAGATGCATGTGGTGGCAAGAATCTATCACAAAGTATTCACTTCAAAAGAAAATACAAGGATCTTTTTCTGCCTAGACTGTCCCACTGATGCCCAGGCTCCACTCTCCGCTCTGCAAAGAAAATGCCTTCAGGGAAAGAAAGTCTATTGTAATATTGACTGGCAAAGCTTTCTCAATCTTTCCCTCTTTCCAGTGAGGGACCACCGTGATCTTCAGACACGAGCTAAGTCACAAGATTTGGATCACAACACAGGCCTCCCAGCATCTTCCCAACCTCCTCTCCAACCCTTTCACTACCAAGGCGCAACCCACAACCGGTTACATCCTATCAGCATTCTCTGGGTCTTCGAATTGTTATGCCTGAGTAGTTATACTGCATCCTTGTAAACATATCCAAAATAACCTTATTTAAAAAGGCCACAATGACTTCATTAAATTCATTCAAAACCTTAACTTCTTTAATGCACAAAGTAATTAGGTCAATAGTGAATAATGTCTAAGACAAAGTCAAACTGCACCTGCAGTGCAGATTATCTAGCATTCTCTAACAATTAATGCTCAATAAAACTGTATAAGACTCCAGCAAACATCCAGCTTACTATTTTTTCAGCTCCTACTTTGGTATTGGAAAACTGGTCTTCATTCTTTATTATGCCATTTGTTTAGTCATTCAGAAATTAAATATGTAAAGGGGCCATTTAAGAAGAGGACATTAAGGTTTTCCCAAAATGTATCTTTTTCCTATGTCCTACTGTACCCTGTTTACTAGGTGACAATGTTATATAATGGGGATATGGAAAAGAGATACAGGGCTTGAGAAACTACTGAATTTCCAAATAGTTTCAAACCCATCTTCCAACTTGAAAAACACACTAATTTACTCCACAAACCATTATTTATTGCCAATACTCTTATTTTACGAAACTGATAATAAGGGTACATATTCCACATCTGGACATATTCAAATTCACATATTTAAATATTTTTGAGCAACTCATGCTTATGAAAACAGTTACCCTGAAGATTAAACGAGCTAAAGCATTCAAGGCCACTTAGAAGCCTGATTTGAAAAAAAAAAAAAATACTAGTACTCAACATTGGTTATTACTAGTTTTCCTAGTGTCCAAATTTCAAACTAAGAAGTTTCAAAATCATGTCTATGATTACGTATGCACAAGAAAACTAATATGTAAAACACTGTAAATAAAGCTGGTATTGTTACAGTACCAATAAAGGTCTTAATCTAGTCAAAGACGAGGTTAACTATACCAAATCATCCTTAAAGGTCAGAAAACTTGCTCCGGGCACTATCTCCGTTCATCAGTCAAGAATACAACCTCTACACGGTCTGGCATGAATTCCACTCAGCAGTCAACGGACACTGGAGAACTCGCCCAAAGCGAACAGCTAAGTCAAGCTGGTGGACGAGCGGCCCCTTCCTTTCCTGATTGCACCAACCCTTGAAATCTGATCGCTTCAATACTGATCTAAAAATCCCGCAGAAAGCTAGGGCTGTCCCGTACTGGGAAACACATTTTTCAAGTCACCAAACACATCTTCTCTACACATCCAAAAGTCATTTAAACTGACGACGCCACGGAATCCAGGCCCAGCCGTCTTCAAAGCACTGCCTGGCCTCGGCCGCGCGCTGTCGGCCGCGCTCCGGGCTGCGGAGGAGCGCGAGAGGTCAGCCTGCCTCATGCCGCCCGGGCCCCACGCCCGCCCCGCGCTCCGGCCCGGCCAGCCAGGCCGGCCCGGCCCGTGGGTCCTGGCCCCCAGGCCCCGCCGCTACCCGGATCTCCGCGGGGCGCGGTCCCACGCGGACGCCGCGCCACACAGCTCGTCGCCTCCCGGGGCCAGCGGGCCGCGGGGGAGGGAAGGGCGCCCCACTCCACTCACGCGCCCAGGGGCGGCACCCAGACCATCGCCGCGTCTGTCGCGCTCAAAAACTGAAAGGGAGAAAGGCAAGCGGGGGGGGGGGGGGGGAAGACCTGGCTCCTCGTGTCCTCCGGAAGCCGGCGGCGGCGGCAGGAAGTGACGCAGGCGGTCGCGGCGCCCCGGCCGCAGCCCGCGCCGGAGTCCGCAGAGATCGGCGGCGCCGCGCCGGCCGCCTGCCACTAGCAGTGTGAGTGACCGGCGCACGCGTCCCCGCGTCCCAGCCCCGCCCCGGCGCCGCCCCCAGCGCCGGGGCGACCTCTGCGCCGAGGCCAGCGGCTGGCGGGCGGCGTGCTCGGGCGTGCTCGGGCGCCGACGCGGTTCCCGGCCGCTGGCGCTGGGGGAGGGGGCCCGCGGCCTTCTGATTCCTGCGGGTCCTGCGCGTGAGGCTCCGGCTGCGCGGACGCGGGGACCCGTGCGCCTGCGGGCCGGAACTACCGCTAGGAAAACCACCTTTCAGGTGCAGAGCGCGGAGGGAGGAAACTCCGCTTGCTTAGGCGGTGGGTTTTGTGGTTTGGCGCTGTCCGGAGTCGCTGTTCCAAAAGAGAGAAGCAAGGTTGTGAGAGACAAAAGCGATACCATTCGGGGCAGAATAAGTGATATTTCATTTGAAAACCACCACTCAGCCGTGGTATCAGGAACCCGAAGTCGGAATCCGATTAGAATATACCGCCACGGGAGCCTGGAAAAGCGCTGCTTAAACTTTAACCTAGAAAAAGTCAACTCAAACTTATCAACCTAAAACTGAGTCCGAGGTAACGTGCTCTGATAGTTTTATCTCTGGACGCCCATAGTAACCAGGGACTTAATTCAGCTCATCCGATTGTCTTCCTACTGAAATACTGCTTGTTGGAGCATTACATCACAGGAAAACTGTGAGAAGTCAGCTTTCTTCTGAGAGCCCCAAATGGCTCCCAAAGCACAAGACTAGTTATATTGGTAACCTTGCTGAAACATTAACCTGCTAGGAGTAAAGCCCTAGGAGACCCCTGGGTGTTTTGTGGTGGCCTGCACGAGCCTTCCCATAGGTGATGTGTGTGCCCTGGTCAGCCTGTGGCTTGCCAGTAGGAAAGGATCAAAGTTCGGACCACGTGCTCACCGCGGGTCTGTTCTATGTGCTGGAATGTTCTGTATTCCTGGCAGCCTAACAAAGCATGCCATTGGTGATGATGAGGAAATGCCTACCACTGTGTAAATCTGGCACAGCTTTACTACTAAAAATAGCTCAAGTGCTTGTTTGTGGAACCATGGAATAGTAGTGTCATTGCATAGAATCATGTTGCATAATGTGTGTTATATAATTCACGTTAAAATTTTACCATTCTGGGTCAGCAATAATTACAATCCTTTTCTAGATATACTTAAAAGGTGGCATCATCATAGCAGGAGAAATCAAGCTCTGGGTAGTAATCTCCGTTTATTGAGTGGCATATGAGCAGAATTTTGTAAAAAGTTGAAACAAGAAATCAACCTGGTTCAGGTTCGTTGAGGCAGGAAACATTTCTGTAATTGTCAGAGACATGGTACTTGCACAATGTCCTGATGGCCGTTGCTGTATTGTTTCTTGTTTCTCCCTAAGTTAAAAATAATTCGCAGTCCTGAAAGCTACTACCCTTGCTGCATAATCCCTTGGACCTTCTGCAGCAGCTCAAATCAGACACTTAAACTCATATCGTGCCCCACCCCCACTGTTTTTTTTTTTTTTACCAAATGTAGTCACGTTAACATTTTGATATAAATCATAAAGATAGTTATGCTGTCTGCAATTCCAGAATTCTTCATCTACAAAGTAGGCCGATTTCGTATTATAAATCATAACATTAAATTTAAAGAACCTCTGGAGGTATGTTAAAAAATAAGAACGGAAAATGGGACTGGGGCGATGCACTGTACCTCCCACTCTATCAAAATGTATGTTTAGCCAGTCTTTAATATCTAGGAATTGGATACAATCTATGGGTAAGTAATATTTTGATCTCAACCTGTAAGTTCTTGTATTATTTTTATTGTTTCCTGGCTAATTTTCATAAGGCTCATCTTTATTTTTGTCAGAAACCAATAAGTATTTTAGAGAAATTACTCTTGCCATCCGCGTCAGAGGTTTCAGTTAAATGGCTGTTCATGGTATTCACTTTATTCTGAATAAGTACTGTATGTACCCAGACATCTAAGACTTGAGGTATCAGAAAAGGGAAAACACGCCACCTGACTTAGGAGTGGGGCTGTCCCAGTGTTTCATTTATGAGCAAGCAAGAAGAAAACCAACTCTGTCCTTAACCAGACTTACCAACTTCTTCAGCCAAATTGACATTAGTGAACATGGCTTACAGGATGTTCTGCAAGGTACCATAGTGAAGGAATTTCTGCGGTCTTCATTATGGTATGTGGCTTAGGAACATTACAAAACAGCTTATATGTTCCAGTTATACCTTTTCTTGGTATTACAAAATGTAGGTAGAAATTACAGTACAGTTACCACTTATCATTACTTCCATTTTTCTCCTTTTTATCATACCTAAAACAACACTTCTGGGTGTCTTTCACCTATGAGGTTCTGCATAAGGGAAAAACATTTCTTTAAACTCAAAATTTAATTAACTTCTCAAGCAAATAAAATTGTTCCTCTTTTATTTGCTCTTTGATAAAAGTTGGTATTGCTGCTTTTACTTGCTATGGAAATGGCCTGCTCTTTGGTAGAAGCACAGCTGTGTAAGTAGCAAAATGGAACTTTTTGTCCCATAGCTTCTGGCAGCCAGGTTTGGCCCCAGACCTCATCTCTGGCCAGCTCCAAACACACGCTTGGTGGGCCCATCTGATCCTTTCCAGGCTGTGGTCACCAAGGCGATGCTTTCCTGAGCGACATAGCCAGCTCAAGTCTGGTCTGTGTTTTCAGGTGTTCTATTGCTTTCATCTGGATGGTAGTCACAATTCACAATGTCTATCCCTTCAATGGATGTTACAGCGTCCACCATCTTAATAATATTTTTAGCCCTCGCTTTGATCTTTATATGGGAGCTATAATGTTTCCAAGTTAAAGTAAGGGGAGATGTGTTTGTGCCTTAATTATCTAGGCCAGAGGTCAGTCAACATTTTTTTAAATAAACTTTTTCTTAAATGGTCTGACTGAAAATATTTTACGCTTGGTGAGTTGTAAGGCCAATCAAGGATGTTACACAGATACTTAGAAGCACTTAAAAGGTGCCCATGTAGGGGAATGGAGTGCAGCTCAAGTCTGTCCAAGCACCACAGAATATAAATACGTGTGTATCTTGTTAGAAAAGCCAGTCTTGACTTGTGGGCCATATAAAAACGTGGTAAGCCAGGTGTGGTGGTACACACCTATGATCGCAGCTCTCAGGAGTCTGAAACAGCAGAGTCACCATGAGTTTGTGGGCAGGTGGGCCAACTAGTGCCTTAAAGACTAGTTAACCTACTAAGATCCTGTCTCAAACAACCAAAACCAAAGACCAAGCAAAACGAATAGGCTGTGGACTGGAGTTAGCCAACAGGCTGTGTGTTTGCCAGTGCTCCTTCCTTTTTTGTCTTACAGCCCCATGGCTGGGAGTTACAGAGTCATGGGTGACGATAGTTCTATGGATTACACTGTGCATGAAGCCTGGAATGAAGCCACCAACGTCTACCTGATAGTGATCCTTGTTAGCTTTGGACTCTTCCTGTATGCCAAAAGGTAGATTTCTTAGTATCTCAACATAGATACAGCACTGGGCTTTTAAGAGTTTTATAGGATTTTTCTGAATTGAATGCATAGAAAATAATTCTGTCAGGATGTTTGTTCCTGCTCTAACAGGTGCACTCTCCACTCTGGTCCCAGGTTCTGGTGGTGAGCGGGGATTGGGTTTAAGGTACCCTTACCTCAGGAGGTAGGGGTTTGAGTACAGCACCCAGGTCACATGCTCTTCACTCGTACTGCATCACTTGTGAGGTAACCCAGTTGTACCTTCAGCCTGGATTTATTGCTGCTGTCTAAGGAGCACGTGTGTTTTGTTTTGTTTTTTTCTGTTTTTGGTGCCCAAGTCCTGAAATGCAGAGACACTTGACTCCTCTGTATTAAGCAGATCTTCTTGCCCTTAAACTTTTCCTGGTTTCTTGTGTATGCCACTACCACAGCACTTATAATAGTACCGTTGTTATCTGGTTACTTGTGTTTTCTTTATCTACAAAAACTTCAGCCTCTTGAGAACAAGGGCCTTGTCCTTCCCTTCTGTGTCTTGGCTGTGCCACGTGGTGTGACTCCTCAATATTTTCTGCCTCAGTTGCAGATGTCATAGCTTCATTTAACTGCCCTTTTTTTTTACACCTGCTGGCTCCTTTACCCTAAGTAACGTTTAGTTTTAAAGCGGAATGTGTACTTCATAGATGAAAAGCAGTGTTAGTTTAGTTGATTTGGGTCTGCTCACAGCCACATGCTTTAGGATGGCTTCTACCTATGTAAAAATGACATTAAATAGTTAGAAATTATTGGTAATCAAGAAGTAATTTGTGTTTTGCCTGGGATAATCAGAACTCACTCTTCTAGGCTGCACAGCCCTCCTGGAGCAATCTCACTGGGGCTATGGGCCGCGGGTGAGACAAGCCACCTGCGTCCCTACCGTTCCATGTGTGCTAGCAGCTTTCCTCTGAAAGCAGGCACCTCCACCTCCCTGCTCTGCTTTAAAAGCAGAGGTACATTGTTCAGTTTTTAAAAAGATGTGCCCACTAAAGCCATGCTATTATATTTAAGAGATAGTTTTATTCATCAGTTTCCAAAGCTAAGATCTGTTTACATTCAATGTATTCCCCAAACCAATAATTTGTCCTTATTTGGATGATATGGGAGGGAGGAAAACTGAGCCTTTTGATTATACATTTTTCTGTACAGTATCTGGCTATTTTAGGGGTTGAGGGAAATCATAACAGAGGCCTCTCTCTTTATTATACGGATGTGTTCAGCACTTCCTTTCTCTTAGAGTCCTATTGCTGTATATGTACAGCCTTATACTTTTAGTAAAGGAAGGCATGAGCCAAGGAAGCATCTTACAAAGTAGAAAATAAAATGGACTTGTCATTTTAAGTCCTTTGTGTATAGTTTCTGATTACCAGGATCATGAGATTAAAATCTTACAGAAATCAGTACGTGTGCATTTTATATCATTATTGCATTTTAGGAACAAAAGGAGAATTATGAGAATATTCAGCGTGCCACCCACAAAAGAAACTTTGACAGAGCCCAACTTTTATGACACAATGAGCAAAATTCGTTTAAGACAACAACTGGAAATGTATTCCATATGTAAGTACAGTCTGTGCTAAGTGATACATGGAAGCATGTTTAAATAGATGTTTTAAGTTGAATTAGCAAAGGGTTAAGTTTTCAAAAATAGTTTGTTATGTAAAACTTAGTACCTTTTTTCAGATTCTTAACTCATTTTCAGCAAAGGCAAATTTACTGTGAAATTTATTGCCACAGGACTGTCTCCAAGACTCTGAGAAGTACCTTAGAAATGTATTCCTATGATTGTGTTTGAAAATTGCATAAAAATTGAGATTTTACCTATTTATTGAGATTGCTGTCTCTTGTCATTCTAATTTTTCCTCCTTTGCATGACCCTTCATGTGTCATGGCATTAAAGTGACTGAAGGATGGCAAGCCAGAGTCAAGTAGGAATGACTTTATGGCTTCATGAGCATGGCGTGAGATACCAGGAACAAGGCCACAAAGTCCTGTGTCATTATGTCCTATAGTCCTGAACATTGTGAGTATACAGACAGTGAAAAACGAAGCTCAGGATGTGAGGGACCAGATGAATTGTACATCTAAACTAGAGCCTTTTATGCTAAAGGAATGGGGTGTGGTTTCCATGATGTGTAGTTGAAAAACAAGAGTATATCCTAGGCTGCTACCATTGTAAAATCAAATGACCACAGTTGCGAGCCCTTCTGGAACCTTGTTGCATATTTGTGATCTTATGGAAAAGTTACTAGAATTCTAGTGGGTTAATTTCAGTCTACCATTCCCAGTGCAACCCATAGTGAGAATAAAGACACTAAGGCATATTTATAGTTGTGGGGAGCCAAGGGGGCCCGAAGTCCAACTAGGGTGATAGTTAACCAGAACAAAGGCTTTGACCCACGATCTGACACAGATTTTATTCTTTCATGAAGAAAGGAGTGGCTGAAGGATAACTGACTCTCAAAATGGCAGAAAGTAGGCGAATGCTATGAGCTGGGCTAGATAGGCAGTCTGAAATCACCTCTGCAGTATGTAGGGAGAAGAGGGTGTAGAAAGAGTACTCTGCATAACACAATTTGAGGTAGCTTCTAGTGTTTGGGAGTCAGTATTGAGCTCTGATGTGTAATCTTTTATGCCCTGGGAAGTCATAGCCTCTATGTCCAAGCTGGATCCCAGCCGACAGCGTGGAATGTGGCTCTCTCTCCTACTTGGCTCACATGTTTTTTGGGAGCTATGGACCAGTGGTAAACTGACCTGTCTGTCTTGCTTCAAAGACTACACATCAGCACCTTGGCCAGGGTGATTTACATTGCTTATAGCCAGTTGAAAGTTTAAGAAAAGTCCTAGCCAGTACGTACCAGTACGCGGAGATAGGACCAGGTTTAGGCAAAATGTAGATACTTGCCCTTCTTTCAAGGAGAGTTATCCAGGTGGTCCTCTACAGACCATAGCATCCCTTTTATGTTTATATGTAGTAAAAATGTTTGATATTGCTGGGGCAGCATGAAGGGAGGCATGGAAGGATCTGCATCAGGTTTCTGATGGATATTGCTTCCTGAGAACTGTGTGGGATTTAAAGAAAAAAACACTAGACAATTTTTTGGTGTGTTTGTTTGTTTGTTTGTTCTGGTTTTTTGGGTCTTTTTGAAACAGGGTTTCAGTATGCATTTCAGGCTGGCTATGAACTCATTTTGTAGCCCAGGTTTGGGCTTGCAGCAATCCTCCTGCTTTAGTCTCCTGAGTAACACACCTGGGATTATAGGTGTGTGCTACCACGCCCAGCCTACTAGGCAGTTTTAAAGAAAAATGTCCGCAGTAAAAAAGTGTGTACATGCTTTCATGAGTGTGTATTCACACGCATGCATAGCAAGAAACAAATATGTCTCCGGCCAAGTGGAATTTCAGGTGAAAAATAGGGGGAAAAAAAAAATATATATATATACCCACATGTAGTTCTCTGTGGCTGCTGAAGTCTTTTTTATAAAATAGCATATTTACATATATACCCTATACACGTTCTACCATATATTTAAAATCTTTTCTAGGTTACATATGCCTAACAGAGTATAAGTGGAATATAAGTAGTTATTATGCTGTGCTGCTTAGGCAATAATGATAAGGAAAAGTATATACATGTTCAATAGAGAAACAATTTTTGTCAGGTATTTTCAATTCACAGTTGGTTGAATCCACAGATATAGAGAGTCAACTGTATGTTTTAGTTGGGTAAAACCTGGAAAAAAATCCTCAGCATAAATTTTATTCTAAAAACTAATAGCAGCAGTTCCTCATGGGAAAGAACTGGGATGGTATTATAGAATTACTATGTAGGAAGGAGATTATGCTTTTCAGTTGACCCTTTTGCTGCTTTTGTATTTTTTACCAATGCATGTATTACCAGTGCAAAATAAGAAATAAAATTTCATTTAGTAGCATTACTCATAGCAGCGAAAAGGCAGAAATAACTTTACTGTCATTAGCAGATGAAGGTATAAACAAAATGTGGTACAAATGCACAGTAGAATGATTTAGGCTTTAAAGGAAGGAGGTTTTGGCCCACTGGACAACATGAATGAATCTTGAAGACATCATGCTGAGGGAAACAAGCTGGTCAGAAAAGGACAAGCATTGCATTATTTCATTGACATGAAGCCAGTCATAGAGGCAGGAAGTAGAATGGTGGTTGCCCACAGCCAAAGAAGTTGTGTGAGCATTAGTGTTTCATGGCTACAGAGGTTCAGTTTGGATGAGTTGTGTGGATGGATAGTGTGATGTTTGTATAGCTGCACAAATACACTTAGTGCCATGAGCTATACACCTAAAAATGGCAAATTTTATGTTAAATGTTTTTTTCAAAAACTTTCAAAATTTCAATTATTTTTTTAAAAATGTGCAGAATCTGATGTTCTGTATAAAAAACTGTATGTGAAGAGTTAAGCTTCCATTGATGCCTACTCAACAGTCATAGACCTACTATACATTTTCTTTTCTCTGAAAATGACATAAAATTTATCAGAATTCCAGGGTACATTAACTTTCTATTGTTATTATAACAGATTACCATAAACTAAGTGGGTAAAAAGAATGCAAATACATCATCTAGCTGTCTTGTGGGTTAGACATCCCAGCAAGGTCTCACTGGGCTGAAATTAGTATATCAGCAGCTCTGTTTACCAAGATGCATAGGGAAAAACCTGTGTCTTTGCCTTCTCCAGCTTTAGATGGTCTTAGTTATTTTCTCATTGCAGAGACAAAATAGCACCCACAAGTTAAAAGAGGAAAGGTTGATTTCACTTCACAGCTTGTTGAGGTTTCAGTCCACAGTTGACAGCATGGCAAAGGGGCATCGCAGATGAGAAGCACTCCACAGCATGGCAGGGGAGGGGCAGCAAGCAGCAAACCTACCTTCCATTCAGGCTACAAGACTATTGGTTGGTGCCACCCACACCCACAGTGCACCTTCCTGTTACCTCACTCAGAACTGTGCTAATCCAGTCAGTGGAGTAATTTAGTACCACACACCCTGAATCCTGGTATTACACATCGTAGATCCAGCCAGCTCCAAAAAGTCTCACCTGTGAGTGCATCAGGCCTTGGGGGAACAGATAGACACAAGCCATAACACTTGCACTCCTTTGGTTCGCAACCCCGTTCCTGCATCTTCACAACTAGGAACATTGCATCTGCTTGCTCTTCCGCACTCATTTTCCATCCTTGTGAAGTGAGTCAGAAAGAGTCTCTGTTATTAAGGGCCCTGTGATTAGGTTGGGCCAGATACCCAACCACTGTCTATCTCCCACCTCCCAGCTTTTTACCTTAACCATGCCTTCCAAGTCCCTCTTGTCTTACAAGGTAACATGGTTACAAATTGTGGGCATTAGAGAATGGCTGTCTTTGGAAGCTGTTATTTATATAAGCAGGAATTTATATATAGATTTGCACATTTATTAAATGCCAATGTAATAGGTCATTCTTAGTGTCTAATGATACATGTTGTCCTGATAAAGTCTGCCAGTTCAAGACAAAATAGCAGACAAAAATTCTCTTCTTAAAATTGTAAGCTTTAGGTTGAAAAGCGAGATCTCCACAGAGTAGCATAAATTAATAGACTTTCTTTCTTGGTTAGCAAAAATGTAAGGTTGGATTGTTTTATGGCTAAGCAGTGAATGACCTTCACAAGTGAATTTTAGTCCTGTGTCTTCTTTAATTCAGGTTAATGTAGTTTTTCTTATTTCTTAGAAGTATAAAAGGAAGATGAAATTGCATATATGTTTTTTCTTCCAGCATATATTTATCACAAATTATGTTCAATAAATGTCTTAGGCTTATAAATTATAGTCAAATTCTTTACAGTGGGAACAAAAACATTATTGACTTAAGGTGGAAATAAAGGGTCAGAAAGAAGGCCATTGTAAAACAATAATTTGATTTATGTTTATCATTTTACAGTTCATACAAAAATGATGAAGCAAACAAAAATGGATGTAGTACTGTTTTAAAATGAAAGGACTGTGAAATATAATTCATTTCTCTAAAGAAGAAGTTGAGTAATTCTAAACTGATTCTTTACTGAGATTTATCACTGTAATTCAGCTCATAATTTTATAGTTTTATTAATTTCTCTCTCTCTTTTTTTTAATAGCAAGGAAGTATGACTATCAGCAGCCACAAAACCAAGCTGACAGTGTGCAGCTTTCACTGGAATGAAACCTCAGAAAATGAGCAACATAAGTAATTATTAGCTGGGGGGTGGTGACCCATGGGCATATAACTCCAGCACTTGGGAGGCTGAAGCAGGAAGTTTACCAGATCAGGATCAGTCTGGGTTATATACCAACTTTAGCCTGAACTATAAGGCTGGGAAGACCCTGTCTCAAAAAACAAAAATTTAAAATTTAAAATGACTAATTGTCAACAGTACCATGGCAAAATCCTACTTCCTTCTACTATATCACAAACAACATTAAAGAAAAGAAAAAAGAAAAACTGTGTATAAAATCGTTTTATTTGTGGCCTCTCTCTCCCTCTCTCCTCTCCCTCTCTCCCTCTCTTCCTCTTTCCTCCTCTCCTCTCTCCCTTTCTCCCTCTCTCTCTCTCTCTTAATTTTAAGGTCACTTCTCCCTGTCATTTGTTATATAAACACAAATGGCTCAAAAACCCTCACACACAGGCCCTGCACACCCCAGGAAGATGCAGTATAAGCAGATGTGGGGTTTCCTCCCACCCCAAGGACCTTTGCCTTTGTGATACATGCAGTGAGAAGTGGAAGTGAGAATCCTGGAGTTTTTGCCCCCTGGATTAAAGTAGTTTCGGAAAATTAGAAAATGCAAATCCAGCTGCTGAAATAACCTCTGTTTGGGTTGTTTCTGTGATAAGTGCAGTGTCAGTGACAGATTTGTTTCCATGCCTAGTGTTCTTATTAATGACTTAAAGGAATTAGTGGTTTTCCTTCTTCAGAACTCGTACCGCAGATTGTCTCTTCTCCATCTGGGTGTACACCCGTGAGCTGCTCTATTGGAAGCTTTCTGTGATGGGGTCTTCCTGTCTGTGCTTTCCATCATTGTGTTGTGATTTGATTTTCATCTCTATTTTTTCTATTAGATGCGATGTCTGTAAGCTGTACAAGGGCCTGGCTGTATGACCAACAGACCGCTCTTTTTTTAAAAAATGAGGTTTTTCCTTTTAACTTTTTTATTTTATTTTTTATTTAAAGAAAAGTTTTAAAAAACTAGAAAAAAAGTACAGTACAGAATTGTAAAAAATTAACAAAATTGCTAGTTGATACATTACATGTTGTCATCTTAACAGTAGTTGTTAAAGTTACAAAATCGAAGCTTAAAAAGTGGCTAGACGCTCCAAACATTGACAGTGGGAACTCTTCTGTTCAATGATCTAACAGAAATTTAGTAAAATGGTCATCTATCTTACACACTATATATACCGTATGTCCTTTAGAGCACTTTTTTTTTCACTTTTACAATGTCTGTTATACTTTTTAGATCCCATTCTGTCAGTTCTTGCTATTTTTTACACCAGAGAGACAATGTAATATTTACTAATGTGAGTCTTGTTTATTTCACTAACGAGGATATTCTCAAATTGCCTCCATTTACCTATGAAGGCCTCAAGATCATCCTTTTTACAGCTGAATAGTATTCCATTGTATAAAAATACATTTTTTTTATCCACTCTGTGGTTGATGGACATTTTGATTGTTTCCAAGATTTAGCTATCACAAACTGTGTTGGTATAAACATGGGTGCACATATATCACTGTGACATGACCTTTTCAGTTTTTCTGGGAAAATACCCAGGAGGGGATTACCTAGATTGAATGCAACCTCCAATTCTAGGTTTTTGAGAAATCTTATGATTTCTAAGTGGTTGTACCAGTCTACACTAAGTGTTCTTTTTCCCAGATCCTCCCCAACATTTGTCATCAGGTTTTCTTGGTGGTGGCCATTCTTTCTGGGGTGAGATGAAATCTCAATGCTGTTTTAATTGCATTTCTCGAATGACCAGTGATGGTGAATATTTCTTCATGTATTTATTTGCTATTTGTATATCTTCATCTGAGAACTGTGTGTGCATCTCAGATGCCCATTTTTGGAGAAGGTCTTTGAATTTGGGGGGCTTGATGTTTTTTCAGTTCTTTCTATGTTCTGGATGGATTGTTGGCTAAAATTCTTTCCATTCTGTGGGTTTTCTTTTCACTTTGTTGGTGATTTGTTTTGAAGTGCAAAAACTTTAGTAATATGAGATCCTAGTTGATAAAGTATTTCCCTTGCAGTTTGGATTTTATTTGTGAATTCACTCCCTACCCCTTTGTCTCCAAGATTTTTATCTGCTTTGTCCTCCAGTATATTTAGTGTTTCCATTTTAATATTTAGACCCTTGATCCATTTTGACTTTAGTTTAGTGTATGCGGATAGGCATGGGCCAACGGCCCACTCTTGTGCCGCTGTTGGCAACTTGCTTTTCAGTTATGTCATTGTCAGTTTTTAAGGCTGCTCTCTGCTTTGTTCTGCATTTTTTTACTCATAGTAAGCACTTCTAAAACCTTGCTATAGTGTGCTGTTTTATACTCTACAATGAAATATTTTTATCCTTTTTCATGTTTTTTAAGTAAAAGCTGATAGGAACTAGTGGTAGAGAAAAGTTCAACTATGTATACTTAACCAATTGTTTAATTAAAGCTATTTTTAAGAGTTAGTTAAAAGTCATTTCAAGTGTTTCCTTTCTATTATTGTGAAACTAAAGAATAACCTTTAAGTGAAGATTAAACTTTAACAAAATCATTCAGAGAAATTGCATTTACTTTTAAAATTTACTGTCATCAAAAAATGTGTACAGTACTCTGTACAAGGTGAATTGTTGCCCAAGTACAATGATTCTTTTTAACTCAGGTTAAGTCTGAGACTGAGCAGAAGTGGGACAGCCAGGGACAGTCTCAGACTCTCTCTCTCTGCCTTAGGAAAACTCCCGCACACTTTCCTGAGTGGAGGGTTTAATCAGGAGTGATAGTGGCTCACTACTCACCATGTGGCACAGTCTGGATAGGTTATGAAAACTGGCCATTTCAGGTTTGTAAAAACAGCTTACATAAAGAAATATAAATTACACAGTGAAATCATTTGTTTTGGTTGCATTCATGAGATAGTCATAACAAACCACATGGACTGGTGAGCAACAGACTATCAAGTGAGAGAAGATCTGTTCTTCCTCACGTTCTCCTTAGAGCCACGTTAGAGCCTCACATGCACCCCACTGGCAGGAACACCAGCAGGTCCAGCTTTGAAGTTATTTCACTGCTTCAACAGCTGAGCTGGGAAGAGGTGGAAGCCTTGCAGCCATACTTCAAAGTGACCCCAGCCCTCAGCCTGCTTCTGCCCCATGCCCTTCATGATCTGGTGGAACTGTTTTCTTTGGAAGCAGGCTGAAATGACAGATGAAGTAGTAGTCAACAGTTATGTTCCCCTCCCCGTCCCTCCCTCCTTCCTCTTCCAAGGTGTGAGCACCCAGTAGCTGCCATTGGTATACAGGGAGTGTGTTAACAGATTGCTGTTAGGTGTTCACAGCCAGCTGCTCTAAGGCCTGAAGTTAGCTTCAGAGGGTGCAGATGCTCACTGTTGGCCTCATGCTGTCTCTGGACATTATGAAATTCATCAGAAACTCAAATACAAGGTTCATGGGAAAGTTGCAATGTTAAAAATAAGTATTCAGAAGAAATGAGATAAAATTGTAATAAAAATAGTTCTGATGTTAAATTTAATGTGGAAAATAGAATAAAAGAATATTGAGGAAGCCAAGGAGTTCATTGATGTGATGGTTCTGTTTTAACAGGACAACACCCTTTCTCATAGGACGCTTTATTCTAGTAGCAGAATGGCATTGCGAAGGGGTGCCAGGAATCTCAGTGGAAATCAGGACACGTGGCCTCACTCCAACCTATATTTAAAATAGAACTTTGAGTGGGGACTGTGAGCTTAGTCTTAATTTATGTCCCACTTGACTTCCCAATAAAGCCAGAGCCAAGCTTACAAAAGAAAAATACTCCCGACTGTCTTCTCATCCTTGTGGAATCCTGTGTGGGTAAGACAGGTCTGTGTAAGAATTTAAGAATGATGATGAAGAATTAAACTGACAACTCCTATTCCTTAACCTCTAACCCTAGCAGGATTCTATATTTCTGTATCCCCTGCCATTTATCTGGGATAATAGTGAAAAGCTAAACTACATAAGTAGGTTAGCAGCAGTACATGTTATGGGTGGGAAAGTGAGGTGAGAGAGGCCATGCAGTGGCCAGGCAGGTAAGTGATTCAGCCCCAGATGAGCTCTGTATTGGCCTATCTCTTTTATGTCAATGGTCTTAACTCCAGAGTTTCTTTTCTTCCAAATAGAGAAAGTTCTCACTTATGAAAGAGTGATTCATGCTTGAAATTTTTATAAAGATCTATTTTGAGACATTTCAAACCAATTGAAAAAGGCTGGAAATTTTTATAAAGTGCAGCTGTCTTCCTGTTGTTAAACTTAACTGCAACTAGTTTTGTCCTAAGAAATCTATATTTCTTGAGAAAATACATACCATAAATGTATTGGTGAGAGAAGAGTATAGGTATTACAATTTTTTTTTGCCAGGCTTCTAGGAAACTCCTTTGTAGATGTATTGTTTAGGATCAGCAAAGAACTTGACAACATTTATATGCAGATTTTGGAGTGCCTCCCTCTGGTCAACTTGAATGGACAGAATTTTTTACATATTTCATATTCTAGGTTCAATCTCCAGCACCACAAGAATAAAATGAAATGTGCAGAAAATTCTGTCCATTCAAGTTGACCACAGAGGGAGACACTCCAAAATCTGCACATAAATATCAAGTTCTAGGTTGATCCTAAACAACGCATCTACAAAGGAGTCTCCTAGAAGCAAAATAACTAAAAGGCTGAAAAAACTGAAAAGAGTTTTCAACTGCTTCCCAGAGTAGGAATTAGAGTATGAAATCTGTCACAGGAAATGAGACCCACGGTCAACAGAAAAAAATAGTTAATATAACCTGACCTCAGTGTTGAATTAGCAAACACTTGAAAACAACTATTACAAATATACAGCATTTGTTTATTCATTTATTATTATTATTATTATTATTATTATTATTATTATTATTGGTTCTGGGGATCAAACTCATGACCTTGCACTTGCCAGGCAGGCAGTTACCACTGAGCTAAATCCCTGGCCCTATTATTACTGTTTTTGAGTCAGTCTCACTATATAAATTCAGGCTGACCTGGAACTCTCTTTGTAATCTAGGCTGACCTCAAATTTGCAGCAAGCCTCTACCTCTACCTCTCTTCAGGTTCTTAAATGCTGGAATTACAGGCATACACCACCATCCCTGGCCAAATATACAATAGATAAATATTTCAGACAAATGACAATTGAAATGATTAGGGAGCAGCAAATCTGATATGCAAGAAGTTCTAAAGGAAGTTATTTTGTTTAAAAAGAAATGGTATAGATGGAAACTCAGATCTAGCAAACTATAGGTGTAATGAATGAACATAGAGAAAATGATAGAATAAATGGGGGCTTGATAAAGTGGGGATAAGAAGCACATAGGAGTTTCTTATAGTACTATCAATTTTCTACAAGCTTTTTTTTTTAAAGTCACAGAAAAAAGAATGCATTTATCTGTGATAGCTCGAACCCTGGAATAAAACCCAAGGAAGCAAGAAATTAAAATTTGGGGAGCAAAGGCTTTATTTTAGGCCAGGCCTGGCGGCACAATCCCCAGGAGCCAATTTGGAGACTGTGCGCCTCACAGCGGGGGAATTAGGCTTTTAAAGCTGAAAACCACAGGAATGTTGGGAAACCAATCTAATGCAAGACACAGAAATTTACAATTTAACTGACGGTAGCCACCCACAGAGCCAAAATGCAGAAGAGTGCAGGAGATCTGGAGAATCTAGCCACAGGCAGGCTGGGGTCCCTAGGACTCCCTATCCGGAGGTTGAGGAGTCTGCCATGGAACTCTGAGCTGAGCGTCTGCCGCAAAGCCTAGAGATCACCGTTGGAGGCTGGGGGATCTGTGCTGCGGGGCTGGAAGGTGGTGCTGGAAGCTGAAGCACTCAAGGCGAAGGCTGAGTAAAGGTGAGGACCAGAGCGTGGAGTTACAGCTCAGATGTGTGAGGGCTTGCCTGGAAAGAAAGAAAAGAAGGAAAGAAAAAAAAAAAAAAAGACACACCAAAAAACCCTACTTTGCCACATCAATCAAGCAAGGAAATGCTACTCCTGTTCTATCCGATGACAAGTCTTTAGGGCTGGGGATATGGCTCAGGGCACAGCACCTGCCTGGCAAGTGTGAGATCATGAGTTCAGTTCCCAGTATCGAAACCAAAAACAAACAAACAAACAAAAAACCCCCCAAAAACAGCGTTCAGCCAAACAGGTTTCCAGCCTGATGAAAACCAACAGCAAACTACAGGAACAAAGCTCTTCCAAATCGGCATGAGATCCTTCTTTCCTGTTCTCCTTTTATACTGCTTGGGCAACCATCTTCCTTCAGTGGTTCTTCCACCTCCGGAACCATGCCCACTCAGTTCAGCTGGGTGTCCCAGTCAAGCTGACGGTTAGTTAACCACCACAGGGAGTGTTGAGAAATACGGAGATCAGTTGGGTCAGAGAGGGGGAAATGGAAGAGGTACAGGGCAGATATGTGGAAAACTAATTATGGACAGAGTTAAGTACAGCTTTCTAGCCTTTAGGCTGATGTTTATGTGCACATGTGTACGTTTGGTGCCTGTCTGTTGCCAAGTTTTCCTTGGTCCAGTCAGACACCAGCACTGTCAAAATTAAGTCTAACAACAAAGTCCAACAGTCACTTGGCTTCCCAGTCTATGATCTACAGCCAACAGAGACCAGAGGGCTGATAGTATTTCCCATCCACCGATGGGAGGAGGGACATACTTTGGCTTGAGGGATAATCACAGACTAATTGGGGTTAATGAACAGAGAAGGCCTGTGGTGCAGGGAGGACACCTTAAAAACACATAGGCCCTTAAGTTAGGTAGAGAACATCATGATTGGCTGAATTGCAATACTGCAAATCTTGGAGAGAAACCACTCATTCAAAAACAGGAATTTTTTCTTTGTTGCGATCTTTTTGATTTTTCTATTTTGTATTATTATCTTTCCTTCACCGGTTTTTTTTTGAGGGAGGTTGGCATTTTTTCTCCCTTTTTTCTTCTTTTAATTTTGTGTCTTTTTGTTTTTCTAGTTTTAACTTCTCTTTCTCTTTCTTCTTTCATTCCCTGTACTTTACTGTTTATCTTTCTTGTTCATTCTGTCCTGTGACTCTTATATAATACTATTAATTTCTTTTTATTCCTCAATAGGAACCTCCTCTCATTTTTCTCTTTTCTTCATATTCCATTGATTAATTACTTAAATTTTGCTTTATTTATTCTCTGGATCTCTTTCCCCTCTAACTTTATTAGTATAATTATTAAGTGTTATGAATCTGTAGATGATTAGTTAAGTTTATGCTATTACTATTGAATATGATTCTATTGTTAGTAGAAGTAAAGTTGTTCCATTAAGTAGTTCACTAGGAACTATAGTTCACTAGGAAGTCAGTATTTGGTTTTAGTGTTCATGTTACAATTACAGAACTGTTTTCTATAGTTAAGGGTGGTGCATTACTGGTCCTTAGGGTTTATCAATACTTAGTTTATATTTGACCCTAAAATTGGTGCTGATTTTATTACCATTACCAAGGTGTCATAGGTGTTTCTATTTGTTTTCTTGAGGTGCCAATATCTGGTTCGCTTTGCAGGCATTAACAATACCGTGGTCTATTCCTGGAGAACTGGGTACTGGGCCAAATACTATAACCTTCCATCTCATGTAAACAGAGGAGGACAGAACCCAGGACAGAGGAAAAGGTCACTAGTTAGCCATGCCCAGAGGACACCACAAAAAGGGGACATTAAGAGATCGCCACTCTAAAAGCAAAGCTTTTGGCTACAATCAACCTGCAAGATTCAACAGAAAAACAAACAAATAAAAACACAAGAAGACAACCAAATGTGTCCCCAAACATCCAGCTACCCCAAAGTTCATCCATGGGGCACTGAAGGGAAGGAAACCGAAAGGCACCCATCTGAATTCTTCAAAATGATATCAGGAGAGATCACAAAACAGATCAATAAGGCATTTGCAAGGCCACAGAAGGTATAAGTGAAAAGATAGAAAATGATCAGTGAACCTGTGGAAGGCACTAATAAGAAATCAGTAGAGCCACACAAAATGATGCAAAGCATAAATGATCAGCATAGAAAAGAGAATCCATTAAAATCCAAATAAAAATGCAAGGAATTAAAATTATAGGCAGCAGAAGTGATCAGTATGAGGACAAAGTGTTAGAGCTAGAAGACATGGCTGTTGTTGGTGACCAATTACTGAGAGTTCCCTTAAAACAGCAAGAGAACATGAAAATGGATCCAACAACTCCTATGTAACTCAGAAAAGACAAATGTAAGAAGAACTAAAATTAGTGAAAAACCCGAAGATAGCACAAGTGACATAAAAAACATGTTTACTGAAATAACAGCAGAAAACTTTCTAAATAAGGAAAATTATTTAATATGCAGATAAGTGAAGGATATTGAGCCCCAAATATCCACAATCAGAAAGGCAGTTAGAGAAAAGCAATTAAACATGTATAAGGTAAACCCACTAGAATTACATCAGACTTCTCAACATAAATATTGAAGGCCACGAGAGCTTGGAATGAAGTGTTGCAAACCCTGAAAGAAAGTACCTTCCAACCAGGCTGACATATTCTGCAAAACTATCTTTCAAAACTGATGGGGAAATAAAATATTTTCGTGATGAAGAGCACCTGAAAATATTCATGACCACAAATTCAGCCATCCAAAAAATTCTGAAGGATCTCCTAGAAAAAGCCAATGAAGCTAAAAATGACAAAAGGTCTAATAGAGTGAATATACAAGTAAGTTGAGAAGTTAAGTAGAAGGAAAGGCAAGGAATCAGCAATAGAAAAATATTGCAATGACAGGAATAAATCATTATCTAACAGTAG
Source organism: Cavia porcellus (assembly GCF_034190915.1). NCBI lineage: Eukaryota > Metazoa > Chordata > Mammalia > Rodentia > Caviidae > Cavia > Cavia porcellus. Next base: position 49,619,700 of record NW_026947512.1, read on the forward strand.
CAAGTCAATGTGAATGGTCTCAGTTTCCTATCAAAAGACATAGACTAGCAGAACTGATGAAGAAGCAAAGTCTAATGGCATGCTGTTTATAAGAACATATTTGACCAAAAAGAAACTAAGGTTAAAAATCAAAGGCTGTAACACAGTACTCCATGCAATAAGAATCTCCCCCTAAAGTAGATGTAGCTATTTTATAGTCAGAAAAACTGCACCTCAAGCCAACACTGATCATAAGCGGCAGAGAAGGTCACTACATATTGATTAAGGGAATAACAATTATTAACATGTAGGCACCAAACAATGGCCCACCTAACTTTATACAACAAATACTACTGGATATAAAAGACTGGTAAACATAAACAGAATTACAGTGGGCGACCTCATTACTCTGTTAACACAAACAGATGGATCAACTAGATTTTAAAAAATCAACAAAGAAATAGCAATGTTGAACCAACTTTGGAAAAATTAGAGGCAAGTTCCCTTGGTGAGAACTGGGACCTTGCTGTTATCATAGTATCATATGCAGCTAAGTTAGGTAGAAATTAATAGGCAGTCAGATAGGCTCAGATCCTTGAGGAAGTCAGTGCAAAAGATGAAAATACATCAAGACTGTGTTGAAGATGAATGTGAAGAAGGCAAGGAGATTAAAGTCACAAAGGTAAGACCTGAATGCTTCCCGAATGGGTGAATGGAAATTTGAGATTATGCTATAATTGGTACTATCCATCCCATCAAGTCCAGGTATGCATCAGACACCCAGATGGGTGATCAGAACATCTGGACCCATCTTTTCCCTAAAGTATTCCATTTTAGAAATTATAGATAAGCCAGGATTATTGATGTCAGCCTATACCCTTGCTGTGTACCCCACTTCCCCACTGGATCAATACTAGCTAAGCAGCTATACTTTTAATTTTATTGCTTGATTATTTATTGCTTTGATCCACATTATACCCATATTGTTATTTTGCTGTATAAATTATCCCTGGCAAAGGACCTTGGTGGCATCCAACTTTTAGGACTCTTCTGTCTCTTAGGAGCTATTTCTCAATAAACTTTTTCTACTCTTAACCTCCAATGTTCCTTGGAATTTATTCTTCAACTTTGAGGGTCACAAACTTGAGACATCTGACATCTAGCACATGGGGAACTATATTTTTCCTATATCGGTGCTATCTCTGTGAAGTTCCCACTCTGTTTCTACAATCTTTATACTAGAAACAGAATAATTTGGATATTCAAGCATTGTTTTCAACAGGAAGTAAGACAGAAATAGTCACTGAGGAATGGAAACATATGATTAATTTATCAGATAGCCTAGCAGCCTTATTTAAGTCCCTTTGTGATGAAAGTCATACAATGGCAACGAGTAATTTATCCCCACAATATTTTAAAAGTATGACTTTGAAACACTCATACATAAGGGATTATTTTGTTCCATTTACCCCCATGGTTTATAGATCGCAGGTCTGCTCTGCACAGTTTACACTAAATAAGTCTGAGTATGCAAAGATTGCAGGGAGTTCACAAAAGCCACTTAACGTACTTGGTTGTCATTTAAATTATGACTTTGAAAATAAAGGAGATGGGTCCTTTTATAGTGACAGTCTACATAAGCTGAATTCAGAGTAACTTAGCTCATATCCAAAAGGTTTTTTCATTATATGTAGCCAGAACACTGATATTTTACAGAATATTCATGAGTGATTAATAAGTATGACACTAAGGTTCCAGGACCTTTCCCTTTTCTGTGTATTCCTTCCCTAAGTCGTGGATGGTTGGATGAAGTTCAGCTCTTCCTCCAAAGCAATTATCCTGCTACATAGGGAGGACTCAGGGAGAGAAAGTCAAGACCCAGGTAGAGAAAGTCAAGACACGGGCCTGAGGAGCACAGGAGACCTGGGGTTTGTGCGATGGCTTCTCTTAGTATCTCCCAGTCATTCAAAAGTATCGAAGTTAAAAAAAAGAAGAACCTAGAAGTCTGGGTTTATGAAGTAGCCCCAAACACACAATGCTCAGTGGTGTTAGAAGGGCACTGGGCCACTTAGAGCCTTGTCCATGGCAGGGAGAGTCACTTCTGCTCCTGTTTAAATGCAATGTGAATTGCTAACTGCTCAGTGAGAAATATGGCAGAATAGATTCCATGAGAGCAGTTACTATTACAAAAAAAAAAAGTAATTATTTTTGTCATATTCACTTTGAGCCAGTCTATATAATTTATCCTAAAAGCAAAGCCAAACATTACTAAGGACTAAGAAAAACAATATTTATAAGCATGAAGTATTTGTATTCTATAATTAAAAAATAATGAATTTCCTCACACAGAACTATACACATAAATAATGCCAAACTTGCTTTAATGGATAGGCAAGAAGCACTCAGAATTGCCACAGCAGGGTACCCTGGGTACGATACCGATCTTGACTTCATTTCTAGCATTATGTCTTGAGTAATTGAATTTTGCTTTTTGGCCTTCTCATCTTCCACCAGTGCAGCCTTTCTAGGGGTTTAGGGGAGCTAGTGTATGTATATATGTAGTGAAGATGGTATATATATATATATCACTGTTGATCAAAATATACAAAGAATGTTTAAATTTTAAAAATAAATTATAATAAAGACACATTGCCATTCATCCCTCTCAGAATTCTCCCCCTCACGTCAAACACATTTATCTCATTATTCTTACCACCTTCTGAAGCAGTTCTGGATGCCTTTCACGAGGGTCTTGATGAAATGTGATCAAAAATCAGTGAATGGCTACTGATGAACACCATCCAATGGAAGGATGGGCTTGTAAAGAATGCTGCAAAGTATCCTAACCCATCTTCTTCACCAGGTAAGACTAAACTTATGGCTTTCTTCTAAAGTCAAAATGACCATGATAATGTAGAGCATAACAGAACACACATGGCAAAATTAATGATCTGTATTGTTCAAATAATCTGTGTTTCAAAAGATGAACCACATGCTTAGGAAGACTTACTGTTTCAGTAATGATAAACATGCTAGCATCCATCTATCAAATAGAAAGTAAAGACATAGGGTGTGGATCAACGGTCCAGTACATCCTTAGGATGTGAGGCCTTGGACTCAATCCTCAGAACAACAACAATGCAAAAAGGTAGACAATTAATGACAGAGAGAGAGATCAATGGATGACAACTGGGATTTGTGACCCCACTTTTGTGTACTTATTCAGAGAGCTAAAAAAGATGCCTTTGATGTTATAAGGATGTATTGAGCAAAGATTAATTATTCTCAATAATATATATTGACAGATTAATATTATCACTGATCACTGATCAAAGATGTGAAAATTGTAACTATTCTCACTGTAGAAAATACACTAGTCAGGATCTTTGGGCTACTTAGCTCATTAGGAAAAAGAATCTGCTCAAGCTTTCTCCTAGTGAGGGGACATGAAAGTGTCTTAAGAAATCTGAGGCTTTGTAAGGGATCAGAACCAAGAACAGGGAACCCATCAGAAACTAGAATAGATTTTGTCCCTCTCCACTTTCTCCTGGAGCTGTTGCCTGCCCTCTCCTGCAGATTCCCTCCTTCATTCCTGATCGTTAGTACAGGTGTCCAGAATGGCTGCCCAACAGTCCATGACTTTGCAGGGCCAGCATCTGATGTAACTTACTCAGTCTCCCTTCCTAGTTCTAATTTCTTGGAGACAGATTCCTATCCATTCAGGCATAGCTAAGTGTCTAGTGATGGCCTGAGGTAAGGGTGGATAGAAGAGTTCGTAGAGTGGGAGACTCTTGACTAATGCATGATAGGAATCCAACCTAGCCCCTAGCATGCCACCGAGTCATTCATCCCCTCTGCCTGCACTGGGTGGTCACCGGCACAACTATGCTGGAGATTCCGGATGAGTAAGACCCAGTTCTTTACCTGCAGCCATGCTTGAGGAAGCGAGCCAGAAGAGCTGGAGAAACCCTTTACAAAGGATAAAATGGAAGAAGTGTGCACAGAGCCACTCAGGATCCTAGAGGAGGGGCTACCAGCAGAACAAACCAGAATGAGTATTACAATTCACAAAGCACATTCATGAGGCAAATAAAGGGGTTTGAGTACATCAAAACTGGCAGTTTTGGGGGCCAGGGATTTAGCTCAGTGGTGTAAGTGCCTGCCTGGCAAGTGTGAGGTCATGAGTTCGATCCTTGGTGCCAAAAAACAAAACAAAAAAATCTTGGGAGTTTCCTTTTCATGAAGGACAGGATGGATAAACTAATTAAAAGAGAGTCTTTCTCAATATCGAACATTTACTGATCTAAAGCAAACTAGTAAGAAAATGATGTGTGTTCCAGTGCAAAATAGGCAAACATTAGGAACAAGTAATTACCAAAGGAGAGATCCAAACATCAAGCACTCAGAAGACAGAACTCATCTGTAATCAGTGGGCACCAATGAGGCCAGCACACTCAGCACAGCAGAGAGCACCAAGGGAAGCAGGCTTGAGGGCTTTGCTCAGGGATGGGGTGCTGCCGCGCCTCTACCTGAAGGAGCACTCCGGAGTGGGTGTCAGACACCTGTGTGAGATTTCTCATCTAGCACAGGAAGAGAAGCCAGGTTGAGAGGGTGATCTGTGCCACAGTTAGGTCTTGATCTTAAAGACAGTGGAGGAACAAAGGGAGATTTTAAGCGGGCCAGCGCCAGGGCCAGAACAAAGCTGATGGCTGCACGAAGCTAAACTGCTGTGAAGGCAGGGTGAGAGTGGGAGACACAACTGCTGAAAAATGTGTGTATAGAAGGGCGCACACTGAAAAGCAGGTGGCAAAAAGCACACAGGCGTTAGCTGTTATACTGTATAAATGCAGAGTACATTTCATAAGACCAGAGGAGAACTACCATAGTGTTCTTCTTTCTTCTGAGCAGCTTATTTACCATTTTGAGTGCACAAAATACTATCTAGAATCCTAGAGTATAAGTATTGAGGACATTACTTAAGTAATCAGAAAATATACACCAACTTTTAGAATAGTTGTTTTTCTTTGATCATGTCTGCCAGGTGAGGTCTCCATTGGTGGTTTCTGACAGTTATCTATACGTGATGAATGTCACTTAAAAATTTGGACTTTAGTTGCCCTTTAAAGTTTTGATTTACTCTTCAAGAATGTAACTACACTTCGTGAGATTATGATTTTCAAAATGTGTTTTACATTTTCAATAGTTTCTGTAGTAAAGTTGTACCTCCATAGTTTACTGCTTTTCAATTAAATTCTGATTTTTTATTTAGATGAATCTAGAACTTGTTTTAGGTACACATAGTACCTAAACCTAGTAAACCTTAAAGCTGAACTTATCTGTCTTGTGAGATGCACTGGATGGTCCAGCTGGTACATGATGCCCCACTGCCCACAGTGGGCTAAGCACAGCCCCTAAGGAGGGTAGGGGTGCTTGGCCCGGCAAGCGCAGATCCTTTCACTGAAGCTGTCTGCATAGTCCTTGTGATTTTAAAAGCATGAAGCTGGCCATTTCCATGAAAGTAGACAATTGGCCAATAAGTGCTTGTTAGCTTCTGTTTCATATGCCCAGAAATTTAATTACCCCTACGCTTATGAACTGTTCATTTTGTCTTTTGTAACCTGAATAGTAATTAGTGTCCTAGTCTCTTTCCTGTGCATCTCCCAGATCAGTCCAGTGCCAGGGCTGAGAATACACAAAAACTCTTTTTCTTATTCATGTCAAGTTTTTTCACTTTGCTTTCTTCCTCTGCCCCCTCCCTTCTTCCTTCTCAGTCCCAGTTTCTTGTCTTTCTTTTTTGTATCCGGTGTCCTACGCTTAATGGGTTTTGTTCTTATTAATCCACTGGAAGTTTTCATTGATTTTTAGGCATAGTTTAGACTAATGGTCTCTTAGGAGACTGAGTCAGAAACTGACACTCATTTGGTAATGTAGTATTCTAAAGTCACAGGATCATTGTCTCACTGAGATGTTTTAAAAAATAGTGTGAAAGTCTGCTTTTTATTTTATTGAAGATGTCATCTAACTACTAGAAGTGATATCTCCTTGTGCCCAGGATTATGATATGTTGTGTCAGGTGTAACTTCCTTGCTGGTCTTAATTTAAGCACCAAAGAATTATTTTAAGGGCTAAGCTGTAGCACAGTTGTAAAGTGGAGGCCTAGCATACTCAAGGTGCTGGGCTCCATCCCCATCACTGCAAAATAAATAAATTAAAAAATAATAACAAATATTTGTTTTCTGCTTTTTTAGCCTTTACCCAGTTTAATGTGTTAAAGTAGTAAATGAATATTAATTAAGTAATATACCTGCATATTACCCAATATTAACAGGTGGGCTCCTTAAAATATTATGGAAATTAAAACTATGAGTAGAAAGAATTAAATTTAGGCAACAGTTTTACCACTGACCTACAGCTTCAGTCCTAGAAAAGAATTTTAAATTTGTGCACTTTGTTTTGGAATTCTACTGTTAATTGTTTAATAATTAAAGTATGCTGTCAGTCAGGTACCAGTATAGCAAAGTGAGAAAGTGTAACTTGAAGTAATGAGAGCTGTTTCAGTTTTGATCCTACACAATTGGAGCTATATAACATCAGAATACTTGTAGGCACATTTTTCACCTGCAAAACAAATTAGTTGACAAAGTTACTGCTCTTTGCAAATTGAAAAGTATTAGATGAGTATACCTTATTGCTCTGATGATCTGAAGAGCCTTTTAATATACACATTGTTAGGTGATCCTCCTGCAACACTGTGGTTGAAACAGCGCATTTCACTGTATTTTTCTTTGTAAATGAGGAAACCAAGGATTACAAAAGATTGCTGAGGTCTTAGTTCCCAGGGTGGTGACACTGGGAGGGGATGGGCTCTTTAAGAGGTAGAGCATAGCAGGAGATTTTAGGTTGTGTGTGGTGGTGCGGTGTCCTCAAGAGCACTGGGCTGCTCTAGTTTCTTCTTTTCTCTCTTTCTGTTTCCTGGCCATGACATGAACAGTGTGATCTACCACATGCTGCACCACATGCTGCATATACAATGTGCTGCTTTGCCGTGGCCCTGAAGCAACAGGGCTGACTGACTGAGGATTAGAACCTCCAGGACTATGAGCCAAAGTAAACTTTTCATCTGAATGTTTCAGATATTTTGATACAGTAATATACAAAGCTGACAGACACGATCTTCACTTGGTCAATTATAAAGATAATATCCAATTTGTAGAGTGACTAGAATTAAATAATGTGTGTATTTTATATGGAGTTAATAAGCATTCACTAAAGAAGGTCTTAGTTACAAATTTAGACCCACATAGATGGGAAAGAAGAGAAACCAAATATGTCTGCAGAAGTTTGGAAGAGGCCAAGAGTTTTGGATTCTTGATCCCTTAAGGGACTGCACTGTAGACTAGGAGAAGAAAACATTCTCAGCACCCGTGAATTTCCTCAGCCACTGTCACTCTGACCATTAAAGTAGCCTACAGTTCAGCATGTGCTTCCTTTTCTTCCTGAGAAACAATGAAACTATTTCTTGCTTACTTAAGGAAATGGAAGATTTGCAGTTTCAGATGGCGGACTGAGTACATACACTTATAAACTCTGTTAAGATGCTAAAAGTATGCTTAGAATTTCAGCAGTACACGAGAAGTTGTCATCAAGAAAAAAAGAGAGCTTTGTAAATTTTTGTAAAACAAAATATATAGGAAAGGAAGTGAGCAATGTAGTAGCCAGTAGAAAGCCTAAGCTACTTAGAGCGGATGTGAAGGCGGGAGGCCGGTGGGTGAGACCTGTTTTGCAGGTAGAGCTCTGCATATCTTCAGGTGCCACAGCAGGTGTGAAGCAGGTTGGCTTGGGGAGATCTCTTAAAGACTAATAGTTTAAAAGTAATGCTCCATTTCCACCCACTTAATTATTCAGAATGTCTTGCTGTCAGGTGTTGAACTCCTGAGCAAAGAAAAACTATCACTTTAAAAAATTTAATTTGAGTTTATTTTTTAAATGATTTATTTAAAAACATAACATTGTATCTATTAATGAGGCAACATTGTATAGAACTGTGAAGTCAATACAATGGTAAAAACAGAGCCAAAGAAATATCTCAGAGACTCATCTAAATCAAAGAACTTACAGAACTTCTCAACTCTACATTTTGGTGGTCTAACATTTGCTTTAGGACAACTAGCCCTTGAATTGTGTCTTCTTTTCTGTCTTTTTCCTTTGGCATTTTCATCATGTGCATGTTATACCTTTTGTAACATTCTGTTCCATTCTTCTTAGTCTTTCTTCTCATTGCTTTCCAGTTTTGGAATTTTCTGTTGTTATACATTCAAGCTTCAGAGATGCTTTTTTCAGCTATGTCCAATCTATTGATAAGCCCATTACAGGCATTCTTCATTTCTGTAATAATTTTGTTTTGTTTTAAATCTCTAGAATATCTTTTTGGTTCTTTCTTAAGATTACCATCTGAGCTCCCCTCCCTGGTAAGCGGCTGCAGTGTGGCAGGCTGCAGCCCTTCCAGGGGGAGAACCACCAGTGTCTCTTGAGATCCACACCATGTTGGAACTTAGGACCCTGGGAAACCAAGCAACCAGCCTGCCTCCCTGCTAAGCAATAGTGAACCTACTGGTGCACGGCCTAGAGTCAAACATTCCACTTCCCCTTTTTCTCCCCTGTGCCCCCAGTTAGCAAATGGGAACCAAAGAATCTCCTGGGAGGTTGACCATGGCAAATAAGGGGGACTTCCTCCTACCATCTCTTTGAAGGCAAATATTTTTATTACTGTTTTGCTTTATTCTGATTAATGGTACTGCTCTATTCAATATTCTGTTGTGATAAGTTCTATAATGTTTTGTATTTCATTTTACTTTGATATATGTGATTGAAAGAACAACTATTATAAAGATAACGAAATATACTGTGATACCTATTACTGTTATCCTGGTAACCTGCTGTGAAGTTCTGTACCAATTTCACTACACGGTCTCAGTTGGCTTTATTTTGTCTTGTTCTGTTGTATTTTACTACTTTCAAAATAAAAAAAAATAAAGACTGAATCCACACACACACAAAAAGATTACCATCTGACTGCCTACATGGACCACTGTCCTTTTATACTATCTAATTTATCCTTTTTTATACCCTTTAGCATATGAAACATTGTTGTTTTAAATATCTTAAAACATATCTTTAAATTTCTTTTAAATATCTGTTTAATAATTCCAATATTCCTTCCAAGTCTGGTTCAAGCTTTTCCAGTCTTCAAACTGTGGTTTTGCATTTTAGTATATCTTGTAAATTTTTCTAGATAGCTGGATACAATGTACTGTGTAAAAAGGGTATCATAGCAGATTTTTTGAAAGGTGCATTAGTATAACACACACATTTATTTTTTTAGAAATGTTTCTATTGATGAACTATTAATTTTAATTTTATGAATTTTATTATATTGAACAATGTATACTTAGCAGAAAATTATAAGTAAAATAAAATATTAAATTTTTAATATGCAATTAATATTTAGAATAAACATCAACATTTTCAAAATCAACTATTCACTTTCTTACAAGATCTTAAAAATAACAGTGGAAATAAATTCCTATGTGAAATACAATGATACAAACAAAACTCTACCACAGAAATGATCTTTGCTTCAATTATAATGCCTAAGGCAGTGTTGACACATGACAATAGCATGTTCCATACTCAGGTCTTGCTTACATTGACAGTACTTGTACTTAGCTTTCCTTTCTTGTTTGGCAGGCCATTTTGTCACCTCTCTTGAGTTCCTCTTTTGTCAGGAGCTTCCTATCATATTATATAGTGTGCGTTTAGCAGGGAACTGAAATATCAATAAAATAAGGTATCAAATATACATTTAGCATTTAAAATAAACATCAACATTTTCTTCAATTGTGTTTGCTTACAAATTCTAAAAAGTAACAGCAGAAATAAATTCCTATGTGAAGAACAATTAAAATACAAATAAAACTGTGCCACATAACAATCTTTACTTCAATTATCACACCTATGGTAGTTTTCAACACGAGAACAGCATGTTCCGTGCACAAGAATCACTTACATTGATAGCACTATTTTTTTGTCTTCTTTGGTGACACCTTGCCAACCTTTCTGTCTTTTTAGGAGGTTCTTGTGATGTTTCACCTGTCCGCTCCAGTCTACTCCAGAATTCTTTTGTAAAGTTTTTTGGGCAGATCCATACTGTTCTTCCTCTGTTGTAACTACAGGAAGTATTGTTTTCCATCCTTTGACTTTTAGTCTCTAAGTTTCTTTTTGTGTTAAATGTGTTTCTTGTATACAGTATATTGTTGGGTCTTGTTTCTTGAGCCAGTCTGCCAGTCTGTTTCTTTTGACTGATGAATTGAAGCCATTTATGTTGATAGTTATAATTGATATATATTGGCTTATTGTTATTTTCCTGTTGTTGGTTTTTTCCTTTGTTTAATTGCTTGCCTCGTCTGGTAGTTTTTTCTGATTTTGTTCTTAGAATTATGAGCATTTTTATCACTATCTAGAATATCTTTCAGTACTCTTTGTAAGGTTGGATTTGTGCTCATGAATTTCTTCAGTTGTTCTTTGTCATGGAAATATCTTATTTCTTCATTAATCTTAAAAGGTAATTTTAAGAGTACATCAATCTAGGTTGGAAATGGCTTACTTTTAGGGCTTGAAATATTTCACTCCAAGTAACCATGATTCTAATGGCTTTTCCTTTGTAGGTGATCTGTTTCTTTTTTATAACAGCTTTTAATATTCTGTTTTTGTGATGAATGTCTGGAATGTAGTTTATTAAATGCCTGTGTGTATTTTCATTTTGGTTATAACTGTTGAGGTTATATGTGCCTCTCTTATCTCTATGTCAGATTCCGTACTCATGCTTGGGAAATTTCCTGCTATTAGTTCTTTTAATGTCATTTGTGTTGACTCTGCTTCTTTGTTGACACCCATAAAGCTTATATTATTTTTCTTTGCATCCTTGGAGATGTTAAATTGTTATTTCATAGACCCTTGCTATTTTTAAGAGATCTTTTCTTTCAGGATCACTAACCTTGATCCCATATTCAAGGTCGGAAAGTCTATCTTGAGCTTCATTTAAGTGGTTTTCCCAGCTTTCAGAGGAATTTTTAATTTCCTGAATATTTGCTTCAAACTATTTCATGCATTCTAATCTTTTCTTATATTGTTAGTTAACATATTATCCTGTGCTCTTTTGTTTTTGTCTATGTCTTCTTTAGTTATGTTGAACAATTCTTTCATTATGAATACCATTTCTTTTCCTTTTTTTTTAACCTGAGAGATTATTTCTGATATGATTTACTCTATAGATTTGTTTCTTTACTTCACATGCTATCTTTCAGAGATTTCAGGTGTGTGTCTTACAATTTATTCTATTTTTATGTTCCCTGCACTTGTTCTGGGAGGACTGGAGGTCTAACATTGCATTTAATTTTTTTGTTTTATCATTTTCTCCTGTTGGTTCAAATTTTGGTCTTTTCAATCTTGCTAGTTTTGCCTATACCTCATGTACACCATTGTTAGGATCCTTCTGTGTCACTGGTTTTCTCCAAGTTGCAAATCCTGGATGAAAGCTGGCATCACCAGCACATTCACAGGCTCATCGTGGTTACATGGGTGGAGGGCAGGATCAGCGATGTGGTTGCAGGCCCCTAAACTCCATTCTTGATCATCTATTTGAAGGCATCAATTGGTTAATTTGAACTTCCTTCCAACCCCTCCTTCTTTAGCAAGTGGGTAATCTAGTGCTAATCTATTTACTTTTTTTGTACAAGGGATCATACTCATGACTTTATGCAGGTAGGTACTTGTGCTGCTGAACTAAATCCCCAACCCAGTAATCTATTTTGATATACTGTATTTTGAATTTTTGCCTGTTGGTTACCTGAGAGATTTAGCACATGAGCCATTTCACTGGATTTGATTTCTAGTGCAGCTTATAGTCTAATTATTCTATTTAACATATAAATAAGAGTAGTATATTCCCACTTTCCATCCTCAGCCCAAGTGACTGGCTCATAGTATTGAATTATTCTCTCTGGTGTCCATTCATCATTTTCCCCACCATCTATGGTTATCCTTTTTTCTTATGGAAGTGAACATACACGTTATAGCCCAATAGTTACTCTCGGCATAAGGGTTGGAGAAGGATGGTTTTACAGAGCACAAGTACACTTCTTACCCAATTTTCTGAGATGAGCCTAGGCTCTATTTCTACCTATCCAGTATAACCCCTTCGAGGCTGATCAGTGGACAGAGGCAGTTACATTCTCCCACCTGGGGCTTGAGTCTGGGAACTGAGTTTCATTACCCCACTATTCTGTGCTTCTTTTGGCTTCATTATAGAATCTCTGTCCCAGCAATTAGCTCTCCTGGATATGGAATATTTTTCTTTTTGGGGGGAGGCATTGTTGGTCCCAATGATGTTGGTCTTTAGGATTCTTGAGTTGCTTCCCTATATAGATGACCATGTGGCCCTGCTCTAACTTGTCTTCACCAGGACTTCGTGATCATCTGGGTCCCATTCTTTGGCTTCCCAGAGCCATTGGTCTCCCATCAAAGTTTCCCCACACACATAGCATGAGGTGATATTTAGAGAGTATGTTATGTTCTCTGCTAGCTCCATGAATAAGTTATGTATCACAAGGAGATTTGCAACAAGTGTTGAATCATTTCCTCATAAAAGGAATGGAAAATTTTGAATCTAGAGGTGGCTGGAGCATAATTGTATCTTTTCGTACAAACCACTATCCCTGGGTCAAAATCCCAACCATCTATTTGAAGGCTTACATATTTGCCTTTATGCCATTCTGAGTCCTGGGAGTCTAGAATATCAAAAGTGACTGTATTGCATGTCCCAAGGGTGCAGAAAGGTGGAGGCTTTAATCTTTAGGGAGGATCCTGCTTGTCAGGTGACCTGCCCTACATATGATCAATATGCACAGTTGAACACACCATACAAATTCTTCCCCAGGGACATGTATGAGGGGAACAGCTGAAGCTGGAGATCATTCACATATGCAGGACTGGAACAAGGCCAGTCCCAAGAACAAAGAGCACCTGAGGTGAGCCACATGACAAGCTGCTCCAGTCCAGAGAACAACAGGTGCGCCAGGCAATAATCTAAGCAAACAAGTTGCTAGATAGAAGGTGTGACATCAATTTGTCAAGTGTATAAATAAACACTCTGCAGTGATTGAGCAGTTCCTTTCTTTCCATCTAGTGAGAGGGTTCCACTGGACCTTAACTTTCTGTATTCTAATTCATCTTTGTTTCTCTATCCTCCCACTGTCCTTCCCCAACTAGAACTTCAAGAACTACACTGGACACAGCATATTTGTGCCTGAACAGGGTCTTGGGGGTACAAAGAAAGCCAGGTGAGAAGAAAATTCTGAGAAAGTGAGTGAACAAAATAGACTCAAGAGAAGCCTGGGGAGAAAGGAACATTGATATTGATTTCATCAGGTATAAAGCATGGGACTCATGAGGGAAACAGTTGTAAACAGAAATGCTTGTCATATTATTGATTTCCATATTTACCTTTTTGTTGTGGATCTGGATTAAGGAGTGTCTCAACAATTGTACACTGGTTGAAATAACCACAGAGGATTTGGCTTGGATCACTATTTTAACATTAAGCCCTGAGCAGAGAAAAGATAGTGGCACAACAGCCACCCCTACGAGCTTAAACTCTCTAACATTGCTCAATCAGATAAGGAACTGTGAGAGACAAAAAAGATTTTTCTCCATTACAGGAGACAAGTTGATGTCACACCTTCTATCTAGCAACCTGCTTGCTTAAATTATTGCCTGGGGCACCTGGTGTTCTCTGGACTGGAACAGCTTGTTCATGTGGCTCACCTCAGGAGATCTTTCTGCATCTTCAGTTTCCAGCCAGCAAAGTAAAACCTACAACATTAATAGAGTCACAAATGGCTACTTCTGCCTTCTCAGGTCAGGGAAGTTTTGCTGCGTTGCAGGCTGAGACTTTCACCCTTCATAAAGAAGAATCATTCTTTAAGTTGTTTAACAATTAGCTTTTGAAAATGCAACTAAATGTTATAAAGACACTTTAGGAGCCCACATACAACAGGCTACACTGTGTGAGATGATTCGAATTTATACAGACATTGGCCCCTCATATGTACAAGAAACTACCTTGGCAACAACTATCACTCAGGTTATTCACCTATGGCCTGGAGGAAAAGGCAAAAAACAAGTTTACTTGTTTTAGCTGTGGAGGCAAGGGACATTTTGCCTGAAATTGTTCTTCTGCACCTATAAGGGCTGCACAACCATTATCTGTCCCTTCAACGAAATCTATTGTCTGTACAAAGTATAGATGAGGGTATCATTGGGCAAGTGAGTGTAGATCTAAAACTGATGTAGAAGGAAACTTCCAGTGGGGCTTGCCCTGGCCCCACCAAATAGTGAGGGGGCTATAGCCAGGAAAGCTTCTTTGAGATGGCTTAGTCTGGCTCAGCACAGTGGACTGGACACAGTGCTATTAGGGGTTCTTGAAGGCCTATGCTGCAGAGTTGATTGCTATGCACCATTCTGGGCTATGATAGGCATGTGAAAGGGTGAAAGCCTGGCCAGCCCTGCCTCCTACATGTTGCTGTGCAAACTGCCCTGGGGCTCTACCAAACTTTTAAATTCCCCATTTGCACCATGGCACTCATGCTGTACTCAGCTAGGGGCCTGCAGGAGCTGCAGCAGCCTGAATTGGACGACAACTAAAAATGGTGACTGTAGCTTCGGAAGTGATGACTGCAGCATCCCTGAGGGAGGAGGGCACTGGTGAAGCTGACTCAGAGATGGAGCCCATACCAGCCAGAAGGCAGGCCCTGACTCCCTTGTGGTCTCTGTCACTGAAGCAGAAGTGTTGTACCCAATGTCAAGACCAAGGGACAGCAGTCCTCCCCCCAGGCCAATGAACCACCACAGCAGCCAGGGGAGCTCATCTGAAGTCCAAAGTGGTGGGGCAGGAGCTGCAACTGCAGGTAGGAACAGCAAGCATGAGCCCTGGGTGCCTGCATACAGGATATGAGTTTTTCTTCTGCACAGAAGCCTGAATTACAGGTTGTTTATGGGCCTTGAAAGATTATTGATCCACTCCCATTAACCTCTTTTCAGGCACTGCTTATGTTGGTGGTGTGATGGGACACACTGAAACTGCCACTATACACACTAGCCAAGAAGATCTTTTTCATTTATTTCACACTGTACAATTTGTCATTTGGTCGTGCCATGTCCTGTTTTGTGGGTCATTTATGTTTTCATTCCCAATTGCCCAGGCCTCTCACTGAGGGAAATACTACAATAGACAGATTGCTGGGCTACTGTAATTGTTGCTCCCTCAGACACTGTTGGGAGCCACTGAAGCTGGAAATTGACCACACCTGTGGAAGCCAGCCAGTTGGTCCAAGAACAAATACTGCTTGGAGTGAGTCACAAAACAAGTAACTCCAACCCCTAAAACATTAGGCCCTTGGGTTGCTGTACATGTTGATTACTAGGCAACTTGATGTCATCTGACATTAAGCTGCTAAACGTATAAATAAACACTCCTACAGTGAGGGGGCAGTTCTTTTCCTCCTGTCTGGAGAGTAAGGGCTCCACCTGACTCCAGTTTTCACCTTTTCTTTATTTTCTCATCTTCTCACCATCCTTCACTCAGGAACCTCAAGCCAAGAGCCATGTGGGTCAGGGCAAGAGAGTATTTAACAAGCCTTTGCCTCCCATCAACACATGATCGGTTCCTTTTAACTTGGGAACAGGCTCAATGAATTATTAAATAATGTTCCTCATGGGTAATCCTTCCCTTACTCTATATTGGAGTTAATCTCTGAGGGTTACACCCCAATCATCTCTGGAAGATGAATGTATTCCTGGGGCCACATTTCAGTCATTGCTCATTGCTTGGATATCTTTAGTACTCATGGCTGCCTGAAGGCACTTAAGACTGACAATTGCCCAGCTTACACAACTGCTGCCTTCCAAAAATTTTGTAAAACGCTTCATATTTCTTTTACTATGGAAATTCCTTATAATCCTCAGAGTCAGGAAATTATTGATAATGATCCCTGTACACTCAAAATTTAATTACAAAAACCAAAGGGGACTTCTTCCCTACAAAAAGAATTCATACCTCATGATAGACTTCACTTGGCAGTACTGAATGGAATGACAGAAGCAGAAAGATAATTCAATCAGGTAAAAGAAAAGAAGCTAGGAAAGATACTTTGGAAATATCTTCATAATGGACAATGTAAATGCCCACCAAATGCTAATTTGGGGTCAAGGCTACTTTTGTGCTTTTCCACATAATGCTGACTGGATTATCTGGGTGTCAAAGCATATGCTGTCCATATGTATCATGGACCCAGATCCAGAGAAGGAGTTGAATTCATCTTTTAAGAAGCTGATGTTTAGTTCTATGGCAATGATGCTTTGAAGATCACATGACAGTTGATAGACAATAATAGGGCCAGACCTGATCTGGGGCCAATTAAAGGAATTGATCCAGGATGTCCAAGAGATGCTGACCAAAAATGGGAATCAAAGATTTGAGTAGATGACAGAGTGTATGGAGATAATTAAGATAAAAATTACCTGAAAGAAAGGGGTACAGGGTCTGGGAATATGGCTCAGTGGCAAAGCGCTTATCTGGCACAAGATCCTGAGTTTGATTCATAATACCAAAAAGAAGAAAAAGAAGGAGAAGGAGAAGGAGGAGAAGAAGAAGAAGAAGAAGAAGAAGAAGAAGAAGAAGAAGAAGAAGAAGAAAAAGAACAGGAGGAGGAGGAAGAAGAGTTGTTTTTTGTTTGAACTCAATTTTTTCTTTTTCCTTTTTGCATCTTTGAATCATTTGTTCATTATTTAATTTGATTTATAGATTTAAAAAACATGCTTCCATCTATGCTGCCAGTTGGTCAAAATGATATCAAATTTGATTTTCTCATAGGTCATCAAAAATTAAGATAATTAAACAAAAATCCCTTAGGATGCAGAGAAATTTTCCAACAGGACTCTAATTGATGAATAAGAAAGAAGCTGCCTGGATATATTCCTTTCAGTTCTCATTTATAATAAGAGACTTCAATGATCCCTATATGGGAGACATCCCAATAAATGTTTCTAAAATATATTGTGATGTTTACATACATTGTCAAAAGATTAAGTTTTCTAGACAATAAGGTTTTTGATTTAGAGAGGCTCTAGTACAAAGGTTTTAACATGGCTAATGACAATAGATTGTTATTAATCTTATGGTGTCTTAAATGTATTTATGCCTCCAAATGTACAGGTCTTCCAAAAAGTAAAACAGGGCTTGTGTATGGTGATAGACTTTTCTTTCAGATTCAGACCTCTGCCTTTAACAAAAACTTAACATGGGTATTCTGTCCTCGCAGTCCACTGTGAGATGGTCAGAATGACTGTTAGTGGCCCCTTCTACCTTGGCTTGAGGCTCTACTGATGACAATCTTTTACTCAGACTGAGTCTCCAGGAAAGAAGAGATGTAAGGGGTAAAAGTGCTAGCAGAGACTCTCTAATGCCCAAGCAGCTATCTTTCTGGAGACATTTCCCAGCTCGGTTAGTTGTTTTTCTAGGGAAGATTCTCCGAGTGCTCTTACTGGGCGTGCCAGTCCTCTTAGGATGGGAGGAAGTAAGATGTACAAAGTGTCATGTGAGAAACAGCCTGTGTTCTTATCTGGGATGCATTAAGTTCCAAGGAGCACAATGTGCAAGGCTTGGGCCCGGGTTGGCAAAGTTTCCTTAACTCTGCCTTTGGGGTCCTATTTATCTTCTCTACCTTTCATGTGCTCTCTAGCCAATAGGCTGCCTTCAGACTCCAATTAATTCCCAATGATTTGTGCCACTCCTTGGGCCACCAATGCTAGAAAGATGGGTCTATTGTCAAACCCCACACTTGAACTGTGCATATGGATGGGCTATCATGTGAACTTCATACATGTATACACTATTTAGTATTCAAATCTGGGTAAGTATATTTGTCCCTTCAAACATCATTTTTTTGTGAAAACATTCAAAATGCTTCTTTCTCGACTTTTAAAATATAAGGTACATTATTTTTATCTATAGTCACCCACAGTGCAATGACACACCAAAACTTTTTACTCTTATCTGTCACTTCATAACTATTGACCAACCTTCCCTAAGTTCTTCCTATTCTCCCCAGCTTCTGGCAACCAGCATTCTCCTCACAACTTCCATGGGATCAACTTTTAAAATTCCACATATGAGAAAACTCATGTAGCATTTATCTTCCTGTGGCAAGAAGTTTTTATTAACACATCTGTAATGGTAAGATTTTATGCCATCACCAAATACCAGGACCCACTGATGATAATAAGTAGGGTTCCAGGAGGACCTATTCCAAAATCAAATGAGGGTGAGTTGGAAACACCCATAAAATGTTCACCTATGGCTATGATGCAATTATGAACTAGCTGGAAAGCTGGGACTAGCTTTTTGTGATTTGTTTCTTTAACGCCAGAGCAAAGTGGACACCACTGCTGTCTTCCAACCTGCCCTCAAGCCTTTTTGATCTGACAGCATAAAGAGGTATAAAGAGGTGACGCTAAACATTCCTCACCAGTATAGAACTGCTGCCAAGGGCAGAGAAGACAAATCTGTAGCTGTGCTTGCCCACAATGTATCTTCCTTGTTTAGTTTACTAAGGCAGAGGGGTCAGGCGATTGTGCTGCTTCAGAAGAGCAGAAATGTATGCTTACTATTGGCCAGAAGCTTAGACTGGGATAATATTATGATTTACTTTAAAATGTCCCCCCAAAGCCTCTTGTGTTCAGAGTGGAGCTTTGGAAGGTCCCCGGACCATGGGGGACTGTATTCATCAGCGGATGAACTCACTCATGAGTTTATAGCTTAGAGCTTTTCAGAGGCAGGCCCTGGTTGGAAGAGGATCCCAGAGAACCGGAGCTGGAAGGGCGCATCTGCCTCCTGACTTCTTTCTTCTCTCCTGTTTGATGGCTGCGATGAGTGGAGCACTTTTTCCTCAGCCACACCCCTCTACCGTCCTGATTCTGCCTTGAAGCCAGCTGCCTATGAACTGAAATCGAGCCAAAATTAACCCCTTCTCTTTTAAATTGCAAGCTTTGTATGCCTTTGTCTTCACAAAGGCAAGGTGACTAACCAGGAATTGGGCTCTTCCACCTTCTCATCACTGGCTGTGGATCTGGGATGCAATGCAAGCAGACAGTGAGGCCAAGGCAGCCCATGTAACTCATGTACTGAAAAATTCTGTCAAATTATTTATTCAAAAGAAATCAAAGGAGGCCTATCTGAATATATCACAACAAAGAAAAGGAAAGAGCACATTGAGGACACCTCTATTCTCTCTCTGTCTCTCTGTCTCTCTGTGAGAATCAAACCCACAACTTGGCACTTTCCAGGCAGGTGCTTATGCCACTGAGCTAAATCAACAGCCCTTGAGGAAACTTCTAAAGCCCCAAAGAAGCTTTCAGAAACAGCAGTATGGTTCTCTATCCTACACATTTAAATATACTTGCAGTTATATCCTTTAGATCACTTTCCTTCCTCTTTTTTTACGCTAGCAATCACACATTTTAGTTTCCATTATTCCCACAGTTTTTATAACTTTTTCTTTGAAGAGGAAAAGAAAAAAGATTTTAAAAAAAAGCCAAAAAACAAAAAACAAAACAAAACAAGACAGCCAAAGAAGAACCCAATGTGACAAAGCAAAACAGAGTCAGTTAGATCAGGAGGATGGACATAGTATATAATGAAAAAAAAAAAAAGGATTACTAGGTGATCAACAATGGTTACCATTATGCCTCTTGTTATCCTAAAAAGAGTAGCCTATATCAGCTGGTGATATTCTATGATGCCCGTTATTGTTTGACTAGTATCTTCTTTGGAAGTCCTGTAAGCTCTCCAGTGTGGGTTTTATTGGTCTTCTGTACGGTTTTGTTCAATTAGTTTATTTTCAATATGGTGACATGGAATTTTAGCATGAATGACTCCGAAGGAAAAAGCCAGTAGGCATTTCCCCCACACTCTTCTGTTCTCTGTAATTATTATTATTATTATTATTATTATTTTTGAGATAGGGTCTCCTTTTCCCTACCTGAGTTACTTTTTTCCCCTTTGAGCAGTTTCATTGTATAGTGTTCTGGCTGACTTTGAGTTCATTATGTAGCCCAGGTTGGCCTCCAACTTGCAATGATCCACCTGCCTCAGCCTCCCCAGTGCAAGGATTATAGGAATGAGCTTCCACACCTGGATGTGTGTCCTGTAAATAGAAAGCCCATTAAATCTGTTTACTGTTCAAAACATTCCTGATCAAGGGGCATTCATCCTCCTGAACAGAACTTGGACAAACACAAGAGGATGGATGGCCATAGGCTCAAAGACCCAGTTCTGAGACTAATAGGCCCTTAATTCCTCATTCCTTTAATACCTTGTAGATGTGACTTTGGAAGACCTGCAAACACCACTCTCTTGGCACTACAGAGACAACAGCTCCTCTCAGGACTTTATTTTAAACAAAGCCTGCTGCAAGGTTTTCTTTCTGTCTCCTCTTATTTCTCACACATCAAGAAGGGGAATAGTTGGGTCAAATAGCACCTTTAGTGATAAATTTTGAAGAATTTCCACACAATGAAGAAGTGTTCCTTTTTCCGCATGGCCTTATCAGCATTTATTATTGATCGATTTGTTGATAACTGCCATTCTTTCTTTCCATCAGATGGAATCTCATGACTGCCTTAATTTGCTTCTTTCTAATAACCAATGATGTTGAATGTTTTTTCATATATTCAGTTGCCAATTCTACTTCATCTGAGAAATGTGTAATCATCTCAGATGCTCATTTTTGGACTGGATCTTTAAATTTGAGGGATCTGATTTTCTTGAGTTCTTTATATGTTCTTAACAGCAATCCTTTGTCTAAGAAACAGCTGACAAAGATTTTTTTCCCCGTGTGGGGTTTATCTCTTCACTCTTGGTGGTTTCCCTTGCTGTGAAAAATCTTTTTAATAAAATGAGATCCCAATTGTTGATTTTTTGTGATGGTTCCTTTGTGATCAGGGTTTTGTTCATAAAGTTTTGCCCACACCATTGTCTTCAAGAGTTTTGCCTATTTCTCTCTTCCAGCAGCTTTAATGTTTCTGTTTTAATATTTAGATCTTTGATCTACTTCAACTTTGGTTTAGTGCATATGGTAAAAGATATGGGTCCAATTTTAATCTTTAGCATGTGCAGAGCCAGTTTTTCCAGCACCATTTATTAAAAAGGTTATTTTTCATCCAGTGAATGTTTGACACTTTTGTCAAAGATAAGGTAGCTGAGGGTGTCTGACATCGTTGTGATTTTTAGCTTGGCCTGTTGGTGCTCAGTGCCGGATTGCAATGGAGACCTAGAGGCTGGACCTGCAGATACCCAATGAGTAATTAAAAGCAGAATAAAGTTTACATATCTGTCTTTTCTGTTTTTTTCCTCCTCCTCCTCCTTTTCCTCTGTCTCCTCCTTCTCTTTCTCCTCTTTCTCTTCTTCCTCCTTCCTCTCTTTCTATTCTTCCTCCTTTTCTTCTTCTTTCTCTTGTTCTTCTTCTCTTTTTCCTTCACTGCCTCCTCCATTTTCATTAATAGCTATATTCTAAAAAGTCAATACATACCATCTGATTCATTTTTTCCAACTATTGTGAAGTATTCCACAACATACAAATATATTCACCTTTTGTCTCTGTTCCTCCATGATGGGCACCAAGGTTATCTCTGAATCCCCGCGATATGTACCCTTACATGTGCCTGTGGACCAGTGTGGTCACGGCTCCTCTGGACGAATAAGGCTGGGCTCAGGCCTCCTTATCAGCTGCTCCCATCTGCACCCCTACCCTAGTGGCCACAAGGGCTCTCCCAGGGCTGTCTCTCAGCTTTCTGTTTTATGCCACTTAGCAGGGTATCTTGGGGCATATTCTTGTGTTTTAGTTCCATTTCTGTCATTACACTGAGAGTAAACCTTCATATGTTTATTAGCCTGCAGGCTTCCTCTTTTTGAACTTTGGCAGCCCTCCTTCAGTGAGAGGTCCTATGTTTTTTATTTTCCTGTTAAATATCCTCTTCAAGCTGACCGGCTGTTTTTTCCCATGGTCTCTCATCCTCTGTGATATGTATCAGAGAATTATAAATTAAAAAAAAATTTCTGATACCTGGTAACAAAAGTAGACTATTAATGTGAGTACCATTTAATGTTTCATAGAGGTTAACGAACTTAAATTGCCTGTATTGATGGGTGGACACCTGACTCCATCCCCGCAAAATGTCACTTGCCACCCACAAAGTGAGAGCCATACCTGTGCCTCCTGCTGGGATCTGCTCTGTGGCCATCTGGCTTTGTTGTGATAACATCTAAGGATTTTCCTGCATGCTCCTATACCCTTGCTTGGTAACTATAAACCAAAGGTGATCTTGGCACCCAACAAGGTACTGGGGGGTGGGGTGGGAAGAGACCCTGATGTGGAGCAAGGTAGGACATAGAGAAGGGAAGCAGCAGGTAGCTAACCCTGCTGGAGAACTGCAGGGGCACAGAAAGCATAATTACCCACTTGGCTTTCAAATGAAGGTAAACATTGGTACAAAGAACTTATAAGACTTATGGGGAATGTATGGAGAGGGGGCTACTGAGAATTTCCTTCTGTGGGGTGGGAATCAGGTGATTAGTGTTATAACTTGGGCCCTGGTATAAAATCCAAGGAGGCAAGAGACCGAAAATTTAGGTGGCAAAGGCTTTATTTCCAGGCCTGGCGACCAGTCTCCAGGAGCCAATTTGGAGACTGTGTCCCAGAGACTGAAGGGAGGACTTTAAAAAGAGGCTGGAGGAAAAGGGTGGGGAGAAACAAAGAAACCTGCAGAGCCATCAAACTTGTTGACCCGAGTCTGGAAACTGTATTGCTGTCCACTTAGCTCTGACAATCTCGGGAGTTCCTGGTGTTTTTTAAATTACTCCCATCCTACAGACTGACATTATCTCGGAGTGGCACATCTGCAGCAATATTTGGAGAAGAAAGTTAATTATCCCAGGACAGCTCTTTTTCGCTAGCGGGTGTGAAGGGGTCAAGAGTTACAAGAAGCTGAAACTTAAGTTTTACAAAGACCTGATATCTAACTCATTTGATGCATACAGAACAAAAGGAAAGCACCGATTGGGGTTTGGGCCATAGTATTTCCTGGTAATTTCTTTGAAGCTAAACAGTTCTTAAAATTTGGGGCAGGCTCATTTTATGACAGACCATCACCGGGTCGGGAAGAGGTCACCAGAAACCCAAATTCTTTATGGCTTAGATAGATAGGTGAGGGGAGAGGGAGGCAATAAGGTGCCATACAGAACAGAAAACGGCGGTTATGTGTCAAGGTCAGGCAAAGGGTTAAATTCATACACAAATCTCTCTGCACACAAGCAGGTTACTTTAAACAAGTGTAAATTAATGGGCCATTCTAGTTTTCTTTAGCTCTTTAGCGGAGAATAGAGGCGCTTAACAGTGATTAACAACCCTTGTTAGCTTGCTTTAGCACAACTTCTGTAGTTTGTAGAGGGTAACAATGGTTAACATATCAATTAGGTGAGATTCTTGCAATTCTTTACAGAGGAGAGTGTTGCTCAACATATCAATTAGGTCACTTAACATATCAGTTAGGGAAAAAGGATAAAAAAAACATTTAGTAAGCCACGTTACAGGTTTGCTATAATACACATATAACGAAGCTATTTTCTTAGAGTACAACAATTAGGTCTGCGGTAAGGGCCTTTGTGAAGTTCAGGAGCTGTCTTGGATTAGAGCCTCCTGAAGTTGAGATTTTAACTCAGATATCAAATCTTTGAGGAAAAGGTGCCAGCAAAGTGACAGATTGCAAGGCAAGGTGTCATAGCTGGAAGCAGAAGAAAGCAGTCAAATATTTTAAAATGTTGAGATTCATAATCACACCAAATCGCAATGCCCAATTCTGTGCTTTGCTCTCGACTCTAATGGCAAGGTTTAAATCTTAAGACTTGGAGTCTGGAAATTGCAGCAGGAGCCTGAAATATTAGAAAGTTCAAACCCTTGGAGCACCCACCTCTGTGCCTGACTGGGGAGGCCTCGCTTAGAAACTGTGCAGCATGAGTACACATTGGTGATCATATCCGGGTAGGTATTGCATGTTGAAATTTTTCTTACAGAAGCCGTGTATTTATTTGTAAGTTTACCTTCAGCTATTTTATCCTTTTTTTTTGGTACCAGGGATTGAACTCACATCCTCACACTTGGGAGGCAAGTGTTTATGCCACTGAGCTAAATCTCCAGCCGGTTGTTTTTTCTTTTAAAAACATTGAAATGGTCTTTTCTTCCATTATATTTTCCAATTATGAGTAATACACATTTTTTAATTGCATTCTTCAGTGGGATACATCTGAACTGAATTGTTAGCAAGACAACATCCTACTGTTATTGTTGCTTTTTTCTCCTTTGGTTTTCCAAACAGTCTTAAAAACAGCAAATTAAGTATGGCAGCTCTCATATAAGGCTCTCCCTTAGATGCACAGTTCTCAAGTTCCTTAGCAAGATTGCAGGTGGTGTCCTCTCTTGTTGGGATTTTAGTCAAATCAGGGTTTTGTTTATGCTTTTTTCTACAGGCCAAATAGTGGAGATATTTTTGGTTAAAACTGGAGTTTGATTTCATCATGCTTCCAAACTGAGCACTTGGGATGTTGGCCAGCCGCGCTGTTTTCTGTTCTGAGGACCCCCACAGATGTGGTAATTATGCGAGTCTGTAGAATTGCTAAGGCTGTATTTTTATATCCTCTTGTGAACCAACGCACTTCTGCAGTGCTGAGCGCATCTAAATTGTATGCTGTCTTCACATTAGTTAGCTAGAAATAGTTAAAACACTGAGAGACTTTGGAGATCATGTGTGTAGCCTCACATTTGCTCTTCACAGACAAAGAAGCCACGCTGAAGAGACAGAATTTCACCTATAGTCTTAAGAAGAAGGCACGAGAAAGCTAAAAAACCAAGGACTCTCCAAAGAGTGAGGAAAATGAGGTCATGGGGCAAACCACTGACTCCATGCTAGACAGCCAAGCATAGGAATCCTAAGAACTGCAGCAGAAATGCAAGAGTTTGATCCCTTCAAGTGTTACAAGACTCTTACAGAGAGATTCTCTCATGCTTCCAGCAGGAGAAGGAGAAAAGAACTGCTCTGTAGTGGTTCGCAAGGTGTTTTTTCTGGAGAAATTAGAGCTCAACTTGCTGAGATTTCTTCTGGGCCTAACTGACCTGAGAGAAGGGAGATACCTCAATGGAATTAATATACAAGTCAGTAACAGGAGGACACCTGGAAAATCAGCTCTTCTTGTCAGGACAGAGTGCTGGTGTCCAGGCTCCTCCAGGACAGACTGGGAGCCAGAGCTGCCCAATGATGCCCTCCCACAGATAATGACAGTGAGCACTGGAAGCCAAAGCCCCGTTCACCGAATCTCTGGTTCTTATTCGATTTTCATCCTGTTTCTTCAGCAAAGGTTTCCCTCTTCTGAATCAGAGAAGCATCTTTCTGTGTAAATGGTGAAGCTCTGGATAAAGAAAGCCAAAGCAATTCACCATTAAAAAATAAGAAAAAATATAGTAGAAAAGCATATGCAAACAATTTTTTATTTTTAGCGCAAAATACCTCTAACTTTGAAAACTTTGAAAACTAGAAGCATTAGAAAAAATATAAGTGTTGGCAAAGTTTAGAATTTTTCAAATATGATAGAAAAATCAAGGCAACATAGTATGAATACTTATATTCTTATGTTTCTGTGGAGCTTTAAATAAACTCCAGGATTTCAAAATAACAATTAATTGAACAATAATGAGGTTAAAGGGGATATAATAAGTATAAATGGTCATGTTAAGAACTCAGTAGAAGTTAGGCATGGTGGTGCATGCCTGGAATCTCAGCACTGGATAGACTGAGGCAGGAAAATCTTGAGTTCAAGGACATACTGAACTACATAGAGGCCCAATGAGAACAAATTTAGTTTATCTCCAAAGATGCTCATTTTTCTATCCTAAACCTGTCTTCTTGGAAAATTCAAAACAATTTCTAAGCAAATGAGGAAATATTACTACAAATACAGTTTTTCATTTGCCAACTTTCTTGTAGTCTCACAGGAACCACTGGATTACTACTAGACTCATAAAGGTCTAGAGCCAGCAGAAGTCAAGCACAGCTGGTGGCCTGACTTGTGTCGATGGGGTAATATTCACCCTCCTACTCACACAGAAAGCAATGAGTATGTTAAGCAAGGCATTGAAAAAGGATTTCATCCAGGACAAAGAACTTTCCTAGAATACATGAGGTCCTGGGTTCCACCCTAACACTGCAACAGTAGCAACTGCAAAACAAGACAAAAACCAAAGACAAAAAACAAATCTGAAGAATTCAGAAGTGTTCCTTTCTTTGTTAACTCATAATGCTGCAGCACTTCTGAGAATTCTCATAAGATTTCATTCTTTGTGGCTGAATAATATTCATATATACATTATATATATATATATATATATATATATATATATATATATATGGGCAGATAGAGAAGGGAAGTCTGCCAAAAATGTATATACACTTTAGGAAAAGAAAAATTTATATAAATATTTTAATACTAAATTTAATGAGACATCATAAAATTAAAATACAAGTTATCCTTGACTGCTACAATTACAAGAGGTGCTCAAAGTGCTGGTTGTCAGCTTCCAGGTGTTTATTAGCATGGCAGACAGCTGCTTGAGTAACCTTGGTGATTGAGATTGCAGTACATGCATTTTCAACTTCTTCTCTAAGGTCCAGAAGTTTAGTGGGTATTCTACAATGTATGACTTCCTCTAGGGTCCCTTGTACGAGAGTAGTATCATCTGTTGAAAAAACATCATACTATTTTTCTTTTCCTGAAAATATGTTGTACATTTTTTGGCAGGCTCTGTGTATATATTATATATTATGTGTGGTACAATATATACATATACAATGCATTTACATTGTCCATTCATCTGTTGATGGACAGCTAGGCTGACTTCATAGCTGAGTTCTTGGGAATAGTGCTATAATAAACAAGAGTGTGGCAGTATTTCTTTGGCATGATGATTTTGCTTTCTTTGTGTATACCCACTGGATGACTACATCATTTTGTGAATCTATTTTTGGATTGTGGAGGAAGCATCATAGTGTTTTCTGTACCTGATGCACTGATTTATATTCCCACTAACAGTGTGTGTGCAATAGTTCTTTTTTTTTCTCAGTGTCCCTATCTGCACTTATTTCTTTTTTTTTTTTTAAATAACAGCCATTCTGATTTGAGTGATGGCATTTCACAGCAGCTTTGATTTGCATTTTCATGATGACTAAGGGTGTTGAACATTTTAAAATACATTTATTGGGCATTTGTATTTCCTCTTTTGTGAAGGATCTTTTCAGATTAATTGCCCATTTGTGATTTGAATTGCTTTTTGTTTTTTTCCTTATATATCTGTTTATATAGCAGATGAATAGCATGCAAATATTTTCTCCCATTCTCTAGATTGCCTCTTCACCATTTCCTTTACACTCCATGTTATGATTTGAATCAAGAGCGTTCTCATGAATCCCCATGTACTCACAGGCAGGACTTTTGGAAGGCAGTTGTATCATGGAGGACTTACACTTTAGAAGTGGGGAGCAGAGAGGGGAAAAATGACAGGATGGCCTGCAAAAACACCAACATCCCTGGCTCCTCTTTTTCTGTCTGCTTTCTGATCACCATGACGTGACCAGTTTTCCACTATGCCATTTCTGCTTATAGCCAGATGACTGTGGACTAAAGCATCTAAAAATTGTGAACTCAAATAAATCTCTCATACTTTAGGTTGTGAGTCTCAGAGATGAGGAAAATGATTAGGATATATTTTGGTACTGAGAATTGACTCAATCTTGTGGATATGCCTGACCATGTGGTTGATAAGATTTTGGAAATGGTTCAAGGAATAAAATTGTAGTTATTTGGAGATGTGAACTGGAGAAACCCTAGAGTCCTTTAAGCAAACTTTATGAACAATTCTGGTCAGAGCTCTGAAAAGCAGAATGCTATTTTAAGTTAGGCAGTAAAGACCAAACTCAGGAAGTTTCAGCTAGGAGCAAGGACTTCATAAGGAGTTGGGCTAGAGGCTACTCTGGCAGAAAATTTGTCAATGTTTTGCCCACATCCTGAGATTTTGCACAAGACTGAGATTAAGGTGCATGGATTAATTAATTTGTCAGCAAAATTTCAAGTCACCCCAATGCTCAGGCTGTGACATGAGTACTGATGCAGGCTTTGAACCAGCTCCACACTGAAAAATAGGAGCAAAACCCAGAGGCAAGAAATATAAAGTTTGGCCAAAAAGTAAGAGCCTGTAATGTTGGAGCAGAGAAGAGCATGGTTACTAAGATGATCAGCATTAAAAAGAAGTTGAATACTGTTCATAAGAGCAATAGGAAACATGCCTTCCCAGGAACAAGGACAACAAATGAAAAGACTTTGACTTGAGGAGAAAATACCAGTCATCCTATACAAGGAGGGCCCCCTAGGGAATTGGTTATCTAGACTTGATTCACAATGCTTAGCCATCCAGAGGCCTCTTCAGCCATGCAGAGGAGCCCAGCTACTCCTCAAGGTAGTGGCAGATATTGGCATCATTCATGTGGTGCTGATTTTACAGGCACGCAGAATGTAAGAGTGGAGGGACCAAGGAGGATTCCAGCCAGACTTCAAAGAAAGACTCTAAGCAGTATGTAAATCTGTGAAAGTGATATGTAAGTTAGAGGCCCCAGAAAGTTGGAGAAACCAAGAACATAGACTGTCTGAGGAATGCTGCAAGCAGTGAGTAAAGCTGTCCTAAGAGATATACCAATAGGATGGTAATTTACTTTGGGTGTTAGACATGAAGTTATAGGATTTAATGATTGCCCTAGTGGGTTTAGGTCTTGCTTTGACACTAACAGCTAAGATATGCATGAGGCCTTGGGGGCCAGATGCAGTACATTGTGGTTTGGATCAAGAATATTTCCTTAAAGTCCTCACGTGCACATAGGTGGGGCTTTCAGAAAACAATTAGATCATGGAAGTACTGTGGCCCCCCCACATCCACACACAATAAAATACTAATTCACTCCCCCTGTTAAAATCAAAATGATGAACACTAACAAATTTTGGTGAG
The DNA here is from genome assembly GCF_034190915.1 of Cavia porcellus. NCBI lineage: Eukaryota > Metazoa > Chordata > Mammalia > Rodentia > Caviidae > Cavia > Cavia porcellus. Next base: position 49,648,949 of record NW_026947512.1, read on the forward strand.
GATGTGCAGAAATTAGGACCCTTAATCTTGGAAATGTAAAATGGCACAGCTGCTGTGGAAGTTTGGTGGCTTCTCAAAAAGTTAAACATTGAGCTACCACATTATTCAGCAATTCCATGACAAGCATATCCCAAGAGAAAGAAAAAAATATGTCCATGAACAAATGTGTACTTGAACAGAATAGCAACCTTATGCAAAATAGCCAACAACTGTAATACCCAGGTATTAATCAGTAGTGAATGAATCAGCCAAGTGGTATCTCCATGGAATACAGAATTGTTTGGTAATACAATGAAGTAAACTTTACATATATTAAAATTTAGATAAGTCTTAAAAATGTAACATTAAGGAAAAAATAATTCTGAAAGGGCACATATGATATGATTCCATTTACTGAAATGTTTAGAAAAGGTAAGCCTACAGATATGAAACATAGATTGTGGCTTCCAGAACCTGGGAAGAGTGAGAATAAGGAGTGATTGTTATAGTGCAGAATTCTGGAGGTGGTAAAAAGAAACTAAACCATGGTAATTGCATAACTTTGTGAAGCCACTAAAATGTACACTTTTAAAATGTGAGTTTTATAATATCTAAATTATATTTCAACAAAGTACCTGTTAAAAAAGATAGTGGAAGAATGCCTAGCATTATGACATATGCTGTTAAGAGAAAAAATATTTTTGAAATAGTATATACAAAAAGAAGGGAAGATTATATATTATATGATTCCCAATATGGAAAAATGTATAATAATGAAAGGATTTTGTGCCCTGGATGAGAAGCTGCAGTGGTGGGAGGCTGGTAGGTGGAACAAAAAGGCTCTATTTTGAGGTCATCTTCCCCACCCCTAAGCCCTACCTGTGGCATAAAGTGAATTCCAATGGGCTACCTGTGCATCAGTAATGCCCCTTAGGTGCCTCCCCAAACCTAAGCTATATGTATGCCCCCACATCACGTGTTGGGCAGAGAGAATGCCAGACTCCAGAGGTCATGGAGTCTCTCTCCACATTCTTAAAATAAAGGCCACTTTTATTTCATATTTCTTATCTTTTTAGCTGTGTCAACAGTTCTATCAGATGGTTCCCTGGCTGGGAATGGCAGACGAGAGACTCCTGGGAGTCTGAGGCCCCTGCTGGATGGATTGGACTGCCCACTGGATTAATTCCTCACACCTCAACACAAGGGAGCTGATAAACTTGTTGCTGCTGGTTTGCAAACAACACCAGTCTAATTCATTTACCATAGGCAAGCTGATCCTTTCCAAAGATTACTCTGTGGTGGAGTCAGGCTCCATGCCAGATTTTCCTTCCATTCCCTGGACTAGGGTAACGCTCTCACATCCCTTGGGGCAGCCCTGAGGCAGATCCCTTACTAATCCACTGAAAATCCACTCATGCCTTTTTTGGTGACGACCAAGAACACGAGTTTTGGAGCCGATTACCGTCAGTCTAAGAGGTCAGGTGACGGCCTGACTTGGTTAGATTAAGGTCTGTAGCCTCACCTGATTGTGGGCCCCATGAAGGATTTTCTTATCTTGGGGACCACTTCCTGTCCCCCCCCCCCAAAACATACCTATTTGTAGCTTATCACGCTGATGACAAGTTTACAAAAACTCTCCATCTTTAGGCCTTTGTTTTAAGAATGTGTCCTTTTCTCCCTCTGCTCCCCCAGGATCCCTCACCCTCCCCACACTTAGGGGATAGCATCTTTCTTTTTTTTAAATTTTATTTAAGGAGAAAAAAGAAAAAAAAACAGAAAAAGGGTATAAGTTATACAGAATTTCAGAAAAAGTAAACAGTAGGAAATTAATAGTTAATTACATATTGTCATCTTAGAAATAGTTGTTGAAGTTACAAAATTAAAGCATCAAGAGGGGACTTTCAAACAGTGAGACTGTAAACAGTTTTGTTCACTGATTCAACAAAACTCAGTAATATGGTTATCTATCTTATACACTTAAATATATATGCAGTTATATCTTTTAGAGAACTTTCTTTTCCACAATGACAATTACACATTTTGGGTTTTATTACTCCCACAGTTCTTACTACATTTTTTTTTGAAGAAAGTAAAACCAAATGTGACATATCAGGACAGAGTCAGTCAAATCAAAAGGATGGACATAATACATAATGTAAAAATAAAATACAAGGTGATCAACAATGGTTACCATAATGCCTCTTGTTATCTTAAAAAGAATTGCCTATATCATCAGTTATAATAAAATTGTACAAAACAGTAAAGAATAAGACCAATAAAACCAAAACATTGGAGGCATTAGAGGAATTCAAAAGAAGATAATAGTCAACCAGAATGGGCATCACAATGAATCTTATTGTCTTCATAGTTGTTGCCTATACTTTCAAACTTGGTACTATGAAGCATAACAGAATAGAGGAAAATCAGTCAAAACAAGATGGTGAGAGCAATACAGAGTTTCAAATCAAGTTACTAGGAAATCAAAGTGGGTTACTATAATATATCCTGCTATTTTTTATTTATTTTTTCCTTAAAAGGATAAAAATGAAAAAGTAGATAATAAAAAGGAGATTGAGATAAAAAAGAGGGCATAACAACAAAACAGCGCAGGTCAAAACATAGCTATTTAAGCAAAATAGTGTTTCACCACAAGATAATCTCGACATAATAGTAATTACCATAGTGTCTCTTCCCTTAAAATCTTTGGGTATAACTTCGTATACTATAGCATCAAACATATCAAGACAATGTAAAACCATTCAAGAGAATGACAGTATTACAGGGTATTTAGAATCAACTAACAGAAAATGAACAATGGTTTCTGTATAATCTCCTTGTTTATAAAGGTTTTTGTTTATATTATCACATATAATAAAATCCAATAAGATACAACACATTAAAACTGATGGAGACAGAACAAAAGCTTGATGGGACTTCAAAACAATAGGATATTAAATCAGCACTACCTATTATGATGTCTTGTTTTCTCTAAAATGGCTGTTCCTACCATCCAACCTTCTCTGCCTCATTTCTGTTGAGCTCTTTTTCTGTCACTAGTTGTCAGTTTGTCCTCTTCATTTCGCTTTCTGCTCCATTCATTGTGGCCGCTCTGCCACTATTTCTGGAATCTTGGTATTTTCCTTTTTTAGAATATCCTGAAATACTCTCTGTAGAGTTGAATTGGTGGTTGCAAATTCCCCTAGTTCCTCTTTATCCTGGAAGCACCTTGTTTTTCCATCAATTTCTAGGGACAGTTGTGCAGGATATATCAATCTTGGCTGGAGGTTATTATCTTTCAAAGCATGAATTATTTCCCCCCACGCTCTTTGTAATTTGATGGTTTGTGCCGAGAAGTCTGCTGTAATTCTGATGAGTGTTCCCTTGTAAGTGATCTGTTTCTTGTCTCTGACGGCTTTTAATATTCTGTTCTTATACTGGATTTCTAGAATTTTGATTATTATATACCTGGATGTAGCTCTGTTTGGGTTGTAGGTGGCTGGGGGTCCTGTATGCCTCATACATCTGAGTATCTTTACCTTTTGCTAAATCAGGAAAATTCTCCTTGATTATTTCTGTGAATAGCCTTTGTAGTTCATTTGTTTGACTCCCTACTTCTTCTTTTATGTTCTTAATTCTTAAGTTATAGATCCTCTTATCATCTTCTAGTCTTTGTATTATTGCTGTTTGTTTTCTTGTTATTTTTAAGAAGTTTTTCATTTCATGCTCCCACCTTACAAATCTGTCCTCCAGTTCTGATAATCTGTCCTTAGTTTCTTTCAAGCTGTCATGCCAGCTTTCAATAGAGTTTTTAGTTTCCTGGTAATCTCTTTGAACCTGCTTCACATATTCTATGTTTTCTCTATTTTCTCCATCAGACAATTCTCCCCTTTTTTTCTGTTCTTCCATTCCACCATCTGTTTTTTCTTGGGCAGTGCTTAGCATTTCTCTAACTGTTCTACTTATTTCTTGCTTTATTTCATTAAATACTTCATTTTTGAACTCATCTATGAGGCTCCGGAGATACCGCTTTATGTCTATAGGTGCCGTGTCAGATATTGCATGTTTTCTGCCTTCATTCTCTTTTGCATTTACCTTTCCTGGGTCAGTGTTCTCAGGTTTGGGGACTGAGGACCCTTTCTTGTTGCTCCCTTTTTTTTAAATTTTCTTTTTTATTTAAGGAGAAAAGAAAAAAAAAGTGAAAGGGTACAAGTTATACAGATTTACAGAAGAAAAAAATGAACAGTAGGAAATCACTAGTTAATGGATTACATATTGCCATCTTAAAAATAATTGTTCAAGTCACAAAATTAAAGCTTGTAGAGTGGACATTCCAACAATGATAGTGCAACAGTTCTGTTCAATGATCCAATAAAACTCTGTGATATCATTTTCTATCTTATACACTTAAATATACATGCAGTTATATTGTTTAGAGCACTTTCTTTTTCTCTCTTTTGTACAATGACTATTACACATTTTGGGTTTCATTGCTCCCACGGTTCTTATTGCTTTTTTGGAAGAGAGTAAAACCAAATGAGACATAACAGGACAGAATCGGTCAAGTCAAAAGGGTGGACATAATAGATAATATAAAAACATAATACAAGGTGATCATCAATGGTTACCATAATGCCTCCCGCTATCTCTAATAGAATTGCCTATATCATTAGTTATAATACAATTGAACAAAATAGTAAAGAACAAAACCGACAAAACCAAAACATTGGAGACATTGTAGGTCTTCAAAAGTAGATAAAAGTCAACGAGAATGGGCGTTATAATGAATCTCATTATCTTCTCAGCTGATGCCTAAACTTTCGAACCTGATACTATCCATCAAACAGAATAGGGGAACATCAGTCAAAAACAAGATGGTGAGAGTAATACAGGGCTTCAAATTGAGATAATAGAAAGTCAAAGTGGGTTACTATATTATATCCTGCTATTTTTTTCCCTTTAATTAAACGGATAAAAATAAAAAAGTAAATAATGGAGTGGAGATTGAGAAAAAAGAGGGCATAACAGCAAAACAGTGCAGATCAAAACATAACCATTTAAGCAGAATAGTGTTTCACCACCAGATAATTCTGACCTAAAAGCAGTTACCATATTGACTCTTTCCTTGAAGTCCTTGAGTACAACTTCATATACTGTAGCATTAAGTATATCAAAACAATGTAAAACCATTTAAGAGAATGACAGCATTACAGAGTATTTAGAATCGACTAACAGAAAATGAACAATGGTTTCTGTATAATCTCCTTGTCTTTAAAAGGTTTTTGCTTATACTATCATACATAATAAATTCCAATAAGATACAACCTGTTTAGACCATTGGAGACAGAAGAACAAAAGCTAGATGAGACTTCAAAACAAGATGATACTAAATCAGTATTACCTATTAAGATGTCATTTTCTCTAAAATAGCTGTTCCTATCATACAATCTTCTCTGTCTCATTTCTGTTGTGCTCTTTTTCTGTCAGTAGCTGTCAGTTTGTCTTCTTCATTTTGTTCTCTGCTCTATTCGTTGTGGCCTCCCTGCCACCATTTCTGGGTTCTTTGTATTTTTCTTTTTTTAGAATATCCTGCAATACTTTCTGTAGGGTGTGAATTGGTGGTTGCAAATTCCCCCAGTTCCTCTTTATCCTGAAAGCACCTTGTTTTTCCATCAATTTCCAGGGACAGTTGTGCAGGATATCTCAATCTTGGCTGGAGATTATTATCTTTCAAAGCTTGAATTATTTCCCCCCATGCTCTTCATGATTTGATGGTTTGTGCAGAGAAATCTGCTGTAATTCTGATGGGTGTTCCCTTGTAAGTGGTCTGTTTCTTGTCTCTGACAGCTTTTAATATTCTATTCTTGTATTGAATTTCTGGAATTTTTATTATTATATGCCTGGGTGTTTCTCTGTTAGGGTTGTAGGTAGCTGGGGTCCTGTATGCCTCGTACATCTGAGTATCTTTACCTTTTGCTAAATTAGGAAAATTCTCCTGGATTATTTCTGTGAGTAGCTTTTGTAGTTCACTTGTTTGTGTCCCTACTTCTTCTTTTATGTTCTTAATCCTTAAGTTATGGCTCCTCTTATCATCTTCTTGTCTTTGTATTATTGCTGTTTGTTTCTTTGTTATTTTTAAGAAGTTTTTCATTTCATTCTCCCATATTACAAGTCTGTCCTCCAGCTCAGATAGTCTGTCCTTAGTTTCTTTCAAGCTGTTATGCCAGTCTTGGAAAGACTTCTTAATTTTTTGATAGTCCCTTTGAACCTGCTTCACGTACTCTATGCTTTCTCTGTTTTCTCTATCAAACAATTCTCCCCTCTTTTTCTGTTCTTCCATTCCACCATCTGTTTTTTTCCTGGGTGGTGCTTAGCATTTCTCTAACTATTCTGCATACTTCTAGCTTCAGGTCGTTGATAACTTCATTCCTGAATTGGTCTATGAGGCTCTCTATATGGCGCTTAATGTCTATTGGTGCGGTGTCCGCTATTGCCTGTTTCTCAGAATTGGGGGCCGAGGAGCCTTTCTTGTTGCTTCCCTTCCCCATTTTCTCTGTTCCTTATAAAATGCAAGCTTACATAGGAGGCCCAGCTTCCCTGCCTGTCAGCCACAGCCTGATCAAATTGCGCTGGCTAGGTGTTTCCGCCCACCGCTGGGCACCAGGGAGTTACGGACTAGGCAGCCTACGCAGGAGTCACCCCTCTGGGCCACCGTCAGGCTCTGGGATCTGGTTTAGGCCAGCCTACCAAGTCTGCCCGCAGCGTCACGCAGGCCAGGCACTTTTCACCAATCCCGTCCGAGAGGGGAATGTGTGGCTGGAGTCGCCACCGTGCCCTGCTCTTACAGGACTGCCTGAGCCCAGAAAGTCCTCCGCTGGAGTCAAACTGTGGTGGAGTGTCAGTTTCTCTCACTCACCTCGCCACCAGTCAGTGTACGCCTCCTTGTCTGTCCTGTTTTTGATTCTGTTCACAGACTCCCATTCCCAGAGCTTCTGCGCGTCTCTCCTTGCCGAGCCGCTGTGGAGGCAGTCAGCCGCCATCGGCGGGAAATCCAAACCGCGGTTGCCAATGGCGCGGGGTCCAGCCTCCACACCGAGACTTTTCTGTTCCTATTTTAGCGCCGGGACTGCATTCCAAGTTGGTTTCCCTCAGTTCAGTTCGTTCCTGAGTCAGCAGAGGATATCTCTACCGGCTCATGTCTCCTTAGTCTGCATCATTCCTGATTTCTGAGCCGAGCCTTTCAGAGAGCCTCCGGTAGTTGCTGTTAACTATCTGCCATGTTCTCCTGGAAGTCTCTTGTTGCTCCCTTTTCCCATACTTTTTGTTCCTTCCATACAAGCGTATGTAGGAGGCCCAGTTTTTTTTTTCTCTTTGTCTGTTAGTTTGTTTGAATTTGCTGGCTAGGTGTTCCCACCCACTGCAGTGTACTAGGGAGACACAGACCTGGGCAGCCTCTGCTGGGCCCGCCCCTCCAGGTCAACCTACTGAATGCTTCATTGTTAGGGTGCACCGCCACGCATAGGGACCTGATTTGGGCTAGCCTACTGGATCTTAGTCCGTGGCGTCACCAGGCCAAATGCTCCCCACCACTCCCGTTTGAGAGAGGAATATGCGACTAAAGTCACTGCAGGGCCCTGTTCCGGCTAGTCTGCTCATTTCCAGAATATCCTCTGTTGGAGCCTCTTAGTCTATGAAAAGGTCCCCATTTCTCTCACTCACCGCAGGTCGATGCAGGGCTCCCTGCCAATCCCACTCTCATCGCCGTTTGGTTCACCGATTCCAGCTCTCAGAGCTTTTGTGCATCTCTCTCCCTGCCATGTGGATTGGGACGCAGTATCGGCAGCAGGAAATTCAAATCACAGCTTCCAATGGTGTGGGATCCAGCTTCCGCACTGAGATTTTATTTGTTCCTATTATAGCATTAGGATTGCATTTCCAGTTGGTTTCTCTCAGCTTAGTTTGTTCCTGGGTCAGCAGGGTACATTTCCCCTTGTGTAGGACTCCTCACATGGCACTGTTCCTGGAGTCTAAACTGGTAATCTCAGAGAGCCTCTGTCACTGCTGTTATTTGTCCGCCATGTTCTCCCAGCGATTACCAATTTCTAACACTGTGCCATTGCACAGCTTGAGGGTCTCCTAGGGTATTTCCAATACAGACTATAGCTTGTAGAGTTCCAGCCAGGTTACACTCTGCAATGTGTGAGGGGAAAGTTCTTCGGCGCCATGACACAGGAAGCGATAACATCTTTCTTTACAGCCTTTCCCCTATATCTCACACACCAAACCCCACAGCTTTCTCAGCGTCCTCCTTTCTTCCCCACTTCACTCATTTCTCAGTCCCTCTCCACACCGCCAGCCGGCCCACCTTTCTTTCCCACCGGAATGATGGAGGTGCGCGTGGACATGTTGGAGGTAGTGCTTGTGGACAGTGTTGGGCTGTGCCCTGTGCACTCCACCCCTGCCCCATGCACTGGGCGCATCTCCTGAGCAGTCCCAGCCCCCACCCCCTGAGCACAAGCTCAGCTCTGAGTAGCAGCATGGAGAAAGAGACAACATGTCCCACTAGGGGGGAAAAAAGGGTTCACACCAGCCTTACTTAATATAGTTCAAATTGGCCAAATATATTTGAGTGTGCTATGATTTTATGATATATTTCTTGTTTGTTCAGTCTGTTTACAGATTGTCTGTCCATGTTTGTTCATTGCTCTGTGAACAGCTGTTCCTTCTTGTTTGTGCTCAACATTTTTTTTCCTTTTTTACATTCTCAAACCATTTAATCAAGGTTTATTTGGGTTATAGATTAAAAAACATGCTTCCACATAGTTTGCCAGCTGGTCAAAATGTTGCTAAAACTGGTTAAAACTGATTAAAAGAAGTGGGGTGAGGAGACAATAAAAAAGGCTTTAATTGATGAATGCAAAAGTGGCCACCTGGTAATTTTACCAGCCTTGTTTATCAATTAAAGCTTTCAATAATCTACATAGCCTTATGGGAGACTCCTCAACTAAAGTTCATATGACCAAGACAATTCATTGTTGGTGATCTGATGGTATATTCATGCTTTCAAATATAAAATTGGTATTGTTTCTGCTGCCTTTTTCTTGTGTCCCAGCCAAGAGATACAAATCAGACCAACATGAGTAAATCAGTCAAATAATAATTTTCAAACAAAAATTTATATAATGTAGGATGACAAGTGTTTTTCTTTCAGATCCAGACACATGTTTAGAGATGCTTCACAAATTTCTTCAGCATTCAAAGGTTAAAATGCTGTTTAATGATTAATAGCCATTAATAGCTGATCATGATTAATAGCCATTTAATGTTCTATGTTAATCTTACTGCCTATATTGTACTGTACTTTTATCAATCTTCTAGATGTTTAACAACTGAAATTAAGAGATAATTATAAATTGCTTTTGGATTCCTTTTGCTGGGGGCCACTAGATGTTTTCCAAAAAAAGGTTATATGATGAATGCAAAACAACAAGACCAACACTGGGGCAGAGGCCAGGCTTGAGCCTTTCCCAGCCTGTCTGCCTGCCCTGGCTCAGCCCTCTGCCAAGCCATAATTAACTATACTCAACTGGCATTAAATGACACCATAGCTGATCTCTCTCCTAAATAAAAAGGTAAAATTAATAAAATAGGCCATCCTCCAAAAAACAGATGGCATTAGACATTCTACTAGCATAAAGAGATACTTATATATGACAAATAAATGACATGTCAGTTCCTAAAATTCCCTAGAACTTATCCTCCTTATGGGAAGCCATTACAAAAGTTATAAATACCTTGTTGATTATATCTCACTCCTGCATACTTAATTGATTCTACAGATACCTTCTACTTGGGCAAGATCCCAAGACAAAAGGCTAAACTTGGCCCTCAAACCCCACAGGGAATCCTTCTTAATATGGCTTTTCATGTTTTCAACAACAGAGATAAAAATAACAATCTGATCTTTTAGCAGTGACACTTGGAGCTCTAAGACAGGTAAAGTGACACAAGGTGGAGCTGCCTGAGCCCCTCCTGGACCATGCTTCAAATGCAGCAGAAGGACATTGGGCAAGAGAGTGCTCCATCCTGGCATTCCTTTGGGGTCTTACCCCAGGGCTACTGGACTGTCCTAGCCATCAAAGAGTGGGTAAGCCATCTAACTTCTAGCCCTCACAGAAAATGCCAACCCTGCCAGATTCATCATTGACAGAACTGCTTGGACTTGCTGCTGAAGACTGATGGGCTCGGGGTCCACAGACCCCATTGAGTTGTCCTTCTCAGAGTCCCAAGTCCCACTAGAGGTCTCAGGTAAGACATTCTCTATGCTTGTGGACATAGAGGCCATGTATGGGGTTCTTCCTGAGTTTTCAGGCTGCTATATTAAGTCCTCAGTCTCTATAGGGGGTACTGATGGCCAACCTATGCAGCCTTTACAGGGCCTATTTCATGCAGGTTCTAGACTGCTTCTCTGGTCCATCTCAGAGTTTGAGATACCTCCAATCCCACCTGCACTGCCCATGCCATGCCTATTTTAATTCATCTCAGGGATCCTTCAATTCTTCCTTGTGTTCCCCAATATCCCATGGCTTCCAAACATTTACAGGGGCTTAAACCCATGGTTAAGTGCCTTTTAGACAATGATTTTCTTAAACCTACCCATTCACCCTATAATACTTCTAATCTCCTGGTACTCAAGCCTGATGGGGTCTTACCCTCTAATACAAGACCTTAAGATACGCAACAGTGCTGTTACCCCAATCCACCCAATGGTGCCAAATCCTTATACCATGCTCTCTCATATCCCTCCCTACACCACTCATTTTATGGTCCTAGATCTTAAAAATGCCTTTTTATTCCTTTGTGTTTATGCAGACTGACCCAGACACTCTGAGGTCTCAACAGCTTACACCTGTTATCTCTAGTAAAACCTCTCCTCAGGGATATATAGTACCACCTACCTTTCTGATTCACCAATTTCTCAGACACAACCCTGGTCAAGACTAAGAGATAAATTTCATATTCTCACCTTTGTTTGTACTTTTTCAGGATAAATAAGGCTTTCTCACAACCAGGGAGACTGCTGATATATTTACTAAAGTCCAAGGCAAGGACTACAACCAAGATGGAGCAGCCCATATCTGGTCTTCTTGGCAACCTCAACAGTGGTCAGAGTTGCTAGACTGCCATCCTGGTTTCATATCACTCAGGCTAAGTGGTGCCCTCCCAGCCCTAGATCTAACTATCCTTTGCCCACTCATCTCCATCTCACTAAGGCCTCACAGCCACAACCCTTAGGCTGTCATGTTTTGTTATCTAATTTGGTTCCTAATTTCTTATATTCTATTAATTATCCTTTTTACAACAGGACTCTCAACAGTATCTCCTAAAGACTCGCACATCATGCATACCACAGACAAGTCTTACCTATCTACCCTCTTAAATTTTACCCTTTTGGATAAAAAAAAATCACCTCTCATAACCCCACACTTATTTTTCAGAATTCTACCTTACTGTGGCAATGATTCTACCTCAACATGGTCCTGATAAAATGACATATCTAAATCAAAGGCACCTTTCCTTCTATCTCACCTGGGTCCTTAAATATGATAGTGGCCCGCTGCCTCACGACACCTTGTCTTTTTATTTTCTCAGTCTAAAGTGCCGGCATTCACCAGTGATAAAGTTGTCCTGGTTAAAACACCTGGCACCAGCTTCTATATGGGCATCAACCGTCATCCCATTGACTCTCCTAAACTCCAGTACAGCGCCCTCTTTCAGCAGGAAACAGTAAAAGAAAGAAAAACTTTGCCCTTTTTCCTAATAATAAAAAGATGGGAATGAAAGGATTTTGTGCCCTGGATGGGAAACTGCAGCAGTGGGAGGCTGGGAGGTGGAACCAAGAGGTTCTATCTTGAGGTCATCTTCCCCGCCTCTAATCCCTACCTGTGACGTGAAATGAATTCCATTGGGCTACCTGTGCATCAGTAATGCCCCTTAGGCTCCACCACAAACCTAAGCTACATTTATGCCCCACATCACATGTCAGGCAGAGAGAATGCCAGGCCCCAGAGATCATGGAGTCTCTCTCCACATTGTTAATAAAGGCCACTTTTATTTCATATTTCTTATCTTTTTAGTTGCACCGAAAATTCTGTCAATATAAAATGGGCCAAAAATAGCAGGCAATTTATAGATAGTAATCTAAGTGAATAAAAAGCAAATGAAAGAGAAAAGATGAAATTGCATGCTGAGAAAATGCAAGTAAATATCAGTAAAATGCTCTGATCACACCCAAAAAACGAACAGAAGTTAAGATATGATAATATTATGTGAGAACACCATTGTTGAGCACGGAAAGTGGTCTAATCATTTTGGAGAGTAACTTGATTCTGTCCAGTGATGCTGCAGATGTTTGCATTCCCTGGATTGGCATATCCACATGCCTTGGCAGAGCTGGAGTGGGCATCAAAGATATGCCCAAGAATTTCAAAGCAGCTACTTGGGAAAGGTCAAAAGCAAAATGCTAAATCCTCCAGTACAAATCAAAATGGAAACAACCAAAATGTCCACCAACAGGAAAATGGATGTAAATTAAATCGTGTAAATGTGTTACATTTCAGAAATGGTTGACTAAGGTCACAGATCTGTTACCAAACAAAAGACAAGCCACTGACAAAGTCGTACCATTTATAACTACTTGTGGAAAGTAGGAAAGCTTGAGAAGCAAAATTAAAAGCTGTTTAGCAATATGTACATTTGTTACAATAATTTTCTTTATAAGTGCAATGATGTTACAATCCTTGTGGGGAGGTAGCACTTTCCCAGTCCCTTTTATATCCCTCTCCTGCCCTTCAGTCCCCCCTCCATCTCTTGATCCCCTTCTCCTTTGAGAAAGATGTCTCCCTAATTCCTACTATTTATCTAGTCTCTTGTTCTTTATTTATACTTTGGGTTTCTCATATTATAGAAGTTGTGATATTTAAGTTCATGTGCCTGATTTATTTTATTTAAAATTATGACCTCAAGGTCTATCCATTTGCCTTAAAAAGACATAAATTTATCCTTTATAAATTTATATAGCAGAGTACAATGCCATTTGTATGACTATCACATTTTCTTTAACCATTCATCTGTTAATAGGCATATAGGCTGCTTCCAAGATTTAAATATTATGAATTTGCTGCTATAAACGTGAGTATGCATGTGTCTGGGAAATGTGTGAGTATGCATAGTTTTCTGCGAAATCTCCATGTAGATTTCCACAGTGGTTGTATCAGTTTACATTCCCACCAACACTGAGTATCATTTGATTTCTTGATGATGGCCATTCTTCCTGGGATGAAAGGAATCTTGGTATTGTTTTAACTTGCATTTTTCTAATAGCCAGCAATATCAAACATTTTGTCCTGTATTTACTGGCTATCTTCTGTGAAGTGTCTATTCCTGGATGTTGTGGAGCCTACTGGTTCTTTCCAGACTCTTGTCCCACTTAAAGAATTGATAAACTGAGGAAGTAAAAGAAGTGAAAATGAGTGCAAAAGGGAGTGCTTAAGATGAAGAAGCACTCTGAAGAAAAGAGGTGATATGCCCTTTTTATGCAGGGTGGGCCACTGCAGGAACAAAAGTACAGTGACCATGAAGTCGATGGTCACTGACTTTTACATCTTTTTTTTGATGTCAATGCCATGCCATGCAGGGCTCCAGCCATGATTGGATAGATCTCTGTGACTGACAGGTCATGCCCAACCGTTCTGCCATTTTCCATGCTCTGATTTGCCTCATTTCCTCAAGACACGAGTCACCATAATTATTTATGGGTTGCTGAGGGAGTTGGAGTTGTCTGTCTCCCTGCTGAGAGATGCTATGGATCCTGTCTACTAGGGATTATGTACTCTCGAACTAACTACCTGCAGCTCACCAGTTGAGCTGAAGAAAGCTTACCAGAAGAGGAGAAAAAAGTGTGTGTATGTGGAGAACTGTTGAGCTGCTGTTTAAGAGCTTAGTGGACTTGTCAGGAACTTGTAGGGACAAAGAGGGATGTTAAATAGGTATCAGTGCCTTGTTTTGGTGATTCTACTTACCTGCGCTTGGAGCAGAACTGTAGTCTTGCTTTTTTGAAGAAGAACCTGAGGGCTTGCAGCAGTTCACAGGAGTAGCTTCCTTCTTTTAGGTACTCTTTTTCCTCAGATGTTTAAGGTGGGGCTGGATTTATAATTGCCAATCTCTCCAGGGTGTGTCTAAGTTCTTTGCTCAGACTCTAACAAAGGAGATAGTCTGAACTTGCCAGGGTTCTTGCAGGCTCTTGCAGACCTGTTGGATGGTCACTGCTACCCCTAACCCTGTGAAAATGTGAAAGATCATTTCCCGTGTAGAATTTTTAAAATAGCTTTTCACGGTTTCCCTTAAGGAAACCACAGAATGTTCCTCAGTAACTAGGAAGAAGGGCAATGTCTTCAGGGGCTGCAAAGTTTTCTCATGGTGCCTCAGCATCAGTCTTTTAATTTCCCTAGGAAGTCAAAACATGTACCTTTAGTGTCCTTTGAAGTGAATGACAGTGACCTGCCTGCAAAAATAGGTGACCTGTCTGAGTTGTAGTTAGCACCCCACATAATCCTTTTTCTCCATATGGTTCCACAGGCATGTAGCAGTGATATTTGAATTGACATGGCAGAGTAGGAATAAAGGAATGAAGGTCCCTTGATCCTGAGTATGGGACAGATCTGGAGGAGGGTTTCTTAGAGAGGGAAGTTAAGGCAGAATAATTAAATTTGTTTACCCATGACAGTCAGAGTGACCTGCGGTTTTTTGTTTTTGTTTTATACGAGATGGAGATGTTTATGAGTGAGGTATGCAGACTGACCTGGGACCTGTTCAGTTCTCTTTATTAGAAGGGGTGAGGGTTGAGGGTTGAGGCTGCCCTATCCCTTCTCTGGGAGCAGGGCACTCAATCCCCGAGTACTATAGTTAGGCATTTCGATCACCTGACACATGGAACAGAGCCCAGGCTGTGGCTTGGTCCAGTTGAATGGTCAGTGTCCAGTTTTGCCTGTAAATCAAGCTTTGATTGGCCCTAGGTTTTCCCTTGGATGACTTGGGTGTGCTTAAAGCATTGCCAATTGTAACAGCCATACTTTTTGTATGCCTTTTTTTCTTAGTCCTTATCTCCTCATCTTCCTCTAAATCCTGATTGTGTTTTGCTTTGTTTTTTGAGACAAGGTCTTGTTATGTAGTTTAGGCAGCCAATGAATTCACTGTAGCTCAGGCTGGGCCTGGAACTCACAGCAATTCTCCTGTCTCAGCCTCCCAACTGCTGGGATTATAGACATACACCACCAATCCCAGCTAGATCCTGATTGTTGAGCACAGAAAAGGGCATGGGTCCAGCAATTGGGAGAAGGTTTTGGGACTTATCTGTAAATATACCAAGACCTTTTGAAAATACTTGGTCTCTTTGGGGCACTAGTATCTGATGAAAACAAACGAGAGAGATCTATGTCCCCCCAAAAGACAGTGGGTGTCTCTGAGGAATCATCCATGATATTGACTTTCTCAGGGGCATTTCTAACTACCATATTTTCTTGTTTTTTTTTTTTCTAGAGATAAAGAGCCACAAAAGCCTGAACATAAGGGATTTCATATCATTTTCTAAGTTTTTTTTTCCCCCAGAAGGGATTTAACTGGAGAATATTGTGATTTAAACTGCTTCTGTTGCCCATCTTTTGCTATATTCTAGTTTATGTAGCCTAATAGTAAGGTCTCTGGGATCTGCAGAATTTTCCTCATGGTGCCTCTTGGGCTAGGTTGGGGTGCTTTAGAGGGTTTCCCCTGTAGAAAGAAACAGACCTGTGAGTTCATAAAGTGTTCTTTGTGACCAAGGATTAGACAGATGTTTCTGTCAAAGGTAGCCTTGGTGGCCCATGGGGTCCCTCAGCCTTAGAACTCTCTATAGTGTGGTCAACTGATTCCTTAGAGAGAGAGGTGCAACTCCTAGGGGCTCCCTAGAGACAATGAACTTTTAAAGGATCAGTGTGGAGCCCCAGAGGCCTCCCTTGGCTGCCTGGGAAACCTTATCTCCTACACTTATTCCCAGTACTTTGTTTCTTTGTTTAAAGTAGTAAAAGGAGAAATCTCTTTCTGTACACGAAGAGAGTGAAAAAAAAAAACCTTAAAAGTAGTTACCTGGGATTTTGAAACAGGGAGAGGTGACAACCTGAGTCCCATATATTCCCTGAAAGTGAAGGCTCTGGCTCTTATCCATAAGGTGCCTGACGAGCTATGTCCAGTTACTAGAAACTTCAAGATGCTAGAAGAGTCTGTTATAGGCTAAAACTCAAAAAAGACTTTCAACAGCATTTTGTCCTTTTTAAAAATTATTTTGGAAAAAAAGTAAAAACAATGATACAGAATTTCAAAGCAAGATAATAGGACATTTAGAATGGTTAATACATTGCGTATTGTTATCTTGAAAGTAGTTGCTCAAATTACATGAGAAATTGATCAATGTAAGCAAAAACCATTCTTTTCGATGAACTAATGGATAAGTAGCATAATTATTCTATGATACACACACACATATGCCTATGCACACATTCTTACCCTTTCTCTTTTCTCTTTCCATTCCAGTTCTTTCCTTTTTAATAGTTTCTTCCCTTTTTACTTTCATAATATCTATTAATACATTTGGAATCTTATTCTTTTAGTTTTTTACACTAGGGGGCAACATGTTTGCATGTGTACATCTGATTTATTTCAGTTATGAATATGGTCTCAAGTTGCATCTATTTACCTATAAAAGCCTTGAGTTTATCCTTTTTTATAACAGTAGTATTCCATGGTAATATCACATTTTTTAAATCCATTCCTTGGTTGATGGACATTTGTGTTATTTACAAGATTTGGCTATTACAAATTGTGCTGCTATAAAATGGCTGTACATATATTTATTGTGTTAGATGTTTTTAATTCTTCTGGAAAAATACCCAGAAGTGGAATAACTGGGTTGAATGGGATCGCCAATCCTACTTTTTAAAAATATTTTTTTTAATTTTAAAGAGAATAAAATGAAATAATAAAAATATATATTTTTATAATAAGATGATAGGAAATTAATAATGGTTATTATACTGCATATTGTTACCTTTGCTTAGATTTCCAGATACAGGCATGCAAAATTAATCAAACGACATAAACACTAACCTTTCCTTCCTGTGAACTAATAGATTTAGTAGTACAATTATCTTTGTTTTTTAGAACCAGCTAATAGAAAATGAAGAATTGTTTCTTTATTATCTCTTTGCCTATAAAGGATTTTGTTTATAGCATAGCATATAGTGAAATATAGTAAGATACAACATGTTAAAACCAGTGGAAACAGATGTACTACAGCTTGATGGGACTTCAAAACAAGATGATATTAAATCAGCACTAGCTTTTATGTTGTGTTGTTTTCTTCAAAATAGCTATTTGTACTATCATAGATACTAAAATCGAACAACCCAGGTTAAAACCATTGCAGTTAATGAGTGAAAACATTATATGGCTTCAAATCAATATGATTGGGAATCATGATTACCACATACTTTTATGTATTCTTATCATTTCTTACACTAGGGAAACTATTTGGTATTTATACATGTGAGTTTCATTTATTTCACTTATGAGTATAGTCTCAAGCTGCATCCATTTATTTATGAATATTACAATGTGATCATTCTTTATAGCTGAGTAGTACTCCATTGTATAAAAATACCACAACTTTTTTATCCATTCTTCAGTTGATGGACACTTAGGTTGTTTTCAAGATCTGGCTATTACAAATTGTGCTGCTATAAACATGGGTGCACATATATCACTGTGGTATGATGCTTTCAGTTCTTCTGGAAATATGCCTTGAAGTGGTATAGCTGGGGCTTCCAGTCCCAGTTTTCTGAGAAATATCCAGACTGACCTCCAAAATGGTTGCACTAGTCTACATTCCCACCAACAGTGCAGGAGAGTTCCTTTTTCCCCACAGCCTCTCCAGCATTTGTTGTTGGTGGTTTTCTTGATCTTGGCCATTCTTTCAGGAGTGAGATGAAATCGCAGTGTGGTTTTAATTTGCATTTCTCTAATGACTAATGATGATGAACATTTTTTCATATGTTTATTTGCCATTTGTATTTCTTCATCAGAGAATTGTTTATTCATCTCAGATGCCCACTTTTGGATTGGGTCTTTGAATTTTGGGGGTCTGATTTTTTAAAATTCTTTATATGTTTTAGACAGAAGTCCTTTGTCCGAGGGGCAGTTCACTAAGATTTTTTCCCAGTTTGTGGGTTTTCTTTTCACTATGCTGGAGATTTCTTTTGACATGCAGAAACTTTTTAATAAGAGGTGATCCCAGTTATTGATTCTGGGAAGTATTTCCTGTGCGGTTTGAGTCCTGTTCATGAATTCTCTACCTACTCCTATATCTTCAAGGTTTTTACCCAATTTGTCTTCCAATAGATTTAATGTTTCTGTTTTAGATCTTTGATCCATTTAGATTTTATTTTAGTACATGGTGATAGGCATGGGTCTAGTTTTAGTTTTCAGCATATGGAGAGCCAGTTTTTCCAGCACCATTTATTAAAGAGATTATTGTTCTTCCAGTGAACATGTTTGGCTCCTTTATCGAAGATAAGGTGGTTGAGTGTGTTTGTAGTTGTGGTTGTATCTTCTAATCTACTCCACTGATCTTCAGGTCTGTTTTGGTTCCAGTACCATGTTGATTTTACTATGGTTGCTTTGTAGCATAACTTCAAGTCAGGGATTGTGATGTCTCCTGCCTTGCCTTTGCTGCTTAGAACTGTCTATTGCTGTTCTAGGTCTCTTCTCGCTCCAGATGAATTTTAGGAGTGATTTCTCGAGTTCTATGAGGCATGTTGATGATATTTTTATCGGGATTGCATTGAATGTGTATAAAAGTTTTGCGAGAATGGCCATTTTCACAATATTTATTCTTCCTATCCATGAGCAAGGGATGTCTTTCCATTTTCTGAGATCATCTTCAATTTCATTTTTCAGTGTATTATAATTTTACTTGTACAGGTCTTTCACTTCTTTCATGAGAGTAATCCTAGATATTTCATTTTTTTGGTTGCTAGTGTGAAGGGTGTGGCTTCTCTTATTTCTCTCTCTGTGACCTTGTTGTTAGTGTATAGGAATGCTATTGATTTTTGAGTATTGATTTTATATCCAGCTACATTACTGAATTTATTTATTATATCGAGGAGTCTTTCAATGGAGTTTTGGGGATCTTCTATATAGAGTATCATGTCATCTGCAAATAATGATAGCTTAACTTTTTTTCCTATCTTTACGCCTTTTATTTCTCTCTCTTGTCTAACTGCTCTGGCTAGTATTTCTAGCACTATATTAAATAGGAGCAGTGATAAGGGACATCCTTGTCTTGTGCTGGATTTTAAAGTAAAGGCCTTCAGTTTTTGGCCATTTAGTATGATATTGGCTGTTGGTTTGTCATAGACAGCCTTTATTATATTGAGGTAAAGACCATCTATTCCAATTTGCTGCAAGGTTCTTAATATGAATGAATGTTGGACCTTATCAAAAGCTTTTTCTGCATCTATAGAAATGATCATGTGGTTCTTACTTTTGGCTGTATTGGTATGTTGTATTACATTTATTGATTTACAGTAGTACAATTATCTTAACTATCACATATATGTAACTTTCCCCTTCCTTGTTTTCTCCTTTTCCCCATCCAAGTTGTTCTTTCTTTTTTAAACAGTTTCTTCCTCTTTCACAATATCTATTGTACCTTTTGGATTTTATTTACTCTTTCAGTTTTTTATACTATGGAGACAGTACAATGTTTACAAATGTGAGTCTGGTTTATTTCACTTATGAATAATGTCTGTAGTTGTATCAATTTACCTAAAAAGCTATGAATTTATTTTTCATTATAGCTGAGTAATACTTCATTGTATAAAATTACCACATCTTTTCTACCCATTCCTAGGTTGATGGGCATTTGTGTTGTTTTTAAGATTCAGATATTACAAATCATGCTGCTATATACGTGGGTGCACATATATCACTGTGGTGTGATATTTTCAGTTCTTCAGGGAATATATACAGAAACAGGATAACTAGGTCAAATGGGACCTTTACTCCCAGCTTTTTGAGCAGTCTCCACAGTGATTTCCACAGTGGTGCACCTGTCTACATTCCCACCAACAATGGAGAAGGGTTCCTTTTCCCCCCGCATCTCCAACATTTGTTATTGGTTGATTTCTTGATCCTAGCTATCCTTTCTGGAATGAGATGAAATCTCATTGTTGTTTTAATTTGCGTTTCTTGAATGACCAATGATGTTGAACATTTTTCCAAATATTAATTTGCCATTTGTCTTTCTTCACTTGAGAAGTGTATATTCACCTCATGTGCCCATTTTGGACTGGATCTTTGAATTTGGGGGAAGGAACTGATGTTTTTCAATTCTTTTTATGTTCTAGATAGAAGTCCTTTGAAGGAGAGTTGGCTAAAATATTTTCCCAATTTGTAGGTTTTCATATCACTCTGGTAATGGTTTCTTTTTTGTGTAAAAACTGATAAGATGAAATCCCAGTTGTTGATTCTTTGAAGTACTTCTGGTGCAGTTTGTGTTTTGCTCATGAACTCTCTGCTTACCCCTATGTCTTTAAGGTTTCTATCTATGTTCCCTTCCAATAGATTCAATGTTTCAGTTTTAATACTTAGATCTTTGATCCATTTTTTGAAGAGTAGAATACATTTATTGAAAGAAAGAAATCTTCTGTCTGAAGAGAAGCAGAAGTCCCAAGCGGGTTGCCCAAGACCCTGTCTTTTCCAGGGACTTTTATGGAGTAAAACCATGGGTTCAAGGCAGGGGAAAACTGGGAACTCACAAGGCAGGTGGGCAGAAGGAGGGACATAACTGTAGTTAGCCAATAAGATCAACAGCTCAGGTAAAATTGATTACATTGGGGACAAAAGGGAAAGCAAGTCACATAGGGAGCAGGCATTCTTAGAGAGCAGTGACTCTTCCTTAGGGATTGGAATGGTGACTCCTGACTTCAAGGTGATCCAGACTTAATCCCTAAGGATTATACTTAAGTGTGTGGTTATATTTGTTTTGCCTGTTTTGAGATCTGGCCCATAGCAAGAGGTGTGTGTCCCCTCCAAAGTTATCAGATCTCTGGTCCTCTGTGCCTGTTTCCTCAAGGGCCTAGCCCTGTCTGGCTGACTATAATATTTCTAACTGGTTCAGCTGCCTGTAACATTCCCTGCTCTGAAGAAGTAACCGGAACTGCCATGATGGGGTATTGGGTGATGACTGATCAAGCTGCTTCAGGCTGAACAGGGTCACAGTGTGGAATGGCAGTCAGAGGTACTTCTGCAGAGATCCTTTCTAGAGGACCTTGATAGACATCAGGCATTTTCATCCTGGGTATGCACACAGCTTTACCTCTGGAGGAGACAAAGCCAAAGAAACAGATAAGTACCTGTGAGTCAAAGAGTAAAATCAATAAGACAATTATGTGTATAGTTAACAAAAATTCCCATGAAGAGAAACTAGAATTAATTTCTAAAAGAATAAAGTCAGGGAATTTTAGAATCTCATATGTCATTGATTTGTTATCTAATATTTTGACTAACTACTGAGATATTAGCAGAAGAATCAGGAATGTACACACAGCATTCAGTTTTTACAATTAAAAAGGTGACCCCCTGTGCTGCTGTTAGAACATATGATGCCATCCAATTTTGAAGGACAGCCTGTAATAAAAGATCATCTATCTCCTTATATTTCATAGATCTATTGGCTGTCAGGTAATTGTTCTTTCCATATGGCTGCATGAGCGTGTAATACTAGGAAACCTTACTTAGAATCAGTATAAATATTGACCTTTTGCTTCTAGTTAAGTTGTAGAGTTCTGGCCAGAGTTATGAGCTACAATAGCTCTTCCTAAGAGAGGAACTGGACTTCCAAGCATAATAAAAAATGAATGTGTAAAAAGAAAGCCATCCCAGTTGCAGCCTAAAGGTTGTGAAAAGTAGTGAATTACGTCCTTGCCAGTGACTCCTTTTGCTGAGGTTGTGACTAGAAGGAAGGCCAGGGATTGAAGAGAAGGACAAAGAGGCTTGCACCAGTATCCAAAAGTAGGCTGGCTTCTTTTCCTCTATAGTCATGATTGCCCGGGGCTCCTATGAAGAGATGACAGTCCAGCCAGAGGGAGAGGGGAATGAGTGCCCTGCTGGACCAACTGATAGGATGGGTCAGAACTCTAGGGCCTTGACCTCAGAGGGCAGTCCAACCTCCAATGCTCACCTTTGCAGTTGGTGCATGTCCTAGGGGGCTTCTGAGTGCAGTTCCTCTTAAAGTGACCTGGCTTGTAGCAGCAATAGCAAGTCTATGTTGTCTTCGAATTCTTCTTGGAGCCCCAAGAATTAGACCTAGGGTCTGTTTCTCTTAAGGCTGCAGCAAAAGTGGCTGCAAGTTCTCCGTCTTTTTGTTTTCCCTCCTTGGCTTCCTCCTCATTATGTTTATAAAATACTGAGGAGGCAAGTTTTACTAAAGTATCAAGTGAATTATCTGGAGCAAAGGCTATCTTTTGTAGCTTTTTTTCTAATATCTGAGGCTGTGTATTTTGCTTATCTTTAAGCAAAATCTGTTCCACTATTGAATCAGAATCTATAGACATACCTTTTATTATTGCCTCTGATAAATGATCTAAGAAGATTAAGGGGTTTTCATCTTTTTCCTGAGAAGAGCTGGCAGTTTAAAATAACTAGAAGGCTTGGTTTTTGTCCTTCTAAGATCTTCAAGAATGCACACCTGAAAATGTCTCCTGTTCCAACCTCCTGTATTGTTGGCAGGCCACTTGAGGTCTTGGGTAGGAACTGCTTGTGCCCAGTGGGAACTGGGGGTTTCCCTGGCTGTCTAAAAGTAACAATATGATACTCATCTTCAAAGGCAATCGCAGCTTGTAATGCTGCCTCTCTCTCACTAGAAGTCAATGTCTAAGAGTAACATTACATCTTTCTAATCTAATTCATATATCTGAGTAAATCATCTAAAGACATCAATGTAGCTATCAGGGTCATCTGAAAATTCTCCCAGTCCTAGTTTAATTTGCTTCGAGTCACTGAGAGAAGAGACCTATGAATGTGGGTGGTCTCATAAGGATCATAATTATACCTGGAGCATAGATGCAAAGAAAATTTTAATATACTGGAGTTCTAACCATTTCTTCTTTCTTACAATATGATATTAGTTGTAAAAGAACATCATAATTAATACTTCCTTCTGTATTCCACTTTGGCTCTAGGGAGTAGGTAGGCCACGCACTCAGGCAGAGTAACACCAATTGACTCTTCTTCAACATGGAAGGGTTGAACATCTTCGAGCACTTTAAGAATGCATTCCAAAGGAGCAAGGGGCTTTGGCATTGAGATGCTCATGTCTGTAGTGTAAAAGCAACATGTAAGACTATGAAACCTTTTGTAACAGAAATTGAACTCAGGAAACTCTGCTGAGCTCTCTTTAGCCCTGTAGTGCTAAAGACTTTGACACTGAGCTATCTGACTATGCAAAAAGAAGATAATTAAGGTATCCTTTATTATTCTTATTTGATAATGCCTTCATGGTGTCCCTTGGGTTGACTCTGCTCCAGGGCAGGTGGATGCCATCTGGAGACCATGGAAGATAAATTTTCTAGGCACACAGAAAAGAAAAGCATATTTACTTTTAATTAACATGTGTAAGGCACAAATGTAAATCCTTTTCTACTACCTGTTATAAAATGTAAACAACTGTTGAAAGCTACCTCAGTCTTAGCTCTGATGGTGGGGGAAGGTAGTCTAAGTGATCTGAAACTCCACTGAAAAGTTTAGAAATAAAAATGATAGAAAAGTGGAGATTTCCAGTAGTCATGAGCAAATGTTCACCGAGGGACTTTTGGGTGTCCACCAGAGAGTTGCCCTGGCCAGGAATCCTCAGTTTTCAGTTTCTATTGTTGTGCTCTAACTAAAACACTGTCATGTTGTTCTGTATGCATTGTTACCCTGGTAACCCTGTGCTCTGTCTCAACCTTTGTCCACCTTTGTGAAAGACAATTGTTCCTGGAATCAGTCGAACTCAAGTTGCCTATATTCTGTCTCAACCTTTGTCCCCCTTTTGTGAAAGACAGTTGTTCCTGGAATTAATCGAACCCAAGTTGCCAAATTTCCTGTAAATAAGGAACTCATTGACCACCAGATGTGAAAATTTCTGCAAGGCAACTGGCTAATTGGAAAACTGGCTCCAAATCAAATAGGGAACAAAAAGCCTTCCCCACCTTTACTCCCTCCCACCCCTGCTTGGAGATTTTTCCCTTTATAAGCCTCCCAAAAATCTAACCTAGTTGCACAATTTTGCAAATTTCAACGCTGCTGTGCCACTGCTGCCAGCTTAAATAAAGTGCTCTTTCTTTGTGGACATTGTCTCTTTTTTGGGGTACAACACAATCAGCTCAGATAACCAGAGATTAGCCTCCAGAAAGCAATCCAGCTGTCTGTCTGGTTAACATTTCATTGACTTCATTGGCCACTGGCTTCAGTGGGGATTCACCAAACAGGTGCTGGGGAACCTGTTCTCTGCTTTTGAGGGTGGCAGCTGCTATAAGAGCAATTAATTAGCTGGCAGAGTAACCACTGTTTGTCAAAATTCTATGAGGGATATTTAAAAGCCTCATTACCTACTGCTTTATGAATTTACAATAAAGGTTTTAAAGTCCACAACTTGAGCGACTGGAGAGCCTCCTTATACTAAGGTGGCTGGGTCCCCTATGTATGCTGTTTTTGAGGATAGTTTCTTCCACTGTCACAGGAAGCTATTTATCCCCATTGTGTCTCAGGTTTAATCTCCAAAGATTTTCCCAGAACACTGAGCTGGGACATGGCTCTTATGTGTGTTCTCCTGGGCAGGCACAATTCTGATCAATGTCTCAGCTGACCCAGAGATGAGGTATGTGTCCTTTATCTTAAGATGACTTCCCTGTCTTCAGCATTAGCAAATGCTCATTTTCTATGGGCTTAACTATGAAGGAAAAGCTTTGAATAGTCAAGAATTCTTTCTGACTTCACATGCCTCTATAAGTAGAAAGTGGGAAATGAGTAGAAATAAAGTCAAATGTGGGAAACTGAGGCAGAAAAGGCTGACATTTCCTCTAGAATGTAGAGGAGGATCAGAGCCAATCTATCTCAGTGAAACCTGTCCTCCAAGTCTTAAGTCTGGCCATCAGCCTACTGGTGCTTAAATGGTGGAAGGAGTCCTGTTTTTTTTGTAGGCATGTATATTTTCTAAGTCTGAGCTAGATTTCTGTGATAGCTTGGACCCCAGAATAAAAGCCAAGGAAGCAAGAAATTAAGAAATTTGGGGCAAAGGGTTTATTCCCAGGCCTGGTGACGCAGCCTCCAGTAGCCAATATGGAAAACTGCACGTCTAACAGATTAAGGGCAGGATTTTTAAAGCTTAAAATTGCAAAGCTGTTGACCTATTTCAGATAATATCTGGTATTCTTGGTATATTCCATTGCTCTCTGAGGTTAAGCATTTTCCTGGAAACAGCACACTTTGCAGAAACATACGGAAAGGGGATTGGAGGGATTTACAAGGAGCTGAAACTTAAGTCTTTACTGAAAATGGAAATTTAATCCTATTGAAAATGGCACATACAGAACAGGACGGAGGCACATTGGTTAGAGCTAGCCCATAACATTCCCCACTGATGTTGTGACTGAGGCCAACCTTTGGCCTAATTTTATGGATCTTGGGGAATAAGCTCATAGGCTTGTTGATGGATCATCATCAGTTTTATGCTCTGCATTTGCTGTCTAATATAAGCAGCCAGCTTATTAATTATACAGGGGCCTAGGGTCACTGGTAGTAAGATCATGACAAGGGGGCCAGTTAGGGTCACTACTAAACTAGGTACCCATGACAAGAAGGAGAACATTTGTTTCGTCCATCCTGAAGTTCCCCATCTTAGCTTTTCCCTTTCTTGAAGGCCCCTCTGGAGTTTGGCTAAGTTTTGTCTTACTATTCCAGACTTGTTAGCATAGAGACAGCATTGTTCCCCCAAAGCTAAACATAATCCTCCTTTTTCAGCTAATAGGAGGTCTAATCCTCAGCAGTTTTGAAGGGCCACTTCAGCTCGTGAGTCAATCGAGCTTTTTAAAGCTTTGATAGCATCATGAATTTGTTTCATCCCCTCATCCACCTGCTGGGATAGCAAGTTGTACTGATAAGTACCGACTCCGAGGGAGGTGGCCCCCAGCCCAAAGGCCGAAAATACACTAATTCCAGCTACAATAGAAAGGACTGGGCTTCTCTTGCTTACCTGCTGGTTGGTAGAAATGAGGATCCTATTTTTTTCCCTCTGGATGCCAATAAATTCTAGGTAAAATTTGGGCCAATACACAAACTTCATCTTGGTCAATAACGAACTTTTTTTTAGGTGACGCAGGGGTATCATCCTGAAGTACAGGCCCACCAATGGCTTGTTGGGGCTACAATGAGGGTATGATTCCCAGGCCTGGTGATGCTATGAGAACTTGGGGGAATCACAGTATTCAGGGGACGGGTTGCTGGAATGATATATGCAAGTACCACTTACTCCTTCTAATTTGGTGTTTTTTCATAAGTCTAATATAAGCAGTGTCTAATAAGGAGTGCCTTGTCATACCTAGCCGTGCTAGGTGATGACTCATTAATGACCTTAATGAATCTCTCAAAAAAGGGGGGTCATAGGACAAACACAGCCAGCATGGAGTTGACAGACCTCTTGAGGGAGGTGTTGAGTTGTTTGGCCACTATTTCCAAAGGTTGAAATACATCAATCATAGAGGATATAGAAGATAATGGGGAGGGTGTCAAGGTGAGGCCAGTGACAGTTGTAAATACCATAGCCCCGGTCGAAGCTTTAAGTGGAGGCAGAGGGGTCTGACCTGGCCTTTGAAGTGTGACCATAGGGGTTTTTCTAGGGGGATATTAATGTTGTTTCCTGGCTCATATCCAGCCTTATAAACCTTAATGGTATAAGTGAGTCCATCTCCTTGCCACTTTGGTTCTAATGGATTTAGGAAAGTTAATAGAATAGGATTACAGGTATGAGTGGTCTGACAGTTTTCATTTCCTATCCAATTGATAATAAAATATTTTTCAGAGCAGTAATATCCACCAAGGCCTCTGGTAGCACATGACCACACATAACAGTATTATTTGTTCAGGTCTGAGGCACAATAAGTGTTATAACTAGGGTCTGGTTGGCTTTTAGGACATACATATAAGGATATACCATCGACCCCATTTCTAAAATGGTCCCAGAGAATGTGGGCTTGTTGGAGGTCATCACAGTAATTGAATTTGGTTGAGTAGCCATTTCTCTCAACTAGTTTACCATTAAAGAGTGTACATAGGTCAAGAGTAATTTGGTTTAAGTCATTCTTAGTCCTTCCCAACTCCTTTTTTTTGTCTTTTCATCTGAAATAACCCAACCTCCATTTCTGGGGAGTACAACCATAATTAAGCAACAAACTACAGACCACAAAAAAGGCATGATTAGCATAATCAAGAGACCTTAATAAACTTCAACTTTAGTGGGTTACCAGTTCAGTGCACTTTCCATTAGGTGAGGTCCTCGTTGTCTGCAGTTTCTAGTGGCTTCACATGAGTATGGTGAATTCACGGAGTCTTTCCAGTGACTTTAACGGCAATGGGGATACTGAGCACCATGGTGAAAAGTCCTTCCCAGTTGG
The DNA here is from genome assembly GCF_034190915.1 of Cavia porcellus. Lineage (NCBI taxonomy): Eukaryota > Metazoa > Chordata > Mammalia > Rodentia > Caviidae > Cavia > Cavia porcellus. The sequence goes on from NW_026947512.1 coordinate 49,676,722, forward strand.
GTTAAAGGGAGTCTCGATGATGGCGTTGCACCAAGACTGAAGTTCCCAGCTTGATGGGTATCTTTAATGGTGTCTCTGAAGGTGGGTCTGGGTGTTTTTGTCTAAATAGCTGGTGGATGGAAGCCAGCACAGGCTGGAATGCCTGCAGGGTCTTAATGAGATCTTGGTTAGTTATTTCAATTAATTTGTCCTCAGAGAGCCTTGGGACCAGTGGAGGGTGTCTCCCAAACATAGCTTCAAATGGGGAAGTTCCAGAAACATAAGGAGTACATCTAGCTCCTAGCAGAGCAAAGGGAAGAAGGCTCATCCAATTATCACCAGTTTCCAAAGACAGCTCAGCTAAAGTGTCCTTGAGAGTTTGGTTAATACATTCTACTTGCCCTGAGGTTTGTGGCCGATAGGTACAGTGGAGTTTCCAATTAATTTTTAATGCTTGGGCTAACTTTTGGGTGATTTGGGCTATGAAAGCCGGGCCATTATTGGACCCCATTGATAATGGAAGGGCAAATCGAGTTATGATTTCATGCAGTAGCTTTCTGGCTACCACTAAGGCTGACTCGGACTTGGTAGGGAAAGCCTCTACCTAGCCAGTAAAGGTGTCTATTAATACCAAGAGATAGCAGTGTCCCTGTAAACCAGGCTTTACCATGTTTGTAAAGTCTATTTCTCACTGTTCTCCTGTCATAGTTTCTTGATGCTGGGTGGTCTCCAGTGGAGAGCTTTTGGTCGGGTTGACTAACAAACACTGCAGGCATCTGGAGCTAGAGTTTTGGAATGAAAAACCGAGTTGTGAACAATTCAACAAGTTTAGTTCACCCTAAATGGGTGGTTTGGTGAGCCTGGTGTAGCAGCTCATGTCCTAGTGCCTCTGACAGCAGCACTCCCTTGTCTGGTAATTGGTACCAACCTCCTGGGGTGAGGAACTTTGCCCCAAGTTGAGATGCTAACTGCAGGTCTTACTTTGTGTAAACTGGCTCTGATAAAGTGGGAGGAATCAACATCAGAGCAGTTACCTCCTTGGTTGGCCCCTCTGATGTGGTTGGTATTTTTTGAGCAGTCTGGTCTGCTAAATTGTTTCCTAGGGTGATAGGGTCATCTCCTGTCTGATGAACCTTGCAATGAATAATAGCAACCCGCTGAGGTAACCAGACAGCTGCCAGTAAGTCTAGAATCTGTGGAGCATTTTTTTTTATCATAGTCCTGGCTAAGGTTAAGAGACCTCATTCTTGATAGATGGCTCCATGCACATGTACAGTAGCAAACGCATATCTACTGTCAGTATAGATATTTATCTTCTTCCCAGTGGCTAACTTTAATGCTTTGGTCAAAGCAATGAGCTCAGCTTTTTGGGCTGAGGTGCCAGGCTCTAACTGCTTAACCCAGAGTACCTCTTTTTTGGTGGTGATTGCCACTCCGGCCACTGGTTTGCTGTCCTGGATGAAACTGCTCCCGTTGGTGAAGTAGTTATCAGCATTCCCCAAAGGCTGGTTGGTAAGATCAGCCCATAGATTATGCTGCATTTCAAGGAGATCAGCACACTCATGGAGAGGTGCACTCTGATTCAGGGTCATCAGGCATAAGGGTGGCTGGGTTTAAGGCTGAAGAGGTCTTGAAAACTGCTGACTCTGGGTCTAGGAGCACAGTCTGATAGTGTAGAATTCTAGCGTTTGAGAGCCATTTTTCAGGAGGGGTTTTGATAAGAGTCTCTAAACTGTGGGAGGTCACCACAGAAATTTTTTGTCCAAAAGTGAGTTTCTTAGACTCTTTAAGTAACATTGCTACAGCAGCTAGCATTCTCAGGCAGGGGGGCCATCCTCCTGCCACCAGATCAAGTCTTCTGGAGAGGCCAGTGTCCTGGTAACTTAGGACTCCTTTGGCAATGCCCCTGAGTTCATCTATGAACAAGGTGAATGGCTTGGTAAGGTCAGGGAGTCCCAGGGTGGGGGCCTCTGTCAAGGCCCGCTTGAGCTGCTGGAAGGCCTATTCACATTCACCAGTCCAGTTTGGTGAATTTTGAGTTTCTCCCTTAAGAGAGTCATACAGGGGGGCGAGCTATTTCAGTAAAATTTAGAATCCATAGCCTACAGTATCAGTATCCAACTGCCCCCAGAAACTCCTGTACTTGTTTTTTTTGAGAGCTTGTTTGGAGGTTCTAGCAGGGGAGCGCAGCTACTCGTATACCCTTGACCAAGGAACGGTCCTCCTCTATCGGGGGTAGTCGTCCTCTTCGACCGAGTGTGCAGCTTTGGGAGGGACGCACATGGATCGTTGAGGGAGGAAGGGGACGCCCGCCTAGCCAGCCAGATCAGCCGAATCAACCCTGGCGATCAATGGGGTGACAGATGTCGCAACCAGATCTCCCTCACACCCAAAGAGTTTACTTTTTTTTTTTTTTAAACTTTTTATCGGTACCAGGGACCGAACTCACGACCGCCTGCTTGCAAGGCAGGTGCTTATGCCGCTGAGCTAAATCCCTAGCTCCTGTACTTGTTTTTTTTTTTTTTTTTTTTTTTTTTTTTTTTTTTTTTTTTTTTTTTTAGTTTTTCTCTCACAGAGCAATTCTAACACCTTGGTCATCTTCTTGTAAATTTTCTTTATTCTCAAAGACCTTTTGTGCTATCTCTATTAATTGGCTGAGGGGCATTCCCTCAAATCCCTCAAGCTTCTGTAATTTTCTCTGGGGGCCAACTGGGACATGAAAGCAATATTAATTGCTCATGCATTTTCAGGTGCCATTGGATTAATTGGTGTATGCAATCTATATGCCTCTAGGAGATGCTCTAAGAACATAGCAGGAGATTCATCAGCTAATTCTCTTATCTCAGTCACTTGAGATAAATTGGTGGGCTTCTTGGCGGCAGCATGGAGCATGTCTAGAAGCCTCAGGAGATAATCATCAAGAGCCCTCTTACCTCCATCTGTATTGGGGTCCCAGTCAGGTCGGGAGGAAGGGAACAGGTGTTCAATTCTCTGCTGATCGGTGGATGTAGATCCATCTAGGTCTCGGACTCCTTTTTGCCCAAGAGTGCAAATGCACAGTCTCCCTTCAGCCATATAAAAGGATGCACAGGATCTGTTGGCAATTGTCCCACATGAGGCGATGGGTGGAGAATACAGATTCTAAAAGATTAATCAAAGTTTTAGGATCCTTAGAAAATGGGGGGTTTTGGGCTTTCCAATTATAGAGGTCTGGAAACAAGAATGGGGTGTACACAAACATTGAGCTCCCATCTGGCCTAGGAACCTCCTATAATGGACAAAGTGGAGCTGCCTCAGAGCTTTGCTCTGAAGATGCCTCAGGCCCTGTCAGCAGATGCGAATGGGATGCAGCAGAACGGAGCAGTGGAATCAGGTTGGGGGTCAGAGGTGGGATACCGGGGAGGTGGTGGGAGTGCCTCCAGTGGGTCAAGAGGTTCTTTAGAGGGCAAGACCGGAGGTGCAGTAGGTTCAGAAGGCAGCTTTTTGGGTTTACTTTCGGTTTGAGGGCCACAATGACTCCATTTCAAGAGGGCTGGCAAGCCACTTGTGCTGTCTCCATGTTAAAAGACCTGGAGGGAGGCCAGACCCCCTGGGTCCCTAAGGGCCATTCCTGTGTGACAAAAGTTGTTAATCTGGTTTTATAAACCTTTTTTTCATATCCCTCAGCTCGCCGCTTGAATTCTTTGAAGTGATCAAGCACAAGGCTAAGGCCATGCTGGATTTAGATTCAGTTTGTCCCATGGCTGGCAAAGATGTCAGTTCTTCTCTCCTGTGGGAGAATCTAAGAGACTGAGATAAGATTAGGAGGAAGAGACAGAACAACAATGAGACGAAAATAATGGTCAAAATCTCTTGGTCTGTTTTGGGCTCATAGAAGGAGTTCCTAAGAGAAAACATTCTGTTAGATTTGGGTAACCAACAGGAGAACAGTTAGACCAAATAGACATACAGACAGACATACAAGACAAGACAAGTTGCAGCAAAAATGGCCTTTGCTCAAAAAAGTGGTCAAATTTTTGGGATGTGGAGGAACTAACAGATTAACCAACGAAGCGGTTCCCCACCAGGGGCAGAGTCACAAAAGGATGAAATTCATCCCCAAAACCACACAAACAGACAAAATTCATCCCAAAAACCAATTGGTTCTCGCTCCCCAAATTGAGGGCATTCCCTCCAAAAGTATGAACTGACCGCAGTCCAAACAATCCCTCCAGAGTACTTACTTTTAGGCATTCAGAATTGAGTCAGGGGCCTTGCTTCCATCCCAGATGAGCCCCCAATTGTGATAGATCAGACCCCAGATAAAATCCAAGGAAGCAAGAAATTAAGAAATTTGGAGCAAAGGCTTTATTCCCAGGCCTGGCGATGCAGCCTCCAGTAGCCAATATGGAAAACTGTGCACCTAACAGATTAAGGACAGGATTTTTACAGCTAAAAACTGCAAAGCTGTTGACATATTGCAGATAACATCTGGGATTCTTGGTACATTCCATTGCTCTCTGCAGTTAAACATTTTCCCAGAAACAGCACACCTTGCAGAAACATACAGAAGGGGGGGTTGGGGGGATTTACAAGAAGCTGAAACTTAAGTCTTTACTAGAAATGGAAATTTAATCCTATTGAAAACGGCACACACAGAACAGGATAGAGGTGCATTGGTTAGAACTAACCCATAACAATTTCCATTTAAGAGAACCATTTTACAGAAGTTTACCTTTAGCCTGTCAGGGGTGTTCTAATATTTTCTCTCTAATGCTGTTGTCTAAATACAGTCAAGCAAGGAATACCAGTAACTTCAGCAACCAATTTAAATTTAATTTTATAAGAACATAATCATAATCATAATCATAATCATAATCAATCATAATCATAATCATACACTATTAAAGAAATACCATAACTGGGCCACACCCACCTCCAAGCAGCTGGCAAGGCTCAGAATCCAGTCTTGGGCCATGACCATGCAAAGGTTTAATTTCAGTGCACTGGGAAAACTTAGAACTTTGCTCCCAGGTGGTAACAGCATGCCCTGTGTCTGAAATCACCCTAAGACCCATGGGAGGTACCCACTGGCCTAACATGGCCACACCCAATGAACTCCAAGCAGCAAGCAGGGTCTGAAATCCAGTCCTAGGCCCTGACCACATGGGGGTTTAATTCCAGTGCCTGGGGAAGCCTTAGAACTTCACTCTCAGGCAATAAGACCATGCCCTGTGTCTGAAATCACCATAGGACCATGGAGTCCCATTGGGCCCAACAGGCCCACTCCCAGTGAGCTCCAAGTGGCAAGCAGTTGCCAGCAGTCTGCTAGCCAAAAGTGGGCCAGGTGATTCCCAGTGCACCAAGGAAGCTTTGAAACATTGCTCAAAACCCAGAAATAGGCATGACTCCAGCAGCACTGAACACCACACTGCCCTGGTACCTTGGCCCAGGCCACTGTGTGCTTCCTGCATGACTTCCACTGGTTCTGGGGAACATGTGCTGCCCTTGGACCTTGGCCCATGCAGCTGCCTGCTTCCTGTGCGACTTCAGTCAGCACTGAGGAATGCCATGCTGCCTTGGGACCTTGGCCCATGTCAGGGGGTGCTCGGACCCAGGACATCTGCTGGCCTCTCAGGGACACTCCCTACCTCCTGGACCTAATACTGCTGTTGATCTTCAGCTCCCGCCCTTTCTCCCAGAACCTTGGAATATAGCAGATTAACTGTGCTGGCTTGAAGGGAGATTCAGTAATTGCCTCACCCAAACAGAAGATCTCATCAGGATCCAGTCAGTGTGGTGAGTGTGCCCCTAAAATAGAGGTGTATAGTGGGTGAATATGGCCAGTAGTAAAGCTCCATCTGACTAACTGTAAGACCTTGGTGAGTCTGGCAAGAGTGTGGGTGACCCCTTCCTACACACAGAAAGTATCAGGCAGGGTGAGGAGTGTGTCAATGACTCCCCCAACTTAGAGAAAATCAAAAGGGCTTATGAGACACACGGGCACACAAAAGGGACCCAGTAGGACCTCAGCTGACACAAACCCTATGGATAGGGAGATTTAGTGACAAGGAATAACCTGAAGATAAAGTAATAGTAGGAACTAAAAGTTGACCTACATCAACACTACTAAGTTGTCAGCCCAGGAAGAATATAAGACTCACCCAACAGGCCCTGCAGTGGGAAGTCAAGTGACTGGCCCATGTCTTCATTGAGGGACTCAGCAATTGGACAAATATCAACCTTACATTAAGACCCCAAGATACACACTACCAACAGTTGACACTAGTGGGACTGAAGGACCAAATATTAACCCAAAAGGGGAAAGTGGCAAGATGAAAAGGTAAAATGCAATCTCAAACATCTAGTCACCAGGAGCAAGTACAGGAGACATTGAAATAGAGGACTTTAAAAGTTACATACCAGAAATCTCTGAAAAGATAGTGAGTGAAATACAAAACAACTCCATGAGGCTATGGAGGAAATCAAATTAGAAGTACTCTCCCACATAAAGACAGAAATAACAACCTTAGTAAAGGAGTTGCTGAGCACAGCTAAAGAATAAATAGAGAAAGAAATATAGGAGCATGGGAAACTGGTTGAAAACTTGAATGAACAATATAGAAAATAAGCAGAATTCATGAAACAAATTCAATGAGTCATCCAAGAAGCAAAAAATTCTATTCAGAGCTGGCAGAACCATTTAAATGAAGCTGAGGATAGGATTTCAGACCTTGAGGACAGGATTGCAATTAGCGATCATAAAAGGAGAGAACTTTTAAAAATAACAAAGCAGCATGGAATGACAATCCAACAGCTTCAAGATGATGCCTAGAACAAAAATTTAAGATTAATAGGCATCAGTGAAGATGCAGGAGTCAATGCAAATGACAACTAAACTATTCACAGAAGTAATAGAAGAAAATTTCCCAGACATAGGGAAAAATCTGATATGCAAATAAGTAGGCACATAGAACACCAGTCACAACCAACATAAATCTACACCCAGACATATACTAATTAAGATCTCAGACATAAAGTATAAAAACAGAATACTAAAAGCTGCTAGAGAAAAGACACAACTCACCTATCAAGGAAAGCCCATTAGAATCACAGCAGACTTTTTAGCACAAACCTTCAAATCAAGATGAACTTGGGGTGAGATATTTCAAGTCCTGAAAGAAAACAACTTTCAACCCAGACTGATGTACCTAGAAAAACTTTCTTTCAAATTTAATGGAGAAACAAGTTACTTCCATGACAAAGAACAGCTGAAGAAATTCATGTCCACCACACCAACCCTAGAAAGTGTAATGAAAGACATACTAGATAGAGATAAAAACTGAAAGGATTTTGCCTTAGATAGGACACTACAGCAGTGGGAGGCAGGCCCAGGGACATTTACCTTGAGGTCATTTTCTCCACCCCTAGGCAATTTGTCTGTGGCGCAAAAAGAATTTCAATTGGCTGCTCGCACATCTGCGATGCCCCCTTTAGGCACCACCCAGACCAAAGCTATATGTATGCCCCCCACACCATGTGTCCAGCAGAGAAATCCAGGACCCAGTGGTCATGGAGTCTCTCTCTATGTCCTTAGAATAAAGGCCATTTTTACTTTATGTTCTCTCTCTTTAATCATGCTGAAAATCCTATCATTTGGTTCCCAACCGGGAAAGGCAGAGTGAGTGGCTCCTGGGAATCCCTCCCAGTTTGAGTCCCCCTGCTTGAGAACCCTCTCTTTTACGACACTGAAACCACCATTTTCTTCCTCCAGGACTGTTTACTTGCTTCTGCTAATCTGTGTGCAACAGCAACCTTCCTCACTTCTTCACACTGGTGAGCTGCCTTCTCATTTTTTTGTTTGTTTGTTTGTTTCTGTTCCTTAGCAAGCTTGCAACAGAAATCCAATCCTGCCATCCCTGAACAGGGATACCAGTTTTCATGTTCCTTAAAGTAACACAGCTTGAGGCGAGACTGACATTTTTGTTTACTGGGACCCTGCCTCGCACTGTTCGGTGACCAGGCCATGGAGAATGGGTGTTGAGACATTCCATGTCACACCTACAAAATAGATGATGGTCTTTTTTTGTTATGTGTTGACCCAGCACAGCTTCCACATTCCTTGGGGGGAGCTACAGTTCTTACTTCCTGAGGTGAAGTCGTTCTCTTAGCTCACTTATAATTTGGTCATGGGGACCACTTCCTGCCCACCAAAAAACACACCTCTGGGGTGCCTGGTTTGTAACCTTGGTGCTCTTGGCTTCTAAAAGGCTAAAAAAACCAAAAAGCTGATCTTTTATTTATGTTTTTATCACAATGGCAGCAAGTTGGCAGAAACCCTTTATCTTTAGGTCTTTTTCACTTTAAGGATGTGTCTTTCTCTCACTCTGTCTTCTATGATGGCCCAAATACTTCTGGCTTGCTCTGCTCCAACAGAGTCTCTCCCCCTCCCCACACTTAGGATGCAGCTCCTTTCTTTAGAGCTTTTCCCCTGTGTCTCACATACCAAATCCCACAGCTTTCTCAGCTGAAGGCTGTGTCATCCTCTCCTCCCCCTTCATTCACTAGGATCTCTAATCCTTCCACTAGGGTCTCTAATCCTTCCCCTAGCGTCTCTCCCCAGTCTCCAATTTCTCAACCCCTCCTGCCCGAGCCATTTGTCCCATCTGAGGGTTCTTTGTCTCCTTTCCCTGCATCACCATTTTCTCTGCCTGCTCACCATACTCAGTTTCAGGCATTTCCAGCCTTCTGGCAGGCCACATGGTTGCTAGCAGCCATGTTTATTGCCCACACATGCCTGCTGGACTGATCTCTACTCCTGCTTTGGGAACAGGCTGGCCCCAAAATACTACATTCCTTTTTAACTTTCTGATCTATTCAGATTAGCCATAAATTAGGTTCCTTTTCTGGTATTCTTATTTCAAGAGATCTCTATTAATTGATCTATAAAAAGATTCACACTAGTCTAAAGTTCAAATTGGCCAAATATATTTGAGTACACTCTAATTTTATAAGATGATTGTCAGTTTATGTATCTGTTGTCTGTTTGTCCATTTGTCTGCTCTGTAAATAGCTGTTTTTTTTAAAATTTGAGTTCAACAATATTTTCCTCCTCTTTTATATTTTCAGATCATTTAGTCAAGGTTTATTTGGGTTATGGATTTTAAAAACATGCTTCCATCTAGGTTGCCAGCTGGTCAAAATGATGCTAAAATTGGTTAAACAAAATCCCTTAGGGTGAGGAGATATTGGACACAGCTTCAACTGATAAACAAGAAAGTGGCCACCTGGTAATTTTAATCAGCTCTTGTTCATTAATTGGAGGCCCCAATAATCTCCATAGCCTTATGGGAGACACCTCAACTAAAGTTCACAAGACTAAGACAATTCATTATTGCTGATCTGATGGTATATTCATGCCTTCAATTATAAAATTGGGATTGTTTCTGCTGTCTTTTTCTTGTGTTCCAGCCAGGTGATTCAGATCAGACCAACATGAGGTCATCAGTCAAATAATTTTCAAACAAAAATTTATATAATGTATGATGACAAGTGTTTTCTTTCAGATCCAGACATATGCTTAGAGATGCTTCACAAATTTCTTCAGTGCTTAAATGTTAAAACATCCATGGTTAATAGCTATTTAATGTTCTATGTTAAGCTTACTGCCTGTACTGCATTGTACTGTTATCAATCTTCTGGATGTTCAACAACTACAATTAAGAGATAATTATAAATTCCTTTTAAATTCCCTTTGCTGGGATCCACCAGATTTTTTCTAGAAAAAAGGTTATATGATATATTCAGAGCAACAAGACTAGTACTGGGGCAGGGGCCAGGTCTGAGTCTTTCCCAACCCATCTGCCAGCCCTGGCTCAGACCTATGATGACCAGCAGGTGCTGGGCATATTAAGGCCATAATTAACTATAATCAACTGGCATTAGATGACACCTTAGATGATCTCTCTCCTAAATAAAAAGGTAAAATTAATAAAACAGGCCATCCTCCAAAAATCAGATGGCATTAGACATTCTAACAGCATAAGAGGTACTTATATAATTATAAAACCTAAATATGTATATGACAAATGAATGATATGTCAGTTTCTAAAATTCCCTGGACCCTATGCTCCTTATGGGAAGCCATTACTAAAGTTATAATTGTAAATACCCTGTTGATTGTATTATTTGACTTCTGCATACTTGATTCTTTGCATTTGTCTCCTTTAGGCTTAAAGCGTACACCTACCCAAGATAAAAACAAGATGTCTTTTGACTGTGGAAGAGACAGATACCTTCCACTGTGGGCCAGATCCCAAGACAAAAGGCTAAACGTGGCCCCCAAACCCCACAGGGAGACCTTCTTAATATGGATTTTCATGTTTTCAACAACAGAGATAAATAACAATCTGATCTTTTCACAGTGGCACTTGGAGCTCTGAGACAGGTAAACCGACACAAGGTGGAGCTGCCTGAGCCCCTCCTGAACCATGCTTCAAGTGCAGCAAAGAAGGACATTGGGCAAAAGAATGCCCCAGTCGTGGCACTCCTTTGGGGCTTTACCCCTGGGCCACTGGAAGAGTGACTGGCCTAGCCGCCAGAGAGCAGGTAAGCCATCCTCTAACTCCTGGCCCTCACAGGAGACTCCATTACCACCAGATTCATCACGATTGATCTGCTTGGACTTGGTGCTGAAGGTTGACGGGGCTGAGGACCCACAGCCCCCATTAAGGTGTTCTTCTCAGAGCCTCAAGTCCCACTAGAGGTCTCAGGTAAGACATTCTCTATACTTGTGGACATCGAGGCCATCTATAGGGTTCTTCCTTAGTTTTCAGGCCACTATATTGAGTCCTCACTCTCTATAGTGGGTGTTGATGGCCAAACTATGCAGCCTGTACAGACAGGGCCTATTTCATGCAGGTTCCAAACTCACTTCTTTTATAGTTGATCCCATAGTTTGAGATACCTCCAATCCCACCTGCACTGCCCATGCCATGCCTATTTTAATTCATCTCAGGGATCCTTCAATTTTTCTTTGTGTCCCCCAATATCCAATAGCTCCCAAACATTTACAGGGACTTAAACCCATAATTAAGTGCCTTTTACACAATGGTTTTCTTAAACCTGCCCATTCACCTTATAATACTCCCATTCTCCTGGTTTTCAAGCCTGATGGGTCTTACATCTAGTACAGGACCTTAGAGTAATCAATAGTGCTGTTACCCCAATCCACCTAATGGTGCCAAACCCTTATACCATGCTCTCTCTCATATCCCTCCCTCCACCACTTACAGTCATAGATCTTAAAAATGCCTTTTTTTATTCCTTTGTGTTTATGCAGACTGACCCAGACACTCTGAGGTCTCAACAGCTTACACCTGTTATCTCTAGTAAAACCTCTCCTCCAGGACATATAACATCCCTTTCCCCTATTCATCAATTTCTTGGACACAACACTGGTCAAGACAGGCAAGTAGATTTTACACACATGCCCTGCCACAAAACTCTCAAATATCTTCTCACCTATGTTTGTACTTTTTCAGGATAGATAAAAGACTTTTCAAAAGCCAAGGAGACTGCCAATATACTTAGTAAAGTCCTGTTACAGGAAATCATCCCAAGGACTACAACCAAGGTGGAGCGTTCCCTATGTGGTCTTCTTGGTAACCCCAACAGAGGTCAAAGTTGCTGAATTGCCATCCTGGTTCCACATCACTCAAGCGGTGCCCTCTCAGCCCTAAATCTAACCTTACTATCACCCAATCATTTCCACCTCACCAAGGCCTCACAACCACAACTCTCAGGCTAAGTCATGTTTTATTATCAAATTTTGTTATCCAAAAGTCAGAAAAAAAAAATAATATAACTGAATCATACCTGTGAACAATTCGACTTAGTAGGTGTTTACACAGTGTTTCACCCAACCACATCAGAATACATATTCTTCTCAGCTGTTCATGGGGCATTCTCAAAAATAGACCATATATTATCCCATAAAACAATTCTTAAGTAGCTGCAAAGGTATTGAAATTATTCCATGTGTAATATCTGACCATAGTGCATTAAAATTGGAAATTAATTGCAAAAGAAATTGCAAAACATGCATAAATACATAGAAATTAAATAACAACCTTTTGACCAACCAGTGAGCTACAGATGAAATTAAGGAAGAAATAAAGTAATACCTACAATTCATTGAAAATGCAGAAACAACATACTGCAATCTGTGGGATGCAATGAAAGTGATCTTAAGAGGGAAATATGTAGCAATAAATTGTCATATCAAGAAAACAGAATGAGCACAAATAATCAACCTAATGTTTCATCTCAAGCTTCTAGAAAGAGAAGAGCAAGCTAAACTCAAGGCTCATAGAAGAGAGGAAATTGTAAAGATTAGAGCACAAATCAATGCAATTGAAACTAAAAAATAATACAAAGAATTAATGAATCAAAAAGCTGGCTTTTTGAGAGAATAAATAAAATTGACAAACCTCTAGCTAATCTTATAAAGAAAAAGAAAGACAAAACCCAAATTCACGCAATAAGGACTGAAAAGGAGGAAACTCTGACAGATCCCATGGAAATACAAAAGATCATAAATATCTACTTTGAAAATCTCTACTCACATAGAGTGGAAAACACAGAGGAAATGGACAGATTTCTAGAAACATATGAACTACCAAAGCTCAACCAAGAAGCTATAGCAATTTTGAATAACCCAATATCAGCTATTGAAATTGAAAATGTAATTAAAAACTTACCAACAAAGAAAAATCCCAGGTCCTGTTGGATTCATGGCTGAATTCTACAAGAAATTTAGAGAACGTTTGATGCCAATACTCCTTAAACTCTTCAATGAAATTGAAAAGGAAGCAATCCTCTCTAAATCATTCCTGGAGGCAAGTATTACTCTCATACCAAAACCACAGAAAGACCCAACCAAAAAGGAGAACTATAGGCCAATCTTACTTATGAACACTGATGCAAAGATTCTGAATAAAATACTGGCAAATAGAATGCAGCAAAGCATCAAGGAGATTATACATCATGACCAAGTGGGATTCATTCCAGGAATGGTTTACCATTTGCAAATCAATAAGTGTAATACACCACACCAATAGAGCCAAAAACAAAAACCACATGATCATCTCTATAGATGTCTGAGGACTGAAAAGAGAGAAATTACTAAAGATCCAATGGAAATTCAGAAGATTATGAATACCTACTTTGAAAATCTCTACTCATATAGAGTGGAAAACACAGAGGAAATGGACATATTTCTAGAAACATATAAATTACCAAAGCTCAATCAAGAAGATGCTGCAACTTTGAATAACCCAATATCAGCTACCAAAATTGAGAAAAACTTACCAACAAAGAAAAGCTCAGGTTTTGATGGATTCATGGCTGAATTCTATAAAAAATTTAGAGAAGATTTGATGCCAATACTCTTTAAACTCTTCAATGAAATTGAAAGAGAAGCAATCCTCCCTAATTAATTCCTGGAGGCAAGTATCATGCTGATACCACAAGCAGAGAAAGACCCAACCAAAAAGAACTATAGGCCAGTCTCACAACTTTGATGCAAAGGTTCTCAATAATATACTGGCAAATAGAATGCAACAAATCCTCAAGAAGATTATACATCATGACCAACTGGAATTCATCCCAAGAATGCAGGGATGACTTAACATATGCAAATCAACAAGTGTAATACACCACATCAACAGAGCCAAAAACAAAAACCACGTGGACATCTCAATAGATGCAGAAAAAGCTTTCAATAAAGTCCAACACCTGTTCATGATAAAAACCTTTCAGAAACACAGAATACATGGTGTCTACCTCAATCTTATAAAGGCCATCTATGACAAACCAACAGCCAATATTATACTAAATACTGAAAGGTTTTATACTAGTTATACTATAAGCCAATATTATACTAAATACTAAAAACTGAAAGGTTTCACTTTAAAATCAGGAAAAAGACAAGGATGTCCACTATCACCACTCCTATCCAACATAGTTCTTGAAACACTACCCAGAGCAATCAGACAAGAGAGACAAATAAATGGAATAAAGATAGGAAAGGAAGAAGCTAAATTATCACTATTTGCAGATAATATGATACTTTATATAGAGGATCCAAAAAACTCCATTAAAAAACTACTGGAAGTAATAAACTAATTTAGCAGTGTAGCTGGATATAAAATCAAATGCTCAAAAATCAATAGCATTTCTGTATGCAAACTAAAACTCACCAAGAAAGAAATTATGGAAATATCACCCTTCACAATAACATCTAAAAAAATGAAATACTTAGGAATCAACCTAACTAAGAAAGTAAAAGACCTATATGCTGAAAATTAAGCTATGCTAAAAAAGGAGATTGGAGAGGATGTTAGAAAATGCAAGGATATCACTTGCTCTTGGCTATGAAGAACCAACACTGTGAAAATGGCCATACTCCCAAAACTGTTATAGGAATTTAATGCAAGCCCAATCAAAATATCATTTACATACCTCACAGATCTAGAGAAAAAAACTAAAATTCATTTGGAAACAGAAGAAACCTAGAATAGCAATGGCAATTTGGGGCAACAAAGGCAAGGCCGGAGCTATCTCAATTCCTGATTTGAAGCTATACTACAAAGCCACAGTGATAAAATCAGCATGGTACTGGCAAAGAAATAGATCTGAAGATCAATGGAACAGATTAGAAGATACAGAAACAAACTGCAAAGACACTCAGCCCCTTGATACTTGACAAAGGGGCTACACATGTTCACTGTAAGAAGGACAGCCTCTTTAATAAATGGTGTTGGAAAAGTTGGCTCTCCACATGCCAAAGACTGAAACTAGATCCATGACTATCACCATGCACTAAACTAAAGTCTAAATGGATCAAAGACCTAAATATTAAAACAGAAACACTAAATCTATTGGAAGACAAGGTAGACAGAAATTTTGGAGACCTAGGGGTAGGCAGAGAATTCATGAACAAAATGCAAACTGCATGGGAAACACTTCAAAGAATCAACAACTGAGATCTCATATTATTGAAAATTTTCTGCACTTCAAAAGAAATCACCAACAGAGTGAAAAGAAAACCAACAGAATGGGAAAGAATTTAACTAGCAACCCCCCAGACAAAGGACTTATATCCAGAACATATAAAGAACTGAAAAACATCAAGTACCCCAAATTCAAAGACACTCTCCAAAAATGGGCATCTGAGATGAACACACAGTTTCAGATGAAGATATACAAATGACAAATAAATACATGAAGAAATGTTCATAATCACTGATCATTCGAGAAATGCAAATTAAAATAGCAGTGAGATTTCATCTCACTCCAGAAAGAATAGTTGCCCTCAAGAAATCAACTGATAACAAATGTTTGTTAGGCTGTGGGGAAAAAGGAAGACTGCTCCACTGTTGGTGGGAATGTAGACTGGTTCAACCATTATGGAAATCAGTATGGAGAATTCTCAGAGACTAGGATTGGAAGTTCCATTCAACCCAGCTATTCCCCTTCTGGGTATTTTCCCAGAAAATCTGAAAAGATCATATCACAGTGATATATGTGCACCCAAGTTCATAGCAGCAAAATTTGTAATAGCTAAATCTTGGAAACAACTGAGATGCCCATCAACTGCAGAGTGGATGAAAAAGATGTGGTATTTTTTTGTGATCACATTTTTTTATTTTAAAGAGATTAAGGCAAAGGAGGACATAACAAAGCAGATCAGATCAGAACAATGCAAACAACACAGTATTTTACCACAAGACAACTCATAACTAACAGTAACTACCATAATGTCTCTTTCTTTGAAATAATTGAGCATAACTTTATATATGATAGTATCAAACATAAACAAAACAGTATAAGACCATTCAAGAGAATGAAAGCTTTCATTACAGGGCTTTCAAACCAAATAACAGAGAACAAACAATGGCTACTATATTATCTCATTTTCCAGAGAAAATTTGTTTATACATTCACACATAAAACAATCCAGTAAGGTAAAGAATGATAGAGCCAATGGAAACAGAAGAGCAAAAACATGGTAGGACTTCAGAGTAGCATGATATTATATCAGTACTTACTATTATAATGACTTGTTTCCCCCAAATTAGCTGTTCATGCCTTGACAGATAATAAAATCAAATGAACCAAGACAAACACAATCCAACTAATGAATGCAATCACCATAAGTCTTCAAAACAATGTAATGGGGAATCATGATTACCATCAACTCTTATGTACTCTTACTATTTCTTACACTAGGGAGACTGTATGGTATTTATACATGTGAGTTTGATTTATTTCACTTATGAGTATGGTCTCAAGTTGTGCCCATTTATTAGCAAATATCTCAGTGTGATCATTCTTTATAGCTGAGTAGTACTCCATTGTATAAAAATACCACAACTTTTTTATCCATTCCTCAGTTGATGGACACTTACATTGTTTCCAAGATCTGGCTATTACAAATTGTGCTGCTATAAACATGGGTGCACATATATTACTGTGGTATGATGTTTTCAGTTCTGGGAATATGCCTAGAAGTGGAATAGCTGAGTTGAATGGGATTCCCAATGTCAGCTTTTTCAGGAGACTCCAGACTGATCTCCATAGTGATTGCACCAATATACACTCCCACCAACAGTGAAGGAAAGTTCCTTCTTCCCCACAGCCTCTCCAGCATTTGTTGTTTGTAGTTTTCTTCACCCTGGCCATTCCTTCTGGAGTGAGATGGAGTCTCAGTGTTGTTTTAATTTGCATTTCTCTAATGACCAATGACGATGAACATATTTTCATGTATTTGTTTGCCACTTGTATCTCTTCATCTGAGAACTCTGTATTCATCTCAGATGCCCATTTTTGGACTGGGTCTTTGAATTTTGGGGTCTGATTTTTTAAATTCTTTGTATGTTTTAGACAGAAGTCCTTTGTCTGAAACACAGTTCACTAAGATTTTTTTCCAGTTTGTGGGTTTTCTTTTCACTATGCTGGAGATTTCTTTTGACATGCAGAAGCTTTTTAATAAATGTGATCCCAGTTATTGACTCTGGGAAGAGTCAATGTGGTTTGATTCCTTTTCATGAATTCTCTACCTACCTCTATGTCTCCCACATTTTTACCTAATTTGTCTTCCAACAGATTTAGTGTTTCTGTTTTAATATTCAGATCTTTGATCCATTTAGATTTTAGTTTAGTACATGGTGATAGGCATGGGTCTAGTTTTAGTTTTCAGCATGTGGAGAGCCAGTTTTTCCAGCACCATTTATTAAAGAGACTGTTGTTCCTCCAATGAAAATGTTTGGCCCCTTTATCAAAGATAAGGTGGTTGAGTGTGTTGGTAGTTGTAGCTGTATCTACTAATCTATTCCATTGATCTTCAGATCTGTTTTTATTCCAGTATGTTGCTTTTATTACAGTACATTTGTGGTATAACTTCAAGTCAGGTATTGTGATGCCGCCTGCCTTACCTTTGCTCCTTACAATTGCCTTTGCTATTCTAGGTCTCTTCTAGTTCCAGATGAATTTTAAGAGTGATTTCTCTAGATCTATGAGGTATGTTGATGGTATTTTCATTGGAATTGCATTGAATGTGTATAACAGTTTTGGGAGAATGGCCATTTTCACAATATTTATTCTTCCTATCCAGGAACAAGGGATGTCATTCCATTTTCTTAGGTCCTGTTCAATTTCTTTTTCAGGGTATTATAATGTTCCCTGTATAGATTTTTTTTTTTTACTTATTTTGTGAGATTAATTCCTAAATATTTCATTTTTGAGGATGCTAGTGTGAAGGGTGTGGCTCTTTTATTTCTCTCTCAGTGATTTTGTTGTTACTGTATAGAAATCCTATTGATTTTTTATCCAGCTACATTGCTGAATTTATTTATTATATCTAGGAGTCTTTCATCTGAGTTTTGGGGGTCTTCTATGTAGAGTATCATGTCATCTGAAAATAATGATTATTTAACTTCCTCTTTTCCTATCTTTACCCTTTTTATTTCTCCTTCTTGTCTTATTGCGCTGGATAGTATTTCCAGTACTATGTTGAATTGCCGCTGTGATAAGGGACATCCTTGTCTTGTGCCTGATTTTAAGGTAAAGGCCTTCAGTTTTTGGCCATTTAATATGATGCTGCCTGTTGGTTACTCATAGGTGGCCTTTATCATGTTGAGGTAAAGGCCATCTATTCCAATTTTCTGTAAAGTTCTTATCATGAATGAGTGTTGGACCTTATTAAAAGTTTTTTCTGCATCTATAGAAATAATCATGTGATTCTTACTCCAGGATTTTTTGATATGGTGGGTCACATTTATTGATTTACATATGTTGAGCCATCCCTGCATGCCTGGGATGAATCTCACTTGGTTGTGGTGTATAATCTTCTTGATGATTTGCTGTATTCTGTTTGCCAATATTTTATTGAGGATTTTTGCATCTGTGTTCATTAGGGAGATTGGCCCGTAGTTCTCTTTTTTAGTTGGGTCTTTCTCAGGTTTTGGTACTAGAGTAATATTTGCTTCCAGGAATGACTTAGGAAGAATTGCTTCCCTTTTGATTTCATTGAAGAATTTGAGGAATGTCGGCATTATGTCTTCTTTGTATTTCTTGTAGAATTCCACAGTGAATCCTTCTGGGCCTGGGGTCTTCTTTGTTGATAGGGACTTAATTACATTTTCGGTTTCATTAATAGAAATTGGGTTATTCAGCAGCTTTACATCTTCTTGACTCAGCTTTGATACTTTATATGTTTCTAGGAATCTGTCCATTTCTTCTGTGTTACTGAACCTATGAGAGTAGAGGTTTTTGAAATAGGTGTTGATGATCTTCTGCATTTCCACAGAGTCTATAGTGATTTTGCCTTTTTCATTCCTTATTGCATGAATTTGAGCTTTTTCTTTGCTTTTTAAAATAAGGTTGGCTAGGAGCTTATCAATTTTATTTATTCTTTCAAAGAACCAACTCCTTGATTCATTCATTCTTTTGATTGTTTTCTTAGTCTCTATTGTATTAATTTCTACTGTGATTTTTATAACTTGTTCCCTTTTTTGGCTTTGGCTTGACTTGCTCTTTTTTTTCTAGATGTTTGAGGTTTAGCATTAGGTTGTTTATTTGTATTCTTTCTGTTTTCCTGACGTGGGAACTCAGGGCAATAATTTTCCTCTGAGGACTGCTTTCATTGCATCCCACAGATTCCTGTAAGTTGTGTTTGAATTTTCATTTGCTTGTAGGTATTGTTTAATTTCCTCTTTACTTTCCCCTGTGACCCACTGATCGCACAAGAGTGTATTGTTCAATTTCCATGTGTTTGTGGGTTTTTTTTTGCAGTTTCTTCTGTCATTAATTTCTAGTTTCATGGCACTATGATCTGATAACCTTAATAGGATAATTTCATTTCTTTTGCATTTATTTAAATATGTTCTGTGAGTTAGTCGTACGTGGTCTATTTTAGAGAATGTCCCATGTATTGCTGAGAAGAATGTGTATTCTGTTGTTATTGGGTGGAACATTCTTTATATGTCTATCAAGTTCATTTGTTCACAAGTGTGAATTAGTTCTGTTATTTCTTTGCTGATTTTCTATCTGGTTGATCTTTCCCTTGGTGTCAATGGTGTATTAAGTTCTCCTGTTATAATTCTGTAACTGCTAATTTGATTTTCATTTCTATTAATATTTGCTTTGTATAACTGGGTGCTCTGAAACTTGGTACATATATATTTAAGATAGTTATCTCTTCCTCTTGAAGTTTCCCCCTAATCAATATGTAGTGACCTTCTTTATCTCTTAGGATCATTCTTGGTTTGAAGTTCACATTATCTGCAAACAGAATAGTTGCCCTTGCTTTTTTTTTTCAGTTCCTGTTGCATGAAGTATTGTTTTCCATCCTTTGGCTTTTCAGTCTGTGGGTTTCCTTTTGGGTTAGATGGGTTTCTTTTAGACACCATATGGTTGAATGTTGTTTTTTGATCCATTCTGCCAGTCTGTTTTGTTTAATTGGTGAATTGAGACCATTTACATTAATGGTTATAACTGTTATATGTTGGTTTATTATTGACATGTTGTCTTTCTGCTGTTGCATCTTTCTTTTTCTTTTTTTTTTTCTTTTTTTTTTGTCTTTTTCCTTTTTATCGGTACCGGGGATCAAACTCACGACTGCCTGCTTGCAAGGCAGGCGCTTATGCCGCTGAGCTAAATCCCCAGCCCCCGCATCTTTATTTTTCTATTCTGTTCAATTGTCTACCTTGCTTAGTAGTTTTTTATTATGTGTATTGAGACCATCCTTCAGTATGCTTTACAGGGTTGGCTTGGTGATCATGAGTTTCGTTAGCTGTTCTTCATCATGGAAGTATCTTATTTCTCCATTCATTTTGAAGGACAGTTTTGCAGGGTACATCAGTCTAGTTTGGAGATCATTTTCCGTTAGGATGTGAAATACTTCACTCTGTGCTCTTCTTGACTTCATTGTTTGTGTTGAGAAGTTTGCTGTGATTCTGATAGGCTTTCCTTTATAGGGGATCTGTCTTTTCTTTCTGACAGCTTTTAATATTCTATTCTTATGTTGGATTTCTGGGACAGTGATTATTGTATGTCCAGGTGTAGTTTTATTTTTGTTATGGCTATTTGAAGTTTTATATGCTTCACTGATCCTAATGTCCATTTCCATTCTCATGTTTGGGAAATTTTCCAGCTATTACTTCTCTAAATATCCTCTTGATATCATTTGTGTTGTCTCCTTCTTTTTCATTTATTCCTATCAATTTTATGTTGTTTTCCTTTGCATCATCTTGTAGCTGTTGAATTGTTATCTCCTGATTACTTGTTATTTTAAAAAGATGTTTCCTTTCCTGTTCACTAGCTGCAATTTGTATTTGAGGTCTGAAATTTTATCTTCACTTTCATTTAGTTGTTTTTCACAACTTTTGATGGAATTTTTGATTTCCTGTATATCCTTTGAATCTGCTGCATGTATTCTGTGGTTTCTTAAATTGTTCATCCACGGGGCTGGGGATCTAGCTCAGCAGTATAAGCGCCTGCCTTGCAAGCAGGTAGTTGTGAGTTCGATCCCTGGTACCGATAAAAAGGAAAAAGACAAAAAAAAAAAATGTTCATCCAGGGATTCTATGTGTTTTTTTGTTCCTGTAATTTTTTAACTGTGTCTTTTTTGATATGTTAGCATCTATTTCATTACTTTTATAATTTCTTCTTTTACCTGAGAGATTATTTCTTGTTTGAACACCTTTAAAGTTTCCTGGAGTTGCTTCTTTACTTCAGTTGCTATTATGAGATAACCATGGAGGACTGTGTCATGATACACTTGTCAAAGCCCACAGAGTGTATCATATGGAGAGCGAGCCCTGATAGACTGGTTTTCTCTCTGTGGATAAGTGAGAGCAGCCAGAACCCCAGTGAACATAGGACTGGGTCTGTAATGGTGTCCTAATGTAGGCTCAATCACAATCATTGTATCTGTATGTGGCAGGATACAGACATCCTTGGGGGTGGTGAATTTATATATGTGGCAGGGTGGGAACCTTTAGTATGTCTTCTCAATATTGCTGTGAAACAAAACATTTTTAAGAAAGCCGGGCATGGTGGCTCACACCTGTAATCCCAGCACTAAGGAGGCAGAGGCAGGAGGATCACTGGGAGTTCGAGACCAGCCTGGGCTACAAAGTGAGCTCAAGGCCAGCCTGAACTGCATAGTGAGACCCTGTCTCAAATAGAAACACAAAAAAAATTTTTTAAGACACAAAATTTATTAATTGATAGGAAAAAAAATGTTTTGGTGCCTGTTAAGCTGTGATATCTTTTGTAAATTACTCAGTCAGAAGTTAAAGAAAAAATAGTTAAATAGTTTAAATGTACATGTGGTAAGCTCTTTAAAAGTTAAGATTTGTTATACTTTCTTCTGTTAGAAAGGAGGCTCCCTGCAAAGCCCTTGCTGAATAGCAGGAAATTATCTTGGCACACTGGCTGGGGAAGAGTCTTATCCAACCATAGCTGCCCATTACTCGCTGGACCAAAGGACAGTAAAGGAAACCGTAGTGCTTCTTGCTAAACATACACTATTGTTGGTATTGTAGTCCTGGTTATAAATATGACCTGTCAATGGGACATATTTATAAATCTGTCAGCCCCAAAGAATAACCACTGATGTTCTCTTCTAGAGATCGTTTGATGCCAAAAACAAAATGTTGAATAATTTTTTGGCAGTAAACCTGTTGTTTGGGAAGAAACACAAAATGTCGAGTAATTGTTTTTTGCTCTTTACAGATTGTCCTGGAACAGGTCTGCTGACATCTGCATGGATAACGCAAAGCTGGGGTGAGCAGCCCTGTAAGCCCTGGAGTGAGGCAGCAGGGTTCAGCTTCACTGGTGGTCTTTATGGTCCTCACTGCCATGTGTATGCCGCTGAGAAAAAAGGACGTTTTGCCTAGGAATTCCACTGGTGAAGCCTAGAAAAGCTGAGAATTTCATTACAACTCAACTCTTTGAAGACACATCTTTTTAATAATTTGGCATAGCAAGCTGAAGGCACATGGAAAGCACTTTTGCTGTGGGGCAGCATGGAGTCTGTTGAAGACAAAGCTCTGGCATGCCTTTTTGAGTTTGAACTTAACAAGCTTCTCTAGTCGTGGACACCATTCTCACCTTTAGAACCACAGGTGGACAGCACATGGTTAGTCGGGTTGGGCATTTTGCAGATCTTGTGTTGAAAATGAACAAAGTAAAGCTTTTATTTCAGTGAAAAGGAAAACCACCTTTTCTTGCCAGTGATAAAATTTGAACTTTTCTTAGAAAATCAGAATTCTGTAAAACTTGAGTCCATCACCATAAGCCTGCTGGTTTTCCTTAGAAGTGGTAATATTAATGAATATTTAGTATTAAACATTAGTAGTTAGAAAATCTGTTCAACTCTGTAACCAATGTTTCCCAAGTGAGAAGTGTGTGGTTTTACAAAAACATTCAAAAATAAACTATCCATGTAAAACATCAAGTAAACTGGGCCTGGTGCATCAGGCCTGCAATCTCAGCACTCAGGATGCCAAAGCAGGAGGATTGCTGTGAGTTTGAGGCCAGCCTGCGCTACAAAGTGAGTTCAAAACTAGCCTGAGATGCACAGTAAAACCTGTCTTGAAAACAAACAAACAAATAAACAAAAAACCCAAAAAAGTCAACTAGCCATTACATACTATCTCTTGTTGTCCTCTGCACAGCATCAAAATACCTTGTCCACAGTCATTTGAAAAAGCTATTGAAATTCTCTCTTTCCCAAGTATCTATCCATGTGAGGCTGGCTTTTACTTATTCTTCAACCAAAATAATGCAACACAGTGGATTGAAACAGATGGACAGTCATCTATCAGCTCAGACATTAAAGTGATTCATAAAAATGCAAACAAGAATACTCTTCTAATTAAAATTTTCTTTCATTTTAGAAAATACAGTTTAAGAAATGCTCGTCATTGGTGATGATATGTACTTGTAATCCCAGCACTTGGGAGGCTCAGGCAGATGTATGGGGAGTTCAAAGGTGGCCTACACAATTTAGTGAGTTTGAAGCTAGTCTGAGTGAGACCCTGTCTCAGAAAACAAAATGCCATTTGTGTTTCCGTGTAGTGGGCCTATTATAGTATAACATTTTAAAATATATAAGTGCATACCAAAAGTTGGTGAATTCTTTTTCCACACACCGTTTATTACACACCTGCTAACTCAGTGAAATTAGGTTGTGTGTATTCTAGTCTGTTCAAATTCCCAAGCCTTTTTTATTTACTCACACTAGGTCTTATACTATTGGCTCTGCAATCTACAACCTGACTGGACAGCCCCACGGCAGCCACTCTCACCTCCTTCCCTGCTAACAACCTGTTTTATTTTCTCCCTTTTGAGAATGGATCTCTATCCAGCCTCAGGAGATCTCATTCTCTTTGCTGTGTCTTTGGTTTAAGCATGGACTGGTATACTTTTCTAATCACTTAAATGTGAAATGTCTGTTGAGGAGCCTTAGGAAGTATATTGCCAATCTTTTGAAAAAATCTTGTTGCTGGGGATGAAACTCAGGGCCTTATCCCTACTAAGCTTAAGCTATACCACTGAGCTATAGCCTCAGCCATATCAGTCTTAAAATGTAATGTGACACAGTATTGACTCCTTTTTTAGTTTGGACACTGTTGTAGGCATACAAGGACTGGAGCCACTGCAGCTATTTGGAGAGAGAGCAGAACCACGAGCAGAACCAGCCACTGAACAAGTCAATGAGTGGAGGGTGGCAGAGCATAAAGACAGAGCTATTTTAGTTCTTGGTGACACTGGTGTTCTACAAAATAAACCCCACCACTGAGTGACCTTTGGAGTTTTAGATTAGATACCTGGTATGTTTTTACATGGGCTAAGCCATTTTGATGAAAATTTACCTTTGCTTTTAGTTGAAAATATTCAAATCCCTGTAGACATGAATACAATTGTTTTCACTTGTCTCTCCCACTCCATTAGGCCTCATAAGAGGACAGCTTTGAACCCCAGCTGTCCAGGCCCAGGGCTAGGTTCAGTCCCATCCTGTGAGACCGAGGTGGGGAGTGTGACCAAGTCTCTCTGTGTCTCGGTTTTGTCATTTGTAACACATGGGTAGAGGAGGGATCATTTGTGCTTCATGACCATGACTAGCAGAGCCAGTGGACGGCCTCAGGATGTGACAAGTGGTAGCAGTGCCTAGCATGAGAGAGGTCCTGGATTCCATTGCTAATGCCACACAACAACAGCAGCACCCCAATAACGCATTTAAGGTCTTTGGAGTGATATCTGTCTTCTCCCAGTCCATAAAAGTGATATGTAGACAAATGAAAGGCATCTCTGATTATGATCACAAACTTGGTTTAGACCAGAGCTCACAGGTTGGGATATATAAAGTCACCCACACTCACACACTTTTGCTTACAAAAGTGACACCATTATGTGGTGCCATCTCCTGGCAGAACTTCTTGGAGTGTGGGCAGGAACATCTAGAGGCCTGGTCTGAGCAGCAGCAGAGAGCTGGGATTCAGCAAGATGCCAAGAGGCGACTGTGAGGTGACAGCACCAGCTGCCACCTTGAGCAGCAGATCAGAGTACGACAGTGCAGTGCTCCATATGCAACTTGAAAACAGGAAAGCGCTGGCCAAATGCTAGAACAAAAACTACTGTTTGTGTTACAAGCAATCTTCGGTGCCTCACCCATGCCAAGTATGCATTTCAATAGTAACATAGTCAGCATTTCAGCTTTTCACTTGAAAAGACTGAAACATAAATTAACTGGCAGCACCATAGATATTGGGAATTTCATTCATTTTGGGATCCCACTGGACCACATGGATAAAATATGTTTTTTGAAGCTTTTGGGAGTCTAACAATTTGTCGTATGTATTAAACTGGTTTACATTTAAATTAAAGGATGAGTGCATAGTAAGAAATGTGACCTTTTGACACCCTCCCTGTGGAATAATAATATGCCAGCTGCCAGTGAAAACAAACTTCAGTTTTACAAAATGCCAGGAATTCAGCAGAAGCCCCGCAGAGCCCACCCCCTGTGTACGCTTGCTGCCTGACTGTCCTTTTCCTCCCAGTGACCCCTGCTTGTTGGGGACCCCCAGCCATAGTCTACCCTGGAAGCAGCTGGCTGGCATCTGAAGGTTGATGGGGGAAGGACTGTAAACTTCAGAAAGGCCACTTTGTCACCCTTGCCTATGCCCAGGCACTCTACAGTGGCCTATTCATGCCCATGGAAACCTTCCTCTCAATGTGCTGGCAGCACCCCAGGGCTCACTATGCGTGTCTGGGGGAGGTTGCCAGCTCAGGAGCTTGCTGGTGGTCCCAGTCCTAGGTCAAGTCTCCTTTTGGTTTCCCAAGTGGCTTTTATCTCAAGTGCTGGGAAAATACAAGTAAAGCTCAGTGAGAATTGATCACAATCCCCCTGATCTTTGACTCAAAGCCAGGCCTCAGAACTGGTCCTCAAGCCCAGGGCCAGCCCAGCTGGGTGGCCCTAGCATGGTCAGGGAGAAGGGTTGTGAGGATGCCGCCAGGGTCTGTCTTTCTCTGGGCCGTGGCTGTTAGTGCTCCTGGCCTGGCTGGTCTTGTGGCCTCTTGCTTCCCCTGTGGCTGCCTGCCAAAAAGAGGGAGGCCAGGAAGGAAAAGCTGCTCTCCTGCGTGTGCATAGTACTGGGGATGAACCCAGAGTCCTGAGCAACAGACACCCCCAGCCTTTTTTACTTTATTTTGAGATGTGGTCTCACTAAGTGGTCCAAGCACTGGGCTTGGCCTTCCACGTGCTGGGATTACAGTTGGGGACCACCAGGCCTGGCTATTGCTTTTACAAAATGGAAAGAACTGCAAAACAAAATATTAATATGTGACATTTTGATGGTAAATAAATTAATTGCTCTATTTCTCAATCTTTAAACTTTGAAACAGCACTGATACTATTGAAATTAGCAGCCATAGCATTTGGGATCTGAAATGGTCCCCCAAGGCCCAGGTGTTCAAAGCTTGTTCCCTAGCTCAGTGCTGGTGGGAGGTGGCAGAGATCCTGGGAGGAGAATCCCAGTGGGGGGTCGTGGATGGCTGGGGTGGATCCTTGAAGGGAAGCTTCTTCCTTTTCCTTTGTCTTATACATCCTGGCCATCAGGCGAGCAGTTATGCTTCATAACACGCTCCCCACCATGATGTGGTGCCTCCCATCCCCAAAAGCAACAGAGCTGAATGACTATGGACTGAAACCTTTGAAACTCTGAGCCAGACAGACCTCTTGTTACAAGCTGATTATCTCAGGTATTTTGTTACAGTAATGGAAATCTGAGTAATACATCTAATTTTTCCTTTTATATATTTTTATCTTTGATCAGTTTTGTTGATGTATAACTGAAAAATCAGATTGTATATATTAAAGCATGCAATGTGATGATTTAATACACATTGTGAAATGATTACCATGATCAAGTTGATTGGTACATTCATTAACTCATGTCACTAGGTGGTTTTTTTAGGGAGAAAAATCTTCGTAAAGCACAGCTTGAGTGATGTTTATACAAGATGCTATGAGGTAGGTGCTGTGTTGAAAAATGATTGGACATGGGCCTTGTGATTTATAAAAAGATGATACCAAAGGGTATGGAGTCATCTCGGGGACCAAATAAAAACACTCAGCTGCAACTTAGCATGCAACTGTGGTGTGCTGAAGTCTTGAGCAAGTCAAAGCTAAGCATTTACGAGGCCTGAGGAAGGGTGCTATTTCAGGAAGTTGCCATCACCCTTCATCAAGAAGGAGCTCTTGATGTTCCTTCCCCATGCAGATATGTGGAACAGAAGCAAAACAGCAGTGACAAACAGCAGGACATGTCACACGCAGGACAGGCACGAGGGGAGGTGATACCCATGTCCAGTCTGTTGCAGGGAAGACACAATCTCCTTAGAAATCCAGGAATACAGAGGAAAATATCACTGCAAATAAAAAGAACAACTCTGGTAGAAAAACAAAAGCTAGTGTCTTATTTACTTTATCATGCTAGGACAAAATATCTGAGACTCACAAGTTATAAGTGGAGAGGTTTATTATTGAAGTTTCAGTTCATAGCAGGCTCAAGGCACAGTGGCATGGCAGAAGGGCACTGCAGAAGAGAAACAGTCCTTGGCATGGCAGCAGGAAGTAGTTAGCCCTCCTTTTTCCTGTTTTGTTCCATGCAGGCTCCAAGCCTACTGGTTGGTACCACTCATACCCAAGTTGGGCCTCCCACCTTCATTAAATCCATTCAGTCTCACCTAGATCTACACTCAACCAATCAGCAGACTGATCTAGTTTCACTCACCTATGCTTCACTCAGTTACACTCAAGAATCCCCACTATGAGCACATGAGGCTTTGGGGGACATCTAGATGTCCAGTGCATCACAGCTGGTTTGGAGCAATCAATGTGGTGGGGAGAAGGGTGAGGACACAAGATATATCATCAGAAGACATAGAGAGAGAACAGGATGCTGAGGAGCAGACTGAACTCTAACCAGGTTCTTTAACAGCTAAGGTTAACAGCTACGCTCTCAACATTTGCCAGGCGAGGGCCCCAGAGGTACATAGCAAACTTTTGTGGCACAGAATTTTAATTTTGTTATATACGAGGATGCTTGCATTATATATAGGAAACTGACTTTAGGCCTTTGGAGGGGCATTAAAGATTTAAGTCATAACATTGTTAGAACTAAGAATATAGATTCATTCTCAAAAAATACTCTGGTTGCTTTAAGTTTCATGTTAGAGAATCTGGCCAAAGATCTTTGAAAGTTTTGACTTACCCTGTCAAAATTAAGCTGTGAAGAATCAATAAACTCAGGTGATTGGCCCAGCTCCCAGAAGATTGTCTTGATAAGTTGACCTCTCCCAGCTGCAGCCTGCATTACAAAAGCCTCTGGCACACTGTATATACTCTTTGCTTTTTTCTCTTTCTTTTATTCTTTTTTGGATACGGGGTCTCACTGTGTATTCCATGTTGGCCTTGAACTCACTATGTAGAACTTGCAGTGATCCTCCTGCCTCTGCCTCCTAAATGCTGGAATTATAGATTTGTATCACCATGTCTGGTCACACTTGTTTCTGGTCAAAATTATAGATTTGTTTGGGTTTTTTTTTTTTGGTACCGGGGGTTGAACTCACGACTGCATGCTTGCAAGGCAGGCGCTTATGTCGCTGAGCTAAATCCTCAGCTAGATATCTGTTTTGATGGCTAATTTTATGGGTTAAACTGGCTGGGCTATGGTGCCCGATATTATACTAGATGTTTCTGTGAAGATTAAAAAAAAGAATTAACACTTAAATTGGTAGACAGTGAAGAAAGCAGACTGCACTCTGTAAACGTGGGTGGGCTTCATCCAGTCATTCATCCAGTTTGAGGCCTCCACAGGACAAAGCATGACCTCACTAAGCAGAAGGAATCCTGGCAGCAGAGGGCCTTTGGCTCAGACTACAAATCTCGCTGGGATCTCTAGCCCGCTGGCCTGGCCTACAAAATCCGGCCTCACACCACCACAGCTGTGTGAATCAATTCCTTAAAATTTTTCTCTCTGTCTCTGTCTCTTTTTTTGTCTGTCTTCACATCCTATTGACTGTGTACCTTCAGAGAACCCTGAATAATACACATGTATACCATTTATGGCCCCAAGTTATACACACAACATTGTGGTGTGCAGGGGAGTAGGGATGGGAGATGGTCTACAGATACCAATATTTTCTATTGTAAGTGAAAATACATGGATTTTAGTTGCTAAAGATGAAAAAATTCTTCAAAATAATCTAGATCAGTGGTTGCTAAGGCACAGTGGTTGTGTCTGGAAGTCTCCTTGGGCCTCATGAGTGAAAACCTGGGCTCTGGCCTCAGCCGGAGCGGGGCCTTCGGGGAGAGAGGTACCTCCATGGTCCCACAACAATGGGCTGCTGATGAGGCGGAAATGTCTAAAACAGAGTAAAATAAAGCTTTTCTGCTATAAGTATTCACTATTGTGATGCAAATCTGACTATCATGCCAGTATTTAATGCTTTCCCAAAGTTTGATATGAAGCCCCAGTATAGAAAATTATGGAACAAGGAGCCCGTTTATGTGAACCTTAGCACTTTCTTCTTAACTTCTATTTCTTGGTTCATTATTCACAATATGTTCTCACATGCCCCAATGTTATTTTACTGAAATGTTACTTAAGTCTATACCAAATTTATAGACATAAATCCTTGTGTTCATATGCCTTAAACAACAATAATAAAACACCTTTTCAAATTCAATGTGTTATTATCAAGTCCATACATTTAATTTAGTAACATTAATTTGCCAAATGATGTTGTTCTGCTCAAACAGAATTGCTGCTTAGTGCCATTAATATGGTAATGAGGTCCATGGAGAGCCTGACCTCTTTGTGTGCGTTTGATGTCCCTGCATTCATGTATTTGTGTATGAAAAAGGTAGAGAATTTAAACTCTCACACCTTTCCCTGTTTAAAAATGCATAACAAGGCAACTTCCATTTACGTGGATCCTGCGCTCTCCTTGGTGTGGATACTGTTGAGGGTCTCTTGATTCTTTCCTGGGTATCCTGTGGAAGTGTGAGCAGTACTGCTTGGTGTCAAGAAGGACAGACACTCAGGTTCCTGGGCCCACAGAATGACCCAGCTAATAGCTTATGTGAATTTTTAGCAACATGAAAATGCTAAAGAAGGAAAGAGCTAACAGAGAACAGAACTAGGATCAGTGTATCTGGTGGAGGCTCCTGTTTTATTCTTTTGACTATTTTGTTGAGTTTGAAACTTTGAATTCAAAAGCTGGTGGAGCTGGGCATGGTTGCACATGGCATTAAGCACAGCACTGTGGTAGGCTGAGGCAGGAGGATCACAAATTCAAGCTAAGGCCAAGCAACTTAGCAACTCAGCAAGACTCTGTCTCAAAATAAAAGAGGAGCTAGTGTGAATATCATTTAGTGTGATATAGTTTAGTGGGAAGGCTTTGGGTTCAATTCTCAGCCCTAAAAGGAAAAGAAAATTTGGTGGGAAATAAATATTGGCAGAGAGTTTATATCTTCCAAGACTACGCCTATATCTTACAGAGTGAAGAGGATTTATTTGCTTAAACCCTTCATTTTACAGCACGACAAAGTTGAGACCTATGACTTGGAATGCTATTACAGTACCACTGGTGACAAGCAGGGGGACTTTAGTAATCTGAGGAGTCTTCCCCCACGGACTGTATTCACCACCCTGATTATGTATTGAAGGGTGTACGGTTCTGAAGTTTCTTATAGGGCTGGATTCTGTTATTGGGAAGTTGGAATAGATCACACTAGATGTATGTTTCTAGAGCATGCTAATGTGAACTTTGCAAAGATATTATCTTGTACACCCTAAATACATCTCACTCCTAATATTCGGGTACAAATGAAAGAGAAGACAGGGTCCTACTCTGCTGTGAAGCACTTTATCCTTTTACACAAGAAAAAACAAATCAAAAACCCCAAACTTCTTTGCTCTTCTCCTCCAGGTACCACTAAGTAGTTCTCCAGGCTGGAATGCCTGAAACCTAGAGCCACCTGCAGGTAACTTCTAGCCCTGAGCTTTGGTTTCTCATCAGTAAAAACAGGGAATGAACATAAGCCTTAGGGAAAGAACAAAACTTACTATACATAAAAGCACTTTGAAAATAGGACTCTGAGGCCAGGCATTGGTGGCACATGCTTGTGATGCTAGCACTCTGGCAGCAGAGGCAGGAGGATCTCAAGTTTGAATCTAGTGAGATCCTTTGAGACCCTGTCTCAATATAAAACATAGACTGGGGATGTAGGTCAGTGAGGAGGCCCTGAGTTTAGGCAGTGGAATAGGGAGAGGAGGAAGAGAATAAAACTGAAATGTTTTAGGAAATGTTTGTCATTGAAACTATTATTTTCAGGGCTGGGTATTTAGCTCAGTGGCATAAGTGCCTTCCTGGTAAGTGCAAGGTCATGAGTTTGATCCCTGGTACAAAAAAAAAAAAAAGTTATCATGTTTTCCAAGGGACCAGAATCTGATTCCAGGATTAAATAGCAATTGAAAGATGTGACTGCTACCAGGAGTGAAATGTCTAAAGAATTAATAAGAATTTATGAACGGTTTAAGCAAGTGCTGTTGTCTCTATCCTACTGAGAGGATTAAATTCATGGGAACAGCCAGGGGAAGAAGTCCAGTCATGTGTCATGTGAGACACAGACACTGTAGGTATTCATCAGTGGAAATTACACACGTAGAAGGCTGTTCAAAGAAACCATATTCCCCCTCCTGCAAATACACACAACTGCAAAGATACAGTAAAAGTGAACTATCTTTTGGTTTTCAATAACAATCAGCAGCTTTGGCAGGCTATAATCTTGTTCTTAGAGTTTATACTTAAAATTAAATTCTGGATGAACCCTCTGACCACAAACCTTAGAAATTATGCAATGTTCTCTGCAGCTATTAAGTTCACAGTTCATTAAAAAGATCCTGACTCCTGGGCCAGGCTGCCAGTTAGCATTCTGGTGCCTCTGGGAGAGCCTGATGGTGGGAAATAAAAATCTGCAAGCTGTCTGGGAAACTTGCCCAGTGTATTGGGTGCCCGGGCAATGCCCATTGTTGTTGAGATTCCACAGACACTGGGTGGCCACATGTGGAGTTCTGTAGGCACTTGGGGCTCAGTGCATCCCCATGGGGTGCTGCTCCCCAGCTGCCCTGTGCCCCCTCCTCTGTCGCTGCCACAGATGGAGGCACTCCTGACTCCTATCCCTCCACCTGAGTCGTCCTTTCACCTCTTCCACTCCACTGTGTGTACCAGTGTGGTTCTGTCATGCTGCCCTCTGGGGGCCCCTCATCCCCCACAGGAATAAATTCGAGTCCCATGGGACAGCAGTGTGAGTCTCTTCCACCTTGCTCAATCTTGCTCTGACTGTCCATGGTGCAACAGTGCCAGGGCACCCACTTCTAGGTGCACGCTGTCTTTCATGGGCCCCCTGACCGGAGATGCCCTCTGCCCTGTCTGGATGACTGCTGGGCATCTCCTTGGACTCAGCTCACCTTTGCTCAGTGGTTAGAGGTGACCCCCTTGTCACCCCACCATCTCCTGCTGATCTGCGTTTCATATCCATAGAGAGATTCTCACTGATTCACTCATTTGTGAGCAGAGACTACCTTTAACAAGAGCCCTTCAAAAATTTTTACAAAATTATAAATGATCTTGACATATTTTCCTAACCTGTAAAGAATCATTTCCAAAACAGATATCCAAAGTGTCCTGGGTGTCCTGCAAGGTGTCCTGGGTGTCCCTAGAGGAAGGGGATCCGGAAGCTGTACTTGTTCAACACAGCAGAGGCCTCCCAGGAAGGGTCAGAGGATGATGCCACGGGCCAAGAATCTCCAGGAAAGGGCAGTCAAAGGACTGGACTCAAGAAATGGGGTTGTAAATTGGATGTCATGGTACTCCTGAAATCCCAGCAACTCAGGAGGCTCAGGCAAAAGGATTGAAAGTTCAAGCCTGGCCAGGGTAATTTAGTGAGTTAGTGAGATCCTGTCTCAAAATTTAAAAAAATAAAATGGGTCAGGGATGTAGCTCACTGGATTCAATGCCCAGTGCCACAAAAAGAAGGAAAGAAGGAAGAGCAGCACTGGGGACCTTGAGAACTGTGACTTGGGATGGGAGGAGGAATGACCGCAGTGGGGATGCTACTAGTGCACAAGGCAGCCCTGTTTACCACCACCACCAATGGCCTGGCCCTAACGTCTGCAGCCTTGCCTAGGCTCATGAGGGAATGTTCGCCGCACAAAACACAGAGGCAGCCATGTGCATTTACTGCTGACCCTGGAAAGGACGGGGTCAATGGACCACCAACGAGAGTGGGTCAAAAGTTTGAGGTGCTCGACTGTTCAGGACACCCTGGAAACTGTGCCAACTGTCACCTTCCAGGATCTTGACTGCATTAGGTGCAAGTAGGCAGAGTTAGATCTGGACAAGGTTGTAATGTGTTAAACTCACCATGTCCCCTCACTGACAGGGACCTGCCCACCATCATACTGGTTCCTGTGCACACAGAATTCATGGCCTTGTGGAAAATACAGGCCCCAAGGCCACTTTCCCTTGGGAAGGTTTCCATGAAGGGCGCTCAGGATCATTACTGGGAATCTGCTTTTCCACTTTCTCTTGAATTCCACAGTTCCCATGTTTTCTGCCACACAGGCTGGTGCATGGCCAAGCCATAGTCACACCTTCCCCTGGCTGGGCACCCCACCAGGACTGTTTGTGTCTCCATGGGGCCTCTGCAACAAAGAGCCATAGCCAAAATACATTAAAAATGTGTTTGATGGGTTTCTTCCTTCCAAAGAAATAACTTGCTGATCACAGTAAACTAACTCATGTTACTGAGGTGATGCTGTTCCTCTCAGGCTTGGCCATGTGATTCCTTTTCTCTGCATTCCCCCATCTCCTTGTACTCTTACCATATTTTGGTTACTTTACTAGTACAAGGACATGGCTTTGTCCATGGGGGAATGAGTTACAGGCTGCCAGAAGTTGAGGGTTTCATTTCTTTCAAGGCTGCCCGCAATGGGAAATTGCCAACAGACTTTTTTACAGTCATCCCACAGACCCAATGGGTACAGCTGACTGCACTTTCTATGTCCCACTATCACTGGCATCTTACCAGCAAAGGCCATGTCCTGAAGCTCAGACCCCAGCTTGATCCTTCTAGGAGAAGGTGGCAGCTCTGAAGTAGGTCCAGAGGAAGGTTGTTGGATCACCGGGCCACCCCTCAGAGACAGCGTGGGACCTTGGTCTTTTTCCCCCTTACAGGCTTCCCAGTTGTGAGGTGAGGGACTTTGTTCACCTTCACCCTTCTGCCAAGATGTGAGGCCTCACAACCAGACCAAAATCAATGGGACCAGTGGGTCATAGACAAAAACAGCCAGAACTGCATGCGCACATAAACCCTCCCTCTATAAATCCATGGCCTCAGGTACTTGTTATCTTAAAGAGTAGCTGATCAACACATATCCCTTCCAAACTCCTGGATGAGACAGAAGCCTGGGAAGCATCTGGGAAACAGCAGCAGAACCATGCGATGGGACGAGGACGTATGGTGCCCCTCTTCCCTGGGTTGCTCCTTCTTGTTCTTATTTTCCAAGCTGATTACTGCTAACATGCAGGTGGGGTGCCCTGGGATTCTGGTAGCTGGGAATTTTTGTGGCTGGAACAGATAATGCTCTTATATTTTTGATGGTCCTGGCATCATCTGTTGCTGTCAGATATTCTTACTTCAGCAGAACATATGAAATTTCCATGTATTGAAATGTCCCATCTTCCAACCCTGTGAACACAGAATGAAAAATGCTGTTAATAACTCTCAAATAACTTTTTTGTTTTTGTTTTTTGAAGCAAGGTTTTGCTATGTGGTTCAGGCTGGCCTTGGACTGACTATGCAGCTCAG
The DNA here is from genome assembly GCF_034190915.1 of Cavia porcellus. Lineage (NCBI taxonomy): Eukaryota > Metazoa > Chordata > Mammalia > Rodentia > Caviidae > Cavia > Cavia porcellus. The sequence goes on from NW_026947512.1 coordinate 49,711,691, forward strand.
GTTGGCCTTGAACTTGCAGCCATTCTTCTGTCTCAGCCTCCTAAGTGCTAGGATTAGAGGCATGCTCTACCACACCCAGCTCAAATAAACATTTTCGATCATTACTTATCTGTAGAATTGCTCTTGGATACTGGTTCATCCAAGAACAACTGAGCAGGTGGCAATTAATTTCAGGGCCTAACCCTCAAATTTTCACTATGACAGTTTTGCTAAGTAAGGTGCTCATAGCACTGTCTTTCTCACATGAGGCCTTCACAAGACCCAGATTTGGAGCCTGGTTCCTGCCTTTCAGCTGACTGTGAGCAAATGTCCTCCAGGCTTGCTGCGAAGGGAAGTGGGGCACATGGCAGTGCTCTGACTCCCCTTTCAAGATAACCATTGGGCTCCTTCCATCTCACCAGGGGAGCCCCTCAGAGTAAAAGAGCTGCACATTCCCAGGCGTAACTGAGAGAGTGCAGGTGGCTCAGCAGGGGAGGGGGACACCAGAGGCCAGGCTGTGCCTCTTTCTGCCCTCTGCCCCCTTGGCCTCCCATGCATGGCTCCATTGCTGGCATAGCCACTGACTGTCTCCTTTCCTGGGGCTACCAGAGCTAGATAGTGGCTGATCCCCCTATACCTTCCTGTGCATTCCCTGTGAGCTGGCTCTGCTCCTCTGGCAAGGCCTGGCCTGCTCAAGTTGGAGGGTGGTCCCTAGCCTGCTCCCCACACCGTGACCACCAGCCTGGCAGGGCTCCCACACTATGGAGGAGCAAGGAGCTTAGCCTTCGTAGGAATGTTATGCAATTTCTAAGGATTACAGTAATGTGCGTTTACCCTCTATTTAATCACAAGGATAGCAGCCAAACATTAGATTACAGGCATCAGAGTTTTTGATGTTTACTGAAAACCAAGACAGCACTATAGTGCTGTCCAACAGTACATATTCATTAAGGGAGAAAAAGGAAGTTCTTTCAAATGTCCCACTGCATGTAATTTACTCTGATGAATACCCACAGAACATGTGTTTCATGTCAAGGACCAGTTAATTTTCCTTTGGCTCTTTCCCATGAACTTGCCACAAGGCCATAACTACTCAGTCTCAACATGATTGCAATTCCAGAAGACTCCTGTGGTGAATTGCGTTGCTTTTCTGAGTAATCCCCCCCCCCCCAACCCCCGGGCCTTGCCTCATTCCTGCAGCACTAAGCATAGGTACCTTGGCTTGGTCAGCTCTACTACTTGGGTTCTGTCAGTCCTTCCTGGGGCACTGTGCATGGGACATTCTCAGAGTCCGCCCTGTCTCTCCTTGACAAGTTTCTTCCTCGAGTCCTTCATTGAACCTCCAGAGAACACAAGCTAGAAAATATAGCCAGTAACAAACACAGATATGCATGCTTAGGTGCTTTAACACAGAGTTTTGAGGACTGTAACAACTCTGTTTTTCGTCATTGTCCGCAGCATAAATAAGAGTCCTCTGCTTTACATTTTTAAAAAGCACCACCTTTGAAATATGAGCTCTAAGTCTCACCAATGGTATCTACTCTGAAATAGTACAGAGCTGCTAATTTTCCAGATAGAAATTAACATTCAGAATTTCTAACTAAATTGTCAAGAGGAGATAGTTGTCAAGGTGGGAATCATCGGATTGTATTGTAGGATGGGCCCCTTTTCTCTCATGCAGAGGCTACCCCAGTGGTGGTAAACCTGTGGTACACATGCTGTAGGCAGTTTGTTATCACTGAAAGCTCTAAAAAGTTCACTATCTCTGAGTCCTACACCCTTACAGCTTTCCTTTTCTGTTTCATAACAATTTCTCCCTCCACCAGATCATATGCATATTCTAGTGGCTCTCCTCTTTATGAAAGTCAAAACTGTCCCTGACACCCTATCCCCCTCTAATTATTGCCCCTGTTTCTTCCTGATGGTTTGTCTTTAATTTGTCTCAGGTCCCCCCTCCCCCACCCTTCCCCTAACCAGCATCAGCCCAGCAATGGGAGATGTGGCCACAGGCCAGGTGTTCCTGTGCAGGGTGGGGCTACTGCTGCCTGAGGAGGAGGAGGACACACTGGGGAGTCTGCTGTTGGCCTCATTTTGTGCAGTGCAAGCATTGGGATGTTCTGACTCTGGGGGTGACAGTGAACTTGTTTGTGTATGTATTTTTTTTTTTTCGTACTAGGGTTTGAATCCCAGGGAGCACTGAGCTACATCTAAAGCTCTTTTTACTATTTTATTTTGCAGCAAGGTATTGCCCAGTTGTCCAGGCTGGCCTTTGCTATCCTTACTTTAACACTGCCATGCTCAGCTTGCACGTGTTATTTTTTGGTCTGAGAATATTTTATTTGTTCTTGAGTGACAGTTTGCCTAGATCAAGAGCTTTTTTTGGTACTTGAAAAAAAACTATGCCTCTGTCACATTACCGTAAATGAGGAAAAGCGTGCTCACCCTCTGATTGCTATTCTTTGAAAATTGTTGCCTTTCCCCAACATCTGGAGACAGGGTGCTAAACATGTCAGACTCACTCTCAGCCTAGCTCAGTTATCTCTTGGAAGAATGACTGGTGTGAAACTGCACTGCTTGTCACAAGATAACCGGTGGTCTGAGGGGCTGCCTATGCACAGAGACCTACATTGGTGACTGCATCTTAATTTCCAAAGGTCACGTTTACTTAAGGAGCTAGTTCTCAAAACCTGGCCCACTTATCGTACAAGATAGAAGCTGCTTCAGGAGTAGTGGTTCTGGAGATCAGCTCCAGGTTATCTGGTGGGCAGCTGATGTAAGCAGAGCTTAGATGTGGGGGTAGACCCTTGTGGAGTATTTTCAGTACTTGTGATTCATTGATCTTTTCTTCCCAATTCCAGGTGGCTGTGTGTGTGTGTGTGTGTGTGTGTGTGTGTGTGTGTGTGTGATTTCTACAACACTCAGTGTTGGCCATAGTTTGGTATAAATGATAGCTGCGTTTGGTTATCATACATCCCAGAATCCTAGTTCTGACACTGGGTGAACTCTGAGAGGTACCTAGCCTTGCTACGTTTAGCTCCCTCAAAGGGAAAACACAGAGAGCAATCATGCAGATGCTCTGTAAGGACAAAGTACCACAAGGCAGAGCAGCTGGTACATTTCTTGGTACCTGTTAAGCACTCAAGAAAAGTGTGCTTCCAGTGTTTGGGGTGACAAAAGAAGTGAGCAGAAGTAAGTGCAGCAGGCTCAACTTCACTTAACACTGCTTTGTGTGTCCTTCCCCTCCTTAGTCCCTTGTCCAGAGGGCCCACCATTCCCAGGTAAATGTAATTTTAAATATAATATGGGTGCTCCAGGATCTACAGGGTGCTAAATCACTGAGGAATAGACACTCTTAGACAATCACATTTGCTGTCTAGACCCTTTCTCCAGGCCTCAAGCCTTTATTAAAATGTCCCCAGACTATCACCCTGAGTGTGAGCACCTTGGTTTTTTTTTTTTTTTTTTGAGATGGGATCTCGCTATGAAGTTCAAGTTGGCCTTGAGCTCACTTTGTAGTCCAGGCTGGTCTTGAACTCGCAACGAACCTCCCAACTCAGCCTCTGGAGTGCTGGAATTACAGGCGTGGGCCACCATGGCCTGGCTATGCATCTTCTCTTGGAAACCCATTTGCTGTCCCCCTTGGCAGCGGTGATAAGGGACATCCTTGTCTTGTGCCTGATTTTAAGGTAAAGGCCTTCAGTTTTTGGCCATTTAATATGATACTGGCTGTTGGTTTGTCATAGATGGCCTTTATTATATTGAGGTAAAGACCATCTATTCCAATTTTCTGTAAGGTTTTTATCATGAATGAATATTGGACTTTATCAAAAGCTTTTTCTGCATCTATAGAAATGATCATGTGATCCTTACTTTTGGCTTTATTAATATGGTGGATTACATTTATTAATTTACATATGTTGAACCATCCCTGCATGCCTGGGATGAATCCCACTTAGTCATACTGTATAATCTTCTTGATCCATTTGCCAATATTTTACTGAGGATTTTTGCATCTGTGTTCATTAGAGAGATTGGCCTGTAGTTCTCTTTTTTAGTTGGGTCTTTCTCAGGTTTTGGTACTAGAGTAATATTTGCTTCCATGAATGACTTAGGAAGGATTGCTTTCCTTTCAATTTCACTGAAGAGTTTGAGGAGTGTTGGCATTAAGTCTTCTTTGCATTTCTTGTAGAATTCCGCAGTGAATCCATCTGGGCCTGGGCTCTTCTTTGTAAGTAAGGACTTAATTACATCTTCAATTTCATTAATAGAGATTGGGTTATTCAGCAGTTTTACATCTTCTGACCTAGTTTTGGTACTTCATATGTTTCTAGGAATCTGTCTATTTCTTCTGTGTTATCAAACCTTCGAGAGTAGAGGTTTTCGAAATAGGTGTTGATGATCTTCTGCATTTCCACAGTTTGTAGTGATTTCTCCTTTTTCATTCCTTATTGCATGAATTTGAGCTTTTTCTTCCCTTTTTAAAATAAGGTTGGCTAGGGGCTTATCAATTTTATTTATTCTTTCAAAGAACCAACTCTTTGATTCATTCATTCTTTCTATTGTTTTCTTAGTCTCTATTGCATTAATTTCTGCTCTGATTTTTATAATTTCGTCCCTTTTTTGGCTTTGGGCTTGACTTGTTCTTCTTTTTCGAGATATTTGAGGTTTAGCATCAGGTTATTTATTTGTATTCGTTCTGTTTTTCTGATGTTGGAACTCGTTGCAATAAATTTTCCTCCGAGGACAGCTTTCATTGCATCCCACAGATTCCCGTAAGTTGTATTTGTATTTTCGTTTGCTTGTAGATATTGTTTAATTTCTTCTTTAATTTCCCCTGTGACCCACTGATTACTCAAGAGTATGTGGGATTTTTGTAGTATCTTTTATCATTAATTTCTAATTTCATGGCATTATGATCTGATAACATGCATGGGATAATTTCAACTCTTTTGCATTTACTTAAATATGTTCTGTGGGCTAGTAGATGGTCTATTTTAGAGAGTGTGCCATGTACTGCTAGAAGAATGTGTATTCTGATGTTGTGGGATGGAAAACTCTATCTATGTCTATCAAGTCCATTTGTTCATAAGTGTGATTCAGTTCTGTTATTTCTTTGTTGATTTTCTGACTGGTTGATCTGTCCCTTGGTGTCAATGGTGTGTTAAGGTCTCCTTTTATAATTGTGTTATTGATAATTTGGTTTTTCATTTCTATTAATACTTGATTTATATAACTGGGTGCTCTGGAATTTGGTGCATATATATTTAAGATTGTTTTGTCTTCCTCTTGAAGTTTTCCCCTAACCAGTATGTAATGACTTTATCTCTTTTGAAGTTCACATTGTCTGCAAACAGAATAGCTACCCCTGCTTTTTTTTTTTTTTTGGTTCCTGTTGCATGAAGTATTGTTTTCCATCCTTTAACTTTCAGTCTGTGAGTATCCTTTTGGGTTAGATGGGTTTTCACCTTTTTCCTGAGAAGAGCTGGCAGTTTAAAATAACTAGAATGCTTGATTTTTGTCTTTCTTAGACCTTAAAGAATACACACCTGAAAATGTCTCCTGTTCCAACCTCCTGTGTTGTTGGTAGGCCACTTGGGGTCTTGGATAGTAACTGCTTGTGCCCAGTAGGAACTGGGGGTTTCCCTGGCTATCTTCTGGCTGTCTAAAAGTAACAATATGATACTCAGCTCCAAAGGCAATAACAGCTTGTAATGCTGCCTCTCTCACTAGAAATCAATGTTTAAGAGTAACATTACATCTTTCTAGTGTAGTTTATATACCTAAGTAAATCCTCTAAAGACATTAATGTACTTATCAGGGTCATCTGAAAATTTTCCTAGTTTTAGCTTAATTTGCTTTAAATCACTGAGAAAAAGAGACCTATGAATGGGAGTGGTCTCATAAGGATTATAATTATACCTGGAGCATAGATAAAAATTATCTTTTAATACAAAGAAAATTTTAACATACTGCAGTTCTAACCATTTCCTCTTTCTTACAATATGATTTTAGTTGTAAAAGAAGATCATAATTAATACTTTCCTCTGTGTTTCACTTTGGCTCTAGGGTGTAGGTAGGCCACGCACTCATGCAGAGTAATATCAATTGACTCTTCTTCAGAATGGAAGGGTTGAACATGATAAGATTATATCCAAAAGATGAGAAGTATAAAACAAAAGAGGCCTTTATTCTGAGAACATGGAGAGAGAAAACCAAAACCTCCAACAGCTGGAGTCCAGCTTTCTCTCTGGTGGACACGTGGTGTCAGGGGTATGTAAGTAGCCTCGGTTTGGGGTGGAACCTAAAGGAGCATCAGGGATGCACGGATAGCCCATTGGTCTTGGTTTGGCGCCATAGGTAAATTCCTAAGGGGGTGGGGAGGATGGAGTCACAGGTAAATTCCTAGGGGTGGGGGAGATAGGAGTTCCTGGGTTCTGCCTTTAAGGCTTCACTGGCCACAGTGTCCTGTCTGGGCCAAAACCCTTTCATATCCCATCTTATGATTATTATTATGAAAAGGGGCGAAGATTTCTCTCTTTAACTACGTCCTGTTGGCAGGGGGCGCTGTACTGGAGTCTAGGGGAGTCAACAGGATGACGGTTGATGCCCAGGTAGGCACTGGTGCCAGGTGTTTTAGCCAGGACAACTTCACTGGTGAATGCACGTATGTTAAACTGGAAAAACAAAGAGACAAAATGTTATGAGGAGACATGGCACTGTCATATTTAAGGACCCAGGTGATGTAGAAGGAAAGGTGCCTTTGATTTAGACATGTCATTATATCAGGTCGACGATGAGGTAGGATCATTTCCACGGTAAGGCAGAATTCTGAAAATTAAATGTGGGGTTAGGAGAAGTGAAGTTATGAGAGGTGATTACTCCCCCATCTGAAAGCACAAAAGTTAAAAGGGTAGGTGTATGAAACTTGTCTCTGGTCCAGGAGTTGAACTGGAAAAATAGAGGGAGCAGGGAAGGTGGTGGCTGTACCAGTATACAGAAGGTAAGGGCTTAGGCTTTCAGGGATGTCACATTTAACCAGACAGCTGAGGGTAGAAAGAACTGCGACAGTCATTGCATAGAACATTGTGAAGATTATCTTACGTATGACGTGGGAGTCTTTAGGGAAGACTGTCAAGAGTCCTGCTGTAAAAATGATCATTAATAGAACATAAGAAATTAGGAACCAAAGTGGATAACAAAACATGACTTAGCTGTTAACTGTGGCTGTGAGGCCTTCGTGAAACAGAGGTGCGTGAGCGACAGAAAATGAGATGACCACTCAGAATGATCATATTTAGGGCTGGGAGGGCACCTCTTAGCCTGAGTGATGTGAAACCAGGATGGGAGTCCAGCAACTTTGACCACTGTAGGGGTAGCTAAGTAGACCAGATAGGGGCCACTCCACCTTGGTTGTAGTCCTGTGGATTTAGAACATTTGAGATAAATTAGATCTCGTGGGGATATGGGAGGATCTGGTTTGGCCTCTCCAGAGGGTTGTGGAAGGCAGAGATCAGCATGTTGTCGCAACAGGTGTCGGAGGAAGGAGAGGACTGGGACATAGTAAAATCTATCTGCGAGTCCTGACCAAGGGTGTGTCCTCGAAACTGATGGGTAGGAAAGGAAGGGGGTGCCATGCGTCCCTGAGGAGAGGTCCTAGCACAGAGATAACAGGTGTGAGTAATCTTAAGAATGATAGCTTTTAGAGAAGGGTGTGTGACTATTGGGGCTAAGAGTTTGTATAGGGCCTATGATCCTATATGAAGACAGTTGTGTAAGTCAGTGATGATGTCTAAGGCCTGCTGATGTGGGAGAACAAGTTTAGATCCCTGAAAAATCCATCCCTGAGTGTTTTGTTGTAACCTGGTTTATGAAGTAGCTGTAACTGCTCTGATGAATAATTAGGCTGAGGTAGACTGTTTGGGACTAATGGGAGAAGATGAGAAGGGCAGGGCCCTTGTGCATTTGCAAAGGCATTGCCTTGAGCAATAGGATCTGTAGAGTTTTGGTGTCCTCTACAATGAATAACTGCTGCCTGCTTTGGAAGTTGGGCTGCTTCTAGAAGTTTAAGGATAAGGGGAACATTAATGATGGGGATTCCCTGAGTGGTAATAAAACCCCGTTCTTGCCAGATAGAGGCATGAGAGTGTAAAATGCTAAGTGTATACTTTGAGTCAGTTTATATATTTATAATCTTGTCTTTTGCTAGTATAAGAGCCCTTGTAAGGGCAATAAGTTTTGCCCTCTGCGACGAGGTGCAGGTGGCAGTGGATTTGCCTCTATAACTTTTGACTGGTTAACTATTGCGTATCCTGCCTTCTTTTGGTTGTCTGTGTTTGTTGAACTGCCATCTATGAACCATGTGTCAAAGGCTAAAGAGAGAGGTGTGCTACTGATGTGAGGGAAAGGAGTGGGAGTCATCTGTAGGGACTCAAAACAGTCATGATGAGGATGGCCCTCTGAGGTGGAAAGTAAAGTTGCTACATTAAGAGGACCACTAGTTGCAATAGGGATGTAAGGGTCTTGAGAGAGAGCTAAGTGTACCTGTTGAAGGCGAGAAGGGGTCATTAGGGCAGGGAGCACCTTATGTGAGATAAGCTCATGTAGGTGATGAGGTGAGTGTACTGTAATAGATTGCCTAATGTAAACTTTTTAGCTTCCTGTGTCAGGAGGGGTTCAGCTGCAAGAGCTCGGAAACAATGAGCCCATCTTTTTACTGTGTGATCTAACTGTTTTGACAAGTAAGCTACTGCTTGAAAAGAAGGTCCCTTTTTGTGTCCTAGTAAACCTAAAGCATTGTGACCCTGACAAGTAGTGTATAGGATGAAAGGTTGGGTGGGATCAGGAAGGGTAAGAGCTGGAGCTTTTAGGAGAGCTTCTTTTAATTTACGAAAGGAGGCATGTATGGGCCTAGTAGGGTCCAGGGGTTCTGATAAGGGACCCTTAGTGGCTTTGTAGAGGGGTTGAGCTAAGGCTGCAAAGTTAGGAATCCAGAGACGAAAGAAATTAGCTAAACCTAGGAAAGATGTAACCAGTTGTTTAGTTGTGGGCACCTGGAGATCACAAAGAATTGCCTTATGATCTGAGGTGATGGAACGAGTGGTGGGGGTGAGAGCGAGACCTAGGTATTTGACTTTTGGGGAGGCTATCTGTGCTTTAGCAGGAGAGACCCTGTATCCACGACTAGTAAGGAAATTAAGAAGACTGGCTGAATGGTGTATTGCTAAATTATGGGATGGAGAACATAATAGAAGGTCGTCTATGTATTGAAGAAGAACACTAGGTTTGAGATCAAGTTCTGTAAGGTCAGTAGTGAGAGCTTGACTAAAGAAGTGGGGACTATCTCTGAACCCTTGGGGGAGCACTGTCCAAGTAAGTTGTTGAGACATGAGAGTGTCTGGGTCAGTCCATGTAAATGCAAAGAGGTTCTGGCAATCAGGGTGTAGGGGGATAGTAAAGAAGGCATCTTTAAGATCTATAACTGTAAAGTGAGTGGTGGAGGGAGGGATATGAGAGAGCATGGTATAGGGATTTGGCACAACTGGGTGAGTTGGGGTAACAGCACTGTTAATTACCCTAAGGTCCTGTACTAGGCAATAGGACACATCAGGCTTGAGTACCAGGAGAATGGGAGTATTGTGGGGTGAATGGGTAGGTTCAAGAAAACCATTGTCCAAAAGGCACTTAATTATGGGTTTAAGTCCCCTTAAATGTTGGGGAGTTATGGGGTATTGGGGAACGCAGGGAAAATTGAGGGATCTCTGAGACAGATTAAAACAGGTGTGACATGGATAGCCAGAGTGGGATTGGATGTGTCCCAAACTATGGGGTCAACCAGAGAAGGAGGAAGGGGAGGAATGGCTTTGTGACACATTGTGAGGCTGTTTGGAGGATTAGGGCTGTGGGGAGAGAGAAAGTAAAGGAAAAATTAAGCTTTTGAAGAAGGTCTCTACCTAAAAGGGGTGTGGGACATGTTGGGATTATTATATGGGTAAAGAAAAGAGTCTGGAATCGACATGGGGTAGGCCCAGTTTGTAAAGGTTGGGTAGGCTGGCCTTCAATGCCCACAACAGAAATCAAGGACTTACTACAAGATCCTGAAAATTCAGGAATTACACTATAAGTTGCCCCCATATCTACAAGCAGAGAGATATTATCTTACCTGAGACCTCCAGTGAGACTCGGGGCTCCGACAAGGCTACTGAAGTGGGGGCTGTGAGCCCCGAGCCCTGTCAACCTTCTGCAGGAAGTCCGAGCAGGTCAGTCAGTGATGAATCTGGCATTGATGGAGTCTCCTGTGAGGGTGAAGGATTAGAGGATGGCTTACCCGCTCGCTGGTGGCTAGGGCAGTCACTCTCCCAATGGCCCTTATCGTTGCAGTATGGACACAGTCCTAGAGGGATGCCAGGGTTGGGGCAATCTCTTGCCCAGTGTCCTTATTTGCTGCATTTAAAGCACGGTCTGGGCAAGACTTGGGCAGCCACACCTTGTTTCAGATTTCTTGTCCTGGGAGCCCCGAGTGCCACTGCTAAGAGATCAGACTGATATTTAGCAAACTTTAATTTTTGAGCTTGCTTTTCCTCTTTTTGAATTTTGTCTCTGTTGTTGAAGACACAGAAAGCTAATTTAAGTAGATCCCCTTGTGGAGTTTGAGGGCCATGTTCAACCTTTTGTAATTTTGCACGAATATCAGGAGCAGACTGGGAAATAAAATTAGAGTTAACAACAATCATCCCTTCAAGAGAGTCTGGGTTCGCAATAGTAAACTTAATTAAGGTTTCCCAAAGCCGATTTAGGAACACAGCTGGGTTTTCATTAGCCTCCTGGACCTGTTCTAAAAGTTTGTTATAGTTAGTATGTTTGTGAGCAATCTTATTAAGGCCCATAATCAGACACTCAATCATTTTATGTAATTTTGTTGAACTTTCACTGTTTTGATAGTTCCAGTTAGGATCTCGTTCTGGCACAGCTGCAGGCCCAGGGTCATTATCAGTGGCATTCGCCTTATGTCTGTGATCAGCTTCTTCTCAAGCTGCTTGCCACAGCTGATTTCACTCTTGTGAACTGAGAGTGGTATTTAGAATCACATAAACATCCTTAAAATGTAAATCATAACAATTAGTAATAAATTCAAATTGCCTGATATAATTCTGTGGGTCAACAGAGAAGCTACCTAATTTATGGGTAATTTGAGATAAGTCAGAAAGGGAGAAAGGCACATGTATATTAACAAGTCCTTTGGGGCCAGCTTGCTCCCGAAGTGGTAGCAGAGATTGAGGAGAAGATTGCGGAGTAGATGGCCATGGGCAGCCATCCATCCAGTAGACGCGTGTGAGCAATTATCTGTAGATCAGCCAAAAGCAGCTGCCGGTTACCCTGGGATGAGGAAACACTGGCAGATGGTGTCTCACTGTGTGATGCGATGAAATTGCTGTCAGCAGCACAATGAACCGTCATGTGGTCTGCAACAAGGTGGCTGCTGCTGATCACAAGAGGAGCCACAAGGGGGCGCCCATTGACCGTGAGATCCATCCCAAAATAGTGGTGCCCTGTCACGTGGCAGAGGGCCACAACATGGCAACCATTCCCACTGCAAGCTGGAACAGTCATGTGGCTTGCCGGAAGGAAACAGCGACCGAGACCTAGTATGGTGGGCTGGAGGTGAGAATGCTGTAGGGGATAGAGAATTTTCAGGAGAGCAAGAAGTTGGAGACTGTGAGGAAGCACTAACAGAGGGATTGGAGCCGCTGGGAGAGTTATGGGCTCCAGGAGAGTGGGAGATAACTGCAACACAGAGGGATTAGAGCTGCTGGGAGAATTAGGGGTCGAGGGAGGGGAAGACAATCACATGGCCAGAGGTAACGGTGAGGAACGATTTTGGGGGTAGGCAGGTGGCAGCCAATAAAAAACTAGGGGTACTTCACTGAGCAGATCATGAGGGCAGGAGGAGAGAGTTTGTGCTGCAGCAGAGTTAGCAGTATCTGGATGGGGTACAAGATTTTTTTTTTTATTTAAGAGGAAAAAGAGAAAAACACAAAACAAAACAAAGCAGTGTAAGGTTACACATAATACAGAACTACAAAAAAAAACATAACAGTAAGAAATCACCTGTTAATAGATTACATATTATCATCTTGGAAATAGTTGCTCAAATCACAGTATCAAATAATACAAAGTAGACATTCAAACAGAGAGACTGCAAACAGCTGTGTTCAATGATCCAAAAACATTAATATAGTCAGCCATTTAACACACCTAAACACACTTGCTGTTATATCCGTTAGAGCTCTTTTTTTTTTTCCTCCCTCTCTTTTTTACAACAAAATTTACACATTTTGGATTTTATTACTCCTTAGTTCTTATTACTTTTTGGGGGGGGGAGAGAATAAAGTCAAATATGGCAAAACAAAGCTGTAAGTCAAAACCAAGGATAGACATAGCACATGATGTAGAACAGAGTACAAGGTTATTAACAATGGTTATCAACATTGTCTCTTGTTTCCTTAAAAGGAATTGTCTATCTCATTAGATATTATAAAGTTGGACAAAACAGTGGAGAACAAGACCAATAAAACTTAGGCATTGTGAACATTACAGGACTTCCAAAGGAGACAATAGTCAAACCAGAATGGGCATCTTTGTGAATCTTATTGCCTTCAAATTAGTTGCCTATACCCTCAGACTTGCTACTATCGCACAGAATGGAACAGAGTCTAATCAGTCAAAACAAGGTCTTGGGAGTATTACAGGACTTCAAAACAAGTTAATAGGAGATTGAAAAGAGTTACTATTATATATCCTAATTTTTTAAATTTTTCCCTTAATTAAAATAAACATAAGAAATAGCTAAATAATTTTTTTAAAGAATGGTAGTTACCATAGTGTCTGTCTTTTTCCTTAAAATATTTGGATAAAACTTCATATACTATAGCTTCAAATATTTCCATATCAAAAAGCCCAGAATAAAGCCTTTCTAATTAATAAGTGAAAATTTTATAAGGCTTCAAGGCCACATAATGGGGAATCATGATTATCACATATTTTTATATATTTGAATCATTACTTACATTAGGGAAACTATTCGGTTTTCATACATGCGAGATTGATTTATTTCACTTATGAGTATGGTCTCAAGCTGCGCCCATTTATTGATAAATATCTCAATGCGATCCTTCTTTATAGCTGAATAATACTCCATTGTATAGAAATACCACAACTTTTTTATCCATTCCTCAGTTGATGGACACTTGGGTTGTTTCCAAGATCTGGCGATTACAAATTGTGCTGCTATAAACATAGGTGCACATATATCCCTGTGGTATGATGCTTTCAGTTCTTCTGGGAATATGCCTAGAAGTGGAATAGCTGGAATAAATGGGATTTCCAATCCCAACTTTTTGAGAAACCTCCAGACAGACCTCCACAAAGGCTGTACCAGTCTACACTCCCACCAACAGTGCAGGAGAGTTCCTTTTTTCCCACAGCCTCTCCAGCATTTGTTGTTGTTGGTTTTCTTGATCCTGGCCATTCTTTCAGGAGTGAGATGGTATCTCAGTGTGGTTTTAATTTGCATTTCTCTAATGACCAATGATGATGAGCATTTTTTCATGTATTTATTTGCCATTTGCATTTCTTCATCTGAGAATTGCGTATTCATCTCAGATGCCCATTTTTGGATTGGATCTTTGAATTTTGGAGGTCTGAGTTTTTTTAATTCTTTATATGTTTTAGACAAGAGTCCCTTGTCTGAGAGAGAGTTCACTAAAATCTTTTCCCAGTTTGTGGGTTTTCTTTTCACTATGCTGGAGATTTCTTTTGACATGCAGAAACTTTTTAATAAGAAGTGGTCCCAGTTATTGATTCTGGGAAGTATTTCCCGTGCAGTTTGAGTCCTATTCATGAATTCTCTACCTACTCCTATGTCTCCAAGGTTTCTACCCAATTTGTCTTCCAATAGATTTAGCGTTTCTGTTTTAATATTCAGATCTTTGACCCATTTAGATTTTAATTTAGTACATGGTGATAGACATGGGTCTAGCTTTAGTTTTCAGCAAATGGAGAGCCAGTTTTTCTAGCACCATTTATTAAAGAGACTGTCGTTCTTCCAGTGAACCTGCTTGGCTCCTTTATCAAAGATAAGGTGGTTGAGTGTGTTTGTAGTTGTGGTTGTATCTTCTAATCTATTCCATTGATCTTCAGCTCTGTTTTGATTCCAATACCATGTTGATTTTACTACTGTTGCTTTGTAGTATAATTTCAAGTCAGGGATTGTGATGCCTCCTGCTTTGTCTTTGCTGCTTAGAATTGCTTTTGCGATTCTAGGTCTCTTCTGGTTCCAGATGAAATTTAGGAGTGATTTCTCTAGATCTATAAGGTATGTTGATGGTATTTCTATTGGGATTGCATTGAATCTGTATAAGAGTTTTGGGAGAATGGCCATCTTCACAATGTTTGTTCTTCCTATCCATGAGCAAGGGATGTCTTTCCATTTTCTGAGATCATCTTCAGTTTCCTTTTTCAGTGTATTATAGTTTTCACTGTATAAGTCTTTAACTTCTTTCGTAAGAGTAATTCCTAAATATTTCATTTTTTTGCTTGCTAATGTGAATAGTCCAGTTTCCCTTATTTCCCTCTCTGTGGTTTTGTTGTTTGTGTATAGGAATGCTATTGATTTCTGAGTATTGATTTTGTATCCAGCCACATTACTGAATTTATTTATTGTATCTAAGAGTCTTTCAATGGAGCTTAGGGGGTCTTCTATGTAGAGTATCATGTCATGTGCAAACAATGACAACTTAATTTCTTCTTTTCCTATCTTTACCCCTTTTATTTCTCTTTCTTGCCTAATTGCTCTGGCTAGTACTTCCAGTACTATATTAAATAGGAGTGGTGAGGGGTACAAGATTTAATGAGAGACTGCCGTGTTCTCAGAACAAGGAAAGCTTGTACATAAGGGGTCTCCATTAACTTGTTGCCAGATTGGCAAAAATCGTACAGATTTTTGAGAATATAGGGGTCAAACGTCCCCTCTCTGGGCAAAAGGGTTGCCAGTAAGTGGGTAGGTCAGCCAAACCTCCTGACAGTAAAAAGTTAATCATTTAGTTTTTATGGTGCTTTTAATCTTAAGAGTACATAGCTTGGAAATTGGGCATTGTAAAGGCATCTTTTGGGAATTAGAAAAACGTTTCCCATGACTAATTCAGGCAAGAAACGAGCCGTGGTCCGGAGGGCGAGCCCTCACTCGTTCTGTGGCACCAAATGGTGGCTAGGGTTCCAAAAACTCATATATTCCAGTCATCACTGAGAGATTTATGAGTGGAGTCCACCTGGGGTCAGTAACAGTTCTGCCCTTGAGAGCGTGAAGCTCTGAGGGACTGAGGGTCTTACAGTGTGGGCGGTCCAGAAAACTCTGCCTTGGGCTATCTGAACCCAAAGGATGTGAGAGATTTTTGAGTGTGGACACAGGTTGCCCAGAAAGACCCTGCCCTGGGCTGTCTTAAGGATGTGAGAGCATCACGAACCCATGCAAAGGGGGAGAAAACTCACCTGGGGCCGAGCCCAGCACCAAGAATTCTCCAGAGTTTGCTCACCTGAGATCAATTGGGCCGGTGTTGTGTGTGAGCAGTTGGTGACAAGTCAAGCAGGTCCCCGTAGAGGAAAAGTGGAGAAGTAATCCAGGATGTAATCTGGTTTGTGAATTGGCTGGGGACTCAACTGGGTGTGTCCCAGGAGTCAATCGCCTGCCGATTGAGTCACGGCACCAAATGATAAGGTTATATCCAAAAGATGAGAAGTATAAAACAAAAGAGGCCTTTATTCTGAGAACACGGAGAGAGAAAACCAAAACCCCCGACTGCTGGAGTCCAGCTTTCTCTCTGGTGGGCACGTGGCATCAGGGGTATGTAAGTAGCCTTGGTTTGGGGTGGAACCTAAAGGGGCATCAGGGATGCACGGGTAGCCCATTGGTCTTGGTTTGGTGCCTTAGGTAAATTCCTAAGGGGGTGGGGAAGAGGGAGTCACAGGTAAATTCCTAGGGGTGGGGGAGATAGGAGTTCCTTGGTTCCACCTTTAAGGCTTCACCAGCTATAGTGTCCTGTCTGGGCCAAAACCCTTTCAGAACGAACATCTTCCAGTGCTGAAGAATGCATTCCAAAGGAGCAAGGGGCTTTGGCATTGTGTTGCCCATGTCTGTAATATAGAAGCAAGGCCTAAGTATGAAAGTTTTTGTATCCAAGCATTGAACTCAGGAACTTTCTACATGGGTGACATACTGTTACATACCCCCTCAGAAGAGCTCTATAGCCAAGGCACTTTTGCTCTGCTAAATTTTCTAGCAGACAAAGGTTATAAGGTCTCTCAATCTGAGGTACAACTTTGCTGTCTTGAGGTAAGATATTTAGGTCTCATTACATCCAAAGGGACCCAAAGACTAGGAAAGGAAAGGATAAAACCCATTCTCTTCTTTCCACAGCCCAAAACTCTAAAACAGCTAAGGGATTCCTAGGAGTTATAGGCTTTTGCCACCTTTGGATAACTGGACATAGGGAAATTGCATAACACCTCTATCAACTTATAAAAGAGATTCAAAGGCAGATATTCGTATTTTATGCTGGGAGCCAGATTCACAAGCCACATTCCAAAAGCTTAAACAAGCACTTCTGAATGGTGTGCTGAGCCCACCCACAGGATATCATTTCAATTTATATGTAGATGAGAGGGGAGGCTTGGCGTTGAGAGTGAGTATACAAAACCTAGGATCTGCTAAAAAGCTATAGGATATCTAAATGACTTTAGGCAAAGAGCAAATGGATGGCCTGCTGGCCTTAGAGCTGTAGCTCTCTTATTGCCAGAGGCAATCAAGCTGACTTTAGGCAAAGATCTCATTGTATTGTATCTCATGATGTGGCAGGACTCCTTTATTCTAAGGAAAATCTATGGCTGTCCAACAACTGACTTATTAAATACCAGGCTCTAATTCTAGAAGGACCAGTCATTCAAATAAAGACATATTCTTCCTTAAATCCTGTCACCTTCTTGCCAGAACAAGGGAAAAATTTGAGATTGATAGACATGACTGTGAACAGGAAATTCTTCATACATATGCAGCCAAAAAAGACTTATTAGATACCCTGCTTACTGACCCAGATTTAACCCTCTTCTGTGATGGCAGCTCCTTCATGGAAAGTGAAAAAAGACAGGATATGCAATGGTAACTTTACACCATACTCTTAAAAGTGCCTCATTTGCACCTGGAGCTAGTGCTCAGCTAGCAGAGCTCAAAGCTCTGACCAGAGCCTTACAACTTAGCAAAGGACAAAGGGTCAATATCTATACTGATTCTAAGTATGCTTTCCTAGTATTGCATGCTCATACAGCTGCTGTACAGTAGCAAAAAGAGCTTCGTCATGTTTATATGACCAAAGTACCTGTAAGGCTGCCTTACTGTTCTTACTGTCACCCCCCCTCTGGGTGACCTAATTGATATGTTAATCAATATTCCCCTCTGTAAAGAATTGTAAATCCCAGGGAACCTAGCCTAATTGATATGTTAACCATTGTTGCCCTCTACAAAGAACAGATGTGGTGCTAAAATAAGCTGACAAAGGATTGTTAATTACTGCTGGACTACTCTGTTCTCTGCTAAGGAAAATATTTCCATAGCAGATTTCCTGATCCACGCCCATAACCCCTTACTTTGTAAACTGTGATATGTACATAAAGGCTGCAAGGTTTGAGGGGGACACACAGCTTTTGCATACTCCAACTGCACTGTGTCACTGGGCCCAGGATAAAATAAATCAGTGCTGCTTTTTAAAAATATGTTTTTGCCCCATTTTTTGAACTCAAGTTTGGGGGCTCATTTATGGATTACAAGACAGCCATATGGGAGAAAATTACCTAACACCAAATAGATCTCCTATAAAATATAAGGAGATAGATGATCTTTTATTACAAGCTGTCCTTCAAAATTGGATGGCATTAAATGTTCTAACAGCAGCACAGGGGGTCACTTGTACAATTGTAAAAATGAAATGCTGTATACATTCTTGATTCTTCTGCTAATATCTCAGTAGCTATTCAAGATACTAGATAACAAATCAATGACACATTAGATTCTAAAATTCCCTGGACTTCATTCTTATAAGAATTAATTCTAGCTCCTCCTGGTGGGAATCTCTGTTAACTATACTCATAATTGTCTTGTTCATTTTATTCTTTGGTCCATACATACTTACCTGTTTCTTTGGCTGTGTCTCCTCCAGATTTAAAGTGGTGCACATATTCAAGATAAAAATGCCCAGGGTCTACGAGGGCCCTCTAGACAGGGTCTCTGTGGAAGTACCTCTGACTGCTTTCTTATTGCCAGAGGCAATCAAGCTGACTTTAGGCAAAGGTCTTGTTGTGACCCTGTTCAGCCTGAAGCGGCTAGATAGGCCTTCTGCCTGTTTCCGCTCATGGCAGTTTGGGTTACTACTTCAGAGGGGGGATTGTTGCAGGAAGCTGAGTTAGTTAAAATATTATAGGCACCGAGCAGGGATAGATCCTCAATGAAGCCAGTGCAAATATCTGCCAACTGTGGGGGTGGGGTGGGAGCTGATGCCTCCTGCTATGGGCCAGGCCTCAAGACAAAAAATCATACAAATGCACCCATATCCTGAAGATTGATACCCTAAATACTCCCATCCCCTAGGAAAGTCACAGTTCCATAAGAATGCCTGCTATTTGTGACTCACTTCCCCATTTGTTCCTAATGTTATCAATTTTACCTGAACTATGATCTTATTGGCTAACTATCATTATGTCCCACCTTATGCCCATCTGCCTTGTGAGTTCCCAGTCTTCCACCACCTTAAACCCATGGTTTTACTCTGTAAAAATCCCTTAAAAAGACAGAGTCCTTGGTAACCCGCTCAGGACCCCTTCTGTCTTTGTTCAGACAGAAGCTTTCTCTCTCTAAATAAATATATTCTGCTCTTAACCTCCATTGTTCCTAAAACTCATGCTTTGATTTTAGAGAACACAAGCTCATACCGAACACAGGAGATTGGGAGTTTCATTCCCCTATATCACAACCAGCACAAATTACAGCACTACACAGATGAGGTGTGCTATACATTAAAAAAAAATACATCAAGGCTCCATAACAAGATGTATAGAACTGTACAAAAAATGGATGCATGGTAAGTCTGAGAGGTGGGCTACACACCCGAACAGGGCACCTCACCAGGTCCCTGAACAGCCCCTGCTACTCATGCCCCACCCTTGGCTCTTGACTCCAGCGGGAGGGTGGGGAGAACACTCCCCCAACCCTGGTGACTGCCGCAGTCTTAACTGTTCAAGTCGGTGCCAGCCTGTGTGTCATACCCCTGTTCCAGTCTCCTAGCATGAAAACTTCCCTGTTCCTGCTCCATGGTCTTCTAGGACTGTTGCCTGCTCAGCACATTTATGTTCATGTTTTTCTCCTTCATTACAGGACAGGTAAATCACCCAAACTACTTTCATTTCTTTCTCCACCTTCCATCTTCCCCGTGGTGGTAAGCATGCACTCCGCATGCAGTAGATATTTAGTGTGAGCACTCATGGAATTCCAGGAAATCCACTGCTAATGTTTTTCAAAAGTAACTCCCTGAAGACAAAGAGTTGAGGAAGGTGGGGGTTATAGTTATCACCCCCACCCTCTCTCTCTCAGTCTCCTGTCTCTGTCCCTGTCTGTCTGTCTGTCTGTCTCTGTTTCTCTGTCTCTGCCTCTCTGTGTCTCTGTCTCTGCCCTCTCTCTCTCTCTCTTTTTCTCTCTCTCTCTCTCTCTCACACACACACACACACACACACACACACACACACACACACACTCCCTCCAAAGCAAGTCATCATTTCAGTAGGACTTATGCTCCAGTGCAGTGGCTTAGTGTGCAGGAGGGAGCCCTGTGGAGGCAACTGCTGCTTGCAGAGAGCTTGCTGTCTGTGGTCCTCTGAGAGAGGCAGGGAAGAAGGCTTGCTATGAGTGCTGGGTATGTGAGTAAGAGGCTCAGATCTCTCCCTTTTTCTAACAGCAGAGCATCCTTTTAAGTGTATGTGGCTACTCTTTCAAATGTTAAGACCTCAAGCCTCTAAGAAAGCCTAAGTTGGGGACAGACGCTGGAGTGTGGACAGGCATTTCCTTCCTGGCCTTCCCAGGAAGGGTGGCCAGTTGGTTCTGGTCTACACTGGAGGGTGAGGGTCTGGGAGGTGTGGGCATTTACACCCAGAGCAGGCAACAGAATCCAGCATCAGCTGTTGACTTTGCCACCTCTATTGATATAGGGGAATGAAACCCCTGACCTACTATGTCTGGTACAAGCTTGTGTTCTCTAAAACTGAAGAATGACTTTTAGAAACAATGGAGGTTAAGAGCAGAATATATTTATTTAGAGAAAGAAAGCTTCTGTCTGAAGAGAGACAGAAGGGGTCCAGAGTGGGTTACCAAGGACTCTTTTTTAGGGACATTTATAGAGTAAAACCATGGGCTCAAGGTGGGACATAACTATAGTTAGCCAATAAGATCAACAGTTCAGGTAAAATTGATTACATTAAGAACAAATGGGGAAGTGAGGCATTTTTATGGAGCTATGACTCTTTCCTAGGGGAATGGGAACTATGTAGGGTATCAGTCCTCAGGGTATGGGTGCATTTGTATGATCTTTTGTCTTGAAGCCTGGCCCACAGCAGGAGGCATCAGCCCCTCCACTCCTCACTGTTGCCAGATATCTGCACTGGCTTCATTGAGGACCTAGCCCTGTCTCGCTGCCTATTATCTTTCTAACTAACTCAGCTTCCTGCAGCTCTGTCAAATCAGCACAGGGAGTGGGACTGAAATTCTTGCTTTCCTTAAGGTCCTCACCTGGTCTCCAGGATGTCTGCATGAAAGCACTCATGGCATGAAAGGGTGGGTGAGCTGTTACCACCCCTGCCCACCACCTTCAACCTCCAGCCAACTGTCCCCTGTAAATGTCTTCATCTTTATTACTGAGTTGCTACAGAGGCTTTGCTCCCCCAGCACAGTCAGGGAGAGGGGCTTCAAAGCCTGAGCCCGAGGCTCTGCTCTCTTTCCCTAGGTATTTCCTGTTCCTTGACCTCCTCCTGCTGCTGTGCCAGCACACTAGGAGATGTTCCTCCTTGTTTCTCCCTCCTTCAAGCAGAGGCTTAAAAATAAATATCCTGTGTTTGTGAAGCATGTTCCAGCAAGATAGCCAAAGCCCTTGGCAAATACCGGCTCTTCCTCCCTGCACTGCTCCTTTCCCACCAGAGCCTCAGCTGGGGATGGGTGCAGGAGCTCAAGGTTTGGGAGAGTGGGAGAAACTGCACTTGTAATACAGGTTTTAAAATAAATGAGAAAGGTAAATAAACCTTCAGTTTTCAGTTGCAGAATGAGTTCACCCTGGAATTCACTGTTCATTTGGATTCTCTCCCTTTTTCTCCCTGGCTGTTTTCCTGGTGACATTTCAGGAAGCCTGTTCTGATTCTGAGCCAGCTGACAAGATTAAGCACCTACAGGTTTAAATGTTAACTCCTTGACCTTCTTAGTATGCTCCCCATTGTACAGATGGGAAACTGAGGTTTCTGAGATGTCACCAGACAAAGTCCAAGGAAGTTTCCACTAAGCTAAAAAAAAAAAACACCTGTGTATATCCTACATATACAATAAGTTTGCAGGCTGGCTGACTCCTGTCACAGAAAAAGAGTTTTTAGGACTAGTGACTAGATACAAAGGAATTTACTAGGCAGAAATTTAAAGGTTCATAGTTAAAAGAAATAATGGTGCAGGCTGAGAGAGAGAGAGACAGAGACAGAGACAGAGAAAGAGAAAGAGGAAAAGAGGGAGAGGGAGAAAGGGAGGGAGAGAGACATGTGGGCCTTATGATCTGGAGCTGGGTATATTCAGGTGCTTGATGGGTGATCTAGAATGTGTGTTTCATCAGCAGCTGTGTCAATGTAAACTATTTACAGGTGTTTTCAGGTGAATATGCTGCCTACTAATGCTGCTGCTTTCTTGAGGATGGAGAAATACAACTTACAGGTTAAAAACTTGGTCTATTCACAGGGGAAAAGGCCAATTTGCAAGTGAAAAGGAATTGCCCAGGCTTACTGTGTCTTGGCAGAAAAGAAAACACAAGGATAAAGTGGAGATGCATAACTTTTACACCCTGCAGCTGTGGTTTCTTAAAAGTACAATTTTAAAATTCTGATTTTCCTTGTCTTCTTTTTACCTGTCTTTATTTTATTTTATCCTACCTGAAGATGAGCCAAATACTAGAGTCCACTTCTCTTGCTGGTGGACTGAGGCTCAGTGTGCTGCTGAGTGTGATGGGACAGACATGTAAGGTTTAGGTTGAAGACCAAAAAATCCTGATACCAGAAAGACATAACTCCCAACCTGTTAGATATCAGGGGTGCAACAATACTGAGGAATGAAGTCACAAACCAAAGGAAGAAGTTAAGAGAGTTTTACTGAATATAGTGACAGAATAGTGCCTGGATTTCTAGGAGGGGTCTTGAATGGGTAACCACTGAGGTCTGTTGTAGGGTGCCGTATACTGCAAATCACAATATGCGTACAAAGTGGGTCAAACTACAGTCAACCTATAGGATCACAAATAGAGCCACTTAGCTAATACTGATCCAGTAGAGAAACGAGTCACATAGCAAGCATACATGAAAAGAACAAAGGCATTTTTGGGAAGGGGTGGGTCCAGATGCTCTGGCCACCCACCCAGGCGACGGACAGCTATCTGGACTCACTGGACCAGGTGGTGCTAAATATAGCACAATTGCAAGTTGTTTA
Organism: Cavia porcellus; assembly: GCF_034190915.1. Lineage (NCBI taxonomy): Eukaryota > Metazoa > Chordata > Mammalia > Rodentia > Caviidae > Cavia > Cavia porcellus. The sequence continues at coordinate 49,734,486 of NW_026947512.1, forward strand.
TTCCTTAGGGAGGCATGCAGACCTGGCCGCTGCTTCTCATTCTTGCTCCTCCAGCTACACTTCTAATATTTACATTTTTGTGTTGACTTCCTTGAGGGCCTAATACAGTACCTTTCTTATTGTATATTAATTTCTATTTAACTTAGCTGTTTATAATAGCTCCATTCATCTCTCTGCCTCCATGGGTTATATGTAGATCTGGGGACAGTTAAGTGGCATCTCCAACTTCTTGTTGCTTGGCTCTTACTTCAGCCCTGCCACCTGTAGGTAGCTGAGTTCCCAGTCACATTCCTGGCATTTCACAGCCGTGCACTAATCAGTATTTCTCCACTTAGCAGTTCCCTCTTTGGACTCAGCCAGACTTCAGGTTTAGACCTAGACGTCTACCTGGCTGTGATCTTACATGTACTCTGCCCTATCCGGTGGAGGCAGATAAACATGTTAAGGTACAGCTCAGACCACCACATAGATCTGCTCTAAGTAGGAACAGTGCTCTCCCACTGTGATCCAGAAGAAGGACTCTGCAGCCTCCAAGGCTCGATAACATCACCTTGACCTGCCCAAAGCTTGTTGCTCCTGCTGCTCCTGCACGCACAGCCCACGCTCTGCCTCAATCTGCTTCCTGCCAGCTCTTGAATGGCTGTGTGCCTTAGTATTCACCTGCACTAGTTTTTTCCCCTGGAATGCCCTCCTCAGCCCTCAAGGCCACTTACAAATTTCATTTTTTTCAAAGCCTTTACCAAATGTCATTTCCTTCATGAAACTTCCCTGATGCCCAAGTCCTTACACCTCCTTCAAATTCTTAAAATGGCCTATATTTTTCTTATAGAATTCATCTTTGACCACCCTGTAGTGAAACTATTTTTGTCTTACCTAAATGCAATTTATAGGGTGCCTTCCTGAAAACAAATATGCGCCTATTTTTAAAACATGATTTCCAGAGTAATTATTGAATAATATATGAAATAAATGTTTGTTGATTACATGAATGAATATTTGAGCTGTGCTCAATAAACTTATTTGCCAATGACCACCACTGTAACTTCTTCAGCTGTGACTTAATTATCTAACTTCTAGTTTGTACTGCAGCTACCTTTAACAATCTATATGGTAGCTGCATATGGTAGCACATTACTATACCCCAGCTGGGGATGTAGCTCAATATGAAGGCCCTAGGTTCAACTCCCAGTATATGTCTGCAGCAGGTCCAAAACTGAACTAAGCATACTCTAATCCCCACTTCCAGCTCCCTTGCTTTTATTTTTGCCTCAGAAGTCCTTATAGCTCGTCCTTTTCTTTGTAAGAATTACTTCATGTGGGGCTGGCTTGATGAGCAATGGAAGCTTGGTTAGGGAGCCAAGTTCCCAGCACTAATATCCATGGATTAATCAGTATCACAAAATTACAGGATGTCAGAGCTGAAAGCAATGTGATTCAGCCCCTCATTACTGATGAAGACACTGAGCTCCCAGAGAGATTTGCAAGAAACAGAGGTAGAACTATCACAAGACTCCCGTCGCCTGCCTCTTGGCCTCTGAGCTGGAGCTGACGTGACCTTCCTAAGCCCTTTGGTTTCTCCAGGGGGTGCAGGTGGTTATTTTCTGAGTCATAGCATGCTTCAGCCTCTTTCCCATGACTCCTGTGAAGAGGGATCTGACTGCACAGGCCCTAGAAACTACGGCTCCGTGCTCCCTGCAGCTGGCTTTTCCCATCCATGGTCACAGAGATTGCATACTGTCCAGCCTGGTCTGACCATCTGTTTCTCCAAAGAAGTCCATCAGTCAGTGGGTAGGAACTTCCCATCACTAACCAAGCCACAGACCCAAGTTCTCCACATCTTATCTATACTCCCTGCAAAGCTTAGGTGACCTTGGCTGTTGTGGGGTGGGGTGGACAATCAATTGGAAAGGTGTAATTTAGAGTATGATTAAAAATGACCATACATCTGTACAGCACATTTTGAACTGAACAACAGGTGCTTGAGCCACGTTCTAGCTCACACAGCCCTCTGAGCAGAAATTACTCACCGGTATACCTTACCTGCAGAGTTTATCAGGCTCTGAGAGCTATCCAGGCACTTCTTTCTGCTCCTGTGTTACACCTGCGATCCCAGGACTCTGGAAAGCTGAAGCAGGAGGATAGAGCCTAGCTGGACAATCTATTGATTTAGTGAGACCCTGTTTCAAAATAAAAACTTTAGAAAAGGGCTAAGAATGTAGATCAGTGCAAAGATCCTGGGTTTAATCCCCAGTAAAACAAAAACCAAACAGAAACTTTTGTAGTTACTATAAAAGTAGGTGCTATAAAAGGTACTACAAAAGAATACAATCAAGTATCCTAAAAAAACCCTAAAGTATCCTAAAAAGTAATATAATTAAATTGAGTGATTATTTTACAAACAAACAAACATAAGCTCAACTTCTAGGCAATCATAACTATAAGCAGAACTAAGCTTTGAGCCCAGTAGACAGTTTCCAAATGCTAAATTTTTTTCTGCTACCAGTGTTTTGCCTCCTTCTCGTCTCCATTTCTTTTACTTTTCTTCCTCCCTGCTTTATTCCTTCCTCCTTTCCTTTTGAGAATCCAGATGTTTTTTTTACCTACTTGAAATGATACACAAAACATGAACACTTATAATATACACCAGCAGAGCTTTTTTTTGCTTTATTCATAGCAAATAAAACTGGAAACACCCAAGTACCCACCCACAGGCTACTAAGCTGTGGGGCATCCCTGCAGTGGACTCTGCTCAGCACCATGCAGGACGCTGTACCAATGCGTGCAGATGAGGATGCACCTCAAATAATCACACCAAGCTAAAGGAGATGGGTGCAGAAGACCACAAACTACACATGAGGGTTTGGAAAAGGCAGAGCTATCCCAGTGCTAGAAAGCAGGTCATTGAGTTCCTGGGCAAGAGAAATGATTTTAGAGCACCTGAGGGAACTCCAAGGGGGAATGGAAATAATTCTCTGTGTGCCTTTGTCAAAAATTAGTGAATTAAAATATGTACATACAGTTTTATTATGTATTAAATATACCTCAATAATACTGGAGGTTTTTGTTTTGCATTGTTTTTAAGCAGAACTTGCTTTTTCTGAAGAATAGGTGGCCTAATCTGCTTTGATTATACTAATACATTTTGACCACCCAAGGAATCTTGGGACTGATTAGAAATTGTACCTCTTCAGGATCCCTGCTCACATGGTCCCCACCACCTCACGCAGCCATGAATACTGTCTGGGCCATCTAAGTTGTGTAAGGAACGCAGATCTGTTAGCTTTAGGGAAACTCCTTCAGCATTTCTCTTGAGGGGTGATTACATTCAACAGAAGCAATGATAGGCTCTGCCTTTAGCAAGAAGAGGCTTCTGGTACAATTTTATTCTCTGTAACACAATAGAGAGTTAGGGGTAAAGGATGTGACTGGAGTATGTTTGCCTGTAAATAGGAGATTGTGTGTGTGTGTGTGTGTGTGTGTGTGTGTGTGTGTGTGTGGTGAGTGCATTTACCTCATGGCACTTGAGTGAAGGGTTTATTTCCCAAATGCACTCACCAGTGGGATGCTAGTCATCCGTTTTTATTGCTTTGGAGACACATAGGAGTCCACAAGTGTTTATCAGTGCAGAGGGTCTGAGTTCATCCTGGTCCCAAGCTTTAGGGACCTATTTGAAAAATCCACAACTCTGATTTCATGTTGGAGTCAGGGGCATTTGCACCAGGTCCCCAACACACCCAACCAGAGTGATGCCTGCTCTGTGGATGGCTGGTGCAAAGTAGCTTGGCCACTGTTCCCTCCAGTGATCCCTAATCTGCTCCATTGCCTTGGGGCTAGGGAATCTCCCCAAATGCCTTCCATCTCCCCCTTTTATCTACTCTGGTCTGAGGAACTTTCTCTGCGAAGTCCACTGTAATCCTCCTCAAAGGACACAAACCTTACAGCTGGCCAGGCAAGGGTGGGAGGGCAGTGGCCAGGGTATGTGACTGGCAGTGCAGTCTGGTCAAGGTGCTCTTCTCTTCCTTGGTGAACTCACAGCAGAAAACAAAAGGGAGCCAGGAGTTAGTTTTTTATTAATACCCAAATAACACACAGAAAGATTTCTATTCATGCTTATGTAAGGTCTATGGACTATGTTTGTCTCACAGAGATCTCTCTTGCACTGTCTGGGATAACAGAAGTGACTAGAAAATGTTGCACAAATTGTGGAGGACCAGGATGGCTCTTCTTGAAAGAAGAGCATTGTTTCCATTTTGGCTAAACCTGGACCTGTTTCCAGGTATTGGTATGTACAGAGCTGGCTAAGAATTTTTTCCCCTCAATTGGCTTTAAGCAATGCAAATGGATCTAGCAGAGGTGTGGATGTGTGGACCAGTGGTGTCCTGCCCGCAGCTCCTTAATAGTATATATTAGCTAGGATGAGTGATGCCATGCTGTCCACTGAGACAGGCTCAAGAAAGAATCTACGATGGATCAAGAAGATTACATATTAGAGCTGAAGCACTGACTCCTCAACACAATATACTCTATCTGCGATATGCCGATTACTCTTTCTGTATCTCTCTCTACCTAGCCCAGCTCATAGCACTCACATACTTCCCAACTTTCTTGTAGTCGCTCAGCCTTGAATCACTCTCCTTTTCACGTATTAATAAAACCCAGTTCTAGGCCTGGGTTGAGGACTTTGTTCTGGTTAGCTATCAATGAAGCTGGATTTAGGACTCTGTTAGGTCCCCACAACAACAAATATGCCTACTGTCTTTATTCTCATCATGGGTTGCACTGGAAGTGGTATATTGAAATTACTTTTTGAAATTCCAGTAAATTTTTCCTGGGATTACAAATTTGGACTCCAAACTTCGATGAGGCCGAGAAGGGCTTCCTATATGAATGAATGAATAGGAAGTGGTCAGCAGGACACTCACCCAGTAGAAGTGGTTCACTTTGGGAAATGGGATCCTATGGCTACTATTTTTTAACTGCTATTTATGCTTTTATATTGTTTGCACTGCATCAAATTGTTTTTAGTGAACAAGTAACATCTACATAATTTGAATTGTTAAACAAAATCATAAGAGGCCGTTATTTTGGACTGACCTCTTCTACTGTATCCTGGCAAACTAGACCAAACCAAAATGGATTCGGTCCTGCTACATGCCACATAATTAAACCAAAACTTTAAAAATTGCAGATGTATCTCAAAACAGAAGTTTTTCACAAAGATTTTGATCTGCCTATGACAGTATATAAAAGAAGTCCTCTTTGCTTTAACCTTTACAAAAAAAGTAATCTAAAATTAAACAGTTATCTTTTTTCCATTGTCTTGTTTCCTTGTTCGGACTTTATAGAACCTATTGTTTTGAGAGGTCAGTTGGATCTCTTACCCTATTTAAAATAAAATGAAGTTACCTCACTCAGAGGCTACAAATAAAAGCCAATTGAATCTATATCTAATTTTTTTGTAATTTTATTGTTGGAAGTCTCTTTTTACCATTTATTTTGCTCTTTGTTTATATTTTGTGTTCCACATATACTAAGAGAAACCATACAATATTTAAACTTTTGAGTCTGACTTATTTCATTTCACATTATGGTCTCATTGTGGGTCCATTTCCCCACAAATGACTCAAGCATATCTTTCTTTATGGCGGAGTAAGTACTCTCCTGTGTATAAATGCCACAGCTGTATCCTTTCATCTGTTGATGGATGTAGACTGCTTCCAAGACTTAACCATTATGAATTGTGTCGCTATACACATGGGTATGCATGTATTAGTGTAACTACAATGTCTTTAACTCTTTCAGGAACATACTTAGAACGTGAATAGCTGAATCAAATTGAATTTCTAGTTTTGTTTTTTTGAGGAATCCATACTGATTTCCATAGTGGTTGTATGGCTTTACATGCCCACCAACAATATAGAAATGTTCTTTTCCCCCTGCACCTTGCCAGTACTTGTTATTATTTGATGTCTTGGTAATGGCCATTCTTTCTGGAATGGTGTGGAATCTTGAGGTTGTAACATTTTGCATTTCTCTAATGGTCAGTGATATTGAACATCTTTTCATGTTTGTTGGCCATTTGTCCTTCTGAAAAGTACTGTTCATTTCAGGTGCCCATTTTTTGATTGGGTCTTCTGTTTTGGGGGTCTAATATTTTGAGTTCTTTATGTATTCTTGGTGTCAGCTCTCTGAGGAATAGCTAGTGAAATATTTTCCCATTCTGTAGGTTGCTTCTTTACTCTATTAGTTGTTTCCTTTGTTGTGCAGAAGCTTTAAAATTTGACATGATCCCACTTACTGATTCTTGGTATTATTTCTTGGGGTTTTGTTGAGAAAGCCCTTGCCTATGCTTGTGTCTTTGAGAGTTCTTCCTATTTTATCTTTAAGTAGATTGCCTCGGTTTTAATATTTAGATCTTTGATCTATTTTGATTTTAGTTTAGTACATGGTGAAAGATCTGAGTCTACGTTTAATCTTCAATCTATGGCTAGGCAGATTTCCCAACAGCATTTGCTAAAGAGGCCGTCTTTCCTCCAAGAGAAGTTTTTGGGTTCCTTGTCAAAGATCAGGTAACAATGTGCCTAGTGTTTTTCTGTACCCTGTGTTCTATTGCATTCCAAATGCCTGTTTTTTTCTTCCAACACATGCTGTAGCATAGCTTAAAGTCATAATTGTGATGCTCCTGATTTTTTGTTAGTCTTAAAAAATGTTTAGACTGTAACTCTTGAGAATATGTCAAAGTTTTAGTATACTCTTGTTGTAACAGAGAAGTTGCCTGCCAATCAAGAGTCACAAGTCATAGTATCATTTTATTGATCAAGAAAATGGTAAGATAGTATTAGTCTAGATACAAGAAAGTCAAGGTGTTTGGTTAAAAGTACCTAGCTATATGACTGACAGTAAGTGAGTGATTGGTTTCTCAGGACACATCTTTATCTTTCTAAATGTGATATTTTAAAAAAGTACTTATGCATTTTATCAGGAATAAATGATATTCCCAGAAGGAGATGCAAATTATATAAGAATAATATACTGTCCTGGACAGGTTGAGAACAGTTTTTCTTTTTCAATTTGTAAGGTTTTCCCCATTGCAGAGGAAGGGAAAAAGGATATGTAAACTGAAATCCTTGCCAATCAAAGCACCTCCCTGGGAGATGAAGGTGTTTAGAATGGCATTTCCTTGAAGGTACTTTATGTCCCCTCAACTCATAAGTCTATTATTTCAGGAGGGTTTTTGGTTTCTCTGAAGGAATCAAACACCTAGAGAAAAACCACGCTGGAGAAGCAGAAACAGACTTGCAGATTTGACAGACACAGAAGAGTACAGCGGCCACTCTCATCAGAATCCGGTTAACTGCATCATCTGGTCTCACTCAGACAATGAAATCAGAATTTCCAGGCCCAGAAGGCCAGCTGCTTTGGAGTGTGAGGCGGGAAGGTCTTGAGATTGAGGTCAACCTCTCAAGGTTTAAAAAAGAAGCGCTGGGGTGTAGCTCGAAGCTTAATGGTGAGTGGTTGCCTAGCATGTGCAAGGCCATGGATTCTACCCCCAGCACTACAGATAAATAAATAAACAAAATATCTCTGGGGGGGATCAGTATATTGGCTTTATAGCCCAAGTAGTCTATATTGGAAATGGAACTGAACCTAGTCCAAACAAACAAACAAAAAAGATTAGCTTGTCACTTTGCTGTTCATGATTGAACATTTCATCCAGGATGTTCATGGGAAGGAATAGCAGGACAGGGTCCCCCACAGAATGAGTTCTCAGGGGCTGGGCCACAGTCTGTGTGGCTGGCCCCAGTGGAAGCTAAAGCTTCTGTCATTCACCAAGTGAAGCAAGATTCCCATCACTTTGAGAAGAACGGCAGATGAAGTAGGGCAGACGCGGGCCTACAAGTACCAAGGGGCTCACTTTGGGCTGGGTGCCAACATATTCAGTAATTTAGAAAAATAGTATATTTCCAAAAACATTACTTAATGGCATACCTAATGGTGACACCTGATGTTAATACAGTAAAACATCAAACAGGAGGGCTAGAGTGTAGCTCAGGGATGCTACACTTGCCTCATACATGTGGAGCCCTGGGTTGAATCCCCAGAGCCCCCTAAAGCCAAACAAAAATCTAAAAAAATTGATGTGACAGCATTTCTACTAAATACAGTACAAGTGGCCACTTAAAAGACTCTGTACTCACTTATGTGTGTGTGAATAGCCAATGTAATTTAAGGTGAGTGATATTTTAATGTAATAATTTTGAAGACTGAAATTAATGCTTTTCCCCCCAAATACTGAAGTTTTAAATAAAGACAAAATTGGTAAAAGTTCCATGCTAACCATGTTGGGGGTAGAGGCAATAGTATCGGTAGCATTTTGTTGGTCATGAATTTTTAAATTAATTTTTATCCTTAAACACAAGGCATCACACAATTACTCACCACGAGCACGAAGTCGGGGCCCCCTCTGCTGTTGTGCCTGCCAGTGTGGGGTGGGCTCCGTGCTGTGCCACCTGAAGGCAGGAGAGGAAGAAGGGCCCCCTCCTGCTGCCCTTTCTGCAGCCATCTGCTCTGTTCCTTGAGTTGGGCAGGGTCGTGCTGGTGCTGACTAAGCCCCACTCACAGGCTGCCAGATGCCAGACTTCCTTCTTGAAGCCACATGGATCACAGCAGTCAGCACCCACCCTGACCCGGGTCTTCTCCAGAGCACGGCTCTGCACAGACACGTGGCCATCTCTTTGTGCCAAGAAATTTAAAAGAGCCAGTGATTCACTTCCTTTACCCTCTCCTAGAGACTTCACTTTATTTGAGAGAATTTCATGGCATCAGTCTTGGTTCATGAGAGCTGTGGAATAAAGTGTTTTCTACTGTGGTCTGGAGGGCCCACGCAGGTCCTGGATTGAGGTGCCGCAGGAGTGATTTCTTCAGAGGTTTCTCCCCTTGGCTGTCTTTTCCCTGTGTCTTCTCATGCTTTTTCCTATGTGTGTCTCTTTCCTAACCTTATATCATAGGAACACCAGCCCCTTAATTATGGGGAGTAAAGGTCCGGAGGTCTGGTTGACGGCTCTGGCAGAGGAGAGGGTCTGAGCAGACTCGGACCCTGGAATGTCCTCGGTAGACCCAGTGAGTCGCCTGCCAGACACCACCCGGCTCCGGCCTGTCCCCAGGATCCCCCACAACCTTCTGGGCTGCCATCTAGGCTCTGCCCCCATCCGAGTCTCAGCCCTGCCTATATAAGAGGGCAGGACACATGTTTAAAGTCGGATCGGTGCCATCAGCCTGGTCTCCGGTGTGATTTATTCACCTGTGACTCCGTGCCACTTCCCACGGGCCCAGGTCCCACGCAGCGACACCTTAATGACCTCATTTAGCTTCATCACCTTTCCTTAGGTCCTGTCTCTAAGACCAGGCTGTGCTAAGATTTAAGGTTTAAAAGCAGGAGGGGGCACGTTTCAAGCCATAACCCCAATCACTTTTTCAGGCATAGCGGTCCACCTTGGAAGTGAAATGAAGGCGGAAACATGGGGAAGGGGACTCCGCACAGCAAGTGCAGGAGACCTATGGCTTCTTTTGTCATCAGTGGCACTGGAGCTCCTGTGCTGGGGGCTGCGGTGCTCCTGCCTGCACTTGGATGCCTTTGGTGTTTAGTCTCCCTTTCCTCTCATCTGGGCTGCATACAGGGCACAAAGCAGCCGAATCTTTTCCAGAACTTTGCTCTTCAATGGGGTGACAGGGCAGGTGGAATCTGCCCCGAGGCCATCAGCAGCTGCCTCCCCAACACTGGAGGAAGCCCTGGCAGCAGATATAAGGCTCCAGGAGAGCCAGGCAGGCCTGGTCCTGTGAGTCCCACAGCCCTCGCATGCACTGATGCTTGAGGCTGTTTTGCTTAAGTTATCTAAATCTATTTTTCAGTCAGGTGCAACATAATGAACTCATTCATGTGACTCCTGTGATTTCATCTGTGCCACCCAGGGAATCACTTCATTTTAGGTGCTCTTGGTAGGGTTTGAGGGTGTTAACTTCTTTTTCTTACTTGATTGAAACTGCTTATGCAAAAACATTCAACAGATATAGAATAGGAGCATAGTTTGAAAATTTGAGACAAAATATTTTGAGACCTAATAATTAGAAATCAAGCAATACTAATATATTTAAATTGATTTTGTTCATTTTTGGAAATACTAAAGCAAGAGAAGGAAACCTGTGTGTAGAAAGGCATTACTGTGGCTTCCCACACCCCACTGGTGTGTTCCTGTTTACCTTAATTTACCAAGCTCTGCAGACACCCTGAATGCCAAGACAGGCTTCGTCCTTAAAAAGCTCATCTTCTTGTGAAGACAAAGATATCCACACAAAATGTACATCCCAACACAGCATTGCACTTTTATTGAAATATCGATTTGTACCAGGGACCAAAGTAAGCATAACTTGTGAAGGAAATACTGGGAGGCTTCAGTTAGATGGAGAACATAAAACAGGTTCAGAAGATGCAAGGAAGGTGGGTGGGTGCCGTCTTCCTTCACCTTGAGCCTCCTGCAGGGATTTGGCTGGAGCTGCTAAGAGAAATTTCGATGAGTCCCTTGCATTTGGGAACTCTGGGGGTTGGTAACTCGTGCCTCAGAACGTGAAAGTGGTCTGGGACCATGGGACAGATGAGCTGCCATGTGCCTGGAGTTTGGTAGAGCAGGCACACACGCAGCTACTCCATGGCCCTGGGCCTTGCAGAAAGGTTCACCTGAGTCCTGTCAAGTCGGCTGAGGAAAGGAACCAGAGATCTCAGCACAGGATGACAGCAGACCCCAAGCAGTGGGAAGAAACAACCTCTAGGCAGGAGAGGTCTGTCAAACACAAAGACAAGACTCTGGCCACAGAATTCCTGAGGAATGTTAAGAGCTACACGAGATACTTAGTGATCCTTCATTGTCCACCGGGCCCAGTGAGCAGAGCCATTCAGCTGCCAACCACTGCCCCTCCTCCATCCCTTCTTCCCTGCTCTGATAGAAACAAACGCAAAAGTGGGTGCAGAAGAGGGGAGAAGACCATAATCTACTCCCAAATTCAGGCTGTGGACCTAAGGATGGGCATGGGAAGGAATCTTGGGAGTCTTAGTTCTGAGTGAGGGCTGAAGCATTCAATTAATTCTTTCAGTGAAACATTCTTATTTCTAGGACTCTAATGACCACAGAGCTGTCTTACTTCAGAAAGTGAGAAGTCAGGGTTGTAAATTTTCCAGCCATGGACAGTGTGTTGTTTTCTGTTGCTGTACAAAATATCTTATTATATTAGTCAGGGTTTTACTAGAGAAAACAGATATAACACAGGATATACAAGTGTATAAGAAATGACAAGATTGGCTTACAATGGTCAGCCACAGAGTCAGATGAGGAAGCATACAGAGGGTGTCTACACGCTGGAGGCTGAAGTATTCAATTCAAGGTCTGGAGTTTACCCCAGTGTTGAATGCAAGTCTGCACCAGCAGGCTATAGGTCTGTGACAGAAGGCCAAAAGGTCCATGATGGAAGGTTGAAGAGTCTATGCTGGAAAGCTGGAGTCTACACTGGATGCCAGGAGACAATGTCCAAACCAAAGGGGAAGACTGGAACTTCTCCCAAGAATGAAATGCATTCGTCCTTCTTCCTTCCCTTTTATACCATGTAAGTGATGAGTCACCCTAGGGTGGGTCTTCTACACCCTACCGTGTAGAGCTGCTAAAGCTATTTAGTTACGCTTCTGGACTCAAGTTGACACAATCAATCGATCACTATACTGAAATAAACAATTTAAAGAAGGAAAGGTTTATTTTGGTTATTGCTTCAGAGGTTTTGGTTCATGGTCACCTAGCCCTGTTGCTCTGGGTCTGTGGTGGCACTGTCCATCCTGGCAATAGCATGTTCCACAAGGGGTCTGCTTATTTCATGGTGACTTGGAAGGTGAATGAGAGAGAGGGGAGGGGCCAAGAGCCAAATATTCCCTCCCAGGGCTCATGTTCCTGGCATACTTCCTCCTCCCAGGCCCTACTTTCTACCTCCCCACAGGTCCTTGGCTGTGGACCAAACCTTCAACACGTGCGTCTTGGGTCACTTCAGCAAGTAGCGATGATTGTGTTCCATGAATATATTTCAAAGATTGTGAGAGAGAAAAATGAAGCTTGTTTTGAGCATACCATGATGGGTCAGCAGTTAGCAACATGTTATCACAGAGTGGTATGTGTTAAGAGTTAAACACTAGGGCAGAATGGTAAGCAAAATTTGACTTCCCTGAGGTTCAGAGTCCAGACACTTGAAAATAACAACTTGGGGAAGGAAAAATAGAAGGTAGTACATTCCCAGGATCTGATGGGGAAATTAATACCCACAGAGATGTTGAAGAGAAAGCACAACACAGAGAAGGGAAGAGACAATCTCTACTTTCTCCCTGGATCCTGGACTGTGGCCCAAATCGACAGAGACAAGGTAAAAGCTGAGGACGTCAGAGGGCTTCAAGGAGAAACACAGCAGTGGACTGGACTGGCAGACGATGTGACTTGCAGGAGTGGTGCAGAATTCTGTTCCCACATGAATCCTTTGACAAGCAATGGCTAGTGAGTGACTCCAGTACAAGTGTGTGTCATAACCCAGGAGAGTGCGTGGTTTAACGCTGTCCCAAGGAAGAGCTGACTGAATCCAGGACTCAGAACATTTGACTGACAGGTTAAGTTCAGAGCTTCTGGTGTTATGTTTCCATGGTGACTGTCTAGGTAAGAGACAGACATGGGAATCAGCTGTGGTCAGAGAGTCTCAGGCTGATGAGATATCCTCTGAGGACTTTAGGCAGAAGGACACAAGCTGTGCCCTTAAGCCAGAGGCCAGACTCAGCCTAAATTGCCCTGGCTTTAAAAGCCATAGAATTGGCAAGCTATGCAGGGTTTAGGAAAAGTCAGTGCCTCCCAGAATTGGCCATGCTGGAACTGGGAGGAGACCACCAAGAAGCCAGCTAGCCAGCCTTTTTGGTAAGCAGCACGAGGTATGTGGGGCCCAGGAAGAGAAAAGTCAAATAGCTCCTCCTGTGGGCCTACGGGTGTGGCCTAAGTAAATTACCCCTGCACCCTAAGCAAGTGGCTGGCTTGGAGGACAGGCTGAGTTGATAGCCACTAAGGTAAAAAAAACCAACTAAAGTAGAAAAGCTTATATTGTTTGGTTGATTTTGCAGTCCTGGGGCCAGCGTCTGAGCATTTATTGGGAGGATGATAGTATGTAATATAGCAAATATGGGGATTTCCTGCTATTTTGTCTTTGAAATCCAGTATTGTTCTCCCTGTTTTGTCCTTATTAATTGTTTTTGCTTTATTCAAGGTTCTGTTTTGATTGGTCTTATTCTGTTTTGTTTTGGTTTGATTTTGCTATGCCTGATAAAATGGATCACTATTGTGGAGAAAACAAGACACACTATGGTAACTACTGTCGTTTTCCTGGTCCTGCTTTGAAGTTCTGTACCAATTTTGCTGCTTCTTTTTGGATTTGTTCTGTTCTGTTTTGTTGGATTTTATTATCTTTAAAAAGAATAAAAGCTGTAAGCCCGGCCTAATTCTATTGCCTGAGGGTACCTGTCTGGCATGTATCTGAGCTCCGACTGCCTCCTTTGTCTAGCAGTGTGAGGAGGGCTGTCTTGACTGCCCCCAAGTCCTGGAAGAAAATCATACATTCAGAATCACAGAGAAATTTCTCTATTTTGGTGGTTTTTTCCTTTTGTGTATGCATGAGCAAGTGCATTGTTTTTGGTTTTGTTTTTTCTTTTCTTTCCTCCTTTCTTCTTCACCAGTTTTTTGAGGCTTAGGGAATTTTCTTTTGTCCTTCTTCCATATCTCTTTTTCTTACTTTTTTTCTATCTTTATTTTTTCCTCCTCTGTCTTTAAATTTTCTCTCCTATTTTCACTCTCTGTATAACTTTTTATTTTTCTGCTTCTTTCTCTTTTATCTTCTATTTCTCTGCAATAAGACCCTTTGTTTTACTTCCTTCTGTCCCTCAAATTGTAGAGCTTAAAGTTCAGAATTTTTCTTTTCCATTGCCCCAGTCCCACACTCTGTATTTTTTATATTTACTCTTTTTTTATTTTAAAAAAAGATTAAGATAAAAGAGGACATAACAACACAGGTCAGAACAGAACAATTTAAGCAACACAGTGTTTTACCACAAGATAACCTGACATAACAGTAGCTACCATAGTGTCTCTTTCCTTGAAATATTTCAGTATACCTTCATATACTATAGTATCAAACATAAAAAGACAATGCAAAACCATTCAAGAGAATGAAAGCATTACAGGGTATTAGGAACCAACTAACAGAAAATGAACAATAGTTTCTATATTATCTCCTTGTCTATAAAAATTTTGTTTATACTATCACATATAATAAAATCCAGTAAGATACAACATGATAAATCCAATGGAGACAGAAAAACAAAAACTTGGTAGGATTTCAAAACAAGATGATATTAAATCAGCACTAGCTATTATAATGTCTTGTTTTCTTCAAAATAGCTGTTCATACCATCACAGACAATAAAATCAAACAATCCAGAATAAAACCATTCCAATTAATGAATGAAAACATTATAAGGCTTCAAAGCAATATGATATTTGCTCTTGATAGCTAACTAACTTAGTAAAATTATTGTTCAATTTTTTCTACCATTCGCAGAGATGCAGCTGTCACATTTAGTACACACTGGCTATAAGCCAATACCTGGGTTGTTTTAATGTTTATACCATAATTGTGATTTTCTTTCTCTAGAATAAAGGCTGATACAAAATTGGTTCCTATGTTATGCTAATATTCAATTTGTTTTGGATCATAATACTGTAGCTGATTCACTTGATATTAGCAAGTTTGGGTAATCGTTGCACTTTCACCATTAGCTGATATTCAGATGACCTTTGTGACATTAACAATACTATAACACAGAAAAGTAATGCAAGGTAGGAATAAGTCGATATCTGTCAACAATAACTTTCAGTGGGCATGGTCTCAATCTCTCTCTTTTTTTAAAATTTTATTTAAGGAGAAAAAGAAAAAAAAAGCAGAAAAAGGGTACAAGTTATACAGAATTTCAGAAAAAAACAGTAGAAAATCACTAGTTAATGGATTACATATTGTCATCTTAGAAATGTTTGTTCAAGTTACAAAATTAAAGCTTATATAGTGGACATTCAAACAGTGAGACCAAACAGTTCTGTTCAATGATCCAACAAAACTCAGTAATATCATTGTCTATCTTATACACTTAAATATACATGCAGTTATATCATTTAGAGCACTTTCTTTTCCCCTCTTTTGTACAATGACTAGTACACATTTTGGGTTTTATTGCTCCCACAGTTCTTATTACTTTTTTTTGGAAGAGAGTAAAACCAAATGTGACATAACAGAACAGAGTCGGTCAAATCAAAAGGGTGGACATAATAGATAATGTAAAAACATAATACAAGGTGATCAGCAATGGTTACCATAATGCCTCCCGCTATTTCTAATAGAGTTGCCTGTATCATCAGTTATAATAAAATTGAACAAAACACTAAAGAACGAAACCAACAAAACCAAAACATTGGAGACATTACAGGTCTTCAAAAATATATAATAGTCAACCAGAATGGGCGTCATAGTGAATCCCACTATCTTCACAGCTGTTGCCTAAACTTTCGAACCTGGTACTATCAAGCAAAACAGAATAGAGGAACATCAGTCAAAACAAGATGGTGAGAGCAGTACAGGGCTTCAAATCAAGTTAATAGTAAATCAAAGTGGGTTATTATAATATATCCTACTATTTTTTATTTATTTTTCCTTAATTAAAAGGATAAAAATAAAATGGTAAATAATAAAACGGAGATTGAGATAAAAGAGGGCATAACAACAAAACAGTGCAGATCAAAACATAGCCATTTAAGCAAAATAGTGTTTCACCACAAGGTATCCCAACATAAAAGTAGTTACCATATTGTCTCTTTCCTTGAAATCTTTGAGTATAACTTTGTATACTGTAGCATCAAATATATCAAAACAATGTAAAACCATTCAAGATAATGACAGTATTACAGGGTATTTAGAATCAACTAACAGAAAATGAACAATGGTTTCTGTATAATCTCCTTGTCTATAAAAGTTTTTGTTTATACTATCACATATAATAAAATCCAATAAGATACAACATGTTAAGACCAATGGAGACAGAAGAACAAAAGCTTGATGAGACTTCAAAACAAGATGATACTAAATCAGCACTACCTATTATGACGTCGTTTTCTCCAAAATAGCTGTTCCTATCATCCAATCTTCTCTGCCTCATTTCTGTTGAGCTCTTTTTCTGTCATTAGTTGTCAGTTTGTCTTCTTCATTTTGTTTTCTGCTCCATTCATTGTAACCTCTCTGCCACTATTTCTGGATTCTTTGTATTTTTCTTTTTTTGAATATCCTGCAGTATTCTCTGTAGAGTTGAATTAGTGGTTGCATATTCCCCTAGTTTCTCTTTATCCTGGAAGTGCCTTGTTTTTCCATCAATTTCCAGGGATAGTTGTGCAGGATATATCAATTTGGCTGGAAGTTATTATCTTTCAAAGCTTGAATTATTTCCCCCCATGCTTTTCGTGATTTGATGGTTTGTGCCGAGAAGTCTGCTGTAATTCTGATTGGTGTTCCCTTGTAAGTGATCTGTTTCTTGTCTCTGATGGCTTTTAATATTCTGTTCTTATATTGGATTTCTGGAATTTTGATTATTATATACCTGGGTGTAGCTCTGTTTGGGTTATAGGTGGCTGGGGTCCTGAATGCTTCATACATCTGAGTATCTTTACCTTTTGCTAAATTAGGAAAATTCTCCTGGATTATTTCTGTGAGTAGCTTTTGTAGTTCATTTGTTTGTGTCCCTATCTCTTCTTTTATGTTCTTAATTCTTAAGTTATAGATCCTCTTATCATCTTCTAGTCTTTGTATTATTGCTGTTTGTTTCTTTGTTATTTTTAAGAAGTTTTCCATTTCATGCTCCCATATTACAAATCTGGCCTCCAGTTCAGATAATCTATCCTTAGTTTCTTTCAAGCTGTTATGCCAGTTTTCGATAGAGTTTTTAGTTTCCTGGTAATCTCTTTGAACCTGCTTCACGTATTCTATGTTTTCTCTATTTTCTCCATCAAACAATTCTCTCCTCTTTTTCTGTTCTTCCATTCCACCATCTGTTTTCTCTTGGGTGGTGCTTAGCATTTCTCTAACTATTCTGCTTATGTCTAGCTTCAGGTCATTAACTCCTGAACTCATCTATGAGGCTCTGGAGATAGCGCTTTATGTCTATTGGTGCTGTGTCTGCTATTGCCTGTTTCTCAGGGCTGGGGCCTGAGGGGCCTTTCTTGTTGCTCCCTCTTCCCATATTCTTTGTTCCTTATATATGCAAGTGTATATAGGAGGCCCAGCTTCCTTCCCTGTTGGCCACAGTCTGATTGAATTGTGCCGGCTAGTTGTTCCCGCCCGCCGCAGCGCACTAGGGAGTTATGAACCAAGCAGCCTATGTGTGGCCTGCCCCTCCAGGTCACCTCCAGGCACTGGGACCTGGGTTGTGCTAGCCTACTGAGTCTCAGCCAGCAGTGTCATGTAAGATAGGCACTGCTCACCAATCCCGCTTGAGAGGGGGATATGTGATTGAAGTCACTACAGCACCCTGTTCTGGCAAGTCTGCCCGGTCCCAGAATGTCCTCTGTTGGAGCCTCCTAGATCATGGAAGAGTCCCAGTTTCCCTCACTCACCGTAGGTCGATGCATGTCTCCCCGCCCATCCTGCTCTCAACTCCGTTTACCGATTCCCATTCTCAGAGCTTTTATGCATCTCTCTCCCTGCCGAGCTGATTCAGATGCAGCTGTGGCGGCAGGAAACCCAAATCATGGCTTCCAATGGCGTGGGCTCCAGCTTCCGCACTGAGGCTTTATCTGTTCCTGTTATAGCACCAGCATTGCATTCCCAGTTGGTTTCTCTCAGGCCAATTCATTCTTGGGTCAGCAGGGCATATCTCCTCTTGCTTAGGATTCCTCACTCTGAACCATACCTGCATTCTAAGCTGAGTCTTTCAGAGAGCCTCCATAGCTGCTGCTATCTGTCTACCATGTTCTCCCAGAAGTCTCAATCTCTCAATTGTACAAGATCAGCTGGGTCTGCCCTGGTCCCAGGTCTTTCTCCCAGGTGCACCTGTGGAGAATCAGCCTGTTCTCTGAGCACTCCTTACCCAAGGCGCCATGTTCAGGGACCTAGTCTTGCTCTCTTGTTCCCCTGACCCAAGGATGAAGGGGGATGAATGACAAAGAGACACAGAGTTATTTATTTTTTATTTTTTAAACACCAAATACATTTCTTAGACAAGAAGAAAGTTGTGCAATATCCTCGTATCTTTCCTTAAAACATTAGACATAGATGGAATAAAACCAAAAACAAACAGAAAAAAATAATAAAGATTAGAAAACACAATCCCCTATCAAAATGTCACCATCATTTTTCATAAAAAAATTAACATTTTGATTCTTACATTTCTTTAGTAGTACTAAAGACTCAAAATAGTCTAAATAACTTTGATAAAAGAAAAAAATTAGAGCTCCAACCCTTCCCAATCCTATGACTTATCACAAAATTACACCAATCATGACAAAACTGCATTGATATCAAGATAAACAAACCACCAAAGTCCCAAAATAAATATCCACATGACAGACAATTAATTTCTGGCAAAGATGCAAAAGCAATTAAGTAAAGAAAGGATTGTACTCTCAGTAAATATACTCAGACAACTGGCTATCCACATGCAAAAAAACTCAAATCTTATAGCACATCAAAAAATTTTTTTAAAACATCTGAAAGTCAACTCAAAATGGCTTAGTGGATTAGTTAAGGTAAAGACAGGTAAGTCCTGAGTCATTGCTTTGGCCAAAGTCATTCTCTTTGGGACAAAGAGATGGGGATGAGGTGTAGAAAGGAAGGCAGAACCTACAGAGGTGTTCAGTGAAGAGAGGGATTGAATTTGCTTCTAAACAGGCCACGTGGATAACAAGGGAGACTGTTGTGCTTCTTTTTCTTCTTTTTAAAACCATATTAACTATTTTTATATACATATACATAATTTTTCTTACAGCTTGTCACACTAATGAAACAATACAATCTTTATACATATTTGTCTTATTAATTTTGCTAATAAGTATGTTCTCAAGGTGCATACATTTACCTATAAAAGTGTCCAGTTTATCATCCTTTATGGCTGAGTAGTATTCCATTGTATAGAAATAACACATATTTTTTATCCATTCCTCAGTCAATGGGCATTTAGGTTGTTTATAAGATCTGGCTATTATAAACTATGCTGATATAAATATGGGTGCATATATATCATTGGGGCATAATGTTTTTAATTATTTTGGGAAGATACCCAGAAAGGGAATAGCTGCATCAAATGGGACCTCCAATTCTAATTTTTTGAGGAATATCCACACTGATTTCCAAAGTGGTTGCACCAGTCTGCATTCCTACCAACAGTGAGAAGTGTTCCTTTTTCCTTACAGCCCTCCCAGCATTTGTTATTGGTTGATTTCTTAATACTAGCCATTCATTCTGGGTGAGGTAGAATTTCAGTGTTGTTTTAATTCTCTCAAGTGGCCAGTTTTATTGAACATTTTTTCACATATTTATTTGCTGTTGGAACTTCTTCATCTGAGAAGTGTGTGTTCATCTTATATGCCCATTTTTGGATCGGGTCTTTAACTCTGGGAGAACTGATTTTTTGAGTTCATTATACATTCTTGATAGTAATCCTTTATCTGAGGAATAGCTGGCAAACATTTTCTCCCAGATTGTGCATTGTCTCTTCACTCTGCTGATGGTTTCTCTTGCTGTGCAAAAGCTTTTCAGTAGGATGAGATCCCATGTGTTGATTCTTTGCAGTAAGTCCTGTACATGTTGGGTTTTATTCAAAAAGTCTTTGCCTAAACCAATGCCTTCAAGAGTTTTACCGACTATATCTCCCAGCAAATTTAATTTTTCTGTTTTAACATTAAGATCTTTAATCCATTGTGATTTTAGTTTAGTAAAAGGTAAAAGATATGGATCTAGTTTTAATCTTAAGCATGTGGAAAGCCAGTTTTTCCAATGCCATGCATTAAAGAGGCTGTCTTTCAGGGAATATATTTGATACCTTTGTCAAAGATAAGATAGCTTAGTGTGTTTGCAGTTGTTTCTGCATCTTTTAATCTATTCCACTGCTCTTCAGTGTAGTGGGTTCATAAACAATATGGGAATCCAAGCAGCCAAACTGATAAACTTGGAATTTAATTAGCTGAGTTCAGTGACCGTTCGCATGGACCCATTTCATAGTCTCACCAAATAGCCCTGAACTGGAAAAAATTACAAAGCGTTTAATCAGAGAATCACAAAAAGACATCCTGTAGGAAACAATTTAGCTAGAGTCTTACATTAACTTTTGGTTGACACCTGCATCCTGCTTCTTTTGTTGAGCAGGTTAATTTTTCTCTTGTGGGTGCAGCTCATTCTCCTTTTCTCATGGGATTTATAACCTGAGTAATTTTTCATTTTCCTAGGTCAAATACAAGGCACTAGTTAATTTCAGGGCTCAAGATGGCATCAGTTATGCCAAGCTACAACATTCAGGTCTTTTTTCCCTATTGTACCACACTGTTTTTATCACAGTAGCTTTATAGTATAATTTCACGTCAGGAATTGTGATATTCCCTGTCTTATCTCTCTGTTGTTCAGAATTACCTTTGCTATTCTAGGTCTCTTCTGATTCCAGGTGAATTTTAGGATTATTTTCTCTATTTTGTAAGATATGCTATTGGAATTTTGATTGGAATTGCACTGCATCTATATAACAATTTTGGAAGAATGGCCATTTTCTCTGTATAGGTTCTTCCTACCCAAAAGCAGGTGATATCTCTCCATTTTCTAATATCCTCATCAATCTCTTTTCAGGTACTACAGTTTTAAATAAATATAGAGTATTTTACATCTTTCTTTAGATTGATTACTACTTCATTTTTTGAATGCTATTATAAAAGGTATTATTTCCATGATTTCTCTCTCAGTGAAATTGTTACTCATGTAAAGAAGGCTACTGACTTTTGAGTATTGAATTTGTAACCAGCTATATTACTAAATTTGCTTATTAAATCTAAAATACTTTTGGTAGAGTTTTTTTGGGACTTACAAGTAGAGTATCGTCATCCTTTCTAATCTTTATTCCTTTTATTTCTTTCTCTTGTCTAATTTCTCTGGCTAAAATTTCTAGGACTATGTTGAATAAGAGTGGAGACAGCAGGTATTCTTGTCTTGTTCCTGATTTTAGAGTGGAAGCTTTCAGTTTTTGTCCTTTTAGTATGATGTTGGCTATTGGTTTGTCAGAGGTGGGTTTTATCAGATTGAGATAGAGACCATCTATCCCAATTTTCTGAGGGTGTATTTTTTAATCATGAGTGGATGTTGGACTTTGTTAAAAGCTTTTTCTGTGTCTTTTGAGATAATCATATGATTTTTATCCTTGGCTCTGCTAATATGATGTATTACATTTATAAATTTATGTATGTTGAACCATCTGTGCATCTCTGGGATAAATCCTACTTGATCATGGTGTACAATCTTTTTGATAATTTGCTGCATTCTCTTTGCCAGTATCTTATTAAGGAATTTTGCATCAATGCTCACTAGGGAGACTGGCCTGAAATTCTCTTTCTTAGTTGGGTTCTTCTCTGATTTGGGAATCAGAGTAATTCTTGCTTCCAGGAATGAATTTGAAAATCTTGATTCCCTTTCAATTTCATTGAAGAGTTTGATTAAGTAGTGGTGTTAGGTTTTCACTAAATTTCTTGTAGAATTCAGCAATGAATCCATCAGGGCCTGGGATTTTCTTTGTTGACAGGTTTTTAATTACATCTTTAAATTCATTTATGGATAGTGGTTTATTTAGGATTTTTATATCTTCTTGATTTCATCTTTGATAATTCATATGTATCTAGGAATTGGTCCATTTCTTCTGCATTTTTCACTTCATTAGAATACAGTTTTCAAAGTAGGTATAGATGATTTTCTCCAGAAAATCCAGATTTTCTACAGGGTCTATTGTGACTTCATCCTTTGAATTCCTAATTGCATAGATTTGACTCTTTTCTTTCCTTTTTATGTTAAGGTGAGCCAACGGTTTGTCAATTTTATTTAATCTTTCAAAGAACCAACTTGATGATTCACTGATTCTTTGTATTTTATTTTTTTAGTTTCCAATGTGTTAATTTCTGCTCTGATTTTGCAATTTCCTCCCTTGTACAAGCTTTTCCTCCCTTGTTTTTCTAGAAGTTTGAGGTCCAATATTAAGCTGTTAAATGTGCTTGCTCTGTTTTCCTGATATGGTGATTTACTGCTATAAATTTCTCTCTTGCTATAAACTTCATTTTGTCCCACAAGTTCCATGTTGTACTGTCATTTTCATTCAACTTTAAAAACTGTCTAATTTCTTCTTTAATTTTATCTGCGACCCATTAATTATTCAATAGAGTGCTATTTAATTTCCATGTATTGATGAAGTTCTGTGGTTTCCTTTGGCATGGATTTCCACTTTCATTGCACTATAGTCTTGTAGTATGCATGTGATAATTTTAATTCCTTTACATTTACTTAAGCATGCTCTATGAACTAGTATATGGTCTATTTTGGAGAATGTTTCTTGTGAAACTGAGAAGAACGTGTATTCTGATGTGAGAAAGAACACTCTGTAGACATCTCCAAAGTTTATTTGCTCAAAAGTTTGGTTTAGTTCTAATATTTCATTATTGATTTTTTTTATCTAGTTGATCCGTCTTTTTGTGACAGCAGGGTATTAATATCTTCCAATACAATTTTATTAAGTCTTACTTGGTTTCTCACATCCATTAATAATTGTTTTATGTAACTGAGTGCATTAATATTTGTTCCATAGATATTTATGATTGTTATCTCTTCCTCTTGGACTGTTTCATGTACTAGAATGCAGTGACCTTCTTTATTTCTTTTAATCAGTCCTGGCTTGAAATTCATTTTATCTGCAAATAAAATAGAAGTCCCTGCTTTTTTCTGAGTTCTGCTTTACATATTTTGTTGTTTTCTATCTTTGACTTTCAGTTTATGAGTTTCTTTCTGAATTAAACATGTTTTTTGCAATACAGCATATTGTTGGATCTTGCTTCTTGATCCATTCTGTCAGTCTGTGTCTTTTAACTGGTGAATTGAGACCCTTAACATTAATGGCTAAAACTGATATGTATTGGCTTATCCTTGTCATGTTATTTTCCAATTATTGGCTCCCCCCTCTTTTCCCCCTCCCCTCTAATTGTTTGCCTTTCCTGGTGTATTGCTTGTGTTGGAGTTCATGGAGCTGTACTCCTTACTATCTGTTTCTAAAATATCTTTCAGAATGTTTTAGGGTACTGGTTTGGTGGTCATAAATGTCTTCAGATGTTCTTTGTCATAAGACACAAAGTTACATTAACATGTAGAAAGGCATACTTGTCCTCATTTTGTTCATTGAGACATGGGTACAAGGAATTAAAGGAACACAAGATTCATCTGTGTCATATTATTTATTAATACATGCTCAGGTAAACAATTTTATCTTAGCTGTGTTAGTTTTCCCTAGAATCTGCATCATGCCATCATCCTTGCATGATGCCTTTCTCTTTTGTGCTCACAGAGAAGGCCAATTAGGTCTTAATCTTCCTTAACTGGCCTCCGACATGCAAGACAAAGACACAAATTGGCAGAATGAATCAAGATAAAAACCCAATGATATACATTATACAAGAAACAATTTAAAAAACCTCACAGACTAAAAATAAAAGAATGGGAAACAATATTGCATGCCATAAGAACCCAGAAAGAAGCAAGGGTAGATATCCTAGTTTGAGACAAAGTGGATTTTGTGTCAAGTGGATTTTGACAAGAAGAGACAAAAAAGTCAGTACACACAGGCTAAGCGAATGATTTATTTTTTTAAGTGAATGATTTAAACAGGAAGAGATAACAATTATTAACATAAATGCACCAAATACTGACACACTGTGTTTCATAAAACAAAGAGTATTGAACATAAAAAATCAGATAAACACTAATATGATTGTAATGAGGGCTTTAAATATCCCACTATCACAAATGGGTAGATCCATTAGACAATAAATCAGGGAAGAAATATTAGAGTTGAACCAAATCTTCAAATAAATGGACTTAGTAGTTATCTACAGAGTGTTTCATCCAAAAATAATAGAATACATATTTTTGTTAGTAGCACTTGGGACTCTCTAAACCAGACTACATACTGGCTTGTAAAGCATGCTTAAACAAGTGCTAAAGAACTGAAATTATCCCATGCATATTATCAGATCATAGTGCAACAAAACTAGAAACCAGTGGCAAAAGATACCACAGAAACTATGTGAACACATGGAAATTAACTAACACCCTCTTGAATAATCAGTTACTCATTGATGAAATAAAGAAAGAAATTATTACCTACAATCAAATGAGGATGTTAGTACAATATACTGGAATCTATGGGATGCAACAAAATCAACCTTATGAGAGAAGTTTATAGTGATGAATGCACATATCAGAAAAACAGATTGATCTCAGATAAATAACCAAGGTCTTAGAAAAAGCAAGAACAATCCATACCCAAAGCTAGTATGAGGAAGAAAATACAAATATTAAAGCAGAAATTAATGAAATTGAGGTTAAAAAAATACAAAGGATCAATGAATTAGAGAGTAAGTTGTTTGAAAGAGTAGATAAAAGCTATTTGGGCCCTGTCCAGCAACCCCCGAGTGGCCAGCAGCCACCTGTGCTCTGCCTCATGAGCTGAAAGACATGCAGCAATCTCCATCCCCTAGGGAAGCCTTGGTATATTGCTCGAAGGCTAGTAGGGCCCTGCCCAGCATCCCACATCACCTGAGAACCCAAGGAAAGGATCCTCTGGGCCTATTTGGGCCTTTCCCAGTACCTCTGAATGGGCCAAAGCCATCTGTGCTCTGCCTCAGGAACCGAAAGGGCATGCAACGATCTCCTTCTGACAGAGAAGCCTTGGCACAATGCTCCAAGACTGGTAGGGCCCTGTCCAGCATCTGACATCCCTGGAGGAAGCACCAGGGGCTCTCTCTAGGCCTATGGGTCTTCTCAGCAATCCCTGAGTGGCTCATGGCCACTTGTGCTCCACCTTGTGTGCTGAAAGGACACACAGTGATTTCCATCCCAACTGGAAGCCTTGGCACTGGCTGTGAGACTGGTAGGGTCCTGCTAGGTGACGCCAAGTGGCTGGAAGCCACATGGTAAGGTCTGTCTAAGGACCTCCATTCAACTGGAGAAACTCCCTGCAATAGGGCTAGATATTCTCAAGCAAAGAAACAATTGAGACCTTGCCTTTCACATCCCTAAGGGAATATATGAAAATGACAAAATGAAGAGCAAAATGCAGTCTCAAACCATCCCAAGCAAGCCTAGGAGACATGGACATAGAACAAAATGTAAGCCACACACCTGAAACTCCTGAAATAATAACAAATGAAGTAAAGAAACAACTCTGGGAGGCTATAAAAGAACTCAGATCAGAAATAACCCCCCAGTATAGACAAGGAGATTATACAGAAACCATTGTTCATTTTCTGTTAGTTGATTCTAAATACCTTGTAATACTGTCATTCTCTTGAACGGTTTGACACTGTCTTGATATGTTTGATGCTACAGTATACGAAGTTATACCCAAAGATTTTAAGGGAAGAGACACTATGGTAACTACTATTATGTCGAGATTATCTTGTGGTGAAACACTATTTTGCTTAAATGGCTATGTTTTGACCTGCGCTGTTTTGTTGTTATGCCCTCTTTTTTATCTCAATCTCCTTTTTATTATCTACTTTTTCATTTTTATCCTTTTAATTAGGGGAAAAATAAATAAAACATAGCAGGATATATTATAGTAACCGACTTTGATTTCCTATTAACTTGATTTGAAACCCTGCATTGCTCACACCATCTTGTTTTGACTGATTTTCCTCTATTCTGTTATGCTTGATAGTACCAAGTTCGAAAGTATAGGCAACAACTATGAAGACAATAAGATTCATTATGATGCCCATTCTGGTTGACTATTATCTTCTCTTGAAGTCCTCTAATGTCTCCAATGTTTTGGTTTTATTGGTCTTATTCTTTACTATTTTGTTCAATTTTATTATAACTGATGATATAGGCAATTCTTTTTAAGATAACAAGAGGCATTATGATAACCATTGTTGATCACCTTGTATTTTGATTTTACATTATGCATTATGTCCATCCTTTTGATTTGACTGACTCTGTCTTGGTATGTCACATTTGGTTTTACTTTCTTCAAAAAAAAGTAAAAAGAACTGTGGGAGTAATAAAACCCAAAATGTGTAATTGTCACTGTACAAAAGAAAGGAAAAGAAAGTGCTCTAAAGGATATAACTGCATATATATTTAAGTGTATAAGATAGATAACCATATTACTGGGTTTTGTTGGATCATTGAACAAAACTGCTTGCAGTCTCACTGTTTGAAAATCTCCTCTATATGATTTAATTTTGTAACTTGAACAACTATTTCTAAGATGACAATATGTAATTAACTAGTGATTTCCTATTGTTTATTTTTTCTGAAATTCTGTATAACTTGTACCCTTTTTTTCTTTTTTCTCCTTAAATAAAATTAAAAAAAAATAACCCCCCAGATAAAGAAGAAATGATAAATTTAATGAAGGAAATGCTGAATATAGGCAAAGAAGACTTAAAAAAATCAGAGGAATAATAAAAAAAGATAGAAACCTTGAATGACAATATAAGAAACAGACAGAATGCACACAACAGATTCAAAGAGATGTATAGGAAATCAAAATTTCCATTGAAAGTTGGTAAAAGCTCCTCAGTGAAAGTGAAGAGAGACTTTAAGATCTCGAAAACGAGATTGTAGCTAGTGAACAGGAAAGGAAAGATCTTTTAAAAATTAGGAATCAGGAAATAGCAATTCAACAGCTATAAGATGATGCAAAGAAAAACAATACAAGACTGATAGGTATAAATGAAAAAGAAAGTGACAAAACAAATGATATCCAGAGGCTATCTACACAACTAATAGCTGAAAATTTCCCAAACTGAGAATGGAAACTGAGATACAGTTAAGTGAAGCATATAGAATTTCAAATAGCCATAACCAAAACAAACTACACCCCAATATATAATAATCACCATCCCAGAAATCCAACATAAGAACAGAATATTAAAAGCTGCTAGAGAGAAGAGACAGATCACCTAAAAGGAAAGCCTATCAGAATTACAGTAGACTTCTCTACACAAACAATGAAGTGAAGAAGAGGCATGGAGTGAAGTATTTCAGGTGCAAAAGAAAAATGACTCCCAACACAGACTGGTATAGCCTGCAAAACTGTCCTTCAAAACTGATGCAGAAATAACATACTTTCATGACAGAGAACAGCTGAAGAACTTCATGACCACCAAACAAACCTTGCAAAGAATACTGAAAGACATTCTAGATAGACATAGGAAAAATGCACTAAGAAAGGTAAACAGTTAAACAGAGGGGAAAGGTAAAGAATCAACAGCATAAAGAACATGTCAAAAATAAACCAATACATACCAGTTATAACCATTAATGTAAATTGCCTTAATTCACCAATGAAAAGGAACAGACTGGCAGAATGGATCAAGAAACAACATTCAATCATATGCTGTTTACAAGAAACCCATCTAACCCAAAAAGAAACTCACAGACTGAAAGTCAAAGGATGGAAAACAATACTTCATGCAACCGGGCCCACAAAAGTATAGTAGCTATTCTGTTTGTAGACAATATGCACTTCAAACCAAGAAGGATCCACAGAGATAAAGAAGATCACTACATATTAGATAGGAGAAAACTTCAAGAGGAAGAGATAAAAATCTAAATGTATATGCACCAAATTCCAGACCACCCAGCTATACAAAGCAAGTATTAGCAGAAATGAAAAATCAAATAAGCAATAACACAATTATAACAGGAGACCTTAACACATCATTGACACCAAGGGACAGATGAACCAGACAGAAAAATCAACAAAGAAAAAACAGAACTGAACCACACTATAGACTAACAACAAAATCACAGAGAGAGAAATAGGAGAAGTCACACCCTTCACATTAGCATCCAAAAAATGAAATACTTAGGAATTAATCTCATGAAAGAAATAGATTTATACAGGGAAATAATAATACCCTGAGAGATGAAGAAGATGGCATAGCTAGGTGGATAGGAAGCTGGGTGGAGATCTTCTCTGTGAAAAACAGCTCTGATGCTGGAATTTGACAACATGGAGAGGGCTGGAAGAGGAGAGAGGGAATCTCATAACCCAGGAGGAAACTGAGGAAAAAATAAAAGAAAGAGGAAGCAAAAATGTGGGTGGAGGACTGGAGTCAGACTTGCTCACTGAGACCAGACCTACACTGTGCTTGGGCTGCCATGGAGTTGGATGATTCACGGTCATGCTGAAGCCATGCCAGCTGATAACAGGAGTTGGTGAGTCTCGGGCCCTTAGCAGGAGGATGTGGCACAGGATGGAGTGGAGCAAAGGTGGAGAACTGCATTAATTCACAGTGAGTGCTGTAAATTGTGTCCTGTGGTAGGTGTGGCCAGGTGGAAGACCTATTGGAGTTGGGCAGAGTCTGGCACCACAGTGGCATCAGTCAGATGTCCCTGGCCCAAAGAGGACTGGTGGGACCTACTTGGGCTGGGTCACGCCCCTGGTTGGGACCCAATAGCCAGGTATGAAACTGTCCCAACCCTGTGACATCTACCACAGCACAGGCTAAGTTGCTGAAGGCACTCATTGGTTGACTGGCTCAGAGAACAGGGGCCTGCCCACAGTTCCTGCTTGCACCTCAGATAACAGCAAACTGGAGAAGGCAGTAAGCCCCCAGCTAGCATGCTTCAGAATAACTGTAAGCAATATGAAGAGGGCCTAAGACCTCCACCATACACCTGTCTGAAAGAAATCAGAAACAACAAGAGAAAGAAACAAGAAAAAACCTCCAGCTGCTGACCCTGAGAAAATAAGTCCAGGAGAAGTAAATACAGAAGACATCCAGGGCAGCAATAATGCAATATTAGCCATAACATCAGCAGACATAAAGAAATACCTTCATGACCTCATAGACGAACTTAAAACTGAAATTCTAATCCAAATGAGGCAAGATATGAAAAGATTAATAAAAGAAATGCTAAGCCCCTCTCAAGAAGACACAGATGGAAGAATGGAGGAACCCAGAAAAGGAAGAGAAACCTTTGGTGAAGAATATAAACAAAATCTAGAATACAAGAAACAGGTCCAAAGAGATTACCAAGAAGTTAAAAAATCCATTGAAAGTTGGCAAAATGCCTTGATAGAAACTAAAGTTAGCCTTTCAAAACTTGAAGATAGATTTGCAATGTATGATCATGAAATAAAAGACCTCTTAAAAATAACAAGGAAGCAGAAAGTAACAATTCAAAGGCTAGAAGATGACAAGAGGATCTATAACTTAAGAATAAAAAATGTGAGCGAAGAAGCAGAAGTAACCACAAATGAATTACAAAGCCTATTCACAGAAATAATTAAGGAAAACTTCCCAACCATAGGAAAAGGAAATGATATCCAGATAAATGAGTCATACAGAACTCCAACCAACTACAACCAAAACAGATCTACTCCCAGACATATAATATTCAAGATCCCAGAAATTCACTACAAGAACACAATATTAAAAGTGATCAGAGAAAAGAAACAGATCACCTATAAAGGAAATCCATCAAAATAATGACAGACTTCTCAACACAAACTTTCAAATCAAGAAGAACCTGAAGTATTCCAACCCCTGAAAGAAAATAACCTCCTACCTAGATTGATGTACCCTGAAAAACTCTCTCTCAAAATTAATGGAGAAACAAGATGGTTCTAGATAAAGAGGAACTGTGGGAGTTCATGGCCACCAATCCAACCCTACAAAAAATACTAAAGGACATTCTAGAGAGAGATAGAAAAAATTACCAGGATTCCAGCAACAGTGGCAGAGAGGCCTCAATGAATGGGGCAGACTGTGGAAAGGAGAAAAAGTGGACAAAAAAATCAGAAAAATAGAATAGCAGAGATGAGGCAGAGAAGGTGGGCTATAATCTCTAATATAGATTAGAGATACACTAACAAAAAGAAACACAGGCACAGTAGATTAAGAGGCAGGATTCATTGAGATGCTCTGAATAGGAAATATACTCAACCTGAAAGAGGATTAATAAACTGAAAGTCAAAGACGAGAAAATGATGCTCTATGTGACAGGGAAACAGTGAAATATAGACACTCATTGAGCAGCTGCAGATAGGTTGGAAAGTCATGACACTTTTGTGCAACAGAGAACTCCTCAGCTGTAAGGAAGGAAAACCTTGTGACTTAGTAAGTAAAGGCATACAGTTCAAGATCAAGCTCAGGGGTAACAAGGTTCAACACCAATTAGATAGATAATGGGTTGCCCCCCTAACCTAAAACTAAAGGAGTTAGGGGGACCCAAAATATACATAGCACCCAAAGGGGAGGAATTGCCTAAAAAAGCAAGCAGAGGACATCATTAATAGTGTATCAGGGTTTAAAAGTCACATTAGTCTTATTGCTCTATCTAGTTTGATTTTATTTTGTTTCAGTCTGTCTACTCATACTACATTTGAGTACACAGATAACTACTCCAAAAATATCAGGATATACCCCGGTATTAATTCCCTACTAACTTAAACTGAAGCCTTGTGTTACTTACATTGTCTTACTATGACTGATCTTATTTGAATCTGTTTTGCTAGACTGCTGTTTTGTCTTGACTGATTTTATTCAAATTTGGTATGCTTGATAGTATTAACTCTAAGAGTAGAGGCAACCACTCTGAAGATGACAAGATGTAAATAAGATACCATTCTGTTTGGATTATTAACTGCTTTTGAAGTCCTACAATGTCTCCAATCTTGTTTTTATTAAATTGCTATGTAATGCTATGTTCAATTATATTATGTCTGATGATGTAGACAATTCTATTGAAAATAATAAGAGAAAGCATAGCAATTACTGTAGATCACCGGATATTGTGGTTTTATATGTCTTTTTCATTTCTAGGAATTTTTTTTATTTTAAAGACATTAAGATAACACAGGACATAACAAAGCAGATCAGAACAGAACAATGTAAGCAACACAGTATTTCACCAGAAGACAACCTGTAATTAACAGTACCTACCACAATGTTTCTTTCTTTGAAATAGTTGAGTATAACATCATACACAATAGTATCAAACATAACAAAATAGTATAAAAATATCCAAGAGAATAATAGAATTACAGGGCATTCAGAACCAAATAACAGAAAACAAACAATGGCTACTATATTGTCTCATTTTCCACAGAAAGTTTGTTTATACTTTCACACATAATACAATCCAGTAAGGTAAAGAATGATAGAGCCAGTGCAAACAGAAGAGCAAAAGCATGGTAGGACTTCAGAGTAAGGAGATATTATATCAGTACTGGCTATTATAATGACTTGTTTCCCTCAAATTACCTGTTCATATCATCACAGATAATGAAATCAAGCAAACCAGAATAAAATCATTCCAACTAATGAATGCAATCACTGTAAGGTTTCAAAACAATGTAATGGAGAATCATAATTACCATGAAATCTTATGTATTTTTACTATTTCTTACACTAGGGAGACTATATGATATTTATACATACGAGCTTGATTTATTTCGCTTATGGGTATGGTCTCAAGTTGTGCCCATTTATTTACAAATATCTCAATGTGACCATTATTTATAGCTGAGGAGTACTCCATTGTATTAAAATATCACAACATTTTTATCCATTCATCATTTGATGGACACTTAAGTTGTTTAAAAGATCCGGTTATTGCAAATTGTGCTGCTATAATAAACATGGGTGCACATATATTACTGTGGTATGATGTTTTCAGTTCTTCTGGGAATATACCTAGAAGTGGAATAGCTGGGTCAAATGGGACTTCCAATCCCGGCTTTTTGAGGAATCTCCAGACTGATCTCCACAGTGGTTGCACCAGTCTACAGTCCCACCAACAGTGCAGGAGAGTTCCTTTTCTCCCCACACCCTCTCCAGCATTTGTTGTTGGTGATTTCCTTGATCCTGGCCATTCTTTCTGGAGTGAGATGGAATCTCATTGTGGTTTTAATTTGCATTTCTCTAATGACCAATGAGGCTGAACATTTTTTCATGTATTTATTTGCCATTTGTATTTCTTCATCAGAGAAGTGTATTTATCTCAGATGCCCATTTTTGGATTGGGTCCTTGAGTTTCGGGGATCTGATTTCTTTGAATTCTTTATAGGTTTTAGACAGCTAAGTCCTTTGTCTGAAGGACAGTTCACTAAGGTTTTTTCCTGGTTTGTAGGTTTTCTTTTCACTGTGCTGGAGATTTCTTTTGACATGCAGAAACTTTTTAATAAGAGGTGACCCCAGTTATTGATTGTGGGAAGTAGTTCTCTTGGAGTTTGATTCCTGTTCATGAATTCTCTACCTACCCCTATGTCTTCAAAATGTCTACCTACTTTGTCTTCCAACAGACTTAGTGTTTCTATTTTAATATTCAGACCTTTGGTCCTTATAGATTTTAGTTTAGTATATGGTGATAGGCATGGGTCTAGTTTTTGTTTTTGGCACATGGAGAGCCAGTTTTTCCAACATCATTTATTAAAGAGACTGTTGTTCTTCTGGTGAACATTTTTGGCCCCTTTATCAAAGATAAGGTGGTTGACTGTGTTGGTAGTTGTTGCTATATCTTCTAATCTGTTCCACTGATCTTCAGATCTGTTTTTATTCCAGTACCATGTTGATTTTATTACAGTTGCTTTGTAGTATAATTTCAAGTCAGGGATTGTGATGCTTCCTGCCTTGCCTTTGCTGCTTAGATTTGCCTTTGCTAATCTAGGTCTCTCCTGGTTCCAGATGAATTTTATGGGTGATTTCTCTAGGTCTATGAGGTATGTTGATGATATTTTCATTGGATTGCATTGAATCTGTATACCAATTTTGGGAGAATGGCCATTTTCACAATATTTATGCTCCCTATCCATGAACAAGGGATGTCTTTCCATTTTCTGAGGTCCTCTTCAATTTCTTTTTTCCGGGCATTATAGTTTTCCATGTATCGATCTTTTACTCCTTTCATGAGATTATTTCCTAAGTATTTCATTTTTTTGGATGTTAGTGTGAAGGGTGCCACCTCTCTTATTTCTCTCTCCGTAAATTTGTTGTTAGTGTATAGAAATGCTATTGATTTTGTATCCAGGTACATTGCTGAATTTACTTATTATATCTAGGATTCTTTCAATGGAGTTTTGGGGTCTTCTATGTAGAGTATCATGTCATCTGAAAAAAATGATTACTTAACTGCCTGTTTTCTTATCTTTACCCCTTTTATTTCTATCTCTTGCCTAATTGTTCTGACTAGTATTTCCAGTACTGTGTTGAATAGGAGCGGTGATAAGGGCTATCTTATCTTATGCCTGATTTTAAGTTAAAGGCCTTCAATTCTTGGCCATTTAATGTGATACCGGCTGCTGGTTTGTCATAGATGGCCTTTATCATATTGAGGTAAAGACCATGTATTCCAATTTTCTGTAAGGTTCTTGTCATGAATGGTTGCTGGACCTTATTAAAAGCTTTTTGTGCATCAATAGAAATGATCATGTGGTTGTTACTTTTGGATCTATTGATATGGTGGATTACACTTATTGATTTACATATGTTGAACCATCCCTGAATGCCTGGGATGAATCCCACTTGGTCATGGTGTATAATCTTCTTGATGATTTGTTGCATCCTGTCTGCCAATATTTTATTGAGGATTTTTGCATCTGTGTTCATTAGGGAGATTGGCCTGTAGTTCTCTTTTTTAGTTGGGTCTTTCGCAGGTTTTGGTACGAGAGTTATATTTGCTTCTAGGAATGACTTAGGAAGAATTTCTTTCCTTTCAATTTCATTGAAGAGTTTGAGGATTGTCTGCATTAAATCTTCTTTGTATTTTCTTTAGAATTGCACAGTGAGTCCGTCTGTGCCTGGGCTCTTCTTTGTAGGTAAGGACTTATTTACATTTTCAATTTCATTGATAGAAATTAAATTGGATTATTCAGCAGTTTTACATACCCTTAACCTAGCTTTGGTACTTCATATGTTTCTAGGAATCTGTCCATTTCTTCTTCAAACCTGTGAGAGTAGAGGTTTTCGAAATATGTGTTGATGATCTGTATTTCCACAGAGTCTGTAGTGATTTCACCTTTTTAATTCCTTATTGCATGAATTTGAGCTTTGTCTTTACTTTTTATAATTAGGTTGTCTAGGGGCTTATCAATTTTATTTATTCTTTCAAAAAAACAACTCTTTGATTCATTGATTCTTTGGATTGTTTTCTTAGTCTCTTTGGCATTGATTTCTGCTCTGATTTTTATAATTTCTTCTCTTCTTTTGGCTTTGGGCTTGACTTGCTCTTCTTTTACTAGATGTTTGAGGTGTAGCATCAGGTTGTTTATTTGTATTGGTTCTGTTTTCCTGATGTGAGATCTCAGTGCAATAAATTTTCCTCTGAGGATGGCTTTCATTGCACTCCACAGATTCTGGTAAGTTGTATTTGTATTTTCGTTTGCTTATAGGTATTTAATTTCTCCTTCAATTTCCCCTGTGACCCACTGATTGCTCAAGAGTGTATTATTCAATTTCCATGTGTTGGTAAGTTTTCTGCAGTTTCTTTTATCATTAATTTCTTGTTTCAAGGTGTTATGATCTGATAACATACATGAGATAATTTCAAGTCTTTTGTATTTACTTAAATATGTTATGTGGGTTAGTATGTGGTCTATTTTAGAGAATGTCCCATGAATTGCTGAGAATAATGTATATTCTGTTGTTGTTTTTGGAAAACTCTGTATATGTCTATCAAGTCCATTTTTTCACAAGTGTCATTCAGTTCTGCTTTTTCTTTGTTGATTTTTTGTCTGGTTTATCTGTCCATTGGTGTCAATGGTGTGTTAAGGTCTCCTGTTATAATTGTGTTATTGCTAATTTGGTTTCTCATTTCTTTTAATACTTGCTTTGTATAACTGGTTTCTCTGGAATTTGATGTATATATATTTAAGATTTTTATCTCTTCCTCTTGAGGTTTTCCTCTAACCAGTATGCAATGATCTTGTTTATCTCTTAGGATCCTTCTTGGTTTTAAGTTCACATTGTCTGCAAACAGAATAGCTACCCCCACTTTTTTCAGTTCCTGTTGCATGAAATATTGTTTTCCATCCTTTGACTTTCAGTCTGTGGGTTCCTTTTGGGTTGGATTGATTTCTTGCAGACAGCCTATGGTTGGATTTTGTTTCTTGATCCATTGTGCCAGTCTGTTTCAATTGGTGAATTGAGACCATTTACATTAAAGGTTGTCACTGTTATATATCGGTTTATTGTTGACATGTTATCTTTCTGCTGTTGCATCTTTATCTTTCCATTCTGTTTAATTGTCTGCTTTGTTCAGTGTTTTATTTCCTATGTGTATCTAAACTGTCTTCAGTATTTTTTGCATGGCTTGGTAATCTTGAAGTTCTTCAGCTCTTCTTTGTCATGGAAGTATCTTATTTCTCCATCATTTTGAAGGACAGTTTTCCAGCGTACATCAGTCTAGGTTGGAAATGATTTTCCTTTAGGATCTGAAATACTTCACTCCATGCACTTGACTTTATTGTGTATGTTGAGAAGTGTGCTGTGATTCTGATAGGCTTTCCTTTATAGGTGATATGTCTCTTCTCTCCGATAGCTCTTAATATTCTATTTTTACATAGGATTTCTGGGATGGTAATTATTATGTGTCAGAATGTAGTTTTGTTTTGGTTATGGCTATTTGGAGTTCTACATGCTTCACTAATCCACATGCCAGTTTCCACTCTCATGTTTGGGAAATTTTCAGCTATTACTTCTGTAAATAGTCTCTTGATATCATTTGTGTAGTTCCCTTCTTTTTCCTTTATCTCTATCAATCTTATATTGTTTTTCTTTGAGTCATCTTGCAGCTGTTTTGTTATTTTCTGATTCTTCTTATTTTTAAGAGATTTTTCCTTTCCTGTTCACTAGCTGCAATTTTGTCTTTGAGATCTGAGATTCTATCTTCACTTTCATTGAGGTGGTTTTGACAACTTTCAATGGAAATTTTCACTTTCTGTATATCTCTTTGAATCTGCTTTATGTATTCTGTTTGTTTCTTATATTGTTCATCCAGGGACTCTACCTTTTTGTTTTGTTCCTCTAATTTTTTAACTGTTTCTTCTTTAGATGTGTTCAGCATCTCTTTCATTATTTTTATCATTTCTTCTTTCCCTGGGAGATTATTTCTAGTTTGAATTCCTTTAAAGCTTCCTGGAGTTGCTTCTTTATTTCAGTTACTATTGTTTCTGGTATTTCAGGCATACTGCATATATGTCTGTGTCTCCTGGGCTTTCTTGGGATCGGCTGGTTGTTTGAGATTGCATTTTGGTCTTACATTTGATTGTTTTCTTATATTTCCATGCTTCAAGTTTTGTTCCAGTGCTTCCCCTGAGTGTGTTGGAAATTGTCTCCTATGGCCTGGGCTCCTGGGATGTCTCTGGTACTGTAACTTTCTCCTTGGGCAGTCAGACCTCTGGATTAAAAGAAGGTTGCCAGGCCCAGCTCAGGCAGGTGTAGAGCCTCCTTAAGTCTTGCAGCTCCCTCTCTGGCAGCAAAGCTCCCCAGATCAAAAAAAGGCCACCAGGTACGGTCTAGGCAAGCCTGAATCCTGCCAGGCCCATTCTAGTGTGGCTGCAAGCTGGATGGGTGCCCAACCACCCAGAGCAAGGATTTCAAACTCTCCCGGGGATCGGATGTTGTGCAGACATCCACCTCCTAGGGAGATGAAGCTCCCTGGGCTGAAAGAAGGTCACTTGCGTGGCCTAGGCAGGCCTCAAACCCCTACAGTGCAGCTCCCTCCTCCAGATGGCAGCAGCTGTGGTGGTGCCCTCCAGACCTAGAGAAGGCCATCATCAAGGCCTAAGCAGGCCTTCACAGCTCAGCTCCCTCCTCTAGATGGCAGCAGCTGCGGCAGTGCCCTCCAGACCAAGAGAAGGCTGTTGGCCAAGGAATTTGTTTTGTTGTCTTGTTTTGATCTGTTTTTCCCTATAATACAGAAAGGATAGGTATACATGTAGAGATTCACACATGTAGAGTATTTTTAAACAGTTTATGGGAACAGATTATATAATGCACGATGTAATGAACAGATACTCTGAAGAAGAAGAGACACTAAGATACCCAGTGTTAATTCTGTAACATTATGATATAAAATGTAGCAATGCTATTATTCACTGTTCAGAGTGATATTAGTCTAGTCTCATGTTTAATTTCAACATACGTAAAGATAAGAACAGGTACTTCAAAGAGGATGAGAGACATTATGGCAGCCATTGTTGACTTCCCTAATGTCAGGTCTTGAAGTCCTAAAAAGCCTTCATCATCCTGTTCTGATTAGATTAGTACTCTAATATTCAATGTGAATTCACTGTGTGTGAAGATGGGCACAACTATTTGGAAGAAAACTAGAGACAATATGATTGACAGTGAAGATCTCCAGTGGACTTGCTTTGAAATAAAATTGTTTCCTTATGATCTGTTTTGTTATGTTTAATCTTACCCTCTTTAAAATAAAAAAAATTATAATACCCCGTGAAAGGAAATTAAAGAGGATCTCAGGAAATGGAGTTCTGGTTTGTTTGATTTTATTATCTGTGATGGTATGAACAGCTATTTTGAAGAAAACAAGACATTAGAATAGCCATTGCTGACATAATATCGTCTTGCTTTGAAGTCCTATCATGCTTTTGTTCTTCTGTTTCAGTTGGTTCTTTCAATTGTATCTTATTGGATTTTATTATGTGTGATCGTATAAACAAATTTTTTATGGAAAATGAGATAATATAGTAGCCATTGTTCATTTTCAGTTATCTGGTTCTGAATGCCCTGTAATACTTTCATTCTCTTGAATGGTTTTATACTATTTTGTTATGTTTCATGCTATTGTATGTGAAGGTATGCTCAACTACTTCAAAGAAAGAGACATTATGGTATCTACTGTTAATATCAGGTTGTCTTGCGATGAAGTACTGTGTTGCTTACATTGTTCTGTCCTGATCTGCTTTTTTCTGTCCTCTTTTGTCTTAATCTCTTTTAAAAAAACATTTTTAAAAAAGTAAAAGCAATGACTGAGAGAAAAAAAAGTTTAATGGCTAAGTGCATGTTTTCTTTGGGGCAAGTCTTTCTTGCATTTCAAGATTAGAACAAACTTCTCCCACATCTTCCCCTCCAATTCTATTGGATATTTGATGAAATATAATTATGTCTAAATGGTGTGTTTCCCAGTGTTCTTCCTTGGTAACATACTTGCTGTTCTCATGGTTTGTGCCCATGGGGAAGTTTTCCAGTGATAAGAGTTGGCTTACATTCTCACATTTTCTTTTCATGGGAATTGCAACATTAACAATTAAAGTTAGTTTAAACCACAGACTATAGTATATGAAATTGGGATTTCTTACCAAAGCCTTAATGTAGTGATCAAACTTCCAAGCATTTCAACCTAAGTGTGAAATTCTCTTGAGAATCAGCCACTGCAGGTTAGACTGGGCGGGCCGAGGGTTCCTTGTCTCTCCTGGGTTCATAGAGGCTCAGCCTGGACTCTGATGGATCATTCATTCCAAGGCTGCTGAATTAGTCTCTACAGTGAGTCAGACTGAAATACTGCAGGTGTCATTAGTCCACAGGCTGAGGAAAGGAAGTCCCTGAGGGCCTTTCCTAGGCTGTTCCTTACAATGTCTAGAATGTTTTTCCTGCTGTCCCTGTACCATCCTTTGTCATTCAGAAAACTGAATCCCGGCTGCCTCTTGTGGAACACTGGTTTCTCAACCTCAGCACTACTGACATCTGAGGCCAGGTGAGGCAGGATGCTTTTCTCCAGTGGGGCTCTGCGGCCTCCATTGGTGTCTAGTAGCATTACTGGCCTCCCATTGGACACAGTAGTGCCCACTTTTCTTCCCAATTGAAACAAACAAATTGTCCCCAGATTGTCCATGGGCCAAATTGTCCATGGGTGAGAAGCAGGTGGCTGGACCGAAGATATGTGAGGATCAACATCCCAAATCCAGGAACTAAGCTCCCACTATGTTCCTACTGTGTCACACTCTCCTGCTGATAAGCAGCAGGGAAAGGGAGTAAAACATTAACTCCACAGTTCCTTTATAGCCCAGGGTGGGTGGAGGCAGGGGCTGCAAGATATTAGAAGAGAAGGTGTTTGATTTTGTGGCTTGGGCAACTATTTTTAAAATGGCAACATGTAATGTGTAGAGTAGCAATTTTATGATGTTAGCTTTTTGAATTCTGTATTGGTCTACTTTTTTTCTATTTGGTTTTCTAAAATTTTCTTTTCTTTCTTTGAAAAAAATAACAATATGTAACATAACAACCATTCTTAAATTTCTTTCATTCTTTTTTTTTGTTGTTGTTGTTTCCTTTTTATCGGTACCGGGGATCGAACTCACGACTGCCTGCTTGCAAGGCAGGCGCTTATGCCGCTGAGCTAAATCCCCAGTCCCTCATTCTTTTGAAAGCTTGTATTGTTATTGTTTTGGGTTTGTTGTTGTTTGTCTCTTGCTTTTTGTCTTTCTTTTCTGACTTTTTTCTTTTTAAAATAAAAAATTAATAAAAAATAAAAAAAGAAGAGAAGTTAACAGGATGCAAATCTTACGATACTATTGTAGTGTTTAAGAGGCAGACCACAGAGCACCTACACAACTGGAAAGTGGCTGAGATCAAGGATTCTAATAAAACTTTCTGAATAAAATTAATAGCAATAGCAATTCCTTTTGTATTCTGATGTGGAAATAAAGCAAGCCTGGAATTCCTTAATTTTTTTGTAATCTAGTTCTCGGAGTCACCACACACCAACAGTGGGCTCTGCAGCCACCTCCAGCAGCCACACAGGCCTGAAGAGTGCTTTCTGTGTGTCTGCTGCACATGGATGGCAGCGTCTCAGACACCACCTCATGGCCTGCGGCTCATCAGTGTAGCAGCTATGGGTCTCACCTGACACCAAATCCTTTTGGCTTTGCATAAGGCAGTCCACCTAGCTCCTTAGCAATGGAGGCAGCCGCAGGACCTGGGTTGGGCCCGTCATAACTCCTAACCTCTGGCCACAGGAAACAGTGACCAGAATTCTTTTTCCTCATTTTTAAAAGTTGGGAGAGATTAAGTTTTATGACAAAATAGAGGTGGCTTAGTGGCAAACAACACTGAAACCAAGAAAAAACCCCTTCATGTCAGAACTGTTCAGATGCAAAACAAAACAAAACAAAACAAAACAAAACAAAACAAAACTTTGTAGTGCCTTGTTGTTGTTATCATTATTATTGCTTCTTATTTTTCCTTCCCACAAGGTACACCTGTGCTGATACTTAGAGAAAACATGGATGTGATTTAAGATGCATCCAAAACACACTCCAACTCCCATTGTTAAAACCTGATGGTGATTTAGTTCATTCTGGATCTTAGCCCAAGAAAAGAAACAGCTTCCCATGTGTGTAAGATAATTATTCTATATAACAGAAAACTGAATAAGAGCAAATGAGAAATGCAGACAGACAGACAGATGCGGCTGGACGAAAGAAAATAGAAGGCGAGTGGCAGTACAAAAGCAGATGAGAGAAATCTCATCAAAATGAAGATCAAGATTTCCAGAACAAACTGCTTTTATCTTCTCTCCTTTAATAAGTTCCTACTAAAATCCATTTATGTGAAAGTTTGCAACATTTTGAATTTTTGCATGAAATTCATACTCGTTAGCTAGAAAAAGTCAAGAAATGAGAATTTTAAAAGAAAAAAATTATTATGTTCTGTTGTTATGGACATTCCAAAAATAGAATACTAGGCATTTAAGGGTTTTAACAACTGAAATCATGTCTCCAAGAGAAATGTAATTATTATTTGTTAGTGTGTAATTAGATACATATAACAAAAAAAAAAACCTTTGAAATTACACATATTTATTTAGTCATATAGCTTAAAAGCTCCATTCCCTAGGATGGCTACTATTAAAACACAACACAACATGACACAACCCCCGAAAATAACAGTTGTGGGTGATGCAGAGAAATACGAGCTGTAGCGTACTGCTAGTGGAGATGTAAAAGGGTGTACTTTAATGGGAAACAGTGCGGGAAATCCTTAGAAAGTTAAAAATAGAGTTATTATGACAGCAGTTCCTCTTAGTCTGTAAAACAATGAGTACAGACTTGCAATGATCTCTCTGTGGCCATGTTCAGAGCAACATTATTCACAATAGCCAGTAGGCAGAAGTAATCACAAGCTAGGAGGGTTGCTATATAATCTTTAGAAACCCGGCACTAGCAGGTTTTACTCAAATATGTGCATAAAGGCCAGGCAGGGATGCAGCAGGTGTGCGGTGGAATCATAAATCTGCCTCTTGACAGGCCTAGTGAAAACACACACAAAGTGCACAACTACAAGCACACAGCCCAGAAGGTGAAGCGAGCCTGCTTCACCGCCAGGGGACAACATCGCAGTCCCCGGCTGAGGGCTTTCCTAGTGCAGGGCTTTCTGCTCCCAAACTGGGTTAGGCCTGCCCCTCCTCCTCCCCTGCCCCGCCCCCATCGGACACAGATCTCTGAAGGCTGCAGCCCTAGTGCTCAGGGGGGCACCGTTCTGCGGGGCTGAGCCCACTTCTCGCGCAGCGTTGGTGCCTCCACCTGGAGAGCTCCGCACCCTCCGGACACCGCGTTTCCGCCGCGCGGTCAGACGCAGCAGTGTGCAGAGCTCCCCGCGAGACCGTGAGGAACGCGGTGCACAGAAGTTATCCGTCCAGGCCACGTGGCCTGAAGGGGCAAAAGCAGAGTTTCTAACTCTGGCGCTCAGACCCCTGTTTGGCTCCTGCCAACCCAAATAACCAGGGCGCAGCCCGGCGCAGGCCTCGGCAGACCGTGGGCCTCAGCCCTGGGGGTGCGTGTGGGGCTCCGCGTTTTCTCCGGGCCCGAGCCTGTCCTCTGGGTCCCGCAGGGCTTGGCGCGTGTTCTGCGATATTTTTTGTTCTGTTTTATTTAATTTTTACTGTATCTGATGGAATGGGCAGCTATTTTGAGGCCACAAAACGCATTATGGTACCCGTTGTTGACTTCCTATTATCCCGTTTGGAGTCTCCGTATCACTCACCTTTTCGTTTCAGTTGGCTTTATTCTGTTTTATTTTGCATGG
Source organism: Cavia porcellus (assembly GCF_034190915.1). Classification (NCBI taxonomy): domain Eukaryota; kingdom Metazoa; phylum Chordata; class Mammalia; order Rodentia; family Caviidae; genus Cavia; species Cavia porcellus. The sequence goes on from NW_026947512.1 coordinate 49,776,929, forward strand.
TTTTATTCTCTTAAAAAAAGTAAAGGCTCAGGTCTTCCAGAGAGGCCACTGCGTTGCCCGCAGTGTGCGCTTCCACCGCTGGGGGGCGCCAGAGCCCGCGGCACCGGCCGGGCGGAGGCTGCAGAGAGGGCGCCCACGCGGGGGTCCTGGGAACCAGCAAGTCTCAGAGCAGACGCGTCGCCCTCCCAGGGCACTTGCACATCTGAGGCTGGAGGGCTTGGCTGGCCGACCAGGCGGCCGAGGAGGGATGGGGGAGGCCGAGGCAGGCGGAGCGAGGGCTGCCGCCTGGGTCCACATGAACGGCTGGGAAGGGGTGGCTCTTGGCAGCAGGAAGGTGGTTCCCCAGGAGTTTTCTGCTGGACTCTTGTATCGCTCACCATTTCTCATGGGTCCTCGCTTCTAGACCCCAGGGGTTCTTTCGACTTACTGCAGACCTCACACCGCAGCTGCAGCACCCGAACACGGGGTGCGCCACACGACTGCCTTGGGGTGATCAAGATGTTGTCAGTGTGTCCTAGTGTGATCTTCCTAATCAAGAAAACTAATTAAACAGACACTTCAGTGGGATTTAGTTTTTCTAACTTCGTTAACAATTTTTGTAGGAAAAAAAAAATCAGAAAGACCACATTTTGCCCCAACTCCCCCAAATGAGCTGGCGAAGCGAATCGCTCTGAGTAGAGACTTGCAATGATCTTTCTGTGGCCATATTCAGAGCAACATATCCAGAGCTCTGGTTAGGATCGGGTGCCCATACTTTAAGGGCTGCCCCGCTGTGGGTCCGGTGGCGCACACTGGGTAGCAGCAATCACCCAGACTGGTGCTTTTTCCTGTGCAGTTGCGGGTCAGAGCTGTGCGGTCCCTACTGGAGACCTCTTCCAGATCAACATCCGTGTGGTCATCAGTACCCTGGTTCGCGATCACCCGACTGGCCCCAAGTCACTGTCTGTGCTGCTGAACCATCCAGTCACTCTCTTGTCATTGTGGAGATCACGAAGTAATCTCCATGCTTTTCCTACTGTCCAGTTTCAGGTTCCACACAGTGCCAGCTTCATTGAGGGACAGAAGCTCGCACAGGATGACCGTTCGACTGTATGCACCCTGTGTGTGCCTGCACATTTGCGCTGCTGTGCAGGTTGTCAGGTCAGGCCCACCGCAAAGAGTACCAGGATGTAGCGTAGGAGACTACGCGTGTGCATTGGGCAGAGGTGATAAAGTGTTGTTTTCCCCTTTGTATAGACCTTTAAGTAAGAGAAAAACCCCCAGACGTTGTGTTGCAGCCTTTGTCCCTTTTGTATCACCCTGCTCTCTCTGTGAGACAGCAGTCTAATCAGTCAGAAGTTAGGACCCAGGGGTGCATCTGAGACCTGCAGCACCTGACAGCCAGCTGGAGTTGCTCCAGTGCCCGCCAGAGGCCAAGCAAGAGCTGAGGCTGGGGTGAACTCGCCTCTCCCTGCCCCTGGTGAGACTCATTCGGGCTTCAAACCTCTGTGTTTTCTGTTGCTTAAAAAGAAAGAAAGTATCTTTCTACGGGAGACATCATGATGCAGACTGAGTTTCTGCTGGTGCCTTTTCTCCTCAGCATCATTGCCTCAGGTAAGACAAGTTGAACTCAAGACTGGAGACGCAGCATTATTGAAGCAAAGGAGGCCAAACTAGACTGCGGAGCATGTTAGAGCTGCAAAAGGTCACCCACAGTTATATTTGGATAACCTTTCAAATGAGATTCAAATGGCTATTTTATGAAATTTGTGTATTGCTAAAGAAATCATATATGTGAATTCCGTGAGGTTTATGCTTTGGTCATTTGTTGTATCTTACTGTTTTTGAATCATTATGAGCTTGGTAGGAAAAAATAAAAGCAGAGGAAATGTTACTGAATGCACTGACCTTTATTCATAGGACAGTCCAAATATTGGGCATAGAAATTGACTATATCAACACTTTTATATCACATTTGCTGGTGATTACTATGTCTATGTATAGATGTTTGTTTGTCCAATATATTCTATAGACATACAAATATTTTGACAAATGTGTATATCACAAACAAATGTATATCCATGTCTATGAGTATGCATGCTGTATGGCCGCTCTCCAATTAGAAATAGTGGAATTATTGATCAGTAAAGAGGACAAATAAAAATTGAGAGAGAAATCAGAAAGGGATGGAGGGAGGGACAGAGAAAGACAGAGACTAAAGAGAGAAATACAAGAGACAGGGAAAGAGGAAGAAGGTATTTAAAAAGATTAGGACACCATGGTCATGTGCACCTGCTGCTTTCTGGGGCTTGGGGTCCTTTACTTCTTGCATAACTTAAGAACAGAATGACTCTTCTCATGGAACCAGAAGCCATCTAAAACCAGGAGCTAGATGGTAAGAAGTGTTGTTCTATAAGCAATTTGTATTTATTTCTCAGTAGTGTTTCTAGCACATCTGGCTATACAAGTTTTAGATGGAGAGGCAGAAGCAATGGCACAGACCTACCTGCATCCAGAAGTGAATCGTGCCTGTGAGGTCTTTCTGAACATTTCCCTTGCTTCAGAAACAACCTTTCTTCACAACAGAGATGCCACACAACACAGTCAAACCCACTTCCAAATATCAATTTTGTTCTCTGCAAAATCTAAAATATAGTCTGTTGACCAGAAGAATAAGAATCCACATTTGTATGCTTTAGCATACTATCAGTATCTGATGCTTCTCTACCTTCATTTGTCAGGATTTCTTTTTATTATGAAAGAATTGGTGCTTTTCCCCAGGAAAACCCTTTCTGTGCTGAGTGAGGGTGATCAGCACGAATGCTTTGGGTGTGCATAGTCCTCCAGGCACAGTGAGGGGCCCAGAGGGAGCCTGGGGCTTGCTTCCTGCTGTTTGGGGATGTATTTGGAGGTGTATCTCTGTGGATCTGCAACAGATTTAATAGCTGCCATAAATCTCACATTGTGACTATCTAGACCCATTAGAAGACATCTTTCCTAAGCTACTTAACCTAACTACTCATTATAAAGATCTTTTAATTACACAAAACTACCTTTTCATATTACAAGGGGCATCCTCTTTATTTTTATATTTTAGGCTTTAGTAAAAAAGTATAATTGAGTGTGACTGTGTGACAGTTCTGATATTGCTAGTTCATATGTTGAGTGCTTGTGTCTATTTCCAGAAAACAGAATCATAACTTATTTATGATAATGTCTGTTTGTTCATTCAGTAAAAGTCTAGAGAGCATCTATTGAGTCCTGCGAAAGTAAGAAAGAACTGGGTAGGCTCAAAAGGAATCCCACATCTGGTGACCCATGACATTTGTACCATTCACATCCAGATTGGGACACTGGCAAGATCAACGATTTTTTTCAGGTTTGACACTAGGTACAGTGACTGGAGGTGCCAACTTCGGGAGGACTGGCGCGATCACCGACAGGGAGAGACATCCTGGCTCTTTTGATGTGGTTCATGTGAAAGACGCCAATGGCAACAACCTTGCCACTTGGCTTTCCAACATTTTTGTTATTGAAAAGGCATAAAACCATGAATTTCTCTTCTCCGGGGAAAGGGAACCCATCTAACCATTGCTGGGGACAGACAGAGAGAGAGAGAGAGAAAGAGAGAGAGAGAAAGAGAGAGAGAGAGAGAGAAAGAGAGAGAGAGAGAGAGAGAGAGAGAGAGAGAGAGAGAGAGAGAGAGGCTGGTGACCAGATAGAGAAATGGTGAAATGGTCTCTAGTGACATGAGGAGAGAAGTCATCTGTACTCAAATAATACAGCATGATGACATGCTAAGAAAAAAATCATTTTAATAAGCTCTCATCTTAGTGAGAATTCATTAAATATTTACTATTTGATTTCACCCTGCAGACTTGTTGCACATGTTGATGGAAGAAGCCACTGTTTGTGGTATAATTTTTTTGATTGAGAGGCAAAACCAACACAGCAAGAATGACAACAAAAAGAAAAATTATCAGATAATTGTACTTGATGAGATTTGAAAATTCATCAGTCATTTCTGTCTCTCCTAGATGAAGATAAGCAATGATGTTATCTTTCATAAATAATAATCACAAGAGGTCATCTATTGTCTTACCAATTATTTACGCCTAGGTGTGAGTTGTCAAAATGTTACCTGAAAGTAGATGTTGGTCAGGGGTGAGAAGACAGCAGAGGGTTTGAGAACCTGACGAAAAGCAAACTGATCAAGAAGGAAGAGATGGGGCTGGGGATTTAGTTCAGTGGCATAAGCGCCTGCCTTGCAAGCAGGCAGTCGTGAGTTTGATCCCTGGTACCGATAAAAATGAAAAAGACAAAAAAAAAAGAAAGAAAGAAAAAAAAAGAAGGAAGCGATCAGAAGGTTAAGCTCTAGGTTTCAAAGGAAAACTTTGTTGAGCTGGCATCGAGCACTTTCTCTAAATTCTCCCAGTTGCACTCGCTGGGGTGAAGAGTGTTCTAATTACCCCGCAGGAGCGGATCCTCTAACCCCTTTATCCTGACAGCTACCTTCACCTCTGCTGGATACATAGCAGCCCTGCATGAAAAGCTGTCCCATGAATGGCACATCGTGAACATAGGCTCTGTTTTGTACCTTCAAGTATCAAGCATTAGTGGCCACACTTTGTAGCTGTGCTGTGGACTCCAAGATCTTAAACATAAGGCAAGTGAGCCGCGGGAGGTCTTAGCAATCATCTCACCTCATTTTTATTGGGAAAGGTCAGATCCTTTGCTTAAGATCATGAAACTTGGAACAGAACTCATTTCTCTAACTCCAAGTCTAGTGCCTCTGAATGTTAAATAAATATTTGTTGGATTCCTGTTGCAATGACCGATGGGCTTGGCGAGGAACTCTGTGTTCTGATGTGATCCCAAGGCAGCATGCTTTTCTGAGCACTATCCAAGCTGGAGCTCTGTGGGCAGGAAATAAATAGCCTGGGCACAGCACAGCGCAGTCTCCCTGTGGCTCACAGTGCACTCTGCCCCTTTCCAGCTTTCTCTCTTCTTGCTCTCTGCACATGGAACTGATGGTTTGGGCCCAAACAAAATATTTTGACCAAGAAAAATAGACAAAGATGAAGTAGGGAGAAAAGGAAGATGAGAGGAAATGGAAGAAGAACAGGGATTGAGGTGAGCAACAAAATTCTTGCTTTGCCAGAGATGATAAAGAGCCCTGTTAGGTGGCAAACACCCTCCCTGGACTAAATGTGCATTTTGGATGGTTTTGTGCAGAGCAGGACTCAAAACAAGGGATGTGGAGTTCACTTCCTTGCAGGTGACTCCAGGATGGTGCCCCACTACAGAGGCCCCAAGCAGAGCCTTGTTCATCAGTCAGATGTAAGCTACAGCAAGGGCAGAGTTGACTGGTGTGAAAAACAGCACCAGCACCACTGAGTGCCTTCCTAAGACCAAAGAAATGTGATTGTGACTTAGTTTTAGAAGATTTCCATGTCACATACTGCTTTGAAAATAATGCATTTATAACAAAATACCTAAAATAGTCAGTAAAGAGAGTCACAGTTTTGGAGTTTGCAGTCTATGATCAACTGGCTCCATTGCTCTAAGGTCCTTGGTGAGACAGCACATCATAGCAGGAGTGCCTGACAGAGCAAAGCCACTTCCTTCACAAACCAGGCAGCTAACAGGAAGAGGCGGAGCCAGGCCTCAGAGTCCCTGTCACGCACACACTCTCAGTGACCTCAGGAACTCTTGCTAGGCTCTGCCTCTTGAAGATTCCACTTCACCTTGAAGACTAAGAGGATGCATCTGGTGGGGCAGGCACTCTCATCCCAAACCATAGCAAGGCATTTTGAAAAACGCAATACTAGCAAGAAAACAGCAATACCAAGAATATGTGTTAATAGACTTGAATTGTTGGAAGAACTTTTATGTGATAGCAGACCATGGTAGAGGTAACAGTCATTTGCTGCACTCAGTCTTCAAACAGTTTTGTGCAGGTGGAAAGGTGACTGAGCTAGTACTCAGAAGACTGTATCTGGCACTCAGTAAGAAGGTGACCCCAGGGAACTCTTGTTCTTGCAGCACTGCAGTGACTGTACCTGTAAAAGGAGAGACTAAAACAACACTGAGGGCCCTTCCTGCTTGTCTGAACCTCTGATCATTTCAGTTTTCTTTCCTCTTTCACTGACGCTGAGTTTGGGAAATACAAGCTTCCCAAAGAGATGATCCCTGTCCTTTGGTTTCTCCAAGAGCACTTAGTTCTTCATTTGTCAGTAGACTGCCCAGATAAGATCAGAACATTGGTCTTGTCCAATTAATTTAAAATATAAATCAATTTTCAAAAAGTAAACCACATACAACTCTTCAGAAGTCCATTTATTCCTTAAAACAGAGACCATTTTCCTGGGACTCCTGAGGATGTCTGTGGTTTTCCATCCCCGGCGCAGTGAGCTTCCAACCCTCATGTCATAAAAGCATGTATTCTGATCTTCCCCTTTTCCTTTATTCATTTGTTCATTCATCAAACATCACCAAATAGGTATCTAGGCCCTAGTTTCAAAGAATCTAGAGAAGGCCTTTGCCCTTCCGTGTGGTGTGCTATTTAAAAAGCACAAACTGTGAACTTGTCTAGGCCTTACCTCTGTCTGTTCCTCCTTAGGAAAGGTTCAGAAAATTTGAAGATAGGCAGAAAGCATTAAAGCTTTTTTTTTTTTTTTGTAGGTCAGCTTTGCTCAGAAAAGATTTGTCTCCAGTAGCCCAGGCTGCCATACCTGGGTAGCTCAGACAGGAGATATGTGTTTCTCTTGTTTCTGGAGGCCAGAAGTTGAGATCATTCTGGGGAAGGCTCTCTTCCTTGCAGAGTGCTCCCTTGCCTCTGTGGCTCCCCTTGATTAAAGGTAACATTATTACTGAGGAAAGAGGCGAATGGATAGGACACCAGCATCTGCACTGATGAGGTTTGACTCTGTCCTGAGCTTCCTGTGTGGAAAATTTGATGCTTATTATGGTCATGTATTGGAAGGTGGGGCCCGAGGAGAGATGTTTAGATTCCAGGGCCCTGGCCTCTTAAAAGAATTAATACTGGGGACAAGGGAGAGGGTTTCTTACAAAAGACCAAGTTTATTGCTTCTCCCTCTTAGTTATTTTTCTTTCATTGCTGGGACAAAATATTCAACACCCAAAATTAAGGAAGCAAAGATTTATTGAGCTCATGGTTTGTGGAAGTTTCAGTCCATAATCAGCGGGCTCCAAGGCAGGGTGGCGTGGCACTGGGGCACAGTCCCAGGCTCAGAAGACAGCAAAAGCAGCCAGAGCAAGGCAGGAGGGAGAATAAGTCTCTTTTCCTCCCTCATATTGTATACAGGCTACTACCCCTGGGGTGAGTGTAGCACTCACACTGTCTTCCTGCCCTCCTTTTGCCTAAGATGAGAATGTTTACAAGGTAAGGACTCTGACACCTGCTGAGTCACTTCATTAAACTTGTAAACTTCTCAAGTTGACACAATGTGTCAGCTATTATACACACTTTCTTTTCTCCCTATGCCTTGACCCTCCCAACATGCTGGCCCACAAGGGTTTCCATTTATTCTAACTTTGCCAGACCAGTTGTGGTGCTTGCAAGCCTTTTCAATGGCTCTCTGTCTGTACAAGGACCTGCTGAGAAGGGAGGACAGCTACCCCCTCCCCAGTCTGTCTTCTCTGAGTGCTCAGCTCTTACCCAAACTCCCCAGTTCCACCTAGCAAAGCAGAGGCAGGCAAGCTGACTGTGCAGCTGCTCACAGGCTTGATCTCCCCGCATCTCTGTGGTCAGTAGCTCCATGCAGCTCCTATCTGGGAAGTGGGGACACTGGACTGTGGTTGACACTCCAACTGTTCCAGAGCTGGCACACTGACTGGGGCAGGCGGACAACAAAAGAGGGAATGTGCCACGAGAGCGAGAGCCCCAGTGGAAGACGCAGCAATGAGATACAGTGTGGATGGAGAGTGGAAGGACTTCCCAGACAGTGTAGCTCAAAGGATCTGTTTAAATAGAGGACGCTGATCCAAGCTGCTCACAGTGAAGAGCAGACAGGCCTGGGCTGAGGAAGAGGCCAGCACTGGAGGCTGCAGGGAGAGGCTCAGGCAGGGCCTGCAGGGCCTGGTGGGCTGTGAGCAGGATGGGGATGGCTTTTCCTCAGTTTGATGGGAATCCGTGTGGAGGGTTCAGGGAGAAAGGATGTGACCGTTTTCCATTTTAAAAGGCTCATCAGAACTGCCATGAAAGTGGACTATAAAAAGAGAAAGAGTGCAGAGTGGTTAGAAAGCAGCAGGGGAATCCCAGAGCAGTGGCTCCAAAGCAAGGCTCTGCCAAGGAGCTGATGGTTGTGTTTGGAGCTGGGTGTGTTTGGCAGGATAAGACTGAGCTCAGGGTTAGGTAGGAGAGGGAGAGGAGCCAAAGTGGAAATCAAGAATTTCCGCCCAGCAAATGAACATCTCTGCCCTCTGAAACCTTTGGAGGATTTTCACTTCTTTGGATCCTGCCGTTTCCAGTAAGGACACAGGTTCCTACAGAGCAAGACTCACAGCTGCCCAGCTGTCCTGCCCCATCACTCAGCACTGCTTGCTGGGAACAGTGGGAGACAGGAAGCTTGAGAGAGATTAAAGTTTTCTTTCTTTCTTTCTTTCTTTCTTTCTTTCTTTCTTTCTTTCTTTCTTTCTTTCTTATTTAAAGAGAAAAAAGAAAGGAAATAAAAAACAAAGCAGTAAAAGAGTACAAATAATACAGAATTTCAACAAAAAAATATACAGTAAGAAATCACTAGTTAATAGGTTACATATTGTCATCTTAGAAACAGTTGTCCAAATTATAAAATTAAAGCATATAAAGTGGACATTCATACAGTGAGAGTGCAGACAATTCTGTTCAATGATCCAACAAAAGCTCAGTAATATGGTTTTCCATCCTACACACTCAAACATACATGCAGTTATATCCCTTAGACCACCTTCCTTTCCTCTTTTTTACAATAACAATTACATTTTTTGGGTTTTATTACTCCCACAGTTCTTATTACTTTTTTTTTTTGAAGAGAATAAAACCAAACGTGACTAAGCAAAACATAGTCGGTTAGAACAGATGGATGGGCATAGTACATGATGCAAAAACAGAATATCAGGTGATCAAAAATGGTTACCATTGTGCCTCTTGCTATTTTTAAAAAGAGTTGCCTATATCATCAGGTATAATAGAATTGATCAAAACAGTACAGAACAAGACCAATAAAACTTACACTGGAGAGCTTACAGGACTTCAAAAGAAGATAACAGTCAAACCATAATGGGCATCATAGTAAATCTTACTGTCTTCAAAGTGGTTGCTTATATCCTCAAAGTTGATACTATCAAACAAAATAGAATATAGTAAAATCAGACAGAACAAGATGGGGAGAGCAATGCTGGGGTTCAAATCAGATCAATAGGAAAACAAAAAGTTACTATAATATATCCTGCTATTTTTTAATTTAATTTTCCCTTAATTGAAAAAAAATAAGAAAAAATAGATTAATTTAAAAAAGGGGGGGGGGAGATTGAGTTAAAAGACGACATTGTAACAGAACAACACAGGTCAGAACTGAACAATTTAAGCATCATGTGTTTCACCACCAGATAATCTAACATAATAGTAGTCGCTAAAGGCCTCTTTCCTTGAATTATTTGAGTGTAACTTCGTATACTATAGCATCAAGCATATCAAGACAGTGGGAAGCCATTTAAGAGAATGAAAGAATTACAGGGTATTTAGAACCAGCTAACAGAAAACAATGGTTTCTATATTATCTCTTTGCCTATAAAAAATTTTGTTTATATTATTGCATATAGTAAAATATAGTAAGATACCACATGTTAAAACCAGTGGAAAGAGATGTACAACAGCTTGATGGGACTTCAAAATAAGATGATATTAAATCAGCACTAGCTTTTATGATGTGTTGTTTTCTTCAAAATAGCTATTCGTACTATCACAGATACTAAAATCCAACAACCCATGTTAAAACCATTGCAATTAATGAGTGAAAACATTATATGGCTTCAAATCAATATGATTGGGAAATCATGATTATTACATACTTTTATGTATTCTTATCATTTCTTACACTAGGGAAACTATTCGGTATTTATACATGTGAGTTTGATTTATTTCTCTTATGAGTATGGTCTCAAGCTCTGTCCATTTATTTATAAATATCTCAATACGATCATTCTTTATAGCTGAGTAGTACTCCATTGTATAAAAGTACCACAATATTTTTATCCTTTCCTCAGTTGATGGACACTTAGGTTGTTTCCAAGATCTGGCTATTACAAATTGTGCTGCTATAAACATAGGTGCACATATATCACTGTGGTATGATGCTTTCAGTTCTTCTGGGAATATGCCTGGAAGTGGAATAGCTGGGTCAAATGGTGCTTCCCGTCCCAGCTTTCTGAGAAATCTCCAGACTGACCTGCACAATGGTTGTACCAGTCTACACTCCCACCAACAGTGCAAGAGAGTTCCTTTTTCTCCACAGCCTCTCCAGCATTTATTGTTGGTGGTTTTCTTGATCTTGGCCATTCTTTCAGGAGTGAGATGGAATCTCAGTGTGGTTTTAATTTGCATTTCTCTAATGACTAATAATGATGAACATTTTTGCATATATTTATTTGCTGTTTGTATTTCTTCATGTGAAAATTGTTTATTCAACTCAGATGCCTATTTTTGGATTGGGTCTTTGAATTTTGGGGATCTGATTTTTTAAAATTCTTTATATGTTTTAGAAGAAGTCCTTTGTCTGAGGGGCAGTTCACGAAGATTTTTTTCCTATTTTGTGGGTCTTCTTTTCACTATGCTGGAGATTTCTTTTGATGTGCAGAAACTTTTTAATAAGAGGTAATCCCAATTATTGACTCTGAGAAGTATTTCCGTGTGGTTTGAGTCCTGTTCATGTATTCTCTACCTAGTCCTAAGTCTTCAAGGTTTTTACCCAATTTTTCTTCCAATAGATCTAGTGTTTCTGTTTTAATATTTAGATCTTTGATCCATTTAGATTTTATTTTAGTACATGGTGATAGGAATGGGTCTAGTTTTAGTTTTCGGCATATGGAGAGCCAGTTTTTCCAACACCATTTATTAAAGAGACTGTCGTTCTTCCAGTGAGCATGTTTGGCCCCTTTATCAAAGATAAGGTGGTTGAGTGTGTTTGTAGTTGTGGTTGTATCTTCTAATCTATTCCACTGATCTTCGGCTCTGTTTTGGTTCCAGTACCATGTTGATTTTACTACAGTTGCTCTGTAGTATAACTTCAAGTCAGGGATTGTGATGCTTCCTGCCTTGCCTTTGCTGCTTAGAACTGTCCTTGCTATTTTAGGTCTCTTCTCGCTCCAGTTGAATTTTAGGAGCGATTTCTCGAGTTCTATGAGGTATGTTGATGGTATTTTAATTGGGATTGCATTGAATCTGTATAAAGTTTTGGGAGAATGACCATTTTCACAATAGTTATTCTTCCTATCCATGAGCAAGGGATGTCTTTCCATTTTCTGAGATCATCTTCAATTTCATTTTTCAGTGTATTTATAAGTTTCCCTGTATAGGTCTTTCACTTCTTTCATGAGAGAAATTCCTAAATATTTCATTTTTTTGGTTGCTAGTGTGAAGGGTGTGGCTTCTCTTATTTTTCTCTCTGTGATTTTGTTGTTAGTGTATAGGAATGCTATTGATTTTTGAGTATTGATTTTGTATCCAGCTACATTATTGAATTTATTTATTATATCGAGGAGTCTTTCAATGGAGTTTTGGGGACTTCTACATAGAGTATCACGTCATCTGCAAATAATGATAATTTAACTTCCTCTTTTCCTATCTTTACCCCTTTTATTTCTCTCTCTTGTCTAATTGCTCTGGCTAGTATTTCCACTAGTATATTAAATAGGAGTGGTGGTATGGGACATCCTTGTCTTGTGCCTGATTTTAAAGTAAAGGCCTTCAATTTTTGGCCATTAATATGATAATGGCTATTGGTTTGTCATAGATGGCCTTTATTATATTGAGGTAAAGACCATCTATTCTAATTTTCTGTAAGGTTCTTGTCATGAATGTGTGTTGGACCTTATCAAAAGCTTTTTCTGCATCAATAGAAATGATCATGTGATTCTTACTTTTGGCTCTATTGATATGGTGTATTACATTTATTGATTTACATATATTGAACCATCCCTGCCTGCCTGGGATGAATCCCACTTGGTCATGGTGTCTGATCTTCTTGATAATTTGCTGCATCTTATTTGCCAATATTTTATTGAGGATTTTTGCATCTGTGTTCATTAGAGATATTGGTCTGTATTTCTCTTTTTCTGCTGGGTCCCTCTCAGGTTTTGGTACTAGAGTAATATTTGCTTCTAGGAATGATTTAGGTAGGATTTGTGCCCTTTCAATTTCATTGAAGAGTTTGAGGAGTGTTGGCATTAGGTCTTCTTTGTATTTCTTTTAGAATTCTGCAGTGAATCTGTCTGGGCCTGGGCTTTTCTTTGTAGGTAAAGATTTAATTACGTTTTCAATTTCATTAATAGAAACTGGGTTATTCAGCAGTTTTACATCTTCATAACCTAACTCTGGTACTTCATATGCTTCTAGGAAACTGTGTTATCAAACCTTTGAGAGGAGAAGTTTTCAAAATAGGTGTTGATGATGTTCTATATTTCTTTAGGGCCTGTAGTGATTTCGCCTCTTTCATTCCTTATTGCATGAATTTGAGCTTTTTCTTCATTTTTTAAAATAAGGTTGGTTATGGGCTTATCGATTTTATTTATTGTTTCAAAGAACCAACTCTTTGATTCGTTGATTTTTTTGGATTTTTTTTTTTTTTTTTTTTTAGTCTCTACTGCATGAATTTCTGCTCTGATTTTTATAATTTCTTCTCTTCTTTTGGCTTTGGGCTTTACTTGCTCTTCTTTTTCTAGATGTTTAAAGTGTAACATCAGGTTATTTATTTGTATTCATTCTGTTTTCCTGATGTGGGAACTCAGTGCAATAAATTTTCCTCTGAGACCAGCTTTCATTTCATCCCACACATTCCAGTGAGTTGTATTTGTGTTTTCATTTGTTTGTAGATATTGTTTAATTTCTTCTTTAATTTCCTCTGTGACCCACTGATTACTCAAGAGTATGTTATTCAGTTTCCATGTGTTTGTGGGATTTTTGCAGTATCTTTTATCATTAATTTCTAATTTCATAGTGTTATGATCCGATAGCATGCAAGGGATAATTTCAACCCTTTTGCATTTATTTAAATATGTCCTGTGAATTAATGTATGGTCTATTTTAGAGAATGACCCATGTACTGCTGAGAAGAATGTGTATTCTGTTGTTGTTGGGTGGAATACTCTGTATATATCTATCAAGTCCATTTGTTCACAGGTGTGATTCAGTTCTTTTATTTCTTTGCTGATTTTCTGTGTGATTGATCTGTCCATTGGTGTCAATGGTGTATTAAGATCTCCTGTTAGAATTGTGTTACTGCTAATTTGGTTTTTCATTTCTGTTAATACTTGTTTTATGTAACTGGGTGCTCTGGAATTTGGTGCATATATATTTAAGATAGTTATATCTTCCTCTTGGAGTTTTCCCTAACCAGTATGTAGTCCTCCTTTATCCCTTCTGGTCATTATTGCCTTGAAGTTCATATTGTCTGCAAACAGAATAGCTACTCCCACTTTTTTGGGGGTTCCTGTTTCATGAAGTATTGTGTTCCATCCTTTGACTTTTAGTCTGTGAGTATCTTTTTGGATGGGTTTCTAGTAGACAGCATGTGGTTGGATTTTGTTTCTTGATCCGTTCTACCAGTCTGTTTCTTTTAATTGGTGTATTGAGACCATTTACATTAATGGTTATAACTGTTATATATTGGTTTATTGTTGACATGTTATCTTTCTGCTGTTGCATCTTTATCTTTCTGTTCTGTTTAATTGTCTGCTTTGTTTAGTGGTTTTTTCCTAATGTATCTAGGCTGTCTTTCAGTATTTTTTGCAGGGTTGGCTTGGTGATCATGAAGTTTTTCAGCTGTTCTTTGTAATGGAAGTATCTTATTTCTCCATCGATTTTGAAGGAGTTTTGCAGTCTAGGTTGGAAATCATTTTCCTTTAGGATCTGAAATACTTCACTCCATGCTCTTCTTGACTTTATTGTTTGTGCTGAGAAGTCTGCTGTGATTCTGATAGGTTTTCCTTTAAAGGGGATCTGTCTTTTCTCTCTGACAGCTTTTAATATTCTATTCTTTTGTTCGATTTCTGGGATGGCGATTATTATATGTCCAGGTGTAGTTTTATTTTGGTTATGGCTATTTGGAGTTCTATATGCTTCATTGATCTTTATATCAGTTTCCAATTTCATGTTTGGGAAATTTTCAACTATTAATTCTCTAAATATCCTCTTGATATCTTTTATGTTGTCCCCTTCTTTTTCATTTATCCCTATGAACCTTATGTTGTTCTTCTTTGCATCATCTTGCATGTGTTGAATTGTTATTTCCTGATTTCTTGTTATTTTTAAAAGATCTTTCCTTTCCTGTTCACTGGCTGCAATCTTGTCTTCGAGGTCTGAAATTCTATCTTCATATTCATTGAGGCGGTTTTTACAACTTTCAATGGAGTTTTTGATTTCCTGTATATCTCTTTGCATCTACATTATATAATCTGTTTGTTTCTTATATTGTTCATCCAGGGATTCTATCTTTTTGTTTAGTTCCTCCAATTTTTTAACTGTGTCTTCTTTAGCTATGTTCAGCATCTCCTTCATTTCTTTTATCATTTCTTCTTTTACCTGAGAGATTATTTCTAGTTTGAATTTCTTTAAGGCTTCCCAGAGTTGCTTCTTTATTTCAGGTATTTCAGGTATGTGGCATGTATTTTCTTCTATGCACATGACTCCTAGGCTTTCTTGGGATGGTCTGGATGTTTGAGATTGCATTTTGGTCTTTGTCATTTTCCTATATTTTTGAGCTTCACATGTTGTTACTAGTGAGGGAGAGAGTTCCACCAGGCTGGGACGGGGTTCCGCGCCTCGGCCTGACTCACTGGTCACCAAGATTAAGGTTTTCAATAAAGGAGCACAATGCAAGGCCTCTCTCTGTTACAAGTGAGCCCTCACTTCAGTGTTTTGCCCCTCTGTGCACCCGTGGGAGCCTCTGGCAGGTCACACGTGTGCGTGCATGTGCTTGTGTGTGTGCGCGCATGTGCATGTTGGGCCTTTCATCCAAATGGCAATTCCAGGTTTGCTTGGCTCAGTCTTTGGAGATCTTGCATGCATGTCTGCGGAGAGAAGAAAATTTTCTTGAGGAATGCAGGTGGTGCAGAATGGGTCGCCATGGATATTAATAGGGGGCTGAATGTACAGGGAGGGGTTATATTTTTTAAACAACAAAAGGTTTCCTTGTTTTAGGTTTGCTGCCATAGCCTGGCAAAGAGACTGCTACCTGGACTGCTTTCCTCAGCCGCTTGGGTCAGTTGTGTCCAGTAAATCCTCAGCTTGAGAGAGAGTATTTATTAGGGTGTTTCTTTTTAAAAATTTACTGGTACGATGTAGGTATATATAGTAACCAAACTCATCATACAGAATTTGTATCTATACATGATGTATCTTGATTCCTCTTTTTTTCCATTCTCGTCGCTTTTCAAACCCTCTTCCTCTCCCCAGTTTTCCTTTTATTCTTTTTTCATTTTTCTTTCCCTCTCTACTCTCCCATTTTCCTTTTAAACAGTTTCTTCCTACATCACATTATCAATTAAACATTTTTGTTCTTATTTACATTTTGGGTTTCTCACACCAGAGAGATAATACAGTATTTATACATGCATACCGATTTATCTTGCTGATGAATATGGTCCATTTAGTTACACATGTCTCAGTTTTACCTCTCTTTATGGCTGAGTACTACTGTATTATGCCAAAAACGCCCATGTTTTTATTTTCCATTCATCGGTTGATGGACATTTGGGTTGTTTCCAACATTGAGCTATTATAAGTGCAATGGTTTGATGCTTTTAACTCTTCTGGGAAGACACCCAGAAGGGGAATAGCTGGGTCAAATGGGACCACTAATCATAGTTTTTTGAGTAATCTGCACACTGATTTCCACAGTGGTTACACCATTCTACATTCCCACCAAGAGTGGAGAAGGGTTCCTTGTTCTCTATAGCCCTGCCAATATTTATTAGCTCTTTTCTTGATAAAAGTCTTTCTTTCTGGAGTGAGATGGAATCTCAGCATTGTTTTAATTTGCATTTCTTGAATGACTAATGATATTGAACATTTTTTCATACATTTATTGACATTTGCACTTCTTCACCTGAAAAGTATCTATTCATCTCAGATGCCCATTTTTGAATTGTGCCTTTAAATTTGGTAGGTCTGTTTTTGTTGTTCTTTGTATGTTCTTGATAGTAATCCTGAGAAACAGCTGGCCAATATTTTCTCTCATGTTGTGGATTGTCTCTTCACTGTTGTTGGTTTCTCTTGCTGTGCAAAAGCTTTTTTAATAAAATGAGCTCCCAGATGTTGATTCTTCCTGATAGTTCCTCTGTGATCAGGGTTTTATTAATAAAATCTTTGCCTATACCAGTGTATTCAAGAGTTTTACCTTTCTATCTTTTAGCAAATTTGTTTCTGTCTTAATATTTAGATCTTTGATCCATTTTGATTTTAGTTTAGTGCATGGTGATAGACATGGCTGCAGTTTTATTCTTCAGCATGTGGCAAGCCAGTTTTTCCAGCACCATTTAATACAGAGGCTATCCTTCTTCCAGTGAATGTGTTTGGATCATTTGTCAAAGTTAAGGTGGCTGAGTATGATTGTAGTTGTTTCTACATCTTTTAGTGTGTTCCACTGAGCCTCAAGTCTGTCTTTTGTCAGTACCATGCTGTTTTTATCACAGTACCTCTTTAGTATAATTAATACAATCTCAATCAAAATACCATTAGGATACACTACAGAATTAGAGAAAACATTACTAAAATACGTTAGGAACCAAAAGAGACCTAGATTACAAAAGCAATTCCAGCAACAAAGACAAGGCAGAGCATTAGGATGTTGCTCAGGCTTGTACATATTTGGGGGTTGAGAGGAGTTTAGCACCTTATTACTGGTCTGGAATACCTTCCTGGTAGAAGGTGTCCTGAGGAAGGAGGCAAAGGAGCAGGAAGGGGCACAGACAGGGGTGTGATGAAGATGTATAAATGCACAGAAGTGGCTGCAGCACACTGCTGCACACTCCTGCACATCTGTTTCATGTTCATTATGTGCATGCTGGCCTAGGGCCAGGTGTGGACCTAGGGGCTGGGTAAACATTGTCAGATATAATGGACCTTGCGCTTGTTGTCATGAAGCTTGAGGGGAGGACAGATAATGACAAAATGCATATACACATGTGGATAACAATACACAAAGGTAAAACATACTTACAATGGCAACATACATCAGTGACAACACAGAATTCATGTGTACACAGTACATACAATAATACACACACACACACACACACACCAAACTCTGTACCTGACAAACTCTGTACATGACACCTAGAACAAAAGTATGTGAGGGAGCCTGTCTCTGTGAGGAGGCTACATTTTAATAAGATTTGGGGTCAAGGTCAGGTGGGTGGCTGCGGATGGCACTTGGGATGGAAGTGTCACCCTCTGTGGGTGCTGTGGGGCATGAGATCAGTGAAGCAGACTTGCCATGCACTGTGTGGAGGCAGCAGGTGGCTGTGCAGTTGGTGGGACCCTCCTCCCCCGGGCTCTGTAATCGGCTGCTGGGAATGGGCTGGGCATCTGGCCAGCAGTGGACGCTGAGCTGCTACCATGTCCTCCCACTGATTCAGGCTTCCTCCTGACTCTTACAGCCACTGCACGATTCAGCTCAATAGCCGAAAATGAAGATGCCCTCCTCAGACATTTGTTCCATGGGTATCAGAAATGGGTTCGCCCTGTTTTAAATTCTAATGACACCATAAAAGTATATTTTGGATTGAAAATATCTCAGCTTGTGGATGTGGTGAGTAATCTTTGGCACTGCGCTAAAACAACTCACATTCCTTACCACTCCTGTGTGAGACTGTTCCCCCATGTCTGACCCTTAGTAATTTATAGTGAGAGTAAATCCACTCCAAGAAGCTGGTGGAGGACAGAACAGGAAGTTGTCATGGAGTAAATGTTCATTGCAACACTATTGTTGTGGGCTCTGGGATCAGGGACAGAACGTGGTGCTAGGACAGGCCTTTCCTGACAGGGTAGGGAGTGGGGGAGAAGGGAGGATGGAGCAGAGCTTCTGTGCTGCTCAGCTTCTCCCTGTGGCACTCAGGGAGCTGTGCCAGCACCTGCAGGGAGCCTGGTCAAGCAAGGGAAGTTCTGCCCCCCTCCACCGGAGCCCTTGCATTTCCTGGACTCAGCCATGCCATAGTGTTCTGACTTCTGTTGTGATTATGTTCTTGGAAAAATCAATGAACTTTAACTTCCTGAATATAATAGAACTATCCTGATATGTGGTCCCCCAAATCTCAGAAGAATCCTCCCATGTGGCTCAAGTTCCCTGCTCTGCCACACATCCATTCCGGCTGGTTTGGTAGCCCAGAGTTCCTTCTACAAAATTATGCAAAGCTGGTCTTCAATATGGCTAACACTGCAGGGCGCAGTGGCACATACGTATCATCTCTGCAGTGTAGGAGGCCAAGGTGAGAGGATCAAAAGTTCAAACCCAGCTGGGCAATTTAGCAGCTTAGCAAGACTACCAAAATGAAAAATAAAAGGATGGAAATGTAGCTAGGCTCTGGGTTCAATTCACAGTACCATATATATGTGTGTGTGTGTATATATGTAGAATATTTTCTTCTCCTTTGTATTGTTAAAATATCTTCTGGGTTATGCAGTTTTATATAAATATTGCCATAATGAACTGCTACATGTTTTAATGATTATTTTTCTTTTTAAGAAAATTATGCATAATATGTTAAGATTACATACCATTTAAATATTCTTAAATTCTTTTGTACTTTTGAATACCAGGATAAGACTCAAAGAGCTTTTTCTAATAAAAAGTAAAAAAAAAAAAAAAACAAAAAAAACCTTAAATGTACAACTTCTTTCAATTTTAATTCTTTTTCATTATCATTTTTATAGGATGAAAAAAATCAACTGATGACAACAAATGTGTGGCTTAAACAGGTAAATTCAGCCCAGAACTGTATCTGCTAACTCACTGAAATGCTCCTCTGTTTAGATAGCACTTACTAGCGCATGGGTTTTGAGGGTAGAAGGGAAGCCTCTGCTGTTTTCTCTTCTGCTGCAAGAACTAGAGCACAGTATCCTGGTCCTCTGATCTCCTGTCTTGGGATGTGACAAGGGATAAAACACTGAGAAGATACATATTTCAGTTGCAAGGGTACCTGGGATGATCAAAGTCCAGGAAAGTTTGGACCACTCTGGCATGGTGACCCTCCCCTTTGTTAGGTGCATGGCTTGATCAGGAGTGGGTGTGCCAGTTGGCTGCAGGAAGCCATGGAGGTGAACTGCTGATGCCAGCAAGACTCAAGGACTAAGGCACAAAGCATTTTTGGAAAAGCACACAAGAATATATACTAGTTAACTGGTATCTCAGTGTCTGCTAACCACAACTACTGAGCTGAGAGAATTTGGGTGTGAGTCAGTCTTCAGCTGTGGTGCTAACCTTGCTTTGAGGAACTAGGATTTCACAGACCTTTCGCTGTCATCCACACGCCCGCCATGGGCCGTGCCACAGGTCCCTCAGATTTAGGACAGACCCTTAATTTATTGTATACCAGCTATTGCTGCCAGCTTTGCACCTGTCAGTGTGATGCTCCCAGGGCTGCTGCTGGAGTCAGGGTAGGCAGGAAGAGATGACCCCTGCACAGTGGGGCCTGCCTGCAGGCCCTGGGTACTTAGAGAATAAAGAAGCCATTCCAAGACCCTTGTCCTTTACAGGATCATTTCTATTTCCCTGACCTCAAAGGAGGGAATAACAGATGCTGCCCACCAGTTTCCGAGCAGGAGCTCCCCAACCCATAACAAATGTGTGTTTTCCAGATAGAGGCTTTTGAGTTTTCCTCAAATGAGTGTTTACCTATTTCCTGTTTTCTGAGGGCAGACAATTCTTAGGAGCTTGCTCTGGAGTTCTCTCTAAATAATTACTTTTCGAAATCCAATTTTACAGTATTTTGAGAAAGGAGAAAATACTGGTACCTGATTACACAGTTTTGGCTTAATTGTTTATTGTGTGTGTGCTTTGTTAGTAGTTCTTTTTAAAAGGAATAGTCAGCTGTTGCATGATATCCGTGTAGATTTCCAATATTCCTGGTGAGAAATTAGATCTAAATTATACAGATATAATTCTTTTCATTTGCTTATGCTGAAATACATTACTTATCTATTGAGGCTCTATAAACATTGTTTAGTTGTTTCTGTTGGCGGTTTGTAAGAATCAATGGATAAAAGAAACCGAGTGTCCTTCATTGTCATTAAATTTCTACCATGTAAAACATGAATCAGAATTAGAAAATTATTATACAGTTTACAACTTTCTTTTGGTAGGCATGTTAGCAAGTGGTGAAATGAATCTGTGTACTATATTACTTGCAAATAAAAATATCCAAGAAAAAGTACTGAGCTGGGGATTTATATATGAAAGTACATTAAATAAACATGTCTCATAGTATACCCCCCTCATTTAGAGGCTGTGGAATTTAGGGTTTTTTGTAGTTCATAAAGGTTATTAAGAAGACCAATATTTGAGCTAACGGGAGAGAAGAACCTAGGATTTTTATTTTAAAGTATAAACAGGCTTAGAAAGTTAACAAAAACAGTACAAACAAGTAAACAATAAAATCTTTGTGAACCAGGCATGGTGTCACCTGTAATCCCAGTACTCTGGAAGGCTGAGGCAGGAGGATCTCAAGTTCCAGCCCAAGTTCCAGCTGGATAACTTAGCAATTTAGTGAGATGCAGTCTCAAAATAAAACATAAAAAGGCATGGGGATGTAGATCCTTCATATCAACAGAAACAAAGAAAACCTTCCTTCTTCCTACAGACCTTTTCCCTAACCACTCACTGAAGTTAAGCTCTTAATTTCTGTCACGAAACTCTGCAGGGACCAAGGGCTTTAATACTGAGATAGTGGGTGTTTTTCATTTTTCTTGCAGTTTTTCAAACAAGAGAACAGGTTTAGACATAACAGGACGGAAGCCACAGCTCCCCAGGCTTTAGCTACAGCTTTGAGCCAAGTTACTCCACTAGATCACAGTACCGCAAAGAGCTCTCAGGTCACAACTAAAATCCTGAAGTCTGTTACCCCGAAAAAAGTAAGAGAAGAGGAACAAGCTGACAGTTGGCTGACTTAGGCTCCCACATAATATAAACGATGAGAAGAATGGGCTTTAACTGCATTTGATTTGCAAGGATATCCTTCTCTTCCCTACTTAGAGCTGCCAACCATCTGAATTAGCACTATCTATGTTTCGCCAGGACCCCTCCCCTACCCCACACCCAGAGGGAACCTGGGTTTCCTATTCCCTGGCAAAGGCTTTTTATGCTGCACTCAGCCTTCTTGCTAATGAAGACTTGCTTCTAAATTTTAGGAGCAGCTGGAGTAGGAGAAAGCAAGCTTCCCATGCCATATGAATATAGAGAATGTGTGCTAAGCCCTACCCTTTCACACAGACTGAGTCTGGGGGATGAAAATGTCACAAGGGACAGCAGCCAACAAGTACCAGTGAAGATTGTGTTATGGCGTAAACTGTAGGGGCCAAAGAGAAAGGAGATGTGGACTGGATGGCGGACATAGAGAAGGCAGCAGACCAGCAGGCCAACTTGACCTCGATGTCACTTTTGTACTTTTTATTTTTGCTGTCATAAGGCTAAAAGAATAAAAAAGGGCGAAGGATAAAATAAAAGGTATGGAGGGCTGGGCTGAAGCTAAGTGGTAGAGTGCTTGTCTAGTATATGTGAGGTCCTAGTTTGATTTTCAGCATCACAAGGAAGGAAGGAAGGAATTGAGGAGAGGAGAGAGGAAAAGAAGAAAATAAAATTGATAGTCTAAGAGAAGCTAACATCAAAGTTTTTTAAAGGTCTTAACTCTAGAGCAGCTAATAATCCTGCAGATCCTGAGCACTGCGCCGTGTGGTCAAGGAATGAGCTCATGCCATTCTCCCAGCTCCTCTGTAAAGTAGCTTCTGTTATCCTGTCCCCTTCTCTTTTACTGGAGGCTTGCAGTGGCCTGCTTGGGGGTTACTGCAGGGAACCAGTGGAGGTGACCTGTTCTCTTAGCACTGGTCCTGGGGGTCCCTTTCCTGAGCCTGGTCTTCAAGGTTTCTGGAACTTCCTGTGGAGCGTGAACAGATCACAATGTCTTCTGTTCCTTTCACTGAGACACTATGAGTGCAGGCAGGTTGCCAGATCCTAGCTTGGGAGATAAAGTTATGTTCAACCCTTCAAAGAGAGGACAAAACATTAGTTATATAAAAAGGAATCACTTTTCACTGTTTATGTGATAAACAGCATATAGAAGGTCCTGTAGTGATACAAAAATGACAGCAAGACAGGAGAACATCAGGGAAATTCTCAAAAGGAGATATTTACTTTGGATCTTACAGGACAAATGGAAGCTCTGCAAACCAAAAAGGTATAGACACTGGGAACCACCCCAGTCCTATTCCCCATAATATGACTCCAAAGTCCTCACAGCAGATCAAGCTGTCCATCCATCCCAGAGTACTGCACTCAGAATAAAGACCAAAAAGCCCAGTCTCTCTTCTTTCTTCATTTCCCTTCAAACACAGACCAGGGCTCTGATCTGTAACTGCACAAGGAATGCAGCCCTACACTGTTCTGTGGAGTGTATACACTGACACACTCAGGGCCTTTTGTCTGGCTTTGCTTTTGTTTTACTTAATTCTCCTGTCTGATCCTGTTTCCACAGCTTTCCTCTGGCACATGTAGACATTCCTTTTCTGTCCTCCCCAACCAAAGACCTTCATAAGGCACAAATCTAGTGACATCCAGAGAAAGATTTCCACATGGCGCTATTTTTATTTTATTGATTACATTTTACAACCCCATTTATCTTCCTGCTTTATGCTTCCACTGAGTAATCAAAACCCTATAAACCATAAATATATTATTAACATCGACTCATGAACACTCACGAGAAAGGACTCAGTGCCCTCACCTATTACATTGCCCCTCATCATGTTCAAGGTTAGGAAACTGCACCAAGGAAACAGAACATGAGACCAGCCTTCCTCCTAACCTCAAGTGCAGGGTCTTCACTCTGATGGTCTCATGTCAGGGTGACGAAGAATGCTGCCGCCCTCAGTAAGCACTCACTGAGCACCAGTTCCAAGCTGGGTGCTGTGCCAGGCTCTGAGCTGGGCAGAGTTGTAAATGCGCAGGAACAAAATTGAAAGAATATTCAGTGGCCAGCATCCTGTGGCTGAGACACAGGTGGTTCTCTTGTCTCCATGGCAACTGAGGAAAATGTAGCTGCCAGGAGCATTTTAAACCAGTAATATTTCTCCAAAAGCTGAATTCTGTTTTAAAACAACAAAAAATTCAGCAAACACAGTGAAGGCATATTTAGATAACCTTGGAACTGGTTATTGGAAAAAAAAAAAAGAATTAAACCAGCTAAGGAAGAGTCAAGCTAGCCTTAAAGGTCTAGTGTTTGTCCCCAAAGCCTACTATCTACACTAAGCATGGCACTTCTAAATCCAAGAATTTACAGGCCATCTTACTCTCCTTCCTTCTCAGTCTTCCTCTGCCCTAGGATTTCTTGTTTGAATGAACCCTGGTTAAGAATCGGGTGTGGCCCCAAGGGCCAATTACATAAACCTGAGCAAGTGTTCTACTTCTGACGCTTGGTCTCTTCATCTGCAAAACAAAACTCAGCTCCTAGGGCTGGGAGTAGGTCCAGTGAGATCACTTGAATCCATGTTACCAGCTCAGTAAATGTCATTTCCTGAGACATTTACTGAGTTGTCATTGCCAGCTTCCTAAACTTTTCCACCTTTAAGTTATAAATCACATTTCACAGTCTTAATGAGTCACTGGTTTAACAGAAATATGAAGCATACAATACATCAGGTTGTTGTCTTAAGATGAAAATGAACCAACACTGACTTGATTTTTAGACTTTCATATCTAATACAGATGAAGACTTCCAGAGCATCTCAGGGCAACGGCCAGGAATGCAGGCACAGGATGCTAACTGGCAGGGACCCACCTGGAGAAATATGCTCAAACCTATGATTGAAGGCTACAGCCTTGCCACAGCACTGACTCCTTGAGGGGTCTGTAACACAATTACTTCTGCGCTGAACATAGAAAGAGTACAGTAAGAACACATCCTAAAAGACGCCCAATGCTTGGCTCCTGTGTAAGCATGCTCGAATGTCTGGGAGTGGCTACGGTGAGTCCAGGGAGCACTACCCACGCCCAGAGTGCTCCTGTCCACTGTATAGACTTTGTGAACACTGGACACTTGGATTGCACTAAATTTATTTTAAAACATTGTTTCCTCACTAATAAATGGGTTTACCATAACCTTTGCTTTATAAATATTTAAATTTATTTTAACTTTTCACTCTTGTGTAATAGCAGTTAGTTTAAAACACAAATTGATTGTATAATTGTACATCAATATTTCCTCATGTTGTTATTCTATAAAGTTTTTTTTCCATTAAACGATTACATGATTTTACTTTTAAAACTCTGTTGTTAAAAACTATGATGCAGGTACTAGAGATATAGCCAAAGGGCACTGAAGCTTTGCTTCCACCCCCAGCATCACAAAACCAAACCAAACAAAAGCTATAATATGAATACACGGAATAACCTAAGTCTATCAATAGCAACCTTTCACCTCCTCTTATCCCAGGGAGAGTCTTTAAGTGTATTGTAAGCCAGGCCTTGCCATCGCCATGTAAACTGCTTCTGGACCCTTCCTGGGGGCCTGCCTGAGGTGCCCACAGCTAAGTGGTACACATGCATCTAAAACAATGATAAAGTGTACAGTGTGATAAATATAGAGCCCAGTAGCACCAGCATCTATCATTACTTCGTGTCATGCATTGCATGTGAGTGTATGTGCCAAACTGTCACATGACTGGTAGCACAGTGAATGTGTTTATGCCAGTATCACCACAAATGTGTGAGCAATGCATTGTGCTGTGATATTACTGTGGCCATGGTGTGAGGAGGCAGGAGAAATTTTTCAGCATCATTATAATCTGTGGGGCCAGAATCATATGCAGTCTACCATCCACCAAAATGGGGCTATCCAGCACAATTTAATCTGCTCATTATTGTTTGGTCTTAGTATTAATGGAAGAATAATTGAGAAATTTATGGTAAAAACATCTTACAATTTTGACATTATAGACATTTATGAGTGATAGTTCAGATAATATATGTAAGAACAAATTATAATTTTAATGGATTTTTTGTACTTTTCCAAAAATAAGAAACTTAGACTTGGAGCACTTTTCTACATTTTTTCTTAGCTAGAGAGTAGCTCTGATATTTGGCTTGGATTATCCTGGCTCTCCTACTTCCTGCAAATACACAACTCTCAATCCTGGAACATCTGCAGTGTGAAGCCGATGTCTGTAAAGGGCTTTGAGACTTGGTAGAATGGCCTCAGTAGGTGGCTCCGTGACAGTAAAGATGGCACCATAAGAGCGGGCGCTGTCTCTGGGGCCCTGTGCCAAGTACAGCCTGCTGGAATGAGTACTGGGTCTTTCCAGGACAGCAGCGCGAACAGGAAGAGGTGACCCTGCCCAGCCGCAGCTGGACGAGAATTTTCCAGCTTTCATAGTCTGAAAAGCAGTAGTCAATCATATTAACAAACCAGAGAAGGATAAGCAAATGATAAAGAAGAAAAATCATGTTAAAAGACTAAAAAAGAAAAACTTAGTAGCTGCTAAGTTTTGACAAAATTTGGCATTGATTCATGATTTTAAAAACTCAGCAAACTAGAAATAGAAACAATGTTCCTTAATCTAATAAAAAGGCATTTATCAAAAACCTAACAACTAAACATATAATCCTGAACAACTTAATGCTTTCCCTCAAAGATCAGAAACAAGTTAGAAATGTTTACTGTCACCATTCTCCTTTCTGTCATAGTAGAGATCCCAGCCAGTGAATTACGGCAAGGAGAAACAACAAATGGTATTTACAGTGGAAAGGGGCAAATAAAACTATGTGCATATGACATAATTGTCTATGTAGAAAATATACCAAAAGGCTTCTAAAACTAAGAAATAAGCAAGATCATGGGTTTCGAGAGTTAATTATATATTTACACACTAGCAATGAACAACTGGAAATGATTTTTAAAATTTCAGAACTATTTACAATAACAACAAAAGAACAGTGGACTACTTAGGTACAAATCTAACTAAATATGTATAGTATCTGTAAGCTGAAAATTACAAAACAAAATCAGGGAGTATTTAAATAAATGGAAAGACAAATGATAGTCTAGGATTAAAAACTAAACACGATACTAGTTCTCCCCCTAACTAATCTATATATTCAAATCAATCACAATTAAAAGATTAGCAGAAATTTTTGTCCATAGTAGCCAGTTGATCTAAAAAATACATGTGCAAGTGTAAAAAACCTAGAGAGTCAAAAATTTTTTTAAAAAGCATGTATTTTGAAGGCTCACACTTCAAAACTTATCTTAAAACTATGGTAATCAAGACAGGATGACACATACCAACAAAATAGAACAGAGCCCCCAGAGGACCATGCATTTATACTGTGAACTGATTTCTGACAAATTCAATGGAGAAAGCGTAGTCTTTTCTATAAAAGGAGCAGGAAAAACTGAAATCCATCTGCGAAAGGAGAGTATAACACATATTTGTACCTTATAAATGAATCGAAAGTAGGTCTTAGACTTGTATGTAGAATTATAGAGCTACTACATTTTTAGAAGGAAACATGTATGAAGATCTTTGTGAGTTGGGGTTAGACAAAGCTTCTTAACACATGATAAAATCTATAAAAAATAAAATTGATAAAATAAATTTTGAGAACTTGTCTTGTGAAAGAAGACTCCAAGAAAAGAATGAAAAGGAAGATAAACTGTGAGCAAATGTTTGCAAATGAAACATTTGGTAAAAAGTGTTTAACCAGAATGTATAAAGAAATCTTTAAAAACTCAATCATATGAAAAGACTATGCAAAATATTTAATTGGCTGAGTTCAAACTGCTGAGCAGAAGTTTATGCTATGCCGACTGGCTTCTGATCAGTCAAAGCTACAAAGAGAAACCATATCACATCTATTCCAGTATGAGTAAAATTTTAAATGGAAGAAGACAGGAAAAAAAAAAAAAGGAATTGGAATTCTCGAGCACTGCTAGTGGGTTGGAAACAGAAGATGACTCAGTCATTCCAGAATATTGGCAATTTTGTGTGCTGTTGAACATACACCTATTCTGCTACTCAGCCATCCTATTCCTATTTACTGAGAAGAAATAAAAACTTATTTTACTTACAAACATCACAAAAAGTGTGCAATTGTTATTACTAACAATCCAAACCCTGGAAGAATTCAAATATCTTCCCTGATGAATGAATAAGCTGTGGTATACTTCCCAGTGGAGTACAGCACCCAATAGCAATGAACAGACAGGCTTGATGCCCCCCAAATGCCACATGCTTGCCAAGTGACAATATCAATGGCCTGCATGCTGTGAGACTGCTGCACTTACAAGATGCTCTGGAGAAGGCAAAATTATTGGAAGAGAAAAGAAGCCAGTGATTCTGCAGGGACAAATCTAAAACAAGCATCTTACTGGTGGGAGTAATGGTACAACTATTTACATATGAAACTGCTCACAAAATGTTGATATGAAGCAAAGGAAAAATGCAACTTTGAGGGTTTTTTTTTTTGGCATTTCTGAGATTCAGATCTGCTGGTGATGGCAAGAATCTCCTTAGCAGGAGACAAATTATTCTTAGGGAGAAAATTATACCTGTTCTTCAAAATTGACAGAGGAGGAGAAAATGAACAGAAGCCTGCAAGCACTTTAGAAACACAGTAAATGCTTTATTAGTTTGGTTTTGGTTTTTGTTAATCTTTGTACACATGATTGTCCATAAAATTATTTTTAGAATTTAGATTCTAACTCTTAAGGTCCATTCTTTTTACAATTTGTTTTTCAATGGCTGAGTCTCACAACTAGTGTCTGAGGTAGCAAATGTTTCCTCTGGGATCTCCACTTCAGTCGGTTTTCAGTGTCATACATATTTTAGTATTTATCACCTAGTGAAAGTCACTCATCTGCTAACTCTTGATTTTTTAATGAAAAGTTGGCATCACTGGACTCCAGGAAGCTCACACTGAGCACGGCCTCCTGATGCCTCAGATGTCATTTGCCATCATCCTCATGACTGCTCATCTGTCCTCAGGAGGGATAGGGTCACGAAAGTGCTATTTTCAGGTCAGGTTTCATAAGATTTTGAATCTAAAACTTTAAAGTCTACTTCTGCTATAACTGGGTTATCTAGGCATCAGCCCCGAAAGCTCCATAATCCGGTACACATGGTCAGGGTTATTAATCTGGATTGTCAGCCTCTATAAAACATGCTAAATAGTTTCTCCCTGATGAAGAAAAACATGTAAGTGTATGGCACCTAATAGTAATCCCAGCCTCTCAGGTGGCTGAGGCAGAAAGTTCACGAGTTCAAGGCAAGTTTGGGTAATTTAGTGAGAGTCTAGCTCAAAAATCAAAAGAGGTGGAGATGTAGCTCAGGGGTGGGGTATCCTTGAGTTCAATCAAGTGTGTGGGGGGGATGAATCTGTGGCATTTGCTGCTGAACCTCTACACTGTGGTGGATACAGCGACTCTGGAAATACATACAAACAGGTAAAAATAGGCAAACGGGCAAGGCGCGTGCTGGGCTGGATCGCAGGACAGGTGGGCTCAAGTTCTCCCCTTCCAGGGACCCTGACACCCAGGGAAGATTATTTGTCTAACCTGGGTTAATTTCTCTTTCTTAACAAAATGGTGAGTTAGTAAGTTAACAGAAATTTGAAAAGCTCATGGGGTAACACCCTGACTTTCAGAATAAAATGACTGTGTACACACTTCATGCAGGAATGGACAGACCACAAGCTACGCTGGAATCCTGATGAGTATGGTGGAATCAGTTCCATTAAAGTCCCATCCGAATCTCTCTGGCTTCCTGACATTGTTCTCTTTGAGAAGTAAGTGTCACAGAGGAAAACATACGTTGATTAATATTGTGTATAGTAAAGTCTAATCTTGGCAAAATAATTAAAGAGAAATATGCAATTTTAAGAAACAAATTTTTCTTCTTTTTAAAATGTTTGACACTGTAGAAGGAAAGTTATACAAATAGGTTGGTGGCAGGACAAACATCAGAAACTACTGAGTGCTCAGCTAACACTAAAGGGAAACCACTTTCATGACAGTGCCGACGGACGCTTCGAAGGCTCCCTCATGACCAAGGTCATAGTGAAAGCCAACGGAATGGTCACTTGGACTCCTCCTGCCAGCTACAAAAGCTCATGCACCATGGATGTCACATTTTTCCCATTCGACAGGCAGAACTGCTCGATGAAGTTTGGATCCTGGACTTACGATGGTACCATGGTTGACCTCATTTTGATAAATGAAAATGTTGACAGAAAAGACTTCTTTGATAATGGAGAATGGGAAATACTAAATGCAAAAGGAATGAAGGGTAACAGAAGAGAAGGTTTATATTCATATCCGTTTATTACTTATTCTTTCGTCCTGAGACGGCTGCCTTTGTTTTATACTCTGTTTCTGATAATTCCCTGCCTGGGGCTGTCTTTTCTAACAGTTCTTGTGTTTTATTTACCTTCTGATGAAGGAGAAAAACTCTCATTATCAACATCTGTCTTAGTTTCTCTGACAGTTTTTCTTTTAGTGATTGAAGAAATAATCCCATCTTCTTCCAAAGTCATTCCTCTCATTGGAGAGTACCTGCTGTTCATTATGATTTTTGTTACCCTGTCAATTATTGTTACTGTCTTTGTAATTAATGTCCATCACCGATCTTCTTCCACGTACCATCCCATGGCGCCCTGGGTGAAGAGGCTGTTTCTGCAAAAACTTCCTCAGCTGCTTTGTATGAAAGACCATGTGGATCGTTACTCTTTCCCAGACAAAGACGAGATTAAGCCAACAGTGAAAGGCAAAGCTATGGATAAAAAGAAACAGAAGGAAACTAGCAATGGAGAAAAGGTTCTGGTTGCTTTCTTGGAAAAGGCTGCCGAGTCCATTAGATACATCTCGAGGCACGTGCGGAAGGAGCATTTCATCAGCCAGGTGAGCCCCGGGACCCGTGGACGGGGTGCCAGTGAGGCCCACAGACCACTACTGTGGTGTTTGTTTACATCAAATTGCTGTCATTGCTTAATATGTGACAGTACCAGCCATCATTTGCATACAGACCAGTTTTAAAACAAACCCTGGCGCGTGATAGGGACTTTTCAGGCAGAAAGTCACAAAAATATAATGAGCAAAGTGAAGTAATTACAGATTAAGAGATCTCCTTTATAATGCCTCAACTCTATTTTAAATATTTCAATTATACTTTTTCTGTCGGTTACCCTGGTCTCTATCTCTCATTTTTCATGGTACTATAGATATTTTCTTACACAGTATTTGGAAACAAAAGACCAAAAGAATCAGATTTGCAAATTAATGTTAACTTTTCTATTATAACTAATATTTTGTTGGGGGAAGAGGATCTGGCTATTTAGCTTATAAATTCTTTTCCAAAAAAACGTGAAGCTGAGAAAATGGGCCACGCCTGTAGTCCCAGCTACTCAGGAGGTTGAGGTAGGAGGATCCTTGAGGAAGGAAGATCACTTAAGCCCAGGAGTTTGAAGCCTGCCTAGGCAACACAGCAAGTAATTAATTTCATATGGCTATCAGAAAGCACCGAGGTAAGACGTTAGTTTTTTATATATGTAAGAAGGTTTATATTCATACCCATTTATTACTTATTCTTTCATCCTGAGATGGCTGTCTTTGTTTTATACTCTGTTTCTGATAATTCCCTGCCTGGGGCTGTCTTTTCTAACAGTTCTTGTGTTTTATTTACCTTCTGATGAAGGAGAAAAACTCTCATTATCAACATCTGTCTTAGTTTCTCTGACAGTTTTTCTTTTAGTGATTGAAGAAATAATCCCATCTTCTTCCAAAGTCATTCCTGACCGCTTACAAATACATAAATAATTTACCATTCTATTTTACTTTTTCAGTGTTGACGAAAGTGTTCCTATACACTTGACCTGCAAGCTGGTTTTTTTTTGTTTGTTTGTTTTGTGTTTTTGTTTTTCTTTGAGACACCATCAGCAAAGTCACTGAGCAGAATCCGAGCCTGTACAGTGCAGGTGACCAAGTGTATGTGTAAGTAGGGGCACTCTGCAGACTTCAGCGCTGTCAATGTGAACGCTGCTCTTTTTCGGTCCCTTAATGAGCGCGGAGCAGTTGCACAGCGTTGAGAATAAAAGGCATCGTTTTCTCTCCCTCACAGGTGGTGCAAGACTGGAAATTTGTGGCCCTGGTCCTTGACCGAATCTTCCTGTGGCTCTTCCTGGTGGCCTCGGTCACCGGCTCCGTGCTGATCTTCACCCCCGCCCTGAAACTGTGGTTGCAGAGTTACCCTTAGTCCAGCGCCCCTGGCCCCGCACGGAGCCCCACACCTCAGAGGCCCAGGAGGGGCTGCCGCAGCCTGGGCCACCGCAGGCGCCCCATTAACACCCACGCATCCTCCCCTGGGAGCGTGGATCCCCGCGGGGGGCGTGGCAGCGCCGCGCCTGCGCAGTCCTCGCTGAACCCCGTTTTCTCCTCGCCCCCAGCACTGCAGGGCTATGCTGCCCAGGCCGCTAAATCTTTCCTAAATTTCAGCTTAAAGCAGTTCTGTCGGTGCTCAGTTACAAACCCAGATCTGTTTCCGTAGTGTTCTGTTTTTGGCGTTGCAGTTACAGGCCGAACTTTTAAAAACCTAAGTCAAGCTTGAACCCATTTTACCGTTGATGTGCCTGCTCTCACCCAAGTCTTTGGCTTTGTTTTCTGTGTATGATTTTCTTGTTCTTTTGGGGTTTTCCCTTCCTTTTCAGCCTTGATTGAGTTGTTTCCTTTCTTACCCTTAACACTTTGAAGGTTATGCTCCTATTAACTTATTAATAAATGTACTAAAATCTTTTGTGAAGGATGCTGTACAGAAGGATAAGTGCCTACCACTCTTTACACACTTCTTTCCTCTCTTTGTGTCTTCTGTGTCTTAACTAAAGCATCAGAATTTTAATTTCAGTTATATATTTTTATTTTGTGTCTCCTTTTAAAAAAATTATTTAAAAAAGACTAAACAAAACAGAAAACAGTACATACTTTCAGTATGTACTGAACAGTACAGAAATAGTACATACTTTCAAAGAAAAAAATAAACTAAGAAATCACTAGTTGATGATTACATATTGTCCTCTTACAAATAGTTGTTCAAGATACAAAAGGGAAACATACAAACAATGAGACTGCAAACAGTTCTGCTTAACTATCCAACAAAAACTTAGTAATATGGTTGTCAATCCTATACACTAAAACATACATGCAGTTATTCATATCTTCATTTATGTTGAGATTAAACAAACTATAGCAGGCTAAAATCACTCTGAACAAAGAATAATAGCATTGCTGGATTTCACATCATGACACTACGGGATCAGCACTGGATACTGTAGTGTCTCTCTTTCTTCAAAGTATTTTTTCATTTCATCATGCATTATGAGTTCTCATAAACTGTTTATAGGTTCTATGCATGCCTGAGTCTTAACATGTATTTCTATCCTTCCTATATTAGAAGGAGAAACAAAGCAAAGCAAGACAAAACAAAACATAATCCTATAAACACGTGAAACAAAAAAAAAACCCATATAAAACCACTGTACAAGGAGTTCTACCACGGTTACTGTGTTGTCTTCAATAGAATTGTCTATATCATCAGACATAGTATTGTTGAATATAGCAGTATATAGCAATATTAATAAAAACAAACTTTGTAGATAGTGTAAAACTTCAAAAACAGGTAATAATCAAACCAGAATGGGTATCGGAATGAATCTTGTCATCTTCAGTGTAGTTGCCTAAACTCTCAGACTTGATACTATCACTCATAACAGTTTTGAATAAAATCTGTCGTTATCAAACAGCAATCAAACAAACCATATTTAACTAAGATCAGTCATGATAAAACAGTATAAGTTACACAGGGCTCCAGATTAAGTTAATAGGAATTAAAGATGATTACTGTGCTATATTCTGATATTTTTGGGATAGTTGTGTCCTCAGATCTAGTGCTTGTAGACAAACTGGGACAGAATAAGTTCTACCTAAGCAGAACAGAGCGAATAATATGGGCTTAATTCCTGATATACTATTAACAACATCTTCTGCCATCTTTTTAAACTCTATTCTTTCCTTTTCACTCCCCCAGGGTGCACTGTGCATTTTTGGATCTCACCAATATCCTCAGTTTTTAGATTGAAGGGACAGCCTGCTATTTACCTAAGTGGTTCCGAACCTTCTCCCTCCTGGACTTGATCTCTAATTGTATTCTTTTACCTATTAAAGCCTGTCTTTCCAACTATCTACAAATAGTGGTCCAGTTGCCCCTTTTACCCTCTAGTTCCCTGTCGTATAGAGCATTGCTTCCTCATATTTGGTTTTCAATCCATAAACACTTTTTCAGGTTAATTATATTTCCTATAAAGAGCATCTCGGTGGACCCTACCTCCTGATCTACTCTGCCTGGGTTTCTCTCTCTTTTTTTCTTTCTTTCTTTCTTTTTTTTTTTTTTTTTGGTGTATCAAGGCCATCTATATAAGAGACTATAGCTAATATTCTCTGCCTCATTTTTGTTGTGCTCTTTTTCTGCCATTAGTTGTCTGCTTTTCTTCTTCATTCCACTTTCTGCTCCATTCATTGAGGCCTCTCTGCCACTGTTCCTGGAATCCTAGTACTTTTCTCTTTCTCTAGAATGTTCTTCAATATTCTCTGTAGAGTTGGATTGGTGGTCGCGAATTCCCATAGTTCCTCTTTGTCTTGGAAGCATCTTGTTTCTCCATTAATTTCTAGAGACAGTTTGCAAGGTACATCAATCTGGGCTATAGGTTATTTTCTTTCAGGGCTTGGAATATTTCACTCCAGGCTCTTCTTGACTTGATGGTTTGTGTCGAGAAGTCTGCCATGATTTTGATGTGTTTTCCTTTATAAGTGATGTGTTTCATTTCTCTGATGGCTTTTAATATTCTGTTCTTATATTGAATTTCTGGGATTTCGATTATTATATGCTTGGGTGTAGCTCTGTTTTGGTTGTAGGTGGCTGGAGTTCTGTATACCTCATACATCTGACTATAATTTCCTTTTTCTATGTTTGGGAAATTTTCCTTAATTATTTCTGTGAATAGCCTTTGTAGTTCCTTTGTTTGTACCCCTCTTCTGCATTCACATTTTTTATTCTCTAGTTTTGGTTCTCTTGTCATCTTCTAGCCTTTGTATTGTTACTGCCTGTTTCTTGTTATTTTTAAGAAAATTTTCCTTTCATGATCACAGATTGCAAACCTGTCTTCCAGTTTGGATAATCTATCCTTAGTTTCTTTCAAGGAATTTTGACAGCTTTCAATGGAGTTTTTAATTTCCTGGTAATCTCTTTGAACCTACTGCATGTATTCTATGTTTTCTTTATATTCTTCATCAAATGTGTCTCTCCTTTTTTTGTGCTCCTCCATTCTTCCATCTGTGTCTTCTTGAGAGGTGCTTAGCATTTCTTTTATTAATCTACTTATATCTTGCTTTACTTGGTTAAATATTTCACTTTTGAACTCATCTATGAAGTCCCAAAGATATCTATGTCCACTGGTGCTGTGTCTGATATTGCATGTT
Source organism: Cavia porcellus (assembly GCF_034190915.1). Taxonomy (NCBI): domain Eukaryota; kingdom Metazoa; phylum Chordata; class Mammalia; order Rodentia; family Caviidae; genus Cavia; species Cavia porcellus. The sequence goes on from NW_026947512.1 coordinate 49,811,906, forward strand.
TGTTCTCCCCAATCTCCTTTTTATTTACTTCTCCTGGATCAATGTTATCAGGTTGGGGGCTGGGGAATTTTTCTTGTTGTTTCCTTTGTTCATGTTTTTGGTTTCTTTCATACAGATGTATTAGAGGAGATCCCAGTCCCTTTCCTTGTTGGTTATGGTTCTTCTGAAGCATGCTGGCTAGGTAACCCTGCCCACTCCAGTGTATTATTGAGTGCAAACAGTGGGGGCCTATGCTAGCTCCTCCCCTCCTGGTCAGCCAACCTGCAGAGGCCTTCAATGCATTAGTGTGCACTGTGAGTAGGAAATTGGTTTGAGAGAAGTTATTGGGTCTCAGCCAGGGGTATGACCGTGGCAAAGCATGCCTGACTAATCTCATCTGGGAAGGGAACAACTGACTGAAGTTGCTGCTGTTCCCTTGCTCTTGCCAGTCCTGCCTGATTCCAAAATGTCATCCCGTTGGTGCCCCTTTCCCATGGAAGAGTTTTATTCCCAGCACTCACCATGATCATTCTTTATAGCTGAGTAGTACTCCATCGTATAAAAATACCACAACTTTTTTATCCATTCCTCAGTTGATGGACACTTAGGTTGCTTCCAAGATCTGGCTATTACAAATTGTGCTGCTATAAACATGGGTGCACATATATCGCTGTGGTATTATGTTTTCAGTTCTTCTGGGGATATGCCTAGAAGTGGAATACCTGGAACAAATGGGACTTCCAATCCCACCTTTTTGAGAAATCCCCAGACTGACTTCCACATGGTTGCACCAGTGTACACTCCCACTAATAGTGCAGGAGACATCCTTTTTCCACACAGCCTCTCCAGCATTTGTTGTTGGTGGTTTTGCTGATTCTGACTATTCTTTCAGGAGTGAGATTGAATCTCAGGGTGGCTTTAATTTGCATTTCTTTAATGAATAATGATGATGAACATTTTTTCATGTAGGGCCCTATTTATTTGCCATTTGTATTTCTTCATTAGAGAATTGTGCATTCATCTCAGATGCCCATTTTTGGATTGGAGCTTTGAACTTTGGAGGTCTGATTTTTTAAAATGCTTTATATGTTTTAGAAGAAGTCCTTTGTCTGAGGGACAGTTCACTAAGATTTTCTTCCCAGTTTGTGGGTTTTCTTTTCACTATGCTAGAGATTTCTTTTGACATGCAGAAACTTTTTAATAAGACATGATCCCAATTACTGATTCTGGGAAGTATTTCCTGTGAGGTTTGATTCCTGTTTATGAATTCGCTACCTGCCCCTATGTCTTCAAGATTTTTACCCAATTTGTTTTCCAATAGATTTAGTGTTTCTGTTTTAATATTCAGATTTTTGATCCATTTAGATTTTAGTTTACTACATGGTGATAGGCATGGATCTAGTCTTAATTTTCAGCATATGGAGAGCCAGTTTTTCCAATATCATTTACTAAAGAGACTGTCATTCTTCCAGTGAACATGTTTGGCCCTGTTATCAAAGATAAGGTGGTAGAGTGTGTTTGTAGTTGTATCTTCTAATCTATTCCATTGATCTTTGACTCTGTTTCTATTCCAGTACCATGTTGATTTACTACAGTTGCTTAGTAGTATAACTTCAAGTCAGGAATTGTGATGCTTCCTGCCTTGCCTTAGCTGCTTAGAACTGTCATTGCTATTCTAGGTCTCTTCTGTTTCCAGATGAATTTTAGGAGTGATTTCTCTATATCTATGAGGTATGTTGATGGTATTTTCAATGGGATTGCATTGAATCTGTACAACAGTTTTAGGAGAATGGACATTTTCACAATATTTATTCTTCCTATCCATGAGCAAGGGATGTCTTTACATTTTCTGAGGTCCTCTTCAGTTCCTTTCTTCAGTGTATTATAATTTTCCCTGTATAGATATTTCACTTCTTTCGTGAGAATTCCTAAATATTATGTTTTTTTTTCATTGCTAGTGTGAAGAGTGTGGCTTCTCTTATTTCTCTCTCTGTGATTTTGTTGTTAGTGTGTAGGAATGCTATTGATTTCTGAGTACTGATTTTGTATCCAGCTACATTGCTGGATTTATTTATTATATCTAGAAATCTTTCAATGGAGTTTTGGGGATCTTCTATGTAGAGTATCATGTCGTCTGCAAATAATGATAATTTAACTTCCTCTTTTCCTATTTTTACCCCTTCTATTTCTCTCTCTTGTCTAATTGCTCTGACTAGTATTTCCAGTGCTACATTAAATAGGAGTGATGATAAAGGATCCTTGTCTTGTGCCTGACTTTGAGGTAAAGGCCTTCAGTTTTTGGCCATTTAGTATGATACTGGCTGTTGATTTGTCATAGATGGCATTTATCATATTAAGGTAAAGACCATCTATTCCAATTTTCTGTAAGTTCTTACCATGCATGAATGTTGGAGCTTATCAAAAGCTTTTTCCTGCATCTATAGAAATGATCATGTGATTCTTTCTTTTGGTTTTATTGATATGGTGGATTACATTTATTGACTTATGTATGTTGAACCATCCCTGCATGCCTGGGATGAATCCCACTTGGTCATGGTGTACAATCTTCCTGATGATTTGCTGCATCTTATTTGCCAATATTTTATTGAGAATTTTTGCTTTTGTGTTCATTAGCGAGATTAGTCTGTAGTTGGTTTTTTAGTTGACTCTGGTTTTGGTACTAGAGTAATATTTGCTTCCAGGAATGACTTAGGAAGGATTGCTTCCCTTTCAATTTCATTGAATAGTTTGAGAAGTGTAGGCATTAAGTCTTCTTTGTATTTCTTGTAGAATTCTGCAGTGAATCCATCTGGGACTGGGCTCTTCTTTGTAGGTAAGGACTTAGTTACATTTTCAATTAAATTGATAGAAATTGGGCTATTCAGCAGTTTTACATCTTCTTGACCTAGCTTTGGTACTTCATATGTTTCTAGGAATCTGTCAATCTCTTCGTATTCTCAAATGTATGAGAGTAGAGGTTTTTGAAATAGGTATTGATAATCTTCTGTATTGCTACAGAGTCTGTAGTGATTTCGCCTTTTTCACTCCATATTGCATGAATTTGAGCTTTTTCTTCCCTTTTTCAAATAAGGTTGGCTAGTGGCTTATCAATTTTATTTATTCTTTCAAAGAACCAACTCTTTGATTCATTGATTTTTTGGGTTGTTTTCTTAATCTCTATTGAATTAATTTCTGTTCTGATTTTTATAATTTCCTCCCTTCTTTTGGCTTTGGGATTGACTTGCTCTTCTTTTTCTAGATGTTTGAGGTGCAGCATCAGGTTATTTATTTGTATTCATTCTGTTTTCCTGATGTGGGAACTCGGTGCAATAAATTTTCCTCTGAGGAGAAATTTCATAGCATCCCAGAGATTCCGACAAGTTGTATTTGTATTTTTGTTTCTTTGTAGGTATTCTTTAATTTCTTCTTTAATTTCCCTTGTGACCTACTGATTGCTCATTAGTGTGTTATCCAATTTCCATGTGTTTGTGGGATTTTTGCAGTTTCTTTTATCATAAATTTCTAGTTTCATGGCACTATGATCCGATAACATGCATGGTATAATTTCAACTCTTTTGCATTTATTTGAATATGTTCTGTGGGCTAGTAGATGGTCTATTTTATAGAATGTTCCATGTCCTACTGGGAAGAATGTGTATTCTGATGTTGTTGAATGGAACACTTGTATACATCTATCAAGTCCTTTTTTTCACATGTGTGATTCAGTTCTGTTGTTTCTTTGTTGATTTTCTGTCTGGTTGATCTGTCCCTTGGTGTCTACGATGTGTTAAGTGCTCCTGTTATAATTGTGTTATTGTTAATTTGATTTTTCATTTCTATTAATACTTGCTTTGTATAACTGGGTGCTCTGGAATATGGTACCTATATATTTAAGATTGTTATCATTCTTCTTGGAGTTTTCCCCTAATCCATATGTAATGACTTTCTTCATCTCTTCTGATCATTCTTGGTTTGAAGTTCTGCAAACAGAATAGCTACCTCCACTCTTTTTTGTGTTCCTGTTGCATGAAATATTGCTTTCCATCCTTGACCTTCAGTCTGTGAGTATCCTTTTCAGTTAGATGGGTTTCCTGTAGATAGCATATGATTGGATGTTGTTTCTTGATCCATTCTGCCAGTCTGTTTCTTTTAATTAGTGAATTGAGACCATTTACATTAATGGTTATCTGTTATATGTTGGTTTATTGTTGACATGTTATCTTTCTGCTGTTGCATCTGTATCTTTCCATTCTGTTTAATTGTCTGCTTTGCTTAGTGTTTTTTTCCTAAATGTATCTAAACTGACTTTCAGTATTCTTTGGAAGATTGGCTTGGTGATCATGAAGTTCTTCAGCTGTTCTTTGTGATGGAAGTACCTTATTTCTCCACTCATTTTTAAGAACAGTGTTTCAGGGTACATCAGTCTAGGCTGGAAATCATTTTCCTTTAGGATCTGAAATACTTCTCGCCATGCTCTTCTTGACTTTATTGTTTGTGCTGAGAAGTCGGCTGTGATTCTGATAGGTTTTCCTTTATAGGTGTCTTTTCTCTCTCACAGCTTCTATTTTATTTTTTTAAAATTTTATTTAAAAGAAAAAAGAGAAAAAACAGAAGAAAACAAATCAGTGAAAGGGTACAAGTAATACAGAACTACAAAAACAAACAAACAAACAAACAAACAAAAACAAAAACAAAAAAAAAACAACAGTAAGAAATCACCAGTTAATAGACTATACATTATCATCTTAGAGATAGTGGTTCAAGTCACAGGATCAAAGCATACAAAGTGGACATTCAAACAGTGAGACTGCAAACAGTTGTGTTCAGTGATCCAATCAAAAACATTAATATGGTCATCTATTTAACACACCTAAACACACTTGCTGTTGTATCCTTTAGAATACTTTTTTTCCTCTCTTTATTACAACAAAATTTACACATGTTGGGTTTTATTACTCCCATAGTTCTTATTACTTTTTTTGGAAGAGAATAAAATCAAATATGACAAAACAAAGCTATCAGTCAAAACCAAGGATAGACATAGCACATGATGTAAAAACAGTACAAGGTTATCAATAATGGTTACCATAATGCCTCTTGCTTCCTTAAGAAGTATTGTCTATCTCATTAGGCATTATAAAGTTGAACAAAACAGTAGAGAACAAGACCAATAAAACCTAAACATTGTAAACATTACAGGACTTCAAAAGAGGATAATAGTCAAACCAGAATGGGCATCATAGTGAATCTTATTGCCTTCAAAGTAGTTGCCTATACCCTCAAACTTGATACTATCATACAGGACAGAACAGAGTCTAATCAATCAAAACAAGAGAGTGGGAGTATTACAGGACTTCAAATCAAGTTAATAGGAAATCAAAAAGAAACTATAGTATATCCTGCTAATTTTTTTGATTTTTTCCCCTTAGTTAAAAAAGTAATAAAAAATAATTAAATACTTTTTTAATGAATAAGGGAGAGATTGAGATAAAAGAGGACATAACAACATAACAATACAGGTCAAAGCATGACAATTTCAGTAACCTAGTGCTTCACCACCAAATAACCCCACTTAATAGTAGTTACCATAGGGTCTTTTTCCTCAAAATATTTGAATATAACTTCGTATACTATAGCATCAAACATATCAAGACAGTGTAAAACCATTCAAGTGGATGAAAGTATTGAAGGGTATTTAGAACCAGCTAACAGAAAACAAACAATGGTTTCTATGTTATCTCTTTGCCTATAACAATTTTTGTTTATACTATCGCATTTAATAAAATCCAGCTAGATACAACATGATAAAACCAATGGAGACAGAAGAGCCATAGTTTGGTGGGGGCTTCAAAACAAGATGGTATTAAATCAGCACTAGCTATTATGATGTCTTGTTTTCTTCAGAATAGCTGTTCATTGCATCACAGGCCATAATATCAAACAGCCCAGAATAAAGTCATTCCAATTAATAAGTGAAAACTTTATAAGTCTTCAATGTCACATAATTGGGAATCATGATTACCACATACTTTTATATATTTGAATAATTTCCTACACTAGGGAAACTATTCGGTATTCACACATGCGAGTTTGATTTATTTCACTTATGAGTATGGTTTCAAGCTGAGCCCATTTACTGATAAATATCTCAATGTGATCATTCTTTATAGCTGAGTAGTGCTCCATTGTATAGAAATACCATAACTTTTTCCTCTGTTGACGGACACTTGGGTTGTTTCCAAGATCTGGCGATTACAATTGTGCTGCTATAAACATAGGTGAACATATATCACTGTGGTATGATGCTTTCAGTTCTTCTGAGAATATGCCTAGAAGTGGAATAGCTGGAACAAATGGGACTTCCAATCCCAGCTTTTTAAGAAATCTCTAGACTGACCTCCACAAAGGTTGTACCAGTCTACACTCCCACCAACAGTGTAGGAGAGTTCCTTCTTCCCCACAGCCTCTCCAGCATTTGTTGTTGGTTTTCTTGCTCCTGGCCATTCTTTCAGGAGTGAGATGAAATCTCAGTGTGGTTTTAATTTGCATTTCCCTAATGACCAATGATGTACATTTTTTTGTGTACTTATTTGCCATTTGTATTTCTTCATCTGAGAAGTGTGTATTCATCTCAGATGCCCATTTTTGGATTGGATCTTTGAATTTTGGGGGTCTGAATTTTTTTTAATTCTTTATATGTTCTAGACAAAAGTCCCTTGTCTGAGGGGAAGTTCACTAAGATCTTTTCTCAGTTTGGGGGTTTTCTTTTCACTATGCTGGAGATTTTTTTTGACATGCAGAAATTATTTAATAAGAAGTGGTCCCAGTCATTGATTCTGGGAAGTATTTCCTGTGCAGTTTGAGTCCTGTTCATGAATTTTCTACCTACCCCTATGTCTTCAAGGTTTCTACCTAATTTGTCTTCCAATAGATTTAGTGTTTCTGTTTTAGTATTCAGATCTTTGATCCATTTAGATTTTAATTTAGTACACGGTGATAGGCATGGGTCTAGTTTTAGTTTTTGGCATATGGAGAGCCAGTTTTTCCAACACCATTTATTAAAGAGACTGTCATTCTTCCAGTGAACCTGCTTGGCTCCTTTATCAAAGATAAGGTGGTTGAGTGTGTTTGTAGTTGTGGTTGTATTTCTAATCTATTCCATTGACTTTTGGCTCTGTTTTGATTCCAGTACCATGTTGATTTTACTCCTGTTGCTTTGTAGTATAACTGCAAGTCAGGGATTGTGATACCTCCTGCCTTGCCTTTGCTGCTTAGAATTGCCTTTGCTATTCTAGGTCTCTTCTGGTTCTAGATGAATTTTAGGAGCGATTTCTCTAGATTTATAAGGTATGCTGATGGTATTTTTGTTGGGATTGCATTGAATCTGTATAACAATTTTGGGACAATGGCCATTTTCACAATGTTTGTTCTTCCTATCCATGAACAAGGGGTGTCTTTTCATTTTCTGAGATCATCTTCAATTTCTTTTTTCAGTGTATTATAATTTTCCCTGTATAGGTCTTTCACTTCTTTTGTAAGAGTAATTCCTACATATTTCATTTTTTTGCTTGCTAGTGGGAAGAGTGTAGTTTCTCTTATTTTTCTTTCTGTGTTTTTGTTGTTAGTGTATAGGAATGCTATTGATTTCTGAGTACTGATTTTGTATCCAGCTACATTAACTGAATTTATTTATTATATCTAAGAGTCTTTCAAAGGAGTTTAGGGGGTCTTATATGTAGCGTATCATGTCATCTGCAAACAATGATAATTTAACTTCTTCTTTTCCTATCTTTACCCCTTTTATTTCTCTCTCTTGTTTAATTGCTCTGGGTAGTGCTTCAGTACTATATTAAATAGGAGTGGTGATAAAGGACATCCTTGTCTTGTGCCTGATTTTAAAGTAAAGGCTTTCAATTTTTGGCCATTTAGTATGATATTGGCTGTTGGTTTGTCATAGATGGCCTTTATTGTATTGAGGTAAAGACCATCTATTCCAATTTTTTGTAAGGTTCTTATCATTAATGAATATTGGAGCTTATCAAAAGCTTTTTATGCATCTATGGAAATGATCATGTGATTCTTACTTTTGGCTTCATTGATATTGTGGATTACGTTTATTGATTTACGTAAGATGAAACATCCTTGCATGCCTGGGATGAATCCCACTTGGTCATGGTGTATAATCTTCTTGATGATTTGATGCATCCTATTTGCCAATATTTTATTGAGGATTTTTGCATCCGTGTTCATTAGGGAGATTGGGCCATATAGTTCTCTTTAAGTTGGGTCTTTCTCAGGTTTTGGTACTATAGTAATATTTGCTTCCAGGAATGACTTAGGAATGATTACTTCTCTTTCAATTTCATTGAATAGTTTGAGGAGTGTCAGCATTAGGTCTTCTTTGTATTTTTTGTAGAATTCTGTAGTGAATCCATCTGGGACTGGGCTCTTCTTTGTAGGTAAGGACTTAATTACATTTTCAATTTCATTGATAGAGATTAGGTTATTCAGCAGTTTTACATCCTCTTGATCTAGCTTTGGTACTTCATATGTTTCTAAGAATCTGTCTATTCTGTGTTATCAAACCTTTGAGAGTAGAGGTTTTCGAAATAGGTGTTGATGATCTTCTGTATTTCTATAGAGTCTGTAGTGATTTCACCTTTTTCATTTCTTATTGCATGAATTTGAGCTTTTCTTCCCTTTTAAAAATAAAGTTAGCTAGGGGCTTGTCGATTTTATTTATTCTTTCAAAGAACCAACTCTTTGATTCCTTGATTCTTTGGATTGTTTACTTAGTCTCTGTTGCATTGATTTCTGCTCTAATTTTTTAAATTTCCTCCCTTCTTTTGTCTTTGGGCTTGACTTGTTCTTCTTTTTCTCACTGTTTGAGGTGTAGCATCAAGTTATTTATGTGTATTTGTTCTGTTTTCGTGATGTGGAAACTCAGTGCAATAAATTTTCCTCTGAGGATGGCTTTCATTGCATCCCACAGATTCTGGTAAGTTGTATCTGTATTTTCATTTTCTTGTAGGTATTGTTTAATTTCTTCTTTAATGTCCTCTGTGAGTCACTGATTACTCAAGAATGTGTTATTCAGTTTCCATGTGTTTGTGGGAATGTTGCAGTATCTTTTATCATTAATTTCTAATTTCATAGTGTTATGATCTGATAGCATGGAGGGGATAATTTCAACTCTTTTGCATTTATTTAAATATGTTAATATATGGTCTATTTTATAGAATGTCCCATGTACTGCTGAGAAGAATGTGTATTCTGTTGTTGTTGGGTGGAATACTCTGTATATATCTATTACGTCCATTTGTTCACAGGTGTGATTCAGTTCTTTTATTTCTTTCCTGATTTTCTGTGTGATTGATCTGTCCATTGGTGTCAATGGTGTGTTAAGATCTCCTGTTAGAATTGTTACTGCTGGGGCTGGGGATTTAGCTCAGCGGCATAAGCACCTGCCTTGCAAGCAGGCAGTCGTGAGTTCGATCCTTGGTACTGATAAAAATGAAAAAGACAAAAAAAAGAATTGTTACTGCTAATTTGGTTTTTTTATTTTTGTTAGTACTTGTTTTATATAACTGGGTGCTCTGGAGTTTGTATATATATAAATATATATACATATATAAACATGTATGATATATATATATATTTAAGATGGTTAGCTCTTCCTCTTGGAGTTTTCCCCTAACCAGCATGTAGTGATCAATAATGACCTCTTCTGATCATTATTGGCTTGAAGTTCACTTTGTCTGCAAACAGAATAGCTACCCTCTTTTTTGCGGGGGGTTCCTGTTGCATGAAGTATTGTTTTGCATCCTTTGACTTTCAGTCTTTGAGTATCCTTTTGGGTTAGATGGGTTTCTTGTAGACAGCATATGGTTCGATTTTGTTTCTTGATCCATTCTGCCAGTCTGTTTCTTTTAATTGGTGTATTGAGGCCATTTACATTAATGGTTATAACTGTTATATATTGGTTTATTGTTGACATGTTATCTTTCTGCTGTTGCATTTTTATCTTTCTGTTCTGTTTAATTGTCTGTTTTGTTTAGTGGTTTTTTCCTAAATGTATCTAGGCTGTCTTTCAGTATTCTTTGCAGGATTAGCTTGGTGATCATGAAGTTTTTCAGCTGATCCTTGTCATGGAAGTATCTTATTTCTCCATTGATTTTGAAGGGCAGTGTTTCAGGGTCCATCAGCCTAGGTTGGAAATCATTTTCCTTTAGGATCTGAAATACTTCACTCCATGCTCTTCTTGACTTTATTGTTTGTGCTGAGAAGTCTGCTGTGATTCTGATAGGTTTTCCTTTAGAGGGGATCTGCCTTTTCTCTCTTACAGCTTTTAATATTCTATTCTTTCGTTGGATTTCTGGGATGGTCATTATTATATGTCTGGGTGTAGATTTATGTTGGTTATGGCTATTTGGAGTTCTATATGCTTCCTTGATCTTGATATCTGTTTCCAATCTCATGTTTGGGACATTTTCAGCTATTACTTCTCTAAATATCCTCTTGACATCCTTTATGTTGTCCCCTTCTTTATTTACCCCTATCAACCTTATGTTGTTCCTCTTTGCTTCATCTTGCATGTGTTGAATTGTTATTTCCTGATTTCTTGTTATTTTTAAAAGGTCTTTCCTTTCCTGTTCACTGGCTGCAATCTTGTCTTTGAGGTCTGAAATTCTATCTTCACATTCATTGAGGCAGTTTTTACAACTTTCAATGGAGTTTTTGATTTCCTGTGTATCTCTTTACATCTGCTTTCTGTATTCTGTTTGTTTCTTATATTGTTCATCCAGGGATTCTATCTTTTTGTTTAGTTCCTCCAATTTTTTAACTGTGTCTTCTTTAGCTATGTTCAGCATCTCCTTCATTTCTTTTATCATTTCTTCTTTTACCTGAGAGATTATTTCTAATTCGAATTTCTTTAAGGCTTCCCAGAGTTGCTTCTTTATTTCAGTTACTATTATTTCAGGTATTTCAGTTATGTGGCATGTGTTTTCTTCTATGCACATGGCTCCTAGGCTTTCTTGGAATGGGCTGGATGTTTGAGATTGCATTTGGTCTTTTGTTTTGTCATTTTCCTATATTTTTGAGCTTCAAGTGTTGTTCCAATTGTGGGAGAGAGTTCCATCAGCCTGGGATGGGGTTCCCTGCGGCGGCCCCAATCACTAGACTAGGCAGGGAACCATGGCCTGGTCCCCAGGCCAGGAAGAGAGTTCTGCCAGAGTGGTATGAGATTCTGTGCTCCTGCTCCACTCACCAATTCCAGCAGGGAACCCGGCCTGGTCCCAGGCCAGGAAGAGAGTTCCCCCAGGCTGGGGCGGGATTCCGCGCTGCTGCTCCACTCCTCTCTCACAGCTTTTAATATACTATTCTTATGGTGGATTTCTGGGATGGTGATTATCATATGTCTGGGTGTAGTTTTATTTTGGTTTTGGCTATTTGGACTTCTATATGCTTCACTGATCCTGAGGTCAGTTTCCATTCTCATGTTTGGGAAATTTTCAGCTAATACTTCTCTAAATATCCTCTTGACATCCTTTATGTTGTCCCCTTCTTTTTTCATTTATCCTTGTCAATCTTATGTTGTTTTTCTTTGCATCATCTTGTAGCTGTTGAATTGTTATTTCCTGATTCCTTGTTATTTTTAAAAGATCTTTCCTTTCCTGTTCACTAGTTGCAATCTTGTCTTTGAGGTTTGAAATTTTATTTTCACTTTTGTTGAGGTGGTTTTGACAACTTTCAATGGAATTTTTGATTTCTTGTATATCTCTTTGAATATGCTTCATGTATTCTGTTTGTTTCTTATATTGTTCATCCAGGGATTATATCTTTTTTGTTTTGTTCCTCTAATTTTTTAACTGTGTCTTCTTTAGCTATGTTCAGCATCTCTTTTATTTCTTTTATCATTTCTTCTTTTACCTGGGAGATTATTTCTCATTTGAATTCCTTTAAAGCTTCCCAGAGTTGCTTCTTTATTTCACTTGCTATTATTTCAGGTATTTCAGGTTTATGGCACATATTTTCTTCTATGTGCATAGCTCCTAAGGTTTCTTGGGATGGGCTGGAGTTTTGAGATTGCATTTTGGTCTTTCATTTTGTCATTTTCCTATATTTCCGTGTTTCAAGTGTTATTCTCAGGCTTCCCCTTGGCCTGTTGGAAATCCTCTTCTGTGCCCTCAGCTCTTGGAACTCTGGCTGCCCAGTTCCCTTCATTGAGAGAGGCTCACTAGGTTTGGGGCAGGCAGGCCCAGGATCTGCTGAGCCAGTTTAGTATTGCAGGAAGCTGTGAACTTTCTTGGCCAGTGGGAGCAAGGATCTTAATCTCCTAGGGCTCGGGATGGAGCAGGGATACCCACCTCCAGCTGTCTAGTTTTCAGAATTGAGTGTGCAGGCAGGCCCAAGATCCCTAGAACTGGCTGAGTACATCAGGAAGCCAGGAAGTTGGTGCCAGCAGGCCCAAGACCTACCAAACCAGTTGAGTGTGGCAGGAAGCTGTGAAGTTCCTTGGCCAGTGCCCAGGCTGATGTTGAACTGGGTTCTAGTGATCCTCCTGCCTCAGTTTCCTAAGTAGCCACATTCTACTACACTTGAGTCCAAGTAATTCTTTTAGAAAGTTTTTGAGTACAGTAGCCTTCCTGAACCTCTACATTTTTGAAGTCAATTGAGTTCACCTTCACATTTTAATAGTAAATTGATTGTTTCAATGAGAAATATGATAAAGATTAATTCTTCTTATTCCCGAATGCTTCTATTTTGCTTTCCTGAAACTCGTATGGCTTTGTCTTTGGACTTTGGGTGTGTCTCCTGTGTCTGTCTGAGTACAGGGCACTCTTTATTCTTCTGGCTAAGCACTTATGACTGATTTCTTCAAATCTTCTTTTCCTGTTTTGCATTTTGTGGCCTCTACCTTTTCTCTCTTCTCCTTCTGAAATTTCTAATCTTGGTGTTGCTGGATCTGTCCTCCATGTTTATTAACTAATTAACCTTTCTCTAACAATTTTTAATTTTTTAACTATTGATTCACTGTTTGCTTGAGCTGATGGCCAACAAAGTTCATTTTTGGTGATGGTCCATTTTGTTGTCCAGCCTATCTCTCTGGTCAGGGTTTGTTTGTGTGTTCATAAATTATTCATAAATTTGATTTCCTAAAGCTCTCAATTTTCTTATAGATGTCATTCCCCTGAAATATTTTAGGAAATACTCATTATAATTACTTTAAAACATTTTATTTTTATCAGGTTAATTCTTCTGATGACTTGGATGCTTTTAGTGGTCATTTTAGTCAAATGTCTACCACTTTTTACCATTATTTGTTCAACTGAAAATGAAAAATTTTTTCTAATTGCCGGAGATTTTTTTTTTCTGTCTGCATCCCTGGAGTTTGTGAACAGCTCATCTTCTGCTTTTGACTTACTATTTCTTGACAGCAGCCATGAGTCGTTTTGGACTCTGCCCAGATGTCATTGGAGTTGGTAAAGTGATATGTGCATTTGATGTCAATCTTCATATCTGGCTCTTCAGTTTCAGAAGCTTTGTGTTATATTGGGTGTGTGTGTGTATTTGAAACAGGGTCTCCATGTAGTTCAAGCTAGACTTGAACTTGCTGTGTAGTTGAACTGGCCTTGAACTCGTAGTGATCCTCCTGCCTCAGCCTCTTGAGTGCTGAGATTGCAGGCAGGCACCATCATGCAAACATCCCTGGACATTTGTAGTGCTCTTCTGGTCAAATTTCCATCTTGTTCGTATTAACCTTCTTTTTGTACCAAATCTTTCTTTCCCTGGTGCTCCTGGCCCTCCTCCTGGAACCTATTCCTTTAATTGCCCTCCCTCTCTTGGTCTTATATGGATCCCTTTCCTAAGCCTACAAAATGTCTTGATTTGTTCTAGTCTTAAACAAACAAGAGCTACAGAGAACAGAAATAATGGAATTGTTTTTAAATGGCCTACAGTGCTTAAGAGAGTTATGCCATTCAGCTCATCCTCAAACACATTCTAAAGCCCCCCGAAAGAAATTACATTTATATGTTTTGAATGCTATATTTAAAGCATAACATTTAATGTAGTCATTGAATTTGTACTCAAATGATATCAAATTTTATGCTATAGAACTGTATCATTTTGTGTTATATGCCCAAATTATAGAAAACTTGGGCTTCTTGCATGAACCACATATCCTTTTGCTCAAGTTTTAGAAGGAGAAACATGGAGATATAAAAATTATGGCACAGACTCTCAGGCTCCCGACCAGGCATTAACCAGCTGTGTGAGTGTGAGGCCTTGGACTAGTTACTGGCCCAAGATGAATTTCAGTTTTGTGGTTGTAATAGCAGGTTCTGACTCATGACCTTTAAAGCTCTTCTCTGCTCTAAAATTCTATACTTTGGAGATTTATCCTTGAGCTTTCACAATTTTTAAACCATATTGCTTCTAATTACAATTCTGTTCTTTTGTGAAAATATAATCTTTGTCTTTTTAGGCAGGATTGGCAGGAGTATACCATAATGAAAACCAAGGGTTCTCTTCCTTATATCTTTGATAGCGTTGTAGATTCAAAAGGCAAATAATTATCCTTTTCCTCTTTATTTAGAATAGCACTGAATTTAACTCATTGTTTAACTCATCAATGTTTTAAGTAAAAAGCAATATTAATATTAGAAAAATAGACTGATATCTGAGTTCAGTTTTAAATTTTTAAAAATATCAAAATGAGACACTTTTCACAGCAAGCCTTTTATGTATCAGATACAAATACAGACAAGCTCAAGCCATTTAGATGCATGTATGCACTGTAAATCCCATTGCCGCCAAAGTGGGAGCTCCTGGAAATAGCTTCAAATATGGAAAAAGACATTTATTTATTATGATAACTCTAGGAGAGAAACTATAACAGATAATGTTAATTTCCACTTTAATTTCCAAATATACAAGAAATATCAGTGGGTGAAGTTTTCCAGGTGATCCCTACAGGTGAATGTTGTAAGAGCTACAGCACTCTGTCACGCGTGTGTGTAGGACTCCTGTGTAGACACACAGGGACACACCAAGTGTGCCCTGAGTCTCTCACATTGCAGATTTCTGCTCATATTCATGGTCTCATGGAGCTTTTACAGTACATACTGCCCCTCACCCCACCCCAGCAGCCTGGCTCTGAAAGTCTATGGTGTTTCCAGTGTGCAGTGAAGTGTTTAGAACCTAATTAATTGCTCTCTGTTGTGTAACTGAATGAGCCCATTCCCATAACTAAGCCAGCATAGCCTCCAGCAGGGCTTCAGTGTATCTGTAAAGCTGAGCACAGAGTCAAGGCTTAACTAATATTTGCTGATTAAATAAATCAGATGCCAAAAAACTTTGTTTAAAATTGGAACAAATTTGTACTCTAGCTCAGTTCCTCTCAATATTTGTAACTCAGCATTTGATTTTGGTGTGCACTTAAAGGACATTTTTACACTGGAAAAGTGTTCAGAACAATATTATACTAAAAAAAATCAATACTTTTACATTCAAATCTCCCTAACTTTCTCAAAATATCCTAATGTTATAGTTGCTTGTCTAAAATGACCTATTTAAGTCTATTTTGGTTTCTTTCTTGGCACTGATTTGTTGAAAGGACCAGATCTGTTATCCCCCAAATGTTTCACATTCTATAGTTCTCTGGTTGCTTGCTCCTGGTATCATTTAGCTCCTCCCTTTATGTTCTGTGCTTCTTGTAACCTGAAGGTCACAACTGTTACTATAATTCTGGTTTAATGCTTTTGGTAATAATATTTCATGGATAATAATATGAAGCTCATATTGTAACACATGAGAAATGTACTGCCTTGCTGTTGACTTATCATTGTTAAAATTAGTCCCTGGATTAAGGTAATGACAGGTTGATCTCTCCACTGTACCCAAGAGTAAACTTTGTAATCTAGCCAATGGCCATAGATTACATTGAAATTATAAATATTCTTATCTACACCCTGGGCCATTAAAGATGGCATTTAACCAGCCATGTTAGAGCACTGTAATTTTCAAAGAGTAACATTTTAATGCTACGCTAGGACAGATCTTCTAATTGTGTCAAAATTTTCCCTGATGTATTTATTGTTATGAATTTTAATTCATTTAATTATCATCTGTGGTGACTACCATTTATGTTGGCATGTATTTCCTTTGTATTAAACACTGGCATGGGGACCAGGGTTTTAGCTCAGTTGTATAAGCACCTGCCTAGCAAGCATGAGGTTGTGAGTTTGATCCCAGATACCAATAATAATAATAAAAAAAGATGGCTAAACACTGGCATGTATTTCCTCTGTATTATGACTATTTAGTATTTCAATAAAATAATAGTGAAAACAAAAGTGACCTTATATCTTTGGCTCATGGATGCAATCTTAGGTTTGGAATAAACAGGGGATGTGTCTTGTTGTAGTTTCAGACAAGGTGACCCAGTACAGGGAATTTGGTTAGCCTGCCGTGAGATTAGACACACCCACCAGACACCCAATTATGCTCTCAATTCCTGGAAGCAAGAGCTGACCCAACCAGGCCAGAAGACAGCAGTATCCAAAGAGAAACAGAAGAATAAAAATTGTGATAATGAATTAGGCAACTTTCTAAAAATATTCAATGAGGAGGACACTAAATTGTACCTTATTTAATAAAGATGAAGGTCCTCTTAATCTGCAAAATTCTACTCTTGGGGACCAAAAAGATAGGGGAAAGATCCACTCTATGTTGCTCCAGTAACATGGACGCTGTAGTCATCTGGAGTGCTCAGCGAAGGTGTGGTGGCAAAGGCTGTCCTCTACCAGCCTGCTTAGCAAGGACCTACATAGGGCTTCTTCCCAGGTGAACGCCATCAAGAGGGTTCCATTTTTTCATAGGGGGAATCTCATGATCATTTTGACATGGAAAATTCTGCATGGGTCTGCTCCACACATCAATGGATGCTTACCATTACTCCTAGTCACTGTGACTGTCAGATATGCCTTTTAGGCATTTCTAAGCATGACTGGAAAGTGTGCCTGCATGTTTGTGTGTAAAATGGGAGCAAGAGAATCTTCAGCTGGGAATGAATTGTTTCTTAATCCATTCAGGCTACAATAACAAAAATACCATAGGCTTATAAACAACAGGAATTTATTTCTCATAGATCTGGAGGCCAGGAGGTCCAAGATAAGTTACTAGCAGATGTGTTGTCTGACCAGGGCCTACTTTCTGATTCATAGATAACCTAATTTGTAGAGATCTTCTTCACATAGTGAAGAGCACTAATTCTGTTCTTGGGGTCTCCTCCCTCATGACCTAATCACCTCCCAAAGCCTTTGTTCCCAACACTATCGCAGTGGAAGCTAGAGTATCACTGTCTGCGTTAAGGAAGACGCACACCTTCAGTCTATAGCAGCTGGGTCCTGTAGAGCACTGGGAAGTTAATTATAGGACAGGGCAGATGTGGTGCCTCGATCCAACTGCCTTGCTCCTTTATGCTACACAGACGTACACTCTGGGTTATGTTGGGGGGGACACAGCAAATAGGAACTCATGGGCCCTCGGTGCCTCTGTGATTCTCAGGGGATACCTGCAGTCTCTCATTTCCCAAGCTTCTCTCCTTTTTCTGTTTTGCTCAGCTTTTTTCCTTCCCAGTTTAACTTTGCCTTCCCTCATTTTTCCTTTGGGGTTTTGTCCAGCAGAAGGAGCTGATATAGTTTGAACAACTGCCCAGTAGAGGCCCAGGTGTTGATCTCCAGCTCCATGCTATGGGGAAGTGGTGGAGGCCTTTTAGGGAGGGCTGAGTGACAGGTCCTTCAATCTTTGGGCCGGTGCCTTTGGAAGGGATTCTCTCCTTGCCATTCCCTGCTGTGTGGTGAATAGTTTACTCTATGCATACTGCCATGATGGGTTCCCTTCTTCCCCACCAGAGGCCTAAAGCAATAGGTCATGGGCTGAAGAACTGAGAGTCAAATAAACCTTTTCGCTGCATGTATTGCCTCAGGAATACATTACAGAAAATACATTACAGAAAACTGACCCACACAGAAGTCATCCCCAGTGTGTTCAGTTCCAGAGTGGCAAACACATGGCCCCACAAACACATTTTGATGGAAAAGCACAGAGACTTGACTTTTGTTTCTTAATTTGGTCACCAGATTTTTAAAATAAAAAGTTAGATTTTTCTATTTCTGTTGAGAAATAGATGGAGTGCACAAAGTCCACATTTCAGCAGGATAACACTGGATGAAGCAAGGTTGGGGGGGCGTCACTTGGGGACTCCAGTGCATTACCCTTCCCTTGACAGTGTCTACTCACATCCAGGGAGTACCATTCCCATCCACTTCCTGCTGCCTCTGCCAAGAGAAGAATGAATGGGGTAGAGGGTGGGCCTGGGGGCGAGAGACATTAAAAAAGGCCCAGGATATCTCCACTTTGGTCTGTGACTTCTCTTCCCTAGTGTCTGCTCTTGGACTCATCAAGGGCCCAGGCCAGCCAGGCAAACAAGTTGCTAGGCAGCAGGTGAAATTGACATCATCCTCCTGAGTGTATAAATAAAGGTGGTTTTTTGCTGGAGCAGGTCCTTTTCTTCCATCAGGAGACAGGGCTTCACCTGACCTCAGCTTTTGTCTTTTTTCTTTATTTTCCCATCCTTCCCTCCAGGAACTTTGAAGCTGCTCTGATACCAAGGAACTAGAGTTCTAATGTTGAATGTATTTGTGACTGGTTTTTCTGGGTGACCATGAATGAGCCACTTTACCTTGAGATTTAAAAATAAGACTTGGGTTAAATAATCTATAAGCTGCTTTTCCTGTCTGATAGTCATGATTCTAAAGTTCAGGCACACACACACACACACACACACACACACACACACTCTCTCTCTCTCTCTCTCTCTCTCTCTCTCTTCTCTGAGAGTTGCTGAGCAGCTCCTCGGGGAAACTGGGTGGGACACCTGAGGTACACTCAAGCATGGAAGAGCAGTCACAAAATCAGCCTGGGGCTGCTGCTCCTGGCTGGCAGGAATCTCCCACTTTCCTACAATGTGGTTCTTAAGTCCTATATTTATGGCTAATAGAGAATTAACACACAGAATATTATTTTTGCAAATCAGAAAGAGATCTGGAGATAGAAGGTGGTGAAGTTTGCACAATATGTATTAAATTATTTAATACCACTGAAGTATGTACTTAAAATGGTTAAGATGGTAAGTGTTGTTACATTTTACCACAGTGAAAATACTGGTTTGACTTAACAGTAAAACATGAAGTTTGTAGCATGCCGTTGAAGCTGGAGATTGATCACATGTGGGGGGCTAAAGCAAGGCCAGCCCAGAAAAAACAGAGAGACCAAAACAAGCTAGGGAGACAAGTTGTTCCAGCACCAAGAAGGCAAGGGGCCCGGACTGCCAAGCAATGGGTTGCTAGGCAGAGGGGCTAAAATTGACATCATCTTTCCCAGTATATAACTAAAGGTGCTATAGGGGTTGAGCAGTTCCTTTCCTCCCATCGGGAGGATAAGGGCTCCACCTGACCCCAGCTTCCTCTTTCCTTTATTTTTCTCATCTTCTCGTGGGTCCCTAACCCCAAGAATCTCAGGAGCCGCACTGGCTCACGGCAGAAGTCCTGAGTAAGAATCAACCCTCTGGAAAGATACTGTTAAATAGAATTCATTGGAAGCCACTGATTTAGACTGAGTTTCAAAATGGAGTCACTCTTGCTCAAGTTTCACATCACCGAACAGTTGAAGCCAAACTGTTCATCTGTCTTCTAAGAAATCAGGAAAATGAGAGAAAATAACCAAATCGTCACACAGGTTTAGCTCACACGATAAGGAAGTTGCCTCTGCTTTAACTTTTCCAGGAAAAGAAACTTTGCAAAGAGCAAAGTGCTTTTGCTCTTTCATTTTGCTCTCTTCATCCTTCTTCTGCCTGTAAAACCAACCTCCTTGGCAGGGCTGATTGCCACACTCACTGTATTTTATGAAATGAGACAGTGCCTAATTCAGGACTGCAAATAAAGTCCTATTAAGGTATTTAAACTAAATTTGCTAGAATTGTGCCTTTTATTTTCTGTAAGTAGATTAAATGCATGTTCTATAACCACAAATGGGGGGAGGGTAAAAATACTTCAAGATAGAACAATTTAAAATTCATGCTGCCACACAACGATGTGGTAAAAGTATGTGTCCACGCAAAGGAGATCATGGTGCCACACAGTGACATTTCAAGACTGTGTGAGGAAGAGAAATGTTGCTGCTGTTAACTGGAAGAAACAGCACCAAAAATAAAAGTGAAGTATGGAAAATGATTATGGAGAAATAAATGGAGAAAGGCTGGAGGGGAAAAGGCAAAATGAGTCCCTTGTCCAGGTAGGTATATTGTTTTGTTTTTTGATTTATAATGCATCTCATGAAAGAGTGGAAATAGCTCAGTGGAAAGGATGTTTGCCTAGCATGTATAAAGCCCCTGGTACCAGAAAAAAAACTTTAAAAATTTGGTTAGAATATTTACTTGACAAGTAATAATTAGAGTGGAATAAAACAGAATTCCCGAGGCTCTAGCTCACAGAAAAGGAACTGCTCTACAACATACAGATTATAATTTCTTAGAGAAGAAATAACTTTATTTTCAATATCAGTGCAGTGAACAAATGCAAGGCGTTGATGAGAAGACGACAGAGACACCTTTATTGACACACAGCATGGATTACTCTGGGTTTGTCTAGTCAACCACACAAAGGTTTTCAATTTTGACTGTTCCAGTGACAGCTCTTGAATCCATGCAGTTCTTTTCTCCAATATATGACTTTTCCTAGAAAATTTCAAGCTCTTGGGAAAAAAAAAACCTATTTCTATTACCCTGGCAATGCCTAGCACCATGCTGGGCTTCTACTCAACTTTCCTGCCAGATGAACTGTGTAGTTTGCATCTGGAATGCCCCCCAGAGGCCCATGTTGAGGGTTTGGCCCTCAGCCTGTGTGCTACCGGTAGGGGGCAGAATTTTAAGAAGGTGGGATTCCAAGAAGGAAGGTAAACCGTCAAGGGGTGAATCCCAAGGATACTGAGAACTCATCCCATCCTCTCTTCCTCCTTTCTTCCTGACCACCATGAAGTACAGAGAAATCCTCTATTATACTATATATACTTGCCGCACTGTACTGTACTGTACTGTGCTGTGCCACCACAGGCCCAGAAGAATGTGGTTAAACTGTCATGGACTGAATCATCTGAAGCTGTAAGCCACAGAAACTGGGCCTCCTTTTAGGTTGATTTTCCCTGGTATTTTGCCACAATAACCGAAAGCTGACTAATACAAATGCTGAGACAGACTCAGACTATCTGGCATTTCTTTTAATCAAGCCTGAAAAATGTGAGCTAGATCCAAATACATGCACAAGAAAGCTCACAAGTGTTGTATGTCAGAAGGTCCAAGTTCTAGAGTCTCACATCTCCTATGTTGTTATGCTGTTCAACAGGGGATACAACAGCATCTCTTGTTAGAATGGCTTGATGTTAATTACATGGTTTGGCCATATTATGGGTCATTCATGTTCCTGGAAGCCAATTATGGACACACAAGAGAAGCTGACTCTTGGTCCAGTGATGTGAAACATCTAATGTCTTCCCCTAGGCTTCCAAGAAGGGTTCTCAAACTCCTAAAAGTGTACTGCAAGCCTCTTTTTCCATCTAGTCTTGAGCTCAGTAGATGTAGGCCTTGGCCTTTCCTTGTGGTAAGGAATACAGAACAAATACAGTGTCTGTAAGTTTCTGAACATACTAAGATTTTCTTGTATTCCCAAGCAGTGGCTGTAGAAATAGCCCTGCAGTTCCAAACACACAGACAATGATAAATGCCCAAAGAAATATTCTATCAACCACCATGGCCACATATTTCCAGTCGTCTTCTACCTGAAATGCAAACAAAAAACAATCAAAACTATTTTTAGAAATCAAAACTATAGGAATCGTGCTTCATTGAGAAACAAGCTTCTTTTCAAAGATCACCTTGGTATTTTTTAAAGGGAAAATGGTATTATTTTCTTTTTTTTGTCTTTTTCCTTTTTATCAGTACCGGGGATGGAACTCATGACTGCCTGCTTGCAAGGCAGGTGCTTATGCCGCTGAGCTAAATCTCCAGCCCCTTATTTTTTATTACCCCATGTCTTCCTAATTTAGTTTTGTCTGAAGAGAGTGGATGGCCCTCTATTGGTGCCTTATAGACATGGCTATGGATAAGCCAGGTTCCCTAGGGCCCAGAGGGAACATTCCCAGGAAGTAGCTGCTCAGAGCGCTCAACTAGTGCCATTTACACCACTGAGCCTAATTTAATCAGCATCTAAATCCATTCTAAGTAGAATAAATGGCACTGAAGCTGACGAGTGGCAGGAGAGGAGTGTAAACCTTCTACAACTGTGTTGTACCTGCCAGCAGCTCCCCAATCATTTCTCTCTCCTCGTGGGGAAGCTCTGAGCTTCCCACCCTTCCCTTTGCACTGTTTCTTGAGCAAAGAATTTGGTTTCATTAACCAAGGCTGCCCTAAACATGTGTTTTAACCAGCTCTCACTTGACCAACCTGGGACATGGAGATTTACTGTTCCCACCCCTCAGGTCACCTCATGATAACCCAAGCAGCTTGACCTTCTCACACACAAGACTCGCTCTGAGACTTGGACTGTGTCTCTGAAGCTCCTCTGCATCTGCAGGGGACACAAGCTGGCTGCCTGTGAGGAGACATTTACCTCTTTCCTTTCATTGTGGCTTTTCATGTTTTCTGCTATGAATTGAACACTATTAATCACATCTTCTACCTCCGGAAAATGTTCTGGGTATTGGTTCGCCCACTGTGGAGGCTGATGACTTGACATTCTCTTGCTGGCCACAAATTCACCTGACTTCTGACAGTGACAGTGTTCCTTAAGAAATGTGGGTTCTCTGTGATTTGTGAACTTGGCCTTGGCAGGCCGAGTGGAGAGGCCCCTGGGGTTTTTATCACAGCCTGTCATCTTCTTCCTGTCCAGAGGCCTCCTCATCATCAGGAGCTGAGGGAACAGCTGGAGGAAAATTGTCTTCACCCACCTGGGCATGGTGTGTGTGGCTGGGGTGCGGTAGTGTATGTTCAACACAAATACGGTCACCACAATGGACAGAGTGACAAAAATCATGGTGAACAGCAGGTACTCACCTACCAGTGGGATGACGAGAGATGTGGATGGGATAGTTTCTGTAATTACCAACAAAAACACAGTCAGAGAAAGTAAAACTGAAATGCAAAGTGTCACTTTTTCGCCACAGTCCGAAGGAAGGTAAAAGACCAACACGGTTAGAAATGAAATAAAGAGGCAGGGGATGATCAAATTAATGGTGTAAAACATGGGCAACCTCCTAATGTAAAAAGAATAGGTTATATCTGTGTATATCTCTTCACAACAGTTGTATTTGATGTCATGCTTGTAGCCAGAAGCATCAACAATTTCCCATTCACTGTTTTCCCAATAGTCATTCATATCCACTTTAGAGCCAATAATTAGGAGGTCAATTTCAGCCTTGTCATATGTCCAGGAACCAAATTTCAGGGAACAATTTTGATGATCAAAAGGGAAAAAGGTGATATCCATAGGACATGAACTCTTAAAAATAGCTGGGGGAGTCCAGGTGATAGTGCCATTGTATTTAAGAAGAGCTTTTGTCTTGCCTGCAACTTGGAAGTCACCCACAGCACTGCAAAGGAAATGAGACCCCATCAGTAGTGGCCCACAAGCTCGCCCCAGAGCGACTTGGAAAGAAACTGCTGGGTTAGACACTCATACTTGTTATAAAGAACAATGTCAGGCTTCCAAATCTTCTCTGCTGGGACATGAAGAGTTTCAATGCCGTCATATTCCTTTGGATCCCAGCGTAATTTATAATCATTCCAGATCTAAAAGAAACAAAAAGCAGCTTTAAAATAAGTCTTAATAACTTTTTTTAAAAACCAAAGTTGGTTTAACTTTTTCGGGGAAAAAATTCTTATTTGAAGAATTACTTGATTTCTTTCATTTTGTTTTTGTTTTGAGATAAGGATTTCATTATGCAGTTCAGGCTGACCTTGAACTTACTAGGTGGTCTAGGCTGGCCTCAAACTCATAGTGATCCTCCTGCCTCAGCTTCCTGAGTTCTGTAATTGCAGGACCAACATGCCAGCACAAAGAATACATTGGTTTCCATTAAGAGTTGAGAAATTATATCCATGGGAAAGAGTCAACCTGGTTTGTAAATATTTAAGTAGGTAATTATCCATTGATTGTTAGCCTAGGTCATGGGCTTACCTTTCACATTCCATGGACTATTGTCAAACTGTAGTAGTAACTCTTTTCTTATATTTAAAATGCAACTCATGTGTTTGACTATGTATTAATATGTTACAAAATCTGTGTAAAACTTAAGGAGTTCTTAAGTGAGGAAAGTTTACTGATAAAACCAGGTGGTGGGAATTTAACATCCAGGCTCTTGAGCTCAGTTACTGACTGCTGGGGCCCTGGGCCAGCAGGGATCGCAGAGCCAGCAAGCATCAGACCCTGGAACATAAGCTGCTAACAAGACAGACATCTGGGAACAGAGAACAGAAAGGACAGGAGTCTGTAAGCCACCAGGTTCCTGCACCTGTGAAACACACATGAAGCCAGCTGTCACCAGTGCTGAATGTTAGACTTTGGAGACAAAGAGTAGGTTTTCTTTATTTATGTAGTTAGTCTTTTGAGACAAGGTCTCACTATGTAGTTCAGGCTGGCCTTGAATTCATTTTGTGGTCCAGGCTAGCCTTAAACTTCCAGTTATCCTCCTGCCTCAACCTCCTGAGTGCTAACATTACAGGTGCGCACCACCACACCCAGCATAGTAGGTCATGTTTTATATCTATCACAAGTTAGAGATGGAAGTAGGCAAGGCTTGTAGATTCCATCTGCCCAGCAATGTTGCATGTACCCTTGAGCACTAGCATCAGGCAGAGAGACACATGATAGACACCTACATGACGCAGCCATAGATTGGTTTCCATGATCTGGTTTACTTCATCCTGGGAAAAAGAAATAATACCTTTAGGCTTAAATGTACTTGCTAATAGAGGCAGGTCTTACAGCAAGAATGGCAGCAGACAAAAGACAACTCTGCATCATTCATGCCAGTGAGGAAAGCAAGAAAACTGAAGAGTGCAAAAAGTTTTGGGCATTCAACCAGGAACACAGTATTTCTACATGCGGCCTGGACTCTGGACTCTGAATGGAAATGTGTGTTAAGCAAAAGATATAAGGAGTAAAAATAAGCAGTAAGGAGGAGTGTGACATGAACATATACATACGAACACTGACCCTAAAGCCCCTCTTCCCCAGCTGTGCCCTGGGGTTCCCAGGTGCTTCGCCCACCTGCCCTAGGTGCTAACCTGAAATTGTTGCCTCTACTCCCACTGCAGTTCGTGGGCTGGATTCTGCTGTTCACCCACCACACATCTCTTGCTCCCGCCTAAGATACCACTTCTAGTATTTGTGATGCAAATCTGTATTTTGTAGCCACAACATGGTGGGAAGAATGCCTGCCTGTGCACGCCTTAGTTGTTAGATGGGTGAGAATGCACTTAATAATATGCATGTATGTGGACACGTAACATAAAAGAAGGATGATAAAGAGGCATGGAGTGGTGCACACATCTGTTTTAGAGGAGACAGTCCCAGGTGGCTCCTCTGCGGAGACTATGGATAACTAGATACTTGAGTGGGATAGAGACAGAACTGTCTGAGGGAAAGCATTGGAAGCTGACATCCCCGAGATAAAGAATCCTCAGTAGTCACCAACTCCTGGAGGAAGCTCCTGAAGGCAGACTAAGAACTGTTGAGGCAGCTTCACAACACCAGTGTGGAGGCTGCTGACCAAGTGGCCAGGTGGTCCTTAAGTTACCCTCAGTGACCAGCATCAGTGTATTTCACACCTGTTCAGCCAACCCTGGCTTCAAGATGCTCCAGCATGCTCCACAGTAAGGGGGCTCGTGCAGTCCTAAGCTCAGGTCCCGTGCATGCCACTCACTCAGAGCCTTCTGCTTCCCTCCAGGCCTGTGCTGCGCCTTTCCCAGACAGCTCTGTGCAGACAGCTTCATCAAGCTTCTGCCTTCCAAGGGCTGATGCTAAGACTGGGTGGCCAGGGTGAAAACTGCCAGCCAGAGAAGCTGTATTCATGGTTTCTCTCTCTACCCAGAGAACAAAAAATGGGTTGTCCTCATCCACTGAACCAGCAAGGGCCAACACAACTTTCCAGTCAGCCCAGCCCAAGAGCAGAGCTTCTGGTCACATCTGTCACGCTGCAATCTGCAGTCTAGCAGGAGTCACAGCAATAAAGGACTCTGCAGCCTTGGTTTCAAAAGGATCTCAGAGGTAACAGGCCTAAGCCTGGGGATCTTCGCAAGCCTGCTCCTGCTCTGGATTAGGGCGCTGCGTTCAGGGAGTGGAAATATCAGCTGGTGACGACCATGTGGTCTGGCAATCGCACTTCTGGCCATCTGTCTCAGAGAAAGGAAGACTAGGCACACACACTCCAATGCTCACAGCAGCTTTATCTGCAACAGCTCGGTCCCTGGAATTGGCCTAAATGATCTTCACCAAGTAGAAGGCTAAACTGTGGTGCATAAGCACCATAGACTGATACTCTGCAAGGAACTGATGGAGGAATTATGATGAATAAAAAAAAATGATCCCATAAAACTGTGATCCAATTTATGTCTCATGTTCTTGAATTAGCATTTTAGAAATAGAGGAGAGCTTAGTGGGAGAACTGAGGAAAGTGTACGAGGGCTTCCTCTATTATTCCTTACAGCTACACTTGAATCTATAATTATTTCAGAGTGTTAAATTTCAATTTTAAAATTTCTCTTGCAGTTTGGAAGGGATAAGGAGACAGAAATCTAGAAGATTTAAGGAAAGTCACAGACTTTCTTCCGTGTGCCCCTTCTATCGTTTTCTCCTTGTCTTCTTTTAGCCGAGAACGTGAATATGAACACGAACATGCATATGGTAGGATGAGAGGAAACACAGCCGCTATGTTGAACCAGGAGGCAATGCTAAGGCTGAAATCACATGTGCAGGGTGATGCAACAGAAAGAGAAGGCATCTGAATCGCCGCTGTCATGTCCAGTCTATGCTTTCAGATCAGCATTCAGGCGATGTCCCCTGCTGTTGTATAGTGTATAACCTGGGCAACCAACCAATGCTCTACCTGCTGACCTCAGGAGATACTTGGTGTTGACCTGCCAGCCTGCAAACCTTTAGGTTTCATTACGTAAGGAAGTAATAAACTTGTTTTATTTAAGTTGTGCTTTTAAAAATCCCTGACACTGGTAGCCAAATACAAAATGTAAAAAGCTACCTCCAGCAAATCCTACCCTGCAGCCTCTAGAGAACAGGGTGCTGAAAGCCCCTCAATGGAGGATTTGCATATCACTGTACAAAGAGGCAGCCTTCAGAGGACCTGATCCACAGCAAGGGTGGCTTCCCACCAGGACAAAGCCTTGACTGGCACTAAGCTTCTGGGTGTGGTAAAGGGATCAGGTTGTACTGGGATTAGCGGCACATGGGGGCAGAGGAAAACATCTGGCTTTTTAGAACCAGTATCTGGCAGTGCGTGGCCATCTGGACTTCACTGGAGCTGAGGATCAAACCAGGTCAGTTATGTCCAGTGGGTAGCAAGGGCTACAGAAGCAGGTGCAGCCTGATGTCCACTGCAAAAGAACCTCCCAGGCCACCCCAACTCGTGTCCAGTGGCCGTCTCCAGCAGGGCTGAGGCTGGCAGCAGGGCGGGGAACTGAGGCACCTTTCCTGCTGTCCAGTGCTCTCTAGAGTCCCTGCTGGGCACGTAGGAGACCTCCCTGGCTTCCGAAGCCCACCTCTTCTGGGAATCTGGCCAGAGATGCAGCCCACCCTGAAGTGTCCTCTGCAGGCCCAGTCCCTGGCCTTTGCCTTGGTGAAGCAGGTCCCCTGCCCTCTCCCCTGCATCAGGGATAAAGATAAGAGGGAGGGGGAACCCAGAAAGTGGGAGAAGCAAGGGCAAGGTGGAGCAAGTCAGTCCTATTACAGACAGCTACATTAATGCACAGCTAGAGAGGGACTGGGCCAACAGTAAGTCAGTGAAAAATAAACACATTGGAACTGTGGCTGGAGACACAACTGAAGAAAGCCAGGCCTCAAGACAGTAATGCAACCACCATACTTCTGAAGGGGTCAGCAGTGACTTTGAGTCATCCTGTAATTTGGAAACACCTGGTCCAGTGAGTCCAGTTAGGTTACCCAGGAAGGTGACCAGAGCAAAAAATGCCTTTGTGATTTCCATGTACCCTTGCTATGTGCCCAACTTCCCTAGTGGATAAATATTAGCTAAGTGACTATACACTGTTCCTATTGGCTGATTATAGTTTGACCCAGTTTGTAATTTTGTACCCACCTCATTATTTTGGCCTATAAAACATACTTAAGAAAAATGATCTTTGTGGCAACACACTTTTTGATCCCTTTCTGCCTCTCAGGAATGATCTCTCAGTGAATCTTTCCTATTCCTAACCTTAGATGTTTCTTAGAATTCCATCTTTAGTTGGGGAAAGCCATGAATTCAGCCTATCTAACATCTAGCAGGTTGGGGAGATCTGTTTCTCCTATATCTGTCCTAGTCGCCTTGGAACATGGTCACAGCCTATTACAAAATGTACTCAGCCTGTCACACTTGTAATCTCAGCACTCTGAGAGGCTGAAGCAGGAGGATCTCAAATTCAAGCCCAACCTGAGCAAATCAATGACTTAGACCCTGTCTCTCTCTCTCTCTCTCTCTCTCTCTCTCTCTCTCTCTCTCTTTCTCTCTCTCTCTGTCTCTGTCTCTGTCTCTCTCTCTCTCTCTCTCTCTCTCTCTCTCACACACACACACACACACACACACACACACACACACACACACACAGAGGACTTGAGACGCAACTTAGTGTTCAGCCCATGAGTTTACTCTTAATTATGGGTGTGAAGGGATTTTAAATTTCCAGCTTTTTCGTCCCCAGAGCCTGGTGGAGCCATATATGAAAGAAACGAATTTTCTGAGATAATATGGAAGACTTAAGGCAACTATCTTTCTGTGGAGCTGATCGCCTGCTTTCAAACTGGGCCTCAGCCTTCCCTTTGCAGTGTGTGTGTGCCTTGGGGACAGACCTTAGCTTCCCGTCTTGCAGGGAGGGGGTCAGGAAGATGCTCCTGGCGCCCAGTGATCGCACTACTGTGAGCCTCAGCCCGCCTCGACCCGAATCTGGCAGGCTCTGAGGGCGATGCCCAAGGATCTGTGCGCATGCGTGCCTGGGTGTACCATCTCGGGTTGGCCAGGTGCACTCGTGCTACAGCGGGGACACCAGGGACAGCGGGGACTGCCCGGCTCCTGGGTCGTCGGCCCTGCCGTCGGCTGGTGTTTTGCACTCACCACATTGGCCAATTGCGTGATCGCCACTTCGAAGTGCACAGTGACAGGGTCGGACACGTTCTCCGCTGGCCGGATGAACCGATTGTAACTGAAAAACAGCCTGTGGAACAGCAGCTCTTCGGAAGCGCACCCGGCGCCGCCTGCCGGCCAGGGAGGGAGTGAACGCAGGCGCTCCCGCTCCCTCCACGCACCGCCCTGACCCCCCCTCCCGCTCCCCCCCACCCGCGGCCCTGACCCCGCCCCCCTCCCCGCGGCGCCCTGGAGTCCCAGCCCGGCATCCCTCTGCCCACCAGGGAGGGTTCCCTCTCTTCTCTGATCCCCGTTCTTCCCTTTTACTTTTAAGATACAAAGGATTATGTCTGTCACTCAGCAGGAAAGCTAGATCAAAGAGAAAAACGTCCCAAGAGAAGAGAGGAGAAGATTTTTTTGTTTTGTCTTGTTTTTTCTTTTTGAGACAGGGTCTCGCTGTGCAGTTCAGGCTGGTCTTGAGCTCACTTTGTTGCCCAGGCTGGTCTGGAACTCGCAACGATCCTTCTGCCTCAGCCTCCCGGATTACATGCATGAGCCACCACGCCCGGCTCTTGAGAAGATTTTGAGTGGCTCAAAGTAACTTTCTGGTCTGGAGCCCTCAGCCCTGCCCTTTGGGTGGCAGCGCGGGACAGACCCCCAGGGCTTCCAAGTCGGACTGCTTTTTAAAGTCAGCTTCAAAATTGAATCATTTTTAAGATTTATGAGACTTATGAGGGTTTAAAAAGCAAAACTACTTAAAATCTTTTTTAAATCATTCAACATTGGTTCTTAAATAGTAACGTTTTCAGTTATTAAATTCTAGACAATCCTTTGTGCTATTTCCAACATAGAGGAACATCAAATTCATTCATGAATACCCACTTAAACACATTTCCTACATTTCCCCTTCGAGAATTCAAATTCAACATCTGAAGCATGACTCCGCGAATTACTCAGACATTAGGTACTTTGAAAGAAAGAGTAGGAAAGAAAGAAAGGAATCAAAGAGCCCATCAATGCAAAAATGAACAGGACAATAGTTACACTGCTAAATGAAGAGGTAAAAGGACCATAAGTTCAAGGCCAGCCTGGGCAATTTAGCAAGACCCTGTCTTGGGGGAAAGATTAAAATAAAAAAGCTGAAAATGTAGCTTGGTGCAAAGGATATGGGTTGGGTTCAATCCTGCAATAATTTACTGCAGTAATTTACTTTACTGCAATAAATAAATAAATAAATAAATAGTAAATAGATTAATAGGTAAGTTGAAGGGGCTTGGGAAAGCAGCTCAGGGTTAGAGCAACCATGATTTGATCCCTAGTTTTAAAGACAGGGAGTTAACAAATGGTTCTGAAACAGATTTTAGCAAAAAATAAAATATAAAATGTAAAATATCCTATTTGCTATCATAATAATCACATGGATAGAATATATACATAACAGAGAGATAGATTGAAAACCATATCATTCTTACAATATTCTAATTGGGAAAAATTCCAATTAGAAAAATAACCTATGCTTTAGGGAGTGTTTCATGTCTCTCCAACACTGCAACCCCTGACTCTCTGGTTCGTGCATCTCACAAATGAAGCCTGGATTTCGCCAGCAGTCTGACAACTGTGCTGCTCACGAGCTTTGCACACTAACAGGGACCCTCCGGTCTGCTCAGTCAGGCAGAAGAGAGCAAATACACAGAGCTAAAAATGTTATGGGAGGCAAGCAGAAATAAAACCTACCTTGAAAGAGAGGCATGGAAATACACACCCAGAGCCACAAACCAGGGTGAGGGAGCTCTTGCCCCTTGCCTAGCGGCATGGTTAACAAGGCGCGCAGGCTCCTTTTTGTAGGCAAAGGATTGTGGAAGACAAAGAGCTATCAGGCAGCTCTCCCGACCTGACCTCAAGTCACCGGGAGCCCGCTACAGTCCATACTTGTCTGCTGTGAAATCCAAACACCACTGCATCCTGGGATCAGAGACCAAGGCCTGCGTGAAGGGCAGGTGCGGAGGGCTGCACGCAGAACCAGCTGGGCGGCCACATCTCCAGTCGCTCTTGCTCTTGCCTTGTGAGGGGAGAGAAAAGGCAGCAAAGGAGCTCAGCGCCTGGCAGATCTGCTCTCTCACGCGCAGCCTTTTGGGGGTAAACAAGAGTCTTCCGCGCTCCAGCGATAGCTGCATCACTGCCAGTCACGCAGCTGCGATGCGGTTTCACTGCATTAATTAGACCTCAACCGTATCCTACACTACGAATTTCCATTCCTATATTTCTAAGTGCAGATTGGAGAAATACAGTTCACTGTTGTTTCTGTATGTGTTTTCTGACGCCTAAACTTTGAGGACTTTGTTCTTTTAAGTACAGTCCCCGCCACACAAGACTGGAGGTCAGATGCCAGAGAGTCAGAGGGGTTCCCCTCCACCACTGGTCCCTAGACATTTTCGTGTGCGTTTAGGGCTTTTGTCACTAACTGACTTTCTTGCAGCTTTCCTCTTTTCTTAAAATGTTTGGTGCCAGCTGAATTTTGATCAGTTGAGCCTTCCAGGTCAGATTCTAGTGCTGGCTGTAGAGGAAGCAGCGCTGAGAAGGGTCTGCCTGGCTTCCCTGCCACGCACTGCAGTTTCCTACCATGCGGTGCATGCCCAAGTGCACTGATTTAGACCAACAGCTTTCAGAATGGTGTGAGTCTCACTTCTCTGGGGGCGGGAAGAACTAATGTTTTTTCTTTTTTTCCCGTATCAAACTTGGACCAAGCTCCATGCTGCGTGCTTCAGGTTGGTGGTCCGAGATGTTACTTGGGTTCTCTCTTCGGTCTATAGATAGGCTTTTGTCCTTAGTCAGGTGTGTGAAGTTTGCAGAGGGCTTCAGATGACAAAAAGTAAGGATAATGCTTTCTGTGGTGGTTGAAATATCACCCTAACTCCAACTTTTCCAAAGAGCAGGTTTTAGTTATTGTTTTTTTTTTTTTCTTTTCATATTTTGGACTACTGTACCTTGTAACTTCAAGAAAATGGCTTTATTCAACTCCCATCAAACAGTTCTTGCAGTTCCTTACCTGCCAGCTTGAAAAACTGCTGTGTAGGAGGAGTCTTTTGGAATGCATCGAATGTTAGCTCTGGCTTTCTTCCGGGAGAACCACATCTGTTCCACTGCACAAGGGCACAGAGTGGGAAGTTCTTGCAATTGTTGTCCTCTTAGTCATGGTAGTCCTTGGAGCTGGAGAAGAAACCTAGGCTCACACATGCTGGGCAGTTGCTACACTACTGAGCTACTAAATGTCCAGGCCACAAGGAATGTTTCTTTTATTTCTTCATTTGTGTAGTGGTTGTGAAGGAGCCTGGACAGAGGCAAAAAATGCAAGTGAAAGAATATGGAGCCAGCTAGACATGAATTTGAGTTCTGTTCTGGGTTGCCTGATGTGATGGCCAGCAAGTTACCAGCAACTTCAGCTTTGTCCTCATCAGAAAAATGTGATTAATTCTATGGTATTAATCATTTACTTTCCCCTGTGCAATTCTTCATGTTATTTTCACTCAGTTGCCTAACACTGCAAACAGGTAACACAAATAGCTCTTGAGACTGGAAATTTTAAGAAGGATATATAAACTTTAAATCCTGTAAGAAGGTAATTCTCCATGCACACCCAGCACAGGAAGGAATCCTTGGACTGATGAGACAAGCACATGCCAGGGTTTGCTTCCTAGGTCTCCTTGGTAGTGCAACAGAGGTGACAACCAACTCCTCCACCTAACTGAACAAGAGATTAACACTTTGGAGGAGAGTTTCATTTCAGGACTGAAGTGTGATGCTACCACAGAGACTGGGCAAGAGAATCCTTGGGTCCTACCTAGGCTTGGAGATGGGGAGAGCTAAGTAGGATCTCCTTGGATCCCTTGGGAGATGGGGGATCAAACTAGGAAACTCACAGGTTGTATTCTGTCAAGGGAGGCCAGGCTTGGAGTAGGGGTGGAGTGAAATTGTCGTAGGGAATGGTCCTGAAAAAGAAGTGGTCTGGTGGTATCTTTGTGGCATGCGTGCCTACATTCAGCAGAACCTAGCAGTGTGAAGCATGATAGGCTACTGGGTGGGTGGTTGATCTGCACTGCAATCATAGTCTTCTGAGTCCTGGTTAAGGGTGAACAGGAGTGGCTTCTGGGGTTTGGCAATACTCATTTTGTCAAATGATGTCACAAATTCACTACTACAGCCAAGGGGCCATAATAGCAGATAACAACTGGTTCTCTTTCTATACCAGTATCTGGAGTTACAGGGAATTGTAATCAATAAAAAACTGAATATACATAGATCTTAGGGCAGCAGGGCATCACAAGAACACTATCGTCCCCCAGTTCTCCTAGATGGAGCAGGGAGTACAAATGCAGAGGAAAGCAAACGCCAGGTAGCAGAACTCTACAAAAAGTTCATAGAGGAAGAAATTAGATGAACTCAAGAGTAATAAATAAAAAACTCATGGCTTTATCATTCAGTATGCTCCAGGCAAATTCAGGGAAATTAGTAAAAATTAGACAACCTGCCCAAAATCGTTCAAAATATGAGTGACAGATTCAAAAAGTATATAGAAAAAGATCTATATGCTGAAAATTATACTACTCTAAAAAAGGAGACTGAAGAGGATATTAGAAAATGGAAGGATATGCCTTGAAAGGCATGGTTAGGTTAGGAAGAATCAACATTGTGAAAATGGCCATACTCCCAAAACTGTTATACAGATTCAAAGCAATCCCATCAACATACCTTACAGCTCTAGAAAAAAAATATTCCTAAAATTCATCTGGAAACAGAAGAAATCTAGAATAGCAAAGTCAGTTCTGGGAAACAAAGGCAAGACAGGAGACATCTCAATTCCTGACTTGAAACTATACTACAAAGCCACAGTAATAAAATCAGCATCACAAAGAATAGACCTGAGAATCAACGGAACAGATTAGAAGATGCAAACACTACTACAAAGACACTCAGCCATCTTATATTTGACAAAGGGGCTAAACATGTTCACTGGAAAAAGATAGCCTCTTTAATAAATGGAGTTCGAAAAACTGGCTTTCTATATGCCAATGACTGAAAATAGACCCATGCCTATCACCATACACTAACTAAAGTCAAAATAGATCAAGAATCTAAATATTAAAAAAGAAACACTAAATCTACTGGAAGACAAAGTGGGTAAAAATCTTGGAGACATAGGGGTAGGGAAAGAATTCATGAATAAAATGCCAACTGCACAGGAAACACGTCAAAGAATCAACAACTGGGATCTCTTATTACTAAAAAGTTTTTGCTCTTCAAAAGAAATCACCAACAAAGTGAAAAGAAAATGCACAGAATTGGAACAAATTTTAGCCAATAATCCCTCAGACAAAGGACTTATATCCAGAACATATAAAGAACTGAAAAATATCAAGTCCCCCAAATTCAAAGACCCTCTCCAAAAATGGGCATCTGAGATTAACACACAGTTCTCTAATGAAGATATATAAATGGCAAATAAATATATGAAATGTTCATCATCACTGGTCATTCAAGAAATTCAAATTAAAACAGCATTGAGATTTCATCTCACCCCAGAAAGAATAGCTTCCATCAAGAAAACAACTGATAACAAATGTTGCAAGATTGCAGGGAAAAAAGGAACACTTCTCCACTGTTGCTTAGGGTGCAGACTGGTGCAGTGACTGTAGAAATCAATATGGAGATACCTCAAAAAACTAGGATTGGAAGTTCCATTCAATCCAACTATTCCCCTCCTGGGTATTTTCCCAGAAAAATTGAAAAGGTCATGTCAAAGAGATATATGTGCACCCATATTCATAGAAGCACAATTTATAATAGCTAAATCTTGGAAACACCAAAATGTCCATCAACTGCAAAGTGGATGAAAAAAATGTAATATTGTTATACAATGGAATACTACTCAGCTATAAAAATGGATGATCTTGAGGCATTTATAGCTAAATGGAGGCAACTTGAAAATATCCTCATTAGTGAAATAAACAAGACTCATATTAATAAATATCACATTGTCTTTCTAGTGTAAAAACTAATAAAAACTGACAGGATAATGGGATCCAAAAAGTATAATATACATTGTGAAAACAAAAGGGAAGGAAAGTGCTCTAAAGAGTATAACAGTATGTATAGTGTGTAAGATAGATGACCATATTACTGAATTTCTGTTGAAACATTGAGCAGAAGGATTTGCACTACCAATGCTTGAGTGTCTAAATAGATTTTATGCTTTAATTTTGTGACTTTGGCAACTAATTTTTAAGATGACAATGAATAATGTATCAACTAGCAATTCTATGATGTTAATTTTTTTGAATTTGGTATTGTTCTACCTTTCTTTTCTGTTTTACTATTTTCTTTAATTTTCTTTTCCTTCTTTGAAAAAAAGAGAACAATATGCAATATAACAACCATTGTTAAATTTCTTTCATTCTGTTTTGAAAAACCTATATTGTTATTGTTTTGAGTTTGCTAAGCCTTTTGTTTTTTGTTTTTCTTTTCTGATTTTTCTCTTTAAAAAAAGTATATAGAATCTTCAAAAGGTGTCAGGCAGAAATATCTTAAATAAAAATCTGTATTTTTGCAAATCTGTATTAATTGCAAAAATGCAATTAATGAATGACCAATGCAAAGATGGAGTGTTTGAAATGGGAGGAAAAAATGATAAATTATCAAGAAGTACTCAAAGAAGTCATAAAAATATGAGAACAAGAAAAGATCATCCAATAGCTACTAGCCAATACTAAGAAGACCAACCTAAGGTAAACTGGAACTAGAGAAAATCTAGAAGATAACTCAGATGGGATTATTACAGAAATCATAGCAGAAAACTCCCCAAATATGAGAAAAGAGTTCAATACCCAAGGAAATGAGGCTTACAGAACACCAAACAACTATGATGAAAAAAAGGCTCACCTGTGGAGGACTACTGGAATGATTGCCCTTGAAAGAAGAGCAATTATCTCCATTTTGGCTCAACCTGGCCCTGTTTCCATATGCTGATATATACAGAGCTGGCTTGGACTTTTCCTTATCTCTTCAGTTGGCTTTAACCAATGCAAGTCGGTCCAACTGAGGTGCTGACGGTAGTCTTTGAAGCAAGGTGACAAGTCAGTATTGCCCTGGCCTGTAGCACCCAAGAAGCATGTGTGAGGTAGGCAAGAAGGAGAGCCATGCTCCACACTGTTGGCTGGCCAACACTGAGCCTCAAGATAAGAGGCTATGACTTCCCAGGGCATAAAAGATTACACATGAGAGCTGGAGCACTGACCCCAAAACCTTAGATACTGCTTCAAATTGTGTTATTCAAGTTACTCCTTGTGAATATCCTCTCTGCACATTGCAGAGGTGATTTCAGACTGCCTAACGAGCCCACTTTGCAGTGCTCATGACACTCACATGTTTCCCACCACTCTCACAGTCACTTATCCTTGATCCAGTCCCCTCTTCTTGAGTGGATAAAACCTGGGTTCAGTCCTGGGTTGAGGTCTTCGTTCTAGTTAACCATTGCCCTATCTGGCCTTAGGACTCCCTCATCTCCACACAACTACAGATATGCCTTAGTGTCTTTATTCTCACCATGCATTACACTGGTAGTGGTAGATTGGAATTAACTTTCTAGAGTTTCAATGGCTTTCAGTACTCACCAAGACTTATGTGCTTTTTTTTTGAGAGGCAGGGTCTTGCTATATATAGTTCAGGCTGGCCTTGAACTTCTGGCTATTCTCCTGCTTCAGCTTTCTAAGGGCTGGGATTGTTCAAAAGTGGTGACACCAGGTCTGGCAATATATCCTTATTGAGTTGTTAGATATTAAACAAAACAAAACAACCCAGAATTTTAAATGCAGTCAAAGAAAAAACCAAAACATTGCATATTAAGGTAAAACTATTCGATTACAGCAGACTTCTCAACACAAACTTTAAAAGCTAGAAGAGACTGAAGTATTTCAAGCCCTAAGAGCAAGCAACTTCCAACATTCTAACCTACACAGCAAAGCATTCTTTAAAAAATAGATAGAGAAATAAGGGCATTGCATGAAAAAGAGTAGCTCAAGAGGTTTATGATAATGAAGCAAGGACACCAGAAAATGCTCAGCATTACCCTAGACAAAAGCAATGAAATTAATATGGCTAAAAACCCAGATTAAGCAGAAACTTAAAGGTCATTGCACAAGCAACAAAATGACAGGAGGAAAAAAAAAGGTATAACCAACACAGAAAGAATGCAATGATAATAAATAATCAACATATCTCAGTAATATCTCTCAATGTTAATGGCCCCATTCTCCAATTAAAAAAATGGGTTGGCAGGCTGGATAAAAAACAGAATCCAAGAGTCTTATAGTCAAGAAATTCACAGAATCCAAAAGACACACATGGAGTAAAGATTAAATAGTGGAAAACAATATTTCAGGCACCAGGACCCTGAAAACAAGCAGATAGTAATTTTAATCTCAGAAAGCACAAACTGCAAGCTAAAACTTATTAGAACAGACAAAGATCACTACATTTTTCTTAGGGGAGCAATCTAACAAGAAGAGATAACATTTATAAATATGTATGCACCAAGCATCTATCTTCATAGAACAAATACTGCTGAACATAAAAATCAAATGACTACTAACACATTCATGATGGAGCTTTATTAACACTTTTTAACACTTTTATAAAGAGACAGATCAACTAAACAAAATATCAATAAAGAAATATCAGAGGTGAACCACACCATTGAACATATGGATTTAGTAGGTTTCTACAGGGTATTTTACCCTTCTACAACAGAATACACATTCTTTTCTGCAGTACAGGGTACTTTCCCCAAAATAGATCACATACTACTCCATTAAATCTGCTTAAGTAAATGTTAAATAACTGAAATTATCTAATGAGTGCTATTGAATCACTGTGCAATGAAAATAGAATTACAGAAGAAATCATAGAAAAGGTAGAAGCACCTGGAAAATTAATAATAAGCCAGAGAAAAAGTCAAGGAAGAAATTAAAAATTTTCTGAAAGTTAATGACAGTGCCAATACAAATCACCAAAACTTCTGACACATTGAAAGAAAGCCTAAGAGGAAAGTTTGCTACAATAAATGTGCACATTAGGAAAATAAAGCAAGCTAAAAAAAACCTTAATAGAAATCTTAAGATACCTGAGAAACAATAACAATCCAGGCCCAAAATAAATTAAGTAGGGAAATTATAAAAATTAGAGCAGAAATTAATGAAATAGAATCTTAAAAAATACAAAAAAATCAGTGAGTCAAAGAACTGATTCTTGGAAAGAATTAAGTAGATAAACCACTTCTATTCATCATAATACTTAAAACATTAATTAGAGCAGTTGGGCAAGAGAAGGATAAAAAGAGAAAGGAAAGAACTATAAGTTGCAGATAACATGATACACTACATAAAAGACTCCAGGAACTCCACCAAAATATTCTAAGAATTAATAACCCACTTCAGGAAAGTAGCAGGATACAAGATCAATGCACAAAAATTATTAACATTGTGTACACCAATAGTGAGCTAGGTGAGAAGGAAATTATGAAAACAAAAGTATTCACAGAAACTTTAAGGAAAATGAAGGAATTAACCTAAGCAAAGAAATGAAGAATCTCTAAAAAGTGGCAGTATTCTCAAAAAGGAGATTGACAAGGACCTCAGAAAATGGAAAGAGGTTCACTGCTTCTGAATAGGTAGAACCGATATTGTCAAAATGTTCATGCTCCCAAAAAAGTGTTATACAGGTTCAATGCAGTCTCAGTGAAAGTACCAACAGTGTACTTTATAGAAATGGAGAAAACAATTCTAACATTTATATGGAAACTAGATGAGATCCAGACGAGCAAAACAAATGTTGAGCAACAAGAGCAAAGCAGAGGGATTTGTAATACATGACCTCAAGCTATACTACAAAGCAATGGTGATAAATAGACATGGTAATAGAACAAAAATAGACATGTGTATCAATGGAACAGGACTGAGGATACAAAAACTCTCCCTGACACATTTAACTATTTGATATTTGGCAAAGGTGTCAAAAGAATACATTAAGGAAAGACAACCTAATCAACAAGTGTTGCTGGGAAAATTGGATAAATGTTTGCATAAGATTGAAACTGTATCTGTATTTCTGTATCTGTATCTGTATTTCTCACTGTACACTAAATTAAAATCAAACTGAATCAAAGGTCAGATCAGAAATAATATCTCGGGTGAAAGAAGAAATAACATATGTAATAAAAACTTTGGCCACCACCAGGACTCTCCCATGGGTAGCCAGCATGGGTGGGGAGAAGTAGCCCGCTTAACCCCTGTGTACACACTGGCCATCAGGACACTTCCCCAGGTAGCCAGTGAGGACCAGAACCAACCAACCACACATTAGAGAGTCTGTGAGCATCTGGATAAGCCCATCCCATACCCCAGTGGCTCCCTGAAAACCTGGGTTAGGAGAAATCCAAGTGGCTGGCTCATCCCGTATTCCATGGATAGGGGGCCCACGTGGGAAGTACCTGGAACCCCACAACCCTCTTTTCCAGAGAAACCCAGGAAAATGGCAAGAAGGTGATCTCTGGCCTCCAGCTCAAATAGAACAAGTCCAGGAGACATGGACATGCAAGAAAGCAGAAGCCATACACCTGGAACGATGGCAGCAGAAGTAAAGAGCCTTCTTCATGAGGCTATAAAAGAAATCAGATCAGAAATAATATCTCAGTGAAAGAAGAAATAACATACATAATAAAGTGCTTGCTGAGTATCTAAAAAAGACAGATTTAAAAAAATAGGAGCATAGGAGAATGAGGGAATCCTTGAATGAACAATATAGATAAGAATTGGAATGCATGAAATAGACTCAAAGAGATATCCAGGAAATGAAAAACTCTATGGAAATATGGCAACACTGCTTAAAAGAAACTGAATACTGTTGAAGATAGGAAGGCAGCTAGTGACCCTGGAAGGAAAGATCTCTTAAAAATAACAAGAAATAGGGAAATAACAATTCAACAGCCATGAAAAGACACACACAAAAATAATTTCAGAGTGATAGGTGTCAGCAACAAAGCAGGAGTCAACATAAATGACATACATAAAAAACAGTAACAGCAGAGATCTTCCCAAGCATGGGAAAAGACCTGATGTGCAGATAAGTGAGGCATATAGAACTCCAACTAGCCATAACCAAACTAAATCTATGCCCAGGCATACAATAATCAAGATCCCAGAAAGTCAGCCCAAAAACAGAATATTACAGGCTGGTAGACAAAAGAAACAGATCACCTATAAAGGAAAACCCATCAGAATCATGACAGACTTCTCAGTACAAACCACCAAGTCAAGAAGACCTTGGAGTGAAGTATTTTAAGCCCTGAAAGAAAACAACTTCTAACTCAGATTGATGTATCCTGTAAGATTGTCTTTCAAAATTGATGGAGAAATAAGGTACTTCATGAAAAAGAACGACAGAAGGAATTCATGACCATCAAATCAACCCTAAAAGGGTACTGAGGGACATTCTAGAGGGAGACAAAAATGAACCACAGTACCAGGAACAGCAGCAAAGTGGGATCACACAGTGGGGCAGATAATCGAAGAGGGTGGAAAAAGAAGAGAGCAGATGGCAGGAGAAAAGCAAGGGAGAGACAAACCGGTGCATGTTGGTTATAACCATAAATATAGAGGGCCTCAATGTACCAATAAAAAGGAGGATAGGCAGAGTGGGTCAAGAAGCAAGACCCAACTTCTGGGAGAACATGGCAGACAGATAACAGCTACTACGGAGGCTCTCTGAAAGACTCAGCTCAGAAGTCAGGAAGAGTGCGGAGTAAGGAGACATAAGCCGGTGGAGATATGCTCTGCTGACTCAGGAACGAACTGGGTTGAGAGAATCAACTTGGAATGCAGTCCTGGTGCTAAAACAGGAACAGAAAAGCCTCAGTGTGGAGGCTGGAGCCCGCGCCATTGGAAGCCGCGATTTGGGTTTCCCGCTGCGCGGCAGCTGCCTCTACGTCAGCTCGGCAAGGAGAGAGACGCGCGGAAGCTCTGAGAATGGGGGTCTACGAACGAAGTCGAAAACAGGACAGGCAGGGAGGCGTGCACTGGCTTGTGGTGAGGTGAGTGAGAGAAACTGACACTCTACCACAGTTTGACTCCAGCGGAGGTCATTCTGGGCCTGGGCAATCCTGCGGGAGCAGGGCGCAGTGGCGACTTCAGCCACACATCCCCCTCTCAGGCGGGATTGGTGAGGGGTGCCTAGCCTGCGTGACGCTGCTGGTGGACCCAGTGGGCTGGCCCAACCCAGATCCCAGAGCCTGACGGTGGCTGGGAGGGGCAGGTCCCGCGTAGGCTGCCTGGTCTGGAACTTCCTGGTGCGCTGTGGTGGGCGGGAACACCTAACCAGCGCAATTCGATCAGGCTGTGGCTGACAGGGAGGGAAGCTGAGCCTCCTATGTAAGCTTGCATATATAAGGAACAGAGAATATGGGAAGAGGCAGCAACAAGAAAGGCTCCTCGGCCCCCAATTCTGAGAAACAGGTAATAGCAGACACCTCACCAATAGACATAAAGCGCCATATAGAGAGCCTCATAGATCAGTTCAGGAATGAAGTTATCAATGACCTGAAGCTAGAAGTATGCAGAATAGTTAGAGAAATGCTAAGCACCACCCAAGAAAAAACAGATGGTGGAATGGAAGAACAGAAAAAGAGGGGAGAATTGTTTGATGGAGAAAACAGAGAAAGCATAGAATACATGAAGCAGGTTCAAAGGAACTACCAAGAAACTAAGAAGTCTATCGAAAACTGGCATAACAGCTTGAAAGAAACTAAGGACAGACTATCTGAACGGGAGGGCAGATTTGTAATATGGGAGAATGAAATGAAAAACTTTTTTAAAATAACAAAGAAACAAACAGCAATAATACAAAGACAAGAAAATGATAAGAGGATCCATAACTTAAGGATTAAGAACATAAAAGAAGAAGTAGGGACACAAACAAATGAACTACAAAAGCTACTCACAGAAATAATCCAGGAGAATTTTCCTAATTTAGCAAAAGGTAAAGATACTCAGATGTATGAGGCATACAGGACCCCAGCTACCTACAACCCAAACAGAGCAACACCCAGGCATATAATAATAAAAATTCCAGAAATTCAATACAAGAACAGAATATTAAAAGCTGTCAGAGACAAGAAACAGATCACTTACAAGGGAACACCCATCAAAATTACAGCAGATTTCTCTG
Source organism: Cavia porcellus (assembly GCF_034190915.1). Classification (NCBI taxonomy): domain Eukaryota; kingdom Metazoa; phylum Chordata; class Mammalia; order Rodentia; family Caviidae; genus Cavia; species Cavia porcellus. The sequence goes on from NW_026947512.1 coordinate 49,854,617, forward strand.
CACAAACCATCAAATCACGAAGAGCATGGGGGGAAATAATTCAAGCTTTGAAAGATAATAATCTCCAGCCAAGATTGAGATATCCTGCACAACTGTCCCTGGATATTGATGGAAAAACAAGGTGCTTCCAGGATAAAGAGGAACTGGGGGAATTTGCAACCACCAATTCAACTCTACAGAAAGTATTGCAGAATATTCTAAAAAAAGAAAAATACAAAGAATCCAGAAATAGTGGCGGGGAGGCCACAATGAATGGAGCAGAGAACAAAATGAAGAAGACAAACTGACAGCTACTGACAGAAAAAGAGCTCAACAGAAATGAGGCAGAGAAGATTGGATGATAGGAACAGCTATTTTGGAGAAAATGACACCTTAATAGGTAATACTGATCTAGTATCATCTTGTTTTGAAGTTTCATCTAGCTTTTGTTCTTCTGTCTCCAATAGTCTAAATAGGTTGTATCTTATTGGATTTTATTATGTACGATAGTATAAGCAAAAACCTTTTAAAGACAAGGAGATTATACAGAAACCATTGTTCATTTTCTGTTAGTCGATTCTAAATACCCTGTAATGCTGTCATTCTCTTAAATGGTTTTACATTGTTTTGATATATTTAATGCTATAGTATACGAAGTTGTACTCAAGGATTTCAAGGAAAGAGACAATATGGTAACTACTTTTATGTCAGGATTATCTGGTGGTGAAACACTATTCTGCTTAAATGGTTATGTTTTGATCTGCGCTGTTTTGCTGTTATGCCCTCTTTTATCTCAATCTCCACTCCATTATTTACTTTTTAATTTTTATTCTTTTAATTAAGGGAAAAATAAATAAAAAATAGCAGGATATATTATAGTAACCCACTTTGACTTTCCATTATCTCGATTTAAAGCCCTGTGTTACTCTTACCATCTTGTTTTTGACTGATGTCCCCTTATTCTGTTTTGCTGGGTAGTATCAGGTTCGAAAGTTTAGGCAACAGCTGTGAAGATAATGAGATTCATTAAGATGCCCATTCTCGTTGACTTTTATCTACTTTTGAAGACCTACAATGTCTCCAATGTTTTGGTTTTGTCGGTTTTGTTCTTTATTGTTTTGTTCAATATTATTATAACTAATGATATAGGCAATTCTATTAGAGATAGCGGGAGGCATTATGGTAACCATTGTTGATCACCTTGTATTATGTTTTTTACAGTATCTATTATGTCCACCCTTTTGATTTGACCAACTCTGTTCTGTTATGTCACATTTGGTTTTACTCTCTTCCAAAAAAGTAATAAGAACCATGGGAGCATTGAAACCCAAAATGTGTAATAGTCATTGTACAAAAGAGAGGAAAAGAAAGTGCTCTAAACTATATAACTGCATGTATATTTAAGTGTATAAGATAGAAAATGATATCACTGAGTTTTATTGGATTATTGAACAGAACTGTTTGCAGTATCATTGTTGGAATGTCCACTTTACAAGCTTTAATTTTGTGACTTGAACAATTATTTCTAAGATGACAATATGTAATCCATTAACTAGTGATTTCCTACTGTTTATTTTTTTTTCTGTAAATCTGTATAACTTATACCCTTTCTCTGCTTTTTTTTCTCCTTAAATAAAATTTAAAAAAAAAGAAGCAAGACCCATCAATATGTGTTCAAGAGACACATTAACTTGAAAGGAAATTCATAGATGGAAAGTCAAAGGAGAGAAAACAATTCTCCATGTGACAGTGGATCAGAAAAATGCAGGGGTGGCTTGCCCACCAACCATAGATAGAACTGTTAAGAAAGATATGGCATTTTTATACAGTGGAAAGCTACAAGGCTATATAGAAGGATAATCACAAGGCTTTTGTAGGTAAACCTTGCGATCAAGCTCTTGGGTGAAATGGTTTGAACTCATGTAAGTGAATATCATGTTGTCTCCCTAGTATAAAAAACTTGAAGGAATTAGTGGAATCCAAAGTGCACCGTTGACATTGGGAAAGTGAAAGTGGAGGGAGGAAGCCATCGTTAGTTCTCTATTATTTTGTTTTAAAGTCCTGTATTGTTTTCATTGTTTTGTTTTTATTGGTTTTATTCAATTTTGTTGGTTTGATTTCATTATATCTGATGGCATGCGCAGCTATTTTGAAGATAACAAGAGGCATTATGATAGCCACTGTTGAATTTCTATTATCTTGTTTTGAAGTCCTGAAATACTTTCACTGTTTTGTTTTGTCCTGTTTTATTTGATTTTATTAGTTCTGATGGAATGGGCAGCTATTTTGAATATAACAAGAAGCATTATGGTTGCCATTGTTGATTTCCTATTATCTTGCTTTAAAGTCCTGTATCACTTTTACTATTGTGTTTTGATTGTCTTTATTGTTTTATGTTGTTTGATTTTATTTTCTTAAAAAAGATAAAAGCATTAAAGTAGAAACACTGCACCTCCTGGAAAATAGGTAAAACTCTTGAAGCTGTAGGTAGAGGAACTACAATTGTTCCCACTCTGAATAACAGCAAGAATCAATAGATGGTATTACATCTAATTAAAAAACTTCTGTACAACAAAGGGATATATTAGTATACACACAACCCACAGAATGGAAAAAAAATTGCTAGCTTCTCTTCAGAGGACTAAAATCTAGAATATACAAAGAACTAAAAAAGTTATATCACGTAAAGTAAAAGATCCAGTCAAGAAATGGGCAAGTTAAATGAACAGAAACTTCACAGAGCAAGAAGTATAAATGGCCAGCAAATATATTAAAACAGTGTTCAATATCTCTGACCATTAGAGAACTATAATTTAAAACAATGCTAAGATTCCATCTTACTCCAAAAGAATGGCAATTGTCAAGAAATCAAACCATAACAAGTGCTGGTGATACTGTGGTGAAAAAGAAACCCTCCTACACTGTTGGTGGGAATGTATAACCATTATGGAAATCAGTATGGAAATTTTTCAAAGAACTAAAATTAGAAATTCCATATGATCCAGCTATCCCCCATGTAGGTATCTTGCCCAAAGAGCTAAGACATTATATTACAGTGATACATGCAAACCGATGTGTACAGCAGTGCAATTCTTTTTTTTTTTTTTTTTTTTTTTGGTCTTTTTTCATTTTTATCGGTACCAGGGATCGAACTCAGGACTGCCTGCTTGCAAGGCAGGCGCTTATGCCGCTGAGCTAAACCCCCAGCCCAGCAGTGCAATTCTTAAGTGACATCCTACACATTGTCTGTATACTTATCAGCAGATGATTGGATAAAAAATATGGGGCTGGGGATTTAGCTCAGTGGCATAAGCGCCTGCCTTGCAAGCAGGCAGTCGTGAGTTTGATCCCTGGTACCAATAAAAACGAAAAAGACAAATTATATATATATATATATATATATATATATATATATCTACAATGGAATATTTACTTAGCTATAAAAAGGACAAATCTGAGACATTCATAGGAAAATGGGTACACCTGGAAAATATAATGTTGACTGAAGTAAAGCAGACGCATAGGCTTCAATGCCATATAATATCTCTCATTTGAGTAAGGCAAGGTATAAACAAAGAAATCAATAGAGGATGAATAGAAGGACACAAGCAGGTAGATCTCTTGCAGACAGGAAGTTGTCCAAGAGACAAAGAACAGGGGGCGAGGGGAGGTGAAAGGAAAGTAAGTAGAATAAAGATATGCTATGTACAGGAAGCCAATAACCTCACTGAATGCAAACATATGTCATGAGTATGAGCTAAGATTAACATAAACAAGAATGAAAATAGAAAAAGGGGAATTAGAGGTGGAAGGAGGAAGAATGGAGAGAAAAAAGCAAGCAAGTTGTATTGTATACACATACTTTCTAAGGTGATTGTAAAATGCATATACTTTAAACATGTGCTTAAAAACACTGCTGTTAGAAAATTTATAGGCTTCAGAGAATAATTTATTTTATTTTGATTTTACCCATAGATTTGAAAAATATTATTTAATAAGAAATTTATTGTAAAATTTATTGTAAGCTTTTCCCCTTTTGTTTGCTTTACTCTACTCCAAATATAAAGAAGAACATTTGATGTGGTTACATAAAATTGGGCATGCTCTTGAAGGTGTTTTGGAGCAGAAACTGCAAGGATAAACATTGTGCTGACCTTTCTCCAACTGTCAGTTCTCTTAAACTCAAAATGGAAAAACTCTCTCGTTATCCATAAAGAATTGGACAAAAAACCCAAGTAGTCCTTTATACATGTATTATTCATACATTCACTGCAGCAAAAACATCATCAATAATTTAAGGATCTCATGTGCTTTTAAAAACTGCCTACTGCCATTAACGCTCTCATAATCCAGTTTTCTCAGTCACTGGCTATTCGCATTCACCACACTTGACATCTCCGAGTCACACCCTCAAAAACAAGGGGCAGTGCTTAAGAATTAAGTAGTATTTCACATTAAATGCTAATTCTAGACACAAAAAATTCTTCAATAAACTGTTAAGCATATGAGAAGCTCAAATTATTTCTATAGTACCCATCTTCTTTTTAAAATTAATTAATTACTTTTATTAGTATGTTTTAGATACCCATAATGATCACATTCATCACAGGGATTTGCACCTGTACATAATATATCTTGATTCTTCTTTTATTCCTATTCCTCTCCCTTTCTTTCAACTCCTCTTTTTCTCTTTAGTTTCCTTTTTTCTTTTGCCTTTTTTCTCTTTGTTTTTCCTTTTCCTCCCTTCTGTTCTCCCTCTCTCCTCTCCTCTCTCCTCTCCCTTCTGCCACCTATGTCTTTAGAAAAAAGGGAGAGCCTGCGAGCCCGAGGTACAAGTTATTGGCAATGGAACACACTGAACAGTAATTAGAGCTGTCCCAGAAATGTCCCGACTGCCACACACTTTGCTGAGTTCTTTCCTCCTTAAATTCTTGTCGCTACCCTCTGAAGCTAGATTCTACTTCCTAGGCTAGAATGTCAACACTCAGGGAGGTTAAATCACTTGCTCTAAGTGACTGAGTTAAAATCCCACCCAGCTCCCTCCAAATTCTAAAGCTAGTGCTTTAACCTTAAAACTATCTGGAAGTGCTTTTAGATGGTCAAATGCCCAAAAGTTGAATATGTGTTTAGAGGGTTGCTTTTGAAATGGGCAGCTTATCCAGCTGCACAGGGCGCTGAAGCAGGGCACAGTGCTGGCTGCAAGTGAATGCCAGTGAGATTGCTAGAGGCAGAACCCGGGCTCACCAGGCCGCTTCCCAACTCTAGCTGCTGCTTGCTTTTCCTTGGGTGGGCTTTGCTCTGCTGTGGTGCCACCATGCATCCACAGCTTCGGGCATGCTGTAGCTGCTTGGCCATGAACACTATTCAGCTAAATGCTGTGGAAGACACAGTGAGCCACACTCTTTCAGTTATTTGAACAATTCCCACACAGAATTTTGGGAATTATAAATTTTCTCACTTCATTCCATGGACTATTATCTAAGGACCCTTTAAAGCAGACAGAAATGTGTTCAAAGCGAAAGTCCTCTAAAAGGAAGAACTACTCAAAGTTGCCATTGTCAGTAGAACCAGGCAATTACTGTAATAAAATTTCACCCACTACGATAGATCCAGCATCATGATTACAAATGGGAATTACAAAACTACTATGTTTTGGGTTTCATAAGGCCTATGTTATAAAAAGCCGGTGGCTTGATAGAACAAAAATGTGTTCTTCCACAGCTCTGAGGCTAGAAGTCTGAATCACAGGACCATCTTTCCTCAAAAGCTCTAGAGGGAGAGCCCTTCCTTGCTTCTTCCAGATGCTGGTGGTCTAAGATTTCCTTGACTTGTGGAGGATAATTCTCATCTTTGCATTTGAAGCTACAAGACCTTGTTCTTATCTGGGCTGCCTTCTCTCTTAATTCTTCCCAGGAAGCTGGTCATTCTGTTCAGAGCCTACCATAGCCTACCAGGTAATCTAAGATGGCCTCTTCGTTAGACAGTTAAAGTAAATACATCTGCAAATAACTTTTCCAAAAAAGATAATATTCTCAGGTACCAGGTGTATTAGAGTGGTTATATGCAAATATCAGGTGTTAGGATGTGCATATACCCTCTTTAAGGCCACCATTCAATTCACTATATCAGGTAGCAATACTGTAATGAGGATCTAGGGGGAGAGGACTTTGGGAAACGAACCCATAGAGCACTGAACTACATCCCCAGTCCTTTTTATGACTTTTATTGTGACACAAGTTGTCTCTAAATAGCTCAGTCTTGCCTCAAATTTTCTATTCTCCTGCCTCAGTCTCCCAAATAGCCAGAATTATAGGCATGTATCACCCTGCCCAGATGTAGTGAAGATTTAATGAGAAAATATATGTAACAGTAGCTACTGAAATATGTAGGGGTAATGCATATTAGCTTTCTTCTTTCATATAGCAACATTCTGGTGTAAAACAAGAGACTGCAAGAGCCAGTACATCCACAAAGGGTGACTCCATTAATAGAACGTGATATACATTTCTTGTTTCTTGGGAGAAGAAACAAACAACAACAAAAACTAAGAAGGCATGTCTATGATGGACTCTGATTGGTAGTTCTCAAACTGTAGTGTGCCCCAGAATCAAGGGTGAGTATCTTAGAGAATCAGATACTCAGGATTCATCCTGAGACCCTCTGGGGCAGGACCAGGAAGCTGCATTGGCACAGGGATCTGGAGCTGTTCACAGCGCAGGGCCAGCACTGCACACCAAGGGATTCTCCTCCAGGAAGCAGCACGGGCTCCACATGGGCTGTTTATAGCACGGTTCTATGACATTACAGAGTTAGACATTTCTGGGACATGTGAGTCTCTATAAATTTGTATGTCTTTTTTTTTTTTGTCTTTTTCCTTTTTATCGGTACCGGGGATCGAACTCACGACTGCCTGCTTTCAAGGCAGGCGCTTATGCCGCTGAGCTAAACCCCCAGCCCCAAATTTGTATGTCTTGAGACAAAAGTGTACAGATACTCTGAAGTTGTTACAGGTACCAGGTTTAAGTGAAAAAGGTAGTGAAATGTTGCAGTAAGTCTTATATTCTTTGCAAAGTGATACATGCTGAAATATAGTTATAAAAAATGTACATTTACTTTTTCAAGTATCAATGGAAAATTTATTAAAAAGACCTCTTATTAAGACACAAGAATGTTTCAAGAAGTAACAAAGGATTTGCTTTACCTAGAGCATTCTGCCCACAAAAAGTAAAAGTGAAAATCATTCCATGATCACTCAAATTTCTCTTTATTACAGATATTAAAACATAGGATTGATCCCTTTTTTTTTGGTGGTTGTGGAGGGATAAACCTATAATGGCTAGAATTCACCTCAGATCTCACCATTCTAAAGATAACTGAGGTAATGCTAATCATTAGGTCCTAATCACAGGAGGTCTGAGATCTTCATTTACCCTCTTTGCAAAGTGGCTTAATGATGGAGGGGTCTTCAGTGTTTATGCCTGGTGAGAGCTGAAGTCTCACGGTCCCTCTGCTACTTTACTGAGGTACTCCCCAGAGCCAAAGCCACTCTGGAGCCTGAGGTAGCGAGAAGGCAGAAGCAGGCAGGGATGGCAAAAGAATCCTTTGATCAGACGGAAGATGATGGAACAATTCTTGCAGAGGACTCAAAGAAAAAAGTGTTGTAATCATGGAAGTTTGCTCCAACCAAAAGCATATTTCAGAAGAAATGGTAAAACAAATGTTTTTGCAGACACACGAGAGCAGAAAAGCCATCATCAGTAAACGTAAGTTACAAGAAATAAAAAAGGTATCCAAGCAGAAGAGACATGATACCAGAGAGAATTCTAGACCTGCACAAAGAAATGAAGAGCTTGGTAAACAGTAAATATGTGGATGAATCTAAAAAGAAAATTTTCTTATTTTAAGGATCTTTTAAAAAGATAATTTCTAAAAGTAAAATGGAACAGTAGTGTATTGGGACTTTTATAATGTATGTAAAACAAGACGTTTAATAATGTAGCACAAAGGCTAAGAGAGAAAAATTGGAAATATAATGCAACGCTCTTATATTTGAAATGGCATAATTATACTAATCCAGAAAGAACTTTATGCCTGCACCCAGGGCTCTTGCATTAAGCTATGTCCCCAGCCTGTGCCGGCTCAAGTAGTTACCAGATCTCTTGGACCATGGCCTCCGTGTGCCTGAGTGGCTGAACACAATGAAGTGGATGATAGAGAAATGGTTCTCTGGACCTTTCTCAAAGAGCTCCTGTCCCCAGGGAAAGGTTTATGCTTTTGTGACCTTGAGCCTGATGGATCAGTTCTCACTGATGCCTCCAGGTATCCGTCTTCTTGCCCTGGTACAGAGAACTTGTTTTCTTTTTAAAGATGTTAATATCTTCAGGAAACACACATTCCTTGGTCTACTTTGTACATGTTATAACGTGGGCACCGGTATAAAATCCAAGGAAACAAGAGTCCAAAATTTAAGTAGCAAAGGCTTTATTGAGCCAGTCCTGGTGGCACAGTCTCTCCTGGATCGACCCAAAGACTGCGCGCCCAAGACTGGGGAAAGGGTTTTTAAAAGTAAGGGAAAGTGGGGGGAAACCTGCAAGGCCATTAAACCTGTTGACCTGCATCTGGAAACTGTATTGCTGTCCACTTAGCTCTGACAGTCTCGGGAGTTTCTGGTGTTGCTCAAATTACTGCCTTCCTGCAGACTGACATTATCTCAGAGTGGCACATCTGCAGCAATATTTGGAGAAGAAAGTGGAGAGTTAATTATCTCAGGACAGCTTGTCTTCACTAGTGAGTGCGAAGGGGTCACGAGTTATGAGATGCTGGAACTTAAGTTTTATAAAGATCTGATATCTAACTCATTTGATACATACAGAACAAAAGGAAAACACCGATCGGGGTTTGGGCCATAGTATTACCCGGTAATTTCTCTTGAGCTAAGCAGTTCTTAAAATTGGGGCCAGCTTATTTTATGACAGATCATCACCGGGTCGGGGAGAGGTCACCAGAAACCCAAATTTTTTATGGCCCAGATAGGTGGGTGGGGGGAGGCAATAAGGCGTGCTACAGAACAGGAAAACGACGGGGTATCTATCTTGTGGGAAAAGTAACTAAGGTTAGGCAAAAAGGTTAAACTCATACTCAAATCTCCCAGTATATAAACAAGTTACTTCAAACAATGTGTAAATTAGTGGGCCTTCTAGTCTTTTTTAGTTTTTTAGCGAAGAATAGAGGCGCCTAACCGTGATTAACAACCCTTGTTAGCTTGTTTTAGCACCACTCTTCTTGTTTGTAGAGGGCCGCTCTGGTTAACATCTCAATTAAGTGAAATTCTTGCAATTCTTTACAGGGGAGAGTATTGCTCAACATATCAATTGGGTCACTTAACATATCAGTTAGGAAAAAAAAACATTTAGTAAGCCACGGTACAGGTTTGCTATAATACACAAAATGAAGCTACTTTTTTAGAGTACAACATTCCCCTCTGATGTTGTGACTTCTGGGCCAAATCCTTGGCCGTACTTAAGGTCTGCCGGGGACAAGCTCATACGCTTGTTGCCTAACCATCATTAATTTTATACTTTGTACCTGACACTTGATATATGCAGTCAGCCTATTTACTATGCAGGGGCCCAAAGTAGCTAGCACTAGAATCACAATGATAGGACCGGCTACGGTCGCTATTATGTTGGTCATCCATGGTGGGAAGGAGAACATTTGTTTTGCCCACCCTAGAGCTCCTCGTCTTAGTCTCTCTCTTTTTTGTATGCCTCTTTGGAGTTCCGCTAAGTTTTGTCTAACTATCCCGGACTTATTGGCGTACAAGCAGCATTGCTCTCCCAGGGCCAAGCACAGTCCTCCTTTTTTAGCTAGCAAGAGGTCTAGTCCTCTGCGATTTTGGAGAGCTACTTTAGCTAATGAGTCTATTGAACTCTCTAAGGCCTCAATAGCATTTTGGACTCATTTTATTTTTTTATCTACCTGTTTGGGATAGCATATTGTATTGGTGTATGCTAACTCCCATGGACGCAGCACTCATCCCGAGGGCTGAGAATACACTGATCCCAGCCACAATAGGGAGGGCCGGACTTCTCTTATTGATCTGGTGACTGGCTGGGATGAGAACCCGGTTTTTTTCTTTCTCGGAGTGCCAGTAGATTCTAGGCAGAACCTGGGTTAGTACACACACCTCATCTTGGTCAACAACAAACTTTTTTGAAATCATACAAGGGAACCATCCTGAAGTATAAGCCCACCAATGGCTGGCCGGGGCTACTAAGGGAGTAGTGTCACCAGCTCCTGTGATGTGATAGGAATGAGAAAGGTCACAATACTCAGGGGCTGTGTGGCTAGAATGATATATGCAGGTACCAGTTATCCCCTCTAAACTGGTGCTTTTTCATAACGATTGGGGAAGGAGCATTTTGCATCTAGAGGGATCAGAGGCTAGTTTATCAGTGACCGTGATGTAGCCCTCATAGAAGGGGGGGGGGCTCTGGGGACATACATAGCCAGCATGGGATTTTTAAATCGCTATCAACGGAACTGTTAAGTAGCTCAGCCGCTACTTCTAAAGGTTGGAATATTTCCGCTATCATTAAAGGTGGGGCGGAGGCTTTGGGCTCAGTCTGTGCCCATCTAGACCTTCTTAAACCAGTTTTTGTAGCCCTTGTTGAAGGTTGCCACGAGGTTGGATCGAAGCTAGGCACTCTAATCTCTATCCAGTGTGGGATGCCCCCTTCCCCCCTCCACGTACACAGCTTTATCTGGGGCTGGCCTGTGTGGTGAATGCTCCCACTGCATGTGGCCTCAGTCACTTTAGTCGTCGGAGTGTGCCTCCGGGGTCGACTGAGTGGGAAATTAATGGGTGCCTTTTGAGTGGGGGCTGTCACTTGGCGGCATCCTCTCCTGTAAATGACTACAGGAGGCTTTTTAGGTGGCTTGTATAAGATATTGATACTAATTCCAGGATCATGTCCAGATTTATAAATTTTAACAGCGTAAGTAAGTCCCTGCCCCAGCCACCTAAAATCCGTTGGATTTAGAAAGGTCAGCTGGACTGGGTTATAAGTATAAACACCATAACAGTTTTTGTTTCTTATGTACTTGACAGCGAGATACTTTTCAGAGTTATAGTATCCATCTAGGCCCCCTGTGACACATGACCACGAATAACAATATTGATGTTTTGGATCGGAGGCACAGTACACATTATAATTGGGGTCAGGCTGGTTTTTAGGACATACATATAGGGATGCCTGCTTGAGTTGAAACATAACTTGCAGAGCTTTAGGCCCACGGCCCGAGCAGAAGTTATGGTGGACCGACCCACCTACCCTGCCAGTTGGGCTGTCATCATTAATTATTATCCCATTGAAAAGCATACATAGGTCAATGGTGACTTGATTTATCATGCCTTTAGCTCTCCCTAGTCCCCTTTTAGTTTTCTCGTCTGAAATAATCCAGTCTCCATTCCCGGGGTTTACAATTACAATCGAGCACCAAGCCAAATACCACAGTACAGACATAATTTTATGGCTGAGAGTCCTTTACAAACTTTAACTTTAACGGGTTTCCAGTCCGTTGTACTGTCCATCGGGGACCCTTTTCGTAGTCTGTAGCTTCCAGTGGTTTGACTTGTGTGTGGTGGATCCACGAAGTCTTTCCTGCTACCTTGATGGAGGTGGGAGTGCTGAGCACCACGGTGAACGGTCCCTCCCAGTGCGGCTCAAGCGAATCCCGGTGGTGTCGTCGCACCAGGACCAACGTTCCTGGCTCAACTGACGCTTGGGGCAGCGTTCCCAAGGGGGGGTTCAGATGTTTTTGTCTGAACAGCTGGTGAATTGAGGTCAGCACAGGCTGGAGACTCTGTAAGGACTTAATGAGATCTTGGTTAGTTACTTCAGCTAATTTGTCTTCTGACAACTTAGGGACTAATGGTGGGGGTCTCCCGAACATAGCCTCAAAGGGGGAGATCCCAGAAATATATGGGGCGCATCTGGCCCTCAGCAATGCAAAGGGAAGGAGGCTCACCCAATTGTCGCCAGTTTCTAAAGACAGCTTAGTTAAAGCGTCCTTAATGGTCTGGTTTATGCGCTCTACTTGTCCCGAGCTTTGTGGCCGATAGGCACAATGGAGTTTCCAACTGATTTTTAATACTTGGGCTAACTTTTGAGTAACTTGGGCTATAAAAGCCGGGCCATTGTCGGACCCCATTGATAATGGAAGGCCAAATCGGGGTATAATCTCATGTAGCAGCTTTTTAACTATTACCAAGGCTGACTCAGACTTAGTGGGGAAGGCCTCTACCCAGCCAGTGAATGTGTCTACCATCACCAGGAGATAGCGGTGTCCCTGTAAGCCAGGTTTTACCATATCCGTGAAGTCCACTTCCCAGTGTTCTCCTGGAGAGGTTTCTCGATACCGGGTGGTTTCCAGTGGAGGTTTCCTGGTTGGGTTGACCAACAAACACTGTGGACATCTGGAGCTCAGAGAGGCAGTTAGTTTGGAGAGCTTTGGAATGAAAAACCGATCTCTGAACAATTCTGCTAGTTTAGTTCCTCCTAAATGAGTGGCCTGATAAGCTTGCTGCAAAAGCTCTCATCCTAGTGCTTCAAGTAACAGCACTCGCTTGTCGGGCAGCTGGTACCAGCCCCCTGGAGTGTGGGGCTTGGCTCCAAGTTGAGATGCTAGCTGTAAATCTGTCTTTGAATAGACTGGCTCTGACAAGGCTTACGGGACTAACATCAGGGCAGTTATTTTCTCTGCAGGCCCCTCTGATGTGGTTGCTATTTTTCGGGCAGCCTGATCTGCCAAATTGTTCCCTATGATGATGGGGTCATCTCCCACTTGGTGTGCCTTGCAATGAATAATAGCAACCTGCTGAGGTAGCCAGACAGCTGCTAGCAAGTCTAGGATCTGTGGGGCATTTTTAATCTTAGTCCCAGCCGAGGTCAAGAGACCGCGTTCATGGTAGATAGCCCCATGTACATGTACAGTAGCAAAAGCATATCTGCTGTCTGTGTAGATGTTTACCCTCTTTCCTGTGGTTAGCTTTAATGCCCCTGTCAGAGCAATGAGCTCTGCCTTTTGGGCAGAAGTGCCAGGCTCTAACTGCTTAGCCCAGAGTACCTCTTTCTCGGTGGTCACTGCTGCGCCGGCCACTCGCCTCCCGTCCTGGATGAAACTGCTTCCATCGGTGAAATAATTGTAAGCGTCCTTAAAAGGCTGGTCAGTTAGATCAGCTCGCAAGTTCTGCTGTAACTCGAGAATGTCAGCACACTCATGGAGAGGCATCTGTTGGTTTTCTGGGTTATCGTCAGGCATGAGAGTGGCTGGGTTTAGAGCTGAGGAGGTCTTGAAAACTACTGATTCTGGGTCTAGAAGCAAGGCCTGATAGTGTAGAATTCTGGCATTTGAAAGCCATTTTTCTGGGGGGGGTTTAATAAGAGTCTCTAGGCTGTGGGAGGTTACCATAGAAATCTTTTGTCCAAAAGTGAGCTTCTTAGCCTCTTTGAGTAGCATTGCCACAGTGGCCAAAATTCTCAGGCACAGAGGCCACCCTCCTGCCACTGGGTCGAGTCTTTTAGAAAGATAGGTTATAGGTCTCTTTTAGGGGCCAATATCTTGAGTTAGAACCCCTTTTGCTATGCCTCTGAGTTCATCTACGAACAAGGTGAAGGGCTTAGAAACATCAGGGAGCCCCAGGGCTGGAGCCTCAGTCAGGGCTCGCTTGAGCTGTTGGAAAGCCTGCTCGCACTCATCTGTCCAGTCAAGCGACTTTTGAGTCTCTCCCTTTAAAGAGTCATACAATGGGCGAGCGATTTCAGTAAAGTTTAGAATCCATAGTCTGCAGTATCTGACAGCTCCCAGAAACTCCTGCACCTGTTTCTTAGTTTCTGGGGATGGGATCTGTAATATGGCCTGGATTCTTTCTTTTGATAAAGTCTTCTTTCCTTCTTGTAATTTATAGCCCAGGTAAGTCACGGCCCGATGACACAGTTGAGCCTTTTTAGCCGAGACTTTATAGCCTAATCGTCCCAAGGTCTTTAACAACTCCTCAGTTGCCTCTTGACATGTTTCTAGGGACGTTGAGGCTATTAACAAATCATCTACATATTGAAGGAGCACTATCTCGGGGTGTTCTTTTTTAAATCCTTTTTTAAATCTCTTGCTAACGCCTCGTCAAAAAGAGTGGGAGAGTTCTTGTAGCCCTGAGGTAAACGTGTCCAGGTCAGCTGTTCCTTTACCCCTGTATCTGGGTCAGTCCACTCGAAGGCAAATAGGGGTTGACTCACCAGAGCAAGAGGCAGGGTGAAGAAGGCATCCTTCAGGTCCAGGACAGAGTACCAGGTGTTCTCCGGATTGAGGAGGCTGAGCAGGGTGTAAGGATTTGGCACTGTTGGGTGTAGAGTCAGAACTCATCTATTAACCTCTCGGAGATCCTGTACAGGGCGATAGTCATTTGTCCCTGGTTTCTGAACTGGGAGCAAGGGCGAGTTCCAGGGAGAGACACAAGGAATGAGAATACCATTGTCTCTTAGTCTCTGTATGTGGACTTTAATCCCTTTCCGGGCTTGCAGGCTTATTGGGTATTGCCTTAAGCAGATGGGGTGTGCCTGAGGCAAGAGTTCCACCACAAGGGGGACTTGGTTGACTGCTAGCCCTGGAGGGTTGTTTTCTGCCCAGACTTCTAGAATCTCCTGTTCCCATTTGTTCAGCAGTTTTAACTCTAAGTCAGTTCGTGACAACTCGGGTACACCAGACAAATTTCCCAGCAGGCGGTAACTTTCTCCTTCTGGGACAAGAGCCAGCACTCTAATACCCTCCGATTTCGAGGGTGTGTCAGCCCCTAGCTTCAGTCTTGGTTCATTCGTAACAAAGTCAATTTGCACCTGTAATTTATGGAGGAGGTCCCACCCTAAAAGGGGGTCCGGGCACTCAGGGACCCAAAGAAAATCATGTTGGACCAGTCTACGTCCAGGTCGAGCCAGACTAGCTGTCACCTTTGGGTACGATTTTCGGCCCCCTGTGGCTCCTATCACATCGACAGAGTGCTTGGTTAGTTTTCCTAATGGTTGAGTCAGCACAGAATAGGTGGCTCCTGTATCGACTAGGAAGTCCACCAGTTGCCCCCCCACTTGGAGAGTTATCCGGGGCTCGGGGGGGGGGGTGGCGGCGAGCCCTGACCTCCTCATTTTTGAGACAACAGGGCCTTAGTCTCTCGTTCTGCCCTAGGCTTTAACTTTGGGCAATCCTTATGCCAATGTCCCATCTCCTTACAGTATGCACATTGCTCTTTGTCTAGAGGAGGTCGCTGACCTCGAGCTTCCTTTTTCCTAGGGCTAGCTGACCTCTTGGCTTCTTTTTTGCAAAGTAATTCCAGTACTTTAGTCATCCTTTTGGTTGTTGTTTCTTGCAAGGTTTCCCTATTGTTGAAAACCTTTTGCGCGACCTCGACCAACTGGCTGAGAGGCATTCCCTCGAATCCCTCAAGCTTTTGTAACTTTCTCCTAATATCAGGGGCCGACTGGGACATGAAAGCAATATTAATTGCTCGTGCATTCTCGGGTGCCATCGGATTGATTGGAGTATATAATTTATAGGTCTCTAAAAGGCGCTCTAAGAACGCAGCTGGAGACTCATCGGCTAACTGCTGCACTGCACTCACTCGGGACAGGTTGATGGGCTTCTTAGCAGCCGCACAAAGTGCATCTAAGAGCCTCAGGTGATATTCATCTAGAGCCTTCTTACCTGCATCCGTGTTAGGGTCCCACTCGGGTCGGGAGGAGGGGAACAAGTACTCAATTCGTTGCTGATCAGTGGATGGAGATCCATCCTGTTCTCGGACTCCCTTTTGCCCCAAAGCGCAGATTCGCATCCTTTCCTCAGCCGTGAAAAGGATACGTAAGATCTGCTGGCAGTCGTCCCAAGTGGGAAGGTGGGTGGAGAAAACAGACTCTATAAGGCTAATCAGAGATTCCGGGTCCTTCGAGAAAGAGGGATTCTGACTTTTTCAGTTATAGAGGTCAGAGAAAGAGAAGGGGGTGTACACAAACATGGAGCCCCCGCTTGGGGCAGGGACCTCCCGCAGAGGACACAGTGGCGCTGCCTCGTGGCCCTGTTCCAGAGGTCCCTCTGGTCAAGCGTGGCGGCGGGTTCGAATGGGCCAAGGCGGGGAGGGCAAGGTGGAGTCAGGTTGTGGCTCAGGGGCAGGATACGGGGGAGGGGGTAAGGGAAGGATGTCTAGCGGGTCAGAGAAGTCTTCACTCGGAGGTAAGACTGGAGGTGCATTGGGCTTGGATGTCACCTCTTCAGCCTTGGATTTCGGTTTGAGGGCTGTTAGGACTCCATTCGGAGGTGGCTCAATCCAAGGGGGAGCATCATAGATTATATCTATCCAAGCCTGGATATAGACAATCTGATCGGGGTGAGCGGGGGCCCAAATACATACTGGTGGACTGCTCGAGCTGTCTCCATATCAAAGAACCCGAAAGGGGGCCAGACTCCTTGGGTCCCCAGGGGCCACTCCTGTGTGACAAAGGTTGTTAGTCTGGCTTTGTGAACCTTTCCCCCATATCCCCCACCCCACCTCTGGAATTCTTTAAAATGGTCAATGACAAGGCTAAGGGGAGTGCTGGGAACAGATTCGTTCTGACCCATAATGGACTCGTTCTGACCCATAGCTGGTGGTGTCGCTGACTGGTTTTCCCTGCTGGAAAAAAAAACTTAAAAGGCAAAGTTAGGATTAAACAGAAAGGCTTCAGAGACTAGGCAAACGGTCGGAATCACCTTTGCCCGCTCCGAATTCCAGGAAGGAGCTCCTAAGAAAGAAGGCTCTGTTAGAGTTAGGTGACCAAAAGGGGGACAATTAGAACAAATGGACACACAGACCGACATACAAGACAAGACAAGACAAGACAAGCTGCAGCAGAATGGCCTTTGCTCAAAAATTAGTCAAATTTTGGGATCTGGAGGAATTAACAAATTTAACTAACGGAGTGGTTCCCCACCCAGGCGGAGTCACAAATGGCAAAAACCAATTGACTCCATCCTCGGGGGCTTCACTTCCCAAATTAAGGGCGTCCCCTTCCGAACGGAGTGGTTCCTCACCCTGGGCAGAGTCACAGATGGACAGAATTTGTCCGACAAACCAACTGACTCTGTCCTCGGGTGGTTCCCACTCCCAAATTGAGGGCGTCCCCTCAAAATTACAAATTGACCGTGGCCCAAACAAAAACCTCCAGAGCACTTACTTTCAGATGTTCAGAAATGAGTCTGTGGTCTTGCTTCCATTCCAGACAAGCCCCCAAATGTTATAATGTGGGCCCTGGTATAAAATCCAAGGAAACAAGAGTCCAAAATTTAAGTAGCAAAGGCTTTATTGAGCCAGTCCTGGCGGCACAGTCTCTCCTGGATCGACCCAAAGACTGCGCGCCCAAGACTGGGGAAAGAGGTTTTTAAAAGTAAGGGAAAGTGGGGGGAAACCTGCAAGGCCATTAAACCTGTTGACCTGCATCTGGAAACTGTATTGCTGTCCACTTAGCTCTGACAGTCTCGGGAGTTTCTGGTGTTGCTCAAATTACTGCCTTCCTGCAGACTGACATTATCTCAGAGTGGCACGTCTGCAGCAATATTTGGAGAAGAAAGTGGAGAGTTAATTATCTCAGGACAGCTTGTCTTCGCTAGTGAGTGCGAAGGGGTCACGAGTTATGAGATGCTGGAACTTAAGTTTTATAAAGATCTGATATCTAACTCATTTGATACATACAGAACAAAAGGAAAACACCGATCGGGGTTTGGGCCATAGTATTACCCGGTAATTTCTCTTGAGCTAAGCAGTTCTTAAAATTGGGGCCGGCTCATTTTATGACAGATCATCACTGGGTCGGGGAGAGGTCACCAGAAACCCAAATTTTTTATGGCCCAGATAGATGGGTGGGGGGAGGCAATAAGGCGCGCTACAGAACAGGAAAACGATGGGGTATCTATCTTGTGGGAAAAGTAACTAAGGTTAGGCAAAAAGGTTAAACTCATACTCAAATCTCCCTGTATATAAACAAGTTACTTCAAACAATGTGTAAATTAGAGAGCCTTCTAGTCTTTTTTAGTTTTTTAGCGAAGAATAGAGGCGCCTAACCGTGATTAACAACCCTTGTTAGCTTGTTTTAGCACCACTCTTCTTGTTTGTAGAGGGCGGCTCTGGTTAACATCTCAATTAAGTGAAATTCTTGCAATTCTTTACAGGGGAGAGTATTGCTCAACATATCAATTGGGTCACTTAACATATCAGTTAGCAAAAAAAAAAAAAAAAACATTTAGTAAGCCACGGTACAGGTTTGCTATAATACACAAAATGATGAAGCTACTTTTTTAGAGTACAACAGTACATAGTTCTTTATGTGCCAAAATTTAAGTGTTTCAAAATTTTCTGCTCTGCCCTTCCATCCTCACCATAAATCTGGCTAAACGCAGCCATCAGTACTCATACCATAGCCTGAAGGTTGAGCTGTCTTGAAATTTCCTTCACCAGATTAATTAGTCCACTACTCAGTCTCAATCACCCACAAAGTCTCAGCACATGGATAAAACATGGCAATTTTTTTTGCTAGAATAGAATATGCGTGGCTTGTACTCCAACTGACTATGGAATCCTTGGTCCCAACTGAAATCTCCTAAGTCTGGCTTTCATTGTGCTCATTTCTGTCAGAATTTTGGTCTACTGAGCTTTGACCACAATCACACATTCAACTCTGCATTCTAAGAATTATAGCATTCTAAGGCTTCTCTAACCTGAATCTCCAAACCTTTCCAAACTTACCCCACAAACCAGTTCCAAAGGCTTTTAAACAACATAGTCAGGTAGCATTGTAGTAATTACACCACTTTTCTGGTAATCAATTTTCTGCATTAGTCAGCTTTCCTGTTGCTGGGACACAATACCCACCACCCACAATTTAAAGAAAGAGAGGTGTAATTTAGCTTATGGTTTTTGGAGATTCAGTTCTTGTTTCACTGATCCCAACACAAGAACATCATGACAGAAGAGTGTGGTGGAGCAAAGATACTGTCATGGTTTATGTTTGTGGCCCCAGGCCTCATGAGTTTGCATTGTGCATTTGTGATTGGTTCATTGTCTAGTGCTTGGATTGATGGTGTCAGTGCTACACTCACATAGGGGTGAAGCCAGGATGTGATGTAATAGCAGGAAGAAGGTGGGTCTCTCTCTCTCTCTTGCCGGTTTCTGCTGTTTGCAGCCGCCATGAACTGTGGCCCCGCCATGCCAGCCTGCCTTGGAGCCAACTGAGTATGGACTGAAAACTCCAAAAACTATAAGAAATAAACCCTTCCTTTCCCAACTTTGGACTTCAGGTATTTTGTCTCAGCGATGAGTAAAAAGTAACTAAGACAGATACTTAATTCATGAAGGTCAGAAAACATTGGAACAGTAGCAGAGAGGAAAGGGAGAGGTACCAGAAATAAATCCCATACCATGCCTCCATGTGCCTTCTACTCACACCCAGATGTGTGTTCTTCCAATCCTCTTGTGAGTGGGGATCCTAAAGCCAATCAAGTTGGCACTTTACCCTGACCACCACAGACAGAAAAACCATATAGACATCTATGAAATCTAGTTGATTTATAGTGTTGTTCAAGTGTTTTATTTCTTTGCTGCTTTTCTAGCCATTATTAAGAGTGAGCATTGAAATCACATATTTATGAATTGTCCATTTCCTCTGCCATTTCTGTCAGTTTTGCTTTATGCATTTTGGTACCATTATTAGGTGCATAGACTGTATTCTTAATAATGAATTGCCTGGTTTATAAAATGTTCTCTTAATCTTTGTATATTTATCTCCAGTAGATTTTCATTTTAGTCTTTTCCTGACTTGGGGTAGCCACTCCACCTCTGTTTTGGTTGTTGCTTGTGTAGTATACACTTTTCATCCTTTTATTTTCCATCTATTTGGATCTTTGTGTTTAAAGTATGTCTCCTACAGAAAGCGTATAGTTAAATGATGGCTTTTTTCTTTGTTTTTTTGGGGAGGTTTGTTGCTGTTTTTATTATTTGGTTTTTTGAGGCAGGGTCCCAATAGGTAGTCCAGGCTGATCTTGAATTCATGGTGATCCTCCTGCCTCAGGCTCCTAAATTCTGGAATTATACACATGCACCACCTCACCCAGCAGTTGAATTGTGCTTTTTATCCAGTCTGACAATAACAGCCAAATAAAATAAAACAGAATAAAGCCCATAAAAACACACAGTGAAAGTGATATAGACTTCAAATCAAGACAATAGGAAAATAACAATGGCTGCCATAATACCTGTCATCTTTAAAATAACTATCCATACCATCAAATGTATTAAAATCAACCAAATAAAACAGAAGAAAACTGATAAAAACAAAACAGCAAAAGTGACACAGAACTTCAAAACAAGATAATAGGAAATCAACAATGGCTATTATTATGCCTCTTGTTATCTTCAAAATGGCTGTGCATATTTTTATATCTTTTCTGGATGTCTCCTTTTAAACACTAACCCTCTTTTATTTTTTTAATTTTTTTCTAATCCTCTTCTTTAAAATCACACAATAAGCTACCCTAAGTAAGAATGAAATAATAAACTACAGAATAAAACTTTCTAAATTTTGTTTATTAGAATATTTGTCAGATTCTAAAATATATTTCAGATATTTATATAGAAAAAAATAGGATATATAAGACTTTCAAAATGACCACATAGTATGAAAACAAATCAAACTTTTCAAAGTTAGAAATTCAATGTATAATTTAAACTGCAATTAGACATAAAAATAAAGATTTGGAAAACTGTTCAGGAGGTTGGTGATGAAGCTCAGTGTAGAGCACTTGTCTACCAAGCCCAAGGCTTTGGATTTGATTCTTAGCAACACAAAAAAGAGAAAAGGAAAATTTATTTGGGATGTAATATACACAAAAACGAAATATAAAATATTAAAGAAATATTATTAACAGACAAGGAAGATAGGAAAAATCTAAAATACATCTAACTCATATTCCAGAATAAAAAGCTATAAAGAAGTTAATGTGCTAATTGAGGAGACAATTACTGAGAATTTTCTAGAACTTATGAAAGATATGAGATTTAGGAATTGCTATAAATACCAAAGAGGAGAATTAAAAAGAACTCTACACCAAGGTACAAATGTAATACCCCGAAGGCAAAATATCTCAAAAGGAA
Organism: Cavia porcellus; assembly: GCF_034190915.1. Taxonomy (NCBI): domain Eukaryota; kingdom Metazoa; phylum Chordata; class Mammalia; order Rodentia; family Caviidae; genus Cavia; species Cavia porcellus. The sequence goes on from NW_026947512.1 coordinate 49,875,816, forward strand.
GCCAGGATAAAATCCCAGATTCTATATTAGGAAGTATGACAGATTATAAGACTACAAGAATTTACTGACTGACTGAGAATTGCACCAAATTTTATGAGTAAGGAATTAGAGTATAATGAACATGAATTATGGACCTGCTGGACTTAAGAGTCACAAACAACTAGAGTCAAATCCTAACTCCATCTCTTAACAGCTGTACAACTACATGCAAGTTGTTCAATCATTTTGAGCTTCAATTTTCTTATCTCTAAAATGTGAGTAGCAATATTTCTTTTTCAGAGTCATATTAACTAAGGCAGCAAGTGTAAAGAAATGTAATAAATGTAAATAGAGCATTTTCTTGAAAAAAAAAAAAAGTAATCACAAAAAAGCAACATTATCTATACCAAAAATAGAAGTCAGAATGCTTAGGAAAACTGTGGTCAACTTTGAATTATGAACCCAGTAAAGCTATTTTTCAAAGCAAAACACGAGTGAACCAAGGAAAAGCTAACAAAGGATAACAAAACCCAAGAGTTCACTAAGCAACCTTCTCTATAGTAACTTCTGAAAGAACGTTCGTCACATGAGGCCACAAGTGTCCAGCAAACACAGCTGCCCCAGGAACTCAAGAAAACCCTGATGGGGTCTGTGCTTCCTCAAACCACCACTGCCTGCACTTCCTCAAGCCCGGTACTTGGCCAACCAAGACTGCTTGGGCTGTTTCAAGCCTTGTTCTTGGCAGAGACCCACCCCCCCCCAAACTCCCCCCTCTCCATTACCATATGAAAGACCCCATGGCCTGTGTGAGAGATGCTGAGCTAGTGGCTAGTGCCAGAGCAATCCCTCTCGGGTTTGTTCTGCAGTAACTCTGTCTTGTTGAGAACAGACCTCTGTTTCTTCTTTTTCTTTTTCCTAACAAGAGATGCAATAGGAAAAGTGAACAAAGAAAATGGTAAGCGTGTGAATTGCTGAGAACCATGTTATCTTGATTGCTCGGTTTTTAGTGCTTCCCTAATTTTGTGCCTAAAACACACTCATTTATCCATGCTTCCGGATGACCTCGGGAAGGTCTCACGCTGTCTCCTGCCTCCAAGTCCTGTCCTTACCTGGGTCTCTCCAGGTCAGTGTCCTGAGAGAGGAAGCCTCTAGCCTTCTACTTGGAGGAAAAAAGGTGCTCTGGCTCTTCTGAGTGTCATACAGGTGCTCAGAAAAGTCCCTCTTCTATCTTCACGTTCACTACTTCTTATAAACATCCATAACTCCTGTTCCTGGGCCTCTCTGGGACTTCCTCAGGGTTTTCTCTAGTACTGGCTTTGGTTTTTGAAAGGTTTTTGTGGGAGATGAGACACTGTACCCGGTGAAGCCTTGGAGGCGGAACCAAGGGGCTCTATCTTGAGGTCACCTTCCCCAGGCAATTTACCTGTGGCACCAAATGAATATCAATGGGCTACTGTGCAACACTAAGGCCCCTTAGGCACCACCCCAAACCTAAGCTACACGTATGCCCCCACAGCACGTGTCTGGCGGAGAGAATGCCAGATTCCCGAGAGTCACAGGGTCTCTCCCCACATTCTTAAAATAAAGGTCTCTTTTATTTCATACTTCTTATCTTTTCAGCCGCGCCACAGTCCTATCAGATGGTTCCCTTCCGCACTGAAAATTCTATCAGTTTTCACTTTCTTTGATTCATTAGGTCAGTTATCACTCATCTGTCTCTCCTAGTTTCTGAGACTTTGTCTTTTTTTTCTTATAGATTTATATGGTCTCATGTATTTTGTTAAGAGTAACACAAAACTGAGTAGTCATCTTAAAAAACCTATGGTATAGAAATTCAAACTCCAAAGTATTAGTCAAATAAGAAGATAGCATCTCTAAAGGCAGTGGTCCTATTTCTTAACTCTTTATACTTTTAGCAAAGGATATGGTGTTTGACTGAGGGAATAATCTATAACATAAATACACAAAGACCAGAATTGTGCACAAAGTGGTTAGCTGTTAAAAGCAGAATGATAATGTAGGTTCAGCATGAGAAAGGGCTGGGAATCTTGATGGAGGGAAAGCTGTACAGCACGTGTTTACACTGCCTGAATCCTGCTGGGCTAACTAGAAAGAGTGACCTTTTTCTCTTTGCATGAAGAAACATTTTAAATGTTAAGCAGTTAACAGCCAGGATTATGGTAGCTTTCAAACAAATTCTGCCAAGGCCTCCATTCTTAAGGTGGTATTTGCACAGCCAAGGCTGTGCTGCACTGGCCTGGATGGCATGTTCTACAGTGTTTACTGTAGTGTTATACCCACATCTAAGATGCTCATTTGGAAACCCCAGTTCTATTCTGCAAGGCAGAAAGGATTTCTGAAAAATTTAATCAACTGACATTTGGACCTGAATTTAAAATTAGTTGTAGTCATAAGTCTGGGCGCAATATGAGATATTAAATAGAAAAATCAAGTTGTTAAACAGAATAAAATAGAAAATCAATGTTTAGGTATATTAGATGCCTCAAATGTTAATCAGAAAAGCATATTAAATGGAATGTTTTCTTATAGTTCTAAATTGTCTGCTACAAAAATTTGTGTTTAAGACAAAAAAAAAAAAAAAAAAAAAAAAAAAGAAAGAAAGGAAAAAGAAAAAAAGGGGGCTGGGGATTTAACTTAGCGGCATAAGCGCCTGCCTTGCAAGCAGGCAGTTGTGAGTTCGATCCCTGGTACTGATAAAAATGAAAAAGACAAAAAAAAAAAAAAAAAAAAAAAAAAAATTTGTGTTTAAGAAAGAATTTCCTAGGGCTGGGGATTTAGCTCAGTGGCATGACAAGCAGCTGCTTGGCAAGCACAAGGTCATGAGTTCTACCACCAGTACAAAAAAAAAAAAAAAAAAAAAAAAGAATTCCCTAGATTGATGAAAACACGTTTTTTTCCCTCTTCTTTTTAAAGTCTCATTAAAAGTAGTGAATGTTTTTGCTCTTTTCTTTTTCAGTACCAGGGATCAAACTCACTACCTCATGCTTGCGAGACAGGCACTGTACCACTGAGCTGTATTCCCAGCCTGCTTTTCCTTTTTTAAATCCCTTTATTTTATTTTTTGAAACTCTAGGATATGGGAACATGGTAATTGGGCATATTTTATATGTATCTATGTTGTGATGATATCAGGGTAATTGGTGTACGAATACCATCAAACATCATTTCCTTCTGGGAGTATCCATTTTTATTTAAATATATTTTGGCATAGATTTGAATATATAACTTGAAAGAGTTTTGCCCTAGTATAAATTACCATACCATTATGGCGGTGGTCTAACATGGCAGAAGGCCAAAGCAGGAATGCTTCCCACTTCTTTCTCCTTCTTCAGCACTAATTGTAACTCCCTTCCTGTTGTGTTCAAATAAAATTCCAATCAGCTCTTCACACGTTATCCATGCCCGCCCCAAGTGCCACTTCTGGTCAGAGGTTATAAAACCTCCTGCCATGTTTGTGGGTGAAGGAGAGAGCCCAACTGCCATGGGTTGTGTGCCCCTTTCCAAGTCCTCAATAAATATGTATTTTTCTTTTTTTACTTTTTCTTCTCTATTGCACCAGAAAACTTCAACATAACTAAAAAAAACCCCTTAGTACCTGAGAACACTGTTTAGCTGAGAGTGCTAGCTGAACTTTTGCCCTGTAAAAGTTCAGAAAGTGATGAGTCACTGTCAACATCTAAAGAAACTGAGCCATAAATTTTTGAAAAATGAATACATGTAAAACCTATGGTCTGCTTTTTAAAGAAAAGTGAACAGTGTACTTACATGTGCTCACACACAAAATAAAGAGGATCAAGATGCAACATGCATATGTCCCAGTTCTCCATGCTAAACATACTTATTATGCATCACAAACATACTAATAAAACTTGCAGGAAACTAAATAGTACAAATACTTTAGTACTTTTCCTACAAATATCCTAAATAGTACATTGAAAACACAATTTACTTTCCCACAGCATCACATTTTTTATGTGTCTTACATATGTAAAAAAATAACAAATTTCTAAACATAATTGCCCTTCCTAGAAAACGTAAGAATTCAGCCAGAATGGAGAACCTCAGGCTGGAGTGTTGAGGCAGGCAAGGAAATGTCTGATCTGGCTTGTGCCCTGCTGAAGCACTGTCCTTGTCCAGGGGAACTGCAGTCTGTGGGCCTTCCTTTCTGCCTAGCTCCCACAGGCACACTGGCCTTCTGGTCCCTGAGGAATTCTGGTTGAAGGACAACCTCAGGTTCAAGGTTCAGGTCATGGGGCCCTGGCAGTGAAAGGGCCAAGACTGTCCAGTGCTCTAGCTCTAAGGAGTCATCTTCAGGGTCAGTGCTTGTCACTGACAAAAGGAAAGGGGGTGCAGCAGGGCAGGTGCCCTTCTTGCCAACTGTTGCTGAGGCACACAGGACACGCACAGACTGTGGACCCCCTAGGTGCTGCGTTTTCCCTTCCCGTGTACCCAGGCTAGCAGTGCTGAGCCTGAACCCAGCACAACTAGGATGGACATGTTTGCAAAGATTCCTGCCTACACTGCGGAGTCAAGTTCAGCACTCAGTAACAGTCTGGAAAAAGGGTTGGCGAAAGCCCTGCAAGTTTTAGACAGTTGCTTGATATTCCCGTCTCTGAAGGCTGCCTTGAAGATGAAGGCATCTCTTAGATAAACTTTCTCCATGGCCATGAGCTTGCTCTGCTGATGACAGACTGAAGTCAAAGCGCAGATGGTACTGGGGTATGCAACTGGCACAGGTGTCCCTCATCCCAGGACTGGTGCAGGGCATGCTTGGGTACTGGAGCAACACCTTTGTCAGAAAGAATTTGCCTCCAGCTGTCCAGATGGTAAGGAGATCCAGTTGGCCCAAGAACAAGTGGCTGAGGTCCCCAGACAGGCCCTCCTTGAGATGGCCTCACCCCTCTGCCTTCCCCTCCCTCCTTCCCTTCCTTCCTTCTTTTCTTTCTTTACTGAGGATGGGACTCAGGGCTTTTTGCACTGAACTACATACATGATTATTCCTTTTTTTGGTTTGTTTTGTTTTCTTTCAGCATTTTGACACAGAGTTTTGCTAAGTTTCTCAGGCTGAGCTTGAACTTGTGATCTTCCTGCTTCAGCTTTCCAGAGTGCTATGTATGTGCACCTCTCCATTGTCTCCACAGAACCCATGGGCCCCTCCACAGAACCCCTGTCCAGTCACTAGCCACAGGACACTGCCCAGAGTTGTTAGTGGGAAGGGAATCCTGGCATGCTTGTGCAAGGTTGAGGGTAAAGGGTGATGGAGGTAAAGGTTAGATTTTAACCATAGAACGGGCTGAGTGGACCAAAGTATTTAAGTAATAAAATATGGAATAGAAATAGAAACTTATGAGTTTATGATATGATATCTCCATGGGGAATACACTGCAGGTTTCACAGAAAAAAATACATAGGTAATCTAAGCTTTTGAAGCTAGTGGGTAAAGTATCTAAGAAAAGAAGAGAATTAAGTTGTCTTCTCCTCTGCTATTTAAAAACCTCAAAATGAGACTTTTTTTTTTTTAGGAAAAAAGGCAATAAAATGTCTGCTAATGTTTGAAAATACTGAGGTTTTTTTTTTTTTTAGGTAGGCTTGATTGAACGTGGGAAGTTGCTCTACCATTGAGCTGCATCCTCAGCTCTTTGCTTTTTTATTTCAAGACAAGCGTCCACCACATTTTTCAGGCTAGGCTGGAACTTTTGATCTTCCTGCCTGACATTTCCAAGGTGCTGGGATCATATTCACACAACACCATGCCCAATTCTTTCCTTTTTTTTTTTCTTTTTGTTAATTCATTTGAGGTGCGAAGGACCAAACCCACACAGCCTCACACACATTAGGCGAGTGCCACTGAGCCACAGCACCAGCCCTAATCTGATAGTCTTAAAATTTTCATGTAGAGAATTATGTAGGGATGACAGTCATGTGTGTATCTCATAGCTGCTCCACTTTCTGCCTGTTGCCCATGAGATTTATAATAGAAATATTTGGTCACGGGGAGAAGATATTTGCTATTTCATAAAGCCAACTGTAGTTAAACAAGTTGCTCTAGGCAAGAGCTACAGACTCACAAACTTACAGATAAACAGAGCCCATGACTCAAGTGTCATGGTCAGTATTATGTTATTAGTAGAGACTCTCAAGAATATAAAGGGAAGAGAGTCTAGCATGGGTTAAAGTCAACTTTGATTTGTACAAAGGTGGCTCAGGATTTAAAAGAAGGAATAAAGTCATGGGGGTGTGTGTGAATGCTGCCTCAGTTGACTGAGAAAAGTGAAAAGTTACAATAATAGGATTGTGGGGTTGGTCCAAGTGAAACACATCTGGGTTCACTGACTGGCACTTATCCAAGTGAAGCTTCTGGCCCCTCAGGTTGGGAGGCAGGGGCCTTACCTGCAAGTGTTGGCTGGAACAGACAGTGAATTCCTTCTCAGGTAAGTGATGAAAGAGGGCTGGGCCCTGAAGGTACTCTAGGATGAGACCTTGAGCTGTTAGACACTATGTTAGTGTTTTGTTCAGGTCAGTGTGAACCAAGGTGAAGGGCTGTTTGAGGAAGAACACAGTGGAAAGGGCTTGAGTTTGGTTTTGAGGAGAGTCTCCATCAGACCAAAGATGTAAAAGCCAAGGGGGGAGGGAGGTGGGCTGACCTGCATGCGCCCTCCTGCTAGAGGCATCAAGCACCTGCTCTGTGCAGCCCATTGGGCCACACGGACCTGTGTTGCACTGAATTTTTTTAAGAGAAACCCAACATTTCAATTTTATGTGATCTCTCTTGATTTTTAATTTTGAACTATTAAAAAACATTTTGAATAGCTGTGTTCTCACAAACTAGATCTATTGATCTAGGGTTTAGGTCATGCCCTTCAGCTTTCTGGAAGAAGATTGCTGCTTTAGTTTGCAAAACGTGTACATTTCTATTTGGCTGGACTGGTCTGTGATGCTTTGTTACTGTACATAATGAAGTAAAATAAGTGTTTAATCTCTGTGCCAGTGAAGACCAAGGGAAAAGAGGAAAGACAGAAGGAAATTCTTGGGAGCAAGTGTAAAAATGCTATGAAGTGCACAGCACCTTGCTCACTGAAGATTATGTGAGTGCGCACACCACACACATGTGCCAAGGCTTACAGAGTTAACCTGCTGCTATACTCAGCCTTCAGTGGGAACCCGTTTTTTAGTTTTGCAATTTTTGGAGCTGGGGAACGAATGTAGGTTCCTACACATGCTGAGCTACACACCCAGCCCATGGAAGCCTTCTTCCTAGAAGCACTGCACTCCTGGCACTAGGAGAGAAGGCACGGAGTGCACACCTGTAATCTCAGTTCTCAGGGAAGCTTGAGATGGGAAGATAGTAAATTTGAGTCATGTCTGAGCAACTTAGTGAAAGTCTGCCTCAAAAACAAACAAACAAACAAGTGAACAACCCCCCCCCCCCAAAAAAAAAACCAACTAAAAGACATGGTAAAGGGGCTCAGCAATAGAACTCCCTGTGTTCAGTTCCCACGGTAGAGAGAAACTGCGGTTGCCCCACTGACAAGTTAGTGCCAAGCCTACAGCATGCCATTAGGAACAACAGATCCCAAGAATTAGGCTGCAACAGAAATGAACAATAAAAGCCAATTCTTTTGACTTACTCATTTCACTTTGGAGAGTGACAAGTGATTTTTATGTGATTATGAGGTAGGACAGAAGAAATAAAAGATAGGTATAAAGGTGAGCATAACTAAAAATTGTATTCTGTTAGATGACTGCCACTTCCAGGACTTAGCTGAAATCACTCAAGACAGCCCTTCCTGACAGTCGTTGGCCAGATTTATACCCCTTCCCTGCCAGACTCATCAGGCCACAAACTGGTCCTGAAAATAATCAAAGAAAATAATCAAAAGGTTGAGTGAATCCAAAGAACGTTAAAATCACCCATTTAAAAAAGAAAAAAAAAAAAAAAAAAAAAAAAGCCTGCTAATGGGCTAGGACCCTTTTCCGGGAGGGCAATGGGTGAGCCCAGTCTCCCTTAACTTTTCACCTCCTCAGGAGAGTATCAGTGTATTCAGTACCAAATAGCAGCTCATCTCATGTTTCTGAGCACCACACTCCCCTCTTAAGTGTGTGCTGTACTTTCTGTATGTGCCTACTGAACCTCACTTGTGTCTCTTCCTATGTGTCCTGAAAATTCCTTTTCTGTGGGTCAGTCAGTGAGTGCTGCGGAACTGAGGGTAAAACTGGGAAAATACTCAGGCTCAGCCCAGTGATGTTTTCTCTTGGAGGCTGAGAAGGGACGTGAAAAAGCACATGAGGGGGGCAATTTTGCTAAGCCCAGTCAAAAGGCTTCTCATTATTATTTTTTCTTCCCCATTTTCCTTCACACTTTGTTCTGTGAAGCATAGTTTATTCTCTTTTCCTCTTTTTTTTTCCTCATTCCTTCTCTCTGTCCATAAACTTCTGCGGCCTTAGAATATTTTTTCTTTCTAGTGGTTGAAGACTCCTAAGCCCCTAGAAAATGAGTGCCTGTAATGAAGTACCAAAGAAAAGAAGCTCCCTCTAACCAGAAACGGGTACAGGGCTCAGGCGGAGCTCTCCAGGATACGTGGCCGCCTCAGCGGATATCCTTCTCTGGGATAGTGGTGGTCTCACTGAATAGTCCTTTCTGGGAGGGGTAACAGCTTCACCAGATGCTCTCTCCAGGATATGTAGAAGCCTCACTAAGCCTTCCTTTTTGGCCAGCAGCACACAGCATCCCTGGGTTAGATGGGACTTTGCAAACTTTGATCATTCAAGAAAACAACATATGAATGAAAACCCCACCCAGCGTCCTGAGCAAAGCTTCTCATGTAACTAGCATGGGTCAACTCCATCCTGAAACAGTGGAAAAAATCATTTTCTAGATCAGGCTGGAAAAAGCAGTCTCCAAAAGTATGTACCCTTATGGGTCCTTAACCCTTTAATTTGAGGGAGGTCCTCTATACGTGCTCTTTTGATGTCCCCCTTCCCTTTCTCACCCAAAGGGCAATAAGCTTGGCTTACCTGATGCCACAGCTCCTCCTTCTGGGTGGTTGGGAATGTGTCCTAAGGCATGTGTTCTAGCTTCCACCATTGACCTGGGGGTTTCCCAGAGCAGATCTGTGAAACAGACTTGCATGAGGCATTGTCATGGGCTCTAGGTTTTCAGCTGAACTCCTGCAGGTTATTCTCATGGGAACCAGGCCCTCAGCTGGATCTTCTAGTTCCTTAGTTTTGTGGACAGATTTCCTACACTTTCTTTGCATTTGACCCTAAGGTGACCATTGTAAATACTATGAATCATATGTCATGTATGTAATTGGTCCTCTTGAGACCCCTGACTGCAACACCGCCTATGTCTCCTTTAGACTCGCCAGGGTGAGCCTTTCAGTCCCTCAGGAAGCAAGGTCAATGCTTTACCTCAATGAGAAGTTAAATGAAGTTGGGCCATCAGTCGGTCTTCTGAACCCCCTTAAGAATAAGGAGTCAAAGTCTGGGGAGGGGGAAATGACTTAGGATAGAAGAAATAAAAGGTAGGTAGAAAGCAGACAAGGAAATATAGACAAAAACTGTACTATGCCATTTTCAGAACTTAGCTGCAATCACCCAAGACAGCCCCTTGCCAGTGGTCTTTGGTCAGATTTACAGCTCCTCCCTCATCACTAGAAGACCTTAAATTGGCCCAATTCAGAGAGTAAACATAAGGTTGAGTGAATCTAGAGAATATTTAAGTCATCTGTTTTTTAAAAATCCATGCCTACTAAGGAGGGGGATGGCTGGACGTTTCCCCCAGCTCTTCACCCCTCTGACGAATATAAATGCATTCAGTTTCAAACTCCAAGGTGACTGGTTTCTGAGCGCCCCGCTTCCCTCATGCATATGCTGTACTCTTTGTCTTTGCTTAGTGAACTCAACTTGTTTCTTTCTTGCACACCTTAAAAATTCCTTCTCTATATTCTGTGGAGTTTTTTAAATTTGGGAAACTGAGACCCAGCCCAGTGACAAGTAGAGGGGGGAGGAAAAAAAAAATTCTTTCAGAGACCGCAAATATCAAGCTTTTGCTGCCACCTCGTGGCAGCTGGTTGCAAGTAAAACAATGTTCCAACTACAAGTACAATGAATACGCCCTTTCTGGGATGGCCAGCGACACAGAGGAATGCAAACGAAGACATCACTGAGATGCCACCTTGTTTCAGAAAGAGTGGCTTCATCAAGAAATCAAATAATACGGACACTGGTGAGTCTGTGGAGAAAAGGAACTCTTTCTGCATTGCTGGTGGGGAGGTAAACTCAGACAACCTTTTTTTAAAAAAAATTTATTTAAAAGGAAAAAGAGAAAAACACAAAACAAAACAAAGCGGTGTAAGGGTACAAGTAATACAGAACTACAAAAAAAAAAAAAAAACAGTAAGAAATCACCAGTTAATAGATTACATATTATCATCTTAGAGATAGTTGCTCAAATCACAGTATCAAAGAATACAAAGTGGACATTCAAACAGTGAGACTGCAAACAGTTGTGTTCAGTGATCCAACCAAAAACATTAATATGGTCAGCTATTTAACACCCCTAAACACACTTGCTGTTGTATCCTTTAGAGCTCTTTTTTTCCCTCTCTTTTTTACAACAAAATTTACACATTTTGGGTTTTATTACTCCTTCGTTCTTATTACTTTTTGGGGGGGGAGAGAATAAAGTCAAATATGGCAAAACAAAGCTGTCAGTCAAAACCAAGGATAGACATAGCACATGATGTAAAACAGAGTACAAGGTTATCAACAATGGTTATCAACGATGTCTCTTGTTTCCTTAAAAAGAATTGTCTATCTCATTAGATATTATAAAGTTGAACAAAACAGTAGAGAACAAGACCAATAAAACTTAAGCATTGTAAACATTACCGGACTTCCAAAGGAGACAATAGTCAAACCAGAATGGGCATCTTAGTGAATCTTATTGCCTTCAAAGTAGTTGCCTATACCCTCAAACTTGATACTATCATACAGAATGGAACAGAGTCTAATCAGTCAAAACAAGATCGTGGGAGTATTACAGGACTTCAAAACAAGTTAATAGGAAATCAAAAAAAGTTACTATTATATATCCTGCTAATTTTTTAAAATTTTTCCCCTTAATTAAAACAAACATAAGAAATAATTAAATAATTTTTTTAAAGAATAAGGGAGAGATTGAGATAAAACAGGACATAACAATATAACAATACAGGTCAAAGCATGACTGTTTCAGCAACCTAGTGCTTCACCACCAAATAACCCGACTTAATAGTAGTTACCATAGTGTCTGTCTTTTTCCTTGAAATATTTGAATAAAACTTCATATACTATAGCTTCAAATATTTCCATATCAAGAAGCCCAGAATAAAGCCTTTCCAATTAATAAGTGAAAACTTTATAAGGCTTCAAGGCCACATAATGGTGAATCATGATTACCACATATTTTTATATATTTGAATCATTACTTACATTAGGGAAACTATTCGGTATTCACACATGCGAGATTGATTTATTTCACTTATGAGTATGGTCTCAAGCTGTGCCCATTTATTGATAAATATCTCAATGTGATCCTTATTTATAGCTGAATAATACTCCATTGTATGGAAATATCACAACTTTTTTATCCATTCTTCAGTTGATGGACACTTGGGTTGTTTCCAAGATCTGGTGATTACAAATTGTGCTGCTATAAACATAGGTGCACATATATCACTGTGGTATGATGCTTTCAGTTCTTCTGGGAATATGCCTAGAAATGGAATAGCTGGAATAAATGGGACTTCCAATCCCAGCTTTTTGAGAAATCTCCAGACTGACCTTCACCAAGGCTGCACCAGTCTACACTCCCACCAACAGTGCAGGAGAGTTCCTTTTTCCCCACAGCCTCTCCAGCATTTGTTGTTGTTGGTTTTCTTGATCCTGGCCATTCTTTCAGGAGTGAGATGGTATCTCAGTGTGGTTTTAATTTGCATTTCTCTAATGACCAATGATGATGAACATTTTTTCATGTATTTATTTGCCATTTGCATTTCTTCATCTGAGAAGGGCATATTCATCTCAGATGCCCATTTTTGGACTGGATCTTTGAATTTTGGGGGTCTGAGTTTTTTTTAATTCTTTATATGTTTTAGACAAGAGTCTCTTGTCTGAGAGAGAGTTCACTAAAATCTTTTCCCAGTTTGTGGGTTTTCTTTTCACTATGCTGAAACTCAGACAACCTTATAGAAATAAGTGGAGATTTCTTCATTCTTACTAAAAATAGAAATTAAAATACATTAAGAATAGAAATTCCATTGAAGCCAAGTATTTTCTGGATATCTTCTCAAGAGAATTAAGGATATTATACAACAGTGATATATGTATGCCCAAGTTTATAGCTGGATAATTCACAATAGCTATAGCTTAGAAACATTCTATATATACATAACAGATAAATGAATTTTAAAGATGTAACAATTATGCACAATGGATTACTACTCTGCCGTGTGGATAAATGAGTCATTTGTAGAAAATGAATGTACCATAATATTAAGTGAAACAAATCAGACACACAAGATTCAATATCACATGACATATCTTATATGAGAAACTCAAAATATAAATGAGCAAAATAAAAGACATAATAGGAAACATGGAGATGGCCTTTTGCAGATGGAAGGAGGCCAAAGAGATGGAGGGAGAGGGAGGCAGAAGAGGGAGGGGAATTAAAAATATTAAGAGGAATATAATCATTACATACTACAAACCTGTATAATAAAAATAAAAAATTTAAAAAGAATTTTAGTAAGAAATTAGTGAAGTATGAATAAATCTTCAGTCTAGTTAATATTATAGAGGAAAGAAAAAGCATCACCACATCAATATGCACATCTCAAAGCTTAAGAACTCAAATGTTGCCATAATAAAAATAAAAGATTTTATGAGATTAATTACCTTGAATGTTATGTTTATCATGTCAACATATTTCTTTATGATTTTTCTACACACACACACATATATATATATATATATATATATATATATATATATCACACACACACATATATATATATATCCATGTAGGCATTGTTTTTCATATTTTAAAACATTTTTATTTTTATTTTATTTTAAAGAGAAAAAAACAAAAGAGAACAGAACAAAGCAAATCAGAGCAGAACAGTGCAATCAACACAGCACTTCACAACCAGGAAACCAGCTATCAACAGTAGCTACCGTAATGTCGCTTTTCTTTGAAATAGTTAAGCGTACCTTCACACACAACAATATCAAACATAAAAATAGTATAGAACCATTCAAGAGAATGAAAGTATTACAGGACATTCAAAACCAAATAACAGAAAATGAACAATAGCTACTTCAATATTTCATTTTCTTTAAAAGTTTATTTGTAGTATCATACATATTAAAATCCAATAAGACACAACAGGATAAAACCAATGGAAATAGAAGAACAAAAGCATGGTAGGACTTCAAAACAAGATGATATTAAATCAGCAATGGCTGCCATAATGTCTTGTTTTCTTCAAAGTAGCTGTTCATATCATCACACATAATAAAATCAAACAAAACAGAATAAAACTATTCCAAACAAAGAATGAAAACAATATAAGACTTCAAAGCAACATAATGGGAAACCATGATTACCATAAAATCTTATATTCTCTTATCATTTCTTACAGTAGGGAGACTATATGGTATTTATACAAGTGAGTTTGATTTATTTCACTTATGAGTATGGTCTCAAGTTGCATCCATTTATTTATAAATATCTCAATGTGATCATTCTTTATAGCTAAGTAGTACTCCTTGTATAAAAATAGCATGTCTTTTTTATCCATTTCTCAGTTGATGGGCACTTAGTTGTTTCCAATTTGGCTATTACAAATTGTGCTGCTATAAACATGGGTGCACATATATCACTGTGGTATGATGTTTTCAGTTTTTCTGGGAATATGCCCAAAAGTAGAATAGCTGGGTCAAATGGGACTTCCAATCCCAGCTTCTTGAGGAACCTCCAGACTGAATTCCACAGTTGTGGCACCAACAGTGCAGAAGAGTTCCTTTTCCCCCGCAACCTCTCCAGCATTTGTTGTTGGTAGTTTTCTTGATCCTGGCCATTCTTTCAGGAGTGACATGGAATCTCAGTGTGGTTTTAATGCACAATTCTCATGACTAATGATGCTGAATATTTTTTCATGTATTTATTTACCATTTGTATTTCTTTATCTGAGAACTGCATTCATCTCAGATGCCCATTTTTGGATTGGGTCTTTTAATTTCAGGGGTCTTATTTTTTAAAATTCTTTATATATTCTAGACAGAAGTCCTTTGTCTGAGGAACAGTTCACTAAGATTTTTTCCTAATTTCTGGGTTTTCTTTTCACTATGCTGGAGATTTCTTTCGAGATGCAGGAACTCTTTAATAAGAGGTGATCCCAGTTATTGATTCTGGGAAGTATTTCCCATGCAGTTTAATTCTTGTTCATGAATTCTCTACCTACATCTACACCTTCACTATTCCTACCTACTTCATCTTCCAACAGATTTAGTGTTTCTGTTTTAATATTTAAATTTTGATCCACTGAGATTTTAGTTTAGTACCTGGTGATAGGCATGGGTCTAGTTTTAGTTTCTGGCATATGAAGAGCCAGTTTTCCAGCACAATTTATTAAAGAGACTCATTTTTCCAGTGCATATTTTTAAAAGTTTATGTCAATTATATCATATGTCTAATGAAATCTTTTATAAACTACTTTTTTAATTAAAAATAAAAGACAGAATGAAACAAAAAATGAATAGAAGAAAATACTGAAGACTGAAAACACCATCCCTTATCAAACTCTCACCATCATTTTTCATACAGATTAACATGTTTGTATTTCTGTATAAGTAAAGAAAGACTCAATAGTCTAAACAACTTTGATAAAAGAGCAAAAATAGAGCTCCAACTCTCCCCAATCTTAAGACTTATCGTAAAGTTACACCATTCATGACAAAACGGCATTGATATCAAGATAGACAAACTACCAAAGTACTAGTATAAAGTCCCAAAACAGATGCCACATAGCAGACATTTGATTTCTGGCAAAGAAGCAAAAGCAATTAAGTGGAGAAAGGATTGTACCCTCAATAAATATACTGGGACAACTGGATATCCACATGTGAAAAACTCAAACCTTATAGCACAGCAAAAATTTCTTAAAACATCTGAAATGCAACTCAGAATGGCTCACAGTGGGTTAGTTAAAGTGAAGGTAGGTGAGGCCTTATTTGTTGTTTGGCTGAAGTCATTCTCTCTGGGACAAAATACATGTTTTTTCCTTATCATACTGATGAAACAATGTGATGATTATGTATGTGTGACATGTTTATTTCAATAAGAGGTATATTTTCAAGGTACATTCATTTACCTATAAAAATGTTCAATTTATCATTCTTCATGGCTGAATAGTATTCCATTATATAGAAATACCACATCTTGTGCTCACTTTGGCAGCACATATACTAAAATTCAAACGATACAGAGAAGATTAGCATAGCCCCTGCACAAGGATGACATGCAAATTCGTGAAGCGTTCCATATTTTTAGACTTCTCAGCACAAACAATAAAGTCAAGAAGAGCATGGAGGGAAGTATTTCAGATCATAAAGGAAAATGATTTCCAACCTAGACTGATGTATCCTGCAAAACTGTCCTTCAAAATCGATAGATAAATAAGATACTTCCATGACAAAGAACAGCTGAAAAACTTCATGATCACCAAGCCAACCCTGCAAAGAATACTGAAAGACAGCCTAGATACATTTAGGAAAAAACTCACTAAATAAAGCAGACAATTAAACAGAACAGAAAGATAAAGATAAGATAACATGTCAACAATAAAGCAATATATAACAGTTATAACCATTACTGTAAATGGTCTCAATGCACCAATTAAAAGAAACAGACTGGCAGAATGGATCAAGAAACAAAATCCAACCATATGCTGTCTACAGAAAACCCATCTAACCCAAAAGGATACTCACAGATTAAAAGTCAAAGTATGGAAAACAATACTTCATGCAACAGGAACCCTCCCCCCCTCAAAAGAGGGTAGCTATTCTGTTTGCAGACAATGTGAACTTCAAGCCAATAATGATCAGAAGGGATAAAGAAGGTCACTACATACTGGGTAGGGGAAAACTCCAAGAGGAAGAGATAACTATCTTAAATATATATGCACCAAACTCCAGAGCACCCAGTTATATAAAACAAGTACTAACAGAAATGGAAAACCAAATTAGCAGTAACACAATTCTAACAGGAGATCTTAACACACCATTGACACCAATGGACAGATCAACCAGACAGAAAATAAGCAAAGAAATAAAAGAACTGAATCGCATCTGTGAACAAATGGACCTGATAGACATACACAGAGTATTCCACCCAACAACAACAGAATACACATTCTTGTCAGCAGTACATGGGTCATTCTCTAAAACAGACCATATATTAATTCACAGGATGTATTTAAATAAATGCAAAAGGGTTGAAATTATCCCTTGCATGCTATTGGACCATACCACTATGAAATTAGAAATTAATGATAAAAGATACTGCAAAAATCCCACAAACACATGGAAACTGAATAACACCCTCTTGAGTAATCAGTGGGTCACAGAGGAAATTAAAGAAGAAATTAAACAACACCTACAAACAAATGAAAACACAAATACAACTTGCCAGAATCTGTGGGATGCAATGAAAGCTGTCCTCAGAGGAAAATTTATTGCACTGAATTCTCACATCAGGAAAACAGAATGAATACAAATAAATAATCTGATGTTACACCTTAAACATCTAGAAAAAGAAGAGCAAGTCAAGCCCAAAGCCAAAAGAAGAGAAGAAATTATAAAAATCAGAGCAGAAATCAATGCAGTAGAGACTACAAAAACAATCCAAAAAATCAATGAATCAAAGAGTTGGTTCTTTGAAAGAATAAATAAAATCAATAAGCCCCTAGCCAACCTTATTTAAAAAAGGGAAGATAAAGCTCAAATTCATGCAATAAGGAATGAAAGAGGTGAAATTATTACAGACCCTATAGAAATACAGAAGATCATCAACACCTATTTTGAAAACCTCTACTCTCAAAGTTTTGATAACATAGAGGAAATAGACAGAGTCCTAGAAGCACACAAAGTACCAAAGCTAGGTCATGAAGATGTAAAAACTGCTGAATAACCCAATTTCTATTAATGAAATTGAAAACGTAATTAAATCTTTATCTACAAAGAAAAGCCCAGCCCCAGACAGATTCACTGCAGAATTCTACAAGAAATACAAAGAAGACCTAATGCCAACACTCCTCAAACTCTTCAATGAAATTGAAAGGGAAGAAATCCTTCCTAAATCATTCCTAGAAGCAAATATTACTCTAGTACCAAAACCTGAGAAGGACCCAACTGAAAAAGAGAACTACAGACGAATCTCCCTAATGAACACAGATGCAAAAATCCTCAATAAAATATTGGCAGACAGGATGCAGCAAATCATCAAGAAGATTATACACCATGACCAAGTGGGATTCATCCCAGGCATGCAGGGATGGTTCAATATATGTAAATCAATAAATGTAATACACCATATCAATGGATCCAAAAGTAAGAATCACATGATCATTTCTATAGGTGCAGAAAAAGCTTTTGATATGGTCCAACATTCATTTATGATAAGAACCTTGCAGAAAATCGGAATAGATGGTCTTTACCTCAATATAATAAAGGCCGTATATGACAAATCAACAGCCAATCTCATACTAAATGGCCAAAAATTGAAAGCCTTTACTTTAAAATCAGGCACAAGACAAGGATGTCCCTTATCATTGCTCCTATTTAATATAGTATTGGAAATAGTAGCCAGAGCAATTAGACGAGAGAAATAAAAGGTGTAAAGACAGGAAAAGAAGTTAAGTTATTATTTGCAGATGACATGATACTTTACATAGAAGATCCCCAAAACTCCATTGAAATACTTCTAGATATAATAAATAAATTCAGCAATGTAGTTGAATACAAAACCAATGCTCAAAAATCAATAGCATTCCTATACACTAACAACAAAATCACAGAGACAGAAATAAGAGAAGCCACACCCTTCACACTAGCAACCAAGAAAATGAAATGTTTAGGAAGTACACTCAAGAAAGAAGTGAAAGACCTATACAGGGAAACTTATAAATACACTGAAAAATGAAATTGAAGATGATCTCAGAAAATGGAAAGGCATTCCTTGCTCATGGATAGGAGGAATAAATATTGTGAAAATGGCCATTCTCCCAAAACTTTTATACAGACTCAGTGCAATCCCGATAAAAATACCATCAACATACCTCATAGAACTCGAGAAATCACTCCTAAAATTCATCTGGAGTGAGAAGAGACCTAGAATAGCAAGGACAGTTCTAAGCAGCAAAGACAAGGCAGGAGGCATCACAATCCCTGACTTGAAGTTATACTACGAAGCAACTGTAGTAAAATCAACATGGTACTAGAACCAAAACAGAGCCGAAGATCAGTGGAATAGATTAGAAGATACAACCACAACTACAAACACACTCAACTACCTTATCTTTGATAAAGGGGCCAAACATGTTCACTGGAAAAATGACAGTCTCTTTAATAAATGGTGCTGGAAAAACTGGCTCTCCATTTGCCAAAAACTAAAACTAGACCCATTCCTATCACCATGTACTAAAATAAAATCTAAATGGATCAAAGATCTAAATATTAAAACAGAAGCGCTAAATCTATTGGAAAAAAAATTGAGTAAAAACCTTGAAGACACAGGAGTAGGTAGAGAATTCATGAACAAGACTCAAACCACATGGGAAATACTTCCCAGAGTCAATAAATGGGACCACCTCTTATTAAAAAGTTTCTGCACGTCAAAAGAAAACCACAGCATAGTGAAAAGAAAACCCACAAACTGGGAAAAAAATCCTCGTGAACTGTCCCTCAGACAAAGGACTTCTGTCTAAAACATATTAAGAATTTAAAAATATCAGACCTCCAAAATTCACAGACCCAATCAAAAAATGGGCATCTGAGATGAATAAATAATTTTCAGATGAAGAAATACAAATGGCAAATAAATACATGAAAAAATGTCCATCATCATTATTCATTAGAGAAATGCAAATTAAAACCACACTGGGATTTCATGTCACTTGTGAAAGAATGGCCAAGATCAAGAAAACCACCAACAAGAAATGCTGGAGAGTCTGTGGGGAAAAAGGAACTCTCCTGCACTGTTGGTGGGAGTGTAGACTAGTGCAACCATTGTGGAGGTCAGTCTGGAGATTTCTCAGAAAGCTGGGACTGGAAGCCCCATTTGACCCAGCTATTCCACTTGTAGGCATATTCCCAGAAGAACTGAAAGCATCATACCACAGTGATATATGTGCACCCATGTTTATAGCAGCACACTTTGTAATAGCCAGATCTTGGAAACACCTAAGTGTCCATCACCTGAGGAATGGATAAAAAAGTTGTGGTATTTTTATACAATGGAGTACTACTCAGTTATAAAGAGTGATCACGTTGAAATATTCATAAATAAATGGACGCAGCTTGAGACTATACTCATAAGTGAAACAAATCAAACTCACATGCATAAATACCGAATTGTTTCCCTAGAGTAAGAAATAATAAGAATACATAAAAGTATGTGGTAATCATGATTCCCAATCTTATTGGTTTGAAGCCATATAATATTTTCACTCATTAATTGCACTGGTTTTAACCTAGGTTGTTGGATTTTAGTATCTGTGATAATAAGAATAGCTATTTTAAAGGAAACAACACATCATAAAAGCTAGTGCTGATTTAATATCATCTTGTTTTGATGTCCCATCAAGCTGTTATACATCTGTTTCCACTGGTTTTAATATATTGTATCTTACTATATTTTACTATATGCGGTAGTATAAACAAAAATTTTTATAGGCAAATAGATAATATAGAAACCGTTGTTCATTTTCTGTTAGCTGGTTCTAAATACCCTGTAATTCTTTCATTCTCGTGAATGGCTTCACACTGTCTTGATATGCTTGATGCTATAGTATACGAAGTTATACTCAAATAATTCAAGGAAAGAGGCACTATGGTGATTACTATTATATTAGATTATCTGGGGATGAAACACAATGATGCTTAAATTGTTTGGTTCTGACCTGTGTTGTTCTGTTACAATGTCCTCTTTTTTCTCAATCTCCCCCCCTTTTTAAAATTAATCTATTTTTTCTTATTTTTTTAAATTAAGGGAAAACTAAATTTAAAAATAGCGGGATATATTATAGTAACTTTTGTGCTTTCCTATTAACCTTGTTTGAACCCCAGTATTACTCTCCGCATCTTGTTCTGTCTGATTATTCTACATGCTATTTTGTTTGATAGTATCAAGTTTGAGGGAATAGGCAACCACTTTGAAGGCAATAAGATTTACTATGATGCCCATTATGGTTTGTCTATCTTATCTTCTTTTGAAGTCCTGTAAGGTCTCCAGTGTAGGTTTTATTGGTCTTGTTCTGTACTGTTTTGATCAATTATTATACATGATGATATAGGCAACGCTTTTTAAAAATAGCAAGAGGCACAATGGTAACCATTTTTGATCACCTGATATTCTATTTTTGCATCATGTACTATGCCCATCCTTCTGTTCTAACCAACTCTGCTTTGTTTAGTCATGTTTGGTTTTATTCTCTTCAAAAAGAGTAGTAAGAACTGTGGGAGTAAAAAAAACCCCAAAGATGTAATTGTTACTGTGTAAAAGAGAGGAAAGGAAGGTGGTCTAAGGGATATAACTGCATATATGTTTGAGTGTGTAGGATGAAAATCCATATGACTGAGCTTTTGTTGGATCATTGAACAGAACTGTCTGCAATCTCACTGTATGAATATCTATATGCTTTAATTTTATAATTTGGACAACTGTTTCTAAGATGACAATATGTAACCTATTAACTAGTGATTTCTTATTGTATATTTTTTCTTGAAATTCTGTATTACTTGTACCCTTTTACTGCTTTTTTTTCTTATTTCCTTTCTTTTTTCTCTTTAAATAAATAAAAAAAAGAAATATCACATCTTTTTTTTCCCATTCCTCAGTCGATGGGCATTTAGGTTGTTTCCAAGATCTGACTATTGTAAACTGTGCTACTATAAACATAGGTACACATATATCAGTGTGGTGTGAGTTTTTAATTCTTTTGGGAAGGTATCCAGAAGTGGAATAGCTACATCGAATGGGACCTCCAATTCTAGTTTTTTGAGGAATCTCTACACTGATTTCCACAGTGGTTGTGCCAGTGTGCATTCCAACCAAGAGTGGAGAATGGTTCCGTTTTCCCCACAGCCTCTCCAGCATTCATTATTGGTTGATTCTTAATACTACCGATTCTTTCTGAGGTGAGGTGAAATCTCAGTTTTGTTTTAATTTGCATTTCTCTAATTACCAATGATGTTGAACATTTTTTCATGTATGTATTTGTCATTTGTTTTCTTCATCTAAGAGGTGTGTATTCATCTGAGATGTCCATTTTTGGATTAGGTATTTGAATTTTGGGGGCATTTAATATTTTATTTATTTATATATTCTTTTGAAGAGAATAAAACCAAATGTGACAAAACAAAATAGAGTCAGTCAAAACAAAAGTATGGACATAGTACATGACTTAAAACAAAATACAAGGTGATCAACAGTGGTTACCATAATGTTTCTTGTTATCTTCAAAAGAATTGCCCATACCATCAGGTATAATAAAACTGAACCAAATAGTACAGAACAAAACCAATAGAAACAAAACATTGGAGACATTATAGGACTTCAATACAAGATAATAGTCTAGTCGGAATGGGCGTCATAGTGAATCTTATTGTAGCTGGATTATTGGATCTTGGTGTTGGCTGGTCAGATTTTCTCTTGAGACTCCAGAAAAAAAAAAATCTTTCCTTACTTTTTCCCAGCTTCTTTCTACTGGTGCTCCATTGTTTTTTTCAATTTGTAGATACTTCACTCCAACCTCTTCCTTCATTACCAAATGCAATTTTCACCTGGCTGACTTGTCTGTCTCTTCATTTGTGAATGTTAATGATAAGATTTCAGATGTGCAATCCAACGTGACCTCATCTTAGCAGACACTTATTTACAATTCCAAGTACAGTTAAAATCCCAGTTTTTTGAAAGTTTTTATATTGTGTCACAACTTACAGTTTTATGTTAAGAATCATTGTAATGAAATTAATACCTCTCAAAACTATTAAATTACCAGAAAATATGATAAAAAGTGATTATACAGAGATATCAGTGTGAGGTAACTTTTTGCTTAAAGCAGAAAAATTTATTTATCCTATTCTTGTGCTAGCCTCTAAAGTTGAGAAAGCAGGAGTTAGAATAATGGAAAAAGAATTCAGAATTAGTTTTATTGATATGCTAGATCATGGGATGTTGTATCTAGCACAGATCTCAAAGTTCCCCAGAGTGAAGGGAATGGGGAGGATAAAGAAACAAAGATCAAAGTCAGAATACAGAAGGCTGAATTCAGGTGGAGCCCTATCTCTTGATGGGATGAAAGAAATTTCTCAACCACCACAGTATATTAATATATGCATTTGATGTCATGTGACAGTTCTCTGTCCAGCGACCTGCCAGCATGGTAACCTCAGAATGCTTCAGGTTCTTGGAGCCAAAGTGGCTTCTTTACATGGCTCATGTTGGGTGCTTTTTCTTCTTGGTACTGGCCTTGTTTCATCTCCACACGTGTGACTGATCTCCAGGTCAGCCACACCTCATATCTACCTTTACTGTTTTGCAGTTGCAAATGATATGTGGTCAGTTGAAGTTGGAGGAGCTGTGTTTGGAGGACTCTTCAGGAGACCTTCTCATTCTCAGACTGTTTTTATTCTGAGTGAACTTACTCATTTTGGCTAAAGATTTCCAGTCCAAGGATTCTAAATTCCTGCACTCAGCAACTTAACCCCATGTACCCCATTAATCCTTAACAGTAGTCAGTTACCAGTGTAGGGGGAAATTGTCAGTAGATGTTAGTGATGTGAGTTTCTTTTATAGTTAGCATATTAGTATGGTATTGTTTTATACATTTGTAGTTATGCTTTTCTGCAGGATGTTCAAGACCAAATTAAGGTGAGACTTGTAATAATTAAAATTAATTTCTTGCTGTCTATCAAGATCAGTTCAGTCTCCTCAAGATTTACCTTTGGACCATGTATAGCAGCACTCTGTAGTTCTGTCAGGGTCAGCTATCTGAATGGGTCATGGCTGTTACTTGACCAAGTCGCTTTCAGTGGAAGCTATGCAGAATTTTCTCTCCCAGTGACTGATTAGGCACATTATTCACTGTTGATTTCCTGCCTTTGTGGTCTAACAAAATTCTTGATCAGAACATCAGAAACTCACTGAGTTATAAGATGCCAAAGCAGAGATTCTTGTACATCCTTGGTCCTCATTGACTTTTGAGAGTTGGGACCAAAATATTGCATGTTCTCCTGTTTATCTTTCTAGTCTTTGTCTCCAACCTTAGTTGTTGAACATCCAGAAGAGAGGGTAATGATATTACAGTGTAATGGGAGCAGTGATCTTAACACAATAATTTTATGTGAATATCAAGTACTTTGAGGTACAAAGAAGGATTATTACTTTGACTTAACCATGGTTATTCTAGTAGTTGCATCCCTATAGAATGTTAACTGATGATAATTATATAGTTTACACAGAAAATTAGAAATCAAGACCATTCTTGCTAATATTGTAGCATGACAATCAAGATAACATTTTTATAACATACCTGAATTTTCATTTTAACATAAAATAGCCCTCTTAGGGCAGAAGTTATAGCTCAGTGGCACTGTACCTGCCTGGCAAGCATAAGATCCTGAGTTTAATTGCCAGTAATAATATACACCCTTCTTAGTTAATCATCCCCATCTAGTACATAAGAAACTTTAACCTAACCTAGTGATCTTTAATGGGATTTACATCTCATAAGTTTTTGTCAAAGGCAGGAGTTTGAATCTGAAAAAAGATTCTATCACCATACACAATTCCCATTTTACATTTTGGATGACCTGTGTATCTGGATACCTGAATACATTTAATACACCACAAGGTTAACAACAATCAATTGTACAGTCATATGAGAACCTTTGTACCAGAACATCTTTAAATAAAAAACTTTATTGTCTAGGAAACTTAATCTTTGACAATGACCAATCTAAACTTACCACAATAAAATATTTTAATAACATTTATTGAGGTATCTCCCATGAGGCTATGGCGATCACTAGGGCTTCCTGTTCATTAATGAGAACTGGATAAATAACTCCAGAAACCTGCTTCCTTATTAATCGATTGAAATCCAGTCTAATAATTTCTCCCCACTTGAGGGATTTTTGTTTAATTATATTAACATTTTTTGATGACCTATGAAAAAACCAAATTGTCTATCATTTTACCCAGCTGATCACTCAGGTGGAAGCATGTTTTTTACATATATAAACTAGATTGAATTATGACCAAATGATCCAAAAGTGAAAAAGAAAAAGGAAATGAAAAAATTGTTGAGCTCAAATAAAAAACAGTTGTTAACTTATTGGACAAATGACAAACAAGCACACAATTTAAAAGGTTGGACCAATAGGCAAACATCTTACAGAATCAGAGTGCACTCAAATAGGTTTCTTTTTTAACCAACTTGAATTGCAATAAATCTTTTATAATTTTAGAAGTCTGTACCTCTGAATAGACTACTAATAGGTCAGTTAACAGAGATAACTACTAATAGGTCAGTTAACAGAGATGTCTTACGAGAAGAATTTGGAAGGAATAAAATTTTTTTATCTAAAATTAATATGTAAGGGCTGGGGATTTAGCTCACTGGCATAAGTGCCTGCCTGGCAAGCACAAGGTCAAGAGTTAGATCTCCAGTACCCCCCCAAAACAAAAACGAAAACAAAAACAAAAAACCAAACAAACAAAAAAACAAACCCAAACAAACAAACACACAAAGACAAAGAAGAAAAAGATACAATTAATATGTAATTTTTGTATTTTATTTTTTTCTTAATACTGTCAACTTTTGTGCTCCTTACTTTCAGCTATATCTATACATTCTGTGATCTGCTTAGACTTTTGATTCCCACTTATAATTATCATATCCTAGATCAATTCTTTTAATTGGCCCTAGGTCTGATCCAGCCTTGTCTCTATCTATTGGCTGTGGTGTGATCTCTGAGGCATCATTGACGTAGGACTGAGCATCAGTTTCTCTGGAAAGGTTGATTGACTCCTCTAGTCTTTTTTTCTCCCCTAAAAAGCAAAACAAACAAAAATTCCACTTTGCTGTTCATTCTCCTAATTCTGAGGCTTTCACCTGTTAGAAAACAAATTCTTTAATTTTTCTGATATTAGCTAGCCAGGAGAGATACAGAGTTCTATGGTGAAGGTAGATCAATGGAGCTCGCAACTCCAGAACTTCTCTCATGGTTCTAGAGACATTTCCCAGTGTGTTCCAACATTTGGTAGTTGAAAAGGGAAATCCAACAAGCACACTGAAAAAGCTTCAGCTCAGCTCTTTCCAGCAGTCTGCCATGATCATCCTAGGGCCATCTATCCAACTCTGTCTAAAAATATTTCTGGGGCCTTACAGTGTTGCTTATCTAGTGATGGAAAGCTCTCTCCTTCAGTTTATTTGGTTTTTGTATTCTTATGACAGTTAGCCTTAGGTTTATCTCCCTACTTAAAATACTATTGATTTGTAGTTGCCAAGTGATATCTACAGACATTTTAAAAACTCCTAGGGTTCCTTATAAATGTAATAGGTCCTTAGAGATAATGATCTTTGGAGTGAACCATTTAGTGAAGCCAAACTTTGTTCACAATGTCTTTTTCCTGCCTTTTGGGTCCATTGAGGATGATTGCAGTATCTGTGTGTAAGGAACAAGAACATTTGTCTTGACCATGAGCAATGGATTTCTGTATGATTATTAGGGATGTCTAGACTACTTATGACAGAAAACAAGGCACAGCTGCCCCTTCTAAGGAGCCGGAATTGCCACTCACAGCTTTGACTATGTGGGGAGTGGGGTGGGTAGTCACAGGCAAAGGGCAAAGCAGTTCATTGTGGGCAGGCCTGACCCTGGGGAAAAAAGAGCAGAGCTGTCTTCCTGGGTAGTTCTATTCACTCTGGGACAAGAGTGCTGAAAATATCATCATGGGATTCTTTTCTCTCATTTTTTCCTTTTTTTTTTCTCTGTATCACATTTCTAATGTATACAAGGATGATCTTAAAGGCATGCGGCATATCTGAAATATCTATGGATTTTTCCCCAAGTCACCATCTTATGTTATAGCTTGTAAACTTGGGGCTGATTTGAAATAGATAATTTTAAATGTTGATTTTTATCAAATTTAAGCTAAAGAGTAAAGAGACAGTCTTTAAACTTGATTTTATATTAAGGAGGGAAATGAACCAAGATATCATCCATCAATCTAAAACACTTCATTCTTCCCTCATTCTCTTATGAGTTATACATTATTGATGTGAATTAACAGTAAAAAGTTACTTAGAATAGCTTTGAATCTTAAAAAAGACTATAATGGGGGCTGAGGATTTAGCTCAGTAGCTCAAGCACTTGCCTGGTAAGCAGGAGGTCATGAGTTCAATCCCTGGTACCAAAACCAAACAAAACAAAACTATAATGCTTTACATAAGAAAAAAGAATCCTAAATGATGAACTTAGGGAAAAATCTGACTTGTCTATAGTCATAAACTTAAAACTAAGAAAATATAATTCAAAATCAGCAGTGTATCTAAGAAGGCACTTTAATTTAATGGAATTAATTCATGTTTTCTTTTCTGCCTGCCTATTTATATTTTTAATTATTATATAAATTATTGACTGATTTTTTTGTACCAGGAATTGAACTCAAAAATCATTACATAAATTATTACTTCAGATAAGAATATTTTTTGAGCTCATCTCAATTTTATATTTTTATGTTTAGACTTACAAATTTTTGGTTCAGTTAGGATTTTTCATAAAACAACATTTTATAAAAGTAGTCAAGGGTTACCAAAGTTACTTAAAACATTGCAGGGTGAAAACTAACAGGATCAGGTGATAAAATACTTGCATATAAGAATCTTAAATTGTAATAACATAAAGATTGTATGGTTTAGGTTAATGTGCATGTTTCTGTGTTTTAACTTGCAGATATATGTTATCCCTTGAAAGTCCTAATTAAGTTGGTTTATGGATAAATCAACTTTCACAATATTAGCCCAAATATAGGTTGTTCACCCAGCCTCTCAATCAGCTCATTTAAATTGGTAAGATAACAGTAAAGATGTCTTTATAATTGGTGACACATTTTGCTAAGGTTGTTAGACAATCAAGATATTTACTTGAATAAAACTAGTTTTATAAATCCATTGTCCATTGAAACTTGAATTTTTTTCCTTTAAGAATATAAATTATGATATACTTTGATTCTCCTGAGTAATCTAAAATAAATTAAAAAAATAAGTGCACATTCATAGCACTAATGCTTATAAATATTCATAAAACATGCACCATAAGTACCTAAAAGTTTAAAATTAATTCTTTAAGCTAAGAATTAATATTCTAATAATTAAATCTTGGAATGCAAGTAACTTAGTCTGTGAACGTTCCACAAAATGAGCAAATTTTTGAAGAATTTTTAACTTGATAAATCAGTGACTTTTTGCAGTAGAATTAGCATGTAACACCAATGTCACATGATTACACCTGCTCCTCCTTTCTCACACTGCCTTGATATGGAGGTACTTGGAATTATGAGCAGATAAATTATTTTGCAAATTAAGATTTTATTTTATTTAATATTAAGTTAAAATAATATTTAAAAATGAACTTCCACTAGATAAAGGTGTATTGGTCCTGGAAACTTCTAAACAAAACTCATTTCTATGGCTGAAAAAGTATCTGCCTGAATCAGTTTACTTCTAAACTTCTAAACAGAACTCATTTCTATGGCTGAAAAAGTATCTGCCTGAATCAGTTTACCTCAGTTTTCTCTGAGGGTGGGGAGCTTCTTCAGTTTTCCCCGGTCTTATTGTGCAACACTGTAACAAATGTTATTTAAAAATGATTATGATACATAATGAAATTAACTATAAATACATGGTCAAAGACTTTTCTATTTCTACAGCAAAATGTTTTTCTTAAGGTTAAATGTTGTTGGTTATATTTTATGAAGAAAATTTCTTCTGTTTTCCATTGTTAGGATTTGATTACTTAAGAAAATGCATTTTGAGAGTTTAGGTGTATTTAAATGTTGGCTTATAAAATGTTTTCAATAATCAGTTTATAATTGATGATTAATTGATAATAATTGATTATATTAATTGATATTAATTGATAATATATCAGATATAATTGATAATCTTATGGTATTTGTGTCCCTCAAGTACACAGGCCTTCTAGGATTCAAGAACATAGGAGAATATCATATGAATGATCTTTAGTCTAAAGTTGTTCAGGATGATGTTTATGTTATTGTTATGAAACTGTTAGTTGTGCCTAAACACTATACAGCATAGGCAGTGTCACTCAAAAGGGTAAAGGTTGGGAGACCCAGGCAGCGACCCCTGAGAACTGGCCACAGTGAAACCCAAGCGGCTGCACAAAAGGCAATTCGCAAGCTCTCTTGGTAAGCACCTCACTCCCGCGCAAGCCAGAAAGAGACCCCGTCAGCGGCTCCTGTGAGCCTACCTCCAGTCTCTGATTAGCAAGTGGGGAGAGAAGTGGGGAGAGAAGTCTGAGCATTTCTTGGAGGATGACTGCATGCAAATATGGGGGATCTCCTTCTATCTTCTGTTTGAAGGCAAATGTTTTCACTGTTTTGTTTCATTACAGTTGTCTGACTCTATTCAATATTCTGTTTTGAATGGTTTTTTAAAAATTTTATTTAAGGAGAAAAAGAAAAAAAAACAAAAAGGGTACAAGTTATACAGAATTTCAGAAAAAATAAACAATAGGAAATCACTAGTTGATAGATTACACATTGTCAGCTTAGAAATAGTTGTTCACATTACAAAATTAAAGCATATAAAGTGGACATTCAAACAGTGAGACTGCAAACAGTTCTGTTCAGTGATCCAACAAAACTCAGTAATATGGTTATCTATCTTATAAACTTAAATATATAAGCAGTTATATCCTTTGGAGCACTTTCTTTTCCTCTCTTTTGTATAGTGACAGTTACACATTTTGGGTTTTATTACTCCCACAGTTCTCATTACTTTTTTTTGAAGAGAGTAAAACCAAATGTGCCATAACAAAACAGAGTCAGTCAAATCAAAAGGATGGACATAATACATAATGTAAAAACAAAATACAAGGTGATCACAATGGTTATCATAATGCCTCTTGCTATCTTAAAAAGAATTACCTATATCATCAGTTATAATAAAATTGAACAAAACAGTAAAGAACAAAACCAATAAAACCAAAACATTGGAGACATTGCAAGATTTCAAATGAAGATAATAGTCAACCAGATTGGGCATCATAATGAATCTTACTGTCTTCACAGTGTTGGCTATACTTTCAAACTTGGTACTATCAAGCAAAACAGAATAGAGGAACATCAGTCAAAACAAGATAGTGAGAGCAATACAGGGTTTCAAATCAAGTTAATAGGAAATCAAAGTGGGTTACTGTAATATATCCTGCTATTTTTATTTATTTTTCCCTTAATTAAAAAGATAAAAATAAAAAAGTAAATAATAAAATGGAGATTGAGATAAAAGAGGGCATAACAACAAAACAGCGCAAGTCAAAATATAGCCATTTAAGCAAAATAGTGTTTCACCACAAGATATCCTGACATAAAAATAGTTACCATAGTGTCTCTTTCCTTGAAATCTTTGAGTATAACTTCGTATACTGTAGCACCAAACATATCAAGACACTATAAAACCATTCAAGAGAATGACATTATTATAGGTATTTAGAACCAAGTATCAGAAAATGAACAATGGTTTCTGTATAATCTCCTTGTCTATAAAAGTTTTTACTTATCATATATAATAAAATCCAATAAGATACAACCTTTTAAGACTGATGGAGGCAGAAGAATACAAGTTTGATGGGACTTCAAAACAAGATGATACTAAATCAGCACTAGCTATTATGATGTCTTGTTTTCTCCAAAATAGCTGTTCCTACCATCTGATCTTCTCTGCCTCATTTGTGATGAGCTCTTTTTCTGTCGTTTGTTGTCATTTTGTCTTCTTCATTTCGCTTTCTGCTCCATTCATTGTGGCTTCTCTGTCACTATTTCTGTAATCTTGGTATTTTCCTTTTTAGAATATCCTGCAGTATTCTCTGTAGTGTTGAATTGGTGGTTGCAAATTCCCCTAGTTCCTCTTTATCCTGGATGCACCTTATTTTTCCATCAATTTCTAGGGACAGTTGTGCAGGATATACCAATCTTGGCTGGAGGTTATTATCTTTCAAAGCTTGATTTTTTTCCCCCACACTCTTTGTGATTTGATGGTTTGTGCTGAGAAGTCTGCTGTAATTCTGAAGGGTGTTCCCTTCTAAGTGATCTGTTTCTTGTCTCTGACAGTTTTTAATACTCTGTTCTTATATTGGATTTCTGGAATTTTGATTATTATATGCCTGGGTGTAGCTCTGTTTGGGTTGTAGGTGACTGGGGTCCTGTATACATCATGCATCTGAATATCTTTACCTTTTGCTAAATTAGGGAAATTCTCTTGTATTATTTCTGTGACTAGCTTTTGTAGTCCATTTGTTTGTGTCCCTACTTCTTCTTTTATGTTCTTAATTCTTAAGTTCTAGATCCTCTTATCATCTTCTAGCCTTTGTATTGTTGCTGTTTGTTTTTTTGTTATTTTTAAGAAGTTTTTCATTTCATGCTTCCATATTACAAATCTGCCCTCCAGTTCAGATAATCTATCCTTAGTTTCTTTCAAGCTGTTATGCCAGCTTTCAATAGAGTTTTTAGTTTCCTGGTAATCTCTTTGAACCTGCTTCACGTATTCTATGTTTTCTCTATTTTCTCCATCAAACAATTCTCCCCTTTTTTTCTGTTCTTCCATTCCACCATCTGTTTTTTCTTGGGCGGTGCTTAGCATTTCTCTAACTATTCTAATTATATCTTGCTTCAGGTTGTTAATAACTTCATTCCTGAAGTTATTAACTCATCTATGAGGCTCTGGAGATAGCGCTTTATGTCTATTGGTGCCATGTCTGATATTGCAGGTTTCTCAGGATTGAGGGCCGAGGACCCTTTCTTGTTGCTCCCTCTTCCCATATTTTTTGTTTCTTTTATACAAGTGAATATAGGAGGCCCAGTTTCTTTCTTTGTCCATTACAGTTTGTTTGAATTGCACCGGCTAGGTGTTCCCGCCCACTGCAATGTACTAGGGAGACACAGACCTGGGCAGCCTATGCTGGGCCCACTCCTCCAGGTCAACCTACTGAAGGCTTAACTGCTAGGGTGCACCTCCAGGTGCTGGGACCTGCTTTGGGCTAGCTTACGGGGTGTTAGTTAGCAGCATCACCCAAGCCAGGCACTTCCCACCAATCCCACTTGAGAGGGGAATATGTGATTGGAGTCACTGCAGCACCTTCTTCCAGCTACTCTGCCCAGTCCCAGTATGTCCTTTGCTGAAGCCTCCTACTCTATGGAAGGGTCCCTGATCCACTCACTCACTGCAGGTCGATGCAGGGCTCCTGGCCAGTCCCACTCTCAACTCCATTCACCACTTCTCACTCTCAGAGCTTTTGCACCTCTCTCCTTGCCGTGCGGATTGGGAGGCAGCAGTGGCTGCAGGAAATTCAAATCGCGGCTTCCAGTGGCTCAGGTCCCAGCTTCTGTGCTGAGACCTTATCTGTTCCTGTTATATCACTGGGATTGCATTTCCAGTTGGTTTCTCTTAGTTTAGTTCATTCCTGGGTAGGCAAAGTATATCTCTTCTTGCTTAGGACTTCTCGCCGGGCACCATTCCTGTATTTTAAGTGCAGTTTCTTAGAGAGTCTCCGAAGCTGCTGCTATCTATCTGATGTTCTCCCAGAAGTCAATTCAGCAGCTTCCATCTCTGTCTCACACAGGCGACATTGGGCTTAGCCCTTGATCAACCACCAGTCAGTCACTCTGTGACCACAAGGCTGGAACCCAGCTGAGATCTCTAGTATCTGGCAGAAAAGTCTGTAGGCTTGGTCTCCAGTAGCAGGGGAGGAAAAAGCTTACTGTGTTTGGACCAGGTGGATTTTGAAGTACAAGCAGGAACACACTCCAGGTTATTGTCTTTCAAAGCTTGAATTATTTCCCCCCACACTCTTCATGATTTGATGGTTTGTGCTGAGAAGTCTGCTGTAATTCTGATGGGTGTTCCCTTGTAAGTGATCTGTTTCTTGTCTCTGACGGCTTTTAGAATTCTGTTCTTATATTGGATTTCTGGAATTTTGATTATTATATGCCTGGGTGCAGCTCTGTTTGGGTTGTAGGTGGCTGGGGGTCCTGTATACATCATACATCTGAATATCTTTACCTTTTGCTAAATTAGGGAAATTCTCCTGGATTATTTCTGTGAATAGCTTTTGTAGTTCATTTGTTTGTGTCCCTAATTCTTCTTTTACGTTCTTAAGTTCTAGATCCTCTTATCATCTTCTAGCCTTTGTATTATTGCTGTTTGTTTCCTTGTTATTTTTAAGAAGTTTTTCATTTCATGCTCCCGCTTTACAAATCTGTCCTCCAGTTCAGGTAATCTATCCTTAGTTTCTTTCAAGCTGTTATGCCAGCTTTCAATAGAGTTTTTAGTTTCCTGGTAATCTCTTTGAACCTGCTTCATGTATTCTATGTTTTCTCTATTTTCTCCATCAAACAATTCTCCCCTTTTTTTCTGTTCTTCCATTCCACCATCTGTTTTTTCTTGGGCAGTGCTTAGCATTTCTCTAACTATTCTACTTGTATCTTGCCTTACTTCATTAAATACTTCACTTTTGAACTTGTCTATGAGGCTCTGGAGATATTGCTTTATGTTTATCGGTGCTGTGTCTGATATTGCATGTTTTCTGTCCTCATTCTCCTTTGTGTTTACCTTTCCTGGATCAGTGTTTTGAGGATTGGGGACTGAGGACCCTTTCTTGTTGCTCCCTCTTCCTATACTTTTTGTTCCTTCCACACAAGCATATATAGGAGGCCCAGTTTCTTTCTTTGTCAGTTTGTTTAAATCCGCAGGCTAGGTGTTCCCATCCACTGCAGTATACTAGGGAGACACAGACCTGGGCAGCCTCTGCTGGCCCCACCCCTCCAGGTCAACCTACTGAAGGCTTCACTGCTAGGATATGCCACCAGTTGATGGGACGTAGTTTGGACCAGCCTATTGAGTCTTAGTCCATGGTGTCATCCAGCCCAAGCGCTCCCCACCAATCCCGCTTGAGAGGGGAATATGTGACTGAAGTGCTTGAGAGGGAAATATGCTTGAGAGGAGAATATGCAACTAAAGTCACTGCAGTATCCTGTTCCAGCTAGTCTGCCCAGTCCCAGAATGTCCTCTGTTGGAGCCTCCTGCTCTATTGAAGGGAACCCATTCATCTCACTCACCGCAGGTTGATGCAGGGCTCTGTGCCAGACCTGCTCTCAAATCCATTTGCCAGTTCCCGCTCTCATAGCTTTTGTGCATCTCTCTCCCTGCTGTTCTGATTCACACACAGGAGAGGCAGCAGGAAATTCAAATCACGGCTTCCAGTGGCACGTGTTCCAGCTTCCGCACTGAGATTTTATCTGTTCCGGTTATAGCACTGGTATTGCATTTCCAGTTGGTTTCTTTCAGCTTAGTTCATTCCTGGGTTGGGAGGGTATATCTCCCCCTGCTTAGGACTACCCACACCACAGCATTCCTGGATTCTAAGCTGCCTATTTCAGAGAGCCTCTGTAGCTGCTGTTATCTATCCACCATGTTCTCCTGGAAGTGCTCTTCAATGTTTTTATAATGTTCTGTTTTTTGTTTGATTTCACTATACCTAACTGACTGAACAACTATTGTGAAGATAATGAGATATACTATGGTGCCTATTACTGTTATCCTTGTGTGAAGTTCTGTACCAGTTTCACTGGATTGTCTCGATTTGCTTTGTTTTGTCTTGTTCTGCTGTATTTTTACTACCTTTAAAATAAAAAGTAAAGATTGGGCTTTACTTAACAATAAAGTACAGATAAATAGACATTTTATTTAAAAAAGCAACAAATCTAGATAAGAATCTACATCATATAGTGTTTTATACTTATCTAAAGGTAAATTTTTTAATAAATTACTTTACACTAAAATAAAAATTTAAATATATTTTAGAGATTAAAACTCTAAAGTTTCTAATATATTATTGCTATCATAATTGTTATGCCAAAATGCTGTTTATCCCTGATTTAAAATTTTTGTTGTACAACTTTAAAACTGTTATCTGTTAACACTCTACATAAACATGATTTCTAGAAGACAATCTAAGCAGAATGTTAAAAGCATATAGATAGACTATGACTCTAGCTTCTAGTGCAAATGTTGATCATGATCTACAGAGGAGGTAGCCATTCTCTACTCATACTTTATATTTTAAAGTGACATATGTCCAGATAACATTAGAATAGTGAAGAATAAAACTTAATGTTCCCACTTCTAGACTGGTGCAACTGACCTTGTGGATGTTTAACAAAACGTGCTTGTAAGTTTGGTTCTCTGAAAGCAATTACACATTAGTTAATTCATTTTCCTTGCTGTATACATTAAAAGTTCATCATTTTAGATTTATAAGACAAAAGAAAAAATATTTTAAAAATTCTAATAATTCTTCATATAAGTGAAGTTAATGAATTAAAATCAATAAAAATATGTTCACTATTTTGATATTATTTCTACATTTTTCTGTCCTCAGTGTGAAAAATAAGCAGTTTGTTTCTTAACTCCCTAGAAAATGGCCTGATTTGTCATTATGGCTGTTCTGGGCAGGGCCCCAGGAGTGTTTGTGTGGCTACAGTGTGGTTGAGTAATGGTGGTCTTTAGTGATTAAGAGGAATTAAGCACCAACTACATTTGCTCATGCAGTCTCCCCAAATGTACTGGCACGATCTTCACAGATGTGGATAATGAGTGAGTTACTGATTAAAGCACAGAGGGTAGAAAAGGAGCTTTTCAAAGTAGTCATTTTTCCCAAAGTGTCAAGTGGACTCTTGGGATCTTGTTATTGAGCTGTGCATGCACAGCAGTTAATAGCAATGAGCTCATTTCTCAAAAAATTCAGGTTTGAAGAAATTGTTGACATAGGTTTTATTTCCCTGTGTAATGTAGCTATTTTAAAGTTTCTAATGACTCATCTTTATTCCCAGAGTGAAATAATCTCTAGTGTGATCTCTTTGTGAAGAGGAGATCATTATGAACAGTTTATGTGGAAAGGTGAGAGCGAGGCAGACATATGTGTGACCATGTGTAAACACTGCCCAGCACCGCATCAGCACCCTAATTACAACTGTCCCTTTTAGTACACAGACAGCCTGTATGGCCAGTGCTGTTACTTCACTTCTTTGTGATGATACATGGAGGTTGGTTTAGGGTCCCTGAGAAATAAGACTTCCAATGGGAATTTTGTTTTGGTAAGCTCCAGAAATAAGGAGCAGAGTTACCTTTCATGTGTAATCAGTCTGCTTACCAGAGCCATGAGAAGACAAGCTGAAGAAGAATTTGTGTAATGCCATATATCAAGTGTAAATACTTTCAAGACCTTATTTTATATTGCCTGGGCATACATTAATATATAACAAAATACAAACCTATTAAAGATACAACAAAATTACAGTTATGGTCACCTTGGGGGAAACATTTTCTAGCATAACAAAGCCATTTTGATATTTTTAATTAACTTACTGAAACAGTTCACATATGCATAATGATCACATTATAGTGGGGAATTTTTACCTGTACAAGATGTATTTTAAGTCCTCTTTTTTACCCATCCCTTCCCTTTTAAATAAATAATTTTTTACTTTGACATTTAAAACCACTTTTCATAATCAACATATTTTATTTTGAGTAGTAGTTTTGCTGGATGGAAAACATTTGGCTAACATTCAAGAGTTGAATACCTCATCCTATTGCCTTCTAGGCTGTCTGATTCTATTGCAAAATAAACTGTAAATTGATCTCTTGCCAATGATGACTCATTTCTTTTCTGCTGCTTTCAAAGTTATCTATTTGTATTTGTTTTGACAATTTATTTATTTATTTAATTAAAAAATTTTAATGATAGTGAAATACAACAAAGTGAGACAGAACAAAGCCAATCAAGACAATGCAGTGAAATTGGTACAGAACTTCAGATCAGGATATTGGAAAACAATAATAGCTACCATAGTGTATCTTGTTATTGTCACAATAGTTATCCATTCAATCAGGTATAGCAAAATCAAACCAAAAACAAGACACAATAAAACCAATCAAAACTGAATATTGTATAAAGCAAAAACAACCAGAACAAAGAAAAACAATATTGAACTTCAAAGACAAGATAGGAGGAAATCCCCCATATTTGCTGTACTGCATACTATTGCAGAGAGATGCTCAGACTGCTGGCCCCAGGCCTGCATAATCAACCAAACAATACAAGTATTTAGTTGCTTTATGCATCTTAGTTGCTATCACCTCAGGCTGTCCCCAGAACCATCTGGTTTCTAATGACCAGGGGGTTGATTTTCAACTCGCAGGCTGATAGGCTTGCACTGCTTACTAGGAAGGCTGGATCATTGTTTTCTTGGTTGGTGCCCCAAGTTTCAGCATGGTGGGTTCTCAGGAGACGTTGGCTTTTCTCTTCCTGGTGCTCACACAGCTTGTGTTGTACTCTAAGAAAATAGCTTCATTATATGTGTATTATAGCAAACCTGCAATGTGGCTTACTAAATGTTTTTTTACCCTTTTTCCCTAACTGATATGTTAAGTGACCTAATTGATATGTTGAGCAATACTCTCCTCTGTAAAGAATTGCAAGAATCTCACCTAATTGATATGTTAACCATTGTTGCCCTCTACAAACTACAGAAGTTGTGCTAAAATAAGCTAACAAGGGTTGTTAATCACTGTTAGGCACCTCTATTCTCCACTAAAGAGCTAAAGAAAACTAGAATGGCCCATTAATTTACACTTGTTTAAAGTAACCTGCTTGTGTGCAGAGAGATTTGCGTATGAGTTTAACCCTTTACCCTGACCTTGACACATAACCGCCGTTTTCTGTTCTGTATGGTGCCTTATTGCCTCCCTCTCCCCTCACCTATCTATCTAGGCCATAAAGAATTTGGGTTTCTGGTGACCTCTTCCCAACCCGGTGATGATCTGTCATAAAATGAGCCTGCCCCAATTTTAAGAACTGTTTAGCTTCAAAGAAATTACCGGGAAATACTATGGCCCAAACCCCAATCGGTGCTTTCCTTTTGTTCTGTATGCATCAAATGAGTTAGATATCAGATCTTTGTAAAACTTAAGTTTCAGCTTCTTGTAACTCTTGACCCCTTCACACCTACTAGCGAAAACAAGCTGTCCTGGGATAATTAACTGTCCACTTTCTTCCCCAAATATTGCTGCAGATGTGCCACTCCGAGATAATGTCAGTCTGTAGGATGGGAGTAATTTGAGAAACACCAGGAACTCCCGAGATTGTCAGAGCTAATTGGACAGCAATACAGTTTCCAGACTCGGGTCAACAAGTTTGATGGCGCTGCAGGTTTCTTTGTTTCTCCCCCCCTCCTTTCCTCCAGCCTCTTTTTAAAGTCCTCCCTTCAGTCTCTGGGACACAGTCTCCAAATTGGCCCCCGGAGACTTGTCACCAGGCCTGGAAATAAAGCCTTTGTGATCTAAATTTTCAGTCTCTTGTTTTCTTGGATTTTATACCAGGGCATGAGTTATAACACTTGCACTGCTTACTAGGAAGGCTTGTTTTGACAAATTAATTACAATGTTTTTAAATGTTATTGTCTTTGATTTGATAGTATTAGAAGTTTATTGGCTTTCTTAGGTGCACATACTGGTATTTTCACAAATTTGTAGTTTCAGCCACTAGTTGTTTTGTTATACTTTTCTACTGCTCCTCTGATTCTGGAATTCATTGTATGTGTTTAATTGAATGCTTGATGTTCTCACTTTTTTAGTGACTGACTGTTCATTATTTTTTGTTCTCTCTCTTAGACTAGACAATATTAATTGACCTATGTCAAATATATTATCCTTTATTTTACTTGTTAAAATGTGCTATTGAAATCCTTAGAAAGTTTTCTTGCTTCATCCATCATTCTTTTCAACTGTAGAATTTCCCTATTTTAGGTAAAGTACTCTTTACTGCTTTGCTTTAAATCTTTTTAAGATCATCTAGTATAGTGTTTGATTAAGCAGCATTATCAATTTTCAATAATGCTTAGTGATACAATGGGGGAAGGTGCTGTTTGAAAGATTTCTTATGTTTGAGATGAAATCTTCATACATACAACATTAAAAATGTGTACTTTCTTTAAATAAAATGTTAACGTTAAGTGATGTGTTTAAATACTATGTCAAAACAGTAGCTTTTACTTAACTGTGTTTAGGTTTCTGACTTCTTTCTGCAGATCAAATAGATGTGCAGATTCAGTAGTTATGTTCAGAATGTTTTGAGAGACTCCTTTCTCATTCTTCAAAGAACATGTTGTAAACAGGTGAAATGATACTTATCTTTTGCATTATGATTCAAGTTTATAAATTATTTAACTGCTAACTTTATTTAATATTTACTGAAATTTGCTATGTCATGGAGCTTCTACCCTCCTACTTTATAAGAAAGAAAACAAAGTCTTGACAGAGTGGGCATCTTACGAATGCATGAATCCAGTACTAGATAATGACTGGCATTCAAGTCAGAGCTCTCCATGGTGGTTGGCTTGGTCCTTGCATTAGTGTCTCCTCTTTCTCCTCCACAGCATTTATTTAACAGAAGCATCTTTATTTTCCCCAGCAAGTTTCATCAAGCAGACACAGGCAGGGAGGTGGATTAGAGCATGGCCAAACCCAGAATATGGAATTTTTGATTTGGAGAGCATTTGAGGAGATAGGTTTGGTCTGGCTGCATGTACTTTATTCTAGGCTTCAGGTCAGATTGAGGTCCATGTCTTGTCTCTCATTCTAGAGTCCATGGTGAAAAGGCAATGTTTCTCTCCTAGAAGAATGAACAGTGACAGAGGGAAAGACCTAAAGACTGATTTTATTGATCCCTTTTGGCATACATAATACATAAGGAATTTGTACCTGTAAATGGTATATCTTCATTCTTTCCTTTTCCAGTCCTCTCCTTTCTTGTAAGTCCCTGCCATATTGCCCATTCACAGC
The DNA here is from genome assembly GCF_034190915.1 of Cavia porcellus. Classification (NCBI taxonomy): domain Eukaryota; kingdom Metazoa; phylum Chordata; class Mammalia; order Rodentia; family Caviidae; genus Cavia; species Cavia porcellus. The sequence continues at coordinate 49,915,289 of NW_026947512.1, forward strand.
ACTTTGTTTCTATAGCTTTCCTTCCATTCTGATGGATTTCTGCATCCCTATCCCTTCTTCTACCCCCTTCCCTTTGTGTGTTCCCCTTTCCATTTGAACATTTTCTTTACACTTGACAATATTTAAATTCTGTTTTAGTCCTTATTTACCCTTTGAATTTCACAAACAAGGGAAACAGTGCAATATTTATTTTTTAGTTTTTTTATTTTGAAAGTAGTAAAACACAACAGAACAAGACAGAACAAAGCCAACTGAGACTATGTAGTGAAATTGGTACAGAACTTCAAAGCAGGTTACCCGGATAACAGTAATAGGTATCACAGTATATTTTGTTATCTTTACAATAGTTGTTCTTTCAATCATGTATATCAAAATAAAATGAAATACAGAACACTATAGAACTTATCAAAACAGAATATTGATTAGAGCAGTAATAATCAGAATAAAGCAAAACAGTAATAAAAATATTTGTCTTCAAAGAGATGGTAGAAGGAAATCCCCCTTATTTGCTATGGTCAACCTCCCAAGAGATGCTCAGATTTCTGGTTCTCATTTGCTAATGAGGGGACAGGGAAAGGGGGTTAGGGGGAATGGCATGCTTTACTCGAGGCTGTGCACCAGTAGGCTCACTATTGCTTAGCAGGGAGACAGGCTGTTTGCTTGGTTTCCCAGTGTCCTAAATTCTGACATGGTGTGGATCTCAGAAGACACTGGTGGTTCTCCCCTGGAGGGGCCATCGTCTGCCACATCACAGCCACTTACCAGGGAGGTGAGCTGTTTGCTTGGTTTCCCAGGGTCTTAAGTTCCAACATGGTGCGGATCTCAGGAGACACTGGTGGTTCTCCCCCTAGAAGGGCCACAGTCTGAACAGAGCAATATTTAAACATGTGTGTCTAATTTGTTTTACTAAAAATTGAGTTTTAAGGTGCATACATTTATCTAAAGATGTCTCAAGTTTGTCCTTTATGGCAGAGTAGTATCCATTGTATATACATACCATATTTTATTTATCCATTCACCTACTGATGGGCTACATTCAACACTAAGCTATTATAAACTGTACTGCTATAAATATGGGTGTGCACATATCACTGTGGTGTAATTCTTTTAACTGATTCAGGGTGATACCTAGAAGTGGAATAGCTGAGTCAAATAGAATCTAACCTACTTTATGAACAAAACCCTGATCACACAGGAAATATTATGAAGAATCAACAGCTAGGATCACATCATAGTAAAAAAGTTTTGGACAGCAAAAGAAACTACCAATAGTGGGAAGAGAAAACACACAAAGCAGAAAAATTTTACCTACTATTTCTCAGACAAAATATTAATATCTGGAACATACAAAGAACTCCAAAAACCTAGAACCCCCACAAATTTAAAAATACAATCTAAAAGTTGACATTTTAATTTTTCTCAAATGAAGAAGCACAAACAGAAAATAAATATATAAAAATGTATTGAACATCACTGGTCATTCAAGAATTGCTAATTAAAACAATATTGAGGTTTTGTCCCACTCCTGAAGAACAGCTATCATTATAACAAATAACCAATAACTCGTACTGGTGAGCCTGTGGGGCAGAAGGATCCCGTTTTCACTGTTAGTAGGAGTGTATATTGGCAAAGCCACTATGCAAACAGTACTGAGATTATTCAGAAAATTACATAGAAAGTTTAAAAATTGTCTTACTTTTTAATTTTATTTTGTCTTAAATAATTTTTAAATGGACACATACTACCTGCACATTTTGTGAGGTGTGCTATGGTAATTTGATACTTGCATATAATAACCAAATCATAGCCATGAGCATTTCCATCTGTTCAAACATTTATTATTTTATGTGTGAGAAATCTCAAACATTTTTGCTGCATCAAAAGTATTTCATAAATAATTTTAATCAGTAGATTTTTTTAGCCTATTATAGAAAAACAAAAGTATTTCTTCCTTACTAATTCTGCCCAGATGACAAGTCAACTCACTACCTGGATTTATGAAGAGCATAGCTCCTGTCAGTGCTCAATTATGGAGCCTGAGCAGGAATCTCATTCAACTATGGCACCCAGCCTGCACACTAACAAGCCATATTGTGCAATGCGCAATACCAAGCAATTCTAAAACCAGGCATGGGCTCTATTGAAAACAGAACTGTAGCTTTGCCTTGTTTGGGAACCCATGGGTTCCATTCTGTGGGCCTGCCACTTATGATTAACAGATCATCTGATTGGAGAATGCAGTCCTTGCCTTGACTCAAATGCAGCATCCTCCCAGTAGCACTAATGCCTAGGTAAGCAAACAAAAATAATGGAAACTTTTATCTGAAGATTTTCTATGTGTCTTTTTTTTTTTTTACAATTTTATCAAATTTGTTCAATACAAGAGTAGAGTGTTAGAAATAACAACTGCCTAACGGACCCTTGCAATAGTCAGTATGTAAATAAACATGCTACCTGAATGATACTTAGAGTAAACTTTTAGGTGGTTACAAGGTAAGCATATACCTATGTATTTTATTTTTGTCATAGTATAATTACATTTGGGAGTACACTTCATTGTTGCAATAGATTTTAAAAATATTTTTATTGGGGCCAGGTATTTATTTATTTATTTATTTTTATTTTAAAGAAGGTAAAACTAAATATAACAAAACAGAACAAAGTAGGCAAAAGAAAACGATGTAAGTGACACAGATTTCAAAGCAAGAATAACAGGATACCTACCATGGCTACCATATTGTCTTTTGTTTTCTTCCAAATAGTTGTCCTTATCTTTACACACAATGAATTTACACAAAACAAAATAGTATAAAACTGATCAGAACAGAGTGAGGAGGGCATTATAGGCCTTCAAAATCAGATGATAGGAAAATCAACAATGGCTGTCATAATGTCTCTTGTTCTCATTCAAATTAGCTGTCCATGCATTGAGGTATGCTGAAATTAAACAATACAAAACAGGCTAAACCACTCTGAACAAAGAATAATAGCATTACTTTGTTTCACAGCATGATGATACAATATCAGCAATGGATACCATAATGTCTCTTTTTGTTCAAAGTAGTTGTTCGTATCATTACACATAATATAATCAATTCTCATAAACTGTTTAGGGGAAGTTTTATGCATGTATAAGCCTGTACATGTATAAATATTCTTTCTGTTTTAAATAGAAAAACAAACCAAAACAAAACAAATTACTAGAAAAACATGGAACAAAAAAGACAAATAAGTAACAATAACAAAGAGCCCAATACAATGATAATATAGGCCTTCAAAACAAGGTGGTAGGAGGATAACTAGGGTTGTTATTTTACATAATAATCTTCAAGAGTTCCTCAGATCACCAGACATTAACATGCACAAGTGTTTCAATTCTATGAATATTAGCAGTTTTGTTCCAAGAATTTATGGAATTTGTAGTACAATCATCATAGATATCCTGAGTGCTTATTCAATTTTAGATATATTTTTTTGCTTTCCTTTTTCCTTTTCCCTCTTTTCCCTGAGGTATTATTTTTTCTCTTTGAGCAGATTCTTATACTTCCACTGTACTTATTGAAGATTTTGTATTTTATGTACTCTTATCATTTCTTACACCCAGGGACACAATATGGTATTTACACATGTGAGTTTGATTTATTTCACTTATGAGTATAGTCTCAAGTTGTGGTATTTATTTATAAATATCTCAATGTAATCATTCTTTATAACTGAGTAGTACTCCATTGTATAAAAATACGACATTTTTTTTTATCCACTCCTCAGTTGATGGGCATTTAGATTGTTTTCAAGAACTGCCTATTACAAATTGTGCTGCTATAAACATGAGTGCAGATATATCACTGTGATATGATGTTTTCAGTTTTTCTGGGAATATGCCTAAAAGTGGAATAGCTGGGTCAAATGGGACTTCCAAACCCAGCTTTTTGGGAAATCTCCAGACTGACCTCCACAATGGTTGCACCAGTCTGCACTCCCACCAACAGTGCAAAAGAGTTCCTTTCCCCCTGTAGCCTCTCTAGCATTTGTTATTGGTAGTTTTCTTGATCATGGCCATTCTTTCTGGAGTGAGATGGAATCTTAGCATTGTTTTAATTTGCATTTCACTAATAGTCAATGATGCTGAACATTTTTTTTCATGTATTTATTTGCCATTTGTATTTCTTTATCTGAGAACTGTGTATACATCTTGGATGCCCAGTTTTGGATTGGGTCTTTGAATTTCGGGAGTCTGACTTTTAAAAATTCTTTATATGTTTGGGACAGAAGTCCTTTGTCTGAAGGACAGTTGGCTAAGATTTTTTCCCAATGTGGGTTTTCTTTTTACTCTGTTGGAGATTTCTTTTAACATGCAAAACTCTTTAATAAGATGCCTTCCCAGTTATTGATTATGGGAAATATTTCCTATGTGGTTTGATTTTTGTTCTTGAATTCTCTACGTACCCCTATGTCTTCAATATTTCTACCTACTTTGACTTCAAACAGATTAGTGTTTCTGTTTTAATATTTAGATCCTTGATCCACTGAGATTTTAGTTTAGTACATGGTGATAAGCGTGGGTCTAGTTTTAGTTTTTGGCATATGGAGAGCCAATTTTTTCAGCACCATTTCTTAAAGAGATTATGGTTCTTTCAGTTAACATATTTGGCCCCTTTACCAAAGATAAGGTGGCTGAGTGTGTTTGTGGTTGTAGTTGTATCTTTTAATCTATTTCACTGATCTTCAGGTCTGTTTTTATTCCAATACCATGCTGATTTTATCACAGTAGCCTTGTAATATAACTTCAAGTCAAGGACTCTGATGCCTCCTGCCCTGTCTTTGTTGCTTAGAATTGCCTTTGCTATTCTAGGTTTCTTCTTGTTCCAGATGGATTTTAGGAATGATTTCTCGAGATCTGTGAAGTATACTACAAGTATTTTGATTGGAATTGCATTAAATCTGTATAACAACTTTGGAAGAATGGCAATTTTTACAATATTTGTTCTCCCTATCCATGAACAAGGGATCTTTCCATTTTCTGAGGTCCTTTGTGATTTCTTTTTTTCAAGGTATTATAATTTCCCCAAATAGATCTTTTAATTATTTTGTTAGATTGATTCCTAAGTATTTCATTTTTTGATGCTATTATGAAGGGTGTGGCTTCTCTTATTTATCTCGCAGTGATTTTATTGTTTGTGCATAAGAATGTTATTGATTTTTGAGTGTTGATTCTATATCCAGCTCCATTACTGAATTTATTTATGATTAGGAATATTTCAATGGACTTTGGAGGTGTTCCATGTAGAGAACCATATCATCTGCAAATCATGATAATTTACCTTCTCCTTTTCCTATGCTTACTCCTTTTGTTTCTCTCTCTTGTCTACTTGCTCTAGCTAATATTTCCACCACTGTATTGAATAGGAGGGGCAATAATGGACACCCTTGTCTTGTTCCTGGTTTTAGGATAAAAGCTTTCAGTTTTTGGCCATTTAAAATGATGCTGGCTGTTGATTTGTCATAGATGGTTTTTATCATATTGAGATAAAGACCATCTATTCCAATTTTCTGTAAGGTTCTTATCATAAGTAAGTGTTGGACCTCATCAAAAGCTTTTTCTGCATCTACAGAAATGATCATATGTTTCTTAGTTTTGTCTCTATTGATATGGTGGATTCCATTTATTGATTTGCACATGATGAACCAGCCCTGCATTCCTGGGATGAATCCCACTTGGTCATGTTCATAATTTTCTTAATGATTTGCTGCATTCTGTTTATCAAATTTTTTGAGAACTTTCGCATCTATGTTCATTAGGGAGACTGGCCTGTAGTTCTTTAATGATTGGGTCTTTCTTTGGTTTTGGTATTAGAGTAATACTTCCTTCCAGGAATGAGTTAGGGAGAATTACTTCCTTTTCACTTTCATTGAAAATTTGAGGATGTTGGCATTAAGTCTTCTTTGAATTTCTTGTAGAATTCCACAGTGAATCCTTCTGGACCTGGGCTTTTCTTTGGTGGTAATTGAATTGTTTTCTTTGTTCATTAATTGAAATTGGGTTCCTCAGCAGTTTTACATCTTCTTGACCCAGCTTTGGTACTTCATATGTTTCTAGGAATCTGTCCATTTCATCTGTGTTATTAAACGTATGAGAGTAGAAGTTTTCAAAACAAATATCATCTTTTGTATTTCCACAGAGTCTGTAGTGATTTTACCCTTTTCATTCTTTATTGTATGAATTTGTGTTTTTTCTTTCCTTTCTAAAATAAAGTTGGCTAGGGGCTTATTAACTTTATTTATTCATTCAAAGAACCAAATCTTTGATTCATTGATTCCTTGTATTGTTTTCTTAGTCTCTATTGCATTGATTTCCACTCTGATCTTTATAACTGCCTCCCTTCTTTTGGCTTTTGGGCTTGAATTGCTCTTCATTTTCTAGATGTTTGAGGTGTAGCATCAGGTTGTTTATTTGTGTTTGTTCTTTTTTTTCCTGAAAAAATGTGGGTATTCATCACACTAATTTTTCCTCTGAGAACTGCTTTCATTGCATATACAGGTTCTGGTAAGTTGTATTTGTGTTTTCATTTGCTGTAGATATTGTTTAATTTCTTCTTTGATTTCCTGTGTGACCCACTTATTGCTCAGGAGTGCATTATTCAATTTCCATGTGTTTGTGGGGTTTTTGCAGTTTCTTTTGTCATTGGTTTCTAGGCACTGTGATCTGATAACATGCATGGGATAATTTCAGTTCTTTTGCATTTATTTAAGCATGTTTTGTGTGCTAGAATATGACCTATTGTAGATAATGCTCCATGTGCTGCTGAGAGGAATGTATATTGTGATGTTGTTGGGTGGAACACGTATAGATCCACCAAATCCATTTGTTCACAAGTGTGATTCAGTTCTGTTATTTTTTTGCTGATTTTCTGTCTAGTTGATCTGTCTCTCTGTGTCAATGGTGTGTTAAGGTCTCCTGTACAATTGTGTTATTGCTTATTTGACTTTTCATTTCTGCTAATATTTGTTTTACATAGCTGGGTGCTCCCAATTTGGTGCACAGATATTTAAGATTGTTATCTCTTCCTCTTAAAGTTTACTCCTCACTAGTATGTAGTGGCATTTTTTAATCTCTTTTGATCATTCTTGGTTTGAAGTTCACATTGTCTGCAATCAGAATAGCTATGCTGTTTTTTTTGGGGGGGGGGTTCCTGTTGCATGAAGTATTGTTTTCCATTCTTTGACTTTCAGTCTATGAGTTTCTTTTCAGGTTAGGTGGGTTTCTTGTATACAGCATATGGTTGGATGTTGTTTCTTGATCCATTCTGCCAGTCTGTTTTTTTATTGGTAAATTGAGCCCATTTACATTAGTAGTTATGACTTATGTGTATTGGTTTATTTTTGACATATTTTTTTTCTGTTGATTTTTTATCTTTCCACTCTGTTTGTTTGCCTTGCCTAGTGCTTTTTTCCTATGTCTACCTAGAATGTCTTTTAGTATTTTTGCAAGATTGGTTTGGTGGTCCTGAAGTTTCTCAACTGTTCTTTGTCATGGAAGTATCTTATTTCTTCATCCATTTTGAAGAACAGTTTTTCAGGGTATACCAGTCTCTGTTGGAAGTCATTTTTCCTTTAAGATCTGAAATGCTCTTGATTTCATTGTTTTTGCTGAGAAGTCTGCTGTGATTCTGATAGAATTTCCTTTTTAGGTGATCTATCTCTTATCTCTAACAACTTTTAATAGTCTGTTTTTATGTTGGATTTCTGGGATGTTGATTATTATATGTCTGGGTGTATTTTTATTTTGGTTATGTTTATTTGGAGTTCTATATGCTTCACTGATCTGTACTCAGTTCCCATTCTCAGTGTGGGAAACTTTCAACTATTATTTCTATAAATATCCTTGATATCATTTGTGTTTTCACCTTCTTTTTTGTTTATACCTATCAGTCGTACGTTCTTCTTTACATCACCTTGCAGCTGTTGAATTGTTATTTCCTGATTCCTTGTTATTTTTAAAAGATCTTTCCTGTTCACTAGTGAAATCTTGTGTTCAAGGTCTGAAAGTCTATCTTCACTTTCATTGAGGTGATTTTGCCAACTTTCGATGGAATTTTTGATTTCTTGTATATCTCTTTGCATCTACTTCATGCATTCTGTTTTTTATATTCATTCAATATTTCCATCTTTTCACATTGTTCCTCTAATTTTTAACTATGTCTTCTTTAGATGTGTTCAGCATTTCTTTCGTTGCAATAATCATTTCTGGGAGATTACCTGGGAGATTATTTTTTACCTGGGAGATTATTTCTGATATGATTTCTTTTATAGCTTCCTGGAGTTGCTTCTTTACTTCAGTTACTATCATTTCAGGTATTTCAGGTGTATGGCTTACCTTTTCTTCTATGTCCATGTTTCCTAGGCTTGTTTGGAATGGGTTGGAGGTTTGAGATTGCATTTTTCTCTTTCACTCTCTCATTTTGCTCTATTTCCAGGCTCCTAGCAATGTTCCAAGGCTTCCCCATGCACTGAAAATCACCTCATGCACTTTCAGCTCCTGTGGAGGGATGCAGGCAGCTGTCAGCTATCTGGGGGTCTCTGGGCAGGGCCCAGTTAAGCCTGCAGGGACCTCTGGTGATTTGTAGGATGGCAGTGTCTTACTGGCTCAGAGCAATGTCCCAAAGCTTCCCTGTGCACTGGAATTCACCTCCTGAATGGGTTGGAATGCAGGTACCTGTCCACCTGGGGCCAGGGATTTAGCTCAGCAGGCATAAGTGCCCGCCTGAGCATGGGGTCATGAGTATGATCCCCAGTACCCCCCCCCAATATTTTTGTTAGTACATATTTGTCATAAATACTGCTCCTATTCATTATAGAGAATTTGTATTGATACATAATATATCTTAATTTTTCCTCCCAGTCCTCTCCTCTCTTCAGCTCCACTGCCCCTCCTTACTCACAAAGTTTTGCTTTCACTACATCTGTCTTGGGATAATCTTAATGATTTTCTCATTAAACTTACTAATATGATACATTTAATGTTGCATTATGAGAAAAAAAGCCTCACTCTGATGTATTATATGTTAATATTTTTGCTGTGTAATTTTTGCTAATATTGTAGAATTTTTGAGTCTGAAATGATGGGTGACTATAAGCAATATTGTTCTTCACTATGATCTTGGCAATTTTTCAGTCTGATGCTAGCTGTATTAACTGACACAGAAAATGTTTCCTATGATCTATTTTTAGGTATGTTATCTCAGATTACTATTATTATCACTAGTATTTAGACTTGAAAAGATTTCGCCAGTGGAAACCTAGAGGTAAGCATCTGTAGAAATATTTTAATTAAAAAATTCCAATATTTTCATTGGTATAACAACTTTATGAAGTCTATTTTGATAATTTATTTCAAGGAATTTATTTCACCTCAGTTATAAAAATTATTGTTAATCATAAACTTTTAATATCTTTCTAAATATTTGTAGGGTATAGTGACATTTTCTTCTGATGAGGCAGTTTGCGTTTTTCTTCCTTTTGGGGGATCAAATTAGTTGAAAAGTTGCTTTTCACTTATGATTTCAAAGGATTAGTTTTGATTTCAAAACAAAAAACCTAAGAGATATGATACATATGATATAGGTAATAATATATGACATGAGATTTATGACATAATGGATTATAAGTGAAATTTTCATTAATCTACACTAGTTAATAAATTATTTCAATGTCCACAAACTATCACTTGGAGCTAAAAATGCCCCTTCCCAGCCTGCCCAATTCCCCCTTAATATTCTTATTCCTCAACATATAGATGAAGGGGTTTAAGGTAGGAGTCATCACCCTGTAGAAGAGAGCTATGGACTTGGACTAGTCTCTGGAGACAGAGGAGAGGGAGCTGAAGGTACATGCTGATGGCTGGACCATAAAATAGGAAAACCATGAGGAAGTGAGAGGAACATGTCCCAAAGGTCTTTCTCTTTCCCTAGGAGATTTCATCTTAAATATGGTATGTACAATACTAGCATAGGAAGCAAGAATTAAACATAGAGGAACAGCTAACATAAAGATGCATACAACAGACAGTGCAAGCTCATTAGCCTCCTTTTTACCACAAGCAGTCTTGATCAGAACTGGTATTTTCACACATCAAGTGACCCAGTTTATTGATGCCAAACAATGGCAACTGTAGTGTAACAGTGGCCTCTGAAACAGCATAAGTAACCTTGATCAGTCTGATAGTAGTAGTAGGAAAATGCACTGATTCATGATGTGGGTGTAGTGTAGAGACCTGAAGATGGTCACATAGCAGTCAAAGGACATAATGGCCAAGCACAGACACTATGTGCCCCTCATTATATGAAAGAAATAAAGTTGAACTTCACACCCTAGACATCCAATGGTCTTCTTGGAGCTGCCCAGGTTGAAGAGCATCTGATAGGCAATGTTTGTGGTGTAACATGTGAGAGGTTGGTGAGGAAGAAGTATATGGGGCTATGGAGATGGGGGTCTAGCTTGGACACCAGGATGATAACCATATTTCTCATTATGGCCAGAGGGTATATCATCAGAAGAATGATGAAGAAAGGGAGCTACAGACAAAGTTGGCCAGCAAACCTAAGTAAAACAAACTTCTCAGAGTGGTTTTCATTAATTACTGCCATTGTCTTCAATTGTTTCACCTATGATGGGGAAGTACCAAGAGACCTGCCATTAAGGGAAATAAAGCATGGTCATGTGTTGACAAGTATGCATAAACACAGCCTGAAATAAACAAATTGCTTCTATGCAGTCTAATTTACCTACTCTAAAAAAAGTACGGATAGTTACCATAAAGAAATGACACAACCATTCTGAAACTAAATTTCAACTTCTGTGAAATAAAACTGACCTACATTTTCAACTTCATGTATCTTTTGTCAGGAACATTCCAGCTATACCCAGTGACCTTCAAATCTCAAATTGAAACTGCATTTTCAGGATATATTTTTTGTTTTTCAGCTAAAAATTACAATTAAATACAAAAAAGTTAATGCTCACAGTGAAAACAGCAACTTGAAGATAAATATTCATTGCATGCCTATTTCCTTTGTTAATGAAGTGTGTTTCATAAAAATCATACTCTTGTGTACAGTGAACACTAGTCAGATGTGAATTTAACATTCTACTGAAAGAATCCTAACTTGCTCTTGTAATTAGTGTTTTCATGGTAACAGATTACACCTTTATAGATACAAAGTGTGGATTCACATTCTCCTCAAGGCCACACTCTGAAGTGTCACACAGCATTATTCAAATTAGGTGTGAATAATGTCTTTCAACTTTACAATATCCTAGGTCAGATATTTATAATAATTAATAGTAATATTTATATAATCATAAAACACTCTCAAAGTTACTAAATGAGCCTGGGTTCCAAACAATATTATCAACTCTTTTCATCTATTAAATCATCTGGTATCCATCCACAAACATTATGATGCAAGATATCTTGTATCTATTTTTTAAAATAATTTTTAATTTTATTTAAGGAGAAAAAGAAAAAAAGCAGAAAAAGAGTACAAGTTATACAGAATTTCAGAAAAAATAAACAGTAGGAAATCACTAGTTAATAGATTACATATTGTCATCTTAGAAATATTTGTTCAAGTCACAAAATTAAAGCATGTAAAGTGGACATTCAAACAGTGAGACTCAAACAGTTCTGTTCAATGATCCAACAAAACTCAGTAATATGGTTATCTATCTTATACACTTAAATATACATGCAGTTATATCATTTAGAGCACTTTCTTTTCTTCTCTTTTATACAATGACAATTACACATTTTGGGTTTTATTACTCCCACAGTTTTTATTACTTTTTTGTGATGAGTGAAACCAAATGTGACATAACACAACAGAGTCATTCAAATCAAAAGGATGGACATAATATATAATGTAAAAGCATAATACAAGGTGATCAACAATGGTTACCATAATGCCTCTTGCTATCTTAAAAAGAATTGCCTATATCATCAGTTATAATAAAATTGAACAAAACAGTAAGGAACAAAACCAATAAAACTAAAACACTGGAGACATTACAGGTCTTCAAAAGAAGATAATAGTCAATGAGAATGGGCATCATAATGAATCTGATTATATTCACAATTGTTGCCTATACTTTCGAACTTGGTACTATCAAGCAAAACAGAACAGAGGAACATCAGTCAAAACAAGATGGTGAGAGCAATACAGGGTTTCAAATCAAGTTAATAGGAAATCAAAGTGGGTTACTATAATGTATCCTGCTATTTTTTATTTATTTTTCCCTTAATTAAAAGGGTAAAAATAAAAAAGTAAATAATAAAATGGAGATTGAGAGAAAAGAGGGCATAACAACAAAACAGCACAGTTCAAAACATAACCATTTAAGCAAAATAGTGTTTCACCACAAGATATCCTGACATAAAAGTAAATACCATAGTGTCTCTTTCCTTGAAATCTTTGAGTATAACTTTGTATACTGTAGCATCAAACATATCAAAACAATGTAAAACCGTTCAAGAGAATGACAGTATTACAGGGTATTTAGAATCAACTAACAGAAAATGAACAATGGTTTCTGTATAATCTCCTTGTCTATAAAAGTTTTTTTACATTATCACATATAATAAAATCCAGTAAGATACAACATGTGAAGACCTATGGAGACAGAAGAACAAAAGCTTGTTGGGACTTCAAAACAAGATGATATTAAACCAGCACTAGCTATTATGATGTCTTGTTTTCTCCAAAATAGCTGTTCCTGCCATCTAACCTTCTCTGCCTCATTTCTGTTGAGCTCTTTTTCTGTCATTCGTTGTCAGTTTTTCTTCTTCATTTCACTTCCTGCTTCATTCATTGTGGCCTCTCTGCTACTATTTCTCGAATCTTGGTATTTTTTTTTTTTTTTTAGAATATCCTGCAGAATTCTCTGTAGAGTTGAACTGGTGGTTGCAAATTCCCCTAGTTCCTCTTTATCCTGGAAGCACCTTGTTTCTCCATCAATTTCCAGGGATAGTTGTGCAGGATATATCGATCTTGGCTGGAGGTTATTATCTTTCAAAGCTTGAATTATTTCCCTCCACGCTCTTTGTGATCTGATGGTTTGTGCAGAGAAGTCTGCTGTGATTCTGATGAGTGTTCCCTTGTAAGTGATCTGTTTCTCGTCTCTGACGGCTTTTAATATTCTGATCCAATTTTTATATTGGATTTCTGGAATTTTTATTATTACATGCCTGGGTGTTGCTCTGTTTGGGTCGTAGGTGACTGGGGTCCTGTACGCCTCATACATCTGAGTATCTTTACCTTTTGCTAAATTAGGGAAATTCTCCTGGATCATTTCTGTGAATAGCTTTTGTAGTTCATTTGTTTATGTCCCTACCTCTTCTTTTATTTTCTTAATTCTTAAGTTCTAGATCCTCTTACCATCTTCTAGCCTTTGTATTGTTGCTGTTTTTTTTTTTGTTATTTTTAAGAAGTTTTTCATTTCATGCTCCCACTTTACAAATCTGTCCTCCAGTTCAGCTAATCTATCCTTAGTTTCTTTCAAGCTGTTATGCCAGCTTTCAACAGAGTTTTTAGTTTCCTGGTAATCTCTTTGAATCTGCTTCACATATTCTATGTTTTCTCTATCAAACAATGAGTCTCCTCTTTTTTTCTGTTCTTCCATTCCACTGTTTTTTCTTGGGTGGTGCTTAGCATTTCTCTAACTATTCTACTTACATATTGCTTTATTTCATTAAATACTTCACTTTTGATCTCAACTATGAGGCTCCGAAGATATTGCTTTATGTCTATTGGTGCCATGCCCGATATTGCATGTTTTCTGTCCTCATTATCCTTTGTATTTACCTTTCCAGAATCAGTGTTCTTAGGATTGGGGGCCGAGGACCCTTTCTTGTTGCTCCCTCTTCCCATATATTTTTTTTTAAATTTTATTTAAGGAGAAAAAAAAGCAGAGAAAAGGTACAAGTTATACAGATTTACAGAAAAAATAAACACTAGGAAATCACTAGTTAATAGATTACATATTGTCATCTTAGAAATATTTGTTCAAGTCACAAAATTAAAGCTTGTAAAGTGAACATTCCAACAGTGAGACTGCAAACAGTTCTGTTCAATGATCCAACAAAACTCAGTAATATGGTTATCTATCTTATACACTTAAATATACATGCAGTTATATCATTTAGAGCACTTTCTTTTCCTCTCTTTTATACAATGACAATTACACATTTTGGGTTTTGTTGCTCCCACAGTGCTTATTACTTTTTTGGAAGTGAATAGAACCAAATGTGACATAACAGAACAGAGTCAATCAAATCAGAAGGGTGGACATAATAGATAATGTAAAAGCATAATACAAGGTGATCAACAATGGTTACCATAATGCCTCCTGCTATCTCTAATAGAATTGCCTATATCATCAGTTATAATAAAATTGAACAAAACAGTAAAGAACAAAACTGACAAACCAAAACGTTGGAGACATTATAGGTCTTCAAAAGTAGATAATAATCAATGAGAATGCGCATCATAATGAATCTCACTATCTTCACAGCTGTTGCCTAAACTTTCAAACCTGGTACTATCGGGCAAAACAGAATAGGGGGACATCAGTCAAAAACAAGATGCTGAGAGTAATACAGGGCTTTAAATCAAGATAATGGAAAGTCAAAGTGGGTTACCATAATATATCCTGCTATTTTTTATTTATTTTTCCCTTAATTAAAAGAATAAAAATTAAAAAGTAAATAATGGAGTGGAGATTGAGATAAAAGAGGGCATAACAGCAAAACAGCGCAGATCAAAACATAACCATTTAAGCAGAATAGTGTTTCACCACCAGATAATCCTGACATAAAAGTAGTTACCATATTGTCTCTTTCCTTGAAATCCTTGAGTACAACTTCGTATACTGTAGCATTAAATGTATCAAAACAATGTAAAACCATTTAAGAGAATGACAGCATTACAGGGTATTTAGAATCAACTAACAGAAAATGAACAATGGTTTCTGTATAATCTCCTTGTCTTTAAAAGTTTTTGCTTATACTATCGTACATAATAAAATCCAATAAGATACAACCTATTTAGACCAAAGGAGACAGAAGAACAAAAGCTTGATGAGACTTCAAAACAGGATGATACTAAATCAGTATTACCTATTAAGATGTCATTTTCTCCAAAATAGCTGTTCCTATCATCCAATCTTCTCTGCCTCATTTCTGTTGAGCTCTTTTTCTGTCATTAGTTGTCAGTTTATCGTCTTCATTTTGTTTTCTGCTCCATTCATGTGGCCTCTCTGCCACTATATCTGGATTCTTTGTATTTTTCTTTTTTAGAATATCCTGCAGTATTCTCCGTAGAGTTGAATTAGTGGTTGCATATTCCCCTAGTTCCTCTTTATCTTGGAAGCACCTTGTTTTTCCATCAATTTCCAGGGACAGTTGTGCAGGATATCTCAATCTTGGCTGGAGATTATTATTTTTCAAAGCTTGAATTATTTCCCCCCATGCTCTTCGTGATTTGATGGTTTGTGCAGAGAAATCTGCTGTAATTCTGATGGGTGTTCCCTTGTAAGTGGTTTCTTGTCTCTTGTCTGTTTCTTGTCTCTGACAGCTTTTAATATTCTGTTCGTGTATTGAATTTCTGGAATTTTTATTATTATATGCCTGGGTGTTGCTCTGTTTGGGTTGTAGGTGGCTGGGGTCCTGTATGCTTCATACAACTGAGTATCTTTACCTTTTGCTAAATTAGGAAAGTTCTCCTGGATTATTTCTGTGAGTGGCTTTTGTAGTTCATTTGTTTGTGTCCCTACTTCTTCTTTTATGTTCTTAATTCATAAGTTCTAGATCCTCTTATCATCTTCTAGTCTTTGTATTATTGCTGTTTGTTTTTTTGTTACTTTTAAGAAGTTTTTCATTTCATTCTCCCATATTACAAATCTGCCCTCCACTTCAGATAGTCTGTCGTTAGTTTCTTTCAAGCTGTTATGCCAGTTTTCGATAGAGTTTTTAGTTTCCTGGTAGTCTCTTTGAACCTGCTTCACGTATTCTATGCTTTCTCTATTTTCTCCATCAAACAATTCTCACCTCTTTTTCTGTTCTTCCATTCCACCATCTGTTTTTTCTTGGGTGGTGCTTAGCATTTCTCTAACTATTCTGCTTACTTTTAGCTTCAGATCATTAATAACTTCATTCCTGAACTGATCTATGAGGCTCTCTAGATGGCGCTTTATGTCTATTGGTGTGGTGACCACTATTGCCTGTTTCTCAGGATTGGGGGCCAAAGGGTCTTTCTTGTTGCTCCCTCTTCCCATATTCTTTGTTCCTTATATATGCAAGCATATATAGGAGGCCCAGCTTCCCTCCCTGTCAGCCACAGCCTGATCGAATTGTGCTGGCTAGGTGTTCCTGCCCACTGCAGCACACCAGGAAGTTGCAGACCAGGCAGCCTACACGGGGCCTGCCCCTCCAAGCCACCCTCAGGCTCTGGGATCTGGGTTGTGCTAGCCTACTGTTTCTCAGCCAGCAGCGTCACGTAGGCTAGGCACTTCTCCCCAATCCCGCTTGAGAGGGGGATACGTGGCTGAAGTCGCTGCAGCGCCCCACTCCCGCAAGTTTGCCCAGTCCCAGAATGACCTCAGCTGGAGTCTCCTAAACTGTGGAAGAGTCTCAGTTTCTCTCACTCACCTCACCGCAAGTGAATGCACAGCTCCCCGCCCGTCCTGTTTTCAACTCCGTTCACCGATTCCTGTTCTTAGAGCTGCGCCTCTCTCTCCCTGCCGAGCCAATGTAGACGCAGCCTCCTCGTGGTGGGAAACCCAAATCGTGGCTTCCAATGGTGCGGGCTCCAGCTTCCACACTGAGGCTTTTCTGTTCCTGTTATAGCACCAGGATTGCATTCTAAGTTGGTTTCTCTCAGCCCAGTTTGTTCTTGGGTCACCGGGGCATATCTCCTCCTGCTTATGATTCCTTACTCAGCACCATTCCTGAATTCTAAGCTGAGTCTTTCAGAGAGCCTCCGTAGCTGCTGCTATCTGTCTGCCATATTCTCCCGGAAGTCCTCCCATATTTTTTGTTCCTTCCATACAAGTGTAAATAGAAGGCCCAGTTTTTTTTTCTTTGTGGGTTACAATTTGTCTGAATCTGCCAGCTAGGTGTTCCCACCCAGTGCAGTATACTAGGGAGACACAGATGTTGGCAGCCTCTGCTGGGCCCACCCCTCCAGGTCAGTCAACCTACTGAAGGTTTCACTGCTATGGTGCACCACCAGGCGCTGGGACCTGGTTTGGGCTAGCCTACTGGGTCTTAGTCTGTGGCATCACCCAGGTCAGGCACTCCCCACCAATCCCGCTTGAGAGGGGAATATGCAACTAAAGTCACTGCAGTGTCCTGTTCCAGCTAGTCTGCCTGGTCCCAGTATGTTCTCTTTGGGCCTCCTAGTCCATGCAAGATTCCCTGTTTCACTCACTCACCACAGGTCAATGCAGGGTTCCCCACCCATCCTGCTCTCAACTCCATTTGCTGATTCCCACTCTCAGAGTTTTCTTGTGTCTCTCTCCCTGCTGTCCCAATTCAGATGCAGCAGCAGCAGTGGCAGGAAACCCATCATGTCTTCCAGTGGCGTGGGTTCCAGCTTCCTCACTGAGACTTAATCTGTTCCTGTTATACCACTGGGATTGCATTCCCAGTTGGTTTCTCTCAGCCCAGTTCATTCTTGTGTCAGCAGGCTATATCTCCCTTTGCTTAGGACTCCTCACTCTGCACCATTCCTGGATTCTAAGCTGGGTATCTCAGAGAGCCTTTGTAGCTGCTGTTATCTGTCTGCCATGTTCTCCCAGAAGTCCTCTTGTATCTATTTTATATCCATATGTTAGGCTAGTGTTAATTATATACTTCCATAATCAGTTAGTAGGTAAAGGTAATCTAGAGGTCAAGAAGTTATCAGTGCCATAAATGGATAAGGAGACATTAGAATACAAGTTCAGAGTTTTAAGTTTGTAAAGAAAGCATCTGTAGTCTAAGGACCTTACCTGAATGAAAGTTGTCTCTGTATATTTTGGACATTACTCAAGATGTCATGCAATTGCAGTGAATTTGAGACAGTATCTTGATCTGTATTATTTAGTTTTCAGGTAAAATTCTGTGCTGTAGATGAGATATGAAATAGAAACTTGACTGGTTAATTTGATTATAAAATATTATCTATTTACTTAACACTTTTGTAATTTTCTATTGTGCATTATCCATCAATTTTGAAGCAGCAGTATTAGATATGATCCTTCATGATTTATTCATCAATTAGTTTTATCTAACTCTGTTAATAGCACTTATTGCCATATGCTGAGTGCACACTCTAATGAGTGGTATTATCTACCATCTTTTCACATAATCCACTTTATTTAGTCTACTCTGTCTGTGACTTGTTGTCAGTAGAGTTCTTTCTTCCATGCAGTAGTTCCCTAGATGTCTAGGGTTTGAGTCTTGCTGTGAATTGAAGTATTAATAATCTATCATTAGATGGCTCATATTTTGAACATTAATTTTATAATTCACATTTATTTTAGCTCTTGATCCGATGGCTTTCAGATTTTCTATTTCCAGTGATTTTTGCATCTCTGTTTCATAGGGGCCTATTTATTTATGAATGTTTAAAATCATTTTAACAGATTGCCAGATCATTGACTATTCCTCTGTATATTTACTCATATTTTATCCCTGTGTATCTTACACTTCATTTTTCACTGCACAAAGTGTTTTACTTATATTTATTGTACTTTAAAACATATAGATAATAAAGCATCATGAAAGTAAAATATCTTAGACAATAACATCTGGATGAAATATGTGGTCAAGTGAATCCAACAAATTTTGTCCATTTGCTTAAAAGATGCACATAATATAGATATTCTATTACAATCAGGTATTTATTAGTTCTGTAAAATAGAATCTAAAGACATTTAAATGTTTTTAAGGTTAATCTGAGAAGTAGAGAGATTAATTGCAAAGACAAATCTAGTTATTTCCAGAGCCAGTGAACTAGATTTTCCAGAATTGGGGAAAGTGTTCCTGGATGTTCTCTCTCTGGCTTTCCTGAGCATGATCTGTGCACATCCATGATTTACACACTTATCAGCCTTCTCTGAGAAAGTGTTACTTTAGAAACAAACTTTCACTTACCTTATTTTGATAAAATTCTTTGATTAAGAGCAATTACAGAAGAATTTTTCCAGCTTGCTTGGAAGGACTGAAAAACTATAGCACATTAGAGAGTTCTTGAGATGTAGCTTTGAGTTCTTGTTTTTTCAGTTGACACTAGTGCCAAAAGAAATAAGATGAGGAAGGCACTGTGAAATCCTAGGCATACTCTCAGGTGTGCCATTGTGCACTGCCTCCAAGGTGTTATCTTCATGCAGGCTGTTGTGTGTCTTTCTGCCAGGTGAGTCACTAAGGAAGGTTCCTTGGGATGGAGATCCCATGGACATATTCTTATGCATAATTGATTATCTACAGAACTAGGAAGGGAGCAAGGCTGTCTGATATTAGATGTGCTTTGAAACAATTTGTTTCAGCTTCCCAACACATGTGAAAACAGTTTAAAATGATGAAAGATGAGCATTTATGGATAAATGATTCTAGAAAATTAATTTTTTTAATTTAAAGAGAAAAAACAAAACAAAACAATAAAAGGGTACAAGTAATACAGAATTTCAAAAAAAATGAACAGTAAGAAATCACTAGTTAATAGATTACACATTGCCATCTTAGAAATAGTTGTTCAAGTTACACAGTTAAAGCATACAAAGAGGACATTCAAACTGATATTGCAAACAGTTCTGTTCAATGATCCAACAAAAACTTAGTAATATGGTTTTCTATCTTACACACAAATATACATGCAGTTATATCCTTTAGAGCGCTTTTTTCCCCCTCTCTTTTTTACAATAACAGTCATACATTTTGGGTTTTATTACTCCCACAGTTCTTATTACTTTCTTTTTTGAAGAGAATAAAACCAAATGTGACAAAACAAAATGGAGACAGTCAAAACAAAAGGTTGTAATAGGACATGATGTAAAAACAGAATACCAGGTGATCAACAATGGTTACCATAATGCCTCTTGCTATCTTAAGAAGAGTTGCCTATATCATTAGGTATAATAAAATTGAACAAAGCAGTTCAGAACAAAACAATAAAATCTAAACATTGGAGACCTTACAGGACTTCAAAAGAAGAAAACAGTTAAACTCAAAAGGGCATCATAGTGAATCTTATTGCCTTCAAAGTAGTTGCCTATACCCTCAAACTTGATACTATCAAACAAAATAGAATAGAGTAAAATCAGTCAAAACAAGATGGTGAGAGCAATACAGGGGTTCAAATCAAGTTAATAGAAAAACAAAAAAGTTACTATAATATATCGTGTTATTTTTTAAATTTATTTTTTCCCTTAATTAAAAAATAATAAAAAATAAATTAATTAAAAAAAAGAAGGGAGATTGAGATAAAAGAGGATGTAAGAACATAACAACACAGGTCAGAACAGAACAATTTAAGTTAAATGAGAATTTTCATGAATATGTTTTTGGAATATCTACATATTTTAATTATTTCCATTTGTAACAGTAAAGGGATACAAAAAATAAGTTAGATAGAAAAAATTCATATGGGGCCAGAGATATAGATCAGTGGCAAAAGCAATTGCCTAGCCAATGCAAGGTGCTGACTTTAATTACCAGTACAAAAAGAAAGCTAATATGAATACAGGACCTTTACAAAAAATGGAGTTAAGTGATACAAACATCCAAAAAATTACATGTATCTATATCAGAAAGATGAATTGGTGTTCACTCTCTTATCCTTCCAACACTCACATCTCATCACTGACTAATGTGAGTCCTTGATTTAGTGATAATAAAAATTAAAACTAAAGCACAAATTTACATAAAAAGCTTCATTTGGAAAGTATATTGGTATTTTTTCCCCAGTATGACAAATACTTGATTCTTACAACATAAATAGGGAGAGGTTTATTTTAGCCCTCAGTTTTACTAGTTTCAGTCCATGTTAGAGGTGGTTCCAAGGGAAACATATGTCAGAAAGTAGGTGGTACTGCTTACTCAGTGGTAGCCAGGAAGCAGGGAGAGAAGGAAGGAAGGAGTTGGGGACAAGATTACACACTGCCAAGTCCCATATCCATGACCCACTGCCTCCAATTAAGTTGCAACTTCAAAGAGCCCACCCAGCTATAAATTCATTAGTGGATAAATCTGTTGATGAGTAGGGTACCTCATGACCCAATCATCTTCTCAAAAACTCAACTCAGAACACAAGTTAATTTTTGAGAGATATTAAACAATTACAAAAAGTGAGAGAAGCTAGGAAGACTCCAATTTCAGTAACTGAAGGGAGCACATGTTGATGCAGGGATTCAGACCGACTACTCACAAATGCAGTAGCCCAATTTTTCAGGATTAGCTCAGATAAGCTTGGGCCCACTTGTATTATCTCAGTAATATACTTGTAATTCACTTTGAATCTTTATGATTGAGGAGGAATTTGAATCCAATAGGAGAATACTTATGGATACAAAGGCAGGCCCTATCATATATGGCTTTGCTTGGAATCTGAGATAACCATGGATTAGGGTAATGGAGATGCTGCACATAGCTGAATGCACATAAATATCTTATCGTGGCATCTTCTGTCTTCAAGGGTACTGATATACTGTCTTAGTTACTTTTCTATCTCATTGTTGAGACAAAATACCTGATGCCAAAAGTTAGGGAAGGAAAAGTTTATTTCTTACAGTTCTTGGAGGTTTCAGTGGCTCCAAGCATGGTGGGTCACCATAATACAGCAAAAGTGAAAACCAAGCAAAAGAGAGAAAGACACGCTTTTTTCCCTGCAGTTCTTGGAATAGATATTCCAAGGTGCTGACTGTATGCTGGCTCCACCCTCAGGTGGGTGTAGCACTCTCACCCCATCCAAGTGCTAGACAATGAACCAATCACAAATGCTAGGTTTGGCTGTGTCCATGATTATGAGGCTTGGAAGGGCCACTTACATAAACCATGACACTCCACCCCTGGACCCCCAAAGACTCATGTACATCTTTTATACAAAAGAGATAAGGTAGGTGAATTTAGTGCTAACAAAATTTGTTTTACTAACCTTTAGATCCACTCCCTAAATGCCTAATATGCCTCTATGCAGAGCTGAGAAAGATTTGACTAAGAAATTTACAAAATGAAGGTCAAGTTTGTTCTACTTTTAGTTACAATTTGGACTTTTCTACTCTAAGAGTCATGAGATTAAGAAAATATTGTTTTTAATTCTGTTGTTGTCTCAGAAAAAAATCATACTTCTGATGAGTAACATATTAATGGCCTAAATTTATATTCACTGGCCCTATGGTTGTCTACAATTGTTTTGTGATTGTGTCATCTGCATTATACATAGTATTAGTGAAACGTGAGAATAAAATCTTAAATTATTTACACTATCCACAAATACACTATTTCAAAATTTCAAAGGTATCAAACAAGAGGAACAGATGGAAACATTTCCCACTGCCACTGCATTCCTGTGGACCAAAATCCCTCTCCTGTCTCCACAGGCAACTCCTTCTATAATTTTTTCCTTGTTACACATATTTTGGGGCTTTCTATTCCACTTTTCTTGTTATGGATTTACTTTCTGCCACACTGTATACATGATTACCATGCAGGATTACCAGAGGCTAAATGTTATATAATCTTGTGTCAGGTGGAATTTGTCTGATAAGTTGACCAACTGAGACTCTAGTACATGGTGGACACCTAGGAAGTGGTTAAGCTGTTCCTTATGCTGGAAAACATTGCTCACAGATACTGGAGAACCCCATGTATAGAAGACTGTCTGGAATTCATTCATGTATGAATTCTTCCCTTCACTACTTCAAGCCTGGAGTTAGCACATGGCTCCCCACTAAGGGTTGCTCCAGGAAAATCTGTCCATTATGCATGTGTAGAAAAACTTTAATAGCATTCTTAACTCTTCAACATGCCTTGTGACTGCCTCCTTTGCTTAACTCCCTCCAGATCTGTTAGTTGCAGTATGCTATTTTCTGCTAAGAGCATTCCTGATGTAACTCTCAATAGAAACAAAACATATCATTTCCTGCTTCAGGGACTTTGAATGAACTCTTTATTTTGCAATATCATACAAAGTAAAAATCTCCATATAAGTTACAAACTGTCCTTACTTGTCTAGACCCCAATTTGTAGTAACTCTCCTCAAAAAAGAAATAATGGAGGAGACAAAAGAGCCATATATAATTTTTAAAAAGAATATACATATTCTTATATATATTTAATATTATAATAATTAGGAGACTAGATAAATAAATACAAAATCATGGAGGCCCTTAACCCTCCTGATGCACAGCAAGAGAAAAGAAAATGAGTATCAGGTGCCAGAAATCTATGAGAAGTTCTTAGAAGAACTGAAGAACATAAATGAGTTTGAAGAGAAAATGAAGCAAAAGTTTGTAGCAATTACACACAATGTGCCAACTGTGAATTTTTGGGAAATAAGTAAGAAACTGAATCAGCTAATCCTAACAGTTCAAACACTGTACAACAGATTCAATCAGGATATGAAATCCTTGAAAAGATGTGAGATAGAATTATCTGAAATAAAAAACTCCATAGAATTCATACATTACTGATATAATCAATGTGAAGATAGAATGTCTGATACGAAGACAAAGCAGTGAATTACTATAAAGAGCTCAAAGAAGACTACAAGAAAAGACTGTAAACAGCTATTAGGTGACAACAAGAATCTAAACTTAATCTGAGTAAGAGAAAAACTAGAAGATGAATTCACTAACGTATTTAAAGGAGAAGTTCACCAGGGCACAACTTTGTTATATTCACAAATGTCCAGCAAAAAAATCAGAATTTTAAAGGCAGTCAGATAAAAATAAAAAAAAAACATATCAAGAAAAATCAATTAGAATCACTGAAGACTTAGCACAAAATCTGAAGATCAGAAGAGCTTGGAGTGAAGTATTTCAAACCCTAAAATCAACTAAATTCCAACCCAAATTAATTTACTCAGCAAAACTATCTACAAAAATAGAAAAATAACCTTTGACACAGAGACAGATCAACTAAACAAAACCAGCAAAGAAATAACAAAATTGAATCAAATTTGTGAACAAATGGACTTAGCAGACATGTACAGGGTACTCCACTCAACAACACCAGGCTATAAATTCTTCTCAGCAGCAGAAGAGAAATTCTCAAAAGTAGACCTTATACTAGCCCCCAGAACATGATTAAGCAAATGCAAATAGGCTGAAATTATCTCATGCATAATTATCTGATCATAGTGCTATTATACTGGAAATTAATGATGAAAGAAACTTCAAAAACTTCAAAAACACATGAAAATTAAATAACACACTCCTGAATAACCAAATAGTAACAGAAGAAATTAAAGAAGAAATTAAACAATATCCACAAATAAAAATATAAATACAACTTACTGGAACCTGTGGGATGCAATGAAAGCTATCATCACAGGAAAATTTATTGTAGCAAACTCCCACATCAGGAAAACAGGACAAACAAAAATAAACAACTGGATTCTACACCTTAAACATCTAGAAAAAGAAGAGCAAGTCAAGTCCAAAACAATAAGAAGGGAAGAAATTATAAAGATCAGAGTGGAAATCAACACAATAGAGATTAAGAAAGCAATACAAAGCATTAACAAATCAAAGATTTGGTTCTTTGAAAAATAAGATTAATAAGTCCCTAGCCAATATTATTTTAAAAAGGAAATAAAAAACTTAAATTCAAGCAATAAGGAATGAAAAGAACAACTACAGACCATGCAAAAATACAGAAGATCATTAATACCTACCTAGCAAACCTTTACTTTCATAGGTTCGATAACATACAAGAAATGGATAGATTCTGAGAAATGTATGAATTACCAAAGCTGAATCAAGAAGATGAAAAACTGCAAAATAACACAATTCCACTTAATGAAATTTAAAATGTAATTAGACCCTTGCAACAAAGAAGCTCAGGTTGTGATAGATTCACAGCTGAATTCTAAAAGAAATCAAGGAAAACAATGCAACACTCAACACTTCAGTGAAATTCAAAGGGAAACAATTTTTCCTAACTCATTCCTGGAAGCATGTATTACCTTAATACCAAACCAGAGAAAGACCCAACAAAAAAGAGAGGCCAATATCCCTAATGAACATAGATACAAAAACCTTCAATAAAATATTGGCAAACAGAATGCAGCAGGTCTTCAAGAAGATTATACACCATGACCAAGTGGGATTCATCCCAGGAATACAGGGATGGTTCAACATACACAAATCAATAAGTGTAATATGTTGTATCAATAGAGCCAAAAACAAGAATCATATGATTATCTCAATCGGTACAGAAAAAGCTTTTGATAAAGTGTAACACTCATTCATGATAAGATACCTATGGAAAATTAGAATAGATGGTCTTTACCTCAATATGATAAAAGCCATCTAATACAAACCATCTATTACAAACAGCCAGCATCATATTAAATGGTCAAAAACTGAAAGCTTTCACTCTAAAATGAGGAACAAGATAAAGCTGCCCACTATTACCACTTCTATTCAATATAGTGCTGGAAATAGCAAGAGCAATTACACAAGAAAGAGGAATAGAAGGAATAAAGATAGGAAAGGAAGAGGTTAAACTATTACTATTTGCAGATGACATGATATTTTACATAGAAGACTCCCAACACTCCATTGAAAGACTTCTGGATGTAATAACCAAATTCAGTAATGTAGCTGAATACAAAATCAATGCTCAAAAGTCAATAGCATTTCTATACACAAACAAAAAACCCACTGACAGAGAAATAAGAGAAACTATAGCCTTCACATAAAAAAGAAATATTTAGGAATCAATCTAACAAAAAAAGTAAAAGATCTATCAGTGAAAATTACAATTGTCTGAAGAGGATCTCAGAAAATGGAAGGACATGCCTTGTTCATGGGCAAGAAGAACAAGCATTGTGAAAATTGCCATATTCCCAAACCTGCTATACAGATTTAATGTAATTCAAATCAAAATACCATTAGCATATCTCACAGATCTAGAGAAATCATTCCTAAAATCATCTGGAACAATAAGAGACCTAAAATAGCAAAGGCAATTCTGAGCAAAAGGCAAGGCAAGAGACATCACGATACTTGAAGTTGTATTACAAAGCTATTGTGATAAAATCAGCATGGTACCAGAGTAAAAAGAGACCCAAAGATCAATGGAATAGATTAGAAGATACAACCAAAACTAGGAACACACTCAGTCACCTTATCTTTGAGAAAGGGGCCAAACCGATTCCCTGGAAGAAACATATCTGCTTTAATAAGTGGTGCTGGTAAAACTGGGTTTCCAATATGCCAAAACCTAAAGCTAGATCCATCTACCACCATGCACTAAATTAAAGTCGAAATGGATCAAATATCTAAATACTAAAAACAGAAACACTACATCTGTTGGAAGACAAAGTAGGTAAAAATCTTGAAGATATAGGGATTGGCAGAGAAATCATGAACAAAAATCAAACTGTATGGGAAATATTTCCCAGAGTCAGTAACTGGGATCTTATCTTAATAAAAAGTTTTTTCATGTCAAAAGAAATACCAACAGAGTAAAAATGAAACCTATGAATTTTGAAAAAACTTACTCAACTGTCCCTCAGACAAAGGGCTTTTGTCTAGAACACACAAAAAATTTAAAAAATCAGGCCTCTAAAATTCAAAGACCTAATAAAATAATGGACATCTGAGATGAATACACACTTGTCAGATGAAGGAATATAAGAGGCAAATAAATACATGAAAAAAAGTTAAAAGTCATTGGGCATTAGAGAAATGCAAATTAAAATCATGCTGGGATTCCATCTCACTCTAGAAAGAATGGCCAGGATCAAGAAAATCACCAATAGCAAACACTGGAGAGACTGTGGGGGAAAAAGAAACAC
This sequence comes from Cavia porcellus, assembly GCF_034190915.1. NCBI lineage: Eukaryota > Metazoa > Chordata > Mammalia > Rodentia > Caviidae > Cavia > Cavia porcellus. The sequence goes on from NW_026947512.1 coordinate 49,942,345, forward strand.
TTCTTCACTGTTTGTTTTAGTGTAGACTGTTGCAAGCACTGTGGAAATCAGTCTGGATGTTCCTCAAAAGCTGGGATTGGAAGTTCCATTTGACTCAACTATTGAATTTCTGAGGATATTCCCAGAAGAAATGAAAACATCATACCACAGTGATATAGGTTCACCCATGTATGCAGCAGCACAATTCATAATAGCCAAATCTTGGAACAACCTAAATGCCCATCAACTGAGGAATGGACATAAAATATGTGATATTTTTACACAATGGACTACTACTCAGTTATAAAGAGGGACCATATTGAGGTTTTTATAGGGAAATGGAAGAAACTGGAGACCATTCTCTTTTTTTAATTTTGAAGGAAGTAAAATACAACAGAACAAGACAGAACAAAACCAATCAAAACAACAGTAAAACTGGTACAGAACTTCACGGCAGGATACCAGGATAAAAGTAATAGGTATCATAGTATATCTCCTTATCTTCACAATAGTTATCAATTCATACAGGTAGCGCAAAATCAAACCAAAATCAGAACATTATAAAACCTATCAAAACAGAACATTGAATAGAGTAAAACAATAAGAACAAAGCAAAACAGTGAAAACAATATTTTTCCTCAAAGAGAATATAGAAGGAAATCCCCAAATATTTGCTATATCGCATATGGTCATTCTCCCAAGAGATTCTCAGACCTCTGGCCCCCAGTTGCTAACCGTGAAGGGGTCAGGGAAGGGGAGATGGGATGTTTGATTCTCAGCCTGTATGCCTGTAAATTAATGGGAGATGCTGACTGGTTCTTTTTTTGGCTCACCCGCTGCCAGCTTGCACCATGGCTGCTTACCAGGAAGGAGGGTATGTTCCCTCCTTGCTTAACACCCTAAATTCAAACATGGCTGGTTCTCTGGAGATACTGACTGATTCTCACACCATTCTCTTAAGTACAATAAATCAGTTACATATGTAAATACCTTATTGTCTCCCTCACATAAGAAACTGTAAGAGTAAGTAATATACAGATTTTTCAGTAAATTAAAAAAAATTATTTTAAAGAGAATAAGACAAAAGAGGATGCAACAAAGCCAATCAGAACAGAACGATTTAAGCAACACAGTATTTCACCCCAAGACAACCCAATACAATAGTAGCTACCATAATGTCTCCTTCTTTGAAATAGTTGAGCATACAGTCATATACAATAGTATCCAACATAACAAAATAGTATAAAACCATTCAAGAGAATGAAAGTGTTACAGGGCATTCAGAACCCAATAACAGAAAATGAACAATGGCTACAATATTATCTCCTTTTCCCTAAAAAATTTGTTTATACTATTACACATAATAAAATCCAATAAGATGCAACTTGATAGAACCAATGGAAACAGAAGAACAAAAGCATGATAGGACTTAAAAGCAAGATGATATAAAATCAGTACTGGCCATTCTAATGTCTTGTTTTCTTCAAAATAGCTGTTCATACCATCATAGATAATAAAATGAAACAAACCAGGGTAAAACCATTCAAAGTAATGAATGAGAACATTATAAGGCTTCAAAGAAATGTAATAGGGAATCATGATTACCATAAGCTCTTATGTACACTTACCATTTCTTACACCAGGGAGACTGTATGGTATTTATACATGTGAGTTTGATTTATTTTGCTTATGAGTATGGTCTCAAGTTGCGTCCATTTACTTATAAATATTTCAATGTGATCATTCTTTATAGCTGAGTAGTATAGTATTCCATTGTATAAAAATGTCACAACTTTTTTTATCCATTCCTCAGTTGACGGACACTTAGGTTGTTTCCAAGACTTGGCTATTACAAATTGTGCTGCTATAAACATGGGTGCACATATGTCACTATGGTATGATGGTCTCAGTTCTTCTGGGAATATGCCCAGAAGTGGAATAGCTAGGTTGAATAGGACTTTCAAACGCAACTTTTTGAGGCATCTCCAGATTGACCTCCACATGGTTGTACCAGTCTACACTCCCACCATCAGTGGAGAAGAGTTGCTTTTTCCCCACATCCTCTCCAGCATTTGTTATTGGTAGTTTTCTTTATCCTGGCCATTCTTTCTGGAATGAGATGGAATTTCAGTGTTGTTTTAATTTGTATTTCTCTAATGACTAATGAGGCTGAACATTTTTTCATGTATGTATTTGCTATTTGTATTTCCTCAGCTGAGATCTGTATATTCATCTTAGATGCCCATTTTTGGATTGGATCTGTGAATTTTGGAGGTCTGATTGTTGAAAAATCTTTATATATTTTAGACAGAAGTCCTTCGTCTGAGGAATGGTTCACTAAGATTTTTTCCCAGTTTGTGGGTTTTCTTTTCATTATGTTGGAGATTTCTTTTGACATGCAGAAACTTTTTAATAACACATGATCCCAGTTATTGATTGTGGGAAGTAGTTCTCGTGCAGTTTGATTCCTGTTTATGAATTCTCTACCTATCCTTAGGTCTTCAATATTTTTACCTAATTAGTCTTCCAATAGATTTAGTGTTTCTGTTTTAATATTCAGATCTTTGAACCATTTGGATTTTAGTTTAGTACATGGTTATAGGCACGGGTCTAGTTTTAGTTTTTGGCATATGGAGAGCCAGTTTTTCAAGCACCATTTATTAAAGAGACTGTCGTTCTTCCAGGGAACATGTTTGGCCCCTTTACCAATGACAAGGTGGTTGAGTGTGTCTGTAATTGTGGTTGTATCTTCTAATCTATTCCATTGATCTTCAGCTCTGTTTTTATTCCAGTACCATGTTGATTTTACTACAGTTGCTTTGTAGTACAACTTCAAGTCAGGGATTGTGATGCTCCTGCCTTGCCTTTGCTGCTTAGAACTGTCTTTGCTATTCTAGATCTCTTCTGGTTCCAGATGAATTTTAGGAGTGATTTCTCTAGATCTATGAGGTATGTTGATGGTATTTTGATTGGGATTGTATTAAATCTGTATAACAATTTTGGGAGAATGGCAATTTTCACAATATTTATTCTTCCTATCCATGAGCAAGGAATGTCTTTCCACCTTCTGAGATCCTTTTCAATTTCTTTTTTCAGTGCATCATAATTTTCCCTATATAGACCTTTCATTTCTTTCATGAGGATTATTCCTAAATATTTCATTTTTTTGGATGTTATTATGAAGATTGAGGCTTCTTTTATTTCTCTCTCCATAATTTTGCTGTTAGTGTGTAGAAATGCTTTTGATTTCTGAGTATTGATTTTGTATCCAGCTAGGATGCTGAATTTATTTATTATGTCTAGGAGCCTTTCAATGCAATTTTAGTGGTCTTCTATGTAGAGTATCATGTCATCTGCAAATAACGATAATTTAACTTCCCCTTTTCAAATCTTGACTCCTTTTATTTCTCTCTCTTGTCTAATTGCTTTGGCTGGATTTTTCCAACACTATGTTGAATAGGAGTGGTGATAAGGGACATCCTTGTCTTGTGCCTGATTTTAAGGTAAAGGCCTTCAGTTTTTTTGTCTTTTTCCTTTTTATCAGTACCGGGGATCGAACTCATGACTGCCTGCTTGCAAGGCAGGTGCTTATGCCACTGAGTTAAATCCCCAGCCCCAAGGCCTTCAGTTTTTGGCCATGTGATATGATGCTGGTTGTTGGTTTGTCATAGATGGCCTTTATCAAATGAGACAAAGAAAATCTATTCCAATTTCCTGTAAGGTTCTTATCATGAATGAATGTTGGATGTTAGCAAAAGCTTTTTATGCATCTATAAAAATGATCATATGATTCTTACATTTGGCTTTATTCATATGGTTGATTACATTTATTGATTTATCTATGTTGAACCATCCCTGTATGCCTGGGATGAATCTCACTTGGTCATGGTATATAACCTTCTTAACGATTTGCTGCATCCTATTTGCCAATATTTTATTAAGGATTTTTGCATCTGTTTTCATAAGGGAGATTGTCCTGTAGTTCTCTTTTTTAGTTGGGGCTTTCTCAGATTTTGGTACTAGAGTAACATTTGCTTCTAGTAATGACTTATGAAGAATTGCTTCTTTTTTGATTTCCTTGAAGAATTTGAGCAGGTCAGCATTAAGTCTTCTTTGTATTTCTTGTAGAATTCTGCAGTGAATCCATCTGGGCCTGGGCTCTTTCTTGTAGATAAGGACTTAATTACATTTTCAATTTCATTAGTAGTAATTGGGTTATTCAGCAGTTTTACATCTTCTTGGCCCAGCTTTGGTACTTCACATGTTTCTAGAAATCTGTCCATTTCTTCTGTGTTATCAAATCTGTGAGAGTAGAGGTTTTTGAAACAGGTTGATGATCTTTATTTCCACAGGGTCTGTAGTGATTTTGGTTTTTTATTCCTTATTGCATGAATTTGAGCTTTTTCTTCCATTTTTAAAATAAGGTTTGCTGGGGATTATCCATTTTATTTATTCTTTCACAGAAGCAACTCTTTGATTCATTGATTCTTTGGATTGTTTTCTTAGTCTCTATTACATTAGTTTCTGCTCTGATTTTTATAATTTCCTCCCTTCTTTTGGCTTTGGGTTTGACTTGCTCTTATTTTTCTAGATGTTTAAGGTGTAACATCAGGTTGTGTATTTGTATTCAATCTATTTTCCTGATGTGGGAACTCAGTGCAATAAATTTTCCTCTGAGGACTGCTTTCATTGATTCCCTCAGATTCTGGTAAGTTGTATTTGTATTTTTGTTTGCTTGTAGGTATTTGTTAATTTCTTCTTTAATTTCCCCTGTGACCCATTAATTGCTCAGGAGTGTATTATTCGATTTCCATGTGTTTGTGGGGTTTTTGCAATTTCTTTTGTCATTAATTTCTAGTTTCATGGCACTATGATTGGATAACATCCAAGGAATAATTCACTTCTTTTGCATTTACTTAAATATGTTCTGTGGGCTAGTATATGATATATTTTAGAGAGAGGCCCGTGTACTGCTGAGAAGAATGTGTATTCTGATGTTGTTGGATGGAACACTCTGTATATGTCTATCAAGTCAATTTATTCACAGGTGTGATTCAGTTTTGTTATTTCTTTGCTGATTTTCTGTCTGGCTGATCTGTCCTTTGGGGTCAATGGTGTGTTAAGGTCTCCTGTTATAATTGTGTTATTGGGAATTTGATTTTTCATTTTTATTAATAGTTGCTTTATATAACTGGGTGCTCTGGAATTTGGTGCATATATATTTAATGTTGTTATTTCTTCTTGAAGTTTTCCCCTAACCAGTATGTAATGACCTTTTTATCTCTTCTGGTCATTCTTGGTTTGAAGTTCATATTATCTGAAAATAGAATAGCTACGCCCACTTTTTTTTCAGTTCCTATTGCATGCAGTATTGTTTTCCATCCTTTGACCTTCAGTCTGCGAGAGTCCTTTTGGCTTAGATGAGTTTCTTATAAACAGCATATGGTTGGATTTTGTTTCTTGATCTATTCTGCCAGTCTGTTTCTTTTAATTGATGCATGGAAACCATTTGTGTTAATGGTTATAACTGTTATATATCAGTTTATTGTTGACATATTATCTTTTTACTGTTGCATCTTTATCTTTCTGTTCTGTTAATTGTTTGCTTTGTGTTTTTTTCCTGAGGGTATCTAAACTGTGTTTCAGTATTCTTTGCAGGGCTGGCATGGTGATCATTAAGTTCCTTAGCTGTTATTTGCCATGGGAATATCTTATTTCTCCATTAATTTTGAAGGATAGTTTTGCAGGGTACATCATTCTAGGTTGGAAATCATTTTCCTTTAGGATCTGAAATACTTCACTCCATGCATTTCTTTCTTTCTTTCTTTCTTTCTTTCTTTCTTTCTTTCTTTCTTTCTTTCTTTCTTTTTTGTCTTTTTCCTTTTTATCAGTACCGGGGATCGAACTCATGACTGCCTGCTTACAAGGCAGGCACTTATGCCGCTGAACTAAATCCCCAGCCCCACTCTTCTTGACTTTATTCTTTGTGCTGAGAAATCTGCTGTGATTCTGATAGGTTTTCCTTTATAGGTGATCTGTCTTTTCTCCCTGATATCTTTTAATATTCTATTCTTATGTTGGATTTCTGGGATCGTGATTATTATATGTCTGGGTGTAGTTTTATTTTGCTTATGGCTATTTGGATTATATATGCTTCACTGATCCTGATGCCAGTTTTCATTCTCATATTTGGGAAATTTTCAGCTATTACTTCTCTAAATATTCTCTTGACATCCTTTATGTTTTCCCTTTCTTTTTCATTTATCCCTATCATCTTATGTTGTTTTTCTTTGAGTCATCTTGCAGCTGTTGAATTTTTATTTACTTATTCCTTGTTATTTTTAAAGGATTTTTCCTTTCCTGTTCCCTAGCTGCAATCTTGTCTTCGAGGTCTGAAATTCTGTCATCATTTTCATTTAGGTGGTTTTACAGCTTTCAATGGAATTTTTGGTATCTCTTTGAATCTGCTTCATATATTCTTTTTGTTTCTTATATTGTTTATGCAGCATTCTATCTTTTTGTTTTGTTCCTCTATTTTTTTAAACTGTGTCTTCTTTAGATGTGTTCCACATCTCTTTCGTTACTTTTATCATTTCTTCTTTTACCTGGCAGATTATTTCTAATTTCAATTCCTTTAAAGCTTCCAGGTGTTGCTTCTTTATTTCAGGTGTGTGGCATGTATTCTTTTCTGTGTATATAGCTCCTAGACTTTCTTGGGATGACCTGGAGGTTTGAAATTGCATTTTGGTCTTTTGTATTGTCATTTTCTTATATTTATGTTTTTCAAGTGATGTTCCAAAGCTTCCCCTGGGCATGTTAGAAATGGTCTCCTATGCCCTTAGCTCCTGCGACTGAATGGAAGTTGCTCAGCATGGTCCAATCAGGCCCACTTGACCTCCTGTGCCACTTTCAGTTTTTCAGGAAACTGGTATGGCACTTAACCACTGTGGATGATGGTCCAAAACTCACCCAAGGCAAGCACCAATGCACTGGAACTCACTTCATGTTCCCTCAACTCCCCTGATTGAAAAAGGTTGCTGGGCGTGGTCTAGTCAGGCCTCAAAACTTCCAACCTTAGTCTATTGTGGCTGGAAGCTGGTTGGGTCCTTGACCACTGGGAAAGATGATCTTAAACTCTCCTGTAACCTGAACTGGTGTGCAGGAAGTCACCTTTGGCATCCCAGTTTCCAGAATTGAAAGAAGGTCACTGGGCATGGCCCAGGCAGTCCAGAAACCTGCAGTGCCCAATGTAGTGTGGCTGGAAGTTGGGCAGGTGGTTGACCACTGGGAGCAATGATCTTAAACTCCCCCCAGGTTCCCACCTCCAATATGCAGGAACTCACCTCTGGGAGCCCAGTTCCCCAGATTGAAAGAAGGTCTTCAATACATATTGTGAAAGGGTAAGGAACTGCTCAAACAGGAAAGATAACTCAGACAGAGAAAAGGAGAAAATAAGGAAGAGAAAAGAAATAAGATATAAACCTGTATACAAGTAAGATTACTAAGATGATTGTACAATGAATTGTAGTAGTACTACAAAGAGTTATCAGTTGTAGAATTAGACTGAGGGACAACAAGGTGCTGGCTCAATAGGTAGCTGGATGGAGAGCCTCTCTGGGAAAAGCAGCTCAGATGCTGGAATTTGACAACATGGAGAGGACCAGAAGAGGGCAGAGGAATTCACGTGACACAGGGGGAAACTGAGGAAAAAGAAAAAGGGGAAGAGGAAGGAAAAATAGGGGTGGAGGACTGGAGCTGGATGCACTCATTGAGACCAATCTTGTGCTGTGCTGGGTGTGCCATGGAGTTGGATGATTCATGGTCATGCTGAAGCTGTGGCCACCGATAATGGGAGTTGGTAAGTCCTGGGCCCTTAGCAGGAGGACGTGGCACAGCATGGAGTAGAGCAAAGGTGGAGAACTGCATTAATTCATGGTGGGTGCTAGAAATTGAGTCCCGTGGTGGGTGTGGCTGGCTGGAAGACATATTGGAGTATGGCATGATAGGCCTGAGTCTGGTGCGGTGGTGGCGTCAGTCAGCTACCCCTGGCCTAAAGAGGACTGGCAGGATCTGCTTGGGTTGGGCCACACCCCTGGTCGGACCAATACCTGGGGATGAAACTGTCCTGATCCTGTGACATCCACAAACCACAAACTAATGTGCTGAAGGCACCTGATGGTTGACTGGCTCAGAGAAGTGGGCCCAGCCCATAATCCCTGCATGCACCTCAGATAACAGCAAGCTAGAGAAGGCAGCAAGCCCCCAGCCAGCATGCTTCAGAAAAACTGTAAGCAATAGGGAGAGGGCTTGAGACCTCCAACATACACCTGTGAAAGAAATCAGAAACATGACAAGAGAAAGAAACAAGAAAAAACCTCCAGCTGCTGACCCTTTGAAAATAAGTCCAGGAGAGGTAAATATAGAAGAGAGGCAGTGCAGCAATCATGCAATATTGGCTACAACATCAACGGACATAAGGAAATAACTTTGTGACCTCATAGAGGAACTTAAAACTGAAATTCTAATCCAAGTGAGGCAAGATATAAAAAGATTAATAAAAGAAATGCTAAGCCCCTCTCAAGAAGACACAGATGGAAGAATGGAGGAACCCAGAAAAGGAAAAGAAACCTTTTGTGAAGAATATAAACAAAATCTAGAATACATGAAATAGTTCCAAAGAGATTACCAGGAAATTAAAAACTCCATTGAAAGCTGGCAAAATGCCCTGACAGAAACAAAAGCTAGCTTTTCAGAACTTGAAGATAGATTTGTAATGTGTGACCATGAAAGAAAAGACCTCTGATAAAATAACAAGGAAGCAGGAAGTAACAATTCAAAGGCTAGAAGATGACAAGAGGATCTATAACTTAGAAATAAAAAACATAAGTGAAGAAGCAGGAGTAACCACAAATGAATTACAAAGGCTATTCACAGAAATAATTAAGGAAAACTTCCCAAGCTTAGGAAAAAAAATGGTTTCCAGATAAAAGAGGCATACAGGATTCCAACCAAATACAACCAAAACAGATCTACTCCCAGACAAATAATAATCAAGATCCCAGAAATTCACCACAAGAACAAAATATTAAAAGTGTTCAAAGAAAAGAAGCAGATCACCTATAAAGGAAAATCCATCAAAATAATGACAGACTTCTCAACACAAACTATCAAATCAAGAGAGGCTGTAGTGAAGTATTACAAGTCCTGAAAGAAAATAACTTCTAATCCAGATTGATTTACCCTGAAAAATGCTCTCTTAAAATTAATGGAGAAACAAGATGTTTCCAAGACAAGGAGGAACTGTGTGAATTCATGGCCACCAACCCAACCCTGCAAAAAAATACTGAAGGACATTCTAGAGAGAGAGAAAAAAATACCAGAATTCCAGCAACAGTGGCAGAGAGGCCTCAATGAATGGGGCAGACAGTAGAATGAAGGAGAAAAAGTGGACAAACAATAGCAGAAAAATAGAATAGCAGAGATGTGGCAGAGAAGGTGGGCTATACTCTCTAACATAAATAGCCTTGATACACTAACAAAAAGACACACAGGCAGAGTAGATCAGGAGACAAGATCTATTGAGGTGCTCTGCATAGGAAATATACTCAGTCTGAAAGAGGGTTAATAAACTGAAAGTTAAAGATGGGAAAACAGTGCTCTATGTGACAGGGAACCAGAGAGAAATAGGGGTGACTTGTCCAGCAGCTGCAGATAGGTTGGAAAGTCATGACACTTTTGTGCAGTGGAGAACTACACAGCTATAAGGAAGGAAAACCTTGTGGCTTTAGTAAGTAAAGGAATACAGCTCAAGATTAAGCTCATGAGTAAAAAGGTTCAACACCACTTAGATAATGAGTTGTCCCCCTAATCTAAAAACTAAAGGAGTTAGTGGGACCCAAAATATATAAAGCACCCTGAGAAAGGGAAAGGGAAGGAACTGCCTAAAAAGGAAAGCAGAGGACATTGCTAATAGTGTATCAGGATTTAAAAGCCATGTTGACCCAGCCTGCGGGTCAATCCAGATCCATGGTGCAGTTTCCTGGAGGAGGAACGGGGATTAACACAGACAGGGTTGGAGACAGAGAGACAGAGACATTGAGAAAATCCGATCAAGCCTCATTTATTAATAAAGTGGTCGCTGCTTTTATAGGGCAGGGGCAGGCCGGTGGGACAACAAGAGGCTGTGGGGTGATCTCTGATGGGTCAACATCACGTCCGTGTATGTGATATAAGTAGGAGAGGATTATGGTTAATGTAGGCAGGTGCATTATGTGCCCATCGGAGGGAGAGGTGGGGAAACAGCAGTGGGGTGGATGCACTGCTTCCTACATCTCCTCCCTTTCTATATTTTTTTAATCAGGAGTATGGCAGGCCCTGTGAAGACAGCACCTGTCTTAGGTCAAGGACCTCATTACATGAACCCAACTGGGCCTTACCCGTCATGGGCTTGCAGGACAGCAGTTGGTCCTGTGCCTGTCTTAGGTGGCCAGTGTTGTGACATGTATGTCCTAGTTGCCTGTCTCTGCTTCCTGTCCATTGTCTCAGGGCAGTTAGGCCACATCTTCTATGGGCTACTCATGGGAATTCTTTCCCGGTAGGTTTGTTAATTTGCCATCTCCACCTGGTGATAGTGTACCTGAATGGGCTTTGTCATAAATGCGTCCATCCGGTTATTAATGAGTGCCATAATCCTCTGAAAAATACAAGGACCCACAGAGAGGAGAAGCAACAAGGCAGCTAGGGGCCCCAGGAGTGGCTCTAGGTAGGGGAAGAGTGCTCCCCAGAGCGTGGAGAAGGGGTTAGAGGCCATTTGTGATGGGAGGTCCAAATCCACCATTGGTCAAGGGTGGTTCAAGGAGGATCTTGAGAATGCACCAGGTAATCCATCGGTTTGGCATTTTCTGTAAGGAAGCAGAAGAAGTTGCCTCAGGGTATGTGTTTACTCCTGGGCCTTTTTGGGGTTGTTATTATTTGGCTCATTAATTTGCCTAACGAGGCATTCAGGGATCCATCTAGCCTCTTTTTCTTGGTGAGAGTATACACACACTGAACCACGTCCCCATATGAGAACAGGGTCAGGGCCTTGCCATGAGTTAGTCAGGGGGTCTCTTCATAGTACAGAAGCAAGTTGCTTTTGTGTTTCGGTATGCCAAAAACGCATGGATGCTGACTGTCCAGAAGCATCCAAATTTTAAAAAATTAAGGATGAATAAGGCATGAGATAGAATATTTTGGGGGGATCCTTGGATAGGGTACCATGATCCCCCTTTGACTTTATCAATAGTGAGTTTGAGAGAATGATATGCATATTCAACAAAGCCTTGGTCTTGTGGGTCATTTGGCACTACTTGGGGCTTGGGATGACATTGCCAGAGCCCTTGGGAATACTGAGTGAGGGTTAGGTGGGTAGCTTGTTACCACAATTGACCAAGAGGGGGCCCTGCTGTTGTTTAGAGGGAAGTCCTGGACAAAGTGCCCTGATTGGTTGCATTTAAAGCATTTAACATTATTTTTTTTGTGCAAGAAAGACTTGTTTGACTGCAGTGGCCATAGCTAGACCCTGGTGGTAGGTGGGGCCTATGTCGGCGCATAGGCATATGTAGCCAGATAGATCTTCCTTTATTTATGAGGCTGAATTGTGGCTTGCCAAGCTGATGTTGCATTTTTATAGGCTAATTGTTTAATTAGGGCTGCATTAATTTCAACAGTGCTAAAAAGGCACTCGGCCACCTGTACGAGATGGTCAACAAAATCAGAGAATGGTTCTTCTGGTTTTTGTCTAATTTGGGTGAGGGAGGAGGTTACATCACTCCTGGAGGGAAGTTTTCTCCAAGCCCTCATAGCAGCCACGTTAACTTGTGCAAAGAGGCCGGGATCATATCTCATTTGGGCCTCTTTGGTGTTAAAATTCCCAGTTCCTGTTAACATGGGAAGGGTCCAGGGGTTTTGTCTAGTGGCATTATCTCTAGCAATATTTTTACATTGTTCCATAAATTCAGACTTCCAGAGTAAATAATTGCCCCCAGAGAGAGTAGCTTTGGCTAGAGCCTCCATTCATTTGGAATGATCCAACCTTGGGTCATAGAATCTAAAACAGCAAGAGTGAAAGCAGCTATAGGGCCATATTGGGCAACCACTGTCTTTAATTCTTTTAAAGCTGTCAGTGTGAATGGCGTATGGGTCCTAATGACTTGTGGAGCTAGCAGTGTGGTGCCCGCACCATCTTGCGGCTGTGTGGCACCATCTTGGGGAGGTATGTTTGTTTCCATCACCAGAAATGCCATTTCAAGGAGGGGCCCACCCTGTTGTGACGGAAGTGAGGCAAGCGCCATTTTAGATAGAGAGTTGCTGTGGGCCTCGGGTGTAGGAGCTCGGATGGTGGCAGGCCGCCATCTTGGGGATTTTTTAACATATCATTTGACCCATTGGAGAAGCAAGAAGGTTTAGATTCATCTCTTGAAGGGAGCGATGTTGGCAAAGCAGAAGCGTGTAAAGTGGCTTCACCTTGGGTGATTGTTTTATCAATTTGAGGGTCTTGGCAGTGCTGTGTAAGTAGCTCTGAGATTAGATTCCAGTAGGCAAAGGCTGTAACTGGGACCTTTTCAGGGCCAAAGACCCAATAGTAATCCTTTAATGCATCTCCTACTCTTTCTCATCTTTTTGCATCAGTAGAGCTCTCTAAAGGGAACCAAGGACAAACCTTATGAATAAATTGAAAGTACTGCAATAAATCTTTTTCTTTAGCCTTTATCCCTCTTGCTTTAAAGCTTTACTTAAACCTGACACAAAGCATCACTTAATGCCTGACCCAGGCTGGAAAAAAGGAGAAAGGATTGCCGTCCACTTACCGTGACTCAAGCGGCGCAGCAGGCTCCCGCATAGTGTTGGTCACAAAACTCTTAGTTTACTTCTTACGCATGCGTCTCAGGACTGCTCCTTCATTGAGCCCTTCGTGCCAGGAACCCCACAATGGGCATCACTTGACCTAGCCCGTGGGTCAATCTGGATCCATAGGGCAGTTTCCTGGAAAAGGAATGGGGATTAACACAGACAGGGCTGGAGACAGAGAGACGGAGACAAGTCGAGAAAATCCAATCAAGCCTCACTTATTAATAAAGTGGTTGCTGCTTTTATAAGTCAGGGGCAGGCTGGTGGGACAGGAAGAGGCTGTGGGATGATCTCTGATGGGTCTTTGTCACATCTGTGTATGTGACATAAGTAGGAGAGGATTATGGTTAATGTAGGCAGGCGCATTATGTGCCCATAGGAGGGAGAGACGGGGAGACAGCAGTGAGGCGGTTGCACTGCTCCCTACACCATATTAGTCTTATTGCTCTATTTAGTTTGACCTTATTTTGTTCCAGTCTGTCTGCTTATATTAGATTTGAGGACACAGACAGTTACCCCAAAAATAACAGGATATACCATGGTAGCTATCCTTAATTCCCTACTAACTTAAACTGAAGTCTTGTATTACTTACATTGTCTTACTATGACTGATCTTATTTGAATCTGGTTTGCTAGACTGCTGTTTTGTCTTGACTGATTTTATTCAAATTTGGTATGTTTGACAGTATTGAGTAGAGGAAACCACTCTGAAGATGACAAGATGTAAATAAGATGTCCATTCTGCTTGGATTATTAACTGCTTTTGAAGTCCTACAATGTCTCCAATTTTGTGTTTTTATTAAGATTGCTATGTAATGCTATGTTCAATTATATTATGTCTGATGATGTAGACAATTCTATTGAAAATAACAAGAGAAAGCATAGTAACTACTGTAGATCACCTAATATTGTGGTTTTATATGTCTTTTTCATTTCATGTTTTTCTAGGAGTTTGTGTTGTCTTGTTTTGATCTGTTTTCCCCTATAATACAGAAAGGACAAGTATATATGTAGAGATGCACACATGTGGAGAATCTCTAAACAGCTTCTTGGAACAGATTATATAATGCATGATATAATGAACAGATACTCTGAAGAAGAAGAGACACTAAGATACCCGGTGCTAATTCTATAGCATTACAATATAAAATCTAGCGATACTATTATTCACTGTTCAGAGTGATATTAGTCTAGTCTTTTATGTTTAATTTCAACATACATAAAGATATGGACAGCTACTTTGAAGAGAATGAGAGACATTATGGCAGCCATTGCTGACTTCCCTAATGTCAGGTCTTGAAGACCTAAAAAAGACTTCATCACCTTGGTCTGACTAGATTAGTACAATAATGTTCATTATGTATTCACTGTGTGTTAAGATGGGGACAACTATTTGGAAGAAAACAAGAGACAATATGATAGACAGTGAAGATCTCTAGTGGACTTGCTTTGAAATTCGTGTTTCTTAAAGTTGTTTCCTTGTGATCTGTTTTATTCTGCTTAATCTTACCCTCTTTAAAATAAAATTAAAAAAGTTGTAGGATTAGATTAATTTTGCATGACTCTGGTAATTTGAGTAAGGTTTTGAAGATAACTATGCAAAACAACAAAATTTGTTATATTCCTACCACCTTGTTTCGAAAGCCTACACTGTTATTGTTTGGGCTCTTAGTTACAGTTACTTATTTGTTGTTTTGTTTTTCCCTCTAATACAGAAAAGATATATGTACATGTATAGGTTTATATATGCTTAGGAGTACATGTAAAGGCACCAGAAGTACACCTAAAGAATTGATTTTATTATGTGTGATAGTACGAAAAACTACACTGAAGAAAATAAGACATCACATTAGCCATTGATGATTTCCTATCACTTCGTTTGGAAGTCCAATAATGCTTTTATTCTTGGTTTTGATTGATTTTAGTCTGTTTTCAGTTATTTGATTTCTACCAGTATGAAGGTATAGACAGCTATTTTCAAGAAACAAGAGACACTAAGATAGCCTTTATTGATTTCCTAATGCCTGGTCTTGAAAGCTCTAAGGCTCTCATTCTTGAGATTTGATTGTTTTTAGATAATTTTGATTTATATTAACTTATTGTTTGTGAAGGTATGGACAACTGTTTTTAAGAAAACAAGAGACATTATGGTAGTCACTGTTGACTTCTGTTGTCTTGTTCTGAAATCTTGTGTGATTTGCATTGTTTTATTGTGTTCTAATTTGTTCTGTATTGTTTTGTTTTATTCTGTTTAACATACATTTTTTTTTGAAAATGGAAAGATAAGGTATTTGCATGAAAACAACCAATATAGAACATATATGAGTGCGAACTCACTCTACAGATGATATTCAAGAACATTCTTAACAGACAGAATAAATTGGACACAGCTAAAGACAAAAAAGAGAAGAATAAGACCAATAGATAAACAGCAACAAAAATATCTGGAAAATAAAAGGATACATCAACAAATAAATATGGCAATGATAGTAAATCAATAGACCTCAGCAATATCTCTCAATGTTAATAGCTTCAGTTCTCCAATTAAAAGATATAGAGTGTAGATTGAAAGAAGAAACAAAATACTGCAATCTGTTGCACTCATCTAACTCAAAAATATTAAAAGACTAAAAAGTAAAGGCTAAAAAATATTTCATGCACTAAGCCCCCCAAAACAAACAGAGGTATCAATTCTTTTTTTAAAGAGAAAAGAAAACACAGAAAATAAAAACAAACAAAACAAAACAAAAGAGACAAACATAAAACAGCTACAATAGCAAAAAACACAAAACCATAACTAGGTAGGCTTTCAAAAACAGATGATAAGAATTTAACAATGGTTGTTATATTACATATTGTAATCTTCAAAAGAACTGCTTATATTCTGAAATATAGACATGCAAAATAATCAAATCACGAGTATTAACTATTTTCTAAGAACTAATAGAATTAGTAATATAATCATCATATTTACCAATGTTATCTCTTCTTGTTGAAATTTCCCTTAACTAGTATGCCGTGACTTTCTTCTATAATGGGTAGTAATTCTAATATCACATTGATAAAGCTCCAGTTAAAATTGATTAGAAGAAACAAAGAAGATCACTATTTACTAGTTAAAGAAACAATCCAACAAGAAGAGATAATATTGATAAATATATATGCACTGAATACTGGAGTACCTATCTTTATAAAGCAAAATTTACCATAATCAAAAGATCAAATATATAGTAACACAATCATAGTAGAGAATTTTTAACTGGCTACTTTTGCAAAGAGAGATCAACTAAACATAAAACCAATAAAGAAATTTCAGAGATGCACCACATCACTGAAAATATTCCCCAGATTTCTGTTTGTCTATAAACTCTCCATACTTGGGGGAGAGTTGTATCCTACTTTACTGGGCTACTCTCCCATCAGGCAGCATTTCACATTAACCTCCCAGTGATTCTCTGTGCTGGGTTTCACTGATTCTGGGCTCTGGATAACACTGTAATTAGTTAAAGGAGACTTTTATAGAGATTTTTGGACATAATCTCTTGAGTCTGATATTAGAAGCTTTACTAAGGATTCTTCTGGGTAAGAAAGCCCAGCAAAGCTGGGGCAGATCAGCCCAGGTGCAACTTTTACATGGTGTTATGGTTGAAACATTGTGTCAGTTTGAGAAGTCTAGAAACTTAGTAACTTAGCAGTTTTACATCCTGGAATGTGGAGGATATGTCTTTACTCCTCCAGGATGTTGTTCACTGTGTCAGCTTGAGAAGTTTAAAAGTTTAATTAAGTGCCTTAGCAGGGGGCCAGGGTGCTCGCTTTGCAAACATCACGAGATTGTGCAAAAGCAGAATAAGATGGTGTGGGTGTTACACCCACCCAAGGGCCAGTAGACTACATACAATAAAAGGGAAAAAGAGGCTTTCTCCTCTTTTTCTGCCCTTTTTGTTTCTGCCACCTTGAAGCCTTGCCCCTGTGCCATGCCACCCTGTTTTGGAGCAAGCTGATTAGGGACTGAAGTCTCCACAACTGCCAGCACAATCAACCTTTTTGTCTTTAATTTGAGTTGTCAGTTATTTTGTGTTAGCAATGAGAAAAAAAAAATAACCAAGACACACAGGAAAGCATTTTAATGGACATTTTAGAAATGTCTTTTAATAGGTTTACAGAGAAACAATTTACATAATTTGGTATATGAACATTTTCAGAAACATCATCTAAAAATTCTGTATGATGAATTTCATTGATTATAATATGTATTAAAGAGTTACCCTTTTAGGAGAACTCACATTAGTAGAAAAGACACATTATTCTCTTTATATTAATGTTTAAAAGGCAAGAAATAAGTTATAATGTACACAGTAACAACTGATATAATCATTTTTATGAACCTTATTGGAAAATTTGATATAGTTATATTTATATGATTATTAAGAAGTAATCAGTAAACAATACTGATATTGAAAATGTAAGCTAATATTTGCCTGCCAAAATTTGATGGTAAGTATTTACCTCCACAGGTATCTGAAGTACTTGTATTTCAGATACCCATGGAGACACAGTGGGATAATTAGAGGCAGATTTCTCTGAATAAACCCAGCTTTCATAAGAAGCTGTTTATTCATTCACCACAAGTGAGAAAATTTCCTCCTCACTTCATCTCATCAATTTTCTTTCTTCCAGTTCTGGAATTCAGCATCTTCTAATGAGTTAATTTCCAAACAATGCTTATTTCCTTTGATAATGAAATAATAAAATCAAGAAAAAGTAGAAGTATTCTATTAAACATGATTTAACAATTTTTAATTAATTTTGATTTCAAAATATGAGGAATAATGTATGGCTTTTCTCAAATTTGTTTGAATATGGTTAGATAATATTTATTTTATTTTATTTTTTTAATCTTTTTTATCGGTACCAGGGATCGAACTCACGACTGCCTGCTTGCAAAGCAGGCGCTTATGCCGCTGAGCTAAATCCCCAGCCCCCTAGATAGTATTTTTAAGACCTATCAAAAATTATCAGAAGACAATTGTGTTAAATGCATAACTTATTTTGCTGAAATCATCACTTAGTACATGACACATTTTTGCATGAGCATTTGATGAAGATTTTAAGAGTATGCAGTAAGATCATTAGACAAATCATTCAGTTGCCTATTTAAAAATATACAAAGAAGGTGTCCTATAGCACTCATTTTTTTTTCACTGTTCTGATTACTGAATGGGAATAAAAGAACCCATGGTCACTCTGGAAGGAAGTGATCTAATGAAATGTACTTTCTGGTGTAATGAGGAACACAGAGAATCCAGAAGATTCCACCATGAGGAAAGGGCTGAGTCTGGGAACCATATTGCTTCCAAAAGATTTATGTTTCCTTTTCCTCAACAAGAGGGAAATCATAGTACCATTCCCATCAAGTATTTAAAAGAGAATTTATTATAATTCATAAACCAAAAATTGAATAGTGAAATAATTTGTTGTAGTTAATTATGGATTGGAGTCAGTGTGACTTTGTATTCTACAAGTCAGTAGATTTTGTGCTTTCCAATGGAAAGTGTGTAGAGAAACAGACTGAGAATGGGAAGATGTACAAAGACACATTTTTGTAAACAAAGGTAGTTAGTTGTTAGAACAAAAACAAAACACATGAATTGAAATCATGTTTTAAAAATGCTGATAAGGATAAGGATGTTAAGTAGAAAATTATGTTAATGTAACTGACTTACATTGACACTTAGATATTACTGATAAAAGTAAAAGAATTCCCCTTCCTGCAACTTTATCAAAATTTCTACTTCACCTCTATAAAACATGAAAGGGTCTTATTGACAATTTGTTTTTTAATTTTTCTCCATTGATTCTTCTGATAATGACTAATTTTAATTCCCAAGAGATTGAACTATTTTACATTTTAAAAAATCCTACAAACACATCTAATTCCCTTTCTCTGTGTAGATTAACTCCTAAGTGAAAGCTAAGTGATCCTGAAAACTAGGACACAAAATAGACTCTCAGAACTTTATTTATGAAATTTTCCATTTAGAAACCTAGAAAGTTATTTCAGTTAACTAATTCAAAGGGAAGAAATTTCACCGAGACCTGCAGGAAAAGAGCAAGATATGATTTTTGAATTATCACACTTTTAAAATCTTGGTGGTTGTGTGGTTGAGAGAGACAGTTACAGATTATGATTTTTAACCAACTTATTGATCTTGCTGGTAACAAGTTGATTTGTATATGAAATACTAACTGTAAAATCATAGCCATAAAATCAAGAAGATAAGCTGCGACAGCCCGAGTACATGGCAGACAGATAACAGCAGCTACGGAGGCTCTCTGAAAGACTCGGCTCAGAATTCAGGAATGGTGCGGAGTAAGGAGACATAAGCAGGTGGAGATATGCTCTGCTGACCCAGGAACGAACTGGGCTGAGAGAAACCAACTTGGAATGCAGTCCTGGTGCTAGAACAGGAACAGAGGGGCCTCAGTGTGGAGGCTGGAGCCCACGCCATTGGAAGCCACGATTTGGGTTTCCTGCCACGCGGCGGCTGCGTCTACATGCGTTCGGCAGGGAGAGAGATGCACGGAAGCTCTGAGAATGGGAATCGGTGAATGGAGTCGAAAACAGGATGGGCGGGGAGCTGTGCACTGACTTGTGGTGAGGTGAGTGAGAGAAACTGACACTCTACTACAGTTTGACTCCAGCAGAGGACATTCTGGGACTGGGCAGACTTGCGGGAGCGGGGCGCTGCAGCGACTCCAGCCACATATCCCCCTCTCAAGCGGGATTGGTGAGAAGTGTCTAGCCTATGTGACGCTGCTGGTGGAGACCCAGTGGGCTAGCTCAACCCAGATCCCAGAGCCTGAGAGTGGCCTGGAAGGGCAGGCCCTGCATAGGCTGCCTGGTCCATAACTCCCTGGTGCACTGCAGTGGGTGGGAACACCTAGCCGGTGCAATTTGATCAGGCTGTGGCTGACAGGGAGGGAAGCTGGGCCTCCTATATAAGCTTGCATATATAAGGAACAAAGAATATGGGAATAGGCAGCAACAAGAAAGGCTCCTCGGCCCCTAATCCTGAGAAACAGGTAATAGCAGACACCACACCAATAGACATAAAGCGCCATCTAGAGAGCCTCATAGATGAGTTCAGGAATGAAGTTATTAATGATCTGAAGCTAGAAGTAAGCAGAATAGTTAGAGAAATGCTAAGCACCACCCAAGAGAGAACAGATGGTGGAATGGAAGAACAGAAAAAGAGGTGAGAATTGTTTGATGGAGAAAATAGAGAAAGCATAGAATACGTGAAGCAGGTTCAAAGAGACTACCAGGAAACTAAAAACTCTATTGAAAACTGGCATAACAGCTTGAAAGAAACTAAGGACAAACTATCTGAACTGGAGGGCAGATTTGTAATATGGGAGAATGAAATGAAAAACTTCTTAAAGGTAACAAAGAAACAAACAGCAATAATACAAAGACAAGAAGGTGATAAGAGGATCAATAACTTAAGAATTAAGAACATAAAAGAAGTAGGGACACAAACAAATGAACTACAAAAGCCACTCACAGAAATAATCCAGGAGAATTTTCCTAATTTAGCAAAAGGTAAAGATACTCAGATGTATGAGGCATACAGGACCCCAGCCACCTACAACCCAAACAGAGCAACACCCAGGCATATAATAATAAAAATTCCAGAAATTCAATACAAGAACAGAATATTAAAAGCTGTCAGAGACAAGAAACAGACCACTTACAAGGGAGCACCCATCAGAATTACAGCAGATTTCTCTGCACAAACCATCAAATCACGAAGAACGTGGGGGGAAATAATTCAAGCTTTGAAAGATAATAATCTCCAGCCAAGATTGATATATTCTGTACAACTGTCCCTGGAAATTGATGGAAAAACAAGATGCTTCCAGGATAAAGAGGAACTGGGGGAATTTGCAACCACCAATTCAACTCTACAGAGAGTATTTCAGGATATTCTAAAAAAAGAAAAATACAAAGAATCCAGAAATAGTGGCAGGGAGGCCACAATGAATGGAGCAGAGAACAAAATGAAGAAGACAAACTGACAACTAATGACAGAAAAAGAGCTCAACAGAAATGAGGCAGAGAAGATTGGATGATAGGAACAGCTATTTTGGAGAAAATGACGTCTTAATAGGTAATACTGATTTAGTATCATCTTGTTTTGAAGTCTCATCAAGCTTTTGTTCTTCTGTCTCCATTGGTCTAAACAGGTTGTATCTTATTGGATTTTATTATGTATGATAGTATAAGCAAAAACTTTTAAAGACAAGGAGATTATACAGAAACCATTGTTCATTTTCTATTAGTTGATTCTAAATACCCTGTAATGCTGTCATTCTCTCAAAAGGTTTTACATTGTTTTGATATATTAATGCTACAGTATACGAAGTTGTACTCAAGGATTTCAAGGAAAGAGACAATATGGTAACTACTTTTATGTCAGGATTATCTGGTGGTGAAACACTGTTCTGCTTAAATGGTTATGTTTTGATCTGTGCTGTTTTGCTGTTATGCCCTCTTTTATCTCAATCTCCACTCCATTATTTACTTTTTTATTTTTAGCCTTTTAATTAAGGGAAAAATAAATAAAAATAGCAGGATATATTATAGTAACTCACTTTGACTTTCCATTATCTTGATTTAAAGCCCTGTATTACTCTCACCATCTTGTTTTTGACTGATGTCCCCCTATTCTGTTTTCCTTGATAGTATCAGGTTCAAAAGTTTAGGCAACAGCTGTGAAGATAGTGAGATTCATTATGACGCCCATTCTCGCTGACTTTTATCTACTTTTGAAGACCTACAATGTCTCCAATGTTTTGGTTTTGTCGGTTTTGTTCTTTACTGTTTTGTTCAATTTTATTATAACTGATGATATAGGTAATCCTATTAGAGATAGCGGGAGACATTATGGTAACCATTATTGATCACCTTGTATTATGCTTTTACATTATCTATTATGTCCACCCTTTTGATTTGATTGACTCTGTTCTGTTATGTCACATTTGGTTCTACTCCCTTCCAAAAAAGTAATAAGAACTGTGGGAGTAACGAAACCCAAAATGTGTAATTGTCATTGTACAAAAGAGAGGAAAAGAAAGTGCTCTAAATGATATAACTGCATGTATATTTAAGTGTATAAGATAGAAAATGATATCACTGAGTTTTGTTGGATCATTGAACAGAACTGTTTGCAGTATCACTGTTGGAATGTCCACTTTACAAGCTTTAATTTTGTGACTTGAACAATTATTTCTGAGATGACAATATGTAATACATTAACTAGTGACTTCCTACTGTTTATTTTTTTCTGTAAATCTGTATAACTTGTACCCTTTTTCTGCTTTTTTTTCTCCTTAAATAAAATTTTTTAAAAAAGAGGATAAGCTGCAGTATAAATTATTTGTATTCATCCAGAACAACACAACTATACCGAGTTTCACTTTATTTCTGGTTTGACAGGCTGAGACATCAATAAGCATTTATTGATTGCTTGTGCTTTAGATTTCTCTACATGAGCAAAAAGCAATGGGACAGCATCACTTTCACTCACACTATCTGTAGACAAGCAGAGGTTAGCTTTCATACTTGAAACAATACCCAACAAAACTTAGCAATATGGTACAAAAACAGATATTTAAGTGGGATGCTGACAATTTTGGAAGTGGTTAAATGAAGAGACAGTTTCAGAAATGAAAACCTTTAGAGCCACATATGGACATGCATGCAGTAAAAAGAGTATTTACCTTTGTTCTGTTCTCTGATGGTACAATGAGACAAGGAGCTTCTTCATGGCCCCTTTCATATCCTTATTTCTCAAAGTGTAGATAAAAGGATTAAGCATGGGAGTCACCAAACTGTAGAACAAGGACATGAATTTGTCCTTGTCCTGGGAGTTAATGTTAGAGGGCTGTGTATACATGATAATTACTGGCCCATAAAAGAGAAACACAACAATGACATGGGCACCACATGTGTTAAAGGCCTTCTTCTTTCCCTCTGAGGACTGAATCCTAAGCACAGAAGCTACAATAAACCCATAGGAAACAAGAATAAGTGACAAAGGAACCAGGGAATAGAATGTCCCCACGATGGAAAGCATAATCAAATTGAATGTAGTGTCTACACAGGACATCTTGATCATTACAGGAACCTCACAGAGGAAGTTGTCCACCTTGTTGTTACCACAAAGTGGCAGCTGGATGGTGAGCGATGACTGCAGCAAAGAGTTGGCCAAACCACTGAGCCATGCCATGGCCACTAGGAGGACACAGAGGTGCTGATGCATGATAGCAGGATACCTCAGTGGCTTGCAGATCGCAATGTAACGATCCAGAGACATCACAGCTAGAAGGATGCACTCTGTGGCCCCCAGGAAGTGAAATATGTAGAACTGGGTCACACAGCCACCATAGGTGATGGACTTGTCTGGTCCCCAAAGGTTCAGCAGAAGCTGAGGGATGGTGGTTGTGGTGAAACACAGATCCAAGAAGGAGAGGTTGGAAAGAAAGAAGTACATAGGGCTGTCAAGGTGAGGATTCAGCCTGCACACCACAATAATTGTGAAGTTGCCCACTAGTGTGCAAATGTAAGCAATGAGAGCCACTGTGAAGAGGGGTCTTTCTAGCCAAGGGTGGCTGGAAAAACCCAGCAGAATGAAGACTTTTGGAGCACTGGTATTGTCTAGAGTCATGATTAATATTAGTTCTTTAGAAAAAGTTCAAGTTATACTGAAGAAGCATACATTAATATTGCAAATTTCTAAGTCAACCTATCAAGTTACATAAAATAAAGTGAGTTATGAAGGTATTTTCACTGTAGTGTGTAATTCTACAGAAATGATTTGATATTTGCAGGTATAAAATACAAACATTACTTTTGT
Organism: Cavia porcellus; assembly: GCF_034190915.1. Lineage (NCBI taxonomy): Eukaryota > Metazoa > Chordata > Mammalia > Rodentia > Caviidae > Cavia > Cavia porcellus. The sequence continues at coordinate 49,966,131 of NW_026947512.1, forward strand.
AGTATCTTTCAAAGAAAAACTAATGTAAAAATTTTATCCCAAAATGCAAATATAGCAACTTTTTACAGAATAATGAGTAGATAAATGGAAACTCATAAGTTGATTTTACATTAAAGAATAAAATAGATGAGTCAATTATTCTAAAGAGTGCCCAAGAAGTACCCATGCTGACTCACCACAGTCTGTGTCATCCATCCTCTGGCTCCCATCACATTTGGGGTGGGGGGTAATGAGTTGATTTAAATGAATTCAGAACTCCATGAGCTCCCCATTGATTATTCTGATTTGCAACAAAAAAACCACACATTGGTACTTCTTCAATCCAGTCCATGAATCCTAGAGTGACTTTTGCCAGTTTAAAGTTTTGTTCTAAAAGAAAACATAAAGGTTTCAAAAATGATCATTGAAATACATAGTAGAGGTTTAAAAAAATAAGACAGGGATTGATTGTAAAGCTTAGGAAGAAAGGGCCATGAAAGGCATTCGTCCTTATCAGAACAGTATAAAATGTATATTTGTACTTTCCATTTTGTAAGTTGTGCTGTGCATTTAGTAGTTCTACTATTTTATCAATTTCTTTCATCTATTTCCATTACTAGTGTGAGTATATGTGTACTTGTGTGATCTAGGTAATGGTAAAGTTTTTAAAACACCTCTGAAAAAACACAGGCTCAATATCAGAAAGCCAGAACCAGCCTAATGTGAACTGTTAAAGTATTTGTGGTGTAGGTGCATCCTCAGTATGCAGAAGATCCCTTGTTGAACTTGCTGTGACAAAGTATGACTACGTTCTCACAAGTGCAACACTTTATGCTGGGCTGCATATGTTCATGAAATACAGAGCCGGGTTTGAGTTTAGTTCTGTTACATACTTTTTCCTCCAGTTATCTGTCTCAGAAGGACTAGACAGTCTTTCTTCCATGTCCTTAAATTACTCAAATGCTGGCTTGAATATAATAATGCCTTTACGATTTTTATGGCAGTTCACATTTATTTCGTATAACTGTCCACTAGTGAAAACAATACTCTTAGATTATTTTCAACACATTTCAATGTTGTAAATTGTTATTAAAAGGCCTTAATTTATTAATACCACATATTTCCTAATATATAACTTTGCATTAAGATATCATAACATTCAGGAACTTCTGCAAAGATTAAATCAATTGGATTAGATCAATTAAATCATTGGACCCAGATAAAACACTTACCTGAACCAATCTTGAGCTAGGTAGGGCACATTTCTTTAAGCTCAGCACTCTGAGAGGCTGAGGAAAGAGAATTACAAATTTGAGCCCATCTTGGGAAATTTAGTGCCTTAGAAACCATATCTCAAAATTTAAAAACAAAAAGTACAGCAAGAAGCAAACAAACAGAAAGTTATGCCAGGATACAATTCAGTGAAAAGTCCCTGGGTTCAATTCCCTATACACACACAAAAAAAATCAGTGTTGGTATTTTTAGTATGATTGTTTTTTCTTGTAAAAAGGAATTTTGATTTTTTCCTCTTCAGCAGAATTCAATGTTACTTGGGGATAAGGATTGAAACCCTCTTTGCATTCATGGATTTTGATCTTATATCATATATAGGTACTTAATAGTGGTTGGTTTATTTGATTCAAAGGATCCTAAAATATTAACATCTGCACACCTGTTTTACTCTAAAATAATACTTAAGGAAGCTTCATACTTTCTTATAAAACTGGAGAAGTTTTTCTTAAAAAGATCATAATTCTCAGTGGACATTTATTGGCAAGAGACACTATAGAAGTTTCCTGTGGGTATATGTCTCTCTAACAATCTTTCTCTAATAAAATGAAATAAACATTAGGACCTGTTGTGGAAAATGCATTCAGGATTAAAATCTCCTGGAAAATTTATTCTTCCTTAACATTTGTCTTGGATAACTGTAGAAAAACTAAGACAATTATTTTTGTGTCAAGATCCAATTGTCTTATGTTTTGTTTTTATTAATATTGTTATGTACTGCTATATTCAATTATACTATGCCTGATGACATAGACAATTCTACTGAAGATAACAAGAGAAAACACAGTAACCATTGTAGAACACCTTGTACTGTGGTTTTAGATGACATTTTTGTTCCATGTGTTTATAGGAATATGTTTTGTTTTTGTCTTGCTTTGTTTTATTTCTCCCTCTAATATAAAAAGGATAGAAATACATGTAGAGACTCATGCATATGTAGAATCTCTAAACAGTTTATGAGAACTGATCTTATAATGCATGATGAAATGAACAACTACTTTGAAGAAAAAGAGACACTACCGTACCCAGTGCTGATCCCATAGTGTCATGATGTGAAGACCAGCAATACTATTATTCTCTGTTCAGAATGATTTTAGCCTGCTTTGGTTTGTTTAATCTTAACATACATGAAGATATGGATAACTGCATGTGTGTTTAAGTGTGTAGGATTGATAACCATATTACTAAGTTTTTGTTGGATAGTTGAGCAGAACTGTTTGCAGTCTCGCTGTTTGAATGTCCACTTTGTATGCTTCATTTTGTAACTTGAACAACTATTTGTAAGAGGACAATATGTAATTATCAACTAATGATTTCTTACTGCTTATTTTTTCTTTGAAATTATGTATTATTTCTACCATTTTCTGTTTTGTTTATTCTTTCTTTAAATAAAAAAATGGAAAAAAATCCAATTGTCTTTTTTAATGTTTTATTCAGCATATTTTTCTTGATATTTCTGCTATATTAAAGGTATAAAAATTCTAGTTGTACACAAATGGATGAGCTTTCACCTTTCAATATAATTTTTAAAGAAATCAAAAACTATTTTCTTTTTCTATTTTTCTGTAAGTTGGACTTCTTGTCCTGATGTTGAGTTTAACTCAATATTTCTTTTTTCATCCTTCTATTCCTCCAATTTTGGAGACCTAACCTAGACCTAACCCAGCCAAGGCAAATGCTGAAACACCACCACTACACCCAGACCTACATTTAGTTTACAAAGGGTCAAAATTAGTTCAATCATACTGAATAATCTTTGTCTTTAACATAAATACTTAAAGCTATAAATTTTCCTCTAAGCATCAATATAGATACATTTTGACAGTTTATATTTTCATTTTTGTGTTTTTATAAGATTCAATATTTTCTATTTCCCCATTTACCGAAGGAAGCACAGTGGAGACTGTGGAGGAAAGATAAGATGGAAGAAATTCAAGAAACAGACATGGGAAGAGCTCTGCTCCCAGCTGAGAGTGGGGGACTGCAGACAGGTGTACAAATGTTTGATTATTATAACCATGTGCCCTCCCTCTTCTGCATCTCATCATATAATCCACACAAGTTAAAGCAATGTGGGACTCTGAAGGGTGGTTACTGTTCCCTGATTCTCAGAGAAGCTCAAAAATCTAACAAGAATCCCTTCTCAACACGCGCTGGCTATGTCACTCCAAGGTATTAGCCACCTCTGCAGTGGATTCCTTGGGTAAGCTCACTGGCTATGCAGACTGAACTCCGCATGGACTTACAGCTTGCCACACCCCTTTGCTCTTCTCTGTCCTGCTGCCCACTGTTGGCCAGTGACACTGTTGGCCTTCTGTGGGCTTGTCTTGTTCTTCAGTGATGTGGTTTCCTTTGTCACAGGGACCCAGAGCTAGCCTCATACAAAGCTTTGTTTTATTCACTGTGTTGGGTTTCTTTTACTCCATGTTTATATACTATTCTGTTCCTCTTACTTGATTTCTGGCTCATCACTTAGTATTTGCTGCAAAATTCAAATGCCTTCTGTGCCCTGTTCAGTTTGTCACCCTAATCCTGAAGACTATTCACCTAAATCTTATTTTATTGCTATTGTAAGTTTTTGGACATGTTTTGTTGCTGTGGCAGCAGCTAATCTTTAAAGGAATTGAACACATCTTCCAGTGACTAAATCCTTGTTTCAAACTAGACATCAACTTAACTCATTGTGCAAGCATTCATGGTTCATAGTTCACCCTTTATTTAAAAAGCACAAAAGGAAATAAGTGTTGTCAAAGATGTGGAGAAAAAATATCTTTATGTCAGTGGAATTACTATACCCATTATAAGATGGCTATGTTAATTAATTTTCTTTCTTGCCATATGGGGACTTGAACCCAGGGCCTTCTCACAGAGACACAGCCCCAGTCCACTTTTTAAATCTTGCAAGAATATCTCTGGGAAACTTTGTGATTTAGCCCTACCAAGTCAGGATTACAGGAGTGTGCCACAGCCTCTGGCTTGCTAATTGATTTATACAAATAAATTTATGATATATGCATATATGAAAAATCATATTGTACATCATAAATATGCTCCATTTTTGTCAACTGTACCTTAATAAGTTGGAGGAAAAAATTCATGCTGTGATGAGAATGGATTTATCCAAAATCATAGGATTTCCAAAATGTAACCAGACATGGTGGTGCCCATCTGTAATACTAGTACTTGGGAGGCCGAGGCAAGATGATTGTTGCGAGCTTGAGACCAGCCTGGGTAACACAGTGAGCTCAAGGCCAGCTTAAACTGCAAAATGAGACTTTGTCTCAACAAACAAACAAACACCCAAAATAATAATAATAATATTTCAACAATGTAAGGTGATTCAAACAAGTGAGCTATGTTTTATTTATTTATTTTTATTTTAAAGAATTTTATTTAAAGAGAAAAAAGCAAAACAGAAAAAAGGGTGGAAGTAATACATAATTAAAAAAACAAATAGTAAGAAATCACTAGTTGATAGATTACATATTGTCATCTTAGAAATTGCTGTTCAAGTTACAAAATTAAAGCATACAAAGTAGACATTCAAACAGTGAGACTGCAAACAATTGTGTTCAATGATCCAACAAAAACTTAGTAGTATGGTTATCTGTTTTACACAATTAAACATGCGTGCAGTTATATCCTTTAGAGCACTTTCTTTTCCTCTCTTTTTTATAATAACAGTTACCCATTTTAGGTTTTATTACTCCTACAGTTCTTGTTACTTTGTTTGAAGAGAATAAAACCAAATGTGACAAAACAAAATGGAGTCAGTTAAAACAAGAATAGACATAGTATATGATGTAAAGACAAAATACAAGGTGATCAACAATGGCTACTATATTGCCTCTTGCTATCTTCAAAAGAACTGCCCATATCTTAAAGAGGGTAAGATTAAACATTACAAAAGAGAACAAAACAAATCTTAAGGAAACAATTTTAAGAAGCATGGATTTCAAAGTAAATCTACTGGAGATCTTCACTCTCTGTCTTATTGACTAGTTTTCTTCCAAATAGTTGTCCCCATCTTCACACGCATTGAATACATACTGAACATTATAGTACTAATCTAATCATAACAGGACGACGAAGACTTTTTAGGTCTTAAAGACCTGACATTAGGGAAGTCAATAGTGACTGCCATAATGTCCCTCATTCTCTTCATAGTAGCTGTCCTTATCTTTGTGTATGTTGAAATTGAACATGAGACCAGACTAATATCATTATGAATAATGAATAGTTTTGCTAGATTTTATATCATAATGTAACAGACTTAGCACTAGGATTCTTAGTGTCTCTTCTTCTTCAGAGTATCATTATATACTCTGTTCATTATATTATATACTCTGTTCCTGTAAACTGTTTAGAAATTCTCCCCATGTGTGAATCTCTACATGTATATCTACCCTTTCTGTATTATAGGGAAAAACAGATCATAACAAAACAAAAAAAATTATTAGAAAAACATGGAATGAAAAAGACATATAAAACCACAATGTTAGGTAATCTACAGTAGTTACTATGCTTTGTATTATTATTTTCAACAGAGTTGTCCACATCATCAGACATATAATAACTGAACGTAGCATTAAATAGCTATTTTACTAAAAATACAACTTTGGAGACATTGTAGGACTTCAAAAGCAGTTAATAATCAAATAGGAATGGGTACGTTATTACAATTTGTCATCTTCAGAGTGGTTGCCTTTACTCTTAGGCTTGTCACCATCAAGCATACCAAATTCAAATAAAATCAGTCAAGGCAAAACAGCAGTTTCCAGAAGCTTCAGCAAAGCTTCAAATAAGATCAGTCATAGTAAGACAATGTAAGTAATACAGGGCTTCAGTTTAAGTTAATAGAAAATTCAGGATAGTTACCATGGTATAGCCTGCTATTTTGGGGTTAGTTATCTGTACCCTCAAATCTAGTATAAGTAGACTGACTGGAACAAAATAAAATCAAACTAAGCACAGTGATAAGGCTACTGTGGATTTTAAATTGTGATGCACTATTAACAATGTCCTCTGACTTCCTTTTTCAGTCATTTCCTCACCTTTCCCTTTATCAGGATACGTTGTATATTTTGGGTCCCACTAACTCCTTTAGTTTTTAGATTAGGGGTCAACTTGCTATCTATCTGAGTGGTGCTGAACCTTTTTACCCCTGAACTTGATCTTGAGCTGTATTCCTTTACTTACTAAAGCCACAAGGTTTTCATTCCTTCTAGCTGTGTAGTTCTACATTGCACAAAAGTATCATAACTTTCCAACCTATCTGTGGCTGCTGGATGAGTTGTCCCTATTTCCTTCTGGTTCCCTGTCTCTTAAAGCTTTGTTTTCTCATCTTTGGCTTTCAGTTTATTAACCTTCTTTCAGGTTGAGTATATTTCCTATTCAGAGCATCTCGATGGATCTTGCTTCCTAATCTACTCTGCCTGTGTTTCTTCTTGTTAGTGTATCTAGGCTATCTGTGTCAAAAATTATAGCCCATCTTCTCTGCCTCAATTCTATTCTATTTTTCTGTTATTATTTGTCCATTTTTCTCCTTCATTCCACTGTGCTCCCTGTTCATTGAGGCCTCTCAGCCACTGTTGCTGGAATCCTGGTAATTTTTTTCCTCTCTCTCTCAAGAATATCCTTCAGTATTTTCTGTAGGATTGGGTTGGTGGCCATGAACTCCCACAGTTCCTCTTTTTTGGAAACATCTTGTTTTTCCATTAATTTTGAGAAAGAAATTTTATGGGTACATCATTGGTTGGAGGTTATTTTCTTTCAGGGCTCGGACTATTTCCCCCCAGGCTTTTCTTGATTTAATAGTTTGAGTTGATAAATCTGTCATTATTTTGATGATTTGTCCTTTATAGGTGATCTGCTTCTTTTCTCTGGCTGCTTTTAATATTCTATTCCTGTGGTGGATATCTGGAATCTTGATTATTATATGTCTGGTTGTAGATCTGTTTTGGCTATAGTTGGCTGGAGTTCTGTATGCTTCATTTGTCTGGATATCATTTCTTTCTACTATGCTTGGGAAGTTTTCCTTAATTATTTTGTGAATAGTCTTTGTAATTCATTTGTGGTTAGTCCTACTTATTTGCTTACATTTTTTATTCTTAAGTTATAGATCCTCTTGTCATCTTCTAGCCTTTGAATTGTTACTTCTTGGTTCCTTGTTATTTTTAATAGGTCTTTTCTTCCATCATCACACATTATAAATCTCTCTTCAAGTTTCAAAAGGCTAGTTTTTGCTTCTGTCAAGGCATTTGTCCAGCTTTCAATGCAGTTTTTAGTTTTCTGGTAATCTCTTTGGATCTGTTTCATGTATTCTAGATTTTGTTTATATTCTTTACCAAAGGTTTCTCTTCCTTTTCTGGGGGAAACCCTCTGTGTTTTCTTGAGAGAGCCTTAGCATTTCTTTAATCAACCTTTTTATTTCTTGCCTCACTTGGGTTAGAATTTCAGTTTTAAGTTCATCTATGAAGTCACAAATGTAATTCTTTGTGTCTGCTGATGTTGTGGCTAATATAGCATTATTTATGGACTGGTTCTCTTCTGTATTTACCTCTCCTCAGCTTATTTTCCCAGGGTCAATGGCTGGAGGTTTTGTCTTATCTTTTGCTCTTGTCGTGTTTCTGGTTTCTTTCAAACAGGTGTGTGGAGGAGGTCTCAGGCCCTCACTGTATTACTTACAATTTTTCTAAAGCGTGCTGGCTGGGGGCTTTCTGCTTTCTCCAGTTTGCTGATATCTGAGGTGGGTGCAGCGATGCTGCAGGCTGGGCTGTCCCCTCTGAGCCAGGCAATCTGCAAGTGCCTTCAGCAAGTTACCTTGTGCTGCTGCGGACATCACAGGGTCGGAACAGTTTTGTCCCTGGGTATTGGTTCCCGACCAGTGGCGTGGTTCAGCCCAAGCTGCTCCCACCAGTCCTCTCTGGGCCAGAGGTGGTTGACTGATGCCACCACAGTGTTGGGCCCTGCCTTACTCCAAGATGTCTTCTATCAGCCACTTATGCCGCAGGACCCAATTTCCAGCACTCACTGAGAGTCAATAAAGCTCTCCACCTTGGCTCCACTCCACACTGCATTGCGTCCTCCCACCAAGGGCCCAGGACTCACCCACTCCGTTATTGGCAGCTGCGGCTTCAGCCCAATCTTGAATCGTGGGACTCCAGCCTGAGCTGCAGCACTGACACAATGGCTTCCACTCACTAGAGTTAAGAGAGAATCGTTGACACAGAACAAGGACTGAGGGCTCAGAGCCAGTGAAATTCCAGCCACACACCAAGTGGTAAGGTTATTTGGCACATGAGTTTTGTGACATAGACAACAGGATTTGATTAATCATAGGTCTCACAGAATATACTTGAATATTTTTCTTTTTAAAAAAATTTTTTTTAAAGAGAAAAAAGCAAAACAGAAAAAGGGTAGTAATAATACAGAATTTCAAATAAAACAAACATTTAGAAATCACTAGTTGATAAATTACATACTGTCATCTTAGAAATAGTTGTTCAAGTTACAAATTAAAGCATACAAAGTGGACATTCAAACAGTGAGACTGCAAACAGTTCTGTTCAGTGATCCAACAAAAACTTAGTAATATGGCCATCTATCTTACACATTTAAACATACATGCAGTTATATCCTTTAGAGCACTTTCTTTTCCTCTGTTTTTTACAATAGCAATTACACATTTTGGGTTTTATTACTCTTAAAGTTCTTATTACTTTTTTACACTAGAGACACAATTTGATATTTATAAATATGAATCTTATTTATTTCACTTATGAGAATAGTCTCAGGTTGCCTCCATTTACATACGAAGGCCTTGAGATTATCCTTTTTTATAGCTGAGTAATATTTCCTTGTATAAAAATACAACATCTGACTGGCCTCTCTGCGTGTCTGGAGGACTCTGGATATCTGCGCCCAGACTGCTGGAGTTCCCTCAGGCTTCCAGGTGCAGTGAAGGAGAGAGGTGGGTTTGAGGCTTCCACATCAGCCTCCCCATTCCCGGCTTCATTTGGAGACCTGCTGAGCTCCCCATAGGTGGGCTGGCCCACACTACCAGCCTAGCCCAGCCTGTTTAGCTGCCACGCCTGGCCATAGGCCTGCAGAGGAGGAGCTGGGCAGATCTGGGGTGCCCTCACCGGCCTCTCTGCGTGTCTGGAGGACTCTGGATATCTGCACCCAGACTGCTGGAGTTCCCTCAGGCTTCCAGGTGCAGTGAAGGGGAGAGGTGGGTTTGAGGCTTCCACATCAGCCTCCCCATTCCCGGCTTCATTTGGAGACCTGCTGAGCTCCCCATAGGTGGGCTGGCCCACACTACCAGCCTAGCCCAGCCTGTTTAGCTGCCACGCCTGGCCATTGGTCTGCAGAGGAGGAGCAGGGCAGATTTGGGGTGCCTGCATCGGCCTCTCCATGTGTCTGGAGGACTGTGGATATCTCTGCAACCAGGGAGGGTCCACAGGTTCCTGAAGCACTGCGGCCTGTGGTGAGTACCCTAACCCGGCTGTGATTGAAGAACTGTGGAGCTTCCAAGGGGCAGGTGGGTGCACAGTGTCCCTGAGGCCCAGCTTGTCTGGAACTGCGGAGTTCTGAGCAGGCAGAGGAGGGCCACTGGTTCTGTAGGCCTAATGGCTTGGGGTAGCACGGCGCCAGAGTCTCAGTAGCTCCAAACATAGAAGGGGATTTTCAACAGATCCTGAGGAAGCTTTCAAATAACACTTGAAACACAGAAATATAGGAAAATGACAAAACGAAAGACCAAATTACAACCTCAAACCTCCAGCCCATCTCAAGAAACCCTAGGAGCGATGTATATAGAAGAAAATATATCCCATCCACCTCATATATCGGACACAATAGCCACTGAAATTGACATGCAACTCCAGGAAGCTTTAAAGAAATTCAAACTCGAAATAATCTCCCAGATAAAAGAAGAAATGATAAAAGAAATGAAAGAGATTCTAAATATATCTAAAGAAAACACAGATAAAAAATTGGAGGAACTAAACAAAAAGATAGAATCCCTAGACGAGCAATATAAGAAACAAACAGAATACATAATGCAGATGCACAGAGATATACAGGAAATAAAAAACTCCACTGAAAGTTGTAAAAACCGCCTTAATGAAAGTGAAGATAGAATTTCAGACCTTGAAGACAGAATTGCAGCTAGTGAACAGGAAAGGAAAGATCTTTTGAAAATAACAAGGAACCAGGAAACAACAATTCAACAACTGCAAGACGATGCAAAGAAGAATAACGTAAGAATGATAGGGATTAATGAAAGAGAGGGAGACAACATGAAGGATGTCAGGAGGATATTTAGAGAAGTAATAGCTGAAAATTTCCCAAGCATGAGATCAGAAACTGACATCAGGATCAGTGAAGCATATAGAACTCCAAACAGTCATAACCAAAATAAAACTACACCCAGACATATAATAATCACCATCCCAGAAATCCAACACAAGAATAGATTATTAAAAGCTGTCAGAGAGAAAAGACAAATCACTTATAAAGGAAAACCTATCAGAATCACAGCAGACTTCTCAGCACAAACGATAAAGTCAAGAAGAGCATGGAGTGAAGTATTCCAGATCCTAAAGCAAAATGATTTCCAACCAAGACTGATATATCCTGCAAAACTATCATTCAAAATAGATGGTGCAATACGATACTTCCATGACAAAGAACAGCTGAAGAACTTCATGAACACCAAACCAACCCTGCAAAAAATATTGAAAGACAGTTTAGATACACAAAGGAAAAAACCACTAAGCAAAGCAAATAATTAAACAGAACAGAAAGATAAAGATGCAACAGCAGAGAGATAACATTCCTACAATTAACCAGCATTTAACAGTAATAACCATTAATGTAAATGGTCTCAATGCACCAATCAAAAGAAACAGACTAGCAGAATGGATCAAGAAACAAAATCCAACCATATGCTGTTTACAGGAAACCCATCTAACCCAGAAAGATACTCACAGACTAAAAGTCAAAGGATGGAAAACAATTCTTCATGCAGCAGGAATCCAAAAAAAGGCAGGAGTAGCCATTCTGTTTGCAGACAATGTGAACTTTAAACCAACAATGACCATAAAGGACAAAGAAGGTCACTACATACTCGTAAGGGGAAAACTCCAAGAGGAAGAGATAACTATCTTAAATATATACGCACCAAACTCCAGAGCACCCAGTTATATAAAACAATTATTAACAGAAATGAAAACTCAAATTATCAGTAACACAATTGTAACAGGAGACCTTAATACACCACTGACACCAAGGGACAGATCAACCAGACAGAAAATGAGCAAAGAAATAACAGAACTGAATCACACCTGTGAACAAATGGGTTTGATAGACATATACAGAATGTTCCACCCAACAACATCAGAATACACATTCTTCTCAGCAGTACATGGATCATTTTCTAAAATAGACCATATATTAGCTCACAGAACATATTTAAGCAAATGCAAAAGAGTTGAAATCATCCCTTGCATATTATCGGATCATAGCACTCTGAAATTAGAAATTAATGACAAAGGATACTGCAAAAATTCCGCAAACACATGGAAACTAAATAACACCCTCTTGAGTAATCAGTGGGTCACAGAAGAAATTAAAGAAGAAATTAAACAATACCTAAAAGAAAATGAAAATGCAGATACAACTTACCGGAATCTGTGGGATGCAATGAAAGCCGTTCTGAGAGGAAAATTTATTGCACTGAGATCCCACATCAGGAAAACAGAATGAATACAAATAAATAACTTGATGCTACACCTCAAACAGCTAGAAAAAGAAGAGCAAGTCAAGCCCAAAGCCAAAAGAAGAGAGGAAATTATAAAAATCAGAGCAGAAATCAATGCAATAGAGACTAAGAAAACAATCCAAAGAATCAACGAATCAAAGAGTTGGTTCTTTGAAAGAATAAATAAAATCGATAAGCCCCTAGCCAACCTTATTAAAAAAAGGAAAGAAAAAGCTCAAATTCATGCAATAAGAAATGAAAAAGGAGAAATCACTACAGACCCAATAGAAATACAGAGGATCATCAACACCTATTTCGAAAACCTCTACTCTCAAAAGTTTGATAACACAGAAGAAATAGACAGATTCTTAGAAGCATATGAAGTACCAAAGCTAGATCAAGAGGATATAAAACTGTTGAATAACCCAATCTCTGCTAATGAAATTGAGAATGTAATTGGGTCCTTGCCCACCAAGAAGAGCCCAGGCCCAGATGGATTCACTGCAGAATTCTACAAGAAATATAAAGAAGACCTAATGCCGACACTCCTCAAACTATTCAATGAAATTGAAAGGGAAGCAATCCTTCCTAAGTCATTCCTGGAAGCAAATATTACTCTAGTACCAAAACCTGAGAAAGACCCAACTATAAAAGAGAACTATAGACCGATCTCCCTAATGAACACAGATGCAAAAATCCTCAATAAAATATTGGCAAATAGGATCCAGCAAATCATCAAGAAGATTATACACCATGACCAAGTGGGATTCATCCCAGGAATGCAAGGATGGTTCAACATACGCAAATCAATAAAAGTAATCCACCATATCAATAAAGCCAAAAATAAGAATCACATGATCATCTCTATAGATGCAGAAAAAGCCTTCAATAAGGTCCAACACTTATTCATGATAAGAACTTTACAGAAAATTGGAATAAATGGTCTTTACCTCAATATAATAAAGGCCATTTATGACAAACCAACAGCCAGCATCATACTAAATGGCCAACAATTGAAAGCCTTTACTTTAAAATCGGGTACAAGACAAGGATGTCCTTTATCACCACTCCTATTTAATATAGTACTGGAAGTACTAGCCAGAGCAATTAGGCAAGAAAGAGAAATAAAAGGGGTAAAGATAGGAAAAGAAGAAGTTAAATTATCATTGTTTGCAGATGACATGATACTCTACATAGAAGACCCCCTAAACTCCATTGAAATACTCTTAGATACAATAAATAAATTCAGTAATGTGGCTGGATACAAAATCAATACTCAGAAATCAATGGCATTCCTATACACGAACAACAAAATTACAGAGAGGGAAATAAGAGAAACTGGACTATTCACATTAGCAAGCAAAAAAATGAAATATTTAGGAATTACTCTTACAAAAGAAGTGAAAGACTTATACAGTGAAAATTATAATACACTGAAAAAGGAAATTGAAGATGATCTCAGAAAATGGAAAGACATCCCTTGCTCATGGATAGGAAGAACAAACATTGTGAAAATGGCCATTCTCCAAAAACTGTTATACAGATTCAATGCAATCCCAATAGAAATACCATCAACATACATTATAGATCTAGAGAAATCACTCCTAAATTTCATCTGGAACCAGAAGAGACCTAGAATCGCAAAGGCAATTCTAAGCAGCAAAGACAAAGCAGGAGGCATCACAATCCCTGACTTGAAGTTATACTACAAAGCAACAGTAGTAAAATCAACATGGTATTGGAATCAAAACAGAGCTGAAGATCAGTGGAATAGATTAGAAGATACAACCACAACTACGAACACACTCAACCACCTTATTTTTGATAAAGGAGCCAAGCAGGTTCACTGGAAGAACGACAGTCTCTTTAATAAATGGTGCTGGAAAAACTGGCTCTCCATTTGCCGAAAACTAAAGCTAGACCCATGTCTATCACCATGTACTAAATTAAAATCTAAATGGGTCAAAGATCTGAATATTAAAACAGAAACACTAAATCTATTGGAAGACAAAATAGGTAGAAACCTTGGAGACATAGGAGTAGGTAAAGAATTCATGAACAGGACTCAAACCGCACGGGAAATACTTCCCAGAATCAATAACTGGGACCACTTCTTATTAAAAAGTTTCTGCATGTCAAAAGAAATCTCCAGAATAGTGAAAAGAAAACCCACAAACTGGGAAAAGATTTTAGTGAACTCTCTCTCAGACAAGGGCCTCTTGTCTAAAACATATAAAGAATTAAAGAAACTCAGACCTCCGAAATTCAAAGATCCAATCCAAAAATGGGCATCTGAGATGAATATGCAATTCTCAGATGAAGAAATGCAAATGGCAAATAAATACATGAAAAAATGCTCATCATCATTGGTCATTAGAGAAATGCAAATTAAAACCACACTGAGATACCATCTCACTCCTGAAAGAATGGCCAGGATCAAGAAAACTGACAACAAATGCTGGAGAGGCTGTGGGGAAAAAGGAACTCTCCTGCACTGCTGCTGGGAGTGTAGACTGGTACAGACTTTGTGGAGATCTGTCTGGAGATTTCTCAAAAAGTTGGGACTGGAAATCCCATTTATTCCAGCTATTCCACTTCTAGGCATATTCCCAGAAGAACTGAAAGCATCATACCACAGTGATATATGTGCACCTATGTTTATAGCAGCACAATTTGTAATCGCCAGATCTTGGAAACAACCCAAGTGCCCATCAACTGAGGAATGGATAAAAAAGTTGTGGTATTTCTATACAATGGAGTATTATTCAGCTATAAAGAAGGATCACATTGAGATATTTATCAATAAATGGGCGCAGCTTGAGACCATACTCATTAGTGAAATAAATCAAACTCGCATGTGTGAATACCGAATAGTTTCCCTAATGTAAATAATGATTCAAATATATAAAAATATGTGGTAATCATGATTCCCCATTAGGTGGCCTTGAAGCCTTATAAAGTTTTCACTCATTAATTAGAAAGGCTTTATTCTGGGCTTCTTGATATGAAAATATTTGAAGCTAGAGTATATGAAGTTTTATCCAAATATTTCAAGGAAAAAGACACTATGGTAACTACTATTAAGTCAGGTTATAAGGTGGTGAAGTACTAGGTTGTTGAAACAGTCATGCTGTGACCTCTATTGTTATATTGTTATGTCCTGTTTTATCTCAATCTCCCCCTTATTGTTTCAAAAAAATTATTTAGTCATTTCTTATGTTTGTCTTAATTAAAGAAAAAATTCAAAAAAATTAGGATATATAAATAGTAACTCTTTTCGATTTCCTATTAACTTGTTTTGAAGTCCTGTAGTACTCCCACGATCTTGTTTTGACTGATTAGACTCTGTTCCATTCTATATGATAGTATCAAGTTTGAAGACATAGGCAACTACTTTGAAGACAATAAGATTCACTAAGATACCCATTCTGGTTTGACTATTGTCTGCTTTGGAAGTCCTGTAATGTTTACAATGCCTAAGTTTTATTGGTCTTGTTCTCTACTGTTTTGTCCAACTTTATAATATCTAATAAGATAGACAATTCTTTTTAAGGAAACAAGGGACAACGTTGATAACCATTGTTGATGAACTTGTACTCTGTTCTACACCATGTGCTATGTCTATCCTTGGTATTGACTGACAGCTTTGTTTTGCCATATTTGACTGTATTCTTACCCCCCCCCCCAAAGAAAGTAATAAGCACTAAGGAGTAATAAAATCCAAGATGTGTAAATTTTGTTGTAAAAAAGAGAGGGGGAAAAAAAAGAAAAAGAGCTCTAACGGATATAACAGCAAGTGTGTTTGGGGGTGTTAAATAGCTGACTTTATCAATGTTTTTGGAACATTGAACACAGCTGTTTGCAGTCTCCCTGTTTGAATGTCCACCTTGTGTTCTTTGATACTGTGATTTGAGAAACTATTTTCAAGAAGATAGTGTGTAATCTACTAGCAGGTGATTTCTTACTGTTATGCTTTTTTGTTTTGTTTTGTTTTGTTTTGTTTTGTTTTGTAGTTCTGTATTGCGTGTACCCTTACGCCGCTTTGGTTTGTTTTGTGTTTTTCTCCTTTTCCTCTTAAATAAAAAAAATACAACATCTTTTTCATCCACTCTGTAGTTGATGAGCATTTTGGTTTCCAAGATGTAGCTATTACAAATTGTGCTGCTATGAAGGTGGGTGCGTGTATATCACTGTGACATGACCTTTTCGTTTTTCTGGGAAAATATCCAGGAGGGCAATAGCTGGGTTGAATGGATCTTCCAATCCTAGTCTTCTGAGAAATCTCCATACTGACTTCCATAGTGGTTGCACCAGTCTACACTCCATCAACAGTGGATCAGTGTTCGTTTTTCCCCTCATCCTCACCAACATTTGTTATCAGTTGATTTCTTGAAGGTAGCTATTCTTTCTGGAGTGAGATGAAATATCAATGCTGTTTTAATTTGCATTTCTTGAATGACCAGTGATGGTGAACATTTCTTCATGTATTTATTTGCCATAGAAATGTGTGTTCATCTCTGTCATGGTTTATGTCGGTGGCCCCCAGGCCTCATGCCTTTACATTATGCGTCTGTGATTGGTTCATTGTATAGTACTTGGATTCATGGTGTTAGTGCTACATCTGCATAAGTGGAGCCAGGATGTGATGTAACGGCAGGAAGAAGGTGTGTTTTGCTGTCTTTTGCCCATTTCCTCCTTGCTGTTTGCAGCTGCCATGAACTGCAGTCCAGCCATGCCACCCTGCCTTGGAGTGAACTGAATATGGACTGAAACTTCCCAAAACTGTAAGAAATAAACCTTTCCTTTCCCAACTTTGGGATTCAGGTATTTTGTCTCAGCAATGAGTAAAAAGTAACTAAGATAATCTTAGATGCCCATTTTTGGAAAGGGTCTTTGAATTTGGGGTGTTTGATGTTTTTCAATTCTTTATATGCTCTGGGTATAAGTCCTTTGTCTGAAGGGTTGCTGGCTAAAATTCTTTCCCATCCTATGGATTTTCTTTTCATTCTCATGGTGGTTTCTTTTTAAGTGCAGAAACTTTTTACTAATGTGAGATCCCATCTGTTGGATCTTTGAAGTGTTTACCATGCAGTTTGCATTTTGTTCATGAATTCTCTGCCTACCGTTATGTCTCTAAGACTTCTACCTGTCTTGTCTCCTGGTAGGTTTAGTGTTTCTGTTTTAATATTTAGATCTTTGATCCATTTAGACTTTAGTTTTGTACATGGTGATATGCATTGATCTAGTTTTAGTCTTTGGCATGTGGAAAGCCTATTTTTCCAACACCATTATTAAAGAGGCCATCCTTCTTCCAGTGAACATGTTTGGCCCCTTTGTCAAGTATCAGGTGGCTGAATGTCTTTGCGGTTGTGTTTATATCTTGTAATCTGTTCCATTGATCCTCAGGTCTATTTCTTTGCCATTAACATGCTGCTTTTATCACTGTGGCTTTGTAGTATAGTTTCAAGTCAGGAATTGAGATGCCTCCTGCCTTGTCTTTGTTGCCCAGAATTGCCTTTGCTATTCTAGGTTTCTTCTGTTTCCAAATGAGTTTTAGGAGTGTTTTCTCTAGATCTGTGAGATATGTCAATGGTATTTCAATTGGGATTGCATTAAATCTGTATAACAGTTTTGGGAGTATGGCCATTTTCACAATGTTGGTTCTTCCTTGCCAAGAGCAAGGGATATACTTCCATTTTCTAATATTCTCTTTAATCTCCTTTTTTAGTGTAGCACAATTTTCAGCATATAGTTCTTTTACATTCTTAGGTTGATTCCTAAGTATTTCATTTTTTTAGATGTCATTGTGAAAGGTAATATTTTCATAATTTCTCTCTTGGTGAGTTTTTTTGTCTACAGGAATGCTATTGATTTTTGAGCACTGACTTGTATCCAGCTACACTGCTGAATTTGTTTATTACCTCTAGTAGTCTTTTAATGCAGTTTTTGGGTCTTCTATGTAGAGAATCATGTCATCTGCAAATAGTACTAATTTAACTTCTTCCTTTCCTATCTTTGTTACTTTTATTTCTCTCTCTTGTCTGATTGCCCTGGCTAGTATTTCCAGAACTATATTGAATAGGAGTGGTGACAGTGTACATCCTTGTTTTATTCCTCATTCTAGAGTGAAGGCTTTCAGTTTTTGTCCATTTAGTATAATGTTGAATGTTGGTTTGTCATAGCTGGCCTTTATGAGATTCAGGTAGACACCATGTATTCTGAGTTTCTGAATTTTTTTTTTTATCATGAACAGGTGTTGTACTTTATCAAAAGCTTTTTCTGCATCTATGGAGATGATCATGTGGTTTTTGTTTTGGCTCTGTTGGTGTGGGGTATTAGATTTATTGAGTTGCAGGTGGTAAACCATCCCTGCATTTCTGGAATGAATCCCACTCGGTCATGATGTATAATCTCCTTGATGCTTTGCTGCATTCTATGTGCCAGTATTTTACTGAGAATCTTTGCATCAATGTTCACTAGTGAGATTGGCGTATAGTTCTCCTTTTTGGTTGGGTCTTTCTTTGGTTTTGGTATGAGAGTAATACTTGCCTCCAGGAATGATTTAGGGATGATTGCTTCCTTTTCAATTTCTTTGAAGATTTGAAGGAGTATTGGCATCAAATGTTCTCTAAATGTCTTGTAGAATTCAGCCGTGAATCCAACAGGACCTGGGATTTTTTTTTTGTTAGTAAGTTTTTAATTATGTTTTCAATTTCAATAGCTGATATTGGGTTATTCAAAATTGTTATAACTTCTTGGTTGAGCTTTGGTAGTTCATATGTTTCTAGAAATCTGTCCATTTCCTTTGTGTTTTCCACTCCATGTGAGTTGATATTTTCAAAGTAGGTAGGTATTCATGATCTTTTGAATTTCCATAGGATCTGTAATAATTTCCTCATTTTCAGTCCTTATTGCATGAATTTAGATTTTTTTCTTTATAAGGTTAGTTAGAAGTTTGTCATTTTTGTTTATTCTTTCAAAAAACCAGCTTTTCTGACTCAATTCTTTGTATTGTTTTTTTAGTTTCAATTGCATTGATTTGTGCTCTAATCTTTACAACATCCTCTTTGGTATGAGCTTTGGCTTTAACTTGCTCTTCTTGTTCTAGAAGCTTGAAATGAAGCATTAGGTTGTTAATTTGTTCTCGTTCTGTTTTCTTGACATGACAATTTATTGCTATATATTTCCCTCTTAAGACTATTTTCATTGTATCCCACAGATTGTAGTATGTTGTTTCTGCATTTTAATTGAATTTTAGGTATTGCTTTATTTCTGCTTTAATTTCATCTGTAGCCACTGGCTGTTCAGAAGGTTGTTATTTTTATGTATTTATGCATGCTTTGCAATTTGTTTTGCCATTAATTTCCAATTTTAGTGCAGTATGGTCAGATATTATGCATAAGATAAATTCATTATTTTTGTATTTACTTTAGAATATTTTATGGGGTAGTATATGGTCTATTTTGGAGAATATTCCATGTTCAGCTGAGAAGAATGTATATTCTGATGTGGTTGGGTGGAACATTCTATAAACACCTACTAAGTCCAATTGCTCAAGGGTATGATTCAGTTCTATTATTTCTTTGCTGACTTTTTGTCTAGTTGATACCTTTCTTTGTGAAAATAGGGTATTAAAGTCCCCTATTATAATTGTGTTCTTGTATATTTGGGTTTTCATGTTCATTAGTATTTGTCTTGTATAGTTGGGTTCTCCTGTATTTGGTGCATATATATTTATAATTGTAGTTCTTCTTCTCGGAATTTTTCTACTAATGAGTATGTAGTGACCTTCCTTATCTCTTAATCATTTTAGGTTTGAAGTTCAAATTGTCTGCACATAGAATAGTTACCCCTGCTTTTTTTCTGGGTTCCTGTTGCATGGAATACTGTTTTCCATCCTTTGACTTTTAATTTGTGAGTTTCATTTTGGGTCAGATGTGCTTCTTGCATACAGTACATTGTGGGATCATGTTTCTTGATCCGTTCTGTTACCTATTTCTTTTGATAGGTGAATTGAGGCCATTTACATTTATGGATATAACTGATATGTACTGGCTCGACTTTGCCATGCAATGTTCCAGTTGTTTGCTTTCTGCTCTTCCCCCTTTGTTTAATTGCTTTTCCTACCTGGTGTTTCTTTCTGTTGTTGTTCTGGGGATTATGGTCATTTTTATCTCTATGTAGTATGCCTTTCAACACTCGTTCTGGTGTTGGTATGGTGGACATGAATTTCTTCAGCTGTTCATTGTCATGGAAGTATCTTGTTTCTCCATTAAATTTGAATGAAAATTTTGCTGGGTACATCAATCTAGGTTGAAAGCTGTTTTCTTTTAGGACTGTAAATACCTTATTCCAAGCTCATCTTTACTTGAGGGTTTGTGCTGAAAAGTCTGCCATGATTCTAATGGAATTTCCTTGATAGGTGAGTTGTGTCTTTTCTCTGGCAACTTTTAGTATTTTTTTTTTTTGCATCATGTCTGGGTTCTTAATTATTATATGTCTGGTTGTAGATTTATTCTGGTTGTGATTGTTTGGTGTTCTATATGCCTCACTTATCTCCATATCAGATATCAAGTTTTTTCCCCATGTTTGGGAAATTTTCTGCTATTAATTCTGTAAATACTTTAGTTGTGTCATTCACATTGACTCCTGCATCTTCACTGATGTGTATGAGTCTTATATTGTTTCTCTTGGCATCATCTTGAAGCTGCTGGATTGTCATTTCATGCTACTTTGTTTTTTAAAAAAAAATTCTATCCTTTCATGATTGCTAATTGTGATCCTGTCCTCAAGGTCCAAAATTCTATTCTCAGCTTCATTTAAATGGTTATGTCAGCTTTCAATAGAAATTTTTGTTTCTTGTCTGTCTCTTTGGCTTTGTTTCATGAATTCTGCTTGTTTTTTTATATTTCATCCAAGGTTTCAATCAGTTTCCCATGCTCCTGTACTTTTTAAAAAATTTATTTCTTCTCTAGCTGTGCTGAGCAACTCCTTTACTAAGGTTATCTCTGTCTTTACATGGGATAGTACTTGTAATTTGATTTCCTCTATAGCCTCATGGAGTTGTTTTTTTTTTTTAATTTCACTTCCTACCTTTTGAGATTTCCAGTGGTGGACTAATGGACTAAATGTTTCAGATTGCATTTTGCTTTTTTGTTTTGCCATTTTACCCTTTTGGGTTAATATTTGGTCCTTGAATCCCACTAGTGTCAACTGTTGGTAGTGTGTAATTTGGAGTCCTACTGTAAGGTTGATGTTTGTGCAATTGTTGGATCCCATAATGAAAAGGTGGGCCAGTCACCTGAATTCCCCCTGCAGGGCCTGTTGGGTGAGTCCTATGTTCTTCCTAGGCTTACAAGTCTAGGAGTACTGATGGAAATCAACCCCTAGTTCCTGCTGTTATTATGTCTTCAGGTTGTTCAGAGTCACAAGATCTCCCTGTTTATAGTGTTTGTCTCAGCTTGGACCCTACTGTGTCTCTGGGTGTCCCATAGGCCCTCTGGATTTTCTCCAGGTTGGGGGAAGCCTTGTTGGCACCCTCCTCAACCTACCTGATATTCTCTGTGTAGAGGAACGATTCACTCACCCACTTTCCAAACTTGCCTATGGCCTACTTCTGGAGGGGGCTTCTCTATTGCTCCTGTTTACCCACTGAAGGTGGCAAACTCTATTTCTGTTACAGGGGCAAACTCACCTCACTTATGGAAGTCTGCTGAGTTCTTCTTATGAGTCTCCCCTTGAAACTGCATGGTTAATCCACTGCAGCACAAGGTTATGGAGGGAGATGTGGGAGCTGAAGATCAACAGCAATGCTAGGTCCAGGAGCTGCGGGGGAGGAGGTCCCTGATGGCAGTGGTGGAACTGCGGGGGTGTGCATCACTGGTTGGAGTTCCTAGGTCCTGAGGTGGGTGGCCAGGACTGTGGGACACTTGAGGGGCCCAGTTCTGGCCCAGCCCCATGTGCACAACTGGCTGGAGTTCCTGGGTCCCATGAGGTTGTCTGCAGGGATGACAGGAGTTGCAGGAGAGCTTCGGATCTGGCATGACCCTATGCACACCACTGGCTGGAGTTCCTGGGTTCTACGAGGTCATCTGTGGGAACAGCAGGAGTCGCCCAGGTCTAGCCTGGCACCATGTGTGCCACTGGCTGGAGTTCCTGGGTACCGTGAGGTCATCTGTGGAGATGGTGGGAGTCACAGGAGGGGCCCCTACTCTTGAAATTTGACTAACAAGAAAAATTCAAACATTATTAAGATTTTACTTTATGTTGAATTTTCTTTGGTCATTATTTCACTCCTGTTGATAGCAGTGTCAAATATGAGATGAAATTGAGTTCACTTACCTCAGATGGAGAGAGACAACAAAAAAGATAAGTAGGAAAATATTTTTTAATAAAAATGTTTCTTTATTTGAAAATATGTTAATTGACTTTCATGAGTGTATTTAGTGACCATGAATATTCACACTAGATCAAAAAGAAAAGTAACATTTTTTATATAACAGAATTTATCCTAAGTTATATCCAGCATAGTATTTTCAGATACATTGGCTCATTGATGCTCAGCATTCATTGGTACCAGGAGGTGGATGCTACCAAACACCATGAGCAGAAAAATGAATGCCTGTCAGAAGAGGACAAAAAGCAATCGACTCTAACAGGAACTACCATGAGAGCTTACAACCAAGCAAACCACCAGCATCATGATGAAATATTCCTGTCAAAATAGCTCAGGTACCAATTTGGAGGACTCTCAAAGCAGTCAACTGCAAAGCTATGACTATAAATTTAAGATCTGCTAGCTTCAAGTCACTTTTGGATCCAGCTCTCCACCTGTCTTTCAAAATCCCACAGTCTGTAGGCTGTAGAGGTACTGTATACATCTACCCACTTGCACAAGTTGCCTGTCAGTGTCATCAAGTAGAAGATAGAGACTATCACAAGCTCCCTATCAGATTCCTGCATTATCTTTACTTTCCATCTTCAGATCTCTCATTGCCCTGAAAAAACACAGGAATGGTTGGTACACTGCTGCACAATGCAAAAGAGTTTTTCAATACAAACCAAAAAGTTTTATATAGACAAAATTCCTCACCAGTATTTATGATTAAACAAAGAAGTGTTAGAGAACAGTATCTCAGTTTCTCCTCATCTTTATATAAGAAGCCAAAGATGAAACAAGGGCATTCTGTCTAAAAGTAAATTAAAGAAGCATTTTAGAGATTTTTAAAATCTATCATATCATATTTCTATAGTGAATATAGACTTCTGTTTTATCAGTATTTACACAAATCCTATACCTCATTCTAAATCAAGGAAAGGTTTCAGATTCATTAAAATTATGATATGGAAAAAGTTGCCATAATGTTTTATCTTCCTTTTAAATGGCTGTGTTCTCCTAAAGTGAATGACATTTAGTACCCTATAGTGTTATCTATTTCTATCTAAAGGAAAGATCTATGGCCTTGTGAAAAGATTTACTCTGTTACCGCTGAATGAGTGAGAAGCTGGCTACTGAATAGATGGATGGAGGGTGGAACAGGTGGAGAGATAAACCATTTCACTGTCAACATTATCAGTAGAGGCTACTCTTGTCCTATCAGTCTCTTTACTGCACCTCTTACATCTTTGTTTCTTAGAGTGTAGATTAGAGAGCTGAGGCTGGGTATGACCACATTGTAAAAGAGGGCAATGAACTTGCCTTGTTCTTGAGAACTTTCTGTTAAAGGCTGAAGATATATGCCCATGACTGGGATGAAAAACAGGAACATAACCATAAGGTGAGCTCCACATGATCCAAAGATTTTCTGAAGTCCAGTGGTTGATGGCATCTTCAACACAGCCTGGGTGATAGCATATAAGAGGTCAGGATGACAAGGAGTGGAATTACAACAAAAATAGATCTTGTGACCAGAAGGGTAAGCTCATTAGCATGAATATCCATACAGTATAATCTCAAGAGTGCTGGACTTCATATAAGAAGTGATCTAGTAAGTGATGGTCACATAAGGGTACCCAGAAGATAAAGAGGAAATAAAGTGCTGAGTTAGTAAAGCCACTTATCCAACAGGCCACAGCCAACAGGTGGCACAAATGAGGGTGCATGAGCAAAGTGTAGTGCAAGGGTCTGCACACAGCTACGTAACAGTCATAAGACATTACCACCAACAGGACACACTCTGTAGTTCCAAGGGCCAGGACAAAGTAGAGTTGAATCATGCAACCAGCATAAGAGATGGTCTTCTCCAGACCCCAGAGGTTGACCAGCAACTAGGGGATAGAGCTGGTGGTGTAGCAGAGATCCAAGAAGGAGAGGTTTAAGAGGAATAAGTACATGGTAGTGTGGAGACAGGCATCCAAGAGTGACAGTACAATAATGAACAGGTTGCCTGTCAGTGTCATCAAGTAGAAGATAGAGACTACCATAAAGAGGGCAGCTCCCAGGAGAGGCTGGCTGGAGAGGCCCAGAAAGATGAAGTAACCTTCAGAAGTGGCATTGATGTGGCCAATAATATGGATGTTACTCAAGAAAAAAATTACATCAGCTCAAAAAAGTAAGGATAGTCTCCAAAATTTATACAGATGTTTGTAAAAGATATAAACACTGGTCTTGGAACCCTGTCTTTTTCAAACCTAGGAAGATTTGAGCACTAAGAGAAAATGTTTGACTAATGCACTGGACATCAAAAGAGCCTGCAAGCCCATGATATAAAAAAGTGAATAAATTAACAATGAAATTAATACTGTTCCTTACACTAAATGCATCATAAACTGTAAAGGGAATGATGGAGTTAGACATAAATGAATATAAAATAGTGAATAAAGTTTTGGTGAGAAATTGGTTGTTTATCCAAAATATCTCCCTTGAGTTACTTCCTAATTGCAAGTGGAAAGTAGCAAACTTTACCATTGAAGAACCTAAGGACACAGCCATTGCCACATGGTGGTGAATGTTAACATCCCAGACTTGAGAAAAACCAGCACTGTGTGACTGCTGAGCTGAAGCTCTCCACAGAAATGAGGCCACGTTAGTGCTATTATAACTACAATTCACAGCCTCATTGGAAAAACTTGGAAGCCTGAAACAAATGCAAATGTGACAAGATGGCTTCCTTGTAGGTTTTTAAATTGTTGAGATCCTTGAAACAATGAAGACTGGGGAACTGATCCATACTAATGGGGCAAACCACACAGTATTAAGGGAAGCTATTAAGAAATGATTGAGACATGTAAAGAAACCTGAATATAGATTGTTGATGATCTAACAATATTGTATCCATATTAACTTTTCTGAATTTGATAGCTTTATGGTATATTTAAAACACTGTTCTTATTTTTAAATATAAACACAGAAGTTTTCAAGAGTGACAAAACACAGTGTCTAACTTACTCTGCAGTGCTCTAGAAAAATTATGTATTATAAAAGATGGACAGGCAAGTGGCATGTAGTGCAGAGAGACATGGGGAGATGGAAATTCAGGTGAAAGGCGGGAATGCAATACAGGGAGAAATGTACACTGATGCACATTCTGCATAAAGGGTGAACAGGAGCTCTTTGTACTACTGTTTTGTAACTGATATACAAATTTGAAAATTTTCCATAATAAAATTACCAATATAAAGTATGAGATAATTTTATATTTCATCCAGAGTTTTACATTTTTACTCTTTACTATCAAGTTTTCATTCATCCTACGTTGACATTGTCATAACGGACAACTGAAAAATGCCTGGCCCAGCCACAGAAACCTCAATCTAGGGAACAATCTTTATTCAATATGAGTGAATTCTGTTCTCTTCTTTGCTCTTTCAAACAATTACCTCTTGTAGAAGGGATAAAAATTGCAATCTCAGTTACTTTTCACGTGTGTGAAAAAATCAAGAAAAATCAAATTTGGTAAGTGATTTGAAAATATGTAAGGTGAAATGCATTTAGATTCAATGAGACGTGTTCACAGAAAGATCATTATTTTCTCTTGTGTTTACTAAGTTTTTTTCTATCTAAGAGTGAAATGTAGAGATATTAACAAAAATACACACATTTATATGCCAATCAATTTATAAAAGTTAACAGAATGAAAAGCTGGAAATATGGAAAGAAAATTAATTCTCAAATATGTGCCAACAAAATAGAGTTAGAACAAATTTTAAGAAAAAGATGACAATGTAGTGAAGGAGCCAAGAAGGAAGGAGCTGTGCGGGGACAGACAGAGAAGAGGACCTGGGGCAGACATGGTGGTCATCAGAGCACAGCCTACACCAGAGCCTGAGTGTGGAGTCATGCCACATAGTTCTTGGGGACATTAACTTACTCTCCATGAAAATCTTAATCATCAGTCGTAAATACTACAAATTTTTAATTCCAGAGCTTAGAGAAGCATTCTGGATATTCAATCAAATAATTAAATTGGTTTTATCATTGATGTTTTATTGATGGTGAGTCTTAAAATAACTTTGTGTTTCACAAACTGTTTTGCTTCAGATATTCTTTTTTCTTGTGTGTTTTCAACTTTCCATTGGAAGGATTATATTTCCTTTTGTGATACTGTTACTGTGGCCATGCACAGTGACCCACCAGTTTAATACCCCCTTTCACTGAATTCTTTGCTTCCCTGTGTTTGCAATATCTTCTTCTCCTACCCCCTCACATGGGCAATGCCTTTGACCACACCGCTTCCCAATTAGCAATGGCACAGGAAGAAGTAAAACGGTAGAGAGGCCTGTGCTTTCCTCTTTGGGAGTCTTTTGCTTTTCTATGTTTTGCAAATGTAGCACCTATAAAAGATGGCAGGAGTAGGGAATTGGGTGATATCAGCAAGAGAATTGAACTACTCAGCTTAGCTTCAACACTTTAGGACAGACTTAGGCCCGATAACTTTAAGTACATTAGCAATGTGAACAGTCATTAACCAGGCATTACACAAATGTAGATTGTTTTCTGCAAGTCAGAAGACATCTAGGATAATAATTCCATATATTCTTATACAAGATCTCTCTTGAAATTGATACCTGAACTCAAAACATAACACTTGAGAATAGCAAAGTAGGAATATTCCTTTATTAGAGGTCACTACTAGTTGAAGGATAATGGTAATTTTCCATAAGATGCTAAAAATAATTCTTAGCATGGGAAACAGTAAGTCTTAGGAAATATGGACACAAAGGCTGTCAACCTCAACCATTTATTGTGGTGATTCAGTCAATAAAATAAATTGGCCACTGTGAGGTTCCCTGTGATGGACCTTGGACCATCTTTAGCATTTATAGAAAGAAAACTCAAAAGGATCTGAGATAATGACCAAAACATCACAGCCAAGGAGAAACCAGAAAGTGGTTTATAGATTAATTTCATTCTTACAGAAGAGGGTCAGAAATAAGGTTATCTATGTGGGCCCTGGGTAAATGCTTCTCTTTAAGCTCAGAAGCCAGCATATTGGGGTGGAGTTGTCACTCTTCCTCACCTCTCATCCCTGGCCACAACTTTCTGATTTTGACCATGTTACTCTTTTCACACTCTAACCTGTTGCCTAAACTAAGCTTTTACCCCTCCTTTGCCTTCTGAATCTCCTGTTTGTCCCCACTCACAGGTGGTGTCTTCTTATCTGGCCCACACCCTGTGGGTACATCCTGATGGCTGGGGTGAGTCCCCTTGAAGTCACCAGCCTAACTCTATATTTAATCTGCTATATCCAGTAGGGAATGTCGAGTTTCAAAGCACCTGTGATCATTACCGCTACAGAACAGAGGTCCCAAGTCTGTTAAATGCATTTGTTTGTTGCTGGAATGAGAAGCTCACTGGAGTATTCTGTGTATCAAGGGATGTCCCTTACCTCAGATCAAACAGAGCCTTTGTGGAAACAAAGAAGAATGGGACGTGGTTTTCTTTACTGGGTCCATGGGGAAGGCAAATTCCAAAGTGAGAATTGGTGCCCTTCAAAGACTTGTCCTGGCTACAACTGCTGTCCCAAAAGCCTAATGGAAAACACTGATATAATGAATGTTCCTGCATTATCACTCTGCCCATCAAGGAACAAGATGCTTGGAGAGGAAGACTTCTGTGCTTATACAGAAGGATTTGTCCAGTTATCTGGATATTTCTTTCCCAACTTCCCACTTTACTCTGATTTTGGGGTGGGAGAAGCCATATAAACCATTTTTGTTTTTTTCCTTTTTATTGGTACCGGGGATCGAACTCATGACTGCCTGCTTGCAAGGCAGGGTCTTATGCCGCTGAGCTAAATCCCCAGCCCTTATATAAACCATTTTTGCTTGTTTGCTTTGTGTTTTCTTTTTGTTCCACATGTTACACCTAAAGCCCAAGGCAAATTTATTCATACAGGTATGTTGAAAGTGCACTCTGAAAACTATTCAAAGTATTTATTCAGAAGGTCATTACCAATACCCAAAAAGCCCTCAATGAAACTATTCAATAATTCTAAACATTTTAATCTTCAGTGACTATTGAAGTACACTGAACTGTTTGTTAAAATATGTGAAGTGAACTTAACTGTGATTGCTCAGCCTAACTTCAATAAATGCCTCATTTGTGCAAAAAGTGATGATATGTGTTTATAAATCAATAAACATTTAAAACTACTTGCATTGGTTAAGCTAATGGATTCCATCTATACCAAAGATTATGAAATAAAAATCAGTTGCACCTGGGAATTTAGCTCAGTGGCATAAGCACCTGCCTGACAAGCGTGAGGTCAAGAATTTGATCTCTGGGAGTGGGGAGATATCACTTGTATATGATTACATTTTAAATTTATGAATTCTAAGAAGCTGATCTCTTGCTTTTCTTTCTATTAAGAGAATTAATGGAGAGTGGTCTTTGGCTGCTGGATTCTTGGTTAACAGGAACAGTCGATATATTTATGTTTTCTAGCTTCCACCCATGATGGACATGCTTTTTAGAGTTGGAATAGTACTGCAGAATGGGCAGGTGGGAGGCAAGCTGGGTAAAAGGAAGTTGCATGTGATCATGCACACTATGCACATGTCTAAAATCCCAACAGGTCATCCCACTGACCTGTGAGATTAACCTATGTCAATCAAACTCAAAAAAATTGTTTATTAAAAATATGAAAGAAGTGTATGCATTCTTCACAGCACCTAAACTAAATTCACTTAATTCATGTTACTCCTATTAACAATGTAGTAAATATTAATCTGACTGATATTTGAACAAATAACTCTATCCAATCTCTTTATGTTTTAAAATTTCAATAGCACAAGCTTTCAGTACCTACTCTTTACATTTTTTGCTTGGAGGGGACACATGAACATTACACATATTAAGTCCTTTTTCTTCCCCTTTCCCTGCCTTCTATCCCTTCTTCCTCCATCTCTTGACCCCATTGACATTTGAGAAAACTCCTTTTCCCTACTTCTTATTATCTTTTTTATTTTGCTCTTTATAATTGGATTTCTCATATAAGAGCAACCTTGTGATAATTATGGTTCTATGTTTGATTATTTCATTTTACACTCTCAAAGTTATATACATTTTCCTACAAATGACAGAAGTTTACCCACCTTTATGGAAAACTACTCCATTGTATGTAAACAATTTTCTTTACTATCCATTGTATGTAAACACATTCATCTGTTAGTTAACATATAGATGCTTCCAAGTTTCAACTATTATGAAATAAACACCTATCTTCCTATCTTCAGAATTGTTAATAAAGTATTTATCTCATAATTTTAGTGTGCAAATGTCACAGGTACATTTTATGCCACTTTCACCCACCACTATCTTTTATTTATTTATTTTTAATTTTTAATTTTAAAAAGATTAAGATAAAAGAGGACCTAACAAAACAGATCAGAACAGAACAATTTAAGCAAAATAGTGTTTCACCACAAGACAACCCTACATAACAGTAATTACCACAGTTTCTCTTTCTTTGAAATATGTGAGTATACCTTCATACACTATAGTAAAAACATAACAAAATAGAATAAAGCCATTCAAAAGAATGAAAGTATTATAGGGCATTCAGAATCAACTAACAGAAAACAAACCATGGTTACTATATTATCTCCTTGTCCATAAAAAATTTTGTTTATACTATCACACATAATAGAATCCAATAAGATACAACATGATAGAACCGATAGAGACAGAAGAACAAAAGCATGGTAGGACTTAAAAACATGATAATATTAAATCAGCACTAGCTATTATAATGTCTTGTGTTCTTCAAAATAGCTGGTCATACCATCACAGACAATAAAATCAACCCACAATAAAACCATTCCAACTAATGAATGAAAACATCATAAGCCTTCAAAGCAATATAATGAGGAAACATGATTATCATATAGTTTTATGTATTCTTACTATTTCTTACACTAGGGAAACTGGTAATTTATATATGTGAGTTTGATGTATTTCGCTTATATGAGTATGGTCTAAAACTGCATCGATTTATTTATAAGTATCTCAATGTGATCATTCTTTATAGCTGAGTAGGTCTCCATTGTATGAAAATATCATAACTTTTTTATCCATTCCTCAATTGATGGACACTTCAGGTTGTTTCCAAGATCTGCCTATTATAAATTGGGCTGCTATAAACGTGGGTGTACATATATCACTGTGGTACGATGTTTTCAGTTCTTCTGGGAATATGCCTAGAAGTGGAATAGCTGGATCAAATGGGACTTCCAGTCCCAGGTTTGTATTCCAGTACCATATTAATTTATACAGTTGCTTTGTAGTATAAATTCAAGTCAGGGATTGTGATACCTCCTGCCTTGGCTTTGCTGCTTAGAACTGTCTTTGCTATTCTAGGTCTCTTCTGGTTCCAGATGAATTTTAGGAGTTATTTTTCTAGATCTATAAGGTACATTGATTGCATTTTTATTGGGATTGCATTGAATGTGTATAACAGTTTTGGGAGGATGGTCATTTTCACAATATTTATTCTTCTTATCAATGAACAAGGGATGTCTTTCCATTTTCTGAGGTCCTCTTCAATTTCCTAATTTCCTTTTTCAGTGTATTACATTTTTCCTTATCCAGGTCTTTCACTTCTTTTGTGAGAATAAGTCCTAAATATTTCATTTTTTTTGGTTGCTAGTGTGAAGAGTGTGTCTTCACTTATTTCTCTCTCTGTGATTTTATTGTTAGTGTATAGGAATGCTATTGATTTTTGAGTATTAACTTTGTGTCCAGCTACATTGCTAAATTTATCTATTATGTCTAGGAGACATTCAACAGAGTTTCAAGGATCTTCTGTGTAGAGTATCAAGTCATTCGCAAATAATGATAATTTAACTTATTCTTTTCCTATTTTTACCCCTTTTATTTCTCTCTCTTGTCTAATTGCTCTGGCTAGTGTTTCCAGTATTATATTAAATAGGAGCAGTGATAAGGAACATCCTTGTCTTGTGCCTGATTTTAACATAAAGGTCTTCAGTGTTTGGCCATTCAGTATGATATTGGCTGCTGGTTTGTCATAGATGGCCTATATCATATTGAGGTAAAGACAATGTATTTCAAATTTCTGTAAAGTTCTTATCATGAATGAGTGTTGGATTTACCAAAAGCTTTTTCCGCCTCTGTAGAAATGATCATATGATTCTTATTTTTGGCTTTATTCATATGGTGAATTATGTTTATTCATTTATGTATGTTGAACCATCTCTTCATGCCTGGGGTGAATCCCACATGGTCATGGTGTATATTCTTCTTGGTGATTTGTTGCATCCTGTTTGCCAATACTTTATTGAGGATTATGGTATCTCTGTTCATTATTGAGACTGACCTGTAGTTCTCTCTTTAGTGGGGTCTCTCTCATGTTTTGGTACTAGAGTAATATTTGGTTCCAGGAATGACTTAGGAAGGATTGCTTCCCGTTCAATTTCACTGAAGAGTTTGAGGAGTGTCAGCATTAGGTCTTCTTTGTATTTCTTGTAGAATTCCACAGTGAATCCATCTGGGCCTGGGCTCTTCCTCGTAGGTAAGGGCTTAATTACATTTTCAATGAAATTGACAGCAATTTATTCAGCAGTTTTACATCTTCCTGATGTAGCTTTGGTACTTCATATATTTCTAGGAATCTGTCTATTTTTCTGTATTACCAAACCTATGAGAGTAAAAGTTTTCAAAATAGGTGTTGATGATCTTCTGTATTTCTACAGAGTCTGTAGTGATTTTGCCTTTTTATTCCTTATTTCATGAATTTGATCTTGTTCTTCCCATTTTAAATAAGGTTGACTAGGGGCTTATCAATTTTATTTATTCTTTCAAAAAACCAACTCTTTGATTCATTGATTATTTGGATTGTTTTCTTAGTCTCTATTGCATTGATTCCTGCTCTGATTTTTATAATTTCCTGCCTTCTTTTGGCTTTGGGTTTGACTTGCTCTTCTTCTTCTAGATGTTTGAGGCGTAGCATCAGGTTATTTATTTGTATTCCTTCTTTTCCTGATGTGGGAACTCAGTGCAATACATTTTCCTGAGGACAGCTTTCATTGCATCCCACAGATTTCGATAAATTGTGTTTGTATTTTGGTTTGCTTGTAGGTATTGTTTAATTTCTTCTTTAATTTCCGCTGTGACCCAATTTTCATGTGCGTGTGGGATTTTTGCAGTATCTTTTATCATTAATTTCTAGTTTCATGGCGCTATGATCCGATAACATGCATGGGATAATTTCAACCCTTTTACATTTATTTCAATATGTTCTGTGGGCCAGTACATGGTCTATTTTAGGGAATGTCCCATGTACTACTGAGAAGAATGTGTATGCTGGTGTTGTTGGATGGAACACTCCGTATATGTCTATCAAATGCATTTGTTCACAGATGTGATTCAGTTCTGTTATATCTTTGCAGATTTTCTGTCTGGTTGATCTGTCCTTTGGTGTCAATGGTGTGTTATGGTCTCCTGTTATAATTGTGTTATTGCTAATTTGGTTTTTCATTTCTATTAATGCTTGCTTTATATAAGTGGGTGCTCTGGAATTTGGTGCATATATATTTAAGATTGTTATCTCTTCCTTTTGGAGTTTTCCCCTCACCAGTATGTAATGACCCTTTTTATCTCTTCTGTTTGTTCTTGGATTGAAGTTCATATTGTCTGCAAACAGAATAGCTACCTCCCACATTTTTTTGTCCCTGCTGCATGAAGTATTGTTTTTCATCCTTTGACTTTTGGTCTCTGAGTATCCTTTTAGGTTAGATGGGTTTCTTTTAGACAGGATATGGTTGGATGTTGTTTCTTGATCCATTCTGCAAGTCTGTTTCTTTTTTAAAATTTTATTTAAAGGAGTAAAAATACAAAACAGTATAAGGGTACAAGTAATACAGAATTTCAAAAAACCAGTTCGAAATAACTAGGTAATAGATTACATATTGTCATCTTAGAAATAGTTGTTCAAGTTAGAGGATTAAAGCATACAAAGTGGACATTCAAACAGTGAGACTGCAAACAGTTGTCTTCAATGATCTAACAAAAACTTAGTAATATGGTTATATATCTTAAAACACCTAAACACACTTGCAGTTGCATCCTTTGGAGCACTTTTTCCCCTCTCTTTTTTACAACAACATTTACACATTTTGATTTTTATTACTCCCATAGTCCTTATTACTTTTTTTTTTGGAAAGAATAAAACTAAATATGACAAAACAAAGCAGTCAGTCAAAACAAAGGATGGACTATTACATGATGTAAAAACAGAATACCAGAGGGGTGTATGATTTAGCTCAGCAGCATAAGTACCTGCCTTGGAAGCAGGCAGTCGTGGGTTCGATCCCTGGTACCAATAAAAAGGAAAAATACAAAAAAAAAAGTAAAACAGAATACTAGGCAATCAACAATGGTTACTATAGTGCCTCTTACTACCTTAAAAAGAATTGCCTATATCATTAGGTATAACAAAATTGAACAAAACAGTACAGAACAAAACAATAAAACCTAATCTCTGGAGACATTACTGAACTTCAAAAGAAGATAATGGTCAAACCAGAATGGGTGTGATAGTGACTCTTATTGCCTTCAAAGTAGTTGCCTGTACCCTCAAATTTGATACTATCAAACAGAACAGAACAAAGTAAAATTAGTCAAAACATGATGGTGAGAGCTATACAGGGCTTCAAATCAAGTTAATAGGAAATCAAAAAATTTACTATAATATATCCTACTAATTTTTTTGATTTTTTCCCTTAATTAAAAAAAATAATAAAATATAATTTTTTTTAAAAAAGGGGGAGATTGAGATAAAAGAAGGCATAACAACATAACAACACAGGTCAAAGCATAACAATTTCAGCAACCTAGTGCTTCACCATAGGATAACCTGACTTAATAGTAGTTACCATAGTGTCTCTTTCTTTGAAATGTCTGAGTATAAATTTGTGTACTATGGCATCAAACATATCAAGGCAGTGTGAAACCATTCAAGAGGATGAAAGTATTACAGGGTATTTAGAACCAGCTAATGGAAAGCGAACAATGGTTTCTATACTATCTCTTTGCCTATAAAAATTTTTGTTTATACTATCACATATAATAAAATCCAGTAAGATACAACATGATAAAACCAATGGAGACAGAAGAACAACAGTTTGGGGGGACTTCAAAACAATATGATATTAAGTCAGCACTAGCTATTATGATGTCTTCTTTTCTTCAAAATATTTGTTCGTATCATCATAGACAATAATATCAAACAGCCCATAATAAAACCATTTTAATTAATGAGTTAAAACTTTATAAGTCTTCAAAGCCACATAATGAGGAATCATAATTACCACATACTTTTATATATTTGAATCATTTCTTACAATAGGGAAACTATTCAGTATTCATACATGTGAGGTTGATTTATTTCACTTATGAGTATGGTCTCAAGCTGTGTCCATTTTTTATAAGCATCTAAATGTGATCCTTCTTTATAGCTGAGTAGTACTCCATTGTATAAAAATACCACAACTTTTTTATCCATTCCTCAGTTGATGGACATTTAGGTTGTTTCCAATTCCACAATTATAAATTGTGCTGCTATAAACATGGGCTCACATATATCACTGTGGTATGATGCTTTCAGTTCTTCTAGGAATATGCCTACAAATGGGATTGCAGGAGCAAATGAGACTTCAAATCCCAGATTTTTGAGGCATCTCCAAACTGACCTCCACAATGGTTGCACCAGTCTACACTCCCACCAACAGTGTAGGAGAGTTCCTTTTTCCCCACAGCCTCTCCAGCATTTGTTGTTGTTGGTTTTCTTGATCCTGGCCATGCTTTCAGGAGTGAGATGGAATCTCAGTGTGGTTTCAATTTGCATTTGTCTAATGACTAATGATGATGAACATTTTTTCATGTATTTATTTGCAAATTGTATTTCTTCATCTAAGAAGTGTGTATTCACCTCAGATTTCCATTTTTGGATTGGATCTTTGAATTTTGGGGTCTTATTTTTTTAATTGTTTATATCTTTTAGACAGAAGTCCTCTGTCTGAGGGAGGGTTCACCAAGACTTTTTTCCAGTTTGTGGATTTTCTTTTCACTATTCACGAGATTTCTTTTGATGTGCAGAAATTTTTTAATAAGACATGGTCCCAGTTATTGATTCTTAGAAGTATTTCCCATGCGGTTTGAGTCCTGTTCATGAATTTTCTACCTACCACTATGTCTTCAAGGTTTCTATCCAATTTGTCTTCCAATAGATTTAGTGTTTCTGTTTTAATATTCAGAACTTTGATCCATTTAGATTTTAATTTAGTACATGGTGATAGGCATGGGTTTAGTCTTAGGTTTTGCCATATGGAGAGCCAGTTTTTCCAACACCATTTATTAAAGAGACTGTCATTCTTCCAGGGAACCTGTTTGGCTCCTTTATCGAAGATAAGGTAGTTGAGTGTGTTTGTAGTTGTGGTTGTATCTTGTAATCTATTCCACTGATCATGGCTCTGTTTTGATTTCAGTACCATGTTGATTTTTCTACAGTTGCTTTATAGTATAACTTCAAGTCAGGGATTGTGATGCCTCCTGCCTTGCCTTTGCTGCTTAGAACTGTCTTTGGTATTCTAGGTCTTTTCTCTCTCCAGATGAATTTTAGGAGTGATTTCTCTAGATCTATGACATACGTTTGTGGTATATTTATTGGAATTGCATTGAATCTGTATAAGAGTTTTTTGAGAATGGCCTTTTTCACAATATTTATTCTTCCTATCCATGAGCAAGGGATGTCTTTCGATTTTCTGAGATAATCTTCAATTTATTTTTATTTATTTTTACTATAATTTTTGCTATATAGGTCTTTCATTTCTTTTGTAAGAGTAATTCCTAGATATTTCATTTATTTTTGTTGCTAGTGTGAAGGGTGTGGCTTCTCTTATTTCTCTCTCTGTGATTTTGTTAATTTATAGGAATGTTATTGATTTTGAGTATTGATTGTGTATCCAGCTATATTACTGAATTCATTTATTATATCCAAGAGTCTTTCAATAGGGTTTAGGGGGTCTTCTATGTAGAGTATCATGTCATCTGCAAATTATGATAATTTAACTTCTTTTTCTGTTTTTATGCATTTTATTTCTCTCTCTTGTCTAATTGCTCTGGCTAGTATTTCCAGTACTATATTAAATAGGAGCAGTGACAGGGGACATCCTTGTATTGTGCCTGATTTTAAAGTAACAGCCTTCAATTTTTGGCCATTTAGTATGATACTGGCTATTGGTTTGTCCTAGGTGGTCTTTATTATATTGAGGTAAAGACCATTTATTCCAATTTTCTGCAAATTTCTTATCATGAATCAATGTTGAAACTTATCAAAAGCTTTTTCTGCATCTATAGAAATGACAATGTGATTCTTCCTTTTGGCTTTATTCATGTGGTGGTTTACATTTATTGATTTATGTATGTTGAGCCCTCATTGCATGCCTGGAATGAATCCCACTTGGTCATGATGTGTAATCTTCTTGAAGATTTGTGACATCCTATTTACCAAAATTTTATTGAAGATTTTTGCATCTGAGTTCATTAGGGAGATTTGTCTATAGTTCTCTTTTTTCATTGGGTCTTTCTGAGCTTTTGGTACTAGAGTAATATTTGTTTCCAGGAATGGCTTAGGAAGGATTGCTTCCCGTTCAATTTCACTGAAGAGTTTGAGGAGTGTCAGCATTAGGTCTTCTTTGTATTTCTTGTAGAATTCCACAGTGAATCCATCTGGGCCTGGGCTCTTCCTCGTAGGTAAGGGCTTAATTACATTTTCAATGAAATTGACAGCAATTTATTCAGCAGTTTTACATCTTCCTGATGTAGCTTTGGTACTTCATATATTTCTAGGAATCTGTCTATTTTTCTGTATTACCAAACCTATGAGAGTAAAAGTTTTCAAAATAGGTGTTGATGATCTTCTGTATTTCTACAGAGTCTATAGTGATTTTGCCTTTTTATTCCTTATTTCATGAATTTGATCTTGTTCTTCCCATTTTAAATAAGGTTGACTAGGGGCTTATCAATTTTATTTATTCTTTCAAAAAACCAACTCTTTGATTCATTGATTATTTGGATTGTTTTCTTAGTCTCTATTGCATTGATTCCTGCTCTGATTTTTATAATTTCCTGCCTTCTTTTGGCTTTGGGCTTGACTTGCTCTTCTTCTTCTAGATGTTTGAGGCGTAGCATCAGGTTATTTATTTGTATTCCTTCTTTTCCTGATGTGGGAACTCAGTGCAATACATTTTCCTGAGGACAGCTTTCATTGCATCCCACAGATTTCGATAAATTGTGTTTGTATTTTGGTTTGCTTGTAGGTATTGTTTAATTTCTTCTTTAATTTCCGCTGTGACCCAATTTCCATGTGCGTGTGGGATTTTTGCAGTATCTTTTATCATTAATTTCTAGTTTCATGGCGCTATGATCCGATAACATGCATGGGATAATTTCAACCCTTTTACATTTATTTCAATATGTTCTGTGGGCCAGTACATGGTCTATTTTAGGGAATGTCCCATGTACTACTGAGAAGAATGTGTATGCTGGTGTTGTTGGATGGAACACTCCGTATATGTCTATCAAATGCATTTGTTCACAGATGTGATTCAGTTCTGTTATATCTTTGCAGATTTTCTGTCTGGTTGATCTGTCCTTTGGTGTCAATGGTGTGTTATGGTGTTATGGTCTCCTGTTATAATTGTGTTATTGCTAATTTGGTTTTTCATTTCTATTAATGCTTGCTTTATATAAGTGGGTGCTCTGGAATTTGGTGCATATATATTTAAGATTGTTATCTCTTCCTTTTGGAGTTTTCTCCTTACAGTATATAATGACCTTCTTTATCTCTTCTGTTTGTTCTTGGATTGAAGTTCACATTGTCTGCAAACAGAATAGCTTCCCCCCACTTTTATTTTTTTAGTTCCTGTTGCATGAAGTATTTTTTTTCCATCCTTTGACTTTCAGCCTCTGAGTATCCTTTTAGGTTAGATGCGTTTCTTCTAAACCACATATGGTTGGATGTTGTTTCTTTATCCATTCTGCCTGTCTGTTTCTTTAAGTTGGTGCATTGAAACCATTTCCATTAATGGTTATAAATGTTATGTATTGGTTTATTGTTGACATGTTATCTTTCTGCTGTTGCAACTTTGTCTTTGCATTCTGTTTAATTGTCTGCTTTGCTTAGTGGTTTTTCCTAAGTGAATCTAAACTGTCTTTCAGTATTCTTTGCAGGGTTGGCTTGGTGATCATGAAGTTCTTCAGCTGTTCTTTGTCATGGAAGTATCTCATTTCTCCGTCCATTTTGAAGGGCCGTTTTGTAGGGTATATTAGTGTAGGGTGGAAATTCTTTTCCTTTAGGATCAGAAATACTTCCCTCCATGCTCTTCTTGACTTTGTTGTTTGTGCTGAGTAGTCTACTGTGTTTCTAATAGGTTTTCCTTTATAGGTGATCTGCCTTTCCTCTCTGACATCTTTTAATATTCTATTCTTATGTTGGATATCTGAGATGGTGATTATTATGTCTGCATGTAGTTTTATTTTGGTCATGGCTATTTGGATTTCTATATGCTTCACTGATCCTGATGTCAGTTTCCATTCTCATGCTTGAAACATTTTCAGTTATTACTTCTCTAAATATCCTCTTAACATCCTTTATGTTGTCCCCTTCTTTTTTATTTATCCTTATCAATCTTTTGTTGTTTTTTGAATCATCTTGCAGCTGTTGAGTTGATATTTCCTGATTCCTTGTTATTTTTAAAGATCTTTCCTTTGCTGTTCGCTAGCTGTAATGTTGTCTTGAAGATCTGAAATTCTATCTTCACTTTTATTGAGGTTGTTTTTTGCAACTTTCAATGGAATTTTTGATTTCCTGTATATCTTTTTGCCTCTGATTTATGTATTCTATTTGTTTCTTATTTTTTTGTTCATCCAGGGATTCTTTTTGTTTAGTTCCTCCAATTTTTTTTATCTGTGTCTTCTTTAGATATGCTCAACATCTCTTTCATTTCTTTTATCATTTCTTCATTTACCTGGGAGATTATTTCTAGTTTGAATTCCTTTAAAGCTTCCCGGAGTTGCTTGTTTATATCTGTTGCTATTATGTCCAATATTTCAGGTGTATGGCATATATTTTCTTCTATGTACGTAGCTTGTATGTTTTCTTGGGTAGGGCTGTAGGCTTGAGATTGTATTTTGGTCTTTTATTTTTATCATTTGCCTATATTTCTGCATTTCAAGTGTTATTCTAAGGCTCCCCCAGGGCCTTTTGGAAAGCCTCTTCTATGCCCTCAGCTTTGGGACTGTGGCCACCCATTTGCAATGATTGCGACAGGACCCTGGATGTGAGATAGGAAGGTCCAAGCTCTGAGGCTCCAGTCGAGCATGACAGGAACACGTAAAGTTCCTTGGCTGATGGCAGCAATGATCACAAACTCCAGTGCTCGGGAAGGTGCAGGGACACTCATCTCATGCTGCCCAGTTTCCAGAATTGAGGACGCAGGCAGTCCCAAATCTCCAGAGCTGGCCGACCATGGCAGGAAGCCTGGAAGTTGGTGCAGGTAGGCTCAACATTTGCTGAGCTGGTCCAGTGCAGCAAGAAGCCATTAAGTTCCCTGGCCAGTAGGAGCAAGGATGTTAAACTCCCAGGGCTCAGGTGGTGGTGCAGGGACATCACCCCAGGATCCCCAGTCTACAGAATTGAGTGCACTGGCAGGCCCAAATCCCCAGTTGGCCAAGCATGGCAGGAAGCTGGGGGGGTGGTGCAGGCAGGCTAAAGACCTGTTGAGCTGGTCCAGTGCAGCAGGAAGCTGTGAGTACCCTGGCCAGGGGGAGCAAGGATGTTAAACTCCCAGGGGTCAGGGGATGGTACAGGGACACTTACCCCAGACCACCCAGTCTCCATAACTGAGGGTGCCAACAGGTCCAAATCCCCCAGTTGGCCGAGCAAGGCATGAAGCCGGGAAGTTGGTGCATACCGGCCCAAGATCTGCTGAGCTGGTTCAGTGCAGCAGGAAGCCATGAAGTTCCCTGGCCAGTTGGAGCAAGGATGTTAAACTCCAGAGGTTCAGGGGATGGTGAAGGGACACTGACCGCAGGCCTCCCAGTCTCCAGAATTTGATGTGGTATTTTTATACAATGGAGTACTACTCAGCCATAAAGAATAATCACTTTGAGATATTTATAAATAATTGGACACAGCTTGAGACCATACTCATAAGTGAAATAAGTCAAACTCACATGTGTAAATACCAAATAGTTTCCCTATTGTAAGAAATGGTAAGAATACATAAAAGTATATGGGAGTCATGATTTCCCATTATATTGCTTTGAAGTCTTATAATGTTTTAATTCATTAGTTGGAGTGGTTTTATTCTGGGTTGTTTGATTTTTTTGTCTGTGATGGTATGAACAGCTATTTTGCAGAAAACAAGAAATTATAATAGCTAGTGCTGATTTAATATTATCATGTTTTTAAGTCCCACCAAGCTTTTGTCTTTCTGTCTTGATCATTTTTATCATGTTGTATCTTATTGGATTTTATCACATGTGATAGTATAAACAAAAATTTTGTGGACAAAAAGCTAATATAGTAACCACTGTTCATTTAGTGTTAGTTGATTCTGAATATCCTGTAATACTTTCATTCTCTTGAGTGATTTTACACTGTCTTTTTATGTTTGATACTATAGTGTATGGAAGTATATTCAAATATTTCAGGGAAAGAGACACTATGGTAACTACTGTTATGTCAGGTTATCTTGTGGTGAAACACTGTTGTATTGCTTAAACTGCTCTGTTCTGACTTGATTTGTTATGTCCTCTTTTATCTTAATCTTTTGTTAAAATAAAAATCAATTAGAGGACTAAAACAAAAATATAGAATCCCTGGGTGAACAATATAAGAAACAAACAATATATAAAGCATATTCTAAGAGATATACAGGAAATCAAAAATTCCATTAAAAGTTCTAAAAACCACTGCAATGAAAGTGAAGATAGAATTTCAGACCTTGAAGACAAGATTGCAGCTAGTGAACAGGAAAGGAAAGATCTTTTAAAAATAACAAGGAATAAGGAAATAACAATTCAACAGCTGCAAGATGATGCAAAGAAAAACAACAAAAGATTGATAGGGGTAAATGAAGAAGGGGATAAAACAAATGATATCAAGATGTTATTTAAAGAGCAAATAGCTGAAAATTCCCAAACATGAGAATAGAAATTGACATATGGATTAGTGAAGCATATAGAACTCCAAATAGCCATAACCAAATAAAACCACACCCATATATACAACAATCGCCATCCCAGAAATCCAACAGAAGAGCAAAATAGTAAAAGCTGTTAGAGACAAAACACAGATAACCTATAAAGGAAAACCTATCAGAATCACAGCAGACTTCTCAGCACAAACAATAAAGAAGAGCAGCGAGTGAAATATTTCTGATGTTAAAGGAAAACGATTTCCGACCTAGACAGATGTACCCTGCAAAACTGTCCTTCAAAATGGATAGAGAAATAAGATACCTCCATGACAAAGAACAGCTGAAGAACTTCGTGATCACCAAGCCAACCCTGCAAAGAATACTGAAAGACAGTTTAGATTCACTTAGGAAAACCACTAAGCAGACAATTAAACAGAATGGAAAGATAAAGATGCAATAGCAGAAAGATAACATGTCAACAATAAACCAATATATAACATTTATAACCATTAATGGAAATGGTTTCAATGCACCAACTTAAAGAAACAGACAGGCAGAATGGATAAAGAAACAACATCCAACCATATACAGTTTAGAAGAAATTCATCTAACCTAAAAGGATACTCAGAGACCGAAAGTCAAAGGATGGAAAAAGTACTTCATGCAACAGGAACCAAAAAAAAAAAAAGTGTGTGTGTGGGGGTACCTATTCTGTTTGCAGAAAATGTGAACTTCAATCCAAGAATGAACAGAAGAGATAAAGAAGGTCATTACATACTGGTGAGGGGAAAACTCCAAGAGGAAGAGATAACAATCTTAAATATATATGCGCCAAATTTCAGAGCACCCACTTATATAAAGCAAGCATTAATAGAAATGAAAAACCAAATTAGCAATAACACAATTATAACAGGAGACCATAACACACCATTGACACCAAAGGACAGATCAACCAGACAGAAAATCTGCAAAGATATAACAGAACTGAATCACATCTGTGAACAAATGCATTTGATAGACACATACAGAGTGTTCCATCCAACAACACCAGCATACACATTCTTCTCAGTAGTACATGGGACATTCCCTAAAATAGACCATGTACTGGCCCACAGAACATATTGAAATAAATGTAAAAGGGTTGAAATTATCCCATGCATGTTATCGGATCATAGCACCATGAAACTAGAAATTAATGATAAAAGATACTGCAAAAATCCCACAAGCGCATAGAAATTGAATAACACACTCTTGAGTAATCAGTCGGTCACAGGGGAAATTAAAGAAGAAATTATACAATACCTACAAGCAAATGAAAGTACAAATACTTACCGGAATCTGTGGAATGCAATGAAAGCTGTTCTCACAGGAAAATGTATTGCACTGAGTTCCCACATCAGGAAAAGAAGGAATACAAATAAATAACCTGATGCTACACCTCAAACATCTAGAAGAAGAAGAGCAAGTCAAGCCCAAAGCCAAAAGAAGGCAGGAAATTATAAAAATCAGAGCAGGAATCAATGCAATAGAGACTAAGAAAACAATCCAAATAATCAATGAATCAAAGAGTTGGTTTTTTGAAAGAATAAATAAAATTGATAAGCCCCTAGCTAACTTTATTTAAAATGGAAAGAACAAGATCAAATTCATGAAATAAGGAATAAAAAGGCAAAATCACTATAGACTCTGTAGAAATACAGAAGATCATCAACACCTATTTTGAAAACCTCTACTCTCATAGGTTTGGTAATACAGAAGAAATAGATAGATTCCTAGAAATATATGAAGTACCAAAGGTACATCAGGAAGATGTAAAACTGCTGAATAAATTGCTGTCAATTTCATTGAAAATGTAATTAAGCCCTTACCTACGAGGAAGAGCCCAGGCCCAGACGGATTCACTGTGGAATTCTACAAGAAATACAAAGAAGACTTAATGTTGACACTCATCAAACTCTTCAATGAAATTGAAAGGGAAACAATGCTTCCTAAGTCATTCCTGGAAGCAAATATTTCTCTAGTACCAAAACATGACAGAGACCCAACTAAAAGAAGAACTACAGGCCTGTCTTCATAATGAACACAGATACCATAATCCTAAATAAAATATTGGCAAATAGGATGCCACAAATCATCAAGAAGAGTATACACCCTGACCAAGTAGGATTCACCCCAGGCATGAAGAGATGGTTCAACATATGTAAATGAGTAAATGTAATTCACCATATCAATAAAGCCAAAAATAAGAATCACATGATCATTTCTATAGATGCATAAAAAGCTTCTGATAAGTCCAACAATAATTTATAATAAGAACCTTACAGAAATTTGGAATAGACGGTTTTTACCTCAATATGGTAAAAGCTATCTGTGACAAACCAATAGCCAGCCTCATATTAAATAGCCAAAAACTGAAAGTCTTTACCCTAAAATCAGGAACAAGATGTCCCTTATCACCACTCCTATTCAACATTGTAATGTAAATACTAGCTAGAGCAATTAGAATGAGAGAGAAATTAAAGAAATAAAGATATAAAAAGAGGAAGTTAGATTATCATTATTTCCAGATGACCTGAACCTCTACATAGAAGATCCCCGAAACTCTTTTGAATGACTCCTAGACATAATACATAAATTCAGCAATGTAGCTGGACACAAAGTTAATACTCAATTATCAATAGCATTCTTATGCACTAAAAACAAAATCACTGAGAGAAAAATAAGTGAAATCAGTCCC
The DNA here is from genome assembly GCF_034190915.1 of Cavia porcellus. Classification (NCBI taxonomy): domain Eukaryota; kingdom Metazoa; phylum Chordata; class Mammalia; order Rodentia; family Caviidae; genus Cavia; species Cavia porcellus. The sequence continues at coordinate 50,010,563 of NW_026947512.1, forward strand.
GTCACACTAGCATCCAAAAAAATGAAATACCTGGGGATGAATCTCACTAAAGAAGTGAAAAATCTGTACAGAGGAAATTGTAACACCCTGAGAAAAGAAATTAAAGAGGACCTCAGAATAAGGGAAGACATCCCTTGTTCATGTCTAGGAAGAATAAACATTATGAAATTGATCATTCTTCTAAAACTGTTGTAGAGATTCAATGCAATCCCAATGGTAATACCACTAACATACCTCATAGATCTAGAGAAATCACTCCTAAAATTCATCTGGAACCAGAATAGACCTAGAATACCAAAGGCAATTAAAAGCAGCAAAGGCAAGGCTGGAGGCATTACAATCCCTGACTTGAAGTTGTACTACAAAGCTACTGTAATAAAATCGACATGGCACTGGGAATAAAAACAGATCTGAAGATAAATGGAATAGATTAGAATATACAACGACAACTACAAACACCCTCAACCACCTTATCATTGATAAAGGGGCCAAACATGTTCACTGGAAGAACAACAGTCTCTTTAATAAATGGTGCTGGGTAAACTGGCTCTCCATATGCTGAAAATTGGAACTAGACCGAACACTATCACCATGTGCTAAACTAAAATCTAAGTGGATCAAAACTCTAAATATTAAAACAGGAACACTAAATCTGTTTGAAGATAAATTAGATAAAAATCTTGAAGACATAAGGTTAGCAGAATCAAACCATACAGGAAATACTCCCCAAAATCAATAACTTGGATCACATATTATTAGAGTTTCTGTATGTCGAAAGAAATCTCCATCATAGTGAACAGAAAACCCACAAGCTGGGAAGAAGTCTTAGTGAACTGTCCCTCAGACAAAGGAGTTTTGTTTAAAACATATAAAGAATTAAAAAAAAAATTCAGACCTCCGAAATTCAAAGACCCAATCCAAAAAGAGGCATCTGAGATGAATACACAGTTCTCAGATGAAGAACAAATGGCAAATAAATACATGAAAAAATATTCATCGTCATTACTCATGCAAGTGAAAATAACAGTGAGATTCCATCTCACTCCTGAAAGAATGGCCAGGATCAAGATAACTATCAACAACAAATGCTGAGGGTTGTGGGGAAAAGGAACTCTTCTGCACTGTTGGTGGTGTGTAGACTGGTGCAACCACAGTTGAGGTCAGGCTGGAGATTCCTCAAAAACTAGGATCAGAAGTGCCACTTGACCCAGCTACTCCACTTCTAGACATATTATCGGAAGAACTGAAAACATCATACTACAGTGATATATGTGCACCCATGTTTATAGCAGCCCAATTTGTAATAGCCAGATTGGAAACAATCTAAGTGTCCATCAACTGAGGAATGGATTAAAAGTTGTGGTATTTTTATACAATTGAGTACTACTCAGCTATAAAGAATGATCACATTCAGATATTTATAAATAAATGGACACAACTTGAGACCATACTCATAAATGAAGTAAATGAAACTCATATGTATAAATACTGTATATTCTCCCTAGTATAAGAAATGGTAAGAGTACATAAGAGTTTATAGTCATCATGATTCTCCATTACATTGCTTTGAAACTTTATAATGTTTTCATTAATTAGTTGCAACAGTTTTATTCTGTTTTGTTTGATTTTATCTTTGATTTTATCTTCGATAGTATGAATAGCTATTGAAGAAAGCAAGACATTATGGCACCCATTGCAGATTTAATATCATCTTGCTTTGAAGTCCTACCCTGTTTTATGCTTCTGTTTCCTTTGGTTTTTTCATGTTGTATCTTATTGGATGTTAATATGTGTAACAGTATAAACACATTTTCTATGGAAAATGAGATAATATTGTAGCCATTGTTCATTTTCTGTTATTTGGTTCTGAATGCCCTGTAATACTTTCATTCTCTTGAATAGTTTTATACTATTTTGTTATGTTTGGTACTATAGTGTGTAAAGGTAAGCTCAACTATTTCAAAGAAAGAGACATTATGGTAGCTACTGTTAATATTGGGTTGTCTTGTTGGAAGTACTGCGTTGCTTCCATCATTCTGTTCTTATCTGCTTTGTTCTGTCCTCTTTTGTCTTAATTTCTTTAAAATTAAGGCAAAATGGTAAATAGTCATCTTTTCCTTTTTCATGTGCATAAAAGATGTCCCTTTTCTAATATACAAAATGTGATTGCTGTATAATAATTTTTAAGTTTAACTTATAAGCTTCAAGAATAAAAAATTTAAATAAAGAAGAGCCATGTCCTATTTTCAGTGATGATTGCATAGGTGACTAGACAGGTGACATAAGTGGATTGGCAACTCCTTTTCCTAAGACCCAGGGCAGAATTTCCCATCATTTGTTGCCTTCCATTTGAAGAGGGGATCTCCTTCACAGCACAGCCAGAGAAGTGCTCTAGTTCACCTTTTTTGCTATGCCTTCTTCCAATGAACAGAAATCATAGTTTACTACAAATCTATTCCTCCTTTTTAAAACATTTCTGTAACAATAACTTATAAATGCTTTATGGAAACAAAGGTCACAAGTTGACAGAAAAGATGAAATTGTATGCCAATTCAAGAGTGGAAAGGCTGGTAATATTTTGTCTTCCACTCTCTTTAGACAGCTTCCATCTGCCATGGAGTGGATCAACCTGTGGGATGCCCTGAGGACATTATGAAGTAGAAACAAGAAAAGGATGTCCAATTATTTCTTTTTGCACAGAGAGTTAGCTCAGTGTCAAAGTCTCAATCATTGGAAGATGTTCAAGCTTTACATGTTGCTTTTTACATTGCAGATATGGGTAACTCAATATCAAAGTCTCTTACACCTTTAGAATGCAGTCTGAATCACTGGAAGATGTTTGACACTTACATGTTGAAAAAGAACTATTGTGATATTTCTTTGCATGTGTGCATGGCCTACTGCCCCATACAGGCAAAGTGGAATGCAAAAGAAATATCAGTTATGATGATATGTTACAACTAGAGGTATATTGTAAAAAAGAAAAAATGGTCAGAAATGTCTTAGACTTTCTTTATCCTAAGAAATGCTCCTTATTTATGTTTTAAACATAAACACAGATGTTATCCACAGGAAAACCAGGCTCCTCAGGTTCCTAAGGCATTTACTGCCCTGGAGTATGAGACTGCTCCTCCTTAAACATGGGAACCTGAGGACATGAAAGCCTTCACCAAAATCACATCCACCATGACTGAACCTAAGGTTTTCTCTACTTGCCCTTCTCATTTTAAAGACGGGTCTTCTAGATTAGCTGTAATTCAGGCCTCTACAAGGACATACCCATCCTTACCTGAGTTTACACAAACTCCTCAAGGACAATATTTTTACACGAAGTAAACGAACAATTTGGAACTTCCAAAATTCATGTGCCTTTTTCTCTCAGTGACTTTAAACAGGTAAAATTAGATGTCAAAAAATTTCAGATCATCGTAATAAGTAAATTGAGGTCCTTAGATGACTTAATGCAGACCGATGAGCTAGAATGGAAAGATGTAATTTTACTCTTAAATCAAAGATTCACTTTTAGAGAAAGAAAAACAGCATTACAAGTTGCTATTGCATTTGTAGATGAGTGTCATGTTGTTAATTTCAGAAAGCCAGGAAATAAATAGGGAACTACCAATTCCCTCTGGATCCCAAGTAGTCCTTATTCAAAACCCATACTAGCCTAGCAAAGAGATGGGAGATTGAAATACAAAACATTTCCAGACATGTATTCTTGAAGGTCTAAAAAGAATAAGGACTAAAATATTCAATTAGTTTGAATTAACAGCTATTCAACAACAACAACAAAAAAGACATACACCTCTGTTTTCTTAGATCTTTTATTAGAGGGACTGATGAAATGTATTCCCTAGATTCTGATTCAATAGAGGGGCAAATTATTATTGTTTGAAAGAAATTTAGCAATGGATGTTATATTGCATATTTTTCTCTTTTTTCTTTCAAAGAAAGAATAGAAAAGCAGAAAAGAAGGGTAGCATAATACTGAATTAAAAATTACGATCTTAAAATCATTACTTGATACATTACTCATTATCATCTTAAAAAATAGTTGCCAAAGTCACAAAATCAAAGCATAAATAGTGGCTAGACACTCAATCATTGACAGTGCAAACCCTTCTGTTCAATGTTCCAACAGAGATTCAGTAATATGGTCATCTGTATTGCACACTACACATACCATTATACTCTTTGGAACACTTTCCTTCCATTTACTTTCACTGTATTTATTATACTTTTTAGATGCCATTATTCTGTCAGTTTTTATTATTTTTTACACTAGAAAGACAATGCAATATTTACTAATGTGAGTCTTATTTATTTTACTAATGAGGATATTTTCAAGTTGCCTTCATATAGCTAAAAAGGCCTCAAGATCATCCTTTTTTAGCTGAGTAGTGTTCCATTGTATAAAAATACAACATCTTTTTTATCCACTCTGAAGTTGATGAGCATTTTGGTTGTTTCCAAGATTTAGCTATTATAAATTGTGTTGCTATGAATATGGGTGCACATATATCACTGTGACATGACATTTTCAGGTTTTCTGGGAAAATACCCAGGAGTGGAATAGCTGGATTGAATGGAATTTCCAATCCTAGTTTTGTGAGGAATCTCCACACTGATTTGCACAGTGATTGCACCAGTCTGCACTCCTAGCAACAGTGGAGCAGTGTTCCTTTCCCCCCACATCCTCACCAACATTTGTTATCAGTTGTTTTCATGATGGTAGCCATTCTTTCTAGGGTGAGATGAAATCTCAATGCTGTTTTAATTTGTATTTCTTGAATGACCAGTGATGGTGAACATTTCTTCATGTATTTATTTGCCCTTTGTATATCTTCATCTGAGAAATGTGTGTTCATCTCTGATTCCCATTTTTGGAGAGGGTCTTTGAATTTGGGGGGCTTGATGTTTTTCAGTTCTTTATACAATCTGGATATAAGTCATTTATCTGAGGGATTGTTGGCTAAAATTCTTTCCCATCCTGTGGGTTTTCTTTTCACTCTGTTGGTGGTTTCTTTTGAAGTGCAGAAACTTTTCAATAATATGAAATCCCAGTTGTTGATACTTTGAATTGTTTTCCATGCAGTTTGCATTTTATTCATGAATTCTCTGCCTACCCCTGTGTCTCCAAGACTTCTACCTACCTTGTCTTGCAGTAGATTTGGTGTTTATATTTTAATATTTAGGTCTTTGATCCATTTAGACTTTAGTTTTTTACATGGTGATATGCATGGGTCTAGTTTCAGTTTTTGTCATGTGAAAAGCATATTTTTCCAAAACCATTTATTAAAGAGACTATCCTTCTTCCAGTGAACATGTTTTATCTCTTTGTCAAATATCAGGTGGTTGAATGTCCTTGTAGTTGTGTTTGTATCTTGTAATTTGTTCCATTGATCCTGAGGTCTATTTCTTTGCCAATACCATGCTGCTTTTATTACTGTGGCTTTGTAGTATAGTTTCAAGTCAGGAATTGAGATGCCTTCTGCCTTGCCTTTGTTTCTCAGAATTGCCTTTGATATTTTAGGTTTCTTCTGTTTCCAAATGAGTTTTAGGAGTGTTTTCTCTAGATCTGTGAGATATGTCAATGGTACTTTGATTGGGATTGCATTAAATCTGTATAACAGTTTTGGGAGTATGGCCATTTTCACAATGTTGGTTCTTCCTAGCCAAGAGCAAGAAATATCCTTCCATTTTCTAATATCCTCTTCAATCTCATTTTTTAGAGTAGTATAATTTTCAGCATATTGTTCTTTTACATTGTTGGTTAGGTTGATTCCGAAGTATCTGATTTTTTAAGATGTTATTGTGAAAGATGATATTTCTATAATTTCTCTCTCAGTGAATTTTTGTTTGTGTACAGGAATGCTATTGATTTTTGTGTGTTGACTTTGTATCCAGCTGCACTGCTGAATATTAACTGTAGTATTCTTTTAATACAGTTTTTTGGGTGTTCTATGCAGAGTATAACATCATCTGCAAATAATGATAATTTACTTCTTCCTTTCCTATCTTTATTCCTTTTATTTCTCTCTCTTGTCTGATTGCCCTTGCTAGTATTTCCAGAACTATATTGAATAGGAGTGGTGACAGTGTATATCCTTGTTTTATTCATGTTGAATGTTGGTTTGTCATAGCTGGCCTTTATGAGATTAAGGTAGGCACCATGTATTCTGAGTTTCTGAAGATTTTTTTTTATCATGAACAGGTTTTGGACTATATCTAAAGCTTTTTCTGCATCTATGGAGATGATCATATGATTTTATTTTTGGCTCTGTTGATGTGGTATATTACATTTATTGATTTATGTATTTTGAACCACCCTGCATTCTTTGGAATAAATCCCACTTGGTCATGATGTACAATCTCCTTGATGCTTTGCTGTATTCTATTTGCCAGTATTTTATTGAGAATCTTTGCATCAATGTTCATTAGTGAGATTGGCCTATGGTTCTCCTTTTTTGGCCTTTCTCTGATTTTGGTATGAGAGTAATACTTGCCTCCAGGACTGATTAAGGGAGGATTGCTTCCTTTTCAATTTCATTGAAGAGTTTAAGGAGTATAGACATTAAATGTCTCTAAATTTCTTGTAGAATTCAGCTGTGAATCCAACAGGATGTGGGATTTTTTTGTTGGTAAGTTTTAAATTATGTTTTTGATTTCATTAGCTGATATTGGGTTATTAAAAATTGTTAAATCTTCTTGATAAGCTTTGGTAGCTCATAAGTTCCTAGAAATCTGTCCATTTCCTCTGTGTTTTCCACCTTATGTGAATAAAGATTTTCAAAATAGGTGTTCATGATCTTTTGAATTTGTGCTAATCTTTACAATTTCCTCTCTTGTATGAGCTTTGGGTTTGACTTGTTCTTCCTTTTCTAGGAACTTGAGATATAGCATTAGTTTATTTATTTGTGCTCATTCCATTTTATTGATGTGACTATTTACTGCTATATATTTTCCTCTTAGGACTGTTTGCATTGTGTCCCATAGGTTACAATATGTTGTGTCTGCATTTTCATTGTATTGTAGCTATTGTTTTATTTCTTCTTTAATTTCATCTGTAACCCACTGATTATTAAGAAAGTTATCATTTAATTTCCATGTATCTATGCAGGTTTTGCCATTGATTTCCAATTTTAGTGCATTATGGACAGATATTATGCATGGGATAATTTCACTCCCTCTGCATTTACTTAAGCATGTTTTTTTAAACTTAAAAAAATATATATAAGGGGGGAGATTAAGATGGAAGAGGACATAACAACACAGGTCAGAAAAGAACAGTTTAAAACAGAACAAGCATAGTGTTTCACTACAGGATAACCGGACATAACAGTAGTTACCATTGTGTCCCTTTCTTGTGTCTCTTGAAATATTTGAGCATGACTTCGTTTACTATCAAACACAACAAGACAGTGTAAAACCATTCCAGAGGGTAAAAGTATTACAGGATATTTAGGACCAACTAACAGAAACAATGATTTCTATATTATCTCCTTGACTATAAAAGTTTTGTTTATACTATCACATATAATAAAATACAATGAGATACAACATGATAAAACCGATGGAGATAGAAGAACACAAGCTTTGATGGGACTTCAAAACAAACTGATATTAAATCAGCATTAGGTATTATGTCTTTTTTTCTTCAAAATAGCTGTTCATACCATCACAGACAATAAAGTCAAACACCCCAGAATAAAACCAATCCAATTAATGAATGAAAACATGGGGCTTCAAAACAATGTAATGGGGAATCATGATCAACACATAGTTTTATGTGTTCTTATCATTTCTTACACTAAGGAAACCATTTGGTATTTATACATGTGAATTTGATTTATTTTGCTTATGAATATGGTCTCAAGCTGCACCCACTTATTTATATCTCAATGTGATCATTCTTTATATACTTCATTGTATAAAAATACCACAACTTTTTTATCCATTCCTCAGTTGATGGACACTTAGGTTGTTTCCAAGACTGGCTATTACAAATTGTGTTGCTATAAACATGGGTGCACATATAAACCTGGGTGTGATGTTTTCAGTTCTTTTGGGAATATGCCTAGAAGTAGAATAGCTTGGTTGAATGGGACTTCCAATCCCAGCTTTTAGAGAAATCTTCAGACTGACCACCAACAGTGCAGGAGAGTTCCTTTCCCCCCACAGCCTCTCCAGCATTTGTTCTGTTCTGACCTGTGTTGTTCTTGATCTTGGCCATTCTTTCAGAAGTGAGATGGAATTTCAGTGTGGTTTTAACTTGCATTTCTCTAAGGAGTAATGATGATGAACATTTTTTCACATATTTATTTGCCATTTGTATTTCTTCCTCTGAGAATTGTGTATTCATCTCAGATGCCCATTTTTGGATTGGATCTTTGAATTTTGGGAGTCTGATTTTTAAAATTTTTTATGTTTTAGACAATGCTGGAAATATAGATGTGCACTATGTAAGCTTTCAGGAGCACTTTTATTCTTTTTAAACAATTTTCTAGATATTCTGATAATACAATTTTGAGGGATTTCTTGATTTTTAAATATTTCTAAAATAAACATTTAATAACTTCTAATAATCTCTTTAGATGTATTTTGCAACATAATGGTTAGTGCATGCATATACTGGTAAATGTTAGTTTAATAAATTTAAAGTTTTCATTCAAATCATATTTCTAAACAAATTCCTCTAGGTGCATTCTGCATATTAATCTGAAAATGGAGATTATCATAAAATTTATTTAGCAACATAAAGTAGTAAAAATATGAACCTACAATTTTTATTAAAATCCATATATAAAAATTTTTAACTCTTCAGTTCAGGTAAGATGGATCACTGTGCTCTTCATCTCACAGCTGATTCCACTGTGTCCTTTCATGGTACTCATCTGGATCCCAATTACATACCTGACTTTTGGTACTTAAATATTGAGATTTACTTATTTGGGTCTAATGGTCCTGTTTAATTCATACTTTATGTGACTCAATGCTTTTATATCTTTTTTCACTAGTTTTCCAAGTTTTTATACTTAATTTTTAAAAAATTCACTACTGTTTTGCTGTTCTATTTTGGAAAGTATTATTTTATACTGTAGAGATATTCACAATGAGTTTTGTATTGTTTTGATTTTTTTGAGACAGAATCACATTATGTAGTTCATGCTGGCCTTCAACTCATGATATAGCCCAGGCTAGACTCAAACTAATGGCAATTATCCTGTCTCTCAGCCTCCTGAGTGCTGGGATGACAGGTATGTACCACTATGTCTGGTTTTAACGTTATTAATAATATACACAGTGATTTACTGCACAAATAAGGCAAACCAATAGTTCCTACAATGGATTTTTAAAATATACAGAGCCCTAAGCAAGGAGCAAAAACTTTAATAAATGTCAGTACTATTTCAAATCTCTAGGAGATGAGAGGTTCATTTTTTGGAAAAAATTGTTCCTCATACTGGCAAAAAATTTGTAACTTCACTCTTTTCCTTGTTTCCTTTGTTTCTAGTTCACTTTTACTTTAGTAAAATTATTTTTGTTGATTCTTTGTTATTTCTGCTGAAATTGGAGTTCTTTTCAAAAAGTTGTTGCCTATGCCTCTGACTTCAAAAGTTTAATCCCTATTATGTCCCTGTAGAATATGTTTTAATATTTAGATATTTGGCACATTATTATTTTGGTTTAGTTAATTATGAGAGACATGAATCTAGATCTAATCTTCAGCATGTGGATAGCCAGTTTTCCTACATCATTTACAAAAGAGGTTCTTTTCCTTCTAGCTAATGTTTTAGCTTCTCTCAAAAATCTGGTGGTTGAATGTGTTTTGGGTAGGTTCTGCATCCACTGATCCATATGCCTATTTTTATGCCAATTTCATGTTATTTATGCCACTGTGACTTTAAAACGTAACTTGAAATCTGGGATTGTAATGCGACCTACTTTGCTCTTGTTACTGGGATTGGTTCACTGTTGGGTCTCTTCTGGTCCCAAATGAGTCTCAGAATTTTTTAAAAAACTTATAAGGAATGGTATTCATAGTTTAACTGGGATTGCATTGAATCTTCCATATAATTCCAAAGAAACTCAAATTTTGATATTAAATTGCATTAATTCAAAATGCAATATTGAACTTAACTGATCAAGATGGAAAATGGAATAACCAGTTGAGAGTACTGCATTGCTTTTTTCCTTTAACATTTTCCTTTATCCAGGTTTTTTTGTAGGATAATTGACAAATAGAATTATATATATTTATGGTAGCAATGTGACATTTTGATCTAGGCATCTATCATGTAATGATTCCCACCATCATGTTAATTATTAGCACATCAATTCATGTCACCTCTGTGTGTGTGATGAGAATGTTTAAGATCTACTGCAAAATTTTCACTCTTCTGCCAACATCTCTCCATTTGCTTCACTGTTGACCTCACCACTATTATTACATCAACCATTTCTATGAATTCACCAGCTTGAGAGCCTCCATAGAGGTTCATTCTTTTTCTTCTTCTTTTTTGTTTTTGATACTGGAGATCAAACTCATGAACGTGCACTTACCAAGCAAGCACTTGAACCACTGAGCTAAATCCCCAGCCTGAGGTGAATTCTGTAAACTGGACAGCACTTTAATATTTGAAGTTCATTTGTCATTAGATATAATAAATAAGGTCATTTAATAAATATTTTATGTCACTTAAATATTTTATTGACAAAACATGGACAAAATTGAGACATGCAATATGATGACTTTGTAGAATATGTAATGTGTTCTCAACAACACAATAAAATTAATACTATTATATCCAATTCAAGTAAAATAAGTTCATAGTGTCAGCCACAGTCATCATGTTGAACATTAGATTCTCTACACATTGGCATGACTTGTGTATACCTGCCTATAAATTTTAAATAATTTCTAAACTACTAACAGTCCCTAACACAATATAAATTTGAAAATAATTCTTTATGAAGTACACTGTAGTGTTTTTCTTGTATTGCTTTTTGTAGCCATGTATTTATTTGTTCTGTGAACCATTTTGCTCCATATTTTGATAAACACATGAGTGTGAAACATGGCTTCCTGGAAATGTACAATAGCTTTCACAGAATCATGGTTTTCATTAATAGTGTTTGAAGAACGTAATAAGTACACTTTTCTTATGGAATTGGCATATTTATATATATTTTTAACTTCCTCTCTCCCTACTATATCCTACTACTTTTTATTACCAGATCTCATTCTGGCCTTCAAAATTCTTATTCCTTAATTCTTATCATATTTCTTTTATTTTGCTCTTTAAATTACCATCATTTGGGTTTTTAATGTAAGAGAAACTGTCTAGTACTTAAGGTTCTGCATCAGATTTACTTCATTCAACTTTACAGTCTTCAGGTACATCTATTTTCCTAGTGAATCAAGATTAGCCTCAACATGCCGTTAGTACTCCACTGTGTATATATACCACATTTTCACATTCATTCACCTATGATGGATACATCCATGAATATAAAGAATTGAAACCATTCTGAAAATCATTATGGAGATTCCTCAGAATACTTAAAGGAGGAAGTACATGTCCTTTAGCTATAATTCTTCTGATATTTCCCCTAAATAGATAAAGACACCATATCATAGTGATCCATGTGTGCTTGTGTTTATGGCAGTACTATTCATAAATATCTGAGCAGTCTATTTGTACAAGAGCAAATTAACAAAGTCACTTAAATACATTGTTTCTCTTAATCCCCCTTTTGCAAAGTCAAGCAGAGACATGGAAATGGCACCCAATTTTTGAGGTAGATTTACTTATATCAAGGGAAATTATCAAAACAATTCCCAAACTGTCAAGCTCTGAAGGCTCAGAAAGGGAGGTGTTCATGGAATTTCAAAGGGGAATACATTGAATTTCAAGATGTAGAGTACTTGGCTGTCTTTGATTGGTTCTTACAATATGCATTTCAGTGACCATCTATGCATCACAGTATTTTCTGGGGGACAAAAAATGTGTGCATTTTCTCTTCTGAGTGAACACTAGAAGAGATGTTCAGGTACATTTTTAGCAGTTATCTAGGAGTGTTTATCTAATTCTGGAATGGTGGAACCAAAAGAAGTGTTCTAAAACTTGAAGAGGTAGTTAGCATATACCTTTGTTATAGGTGTGTGCAAGAATATGTAGAGGTTTAGCTGGCCTTTTAGCTAAAATGTGTGAAGCTAGCTATAGGTTGTTTCTCTAGTGTTATGTTTTATTTTCACAACTTTATAGAGTTTGCAACCTGTGTGCCATTTGTAGTTTTTATTTAGTTATCTCTGGTACAAATGCAGGCCCGTTGTTGCTGCCAGTTGTTAAGCATAGGCCTGTTATCACAGAAGAACTCTACAAATTTTTGTTCTCTCTTAAGTGTGAGTAGGTAATCTTTTATTTATTTATTTATTTATTTTTTTGTCTTTTTCATTTTTATCGGTACCGGGGATCGAACTGTGAGTAGGTAATCTTTTGGGCCAATTTGCGTAAGTGAGCACTAAGTTGATCCAATATGCTTGAATGGGTGGAGGTCTGGTCTAGTGACACAGATTCTGATGCCTGAGATTGCAGAATATATGATGGGAGCAGGCCTAGCTCTGATTACAAATTTTGTGGCCAATATTGATGCTTAAGTCAGTTGCATGTCCACAAGAGTATGAGGAGCACAGTTTTGTTGTCATTGGTGAAAGATTTCTAAACAGCAGCAGGCAGCAGTAGCAGGATAGCTTTGGCCAGAATAACTTTGTTCATGTTAACCATAGCATGGCTACCTTGTCAAACTCCATTCATAACAGAGCTATTTCCTTCCATAAACTGAGAGTTCTCGGCATCTGCCAAGGTGTTCATTTTTAGGTGCAGCATAGCTTGTGGAATCAGGACAATTAGGGCTTGGCATCAGGTGAGCTTTTCAGCTTTCTTGAACAGGACAGTGGATATTAGAGCTTGAAGACGAAGAAGGAGGACTGTTTCACAGGTAGGCCACTTGAACCTTCCAGCGGCTGAGAGTGTGAGTAACATCTTTGTACCTCTCAGGCAGTTTCTGCCAGATACTACCACAGTGGGGCCGCTTGGCAGTTTGGCAGCTTAATCAGTAGTGTGGTAATATTTTGGGCTGGTAAACCAGCAAGGTCAGTCACGGGGGCTTCTCCAAAAGATGACAAACAAGCTTTTGAATCTCTAGGAAGTTAACCTTTGAGGTCAGAACTAGGGTCTTTCCATTTAAAGTCAAATAGGAGATGACTGAAAAGAGCCATCTAAAGCAAAGGAAGGTATTATTTTTTTTTATTTATTTAAGAGGAAAAAGAGAAAAACACAAAACAAACCAAAGCGGCGTAAGGGTACACGCAATACAGAACTACAAAACAAAACAAAACAAAACAAAAAAACATAACAGTAAGAAATTACCTGCTAGTAGATTACACACTATCTTCTTGAAAATAGTTCCTCAAATCGCAGTATCAAAGAACACAAGGTGGACATTCAAACAGGGAGACTGCAAACAGCTGTGTTCAATGTTCCAAAAACATTGATAAAGTCAGCTATTTAACACCCCCAAACACACTTGCTGTTATATCCGTTAGAGCTCTTTTTCTTTTTCTTTTTTTTTTCCCTCTCTTTTTTACAACAAAATTTACACTTCTTGGATTTTATTACTCCTTAGTGCTTATTACTTTCTTTGGGGGGGGGAGAATACAGTCAAATATGGCAAAACAAAGCTGTCAGTCAATACCAAGGATAGACATAGCACATGGTGTAGAACAGAGTACAAGTTCATCAACAATGGTTATCAACGTTGTCCCTTGTTTCCTTAAAAAGAATTGTCTATCTTATTAGATATTATAAAGTTGGACAAAACAGTAGAGAACAAGACCAATAAAATTTAGGCATTGTAAACATTACAGGACTTCCAAAGAAGACAATGGTCAAACCAGAATGGGTATCTTAGTGAATCTTATTGTCTTCAAAGTAGTTGCCTATGTCTTCAAACTTGATACTATCATATAGAATGGAACAGAGTCTAATCAGTCAAAACAAGATCGTGGGAGTACTACAGGACTTCAAAACAAGTTAATAGGAAATCGAAAAGAGTTACTATTTATATATCCTAATTTTTTTGAATTTTTTCTTTAATTAAGACAAACATAAGAAATGACTAAATAATTTTTTTTGAAACAATAAGGGGGAGATTGAGATAAAACAGGACATAACAATATAACAATAGAGGTCACAGCATGACTGTTTCAACAACCTAGTACTTCACCACCTTATAACCTGACTTAATAGTAGTTACCATAGTGTCTTTTTCCTTGAAATATTTGGATAAAACTTCATATACTCTAGCTTCAAATATTTTCATATCAAGAAGCCCAGAATAAAGCCTTTCTAATTAATGAGTGAAAACTTTATAAGGCTTCAAGGCCACCTAATGGGGAATCATGATTACCACATATTTTTATATATTTGAATCATTATTTACATTAGGGAAACTATTCGGTATTCACACATGCGAGATTGATTTATTTCACTAATGAGTATGGTCTCAAGCTGCTCCCATTTATTGATAAATATCTCAATGTGATCCTTCTTTATAGCTGAATAATACTCCATTGTATAGAAATACCACAACTTTTTTATCCATTCAGCAAAGGAAGGTATTATTTAGGTTCAGGCAAGTGTACCTTTAGGCTGTGAATGACAGGCAATGTATATGGAGGGTAATACAGGGCATCAGCAGCTCAAAGTTTTTGGACTGGTTGTCCAGACCAGGAAGGTGTATTTTGCAGTTTGACAGTCCATACTGCTTGTTTAGTGGACCATAATGAAGCTAAAAGGAAGAGAGAAACAGATTGTCCCAGAAAAATGATGCTGGTGGCTTGCCCAAATCTATTATTAGAGCCTCCCTGAAAGAGTGAGAAAATTTTAACCCAATGTTACAATTGAGTCCTACTGAGCTCTCTTTTGTCTCAAAATCTTTCCAGTTACAAGGACCTGTAAGAGCACTTCACAAGCAGAGTAAGGTATCATTTAAACCTAGACATGTAAACCAAGTGGAATCTGGAGGTAACAATTCAAAATTGGTGTATGAGTCAAGAACTGCAGAGTACAAGGAAAAGGAAGGAACATGTTTGGTGTCAGACCCAGAGGCCAATCTTGGTTTATACCTCTAGAAGAAGAAATTTCAGAATTTCATTATGGTTATCTAGCTCATGATAATGCAGACACCACTTTCTTTTCATGGAAGGTGCAGAGTGAAATGAGAGTGAGCCTGACTATCTTGGTGTCCGGAGTTTATGCTTGGTGACATGTCATCCCAGGAGAATGGGTGAGAAGCAATAGTCCTTGTTGCCTCAGTCATGGTAAATTTTTGAGAGAGAAAACATTTTTTCAAGTATTTTTTAATTTTAAAAACAAGAAAAGGATAAAAATGTTGACAAAGAATTTCAAAACAATCAATTAACCCTAATTAATATATTGTGAACTGTTATCTTCAAAGTAGTTGCTTAGATTATAAGATATAGGCATGAAAATACCATCAAATAAGCTAACATTGAAAAAACAAACTGTTCCTTTTTATGAAATAACAGAAATTAGAAGTACAGTTATTTGAAAGTACAGTTTTGTTCCACTGTCTACAAGAAAACCACAGGTTTGCACCTTAAATTTGAAATGGCCATGGACACACAATGACCCAACCAGAAAGAGCTCAGCCTGTCCTATCTGTTTTAGGCTTATAGGGTAAGGAGAGGTTTAGGCTGATGGGGGCCTGGATAGTCAGATTTCATTGTCTTCCAGATGGTGAGAGCATTTAGCTTTTGTGTCCATAACCTTGTAACTCAGAGTCAGTGGGTATGATTGTCTATCAGACTGGGTATTGTTATAGAGGTCAGATGCTTTTCTTTTTTCAGTTTCTTGAATCATAGTGGTTAATGGGCTTTTTGTATGCCTTCTTTTATGTCTTTGAGAAATGCTTGACTGATTTTATGTTTCTATGTTGGATGACTTATGGGAATACCTATCCAACTCATTTTTCAGAAGTGACAATCTAACTTTTTTTCAGTCAAAATGTGGAACACAGAAGTAATGGCTGACAGCCATCTGAAGCAGGTGATAGATGCTGAGATCTGATTAGCATAGGCACATATCATGGGGTAGAGTCTTTGTGGCTGCATGCAGGCAATGGCTGATCTAACTGACACTGGTTCAATTGCCTGTAAGAAGATGAGCCAGGAATGGGGGTTGAAGCTGTAGGCACTACTAGCAATTGCGGTGCTTTTTTTTTTTTCTTTGAGATATATGAATCAGCTTGGTTTCATTTTAACTCCATAGAACGTTCTATCCTGCACTTAAAAAATGTCACTTTTGACTAATTAATTGCCATTTCTGGCTTACTGTGCATCTGTGTTGTGTACCATTGATCAATGGTGCAACATACAAATGGCAGGTGCCCATCAGAAAGAGACCACTCAAATGCCTGTCTGGCTGTGCCTCTCACAGGAACTTAGGCATGGCTTAGCTAAAGAGTCCTTTGTTATGTATGGGGATTGACATGGAATCACATATGAGAGCCCCATCAGCCACCATGACCAGTGTTGGTACACATGTGGATTGGTCTATAGTTTACACTAGGTGTTTCAGTTACTCTCACATCTATTTAGCAGGTTCCTACTCAGAGGTGAAATATTCCAACCCCTTCCCTCGAGGCGGTCCTGACTAATGAGAGGTGATCAAGCTATCATTTCTTTGAGCTGACCAGGACTGATGGATAGACTAACTGGGATGCAGTTAGGCAGACTTACAAACAATATCCTAATGCCTTTTGGGTCTTACGTAATATGTTCAGTAAGGAGTTAGGAATCCTCCAGATCTCTGAGTGGACTTAATTTACATCAATCAGCACTTATCATTTCCAAAATATCAAGTGACCAAATTACAATCATTAAAATATTCAGAACAAGAATATAAGCAACCATATATTAATATGCTGAATAAACAGATGGAAGATTATCCATCATCTAGCTGACATATGTATTTATATTGTATGTAAATCATTAAGAAAAAAATTTTGCATAAATCCTTCCCAAGGCACATTTCACATCTTCGTTCTTTAAGCTACAGACTTAAGGGATTCAACATTGAAATAACAAGACTGTAAAATATGAAGCCACATTGTCACTTTCAAAGGAGTGACTGGACGTGGGATAGACATACATAAATATCAAAGTCCCATAAAAAAAACTGTGACTTTTCCATCTAGCTTTTTTTGGGATAGAGACAGCGTCATGTTCAATAACTTTCATTCATTATCACCTGATAGGCTTTTGTGCATTCCATGGTAGTGTAAATAAGATACATTCAAATTTTAAACTTTGTTCAAATCTGAAGTCCACTTACATGTATAGGTGTAACCAGCAGATGTAAATTACTGGATTTGAGTTTACTCACCAAAGATCATTGCCTGGGTCTAGGAATATATTTTGTTCACAAATGAGATATGGGCTGTTATTTGATTCACTGATTAAAGACAAGTAAGCTGGCCCAAAATACTATATTACTGTCAATTTAAAGCCCAGGATATATATGTTGCTTAAATTGTTCTGTTCTGACCTGTGTTTTTAATTTTTAGAAATATTAATAAGATAGATTTATAGATAAATAACTTGAAAGTGTTTAAAAATTTGAGGCAACAGTAAATTTTTGAGAGTTTCATGTATGGATTATAATTATATGATTCTTTGGATTTTTCAACTATATAATGTCAATGTAATAATGATATTTATAAATCATTAAAATAGTGACATATCATAATTCAATAATGTAAATACTTAAAAAGTATATAGAAATATCTCAGGCAAAACCTTAACAAAAA
Organism: Cavia porcellus; assembly: GCF_034190915.1. NCBI lineage: Eukaryota > Metazoa > Chordata > Mammalia > Rodentia > Caviidae > Cavia > Cavia porcellus. The sequence goes on from NW_026947512.1 coordinate 50,028,458, forward strand.
TTTATGCAAATAAATCATGACATATGATTACATGATAGATATCTTAAGAAAACATCACTGTAGGTATAATTTGCTTTTATATAACAAAACATCTGAATATATATTAGTGTAAATTATCAACACTGTATTTCAGTTTGTAGTATATAAAAGGGCTGTCTGTGTTAATAATGTAAGTTAATTAAAACTCAGTGGGTACACACAGTGGGTATATCCTTGTAGATTATTTGGTAGGTGAGACTGAGGATTAAATGATTCATGTAACTCTATCTATTAGCTGTCCATAGCTATTATCTATCTGTATATTTATCCATATATCCCATAAGTCTTTGTCATGACTAAAAATGTTTTTAGCTCAATACATTTTAAAATAAAGAAAAAGGAGTAAAGGAAAGACACACAGTAAATATTACAATGAAAATTGCTATGATGATATATCTGTGTGCCTTCTAAGCAAAAACAGAAACATAATTTACTACATCAAATGTAGAGTATCTGTAAATACCATGTAAATGAGTATAAATAATACATATAAAGGAAAAGCTTCCTTCTCTTACCCACCTCAATGCGTATACCTATCCCTAGTTGGAAATATGATGATGTTCATCACATTCTTAGAGAATTGTTTTCCATTATAGTATAAATCTAACTTCAGTGTTTTTTGTTGTGTTGTATTTTACTTTGTGGACATAAAAATTTAAGAAACTAAACTATGCATGATAAATATCATTTTATAAAAATGAAAGATGGAAGCATTTCATGAATTTTGAATTTTCTCATAAAGAAGCTTTTCTCATATGTCTGTTTTTATTAATAATTGGTATTACTTTTCAAAGCAAAGAGACTGATCTCTACAGTGAGCTTAGCAAGGGGTCACAACTGCCAAATACTAACTACATAAATGGTTAAAGGCTGTAGCTATCAAACTGTTGCCAGTGCTGCACCTCCAGACAAGGAACCCCCATCAGAGTGTGACTGTTCTACTTGGTTAAGAGCAAAGTTAAATGTTGATTCATGGCTTTCAGTCTTGCAGTCTGCAGCCTCTAGATTTGGTTTCTTTTTAATCTCTCTGAAATATCATGCATCAGTCTTCTCTCCAGACACTGCCTGTATCTCCCATGCCTGGTCCTTTCTCCTTCACTCTGTAGGGTTAGTATTATTTTACATGTGCAGACATTTTGCAAACAATATTGTCTTTCATTTAATAGCATTTCACTCCAATCAAATTAAACATAAAAACTAAAAGAAGTGACACCTTAATGTTTTAGTTTCAAAGCAGTGGGAATCCAATCTATACAAATGCATGAAAGTTTAATATTTCCACCTTTCATGCAATTGTATAGTTTTGGGATAATATCAATAATTTGCTCTGCATGCATATATCAATAGAAACATAGGAGAACAGAGAACCCTTTTATCTGCTTTCCACATGTTGTATTTCCCTGTGAAAAGAATACTTTTGATCATTATCTATCTTCTGCTAAAAATTTTTGTGGTATTATTTCTTTAAGAATTAAATAAATGTCCTTTTCTAAAGATGTGATTTAAATTGACAAAACACTTTAAAAATAAGGCATTATCTTTAATATTTGAAGGAAAGATACCTTACATAAGGGGGTACTGAGTCTCAGCCCTTTTCAATAGATGAATTTCCCATACCTCCACCACTTGATAACAGTATTTATAAGCCTCTTACATTTGATTTCTAATTTGTGTTTCTTTAAAACTTACTCTTCAGAATTTATATGTGTTATTATGGGAGATAAGATGGTAAAAAAATATTTATACTGAAACTAAGGGAATTGCTGACAATGTATGACCAGATTTTTAAACAGCAGTGTTTTGTCTTTTGTGATGACATGGGATTCCTTAAAGGAAGACAGCCATATATTCATATGATTGTCAACGACCAGCCCAGGGTCCTGAAGAATCTCTTCAGAGAAACCTTCACATCCTTGTTCTTCAGGCTGTAAATCACAAGGTTCAGCACTGGCATCAGACAACTGAAGCCATTTTTGTCAGTCCAAGGAGTGTTTGGTCCTGGGCTGCACCTACATGAAGAGCAGAGTTCCATAGAACACAGAGACAGCCGTCATGTGAGAGGCATGCGTGGAGAAGGCCTTCTGTCATCACTCTGCAGAATGTATCTTGAAAATGGCAAGGACAGGGTGATTAGCTTAGTGGTGTAAGTGCCTGCTTGGCAAACGTGAGGTGATGAGTTTGATATTCTGTACCAAAATACAAACAAATAAAGAAACAAAAAATATGTGTATAGAAAAAAGAAAATGACAAGGACAATGTTGAAGTTGAATTAAGATATTAGAACAATGATCATGGAGAAAAACAAGTTTGTCCTAGAGAAGATGAACCCTGCTGTCTCTGGAATGTAGATATCCAAACAGGACAATGTTAGGGGACACTGTCACAGTAAAAATGGTTGAATATGTTGGCAAAACAATAAGAAATAGAGAATATGCAAGGTGTTACTACAAGGACTCTGAAAAGGCCGTGGTGATAGATGAGAGACACCAGCAGCAAGCAGGGCCTCTGGGACACCACCACTGTGTAGAGCAGGGCAATGCAGATGGCCATGTAGTGGTCATAGGCTATCATAGCCATATGAAGATCTCAATCACCATGAAAACCACTAATCCTCCCAGCTGGTTTGCTGCAGGCATAGTACAAATTGGTTTTATTATCTGCTAAGAAGTTGCACATCACTTTAGGGGCAATGACAGTGGTGTTGCTGAAGCTAATGACAGCCAGGTGTCAAAGGAAGAAGTCGATGGGAGTTTTCAGTTGGGAGTCCACACTAGTGAAGGTGATGGTAGCCAGATTCCCCACTGTGGTCAGCACATAGATGCCCAGGAAGATGAGGAAGAGGGAAAGCTGCAGCTCCGGGCTGTCAGAGATGCCCATGAGAATGAATCCAGGCACAACCCTGGTGTGATTGTCAGGTGTGATGATGTGTTCATCTTTAATGAAAATGGAACAATAGAAATAGACAATCTGATTATTTGTGATTAGACACTGTGTTTTTAAATGTCTCATTCAATGTTAGCCTAGTTCAGCTAACACTTCAAATCTCAAAACTTATTTGTTCGTCTTTTCATCATTTCATAAACTTCAAATGAAAAACTCACTAGACATAATTGAGTTTCTTATAATTGTTTGGGTAAATTATTTATTCATTGTTGAATATAGTTTTTATTAATGAATCAATATTTTGGACTTCCAGGAGAACATGGCGGACAAATAGCAGCAGCTACGGAGGCTCTCTGAGAAACCCAGCTTAGAATCCAGGAATGGTGCGGAGTGAGGAATCCTAAGAAAGAGGAGATATACCTTGCTGACCCAAGAATGAATTGGGCTGAGAGAAACCAACTGGGAATGCAATCCTGGTGCTATAACAGGAACAGATAAAGCCTCATCGTGGAAGCTGGAGCCTGCACCATTGGAAGCCACGACTTGGGTTTCCTGCCACTGCTGCAGTATCTGAATCAGCTCGGCAGGGAGAGAGAAGTATGAAAGCTCTGAGAATGGGAATCAGTGAACGGACTTGAGAGAGGGGTGGGTGGGGAGCCATGCATCAACCTGTGGTGAGTGAGGGAAACTGGGACTCTTCCACAATCTAGGAGGCTCCAACAGAGGACATTCTGGGACTGGGCAGACTTGCTGGAACAGGGAGCTGTAGTCACATATCAGTCACATATCCCCCTCTCAAGCAGGACTGGTGAGCAGAACCTAGCCTACGTGAACCTCCTGGGTGAGACCCAGTAGGCTAGCACCACCCAGGTCCCAGTGCCTGGAGGTGCACCCTAGCGGTGAAGCCTTTGGTAGGTTGACCTGGAGGGGTGGGCCCCGCATAGGCTGCCTGGTCTGTAACTCCCTGGTGCGCTGTGATGGGCGGGAACACCTAGCCGGTGCAATTCAAACAGACTGTGGCCAACAGGGAAGGAAGCTGGGCCTCCTATATACACTTGTATATAAGGAACAAAGAATATGGGAAGAGGGAGCAACAAGAAAGGCTCCTCGGCCCCCAATCCTGAGAAATAGGCAATAGCAGACACAGCACCAATAGACATAAAGCACTATCTCCAGAGCCTCATAGACGAGTTCAGGAATGAAGTTATTAATGACCTGAAGCAAGACAAAAGCAGAATAGTTAGAGAAATGCTAAGCACCACCCAAGAAAAACAAATGGTGGAATGGAAGAACAGAAAAGAAGGGGAGAATTGTTTGATGGAGAAAATAGAGAAAACATAGAATACATGAAGCAGGTTCAAAGAGATTACCAAGAAACTAAAAACTCTATCAAAAACTGGCATAACAGATGAAAGAAACTAAGGATAGATTATCTGAACTGGAGGGCAGATTTGTAAGATGGGAACATGAAATGAAAAACTTTTTATTTTTTATTTATTTTTTTTTTTGTAAGATTTTTTTTTGGTCTTTTTCGTTTTTATCGGTACCAGGGATCGAACTCACGACTGCCTGCTTGCAAGGCAGGTGCTTATGCCGCTGAGCTAAATCCCCAGCCCCTATGAAAAACTTTTTAAAAATAACAAAAAAACAAACAGCAATAATACAAAGACTAGAAGATGATAAGAGGGTTTATAACTTAAGAATTAAGAACATAAAAGAAGAGGTAAGGACACAAACAAATGAACTACAAAAGCTACTCACAGAAATAATCCAGGAGAATTTTCCTAATTTAGCAAAAGGTAAAGTACTCAGATGTATGAAGCATCCAGGATCCCAGCCACCTACAACCCAAACAGAGCTACACCCAGAGCTACAATCAAAATACCAGAAATCCAATGTAAGAACAGAATATTAAAAGCTGTCAGAGACAAGAAAAAGATCACTTACAAGGGAACACCCATCAGAATTACAGCAGACTTCTCAGCACAAACCATCAAATCACAAAGAGCATGGGGGGAAATAATTCAAGCTTTGAAAGATAATAACCTCCAGCCAAGTTTGATATATCCTGCACAACTATCCCTGGAAATTGATGGAAAAGCAAGGTGCTTCCAGGATAAAGAGGAACTAGGGGAATATGCAACCATCAATTCAACTCTACAGAGAATACTGCAGGATATTCGAAAAAAGAAAAATGCGAAGATTCCAGAAATAGTGGCACAGAGGCCACAATGAATGGAGCAGAAAGCAAAATGAAGAAGAAAAACTGACAATTAATGACAGAAAAAGAGCTCAACAGAAACGAGGCAGAGAAGATTGTGTCCAGTTAGGGTTAGGGTTAAATTTTTCATCTATTAAAATACATATAAATATTTAAACACAAAAACTGGACACATGTTTATGTGTAACAAAATAAAACATGAACAAAATCTAAAGTATTTTTTGCTTGATTTAATGCAAAAGTACTTTATTCAGCCTATCACACATGCGTTATGAGTTGGTCTAGCTATGCTGCACCAGCTCTTCATAGTATCTTGCTGTCTGTCTTTGTGTCTAAGAAGGACTTCATGTTCTATAAGCAGGTTACTTTTAATGCAAGATGCTGTGATGTTACATAGATTTAGGAAAGTTTTACCTCTATGGTTACCATTCAGAAGTCACTCAACACATTGTTCATTCTGACACATTATCCTTAAATTGACAATCAAGAGCATCATCAGTGCCAATAATTATGAACTTTTCATTATGAATTTATTTATTTACCTTAGGGAAGGGACAGTCCTTGAATTGATTTAATATTTTTATCTAAGTGGTGTCTCTAATGAAACACACAGATAGCAAAGCCAGCATTGCTTTTCATTCCAGCAGACATAAACAACAGAAATAGTTTCCTCTTAACTTTATTTTTTCCAAGCTCTTGCTTGAATTTTTATCTTTATAAGAGCTGCATAATTTTCTAAACCATTTTCTCAAAATAATTTTTGAGCAGATTTTGAAAGTCTAACAATACAATAGCATTCCAGTAACTAAAACTGCAAAAATTATATTCTTTGTTAATCATTTTATTGCCCTCTTTATTTTTTAACTTTATCCCAAATGAGAAAGGTGAAAACATAAATTAATTCTTAAGTTTTGAATTTATTTCAAGATCATATTTCATTGGTCTCTAACTTGCAAATTGATGTGTGTTTGTGTGTGTGTGTTCTAGACTGGTGATTGAGGAGAGTGCTCAATAAGAAAATATCACCACTAATTTCTCTTACTCAGCCCTCAGAATTTGTCTTATTTTCTCTTATGCATATGTTGTGCTTGGGAACAACACTGAATCTTCATATGTCACTCAGTGTCTCTAAAGACTCACAAGCCCATCTTTGGGTTTTGCACACTGGGAAATTCAAAAATCAAAAAGAGATAAAAACCTCTTCTATATCAACTTTCAGTAATTTTGCTACCCTTCTTGAGAAACACAGAATCATATCTAATCATATCTTATGGGGATACTTAAGTGAATTCTATCTGGCAAAATCTCCTGTAAAACTTCTGCAGGTGCTAAATCAGATATCACTAGTGTGGTAAGTAAGTAAAAAGATTTTCTAGTCATAAATATTAAATATGCATCCATCTTTCTACTTCAAGGCATAAATTTACAAAATCATTGTAACACACAGTGCAGTTGACACTACTAAAAGTGATAAAAACTGAACTGAAGCATGAATAAGAACACTATAATGGCATGTGCTGGAAACTGTCTTTCTACAGATGAAGGGACAAGGGGAAATATCTATGCACATGTGTTCTCTATCGTGGCCTAAAGTGTATTAAAGTTAGTCTGAAAGACTAGTTTATCTAGAACTGCATTCTCATACCTGATATGTCCCAAAGCGATATGGGGAAGGGTGAAGAAGTAAATGATTCAGTGGGTCCACAATGCCTATTCAGCAGCTATCTAAGATCATGCACATGTCTGAGTTTTATCATGACAGGAGCTTATATGATAGAGATTCTCATTGCAACTTGTACATGCACAGTCAGATGGGAAACAGGAGAAGTAGAGTATATACAAACATCTTAACCCAATATCTGTCCCTCCAACACTCTAAAACTAAAGTTAGACAAAATGTATGCAGTTTTTTTAGATGTTTTAATTTCTATTTTAAAATTCTTAAAAATTACCTCAGTCCAGTGAAGATAGTACATTCCTGTTCAAGTCCAGCCTGGGAAACTTAGCAGTGCAACAAGACCCTGCTGCCAAAAAAACAAAAATAAGAGGACTTGAACAGAGATATATGTCTACTAATGTTTATAGCAGCAGAATTCATAAGACCTAAACTCTGCAAGAAGCCTGTGGACCCATCAACAGACTGCTAGATAAATAAAATGTGTCAATATATAATTGAATACTACTTGAGTGTAAAAAAAGACAAATTTGGAACATTTGTAGGAAAATCGATGCACTTTGAAATACAATGCTGAATGAAATAAACCAGATACACAGGATTAAATATCATATAGTGTATGTCATTTGAATCAGGAAAAATACAAGCATAGAGATCAACAGAAGATGGATATAAGGAGACAAGGAGACGGGTCTCTTACAAGCAAGAAGAGCAAGGGTGAGGGAAGAGGGAAATGTAAGAGGAAGTCAGTAGACTAATTATATGCACAATCAGCAATCTAATAACCTCAGTAAATGTGAACCTTACATGTAATGAAAATGAGCTACGATTATCACTATCAATTAGAATGAAAGAGAACAAGAGACATTATGGTAGCCACTGGTGATTTTCCTCCTGTCTGATTTTGAAGGCAGCTAATGCTTTCATGATTTTGTTTTTATCAATTTTATGTTGTTTTGGTTTGTTTGAATTCACTCTGTGTGAAGACATGGACAACTATTTTAGGGAGAATAGGAGACACTGTGGTAGCTACAGTTGATTTCCTGTTGTCTTACTTTGAAATCCTGTGCTGTTTGCATTGTTTGTTATGATCTGCTTTGTCATGTTTTCTTTTGTTTTGTTTTATTCTCTTTAAAATAAAAAACATTAATATGGGGGAAAGAGGACTAAGGAGAGGAGGCAGGGGGACAGGTAGAGAAGGGGATTGTGAAGAGGAAGCAAGTTGTATAGTGCACATGAACATTCTCACCAAGAGGATGGTGAAATGCATGCACTACAAACATATACTGATTTAAAAAAGAGAAAGGATAGAAGGAAGGAAGGAGGGATGGAGGGAGGGAAGGAAAAGAGGAAGGGAGGAAAAAAACAGAGGTGGCAAAAGAGAGAGGATGTAGTTGAGTGCAAGGTTCTAGTTTCCCCAGTTCTAAAAACAAAATCATATACATTTGTATGAAACATGATTTTCCCTAGATGCATTTTACTTATGTTAGAAATGTACTTACTTGTAGGTGAAAATTCAAATGTTTTACAGGTAAGAACATGGAGGACATAAAGAAATGTGAGCAAGTTAGAGAAAAGACAAAGGAAATAGTTTAGCACAGTGTTTGTTCACAAAACTCTCTTTGAAATAAGATAATCTACACAACAAAGAATAACATTTGGTACTTTCAGTTAGATTCCACTACAATGAAAATATAAAAGTACACTAAAATGAAGCAGACATGGATTTATGATTTGAAGCCTTACTGCACAGAAAATCTGCAAGAATTTCTTCCACATATAGTATTGTGTAAATTGCAGAAAAACAATGTGAATAACCAGTAACTGTATCAGAATATCCTGAAGGCACTGAAGATTTAAATGAACAGCACTGATGCAGGTGGGCAGCCTCTTGGGATGAGGCTCTCAGGCTTTTGGAAAACACTGTGCACAACAGCATTTCCTGCATGAATAAAGGAAATCTAAATGCTGTGCTTTCTATTGAGGATTCTAGGATAACAGTCTCTCAGGGCACCATCAGCAAACAAGATCAGACGATTTCACTGTGTTGTGTACAAACTGACTACATGTACATTGCACTGTGCTCAGTGGAAACATTTCTTATGGGACTGTAGCTACATCCACCCTCCCCACCTACTGCATACTCCCTGTATTCAACACAAGCATATGCCTCAGATTGGAAGCTTGTAGAAAAATCTTGAGTAAACAAGAAGTGATCTCAATCATTATTTCTTGCTTTCATGTTTAAAAACTTACTATATTTTGTTGGTTTTTCCATTTATTTTTGGTACATGTTAGACATATATAATGATTACATTCATCATAGGAAAATTTTACCTGCACGTGCCATGTCTTGCTTCTGGAGATTGCATATTAATTCTGAAGGACAATTTGTTATGTACAGTGACTCCATGCTTGCATGTGTGTATATGTGTGTGCATTCATTTTACATCCCAGCAACCCCCTCTGTATTTATATAAAACTATTACCATCATCATCTTAAAGAAATATGCATACTCTCATGCTCACTGCAGCATAATTAGAAGTGCTAATATCTGCTTGATTCTTCCTTGTGAGAATAATTTTTCTCTATGTTTTTTACTCAAAACAACTACTCAGAGGTGACAAAACACAGTTCCTTAACTACTGCCATGCTTTCATTTTCTTAGGAATTTTTTTTTAATTTTTTCATATCAAAAAATTCATCAATATGTTGAAACAATCTAAATACTTCTTCATGGATGAATGGGTGAATACAATCCATATAAATATTAGGATTTTGTTCAGCATTGAAAAATTGCAACCTGACACATAAGCTTAAATGTCATATGGTTTCTATTTTACAAGAACCCCAAAGTATAAATAAAGAGCAAAATAAAGGATAGATAGATCGTAGGAAGTGGGAGACAGCTCTTTTTCAGATGGGAAGGGGATCAAGAGATGAGGGAGGGGTAGAAAAGGGGACAGAGAAGGGAATTAAGTTGGGTTCTGTACACGGATCAGCTCCACACAAGGAATGTGAACACATGCTAATAAATACAGTATGCCCTGCAAGCATATGTTAATAAAATCACCAAGAAGAATATCCTGTGATATGCAGTGACCAGAGTGAACCTGGAGAAGATCATGCTAAATGAAGCAATCCAGTCAGAGAAAGAATGTTGCAGTATTTCACCTGTGGGAAGTGTGTGAAATACACAGGCTTATCCACACAGAGAGTGAGTGGTGATTCCAGAAGCACTGGATGGGGGAGTTGCTAATAAACAGACGAGAGCTCCAGACCATAAACACAGAAGAGCTTTTAGAGAATCATGGGAAAAACATTGCTCCTGAGTTAATGGTATTGTGTTACCTATGTAAATAATTTATGAAAGCGTATCATGGATTCAGCACAGTAAAGTATGGTTTTGGAAAATCAATGAAGAATCCATACATAAAATAGCAGGGAAGAATTTTAGAAACATGCAAATTTAGTGTAGTGAGACAGCAAAGGTCAACTTTACTATGAATCCTTCACAAGAAATGTTGGGGATAGGAAAACACATTAAGGTGGTAAATAGATTTCCAGGGCTTGGAGGAAGAAAAGTGCAGAGAGAATTAATCAAGAGATACTCTGTGTTGATAGAATGTTCTAGAGGTGAATGAAGGTTGTGACTGCACAACATTGTGAATGTAATAATTGTCATTTAAATGCTGTCTTGGAAATTATTTCATCATGTGAACTTTTATCTCAATAAATTAATATAAAATGAACTTATATATGCTTTTATGTTTGTGTTTCTGTATCTTTTTGGTAAAGTGCCTAAATTCACATTTTGCTCTTATTTGTATGCCTTCTTAATAACAAAATTGTCTATTATATGCATAAAATGATTATCTTTTTCGTTAATTTATGACAGCTGTGGGGTCATAGAAGTTATACATTTGGAGTATTCACAACAGTACCTTCACACATATTCTTCACCTTATATATGTGTGCTGTGCATATGTGTTTATGTGAGCACACGGCCCTGAGTCTGTATACTTGAACAGTGAATGGAGCCTGTTAATTTAAATGTCTGGCAAAAATGACAAATGCCATTTTGTAGTTTCTCAAACTACAATATTCTTGGGTTTCATAATGAAGTTTACATAGACGCACAACAAAATTTATGTATTCACATCTGTCTTTGATTCATTTTACCATAAATTCATCTATAAGGAATTGAAACTGTGCAATCCTCCTCTTCCAATGCATTATATTTCTCACCCTGTGGAGCTCTCTGTGTTATTAGAACTGAGCTTCATCTGCCATTGTCTTTCACATCCAAGTGACGATTTAGGACCATAAATTCCTTCACCTGTCATGAACCATAGACTCAATTTATAATTAATATTTAAAATAAAAATGTGCAATATGTTAGCCAATGACATATTCTGTACAATTCCTCCCCACCTTGGTTGTTGACTTTGGTCTCACCCTGGTAATTCACCTATCTGGATATTATTTTACAAATATATAACATTTTAGAAATTTCCTGGCCATTTCTCAAGGTTTTTTTACAGCTAGGTCCTCATGGTTTCTTTTATACATCTTTATTGTTAATTCAAAGTCACCACATTTTATATTTTGTGAGCATGTCTTCTGTGTATTTCTAGTAGAATTCTGCAGTGAATCCGTCTGGGCCTGGGCTCTTCTTTGTAGATAAGGATTTAATTATATTATCGATTTCATTAATAGAGATTGGGTTATTCAGCCATTTTACATCTTCTTGATCTATCTTTGGTATTTAATATGTTTCTAGGAATCTGTCTATTTCTTGTGGGCTATCAAACCAATGAGAGGAGAGGTTTTCAAAATAGGTGTTGATGATGTTCTGTATTTCTACAGAGTTTGTAGTGATTTCAACTTTTTCATTCCTTTTTGGATGAATTTGAGCTTTTTCTTCCCTTTTTAAAATAAGGTTGGCTAAGGGCTAATCAATTTTATTTATTCTTTCAAAGAACCAACTCTTTGATTCATTGATTCTTTGGATTGTTTTCTTAGTCTCTCTTGCATTAATTTCTGCTCTGATTTTTATAATTTCCTCACTTCTTTTGGCTTCAGGCTTGACTTGCTCTTCTTTTTCTAGTTGTTTGAGGTGTAACATCAGGTTACTTGTTTGTATTTGTTTTGTTTTCCTGATGTGATTACTCAGTGCAATAAATTTCCCTCTAAGGACAGCTTTCACTGCATTCCATAGTTTCTGGTAAGTTGTATTTGTATTTTCATTTCCTTGTATGTATTGCTTAATTTCTTCTTTAATTTCACCTGTGACCCACTCATTACTCAAGAGTATGTTATTCAGTTTCCACGTGTTTGTGGGATTTTTGCAGTATCTTTTATCATTAATTTCTAATTTCATGGTGCTATGATCCAATAACATACATGGGATAATTTCAACCCTTTTGCCTTTATTTAAATATGTTCTGTGGGCTAATATATGATCTATTTTAGAGAATGTCCCATGTACTGCTGAGAAGAATGTGTATTCTGAGCTTGTTGGGTGGAATACTCTCTATATATCTATCAAATACATTTGTTCATATGTGTGATTCATTTCTGTTATTTCCTTGCTGATTTTCTGTCTGGTTGATCTGTCCCTTGGTGTCAACGGTGTGTTCAGGTCTTCTGTTATAATTGTGTTACTGATAACTTAGTTTTTCATTTCTGCTAATACTTCCTTTATAAAACCTGCTGCTCTTAAATTTGGTGCATGTATATTTATCTCTTCCTTTTGAAGTTTTCCCCTAACCAGTATGTAATGACCTTTTTTATCTCTTCTGATCATTATTGGTTTAAATTCACATTGTTTGCAAACAGAATAGCTAGGCCCACTTTGGGCGGGGGGGGGGCTCCTGTTGCATGAAGTATTGTTTTCCATCCTTTGAATTTCATTCTGTGAGTATTCTTTTGGGTTAGATGGGTTTCTTGTAGACAGCATATGGTTGGATTTTGTTTCTTGATTCATTCTGCCAGTCTGTTTCTTTTAATTGGTATATTGAGACCATTTACATGAAAGGTTATAACTTTTATATGTTGGTTTATCATTGACATTTTATCTTTCTGCTGTTGGATCTTTATCTTTCAGTTCAGTTTTATTGTCTGCTTTGCTTAGTGAATTTTCCTAAGTGTATCTAAACTGTCTTTCAGTATTCTTTGCAGGGTTGGCTTGGCAATCATGAAGTTCTTCAGCTATTTTTTGTCATGGAATATCTTATTTCTCCATCAATTTTAAAGGACAGTTTTTCAGGTTACAACAGTCTTGGTTGGAAATCATTTTCCTTTAGGATCTGAAATACTTCACTCCATTCTCTTCTTGACTTTATTGTTTGTGCTAAAAAGTCTGATGTAATTCTGGTAGGTTTTCCTTTATGGTGATCTGTGTTTTCTCTCTGACAGGTTTTAATATTATATTCATATTTTGGATTTCTGGGATGGTGATTATTATCTGTCTGGGTGTAGTTTTATTTTGGTTATGACTATTTGGAGTTCTATATGCTTCACTGATCCTGATGTCAGTTTCCATTCTCATGTTTGGGTAATTTTCAGCTATTTCTTCTCTAAATACCCTCTTGACATCCTTTATGTTGTCCCCTTATTTTTCATTTATCCCTATCAATCGTGTGTTTTTTTCTTTGCATCACATTGCAGCTATTGAATTGTTATTTCCTGATTCCTTGTTATTTTTAAAAGATCTTTCCTTTTCTGTTCACTAGCTGCAATCCTGTCTTCAAGGTCTGAAATTCTATCTTCACTTTCATTGAGGTGGTTTTTACAACTGTCAATGGAATTCTTGATTTCCTGTGTATCTCTTTGCATTTGCTCTATGCATTCTGTTTGTTTCTTATATTGTTCATCCTGGGATTCTACCTTCTTGTTTAGTTCCTCCAATTTTTTAACTGTGTCTTCTTTAGATATGTTAAGCATCTCTTTTATTACTTTTATCATTTCTTCTTTTACCTGGGAGATTATTTCTAGTTTCAATTCCTTTAAAGCTTCCTGGAGTTTTTTTTATTTCAGTTGCTATTATTTCAGATATTTCAAGTGTATGGTATATATTTTCTTCTATGTACATACCTCCTAAGTTTTCTTGGGATAGACTGGAGGTTTGAGATTGCATTTTGGTCTTTCACTTTGTCATTTTCCGATTTATCTGTGCTTCAAGTGTTGTTCCAAGGCTTCCCCCAGATGTTCTGAAAATTGTTTCCTGTGCTCTAGGCTCCTGGGACTGAATGGGAGTTGCTGAGCCTGGTCCAGTTAGGCTCTCAGGCCTTTCCGTGCCACCTTCAGTGTTTCAGGTAGCTTGGCAGTCACATAGCCACTGTGGATGGTGGGTTAATGCTCTACTCCGACAAAGACCAATGCCATGGAACTCACTTCACCTTCTCTCAAATCCTGTAATTGAAGAAGGTCACTGGGCATAATATAGTTGGTCCACAAAACCTCCCAAGGCTAGTCTAGTGTGCCTAGGATCTGGACAGGTCCTTGAGCTCCAGAAGATATGATCTTAAAGTTTCCTGGGGCTCAGGGTCACACGCAAATTTTCCTCGGCCACCACTGAGTTTCCCAGTTTGGGAAAAGATCACTGGGCATGACCTGGGCAGGTCTGAAATCTTCCAAGTGCAGCCCAGTGTGGCTGGGCTCTGGGAAGGTCCTTGAGCTTCAGAAGAGATGATCTTAAAGTCTCTCCAGGGCTTGGCATTGCATGCGGGCTTACCCTAGCCAACTGAGTTTCCTGGTTTGGGAGAAGGTCACTGGGTTTGTTCTGGGCAGGCTTGGAACCTGCCAAGTGCAGCCTAGTGTGGTTGGGCTCTGGGTGTGTTCTTGAGCTCTGGAAGAGATGTTCTTAAAGTCTATGCAGTACTCAGGATGGCACAGACTCACTTCAGCAGCCAGCTGAGTTTCCTGGCTTGGAGAAGCTATATGGTGCTTTTAAAATAGCTTTTACTTGCAAATAACCCCTTTTAAAAAATGTATCATTAATTCAGATGGTTCCACTGAATTTTAGAATTCCAGTAGATATTTATATAGGTGTTTAACTAATTTTTTATGAACCCACATTAGTAAGTTGTGAATTTATTTTTAATTCAAAAATCATATTTTTAAAAATATCGTATTTCCATAGTACCTCTTTTCATGCATCTTGATTCTGGTCCAAATGAGCTTCCTCCTTCACTAGAGTTAAATGCAGCCTGTTTGCCCTTTACAGCAAAGTTCTCAGGTAAATTCATGTACACATAAAAATATGATAAAATTTCTACATTTATAAAATCATTTCAATATATTACTCAAGGTTTTATTATGCAAATTGCCTTTTCTCTCTTGTCCACTCATGATTTTTCTTTTAGTTGGAAATTATTGTGATATAAACTTGTCAGATATTTACAAATTGTTCCCTAAAATTTGTCCTACTTTTATATTTACACCAAATTAAGAAACATTTTCATTTTTCCCATTGCTTACTATCACTTTGAAATTAGCAGGTGTTAAATTTATATCAATTTGGGGACTATATGAGTGCTTGGTATCATTTTATAATCAAAGCTGCTGATGGATGTTAAAGTAAAATAAATACATTACCCGTAATAGGATTCTATCTTTATGAACTTTCTATGTATTCCTTACCCAATTCTTATGGACTAGGAATCTTTTTCTAATTAATTCAGTAGAGGTATAATAATATTTATCTTGTTGATTTGTTCTATTAATATAGTTCTTATCAACATGATGCAAATTTAAAATTATAAAGCATAAAAATTCATTATTCTTTCTAATTTGAGTAGCATTTAAGAAATATTTTCATATAAATGATTCAAGGAAAACTTAAACATATATTCCATGTATTATATATATATATATATATATATATATATATATATATATTTCATATATGGATATTATATATAGTATAGTCCATATATAAATATTGAATATTATATATTCCATATAAAATATTCCACATAGATAAAAATATTCTTTATATTTTCTGAGTATAAGCTATACTGTTTGAGTCCCTACTATTGCTGGTTATCAATGACCAAGAGTAAAGAAATTCTGCTAACTTTAATATCCTGATATTTCCTCATTATTCTATGAACTTTACTTTTAGTGCTTTTTGTTGTAATTCCATACTTGCAAAATTAGCTCTTGTCTCTAGACTGTGGCTAGTTTCTTTCACTATGTTTGTGACTTTTTTCATTGTGCAGATTTAAAAATATTTCAAGGATATATCACATTTTGCTATTTTCATTTATATTTAAAGATGTTTCTCATGTTTAAGCATAAACATGGACATCTAAACATCAGCATATATATGCACGGGCACACATACACACCTTTATGTGTGCCTGGCAGACACACAGATGATGGGAATCAGATACAACAATCTAATTTCCTCCTTTGGAGGAAGGCATCATGGCAATAACATGGGAATGAACCTTCTAAACAAGGCAGAGACTTCACAGTCAGAATATAAGGGAGGGAGGCAGTGCCACATATGTACTTGTGATATGTAATTTAAACTTTGAAGTCTGAATTCAGGGAAATGGCAATTGCTTACATTATGTTTTCTAAGAAGATTTTTCTGTTAGAGTTATAGATTAAGCCCAACTCATGAGAACAAAATAGTTCTTGCAGTATAGAAAATATAAATAAAAAAAGAAAAGAGAAGGAAGACAAAACATTATCAGTCTTAGGAAGTTGATTTTTATTATGAGTATAGTCAAAGTTTTGTCATTGATGCACACTGGGATATAAATTTTGTGTATCTGCTGAGAATTCATGTTCATGAACATGGTGTTTAATTTGAAATCAAATACAAAATTCTGACTTAAGCTTAATATATTAATGTTTTCACATATTACTGGTTCCATCAAGTAAATCCTCATTTGGAAATTTCACTAATATGATGCTTTTGTCTGTCCTTGATATTTAGGTAGTGCTAAATATATTGTGCAATCATTTTCTTCTTGTTGGAACATGACAACAGACATCTACAATGAAAACGAGGAAAAGAGTTTTATGGCCATGTTTCAGCCCATATTTTGTTGGTTCCACAGGTGACATGCAAAGTGAAAGGAGCTGCATAGAGGAAAGCTTCACATGTTATAGTGATCAGGAATCCAGACAAGACAGGAGCCAGGAAGTGCTTCTAGGTCATGACCCAGGAAACTTCCTCTAATCAAACCCCACCTCTTACACAGATGTCAGCTACAAGGCTCTCATATTTCCATCACTTTTTAACAGTCTATTTCTTCAGGCATGAAGCTCTGGAGGGACAGCTGGTTCAATTCTTTTTAATTTATTTTTTTATTTAAGGAGAAAAAGAAAAATACAGAAAAAGGGTACAAGTAATACAAAATTTAAAAAAGAAACAGTAAGAAATCAGTAGTTAATAGATTACATATTCTCATCTTAGAAATAGTTGTTCAACTTACAAAACTGAAGCATATAAAGTGGACTTTCAAACATTGAGAGTGCAAACAGTTTTGTTCAATGATCCAAAAAAACTCAGTAATATGGTTATCTATCTTATACACTTAAACATATATGCAGTTATAACCTTTAGAGCACTTTCTTTTCTTTTCTTTTGTACAATGACAATTACACATTTTGAGTTTTATTACTTTCACAGTTATTATTACTTGTTTTGAAGAGAGTAAAACCAACGTGACATATCAGAACAGAGTCAGTCAAATCAAAAGGATGGACATAATAGATAATGAAAAGACAGAATATAAGGTGATCAACAATGGTTACCATACTGTCTCTTGCTATTTTAAGAAGAATTGCCAGTTATAATAAAATTGAACAAAACAGTAAAGAATAAAACCAAAGCATTGGAGACATTACAGGGCTTTAAAAGAAAATAATAGTCAACCAAAATGGGCGTCACAATGATTCTTATTTTCTTCACAGTTTTGCCTATACTTTTGAACTTGGTACTATCAAGCAAAGCTGAATAGGGGAAAATCAGTCAAAACAAGATGGCGAGGGAAATACAGGATTTCAAATCAAGTTAATAGGAAATCAAAGTAGGGTACTATAATGTATCCTGCTATTTTTTATTTATTTTTCTCTTAATTAAAAAGATAAAAAGAAAAAAGTAAATAATTTTAAAAAGGGGGATTGAGATAAAAGAAGGCATAACAACAGAACAGTGCAGGTCAAAATATAACCATTTAAGCAAAATAGTGTTTCACCACAAGATATCCTGACATAAAAATAGTTACCATAGTGTCTCTTTCCTTAAAATCTTTGAGTATAACTTTGTATACTGTAGCACCAAACATATCAAGACACTATAAAACCATTCAAGAAAATGACATTATTACAGGGTATTTAGAACCAAGTATCAGAAAATGAACAATGGTTTCTGTATAATCTCCTTGTCTATAAAAGTTTTTACTTATATTATCATATATAATAAAATCCAATAAGATACAACCTATTAATACCGATGGAGACAGAAGAATACAAGTTTGATGGGACTTCAAAACAAGATGATACTAAATCATCACTAGCTATTATGATGTCTTGTTTTCTCCAAAATAGCTGTTCCTACCTTCTGGTCTTCTCTGCCTCATTTCTGTTGAGCTTTTTTTCTGTCGTTTGTTGTCAGTTTGTCTTCTTCATTTTGTTTTCTGCTCCATTCATTGTGGCCTCTCTGCCACTATTTCTGGAATCCTGGTATTTTTCTTTTTTAGAATATCTTGCAGTATTCTCTGTAGAGTTGAAATGGTGGTTGCAAATTCTGCTAGTTCCTCTCTATCTTGGAGGCACCTTGTTTTTCCATCAATTTCTAGGAACAGTTGTGCAGGATATAGCAATCTTGGCTGGAGGTTATTATCTTTCAAAGCTTGAATTATTTCTCCCCATGCTCTTTGTAATTTGATGGTTTGTGCTGAGAAGTCTGCTGTAATTCTGATGGGTGTTCCCTTGTAAGTGATTTGTTTCTTGTCTCTGACGGCTTTTAATATTCTGTTCTTGTATTGAATTTCTGGAATTTTTATTATTATATGCCTGGGTGTTGCTCTGTTTGGGTTGTAGGTGGCTGGGATCCTGTATGCCTCATACATCTGAGTATCTTTACCATTTGCTAAATTAGGGAAATTTTCTTAGGTTATCTCTGTGAATAGCTTTTGTAGTCCATTTGTTTGTGTCCCTACTTCTTCTTTTATGTTCTTAATTCTTAAGTTCTAGATCCTCTTATCATCTTCTAGCCTTTGTATTGTTGCTGTTTGGTTTTTTGTTATTTTAAGAAGTTTTTCATTTCATACTCCCATATTACAAATCTGCCCTCCAGTTCAAATAATCTATCCTTAGTTTCTTTCAAGCTGTTATGCCAGTTTTTGATAGAGTTTTTAGTTTCTTGGTAATCTCTTTGAACCTGCTTCATGTATTCTATGTTTTCTCTATTTTCTCCATCAAACAATTCTCCCCTTTTTTTCTGTTCTTCCATTCCACCATCTGTTTTTTCTTGGGCGGTGCTTAGCATTTCTCTAACTATTCTATTTATATCTTGCTTCAGGTCGTTAATAACTTCATTCCTGAACTCATCTATGAGGCTCCATGGTATTGCTTTATATCTGTTGGTGCTGTGTCTGATATTGCATGTTTCTCAGAATTGGGGGCCGAGGACCCTTTCTTGTTGCTCCCTCTTCCCATATTTTTTGTTCCTATATACAAGCATATAAAGGAGGCCCAGTTTCTTTCTTTGTTGGTTACAATTTGTTTCAATTGTGCTGGCTAGGTGTTCCCACCCACTGCAGTGTACTAGGGAGACCTGGGCAGCCTATGCTGGGCCCGCCCCCCCCCAGGTCAACCTACCAAAGGCTTCACTGCTAGGGTGCACCTCCAGGTGCTGGGACCTGGTTTGGGCTAACCTACTGGGTCTTAGTCAGCAGCATCATGCAGGCCAGGCACTCCACCAATCCTGCTTGAGAGGGGAATATGTGATTGAAGTCACTGCAGCATCCTGTTCTGGGTAGTCTGCCTGGTCTCAGTATGTTCTTTGCTGAAGCCTCCTACTCTATGTAAGAGTCCCTGATCTGCTCACTCACCGCAGGTCGATGCAGGGCTCCCGGCCAGTCCCACTCTCAACTCCATTCACCACTTCCCACTCTCAGATCTTTCACGCCTCTCCCTTGCCATGCCAATTGGGATGCAGCAGCAGCTGCCAGAAATTCAAATCGCAGCTTCTAGTGGCATGGGGTCCAACTTCTGTGCTGAGACCTTATCTGTTCTTGTTGTATCTCCGGGATTGTGTTTCAGTTGGTTTCTCTTAGTTTAGTTCATTCCTGTGTCGGCAAAGTATATCTCCCCTTGCTTAGGATTTCTCTCCTGGCACCATTTCTGGATTTTAAGTGTGGTTTCTCAGAGGGCCTCCGAAGCTGCTGCTATCCATCTGCCATGTTCTCCTGGATGTCTCTCAATTCTTAATATGTATCTTCTCTTTAGTTTTAGGAAGAATTTCTAGGATTTGATTGCACTTCTTTACCCAAAAATTCTAGTAGAAATCAAGGTATCAAGATTATTTTTGTGGATGGGAGTACAGTATAGTTGGTTTTTTATACACATTTGATTTTGAATTTCTCTTCATCATGACTTTTTTTACCAGTATGATTCTTAGATTCTCTATAAATAATATGAAACAATGACCTATTGCTTAAAATTCTGTTGTAACTAAACATTGCCTACTTTACATAAACTCCGAGGGTCTGTAATATATTTATTTTTTACATTTTACATTGTATTAAAATTCTTTCATAACTATTTGAGAAAATAGGAAATTTTACTTATTGAAATTATTCTGTAATTTACTTCAGTTGTATGGTATTTCTGGCTTTTAAAACTATATACTCAAGGAAAAAGTACAGTAGTATATAAATTCATGAACTAGTGAAATAGAGATTAATTATAGAAAAAAATTAACGGACTTAATTTAATTTAGAAGTGTATTCTTGGCTTATGTTGTACACAGTTTCTGTCTTCATATTTAGGTATGGGAAAAACTTATCTATAGTATGAAGGTCACAAATTGCTCAATAGTATTAATTGAAGGATACAAAATAACTTTATTTTAATTTTAACCATTCTGTAATAAGACCCATCCACAACTCATTTTAGCATTTTCATTTTATCTAATTTCATCATAGATTTATTTTCATAAAAATAGCTTTTCTTATACATATGAACAAATTCATAAAACTTTAGTATATGATTTTCTCATAAAAATAAAAACAAACCTCAAAACTCTTTAGTGATATTTATTTTCATGGTACTATATGCATATAATTTCTTTATTTCAATAAATGCTCTTGTTCAAATTTGTATGCCACACAGTTAATTTTAATATACTGTGGATTACTTGGGATGTAGTCTCTCAGTCATAAAAATATAATTTCATGCAAGTTATTTAATGAAAATTAAATAGTTAGGAAGCACGTTCATAATACATAAGAATACGTTTCACACAAATTCTCACAAGAAACACATCCGAGTTCAAATCACTGGATTCTGCCTGTTTGCTCCTGAAAAGGGATTGTCAGAGTGCTACAATGGATGGATGCTAATCAAGGACAGTGCACTGCTGTATGAATCACATGTGAGCAGTGTTAGACACAAAGAAGTAGAGCAGATGATATAGTTACTTTCCCATTAAGTGACCATTCTATGCCAATACACAAAACATTGCACCTTATACACAGGATTCCTAATCCACTGGCCTCCTCCAACTCAGTTACACAGTAACAGGAATTGCATAGCCCCTGACTGTGAGTGGATCTTCCTGGGAATATGCACTCATTTACACACTTGCTGAATTAGACAAAATTGTATGGTGCAGGGAGTCTACTGGTTGATGGATAACCAAGGATATTTAGTTAGTAGATGCTGTTTCTCTCTTGTAAACAGTAAACAGATTGCTGAGAGTAGATTAAGATCCTAGGGAGGAACAGGGACATTGCAGCTTCTGTACAACACAGATTCATTTAAACCACCATGCCATATAGAACTGCCTGAAATTGTGGTCAAGTTTTGACTTTAACAGAACTGACACAATAGGATGGAGCCTAAAACAAATAACAATGGGATTAAAAAATCAGAAACATACATAAAGTCAAACATATACCCTGTAAACGTTTCTAACAGTTAAGAATACCATAAAAGATATTTAAATTTTTTGCTATTCTTTCTCATTCCCAAAACAGAAAAACCTCTATTATGTGATCCTATCATCTATGGACTTCCATTGTCCTAGAGAATTTTCTCCATTATTAAGTTTAAGACATAACTGCCACCTTTTAGCGACATGAAGTATTTTAGTGTTTAGTTTTGTACTAAAGTTATTTAGAAGTTTAATACATAGCAGGTCAAACTTTGAATACATACTGAGCTGCACTGTGCTTGCCGCACTCTGGAGGAAGACAGATACGTTCCTCTCCAGTCTCATTTTAAGGACATAGAAGAACATGTATCTTTTAAGAAAACACACTGGAGAGATTTTTTTCAATTATTTTGTGTGGCTTATTTTATATCTTTATTCCTGAAGCTGTAGATCCAATGATTCAATATTAGAATTTCAAGGTATAAAATATGGAAGATATTTTATCCAAGGCTTTGGAGTGATTAGATTTGGCCCACATGTACATAGATATCAAAGTACCATGGACCACTGTAGCCATGATCAAATGAGACCCACAGGTGAAGAAAGCCTTGTGCTTGCTCTCTGTAAAGTGAACATTTTTGTAGACACAGAAAGACACAATAACAAGTGAAACTTATATCTTTATTATGTGTGATGAAAAGTTTTTCTTCATTTGTCCATGGATTGATGATCATTGCATCTTTGAAACTTATTTATGAATTTTTGTACTCTCTAAAAAGATGCCCAGTAATTTATCAATTATCCCTAGAGCACTGAATGATTAACAAAATGTTTGAAGATTGCCCACTAATTATCAGAAACAATTTGTTCTCACTTTTGAATCTATTTATTCATCACAGGTACCAGGAAACTGTTACTGATTTTTAATAAAAAATTGTTATGTTTTATTATGCAAAATAAATGAATCCTAAAAAATTTCTGTGAAACATTTAGCCATACATAACAGTACTATATTTTCCATCTGAAATAGCTGTGTTCTAATCCAGAAGTAAACATAATACAATACACAAAATACATCAATGAGTCACAAAACATTATAAAGGAGAGAAGAGACAGGAAAATATTGTTAGAAAAAGGAATGAAGTCACTGTATCATTAGTGTTTTGCTAGAGAAAACAGATATAATGAGATATACAAATGTGTAAGTAATTGAAAGATTGGCAAATGATGATTAACTACAAATTTGAATGAGGAAGCATGCAGAGGGAATATGCATGCTAAAGGTTGATGGATTCAATCCATGGTCTGGAGTTCACTGCAGTGTCCCATGCAAGTGTGCCCCAGCAGGCCGACAGGTGTGTACCAAAAGGCTGAAGAGTCTATTCTAGAAGTCTGAAGGATCCAAGTCAGAAGCTGAAGCATCTGCAATGGGAGCCAGGAGATGAAATCCAACCCAAGGCATAAATTGGTGTTACTCCAAAGAATGCAAACTCATCCATCCTTCCTTATTCCTTTCTATATCATCTAGGTGGTGAGCCATGTGAGGGTGAGTCTTCTAAACCCTGAGATATAGAATTGCTAAGCCAATTTCTTTAAGCTTCTAAGTGTCTCAAGCTGACACAATCAATCAGCTACTACAGTTGCCTTCACAGTGAACCCTTTGTGTGAAATACTCAGAAGAGAAAAATACACAGGTTTCAGAAACAAATCTCAGGGATCCAAGAAAGTGAGGGATGAGGAGGAATTACTTAGTGGGTTTTTTGTATGAATGGAAAGCTTACATAACATTCCTATGCAGTCATGAATATAAATTTATTCTTATTTGATTTCTTTTTTAAAATGTTCCTGAAGTTGATGAAGCCTTGTTTATGATGTTCCAGTGACTCCAATTATCTGAGCAATTATATCACTTATTTGCTTGTCCATGTTTTCCAATTATACACATTACAAAGTTTAAAAATTTTAATACAATGTGTAAAGTATAAAATGTATACTCACTTCTCAAATCAAATAAATACATTATACAATTTTACCTCCTAAGCATAAATCATTCTCTTCATGTCCTTTGTTTGAGATCTATTGACATTCCAAACATTTATTTTAGAAATATTATATTAGGTACATTAACTCACATTTTAATTTTTCTAATTATATTATTAGAAACATAATTATAAAGCAATAATTATGAAAGGTAATTTGGGAAAAACAGCCAACAACTTAAAAATATATATTTATTTCTATACTCACTAACAAATAATATCAACATTTTGATGGTATCACCGCAGGATGCATTCTATAGGGAATGATAAAATTATCTTGTGTATGTGAACAAATAACCTGTCCTGTATTTTCTTCATGCAAATGATTAAAATATGTATTGTCCAAACTCAATAGTAGCATTTATTACCAGATGACAAGATATATAGGGTTTTATTATTCAAATAATTATTTTACTCATATGTTATTGTGCATTCTCTTGGTGTGTGCATTCATGGACACACATGCACTAAGTTACACAGAATCCACTGCTGCACTGGGCCCAGGGCTTGGTAAACAGCATGTTTTCTTGAGTGAATAGGCTCTGATGGGCTATTATCTGAGCTTAGAGTGGTGGACTAGAAATGAAAAGTATGTTAAAATTATAATATCAGAATATCTAGCTTAAAAACTTGATTATTTCCATAAGAAAAGTTCATAGCAATCATTCTGCTATGATAAAAATCTTCACAAATCCAATCAAGTTTGATTAAAACACAACCACATTTTAGTATATGAAGCCCTAAACAGTAACATCCTCTCACACATACACAAAAAAAGCACAGACACACAATCACACATGGCCAAAGGAAAGTATTGTAATGATTAAAACACTATTTTAAAAAAACTTATACTTTGTTAGATTGATGCAGGAAGAGAATATGTGGAAGTCTTCCTTGAAAAAATTAAAAGACTCTTCAAGAAACTGTGTCTAAATAAACAAATTAATACCTGCATGCTGGGGATGTAGCTTAGTGTGAAGATCCTATGATTAATTCCCAGTACCTCAAAGAACAACAAATGACTTTTACTCATCTTGTGTGCCTAACATTTTATCCTCCTATATGGCATACCAGCTTACTGATAGCTATACCATTTTAATGTACTAGAAAGCTTCATTGAATATTATGGTAAACTCAATCTCTCTACCTCAAGGAAGCATAGTATTTTTAAATGTTTCATTCACTGATACATTTATAATATACTGAAATTTAAGGAATACCAATAAGTCTGAATTTTGTCAATAAATGGAGGTCATCTATGGATGAGAGCCATGGTACTGCATGGTTTATATTCTATGTGATTTCAATGAAAGATATTTGGATATCTTTTTAAATGTCCTATGAAGAGCACACTTTACATATTTGTTCTTTAAACTATAGATTCAATATGGGGATGACTAAGGTATAAAATATAGAAATCATTTTGTCAGTGTCAAAGGAGTGGCTGGACTTGGGCTGCACATATATATATAAAAGTCAAAGTCCCATAGAATACTGTGACCACAGTCAGGTGGGACCCACAGGTGGAGAAGGTTTTGCACCTACCCTCTGCAGAGTTCATCCTGAGAAAGGCTGTGAAGATGAGCAGATAGATCACAAGGACAACAGGAAGAGAGGAAATCAAATTAAAAATGGTTAAGATCAAAATTATCACCTCAATTGCATGAGTATCTGAGCAGACCAGTGATACAAAGAGGAGACTGTCACAGTATAAATGACTGATGACACTGTGTCTACAGAAAGACAAAGTGAAAATCTTAATGGTAAGCAGAAGTGACACAAATGTGCAGTAGACATAGGGAACTGCTTATAATTTCCAGCATACTCTTGGTGACATGATAACAGCATGGAACTGAGGGTTACAGATGGCCACAGAGCAGTCATAAAGCATTAAGATATGATAAAAAGCTCATTACCAATAAAATCAAGAAAGAGAGCCAGCTGCATGGCACAGAATTGATAAAAGATTCTATTTTCATCTTCAATGAAATTTACCAACATTTTTGTTCCCACAGCTGTAAAGTAGCCAAGATCAGTGAAAGTCAGATGCCTGAGTAAAAACTACAAGAGTGTTTGCAGGCTAGAATCCAGCTGGTGAGGATGATCATGCCCAAGTTGGCCACAAGTGAGGTCAGGTAGATGATGAGGAACAGCACAAAGAGTGGAGCCTGCAGCTCAGGATGATCTGTGATGCCCAGGAGGATGAACTCAATCACCACTGTGAAGCTCTGTTCCTCCATTCACATTTGCCACAAAACTTATTCTAGTTGGACATAGTAGAAAAAGTATTTTCACATGGACAATTAATTAGGCAAAGTGAGTGTAAATAAGACACATCTTGAATTTAAGTGTAGGTTATATGATATTTGTGCACCATTACCAGATAATAATACAGAAGTAGACACATATCTCAACTATGTTGTTCTCAAGAAAGATGGTTTGACTCACCAGAGAACAATTTCCACATCAAGAGAGAGCCTGATTGTCACCTATGTAATGTGGATTGCTCTGGACACTTAGTATTTAAGGGAGGTTAAGATGCTATTCATCTTAGTATACTGAATATGGAGCCCTAAACTTAGCCAAAGCAGTAACTTTTTTCTAAACTGAAAAAAATTCCTGAAATTATAGGTAAATCGTGAGTCAGATGTACATATAGATGCAGGTCGATGGAACATAAACCTTAATAATTGTGAAAAATTTTGCATGATAGCAAAAGCTGTAATGATCATACTGTTATTTAGTAGTTGACTTGCTTTTATATCCTGAACATCACACTGTAGTCCTCATTCACTTCATTAAGTGAAATGACAATACGAAAAATACCAACAACATCAAAATTCACTAACAACGAATTCCAAACATGAATAAGATGTGGCTTATACTGTAGCAACTGCAATTTCAAAATCTTCTCCTTAAAATACCTATACTTACAAGTTTTACTAGTGGGACCGCTGACACATATCATAGATGTATGAATAAAAGTATGAAAATCATCTTGGAAATTGCCTACTTATGAAAAAGCATACCTGCAGAAATGTGTAAGTTTTTATACATAAGCAATGCTGTAGCTTACATTAGTGCACTAAGAGGTTTCTATGTTCATACAATTTAACTACCTTTAGTTGCTCTCAATTTCTAAAGCAAAATAGGCTTATAAATGGTTGCTGAGAAGGATGATGGTTGACTAAATGATTCAGAGTTTCCAGTGACCTGAAAGTAGTTATCTATGGTCATGTACACATTTTCCTTTTGTATTATTTTTATTTTTCAGGTAGTAGACATGGCTTAACTCAAAGAGGGTTTCCTTACATATGCACATCCACACCCTACTGCAAACAGACTTTCCTCTTTGGTATAAAATGTTACACAGATGAAGGATTGATGAAGGAAATAAATATACACTCTACATCACACTTCTGATTCCATGACAGCTTCCCCAGTGATATTATTAGTATTGGATGAAATACTGTTATTTTGGATCATTTACCTTCATTTTGTAGGTATTTTAATAAATCTTTAATGTAATATACTTGCATATACATTCACTTAAATCTACATTTCCCTTAAGATCATTATGATTATAGGTATAGGATATAGTATTATATATATAATCATATACATATATATATATATATATTATATAATCCTAGGATATAAAGATAATGGTCACTACAATTATAAAATATAATTATAATGATTATCATTATAGGATATAGAGTAATATATATATATATATATATATATATATATCTTTTGTGGTACTATTAATATGTATTTAATAGATAAAACTTTTCTTATGGCACACAATATACAGACAAAATAAATACACTAATTCCAAAATCTATTTGAATCCTGGATATGATCTCAAATCTTTCTGTGAATCAAATTCATGAGAAATAAATACAATGACACATAGAAATACATGCAAAAATGAAATGTATCTACATATCTCCAAAGGCCTAGAGATTGCAAAGCTCAACGTATAAATGAACATATATTATTTAAGTTACAAATCTCATCACCATAAATTAGAACAGTTTTCCCTGAACTAAGAAAAGAAATAGAAATGGCACACATTATATTTAAAATTGTAGTGAAAATATTCTTTAAGTCTAATGTAAGGAAATAATATTACACAAAATTAAATATAAATCTGAGTAGGCAGTAATCTTTTTACCTTTCATAGAATGTTGTTTATCCTTTTGGAGCTGCCTGATGTCCTACCTTACCCAGTATCCTTGTAACTCACAATTTAGATTTATGAAAAAAATTACCAATGGCAATGTTAGAAGAATGCTTTTTTAAAAAAACCCTGAGAAAAATCATGCTGTATTTTCTTAGTTTAATTTGTAATCCTGAAAAATCAAAAAGTGTTAAAAAATTAAAAGATAGTTGCTTATTTTTCTAAAAGAGAGATGAATAACCTTTCCTGTCAGCTCCATTTGGTTTCAGTGGAATATGTAAATGGATTTTTCATAGATAATCTGCTTTATTGAATATGTAATTTTATTTTTCAAATATTAAATTTATTTAGATCCCTTTGACCTCCACTAATGTTTTCTACTTCTTGATATGAAAGGAAAATTCCTTTTACTAAGATTAAAAATCAATCATGTTTACCTACTTACTTAACTAACAGCAATGTGAATTTATTTCTCTATGATTTCTGACAAAAAAAAACTTTTAGTAAATAAATGTTAGAAGGTTGTCAGGACAAGATACTGAATCCCCACAGTTTCAAATTCAGACTTTGAGAAAAACTCTGTGGATCATTATTTCCACTTTCTTTCAGATCCCTTTTTGTTTTCTTTAGACAGGATGGTGTGCAAAAATATATGACTCTATGTGTATATTCGTAATGTTAAAAAATCATCTAAACACATACAATACATGCTGCAGGTACTTATACTCTCAAAACATTTGAAACTATTTTAGAATTAATATGAACAAAAATGAGAGTTACTGCTGCTTCTCTGGAACTTATGGGGTAGGAGAAAACACACACAGAAACTGAGTCATGATTGGAAACCTACCTTAGATGGAAGCCTTGTCAAACCACACTTAAGAACAACCTCCTTGAGAGGGAAGTCTTTTGTAAGCACATCTAGAATTAAAAGTGTATATGTGCTGTTAAGCAAAGCAAAATAAATTTTTAAAAACTCACTATAGGTGTGTGCAGTGCTCTCCAGCCCATGAGAAAGCTTTGGCACTTAACCCAGTGACAGGTAAGACCCCTCCCAGCCTCCCATACCACTGGAGGAGGCACCAGGAGTTCCATCCCAGTGACTCCCAAGCTGCCTGTATTCTGTCTGGCAAGCTGAAAGTGTGCAAGGTGCTTTCCAGCATACAAGGACGCTTTGGTGCTTAGCTTAGAGACCGGTAAGACCATATCCAGCCTCTCCTATCACCAGAGAACACACTGGGAGGTCCCACTGGGCCTACACCAACCCTGTGCAGCAACTCCTGAGGTGACCACAGCTGCCTGCTTTCGGACTGGCAAGCAAAAAGTGCATCTAGTGCTCTTCAGCCCACAGGGAAGATTTGGTGCTTCACTCCAATGCTGGTAAGGACCCCCCAAGTGACTGCAAATGGCTGGAGCCACCGGGTAAGATCTGTCTGAGGACCTCCACTTAATTGGAGAAACTCTCTACAATAGGCATAGATATTCTCAGCCCAAGAAACAACTTGGGACCTTGCATTCAGCTCCCTTAGAGAATATACAAAAATTACAAAGGAAAAGAGAAAAATGCAATCTCAAACCTACAGCTCATCCCAAGCAAGCCTATGAGACATGGGATATAGAACAAAAGGTAAGTCATACACCTGAAACTCCTGAAATGATAGCAATTGTAGTAAATAAAAAAAAAACTCCAAGAAGGTATAAAAGAACTCAAATCAGAAATAATCTCCCAACTAAAAGAAGAAATGGTAAATGTAATGCTGAACACATTCTTAAAGAAGACGTTGAAAAAAGTATAAGAACAATGCAAAAAGATGAAAACCTTGAATGAACAATATATGAATCAAACAGAATGCATGAAACAGATTATTAGGTTCTGACCTAGATCCCTGATCTCTCAAATGAATGTACAGTGGAAGTTAAATAAAAAGAGACAAATTGTATGAATTTTAAGGCTCCAAAAGGGTCACAATCCTTTAATTAATCTCAAAACTCTGAAGATTAAGACAAAAGCATCTTTGGATCAGTCCACTTTTATTAGAACCAAGGACAAAAAGGTAGAGAAACTGAGGAAAGTGCAGGCAATAAGCAGGACTTTGGAGTCACTTAAAGGATGTCTCCAAGTAATGAATTAAATCAATTTAGCAGCATTGTCTTATCATGAAGACATGGTAGAAGGGATATTGTAGGAGTACTTCTTGCAGCTGCAGTCTCTATCTTGTTAACTGGGGTTGGAGCCAAGTGTTGGCAGCCATGGCTTTACCTTGCCCTTTGAGGTATCTCTGGCCTCACAGACCACTACAGGCCTCAGCCAGGACCAGTGATTTATAGAGGTTCACTTACTATGAATCAGTCCCTGTCACCAGGTAAGGAGCCAAGGCCTAGAACAGACTCACAGGTAAACATAGAAAGCCAAATTGTAAAATTTAAATCCTTCTCAGATCCACTTCATAGTGTTCTCCTAAAACAGATTCAAAGAGATATAGAGGAAATCAAAAATTACACTGAAAGTTGGTAAAATTGACTCAATGAAGTGAAGATAGACTGTCAGACCCCAAAGATAAGTTTGCATCAGGTCAACAGGAAAGGAAAGCTCTTTTAAAAATAACAAGGAATCAGAAAATAACAACTCAACAGCTGCAAGATGATGCAAAGAAAAACAACATAAGATTGACAGGGATAAATGAAAAAGAAGGAGACAACACAAATGATATCAAGAGGCTATTTACAAAAGTAGTAGCTGAAAAATTCCATAACATAAGAATGGAAAGTGACTTACAGATCAGTGAAGCATATAGAACTCCAAATAGCCATAACCAAAATAAAGCTACATATAGACATATAATAATTAACATCCCAGAAATCCAATATAAGAACAAAACATTAAAAGCTGTTATAAAGAAGAGACAGATCATCTATAATAGAAAGCCTATCTAAATCACAGCAGACTTCTCAACACAAAAAATGAAGTAAAGAAGAGCATGTAGTGAAGTATTTCAGATCCTAAAGGAAAATGAATTCCAAGTTAGACTAATGTACCCTGCAAAAGTGTCCTTCAAAATTTATGGAGAAATAAAATAATTCCATGACAAAGAATAGCTGAAAAACCTTATGATCACCAATGTAACCCTGCAAAGAATACTGAGAGACATTCTAAATATACATATGAAAAAAACCACTAAGCAAGACAAACAATTAAATAGAGTGGAAAGGTAAAGAATCAACAGTAGAAAGATAACATGTCAAAAATAAACCAATGTATATCATTTATAACCATTAATGTAAATGTCCTATTTCACCAATTAAAATAAGCATACTGAAAGAATCAGTCAAGAAACAACATCCAACAATATGCTGTATACAAGAAACCCCTCTAACAAAAAAGAAATTCATACACTGAAATTCAAAGGATGGGAAACAATACTCTATGCAGACAATGTGAACTTCAAACCAAGAGTGATCAAAAGAGGTAATGAAGGTTACTACATACTAGTTATGGGAAGACTTCAAGATGAAGAGGTAACAGTCTTAAATATATATGCACCAAATTTGGGCACATCCAGCTACACAAAACAAATATTAACAAAAAATGAAAAATCAGATAAGCATTAACACCATTATAATGGGAGACCTTAACACCACATTGACAAAAAAACATCAACTAGAAAGAAAATCAGCCAAGACATAACAGAACTGAATCACACCTGTGAACAAATGGACTCAGTGGACATATACAGAGTGTTCTGCCCTTCCACATCAGAATATACATTCTTTGCAACAGCACTTGCGACATCCTCTAAAATAGACCATATACTAGTGCACAGAACATGCTTAAATATATGTGAAAGAATTGAAATTATCCCAAGCATGTTATTGGATTATAGCACCACGAAACCAGAAATTAATGACAGAAGAAACCAGAAAAACTACACAAACATGAGCAAACTGAATAATACACTCCTGAGCAAGCAGTGGGTCATAGAGGAAATAAAATGAGAAATTAAACAATATCTACAAGCAAATGAAAACACAAATTCAACTTACCAGACCTGTGTGATGCAATGAAAGCAGTCCTCAGAGGAAAAATTATTAAAGTGAATTCCCACATCAGAAAAACAGAATGAACCCAAACAAATGCCCTAGTGCTACACTTCAAACACCTAGAAAAGAAGAGCAAGTCAAGCCCAAAGACAAAAGAAAGGAGGAAATTATAATGATCAGAGCAGAAATTAATGCAAAAGAGACTAAGGCAACAATACAAAGAATCAATGAATCAAAGAGTTGTTTTTTTGAAAAAGTAAATAAAATTGATAAGGCACTAGCCAGCCTTATAAAAAAGGAAACAAAAAACTCAAATTCATGCAACAAAAATGAAAAGCATGAAGTCACTACAGACTCTGTGGAAAAACAGGTCATCAATACATTTTGAAAACTTCTCTCATAGGCTTCATAACACATAAGAAATGAATGTATACCTAGAAACATGTGAATTACTAAAGCTGGATCAAAAAGATGTAAAACTGCTGAATAATCCAATTTCAATTAATGAAATTGAGAATATAACTAAAACCTTAACAACAAAGAAAAGCCCAGGTCCAGATGGATTCTCTGCAGAATTTTACAATAAATTCAAAGAAGACTTAATGCCAACACTCCTCAAACTTTTCAAAGAAATTGAAAGGGAAACAATTCACCCTAGCTTATTCCTGGAAACAAGTATTACTCTAATACCAGAACCAGAGGAACAACATAAAAAGAACTACAGGCTAATCTCCCCAATGCACATAAATGCAGAAATTCTAAATAAAATATTGGCAAACAGAATGCAGCAAATACTGAAGATTATAAACTATGACAAAGTGTCATTCATCCCAGGAATTCAGGGATGTTTCAACATATAAAAATCAATCAGTGTAAACTACCATATCAATAGAACTTAAATAAGAATCAATGATCATTTCTGTAGATGTATAAAAAGCCTTTGATAAGATCCAACACTCATTCACAGTAACAACTTTACAGAAAATTGGAATAGACTTTACCTCAATATGATAAAAGCCATCTATGACAAACCAACACCCAGCATCATATTAAGTGGCCCAAAACTGAAAGCCTTTAATTTAAAATCAGAAAAAAGACAAGGATGTCTATTATCACTGTTCCTATTAATTATAGAGCTGAAAATGCTAGCCAGACCAATTAGACAAGAGAGAGAAAAGGAGTAAGGATAGGAAAGGAAGTTAAATTACCATTATATGTAGATGACATGATACTCTGAATAGAAGACCCCAAAACTCCATTGAAAGACTCCTATGTATAATAATCAAATCTAGTACTGTAGCTGGCTACAAAATCAACACTCAAAAATGAATACCATTGCTATTCACAAACAATAACTCACTGAGATACAAATAAGAGAAACTAAAGCCTTCACAAAGCAACCAAAAAGTGAAACACTTAGGAATCAATCTAACAAAAGAAGCAAAAGATCTATACAGGGAAATTTATAATACGCTGAAAAAAGAACTCAGAGAGGATCTCAGAAAATGGAAAGACATTCCTTGTTCATTGATAGAAAGACCAAATATTGTGAAAATGGGGATTGTCCCAAAATTGTTATGCTTATTTAATACAATGACAATCAAAATACCCCTAGCATACCTCACAGATCCAGAGAAATCATTCATAAAATTCATCTGGAACCAGAAGAGACCTATAAAGCATAGGCAATTGTAAGCAACAAAGGTAAGGCAGGAGTAATCATAATCCCTGTCTTGAAGTTAAACTACAAAGCTACTGTGATAAAATCAGCAAGGTACTGGAATAAAAACAGACCTGAAGATTAATGGGATAGATTAAAAGATACAGCTACAACTACAACACACTCAGCAACCTTATCTTGGATAAAGTGGCCAAACAGTGTCACTGGAAGAAAGATAGTTTCTTTAATAAATGGTGCTAGAAAAATTGAAGATATAGATGTAGGTAGAGAACTCATGAACAAAAATCAAACCACAAGAGAAATACTTCCCAGCATCAATAACTGGGATCATATCTTATTAAAAAGTTTTTGCATGTTGAAAGAAATCTGCAACAGGGTAAAAAAGAAATCATTGAATTTTGAAAAAATCTAGTCAGTTGTCCCTCAGACAAAGGAGTTCTATCTAGACTATATAAAGAATTTTAAAAAATCAGACCCCCAAAATTCAAAGACCCAATCCAAAAATGGGAAGCTGAGATGAACACAGAGTTCTCAGACAAAGAAATACAAATGGCAAGTAAATACATGAAAAAATGTTCATCATCATTACTCATTAGAGGAATGCAAATTAAAACCACACTGAGATTTCATCTCCTTCTATAAAGAATTGCCAGGATCAAGAAAACTATGAACAACAAATGCTGGAGAGGGTGCAGTGATAAAGGCACTCTTCTGTACAGTTGGGAGTGTAGACTGGTGCAACTACTGTGGAGGTCAGTCAAAAAGCTGGCTTTGGAAGTCTCTGATGCAGCTATTCCACTGCAAAGCATATTCCCAGAACTAAAAACATCATATCACAGTGATATATGTGCACTCATGTTAATACTAGTACAATTTGTATTAGACAGGTTGTGGAAACAACTTAAGTGTCCATCAACTGAGTAATGGTTAAAAAAGATGTGGTATTTTTGTACAATGGAATACTACTCAGCTATAAAGAATGATTACATTGAGATATTTTTAAGTAAATGAATGCAACTTGATACTATACTCATAAGTGAAATAAATCAAACTCACATGAGTAAATACCATCTTGACTCCCTAGTGTAAGAAATTGTAAGAATACATAAGGTACAAAATCCTAAATAAATACAGTGAAAGTGTAAGAATCTGCTCAAAGGCAAAAAAAAATACTATCTCAGGCAAAAGGAAGAAAAATAAAAAGGAAGGGAAAAGAAAAATATCTAAATTTGAATAAACACACAGGATAGCTAAGATGATTGTGCTACAAATTCTATTAAGTTCATAGAACAAAGCAGTTAATATTCATAGAAATGGAAAAACTTTGCATGTTTTTTCTGGTGATCAGAGGAACTCTTGAAGATCACTATGTAAAATATCAACCATAGTTATGCTTCTACCACCTTGTTTTGAAAGCCTATATCATCATTGTTTTGGGTTCTATGCTAGTGTTATTTGTCTTTTTAAATTTTTCTAGTATTTTTTTGTTTTGTTTTCCCTATAATGCAGAAAGGATATTTATACATGTTGAGGCTTATACATGCCTAGAACTTCTCTTAAAAACAGTTTATGAGAATCAATTATATTGTGCTTGATGAAATGAACAGCTACTTTGAAAAAAAACAGACACTACGATATTCATTACTGATTCCCTGACATGCTGTGTGGCCCCGTAATGCTTCTATACTTTGTTCAAAGTGGTTTTTGTCTGTTTTTTATTGCTTAATTTCAACATACATGAAGGTATGAACTGCTAAGCTCAAGAAAACAAGAGACCTGAACGGTTTCATACTGTCTTGATAAGTTTGATGCTATAGTACACTAAGTTAGACTCAAATATTTCAAGGAAAGAGTCACTATGGTAACTATTATTAATGTCAGGCTATCTGGTGGTGAAACACAATGATGCTTAAATTTTTCGGTTCTCACCAGTGTTGTTCTATTGATAAGTACTTTTTTTTTATCTCAATCTCCCCCCTTTTTCTTTTCTTTTTTTAAAAATTAATTTATTACTTAGTATGTTTTAACTAAGGGAAAACTAAATTGAAAAGAGTGCGATAGATTATAACTTTTTTGTTTCCCTAATAACCTGACTTGAACCCCTGTATTGTTCCCACATCTTGTTCTGACTAATTTTATTAAATTCTGTTTTTGCTTATTGGTATCCAGTTTGAGGGTATAGGAAACCATATGGAAGGCAAGGGTGAGGGTCAGGGTCAGGGTTAGGGTTACCCAGGGTTAGGGTTAGGGTTAGGGTTAGGGTTAGGGTCAGGGTCAGGGTTAGGG